>NC_142660.1:2505000-5005000 GCF_026168435.1 Sesamum indicum | reverse complement strand
CAATAATCATAACAAAATAGTAACGGGCTACAAAATTATAACGGTTTTAGGCACACACTAATTTTATAACGGGTTTGGCTGCTACCAAATGTTTCTTTTAATTATCCTCTTAATGACGTCAGCATGTCCAATCCGTTACAAAGGCTGTGTGTATTGGAACGGCCATACGACCGTTCCAAAAAAGCCGTTACAGTTTCAGCCTTTTTTTTTGTAGTGGAAAATCGTTTTTTTTGTCACATATGTTACAACATTTTTCAATATAATCTCATTTGTTATAATTTTCTTATATTGCATTCTATAAGATGAAACTTTTTTTTATTTTATTCCTTATGCGTATATTTTTGTCCGCATAATTAACGGATTCATTAATAGTCTCACATGCATTTTTCATTAAATATTGGACGAAAAATGCACTAGAGGACTAAAATTGAGAAACTCTTCAATTTGTTAGATGCAATACTAAAAAAGTTTAACAAACAAAACTAAATTATAGAAAAAATAGCGCCTAATATACGAGATTAAAAATATAATTTTCCTTTTTACTAGATAGTACAATGGAGTATGCTGCATGTAGAAACATAACCTTAGAAATAAATGTTGCACTTATCCATATCTTAAAAATTGTAACTCTATTACATAGTTCTAATATTTACCTATATATTATTATGGAAGATTACCTATACTATATTCTATATTTTGTGCTATGTTTAATTCGACAAAAATTGACCTTGTACTATTATTATTTATGAGGTGAAGAATGTAATATAATGTACTTATTTACCTCTATTAGTTAATTTTTTATATTACTAGAAAGAAACATATGTTGGGTTTTCAAACCCTTATACAATAATTTCAGAAATAGAATAAATATACAATGATAGAAATGATAATAATATGACAGAAAACTAAAGAACCTAATAGATCACCTCAGGGAGCCAACAAATCGAATAACAAGACCTCAGCCACAAAAGGCTGGCAACTCTCACCGTTGCTCGACAACATGACAATAATCACAAAGAACCTCAATCACCAAGACCCGCACAAGAACCACTAAGGTTAATTTAGAGAAACAGTTCACTAAGAACTGAGATCGATTATAAAGTGAGAGAGGGATATTTTGTTCGATTAATCAGAAAAGCTATGGATGGCTTTATAGATGAGAGATAAGGAAGAGAGAGTGAGAATCAAGAGGTGGTTGCATATTTCATCGGAATAAAGTGGCGAAGAACAAGAGAGAGAGGGAGAAGCAATCGTCACAGCGGGACAAGAGAAAAATGGGGGGAAAGGGTTAGGGTTTTAGATTAAGTATAAGTAGCCGAGTCAGAGTCGGGTAATGGGTCGGGCACAAGGTGGGCCGGGTTAAAACCAGTGGGCCGTGACTAAGTGGGCCGAGCCATACAATGAAAGAGTTGGGCTAATGGGGGCAAAGTGGGCGGGGATGGGGGCTTTAATTATTATTTTAATTTTTTTATAAATTATAATTATACATATTATTAATATATTTTAATAGTTATAAATTATATATTATAAATTAAAATTATATATTAATAGCCTAGTTTGATCGACTGATTAGAAGGAGCATTTTAGTTATTGTTTTTAAAACATATGCTCAATTTGACTAGGGGGCGGTGTGATTATTTATTAAAAATACAGGGGTGATTTTTTATATTAAAAATTTTATGGGGGAATTTTTTATAATTTAAAATACCAAGGGGGTAAAATGAATTTAACCCAATAAGTAAGTGAAATTTCTCCAATCTTGACATGAAAAACACCATCTCCTAGTATTCATTATCCTAAATCTCGCAAATAGTCCATATATATTTAATTTAAATTCGACTCCCCAAAAAAAAAAAAAGAATTAACAAAACTATATTACTTATCATAACTGAAAAGAAAGTATCGATAACAATAAAGATTCTAACAAAGGCAAGACTAATAATCTTATACTGTCAGTTAAAAAGCAAAAGAAACCCCTTTGAGGTGCGCAATCTCAGGCTTGAATTGCCACGGGCCGTGCCCTCACCCTCTCGAACGTGAGTTCCTTGTGATAGCGTATCCCATTTGAGGCGAATGGCAAGTGAAGCTTGCAGTTGATGCTCCTCATAATTTTTATAGTTTTGGCATCTGATCTTGGTCGCTTAGCTACCTCGCATTCTCGAAATGGTTTTCGAACCTGAGAAAAGAGCAAATCAGCAGGCTTGGGAGGTTTCCAACTAAAACCCTCCGATATTTAAGTCAGTAAAAGAGTTTGAGATAGAATCTCAATGTATTTAATGTAGATTTTAGTGCAATAAATGTCTTACCATAAATGAACTGTACATGATGCATTTGTAATGTTTGAATAGATCCACTTGCTTATCTGAAGAGGTTCACTTGCATTATGCCACGTATTGTGATCTTACTTTGTAGTATATCAGGCAAATCAACGACCCTCAGCAGGTCGCAGGTCAGACCCAATCTATATTGAGAGTGCGCGGATCTTCGGCCTGACCGTGTAGTAAATGCCCATTTTAAGGGCATTTGTGTGATTTCATTGATAATTTCCTTAATCCCCATCGACATCCACAATCTTGCAGCTTGGCATGTACTTTCTAGTCGATGTAGTGAAATTTAGCCCAAATCTGCGTACTCCTAATGTAACAGCCCAATGTAGACAGTAATAAACTAGGCATATATCATTGGCTACATCACCATACAATTAAAATAATATAAGAAAATTTTGTTAACCATGTGCGTATATGGTATATTATTATAGGCGTACACGGATTGATTTACTCTTTAAATTTCCCTTTTTTTTTACTAGCTCAGAGAATTATAGTAATTTGTTACTGGATACATAGGGCTGTACTTTAGAAATAAGCAAAATTCTCCAATTGTAATTTTTAAATCAAAATAAAAATTATGGTCAAAACTAATATCATGGTAACATATAAATATACGTACAAATAATTAAAAAAATGCTTAAAAAACAAAATCAGGTCAATTGACATTTAAAATTTACAACACCAACCCCTAAAAATTGAGATATAGAATAATAACATTCGATTATAACTAATTAAGACTTTCTTATTCTTTTTTCAAAGAAAAATAAATTACCATCAGAATCTTTACTTGCATAAAAACCTTTATAACAATAATTTTACCATCAAAAAGAGAGATAGGCGTCTAATTTAGTGCAATTCCACTCCTTCAGGGCTATGAAAAAATACCAAGAAAAATAAAAATTAAATCCAATTTTTTTTAAAAAAATTAAATATTGTCATCATTTATGAAGCACTCAGATTTTGTCGACCATCAAGAAAAACATAAAATAAAAAAGAGATAAAATGAAAAATATTAATATAAACTAACAGAGCAAGAAAGAAATATAAGTAAACAAGATGATGAAAAAGAGATCAAAGGAGAAATTGCACGAGAAAAGAGTGAGGCAACGTTGGGGGTTTTATGGTAGAAATTTTGTTTGGTAGATGGTGTGTAAGAATTCAAAATGATAATTTCTCCAAGATTTCGATTATCTTTGAAGGAAACTGTGCAATGAACATAAATGAAAAATATCAACACGTTTCAATGTAGAAAATGTCAACGTAAAATCTAATAATTGGATGCAAAATACAGAAATGTCAACACATTTTAGTGTAAAAAATCTCAATGTAGAATCTAATTATTCAATACGAAATACACTGCATAAATATTAAATACAAAAGCATATTCACACCGAATACAAGTACTCATGACAGTCTCTCTAAAATATTTAGATACATAAAATATAGACATGTTCTAATTAAAATACCATCATACTAGTCAAAAGTTTTAACTTTTTCAATTGTACAATAAACATAATAATTTCTCAAGAATTTGGATATTATGATTAATAATACTTCAAGTATAAAACAACAACACCACTAAAAGATATTTATTTTTGGTGATGGCTCATTACTATGGTTAAACATGAAAAAAATGTGGCACATACCATTTAACTATAGAAGCTCAATGTTTATTAGTCGTTGTCTCTGCAAGTAAGACAAAAATATTAACCTCGACTAAAAATCAAATATTTTGACTATACTTAAAATCATAACAAATGTTCATTAACTATGGACAAATCATTTATTTTTTATATGAATTTTATGAAATTGTGGTGGATATTATTAATTTATAAAAAATTTTAAACCATGATTATTTACAATATTGGGAATAATTATTTTTTTCCTAGTGTACACCGCTAAAAAGAAAAAAGAAATTGCACAACAAATAAAGGGGCACTCACAACCTATCCTCGCCAAATAGAAGAAAACACTTTCTGTCACCTGAATTCTCAACTTTTTACCAAACAAACCTTAGCAAAGATTTTTATATCCCAACCACATGCACGTGAGGGTATCACTCTGCCATGTGACAAAAAACCATTATCTTTAAGGTTAGGAAAATGAAAGTGTGTTGATCGTTACTTCTTTTGTTCAACTCCAAAATGCATGTCCGTAATTGTGAAAATGGAAAAAGTGTTTGCAGAGAAAGTGTTCGCAAGATAAAATTGTTAAAAAAATTGTTTCTTGTTTGCTGAATAACTACCATAACTAATTCTTTACAAGTTCAATGTAAAAATAAGTAAAGGCATGTTGAAGTTTCAATTTAAGCGTTGGAGGTCACTTATAGAGTCGTGTCTGCACTTCTTTGTTAATAAAGGCGCTATTTACTGTTATGCAATTTCATTGCTGGCCTTCGTCTTCCTTATACTTAGTTTTGGTACTTCTTGTACTTCTTCTTCACACGATGGAGCTGGCAAGTTGGCAAGAATTAGTGTCATACTACTTCTTTACACCCTGCCCTTCAAGTAGGACTTATCAAGGATGTTGATGAGTCCTAACTTGGAGATGAGAGACATAAATTGAGACCCTGCTAAAGCTTTGGTAAAAACATCAGGAGGTTGATGTTTGGTTGGAATGTGTTTAGGTGCAAGGAATCCTTCTTTGTAGTTATCTCATACTAAATGGCAATCTATTTCAAGGAGTTTTGTTCTCGCATGGAAGACAAGACTAGCTAGAATGTAAAGGGTTGCTTGGTTGTCACAAAAGAATGGAATTGAAGTAGGAACTATAATCAGTAAATCTGTAAGAAGGTTGTATATCCACATAAACTCACAAGTAGTTGATCCCATACTTCGATATTCTGCTTCAACACTAGAGCGAGCCACGGTAGTCTGTATCTTCATCTTCCATGATATCAAACTTTCTCAAAGGAACACATAATAACTTATCAAGGACCTTCTAGTGTCCTTGCATGTAGCTCAATTTGCATCACAAAATGCAGTGATATTGAAATTTTCTTCTGAAGGACAATCCTCTGTTCATAGTCCCTTTAAGATATCTCACAAGATAAAGTGTTGCATTCCAGTGTTCCTTGCAAGGGTGTTGCTTGAACTAGCTAAGTTGTTGAGCGCCATAGCAAATTTCAGGCCTAGTGAACCCTAAGTACATCAATATGCCTAGAAGCCTTCTATAGGATTCAGGATCTAGCATTTGTTCTTCTTTAGAAACTATGACTTTACAACCTGCTGGCAGAGGGGTTGAAGTGGCTTTAGCCTGCATAAGTCCTGCATCTGTCACAATATCTCTTATATATTTTGTTTGAGTGACTGTAATTCCTTCATTAGACCTTGCAATTTCCAAACCAAGGAAAAACCTTGTTGTTCCAAGGTCTTTAATAGTGAGAAGCCTGTCTAGGTATTGCTTAATTTCTGTAAGTACTTGCTTTGATGGACCTGCAATCAAGACATTATCCACATATACAAGCAAACAAAAAAATCCTGCAGGTGTTAGTTTGGTAAATAAACAATGATCATGTTTTGACTGAATGAAGCAAACTTTTAAAAATTTTAATGTAAATTCTAAGTTCCATTGTTTTGAGGCTTGTTTTATGACATAAAGAGATCTTTTTAGTTTGCAAACATGCCCTTCAGAGACATTATATCCTTCAGGTGGCTTCATATATATTTCTTCATCTAAGGTTCCATGCAAGAATGCATTATTTATATCTAATTGGTGTAAAGGTCATTTTAATTTAGCAGCAACAACAATAAGAACTTTCACTGTTACAGATTTGGCCACAGGTGAGAAACTATCAATGTAATCTATACTTTCTATTTGGTTATAACCCTTAGCCACTAATCTAACCTTATATCTTTCTATGAATCCATCTGGTTTGACCTGATCTTAAAAATCCATTTGCTGCCTATAGTTCTTACTCCATTCCCTTTTGTTGGCTGCATGAGCATAAGTTCTAGGCTCTTGTGGAAGTTGGGAAGCTGTGAGTAAGCAAGTATGCATTGAGTGGCATGTGTGATTGTAAGCAAGTTAGAAGAATTAAGGCTGTTAGAACATATAATGTCTTGGAACTTTATTGGTCTAACCCTTAATCTGGAAGATCTTCTTAGTGTTTCATTAGGTCTATGATTTACATCTTCATTTCCTTCTTCCAGTGAATTGTCTGCAGAATCCCTATTTTCATAGTTCTGATCAAAGTGAATTGCATGCTCAAAGTTAACAAATTCATTCTGGTCTAGATCATCAAGCATTTGAGATATGCGACAAGTGACAGGATCGACTACTATCCCATATAAGGAAAAGCATTCACTTTAAATGTTACATCTCTTGAGACTAAATTAATCCTTCTATTCAAGTCATATAGCTTGTAACCTTTCTGGTTTGGAGCATATCCTAAGAATATACACTTATGTGCTCTAAGATCAATTTTGGATTTATTGGGCAGTACATTTGTTGCAAAACACAAACACCCAAAAGTTTTGAAATGATTGTAATTTACTGATTTATTATATAACACTTCATATGGTGTTTTCCATTCTAAAACATGTGAAGGTATCCTATTTATTATATAGGTTGTTGTAAGAATTGCGTTTGTCCAAAACATTTTAGGCACATTAGATTGAAACATCGATGCTCTAGCTATTTGTGAAAGGTGTTTGTGCTTTGTTTATACAACACCATTTTGTTAGGGAGTATAAATGCAAGATGTTTGATGTATTATTCCTTCTCTTTTAAAGAAATTCTGACACTTTTCACCAAGAAATTCAAATCCATTATCACTTTGTATGACCTTAATTCTTTTATCAAATTGAGTGAGTATCAATTTATGAAAGTCAATTAGCAAATTAATAGCTTGAGATTTAAATTGCATTAAAAAGGTTCAACTAGCTTTGTTGTAATCATCAACTAAGGTCGGTAAGAATGTACATTTTGAAATTGGATACTCTTTATATGGTCCCCATATATCTATTTGAACTAGATCGAAACAATTTTGATGGGACAAGGCTGCCGCTGTTGTTTAGCTTGAGGACAAACTTCAAAAAGTATAGATTGTGTTACATTGCCTTTTATCATTCCTGCATGAAGCATTACATTGTGTGATGCATGCCTTAGTCTTCTATGCCAAGTTTCTGCAGAAATATAAGGTGGACTAAGTTAACATTCTCTGTTGGACGATATAACAACCACTATATGATCTTTGTCAAAAGAGTGTTTCATCAGGATATACCATTTTCCTACTAAGCATTCTACTGCAACCACATCCTTAGTCTTGTGGTCTTGCATCACAAAATAAGATTTGAAAAATTTGAATCTGATGGATGAGCCATTGCATAATTTACTAATGGACAGCAAGTTAAATTTCAAGTCAGGTACCAATGTCCAAACTGATTTTATCAAATAAAGTTAATTTTGTTGTGCATTTTATAGTGTGTTTCGTGCCATCTGCTAAGTGAATATAAGTATTAGGAACACTAGTTTTAACTTCATCAAGGAGTGAAGAATCATTGCACATGTGAGTGGTTGCTCCACTGTCTAAAATCCAGGTATCAACAAACAAATTATCTAATACTGTGTTTCTAGAATACTTACCTGAAAATTCTGTATTGTCCTCGTTTGAAGAGGCTGGTATTTGTGATTCAAACCCTCCAAAGTATCTGTGATGCTCAGACCTTGTAATCTCTGTCATGGATCTTCCATCAACCACACTATGCACTGATTCCTCAGGTGCGGTGGTGCTGCAACTTTATTTGCTGCAGGCCCTAATTTCTTTCTTTGCTCAATTAGTGTCTTGTACCAATCCGGATACCCATGAATTTCGAAGCAGACCTCCTTCAGATGTCCAGATTTACCACATTCTTTGCATATTTGATTTCTCTTGTCTGTAATATTCCTCTTCCTCTGAGAATTTCTTTGAATTTCTAGTATCTTAGAGACTTGCATAGCCATATTTTGTGTTGTATAAGAATGCCCTGAATTTATTTCCTTTTGTTTTTCAATCCTCAAAACCATAGAAAGGCCCTGCTAGTGTTAGAAAGTGGATCCATCATAAGTATTTGATTCCTTACATGATCATAGTCATCATGTAAGCCCATTAAAAACTGCATCAATTGATCCCCCATTTTAGTATTTGCTGCTTCCTTAGATTCACCACAAGTACATTGAGTTGTGGGTGTAATACATGCCAATTCCTCCCACAACCATTTTAATTTCAAGTTCGATCCACAATTCTCTAGATGTGTATAGAAAACTTTCTATAATGTTCTTGGATATAGATTAAGAATTGAAAAGGTTACCATATAGTTTGCTCTAGTTCACTACTCCAATTCTTTTCCATTCTCTGCCGGTTTAATGCCTTCTCCATTGATGAAACATAGTTTCATCATGGCACATAGTGCTATTTTAACTGATCTGCTCCAGGATAGGTTGTGGGAGCTGTCTATGGGTTTGTCACAAGGCACTGACCCGGGTTATCATTATGATGAAGCTTCAAAACTTCTTGATATTCAGCCATTCCCTTTTCTTGAACTTTCTTGAAATAATGTTGTGATTAAGAGCTATAAAGATTGTTTAACACAAACCAGAGACCATCATTGATGGCTCTGGTACCGTATAAAAATGGCGAAAGCGTGCACAAAGAAAGTCAAGACTTCCATTGATGAATTCACAATTACAGAGAGAGTGTTTGCAAGAGAGAATTGTTATAAAGCGATTCTTGTTTCCTTCACAGCGAACATACAACTGTTCTTGTCTATATATACATATCACTTAGCTGAATAACTACCATAACTAATTCTTTACAAGTGCGATGTAAAAATAAGTAAAGGTGCGTTCACGTTTTTATTTAAATGTTGAAGGTCACTTATAGAATTGTGCCTGCACTTCTTTGTTAATAAAGGCGCTATTTGTTGTTATGCTATTTCACTGCTGGCGTTCTTCTTTCTTCTACTTATTGCTGGTACTTCTTCTATTTCTTCTTCACACGATGCAGCTGGCAAGTTGGCAAGAATTAGTGTCATACTACATCATTACAGTAATGTGGGCCGATTTTGAATGGGTTTGATTGTTCGACACCTATTTTGACTGAGGGTAGTTCCCAAAGACGAACCAGTCTAGCACCACGGTCGGTTCCCTGTCTAAACTGTCTAATAGATTGGTGTGACCGGTTGTAAGAAAATTGATCCATACAACTCTATTATGCTAGTCAAGCGGCACTTAATATCACTGCGAATCATGTTCTTCACAAGCATATGAAGTGTATTGAAATGGATTTTCATTTTGTATGGGATGAGATTCTATGTGGCATTATTTATTAGGTCTATGTTTCTACTGATTTCTAAAGACTCTTTGTCGCTATTAGTTTTTTCTTACTTTCTTGGCCAGTTGGGCATACATAACTATGTGCAACAATTTGAGGGAGATGAGAGGGTTGGACTATA
Source organism: Sesamum indicum (assembly GCF_026168435.1). NCBI lineage: Eukaryota > Viridiplantae > Streptophyta > Magnoliopsida > Lamiales > Pedaliaceae > Sesamum > Sesamum indicum. The sequence goes on along the minus strand of NC_142660.1, from coordinate 4,995,240 downwards.
TTGCATTTATTTTGACCATATGTATATCATTTGAAGTAGGAGAATTTAGGATTTCCATGTCTAGGGAGTTTCACAATTTTCTAAATTATACTATTATTAAAAAAAACTTTTTATCCGACCAACTTTTGAATATTGAAATTTATTATTTAAATTATTTTTTCTTTTAAAAAACCAAAGCAGAAATATAACAGTTCAAATATACTTTAGCAGCAAGAATATTATATTTATAGAAACAAAATATTATAAATGAGAATAAATTGAGAAGCTTACCTGAAATTGAAGTCGATAAAATTCTGAAAATTTGGAAAAGAGAATTGACATAAACAAAGAGAAATTGTAACAAAAACTTGAGTTAAGAGTTTACAATCAGATTTCCTCGTATGGAACTGGGATTTGTTAGGGATCCTTTCCTTCAAGAATGCATACAAGTGCCATATGTCACCGAGGTTTTAATGTCTAGTAATGTTTCACCTATTGTGTAGTCTAGTTCCACAAAACACCAGTCAACCCTTCAGTTGGTCTTACAAGCGCTTGTATTTGATATAGTTCTCAATTAGATTAACAAGCCAACAGCACAGACATTCACATGTTACCAGCAATTATAAGCAATGCATAATCATTTGTAGGAATTAAGTGAACCTTGCATTATGCGCCAAGCAAGAATACAAGGAACGCATCAGGCTTCCGCACACAGCTTAATGTGCAACTTTGAAGTCAAAATAATACAAAAACGTGCCATGAACAACCCTCAACTGCTAGACCAATTAGAATAAGTCAACTAAGCATCCAATCAGCGCCAAGTGGACAACGACTGTCAAGGCTATGGACAATGTCAACCGCATCCCACAACTCCAGTCATGTTCTCCACAACTGCCTGGAAGTGCTCATCAGTCAGCCATCTCAAATGGCAATCATAACTCCCAACTTCTGCCAGCCCTGCACACAGCTACCGAGCCCTGTGCGCATTTGCCAAGTGTTGCTCGTGCGTCAACCGGACACTACGTGTGCACGCCTGCATCTATCTACCACACCAAGGTGTTGCTTGCTTGCACAGCATCCCACCGTCAGCGTGCAGTGTGCCGCTTATTAGGATAGACGACCAAAAAGCGAATTAGATTGGTTGGATGTATTTTGTTCTGACAATAAATCGATATTTATAATATTATTTTAAGTGAATAAAATGAATATTTACTTATTTGACATTTACTTTGTTGTGCTCATTATGTACGTTTGCATCGACTTGAACATAATAAAAAAACTCACAAACCAATTGAAACCGTGCAGTTGGGTCGCACGTTGGATGACGATATGAAACTAACTGCCAAAAGGCTCGGTCTGATACACTTGTGGCCACAGTGGTTGATCGAATAGGAAAGGAGGTTCCTATGTCGATCAATAAGCTTAGTATGGTCTCAAGTACTAAAGCATAGATGCCTGATTCAAGATGGGAATCGACACTAAATTTCATGCCCTAGACTAAAGGTCGGGAGACGGTAGAAGGACCATCCCCGTATGAACTCGAGAACCTAAATATTCACACGGACATTCACCTAGTCTCTAGTGCAACGAACTGTTTCTAGACGGCCACCCATGGCGATGACCTTTATTGATTAAGGGTTAATAAAAAAATATTAATGAAATTAGATTGAATTAATAATAGTATTAGACACTACTTCAAGTCTAGTTGAATGGTGAACCTAAAGAGTCATACACAAATTATCGGAAAAAATAACAAATTAATTTGAAATTTATTCCACAAATAATTAGATTACTTACAAATGGGAGATCCAATAGATGGAAGGCCCAAGGATAAATTAATGCAATTAGTTTATATTGGGCTTGTCTTTGTTATTTAACAAGTTTGACCTTATTAACTAATAAAGACAATGACCACTTATGTATTTAATCCATTTAATTGGATTAAATACATATTGGGCTCAATTGGATGGATTTTTATTAATATTGAATTTAAATAAAAATTAATTGGGCTTGTGTTTTTAAGCACAAAAAACGGTCAATGCACCTTTTTGTGCCCATTGGAAAATTATAGGTAAGAAAATAATTGACTAGTAAATTGCAATTTTAGCCATCTTCTGGATTTGTAATTAAGAAGACATACCAAATAGATAAATGAATGTATCTGAACACATTCATATACATCTATACAAGGTTTATATATTTTGTATAATTTAATAAGAAAATAATATTATCACACAATATACAAAAAAAGCATAAAAAAGATTCTCCTCTTTCCTAGTCTCTCTCGGTTGCCCCCTCTCTCTTGCTTTTGGAGCAATTTTTTCTCTTGTTCTCTTGTAGCAAAGAGCACTGAGATTTCAATTCCGGTGTGCTGGACAAATTAGGGGCCCTGTATTGGAGCCTCAAGTGAACAATTTTTCCACCGAACGCTACAAAAATGAAAAGGTATCTTATTTTTTATTTTTTTATATTGCTTTTCGATTTATGCATATTTGCCTCAGCCTCGTGCATGTATATTTTATTTTTCTATAAATCGAATGTCGGGGAACTCCAAGGGCACACCCCTTGGATTCATTATTTTACGCTTTAATTTTAATTATTATGCATTTATGCTCTACCACTACCGCTTGTGTTTTTCCAAGCCGTACGACGAGATCCTTCACTGCCTGTAGTGCGGCATCAAGGCAACTCAACACAGCCATCCTGCTTGTCTGCATAGCATCCTATAAAAGTATGCATGGGGTACTGCCTGCACGTATAGCCCATCGTCCGTCCGAACATCGTTGGTCCAATGCCCGCAACTGTTCGCACAATGCCCACACGACGTGCACGCCAAACCCTAGCAACCTCACCAACCAACGGACACATGTTGCCTGCTTGATTACAAACATGGTGCTGCACCATGCCAACAACACTAGGAACACTGATGCGCATGCTTGTCGCACTAACACCAGATGTTGCATAAAGGAGCTTGCAAACCCCCCATGGGAAGAGCCTGACGCGCTCGTCGAGTGCTACTCCTTCGTTTGCTTCCCAATATTCATTAATCTTTTCCTCAAACTGCCACAAAGTAACATCGCGTTGCCAAGTAGCATCAGCATCACATTCACCCATCTAATGAACCATATAATTCGTTCGTCTATTGTTCTACTTTGGTCCATCGTTCTATGATCAAGAATTTTCAACACTTTTTCTCGAATTCCTCCCTAGTCATTACGGGCACGTTGAGTCTGTTGTCTCGCCATGTCTACTAGAACTTCATGGAACTTCTTTAGAAAGCTAACATAAAAAGTTGGATGAATCTTAAACATATCATGCAACTTCAGTCTATAAGCTAATGAACCCACCTTGTTCAACACCTCAAGGGGGCCGCCGTATTTTGGAATCAGTCCACGATGCACAAACTTGAGGCTGATTTTCTTCCAAATCTGCGGGGTAAGCTTCCACAGACATGATCCTCAAAACTGAGTTCCACGTGTCGTCTTTGCATATCAGCATACTTTGTCATCCTATGTTGTATCTTTGCCAAACTATCATTCGTTTGATCCAGCAGTTCCTGCTTGGACCTTGGAAACCGATAGGCAGCAGGGCACTTGCCCCCTATCTTCTGAACAACGACCTCATGGGGCGTAATAGATTGTTGCCACATGCTAGTTCAAAAAGGCTCATACCCATCCCAGACGATGTATGCAAATTGTAACAGAATCAGGCAACGTCCAACAACTCAACCTAATCTCACTTGCTCGCAGACATATAATGTCTCAAATAGTCCTCCAACACTGCATTCACCCTCTGTATCTGACCATCGGTTTAGGAATGGTAGCAGTGAAAACCTTGAACTTTGTGCCCATCATATTGAACAAAGCTGTCCAGAACCCTCCAATAAATCTAGTGTTCCTGTCACTCACAATGTAGGGAAGACCAAAGTTCTTAGTCACGTTTTTAAAAAATAATTCAACAGTTATCTTAAAGAGGCAAGCATGTGGCTAGTAATAAAATTGCTTACCTGGAAAAATGATCAAAAACAATAAATATAGAAGCCATATTGTTAACTTTAGGGAAAAAAAAAAGTATAATCCATGGAAATAGATTGCCACGGTTTGTCTGGAACCGACAATGGCTACATTAGTTCGGCTTCCTTCTTCATTTCCACCTTATCTAACTGACACACTAAACAAGTCCTCGCTTAAGCTTTGACATCCTCCTCCATCCTTGGACAATAATATTGCCAAAATATTAATGCCAACAATCTTTCAATACCGAGATGTCCAACCCATTAACAATCGTGGGTCTCCTCAATAAGGATCTACGCAATGCACCAGTCAGCACAAAAACTATCTCACCTTTAGCATACAACAGCCTACAGTTAAGCTTTACAAACTTGGCCATCTATCACCTGTTCGATTAACTTTTGATAACCTGCATTCTTTTGGGAACTCTCACGAATCTCATCAAGAAAATCAGACTCCACCACTGTCAAGGCAGTAACATATTTCTCAATCAATTTTTGGCTTAAAGCATCGGCCATATCATTGTGTTTCCTCGGCCGGTGCACCTATTCAAATTCAAACTCTCCAAGAACTCCTGCATATGATCTTGCTTCTGGGATAACTTCCATTGCGTTATGAAATGTGTGTTAGCAACATTGTCAGTCACCATAGTGAAGGGAGCAAGCGAGTGGGTCATCCCAAGAACGCGCAAGCAAAAGCGATAATTAAAATTCATAAATTCAAAATCGAATATAATAACACCATGATTCTAAATGGTGTACCCTTGGAGTTTTCGGATGTTCGATGTAGTTAATAAAATAAAATATAAAAATTGGGGCTTATAGTGAAATTAAAATCGAGGAGCGCAAGAAATATAAATCAAGGATTACCTCTTATTTGATTTCCTTTGAACCTCCTTTTGTTTATTTGTTCACACAAGACTCCAACGTAGAAGTCCTCTAAAGACAAGTCCACACCATACCAGAATATAGCGATTAATTTCCTTTGCTAGAAGAGAATAAGGGAGAAAACACACGAAGTGTGTAGACAGAGGGGGGCGTTCGATTAGGGAGTTCTACGGGTAGGAGTACTTTTTTTTTAGTTGTGTAATAATTAGTTATCCAAATAACTAACTAGAATATATATATATACCTTGTATGGATGTACTACAATGTGTCTAGATTCATTTCATTATCCATAAGGCAATATATTTTTTGTTCAAAATAAAGAATGACCAACATAACACTTTCCAAAAGTGAGAATTGCTAGTCAATTATTTTCTTTCTTTGAATAATCCAATGTGTTTAATTAGGCGGTGTTTGGCCGATTTTATTGGAATAAAAATACAAGGCCCAACTAATTTTAACTAAATCTAATTTAATTAAAATCCACCAAATTAAGTCCATCATATATTTAATCCAATTAAGTACATGACCCAATAAGTCTTTATTAATTAATAAGTCCAACTTATTAAATAATAATGCCAAGCCCAATATAAATCAATCCTATTAATTTATCCTTGGGCTCCTCCATCCAATGAATTTATCTCATTTGTAACTAATCCAATTATTTATGAAATTAATTCCCAATTAATTCCTCATCCCTTCTCGGTGATTTGTGTGTGACTCTTTAGATTCACCTTTAAACTAGACTTCGACTAGTGTCAAACACTATTATTAATTAAATCAAATTTAATTAACAATTCTCGATTAACCCTTGCTCAAGAAACCCCGTCACCATGGGTGGTCATCTAGCAACTGTCCATGACACTAGAGACTTGGCGAATATCCATGTGAACTCTTAGGCTCTCGAGTCCATACGAATACGGTCCTTCCGACTACCGTCTCCTAGCCTTAGTCTAGGACATGGAATTGGGTGTCGGCTCACATCCTGGTCTAGGGCATCTATATTTAATACTTGAGATCGAGTCCAAGTGCATAGGAGATACTTCTATAATGTATTGACAGGGGACGGGTCCTGTTCTTGAAACTCACCATCCTCGCTACATGCTTTGACTGCACTGGACAAGGCTTATGATGACCATGTTTGAGACACGATCACCTCTTGCATAAATCTAAGATATAGTCCATGTATGCTTGTGACTATCGTGATTCCTCAAGTTTGAGGACTACTCCCATACTATCGGAGTCAGGAATTCGAATCATACCGACCAAGCCCCCAAGGCTTCCATATGATGATCGTGTGAGTCTGTTTAGTCGATTGAAACCTAACCAACTGACCCACTAAGATCGCATAAACGTCTCACGTCTGTCGCCGATGAAACGTGACACTCATCAAATGAATGTGACTCTTAATGCAAGTCTCCATAGGACACTTGGTACCCATTCTCGAGGTCCTTGACTTCGAACATTTGAGACCCAACTCTTGGCAGTTGATTTCATGATCCCCATCCAATGAGCAGACCAACTCTTGCACGGTTGTCAAAGTGGTCTGTGAGCTTTGTTGTGATGTCCAAAAGAAATACAAACATATATATAACGAGCACAACAAAGGAAATGCCAATAGGGAATACTCATTTTCTATACTAAATAATATTACATGGGATCGATGAAAAGGCACCACGAGGTGTGAGTGGTTCAGCTCGGGAATGCGCAAGCAAAAGCGGCGATAATAAATTGCATAAATTAAAATAAAAATGAAATAAAATCATAGTTCTAAGGGGGTGTACCCTTGCAGTTTCTTAGCGTTCGATGTAGTTAATAAAATAAACGACAATAGAGTTAATGGGGCTAATGGTTGAATGAAATACGACAGGTTCTAGAGCGTAAATCAAGAATTACCTCTTTGTTTGATTTACATCGAACCACCTTCTTTTGATCCATTCACGCAAGGCTTCAATGTAGAAGCCCTCTAAAGTTTCCTCCACACTACACCAGAATTGGGATCAATCAATTCTCTTTGTTAGAAGAAATTAGGGAGAAAAATACACACATGTGTACAGAAGAGAGGTGTTCGGCCGATTGGTAGAGAGTGTGTAGGAAATTATTTTGTGTATTGTGTATTCATTCATTAGTTATCCAAATAACCAATACACATATATATACCTTGAACCGATGCATTTAAATATGTTTAGGTTCATTTAACCATTCCTAAGGTAATAAAATACTTTATTCCAAACAAAGGATGACTAACACGGCACTTTCCAAAAGTGAATTTGTTAGTCAATAATTTTCTTTTCTAATAATTTCCACCAACTTAATTAATGGGCTTGGGAGATTTTAATTAATTAAAATAAAAGGTTCAATTAATTAAATTCAATTTAATTAATGCCCACTTAATTAAGTCCAACATATATTTAATCTAAATATATGAGCCCAAGGACCCTTTGTTAAATAATAAGTCCAACTTATTAAATAATAAAGGCAATCCTAATATAAATTAATCTAATTAATTTATCCGTGGGCTTATCAATCAAATGGATCCCTTTCATATATAAGTAATCAAATTACTTACGAAATTAACTCCCAATTAATCCCTCGTCTCTTCTCGGTGATTTGTGTATCTCTTTAGATTCACCTTTCAACCAGACTTGGGCTAGTGTACAACACTATTATTAATTAAAGTCAATTCAATTAATAATTCTCGATCAACTCATGATGAAGAAAACCCGTCATCATGGGTGGCCATCTAGCAACGGTACATGGCACTAGTGACTAGGCAAATTTTCATGTGAACTTTTAGGCTCCCGAGTCCATACGGGTACGGTATTTCCCTCTATCGTCTCCCAGCCTTAGTCTAGCGTATGGAATTGGGTGTCGATTCCCATCCTGGACTAAGCATCTATGCTTAATACTTAAGATCGCGTTACGCCAAACTGCTCGACCTAGGAACCTCTTCATCCTTGTCGATAAATGACCGTGGTCACAGTTTTATAGAGCGTAGATGCATCTCCAAGTACATAGGAGGTACCTCTGTCATGTTTTGACATGGGACAGATCCTCTTCTTGGAACTCACCGTCCTTGCTATATATTTTGACTGCACTAAACAAAGCTTATGATAACCATGTTTGAGACACGATCACCTCTCGCACAAATCTAAGATACAATCATCGCATGCACCTGACTGCGGTAATTTCTCAAGTCTGGGGATTACTCCCGTACTATCGGAGCTGGGGACTCAAGTCATACCGACCAAGCCTCCAAGGCTTCTATATAAAAATCCCTGCGAGTAAGTTCAGTTAATTCGACACCTATCCAATTGACCCATTAAGATCGCATAGACGTCCCACGTCTGTCGCCGATGAAGCACGACACTCATCAAATGAATGTGACTCTCAATGCGAGTCTCAGTAGGACTCCCAATACCCAGTCTCGAGGTCCTCAACTTAGAACATTTCATACCTAACCCTAAACAGTTGGTTTCATGACCGCCATCCAATGTGCAGTCCAACTGTTGCACATTTGTTAAAGTTGTCTATGGGCATCTGCTGTGATGTTCAAATACTGCTTGATATAATTTGGTAATCACAACCCATACGTATGCCGAGGACGAATTCTTACCACATTCATCAGGACAACATTGCTTAAATAAAGATTGCTTGATGATTCTCAATACCGCCAATCCAATTGGATTTCGGTTACCCATTCCAACAATCAAGTTATTGTGAGAATGGATTACAAGTGTGCCATTCTAATTGACTTCTAGGTCACCTATTCTAACACATAGTGAACTTGGTTTCCAACAAATAATGCCTCAACTCATCCAAGTGATGCACCACAACAGTAATCTCCTTTCATGTATGCTATACCGAAACTCAACATTCTTTAACTTGCAGATTTCAAATGCAATAGAGTGTTTGTACCAATGCAAACCCAAGTGCTCGATAAAAAGCGTCTACCAGCAAACCTCAAATAGCTTGTCCAACTTAGGAAGTATACACACTAGTTCTAACGAGATAGCCTAGTCTAGCAACCTAAACGCATCAACATAGGAAACGGTCTACTCCCACTTCTAGTTTTTCTTCAGCAAATCAGTCATGGGGTTACTAGTTTTGGAATATTCCTTGATGAATCGCCTGTAATAATTCATGAGTCCCAAAAACGAACGCAATTCAGTCATCTCCGATGGAATTAGCCAGTCCATCATAGACTGCACCTTCTTGCTATCCATCTGAAACCGTCCATGGCTAATCATGTGCCCAAGGAAAGTAATTTGTTCACGATAAAACTCACACTTATCCTTTTTAGCATACATCTCATATTCCCACAACTTTTGTATTAGAGCTCTCAAAAACTACAAATGATGAGTCAACGATCCAAAATAAATGACAGTCATCAAGATAGACGACAACAAAGTGGTCCAAGAATTCAAAAAGATGTCGTTCCTCAGGATAAAATATGTAGTCAAAGCATTTTTCAAACCAAACGGCATCACCAAAAGAACCATACCACATTACACATTTGGTTTTGGTTCATCTCCCACAACCACACAAACTTGCCAATAGCATAACCTTAAGTAAATCTTCTTGTAGGCTCTTGCTAGTTTGTCAAACAAATCTAGTGCATTAGAAATAGGGTACTAATTTTTTTTATAGTCACTTTATTCAATACCCTGTAATCCACACACATTCTCATTGACCTATCCTACTTTCTTTGGAATAGAATCGAAAAACCATATTAAGCCTTGGACGGCTGGATTAACCTTGTCTCCAATAAACCATCTAATTGCTTCTGCAATTCAACCAGCTCTATTAGACACACACGGTAAGGGGCTTGTGCTAACGGCCGTGCACCTGGCTCCATCAATGCCGTGATCAATGGCCCTTCATAGGGATAATTTCTTAGGTAGTTCGAGAGGGAACACATCCCCAAACTCCTCCAACACCTGAACTACTTCAATTGGCACCTCTCAAACCACATTTAACTTAATTTCGATCAATGTAGCAAGTTAATTCTTCAGAGCACACCTTAACCCGTTCTTCAGCTGCATGGCCCATAACAAGCCATCTCTCTTTTCTATTGGCTTAATGGAATCCTACAAATATACAACACTATACAAAAGAAGGGCAACCAACATCAACAATAAACAATCGACTCAAGTAAGGTATTATCGTTGCTTTCAACAATAATAAGAAATCCATCCCAAGTATCACATCAAAGTCGTCTAGGAGACAAACATCATGCTACACTTCCCTTGCCAAGTGCTAACCCTCAATTCCACACTAGCAACACCCTGAATCGGCTTTTCTTCAAAATGCGCAGCCTTGATACAACTGGAATGTTCTGTTAGAGGCAGTCTCAACTTCTGAATCTCACGATTAGCCACAAAGTTGCTAGTGGCACTCGTGTCAATCATCACCATCACCTCTTTTCTATTTACCTGCACCCGAACGTACACCAAACCTTTTCTCATTTTGGGGGCCTCTGTTGCATTGCACTAAGCAAAAAATGTTGACCCTAGAGGATCCACCCTCCTCATCGTCATTCGCCTCAGCCACCAGAGAGTTCAACTTCCCACGCTTGGGACAATCTCGCATGCAATAGTCACCATTACAAAGATAACATCCTTTACTTGTTGTATAGACAATTGATTGGGAGGTGTCCTTCTTATCCGTCCCTGTCGCATCCTTATCTTTCTTTAATTTGAACTTACCATTCTTACTCGCTTTGCCAACCTTTCCTTTGTCCCTTCCAAACTCTTTCTTCATCTTGTTTGGATTAGTACCGCTAGTGATTTTGATGTCCACTAGTCGCTCTACTTTAGCAATCACAGAAGCCAGGTCCTTGACACCTTGATGCTTTAATCGAGCCCAAGTCTGCAACCCTATTAGGTATTGAATAGTTTGTCCTCCTCAGACATATCTCGCATATCAAGCATCAATGAACTGAATTCTTTCACATAATCTCTCACCGTACCCAAATGTCTTTTGAAGGGACTCCCTTGCAAGCCAAGATGTATTACAAGGTAGGAACTGATCTTTTAATTCCTTCTTCATGACCTCCCATATCTCAATCTTGTCACGGTTCGCTCTGTCGTTAGATAGATGTGTACACCACCAGAGTTTCGCATCATCCTTCAAATACATATTGGTGATCAAAACTTTCTCAACATCATAAGAAAATTCTCAAAATCTTTGGCACTATGAGCACCACAAAAGGACTTCGAATCTGGAACATTAATCTTGGATAAGTGAGCACGGTCCTCCTCCCTAACCATAACACACTTCAATAGATTCACCTCAATCTTCATGCCATCAAATTTTAAGTCAATAGCATCAGTGAGGTTGCTCACAGCCTCCACCATAAAAGTTACCTAACCTTCAACAAAGCCTGGCAAATCATCAATTGATTTCTACTGTGTCTCAACCTACAAGCATATGGTCTGAACCCATGGAGAAAGTGCCACTGGTAGGGAATTTGGGTTCAACAACACGATTTCGCAAAGAAGTTTGTTCTACCATAGCCCAAAATTCACGAACCCCAATGCAACCTAGCTCTAATATCAACAATCATAAGGGTCCTATATCTAGTAAATTTCCCCCCACTATGTGGCCTAGTTTCGCCTAAAGCTAGTCAGCCTTCACTCAATCTCACAAGCACTCGTGTTTGATATAGTTCCAAATTAGATTAGCAAGTTAACAATCACACATGCACAATTAGCAACTAATGTAACCAATGCACAATTGGTTATAAGAATTAACCCAACCTTATATTAATCACAAAGCAAGAATACAAGGAATGCCTTAGGCTTACATACACAACTCACTGCACATCTCTGATGCCAAAATAATAAAAAAATGTGCAGTGAACAACCCTCAACTACTCAATTAGAATAAGCCAACTAAGCATCCAGTGGCGGTGGTTGACAAGGCTATGGACAATACCAACTACCTCCCACTATTCCAGCCACGTTCTTCACAATTGCCTGGAAGTTCTCAGCAACCACCCATGTCAACTACTAAGCATAACTGTCAATGTCGGTTAGCCTATCCACAGCTGTAGAGCCCTACACGAACTTCTACCTGGCGTTGCACACAATTCTCAAGTGTTGTGCGCTACACTTATATCCATCTGCCGCACACAAGGGCATCCTGTCTGCACAACATCTTATCGTTCGCATGTCCCGTGCTTCCTGCGCTCGTAGCATCAAACCAACTCCTCAACCACTCTGCCTGTGCATGCAGCATCCCGTAAAAGTATGCATGGGGCACTACCTGAGTGCATAACACATCGTCCATCCACACAAAGTTCGTCCAACGCTCGTAACCATCTGCACAATGCCCACAGGCTTGTCACGCATGCTGCAACCTAGCAACACTGACTACCCTACCGACACATGCTGCCTACCTGATTGCCAACCTTGGCGCCCTACCATTTCGACACCATTAGGCACATTGATTGCTTATGGATATCGTACTATCACCTAACGTTGGACAATGGGGTTTACACAATACAATATGCAACACAAAATCCAATTCCCCAATTCCATTAGCCTTCTCTATGGAAGGTGAAAGCTACGCCTGAGGTAATCTTTATCATTTGGTTGCTTAGCCATTTTTGCCTGTGTACTTCGGTCTTTTTCTATGATAGGAGAGAAATTCCTTCAACCATCTGTAATTTCGCAAAGTGACACAAGAAGAAATTGAGCATATGGTTGTTGACTACAGTTATTTTCATCTATTTCAAATAATGTAGTACCAAACGTTGCTGAACTTAAAACTACATACATCATTCTCATTATGCATAAATCGATACACAACCCCTATAGACAAACTTTATTAGTTAATACATTATGGCAGATTCGGAGTCGTCGAAACTCATTCATATTCAATAATACAACTATTAATACTTATGTAAATCTGAAGGTTGCCTACTGTTATCTAATTAAATAAACCTAGCCCAACAACCTAACAACAAAAAAAAAATATTTGCAATCGTTTGCAAATGGTTACCTCGTCCAACACAATAGTAAAAGTTCAATATTGATGGATCTTGTTCTGGAAACCCTGGTCGTTTAAGTTGTGGGGGAATTATCAGGGATGCATATTGTAAGTTTGTTGTGGCTTTCTTTTCTTTCATTGGTTTCACAACCAATAACATGCTTAACTGAATGTTGGGAACTACAAGATGGGTTATATATTGCTTAAAAACATAACATACAAAAACTTATTGCCGAGTCGCATTCTCAAACTTTGCTCCAACTTATTTGCAGGGAGGAACATTCAAAGAAGGATTAATCCTTTTGCTCAAGGATTCCAGACATATTTCAACTGATTTTATTAAGATTTCTACTGTTTTTTGCTATCGGGAGGGAAATAGAGCAGCTAATCTTTTGGCACGCACTGCAACCAATTTTGAATCACCAATGCAATTTTTTTTTATTTGCAATTTTTTGTATCATATATTGTAAAATCAAATTAATATCGGGTCTGCCCTCATTTGGCTCAAATGAAATACTGAGCCCAATTCAATGGTGTAGGAAGGTGGGCCTAAGTCAGCTGAAGGAGTAAAGCAGCCCACTAACCCATCTTCAAGCTTGCCCAATCGTGTCACTAAGAAGCCTACCTGCTGTAATGACTTTTACTTATAGAAATAAAAGACAACAAGTCCTTTTAGAGTTACTTAAGATGGCTGGAACACTTGCTATCAAAAACATTAATTTTTTAGCTTGTATTTAGCATGAGAAAAGTAAGACAAATGACATGAGAAATCTTGTCACAAAATTCTTCTGTGTTTTTCCTCCAAACTTCCTAGAGCATTTTTCTCGTTTTTAAGTGAGATATCTCAACATAACCTTAACATTAGTGCTTTTATTCTATCTACCATGCCACCAAATCCATACAAGCTCTCGAAGAAGCCATCTTGAATCTTACCGAATGACTGTCGAAGCTTTACACCTCCATGGAACAACACCATGAAACTTTAGCAGCATCAATGGCGGACCTCCAACACAAAATCTCCAATATTCCATCATCCTCAGTTATGTTCCTATCCTTACCTTTCTTCTGCCTCCCTTGCCACCTCCACCTTCATCACCTCTATAACATTCCAAGTTCAACTTCCAGCTGCTGCACCCATTAGCCCCCTAAGTTACAAATGTAACCATTCGACGACAACGACCTACTCTACTAGGTTTTTCAGGCATGGAAGTTCTTTGCTAATTACCAAATCTATTGGAACACGCCTAGTTTTGATCTACTACTATATGACAGGTGACGCCTTGAAACTGGTACAAATGGATGTACACCAACCAAACTATCTTCATAGGATGCCTTCATTTGCTTCATTGAACTTCGCTTTGGCCCATCATCGTACGGAAACCATGAGGAAGCCTTTTTTAAACTCATGGTTTTCAAGTTGAATTCGAGCAACTTTGTAATCGAGTTGTGGGGTTACCTCCGGAGTCTATTCTCAATTTTTTTTCCGGCATTCATCACAATATTCAAAGGGAAATTTCAATGTTGAGTCCCTCTACTACCAATAAGGCTATCGGCTTCGCTAAGCCTGTAACACTTCCTACAACTTTATACCTAATTATCATTAATTATCATAGACTTTCCTTATTACAACTCCTCTTGTAAGATAATTTCAGTTATCAATATAATATATAAACATCTCATGAGATAATAGGCATATTTAAAAGATAAAATTTACTCTGCCCAGACGTCCTCGTTTATAAAATCTTAAAGAAAAATAATGCAACAACCAATTGTACATGATTTAAAATTCAAAGTGGGCTAGATACTAGCATTTTTAATATTCTCGTCAAAAGTTTGGCTTCAAATGTTACGGTTGACCCATCTATACACAATAACAGCATGGCTCAAACTCCAATGACCACTCAATATGATATATCTCCTAAAAAGTACATGAAAATACGTGAGTTGTCTACTCAATACGTATAGCCAAACAATCGATACATACATATATACATTGCAAGTCAAACATAATACAATCATATCAACCACCGAATATTTGTCAAATAATACAAGCTGATATAAAAAATCACAAATGCTCATAATCACATATCAGTTTCCGACATGATGGTGACATTTTAGTTTATTTCCTAAGGGCCCTACTTAACCAAATTGGAGTGCATCAATCAATGGCTTTATCAGTTATCATCATTATCTCAATCACACAGCACACAACTCGTATGATACCCCATCAACACTGATACTACACAGCTCGTATGACATCCCCATTATCAATCGTTTAACACAACACACAACTCGTATGATATATCTCTTAGTTTATGACACCGTAAGATTACACTAGTATATTTATTTAAATGGTCCTTTCGTATAACGTTTTAACTGTTGATATATTATCATATTTATCCTCCACTTTCACTTATATTAATCACTTGATTCATTTTAATCATACATTGATTTTGTTTTTAAAATGTGTGTTGCGCTTAACCGATTATATGTTTGTAAGCATTGTATGAAAAATTCTTATTCAAATCAAGTTTGATTGAATCAAATTAATTATAGAGCAGTGTGATACATTGACCATGTGATTGGTCATTTTTTTCTAAATTATATACTAATTACAATGTAAATATAATATATTTGTCATATAATCCGATCAAATTTGATGACAGTTAGAATTCTCAGAGTATTGCATGTTGTTAATTAAAATATGTTTCGGATCCAGATAAGCCCAAATCATGCAATGTATATACATTGTAACTTATTCATAATATCCGCATCTTTTTTATCCTTTCCTTCTTCCCTAAATACTCCGTTATCTTTCTTGTTAAAAAAGAAAATATATTTTATAAGTATTTAATGTCAAATATTTCCTTCACGAACCAAATTAATTTGTTATATTTATAACCAATGAGTTATAATAATTGATATATTTACTAATTTATAAAAATTAATCAATAATTTGTTAATTTAGAAAATAAATAATGAACACATGTGTTCAACTATTTTTGAATTATTATTATTATTCTTCCATTATTTTCTTATGCTTTGGAACGGGTGCCCTGGCCGTGCCAAATCCCACCTTTTTTGTAGTTTTGGCATCAGTGTGTGTGATGGTGTGTGTGTGCATAATCGGGCTGTGTGTGTTTTAACAAGAAAAAAATTGAGGCGGTGGTGACCTATATGTTGCCTACCCCTTTTCATACATATATATTTTTTTATTTATTTAATCTTTTTGATAATTACTATTGCGTCCTACCTAATTTCTTAGTTAATATAATTTGCTCCAAAATATTATAACGAACTCCAATTTAGTCCGTTCAAGTTTTATTATATTGAAATTGTGATCTATAATTTATTGATAATTAAATTTAAATTTTTTTAACAGTTACGAATTAGTCTCTCGATTATGTGTAAAATGCTATGGACGTCACTCCTCTCCTAATAAAAATTTCGTTCTCGAAAGTTAACTAGCTTACCCTTTCAATGGAATAAATAAGGATACTTCTCTCTCTTATGCTCCTCACCCTCCCATGTCACATCTCTGGGATAATGATGGCTCCATCGTACTTTTACCATTGAAAATCTCTGTTGGCTTTTCCACATATGTCAACTTCTAAAAAATCTCTATCTCCGGTTGATGGATAGTGTGGTAAGGATCAAATAGGGATCGTCAAAGCATCAAAACATGGAAAACATAATGTATCTGTGACAACTCTACTGTTAACGCTAGTCGATACGCTAGTGCTCCGATTCTTTCAAATAATTTCATATGGCCCAATATATCTCGGACTCAGCTTCCCTTGCTTGCCAAATATCAAGATTCCCCTCCATGGAGATACCTTTAGGAAAATCTTATTACCTACTTTATATTCCATCTCTTTATGGTGTTTATCAACAGAACGTTTCTGTCGATCTTCGTCTGCTTTCAACTACTTCTTAACTACCTGTATCTTGTCTACTATTTTCTACACCAATTTAGGACCTTCTAGTTGTCATAATCTCTCAATATCCCAATAGATTAGACTGCGACATCTCCTTCCATATAATGCTTCATATGGGGCCATACCGGTACTCGAATGAAAACTATTATTTTATGCAAACTCCATCAAAAGTAGGTGATTATCCCAGTTGCCCTTAAGCTCCACTGTACAAGCTCTCATCATATCTTCCAAGGTCTGAATCGTTCTTTCTGACTGCCCGTCTATTTGAGGATGAAATGTAATACTCAAATGTAACCTTGTGCCTAATGCCCTTTATAAACTTACCAAAAAATGTGAGGTGAATCGAAGATCTCTATTTGACACAATAGATACAGGCACTCGATATATTCTCACAAGTTTGGAAACGTACAACTCAGCTAACTTGTCCAGAGAATCGCCCAGTTGTATTGGCAAGAAATGAGCATATTTCGTCAATCTATCCACAATTACCCAAATAGTATCATGCTCCCTGAGTGTACATGGCAATCCTTGGTGCCTGAGTGTACATGGCAATACCTTTGCTTGCTGACATGTTATATATTTAGCCACATCCTTCTTCATTCTTTGCCACCAGTAGTGAGGTTTTAAATTCTGATACATCGTTACTGTATCAATATGCATCGCGTATGGTGCATTATGAGCTTCTCGCAAAATTTCTCTTTGTAACCCATCGATGTCAAGCACACAAACTTGTTTCCTATTTACCATCATTTAATCACCTCTTATTAACAAATTTGGTTTCTTACCCTATTTCATTCTTTCCATCATCCATAACAAGAAAGAATCTGGAGCCTGTGCTTCTCTGATTTGATTTACAAAGTCTAAATTAAGTTCCAAGGCTACCAACAGACCTTCCAATCTCCAATTTCGTATTCATAGATTTCATCTCCAGTAGCAATGTCTGATTGTGACTCCCCAAATTGGCTAATGTAATTAAACTCTTTCTACTCAAAGCCTCAATACTGCCATGGTTCAATGTGGAGCCTAGCACGGCCAAGCCAGTAGTTACCTGGAGGATAACAACTAGGAAATGGCATAAGGCAAAGGGTCGAGATCTCATCATAGATCCAATGAATGTTTTTAGACACCACCATCAGTTTGGAACGATGGTAGGAAGAGGTGAAATGTGGTTGGAACGCGTCATTTTGGCAGAAAATATGGTAGACCCGTGAGACCGAGCAGGTATCGCAGATTGCTCCCTCAGATAGGTCTGAGGGATATGGGCGATTGGCTTTAGCTCAAGTGGGAGATTGTTAGAAATGGTGACCAGAACCAATTGGATTGGCGGTTTTGAGAACCATTAGCAATTTTTATGAATATTTTTATTATCTTGATGAATGTAGTAAGCATTCATCTTTGGCATTATGTGTTTGTTTTTCTTACTATTGAAATTGAACGGTATTTTAACGTTACAACAAATACCCACAAACCAATTGAATAACCCATGTGGTTGGGTTGTGCATTGGATGGCAGCTATGAAACCAACTTCTGAGGGTTGGTCTGAAAAGCTCCAAGTCGAGGACCTCGAGATTGCGCATCGAAAGTCCTATAGAGACTTGCACTAAGTATTGGATTCATTGAATGAGTGTCGTATTTCATTGTCGAAAAACATGGGATATCTATGCAATTTTAGTGGATTAGATGACAAGGTTGTTAACTGATTGAACTGACTCGCGGTAATCATCATATGGAATTCTTGGAGGCTTGGTCAGTATGACTTGAATTCCCAACTCCGATAGTATAGGATTAGTCCTTGGACTTGAGGAATCATGACAGTGGCATGCATATAATGGTTGTATCTTAGATTTGGCAAGAGATGATTGTGTCTTCAATGTGTTCATTGTAAGCTTTTTCCAGTGTAGTCGGATTGTGTATTGAGGACGGTGGTTTTCAACATAGAATCCGTCCCCTATTAGTATATGATGAATATATCTCCTATGCACTTTGAGATGGTTTAGACTCTCTAAGTCTATGGTCATAGAGATTGGTCGAATAGAAAGTGGTTTCCTTTGTCGATCAATAGAGTAAACGTATCTCAAGTAGGTGAGTCGTTGCCCTGAATCCTTGGTGCAGAAGGGGCATTGTTCTTGCAATACTTGTTTAGTGTGTCGAGGGCCCAAAGTGAGTTATTCAATTTGAGTCTCCACCAAAGTTTGGCTAGAATGCCTCAACAACGTCTCTCAAGTTTCTGACGCTAAGGCTTCCCTTAGCAGTGGGGTACCAAGTATTAATTCATTTGTTCTAGTGAATTTTTTTCTGAGAAGCAGTAGTACCCCAAAAGTATCTAGCGAAGAGTTTGACTCTCAATTTAAAACCTTCAAATAAATTAATTAAACTTAGTTAACACTCAATTTAAAATCTTTAAGTGAACCAATTTAACTTGGTACACTCTTAACTTTAAACCTTCAAGTAAACTAATTTAACTTAGTTAAGTCTCAATTTAAAAGTTTAAGTAAACTACTTTAACTTAGCTAACTTTCAATTTAAAACCTTTAACTAAACTAATTTAACTAAGTCAACTTCCGATTTAAAATTTTTAAATATTGTATCATATTTGTTACTAATTATTTACTTGTTATTTTGTAGGGATTCAGAAGAAGATACTAGCGAATCAGAAGATAGCTTCGGTGATAATAATTCGTCATCCCATTCCAATCAGTCACCTTCAGAAGATGAATTTGATCCCTTTTTGTAATTATGAATACTTTAGAATATATCACATTTATTTTGTGGATTGTATTAAATTATCTTTATTTAGTAGATTGTATTGAGTTATCTTTGTTATATGTATTTTGCTTAAATATTTTGTTATTATAGATTATTAGAGTAAAATTAAATATAATTTTATTATTAAATATTAAATTTAAAAATTTTAAAAAATTTACAATGATTACGTTGAAAATGTCGCTGCAAAGAAAAAAGATTGCCAACAGATTGTCTTTATAAAAATGCATTACGACTTTGTGATAACTTCTGTTGCAAATAAAAATGATTTTGCAACGGATTTCAAAAAAATATTTGTTGCAAAATTTGTACGGAATGTTGCTGCAAAAAATGTATTTCAATATTGCAATGACATTCGTTCTAAATAAAAATTCTTTTGCAATGGCTAATATTAAAATATTAAAATATTACAGTGACTTTTCTGTTGTAAATAAAAATTATTTTGCAACTGCTCATATTAAAATATTTGCAATGGATTATTGATGGGAAAATGCATTGCAATATTACAACGATTTTTCTGTTGCAAATATCATTGCTAATAAAAATTAATTTTGCAACGAAATGGTCATCAACATTACCACTGATATACCATTGCAAAATATGAAAAGTCAAACTTTAAAACAACGTTTTGCAATGGAAATTTACAATGAATAAAAAATGATTGCTAAATTTTCAACTGCTGAAAAATTCGTTTCTATATAGCAGTGTACCTATAGCAACGGATGATATTCCGTTGCAAAAGTCCGTGACTAATCTATTTTTCCATGAATTTTTCGTGAAATTCGTTTGTTGTAGGTTTATTCTTTTGTACTGTACATATATATATATATATTTATTTTCTTATATTGTTAAAATTTATTTATTTTGGTAAGTACTATGAACTCTACTGAAGGCTTTGGTTTAATAATTATCGATTAGTTATTGTAGTTTTTCTGTGTAAATGTGAGCAGGAAACTAATTTATATCAATTTAAAAAACTTTTTGGTAAATCTATTATGTCACACTAGATATAAAAACACAAAGAATGGTGCATATTCTTTTTCTTTTCTACTTTAATAATGCTAAAATTTACAAATAACTATGATATTTTGGCTAATAGCTTATAAATAATTTAGTAATAACTATTTTTGTATACCTGTTATAATCTTATAACAATAGGCTAATATATTTAGTGAATGATATAATAACAATATATGCTAATATTCAAACTATTTTTAATCATTCCGTATGTTTATAATAGTCAAACTAATTAATTCATTTTATTTTAAAATAAAAAATTAATAGTTCTAAGTATTTTCATTCCAATAAAAACTCTCTCAATTGGTGAGGATGCCTTGAGAAACTAGCAAACTCATATGGAATAAGACTACTTTTTTGTGGAATAAGTACCAAATACCTCTTTGTGATATAAAATAAAGTTCAAAAAATTCCTTCTGTATATAAATTGCGTCACACGCGCTTTGACTGCAAATTTACTATGAAAGTACCTGTTTTTTGATATTTTTGTCCTTCTCTCACATCTAAGATATAATATTATATATATTTATTAATAATAAAATATTATTTTATATAATAAAATATTATTTTCATTAAATTTAATTAAAAATTAAATTATATGTTAAAAAGAAAAAGCAGTGGCGTCGGCAACTGCCGTGAGGGGTGGGGAGTGGGGGTGGAGGGGGGTCGGGGCAAAGTGGGCGAGGGTGGGGGTTATAATTATTATTTTGAAATTTTTTTATAAATCGTATTTATATATATTATTAAAATATTTCAATAGTTATAAATTATATATATATTATATATTAAAATAATTATATATTAATAGGCCTAATTTGATCGGTTGATTAGAAAGAGTATTTTAGTCATTGTTTCTAAAAAATAGGCTCAAGTTGACTAGGGGGCGGTGTTGATTATTTATTAAGAATATAGGTGATTTTTTATATTAAAAATTTCATAGAAATTTTTTTTTAAATTTTGATATATCAAGGGGGTCAAAATGAATTTAACCGAATAAGTAAATAAAATTTCTCCAATCTTGACATGGAAAATTCCATCTCCTTGTATTCATTGTCCTAAAATCTCGCAAATACAGCTTATATATTTAATTTAAATTTGACTCCCCAAAAAAAATGAATTAACAAAACTATATTACTTATCATAATTAAAAAGAAAGAACAGAAAAAATTTCAAGTTGGTTGGGGTTAGTTAGGTTGTTAGTTAGTTATTCATTTTTCCCATTGCTTTTGGACCTAAACTTACAGACAAGCTCTTTGAATTCACTTCTGAGTAGTTTTGGCAACGGGCGAGTCTGGTGCGGGTTTGCCCTTGCCCGGACCCGGACCTTCCCCTCTTCGTAAACCCCGAACCCGTACCCTGCCTCGCCTGGAAAAACCTCGACCCCACCCGATCCCCTTAAAAGCCCAACCCCGCCAAACTTGTCCCGCAAGCCCACCCCATTTCGCATGATTTTAATTTTTTATTTATTTAATTAAATAATATCAATTTCAATTTAGTAATTTAACATAGATTTTTTTTATCTAAAATGAATTATATAATACAACAAATATATTCGATTAATATTTTATTTTTTCAATAAGTAATATTAATTTATATTTAACCAAAACATTTATCTAATTTTTTAATTTCACCGATAAGTAATCTCCAATTTCAATTAACATCGTTTTAACTAAAATTAATTATATAATACAAATAGTACATTCAACTAATGTTTTCTATAATAATACTAAATATTATTGTAAAGTTAGGTAACCTAACATAATGTTTTTACCTAAAATAAATTATATAATATAAATACTACATCCAACTATTTTATTTTTGATATTTTGCATATAGAGTTGGATATATGCAAAATTATTTAAAAATTTACCTATAACATCATAATTTTCTATTAATAATGTATTAGATATGAATAAATAAATAATAAAAAGTTTTAAAAAATAGACCGGGGTGGGTTCAAAATGGATCCGATACAAAACCCTTAACCAAAGCACTCATGGATCTACTATTGGACGTTGGTTCAGAATACTTTTTATTAATAAAAAATATTCTTATTCTTATTTGATAAATATTTTTATTAGTAAGATTTTTAAATTTTTTATATACTAAAATTATATTAGTATAATGTTAATTTGCATATTTTCTTAATAAAAAATAAAGAGAAGGGTTATTCAGTAAACTTACAAAAAATATTCTTTTCTTCTCAATCTGTTTTTCTAGTACCAAACAAGTAGATGTATGTGAAATTTACTCCACTTCCAATTATACCAAATAACTTGAAGAAAAACTATTATTTTTTTCTTTCCCTTCCCCCTTTTTACTTTCATTTTTCTCTCATTTGAACCAAACAAACCCTTAGTTAACAATAAATCATGTGAAAAAACCTGCAAAAGTCTTAAATGTTGGGCATATGCCTCTAACATGTTGTTTTGAAGTCAGAGCCGACTAATCATGGGTCTTTTATTGATTTCTCTCGGAAAAACATGATTTACCGCTTGAATTTCTTGAAATCCTGCTATCGTAAAAAGACACACCATCAAGGTACTATAAAAAATGAAAAATTTGAGATGAGCATTGATAGGGTTAAATAGATGAGTTATAAAGCATGAGATCAACCATAAAAATCATAAATTACAAAAAAAATAGATAAGTTAAAAGCAGAATGGAGTGCATGCGAACTACACACACTACTACATCTAAAACTACACACTCTTCACATGGAATTCAGGTTGACGCCACGGCCGACGAGGATGAAGATGATATGGTGGCGGGGATAGACGGCGGCGAGTTGGGGAATGTTGTTGACGAACATGGAGGGCAGGCAAACAGCAACAATGCAGCAGCGACTGATGACAAATTGGACGGGAAAGATGCGCCGGCGATTAATCAGTCCGCCATGGAGTTTCAGTTTGCAGATTTTATTGTTTTGGCCAATAGAGTAATCGACAAAGGGGATACGAATCTGTTCGTGCACTGAATGATATCCACTGGCGTTGGACAGTGAAATATGGAGAAAGCGACAGGAATTCGTAGGAGTTGTTGTTTCGCCGTTTGGTGCGCTTAACGGCTGAACAGGCGGCGGAGCATCCTCTTTGCTTGGCATCGTCGTTGCAGATCTCTGAGAATAGGGCTACTGCAGATTTGAATCTGAGGGTCGTTGTGGTGCTGGTAGCGCCACAAGATGAAACTGCCATGGTTGGCAGCTAATTACTCCTAGCCCAACAACAACTGGGAGGTACGTTCAGATCTGATAATTACCTTACTCTTTCACCAGATTTTATCCCAGTGTGCAGAATGTCTGGCAACACAACATTATTGGAGTGCCTATGTACTCGATTACGCGGAAACTAAACGCTTTAGAGCTAGTATTCCAACAGCAACGGCGCAATAAAGGAGATCTTTTGGAGAATGTACGCGTGGCTAAAGGATTCCTTGAGGAAGCATAGATCTTGGTTAGCTCTGATAGACAGAATGACCTCTTTCTACTCCTGGAACACCTTTGTCGTTTGGTATACGCCAAGGAGGCAAAAATGGAACAAATAATGTTACAGCAACGAGCTAAGATGCAATGGATGAAGGATGGGGATCAATGCTCATGAGTCTTCTTTTGCAAGATAGCTCAGCGACGTGCCACTTAGAGAATCTTGCAAATAAATGATGAACATGGGACCACCTACTCAGAGCCAGGAGCGGTTATTCATGAGTTTGTCTCCTTCTACTAGGCTCTGTTAGGCGGAGAAAGACGGAGGCAGGTGATAGATATCCGATATCTGAGGCCATGGGCTAGACATGTCCTTAATGAGGAGGAAGGACTTCAGCTCCTTACACCCGTCACTGCAGTTGACGTCAAACAGACAATGTTTGACATTGTTGAAGATAAAGCACATAGACCTGATGGGTTCTCATAGGTTTTTAATTAAGCTGCCTGGCCAATCGTGGGTCTGGAGATTATGAAGGCAATCTTGGAGTTCTTTACCACGGGAAAACTGCTGAAGCAAATCAACACCAAACTTCTGGCACTTATCCCTAAGGTACATGCCCCTATGATGGTCACAGATTTTCGACCTATTTCGTGTTGTAATATTTTATATAAGATTATTGCGAAACTTATTGTACAAAAGTTGAGTATGTGTTGGATAAGTTGATAAGCCCTTTTTCAGGCTGCCTTTATTCCTGGTCGTAGTATTGCAGATAATATACTATTAGCACAGGAACTATTTACAGGCTACAATCAAGCACGCCTACCTCCTAGATGTGCACTGAAAGTGGATATCCAAAAAGTTTAAGACACGGTAGAATGGAATTATCTACTTGCAGTGTTACACCTGTTTGTATTCCCGACTATGTTCATTAGGTGGATAGAGGAGTGCATCACGACACCCTCGTTTTCCATCGGGTTGAATGGGAAACCTCAGGGTTTCTTTACGGGATCGAGAGGGTTACGGCATGGGGACCCTTTAACGCCATATCTGTTCGTTCTCGTAATGGAGGTTCTGCATTTTATTCTTCTGCAGATGATTGATCAAGACATGCATTTTTCTTTAATTAGAAATGTGAGCCTTCTCGATTATTTTAGCTTGGATTTGCAGATGATCTGTTGTTGCTCCGCAAAGCTAATATGCACTCTATAGGGGTCTTTAAGCAGGGGTTGGACCTATTCGACTGCTGGTCAGATCTCCGGCTTAATGTGCATAAGAGCCATCTTATAATTTCTCGATCTGCACAAGGGATACGGGAGCAGCTATTAGTGATGCTTGACTTCCAGGAAGGGCACCTTCCAAAGAGGTACTTGGGACTTCCTCTACTTTCCTCTAAATTATCGTTAACAAACTGCTAGCCTTTATTATTGAAAATTGATCAATGCATTAGAGGTTGGGAAGGAATGAGATTATCATATGATGGGAGGGTATAGATTATTAAATTTGTACTTATGGCGTTAAGTATATATTAGGCTTCTACGTTCATCCTACCTAAAGGTGTTATAAGTGAGATTGAGAAGCGTCTGAGAGCTTTTGTGTGGAAGGGCACAACGACCAGTGGATATGCCAAAGTAGCATGGAGGGATGTCTGTAGGCCGGCGTCGGAGTGGGGTCAGGGCCTAAGGGACATCGCTACTTTAAACCGTGCGTTAATGAGCAAGAAGCTGTGTGATGTTATTCGATGTGATAGAACATCAATCTGGGTAGAATGGTTATTTAACGGGTGGCTACGTGATAAATCTGTATGGACGGTCACTAACAGTGGGGGTTCTTTGGGCTGGAGGAAACTCCTTCGACTACGCCCCTTGCTTCGATCGATGGTGAACTATCAAATTGGTGATGGGAATTCATTTTATCTGTGGCATGATCCATTGCATCACCTTGGTCCTCTTATTGAGAGATTCCCACGGGGTCCACGCCTGCTTGGGCGTAGGACAGCAGACAAGCTCAGTAGTGTTATTATGGAGCATTATGGAGGGGCAATGGCATTGGCCTCTCATTATGGACATTAAGTGTTTGGAGATTTTGCATGCATTGCCAATAATTCATGGCGAGAAAGATCGCATTATTTGGCGATTCGAGACGGGAGGACCCACAGTTGCATCTCTTTACAGGCTATTGGACCCACCGTGACCCAAGGCAGGTTGGTCTTCACTATTCTCGGGTTTTCTGAATATCCCCAGGCATAATTTCATCCTATGACTTGCGATTTTTTGGAAAAACTATCCACAGCTGATAAACCATGGCTATCATACTTAGACGCCTATATATCATGTGATTGGGCGCAATAGAGACATATACTCATCTATTCTTTCGATGTTGTTATACCAGAAGATGCCTGACAGCGATTCGACAGCTTGTTCAATTTGAATGGCCTAATAGAGAATGGCCACGGGATGTTGAGTGGGCTGCAAGGAAATGGAGAGGAAAACATATCATTAACTTGACTTATCGTGTACTCCTTGCTGCTTGCATTTACCTCATTTGGAGGGAACGGAATTCAGATGCTTTGAGCATACGGAGCGACTACCGAGCATCATAACCACCATTATTGTGGAAGATAGTAGATAGAGGATTATCAGTGTTAATTTATCTCGTTCTGTTAGTTCATGTGAGTTATATAGATTATGGCGTATCCCTTGGCCTATCGAGGGAGAAACCACCAATTGAGCATTGTTTTACTGTACGATCTTGTTTTATTAATGAAACTTATATTTATCAAAAAAAATAATAGATAAATCCGACATAGATCTAAAAGATTATATATTTGGTCTAAACCTTTTACAAGAACACGTGTTTTGGCTACATTAAAGGAACAGTAACGAAAGCAGTGAAAGCGGAAATTAAACTGAATTTAAAATCCAATTAATAGAGCGTACTTCTTGATTTTTTGAGCGTTTGATACTTAAAAAGACAAATAATAAATAAAAAATGCATAAATGATTTTTGTGGCTTAAGGTAGAAAGAAACAACTATTAAAAATGCAAACCATGAAATTATACCATTTAGATTTTGTCCGAATCTGCTTTGCTCGTTGTTCCTTCTCCGGATCTGCATTCACGCAAAGATCAACTTAGACCTCCTCTTCCTTCATCCATATCACACGTCGGAAGCATAATTTTCAATACCACTGTTAGATGACTTAAGATCTGGCAGTAGAAATGATTTTTATTGAACAAAATGGATTCGATTCTCACTCTCAAATTATTGAATCAGATTTAATTAGCTTTTTCTTGAAACTTGTTCAAGAAGAACTTGATGGAGAAGGGAAGAGAGAGTAGTGGATGGATTGTGAGAGATGTAGAGTAGAAAGAAAAAGCTAATTTTTCAAAACACTGAGATGAGAGATGTTGGGAAAAGTAATACACTTGGTATACGTCATCACGGCCGAGTGGGGTCTGTAGAGGAGTCGTCTCAACTCCTCTTTTGACCTAGTCACTCTCAAAATCGGCTAGGACTTTATTTAGGCGGATCGAGTTTGGTTTAATTCAACAACTAAATCAATTCCAGCCTAGCAAAGGTCCATCTGATTTTTATAATTGACCTAATTAATTTTAAGACCCAATAGGAGTCGAATAAATTTATTTATTATAATTAAATAGATTAATGTTCGAGTCCAATATTTAATTAATATAATTAATATAATTAATCAAACAAATTAAATTGTGCTATGCCCCAACTTTTTTTGAGGGAAAAAGCGGTTGGAATATATATTGCTAGCAAAAATAAAGTTAGTACTAGGCAACAAGACAAGCAATAAAACTAGAAAAAGGAAGTCAATAATACTAAAGCCCTAGTTAACAATCCAAGCTGCTAAGCCCAAATTTAATTAATGCAATTAATTAAATTCTGACTACACTTCTCAAGACATATAATAACCAAATTAAAGACACAGTCATCTTTTATCAAGCCCAAGATACAAACCATTACAAGCCCAATACAAACCATCTTTTTTTTTAAATAGAGCAATGTTTACATTCCAGTTTGAAAAGATAAATTACTTCATTTTAAAAAATATAGGGAAGTATTTTGCTATTTTTTTTATAAAGAATAATTTGTTCATTTGCAATTCTATTTACAGTAGGTTGCGTGCATTTTAGTTTTCATTATTATATACACTCGTGTGTTATTAATCTTAATTTATTGATTTGTCAAGTAATTTTGTCTTGAGATTTCTTTAGTCACTAAAGTTAATACTTTCATTTTTGCGTTACCTTGTGTTCATTTTTTTTTTCTTTTCATTGTATTTTATAAAATCAAACTTTGAAATTTTAAAATTATTTATTAATTCTGTGCTGTTGATATGATAAAGTTTATGTCCTCATTTTATGATTGTATTATGATACTTTTATTACACTTTCTAGTATCAATATAACTCTTATATATTGCAAGACTCAACCAATTTTATGCAATTTACTGCTTAAAATCCTTTATTGTTTGATTGATTTCATGCAATTTGTCCCAGAAAAATCCTCCTAAAATCTCATTATAGCCAAAATCATGTCAAAATTTCAATTTTTGACTAACTTTTAAACTTAATCTATCACTTATACGCTTCATGAACAAGTGTAGGGTGATGGTTTCAGATCCCATCAGATATGTGAGTAATTGACTCACTTTATATGAGTTTATTATAATCTATTTCAATATTATTCTTTATTATATTCATATATGAATTGAATATCGATATATTGTCTAACTGATGCATTGGCGATCAATTTAGTAAGATATTGATATTATCATATAATTATCATTTCAATATACATACATACATATATATATAAAAACAGTAGATTCACCCAGAAATTTACAAGATAGAATTAATTTCCCTTCAATATTAGCATTGTTTGATAATTTTTAAATTTCACTAATTGATGGATTAAAAATGCTAAATGTATAAATAAAGGATGAAATTTAATGCTAATAATTGTACCAAAAATATAGATTTTTTCTTATAAAGAGATTTTGTGTATGCACCGCCCCGAGGATGGTGATGGCACGAGTGTGGATGGTTGTATGGGTGCATTGGATACTGTAATTTGGATTTGTTTGAATTTAATTGAGTATGGTGCCCTCCGACAATACTATGGATTATATAAAAACAGATTTTGTACGTGCTAATTTTGGACAAATTTAGAAATTTGTATCAAAATTAATGAAGATAATAGATCAAATAGTATGTTTCATTTTATGAAGGTCTAAAGCACCAAACACCTCTAATTATACGACCAAAAATTTCAATAGAGCCTCTATAATATTCAAATCAAAATGATGCCACCAATCGACCTTATTATCCAAACGTAACACGATCTTCATCTAGAATTACTTGATAACTAAACATTCAGCTTGGTCCATAAATACTTGTAAACATTCTCTGCGTATTTTAAGATATTAGTGCTTAATAATTTTTATTTGATATGAAATATTTATTTTAAAAAAATATATGTGTCATTTAGACATGGAAAGTAGAGAAAAAGTAGGAAAACAATAAAATAAGAAAATCAATAAATTACTAAACAGTTTAGCGAAGTTAATCATTAAAGGCTTCCCATGAAGAACGTGGCCTTGCAGACCTTGCCTCGCCAACTTCGTGCCCTCAATTTCTTTAAAGTACACAAAGGCGTAGAGACCAAAGGGGAATGAGTTAATGCTGATTACTTCTCCCTGAGCGAAAAACAGAGATTTAAACTCACAATCTGTCACTTTTGGTGACAAAATGCCGGTCCACAAGTTATTGGATGGATGGATCATCCTCTGAGAATCTTTTATGGTGCATCATGGTTCTTTGTAGCTCCAGCTGTTGATTTTATACGTGATGCCATTAAATGGGTCATGTACAGAGAACAAGATAAATGATAGGTCGTCGGAGATTCCGATGTGACTGAAAAGCGAAATAGAAAGAGATTAGTGTGCAATGGGGGGGGGGTGGACTGGGGTTTTGTAAATATTTAAAAATATCATAACTTTCATTGTGAATTAAATTAAAATTCTAAATTGGTCCTATATGTTATTTATTAAAAACATTCTTGTGTTTCTAATCTAAATTTGTTCATTTTTCAAGCAAATTTGTCTTGGAATTTCTTTGATACCAAAGTTAATTATTTCATTTTTGCATTATTTAGTATTAATTTTTTTCTTATCACTATATTTTATAAAAACAGTTTAGCGAAGTTAATCATTAAAGGCTTCCCATGAAGAACGTGGCCTTGCAGACCTTGCCTCGCCAACTTCGTGCCCTCAATTTCTTTAAAGTACACAAAGGCGTAGAGACCAAAGGGGAATGAGTTAATGCTGATTACTTCTCCCTGAGCGAAAAACAGAGATTTAAACTCACAGTCTGTCACTTTTGGTGACAAAATGCCGGTCCACAAGTTATTGGATGGATGGATCATCCTCTGAGAATCTTTTATGGTGCATCATGGTTCTTTGTAGCTCCAGCTGTTGATTTTATACGTGATGCCATTAAATGGGTCATGTACAGAGAACAAGATAAATGATAGGTCGTCGGAGATTCCGATGTGACTGAAAAGCAAAATAGAAAGAGAT
This sequence comes from Sesamum indicum, assembly GCF_026168435.1. Lineage (NCBI taxonomy): Eukaryota > Viridiplantae > Streptophyta > Magnoliopsida > Lamiales > Pedaliaceae > Sesamum > Sesamum indicum. The sequence goes on along the minus strand of NC_142660.1, from coordinate 4,964,629 downwards.
TAGTGTGCAATGGGGGGGGGGGGTGGACTGGGGTTTTGTAAATATTTAAAAATATCATAACTTTCATTGTGAATTAAATTAAAATTCTAAATTGGTCCTATATGTTATTTATTAAAAACATTCTTGTGTTTCTAATCTAAATTTGTTGATTTTTCAAGCAAATTTGTCTTGGAATTTCTTTGATACCAAAGTTAATTATTTCATTTTTGCATTATTTAGTATTTAATTTTTTTCTTATCACTATATTTTATAAAAACAAACCATGTCAATGACATATTAGTACTCTTTTTGGTTATATATTGCAGAAATCTATCATTTTTATACAAAAATTTACTGCTTAAAATTCTTCATTGTTTTATTGATTTTATGCAACTTGCCCCCAAAACATCCTCCCAAAATCTCTTACTATATTCAACATCATATCAAATTTCGAATTCCTGATTAACATCCTAATTTTCGGTTGATGATATCCTCAAATTCACGCCAGCACATGGCTTGCACGTGCCAATTTCTAACAAATTCAAAAAAAATTATCAAAATGTGTTAGTAAATATAAAAATTCACTAAGACAATATATCAAATTGTAAGTTTCGCTTTTTGAAGGTTCAATAACGACAAATACCTCTTATTATAGGACAAAATTGTCGATCCACAAGTTGTTGGATGGATGAATCTCCCGCTGCAAATCTTTGACAGCCACATCGTGGTATTGTGTGTCTTCCACCTCTGATTTTACAGGTGGTGCCATTAAACAGGTTAAGTACAGAGAACAAGACAAATGATGGGTCTCGGAGGTTTTGATGTGAATGAATAGTTGAATAGAAATAGATTTTTTTGCAATGGGTATGTGTTGGTGTGAGGTTCTGTAAGTGTACGGGGGTTGGTTACTGCAGTCTTTTGTTAGATTTATCTGAATTTAATGGCATTTGATAGCTCCTGGTTGTACTCTATTATTCACCCAAAATTAAATTAAAATTCTAAATTGGACCTATATATTATTTATCATAAACATTCTTGTGTTTCTAATTTTAATTTGTTGATTTTTCAAGCAATTTTATCTTGAAATTTCTTGACTCTAAAGTTAATGCTTTCATTTTTGCATTGCTTAGTCTTCAATTTTTTTCTTATCATTATATTTTATAACATCGAGCTTTGAAATCTTAAAATGATTTATTAATTCCATGTTATTGATATTATAAAGTTTATGTTTTCACTTTTATGATTGTATTATGATAATTTTATTACTCTTTCTATTATCATTGTTACTCTTTTTTTTTATATATTGCAGGAGTCGACCAAATTTTTACAATTTACTGCTTAAAAACTCTTCATTGTTTTATCGATTTGATGCAATTTGTCCATGAAAAATCCTCCTAAAATCTCATATTATAGCCAATATCATGTCAAATTTCGAATTCATGACTAACTTCTAAACATTTAGTCAACGACATCCTCAATTTTACGCCCGTGCTAATTTCGATCAAATTTGGAAATTTCTTTCAAAATGTCTTTGCAATAGCAAATTTACTAAAATAATAGATAAAATTATAACTTTCACTTTTTGAAGGTCCAAAACGCAAAATACCTCTTATTATAGGACAAAAAAATTCAATAGAGTCTTTATAATATTCAAATCAAAATGATGCAATTAATCAACCTTATTACCATAAGATCTTAATCCTGAATTGCTTGATAACTAAATATTCGGCTTGGTCCACAAATATTTATAAATATTTTGTGTGTATTTTCCGATATTAGTGCTTAAAAAGCTCATTTAATTTGCGGCATTCCTTTTAAAGAAGTTTATATATCATTTTAGACATGGAATGCAGCGAAATTACAAAACAAATAATATATTTAAGCCTTCAAAAACAGTATTTACACTAACAAAAAAGAATAAAGAAATCATGAAATAAAAAAATTAATAATCACCAACCTGTTTACGAAGTTAATCATTAGAGGCTTCCTATGAAGAATGTGGCCTTGCAGGCCTTGCCTAACCATCTTTGCGCCCTTGATTTCTTTAAAGTGGACAAAGGCTTAGTGATGAGAGGGGAATGAGTTAATGCCGATCACTTCTCCATGAGCGGCAAATGGAGATTTTAACTCAGAATCTACCACTTTTGGTGATAAATTGATGATCCATAAGTTATTGGATGGATGAATCGTTAGCTGCAAATCTTTTACGACTGCATTGTGGTTCTATGTACCTTCTGCCGCTAATTTTACAGGTGGTGCCATTAAACGGGCCAGGTACAGAGAACAAGATAAATTATAGGTTGTAGGAGGTTCCCATGTGAATGAAAAGCTGAATAGGAAGAGATTTGTGGTGCAATTGAGATATGATAGAGCGAGGGTTTGTAATTAAGTGCATGGGCAGGTGGTTACCATAATATTTTGTTGGATTGTTTTGAATTTAATGAAATTTGGTGGCTCCTTGTTGTACTCTGTATTATTTGAAATTATAAAATTATTTATTAATTTCATGTTATTAATATGATGAAGTTTATATCCTCACTTTATGATTGTATGATGATAATTTTATTACTCTTTCTATTAACATTATTACTCTTTTGTATTATATAAAGCAGGAGTTGACCAATTTTACAATCTACTGCTTAAAATTCTTCATTGTTTTATTGATTTTATGCAACTTGCTACTGTAAAATCCTCCTAAAATCTCTTATTATAGCCAACATCATGCCAAATTTTTAAATTCCTTGCTAACTTCTAAACCTTCGGTCAACAATATCCTCAAATTTACACCAGCACATAACTTGCATGTGCTAATTTTGGACAAATTTGAAATTTTCTATCAAAATATGTTAGCAAATCGCAAAATTTACTTAGTTAATAGATCAAATACAAGTTTCACTTTTTGAAGGTTCAATAGAGCCTTTATAATATATTATTCAAAATGTCTAAAGGTAACACGATCTTAAAAATTACTTGATAACTAAATATTCAACTTGGTCCATAAATATTTGTAAATATTCTCTTCAAAAGATAAATATTTGTAAAATATTCTATATTTTTTTTTTTAGATATTAGTGCTTAATAATCTCATTGATATGCAACTTTTCTTGTATACAAGTATATGTGTCATTTCAGACATGAAAAGTAGAAAATTGAACTGTTAGTATGTTAGAATTTCATATGATTAACAAAAGCACTCCCCCATAATGTATGATTTGCTACAAGTTCTTTTTCTTTTTCTAATCAGTGCTTAAACCATTAAGAGATAAATCTGCTAGTTATAAACAGATTCAAGTTGTTCAATCAAAATTAGCATTTCAATAGGTGCATCATATTTTAGAAAATATAGCACGCACTGCAAAAATAGAATATTGAAATGCATCATTCTTCATTAATCGTTCTTCTTACCCTGTTAGTTTCAAAAAATTGAAAATAGAATCTATAGAAAAACAACGGCTCCTAGTTCTTTGAGCATGTCGAACCACCAAATATCTATCTTAGATTGGATTGAACAACTAAATTTGTACGACCCATAAATTTAGCAGCACTCAACTAATTACTGTGAAATCATAGCTCTATTTCGACTAACAATCCAAAACTCAACACTCTATCAAGTCATTTACGTTCTTATTGTAATCGAAAGGAGAAAAACGAAAGAAGTAATATCTTGGCGTGTGTAGTTGTATCCTGTTTCGTGGAAATAATGGTGATGGCCATGAAAGTGCAGCGACAGTCCAGCATCTGTGGAATCTAGGCTCAAGAAAGAGGAAGACACGTTATCCATACAACACGCTTTTATAAGTGAAAATGCACTTTCTTATGCATATGTATTTTTTATGTGTCCAGCTGTTAATTGTTAAGTTTGACAGATGTCCATGTTGATTGGGGTTCAAGGTCGAGACCGAGATAACCAGCCTGAAAAAGTCCACCGCTAGTATTCATGGTCGGTCTTAGGGCAGTCTTGCAGCTCTAAGTGTGCCCCAATTGTGTTCATTTTTAAACCCAAGTTCAGTCCATGGACCGTCCCAGTTGAGACCTGAACCAAGCCCAAACCAATCCGGCATTAGGTACGCATGTGTTTGTTTTTTGTTTTATGATATTGAAGTGTTCTTATACAGAATTACTTAAATTTATAATTATCTTATGAAATAAATAAATAATAAATTAAATCACATAAAAATTTATGTATAGAAAAATAATAATTAAGAATATATAATCTTATTAAAAAAAGGCCCAACAAGCCCGATCCAAGGCCAGGTGGTCCCGAGCCACTAGGTTGGGCACCCAAGTATTGATTCCTAGGACCAGCATGGTCCCAAGTAGGCCTAGGCCAAACCAACCCACTTTTTAATTGGTTCAATCCGGTCTTGGGTTGGGTTAGCCAAGCCTGGCCTATTGTGCATCTTGAGTTGGGGTTAGTTAGGTTTTTAGTTGATTATTCCTTTTTCCGCGCTATTTTTGGACCTATTTTTAAAGTCGAGCTTCCTTGAGCTCACTACTGAGAATAATTGAATACAATCAATACACAGGAATTTTTGCTCATAACATTCCATGGCTTCAACAAATTTTTTCACTACAATTGCAGTTTTCAACATGGTATCAGAACCTTCTTTTGAAGGTCTCTGCATACTTCTCTCATCAATGTACAAACTATGTTCGATTATATTCCTCAATGGCGCCTAGAGGTTCAGAGGCAATGGAAGGGAATGTTGTGGAGACTCAGACTGCTCTGGTGAATCAAAGTGCAATTGTAAACCAAAAAACAGTAGATATGACTCTTACTAAAAACACCGAAAAATGCGAGTGGATCGGCCCAAGAATGCGCAAATAGAAGCGATAATGCGGAAATTTGGAAATAAAAACCAAACATAATAAAACCATAATTCCAAGGGGTGTACCCTTGGAGTTTTTGAGGATTCGATATAGTTGATCACAATGCCAATAACTTAAATGGGGCTAATGGTAAAAGAAAAAAAAATGAGAGGCACATAAATCATAAATCAAAACTTACCTCTTTGATTTGATTTACTTCGAACCTCTTTCTTTTGGTTTGTTCACACAATGCTTCAACGTAGAGGCCCTCTAAAGTTATGTCCATACCACACCAGAACTGGGATCCCTCAACTCAATTTGCTAGAAAAAAAATTGGAATAAAAAAAACAGCAAGTGTGTATTGGAGAGGGGCGGCCGAGTGGATGTATTAGAGTGTGTCTAGGTTCATCCTATCATCCATAAGGTAATAAAATCCGATATTTCAAATAAAGGATGACTAATATAGCACTTTCCAAAAGTGAATTTGTTAGTCAATAATTTCGTTTTTTAAGATTTTCCACCAACTTAGTTATGGGCTTGCATTGGCCGATTTTATTAAATAAAATACAAGGCCCAATAATTCTAATTAAATCTAATTTAATTGAAGCCAACTTAATTATGCCCATCATATATATAATCAAATTAAATATACGAGTCCAATAAGTTTTTATTAATTAATAAGTCTAACTTATTAAATAATAAGGACAAACCCAATATAAATTAATCTTATTAATTTATTCTTAGGCTCCTCCATCCAATGGACCCCTCTCATTAATAAGTAATTCAATTACTTATGAAATTAATTTCTAATTAATTCGCCGTCCCTTCTCAGTGATTTGTGTTTGACTCTTTAGGTTCACCTTTCAGCTAGACTATGGCTGGTGTTAAATACTATTATTAATTAAATCTAATTTAATTAGTAATTCTCCATCAACCCTTCATCAAGAAAGCCCATCACCATGGGTGGCCGTTTAGCAATCGTCCATGGCACTAGAGACTAGGCGAATATCCATATGAACTTTTAGACTCTCGAATCCATACGGGTACGGTCCTTCTGTCTCCTATCTGTCGGCCTTAGTCTAGGGCATGGAATTGGGTGTCGGTTCTCATCCTCGACTAAGCGTCTATGCTTAATACTTGAGATCGCGTTACGCCAAATTGCTCAACATAGGAACCTCTTTTTCCTATTCGATCAATTAATAGCCACAATTTTATAGAGCGTAAATGCATCTCCAAGTGCATCGGAGATACCTCTGTCACGTTTTGACAGGGGACAAATCATCTTTTTGGAACTCACCGTTCTCGCTACATGCTTTGACTGTACTGGACAAAGCTTATGATGACCATGTTTGGGACGATCACCTCTCGCACAAATCCATGATACAATCATCGCATGCACGTGACTGTGTAATTTCTCAAGTCTGAGGACTACTCTTGTACTATCGAAGCTAGGAATTCGAGTCATACCAACCAAGGCTCCGAGGCTTCCATATGACCATCCACGTGAGTCAGTTCAGTCGATTCGACACCTAGCCAGTCGATCCATTAAGATTGCATAGACGTCCCACGTCTGTTGCCGATGAAACACGACACTCATCAAATCAATGCGACTCTTAGTGCAAGTCTTCATAGAACACTCACTGCCCATTCTCGAGGTCCTCGACTTGGAACATTTCAGACCCAACCCTAGACAGTTAGTCTCATGACCGCCATCTAATGCGCAGTCCAACTGTTGTACGATTGTTAAAGTGGTCTATGGGCTTTGTTGTGATGTTTGAAAGAAATGCAAACAAATGTGTAATGAGCACAACAAATGAAATGCCAATTGTCAATACTCATTTTATTCACTATATAGTGTTATATAAAATTGAGTTACTGGCAGAATAGATTACAAGTGTGCCAATCTAATTGGCTATCAGGTCACATATTCTAACAATTACAGCTTTATTCATCCGACCATCCTACCTGGATAGCAGCTCTTGCTGCGAAAATGAAGCTGGAATTTATATATATGGAAGCTTGGTCAAACCTGCTGAAGTTTCAGAGGAGTTTAAGAAATGGAATTGTATTCATTCCATGTTGACAACTTGGATCCTAAATTCTATTTCAAAAGATATAGTTGAGGCATTCATGTATGTTAGTTCAACGAGGGATTTATGGATGGAATTAGAAGCTCGATATGGAAAGAGCAATGGTCTATCAATCTATCAATTACAACGTGAGATCAGATTCATCGTGCAAGGAAATATGTCGGTGACAAATTACTATACCAAATTAATGAAATTATGGGATAAGTTGGCCTGCTTGGCACCAACTCCTAAATGCGCAACTGTTGGACACTACCACTTGTGATGGAAATAAACGTAATAAACTTTCATTAGTCCATTTTAGTTGTAACTCCAGCCTATCTTAGGCAATATCATGTAATAATGACGTTTGGTATAACGGACAAGGCCATTTGTCCAAGAACTCAATGAAGCATATTTCTTCTACTACCCTGATCTCACAGGTTGGTTGTTACCTGTGGATGACGTGCAGGCGACTAGGGGATGTTGGCCAACACGTAGCGACGATGGAGCGCAACCTTGGGCGCGAGTAGAAGCTAATATGCGGAGCAGAGTGCTTTGATGTGTGGAGCAGAGTGCTTTATCCTAAGAGATGTTGAAAAGTGCACTTCTCGGGCCTTTGAGTGTTCTACTCTTGGAACAAAAAATTATTTTCTTGAGCCTATTATAAGGGGGACATGATACGGTAAGCCACAGCCGGTCCTCCCCGTGCACGACGGCGGTACATGAGAAGACGTCTGCACTAAATGAGCATCTCTTAGGGGCATGATGGGGGCCTTGAGGAGCCGGTTCTAGGCAACTCATGAGAGGAGCGCTAGAGTCCCCGAAGGGCTTGGAAACCTGACGGGCAGCGTAGGGCTAGGATGGCCTACGTTGGGCCCGAGACTGCCGAGAGGCTCCGTGTGATGTGCAAGGTTGCCCCGCGGGCTGCGGGATATCTGGGGCAACACCTCTCGTGTGAATGGGTGATCGAGGCAAGCATTCAAAGACCTCGTGATCCAATTCATGGAATGCCGGATGATGGTTGGGCATCACCTTTGGGGCCGCACAGGCGAAAAATATATGAGAATTATATTCTGTTGCATTCAAGACGAGCACGCCTGTGACAAGTTGTATCAGAGCCTTGTTGCCTTCACGAGACGAGGTGAATTGCGAGCCTGGAGGATGAGAACTTCCAGTTGAGAGTTATGCCTATCTGATTGGGCACACGCGTTCTACCTGAAGTAGAGGCGAGTTGGTATCAGTTGAGATCGTCAGTTGGGACAAGATCAGGCCGTTTCACAACGTTTGGTTTTAGGGGACGTCTACTGCGGAGATCATGTTGGGTAGAGTCCTTTGTGCGCGTTTAGGCTGTTTCAGAGAGCAAGCGGCTACGGTCCAACTTCGTTGTTGTTGGTTGGCAGGTGAGGGAGCGCTGCAGATGTGTGGGCGAGCTGTCAACCGTAGTGCAGAATTTTCTTTTCAGCAGATTGATATTCGAACTTCAGAATTCACTTGGCTTCCCTGAGTGAGAGGGGGACATGCCGATGCGTCGGGTGGACTGCGAGAGCCATGTTTGTGAATGAGGGTAACAACTATGTGTGTGGATTGCCGCAAGCCAGGAGGCGGTCTACGCGGTGTGGCTGTTTTGGTGGGCGAGATACCACCTTGAGCTGACAGGGGTGGATGAAGGGCCATCTTCTCAGTCTGAAGAACTTCCATGAGGAGAAGGACGCGCTGAATGTTCAAGAGCCGAAGCACAGTGCACATGAGGTGCATGAAACGAGCCACACTTAGGATTGTAAGGAGTGGACGTTGAGACCCTTTTCCTTTGTGGGCAGTTGTCAGTGCGAGCCATGTGTGGCCGAGTAGAGTTTTGGGATGAAATGCTATTGTGGTAGATGAGGGTGCGATTAGAGGAAGACGACACGCTTGAAAAACCAAGGATCATAGGCATCCGTTATGTGTGAAAGAAAACTTGTCCAGAGCTTGAGTGGGAGCAGCCCACTAAGCTGTATGTTGGGTGCTCATTAGGAGCACGAGTTCGAGCACGATTGTGAACATTCCTCGACGGGATTCTTACACCATAATATGGGCTCTTTGGTCTAAGATTTCTGATTAGGACTATCGTGTGGATATTTGAGTGGAGCAGTAGGCTTCATCGATACCAGGAGCAACAGGCTCCATTGGCACCATGTGCGGCAGGCAGGTCAACAAGGATTGGGAGCGGGAGATGCCAACCTTGTTAGTGCTGTGGAGACGGGAGTTGTACATCCCATTCTTGTTTGTAATCGGACCGATGCGAGACTGGCGTTTAGAGTTGCTGCCGAACGGGGATTCAGAGATCCTATCCTTGCAGTTTCGGTCAAGCGCTCGGGACGAGACAACGAGATTGTGTTTTGCGGTCCATGAGCGGCGTGGTTCCGGCAGTTGGGCAGGTGGGCCCATGATTTGCGGTCGAGCTAGGAGAAGCTTGGTCGTTAACTAGATTTGGGACAGGCAGGTCCTATTTCCGTGGTGGGTTGAGCGGAAACCCTTTTTCATGTTAGGTCCACGAGCGGCGTGGTTCCGACAGTTGGGCAGGTGGGCCCATGTTTTGTGGTTAAGTTAGGAAAGCTTGATCGTTAACCAGATTTGGGACAGGCGGGTCCTATTTCCATGGTGGGTTGAACGGCAACCCTTTTTCATGTTCGATCCATGAGGGGCGTGGTTCTGACAGTTGGGCAGGCGGTCCATGGTGTGTTTGCAAGTGTTCGAGTGTAGTCTACCGCAGAGGCGGGTCCGCGTGTTGCCTATGGCAACAACACATCGAATGGGGGAGTGAGTGTGAAGTGTAACGCTGCCGGAACTCCACACTTCCGTTCCAAGATCAATCCGAGTGTATTCGAGGCACTGTTTTGAGGGACAACACAAACTCCACACTTCCTTCGTTCCAGATCAATTCGAGTGTATTGAGGCACTATCTTGAGGAACATTGGGGATTTCATAGGCGCACTTGACAAGAGTTGGAGCACAGTTAAGGGAAGCGACTGTAGACGAGTACACAGACTTCCAGCTTGAGGCGATCAAGCGGGTGTATAAAGGCACTGTTTGTTGCGAGCTACCCGACACCATAGGAAGAGAGTGTAGTGAGAGGCACAGACTTCTGTACAGGTTTAGTGTTGATTGAGTGCATCAGAGACACTATGTTTTGTGGAGGAGCAGCTTAGCGTCGCCTCGAGGAGATCTCGTGTTGTGCTGGAGAGGCACTTCACGATTGGAGCGCTCGAAAGAGCAAGAGGTCGGTCGAGTGTCGCAAGATACTCAGAGAGTATTGGGCACCGCATACACCTCAATCCTTCGTGTATGTGTTGATGAGGACGTCAACATATCGAGTGGGTGAGGGTCTCACAGGTTGGTTGTTACCTGTGGACGACGTGCAGGCGACTAGGGGATATCGGCCAGTACGTAGCGACGCAACCTTGGGCTTGAGTAGAAGCTAATGTGCGGAGCAGAGTGCTTTATCCATGGAGATGCTGAAAAAGTGCACTCCTCGGCTCTTTGACTGTTCTACTCTTGGAACAAAAGATTATTTTCTTAAGCCTATTATAAGGGGGACATGATACGGTGAGCCACAGCCGGTCCTCCCCGTGCACGAAGGCGGTACATGAGAAGACGTCTGCACTAAATGAGCATCTCTTGTGGGCATGATGGGGGCCTTGAAGAGCCGGCTCTAGGCAGCTCGTGATAGGAGCGCTAGAGTCCCCGAAGGGCTTGGAAACCTGACGGGCAGCATAGGGCCAGGATGGCCTACATTGGGCGCCGAAACAACCGAGAGGCTCCGTGTGATGTGCAAGGTTGCCCCACGGGCTGCGGGATATCTGGGGCAACACCTCTCGTGCGAATGGGTGATCAAGGCAAGCATTCAAAGACCTCGTGATCCAACTTATGGAATGCGCTATCGAGTTCTAGCCGTCCATGGGGTCCGTTGGCTAAGGATAGGCGGTCATGGGTCGACGCCGCACTGTGGGCATATTGTGAAGCCAAAGCCGAAAGGCAAAAAGGCATGTCGGGCATAGCCGTGCGGGAGAACGGCAAGGTGTCGGTATATCGGTCGGGCCTCGGACTTATGATGTTGTCCTACTCGGGTGAGGCATGGAAGGCGGCCATATGTTGTGGTGATGGACGACGACAGAGCCGAACGCCTAGGATGTACCGAGTGAGTTTGGGCATGTGATGGGCGTTGCGGGCGCAAGCGTAGTGCCACAATGCCGAGTTGGAGCGAGGATGCTCGTTGCCATTGAGAAATGCGTTGACAGGTTCCAAGATTGAGTGCGAGACGCAAAGGCACGGGTGCTGAGAGCCTAAGCGAGCACACGAACTGTCGCGATACTCTGATGTGTGCGAAGGCCGGACGAAGGTTGGGCGTCACCTTTGGGGCCGCACAGGTGAAAAATATATGACAATTACATTCCGCTGCATTCAAGACAAGCATGCTTGTGACACCTGGTCTCTACTTCTTACAATGTCATTTATAATATCTGTCCCTTAGCTAAACTTCATAGATTGGCATTTCATTCCAGCAACATTCACTCCAACTCCATCTTTGATCTTATCCATGTCGATATTTGGGGACCTTATAGGTAACACACAATCTCTGGGTGTCAATTTGTTCTCACTATTGTTGATAATTTTAGTAGAGCAACTTGGACATTTCCAATGAGACACGAGACTCTATATCCTACAAAAATTTTGCATCTTGTTCAGACACAATTTGACAAGATAATAAAGTGTGTGAGATCAGATAATGGCTGGAAGTTCTCAACGAGCAATGTCAAAATTCTTTCATATCCCCGGGATCATTCATCAAAAGAGCTTCACGTACACACCACAACAAAATGGAGTAGTGGACCATAAGCATAGGCATCTTCTAGAGGTTGCAAGATCCATTATGTTTCAGGTTTTACTTCTTAGGAAATTATTGGGTGATGCCATTCTTTCAACTACTTATCTCATAAATAAGTTCCACTCTCCTTTTCTTAATTGTAAAACACCATTTCACATTCTATACAACAAGCCAACCTCGTATGAATAACTTAAAACATTTAGTTGTCTTTATTTTGTTTTCAATAAATCCAAATTTGATAGATTTGCCTCTAAATGTATCTTCCTGGGTTGCCCCCTTGTCAGAAAGCCTATAAAGTGTATGATCTCGAATCTTACCACACATTTGTGTCTTGCGATGTTAAATTCCATGAATATGTGTTTCCTTCTGCTCATGTTACTCCTACTCATGCACACTGTGCATTGTCAAAGATTCCACTTACCGCAAATGTTGTTGACCCCATACCTCCGACAAATTTATCCCCACCTAAACCATCTCTCCTACCTTCTTCCCATTCTGATTCTACTACTGTCCCTTACACACAACCTAGACGGCCACAGAGAGACCATCAACAACTATCTTCGCTTTATGACTTTATATGTCATATAGATGATCGTGCCCTACACCAACTCTCAGAAACTTTACCCCTACGTCCTTGAAATTTATGGCATCATTATCAGTTTTGCAGGAACCATGGACTTATAAGCAGGCATCTATTAGTACCCCATGGGTGAATGCTATGAACCAAAAGCTTATAGCTTTTGACAACAATGACATGGACATTGGTCCTTTGGCTAAAGGGAAGAAGACGATTGGTCGTAAGTGGGTTTTAAAGTTCAATTCAAATATGATTATCTATTGATCGATACAAAGCCCGACTAGTGGCCAAGGCCTACACCCAAATTGATTATACTGAGAGCTTCTCACCAATTGCTAAAGTTGTTACAGTGTGCTTCACTTGGGTGTTGTTATAGACTTTCGATGGCCCGTGACCAGATTGTTATAAATAATGACTTTCTTCATGGTCATTTACGAAAAGAAATAAATTATATAATACAAATAACACATCCTACTATTTTACTTTTGGTATTTTGCATATAGAGTTGGATATATGCAAAATGATATATAAATTTACCCATAACATCATAATTTTTTATTAATAATGTATTAGATATGAATAAATAAATAATAAAAAATTTTAAAAAATAGACCAGGGTGGGTTCAAAATTGATCCGATACAAAACCCATAACCAATGCACTCATGGATCTGCTATTGGACGCTGGTTCATAAAACTTTTTATTAATAAAAAATATTCTTGTTCTTATTTGATAAATATTTTAATTAGTTAGGTTTTTAAATTTTTTATATACTAAAATTATATTAGTATAATGTTAATTTCCATATTTTTTTTAATACAAAATAAAGAGAAGGGTTATTCAGTAAACTTACAAAAAATATTCTTTTATTCTCAATATGTTTTTCTAGTACCAAACAAGTAGATGTATGTGAAATTTACTCCACTTCAAATTATACCAAACAACTTGAAGAAAAACAATTATGATTTTCTTTCCCTTCCCCTCTTTACTTTTATTTTTCTCTCATTTGAACCAAACAAACCCTTAGTAAACGATAAATCATGTTAACAAACTTGCAAAAGTCTTAAATGTTGGGCATATGCCTCTAACATGTTGTTTTGAAGTCAAAGAGGACTAATCATGGGTTTTTTATGGAGTTTTCTTTGAAAAATATGATTTGAAGCTTGAATTTTTTGAAATCCTGTTATCGTAAAAAGACACACCATCGGTGTACTATAAAAAATGGAGAATTTCAAATGAGCATTTACGGGGTTAAATAGATGAGTTATAGAGCATGAGATCAACCATAAAAATCATAAATCACAAAAAAATAGATAAACTAAAAAAAAAACGCAGAATGGAGTGCATGTGAACTACACACACTACTACACTTAAAACTACACACTCTTCACACGGAATTCATGTTGAAGCCATGGGCGACGAGGATGAAGACGATCTGGTGGCGGGGATAGACGAAGGCGAGTTGGGGAATGTTGTTGACGAACAAGGAGGGCAGGCGAGCAGCAACAACGCAACAGCGATTGATGACAGATTGGACGGGGAAGATGCGTCGGCGATTAATTAGTCCCCTATGGAGTTTCAGTTTGCAGATTTTATTGTTTTGGCCAATAGAGTAATCGATAAAGGGGATAATGAATTTGTTCATGCACTGAATGATCTCCACCGGTGTTGGAAAGCGAAATATAGAGAAGGCGATACGAATTCGCAGGAGCTGCTGTTTTGCCGTTCAGTACACTTGACGGCTGAACAGGCGGCGGAGCATCCTCCTTGCTTGGCGCTGTCGCTGCAGATCTCTAATAATAGGGCTACTGCAGATTTGAGTCTGAGGGTCTCTGTGGTGCTGCTAGCGGCGCGAGATGAAACTGCCATAGTTGCGCAGGCAATTACTCCTAGCCTACATCGGATACAGAACATTGGAGAAGATGATGATAATGATCCCTGCTGCGCATACAGCAGCCACTGCACAGATTGCGCGGGCGACTGGACAGGCTGAAACTGCTAAAACCGCCGCTGCAGCAGTTTCGGCCTTTAAAGTAACGCTGCCGGAACTGCCTACTGCCTACGCTGTTTCTGTTGATGCTGCACCAGTGCATGTGACTGCAGCTGCCACATCACAATTACCGATATCTTCGCCCACCGGAATCTTTGTCGGTGAACTTCATGAATTATTACGATAAAATTCCCAATATTTTCCATAATTCGTCTCGAAAAATATTGACTTATGTTCCACCTATGATGCAAAACGGCAAAATTACTGTACGACCCACGTTGGATATGGTTCGAGATGGTTCACGTCGCTGGATTGCGAGAGCAGTGTGTTAAGTTTTGGGCAAAAGACTACGTCAAATCTATTGGGCCATTGTTAACAGAAGTCACGACCACAGCAAATGAATTTTTCTTCTTCCGATTCAAAACTGTAGTGGCAATGGAAGAAGTTACAGAGGGCGGACCATAGTTGTTCCAAGGACAACCAATTATGTTGCAGAAATAGGAGTCGGGCATGGTCCTATGTAAGCTAAAACATACCCAAGTCCCAATTTGGGTTAACCTTCGACACTTGCTAGTTGAATTGTGGACTAATGATGGCTTGAGTACGGTGGCAAGTGGCATTGGATGACCTCTATCCGGATGCGATCACATGCACATGCACGAGACTGGATTTCGCTTGTGTATGTGTCATGCTTGACATCAATGCCAAACTCCCGAAGAATTTGGTTATTATGTCGCCAACAGAGGAAGGTGGAGAAATTGCATGCAACGTTGACGTAGAATACGAGTGGCTGCCCCCTAAATGCCCCACTTGCATGAGCCTCAGACATGCCATGGAGGATTGCCCGTCCATGAAAGCACCGAAACTGCCGGTGAATGTTTATGTGTAGAAGGCACGAGTGCAGCCGCCCATAGCTGAATCGGGTAAGGCTGTCAAGGAAGACAAGAATAACTCATGTGAAGATATTAATTAGCAGCCTATTGTATCTGAGACTCCGAGTACCCCTGTCGCACAAGGAGTCAACGAAGGAAGGAACAAGGGTAAGGAGTTAGTCATCTTTAATACTTTTGATGCACTTAACTCCCTTGATGATGCAGATGATACCATTTGGTGTCCTAACATAAGCAGTCCCGCCACGGGTGATCCATGTTAAACGCTGCTATGTGGAACATGCGTGGCCTGAACAAAAGGGACCATCAGCCGGCACTGAAAGACGTAGTAACTGAGTACAGGTTATAATTTATTGGCCTTCTTGAAACACGTGTGAGAAATACTAATATTGCTCATATACAATCTTTCTTACTGCCTTAATGGAAGTGGTTTGTTGATTTTGTGTCTGTTGGGAATCATATATGGATTGTATGGGACGATACTATTCTTGATGTTAATGTGATAGAGTTGGGTGATCAATTTGTACACTCTCGTGTAACTGTTAGAGCACTCCAAACGAATGTGATTATTATTCTTGTGTATGGTGCCAATGAAATTGCTGAGCGGCGTGAGTTATGGCGATCACTAAGGATACTTGCGGGTCAGTGTGTGGATGACCCGTGGATAGTAGGAGGAGATTTTAATGTTGTTTGTGACCTCAGTGAGGTGTGTGGTAATTTTGGTGATATCAGATTGGCGATGCTATTGTGTATCGTAGTGGAAAAGAATTGCAGGAAAATGTGAACGAAGATGGCACTAAACATGGGCATGGTGTGAAAAGAAAGCCGAAAAGGAAATTGAGGTCCAACAAGAACAAGCCGAACCTGAAGCGGACCATCCGAAACCTTTGGTAACTAGACCACCCTTCCCAGAAAGATTCACCAAAGCAAAGAAGGAAGAGGAAGAAAAAGACATTTTTGAGACGTTCTGCAAAGTAGAGGTAAACATCCCTTTATTCGATGCCATCAAGCAAATACCCCGATACGCGAAATTTCTCAAAGAATTGTGCACTACCAAGGGTAAACTCAAGAAAAACGAACGGGTAAGTATGGGGGAGAACGTCTCTGCAATTCTCCAACGAAAATTACCCCTAAAATCTAAGGACCCAGGTACATTCTCTATACCGTGTAAAATTAGTGTGATTGGAATAAAGAGTGCTATGTGTGACCTTGGAGCGTCTATAAATGTTATGCCCCTCACCATTTTTGAGTCCTTAAATGTTGGTCCCTTAAAGGAAACAGGGGTAGTCATCCAACTTGCAAATCGCTCTGTAGTCTATCCAAAAGGAGTCTTGGAAGATGTTCTCGTACAGGTAAATGAATTGGTGTTTCCCGCTGATTTTTACGTATTGGACATGAGGGAGGAAAACTCCCCTAATTCCACGTCAATCCTGCTAGGAAGACCGTTCCTCAAGACAGCTCGAACAAAAATCAATGTGCACAGTGGAAGTCGCACCATGGACGGGGGAATCATAAGATTCAATATCTATGAATCCATGAGGTATCCAACTGATTTACCTACCGCTTTTCTTTTAGATATTTTTTACCCTCTCATGCAGGATTCCGCAACAATTAACGGCAAGAACCATGTAAAGTACGCATTGGAAAAAAGGCTCACGTTAGAGAAAGCAAAAATTTTGGAAGAAAACATGATCATAGATCTGTTGGTGCAAGAAATAGCTAAATTCGATGGTTATAAAGACGTCAGCTCCTGTCCGAAAACTTATAAGAACAAAGCATTTCACGACAAAATAAGTTCGAGGAAGAATTCTCTCATGAACCTCAAAATTTCCCTTGATCCACACCATCTTTGGGTGAACGACGACGAAGAAGAAAAGAATTTAAAGTGCCCAACTTATTCAAGTTGAGGGACAACAATGTCTAGCCAAAGACATTAAAGAAAGGCGCTTCATGGGAGGCAACCCATGAAATTTCTATCCTTTTCATTTCTCCTTCGTTTGATTTTAGTTTTTGAAATTTTATTCAAGTTTTGCGATGCGTGCCGTGCTTAATGAAGCATCCAAATCTGTTTGGATGGCTAAATTGGACAGATTTGAAGTTTCCACTAAGCGTGCCCACGCTTAGTCGATCTTTCAAAACTGTTAAGCTCACTTCACCAAAACAGATTTGGAGTTTCCACTAAGCGTGCCCACGCTTAGTCGCACCTCGTAGGGTGTTATTCACTTCATTTATTCTTATTTTTATTTTTTTTATTTTATTTACGAAAAAATAATTTTAAAAATTCAAAAAATCAAAAGAAAGAAGGAAATCAGTCAAATCTTTCTATCAGTTCAACATCTTTGACCAATAGTTTTTTTTATCTCTCTCAGCTCACCTATAGCAACTTCAAATCTGCCAAGAACTCTCTATCTCTGTCAACAAAGCCATCTTGCCGTTTGCCGTCGTCGCTCACGAAGTTCTGCTGCTGTTTTGCCATCGAAGAGAACCCAGTTTCATCCGTCGTCGCCGTTCGCGAAGCCACTCGCCGTCTCGCCTCCGACATCGAAAACCGACAACTCAAGTTGCCGTCTTCTATCTCCGTTCAGTCACCATTCACCGTTCACCTTTCGCCGCTGCTCCGACGAAGGAAACCCATCGCAGCCGTTGCTGCGACTCGCACATCCGAGGCCATCCGTGCACGATTTTATCTATCTCTTTTCTCTCATTCTTCTTCTATTATATCTTATCTTCTTCTATTTTTCTTCAATTGAACAAAGATGAGTAGCCGAAAAAGAAGCCGTGAAGAAGGAACCTCCTCCAGATTGGGACCCCATGCCCGTAGCACGCGCTGTGCAAACACACTTCCGCCATCATCTGAAGCTCTTAGCGGCATCCTCAAATTCACAACTCGTATGGAGAAGGGTCGCTCGAAAAATCGCTCGCATAGAAGCCAATTTGATGGGCTTATTTGAACACTTCGGGCTAACACCAAAGCAACCACCCACACCATGACCTTTTCACGACATGCACTCAGGGATGCTTCCTTAAACTCTCTCCTTTTAATTTTTTCTTGAAATGCATGTCATAGTCCACATTGAGGGCAATGTGGATTTTAAGTGTGGGGGTATTATTGTTGAGCATGCTTCTTGAATTAGGTGTTGTTGGTTGCGTGTTGAAAATGGTTGTTGCTCTTGTTGATTGTTGAAACTGCTTGAAAAGATATTTTTGTGCTTGATTTTCTTGATTTTTGATAAAATTAGCTTGATCAAAACTTTTGAAGATTTAGTCTTGTGGAAATTTCTTAGCCTTATGGAATTTTTTTTGCTTGGTTTTGAAAAATTTTGGCATGATAAAACCCTTTCAATTTTGGACTAATCTTTGCTTGATGATGTTATGTGTAAAGAGTACATGTTTTATGTTTGAGGATAATTCACTAGTTGAAAACTTGTTTTACCAAAATGACTTGAGTTAAAATCTTCTGATGTAGGATTAGTGGACTAAAACAAACCTCGTGAGATTTTGAGCTTGATATGTCCATAAAAAAATCTTCATTCTTTCTTGAGAGATTAACACTTCTATGGCTTTGTCTTCCTAGAACCTGCCTTGAACCACATTGAGGCCACACAAATGTGCATTTATTTGGATATGATAAAGGCATTAGAAATCACTTTCGATCTTCTTCAACCACCCAACACATTTTAACATTAGAGAACCCCTTTGAGCCTTTTGACATATTTTGTTGAATAACCCGTCATATACGAACCTATCCCGTTGTTTGTTCAAAATCTTGATTTTGATCCCTCCAAGAACTATTAGAGCATCAAGGGAAATGGGTTTATTTTCAAAAGAACAAGTTCTCAAGAATGGGGGGTTAACCTTTGTGATTTATGTGTTTAAAAGATGTATCTCGAAATGAGTGTGGGGGTTCCAAAATTATGTTATTCTTTACTTTGAGGGAACCGAAATTAATTTTCTTGGTCTATGCCTATCACAAAAAAACGGAGAGGAGAAAAAGAAAACAAAAAAAAAAGAGAAAAAAAGAAAAGAATAAAAAAGAGAAGAAAAAAAATGTATGAACTCTCCAAAAGGAATAAGAAAGGCATATTTCAAGGAATTGTCCAAAGATCCTGAAGGGAGATGAGTAAACTTTGAGAGCTTCGAATTATTGTTCACTCAAGTTTTTTGTTGCTCTAATTAGTTTCTTGGAATTTAACCTCATTATCCTTTTATCCTACCCCAAACAAAAGCCCCATTATAACCAAAATTAAAGACCTTTTGATCCATATATGTGCATATTTCAAAAGTGGTGGAGATGTGGTGTATAGGCAAGCCTATGGTAAAGCATTGTTGTAGTAAGTGTCGAGAGATACACTTGAGCCATATATACACTTGAGAGAATGGAAAGCGAAGAAAAAATAATCCACTAGTTTTATGCGACTGGTTTTGATAATGGTCAGCACGTGAAAACTTGTTTGATACATGTTGAATTATCTTCTTCGTAAAGTATGTCATTTACTTTGCACATGATTACAAATTTCCTTGAGTAGTTCAAGATTTGGAGGGAATTTTTGAATGCATCTTGATTTTGCTTGAGAACAAGCAAATAGCTAAGTGTGGGGGTATTTGATAACTCTGCGATTGTCATGATTTTATAACGATTTAATCTTTCTTTTTCAGCCAAAACATCCTTAATTATGTGATTTATTTGCATATTCATTAAAAAAGGAAGATATGAGGCAAAGATGGCAAAAATTAAGCTAAAATCGAAATTGAAGGCATCAAAAAGAAAGAAAAAGAGATTACAAGGAAATTTCTGCAGAATTGACTAACCGTGCCCACGCTTAGTGGAGTGGTCAACTCGGGATAAGGAGGATTACGAGTAATTTTCGCAATAGATAAAGGAATGAAGTGTTTAGATTTAGAGAGGATTCTTTAAGACTTATCTCTTGTGATGTATTTACCTTTTTAGAGTTAATCACGTGTTTATCTCCCCCCTACGTCTAGATTCGTAGGAGACTTTTATTATAAATAGGGGGGGTCTCTTCATTTGAAGGGATTCAGTTATTGATTAGAACTCTATAGAATTCTTTGTTCATCCTTTCTCTTTTATTTTTATTTTATAACCGGAATTAATGGAATTCCACTTTTTAGTGTGTTCTTCCATTAACATGTCCGGCTAAATTTCTTATTTTCTGTTTAAGGTATGGTGATTGCATGATTCGTAATCGTCGTGAGATCTAATTTGCCCTTTACACTTGTTAAATGAATATTCATGCTATTCTCTGTGCTTTAATTACAAACATCTGATTTATGAATGATTCGGTCAGTTGTTCATTATCAAGAAGATTTGCTTAGCTAATTCGATTTTATAAATCCGTGTAATTGTTTATTTAGTTCAATGCTTACTAGCAACGTAGCATGATTAATTATGTCATAGTAATTAGTTATGTTATGGGGAATGCATGATCTAGTTTAAACAAATTATCCTCGTAGGAGTTTGTTGATTAGAATGAGGCCTTTCTAATTCTTAATGTTGTTAATAGATTAAATCTTGTCAACGTGTCCAGGGTTGTCTTTTAATTAGGGATCTAGCCAACGGTCATACCTTGGCTGACGAAAAGGTAAGGAAAGGTGAGGTTGTTAGGTCGTACCAACAACCATAACTGGTTTATTTGTCTATACATGTGTTATTCTTGCATCAATGATCAACTCACAAGAATCAAGCATGATCCTAGCCTTAACCGGAAAATCTTCCTCTCGTATCTTCACCAGGTATTTTTAATTATATATTTAGTTTTCAATTACTTCTTTTTATCATCAATCTCCCTCCATTATTTTCTTTTTCTCAAAGAAATCAACTTAAAACCAATCTCTATGGATCGACCCTACTCCCACTTTCACAAGTGTAATAGAAATTATTTTTGGTGATCTCGACACCCACCATCTGTATGACGGTCACTGACAATGGGGGTTCGTTGGGCTGGAGGAAACTCCTTTATCTTTGCCCCTTGCTTCGATCGATGGTGGACTATCAGATTGGTGATGGGAATTCATCTTATCTGTGGCATGATCCATTGCATCACCTTGGTCCCATTATTGAGAGATTCCCACGGGGTCCATGTCTGCTTGGGCTTGGGACAGCGGACAAGCTCAGCAGTGTTATTATGGAGGGGCAATGGCATTGGCCTCTCATTACGGACATTAAGTGCTTGGAGATTTTTCATGCATTGCCAATAATTCATGGCGAGACAGATTGCATTATTTGGCGATTCGAGATGGGACGACCCACAGTTACATCTATTTACAGGCTATTGGACCCACCGGGACCCAAGGTAGGTTGGTTTCAATACTCTCGAGTTTCCTGAAGATCCCCAGGCATAATTTCATCCTATGGCTTGCGATTTTGGGAAAACTATCCACAGCTGATAAGCCATGGCTATCATACCTAGGCGCCTGTATATTATGTAATGAGAGCGCAATAGAGACAAATACTCATCTATTCTTTCGATGCTGTTATGCCAGAAGATGTCTGACAGCGATTCGGCGGCTTGTTCGATTTGAATGGCCTCATAGAGAGTGGCCACGAGATATTGAGTGGGCTGCAAGGAAATGGAGAGGAAAACATATCATTAACTTGGCTTATCGTGCACTCGTTGTTGCTTGCATTTACCACATTTGGAAGGAACGAAATTTGAGACGCTTTGAGCATACGAAGCAACTACCGAGCATCATAGCCACCATCACTGTGGAAAATATTAGACAGAGGATGATCAGTGTTAATTTATCTCGTTCTGTTAGTTCATGTGCATTATATACATTATGGCGTATCCCTTGGCCTGTCGAGGGAGAAACCACCAGTTGAGCATTGTTGTACTGTACGATCTTGTTTTATTAATAAAACTTATATTTATCAAAAACCAAAAATAGATTATATATTTGGTCTAAACCTTTTACAAAAACACGTGTTGTGATAATTTTTTCCAATTAGGTGGAATAATTAAGGTTCAAGTTATTTCTATTAATAATAGTTTAACAAATATATAAAGCATTAAGTTCTTTCCCACTCACATATTATGATTTTCTAAATATATAGAGCATTAGTATATTCACATTAAACTAACGACTACATAGAGTGTATTTATTCTTAGTTTTTGCTACATTAAAGGAAAATTAATGAAAGAAGTGAAAGTGGAAATTAAATTGAATTTAAAATCCAATTAAGAGAGCGTACTTCTTGATTTTTCGGGCATTCGAAACATAAAAACACAAATAATAAATAAAAATATGCATAAATGATTTTTGTGGCTTAAGGAAGAAAGAAAAAACTAATAAAAATCTAACCACGAAATTATACCATTATGATTTTGTCCGAATCTGCTTTGCTCGTTGTTCCTTCTCCGGATCTGCGTTCACACAAAGATCAACTTAGACCTCCTCTTCCTTCATCGACATCACATGTCGGAATCATAATTTTCAATACCACTGTTAGATGACTTGAGATCTGGCAGTAGAAACTATTTTTATTGAACAAAATGGATTCGATTCTCACTCTCAAATTAGTGAATCGAATTTAATTAACTTTTTCTTGAAACTTGTTCAAGAAGAACTTGATGGAGAAGGGAAGAGAGAGCAGTGGATGGATTGTGAGAGATGTAGAGTAGAGAGAAAAAGCTAGTTGTTCAAAACACTGAGATGAGAGATGTTGGGAAAAATAATATACTTGGTGTGTTATACATCATCATGGCCGAGTGGGGTCTGTAGAGGAGGAGTCTCAACTCCTCATTTGACCTAGTCACTCTCAAAATCGGCTAGGAATTTATTTAGGTGGATCGAGTTTGGTTTAATTCAATAACTAAATCAATTCAAGCCCAGCAAAGGTCCATACTGATTTTTAAATTGACCTAATTAATTTTAAGGCCCAGTAGGAGTTGAATAAATTTATTTAATCCAATTAAATAAATTAAAGTTCGAGTCCAATATTTAATTAATATAATTAACTACTTGAATTAAGCTCGATTATATTAATCAAACAAATTAAATTGTGCTAAGCCCAAACTTTTTTTGAGAGAAAAAGTGGTTGGAATATATATTGCTAGCAAAAAAAAAGTTAGTACTAGGCAACAAGACAAGCAATAAAACTAGAAAAAGGAAGTCAATAATACTAAAGCCCTAGTTAACATTCCAAGCTGCTAAGCCCAAATTTAATTAATTCAATTAATTAAATTCTGACAACACTTCTCAAGACATATAATAACCAAATTAAAGACAACACTTCATTACATGCATGTGATTGTTATGATTCCTCAAGTCTAAGTACCAAATCCAATACTATCGAGGCCAAGGGATGCAAGTCATATGTACCGACCAAGCCTCAAAAGATGACACCTTGTGAGCAAGTTCGGTTGAATTGATAACCGTTGTCAACTATTCACTAAACTTGCATAAACATTCTACATTTGTCGTCAATGAAATGCAATACAAACCTAATGGATGCATCACTTAGTACAAGTCTTGATAGAGTCCTCGATGTCTGTATCAAGATCCTCAACTTGAAACATTTTAAATTCAACTCTCAAAAGTTGGTTTCATAACTGTCAATCAATGCGCAACCCAACTACACGGATTGTAAGATTGACTTGTGGATTTTATTGTAATTTTAAAGCAATAAAGCATAATAATATAAACAATAAACACATTTCAAATGAATTCTTACTATATCAATTTAATCCATTATTAAATTCAAAAAAATTACTAAATAAATTACGAAAACACCAATCTAATTAATTATCCAGTTACCAATTCTGACAAAAACTACATCAAGAAATTTATTTCATACAATCCAAGATAAATAAAGTCCTAAAAAGCAACAGATTCAATATTGAAAGTCGAAAATGGACGTGATACACTATTACAATGATACACTTTACAATAAGCTTTATTGTAATTTTAGTCATATAATTATGGATATTTGGCATATTTGTAAGATTTATAATTTGCGATTTGATTCATTAATTTTGTAAATTTTATGATTTGAGGATACATTTTGCCAAAAATTTAAAAATTAGTTGAAAACTACATGTGCAAGTCACGAATATATCTTCAAATTTACATCAACACACAAATCGCACGTGCTAATTTTCGTCAAATTTAGAAATTTCGAGCAAAAAATGTGTTATAAAATCGCAAAACTTTTACGAAGATAATACATCATATTATAAGTTTCATTTTTTTAAGGTCCAAAACGTCAATTACCTCTAATTATAGGACAAAATTTTTAATAGAGCCTTTATAATATGTAATTCAAAATGATGCCATTAATCAAACTTATTATCTGAAGGTAATACGATTTTAATCTAGAATTATTCCTTTTAAAGAAGTTTATGTGTCATTTCAGACATAAAAAGTAGAAAATTACAGGATCAAAATTATATTTAAACTTCGAAAAACAGTATTTACACATAAGAGAAGTCACAAAATAAAAAAAACTAATGAATCATGCACTGGTTTAGCGAAGTTAATCATTATAGGCTTCCCGTGAAGAACGTGGTCTTACACACCCTGCCTCGCCAGCTTCAAACCCTCGATTTCTTTAAAGTGAACAAAGGCGTAGTGATGCAAGGGGAGTGAGTTAACACTGATCACTTCTCCATGAGCGGCAAACAGAGATTTTAACTCAAAATCTGTCACTTCTGGTGACAAATTGCCGATCACAACTTGTTGGATGGATGAATCTCCTGCTGCAAATCTTTGATGGTCGGATCGTGGTTTTGTGTAGCTTCGGCCGCTGATTTTACATGTGATGCCATTAAACGGGTCAAGTACACAGAACAAGAATAATAATGGACCGACGGAGGATCCCATGTGAATAAAGAGATTTGTGTGCAATGAGGATGTGGTGGAGTGAGGTTTTGTAAGTGTATGAGCGGGGTTGTTACTGCAATATTTTGTTGGATTTGTCTGAATTTAATGAAATTTACTGGCTCTTGGTTGTATAGTGCATTATTTGGAAATATGATAACTTTTATCCTGAATTAAATTAAAATTCTAAATTGGTTCTATTACTTAATAATATTTATTAGACTTGTCCTCTATAAACACTAAGAAAGATTAGTATGGCATTACATTATAGGGTTTAATGCAATTTCCGTCCTATGGTATTGTACCTGAGTAAATTATCCCTCTATGATAAAAAATTAAATTACCTCCCTATATTTTTTAAAAATAAAGCAATTTATATCTTTGTCTAAAGAGGTAAATTATTTTATTTTAAAAAATATAAGGACGTACTTTGCTTTTTCTTTTTACAAGAAATCATTTATTTAGCTATAATAATTACAGGAGGTTGCTTTCATTTTTTTCTCATTCTTATAAACTTTCTTGTATTTTTAATCTTAAATTGTTGATTTTTGAAACAATTTTATCTTGAAATTTCTTTAGACACTAAAGTTAATGCTATCATTTTTGCAAACTTAGTCTTCAATTTTTTCTTATCATTATATTTTTTAAAATCAAACTTTGAAATTTTAAAATTATTTATTAATTGCATGTTATTAATATGATAAAGTTTATATCCATACTTTATGATTGTTTATGATAATTTTATTACTCTTTTTACTATTATTATTACTCTTCTTGTTATATATTGCAAGAGCCGATCAATTCTATGCGATTTACTGCTTAAAATCTTTCATTGTTTTATTAATTTTATGCAACTTGCCGTTGAAAAATTCTCCTAAAATCTCTTATTATAGCTAAAATCATATCAAGTTTTGAATTCCTGACTAAGTTCTAAACTTTCGGTCAACGGTGTCTTAGCTTATCACTCATAGGTGAGCTAGGTTTCATGAATAAGTGTAAGATCATGGGTTCGAATCCCACCAAACAAGTGAGTATTTGACTCACTTTATGTGTTTATTATAATTTATTTTATTATTCTTTGTTATATTAATATATGAATCGAATATCGATATATTGTCAAACTAATCAATTTATTAAAATATTGATGTTATTATGTGATTACCATATATATATATAATAGATTCCTCCCAAAAATTTTCAAAAATATGAATTAATTTCCCATCAATTTTTGCGTTGTTTGACAATACTTAAATTTCACTAATTGATGGATGGGTTCTTCCTTATAATGAGATTGGTGTAATTTTAGTTGTTTGGCATTTGTGTCGATTAAGAATTAGAATTTGCAACTTGGCCCATTAGTTTTGCATATTTCATGATTTGAGGACACATTTTGCCAAAAAGTTAAAAATTAGCTGCAAAACCCATGTGCAAGTCATGAATATGTTATCAAATTTATGCTAGTGCTAATTTTTGATTAATTTAGAAATTTTCTAGTAAAAAAACGTGTTAGCAAATCATAAAATTTACTAAGATAAGCTTAACTTTTTGAAGGTCCAAAACACCAAACACCTTTAATTATAGGACCAAAAATTTAATAGACTTTATAATATTCAATTCAAAATGAAGCCATTAATCAAAATTATTATCTAAAGTTAACATGATTTCAATCTAGAATTACTTGATAACTAAACATTCAACTTGCTGCACAAATACTTATAAACATTCTGTGGGTGATTTTAGATATTAGTGCTTAATAATCTCATTTGATATACAATATTTCTTTTAAAGAAGTTTATTTTTAGACATGGAAGGTAGAAAAGAAATAGAGAAATTAAAAAATTAAAAATTAAAAAATTAACTAGTTTAACGAAGTTAATTATTAGAGTCTTTTCGTGAACAACGTGGCCTTGCCGACCCTGCCACTCCAACTTCGCGCACTCGATTTCTTTAAAGTGCACAAAGACGTATTGACGCAAGGGGAATGAGTTAATGCCCATCACTTCTCCATGAGTTGCAGACAGAGATTGTAACTTAGAATCTGTCACTTTTGGTGACAAATTACCGATTCACAAGTTGTTGGATGGATGAATCTCCCGCTGCAAATCTTTGACAGTCACATCGTGGTTCTGTGTAGCTTGCGCCGCGAATTTTACATGTGGTACCATTAAACGGGTCAAGTACAGAAACAAGATAAATGATGGGTCGTCAGAGATTCCGATATGAATGAAAGTTGAATAGAAATAGATTTCTGTGCGACGGGGCTATGGTATGTGTAGTATGTATATCGGTGTTGTGGTTATTGTAGTATTTTGTTGAATTTGTCTAAATTTAATGGCATTTGGTGGCTCCTAGTTATACTATGTATTATTTGAAAATATTATAACTTTCACCTTTAAATTAAATTAAATTTCTAAATTGGTCCTACCACTTAATGATATTTATTAGACTTGTTCTCTGTAAACACTAAGAAATACTAGTCTAGCTTTATATTATAGGGTTTCATGCAATTTACCTCATGTGATATTGTAGTTGTTCAAATTATCCCTTAAGAGAAAAAAAATCAAATTACCTTCCTATGTTTTTTTTAAAAAGAGCAATTTTTACGTTCCTTTCTGAAAAGGTAAATTACTTCATTTCAAAAAATATAGTGAAATATTTTGCTATTTTTTTATAAAGAATAATTTTTTCATTTGCAATATTACTTACAGTAGGTTGCGTGCATTCATGTGTAATTAATCTTTATTTATTGATTTGTCAAGCAATTTTGTCTTGGGATTTCTTTAGACACTAAAGTTAATGCTTTCATTTTTGCATTACTTAGTGTTCATTTTTTATTCTTTTCATTGTATTTTATACTTTGAAATTTTAAAATTTTATTTATTAATTCCATGCAATTGATATGATAAAGGTTATGTCCTCATTTTATGGCTGTATATATTATGATAATTTTATTACACTTTCTACTATTATTATTACTGCTTAAAATCCTTCATTGTTTAATTGATTTTATGTCAAATTTCCAATTCCTAACTAACTTCTAAACTTAGCCTATCACTTATAGATGATTTAGGTTGCATGAACAAGCCTAAGATGATGGGTTCAAATTCCATTATATTTGACTTACTTTATATGGGTCTATTATATTCTATTCCATTATTCTTTGTATTCACATATGAATTGAATATCGATATAATTTCAAACTAATGCATTGCGATCAATTTAGTAAGATATTATTATTACCATGTAATTTCCATTTCAATATATATATATATATAAAACAAAAGGTTCACCCAAAAATTTTCAAGATATGAATTAATTTCCAGTCAATATTTGCATTATTTGACAATTTTTAAATTTCATTAATTGATGTATTAAAATTTCTATATGTAAAAATAAAGGATGAAATTTAATGCTAATAATTGTACCAAAAATATAGATTATTTTATTATAAACAGATTTTGTGTACGTACCGTCCGAAGGATGGTGATGGCACGAGTGTGGATGGTTGTATTGGTACGTTGGATACTGTAATTTGAATTTATTTGAATTTAATTTAGTGTAGTGCCCTCCAACTATACTATGGATTATTTAAAAATTTGGTGACTTTCGTCCTAAATTAGAACTTGCGATTTGGTCCACTAATTTTACAAATTTCATGATTCTATGACATATTTTTCCAGATATTTAAAAATTAGTTGGAAAATCACATGTGCAAGTCATGTATATTCTTAAATTTAAGCCAACACAACGTGCTAGTTTTGGACAAATATAAAAATTTCTGTCAAAATTTGTTAGAAAATCGAAAAATTTACTAAGATGATAGATTAAATTGTAAGTTTCACTTTGAAGGTCTAAAACGCCAAACATCTCTAATTATAGGACAAAAAGTTTACAATAGAGCCTTTATAATATTCAAATCAAAATAATGCCACTAATTAACCTTATTATCTAAAGGTAACACGATCTTAATCTAGAATTACTTGATAACTAAACATTCAGCTTTCGGTCCACAAATATTTGTAAACATTCCCTGTGTGTTTTTAGATATTAATGCTTAACAATTTTCACTTGATATGCAACATTTATTTTAAAGAAAATTATTTGTCGTTTCAGACATGGAAAGTAGGAAAAAAATTAGAAAACTAATAAATTACTAATCGGTTTAGCAAAGTTAATCATTAAAGGCTTCCCATGAAGAACGTGGCCTTGTAGACCCTACCTCGCCAACTTCGTGTCCTCAATTTCTTTAAAGTACACAAAGGCGCAGAGATGGAAGGGGAATGAGTTAATGCAAATCACTTCTCCCTAAGCGACAAACAGAGATTTAAACTCACAATCTGTCATTTTTTGTAACAAAATATCGGTCCACAAATTGTTGGATGGATGAATCACCGTCTGAGAATCTTTGACAGTGCATCATGGTTGTGTGTAGCTCCAGTCGTAGATTTTATATGTGATGCCATTAAATGGGTCATGTACAGAGAACAAGATAAATGATAGGTCGTCGGAGGTTTCGATGTGCAACGGGGAGGTGGTGGAGTGAGGTTTTGTAAATATTTAACAATATCATAACTTTCACTGTGAATTAAATTAAAATTCTAAATTGGTCCTATATGTTACTTATTAAAAACATTCTTGTGTTTCTAATCTAAATGTGTTGATTTTTCAAGCAAATATTGTCTTGGAATTTCTTTTGATACCAAAGTTAATTCTTTCATTTCTGCATTATTTAGTATTCAATTTTTTTCTTATCACTATATTTTATAAAAACAAACCATGCTAATGACATGATAAAGTTTATGTCCTCACTTTATGATTGTGTTATGATAACTTTATTACTCTTTCTGTTATTATTAGTACTATTTTTGGTTATATATTGCAGACGTCGACCATTTTTATAAAAAAATTTACTGCTTAAAATTCATCATTGTTTTATTGATTTTATGCAACTTGCCCCTAAAAAATCCTCATAAAATCTCTTATTATAGTCAACATCATATCAAATTTTGAATTCCTGATTAACGTCCTAACTTTTGGTCGACGATATCCTCAAATTCACACCAGCACATGACTTGCACGTGCCAATTTCTAACAAATTCAAAATTTTTTATCAAAATGTGTTAGTAAATATAAAATTTCACTAAGACAATATATCGAATTGTAAGTTTCACTTTTTGAAGGTTCAATAGCGACAAATACCTCTTATTATAGGACAAAAAATTTCAATAAAGCCTTTATAATGTTCAAATCAAAATGATACCATTAATCAACCTTATTCTCTAAACGTAACAACACGATCTTATTATCATATTTTTTTATAACTATACATTCAACTTATTCCACAAATATTTTTAAACATTTTGTGTATGTTTTCTGATATTAGTGCTTAATAATCTCATTTGATATGCGACATTCTTTTTAAAGAAGTCTATGAGCCATTCAAACATGGAAAGTAGCAAAATTGTTGGACCAAAAATAGCCTTCAAAAGCTGTATGAACACTAATAAAAAAAAAAAAGTAGAGAAATCGCAAAATAAAAAAATCAAGAAATTACCTACCTACTTAGCGAAGTTAACCATTAGAGGCTTCTTGTGAAGAATGTGGCCTTGCAGACCCTGGCTCGCCAACTTCATGCCCTCGATTTCTTTAAAGTGGACAAAGTCATACTGATGAAAGGGGAATGTATTAATGCTGATATCTTCTTTATGAGCGGCAAACAAAGATTTTAATTTAAATACTTTTGTGACAAATTGCCGATCCACAAGTTGTTGGATGGATGAATCTCCGCTACAAATCTTTGACAGCCGCATCATCGTATTGTGTGTCTTCCACTGCTGATTTTACAGGTGGTGCCATTAAACATGTCAAGTACAGAGAACAAGATAAATAATGGGTCATCGGAGGTTTTGATGTGAATGAATAGTTGAATAGAAATAGATTTATGTGCAATGGGGACGTGGTGGTATGAGGTTCTGAAGTGTAAGGGGGTTGGTTACTGCAGTCTTTTGTTAGATTTGTTTGAATTTAATGGCATTTGGTGGCTCTTGGTTGTACTTTCTTATTCACCCAAAATTAAATTAAAATTCTAAATTGGACCCATATATTATTTACCATAAACATTCTTGTGTTTCTAATTTTAATTTGTTGATTTTTCAAGCAATTTTATCTTGAAATTTCTTAACTCTAAAGTTAATGCTTTCATTTTTGCATTGCTTAGTCTTTATTTTTTTTTTCTTATCATTATATTTTATAACATCAAGCTTTGAAATCATAAAAATGATTTATTAATTCCATGTTATTGATATGATAAAGCATGGGAATGGGTTCATCTTCGAAGTATTTTTCCCTTCCAATATTTTTCTATTAGAGCTTCCCTCATTCCTTTTATTGAACATAATGATGCGAATAGGGCTTTAATGAGTTCTAATATGCAACGTCAGGCAGTTTCGCTTTCTCAGTCCGAGAAATGCATTGTTGGAACTGGGTTGGAACGACAGGCGGCTCTAGATTCAGGGGCTCTTGCTCTAGCCGAACGTGGGGGAAAGATCGTTTATATAGATACTGACAAGATCCTTTTCTCAGGGAATGGAGATACTCTAAGCATTCCATTAGTTATGTATCAACGTTCCAACAAAAATACTTGTATGCATCAAAAACCCCAGGTTCAGCGGGGTAAATGCATTAAAAAGGGACAAATTTTAGCAGATGGTGCTGCTACGGTTGGTGGCGAACTTGCTTTGGGGAAAAACGTATTAGTAGCTTATATGCCATGGGAAGGTTACAATTTTGAAGATGCAGTACTCATTAGTGAGCGTTTGGTATATGAAGATATTTATACTTCTTTTCACATACGGAAATATGAGATTCAAACCCATGTGACAAGCCAAGGCCCTGAAAGGATCACTAAGGAAATACCACATTTAGAAGCCCATTTACTTCGCAATTTAGACAAAAATGGAATTGTGATGTTGGGATCTTGGGTAGAGACGGGTGATATTTTAGTAGGTAAATTAACGCCCCAAATGGTGAAAGAATCATCGTATGCCCCCGTAGATAGATTGTTACGAGCCATACTTGGCATTCAGGTATCTACTTCAAAAGAAACTTGTTTAAAACTACCTATAGGTGGTAGGGGCCGGGTTATTGATGTGAGGTGGATCCAGAAAAGGGGAGGTTCTAGTTATAATCCAGAAACAATTCGTGTATATATTTCACAGAAACGTGAAATCAACGTAGGCGATAAAGTAGCTGGAAGACACGGAAATAAAGGTATCATTTCCAAAATTTTGCCTAGACAAGATATGCCTTATCTGCAAGATGGAAGACCTGTTGATATGGTCTTCACTTTTATGATTGTATTATGATAATTTTATTACTCTTTCTATTATCATTGTTACTCCTTTTTGTTATCTATTGCAGGAGTCGCCCAAATTTTTATAATTTACTGCTTAAATATTCTTCATTGTTTTATTGATTTGATGTAATTTGTCCATGAAAAATCCTCCAAGAAATCACATATTATAGCCAACATCATGTCAAATTTCGAATTCATGACTAACTTGTAAACATTCAGTCAACGATATCCTTAAATTTACGCCCGTGCTAATTTTGGTCAAATTTGGAAATTTCTTTCAAAATGTGTTAGCAATAGCAAATTTACTAAAATAATAGATCAATTATAACTTTCACTTTTTGAAGATCCAAAATGCCAAATATCTCTTATTATAGGACAAAAAAATTCAATAGAGCCTTTATAATATTTAAATCAAAATGATGCAATTAATCAACCTAATTATCTAAAGGTAACAAGATCTTGATCCCGAATTGCTTGATAACTAAATATTCGGCTTGGTCCACAAATATTTATAAATATTTTGTGTGTGTTTTTCGATATCAATGTTTAAAAAACTCATTTGATTTGCGACATTCCTTTTAAAGAAGTTTATATGTCATTTCAAACATGGAATGAAGCGAAAATACAGAACAAATAATATATTTAAGCCTTCAAAAAAAGTATTTACACTAACAAAAAACAATAGAGAAATCATGAAATAAAAAAATTAATAATCACCAACCTGTTTAGGAAGTTAATAATTAGAGGCTTCTTGTGAAGAATGTAGCCTTGCAGGCCCTGCCTCACCATCTTTGCGCCCCTAATTTCTTTAAAGTGGACAAAGGCTTAGTGATGAGAGGGGAATGAGTTAATGCCGATCACTTCTCCGTGAGCGGCAAATGGAGATTTTAACTTAGAATTTGTCACTTTTACTGATGAATTGTCGATCCATAAGTTGTTGGATGGATGAATCCCCAGCTACAAATCATTCACGGCTGCATTGTGGTTCTATGTACCTTTCGCCGCTAATTTTACAGGTGGTGCCATTAAACAGGTCAGGTAAGATAAATGACATGTTGTAGGAGGTTCCCATGTGAATGAAAAGCTGAATAGGAAGAGATTTGTGGTGCAATTGGGATATGGTGGAGTAAGGGTTTGTAATTAAGTGCATGGGTGGGTGGTTACTATAATATTTTGTTGGATTGTTTTGAATTTAATGGAATTTAGTGGCTCCTGGTTGTACTCTGTATTATTTGAAATCTTAAAATTATTTATTAATTTCATGTTATTAATATGATAAAGGTTATGTCCGCACTTTATGATTGTATTATGATAATTTTATTACTCTCTCTATTAACATTATTACTCTTTTGTGTTATATATACCAGGAATTGACCAATTTTATACAATTTACTGCTTAATCATATTTTAACAGATTCAAGTTGTTCAATCAAATTTAGCATTTCAACACGTGCATCATAATTTAGAAAATATTGCACGCACTGCAAAAAATAGAACATCGAACTACATCATTCTTCATTAATCATTCGTATTACCCTGTTAGTTTCAAAAAATTAAAAATAGAATCTATAGAAAAACAACGGCTCCTTGTTCTTTGAGCATGTCGAACCACCAAATATCTATCTTAGATTGGATTGAACAACTAAATTTGTACGACCCATAAATTTAGCAACATTCAACTAACAAAAACAAAACACTCTATCAAGTCATTTACGTTCTCATTGTAATCAAAAGGAGAAAAAAGAAAGAAGTAATAGTTTGGCATGTGTAGTTGTATCCTATTTCGTTGGAAATAATGGTGATGGCCATGAAAGTGCAGCGGCAGTCCACCATCTTTGGAATCCAGGCTCAAGAAAGAGGAAGACACGTTATCCATACAACACGCTTTTATAAGTGAAAATGCACTTTCTTATGCATATGTATTTATTATGTGTCCAGCTGTTAATTGTTAAGTTTGACAGGTGTCCAAGTTGGTTAGGGTTCAAGGTGCATAGTGGGCTGGGTCAGTTCAAAACTGACATGAACCAGCCTGAGAAAGTCCACCCTAGGACCGGCCTGCTACTATTCATGGCCGGTCTTTGGGCAGTCTTGGAGATCTAAGTGTGCCCCAATTGTGTTAGTTTTAAACCATAGTTCAATCCATAGACCAGCCCGGTTGAGGCACGAACCAAGCCAAAACCAATCCCGCATTAGGAACGCATGTGTTTGTTTTATGTTTTTATGATATTGAAGTGTTCTTGTATAAAATTACTTAAATTTATAATTATCGTATGAAATAAATAAATAATAAATTAAATCACATAAAAATTTATATGTAGAAAAATAATAGTTAAGAATATATAATATTTTTAAAAGAAGGCCCAACAAGCCCGTTACAAGGCCAGGTGGTTTCGAGCCACTAGGTTGGGCTGGTCCCAAGTATTGATTCCTGGGACCGGCCAAGGACCAGCATGGTCCCAAGTAGACATAGGCCAAACCAACCCCCTTTTTAATTGGTTCAATCCGGTTTTGGATTGGGTTAACAAAGCCTGGCCTATTGTGCATCTTGAGTTGGGGTTAGTTAGGTTGTTAGTTGATTATTCATTTTTCCTCGCTGTTTCTGGACCTATTTTTAAAGTCGAGCTTCCTTGAGCTCACTACTGAGAATAATTGAATACAATCAATACACAGGGAATTTTGCTCATAACATTCCGTGGCATCAACAAATTTTTTCACTGCAATTACAGGTTTCAACATGGTATTAGAGCCTTCTTTTGAAGGTCTCTGCATACTTCTCTCATCAATGTACAAAACATTATCGATTATATTTCTCAATGGCGCCTAGAGTTTCAGAGGCAATGGAAGGGAATGTTATAGAGACTCAGACTGCTCCGGTGAATCAAAGTGCAATTGTAAACCAAACAACGATAGATATGACTCTTACTGAAAACACCGAAAAATGCAAGTGGATCGGCCCAAGAATGCGCAAGCGGAAGCGGTAATGCGAAAATTTTTAAATAAAAACAAAACATAACAAAACCATAATTCTAAGGGGTGTACCCTTGGAGTTTCCGAGGATTCGATATACTTTATCACAATACCAATAAAGTTTAACAGGGCTAATGGTAAAAGAAAAAAAAATGAGAGGTACATAAATCATAAATCAAAAGTTATCTCTTTAATTTGATTTATTTCGAATCTCCTTCATTTGGTTTGTTCACGCAATGCTTCAACGTAGAGGCCCTCTAAAGTTACGTCCATACCACACCAGAATTGGGATCCCTCAACTCAATTTGCTAGAAAAGAAATTGGAAAAAAAAACAATAAGTGTGTATTGGAGAGGGGCGGCCCAGTGGATGTATTAGAATGTGTCTAGGTTCATCCTATCATCCATAAGGTAATAAAATCCTTTTTGAAGATTTTCCACCAACCTAGTTATGGGCTTTGCATTGCCCGATTTTATTAAATAAAATACAAGGCCCAATAATTTTAATTCAATCCAATTTAATTAAAGCCAACTTAATTAATTCCATCATATATTTAATCCGATTAAATATATGAGTCCAATAAACTTTTATTAATTAATAAGTCTAACTTATTAAATAATAAGGCCAAGCCCAATGTAAATTAATCTTATTAATTTATTCTTGGGCTCCTCCATCCAATGGACCCCTCTCATTAATAAGTAATTCAATTACTTATGGAATTAATTTCTAATTAATTCGTCGTCCCTTCTCAGTGATTTGTTTGTGACTCTTTAGGTTCATCTTTCAGCTAGAATTGGGCTGCTGTTAAACACTATTATTAACTAAATCTAATTTAATTAGTAATTCTCGATCAACCTTTGATCAAGAAATCCCATCACTATGGGTGGCCCTCTAGCAACGGTGTATGGCACTAGAGATTAGGCGAATATCCATATGAACTTTTAGACTCTCAAGTCCATATGGGTACGGTCCTTTTTTCTACCGTCTGCTGGCTTTAGTCTTAGGGCATGGAATTAGGTGTCGGTTACCATCCTGGACTAGGCGTCTATGCTTAATACTTGAGATCGCATACCAAATTGCTCAATATAGAAACCTCTATTTCCTATTCGATCAATTAATGGCCACAATTTTATAGAGCGTAAACGCATCTCCAAGTTCATAGGAGATACCTCTATCACGTTTTGACAGGGAACGAATCCTCTTCTTGGAACTCACCGTTCTCACTACATGCTTTGACTGTACTGGACAAGGCTTATGATGACCATGTTTGGGACGATCACCTCTCGCGCAAATCCAAGATACAGTCATCGCATGCACGTGACTACTCCTATACTATAAAAGTCGGGGATTTGAGTCATACCGACCAAGCCTCCAAGCTTCTATATGACCATCCCCGCGAGTCAGTTTAGTCGCTTCGACACCTAGCTAATCGACCTATTAAGATTGCATAGATGTCCCATGTATGTCGCTGATGAAACACGACATTCATCAAATGAATGCGACTCTTAGTGAAAGTCTTCATAGAACACTCGATGCCCATTCTCGAGGTCCTCAACATGGAACATTTTAGACCCAACCCTAGATAGTTAGTTTCATGACCACCATCCAATGTGCAGTCCAACTGTTTTATGGTTGTTAAAGTGGTCTGTGGGCTTTGTTGTGATGTTTGAAAGAAATGCAAACAAATGTGTAATGAGCACAACAAATGAAATGCTAATAGACCCATTTTATTCACTGAATAATATTATATAAAATTGAGTTATCGGCAGAATAGATTACAAGTATGCCAATCTAATTGGCTTTCAGGTCACATATTCTAACACTTACAGCTTTATTTATCTGAGCATCCTACCTGGATAATAGCTCTTGCTGCCAAAATGAAGCTGGAATTTATATATATGGAAGCTTGATCCAACTTGCCAAAGTTTCAGAGGCGTTTAAGAAATGGAATCGTATTCATTCCATGTTGACAACTTGGATCCTAAATTCTATTCAAAGGATATAGTTGAGGCATTCATGTATGTGAGTTCAACAAGGGATTTGTGGAAGGAATTAGAAGCTCGATATGGAGAGAGCAATGGTCCATCAATCTATCAATTACAACGTGAGATCAGATTAATCGTGCAAGGAAATAAGTCAGTGACAAATTACTATACCAAATTAAAGAAATTGTGGGATAAGTTGGCCTGCTTGGCACCAACTCCTGGATGCGCATGTGTTGGATTCTACCGCTTATGATGGAAATAAATCTAATAAACTTTCATTAGTTCATTTTAGTTGTTACTCCAACCTATCATAGGCAATATCATGTAATAATGACGTTTGGTATAACGGACAATGCCATTTGTCAAAGAACTGAATGATGCATTTTTCTTCTACTACCCTGGTCTCTGCTTCTTAAAATGTTATCTGTAATATTTGTCCCTTAGCTAAACTTCATAGATTACCATTTCATTCCAGCAACATTTGCTCCAACTCCATCTTTGATCTTATCCATGTCGGTATTTGGGGACCTTATAGCAACACACAATCTCTGGGTGTCAATTTAATCTCACTATTGTTGATGATTTTAGTAGAGCAACTTGTACATTTCTAATGAAACACGAGACTCTATATCCTACAAAAATTTTGCATCTTGTTCAAACACAATTTGACAAGAGAATAAAGTGTGTGAGATCAGATAATGGATGGAATTTCTCAACGAGCAATTTCAAAATTCTTTCATAACCCCGGGATCATTCAACAAAAGAGTTTCACGTACACACCACAACAAAATCGAGTAGTGGACCGTAAGCATAGGCATCTTCTAGAGGTATTATATTTCAGGTTTTACTTTCTAGGAAATTTGTGGGTGATGCCATTCTTTCAACTACTTATCTTAGAAATAAGTTCCACTCTTGTCTTCTTAATTGTAAAACACCATTTCACATTCAATACAACAAGCCAACCTCGTATGAACACCTTAAAACATTTAGTTGTCAATAATCCAAATTTGATAGGCTTGCCTCTAAATGTATCTTCCTGGGTTACCCCCTAGTCAGAAAGCATATAAAGTCTATGATCTCGAATCTTACCACACATTTGTGTCTCGTGATGTTAAATTCCATGAATATGTGTTTCCTTTTGCTCATGTTAATCCTACTCCTGCACACTGTCCATTGTCAAAGATTCCACTTGCCGCAAATGCTGTTGACCCCATACCTCCGACAAATTTATCCCTACCCAAACCATCTCTCCTACCTTCTTCCCATTCTGATTCTACTACTGTCCCTTACACACAACCTAGATGGTCACAGAGGGACCATCAGCAACTATCTTCGCTTAATGAATTTGTATGTCATATATATGATCGTGCCTCTACACCAACTCTCAGAAACTTTACCCCTACATCCTTGAAATTTATGGCATCATTATCTATTTTGCAGGAAACATAGACTTATAAGCCGGCTTCTATTAGTACCCCATGGGTGAATGCTATGAACCAAAAGCTTATAGCTTTTGAGAACAATGACATGGAAGTTGGTCCTTTGCCTAAAGGGAAGAAGACAATTAGTTGTAAGTGGGTTTTAAAGTTAAATGGAAATATGATTATTCTGTTGATCGTACAGAGCCCGACTAGTGGCCAAGGGCTACACCAAGATTGATTACAGTAAGAGCTTCTCACCAATTGCTAAAGTTGTTACGGTACGCTTCGCTTAGCTGTTGTTATAGACTTTCGATGGCCCGTGCACCAGATTGATATAAATAACGACTTTCTTCACGGTCATTTGCAAGAAGAAATTTATATGACCGCTCTTAAAGGTTATGTTGTTGATCCGGGCCATATTTGCCGCCTAAAACGCTCATTGTATGGTTCGAAAGTACGATTCGGATAAATGGAATCGATAATTCTCCAACCAACTGCTCTGTTTGGTTTTCATCCTTCTACCCACGACTATTGTCTTTTCATCAAACGTGTCGACTGATGATTGCATTAGTCTTTTGGTCTATGTCAATGGCTGTCTCGTTATGGTCCCTACAGAAGAATTGATCTCTCAGGTTAAGGTCTATCTTGATGATATCTTTACGATCAAGGATTTAGGAATTTCCTTGGCCTCCAAATTGTGGGATCTGCTCATAGCACCTCCATTACGCTGTCCAAGTATATCTTGGATATTATTACTGATTGTAGGCTTCAGCAGGCACTTTCCGCCGCTACTCCTTTGCCGCAGGGCATGAAATTACATTCTCATACTGATGCTTACTTGAATGGTCCTAAACCTTATCCCCGATAGAGAGGCGTTTGCTCTATTTCAGCTTCACGCGCCTTGATTTTTCACATGGCATTCAACAACTTAGCCAATTCCTCCAAAATTCATGTGAGGATCACTGGCATGCGATACTGCATGTGGTTTGCTAGTTGAAAGGGTCTCCTACTAAAGACCTTCTCTTTCCTTCCTATCTTGTAACCTATTGAATTGCAGATTGGCGTTCTTGTGTGGATTTGCACCGTTCACTGACTAGGTTTTGTATTTTTCTTGGAGATGCCCTTGTTTCCTGGAAAATGAAGAAGCAGTGTACAATTTCTCGATCCTCTACTGAGGCCGAATATCATAGCATGGGGCCTACTATTTGCGAATTCAAGTGCATCTCTTAGATCCTTTGTGATTTTGGGATTGTTGTCCTACGCTCATTCGTTTGAATTGCGATAATCCGACCGCCTTACAGATCACGGCCAACAAGGTGTGTGATGAACGAACCAAGCACTTGGACATTGACGGTCACATTGTCCATGATTGTTACAAAGAAGGGCTTTCTTGCTCTTTTTGTTTGAAGTTGAAAACAACTTGCTTACATGTTTACCAAAATTCTTTTGGGAGCTACCTTCGATTCTTTGTTGTGCAAGTAGGGTTTGATCTCCGGTGATCGACGTTCAACTTCTGGGGAGGATGTTGGAAATAATGGTGATGGCCATGAGAGTGCAACTACAGTATAGCATCTCCAGGATCCAGGCTGAAGAAAAAAGAAGATGCGCTATCCATACAACATGTTTTTTATATTTGAAAAATGCATTTCTCATGCATATATAGTTTTTATGTCCAGCTGTTAATTTTGACAGGTGTTCAAGTTGGTTGGGGTTAGTTAGGTTGTTAGTTAGTTATTCATTTTTCCCACTGCTTTTGGACCTAAACTTACAGACATGCTCCCTTGAGTTCACTTCTGAGTAGTGATGGCAACGGGGCGAATCTGGTGCGGGTTTGCCCTTGCCCGGACTCGAACCTTCCCCTCTTCGTAAACCCCAAACCCGTACCTTGTCTCGCCTGAAAAAACCTCGACCCCACCCCACCCCGTTAAAAGCCCAACCCCGCCAAATCCGTCCCGCAAGCCCACCCCATTTTCCATGATTTTAATTTTTTATTTACTTAATTAAATAATATCAATTTCAATTTATTAATTTAACATAGATTTTTTTATCTAAAATGAATTATATAATACAATGAATATATTCAATTAATATTTTATTTTTTCAATAAGTAATATTAATTTATATTTAACCAAAACATTTATCTAATTTTTTAATTTCACCGATAAGTAATCTCCAATTTTAATTAACATAGTGTTAACTAAAATGAATTATATAATACAAATTGTACATTCAACTAATTTTTTCTATAAGTAATACTAAACATTATTGTAAAGTTAGGTAATCTAACATAACTTTTTTATATAAAATAAATTATATAATACAAATACTACATCCAACTATTTTATTTTTGATATTTTGCATATAGAGTTGGATATATGCAAAATTATTTAAAAATTTATCTATAACATCATAATTTTCTATGAATAATGTATTAGATATGAATAACTAAATAATAAAAAATTTTAAAAAATAGACCGGGGTGGTTTCAAAATGGATCTGATACAAAACCCATAACCAATGCACTCATGGATCTACTATTGGATGCTGGTTCAGAAAACTTTTTATTAATAAAAAATATTCTTGTTCTTATTTGATAAATATTTTTATTAGTAAGATTTTTAAATTTTTTATATACTAAAATCATATTAGTATAATATTAATTTGCATATTTTCTTAATAAAAAATAAAGAGAAGGGTTATTCGGTAAACTTACAAAAAATATTCTTTTCATCTCAATCTGTTTTTCTAGTACCAAACAAGTAGATGTATGTGAAATTTACTCCACTTCCAATTATACCAAATGTCTTGAAGAAAAAATATTATTTTTTTCTTTCCCTTCCCCCTTTTACTTTTATTTTTCTCTCATTTGAACCAAACAAACCCTTAGTTAACAATAAATTATCTGAAAAAACTTGCAAAAGTCTTAAATGATGGGCATATGCCTCTAACATGTTGTTTTGAAGTCAGAGCGGACTAATCATGGGTTTTTTATGGATTTCTCTCGGAAAAACATGATTTGAAGCTTGAATTTCTTAAAATCCTGCTATCGTAAAAAGACACACCATCGGTGTACTATAAAAAATGGAGAATTTCATATGAGCATTGACAGGGTTAAATAGATGAGTTATAAAGCATGAGATCAACCATAAAAATCATAAATTACAAAAAAAAGAGATAAGTTAAAAGCAAAATGGAGTGCATGCGAACTACACACACTACTACATCTAAAACTACACACTCTTCACATGGAATTCACGTTGACGCCATGGCCGAAGAGGATGAAGGCGATATGGTGGCGGGGATAGACGGCGGCCAGTTGGGGAATGTTGTTGACGAACATGGAGGGCAGGCGAACAACAACAATGCAGCAGCGACTGATGACAGATTGGACGGGGAAGATGCGCCGGCTATTAATCAGTTCCCCATGGAGTTTCAGTTTGCAGATTTTATTATTTTGGCCAATAGAGTAATCGACAAAGGGGATGACGAATCTGTTCGTGCATTGAATGATCTCTACTGGCGTTGGACAGTGAAATAGGGAGAAAGCGACAGGAATTCGCAGGAGCTGTTGTTTCGCCGTTTGGTGCCCTTGACAGCTGAACAGGCGGCGGAGCATCCTCTTTGCTTGGCGTCATCGTTGTAGATCTCTGAAAATAGGGCTATTGCAGATTTGAATCTGAGGGTCTCTGTGGTGCTGCTAGCGACGCGAGATGAAACTGCCATGGTTGCGCAGGCAATTACTCCTATCCCAGATCGGATACAGAACATTGGAGAACCGGAGATGATGATGATGATCCCTGCTGCGAATACTGCAGCCACTGCACAGATGGCGCTGGCGACTAGACGGGCTGAAACTGCTAAAACCGCCGCTGCAGCAGTGTCGGCCGTTAAAGTAACGCTGCCGGAACTGCCTACTGCCGACGTTGTTTCTATTGATGTTGCGCCAGTGTACGTCACTGTGATTGCCACGTCACAATTATCGATATTTTCGCCCATCAGAATCATCGTCAGTAATGTGCCACTTCATCATTGTTCAAACTTCATGAATTATTACGATAAAATTGCTGATATTTTCCATAATTCGTCTCGAAAAATATTGACTTTTGTTCCACCTATGATGAAAAATGGCAAAATTATTGTACGACCCACGATGGATATGGTTCGAGATGGTTCACGTCGCTGGAATGCGAGAGCAGTGGGTTACTTTTTGGGCAAAAGACCGTATTTTCATCATGTGAAGGACTATGTCAAATCTATTTGGCCATTGTTAACAGAAGTCACGGCCATGGCAAATGGATTTTTGTTCTTTCGATTGAAAACTATAGTGGCAATGGAAGAAGTTATAGAGGGCGGACCATGGTAGTTCCAAGGAAAACCAATCATGTTGCAGAAATGGGAGTCGGGCATGGTCCTATGTAAGCTAAAACATACCCAAGTCCCAATTTGGGTTAAACTTCGACACTTTCCAGTTGAATTGTGGACTAATGATGGCTTGAGTACGGTGGCAAGTGGCATTGGACGACCTCTGTATCTGGATGCGATCACACGCACATGCACGAGACTGGATTTCGCTTGTGTATGTGTCATGTTTGACATCAATGCCAAACTCTCGAAGCATTTGGTTATTATGTCGCCAACAGAGGAAGGTGGAGAAATTGCATGCA
Source organism: Sesamum indicum (assembly GCF_026168435.1). Taxonomy (NCBI): domain Eukaryota; kingdom Viridiplantae; phylum Streptophyta; class Magnoliopsida; order Lamiales; family Pedaliaceae; genus Sesamum; species Sesamum indicum. The sequence continues at coordinate 4,921,228 of NC_142660.1, read as the reverse complement.
AGGTTGACGAAGAATACGAGTGGCTCCCCCTAAATGCCCCACTTGCATGAGCCTCGGACATGCCACGGAGGATTGCCCTTTCATGAAAGCACCGAAACCGCCGGTGAATGTTTATGTGCAGAAGGCACGAGTGCAGCCGCCCATAGCTAAATCGGGTAAAGCTGTCAAGGAAGACAAGAATAACTCATGTGGAGATATTAATCAGCAGCCTATTGTATCTGAGACTCCGAGTACCCCTGTCGCACAAGGAGTCAACGAAGGAAGGAAGAAGGGTAAGGAGTTAGTCATCTTTAATACTTTTGATGCACTTTTAAGCAGCCCCGCCACGGGTGATCCATGTTAAACGTTGCTATATGGAACGTGCGTGGCCTGAACAAAAGGGACCATCAGCTGGCACTGAAAGATCTAGTAACTGAGTACAGGTTATAATTTATTGGACTTCTTGAAACGCGTGTATGAAATACTAATATTGCTCATATATTCTTACTGCCTCAATGGAAGTGGTTTGTTGATTCTGTGTCTATTGGGAATCGTATATGGATTGCATGGGACGATACTATTCTTGATGTTAATGTGATAGAGTTGGGTGATCAATTTGTACACTCTCGTGCAACTGTTAGAGCACTCCAAATGAATGTGATTATTACTCTTGTGTATGGTGCCAATGAAATTGCTGTGGAGCGTGAGTTATGGAGATCACTAGGGATGCTTGCGGGTCAGAGTGTGGATGACCCCTGGATAGTAGGAGGAGATTTTAATGCTGTTCGTGACCTCAGTGAGGTGTGTGGTAATTTTTGTGATATCAGATTGGCGATGGATGAATTTAATGCATGCATACAGGATACCGGATTCATACAAATGCCCATGCAGGGTAAATGGTACACATGGCATAACCGGAGTTCGAATTCGTGAATTTTATGGAAGCGTTTGGGTCGGATTCTCATAAATGACACATGGCTTGAGCGTTTCCCTAACTCATACTACTCAAGTCTCACCCCATGCACCTCGGATAATTCACCACTGGCGCTATATGGGGATCGACAACAACAACTGGGAGGTATGTTCAAATTTGATAATTACCTTACTCTTTCACCAGATTTTATTCCCTGTGTGCAGAATGTCTGGCAACACGACATTGTTGGAGTGCCTATGTATGCGATTACACGGAAACTAAAAGCTTTAAAGCCAGTATTCTGAGAGCAACGGTACAATAAAGGAGATCTTTCGGAGAACGTACGCTTGGCTAAAGGATTCCTTGAGGAAGCACAGATCTTGGTTATATTTGACAGACAGAATGACCTCTTTCTACTCCCAGAACACTTTTGTCGTTTGGTATACGCCAAGGCGGCAAAAATGGAACAAATCATGTTACAGCAATGAGATAAGATGCAATGGATGAAGGATGGAAATCAATGCTCACGAGTCTTCTTTTGCAAGATAGCTCAGAGACGTGCCACTCGAAGAATCTTGCAAATAAATGATGAACATGGGACCACCTACTCAGAGTCAGGAGCGGTTACCATGAGTTTGTCTCCTTCTATCAAGCTCTCTTAAGTAGAGAAAGACGGAGGCAGGTGATAGATATCCGGTATCTAAGGCCATAGGCTAGACATTTCCTCAATGAGGAAGGGCTTCAGCTCCTTACACCTGTCACTGCAGTTGACGTTAAACAAAAAGTGTTTGACATTGCTGAAAATAAAGCACATAGACCTGATGGGTTCTCATCGGGTTTTTATAGAGCTGCCTGGCCAATCGTGGGTCCAGAGGTTACGAAGGCAATCTTGGAGTTCTTTACCACGGGAAAACTGCTGAAGCAAATCAACACCACACTTCTGGCATTTATCCCTAAGGTACATGCCCATATGATGGTCACAGATTTTCGCCCTATTTCGTGTTGTAATGTTTTATATAAGATTATTGCCAAACTTATTGTACAAAAGTTGAGTATGGTGTTGGATAAGTTGATAAGACCTTGTCAGGCTGCCTTTATTCCTAGTCGTAGTATTGGAGATAATATACTGTTAGCACAGGAACTATTTACAGGCTACAATCAGGCATGCCTACCTCCTAGATATGCACTGAAAGTGGATATCCGAAAAGCTTATGACACGGTAGAATGGAATTTTCTACTTGCAGTGTTACACCTGTTTGGATTCCCGACTATGTTCATTAGGTGGATAGAGGAGTGTGTCACGACACCCTCGTTTTTCATCGGGTTGAATAGGAAACCTCAGGGTTTCTTTACGGGATCGAGAGGGTTACGGTAGGGGGACCCTTTATCGCCAATCTGTTCGTTCTCGTAATGGAGGTTCTGCATTTGATTCTTCTGTAGATGATTGATCAGGACATGCATTTTTCTTTTCATTAGAAATGTGAGCCTTCTCGATTATTTTAGCTTGGATTTGCAGATGATCGGTTGCTGCTCTGCAAAGCTGATATGCACTCTATAGGGGTCTTTAAGCAGAGGTTGGACCTATTCGCCTCCTGGTCAGATCTCCGGCTTAATGTGCATAAGAGCCATCTTATAATCTCTCGATCTGCACAAGGGATACGGGAGGAGCTGTTAGTGATGCTCGACTTTCAGGAAGGGCACCTTCCGATGAGGTGCTTGGAACTTCCTCTACTTTCCTCTAGATTATCGTTAACAAACTGCTAGCCTTTATTATTGAAAATTGATCAACGCATTAAAGGTTGAGAAGGAATGAGATTATCATATGATGGGAGGGTACAAATTATTAAATTTGTCCTTATGGCATTAAATATATATTGGGCTTCTGTGTTCATCCTACCTAAAGGTGTTATAAGGGAGATTGAGAAGCGTGTGAGAGCTTTTGTGTGGAAGGGCACAACGACCAGTGGATATGCCAAAGTAGCAAGTAGGGATGTCTATAGACCGGCGTCAGAGCGGGCTCAGGGCCTAAGGGACATCGCTACTTTAAACCGTACGTTAATGAGCAAGAAGCTGTGTGATGTTATTCGATGTGATAGAACATCAATCTGTGTAGAATGGTTATTTAACAGGCGGCTACGTGATAAATCTGTATGGACGGTCACTGACAATGGGGGTTCTTTGGGTTGGAGGAAACTCCTTCGACTATGCCCATTGCTTCGATTGATGGTGGACTATCAGATTGGTGATGGGAATTCAATTTATCTATGGCATGATCTATTGCATCACCTTGGTCCTCTTATGGAGAGATTCCCACGGGGTCCACGTCTGCTTGGGCTTAGGACAGCGGACAAGCTTAGCAGTGTTATTATGGAGGGGCAATGGCATTGGCCTCTCATTATGGACATTGAGTGCTTGGAGATTTTGCATGCATTGCCAATAATTCATGGCGAGAAAGATTGCATTATTTGGTGATTCGAGACGGTAGGACCCACAGTTGCATCTCTTTATAGGCCATTGCACCCACCGTGACCCAAGGTAGGTACTCTCGGGTTTTCTAAAGATCCCCAGGCATAATTTCATCCTATGGCTTGCGATTTTTTGGGAAAACTATCCACAACTGATAAACCATGGCTATCATACTTAGGCACCTATATATTATGTGATGAGGGCGCAATAGAGACACATACTCATCTATTCTTTCGATGCCGTTATACCAGAAGATGCCTGATAGCGATTCAACGGCGTGTTCAATTTGAATGGCCTAATAGAGAATGGCCACGGGATGTTGAGTGGGCTGCAAGGAAATGAAGAGGAAAACATATCATTAACTTCGCTTATCGTGCACTCCTTGCTGCTTGCATTTACCACATTCAACAAATGATACTTAAAAACACAAATAATAAATAAAAAATGAATAAACGATTTTTGTGGCTTAAGGTAGAAAGGAAAAACTAATAAAAATGTAAACCACGAAATTATACCATTTTGATTTTGTCCAAATCTACTTTGCTCATTGTTCCTTCTCCGAATCTGTGTTCACGCAAAGATCTACTTAGACCTCCTCTTCCTTCATCCACATCACACGTCGGAAGCATAATTTTCAATACCACTATTAGATGGCTTGAGATCTGGCAATCGAAACTATTTTTATTGAACAGAATGGATTCGATTCTCACTCTCAAATGAGTGAATCAGATTTAATTAGCTTTTTCTTGAAACTTGTTCAAGAAGAACTTGATGGAGAAGGGAAAAGAGAGTAGTGGATGGATTGTGAGAGATGTAGAGTAGAGAGAAAAAGGTAATTTTTCAAAAAACTGAGATAAGAGATGTTGGGAAAAATAATTCACTGGGTGTGTTATATGTCATCATGGCCGAGTGGGGTCTCTAGAGGTGGAGTCTCAACTCCTCTTTTGACCTAGTCACTCTCAAAATTGGCTAGGACTTTATTTAGGTGGATCGAGTTTGGTTTAATTTAACAATTAAATCAATTCAAGCCCAACAAAGGTCCATCTGATTTTTAAATTGACCTAATTAATTTTAAGGCCCAATAGAAGTTGAATAAATTTATTTAATCCAATTAAATAAACTAAAGTTCGAGTCCAATATTTAATGAATATAATTAACTACTTGAATTAAGCTCAATTAAATTAAATTGTGCTAAGCCCCAACTTTTTTTGAGAGAAAAAGCGGTTGGAATATATATTGCTAGCAAAAACAAAGTTTGTTCTAGGCAACAAGACAAGCAATAAAACTAGAAAAAGGAAGTCAATAATACTAAGGCCCTAGTTAACAATCCAAGCTGCTAAGCCCAAATTTGATTAATTCAATTAATTAAATTCTGACTACACTTCTCAAGACATATAATAACCAAATTAAAGACACAGTCATGTTTTATCAAGCCTAAGATACAATAATTCACGTATCACTTTAAACATTAAGAGTCGAAAATGGATACGATACACTATTACAATGATACACTTTACATTGTAATTTTAGTCATGTAATTATAGATATTTGGCATATTTGTAAGATTTATAATTTGCGATTTGATTCATTAATTTTGTAAATTTTATGATTTGAGGATATATTTTTCCAAAAATTTGAAAATTAGTTGAAAACTACATGTGCAAGTCACGAATATATCCTCAAATTTACATCAACACACAAATTGCACGTGCTAATTTTCGTCAAATTTAGAAATTTCGAGCAAAAAAAGTGTTATAAAATCGCAAAACTTTTACAAAGATAATAGATCAAATTATAAGTTTCATTTTTTTTAAGGTCCAAAATGCCAATTACCTCTAATTATAGGACAAAAATTTTCAATAGAGCCTTTATAATATGTAATTCAAAATGATGCCATTAATCAAACTTATTATCTGAAGGTAATACGATTTTAATCTAGAATTATTCCTTTTAAAGAAGTTTATGTGTCATTTCAGACATAAAAAGTAGAAAATTACAGGATCAAAAATATATTTAAACTTTCAAAAATAGTATTTACACAATAGAGAATTCACAAAATAAAAAAACTAATGAATCATGCACTGGTTTAGCGAAGTTAATCATTAGAGGCTTCCCATGAAGAACGTGGTCTTGCACACCCTACCTCGCCAGCTTCGTGCCCTCGATTTCTTTAAAGTGAACAAAGGCGTAGTGATGCAAGGGGAGTGAGTTAACACTGATCACTTCTCCATGAGCGGAAAACAGAGATTTTAACTCAAAATTTATTACTTCTGGTGACAAATTGCCAATCGCTACTTGTTGGATGGATGAATCTCCTACTGCTAATCTTTGACGGTCGAATTGTGGTTTTGTGTAGCTTCGGCGGCTGATTTTACATGTGATGCCATTAAACGGGTCACGTACACAGAACAATAATAATAATGGACCGACGGAGGTTCCCTTGTGAATAAAGAGATTTGTGTGCAATGGGGATGTGGTGGAGTGAGGTTTTGTAAGTGTACGAGCGGGGTTGTTACTGCAATATTTTGTTGGATTTGTCTGAATTTAATGAAATTTACTGGCTCTTGGTTGTATAGTGCATTATTTCGAAATATGATAACTTTTATCCTGAATTCAATTAAAATTCTAAATTGGTTCTATTACTTAATAATATTTATTACACTTGTCCTCTATAAACACTAAGAAATATTAGTATGGCATTACATTATAGGGTTTAATGCAATTTCCGTCCTATGGTATTGTACCTCAGTAAATTACCCCTCTATGATAAACAATCAAATTACCTCCCTATATTTTTTAAAAATAAAGCAATTTATATCTGTGTCTAAAGAGGTAAATTATTTTATTTTAAAAAATATAAGGAGGTACTTTGCTATTTCTTTTTACAAGTAATAATTTATTCATTTGCTATAATAATTATAGGAGGTTGCTTTCTTTTTTTTCTCATTATTATAAACTTTCTTGTATTTTTAATCTTAAATTGTTGATTTTTGAAGCAATTTTATCTTGAAATTTCTTTAGACACTAAAGTTAATGCTATCATTTTTGCATACTTCGTGTTCTATTTTTTTCTTATCATTATATTTTATAAAATCAAACTTTGAAATTTTAAAATTATTTATTAATTGCATGCTATTGATATGATAAAGTTTATATCCATACGTTATGATTGTTTATGATAATTTTATTACTATTTTTACTATTATTATTACTCTTCTTGTTATATATTGCAAGAGCCGATCAATTCTATGTGATTTACTGCTTAAAATCTTTCATTATTTTATTAATTTTATGTAACTTGCCGTTGAAAAATCCTCCTAAAATCTCTTGTTATAGCTAAGATCATGTCAAGTTTTGAATTCCTGACTAAGTTCTAAACTTTCGGTCAACGATGTCTTAGCCTATCACTCATAGGTGAGCTAGGTTTCATGAATAAGTGTAAGATGATGGGTTCGAATCCCACCAAACAAGTGAGTATTTGACTTACTTTATGTGTTTATTATAATTTTTTTTATTGTTCTTTGTTATATTAATATATGAATCGAATATCGATATATTGTCAAACTAATCAATTTATTAAAATATTGATGTTATTATGTGATTACCATATAATTTCCCATCAACTTTTGCGTTGTTTGACAATTTTTAAATTTCACTAATTGATGGATGGGTTCTTCCTTATAAAGAGATTGGTGTAGTTTTAGTTGTTTGGCATTTGGGTCCATTAAGAATTAGAATTTGCAACTTGGCCCATTAGTTTTGCATATTTCATGATTTGAGGACACATTTTGCCAAAAAGTTAAAAATTAGCTGGAAAAACACATGTGCAAGTCATGAATATGTTATCAAATTTATGCTAGCACATGACTTACACGTGCTAATTTTCGACAAATTTAAAAATTTCTAGTAAAAAATGTGTTAGCAAATCATAAAATTTACTAAGATAAGCTTAACTTTTTGAAGGTCCAAAACGCCAAACACCTTTAATTATAGGACCAAAAATTTAATAGACTTTATAATATTCAATTCAAAATGAAGCCATTAATCAAAATTATTATCTAAAGTTAACATGATTTCAATCTAGAATTACTTGATAACTAAACATTCAACTTGCTCCACAAATATTTACAAACATTCTATGTGTGTTTTTAGATATTAGTGCTTAATAATCTCATTTGATATGCAATATTTCTTTTAAAGAAGTTTATTTTCAGACATGGAAAGTAGAAAAAAAAATTGAGAAATAAAAAAATTAAAAATTAAAAAATTACCAACCGATTTAGCGAAGTTAATCATTAAAGTCTTTTCGTGAACAACGTGGCCTTGGCGACCCTGCCACTCCAACTTCGTGCACTCGATTTCTTTAAAGTGCACAAAGACGTACTGACGCAAGGGGAATGAGTTAATGCCCATCACTTCTCAACGAGTTGCAGACAAAGATTGTAACTCAGAATCTGTCACTTTTGGTGACAAATTACCGATCCACAAGTTGTTGGATGGATGAATCTCCCACTGCAAATCTTTGACTGTCACATCGTGGTTCTGTGTAGCTTGCGCCGCGGATTTTACATGTGGTACCATTAAACGGGTCAAGTACAGAAACAAGATAAATGATGGGTTGTCAGAGATTCCAATATGAATGAAAGTTGAAATAGATTTGTGCGCGATGGTGTTGTGGTTATTGTAGTATTTTCTTGAATTTTTCTTAATTTAATTTCATTTGGAGGCTCCTAGTTATACTATGTATTATTTGAAAATATTATAACTTTCACCCTGAAATTAAATTAAATTTCTAAATTTGTCCTACTACTTTAATGATATTTATTAGACTTGTTCTCTATAAACACTAAGAAATATTAGTCTAGCTTTATATTATAGGGTTTCATGCAATTTACCGCATGTGATATTGTAGTTTTTCAAATTATCCCTTAAGAGAAAAAAAAATCAAATTACCTTCCTATGTTTTTCTTAAATAGAGCAATTTTTTTATGTTCCTTTCTGAAAAGGTAAATTACTTCATTTCAAAAAATATAGTGAAGTATTTTGCTATTTTTTATAAAGAATAATTTGTTCATTTGCAATATCACTTACAGTAGGTTGCGTGCATTCGTGTGTAATTAATCTTTATTTATTGATTTATCAAGCAATTTTGTCTTGGAATTTCTTTAGACACTAAAGTTAATGCTTTCATTTTTGCATTACTTAGTGTTCATTTTTTATTCTTTTCATTGTATTTTATACTTTGAAATTTTAAAATTATTTATTAATTCCATGCTATTGATGTATTAATTTCCAGTCAATATTTGCATTATTTGACAAGTTTTAAATTTCATTAATTGATGTATTAAAATTTCTATATGTATAAATAAAGGGTGAAATCTAATGCTAATAATTGTACAAAAAATTTAGATTATTTTCTTATAACGAGATTTTGTGTACGGTACGGCCGAAGGATGGTGATGGCACGAGTGTGGATGGTTGTATTGGTGCGTTGGATGCTGTAATTTGAATTTATTTGAATTTAATTTAGTGTGGTGCCCTCCAACTATACTATGGATTATTTAAAAATATGGTGACTTTCGTCCTAAACTAGAACTTGCGATTTGGTCCATTAATTTACAAATTGCATGATTCTATGACATATTTTACCAGATATTTAAAAATTAGTTGGAAAATCACATGTGCAAGTCATGTATATTCTTAAATTTAAGCCAACACAACGTGCTAATTTTGGACAAATATAAAAATTTCTATCAAAATTTGTTAGAAAATCTAAAAGTTTATCAAGATGATAGATTAAATTGTAAGTTTCACTTTTGAAGGTCTAAAACGCCAAACACCTCTAATTATAGGACAAAAAGTTTACAATAGAACCTTTATAATGTTCAAATCAAAATGATGCCACTAATTAATCTTATTATCTAAAGGTAACATGATCTTAATCTAGAATTACTTGATAACTAAACATTCAGCTTTCGGTCCACAAATATTTGTAAACATTCCCTGTGTGTTTTTAGATATGAGTGCTTGATAATTTTCACTTGATATGCAATATTTATTTTAAATAAATTTATTTGTCATTTCAGACATGGAAAGTAGACAAAAAATTAGAAAATAAAAAAATAAGAAAACTAAAAAATTACTAATCGATTTAGCGAAGTTAATCATTAAAGGCTTCCCATGAAGAACGTGGCCTTGCAGACCTTGCCTCGCCAACTTCGTGCCCTCGATTTTTTTAAAGTACACAAAGGCGTAGAGATGGAAGGGGAATGAGTTAATGCTGATCACTTCTCCCTGAGCGACAAACTGAGATTTAAACTCGCTATATGTCACTTTTAGTGACAAAATGCCGGTCCACAAGTTGTTGGATGGATGGATCACCCTCTGAGAATCTTTGACGGTGTATCATGGTTCTGTGTAGCTCCATTCGTTGATTTTATACGTGATGCCATTAAATGGGTCATGTAAAGAGAACAAGATAAATGATAGGTCGTCAGAGGTTCCGATGTGACTGAAAAGAGAAATAAAAAGAGATTAGTGTGCAACGGGTAGGTGGTGTTATGATAATTTTACTGCTCTTTCTATTATTATTAGTACTAGTTTTGGTTATATATTGCAGAAGTCAACCATTTTTATACAAAAATTTACTGCTTAAAATTCTTCATTGTTTTATTGATTTTATGCAACTTTGATGAAATTCCAGACCATGAAGATGCAGCTGCGACTAGGAAGCCAATTGCAGAAACACTGACTTCAGGTTGAAGAGCTGCAGATTTCTTCTTCTGCAGAAGTCGCATTTTGTGTTTGCACTTTTACTATTTGTTGCAGAAACACTGACTTCAGGTTGAAGAGCTGCAGATTTCTTCTTCTGCAGAAGTCGCATTTTGTGTTTGCACTTTTACTATTTGTTTTAGCAACTTAGAGGTTGTTAAGTTAGTTGTGACCCATCCGTGCATATATGGGTCTTCTTTGTCATGTAACAAAAAGAACAAGAGAGAAACTTTTCTGATCTTCAATTCAATTCCGTTTATTCCTCCTTCCAAGATTTCAATTGCTGATTTTACTCTTACATTCATGCCTATGCCTTTGTATTTCAACATGGCATCAGAGCAGGTTTGGCTCTGAATATAGTTCACAATCTTTAAACTGTTACACCAGTTCCTTTTTGCCCATGAATCAAGAAAACAGCTGACAAAAACACCATGGAAGAGGAAACCACTGCTGATTACGTCGACATGAAAACACAAGGAAATGATGAACCTGGAATGAACCTTGTGTCTGCACCTTTGAACGGCAACAACTACTTGACGTGGGCAAGGGCCATAAAGATAGCACTCGGAGCCAAGGAGAAACTGGAATTCATCGATGGAACATACGAGAACCTACAGAAGGGAAAGAAATCATAAAGGCATGGAAAAAGAATGACTGTATGGTATTCTCATGGATTATGAGTGCCATTTCGAAAGAAATCGCTGAAGCCTTCTTATATGCGGAATCAGCCAGAGATTTATGGGTGGAGCTTGAAATGAGATTCGGCGATAGCAACGGGCCACTCCTCTATCAGATACAAAGAGAAATCGCCACTACATCTCAAAAGAACATGACTGTAGCCGCTTATTTTACGAAGCTTAAAAAGCTGTGGGACGAATTGGGAACATTGGATCCCTTGCCAGTATGTACCTGTGGGACAAGCAAGAAGCTGGCTGATAGGGCGACCTCCTACCAACTAATTCAGTTCCTTGTGGGACTGAGTGATGCATACGAGCACGTGAAGAACCAGATCCTACTAATGGACCCATTGCCGACTGCTGCGAAGGCCTATTCTATGGTACAAAGAGTTGAGAAACAAAGAGAACTCAACTCTGGAGTCTCGGAACTGGACAAAGAGGGTGTTATGGTTGCACAGACATTCGAACCAAGAGAACAAGAAGGCGTAAAAGGTAATACCAAGAAGTGGACATCTGTGGACAAAAGACAATTGCAGTGTGAACACTGCAAGAAAAGGGGACACTCAAAAGAAGGGTGTTTCGAACTGATAGGCTACCCTGACTGGTACAAAGCAATGCTTGATCAAAGGAAGGCTGCAGGCAAACCATTCAATCCAAGGGCCTTGAATGTCAGAACAGAGCAAGAACTAAGTGCCTTGCAGAACAACCTTATGACTGCTAATGACAGAAACCTGACAGAAATCATCAAGAAAGAAGTGCTCAAGGTTATGCAAGATCAAAGCGGTAGCCAGATCGGTTCTAATTTTTCAGATTTCCAAGGCTATGCAGGTAAAATTTCTATATCTACTGACACTTGGATTATTGATAGTGGTGCTTCGGCCCACATGTGTGCTTCTATAAAAGATTTAAAAACCTTCGCATTCTTGACAAAGAAATCTTTGTTAAACTTCCCAATGGTTTTAATCATATTGTCAAGATTTCAGGAGATGTGCATGTTTATGAAAACATTACACTCAAGCATGTTTTATATGTTCCTAATTTTAAGCATAACCTCATTTCTGTCATTAAACTATGTAAGGATAATCATTGTAGTGTGCACTTTACAGATGAAAATTGCATTGTGCAGGACCTATGGACTAAACGGGTGATGGCCATAGGTAAACAACAAGAAAGACTCTATGTCTTAGAGAAGAACCTACCAGCTCACATACCGACTGATTTTAGGATGACTACACCCCACACTGCTGAAAACATGAATGTAGATGCTTGTTATATGAACAACTATAGCTCTGAAAGTGAGAAAAACCTATGGCACTATAGGCTAGGCCATACCAGCATAGATGTTTTGAGACAAATGAGACTCTGTAAACATAATACTATGAATAAAATTGCTTGTGAAACATGCGCTCTTGCAAAACAGCACAGAATGCCATTTCCTGATAGTGAGAACAAAGCTCAGTCCATATTTGAACTCATTCATATAGATGTATGGGGTCCTTACAGAAATCACTCTATAAATAGCTATGAGGATATGCTCACAATTGTTGATGATTTCAGTAGAAAGCACCTGGACATATTTGATGTTACACAAATCTCAGACCCTATCCAAACTTGAACAATTTTATAATATGATCTTAACTCAATTTGAGACAAAGATAAAACAAATTAGAACTGATAATGGCACTGAATTTATCAATAAGGAATGCCAAGATTTCCTTCACAAAAGGGGAATAATCCACCAAAGAACTTGTGTATATACACCTGAACAAAATGGTGTTGTAGAAAGAAAACACCAACATCTTTTACAAATTGCTAGATCACTCATGTTCCATGCATATCTCCCCTCAAAATTCTGGACAGAGGCTTTATTAATGGCCACTTATCTCATAAATAGATTACCTGCTCAAAACCTCAACTGGAAATCTCCCTATGAATTGCTGTTAAATAGAAAATCGGTGTTTGATCACATAAAAGTGTTTGGCTGCCTCTGTTATATTACCAATGTTTCTCCCTGTAAGAAAAAATTTGATCCAAGAGCCCTTAAATGCATTTTTCTGGGATACGTACATGGTATAAAGGGGTATAAAGTAATGGATTTGAACACAGGGAATATCCATGTCAGTAGCGACATAGTGTTCCATGAGAACTCCTTCCCTTTTAAGAATTCTGCTGAAGTTACTGATGACATAGTATGTCCACTACCTAAACCTCTGAACCTTGATGAAATTGAGGATGAAAAAGGACCTGACATAGCATCCACAGAGAACAATCAAGAAATAGAAAATAACACCACTGTACCTAGAAAGTCCAGTAGATTGACCAAGGATCCTGTGTGGATGAAGGATTATGTATGTTGCAATGTTGATGAATCTGCTTGTTATAAAATGACAACTGCACATACTTGTTTTGTGGAAAAGATTTCTAACCTGCAGGAACCAAAGACCTACATGGAGGCTCAAGGGAATCCAAGATGGGAGAAGGCCATGAGAGAAGAAATAAGTGCACTAGAGAGAAATGAGACTTGGAAGCTGACAGAATTACCTCAAGGCAAGAAAGCCATTGGATGCAAATGGCTGTACAAGGTAAAACTCAACCCTAACGGCACTATTGAAAGATATAAAGCCAGATTAGTGGCAAAAGGATACAGTCAAGTGGAAGGAGAAGACTACAATGACTGCTTTGCACCTGTTGCAAAGGCAGTCACTGTTAGGCTTTTCCTTGCAGTTTGCTGTGGGTAAAAACTGGCCATTACATCACCTCGATGTGAACAATGCCTTCCTTCATGGCACCCTGGATGAAGACATATATATTGAACCTCCATAAGGGTACACAATCCAAACAGGTAAGGTTTGTAAACTGGAAAAATCGTTATATGGCTTGAAGCAAGCTTCAAGGAAATGGAATGAAGAGTTTGCCAAAAAAATGAAGGACTTTGGTTTTGAGCAATGTGATCATGACCACTGTCTATTCATTAAAGGTACAGGTATGAACTTAATTGCTTTACTTGTATATGTGGATGACATACTTGTTACTTCTGCTTCTGTGGATAATATTATGAATGTTAAAGATTATTTGAATAAATTGTTCACTCTGAAGCATTTAGGACCTGCCAAGTACTTCCTTGGCCTGGAATTTGCTCGTTCGGCAGAAGGTTTGGTTGTAACACAACAGAAATATGCCCAGGACATAATCAAAGACATAGGTCTGAGCAAAGGAAAACACACTACCACACCATTAGCCCCAGGTTTAAAATTATCTGCAGATGCAGGGGCATTACTTGCTGAACCTTCCAGATTTAGGAGACTGATTGGGAGACTATTATACTTGAGTTTTACTAGACCTGACTTATGTTATGCTGTACAACAATTGAGCCAACACCTCCAACATCCCTGTGATAAACACTGGGAAGCTGCAGTTCACGTTGTCAGATATTTGAAGGGGACAGTCACCTCAGGTTTGTTTTTCTCATCCAACTCTGATTTCTCACTTAAGGTCTATCGTGATGCAGATTGGGCTGCATGTCATCTAACCAGAAAGTCATTGACTGGTTTCTGTATTTTCATGGGAAACACTCCTATATCTTGGAAAACCAAGAAGCAAACTACAGTAGCTAGATCTTCCGCTGAAGCCGAATACCGTAGTATGGCCACCACTACTTGTGAAGTCACTTGGTTGCTTTACATTCTGAAAACTCTGGATATTCATGTAAAGCTTCCTATACCATTTTTTTGTGACAACAAGGCCGCATTACACATAACGGCAAATCCAGTCTTCCATGAGAGGACTAAACACCTCGAGATCGACTGTAATGTAGTCAGAAACAAGTTTAAGGAAGGAGTGATTATGCCCACTTATGTAATCTCGAAGCAACAGGTAGCAGACATTTTTACCAAGTCCTTGCCCTGTACCTCATTCCTCCATCTCAGGTCCAAGCTATACTTAGTAAACATCAACCCGAGTACAGCTTGCGGGAGGGGGGGAGGGGGGGTGATGAAATTCCAGACCATGAAGATGCAGCTGCGACCAGGAAGCCAATTGCAGAAACACTGACTTCAGGTTGAAGAGCTGCAGATTTCTTCTTCTGCAGAAGTCGTATTTTGTGTTTGCACTTTTACTATTTGTTTTAGCAACTTAGAGGTTGTTAAGTTAGTTGTGACCCATCCGTGCATATATGGGTCTTCTTTGTCATGTAACAAAAAGAACAAGAGAGAAACTTTTCTGATCTTCAATTCAATTCCGTTTACTCCTCCTTCCAAGATTTCAATTGCTGATTTAACTCTTACTTTCATGCCTATGCCTTTGTATTTCAACATGCCCCTAAAAAATTTTCCTAAAATCTCTTATTATAGTCAACATCATATCAAATTCGAATTCTTGATTAACGTCCTAACTTTTGGTCGACGATATCCTCAAATTCACACCAGCACATGACTTGCACGTGCCAATTTCTAACAAATTCAAAAAATTTTATCAACATGTGTCAGTAAATATAAAAATTCACTAAGATAATATATCAAATTGTAAGTTTCACTTTTTGAAGGTTCAATAACAACAAATACCTCTCATTATAGGACAAAACATTTCAATAAAGCCTTTATAATGTTCAAATCAAAATGATGCCATTAATCAACCTTATTATCTAAACGTAACAAAACGATCTTATTATCAAATTTTTTTATAACTATACATTCAACTTAGTCCACAAATATTTTTAAACATTTTGTGTATGTTTTTTGATATTAGTATTTCATAATCTCATTTGATATGCGACATTCTTTTTAAAGAAGTCTATGAGCCATTCAAACATGGAAAGTAGCAAAATTGTTAGACAAAAAATAGCCTTCAAAAGCTGTATGAACACTAATCAAAAAAAAAAAAGTAGAGAAATCGAAAAATAAAATAATCAAGAAATTACCTACCTACTTAGCGAAGTTAACCATTAGAGGCTTCTTGTGAAGAATGTGGCTTTGCAAACCCTGGCTCGCCAACTTCATGCCCTCGATTTCTTTAAAGTGGACAAAGTCATAGTGATGATAGGGGAATGAGTTAATGCTGATCTCTTCTTTATGAGCGGCAAACAAGGATTTTAACTCAAAATCTGTCACTTTTGTGACAAATTGCCGATCCACAGGTTGTTGGATGGATGAATCTCCCGCTGCAAATGTTTAATAGCCGCATCATGGTATTGTGTGTCTTTCACCGTTGATTTTACAGGTGGTGCCATTAAACAGGTCAAGTACAAAGAACAAGTTAAATGATGGGTCATCGGAGGTTTTGATGTGAATGAATAGTTGAATAGAAATAGATTTATGTGCAATGGGGATGTGATGGTGTGAGGTTCTGTAAGTGTACGGGGGTTGGTTACTGCAGTCTTTTGTTAGATTTGTCTGAATTTAATGGCATTTGGTGGCTCTTGGTTGTACTCTGTTATTCACCCATAATTAAAATTAAAATTCTAAATTGGACCTATATATTATTTATCATAAACATTCTTGTGTTTCTAATTTTAATTTGTTGATTTTTCAAGCAATTTTATCTTGAAATTTCTTAACTCTAAAGTTAATGCTTTCATTTTTGCATTGCTTAGTCTTTATTTTTTTTTCTTATCATTATATTTTATAACATCAAGCTTTGAAATCTTAAAAATGATTTATTAATTCCATATTATTGATATGATAAAGTTTATGTCTTCACTTTTATGATAATTTTATTACTCTTTCTATTATCATTTTACTCTTTTTTGTTATCTATTGCAGGAGTCGCCCAAATTTTTACAATATACTGCTTAAATATTCTTCATTGTTTTATTGATTTGATGCAACTTGTGCATAAAAAATTGTCCTAAAATCTCCTATTATAGCCAACATCATGTCAAATTTCGAATTCATGACTAACTTGTAAACATTCAGTCAACGATATCCACAAATTTACGCCCATGCTAATTTCGGTCAAATTTGGAAATTTCTTTCAAAATGTGTTAGCAATAGCAAATTTACTAAAATAATTGATCAAATTATAACTTTCACTTTTTGAAGGTCCAAAATGCCAAATATCACTTATTATAGGAAAAAAAAATTCAATTGAGCCTTTACAATATTCAAATCAAAATGATGCAATTAATCAAACTTATTATCTAAAGGTAACAAGATCTTAATCCTGAATTGCTTGATAACTAAATATTCCGCTTGGTCCACAAATATTTATAAATATTTTGTGTGTGTTTTTCGATATTAATGTTTAAAAAGTTCATTTGATTTGCGGCATTCCTTTTAAAGAAGTTTATATGTCATTTCAGACATGAAATGCAGCGAAATTACAGAACAAACAATATATTTAAGCCTTCAAAAATAGTATTTACACTAACAAAAAACAATAGAGAAATCATGAAATAAAAAAATTAATAATAACCAACTTGTTTATGAAGTTAATAATTAGAGGCTTCTTGTGAAGAATGTAGCCTTGCAGGCCCTGCCTCACCATCTTTGCGCCCTTGATTTCTTTAAAGTGGACAAAAGGTTAGTGATCAGAGGGAAATGAGTTAATGACGATCACTTCTCCATGAGCGGCAAATGGAGATTTATACTTAGAATCTATCACTTTTACCGACAAATTGCCGATCCATAAGTTGTGGGATGGATGAATCCCCAGCTGCAAATCTTTCACGGCTGCATTGTGGTTCTATGTACCTTTCGCCGCTAATTTTACAGGTGGTGCCATTAAACGGGTCAGGTACAGAGAACAAGATAAATGACAGGTTGTAGGAGGTCCCATGTGAATGAAAAGCTGAATAGTAAGAGATTTGTGGTGCAATTGGGATATGGTGGAGTAAGGGTTTGTAATTAAGTGCATGGGCGGGTGGTTACTATAATATTTTGTTGGATTGTTTTGAATTTAATGGAATTTGGTGGCTCCTGTTGTACTCTGTATTATTTAAAATCTTAAAATTATTTATTAATTTCATGTTATTAATATGATAAAGGTTATGTCCTCACTTTATGATTGTATTATGATAATTTTACTACTCTTTCTACTAACATTATTACTCTTTTGTGTTATGTATAGCAGGAGTTGACCAATTTTATACAATTTACTGCTTAATCATATTTTAACAGATTCAAGTTGTTCAATCAAAGTTAGCATTTCAATAGGTGAATCATATTTTAGAAAATATTGCACGCACTGCAAAAAATAGAACATCGATCTACATCATTCTTCATTAATCATTCGTATTACCCTGTTAGTTTTGAAAAAAGTGAAAATAGAATTTATAGAAAAACAACGGCTCCTAGTTCTTTGAGCATGTCGAACCACCAAATATCTTTCTTAGATTGGATTGAACAACTAAATTTGTACGACCCATGAATTTAGCAACATTCAACTAATTACTGTGAAATCATAGCTTCTATTTCGACTAACAATCCAAAACAAAACACTCTATCAAGTCATTTACGTCTCATTGTAATCAAAAGGAGAAAAAAGAAAGAAGTAATAGCTTGGAATGTGTAGTTGTATCCTGTTTCGTTGGAAATAATGGTGATGGGTATGAAAGTGCAGCGGCAGTTCAGCATCTCTGGAATCCAGGCTCAAGAAAGAGGAATACACGTTATCCATACAACACGCTTTTATAAGTGAAAATGCACTTTCTTATGCATATTTATTTTTTATGTGTGAAGCTGTTAATTGTTAAGTTTAACAGGTGTCCAAGTTGGTTAGGGTTAAAAGTGCATAGTGGGCTAGGTCAGTTTAAGACTGACATGAACCAGCCTGAGAAAGTCCACCCTAGGACCGGCCTGCGACTATTCATGGCCGGTCTTAAGGCAGTCTTGGAGCTCTAAGTGTGCCCCAATTGTGTCTAGTTTTAAACCCAAGTTCAATCTATGGACCGGCCCGGTTGATGCCCGAACCAAGCCCAAACCAATCCCACATTAGGTACGCATGTGTTTGTTTTATTTTTTATGATATTGAAGTGTTCTTGTACAGAATTACTTAAATTTATAATTATCTTATGAAATAAATAAAGAATAAATTAAATCACATAAAAATTTATATACAGAAAAATAATAGTTAAGAATATATAATCTTTTTAAAAAAAGGCCCAACAAGCCCGATCCAAGGCTAGGTGGTTTCGAGCCATTAGGTGGGGCTGGTCCCAAGTATTGATTCTTTGGACCGGCCAAGGACTAGCATGGTCCCAAGCAGGCATAGGCCAAACCAACCCTCTTTTTAATTAGTTCAATCCGATCTTGGGTTGGGTTAGCTAAGCCTGGCCTATTGTGCATCTTGAGTGGGGTTAGTTAGGTTGTTAGTTGATTATTCCTTCTTCCTCACTGTTTCTGGACCTATTTTTAATGTTGAGCTTCCTTGAGCTCACTACTTAGAATAATTGAATACAATCTAGACACAGGAAATTTTGCACATAACATTCTTGGCATCAACAAATCTTTTCACTGCAATTACAATTTTCAACATGGTATTAGAGCCTTCTTTTGAAGGTGTCTGCATACTTTTCTCATCAATGTACAAACCATGTTCGATTATATTCCTCAATGGCGCCCAGAGGTTTAGAGGCAATCGAAGGGAATGTTGTGGAGACTCAGACTGCTCCGGTGAATCAAAGTGCAATTTTAAACCAAACAATGATGTATATGACTCTTACTAAAAACACCGAAAAATGCGAGTGGATCGGCGCAAGAATGCGCAAGCGGAAGTGGTAATGCGAAAATTCGTAAATTAAAACGAAACATAACAAAATCATAATTCTAAGGGGTGTACCTTAATTCTAAGGGGTGTACCCTTGGAGTTTTCAAGGATTCGATATAGTTTATCACAATACTAATAAAGATAAACGGGGCTAATGGTAAAAGAAAAAAAAATGAGAGGTACATAAATCATAAATCAAAAGTTTTCTCTTTGATTTGATTTACTTCGAATCTCCTTTATTTGGTTTGTTCACGCAAGGCTTCAACGTAGAGGCCCTCTAAAGTTACGTCTATACCACACCAGAATTGGGATCCCTCAACTCAATTTGCTAGAAAAGAAATTGGAAAAAACAAAAAAAACAGCAAGTGTGTATTGGAGAGGGGCGGCCGAGTGGATGTATTAGAATGTATCTAGGTTCATCCTATCATCCATAAGGTAATAAAATCCTTTATTTCAAATAAAGGATGATTAACATGGCACTTTCTAAAAGTAAATTTGTTTGTCAATAATTTCCTTTTTAAGATTTTCCACCAACATAATTATGGGCTTTGCATTGGCCGATTTTATTAAATAAAACACAAGGCCCAATAGTTTTAATTAAAGCCAACTTAATTAATTCCATCATATATTTAATCCAATTAAATATATGAGTCCAATAAGCTTTTATTAATTAATAAGTCTAACTTACTAAATAATAAGGGCAAGCCCAAGATAAATTAATCTTATTAATTTATTCTTGGGCTCCTCCATCCAATGGACTCCTCTCATTAATAAGTAATTCAATTACTTATGGAATTAATTTCTAATTAATTCGTCGTCCCTTCTTAGAGATTTGTGTGTGACTTTTTAGGTTCACCTTTCAGCTAGACTTGGGCTGGTGTTAAACACTATTATTAATTAAATCTAATTTGATTAGTAATTCTCGATCAACCTTTGGTCAAGAAATCCCATCACTATGGGTGGTCGTCTAGCAACTGTCTATGGCACTAGAGGCTAGGGAATATCCATATGAACTTTTAGACTATCGAGTCCATACAGGTACGGTCCTTCTTTCTACCGTCTGCCGGACTTAGTCTTAGGGCATGGAATTGGGTGTCGGTTCCCATCCTCGACTAGGCGTCTAAGATTAATACTGGAGATCGTGTTACACCAAATTGCTCAATATAGGAACCTCTGTTTCCTATTCGATCAATTAATGGCCACAATTTTATAGAGCGTAAATGCATTTTCAAGTGCATAGGAGATACCTCTGTCACATTTTGACAAGGAACGAATCCTCTTCTTGGAACTCACCGTTCTCGCTACATGCTTTGACTGTACTGGACAAGGCTTATGATGACCATGTTTGGGACGATCACCTCTCGCACAAATCCAAGATACAGTCATCGCATGCACGTGACTGCGTAATTCCTCAAGTCTGAGGACTACTCCTATACTATCAAAGCCGGGGATTTGAGTCATTCCGACCAAGCCTCCAAGCTTCTATATGACCATCCCCGTGAGTCAGTTCAGTCGATTCGACACCTAGCCAATCGACCCATTAAGATTGCATAGATGTCCCACGTATGTCGCCGATGAAACACGACATTCATCAAATGAATGCGATTCTTAGTGCAAGTCTTCATAGAACACTCGATGCCCATTCTCGAGGTCCTCCACTTGGAACATTTTAGACCCAACCCTAGACAGTTAGTTTCATGACCGTCATCCAATGCGCAGTCCAACTGTTTTACTGTTGTTAAAGTGGTCTGTGGGCTTTGTTGTGATGTTTGAAAGAAATGCAAACAAATGTGTAATGAGCACAACAAATGAAATGCTAATAGGGAATACTCATTTTATTCACTGAATAAAATTATATAAAATTGAGTTATCGATAGAATAGATTACAAGTATGTCAATCTAATTAACTTTCACGTCACATATTCTAACACTTACAGCTTTATTCATCCGACCATCCTACCTGGATAGCAGCTCTTGTTGCGAAAATGAAGCTGGAATTTATATATATGGAAGCTTGGTCCGACGTGCCGAAGTTTCAAAGGAGTTTAAGAAATGGAATCGTATTCATTCCATGTTGACAACTTGGATCCTAAATTCTATTTTAAAGGATATAGTTGAGGCATTCTTGTATGTGAGTTCAACAAGGGATTTGTGGATGGAATTAGAAGCTCGATATGGAGAGAGCAATGGTCCATCAATCTATCAATTACAACGTCTGATCAGATTCATCGTGCAAGGAAATAAGTCAATGACAAATTACTATACCAAATTAAAGAAATTGTGGGATAAGTTGGCCTGCTTGGCACCAACTCCTAGATGCGCATGTGTTGGATTCTACCGCTTGTGATGGAAATAAACCTAATAAACTTTCATTAGTTCATTTTAGTTGTTACTCCAGCCTATCTTAGGCAATATCATGTAATAATGACGTTTGGTATAACGGACAATGCCATTTGTCAAAGAACTCAATGACGCATATTTCTTCTACTACCTTGGTCTCTGCTTCTTAAAATGTCATCTATAATAGCTGTCCCTTAGCTAAACTTCATAGATTACCATTTATTCCAGCAACATTTGCTCCAACTCCATCTTTGATCTTATCCATGTCGATATTTGGGGACTTTATAGCAACACACAATCTCTGGGTGTCAATTTATTCTCACTATTGTTGATGATTTTAGTAGAGTAACTTGTACATTTCTAATGTGACACGAGACTCTATATCCTACAAAAATTTTGCATCTTGTTCAGACACAATTTGACAAGAGAATAAAGTATGTCAGATTAGATAATGGCTAGAATTTCTCAACGAGCAATGTCAAAATTCTTTCATATCCCCAGGATCATTCATCAAAAGAGTTTCACGTACACACCACAACAAAATGGAATAGTGGACCGTAAGAATAGGCATCTTCTAGAGGTATTATGTTTCAGGTTTTACTTCCTAGGAAATTTGTGGCTGATGCCATTCTTTCAACTATTTATCTCATAAATAAGTTCCACTCTCGTCTTCTTAATTGTAAAACACCATTTCACATTCAATACAATAAGCCAACCTCGTATGAACACTTTAAAACATTTAGTTGTCATTATTTTCTTGTCAATAAATCCAAATTTGATAGGCTTGCCTCTAAATGTATCTTCCTGGGTTACCCCCTGGTGAGAAAGCATATAAAGTCTATGATCTCGAATCTTACCACACATTTGTGTCTCGCGATGTTAAATTCCATGAATATGTATTTCCTTTTGCTCAAGTTAATCCTACTCCTGCACACTGTCCATTGTCAAAGATTCCACTTGCCGCAAATGTTGTTGACCCCATACCTCCGACAAATTTATCCCTACCTAAACCATCTACTACTGTCCCTTGCACACAACCTAGATGGTCACAGAGGGACCATCAGCAACTATCTTCGCTTAGTGACTTTGTATGTCATATAGATGATCGTGCCTCTACACCAACTCTCAGAAACTTTACCCCTACATCCTTGAAATTTATGGCATCATTATCTATTTTGCGGGAACCATGGACATATAAGTCGGCTTCTATTAGTACCCCATGGGTGAATGCTATGAACCAAAAGCTTATAGCCTTTGAGAACAATGACATGGATGTTGGTCCTTTGCCTAAAGGGAAGAAGACGATTGGTTGTAAGTGGGTTTTCAAGTTAAAAGGAAATATGATTATTCTGTTGATCAATACAAAGCCTGACTAATGGCCAAGGGCTACACCCAGATTGATTACACTGAGAGCTTCTCACCAATTGCTAAAGTTGTTACGGTGCGCTTCGCTTGGCTGTTACTATAGACTTTCGGTGGCCAAATTGATATAAATAACGACTTTCTTCACGGTCATTTGCAAGAAGAAATTTATATGACCGCTCCTAAAGGTTATGTTGTTGATCCAGGCCATGTTTGCCGCCTGAAACGCTCATTGTATGGTTTGAAAGTAGGATTCCGATAAATGGATCGAGAATTCTCCAACCAACTTGTCTGTTTGGTTTTCATCCTTCTACCCATGAATATTGTCTTTTCATCAAACATATCAACTGATGATGGCATTGGTCTTTTGGTCTATGTCGATGAATTTCTCGTTATGGTCCCTACAGTAGAATTGATCTCTCAGGTTAAGGTCTATCTTGACGATATTTTTACTATCAAGGATTTAGGAATTTCCTCGGGCTCCAAATTCTGGGATCTGCTCACGGCACCTCCATTACGCTGTCCAAGTATATCTTGGATATTATTACTGATTGTGGGCTTCAGCAGGCACTTTCCGCCACTACTCCTTTGTCATAGGGCATGAAACTACATTCTCATACTAATGCTTACTTGAATGGTCCTAAACCTTATCCCCATTTAGTGAGGCGTTTGCTCTCTTTCAGCATCACGCGCCTTGATATTTAACATGGCATTCAACAACTTAGCCAATTCCTCCAAAATTCATCTGAGGCTCACTGGCATGCGGTGCTGCATTTGGTTTGCTATTTCAAAGGGTCTCCTACTAAAGACCTTCTCTTTCCTTCCTATCTTGTAACCTACTGTGTTGCGGATTTCGGTTCTTATGTGGATTCACACAGTTCTCTGACTAGGTTTTGCATTTTTCTTGGAGATGCCATTGCATCCTGGAAAATGAAGAAGTAGTGTACAGTTTCTCGATCCTCTGCTGTGGCCGAATATCATAGCATGGGGCCTACTATTTGCCAATTCAAGTGGATCTCTTATATCCTTTGTGATTTTGAGATTGTTGTCCTACGCCCATTCGTTTGCATTGCGATAATTCGACCGCCTTACATATCACGGCCAGTAAGGTGTCTGATGAACGATCCAAGCACTTGGAAATTGACGGTCACATTGTCCGTGATTGTTACAAAGAAGGGCTTCCATGTTGCAAACAACTTACTTACATGCTTAACAAAATTCTTTTGGGAGCTACCTTCTATTCTTTGTTGTGCAAGTAGAGTTTGATCTTGGGTGATCGACGTCCAACTTCTGGGGAGGATGTTGGAAATGATGGTGATGGCCATGAAAGTGCAACTACAATATAGCGTCTCAAGGATCCAGGCTGAAGAAAGAGGAAGATGCGCTATCCATACAACATGTTTTTTATATCTGAAAATGCATTTCTCATACATATATAGCTTTTATGTCCAGCTGCTAATTTTGACAGGTGTTCAAGTTGGTATGGGTTAGTTAGGTAGTTAGTTAGTTATACATTTTTCCAGCTGCTTTTGGCCCTAAACTTACAGACAAGCTCCCTTGAGTTCACTTCTGAGTACTGATGGCAACGGGGCAAGTCTGGTCCGGGTTTGTCCTTGCCCGGACCCGGACCTTCCCCTCTGCTTAAACCCCGAACCCGGACCCTGCCTCGCCTAGAAAAACCCCGACCTTGCCGCATCCCCTAAAAAGCCCAACCCCGCCAAACCCGTCCTGCAAGCCCACCCCATTTCGCATGATTTTAATTTTTTATTTATTTAATTAACTAATATCAATTTCAATTTAATAATTTAAAACTACACACTCTTCAAACGGAATTCACGTTGACGCCGCGGCCGACGAGGATGAAGATGATATGGTGGCGGGGATAGATGGCGGCGAGTTGGGGAATGTTGTTGACGAACATGGAGGGCAGGCAAACAGCAACAACGCAGCAGCGACTGATGAAAGATTGGCGGGGAAGCTGCGCCGGTGATTAATCAGTCCCCCATGGAGTTTCAGTTTGCAGATTTTATTGTTTTGGATGAATTTGTTCGTGCACTGAATGATATCCACTGCCGCTGGACAGCGAATATGGAGAAGGCGACAGGAATTAACAGGAGCTGCGGTTTCACCATTTGGTGCGCTTGACAGCTGAACTGGTGATGGAGCATCCTCCTTGATTGGCGTCGTCGCTGCAGATCTCTAAAAATAGGGCTACTGCAGATTTGAATCTGAGGGTCTCTGTGGTGCTGCTAGCGGCAAGAGATGAAACTACCATGGTTGCGAAGGCAATTACTCCTAGCCCAGATCGGATACAAAACATTGGAGAACCGGAGATGATGATGATCCCTGCTGCGAATACTGCAGCCATTGCATAGATGGCGCCAGCGACTGGATGGGCTGGAACTGCTAAAACCGCCGCTGCAGCAGTTTCAGCCATTAAAGTAACGCTGCCAGAACTGCCTACTGCCGACGCTGTTTCTGTTGATGCTGCGCCAGTTTACGTGACTATAGCTCCCACATCACAATTACCGACATCTTCGCCCACCAGAATCTTCGTCGGTAATATGCCACTTCAACCTTGTTCGAACTTCATGAATTATTACGATAAAATTGCCAATATTTTCCATAATTCGTCTCGAAAAATATTTACTTATGTTCCACCTATGATGAAAAACGGCGAAATTATTGTACGACCCACGATGGATATGGTTCGAGATGGTTCACGTCGCTGGAATGCGAGAGCAGTGGGTTATTTTTTGGGCAAAAGACCGTATTTTAATCACATGAAGGATTACGTCAAATCTATTTAGCCATTGTTAACAGAAGTCACGGCTATGGCAAATGGATTTTTCTTCTTCCGATTCAAAACTATAGTGGCAGTGGAAGAAGTTATAGAGGGCGGACCATGGTTGTTCCAAGGACAACCAATTGTGTTGCAAAAATGGGAGCCGAGCATGGTCCTACGTAAGCTGAAACATACCCAAGTCCGAGTTTGGGTTAAACTTCGACACTTGCCAATTTAATTGTGGACTAATAATGGCTTGAGTACGGTTGCAAGTGGCATTGGACGACCTCTTTATCCGGATGCGATCACGCGCGCATGCACGAGACTGGATTTTGCTCGTGTATGTGTCATGCTTGACATCAATGCCAAACTCCCGAAGCATTTGGTTATTATGTCGCCAACAGAGGAAGGTGGAGAATTGCATGTAAGGTTGACGTAGAATACGAGTGGCTGCCCCCTAAATGCACCACTTGCATATACCTTAGACATGCCACGAAGGATTGCCCTTCCATGAAAGTACCTAAACTGCCGATCAATGTTTATGTGCAGAAGGCATGAGTGCAACCGCCCATAGCTGAATCGGGTAAGGCTGTGGAGGAAGACAAGAATAACTCATGTGGAGATATTAATCAGCAGCCTATTGTATCTGAGACTTCGAGTACCCCTGTCGCACAAGGAGTCAACGAAGGAAGGAACAAGGATAAGGAGTTAGTCATCTTTAATACTTTTGATTCACTTAACTCCCTTGATGATGCAGATGATACCATTCGGGGTCCTAACATAAGCAGCCCCGCCACGGGTGATCCATGTTGAACGCTGCTATATGGAACGTGCGTGGCCTGAACAAAAGGGACCATCAGCTGGCACTAAAAGACTTAGCAACTGAGTTCATTAACCACTAGTGCTATATGGGGATCGACAACAACAACTGGGAGGTATGTTTAGATCTGATAATTACCTTACTCTTTCACCAGATTTTATTCCCAGTGTGCAGAATGTCTGGCAACACGACATTATTGGAGTGCCTATGTACGCGATTACGCAGAAACTAAAAGCTTTAGAGCCAGTATTCAGACAACAACGGTGCAATAAAGGATATCTTTTGGAGAATGTACGCCTGGCTAAAGGATTCCTTAAGGAAGCATAGATCTTGGTTAGCGCTGAAGATAAAGTACCTGGACCTGATGGGTTCTCATCGGTTTTTCATAAAGCTGCCTGGCCAATCGTTGGTCCGGAGGTTATGAAGGCAATCTTGGAGTTCTTTACCATCAGGAAACATTGAAGCAAATCAACACCACACTTCTGGCACTTATCCCTAAGTTACATGCCCCCATGATGGTAACAGATTTTCTCCCTATTTCGTGTTGTAATGTTTTAGATAAGATTATTGTCAAACTAATTGTGCAAAAGTTGAGTATGGTGTTGGATAAGTTGATAAGCCCTTATCAGGCTGCCTTTATTACTGGTCGTAGTATTGGAGACAATATACTATTAGCACAGGAACTATTCACAGGCTACAATCAGGCACGCCTACCTCCTAGTGTGCACTGAAAGTGGATATCCAAAAAGCTTATGACACGGTAGAATGAGATTTTCTACTTGCAGTGTTACACCTATTTGGATTCCTGACTACGTTCATTAGGTGGATAGAGGAGTGTGTCACGACACCCTCGTTTTTCGTCGGGCTGAATGGGAAACCTCAGGGTTTCTTTCAGGATCGAGAGGGTTATGGCAGGGGGATACTTTATCACGATATCTGTTTGTTCTCGTAATGGAGGTTCTGCATTTGATTCTTCTGCAGATGATTGATCAGGATATGCATTTTTCCTTTCATTGGAAATGTAAACCTTCTCGATTATTTTAGCTTGGATTTGCAAATGAACTGTTGCTACTCTGCAAAGCAGATATGGACTCTATAGGGGTTTTTAAGCAAGGGTTGGACCTATTCGCCTCCTGGTCAGATAAGAGCCATCTTATCATCTCTTGATCTGCACAAGGGATACGGGAGCAACTGTTACTGATGCTCGGCTTCCAAGAAGGGCACCTTCTGATGACGTACTTGGGAGTTTCTCTTCTTTCTTCTAAAAAATCGTTAACAAACTGCTAGCTTTTATTATTGAAAATTGATCAACGCATTAAAGGTTGGGAAGGAATGAGATTATCATATGCTGGGAGGGTACATATTATTAAATTTGTTCTTATGGCGTTAAGTATATATTGGGCTTCTGCGTTCATCCTACCTAAAGGTGTTATGAGGGAGATTGAGAAGCGTCTGAGAGCTTTTGTGTGGAAGGGCACAACGACCAGTGGATATGCCAAAGTAGCATAGAGGGATGTATGTAGACCGGCATCGGAGAGGGGTCAGGGCCTAAGGGACATTGCTACTTTAAACGGTGCGTTGATGAGCAAGAAGCTGTGTAATGTTATTCGATGTGATAGAACATCAATCTGGGTAGAATGATTATATAACGGGCGACTACATGATAAATCTGTATGGACGGTCACTGACAATGGGAGTTCATTGGGCTTGGGATAGCGGACAAGCTCAGCAGTGTTATTATGGAGGGGCAATGGCACTGGCCTCTCATTACGGGCATTGAGTGCTTGGAGATTTTGCATTCATTGCTAATAATTCATGGCGAGACAGATCACATTATTTGGCGATTCGAGATGGGATGACCCACATTTTTATCTCCTTATAGGCTATTAGACCCACCGGGACCTAAGGTAGGTTGGTCTTCACTAGTTTGGGGTTTCCTGAAGATCCCCAGGAATAACTTCATCCTATAGCTTGCGATTTTGGGGAAACTATCCATAGCTGATGAACCATGGCTATCATACCTTGGCGCCTGTAAATTATGTGATGAGGGCGCAATGGAGACACATACTCATCTATTCTTTTGATGTCGTTAACAGCGATTCAGCTGCTTGTTCGATTTGAATGGCCTAATAGAGAGTGGCCACGGAATGTTGAGAGGGCTGCAAGGAAATGGAGAGGAAAACATATCATTAACTTGGCTTATCATGCACTCCTTGTTGCTTGCATTTACCACATTTGGAGGGAACGAAATTTGAGACGCTTTGAGCATACGGAGCGACCACCGAGCATCATAGCCACCATCATTGTGGAACTAGACAAGGATTATCAGTGTTAATTTATCTCGTTCTGTTAGTTTATGTGCGTTATATAGATTATGGCGTATCCCTTGGCCTGTCGAGGGAGAAACCACCAGTTGAGCAATGTTGTACTATCCGATCTTGTTTTATTAATAAAATTTATATTTACAAAAAAAAAATAGATAAACTCCCTCATACATCTAAAAGATTACATATTTGGTCTAAACCTTTTACAAGAACACGTGTTTTGATATTTTTTCCCAATTAGGTGGAATAATTAAGGTTTAAGTTATTTCTATTAATAATAGTTTAACAAATATATAAAGCATTAAGTTCTTTCCCACTCACATATTCAGATTTTCTAAAATATATAAAGCATTAGTATATTCACATTAAACTAACGACTACATAGAGTGTATTTATCCTTAGTTTTTACTCCATTAAAGGAAAAATAATGAAAGCAATGCAAGCGGAAATTAAATTGAATTTAAAATCCAATTAAGAGAGCGTACTTCTTGATTTTTCGGGCATTCCATACTTAAAAACACAAATAATAAATAAAAATATGCATAAATAATTTTTGTGGCTTAAGGTAGAAAGAAAAAACTAATAAAAATCTAACCACGAAATTATACCATTTTGATTTTGTCCGAATCTGCTTTGCTCGTTGTTCCTTCTCCAGATCTGCGTTCACGCAAAGATCAACTTAGACCTCCTCTTCCTTCATCCACATCACACATCCGAAGCATAATTTTCAATACCACTGTTAGATGACTTGAGTTCTGACAGTAGAAACTATTTTTATTGAACAAAATGGATTCAATTCTCACTCTCAAATTAGTGAATCGAATTTAATTAACTTTTTCTTGAAACTTGTTCAAGAAGAACTTGATGGAGAAGGGAAGAGAGAGTAGTGGATGGATTGTGAGAGATGTGGAGTAGAGAGAAAAAGCTAATTTTTCGAAACACAAAGATGAGAGATGTCGAGAAAAACAATACACTTGGTGTGTTATACATCATCATGGCCGAGTGGGGTCTGTAGAGGAGGAGTCTCAACTCCTCTTTTGACCTAGTCACTCACTAGGACTTTATTTAGGTGGATCGAGTTTGGTTTAATTCAACAACTAAATCAATTCAAGCCCAACAAAGATCCATCTGATTTTTAAATTGACCTAATTAATTTTAAGGCCCAATAGGAATCGAATAAATTTCTTTAATCAAATTAAATAAACTAAAGTTCGAGTCCAATATTTAATTAATATAATTAACTACTTGAATTAAGCTCAATTAAATTAATCAAACAAATTAAATTGTGCTAAGCCCCAACTTTTTTTGAGGGAAAAAGCGGTTGGAATATATATTGCTAGCAAAAACAATGTTTGTACTAGGCAACAAGACAAGCAATAAAACTAGAAAAAGGAAGTCAATAATACTAATGCCCTAGTTAACAATCCAAGCTGCTAAGCCCAAATTTAATTAATTCAATTAATTAAATTCAGACTACACTTCTCAAGACATATAATAACCAAATTAAAGACACGGTCATCTTTTATCAAGCCTAAGATGCATCCATTACATGCATGTGATTATTATGGTTCCTCAAGTCTAAGTACTAAATCCAATACTATCGAGGCCGAGGGATGTAAGTCATATGTACCGTTGTCAACTATCCACTACATCAAAAAATTTATGTTCATACAATCCAAGATAAATAAAGTCCTAAAAAACAAAAGATTCAATATTGAAAGTCGAAAATGGACGTCATACACTATTACAATGATACGCTTTACAATAAGCTTTATTGTAATTTTAGTCATATAATTATAGATATTTGGCATATTTGTAAGATTTATAATTTGCGATTTGATTCATTAATTTTGTAAATTTTATGATTTGAGGATACATTTCGCCAAAAATTTGAAAATTAGTTGAAAACTACATGTGCAAATCACGAATATATCCTCAAATTTACATCAACACACAAATTGCAAGTGCTAATCTTCATCAAATTTAGAAATTTCGAGCAAAAAATGTGCTATAAAATCGCAAAACTTTTACGAAGATAATACATCAAATTATAAGTTTCATTGTTTTTAAGGTCCAAAACGCCAATTACCTCTAATTATAGGACAAAAATGTTCAATAGAGCCTTTATAATATGTAATTCAAAATGATGCCATTAATCAAACTTATTATCTGAAGGTAATACGATTTTAATCTAGAATTATTCCTTTTAAAGAAGTTTATGTATCATTTCAAACATAAAAAGTAGAAAATTACAGGATTTAAACTTTCGAAATAGTATTTACACAACAGAGAATTCACAAAATAAAAAAACTAATTTATCATGCACTGGTTTAGCGAAGTTAATCATTAGAGGCTTCCCGTGAAGAACGTGGTCTTGCACACCCTACCTCGCCAGCTTCGTGCCCTCGATTTCTTTAAAGTGAACAAAGGCGTAGTGATGCGGAAAATAGAGATTTTAACTCAAAATCTGTCACTTCTGGTGACAAATTGCCGATTGCAACTTGTTGGATGGATGAATCTCCTGCTGCAAATCTTTCACGGTCGGATAGTGATTTTGTGTAGCTTCTGCCACTGATTTAACATGTGATGCCATCAAACGGGTCAAGTACACAGAATAAGAATAATAATGGACCGATGGAGTTTCCCATGTGGATAAAGAGATTTGTGTGCAATGGGGATGTGGTGGAGTGAGGTTTTGTAAGTGTACGAGCGGGGTTGTTACTGCAATATTTTGTTGGATTTGTCTGAATTTAATGAAATTTACTGGCTCTTGGTTGTATAGTGCATTATTTGGAAATATGATAACTTTTTTCCTGAATTAAATTAAAATTCTAAATTGGTTCTATTATTTAATAATATTTATTAGACTTGTCCTCTATAAACACTAAGAAATATTAGTATGGCATTACATTATAGGGTTTAATGCAATTTCCATCCTATGGTATTGTACTAGAGTAAATTACCCCTCTATGATAAAAAATCAAATTACCTCCCTATATGTTTTAAAAATAAAGCAATTTATATCTGTGTCTAAAGAGGTAAATTATTTCATTTTAAAAACTATAAGGAGGTACTTTGCTATTTCTTTTTACAAGAAATAATTTATTCATTTGCTATAATAATTACAGGAGGTTGCTTTCATTTTTTTCTCATTATTATAAACTTTCTAGTATTTTTAATCTTAAATTGTTGATTTTTGAAGCAATTTTATCTTGAAATTTCTTTACACACTAAAGTTAATGCTATCATTTTTGCATACTTAGTGTTCAATTTTTTTCTTATCATTATATTTTATAAAATCAAACTTTGAAATTTTAAAATTATTTATTAATTGCAAGCTCTTGATATGATAAAGTTTATATCCATACTTTTCGATTGTTTATGATAATTTTATTACTCTTTTTACTATAATTATTACTCTTCTTGTTATATATTGCAAGAGCCGATTAATTCTATGCGATTTACTGCTTAAAATCTTTCATTGTTCTATTAATTTTATGGAACTTTATATATAGTAGATTCCTCCTAAAAATTTTCAAAAATATGAATTAATTTCCCAACAATTTTTGCGTTGTTTGACAATTTTTAAATTTCACTAATTGATGGATGGGTTCTTGTTTATAAAGAGATTAGTGTTATTTTAGTTGTTTGGCATTTGGGTCCATTAAGAATTAGAATTTGTGACTTGGCCCATTACTTTTTCATATTTCATGATTTGAGGACACATTTTGCCAAAAAGTTAAAAATTAGCTGGAAAAACACATGTGCAAGTCATGAATATGTTATCAAATTTATGCTAGCACATGACTTGCACGTGCTATTTTCGACAAATTTAGAAATTTCTAGTAAAAAACGTGTTAGCAAATCATAAAATTTACTAAGATAAGCTTAACTTTTTGAAGGTCCAAAACGCCAAACACCTTTAATTATAGGACCAAAATTTAATAGACTTTATAATATTCAATTCAAAATGAAGCCATTAATCAAAATTATTATCTAAAGTTAACATGATTTCAATCTAGAATTACATGATAACTAAACATTCAACTTGCTCCACAAATATTTATAAATATTCTGTATGTGTTTTTAGATATTAGTGCTTAATAATCTCATTTGATATGCAATATTTCTTTAAAAGAAGTTTATTTTCAGACGTGGAAAGTGGAAAAAAAATAGAGAAATCAAAAAATTAAAAATAAAAAATTACCAACCGGTTTAGTAAAGTTAATCATTAGAGTCTTTTCGTGAACAATGTGGCCTTGCCGACCCTGCCACTCCAACTTTGCGCACTCGATTGTAACTCAGAAAGACGTACAGACACAAGGGGAATGAGTTAATGCGCATCACTTCTCCATGAGTTGCAGACAAAGATTGTAACTCAGAATCTATCACTTTTGGTGGCAAATTACCGATCCACAAGTTGTTGGATGGATGAATCTCCCGCTGCAAATCTTTGATAGTGACATCGTGATTTTGTGTAGCTTGCGCCGCGGATTTTACATGCGGTACCATTAAACGGGTCAAGTACAAAAACAAGATAAATGATGGGTCGTTAGAGATTCCGATATGAATGAAAGTTGAATAGAAATAGATTTGTGTGCAATGGGGCTGTGGTATTTGTAGTATGCATATGGGTGTTGTGGTTGTTGTAGTATTTTGTTGAATTTGTTTGAATTGAATGGCATTTGGTGGCTCCTAGTTATACTATGTATTATTTGAAAATATTATAACTTTCACCCTAAAATTAAATTAAATTTCTAAATTGGTCCTACTACTTTTAATGATACTTATTAGACTTGTTCTCTGTAAACACTA
This sequence comes from Sesamum indicum, assembly GCF_026168435.1. NCBI lineage: Eukaryota > Viridiplantae > Streptophyta > Magnoliopsida > Lamiales > Pedaliaceae > Sesamum > Sesamum indicum. Next base: position 4,887,276 of record NC_142660.1, on the reverse strand, counting down.
AGAAAGATTGGTCTAGTTTTATATTATAGGATTTCATGTAATTTACCTCATGTGATATTGTAGTTGTTCAAATTATTCCTTAAGAGAAAAAAAATCAAATTACCTTCCTATATTTTTTTTTTTAAATAGAGCAATTTTTACGTTCCTTTCTGAAAAGGTAAATTACTTCATTTCAAAACATATAGTGAAGTATTTTGCTATTTTTTTTATAAAGAATAATTTGTTCATTTGCAATATTACTTATAGCAGGTTGCGTGCATTCGTGTGTAATTAATCTTTATTTATTGATTTGTTAAGCAATTTTGTCTTGGGATTTCTTTAGACACTAAAGTTAATGCTTTCATTTTTGCATTACTTAGTGTTCAGTTTTTATTCTTTTCATTGTATTTTATACTTTGAAATTTTAAAATTATTTATTAATTACATGCTATTGATATGATAAAGGTTATGTCCTCATTTTATGATTGTATATATTATGATAATTTTATTACACTTTCTACTATCATTATTACTGATTAAAATCCTTCATTGTTTAATTGATTTTATGCAAGTTGCCACTTTAAATTCCTCATAAAATCTCTTATTATAGCATAAATCACGTCAAATTTTAAATTCCTAACTAACTTCTAAACTTAGCCTATCACTTATAGATGATCTAGGTTTCATGAACAAGCCTAAGATGATGGGTTCAACTTCCATTATATTTGACTTACTTTATGTGGGTTTATTATATTCTATTTCATTATTCTTTGTATCCATATATGAATTGAATATCGATATAATTTCAAACTAATGCATTGCGATCAATTTAGTAAGATATTATTATTACCATCTAATTACTATTTCAATATATATATATATAAAACAAAAGGTTCACCCAAAAATTTTCAAGATATGAATTAATTTCCAGTCAATATATGCATTATTTGACAATTTTTAAATTTCATTAATTGATGTATTAAAATTTCTATATGTATAAATACAGGATGAAATTTAATGCTAATAATTGTACCAAAAATTTAGATTATTTTCTTATAAAGAGATTTTGTGTACGTACCGACCAAAGGATGGTGATGGCACGAGTGTGGATGATTGTATTGGTGCGTTGGATACTGTAATTTGGATTTATTTGAATTTAATTTAGTGTGGTGCCCTCCAACTATACTATGGATTATTTAAAAATTTGGTGATTTTCGTCCTAAATTAGAACTTGCGATTTGGTCCATTAATTTTACAAATTTCATAATTCTATGACATATTTTCCCAGATATTTAAAAATTAGTTGGAAAATCACATGTGCAAGTCATGTATATTCTTAAATTTAAGCCAACAAAAAAATTGCATGTGCTAATTTTGGACAAATATAGAAACTTCTGTCAAAATTTGTTAGAAAATCGAAAAATTTACTAAGATGATAGATTAAATTGTAAGTTCCACTTTTGAAGGTCTAAAACGCCGCACACCTCTAATTATAGGACAAAAAATTTACAATAGTGCCTTTATAATGTTCAAATCAAAATGATGCCACTAATTAACCTTATTATCCAAAGGTAACACGATCTTAATCTAGAATTCCTTGATAACTAAACATTCAGCTTTCAGTCCACAAATATTTGTAAACATTAATCGGTTTAGCGATGTTAATCATTAAAGGCTTCCCATGAAGAACGTGGCCTTGCAGACCTTGCCTCGGCAACTTCGTGCGCTCGATTTCTTTAAAGTACACAAAGGCGTAGAGATGGAAGGGGAAGTTAATGCTGATCACTTCTCCCTGAGCGACAAACTGAGATTTAAACTCATAATCTGTCACTTTTAGTGATAAAATGCCGGTCCACAAGTTGTTGGATGGATGGATCACCCTCTGAGAATCTTTGACGGTGCATCATGGTTCTGTGTAGCTCCATTCGTTGATTTTATACGTGATGCCATTAAATGGGTCATGTACAGAAAATAAGATAAATGATAGGTCGTCGGAGGTTCCGATGTGACTGAAAACCGAAATAGAAAGAGATTAGTGTGCAATGGGGAGATGGTGGAGTGAGGTTTTGTAAATATTTAAAAATATCATAACTTTCACTATGAATTAAATTAAAATTGTAAATTGGTCCTATATGTTACTTATTAAAAACATTCTTGTGTTTCTAATCTAACTTTGTTGATTTTTCAAGCAAATTTCTCTTGGAATTTCTTTTGATACCAAAGTTAATTTTTTTATTTTTGCATTATTTAGTATTCAAATTTTTTCTTGTCACTGTATTTTATAAAAACAAACCATGCTAATGACATGATAAGTTTATGTCCTCACTTTATGATTGTGTAATGATAATTTTACTACTCTTTCTATTATTATTAGTACTATTTTTGGTTATATATTGCAAAAGTCGATCATTTTTATACAAAAATTTACTGCTTAAAATTATTCATTGTTTTATTGATTTTATGCAACTTGCCCCTAAAAAATCCTCCTAAAATCTATTAATATAGTCAACATCATATCAAATTTTGAATTCCTGATTAACATCCTAACTTTCGGTCGACGATATCTTCAAATTCACACCTGCACATGACTTGCACGTGCCAATTTCTAACGAATTCGAAAAATTTTATCAAAATGTGTTAGTAAATATAAACATTTTGTATGTGTTTTTTGATATTAGTGCTTAATAATCTCATTTGATATGCGTATGAGTCATTCAAACATGGAAACAAGCATTATTGTTGAACAAAAAATAGCCTTAAAAAAATGTATTAACACTAACCAAAAATAAAAAAAGAAGTAGAGAAATTGCAAAATAAAAAAATCACGAAATTACCAACCTACTTAGCGAAGTTAACCATTAGAGGCTTCTTGTGAAGAATGTGGCCTTGCAGACCCTGGCTCGCCAACTTCATGCCTTCGATTTCTTTAAAGAGGACATAGTAATAGTGATGAAAGGAGAATGAGTTAATGTTGATCTCTTCTTTATGAGCTGCAAACAGAGATTTTAACTCAAAATCTGTCACTTTTGTGATAAATTGTCGATCCACAAGTTGTTAGATGGATGAATCTCCCACTGCAAATCCTTGACAGCCGCATCGTGGTATTGTGTGTTTTCCACTGCTGATTTTATAGGTGGTGCCATTAAACAGGTCAAGTACAGAGAACAAGATAAATGATGGGTCATCGGAGGTTTTGATGTGAATGAATAGTTGAATAGAAATAGATTTATGTGCAATGGGGATGTGGTGGTGTGAGGTTCTGTAAGTGTATGGGGGTTGGTTATTGCAGTCTTTTGTAAGATTTGTTTGAATTTAATGGCATTTGGTGGCTCTTGATTGTACTCTGTTATTCACTCAAAATTAAATTAAAATTCCAAATTGGACCTATATTTATTCTTGTGTTTCTAATTTTAATTTGTCGATTTTTCAAGCAATTTTATCTTGGAATTTCTTGACTCTAAAGTTAATGCTTTCATTTTTGCATTGCTTAGTCTTTATTTTTTTTTTCTTATCATTATATTTTATAACGTCAAGCTTTGAAATCTTAAAATGATTTATTAATTCCATGTTATTGATATTATAAAGTTTATGTTTTCACTGTTATGATTGTATTATGATAATTTTATTACTCTTTCTATTATCATTGTTACTCTTTTTTGTTATGTATTGCAGGAGTCGACCAAATTTTTACAATTTACTGCTTAAAAATTCTTCATTGTTTTATTGATGTGATGCAACTTGTCCATGAAAAATCCTCCTAAAATCTCATATTATAGCCAACATCATGTCAAATTTCGAATTCATGACTAACTTCTAAACATTTAATCATCGATATCCTCAAATTTACGCACGTGCTAATTTCAATCAAATTTGGAAATTTCTTTGAAAATGTGTTAGCAACAACAAATTTACTAAAATAATAGATCAAATTATAACTTTCACTTTTTAAAGGTCTAAAACGCCGAATACCTCTTATTATAGGACAAAAAAAATTCAATAGAGCCTTTATAATATTCAAATAAAAATGATCTAAAGGTAACATGATCTGAATTTCTTGATAACTAAATATTCGGCTGAGTCCACAAATATTTATAAATCTTTTGTGTGTTTTTTTCGATATTAGTGCTTAAAAAGCTCATTTGATTTGCGACATTCCTTTTAAAGAAGTTTATATGTCATTTCAGACATGGAATGCATTGAAATTACAGAACAAATAATATATTTAAGCCTTCAAAAACAGTATTTACACTAAGAAAAAACAATAGAGAAATCATGAAATAAAAAAATTAATAATCACCAACCTGTTTACGAAGAATGTGGCCTTGCAGGCCCTGCCTCACCATCTTTGCGCCCTTGATTTCTTTAAAGTGGACAAAGGCTTAGTGATGAGAGGAGAATGAATTAATGCCGATCACTTCTCCATGAGCAGCAAATGGAGATTTTAACTCAAAATCTATCACTTTTAGTGACAAATTGCCGATCCATAAGTTGTTGGATGGATGAATCCCCAGCTGCAAATCTTTCACGGCTGCATTGTGGTTCTATGTACCTTTCGCCACTAATTTTACAGGTGGTGCCATTAAACGGGTCAGGTACAGAGAACAAGATAAGTGACAGGTTGTAGGAGGTTGCCATGTGAATGACATTATTACTGTTTTGTGTTATATATAGCAGGAGTTGACCAATTTTATATAATTTACTACATAAATTTCTTCATTGTTTTATTGATTTTATGCAATTTGCTACTGAAAAATCCTCCTAAAATCTCTTATTATAGCCAAGATCATGTCAATTTTTTTATTCCTTACTAACTTCTAAACCTTCGATCAACAATATCCTCAAATTTACACCAGCACTTAACTTGCACGTGCTAATTTTGGACAAATTTGAAATTTTCTATCGAAATATGTTAGCAAATCGAAAAATTCACTTAGATAATAGATCAAATTGTAAGTTTCACTTTCTGAAGGTTCAATAGAGCCTTTATAATATTATATTCAAAATGATATATACCATTAATGAATCATATTGTCTAAAGGTAACACAATCTTCATCTAGAATTACTTGATAACTAAATATTCAACTTTGTCCATAAATATTTGTAAATATTCTCTACAAAAAATAAATTTGTAAATATTCTCTACAAAAAAATAAATATTTGTAAATATTCTGTGTTTTTTTAAATATTTGTGCTTAATAATCTCATTTGATATGCAACTTTTCTTGTATAGAAGTATATATGTCATTTCGGACATGGAAAGTGAAAAATTGAACTGTTAGTATGTGAATTTCATCCCCCTCAAACAATATATGATTAAGAAAAGCACTCTCCCATAATGTATGATTAGCTACAAGTCCGTTTTCTTTTTCCAATCAGTGCTTAAACAATTAAGAGATAAATCTGCTAGTTATAAACAGCTTCAAGTTGTCAATCAAAGTTAGCATTTCAATAGGTGCATCATATTTTAGAAAATATTGCACGCACTGCAAAACATAGAACATCGAACTACATCATTCTTCATTAATCATTCGTATTACCCTGTTAGTTTCAAAAAATTGAAAATAGAATCAAAAGAAAAACAATGGCTCCTAGTTCTTTGAGCATGTCGAACCACCAAATATCTATCTTAGATTGGATTGAACAACTAAATTTGTACGACCAATAAATTTAGCAGCATTCAACTAATTACTATGAAATCATAGCTTCTATTTCGACTAACAATCCAAAACTCAACTCTCTATCAAGTCATTTACGTTCTCATTGTAATCAAAACGAGAAAAAAGAAAGAGGTAGTAGCTTGGCATGTGTAGTTGATCTTGCTCGAAATCAGCAACCTGGAGTGAGCGACCTCACTACAGTTGACTAACCCCACCAAGACCAAGTCTTTGGGATCCTGAGAATAAGATAAGTAAAATGAGCTTGTTTGGCACGTCCCCAACAACGACCCTCCGACACTCAAGTTAGGTTGATCGAGGAAAAAGTATGCGATTAAGGGTGTAGGTCGAACTAGTTTAGCATTAATTACCTCAAAATATGGCGTCTTGGGGTATTTATAGGGCTTAACTGGATACTATTGAATGGGCGACGTGGCCTTATCCTGCTAGCTTACGTCTCAAATTGGACGATCATCGTTGTCTGGGTCTTCAAGTGGACGGCCGAATCCGGGTCGGGTCCGCTTCGACCCGCCCGGTACTAAAGTAGCGGATCCAGGGAAATAAACTAAAATGACCTTAATGAAGGGTATTTTGGATATTTCAAACATATACTCATCATTACTCCCTCACTTATTCAAAGTGCAAGTATTGCTCTGTGAAGAAGTAAATGGTCGCGTCCGTTGATCAATCTGGAGACGCGTACACGTGTTCTCATCTCGGCGCTCTGTCAGAGGTGCGATTCCCTAAGCACATTGCCTACATATAGGCTCCCCATTCAAATGAGAGGACTTACCCCACTCTCAAGCTTCTGCGATCACTACCAAGAATTCGGTTTCGATTTCGTACAGCAGCTTCTTGAGCAATCCTGTTTTAAGGTACGATGTCTTCCAGCTTTAGTTTCAATTCTAGCTCGGATTCTGGGTCTGGTTCGAGGTCGCTTGTGACCTCGCCAAACTCAGCTGAGGCTCTTGTACCTTCTTTTATTGCATCTCCTAAGAGGAATAAGAAATTCATAGTCCCCACGAAAGCCCAAGAAACAAAGAAAACCCTAGTCGAGCAGGCTGGTCCTTCCACTCTCAAAAAATTTCAGGATAGGATGACCAAAAACCCTTGGGAAGTAATAGTGAGTACTGTTAAAACGCCTGTCCATAAGATTAGGGATCGCTATTTCATTCCCCATGATTATGAAATCCTGATACCAAAATCTTTCGATCGCATGCATCGGCCTCCGTCAGGTTTTTGTGCATTTTTCGTTAAGCACTTTGACGCTGGTCTGAGATTACCTCTGTCTTCTTCCCTGCACTTGTTTTTGGTGAGGGTTTATATTTGTTCCACACTAACCTGAAGGGCCATAGTACACCAGGCGGAGGTCGAACAAAAATGTATTTCTCGCGCCAAGGGCCGACATTAGACTTCAAGGGTTCCAAATATCTACACTTAGGCTTGGCAGAAAGATAGAAAAAACCCCTATCACCTGATCGCTTGGAAGTAGTGAAGCAGTATTGTCAAAACTGGGTTCTAAATGTAAAAATTTCATGACTATTATGAAAAGAATGATGTGGCTTATGGAGTTGGGAGACAACTACATAGGTAAAAGTGTAGATATTTGGAACCCTTGAAGTCTAATGTCAGCCCTTGGCGCGAGAAATACATTTTTGTTCGACCTCCCCCTGGTGTACTATGGCCCTTCAGGTTAGTGTGGAACAAATATAAACCCTCACCAAAAACAAGTGCAGGGGGGCTGGAAGGTTACCAAATAAATAGCCTGACGGCTTATAAATACGACCCGAAGAAGCTTTGAACCGAGAAGCTTATAAATTCGCCCGTCTATCTCCAACACCCCTCCACATCATAGAGACCTTAGGTGATTTTCTATTTGAAGTGTTGATGCATCTCTTTCAGAATCGAATAACTGACTTACAACTGTTTTTCCTTGTCTTGCAGACGAATTAGTCATGAATTCACGATTGGCCTTATGACTGAAGGCAATCCAGAATAAGACTGGGGGACAACAGGTCGCTCCTCCTCCTGTCGACACTTCTGCTACAGCGACTATGTCCCCTTCCCCCCTTAGCGCCTTGATCCCCACTGGTCCATCAAATGCCGAGCAGAGTCCCCTGCCACACGACCCGATTCAAAATGACAGTGAGGGGACATCTGTTAACGAGTATAATTCGAAAGACCTGGATTTACATCTGGATGACGACCAAAGCGAAGGTCAGAATGTCGATCAGGGCCAGGATCAGGGCGATCAGGACGGTGAGGGAACAAGTTCGAAGGAGAGGAAGAGACATCACAAGCGTAAGGGTAAAATCCCTACTGAACCCTCTAACTCAGATAACCGCCGATGCTAAGGTGGGGGAACTCGTGGCCCAGCTTGCAGAGAGGGACAGAAGGGATTAAGCTCATGTGGAAGAGATGCAGACCCTGATAGAAGAAGTCCAGAAACTAAAGGGTCAGCTTACTGCCGCGGAGGTTGCATTCTCAGATGGACAAAAAGAGTGGTTTGCGGCCGGGAGAGAGGCCGGAGTGGCACAGGGCCAAAAGGAGGGTTTTAAGACTGGCCACGCACAAGGATTATAGGAAGGCCAGGCTGGTCGAATCACTTTAGAGGAGCACCATCAAGCCCTTGCCAGCTCCCGTGTTCCTGTAGCTCGAGATTTTCTGATGTCTGGCACGTTCAAAACTGTCGAACTCAAATCTGCCGACTTCTTCAACAAGGGCTATAGGACATGTGTGGCCCAGATCGAAACCTTGGGTGGCTTCGTAGATTTCTTCGATCGCAGTCGATTGGACATAACCATAGATGGGAAGCTGCAGCGATAGATGACGAGTCCTCCACCTTCCTGGACGAGATAGAACCTGATCCTTAGTGGATAGCCTCCATTTCTTGAATTTTTTGTAGCTTGGGGTCGAAAATAAAATATTCTGACTATTTTGTACTAACCCCCGAACAGAACGATCCTGTAACTATTATACCATTTTATCAATACAACACTTTTGAGATCAGTTCTCTGCTTCGCAAATTTATTATCTTCTTCATTCTTGTCAATATCTGTGTTGCATACTTAACTTTTTATCTATCGATACTTTAAGGGTGCATCTTTTTACAGATCGCACTTTATTGGACGCTTCTTTTTCAGTTGGCGTGTAGCACCCTATTCGCCACAAGGGCTATATCTACCCTAAACGTTATACTTATAATAATCCCTGTGTTTATATATATAAATGCACATAATCATCTAATCAATATGCATACGTAATCACAACATCATAACGACATAGTCAACCCACAACATCACATATATACAAATCAAAGACCACAAGTGATCCACCACAGTTGATCGTTACGCCTATGTTCTCTTTATACAAACAAAATAAGATTTGTACTCTAGCTGACAAGAGGAGAAAACAGCACACTGGCCCGACCTGCATGAGTATAGTGCGTAGACCTATTATTCAACAGTCAGACACCTCAAAGTCTACTCCTGAAAGAAAATGTCAACAGAGGGATGAGCCTGCCACTCAGTAGGTAAATAATCAGCCCTATCTATATATGTATATCAAACACAGCCCAAACAGGACAAGTAGGCAACATGCATGGGTTACAGTCAATTTAACTCCAACGTAATCAATTGTAGTACACCACATAGCTATCTCAGAATAAAATAATCAATTAAACTTTCTTTTTCCTAGTTTGCTTACCAGAAGGTGATATCATGTTTTTCCCGTTAACTCAATCTCACCGTTATATAAATTTAAGTGAATCCCCTTGATAGCCGGCTCATCAATCTCATTTCGCATCATAGCTCTTTCAATTCGCATCATAGCTCTTTTATTTCGCATCATAGCTCTTTTCACATCACATCTTTTTCATATCGCATCAAAGCTCTTTTCATTTCATTTCTTTCTCATATCGCATCAAAGCTCTTTTCATTTCATTTCGCCTTATAGGCTTTTCAACACATCAAGGGGTATTCACGTCACAATTATATTCACTTTCCACCACTCCCTCATTTCCACATATCATCATTCTTGTAAGCAACTAGTAACGTAAAATAATATATCAACATATTCTCATTTGCAGATATCCACAACACATCAAACAATAAACAAAATATTTCAACGCATTTTCTCATTCCACGTACACAATACCGTCAATTAATTCAAATCATCCATCACTCACATACTTTCAAATAAATCAATGTCAGCATGAACCACAAATTCGTATAACAGTAAAACCACAAATAATGGAGACATATATAGATAATACTAATTATTTACTTACCTCAACCTCACAACGTTTCTTTCTACTCAATTGCTAATTGTTAGTCATTTCACCTCACCTCCGTATCCTATAATGAGTTATACCACACACAAATAATATAGCAAGAATATCGCAATTTCTTTTAAATATAATATTGACTATCATTTGCACAATTTCTAATAATTCTTTAATATTCCATTTCTATCGAAATACAAATCTTCGTTTTTGTCCCTTTATTAACATACCATTTATTAACTATAATTTTTGGAATATTTTCATGAATTTTCTACCAATTTCTCGATATTATATAATTTAATTAAGCAATAATACATAGAATTGCGTATTTTGTTAACCATTCCAATGGAATTGTGTAAATTAGTATAATAATAATTAAATCTAACAAATCTAATAATTTAATTAACCAACTACATCATTTTTATATCCGATTCTATATTTAATTAGACACTATTTTAAATAGGCAAACCCGTAAAATATTCCGATTAAATGGTACATCGCTTAGTATAAACAACATTTAATAAACGGACTAATTAAATAATATAATTATATAAATTAATAAAAATTAAAGTAGAAATCTTACCTGGCGCAACCACTGAAACAGAAAACAAAATTGCAATTTTTTTAAGATTTGTGATTGTGTTGGTGTGATTGAACACACATATATATATATAAGTAGAGGAGGGGGGCGGTGGGTAATGGGCCCACCCTCAAAATCTTTTATCCTCTCTTTTTTTTTTCTTTTCTCTTTCTTTTATATATATATATGTAGATATATTATTTATTAATATATATCTGTATATATTACTTTCTAATATATATATATTATGTACATATATATATTATTATATATTTTATTATTTAATTAGAATTTTCTTAAAATACCCATTACGTCCTTCCTAATTTTCTTAATTAATATAAATTGTTCCAAAATATTATAACAAACTCCAATTTAATTCATTCAAGTGTTATTATATTTCAATTATGACCCATAATTTAGTGGCTAATTAACTAAATTTCACGAAAATTTACCAATTAATCCTACAATTATGTATTATAATATTTGGTGCGTCACAATTCTCCCCTCCTAATAAGAATTTCGTCCTCGAAATTTAACTAACTTATCGGCTCAGGGAATAAATATGGGTATTTTTCTCTCATGTTCTCCTCAACTTCCCAAGCGGCTTCCCTTGGAGAGTGATGACTCCACTTGACCTTCACCATTGGTATTTCTTTATTCTTCAATTTCTTTATACTCCGGTCCAAAATTTCTGTTGGCTCTTCTACATATGTCAATCCCTCTGATATCTCTATCTCTGGCTCATGCAAAATATAACTAGGATCGGATCGGTATCGCCGTAGCATAGAGACGTGAAACACGTCATGTATCTGCGATAATTCTGTCGGTAATGCTAACCGATAGGCTAGTGGTCCAACTCGCTCCAGAATTTCATATGGCCCAATATATCGCGGACTCAGCTTTCCCTGCTTCCCGAATCTTAAGATTCCTCTCCATGATGATACTTTTAGAAAGACTTTTTGCCCCACTTCGTATTCCATCTCTTTACGATGCTTATCAACTCTTTCCAACTCTTCCGCCGATCCTGTGCTGCTTTCAAACACTTTTTAACTGTTTTTATCTTGTCCACTATTTCTTGAACTAGCTCCGGCCCTTCAAGCTGTCTCAATCCCTCAATATCCCAATAGATCGGGCTTCGGCATTTTCTTCCATACAAAGCTTCATATGGAGCCATACCAATAATGGAATGAAAACTATTATTATAAGCAAATTCCATCAGTGGTAGATGATCATCCCAGTTTCCTCTGAATTCAATTACGCAGGCTCTCATCATATCTTCCAATGTCTGAATCATTCTTTCTGACTGTCCATCGGTCTGAGGGTGAAACACTGTACTGAAATGCAATTTTGTACCTAGCGTCGTTTGCAAGCTTCCCCAGAAATGAGAAGTAAATCGAGGATCTCTATCAGAAACTATAGAGGTAGGAATGCCATGTAATCTCACAATCTCTGAAACATATAATTCGGCGAGCTTATCCAAGGAATCATTTTGACGGATTGACAGGAAATGTGTAGATTTAGTCAATCTGTCAACAATCACCCAAATAGCATCATGTCTTCTGAACGTACGTGGTAACCTAATGACAAAATCTATAGTACTCTTTTCCCACTTCCATTTAGGTATAGTCAAAGGATGAAGTTTACCAGCTAGTGCTTGGTGTTCTGCTTTTACCTGCTGACAAGTTAAACATTTCGCTACGAACTCTGCCACATTTTTCTTCATTGTTGGCCACCAGTAATAGGGTCTGAAATCCCGATACATCTTGGTACTGCCTGGATGCATAGCATACGGCATGTAATGCGCCTCGTGCATAATTTCCATTCTCAACTCCTCTACATTTGGCACGCATATACGTTTTCCATTGAATAATGTACCATCTTCTTGGATTATAAATTGATCGCTCTTTCCTTTTTGCACCTTAGCTTTCATCCTCTGTAGATATGGATCTTTAGCCTATGCATCTTTAATTTTATCGTTGAGGGAGGGCTTTACTTGTATCGTAGCTAGTAGAATATCACCACCAATGCTAAAGTGTACATCCATAGCTCTGAGGGCAGTCAAATACTCCATGTTATAGCAGATCATACCCGCAAATTGGTCCACCGTCTTTCTACTTAAAGCATCTGCTACAATGTTTGCCTTCCCGGGATGATAGTCAATGGTGCAGTCATAATCTTTCAAAAGCTCCATCCACCTTCTTTGCCTCAAAATAATTCTTTCTGTGTTGGGATATACTTTAGACTTTTGTGATCTGTAAATATTTGAAACGTCTCCCCGTATAAGTAATGCCTCCAGATCTTCAATGCATGTACTGTGGCTGCTAACTCCAGATCATGGGTCGGATAGTTCATCTCGTGTGGCCTCAACTGCCTCGAAGCATAAGCTATAACTCTCCCATGCTGCATCAAAACACACCCAAGTCCTTGTTGTGAAGCGTCAGTAAATACCACATATCCTCCATCCCCAGACGGCAAAGCAAAGATAGGTGCTGAAGTGAGTCTCTTCTTCAACTCCTCAAAACTCTGAGCACATTTGTCATTCCAATTAAATGGTGTATTCTTCTTCAACAAGTTCGTCAGAGGTTTTGCGATTATAGAGAAGTCCTTTACAAGTCTTCTATAATAACCAGCCAATCCCAGAAAACTCCGGATCTCCGACACATTTTTAGGTGGTTCCCATTCTAAAATAGACTTAACTTTTGCTCGATCAGGTTGTACGCCTTCTTTGGAAACAACGTGGCCCAAAAAAAGCAATTTCCTCCATCCAAAACTCACATTTGATGAATTTACCGTACAACTGTTTCTCTCTCAGAATCTGTAAAATTGTCCGTAAATGTTGTTCATGTTCCTCGGGACTACTCGAATATATCAAAATATCATCAATAAACACAATCACAAATTGATCAAGGAATGGTTGTAACGTCTTGTTCATCAGAGCCATGAAAGCTGCAGGGGCATTCGTCAATCCAAATGGCATAACGACAAATTCATAGTGGCCATACCTGGTCCTGAAAGCTGTCTTTGGGATTGACTCTTCCTCAATCCGTAGTTGCCAATATCCTGACCTCAAATCAATTTTAGAGAACACAGTGGCACCCTTTAGCTGATCAAGCAGATCGTCAATCCGTGGCAAAGGGTACTTGTTTTTTATTGTGATTCGGTTCAGCTATCTATAATCGACACATAATCTCATACTCCCATCCTTCTTCTTTACAAATAATACTGGTGCTCCCCACGGTGAAATACTAGGTCGGATGAACCCTTTATCCAATAGCTCTTCTAACTGCTTCTTCAATTCTTTCAATTCTGACGGAGCCATTCTATACGGTGCAATTGAAATAGGTGTCACCCCAGGAATAGTATGTATTTCAATGTCTACTTCTCGGTGAGGTGGTAGTGTCCAAGTAATTCATCAGGAAAAACATCAGGAAATTCCCTCACCACTGGAACGTCTAATACACCCGGACTAACTTTCATGGTATCGTGCACACTAGCTAGGTACGCCTCACACCCTTCTTTAATTAGATTAAAAGCAGTCACAGCAGAAATTAAGGAGTTAGGTATCACTTTTCTTTCCCCACTATAACTGTCTTCATCTGCCCATTGACTTCAACCATCACCTCTTTTGTTTGACAATCCACTAGAGCATGATTACTAGCTAACCAGTCCATCCCCAGGATGACATCAAATTCCCTAAGGTCTATTACAACCAGATCTGCATATAAAGTAACACCCTCCACCACTATATTCCCTAAGGTCTATTACAACCAGATCTGCATATAAAGTAACACCCTCCACCACTATTGGACAAGATCTCACCACCTTATTCACTAATACAAACCCACCAGCAGGCATAGAAACATGTAAATCATGTCCAAATGGTTCTAATTTAGCATGTACATGAGATGTCCTGGATCAATCAATATATGTGCACTAGAATCGCAAATAGAGAAGGAACCAGTGATAACCTCGGGTGCCGTAGGAGCTTGTTCTTTTGTGATTGCATACACCCTGGCTTGTGGTTGAGATTGACTACTTTGTCCTGTTGACGTCATGGAAAGATTTCCACTACCTAGACCGCCTCTACCTCGTCCTCTGCTCGTACCTGCCCCTTGTGTGTTTTCCCCTACATTGCTAAACTCTGAAGTCTGAGATCCTCTGGAATTATCCCTCCATGTAGGACAATCCCTCATAATGTGTCCTGGTTGATGGCAACGATAACATACAATTGGTTGAGCTCCCCAACATTCTCCAATATGTCTCCTACCGCAGTTAGCACAAGAGGGAATAGATCTTCCACTGAATGATCTGGCTGGACCTGGTCTTGCTCCAGATCTAACCGAAGTAGGCCCGCCTCTACTCGAAAATACTGAAGGAGACCTGCTAGTCTGACCTACTCCTCGGCCTCTGAACCAACCTCTCTGCGAACCAGAACCCCTAAAGGAAAATGCACCACTCTGTCCCACTGTAGGATTCAGGTTACCTGTTAATTTCTTTCATTTAGCTTCAGTAGAACTCCTTTCAATTGACGTCTCTTCTGCCCTCAGTGCCGCTTCCAGCAGTGCACCATAACTTGGAGGTTTGATTGCTATTTTCTCCTGAATCTCAAGTATCAACCCCCTTTCAAATCTGTCTCTTCTCAATTCATCGGTACTCACTTCTTCTAGAGCATATTTTGAAAATCTCACAAATTGCAGTTCATATTCAGCAACAGATAACTCATTCTGCTTTAATTCCAGGAATTCAACTTTTTTACGATTTCTGTAGACTGGTGGAGTATATTTGTCAGCAAATTCTTTCAAGAAGTCATTCCACGTCAAATTGGCTGTTGGTTCCTGCTCCCTGGGACTGTTTCCCACCAATCTAAGGCATCTTTCTCCAGTAAGGACACTGCATACCTCAACTTTTGCTCAGAAGTACACTCGATCCTGTCCAACACCCTTTCCGTGTTTCTCAGCCATTCCTCTGCTTCAGAAGGATCAGTTGTACCGGCAAATACCTTTGCCCCCTGTCTCCTTACTATTTCATAATTTTTATCAATAACTGCATCATGTAGTTGTGATTGTGGCGATGGAGCCATCCTCTGCATCATTTCCATAAACTGCTGCATAAAAAGGTTTATTTCTGGTTGTGGGGCATTTCTATTTTGGGATTCTAACTCCTAATGTTCTGATCCTGAATCATGATCCTGCACAGACTCTATTGACTCAGCTGGGCCAACAGCGTTTTCTATTGATGCCTCCATCCTATATAAATTACACACATGTGGGTAGATTCCTAATATATACACCTTAAGTATAAAATAACATTTCATCTACTATCCCAAGGAAATCTAATCCCTGCTCTGATACCACCTAATGTAGCACCCTATTCGCTACAAGGGCTATATCTACCCTAAACGTTATACTTATAATAATCCCTGTGTTTATATATATAAATGCACATAATCATCTAATCAATATGCATACGTAATCACAACATCATAACGACATAGTCAACCCACAACATCACATATATACAAATCAAACACCACAAGTGATCCACCACAGTTGATCGTTACGCCTATGTTCTCTTTATACAAACAAAATAAGATTTGTACTCTAGCTGACAAGAGGAGAAAACAGCACACTGGCCCGACCCGCATGAGTATAGTGCGTAGACCTATTATTAACAGTCAGACACCTCAAAGTCTACTCCTGAAAGAAAATGTCAACAGAGGGATGAGCCTGCCACTCAGTAGGTAAATAATCAGCCCTATCTATATATGTATATCAAACACAGCCCAAACAGGACAAGTAGGCAACATGCATGGGTTACAGTCAATTTAACTCCAACATAATCAATTGTAGTACACCACGTAGCTATCTCAGAATAAAATAATCAATTAAACTTCCTTTTTCCTAGTTTGCTTACCAGAAGGTGATATCGTGTTTTTCCCGTCAACTCAATCTCACCGTTATATAAATTTAAGTGAATCCCCTTGATAGCCGGTTCATCAATCTCATTTCGCATCATAGCTCTTTCAATTCGCATCATAGCTCTTTTATTTCGCATCATAGCTCTTTTCACATCACATCTTTTTCATATCGCATCAAAGCTCTTTTCATTTCATTTCTTTCTCATATCGCATCAAAGCTCTTTTCATTTCATTTCGCATTATAGGCTTTTCAACACATCAAGGGGTATTCACATCACAATTATATTCAATTTCCACCACTCCCTCATTTCCACATATCACCATTCTTGTAAGCAACTAGTAACGTAAAATAATATATCAACATATTCTCATTGGCAGATATCCACAACACATCAAACAATAAACATAATATTTCAACGCATTTTCTCACTCCACGTACACAATACCGTCAATTAAATCAAATCATCCATCACTCATATACTTTCAAATAAATCAATGTCAGCATGAACCACAAATTCGTATAACAGTAAAACCACAAATAATGGAGACATATATAGATAATACTAATTATTTACTTACCTCAACCTCACAACGTTTCTTTCTACTCAATTGCTAATTGTTAGTCATTTCACCTCACCTCCGTATCCTATAATGAGTTATACCACACACAAATAATATAGCAAGAATATCGTAATTTCTTTTAAATATAATATTGACTGTCATTTGCACAATTTCTAATAATTCTTTAATATTCCATTTCTATCGAAATACAAATCTTCATTTTTGTCCCTTTATTAACATACCATTTATTAACTATAATTTTTGGAATATTTTCATGAATTTTCTACCAATTTCTCGCTATTATATAATTTAATTAAGCAATAATACATAGAATTGCGTATTTTGTTAATCATTCCAATGGAATTGTGTAAATTAGTATAATAATAATTAAATCTAACAAATCTAATAATTTAATTAACCAACTACATCATTTTTATATCCGATTCTATATTTAATTAGACACTATTTTAAATAGGCAAACCCGTAAAATATTCCGATTAAATGGTACATCGCTTAGTATAAACAACATTTAATAAACAGACTAATTAAATAATATAATTATAGAAATTAATAAAAATTAAAGTAGAAATCTTACCTCGCGCAACCACTGAAACAGAAAACAAAATTGCAATTTTTTTAAGATTTGTGATTGTGTTGGTGTGATTGAACACACATATATATATAAGTAGAGGAGGGGGGCGGTGGGTAATGGGCCCACCCTCAAAATCTTTTATCCTCTCTTTTTTTTTTCTTTTCTCTTTCTTTTATATATATATATGTAGATATATTATTTATTAATATATATCTGTATATATTACTTTCTAATATATATATATTATGTACATATATATATTATTATATATTTTGTTATTTAATTAGAATTTTCTTAAAATACCCATTACGTCCTTCCTAATTTTCTTAATTAATATAAATTGTTCCAAAATATTATAACAAACTCCAATTTAATTCATTCAAGTGTTATTATATTTCAATTATGACCCATAATTTAGTGGCTAATTAACTAAATTTCACGAAAATTTACCAATTAATCCTACAATTATGTATTATAATATTTGGGGCGTCACAATTCTCCCCTCCTAATAAGAATTTCGTCATCAACCCCTTGTGATGCAGAATTTTTGCGTACGCGACATCCCTTTTCTCTTCTATCATTGTAAGGTCAAAGCTTCGTTCGCTGTTGTTTGATTCGGGGTCATACATTGCGACCCGCTGGGATTCCTCACCGATCTCTACAGGGATTATTGCTTTAGTACCATAAACCAAGCAGAACGGGGTCTCACCTGTTGCTATTCGGGGTATTGTTCGATATACAGGACACCCGGTAACTCTTCGACCCAAGACCCCTTGTTCTCCAATCGCGTCTTTAGATGTTGCAGGATCGTTCTGTTCGTCACTTCCGTTTGCCCATTCGCTTGGGGATTCACGACCCCTGTGAAATGTTGTGCGATCTTGAGCTCCTTGCACCATTCAGTGATTTTTCTTCCCTGAAACTGAGTCTTATTGTTAGAAATTAAAATTCTAGGTACGCCAAACCTACATATGATGTTATTCCATATGAAGTTGATGACTTCTTTCTCCGAAATTCTGGCCACGGCTTCTGCTTCGACCCACTTAGAGAAGTATTCCGCTGCTATAATAATAAACTTCTTCTGAGCTTGAGTAGGAGCGAAAGGTCGCACAATATCTATTGCCCATTGGTCGAAAGGACATGCTATCTTGATCGGCTCAATGGGGGTCGCCGGTTAATGGATCATGGACGAATATCTCTGGCAGCTCTCGCACTTTCTTACTAGCTCCTTTGTGTCCTTTATCATTGTGGGCCAAAAGTATCCTTGGCGCACCACCTTCTGCGCTAGCGACCTCGCGCCTGAATGATTTCCAAAACTGCCCTCATAGATTTCTCGCATCACGTATTTATCTCTTTCTTCATCCAAGCACTTCAATAGGGGTCCATTCACCGTTCGCTTGTACAACGGGCTTGATAGCAATGTCAAACTTGCGGCTCGAAATCTTACTCTTTTAGCTTTAATGGGATCTTCCGGCAAGGTTCCGCTCTCCAAATACTTTATTATTTCATCTTTCCAGGATTCAACCCCAGATATTGCCTGCACCTCCGCTTTACCCGAAATGGCTGATCGCTCTCGGACTAATGCTGTAACTTGCGATCCCTTATTCTAGACATTGCTGCTCCGAACTTGGACAAGGCGTCTGCTTTATCATTTTCTGCCCTGGGAGCTTGCGAGATGGAATACTTATCAAATTTGTCCATCCAATTCTTAACGATGCCTCTGTAGGATGTCATTATCTTTTCTCTCGTCTCGTAAATCTGTGAAAACCTCTAAGTCTCTTGCTCCGGCTTCATACGCAAGCTCTAGTCCCAGAATCAATGCCTCGTATTCCGCCTCATTATTAGTGATCGGGAACGATAATCGAGCTATGACTTCGATCTCCACCTCCTCGGGTCCTTGGATCAATATTCCAGCACCCCCATTATTGGCATTTGAGGATCCATCAACGTGCAGTATCCATTTGCAATTCTGTTCTTTGCGATCGCTAGACAACTCCATCACAGAATCTGCTACCACGTGTGCCTTCTGCGCTGTTTTGGGCTGATATTCAATGTCATATTGCCCCAATTTGACCGCCCGTTTTATTAATCTTCCTGAAGCTTTCGGCCGAGACATCACATGTTTTAAAGGGTGATTGGTCAACACCACAATCTTGTGCGATTGGAAATATGGTCGCAGCTTGCGGGCTGTGATAACCAGCGCGAGTGCCAGCTTTTCCATCTCTGAATATCTCAATTTCGCTCCTTGTAATATTTTGCTGATATAATAAATAAGGCTTTGACTCCCTTCTTCTTCCCGCACTAGCACTCAGCTGACAGCGCTCTCGGACACAGCTAAGTACAGAAACAGCGCTTCCCCTTCCTTAGGATTTTCGAGCAAGTGGAGGCCTTGTCAAATAATCTTTGAGATCTTACAGAGCTTTTTTGCACTCTTCGTTCCACTCGAAATTTTTAGTCTTTCTCAAGATTTTAAAGAAAGGTAAGCTCTTATCAGCAGCTCTAGAAATAAATCGGTTCAGTGAAGCAATCTTACCCATCAACTTCTGTACTTCCTTGATTGTGGTCGGCGATCTCAGGTTCATGATGGCTTGAATCTTCTCGGGATTAGCTTCAATTCCTCGTTCACTGACCATGTATCCCAAGAACTTGCCTCCTCTTACCCCAAATGTGCATTGGTCCGAGTTCAACTTCATTCCATACGTCCTCATGATGTTGAATGCCTGTTCGAGATGTTCGAGGTGATCCTGCGACCTCTTGCTCTTGACCAACATGTCATCGACATATACTTCCATGGTCCTGCCGATGAGCTCGTGGAACATCTTATTCACCAATCGCTGATAGGTCGCACCTGCGTTCTTCAAACTGAATGGCATTACGTTATAACAATAAATTCCATTATTGGTAACAAAAGATGTCTTCTCCCGGTCTTCCTTGGCCATAAAAATTTGATGATAACCTAAACATTTCGAACCCTGCTGTACAATCTACCATGACATCAATCCGGGGTAAGGGATAATGATCTTTCGGGCAGGCTTTATTCAAGTCGGTGAAGTCCACACACATCCGCCACTTCCCTGAGGACTTAGGGATAAGCACCACATTAGACAGCCAATCAGTATATTGAACTTCAGATACATACCGGCTTCGAGTAGCTTGGCGACCTCCTACTCTATAATTTTGTTCTTCTATGCCCCAAAGGACCTCTTCCTTTGTTGGACCGATCGTGCTGTGGGACCGACATTCAACCTGTGCACGATCACTTCAGGGTTGACACTTGTAAAGTCTGAGGGGCTCCACGCGAACATGTCTACGTTCCTTCTCAAGAATTCGATCATGACTGTTTCCTTTTCTCCCATGTTTACCCCAATTCTCGTGGTTCTCCCCTTATACTCACCACTGGGTTGCCGCAGCTCCGTGTCTTCCCCAGTCTTTCTTTTCTTCTGACTGAATCTCCTTTCAGCGACAAGTTCTAACATTTTCGAGCTTCCTTCTGGTCGTAGGCCACCTCTCCTATTCCATTCTCCATGGGGAATTTTATTTTCATGTGATATGTCGAGATGACTGCTCGAAATAAATTCAGACCGGGTCTGCCCAGAATAAAATTATAAGCAAATGGGGTATCGACTACCAAAAATTTTAGCATCAGGGTTTTTCGCTTCGGCTCTTCACCCATGGAAGCTACCTCAATCATTCCCAGCGAAGCTACCTCACTCACTCCAAAACCGACCAAAGGAGTCTTCATAGGTTCCAAACAGGCATTCTCTAGACCCATCTTATAGACCATGCTCTTGAAAATGATATCCGCAGAGCTCCCGCTATCAACCAGTACTTTGTGAACAGTGAAATTCGCTATGTCGAGCTTGATGACCATCGGATCGTTCATGTCTCCACTATCCGCTGGTCTATCTAAACTGTCGTAGGAGATGGATTCTTCTTCTTCTACTTTCAATACAAACTCCCTCTCTGCTCGACCCCAATGTTCGGGCCCATCTCTTTCTCGTTCTCTGCAAATCTCCTGCGCTGGACCCTCCAGCAAATGTATATATCACACCCTTCGTTGGTGCATTGCTTCTGCTAGCTGGGGCCTTATCCATTCTGGAAGGGCCAGGATTTCAATCCCGGCTCCTCGACCTGCTCCTCCTTACTTCATCTTTGTTGATCTTGCAATTGGCATGGACCTGATCTCAGAAATACCCCTGTCTCACCAACCTTTCTATCTCATCCTTTAGCTGAAAGCATTCCTCCGTATTGTGTCCCCTCTCAGGATGAAATATGCAATACTTGTTAGAAAATTTCTTAGAGGGGGTATACCTGGTGTGCCTTGGCCACTTCAACACATCTGCATTTTCGACCATCATCAAGGTTTTTTCACGCGACATGGCCAATGGAGTGTAGTTGTGGTATTTGGGCTGGTACTTCGGCTCTTTGGGTCTGTCATTCTTAGCCCTGCTTCCACCGCCTTCTCTAACGTCTCGCGGTTGTCTGTATGCCTGCTCGCGCTCTCTTCTCTCAAAATCCTTCATTGCATTCATTTCTTCCTCGTTTATATATTTATGAGCTAAAGCCATCAGCTGCTCCACATCACCCGGGGATCGCGCGCGAGCGCAGATGTAAATGGACCCTTCTTCAAACCGAGTATCAGAATGCTCACAATCATGTCAATTCTCAGCTCCTGAACCTCCAACGTTTCATTGTTGAATCTCCCCCATGAAGTTCCTCAGGGTCTCGTCCTCCCTCTGACGGATGTTGAACAGGTGGGTTGCCGACCTCTTCTGTTTTTTCTTGCTCGCAAAATGGAAGCAGAATTTCTACACGAGCTCTTCATATGATTCAATACTCTCTCGGGGCAAAGTGGTGAACCATTCTTGCGCCTTCCCCGAAAGTGTGGTGGCGAACAACTTTGCCATGATGGGACCTAGCTGTCCGTATAAATTCATCACCATCTCGAACGGTGCAATATGCTCATGTGGATCCTACGTACCGTCATACCTCTGCAAATCAGGCACTCTAAATCCTGGTTCAACCACCTGAATCAATATATCATTGTTGAATGGAGAATTCTTGTTGTGGGAGACTATCTCCCCTCGTTTCTTCAGTTCATCAATTTATTTGCTTAGGAGCTCTATCTGCTTTTCCATGCTTTCAACCTCCGCTCATGATATTACGGGCTCCCTCTTTTTTGCTCGGACATGACTACTAGAACCGGCCTCCGACGTCGCTGTCCTCTAACTTCGATGTTCCGGCTCACTTGGCTCTCTAGACTGTCTATGCGGCTCTGTGTTTTCAAACAGCTGCCTTCTAGCAGTTTCTTTGAACAACTAAATTTGTACGACCCATAAATTTAGCAGCATTCAACTAATTACTGTGAAATCATAGCTTCTATTTCGACTAACAATCCAAAACTCAACACTCTATCAAGTCATTTACGTTCTCATTGTAATCAAAAGGAGAAAAAAGAAAGAAGTAATAGCTTGGCATGTGTAGTTGGTCTTGCTCAAAATCAGCAACCTAGAGTGAGCGACCTCATTACAGTTGACTAACCCCACCAAGACCAAGTCTTTGGGATCCTGAGAATAAGATAGGTAAAATGAGCTCGTCGGGCACGTCCCCGACAACGCCCCTCTGACGCTCAAGTTAGATTGATCGAGGAAAAAGTATGCGATTAAGGGTGTAGGTCGAACTAGTTTAGCATTAATTACCTCAAAATATGGTGTCTTGGGGTATTTATAGGGCTTAGCTGGATACTGTTGAAAGGGCCACGTGACCTTATGCTACTAGCTTACGTCTCAAATCGGACGATCATCATTGTCTGAGTCTTCAAGTGGACGGCCGGATCCAGGTCGGGTCGGCTTCGACCCGCCCGATACTAAAGGCGCCGATGCAGGGCAAAAGACTAAAATGCCCTTAATGAAGGGTATTTTGGATATTTCAAACGTATACTCATCAGTAGTTGTATCCTGTTTCGTGGGAAATAATGGTGATGGTCATGAAACTGCAGTGGCAATCCAGCATCTCTGGAATCCAGGCTCAAGAAAGAGGTAGACACGCTATCCATACAACAAGCTTTTATAAGTGAAAATCTACTTTCTTATGCATATATATTTTTTATGTGTCCAGCTGTTAATTGTAAAGTTGACACGTGTCCAAATTGGTTGAGGTTCAACGTGCATAGTGGGCTGGTTCGGTTCAAGATCAAGATGAACCAGCCTGAAAAAGTCCACCCTAGGACCGACCCGCTACTACTCATGGTCGGTCTTAGGGCAGTCTTGGAGCTCTAACTGTGTCTTAATTGTGTCCATTTTAAACCCAAGTTCAGTCCATGGACCGGCCCGATTGAGGACCAAGCCCAAACCAATCCCGCATTAGGTACGCATGTGTTTATTTTATTTTTTTATGATATTGAAGTGTTCTTATATAGAATTACTTAAATTTATAATTATCTTATGAAATAAATAAATAATAAATTAAATCATGTAAAAATTTATGTATACAAAAATAATAGTTAAGAATATATAATCTTTTTAAAAAAAGGACCAACAAGCCCGGTCCAAGGCCAGGTGGTCCCAAGCCACTGGGTTGGGCTAGTCCCATGTATTGATTCCTGGGACCGACCAAGGACCAGCATGGTCCCAAGAAGGCCTAGGCCAAACCAACCCCCTTTTAATTGGTTCAATTCGGTCTTGGGTTGGGTTAGCCATGCCTGGCCTATTGTGCATCTTGAGTTGGGGTTAGTTAGGTTGTTAGTTGATTATTCCTTTTTCCTTGCTGTTTCTGGACCTATTTTTAAAGTCGAGCTTCCTTGAGCTCACTACAGACAATAATTGAATACAATCAATACACTGAAAATTTTGCTCATAACATTCCGTGGCTTCAACAAATTTTTTCACTGCAAGTACAGTTTTCAACATGGTATCAGAGGCTTCTTTTGAAGACCTCTGCATACTTCTCTCATCAATGTACAAAACTTGTTCGATTATATTCCTCAATGGCACCTAGAGGTTCAGAGGTAATGGAAGGGAATGTTGTGGAGACTCAGACTGCTCCGGTGAATCAAAGTGCAATTGTAAACCAAACAACGGTAGATATGACTCTTACTGAAAACATCAAAAAATGCGAGTGGATCGGCCCAAGAATGCGCAAGTGGAAGCGGTAATGCGAAAATTCATAAATAAAAACAAAATATAATAAAACCATAATTCTAAGGGGTGTACCCTTGAAATATCTGAGGATTCGATCTAATTTATCACAATACCAATAAAGTTAAACGGGGCTAATGGTAAAAGAACAAAAAATGAGAGGGACATAAATCATAAATCATAAATCAAAAGTTACCTCTTTGATTTGATTTACTTCGAATCTCCTTCATTTGGTTTGTTCACACAAGGCTTTAACGTAGAGGCCCTCTAAAGTTACGTCCATACCACACTAGAACAGGGATCCCTCAACTCAATTTGCTATAAAATAAATTGGAAAAAAAAAAACAAGTGTGTATTGGAAAGGGGCAGCCGAGTGGATGTATTAGAATGTGTCTAGGTTCATCCTATCATCCATAAGGTAATAAAATCCTTTATTTCAAATAAAGGATGATTAACATGGCACTTTCCAAAAGTGAATTTGTTAGTCAATAATTTCCTTTTTTAAGATTTTCCACCAACTTAGTTATGGGCTTTGCATTGGCCGATTTTATTAAATAAAATACAAGGCCCAATAATTTTAATTAAATCCAATTTTACTAAAGTCAACTTAATTAAGTCCATCATATATTTAATACGGATTAAATATATGAGTCCAATAAGCTTTTATTAATTAAAAAGTCTAACTTATTAAATAATAAGGGCAAGCCCAATAAATTAATTTTATTAATTTATTCTCGGGCTCTCCCATCCAATGGACCCCTCTCATTAATAAGTTTTCATCCTTCTACCCATGAATATTGCCTTTTCATCAAACGTATCGACTGATGATTGAATTGGTCTTTTGGTCTATGTCGATAACGTTCTCATTATGGTCCTTACAGAAGAATTGATCTCTCAAGTTAAGGTCTATCTTGACGATATTTTTACTATCAAGGATTTAGGAATTTGCTTGGGCTCCAAATTGTGGGATCTGCTCACGAAACCTCCATTACGCTTCCAAGTATATCTTAGATATTATTACTGATTGTGGGCTTCAGCAGACACTTTCCGCCGCTACTCCTGTGCCGCAGGGCATGAAATTACATTCTCATACTAATGCTTACTTGAATGGTCCTAACCTTATCCCCATTTAGTAAGTTGTTTGCTCTATTTCAGCTTCACGCGCTTTGATATTTAACATGGCATTCAACAACTTAGCCAATTCCTCCAAAATTCATGTGAGGCTCACTGGCATGTGGTGCTGCATTTGGTTTGCTATTTCAAAGGGTCTCCTATAAAAGACCTTCTCTTTCCTTCCTATCTTGTAACCTACTGTGTTGCGGATTGGCGTTCTTGTGTGGATTTGCACCGTTCGATGATTAGGTTTTGCATTTTTCTTGGAGATGCCCTTGTGTCCTGGAAAATGAAGAAGCAGTGTACAGTTTTCGATCATCTACTGAGGCCGAATATCATAGCATGAGGCCTATTATTTGCGAATTCAAGTGGATCTCATATATCCTTTGTGATTTTGGGATTGTTGTCCTACGCCAATTCCTTTGCATTGCGATAATCCAACCGCCTTACATAGCACGGGCAACAAGGTGTCTGATGAACGAACCAAGCACTTGGACATTGACGGTCACATTGTTCGTAATTGTTACAAAGAAGGGCTTCCATGTTGCAAACAACTTGCTTACACGTTTAACAAAATTCTTTTGGGAGCTACCTTCGATTCTTTATTGTGCAAGTAGGGTTTGGTCTCCGGTGATCGACGTTCAACTTCTGGGGAGGATGTTGGAAATGATTGTGATGGCCATAAAAGTGCAACTACAGTATAGCATCTCCAGGATCCAGGCTGAAGAAAGAGGAAGATGCGCTATCCATACAACATGTTTTTTATATCTGAAAATGTATTTCACATGCATATATAGTTTTTATGTCTAGTTGTTAATTCTGACAGGTGTTCAAGTTGGTTGGGGTTAGTTAGGTTGGTAGTTAGTTATACATTTTTTCTGCTGCTTTTGGACCTAAACTTACAGACAAGCTCTCTTGAGTTCACTTCTGAGTAGTGATGGCAATGGGGCAAGTCTGGTGCGGGTTTGTTCTTGCCCGGACCCGGACCTTCCCCTCTTCGTAAACCCCGAACCCGTACCCTACCTCCCCTGGAAAAACCCCGACGCTCCCCTATCCCCTTAAAAGCCCAACCCCGCCAAACCCGTCCTGCAAGCCCACCCCATATCGCATGATTCTAATTTTTTATTTATTTAATTAAATAGTATCAATTTCAATTTAATAATTTAAAACTACACACTCTTCACACGGAATTCACGTTGACGCTGCGGCCGATGAGGATGAAGACGATATGGTGGCGGGGATAGATAGCGGCGAGTTGGGGAATGTTGTTGACGAACATGGAGGGCAGGCGAACAGCAACAACGTTGCAGCAACTGATGAAAGATTGGACGGGGAAGATGCGTCGGCCCTTAATCAGTCCCCCATGGAGTTTCAGTTTACAGATTTTATTATTTTGGCCAATAGAGTAATCGACAAAGGGAATGACGAATTTGTTCGCGCACTGAATGATCTCCACTGGCGTTGGGCGACAGGAATTCGCAGGAGCTGCGGTTTTGCCGTTTGGTAGGCTTGATGTCTGAACAGGCAGCGGAGGATCCTCCTTGCTTGGCGTCGTCGCTGTAGATCTCTGAAAATAGGGTTACTGCAGATTTGAATCTGAGGGTCTCTGTGGTGCTGCTAGCGACGCAAGATGAAACTTCCATGGTTGCGCAGGCGATTACTCCTAGCCCAGATCGGATACAGAACATTGGAGAACCGGAGACGATGATGATGATCCCTACTACGAATACTGCAGACACTGCATAGATGGCTCCGGTGACTGGATGGGCTGGAACTGCTAAAACCGCCACTGCAACGGTTTCGGCCGTTAAAGTAACTCTGCCGAAACTGCCTACTGCCGACGCTGTTTTCGTTTATGCTGCGCTAGTGTACATGACTGCGGCTGCCACATCACAATTACCGACGTCTTCGCCCACCGAAATCTTCGTTGGTAATGTGCCACTGCAACCTTGTTCGAACTTCATGAATTATTACGATAAAATTACCAATATTTTCCATAATTCGACTGGAAAAATATTTACTTATGTTCCACCTATGATGAAAAATAGCAATATTATTGTACAACCCATGATGGATATGGTTCGAGATGGTTCATGTCGCTGGAATGCGAGAGCAGTGGGTTATTTTTTGGGCAAAAGACCGTATTTTCATCACGTAAAAGACTATGTCAAATCTATTTGGCCATTGTTAACAGAAGTCACGGCCATGGCAAATGGATTTTTCTTCTTTTGATTCAAAACTATAGTGGCAATGGAAGAAGTTATAGAGGGCGGACCATGGTTGTTCCAAGGACAACCAATTGTATTGCAGAAATGGGAGTCGGGCATGGTCTTACGTAAGCTGAAACATACCCAAGTCTGAGTTTGGAATAAACTTTGACACCTGCCAGTTTAATTGTGGACTAATGATGGCTTGAGTATGGTTGCAAGTGGCATTGGACGACCTCTTGATCCGCATGCATGAGACTGGATTTTGCTCGTGTATGTGTCATGCTTGACATCAATGCCAAACTCCCGAAGCATTTGGTTATTATGTCACCAATAGAGGAAGGAGGAGAAATTGCATGTAAGGTTGACGTAGAATACGAGTGGTTGCCCCCTAAATGCACCACTTGCATGAGCTTCGGACATGCCATGAAGGATTGCCCTCCCGTGAAAGTACCGAAACCGCCGATCAATGTTTATGCGTAGATGGCACGAGTGCAGCCACCCATAGTTGAATCGTGTAAGGCTGTGGAGGAAGACAAAAATAACCCAGGTGGAGATATTAATCAGCAGCCTATTGTATCTGAGACTCCGAGTACCCCTATCGCACAAGGAGTCAACGAAGGAAGGAACAAGGGTAAGGAGTTAGTCATCTTTAATACTTTTGATTCACTTAACTCCCTTGATGATGCAGATGATACCATTCGAGGTCCTAACATAAGCAGCCCCGCCACGGGTGATCCATGTTGAACGCTGCTATATGGAATGTGCGTGGCGTGAACAAAAGGGACCATCAGCTGGCACTGAAAGACGTAGCAACTGAGTTCAGGTTACAATTTATTGGCCTTCTTGAAATGTGTGTAAGAAATACTAATATTGATCGTATATAATCTTTCTTACTGCCTCAATGGAAGTGGTTTGTTGATCCTGTGTCTGTTGGAAATCGTATATGGATTGCATGGGTCGATACTATTCTTGATGTTAATGTGATAGAGTTGGGTGATCAATTTGTACACTGTCGTGTAACTGTTAGAGCACTCCATACGAATGTGATTATTACTGTTGTGTATAGTGCCAATGAAATTGCTGAGCGGTGTGAGTTGTGGCGATCACTGGAGGTGCTTGCGGGTCGGTGTGTGGATGACCCGTGGATAGTAGGATGAGATTTTAATGTTTTTCGTGACCTCAGTGAGGTGTGTGGTAATTTTGGTGATATCACATTGGCGATGGATGAATTTAATACATGCGTACAAGATACGGGATTGCTATAAATGCCTATGCAGGGTGAATGGTACACATGGCATAACCGGATTTCGAATTCGCCAAGTTTGTGGAAGCGTTTGGATCGGATGCTCATACATAACATAGGGGCTTGAGCGTTTCCCTAACTCATACTATTCAAACCTCACTCCACACACCTCGAATCATTCACCATTGGTGCTATATGGGGATCGACAACAACAACTGGGAGGTATTTTTAGATCTGATAATTACCTTACTCTTTCACCAGATTTTATTCCCAATATGCAAAATGTCTGGCAACACGACATTATTGGAGTGCCTATGTACGCGATTATGCGGAAACTAAAAGCTTTAGAGCCAGTATTCAGACAGCAACGGCGTAATAAAGGAGATCTTTCGGAGAATGTACGCCTGGCTAAAGGATTCCTTGAGGAAGCATAGATCTTGGTTAGCTCTGATAGACAAAATAACCTCTTTCTACTCCTGGAACACCTTTGTCGTTTGCTATACGCTAAGGCGGCAAAATTGGAACAAATCATGTTACAGCAGCAAGCTAAGATGCAATGGATGAAGGATGGGGATCAATGCTCACGAGTCTACTTTTGCAAGATAGCTCAGTAACGTGCCACTCGAAGAATCTTGCAAATAAATGATGAACATGGGACCACCTACTCAGAGCCAGGAGCGGATATTCATGAGTTTGTCTCCTTCTATCAGGCTCTGTTAGGAGGAGAAAGATGGAGGCAGGTGATAGATTTTCGGTATCTGAGGCCATGGGCTAGACATGTCCCCAATGAGGAGGAAGGGCTTCAGCTCCTTAGACCCGTCATTGTAGTTGACGTCAAACAGACAATGTTTGACATTGCTGAAGATAAAGTACCTGGACCTGATGTGTTCTCATCAGTTTTTCATAAAGCTGCATGGCCAATCGTGGGTTCGGAGGTTATGAAGGCAATCTTGGAGTTCTTTACCACTGGAAAACATTGGAGCAAATCAACACCACACTTCTGGCACTTATCCCTAAGGTACATGCCCCTACGATGGTTACAGATTTTCGTCCTATTTCGTGTTGTAATGTTTTATATAAGATTATTGCCAAACTTATTGTGCAAAAGCTGAGTATGGTGTTGGATAAGTTGATAAGCCCTTGTCAGGATGCCTTTATTCCTGGTCGTAGTATTGGAGACAATATATAGTTAACTATTTACAGGCTACAATCAGGCGCGCCTACCTCCTTGATGTGCACTGAAAGTGGATATCCGGAAAGCTTATGACAGGGTAGAATGGGATTTTCTACTTGTAGTGTTACACCTGTTTGGATTCCTGACTACGTGCATTAGGTGGATAGAGGAGTGTGTCACGACACCCTCGTTTTCCGTCGGGCTGAATGGGAAACCTCAGGGTTTCTTTTGGGATCGAGAGGGTTATGGTAGAGGGACCCTTTATCACGATATTTGTTTGTTCTCGTAATGGAGTTTATGCATTTGATTCTTCTGCAGATGATTTATCAGGATATGCATTTTTCCTTTCATTGGAAATGTGAACCTTCTGGATTATTTAGCTTGGATTTGCAGATGAACTATTGCTACTCTGCAAAGCTGATATGGACTCTATAGGAGTTTTTAAGCAAGGGTTGGATCTATTCGCCTCCTGGTCAGATAAGAGCCATATAATCATCTCTCGATCTGCACAAGGGATATGGGAGCAGCTATTACTGATGCTCGACTTCCAGGACGGGCACCTTCCGATGAGGTACTTGGGAGTTTCTCTACTTTCCTTTAGAATATCGTTAACAAACTGCTAGCCTTTATTATTGAAAATTGATCAACGCATTAAAGGTTGGGAATGAATGAGATTATCATATGCTGGGATACAGATTATTAAATTTGTTCTTATGGCATTAAGTATATATTGGGCTTTTGCATTCAACCTACCAAAGGTGTTGTAAGGGAGATTGAGAAGCATGTGAGAGCTTTTAAGTGGAAGGACACAACGACCAGTGGATATGCCAAAGTGGCATGGAGGGATGTCTGTAGACCGGCGTCAGAGGGGCGTTAGGGTCTAAGGGACATCGCTACTTTAAACCGTGCATTGATGAGCAAGAAGTTGTGTGATAGAACATCAATCTGGGTAGAATGGTTATATAACGGGCGGCAACGTGATAAATCTGTATGGACGGTCACTGACAATGGGGGTTCGTTGGGCTTGGGACAGCGGACAAGCTCACTGGTGTTATTATAGAGGGGCAATGGCATTGGTCTCTCATTATGGACATTGAGTGCTTGGAGATTTTGCATGCATTACTAATAATTCATGGCGAAACAGATCATATTATCTGGCGATTCGAGATGGGACGACCCACAGTTGTATCTCCTTATAGGCTATTTGACCCACCGGGACCCAAGGTAGGTTGGTATTCACTAGTCTCGGGTTTCCTGAAGATCCCTAGGTATAATTTCATCCTATGGCTTGCGATGTTGGGGAAACTATCCACAGCTAATGAACCATGGCGCTCATACCTAGGCGCCTGTATATTATGTGATGAGGGCACAATAGAGACACATACTCATCTATTCTTTTGATGTCGTTATGCCAGAAGATACCTAATAGCAATTCGGCTGCTTGTTCGATTTGAATGGCCTAATAGACAGTGGCCACGAGATGTTGAGTGGGCTGCAAGGAAATGGAGAGGAAAACATATCATTAACTTGGCTTATCGTGCACTCCTTGTTGCTTGCATTTACCACATTTGGAGGGAATGAAATTTGAGACGCTTTGAGCATACGGAGCGACCACCAAGCATCATAGCCACCATCATTGTGGAAGATATTAGACAGAGGATTATCAGTGTTAATTTATCTCGTTTTGTTAGTTCATGTGCGTTATATAGATTATGGCGTATCCCTTGACCTATCGAGGGAGAAACCACCAGTTGAGCATTGTTGTACTATACGATCTTGTTTTATTAATAAAACTTATATTTACCAAAAAATAAAAACAGATAAATTCCTACATAGATCTAAAAGATTATATCTTTGGTCTAAACCTTTAACAAGAATACGTGTTTTGATATTTTTTCCCAATTAGGTGGAATAATTAAGGTTTAAGTTATTTCTATTAATAATAGTTTAACAAATATATAAAGCATTAAGTTCTTTCCCAATCACATATTCAGATTTTTAAATGTATAAAGCATTAGTATATTCACATAAAACTAACGACTAGATAGAGTGTATTTATCCTTAGTTTGTGCTACATTTAAGGAAAAATAATGAAAGCAGTGAAAGCGGAAATTAAATTGAATTTAAAATCCAATTAAGAGAGCGTATCTCTTGATTTTTCGGGCATTCCATACTTAAAAACACAAATAATAAATAAAAATATGCATAAATGATTTTGGTGGCTTAAGGCAGAAAGAAAAAACAAATAAAAATCTAACCACGAAATTATACCATTTTGATTTTGTCCGAATCTACTTTGCTCGTTGTTCCTTCTCCGGATCTGCATTCACGCAAAGATCAACTTAGACCTCCTCCTCCTTCATCCACATCACACGTCGGAAGCATAATTTTCAATACCACTGTTAGATGACTTGAGATCTTGCAGTAGAAACTATTTCTATTGAAGAAAATGGATTCAATTCTCACTCTCAAACTAGTGAATCGAATTTAATTAACTTTTCTTGAAACTTGTTCAAGAAGAACTTGATGGAGAAGGGAAGAGAGAGTAGTGGATGGATTGTGAGAGATGTAGAGTAGAGAGAAAAAGCTAATTTTTCAAAACACTGAGATGAGAGATGTTGGGAAAAATAATACACTTGGTGTGTTATACGTCATCATGGCCGAGTGGGGTCTGTAGAGGAGAAGTCTTAACTCCTCTTTTGACCTAGTCACTCTCAAAATCGGCTAGAATTTTATTTAGGTGGATCGAGTTTGGTTTAATTCAACAACTAAATCAATTCAAGCCCAGCAAAGGTCCATTTGATTTTTAAATTGACCTAATTAATTTTAAGGCCCAATAGGAGTCGAATAAATTTATTTAATCTAATTAAATAAACTAAAGCTCGAGTCCAATATTTAATTAATATAATTAACTACTTTAATTAAGCTCAATTAAAATAATCAAACATATTAAATTGTGCTAAGCCCCAACTTTTTTAAGAGGGAAAAAGCGGTTGGAATATATATTGCTAGCAAAAACAAAGTTAGTACTAGGCAACAAGACAAGCAATAAAACTAGAAAAAGGAAGTCAATAATACTAAAGCCCTAGTTAAACAGTCCAAGCTGCTAAGCCCAAATTTAATTAATTCAATTAGTTAAATTCTGACCACACTTCTCAAAACATATAATAACCAAATTAAAGATACAATCATCTTTTATCAAGCCCAAGATACAACCATTACATGCATGTGATTGTTATGGTTCCTCAAGTCTATGTACCAAATCCAATACTATCGAGGCCAAGGGATGCAAGTCATATGTACCGACCAGGCCTCAAAGGATGACACCTTGTGAGCCAGTTCGGTTGAATTGATAACCGTTGTCAACTATCCACTGAACTTGCATAAACGTTCTACATTTGTCGTCGATGAAATACAACACAAACCTAATGGATGCATCACTCAGTACAAGTCTTGATAGAGTCCTCGATGTCTGTATCAAGATGCTCAACTTGAAACATTTTAAACCCAACTCTCAAAAGTTGGTTTCATAACTGTCAATCAATGCGCAACCCAACTACATGGATTGTAAGATTGACTTGTGGATTTTGTTGCAATTTTAAAGCTATAAAGCATAATATATAAACAATAAACACATTTCAAATGAATTCTAACTATATTAATTTACTCCAATATTAAATTCAATAAAAAATTACTAAATAAATTACGAAAACACCAATCTAATTAATTATCCAGTTACCAATTCTAACAAAAACTACATCAGAAATTTATTTTCATACAATCCAAGATAAATAAAGTCCTAAAAAGCAACAGATTCAATATTGAAAGTCGAAAATGGACGTGATACACTATTACAATGACACGCTTTACAATAAGCTTTATTGTAATTTTAGTCATATAATTATAGATATTTGGCATATTTGTAAGATTTATAATTTGCGATTTGATTCATTAATTTTGTAAATTTTATGATTTGAGGATACATTTTGCCAAAAATTTGAAAATTAGTTGAAAACTACATGTGCAAGTCACGAATATATCCTCAAATTTACATCAACACACAAACTGCATGTGCTAAGTTTCGTCAAATTAGAAATTTCGAGCAAAAAATGTGTTATTAAATCACAAAACTTTTACGAAGATAATACATCAAATTATAAGTTTCATTTTTTTAAGGTCCAAAATGCCAATTACCTCTAATTATAGGACAAAAATTTTCAATAGAGCCTTTATAATATGTAATTCAAAATGATGCCATTAATCAAACTTATTATCTGAAGGTAATACGATTTTATCTAGAATTATTCCTTTTAAAGAAGTTAATATGTCATTTCAGACATAAAAAGTAGAAAATTACAGGATCAAAATCATATTTAATCTTTGGAAAACAGTATTTACACAATAGAGAAGTCACAAAATAAAAAAACTAATGAATCATGCACTGGTTTAGCGAAGTTAATCATTATAGGCTTCCCGTGAAGAACGTGGTCTTGCACACCCTGCCTCGCCAGCTTCGTGCCCTCGATATCTTTAAAGTGAACAAAGATGTAGTGATGCAAGGGGAGTGAGTTAACACTGATCACTTCTCCATGAGCGTCAAACAGAAATTTGAACACAAAATCTGTCACTTTTGGTGACAAATTGCCGATCACAACTTGTTGGATCGATGAATCTCCTGCTGCAAATCTTTGATGGTCGGATCGTGGTTTTGTGCAGCTTCGGCCGCTGATTTTACATGTGATGCCATTAAACGGGTCAAGTACACAGAACAAGAATAATAATGGACCGACGGAGGTTCCCATGTGAATAAAGAGATTTGTGTGCAATGGGGATGTGGTGGAGTGAGGTTTTGTAAGTGTATGAGCGGGGTTGTTACTGCAATATTTTGTTGGATTTGTCTGAATTTAATGAAATTTACTGGCTCTTGGTTGTATAGTGCATTATTTGGAAATATGATAACTTATATCCTGAATTAAATTAAAATTCTAAATTGGTTCTATTACTTAATAATACTTAATAGACTTGTCCTCTATAAACACTAAGAAATATTAGTATGGCATTACATTATAGGGTTTAATGCAATTTCCGTCCTATGGTATTGTACCTAAGTAAATTACCCCTCTATGATAAAAAATCAAATTACCTCCCTATATTTTTTAAAAATAAAGCAATTTATATCTATGTCTAAAGAGGTAAATTATTCCATTTTAAAAAATATAAGGAGGTACTTTGCTTTTTCCTTTTACCAGAAATAATTTATGCATTTGCTATAATAATTACAGGAGGATGCTTTCATTTTTTTCTCATTATTATAAACTTTCTTGTATTTTTAATCTTAAATTGTTGATTTTTGAAGCAATTTTATCTTGAAATTTCTTTAGACACTAAAGTTAATGCTATCATTTTTGCATACTTGTGTTCAATTTTTTTCTTATCATTATATTTTATAAAATCAAACTTTATATCCATATTTTATCATTGTTTATGATAATTTTATTACTCTTTTTACTATTATTATTACTCTTCTTGTTATATATTCAAGAGCCAATCAATTCTATGCGATTTACTGCTTAAAATCTTTCATTGTTTTATTAATTTTATGCAACATGCCGTTGAAAAATCCTCCTAAAAAATCTCTTATTATAGCTAAAATCATGTCAAGTTTTGAATTCCTGACTAAGTTCTAAACTTTCGGTCAACAATGTCTTAGCCTATCACCCATAGGTGAGCTAGGTTTCAAGAATAAGTGTAAGATGATGGGTTCGAATCGCACCAAACAAGTGAGTATTTGACTCACTTTATGTGTTTATTATAATTTATTTTATTATTCTTTGCCATATTAATATATGAATCGAATATCGATATATTATCAAACTAATCAATTTATTAAAATTTATTGATGAAATTATGTGATTACCATATATAAATATATAATAGATTCATCCCAAAAATTTTCAAAAATATGAATTAATTTCCCATCAATTTTTGCGTTGTTTGAAAATTTTTAAATTTCACTAATTGATGGATGGGTTCTTCCTTATAAAGAGATTGGTGTAATTTTAGTTGTTTGGCATTTGGGTCCATTAAGAATTAGAATTTGCGACTTGGCCCATTAGTTTTGCATATTTCTGATTTGAGGACACATTTAGCCAAAAAGTTAAAAATTAGCTGGAAAAACACATGTGCAAGTCATGAATATGTTATCAAATTTATGCTAGCACATGACTTGCACGTGCTAATTTTTGATAAATTTAGAAATTTCTAGTAAAAAACGTGTTAGCAAATCATAAAATTTACTAAGATAAGCTTAACTTTTTGAAGGTCCAAAACGCCAAACACCTTTAATTATAGGACCAAAATTTAATAGACTTTATAATATTCAATTCAAAATGAAGCCATTAATCAAAATTATTATCTAAAGTTAACATGATTTCAATCTAGAATTACTTGATAACTAAACATTCAACTTTCTCCACAAATATTTATAAACATTATGTGTGTGTTTTTAAAGAAGTTTATTTTCAGATATGGAAAGTAGAAAAAAATAGAGAAATCAAAAAATTAAAAATTAAAAAATTACCAACCGATTTAGCGAAGTTAATCATTAGAGTCTTTTCGTGAACAACGTGGCCTTGCCGACCCTACCACTCCAACTTCGTGCACTCGCTTTCTTTAAAGTGCACAAAGACGTACTGACGCAAGGGGAATGAGTTAATGCCCATCACTTCTCCATGAGTTGCAGACAGAGATAGTAACTTAGAATCTGTCACTTCTCCATGAGTTGCAGACAGAGATAGTAACTTGGATGGATGAATCTCCCGCTGCAAATCTTTGACAGTCACATCGTGGTTCTGTGTAGCTTGCGCCGCGGATTTTGCATGTGGTACCATTAAACGGGTCAAGTACAGAAACAAGATAAATGATGGGTCGTCAGAGATTCCGATATGAATGAATGTTGGATAGAAAGAGATTTGTGTGCGATGGGGCTGTGGTATTTGTAGTATGTATATGGGTGTTGTGGTTATTGTAGTATTTTGTTGAATTTGTCTTAATTTAATGGCATTTGGTGGCTCCTAGTTATACTATGTATTATTTGAAAATATTATAACTTTCACTCTAAAATTAAATTAAATTTCTAAATTGGTCCTACTACTTAATGATATTTATTAGACTTGTTCTCTATAAACACTAAGAAATATCAGTCTAGCTTTATATTATAGAGTTTCATGCAATTTACCTCATGTGATATTGTAGTTGATCAAATTATCCCTTAAGAGAAAAAAAATCAAATTACCTTCCTATGTTTTTTTTAAATAGAGCAATTTTTACGTTCCTTTCTGAAAAGGTAAATTACTTGATTTCAAAAAATATAGTGAAGTATTTTGCTATTTTTTTATAAAGAATAATTTGTTCATTAGAAATATTACTTACAGCAGGTTGCGTGCATTCGTGTGCAATTAATCTTTATTTATTGATTTGTCAAGCAATTTTGTCTTGGGATTTCTTTAGACACTAAAGTTAATGCTTTCATTTTTGCATTACTTAGTGTTCGTTTTTTATTCTTTTCATTGTATTTTATACTTTGAAATTTTAAAATTATTTATTAATTCCATGCTATTGATGTATTAAAATTTCTATATGTATAAATAAAGGATGAAATTTAATGCTAATAATTGTACCAAAAATTTAGATTATTATCTTATAAAGAGATTTTGTGTACGTACCGGCCGAAGGATGGTGATGGCACGAGTGTGGATGGTTGTATTGGCGCGTTGGATACTATAATTTGAATTTAATTTACTGTGGTGCCCTCCAACTATACTATGGATTATTTAAAAATATGGTGACTTTCGTCCTAAATTAGAACTTGTGATTTGGCCCATTAATTTTACAAATTTCATGATTCTATGACATATTTTTCCAGATATTTAAAAATTAGTTGGAAAATCACTTCTCCCTACGTGACAAACAGAGATTTAAACTCACAATCTGTCACTTTTGGTGAAAAAATGCCGGTCCACAAGTTGTTGGATGGATGAATCACCCTCTGAGAATATTTGACGGTGCATCATGGTTCTGTGTAGCTCCAGCCATTGATTTTATACGTGATTCCATTAAATGGGTCATGTACAGAGAACAAGATAAATGATAGGTCGTCGGAGGTTCCGATGTGACTGAAAAGCGAAATAAAAAGCGATTAGTGTGCAACGGGGAGGTGGTGGAGTGAGGTTTTGTAAATATTTAAAAATATCATAACTTTCACTGTGAATTAAATTAAAATTCTAAATTTGTCCTATATGTTACTTATTAGAAACATTGTTGTGTTTCTAATCTAAATTTATTGATTTTTCAAGCAAATTTGTCTTGGAATTTCTTTTGATACCAAAGTTAATTCTTTCATATTTACATTATTTAGTATTCAATTTTTTTCTTATCACTATATTTTATAAAAACAAACCATGCTAATGACATGATAAAGTTTATGTCCTCACTTTATGATTGTGTTATGATAATTTTATTACTCTTTCTATTATTATTAGTACTATTTTTGGTTATATATTGCAGAAGTCGACCATTTTTATACAAAAATTTACTGCTTAAAATTCTTCATTGTTTTATTGATTTTATGCAACTTGCCCCTAAAAAATCCTTCTAAAATCTCTTATTATAGTCAACATCATATCAAATTTCGAATTCCTGATTAACGTCCTAACTTTTGGTCGACGATATCCTGAAATTAACACCAGCACATGACTTGCACTTGCCAATTTCTAACAAATTCAAAAAATTTTATCAAAATATGTTAGTAAATATAAAAATTCACTAAGACAATATATCAAATTGTAAGTTTCACTTTTTGAAGGTTCAATAACGACAAATACCTCTTATTATAGGACAAAACATTTCAATAAAGCCTTTATAATGTTCAAATCAAAATGATGCTATTAATCAACCTTAATATCTAAACGTAACAACACGATCTTATTATCAAATTTTTTTACAACTATACATTCAACTTAGTCCACAAATATTTTTAAACATTTTTGTGTATGTTTTTTGATATTAGTACTTAATAATCTCATTTGATATGCGACATTCTTTTTAAAGAAGTCTATGAGCCATTCAAACATGGAAAGTAGCAAAATTGTTGGACAAAAAATAGCCTTCAAAAGCTGTATGAACACTAATAAAAAAAAAAGTAGAGAAATCAAAAAATAAAATAATCAAGAAATTACCTACCTGCTTAGCGAAGTTAATCATTAGAGGCTTCTTGTGAAGAATGTAGCCTTGCAGACCCTGGCTCGCCAACTCATGCCTTCGATTTC
The DNA here is from genome assembly GCF_026168435.1 of Sesamum indicum. Taxonomy (NCBI): domain Eukaryota; kingdom Viridiplantae; phylum Streptophyta; class Magnoliopsida; order Lamiales; family Pedaliaceae; genus Sesamum; species Sesamum indicum. The sequence goes on along the minus strand of NC_142660.1, from coordinate 4,847,511 downwards.
TTTAAAGTGGACAAAGTCATAGTGATGAAAGGGGAATGAGTTAATGTTGATCTCTTCTTTATGAGCGGCAAATAAAGATTTTAACTCAAAATCTGTCACGTTTGTGACAAATTGCCGATCCACAGGTTTTTGGATGGATGAATCTCCCGCTGCAAATCTTTGACAGCAGCATCATGGTATTCTGTGTCTTCCACCGCTGATTTTACAGGTGGTGCCATTAAACAGGTCAAGTACAGAGAACAAGATAAATGATGGGTCATTGGAGGTTTTGATGAGAATGAATAGTTGAATAGAAATAAATTTATGTGCAATGGGGATGTGGTGGTGTGAGGTTCTGAAGTGTAAGGGGGTTGGTTACTGCAGTCTTTTGTTACATTTCTCTGAATTTAATGGCATTTGGTGGCTCTTGGTTTACTCTGTTATTCACCCAAAATTAAATTAAAATTCTAAATTTGTTGGACCTATATATTATTTATCATAAACATGCTTGTGTTTCTAATTTTAATTTGTTGATTTTTCAAGCAATTTTATCATGAAATTTCTTAACTCTAAAGTTAATGCTTTCATTTTTGCATTGCTTAGTCTTTATTTTTGTTTCGTATCATTATATTTTATAACATCAAGCTTCGAAATCTTAAAAATGATTTATTAATTTCATGTTATTGATATGATAAAGTTTATGTCTTCACTTTTATGATTGTATTATGATAATTTTATTACTCTTTCTATTATCATTGTTACTCTTTTTTGTTATATATTGCAGGAGTCACCCAAATTTTTACAATTTACTGCTTAAATATTCTTCATTGTTTTATTGATTTGATGCAACTTGTCCATGAAAATTCCTCCTAAAATCTAATATTATAGCCAACATCATGGCAAATTTCGAATTCATGACTAACTTGTAAACATTCAGTCAACCAATATCCTCAAATTTACGCCCGTGCTAATTTCGGTCAAATTTGGAAATTTCTTTCAAAATGTGTTAGCAATAGCAAATTTACTAAAATAATAGATCAAATTATAACTTTCACTTTTTGAAGCTCCAAAATGTCAAATATCTCTTATTATAGGACAAAAAAATTCAATAGAGCCTTTATAATATTCAAATCAAAATGATGCAATTAATCAACCTTATTACCTAAAGGTAACAAGATCTTAATCCTGAATTGCTTGATAACTAAATATTCGGCTTAGTCTACAAATATTTATAAATATTTTGTTTGTGTTTTTTGATATTTATGCTTAAAAAGCTCATTTGATTTGCGACATTCCTTTTACAGAAGTTTATATGTCATTTCAGACATGAAATGCAGCGAAATTACAGAACAAATAATATATTTAAGCCTTCAAAAATAGTATTTACACTAACAAAAAACAATAGAAAAATCATGAAATAGAAAAAATAATAATCACCAACCTGTTGACGAAGTTAATAATTAGAGGCTTCTTGTAAAGAATGTAGCCTTGCAGGCCCTGCCTCACCATCTTTGCGCCCTTGATTTCATTAAAGTGGACAAAGGCTTAGTGATGAGAGGGGAATGAGTTAATGCCGATCACTTCTCCATGAGCGGCAAATGGAGATTTTAACTTCGAATCTATCACTTTTACTGACAAATTGCCGATCTATAAGTTGTTGGATGGATGAATCCTCAGCTGCAAATCTTTCACGGCTACATTGTGGTTCTATGTACCTTTCACCGCTAATTTTACAGGTGATGCCATTAAACGGGTCAGGTACAGAGAACACGATAAATGACAGCTTGTAGGAGGTTCCCATATGAATGAAAAGCTGAATTGGAAGAGATTTGTGGTGCAATTGGGATATGGTGGAGTAAGGGTTTGTAATTAAGTGGATGGGCAGGTGGTTACTATAATATTTTGTTGCATTGTTTTGAATTTAATGGAATTTGGTGGCTCTTGGTTGTACTCTGTATTATTTAAAATCTTAAAATTATTTATTAATTTCATGTTATTAATATGATAAAGGTGATGTCCTCACTTTATTATTGTATTATGATAATTTTATTACTCTTTCTATTAACATTATTACTCTTTTGTGTTATATATAGAAGAAGTTGACCAATTTTATACAATTTACTGCTTAATCATATTTTAACAGATTCAAGTTATTCAATCAAAGTTAGCATTTCAACAGGTGCATCATATTTTAGAAAATATTGCACCCACTGCAAAAAATAGAACATCAAACTACATCATTCTTCATTAATCATTCGTATTACCCTGTTAGTTTCAAAAAATGGAAAATAGAATCTATAGAAAAACAACGGCTCCTAGTTCTTTGAGCATGTCGAACCACCAAATATCTATCTTAGATTGGATTGAACAACTAAATTTGTACGACCCATAAATTTAGCAGCATTCAACTAATTATTGTGAAATCATAGCTTCTATTTCGACTAACAATCCAAAACAAAACACTCTATCAACTCATTTACGTTCTCATTGTAATCAAAAGGAGAAAAAGAAAGAAGTAATAGCTTGGCATGTGTAGTTGTATCCTGTTTCGTTGGAAATAATGGTGATGGCCATGAAAGTGCAGCGGCTGTCCAGCATCTCCGGAATCCAGGCTCATAGTGGGATGGGTCAGTACAAGACTGACATGAACTAGCCTGAGAAAGTCCACCCTAGGACCGGCCCGCTACTATTCGTGGCCGGTCTTAGGGCAGTCTAGGAGCTCTAAGTGTGCCCCAATTGTGTCTATTTTTAAACCCAACTTCAATCGATGGACCGGCCTGGTTGATGCCCGAACCAACCCGAAACCAATCCCGCATTAGGTACGCATGTGTTTGTTTTATTTTTTTATGATATTGAAGTATTCTTGTACAGAATTACTTAAATTTATAATTATCTTTATGAAATAAATAAATAATAAATTAAATCACATAAAATTTATATATAGAAAAATAATAGTTAAGAATATATAATCTTTTTAAAAAAAAGGCCCAACAAGCCCTCGAGCCACTGGGTTGGGCTGGTCCCAAGTATTGATTCCTGGGATCGGCTAAGGACCAGCATGGTCCGAATCAGGCATAGGCCAAACCAACCCCTTTTTAATTGGTTCAATCTGGTCTTGGGTTGGGTTAGCGAAGCCTGGCCTATTGTGCATCTTGAGTTGGGGTTAGTTAGGTTGTTAGTTGATTATTCCTTTTTCCTCGCTGTTTCTGGACCTATTTTTAAAGTTGAGCTTCCTTGAGCTCACTACTGAGAATAATTGAATACAATCAATACACAGGAAAGTTTGCTCATAACAATCTGTGGCGTCAACACATTTTTTCACTGAAATTACAGTTTTCAACCTGGTACCAGAGCCTTCTTTTGAAGGTGTCTGCATACCTCTCTCATCAATGTACAAACCATGTTCGATTATATTCCTCAAAGGCGCCTAGAGGTTCAGAGGCAATGGAAGGGAATATTGTGAAGACTCAGACTGCTCCGGTGAATCAAAGTGCAATTGTAAACCAAACAACGGTAGATATGACTCTTACTGAAAACGAAAAAAGTGACTGGATCGGCCCAAGAATGCTCAAGCGGAAGCGGTAATGCGAAAATTCATAAATAAAAACGAAACATAACAAAACCATAATTCTATGGGGTGTACCCTTGGAGTTTCCTAAGATTGATATAGTTTATCACAATGCCAATAAAGTTAAATGGGGCCAATGGTAAAAGAAAAAAAATTGAGAGGTATATAAATCATAAATCAAAAGTTATCTCTTTGATTTGATTTACTTCGAATCCCCTTCATTTGGTTTGTTCAAATGTAGAGGCCCTCTAAAGTTACGTCCATACTCTAAAGTTACATCCACTAGAAAAGAAATTGGAAAAAAAAAAAACAAGTGTGTATTGGAGAGGGGCGGCCGAGTGGATGTATTAGAATGTGTCTAGGTTTATCCTATCATCCATAAGGTAATAAAATTCTTTCTTTCAAACAAAGGATGATTAACATGACACTTTCCAAAAGTGAATTTGTTAGTCAATAATTTCCTTTTTTAAGATTTTCCACCAACCTAGTTATGGGCTTCGCATTGGCCGATTTTATTAAATAAAATACAAAGCCCAATAATTTTAATTACATCCAATTTAATTAAAGCCAACTTAATTAATTTCATCATATATTTAATCCAATTAAATATATGAGTCCAATAAGCTTTTATTAATAAATAAGTCTAACTTATTAAATAATAAGGCCAAGCCCAATATAAATTAATCGTATTAATTTATTCTTGGGCTCCTCCATCCAATGGACCCCTCTCATTAATAAGTAATTCAATTACTTATGAAATTAATTTCTAATTAATTCGTCGTTCCTTCTCCGTGATTTGTGTGTGACTCTTTAGGTTTACCTTTCAACTAGACTTGGGCTGGTGTTAAACACTATTATTAATTAAATCTAATTTAATTAGTAATTCTCGATCAACCTTTGATCAAGAAATTCCATCACCATAAGTGGCCGTCTAGCAACGGTCTATGGCACTAGAGACTAGGCGAATATCCATACAAACTTTTAGACTCTTGAGTCCATACGGGTGTGGTCCTTCTTTCTACCGTCTGTCGGCCTTAGTCTTAGGGCATGGAATTGGGTGTCGGTTCCTATCCTGGACTAGGCGTCTATGCTTAATACTTGAGATCGCATTACGCCAAATTGCTCAATATAGAAACCTTTGTTTCCTATTCGATCAATTAATGGCCATAATTTTATAGAGCGTAAACGCATCTCCAAGTGCATAGGAGATACCTCTGTCACGTTTTGACAGGGAATGAATCCTCTTCTTCGAACTCACCGTTCTCGCTACATGCTTTGACTGTACTGGACAAGGCTTATGATGACCATGTTTGGGACGATCACCTCTCACACAAATCTAAGATACAGTCATCGCATTCACGTGACTGCGTAATTCCTCAAGTCTGAGGACTACTCCTATACTATCAAAGCCCGGGATTTGAGTCATATCGACCAAGCCTCCAAGCTTCTATATGATCATCCCCGCGAGTCAGTTCAGTCGATTCAACACCTAACCAATCGACCAATTAAGATTGCATAGATGTCCCTCGTATGTCGCCGATGAAACACGACATTCATCAAATGAATGTGACTCTTAGTGCAAGTCTTCATAGAACACTCGATGCCCATTCTAGAGGTCCTCAACTTGGAACATTTTAGACCCAACCCTAGACAGTTAGTTTCATGACCGCCATCCAATGCGCAGTCCAACTGTTTTACGGTTGTTAAAGTGGTTTGTGGGCTTTGTTGTGATGTTTGAAAGAAATTCAAATAAATGTGTAATGAGCACAACAAATGAAATGCTAATAGCGAATACTCATTTTATTCACTGAATAATATTATATAAAATTGAGTTATCGACAGAATAGATTACAAGTATGCTAATCTAATTGGCTTTCAGGTCACATATTCCAACACTTACAGCTTTATTCATCCGACCATCCTACCTGGATAGCAGCTCTTGCTGCAAAAATGAAGCTAGAATTTATATATATGGAAGATTGGTCCGACCTGCCGAAGTTTCAGAGGAGTTTAAGAAATGGAATCGTATTCATTCCATGTTGAAAACTTGGATCCTAAATTCTATTTCAAAGGATATAGTTGAGGCATTCATGTATATGAGTTCAACAAGGGATTTGTGGATGGAATTAGAAGCTCGATATGGTGAGAGCAATGTCCATCAATCTATCAATTACAACGTGAGATCAGATTCATCGTGCAAGGAAATAAGTCAGTGACAAATTACTATACCAATGAATGAAATTGTGGGATAAGTTGGCCTGCTTGGCACCAACTCCTAGATGCGCATATGTTGGATTCTACCGCTTGTGATGGAAATAAACCTAATAAACTTTCATTAGTTTATTTTAGTTGTAACTCTAGCCTATCTTAGCAATATCATGTAATAATGACGTTTGGTATAACGGACAATGCCATTTGTCCAAGAACTCAATGACGCATATTTCTTCTACTACCCTGGTCTCTGCTTCTTAAAATGTCATCTATAATATCTGTCCCTTAGCTAAACTTCATAGATTACCATTTCATTCCAGCAACATTCGCTCCAACTTCATCTTTGATCTTATCCATGTCGATATTTGGGACCTTATAGCAACACACATTCTCTGGGTGTCAATTTATTTGATGGGTGTCGAATCCACCAAAAATAATTCCTACGAACACTTTTGTAGATGTGTGAGTAGGGTCGATCCACAGAGATTGGTTTTAAATTAATTCCTTCAAAAAGGAAAATAATTAGGGGGAGTTTTGATTGTGAAGAAGAATAAAACTAAAAAGCTAATAAAATTAGAAGAGATAAATATAAGGAAGAGTATTCCAGTCAAAGACAGGACCACGCTTAATTCCACGGTTGATCATAGATGCAAAGATAACAATTATTCATGATAGATAAATTGGTTATGGCCATTTGGTACGACCTAACAACCTCACATTTCCTTACCTTGTGGATAGCCAAGGAATGTCCGTTGACTAAATCCCTAATCAGTAAACAACCTTGGGAATGTTCTCAAGATTTAATTTACCAACAACATTAAGAATTAGAAAGGCCCAATTCTAAACAATAAATTCCTACGAGGATTTATTTAAGTTAGATTGTGCATTCCCCACAATATAATCGAAAACTTCTACATAATCAATTATGTTATGTAACCACTAGTTATTGAATTAAACGAATAATTACGGATTTGCATGTTCAATTTGCTAGGCAAATATTCTTGACAATAAATCAGATTATTTGTAATAAAAGCACAGAGAACAACACAAATACCAATATGAATAAAAGTAGAAAGCATAAATTAGATCTCACAACTCGTTGGATTTAAGCGTTCACCAAGTCTTCATCCGGAATGAGAGGACTAGCTAGACATGCTAATGGAAGAACACATGAAAAGCAAAATAGGAAAATATTATAAAAGCGTAGACAAATAAAAGAGTTGAAAAGTTTTCTCTTAAAGTGAATTACATCACCTATTTTATAATAGCTAGATACCTAGTTCTACTAGCATTAGAAGTAGATTCCTAGTTGAACTAAAAGACTTATAGAGATAAAATTATAATCCTAGTTAAACTCTTCCTTCATCAGAGGTAGTCCAAGCAGCTCCGAACTCTTGCCAAAAATTGAGTTTGAGTCTTGTTTGAATTTCCATTTTGGTGTTTTTCTTCATTTTCCATTTCTTTTATCCTAATGCAGCAAAATAATATTTAATTTGGAGCATTTGGTCACAAAATAGGCTAAAATATTATATGAAATAAGCACAAAATGCGATCCTATTAAATATCCCCCCAGTTAACCCCTTGCTCGTCCTCGATGCAAAGAAATAGAGATAAAATAGTTGAAGAAGTTCATTCCAAACTTTATGGATCGTAAACGAAAGTAACAAGCAAGAATCTAGTTAAATGTTCAAAGAATGGTACATCATATGATAAAAGACAATTCAACAAACTTCAAACAAGTTTTCACAAGATGATCTTCATGAAAACTAAGCATGGAGAACAAGTGGACTATGCTCTCATATCTCCCAATCTCTCAAGTGTTTTTGGTTGAGTGTTTCGCTCAAATGCTTGATATGAAAATGGTTCACCATAGGCTTGATTATACACCAAAATCTCAACCACTTATAAATGTGCACACACTTGAATCAAGAGGTCTTATATTTTGGTTGTAATAGGGCTTTGGTTTGGGGGTAGGAAGAATAAGGAAATATGAGGTGAAAATCCATGGAACTAAATTAGAGCACCAAATAATAGATGTAGGAATTCAAGCTTTTCAAAATTGATTTATCTCATGCTCTTTCATGTGCCACTTTCCTCGACTTCAGCTATGCCTTTCCTTTAAAGAGAGAAAATATATTTTTTTCTTCTTGCCTTCCTTTTTTTTTTTCTTTTTCTCTTTTTTTTTTCTTGCCTTCCTTTTTTTTTCTTTTTCTCTTTTTTTTAAGGCATTTTCTCTCTTTTTTTTTTCTTTTAATTAAGGCATAGAACAAGATTTTCATGTGACATGTTAGCTCCCACTTAATGTCAAAACATATACTTAGAACACATCTTTATTTCCTTGACGCTCTACTAGTCCTTGGAAGGGCCAAATAAGGATAATAAAAAGACGGTAGAGTTTGTTTATACTTGGGGTTGCATAACAAGGAATTATGGCGTATAAGGCTCAAATGGGCTTACTGAGGGGAGTTGTATGTAGGTGGTGTTTTTAAGCTAAAGGGGTTTTTATCCTAGTGCCTTTATCATTTTCAAGTGTATGCATAAAGATGTGGCCTCGATATGGTTCAAAGCAAGTTCTAGGAAGACAAAATCATGAAGCATTACCTCTCGAGAAAAGAAACAATGTAGATTTTTATGAGTGTATAGGCTCAAAATTCCTCTCTAGGTAGGTTATGTCCACCAATTTTCCACATTAAATTTTCAAATTAAATCACCATTTGCAAAAATAAGTACTTAACCGTAAGTTGTCAGGAGTCATTAGATGCACATCCTTATCACACATTACCAAATTATTACTTGATTAGCCTAAGTCTTTGATCATAAAGCTAGTGTGAGAACAATGTAAAATATATTTGCTTCAACAAATATGGAAGGGGTAGCAAGCATCAATCAAAACAATTAATCCACCAAGACTCATTTTCTATCAAAGCAATCAAAACACCCTCCCCTCACTTAATTCCACATTGTCCCCAATGTGGTAAGCATGCATATTTAGGACGATAAAATAAGAGAAAGGGAGAAAGAGAGCGTCCCTTAGTGATTCGAGGGTAGGTGGTGGAACTGCGGGAGCTCGAGAATTGTGAGACCTTGAATGAGAGGGAGAGTCCCTTGTGGATGCTCATACCTTTTGACCTACAAAAATTGATTGTAGTGGTATCACAACATTCACAAGAAGTTAGATAAGAAAGAAGAAAAATAATAATAATAATAATTGAGAAAAAAGAAAAGGACATGGGTTGCCTCCCAAGAAGTGTATTTCTTTAGTGTCTTTGGCTAGACGTTGTTGTGCCTCAACTCAAATGAGTTGGACATTCTAAATCTACTTCTTCTATGTAATGCACCCAGTGATGGTGTGGATTTAGGAGAACTTGGCGGTCCATGGATGACTTCTTCCTTGAACTTATTTTGTCATGAAAGACTTTGTTCTTGTAAGTTCTTGGACTCGAGGTGGGGCTTTTGGTAATTGTTGTCTTAAATGCTCCTCCACCATCGAACACAGCATTTTTTTGCACCAAAGGATCAATAAAATCAACGAAAAATATAGAATGCGCATCATTAGAATATTCCATGGCACCACCAATTCTAAAGCTCATAACCTCATTATCAAATTCCATAGAGAGAATTCCAGCATCAACATCAATTTTGGTTTTTGAGGTTTTAAGGAATGGTCTTCCAAGCAAGATGGATGTAGAATTGAGAGAAATATCCCCCCTCATATCAAGCACATAAAAATCAGCAGGAAAAACCAATTTATTAACTTGCACAAGTACATCCTCAAGAACTCTTTTGGGGTCAACTACGGAATGATCGGCAAGTTGAAGAATAACCCCCGTTTCTTTCAATGGGCCAACATTTAATGATTCAGAAATGGTAAGAGGCATAATATTGATAGAGGCACCCAAATCACACATTGTTTTTTCTATTCCAATCTTTCCAATTTTGCAAGGGATAGAAAACGTACCTGAATCATTGCATTTAGGAGGTAGTTTTCTTTGAAGAATGGCAGATACATTTTCTCCCATACTTACCCTTTCATTATCTCTCAATTTAGATTTGTTGGTGCACAATTCCTTGAGAAATTTTGCATAGCGAGGTACTTGTTTAATTGCATTGAGTAGGGGAATATTTACCTCAACATTGAGTAATGTTTCAAGGATATCCTTCTCCTCTTCCTCCTCTTTGGACTTGGCCAATCTCTCCGGGAAGGAAGGTTTGGACATGAACACCTTGGAATTGTCCTCGCTGACTTGGTTGGGTTTTTCAATTTCTTTTGGAAGAATTTCGAATGCATCCTCTGTTTTTCCCTGTTGTGCGTGCCCACGCCTAGTGCTATTTCGAGTTGTAGCTCTTTTTCACTGCACAAGGTAATAGCACTAACATTTTGTTTAGGATTACTAATAGTTTGGGAGAAAAACTTACCTTGAGACTCCAAACGGCTAACGGAGGAGGCCAGATGGCTCATTTGAGATTCTAAATTTTGTATGCTCAAGCGAGTTTCTTGTTGGAATTGTTGGGTGCTCAAGGCGAGTGTCTTCACGATATCCTCCAAGGACGTACCATTATTGGGATTGGTTTGAGGTGGTGGTGGTGGTGGTTGGTGTGGAACTCTCTGAAAGTTTTGAGGTTGATTGTCATACCTCAAATTTGGGTGATCTCTCCATCCAGGGTTGTAGGTATTGAAAAATGGGTCATGTCTCCTTTGTTGTTGGCCCAAAAATCCACCGACGGCGTCAGCATGTTCGGTTGATTCTTCGTGAAGTGTAGGACAAGCGTCGGTGTAATGTCCCGAAGATGTACATATCCCACAAGTTTTGACTTGTTGAATGCTTTCCCCTATAAATTTTTCAACAAGAGAAGTAAGTTTATCTAAACGTTCATCAATCGAAGTACTTACCTCGTTTACCCTTTGTGGGGGGTTGTCGTTTCTACTACCGAATTGTTGATTATTAGCCGCCATGGTTGTAATTAGATTGCGTGCTTCGATAGGAGTTTTCTCATACAAAGCACCACCACTAGCTGCATCCACCAAGCTTCTATTTGCCTCAGACAATCCTTCATAAAAATATTGAATTAGAAGATGGTCGCGGATTTTGTGATGAGGGCCACTCTCCACCAATTGCTTGAATCTCCCCCAATATTCATACAAACTTTCACCGGAGAATTGACGTATTCTACTTATTTCCTTCCGAATGTTTGTAGTCCTTGAAGCGGGGAAGTAGTTCTCAAGAAATAGTTTCTTGAGCTCGTTCCAATTAACAATAGATCCCGAAGGTAAGGAGTAGAGCCAATCTTTTGCTTTATCGCCCAATGAGAATGGAAAGGCTCTTAGCTTGATTTGTTCTTCGGTGACTCCTTGAGGTCTCATGCCGGAACACACCACATGGAATTGTTTGAGGTGTTTGTGTGGGTCTTCACGTGCAAGACCACGAAAAGTAGGAAGTAAATGAATTAGGCTAGATTTAAGTTCAAAATCAACATTTAAATTAGGATATTCAATGTAGAGTGGTTGTTGATTTAAGTCAAAGAAAGTCATTTCTTTGATCGTTCGTTCTAGATTTTGAGCCATGACTTCGTCTTTAGAGTCGTTAGACGTGGACACGTCTAACTCAGACTCTACTGCTGGTTTGGAAGAAGTAGAAGGCTCCTCCTTGTGTTGCTTGATTTCTTTTTGGAGCCTACGAGCGGTCTTCTCGATCTCTGGGTGAAATTCAAGTTCACCTATACGCGAAGAACGTGGCCTAAAACCAAGTAACTAGAAAAAGAAATTAATTTAAAGACACCAATCCCCGGCAACGGCGCCAAAATTTGATGGGTGTCGAATCCACCAAAAATAATTCCTACGAACACTTTTGTACATGTGTGAGTAGGGTCGAATCCACAGAGATTGGTTTTAAATTAATTCCTTCAAAAAGGAAAATAATTAGGGGGAGTTTTGATTGTGAAGAAGAATAAAACTAAAAAGCTAATAAAATTAAAAGAGATAAATATAAAAGAAGAGTATTCCAGTCAAAGACAGGATCACGCTTAATTCCACGGTTGATCATAGATGCAAAGATAATAATTATTCATGATAGATAAATTGGTTATGGCCATTGGTACGACCTAACAACCTCACCTTTCCTTACCTTGTGGATAGCCAAGGAACGTCCGTTGACTAAATCCCTAATCAGTAAACAACCGTGGGAACGTTCTCAAGATTTAATTTACCAACAGCATTAAAAATTAGAAAGGCTTTCTAACCAATAAATTCCTACGAGGATTTATTTAAGTTAGATTGTGCATTCCCCACAACATAATCGAAAACTTCTACATAATCAATTATGCTATGTTACCACTAGTTATTGAATTAAACAAACAATTACGGATTTGCATGTTCAATTGGCTAGGCAAATATTCTTGACAATAAATCAGATTATTTGTAATAAAAGCACAGACAACAACACAAATACCAATATGAATAAAAGTAGAAAGCATAAATTAGATCTCACAACTCGTTGGATTTAAGCGTTCACCAAGTCTTCAACCGGAATGAGAGGACTAGCCAGACATGCTAATGGAAGAACGCATGAAAAGCAAAATAGGAAAATATTATAAAAGCGTAGAGAAATAAAAGAGTTCAAAAGTTGTCTCTTAAAGTGAATTACTTCACCTATTTATAATAGCTAGATACCTAGTTCTACTAGGATTAGAAGTAGATTCCTAGTTGAACTAAAAGACTTATAGAGATAAAATTATAATCCTAGTTAAACTCTTCCTTCATCAGAGGTAGTCCAAGCAGCTCCAAACTCTTGCTAAAAATTTGAGTTTGAGTCTTGTTTGAATTTTCATTTTGGTACTTTTCTTTATTTTCCATTTCTTTTGTCCTAACTACAAAATAATATTTAATTAGGAGCATTTGGTCACAAAATAGGCTAAAATATTATACGAAATAAGCACAAAATGCGATCCTATAATTATTCTCACTATTGTTGATGATTTTAGTAGAGCAACTTGTACATTTCTAATAAGACACGAGACTCTATATCTTACAAAAATTTTGCATCTTGTTCAGACACAATTTGACAAGAGAATAAAGTGTGTGAGATCAGATAATGGCTGGAATTTCTCAACGAGCAATGTCAAAATTCTTTCATATCCCTGGGATCATTCATCAAAAGAGTTTCACGTACGCACCACAACAAAATGGAGTAGTGGACTGTAAGCATAGGCATCTTCTAGAGGTATGATGTTTCAGGTTTTACTTCCTAGGAAATTTGTGGGTGATGCCATTCTTTCAACTACTTATCTCATAAATAAGTTCTACTCTCGTCTTCTTAATTGTAAAACACCATTTCACATTCAATACAACAAGCCAACCTCGTATGAACACCTTAAAACATTTAGTTGTCTTTATTTTGTTGTCAATAAATCCAAATTTATCGGCTTGCCTCTAAATGTATCTTCTTGGGTTACCCCCTGGTCAGAAAGCATATAAAGTCTATGATCTCGAATCTTACCACACATTTGTGTCTCGCGATGTTAAATTCCATGAATATGTGTTTCCTTTTGCTCATGTTAATCCTACTCCTGCACACTGTCCATTGTCAAAGATTCCACTTGCCGCAAATGCTGTTGACCCCATACCTCCGACAAATTTATCCCTACCCAAACCATCTCTCCTACCTTCTTCCCATTCTGATTCTACTACTATCCCTTACACACAACCTAGACGGTCACAGAGGGACCATCAGCAACTATCTTCACTTAATGACTTTGTATGTCATATAGATGATCGTGCCTCTACACCAACTCTCAGAAACTTTACCCCTACATCCTTGAAATTTATGGCATCATTATCTATTTTGTAGGAACCATGGACTTGAAAGCTGGCTTCTATTAGTACCCCATGGGTGAATGCTATGAACCAAAAGCTTATAGCCTTTGAGAACAATGACATGGACGTTGGTCCATTGCCTAAAGGGAAGAAGACCATTAGTTGTAAGTGGGTTTTAAATTGAAATGGAAATATGATTATTCTGTTGATCGTACAAAGCCCGACTAGTGGCCAACGACTACACCAAGATTGATTACACTAAGAGCTTCTGACCAATTGCTAAAGTTGTTACGGTGCGCTTCGCTTGGCTGTTGTTATAGACTTTCGATGGCCCATGCACCAGATTGATACAAATAACGACTTTCTTCACGGTCATTTGCAAGAAGAAATTTATATGACTCCTCTTAAAGGTTATGTTGTTGATCCAGGCCATGTTTGCCGCCTAAAACGCTCATTATATGGTTTGAAAGTATGATTCGGATAAATGGAATCGAGAATTCTCCAACCAACTTTGTTTGGTTTTCATCCTTCTACCCATGACTATTGTCTTTTCACCAAACGTGTTGACTGATGATTGCATTGGTCTTTTGGTCTATGTCGATGACTTTCTCGTTATGGTTCCTACAGAAGAATTGATCTCTCAGATTAAGGTCTATCTTGATGATATTTTTACTATCAAGGATTTAGGAATTTCCTTCGGCTCCAAATTGTGGGATCTGCTCACAGCACCTGCATTACGCTGTCCAAGTATATCTTGGATATTATTACTGATTGTGGGATTCAGCAGGCACTTTCCGCCACTACTCCTTTGCCGCAGGGCATGAAATAACATTCTCATACTGATTCTTATTTGAATGGTCTTAAACCTTATCCTCGTTTAGTGAGGCGTTTGCTCTATTTCAGCTTCACGTGCCCTGATATTTCACATGGCATTCCACAACTTATCCAATTCCTCCAAAATTCATGTGAGGATCACTGGCATGCGGTGCTGCATGTGGTTTGCTATTTGAAAGGGTCTCCTACTAAAGACCTTCTCTTTCCTTCCTATCTTGTAACCTACTGTATTGCGGATTAGCGTTCTTGTGTGGATTTGCACCGTTCACTGACTATATTTTGTATTTTTCTTGGAGATGCCCTTGTTTCCTGGAAAATGAAGAAGTAGTGTACAGTTTCTCGGTCCTCTGTTGAGGCCGAATATCATAGCATGGGGCCTACTATTTGCGAATTCAAGTGGATCTCGTATATCCTTTGTGATTTTGGGACTGTTGTCCTACGCTCATTCCTTTGCATTGCGATAATCCGACAGCCTTACATATCACAGCCAACAAGGTGTCTGATGAACGAACCAAGCACTTCGATATTGATGGTCACATTGTCCGTGATTGTTAAAAAGAAGGGCTTCCTTGCTCTTTTTGTTCGATGTTGCAAACAATTTGCTTACATGTTTACCAATATTCCTTTGGGAGCTACCTTCGATTCTTTGCTGTGCAAGTAGGGTTTGATCTCCGGTAATCGACATCCAACTTCTGGGGAGGATGTTCGAAATAATGGTGATGGCCATGAAAGTGCAACTACAGTATAGCATCTTCAGGATCCAGGCTGAAGAAAGATGAAGACGCGCTATCCATACAACATGTTTTTTATATTTGAAAAATACATTTGTTATGCATATATAGTTTTTATGTCCAGCTGTTAATTTTGACAGGTGTTCAAGTTGGTTGGGGTTAGTTAGGTTGTTAGTTAGTTATTCATTTTTCCCACTGCTTTTGGACCTAAACTTACAGACAAGCTCTTTGAGTTCACTTCTGAGTAGTGATGGCAACGGGGCGAGTCTGGTGCGGGTTTGCCCTTGCCTGGACCCGGACCTTCCCCTTTTCGTAAACCCCGAACCCGTACCCTGCATCGCCTGGAAAAACCTCGACCCCACCCCATCCCCTTAAAAACCAACCCCGCCAAACCCGTCCTGCAAGCCCACCCCATTTCGCATGATTTTAATTTTTTATTTATTTAATTAAATAATATCAATTTCAATTTAGTAATTTACCATAGATTTTTTTTATCTACAATGAATTATATAATACAACGAATATATTCAATTAATATTTTATTTTTTCAATAAGCAATATTAATTTATATTTAACCAAAACATTTATCTAATTTTTTAATTTCACCGATAAGTAATCTCCAATTTTGATTAACATAGTTTTAACTAAAATAAATTATATAATACAAATAGTACATTCAACTAATATTTTCTATAAGTAATACTAAATATTATTGTAAAGTTAGGTAATCTAACATAACTTTTTTATCTAAAATAAATTATATAATACAAATACTACATCCAACTATTTTATTTTTGATATTTTGCATATAGAGTTGGATATATGCAAAATTATTTAAAAATTTACCTATAACATCATAATTTTCTATTAATAATGTATTAGATATGAATAAATAAATAATAAAAAAATTTAAAAAATAGACCGGGGTGGGTTCAAAATGGATCCGATACAAAACCCATAACCAATGCACTCATGGATCTACTATTCGACGCTGGTTCAGAAAACTTTTTATTAATAAAAAATATTCTTGTTCTTATTTCATAAATACTTTTATTAGTAAGATTTTTAAATTTTTTATATACTAAAATTATATTAGTATAATATTAATTTTCATATTTTCTTAATACAAAATAAAGAGAAGGGTTATTCAGTAAGCTTACAAAAAATATTCTTTTCTTCTCAATCTGTTTTTCTAGTACCAAACAAGTAGATGTATGTGAAATTTACGCCACTTCCAATTATACCAAATAACTTGAAGAAAAACTATTATTTTTTTCTTTCCCATCCCCCGTTTACTTTCGTTTATCTCTCATTTGAACCAAATAAACCCTTAGTTAACATAAATCAAGTGAAAAAACTTGCAAAAGTCTTAAATGTTGGGCATATGCCTCTAACATGTTGTTTTGAAGTCAGAGCGGACTAACAATGGGTTTTTTATTGATTTCTCTCGGAAAAACATGATTTGAAGCTTGAATTTCTTGAAATCCTGCTATCGTAAAAAGACACACCATCTGTGTACTATAAAAAATGGAGAATTTCAGATGAGCATTGATAGGGTTAAATAGATGAGTTATAAAGCATGAGATCAACCATAAAAATCATAAATTACAAAAAAAATAGATAAGTTAAAAGCAGAATGGAGTGCATGCGAACTACACACACTACTACATCTAAAACTACACACTCTTCACACGGAATTCACGTTGACGCCACGGCCGACGAGGATGAAGACGATATGGTGGCGAGGATAGACGACGGAGAGTTGCGGAATGTTGTTGACGAACATGGAGAGCAGGCGAACAGCAACAATGCTGCAGCAACTGATGACAGATTGGACGGGGAAGATGCGCCGGCGATTAATCAGTCCCCCATAGAGTTTCAGTTTGCAGATTTTATTGTTTTGGCCAATAGAGTAATCGAAAAAGGGGAGGATGAATCTGTTCGTGCACTGAATGATCTCCACTGGCGTTGGACAGCGAAATATGGAGAAAGCGACAGGAATTCGCAGGAGCTGTTGTTTCGCCGTTTGGTGTGCTTGACGACTGAACAGGTGGAGGAGCATCCTCTTTGCTTTTCGTCGTCGTTGCAGATCTCAGAAAATAGGGCTACTGCAGATTTGAATCTGAGGGTCTCTATAGTGCTGCTAGCGGCGGGAGATGAAACTGCCATTGTTGCGCAGGCAATTACTCCTAGCCCAAATCGGATACAGAACATTGGAGAACCGGAGATGATGATGATGATCACTGCTGCCAATACTACAGCCACTGCACAGATGGCGCCGGCGACTGGACGAGCTGAAATTGCTAAAACCGCCACTGCAGCAGTTTCGACTATTTAAGTAACGCTGCCGAACTGCCTACTGCCGACGCTGTTTCTATTGATGCTGCGCCAGTGTACGTGACTGTGACTGCCATGTCACAATTCCAGGCTCAAGAAAGAGGTAGACACGCTATCCATACAACAAGCTTTTATAAGTGAAAATCTACTTTCTTATGCATATATATTTTTTATGTGTCCAGCTGTTAATTGTTAAGTTGACACGTGTCCAAATTGGTTGAGGTTCAACGTGCATAGTGGGCTGGTTCGGTTCAAGATCGAGATGAACCAGCCTGAAAAAGTCCACCCTAGGACCGACTCGCTACTACTCATGGTCGGTCTTAGGGCAGTCTTGGAGCTCTAAGTGTGTCTTAATTGTGTCCATTTTAAACCCAAGTTCAGTCCATGGACCGGCCCGATTGAGGACCAAGCCCAAACCAATCCCGCATTAGGTACGCATGTGTTTATTTTATTTTTTTATGATATTGAAGTGTTCTTATATAGAATTACTTAAATTTATAATTATCTTATGAAATAAATAAATAATAAATTAAATCATGTAAAATTTATGTATACAAAAATAATAGTTAAGAATATATTATCTTTTTAAAAAAAGGACCAACAAGCCCGGTCCAAGGCCAGGTGGTCCCAAGCCACTGGGTTGGGCTAGTCCCATGTATTGATTCCTGGGACCGACCAAGGACCAGCATGGTCCCAAGAAGGCCTAGGCCAAACCAACCCCCTTTTAATTGGTTCAATTCGGTCTTGGGTTGGGTTAGCCATGCCTGGCCTATTGTGCATCTTGAGTTGGGGTTAGTTAGGTTGTTAGTTGATTATTCCTTTTTCCTTGCTGTTTCTGGACCTATTTTTAAAGTCGAGCTTCCTTGAGCTCACTATAGAGAATAATTGAATACAATCAATACACTGAAAATTTTGCTCATAACATTCCGTGGCTTCAACAAATTTTTTCACTGCAAGTACAGTTTTCAACATGGTATCAGAGGCTTCTTTTGAAGACCTCTGCATACTTCTCTCATCAATGTACAAACCTTGTTCGATTATATTCCTCAATGGCACCTAGGGGTTCAGAGGCAATGGAAGGGAATGTTGTGGAGACTCAGACTGCTCCGGTGAATCAAAGTGCAATTGTAAACCAAACAACGGTAGATATGACTCTTACTGAAAACATCAAAAAATGCGAGTGGATCGGCCCAAGAATGCGCAAGTGGAAGCGGTAATGCGAAAATTCATAAATAAAAACGAAATATAATAAAACCATAATTCTAAGGGGTGTACCCTTGAAATATCTGAGGATTCGATCTAATTTATCACAATACCAATAAAGTTAAACGGGGCTAATGGTAAAAGAACAAAAAATGAGAGGGACATAAATCATAAATCATAAATCAAAAGTTACCTCTTTGATTTGATTTACTTCGAATCTCCTTCATTTGGTTTGTTCACACAAGGCTTTAACGTAGAGGCCTTCTAAAGTTACGTCCATACCACACTAGAACAGGGATCCCTCAACTCAATTTGCTATAAAATAAATTGGAAAAAAAAAACAAGTGTGTATTGGAAAGGGGCAGCCGAGTGGATGTATTAGAATGTGTCTAGGTTCATCCTATCATCCATAAGGTAATAAAATCCTTTATTTCAAATAAAGGATGATTAACATAGCACTTTCCAAAAGTGAATTTGTTAGTCAATAATTTCCTTTTTTAAGATTTTCCACCAACTTAGTTATGGGCTTTGCATTGGCCGATTTTATTAAATAAAATACAAGGCCCAATAATTTTAATTAAATCCAATTTTACTAAAGTCAACTTAATTAAGTCCATCATATATTTAATACGGATTAAATATATGAGTCCAATAAGTTTTTATTAATTAAAAAGTCTAACTTATTAAATAATAAGGGCAAGCCCAATAAATTAATTTTATTAATTTATTCTCGAGCTCCCCCATCCAATGGACCCCTCTCATTAATAAGTTTTCATCCTTCTACCCATGAATATTGCCTTTTCATCAAACGTATCGACTGATGATTGAATTGGTCTTTTGGTCTATGTCGATAACGTTCTCATTATGGTCCTTACAGAAGAATTGATCTCTCAGGTTAAGGTCTATCTTGACGATATTTTTACTATCAAGGATTTAGGAATTTGCTTGGGCTCCAAATTGTGGGATCTGCTCACGAAACCTCCATTACGCTGTCCAAGTATATCTTAGATATTATTACTGATTGTGGGCTTCAGCAGACACTTTCCGCCGCTACTCCTGTGCCGCAGGGCATGAAATTACATTCTCATACTAATGCTTACTTGAATGGTCCTAACCTTATCCCCATTTAGTAAGTTGTTTGCTCTATTTCAGCTTCACGCGCTTTGATATTTAACATGGCATTCAACAACTTAGCCAATTCCTCCAAAGTTCATGTGAGGCTCACTCGCATGTGGTGCTGCATTTGGTTTGCTATTTCAAAGGGTCTCCTACTAAAGACCTTCTCTTTTCTTCCTATCTTGTAACCTACTGTGTTGCGGATTGGCGTTCTTGTGTGGATTTGCACCGTTCGATGACTAGGTTTTGCATTTTTCTTGGAGATGCCCTTGTGTCCTGGAAAATGAAGAAGCAGTGTACAGTTTCTCGATCCTCTACTGAGGCCGAATATCATAGCATGGGGCCTATTATTTGCGAATTCAAGTGGATCTCATATATCCTTTGTGATTTTGGGATTGTTGTCCTACGCCAATTCCTTTGCATTGCGATAATCCAACCGCCTTACATAGCACGGGCAACAAGGTGTCTGATGAACGAACTAAGCACTTGGACATTGACGGTCACATTGTTCGTAATTGTTACAAAGAAGGGCTTCCATGTTGCAAACAACTTGCTTACACGTTTAACAAAATTCTTTTGGGAGCTACCTTCGATTCTTTATTGTGCAAGTAGGGTTTGATCTCCGGTGATCGACGTTCAACTTCTGGGGAGGATGTTGGAAATGATTGTGATGGCCATGAAAGTGCAACTACAGTATAGCATCTCCAGGATCCAGGCTGAAGAAAGAGGAAGATGCGCTATCCATACAACATGTTATTTATATCTGAAAATGTATTTCACATGCATATATAGTTTTTATGTCTAGTTGTTAATTCTGACAGGTGTTCAAGTTGGTTGGGGTTAGTTAGGTTGGTAGTTAGTTATACATTTTTTCTGCTGCTTTTGGACCTAAACTTACAGACAAGCTCTCTTGAGTTCACTTCTGAGTAGTGATGGCAATGGGGCAAGTCTGGTGCGGGTTTGTTCTTGCCCGGACCCGGACCTTCCCCTCTTCGTAAACCCCGAACCCGTACCCTACCTCCCCTGGAAAAACCCCGACGCTCCCCCATCCCCTTAAAAGCCCAACCCCGCCAAACCCGTCCTGCAAGCCCACCCCATATCGCATGATTCTAATTTTTTATTTATTTAATTAAATAGTTCAATTTAATAATTTAAAACTACACACTCTTCACACGGAATTCACGTTGACGCTGCGGCCGATGAGGATGAAGACGATATGGTGGCGGGGATAGATAGCGGCGAGTTGGGGAATGTTGTTGACGAACATGGAGGGCAGGCGAACAGCAACAACGTTGCAGCAACTGATGAAAGATTGGACGGGGAAGATGCGCCGGCCCTTAATCAGTCCCCCATGGAGTTTCAGTTTACAGATTTTATTATTTTGGCCAATAGAGTAATCGACAAAGGGGATGACGAATTTGTTCGCGTACTGAATGATCTCCACTGGCGTTGGACAGCGAAATATGGAGAAGGCGACAGGAATTCGCAGGAGTTGTGGTTTTGCCGTTTGGTAGGCTTGACGTCTGAACAGGCAGCGGAGGATCCTCCTTGCTTGGCGTCGTCGCTGTAGATCTCTGAAAATAGGGTTACTGCAGATTTGAATCTGAGGGTCTCTATGGTGCTGCTAGCGGCGCAAGATGAAACTTCCATGGTTGCGCAGGCGATTACTCCTAGCCCAGATCGGATACAGAACATTGGAGAACCAGAGACGATGATGATGATCCCTACTACGAATACTGCAGACACTGCATAGATGGCTCCGGTGACTGGATGGGCTGGAACTGCTAAAACCGCCACTGCAACGGTTTCGGCCGTTAAAGTAACTCTGCCGAAACTGCCTACTGCCGACGCTGTTTTCGTTTATGCTGCGCTAGTGTACGTGACTGCGGCTGCCACATCACAATTACCGACGTCTTCGCCCACCGGAATCTTCGTCGGTAATGTGCCACTGCAACCTTGTTCGAACTTCATGAATTATTACGATAAAATTACCAATATTTTCCATAATTCGACTCGAAAAATATTTACTTATGTTCCACCTATGATGAAAAATAGCAATATTATTGTACGACCCACGATGGATATGGTTCGAGATGGTTCATGTCGCTGGAATGCGAGAGCAGTGGGTTATTTTTTGGGCAAAAGACCGTATTTTCATCACGTAAAAGACTATGTCAAATCTATTTGGCCATTGTTAACAGAAGTCACGGCCATGGCAAATGGATTTTTCTTCTTTGGATTCAAAACTATAGTGGCAATGGAAGAAGTTATAGAGGGCGGACCATGGTTGTTCCAAGGACAACCAATTGTATTGCAAAAATGGGAGTCGGACATGGTCTTACGTAAGCTGAAACATACCCAAGTCTGAGTTTGGAATAAACTTTGACACTTGCCAGTTTAATTGTGGACTAATGATGGCTTGAGTATGGTTGCAAGTGGCATTGGACGACCTCTTGATCCGCATGCATGAGACTGGATTTTGCTCGTGTATGTGTCATGCTTGACATCAATGCCAAACTCCCGAAGCATTTGGTTATTATGTCGCCAATAGAGGAAGGAGGAGAAATTGCATGTAAGGTTGACGTAGAATACGAGTGGTTGCCCCCTAAATGCACCACTTGCATGAGCTTCGGACATGCCATGAAGGATTGCCCTCCCGTGAAAGTACCGAAACCGCCGATCAATGTTTATGCGTAGATGGCACGAGTGCAGCCACCCATAGTTGAATCGGGTAAGGCTGTGGAGGAAGACAAAAATAACTCAGGTGGAGATATTAATCAGCAGCCTATTGTATCTGAGACTCCGAGTACCCTTATCGCACAAGGAGTCAATGAAGCAAGGAACAAGGGTAAGGAGTTAGTCATCTTTAATACTTTTGATTCACTTAACTCCCTTGATGATGCAGATGATACCATTCGAGGTCCTAACATAAGCAGCCCTGCCACGGGTGATCCATGTTGAACGCTGCTATATGGAATGTGCGTGGCGTGAACAAAAGGGACCATCAGCTGGCACTGAAAGACGTAGCAACTGAGTTCAGGTTACAATTTATTGGCCTTCTTGAAATGTGTGTAAGAAATACTAATATTGATCGTATATAATCTTTCTTACTGCCTCAATGGAAGTGGTTTGTTGATCCTGTGTCTGTTGGAAATCGTATATGGATTGCATGGGACGATACTATTCTTGATGTTAATGTGATAGAGTTGGGTGATCAATTTGTACACTGTCGTGTAACGTTAGAGCACTCCATACGAATGTGATTATTACTGTTGTGTATAGTGCCAATGAAATTGCTGAGCGGTGTGAGTTGTGGCGATCACTGGAGGTGCTTGCAGGTCGGTGTGTGGATGACCCGTGGATAGTAGGATGAGATTTTAATGTTTTTCGTGACCTCAGTGAGGTGTGTGGTAATTTTGGTGATATCACATTGGCGATGGATGAATTTAATACATGCGTACAAGATACGGGATTGCTACAAATGCCTATGCAGGGTGAATGGTACACATGGCATAACCGGATTTCGAATTCGCCAAGTTTGTGGAAGCGTTTGGATCGGATGCTCATACATAACATAGGGGCTTGAGCGTTTCCCTAACTCATACTATTCAAACCTCACTCCACACACCTCGAATCATTCACCATTGGTGCTATATGGGGATCGACAACAACAACTGGGAGGTATTTTTAGATCTGATAATTACCTTACTCTTTCACCAGATTTTATTCCCAATATGCAGAATGTCTGGCAACACGACATTATTGGAGTGCCTATGTACGCGATTATGCGGAAACTAAAAGCTTTAGAGACAGTATTCAGACAGCAACGGCGTAATAAAGGAGATCTTTCGGAGAATGTACGCCTGGCTAAAGGATTCCTTGAGGAAGCATAGATCTTGGTTAGCTTTGATAGACAAAATAACCTCTTTCTACTCCTGGAACACCTTTGTCGTTTGCTATACGCTAAGGCGGCAAAATTGGAACAAATCATGTTACAGCAGCAAGCTAAGATGCAATGGATGAAGGATGGGGATCAATGCTCACGAGTCTACTTTTGCAAGATAGCTCAGTGACGTGCCACTCGAAGAATCTTGCAAATAAATGATGAACATGGGACCACCTACTCAGAGCCAGGAGTGGATATTCATGAGTTTGTCTCCTTCTATCAGGCTCTGTTAGGAGGAGAAAGACGGAGGCAGGTGATAGATTTTCGGTATCTGAGGCCATGGGCTAGACATGTCCCCAATGAGGAGGAAGGGCTTCAGCTCCTTAGACCCGTCATTGTAGTTGACGTCAAACAGACAATGTTTGACATTGCTGAAGATAAAGTACCTGGACCTGATGTGTTCTCATCAGTTTTTCATAAAGCTGCATGGCCAATCGTGGGTTCGGAGGTTATGAAGGCAATCTTGGAGTTCTTTACCACTGGAAAACATTGGAGCAAATCAACACCACACTTCTGGCACTTATCCCTAAGGTACATGCCCCTATGTTGGTTACAGATTTTCGCCCTATTTCGTGTTGTAATGTTTTATATAAGATTATTGCCAAACTTATTGTGCAAAAGCTGAGTATGGTGTTGGATAAGTTGATAAGCCCTTGTCAGGATGCCTTTATTCCTGGTCGTAGTATTGGAGACAATATACAGTTAACTATTTACAGGCTACAATCAGGCGCGCCTACCTCCTAGATGTGCACTGAAAGTGGATATCCGGAAAGCTTATGACAGGGTAGAATGGGATTTTCTACTTGTAGTGTTACACCTGTTTGGATTCCTGACTACGTGCATTAGGTGGATAGAGGAGTGTGTCACGACACCCTCGTTTTCCGTCGGGCTGAATGGGAAACCTCAGGGTTTCTTTTGGGATCGAGAGGGTTATGGTAGAGGGACCCTTTATCACGATATTTGTTTGTTCTCGTAATGGAGTTTCTGCATTTGATTCTTCTGCAGATGATTTATCAGGATATGCATTTTTCCTTTCATTGGAAATGTGAACCTTCTGGATTATTTAGCTTGGATTTGCAGATGAACTATTGCTACTCTGCAAAGCTGATATGGACTCTATAGGGGTTTTTAAGCAAGGGTTGGATCTATTCGCCTCCTGGTCAGATAAGAGCCATATTATCATCTCTCGATCTGCACAAGGGATATGGGAGCAGCTATTACTGATGCTCGACTTCCAGGAAGGGCACCTTCCGATGAGGTACTTGGGAGTTTCTCTACTTTCCTTTAGAATATCGTTAACAAACTGCTAGCCTTTATTATTGAAAATTGATCAACGCATTAAAGGTTGGGAATGAATGAGATTATCATATGCTGGGATACAGATTATTAAATTTGTTCTTATGGCATTAAGTATATATCGGGCTTTTGCATACAACCTACCAAAGGTGTTATAAGGGAGATTGAGAAGCATGTGAGAGCTTTTGAGTGGAAGGACACAACGACCAGTGGATATGCCAAAGTGACATGGAGGGATGTCTGTAGACCGGCGTCAGAGGGGCGTTAGGGCCTAAGGGACATCGCTACTTTAAACCGTGCATTGATGAGCAAGAAGTTGTGTGATAGAACATCAATCTGGGTAGAATGGTTATATAACGGGCGGCAACGTGATAAATCTGTATGGACGGTCACTGACAATGGGGGTTCGTTGGGCTTGGGACAACGGACAAGCTCACTGGTGTTATTATAGAGGGGCAATGGCATTGGTCTCTCATTATGGACATTGAGTGCTTGGAGATTTTGCATGCATTACTCATAATTCATGGCGAAACAGATCATATTATCTGGCGATTCGAGATGGGACGACCCACAGTTGTATCTCCTTATAGGCTATTAGACCCACCGGGACCCAAGGTAGGTTGGTATTCACTAGTCTCGGGTTTCCTGAAGATCCCTAGGTATAATTTCATCCTATGGCTTGCGATTTTGGGGAAACTATCCACAGCTAATGAACCATGGCGCTCATACCTAGGCGCCTGTATATTATGTGATGAGGGCACAACAGAGACACATACTCATCTATTCTTTTGATGTCGTTATGCCAGAAGATACCTAACAGCAATTCGGCTGCTTGTTCGATTTGAATGGCCTAATAGACAGTGGCCACGAGATGTTGAGTGGGCTGCAAGGAAATGGAGAGGAAAACATATCATTAACTTGGCTTATCGTGCACTCCTTGTTGCTTGCATTTACCACATTTGGAGGGAATGAAATTTGAGACGCTTTGAGCATACGGAGCGACCACCAAGCATCATAGCCACCATCATTGTGGAAGATATTAGACAGAGGATTATCAGTGTTAATTGATCTCGTTTTGTTAGTTCATGTGCGTTATATAGATTATGGCGTATCCCTTGACCTGTCGAGGGAGAAACCACCAGTTGAGCATTGTTGTACTATACGATCTTGTTTTATTAATAAAACTTATATTTACCAAAAAATAAAAACAGATAAATTCCTACATAGATCTAAAAGATTATATCTTTGGTCTAAACCTTTAACAAGAATACGTGTTTTGATATTTTTTCCCAATTAGGTGGAATAATTAAGGTTTAAGTTATTTCTATTAATAATAGTTTAACAAATATATAAAGCATTGAGTTCTTTCCCAATCACATATTCAGATTTTTAAATGTATAAAGCATTAGTATATTCACATAAAACTAACGACTAGATAGAGTGTATTTATCCTTAGTTTGTGCTACATTTAAGGAAAAATAATGAAAGCAGTGAAAGCGGAAATTAAATTGAATTTAAAATCCAATTAAGAGAGTGTATCTCTTGATTTTTCAGGCATTCCATACTTAAAAACATAAATAATAAATAAAAATATGCATAAATGATTTTGGTGGCTTAAGGCAGAAAGAAAAAACAAATAAAAATCTAACCACGAAATTATACCATTTTGATTTTGTCCGAATCTGCTTTGCTCGTTGTTCCTTCTCCGGATCTGCATTCACGCAAAGATCAACTTAAACCTCCTCTTCCTTCATCCACATCACACGTCGGAAGCATAATTTTCAATACCACTGTTAGATGACTTGAGATCTTGCAGTAGAAACTATTTCTATTGAAGAAAATGGATTCAATTCTCACTCTCAAACTAGTGAATCGAATTTAATTAACTTTTCTTGAAACTTGTTCAAGAAGAACTTGATGGAGAAGGGAAGAGAGAGTAGTGGATGGATTGTGAGAGATGTAGAGTAGAGAGAAAAAGCTAATTTTTCAAAACACTGAGATGAGAGATGTTGGGAAAAATAATACACTTGGTGTGTTATACGTCATCATGGCCGAGTGGGGTCTGTAGAGGAGAAGTCTTAACTCCTCTTTTGACCTAGTCACTCTCAAAATCGGCTAGAATTTTATTTAGGTGGATCGAGTTTGGTTTAATTCAACAACTAAATCAATTCAAGCCCAGCAAAGGTCCATCTGATTTTTAAATTGACCTAATTAATTTTAAGGCCCAATAGGAGTCGAATAAATTTATTTAATCTAATTAAATAAACTAAAGCTCGAGTCCAATATTTAATTAATATAATTAACTACTTTAATTAAGCTCAATTAAAATAATCAAACATATTAAATTGTGCTAAGCCCCAACTTTTTTAAGAGGGAAAAAGCGGTTGGAATATATATTGCTAGCAAAAACAAAGTTAGTACTAGGCAACAAGACAAGCAGTAAAACTAGAAAAAGGAAGTCAATAATACTAAAGCCCTAGTTAAACAGTCCAAGCTGCTAAGCCCAAATTTAATTAATTCAATTAGTTAAATTCTGACAACACTTCTCAAAACATATAATAACCAAATTAAAGATACAATCATCTTTTATCAAGCCCAAGATACAACCATTACATGCATGTGATTGTTATGGTTCCTCAAGTCTAAGTACCAAATCCAATACTATCGAGGCCAAGGGATGCAAGTCATATGTACCGACCAAGCCTCAAAGGATGACACCTTGTGAGCCAGTTCGGTTGAATTGATAACCGTTGTCAACTATCCACTGAACTTGCATAAACGTTCTACATTTGTCGTCGATGAAATACAACACAAACCTAATGGATGCATCATTTAGTACAAGTCTTAATAGAGTCCTCGATGTCTGTATCAAGATCCTCAACTTGAAACATTTTAAACCCAACTCTCAAAAGTTGGTTTCATAACTGTCAATCAATGCGCAACCCAACTACATGGATTGTAAGATTGACTTGTGGATTTTGTTGCAATTTTAAAGCTATAAAGCATAATATATAAACAATAAACACATTTCAAATGAATTCTAACTATATTAATTTAATCCAATATTAAATTCAATAAAAAATTACTAAATAAATTACGAAAACACCAATCTAATTAATTATCCAGTTACCAATTCTAACAAAAACTACATCAAGAAATTTATTTTCATACAATCCAAAATAAATAAAGTCCTAAAAAGCAACAGATTCAATATTGAAAGTCGAAAATGGACGTGATACACTATTACAATGATACGCTTTACAATAAGCTTTATTGTAATTTTAGTCATATAATTATAGATATTTGGCATATTTGTAAGATTTATAATTTGCGATTTAATTCATTAATTTTGTAAATTTTATGATTTGAGGATACATTTTGCCAAAAATTTGAAAATTAGTTGAAAACTACATGTGCAAGTCACGAATATATCCTCAAATTTACATCAACACACAAACTGCATGTGCTAAGTTTCGTCAAATTTAGAAATTTCGAGCAAAAAATGTGTTATTAAATCGCAAAACTTTTACGAAGATAATACATCAAATTATAAGTTTCATTTTTTTAAGGTCCAAAATGCCAATTACCTCTAATTATAGGACAAAAATTTTCAATAGAGCCTTTATAATATGTAATTCAAAATGATGCCATTAATCAAACTTATTATCTGAAGGTAATACGATTTTATCTAGAATTATTCCTTTTAAAGAAGTTAATATGTCATTTCAGACATAAAAAGTAGAAAATTACAGGATCAAAATCATATTTAATCTTTGGAAAACAGTATTTACACAATAGCGAAGTCACAAAATAAAAAAACTAATGAATCATGCACTGGTTTAGCGAAGTTAATCATTATAGGCTTCCCGTGAAGAACGTGGTCTTGCACACCCTGCCTCGCCAGCTTCGTGCCCTCGATATCTTTAAAGTGAACAAAGACGTAGTGATGCAAGGGGAGTGAGTTAACACTGATCACTTCTCCATGAGCGTCAAACAGAGATTTGAACACAAAATCTGTCACTTTTGGTGACAAATTGCCGATCACAACTTGTTGGATCGATGAATCTCCTGCTGCAAATCTTTGATGGTCGGATCGTGGTTTTGTGCAGCTTCGGCCGCTGATTTTACATGTGATGCCATTAAACGGGTCAAGTACACAGAACAAGAATAATAATGGACCGACGGAGGTTCCCATGTGAATAAAGAGATTTGTGTGCAATGGGGATGTGGTGGAGTGAGGTTTTGTAAGTGTATGAGCGGGGTTGTTACTGCAATATTTTGTTGGATTTGATTGAATTTAATGAAATTTACTGGCTCTTGGTTGTATAGTGCATTATTTGGAAATATGATAACTTATATCCTGAATTAAATTAAAATTCTAAATTGGTTCTATTACTTAATAATACTTATTAGACTTGTCCTCTATAAACACTAAGAAATATTAGTATGGCATTACATTATAGGGTTTAATGCAATTTCCGTCCTATGGTATTGTACCTAAGTAAATTACCCCTCTATGATAAAAAATCAAATTACCTCCCTATATTTTTTAAAAATAAAGCAATTTATATCTGTGTCTAAAGAGGTAAATTATTCCATTTTAAAAAATATAAGGAGGTAATTTGCTTTTTCCTTTTACCAGAAATAATTTATGCATTTGCTATAATAATTACAGGAGGATGCTTTCATTTTTTTTCTCATTATTATAAACTTTCTTGTATTTTTAATCTTAAATTGTTGATTTTTGAAGCAATTTTATCTTGAAATTTCTTTAGACACTAAAGTTAATGCTATCATTTTTGCATACTTGTGTTCAATTTTTTTCTTATCATTATATTTTATAAAATCAAACTTTATATCCATATTTTATCATTGTTTATGATAATTTTATTACTCTTTTTACTATTATTATTACTCTTCTTGTTATATATTCAAGAGCCAATCAATTCTATGCGATTTACTGCTTAAAATCTTTCATTGTTTTAT
Source organism: Sesamum indicum (assembly GCF_026168435.1). NCBI lineage: Eukaryota > Viridiplantae > Streptophyta > Magnoliopsida > Lamiales > Pedaliaceae > Sesamum > Sesamum indicum. The sequence continues at coordinate 4,817,494 of NC_142660.1, read as the reverse complement.
TAATTTTATGCAACATGCCGTTGAAAAATCCTCCTAAAAAATCTCTTATTATAGCTAAAATCATGTCAAGTTTTGAATTCCTGACTAAGTTCTAAACTTTCGGTCAACAATGTCTTAGCCTATCACCCATAGGTGAGCTAGGTTTCAAGAATAAGTGTAAGATGATGGGTTCGAATCGCACCAAACAAGTGAGTATTTGACTCACTTTATGTGTTTATTATAATTTATTTTATTATTCTTTGTCATATTAATATATGAATCGAATATCGATATATTATCAAACTAATCAATTTATTAAAATTTATTGATGAAATTATGTGATTACCATATATATATATATAATAGATTCATCCCAAAAATTTTCAAAAATATGAATTAATTTCCCATCAATTTTTGCGTTGTTTGAAAATTTTTAAATTTCACTAATTGATGGATGGGTTCTTCCTTATAAAGAGATTGGTGTAATTTTAGTTGTTTGGCATTTGGGTCCATTAAGAATTAGAATTTGCGACTTGGCCCATTAGTTTTGCATATTTCTGATTTGAGGACACATTTAGCCAAAAAGTTAAAAATTAGCTGGAAAAACACATGTGCAAGTCATGAATATGTTATCAAATTTATGCTAGCACATGACTTCCACGTGCTAATTTTTGATAAATTTAGAAATTTCTAGTAAAAAACGTGTTAGCAAATCATAAAATTTACTAAGATAAGCTTAACTTTTTGAAGGTCCAAAACGCCAAACACCTTTAATTATAGGACCAAAATTTAATAGACTTTATAATATTCAATTCAAAATGAAGCCATTAATCAAAATTATTATCTAAAGTTAACATGATTTCAATCTAGAATTACTTGATAACTAAACATTCAACTTTCTCCACAAATATTTATAAACATTATGTGTGTGTTTTTAAAGAAGTTTATTTTCAGATATGGAAAGTAGAAAAAAAATAGAGAAATCAAAAAATTAAAAATTAAAAAATTACCAACCGATTTAGCGAAGTTAATCATTAGAGTCTTTTCGTGAACAACGTGGCCTTGCCGACCCTACCACTCCAACTTCGTGCACTCGCTTTCTTTAAAGTGCACAAAGACGTACTGACGCAAGGGGAATGAGTTAATGCCCATCACTTCTCCATGAGTTGCAGACAGAGATAGTAACTTAGAATCTATCACTTCTCCATGAGTTGCAGACAGAGATAGTAACTTGGATGGATGAATCTCCCGCTGCAAATCTTTCATAGTCACATCGTGGTTCTGTGTAGCTTGCGCCGCGGATTTTGCATGTGGTACCATTAAACGGGTCAAGTACAGAAACAAGATAAATGATGGGTCGTCAGAGATTCCGATATGAATGAATGTTGAATAGAAAGAGATTTGTGTGCGATGGGGCTGTGGTATTTGTAGTATGTATATGGGTGTTGTGGTTATTGTAGTATTTTGTTGAATTTGTCTTAATTTAATGGCATTTGGTGGCTCCTAGTTATACTATGTATTATTTGAAAATATTATAACTTTCACTCTAAAATTAAATTAAATTTCTAAATTGGTCCTACTACTTAATGATATTTATTAGACTTGTTCTCTATAAACACTAAGAAATATCAGTCTAGCTTTATATTATAGAGTTTCATGCAATTTACCTCATGTGATATTGTAGATGATCAAATTATCCCTTAAGAGAAAAAAAATCAAATTACCTTCCTATGTTTTTTTTAAATAGAGCAATTTTTACGTTCCTTTCTGAAAAGGTAAATTACTTGATTTCAAAAAATATAGTGAAGTATTTTGCTATTTTTTTATAAAGAATAATTTGTTCATTAGCAATATTACTTACAGCAGGTTGCGTGCATTCGTGTGCAATTAATCTTTATTTATTGATTTGTCAAGCAATTTTGTCTTGGGATTTCTTTAGACACTAAAGTTAATGCTTTCATTTTTGCATTACTTAGTGTTCGTTTTTTATTCTTTTCATTGTATTTTATACTTTGAAATTTTAAAATTATTTATTAATTCCATGCTATTGATGTATTAAAATTTCTATATGTATAAATAAAGGATGAAATTTAATGCTAATAATTGTACCAAAAATTTAGATTATTATCTTATAAAGAGATTTTGTGTACGTACCGGCCGAAGGATGGTGATGGCACGAGTGTGGATGGTTGTATTGGCGCGTTGGATACTATAATTTGAATTTAATTTACTGTGGTGCCCTCCAACTATACTATGGATTATTTAAAAATATGGTGACTTTCGTCCTAAATTAGAACTTGTGATTTGGCCCATTAATTTTACAAATTTCATGATTCTATGACATATTTCTCCAGATATTTAAAAATTAGTTGGAAAATCACTTCTCCCTACGTGACAAACAGAGATTTAAACTCACAATCTGTCACTTTTGGTGAAAAAATGCCGGTCCACAAGTTGTTGGATGGATGAATCACCCTCTGAGAATATTTGACGGTGCATCATGGTTCTGTGTAGCTCCAGCCATTGATTTTATACGTGATTCCATTAAATGGGTCATGTACAGAGAACAAGATAAATGATAGGTCGTCGGAGGTTCCGATGTGACTGAAAAGCGAAATAAAAAGCGATTAGTGTGCAACGGGGACGTGGTGGAGTGAGGTTTTGTAAATATTTAAAAATATCATAACTTTCACTGTGAATTAAATTAAAATTCTAAATTTGTCCTATATGTTACTTATTAGAAACATTGTTGTGTTTCTAATCTAAATTTATTGATTTTTCAAGCAAATTTGTCTTGGAATTTCTTTTGATACCAAAGTTAATTCTTTCATATTTACATTATTTAGTATTCAAGTTTTTTCTTATCACTATATTTTATAAAAACAAACCATGCTAATGACATGATAAAGTTTATGTCCTCACTTTATGATTGTGTTATGATAATTTTATTACTCTTTCTATTATTATTAGTACTATTTTTGGTTATATATTGCAGAAGTCGACCATTTTTATACAAAAATTTACTGCTTAAAATTCTTCATTGTTTTATTGATTTTATGCAACTTGCCCCTAAAAAATCCTTCTAAAATCTCTTATTATAGTCAACATCATATCAAATTTCGAATTCCTGATTAACGTCCTAACTTTTGGTCGACGATATCCTCAAATTAACACCAGCACATGACTTGCACTTGCCAATTTCTAACAAATTCAAAAAATTTTATCAAAATATGTTAGTAAATATAAAAATTCACTAAGACAATATATCAAATTGTAAGTTTCACTTTTTGAAGGTTCAATAACGACAAATACCTCTTATTGTAGGACAAAACATTTCAATAAAGCCTTTATAATGTTCAAATCAAAATGATGCTATTAATCAACCTTAATATCTAAACGTAACAACACGATCTTATTATCAAATTTTTTTACAACTATACATTCAACTTAGTCCACAAATATTTTTAAACATTTTTGTGTATGTTTTTTGATATTAGTACTTAATAATCTCATTTGATATGCGACATTCTTTTTAAAGAAGTCTATGAGCCATTCAAACATGGAAAGTAGCAAAATTGTTGGACAAAAAATAGCCTTCAAAAGCTGTATGAACACTAATAAAAAAAAAAGTAGAGAAATCAAAAAATAAAATAATCAAGAAATTACCTACCTGCTTAGCGAAGTTAATCATTAGAGGCTTCTTGTGAAGAATGTAGCCTTGCAGACCCTGGCTCGCCAACTCATGCCTTCGATTTCTTTAAAGTGGACAAAGTCATAGTGATGAAAGGGGAATGAGTTAATGTTGATCTCTTCTTTATGAGCGGCAAATAAAGATTTTAACTCAAAATCTGTCACGTTTGTGACAAATTGCCGATCCACAGGTTTTTGGATGGATGAATCTCCCGCTGCAAATCTTTGACAGCAGCATCATGGTATTCTGTGTCTTCCACCGCTGATTTTACAGGTGGTGCCATTAAACAGGTCAAGTACAGAGAACAAGATAAATGATGGGTCATTGGAGGTTTTGATGAGAATGAATAGTTGAATAGAAATAAATTTATGTGCAATGGGGATGTGGTGGTGTGAGGTTCTGAAGTGTAAGGGGGTTGGTTACTGCAATCTTTTGTTACATTTGTCTGAATTTAATGGCATTTGGTGGCTCTTGGTTTACTCTGTTATTCACCTAAAATTAAATTAAAATTCTAAATTTGTTGGACCTATATATTATTTATCATAAACATTCTTGTGTCTCTAATTTTAATTTGTTGATTTTTCAAGCAATTTTATCTTGAAATTTCTTAACTCTAAAGTTAATGCTTTCATTTTTGCATTGCTTAGTCTTTATTTTTGTTTCGTATCATTATATTTTATAGCATCAAGCTTCGAAATCTTAAAAATGATTTATTAATTTCATGTTATTGATATGATAAAGTTTATGTCTTCACTTTTATGATTGTATTATGATAATTTTATTACTCTTTCTATTATCATTGTTACTCTTTTTTGTTATATATTGCAGGAGTCACCCAAATTTTTACAATTTACTGCTTAAATATTCTTCATTGTTTCATTGATTTGATGCAACTTGTCCATGAAAATTCCTCCTAAAATCTAATATTATAGCCAACATCATGTCAAATTTCGAATTCATGACTAACTTGTAAACATTCAGTCAACCAATATCCTCAAATTTACGCCCGTGCTAATTTCGGTCAAATTTGGAAATTTCTTTCAAAATGAGTTAGCAATAGCAAATTTACTAAAATAATAGATCAAATTATAACTTTCACTTTTTGAAGCTCCAAAATGTCAAATATCTCTTATTATAGGACAAAAAAATTCAATAGAGCCTTTATAATATTCAAATCAAAATGATGCAATTAATCAACCTTATTACCTAAAGGTAACAAGATCTTAATCCTGAATTGCTTGATAACTAAATATTCGGCTTAGTCTACAAATATTTATAAATATTTTGTTTGTGTTTTTTGATATTTATGCTTAAAAAGCTCATTTGATTTGCGACATTCCTTTTACAGAAGTTTATATGTCATTTCAGACATGGAATGCAGCGAAATTACAGAACAAATAATATATTTAAGCCTTCAAAAATAGTATTTACACTAACAAAAAACAATAGAAAAATCATGAAATAGAAAAAATAATAATCACCAACCTGTTGACGAAGTTAATAATTAGAGGCTTCTTGTAAAGAATGTAGCCTTGCAGGCCCTGCCTCACCATCTTTGCGCCCTTGATTTCATTAAAGTGGACAAAGGCTTAGTGATGAGAGGGGAATGAGTTAATGCCGATCACTTCTCCATGAGCGGCAAATGGAGATTTTAACTTCGAATCTATCACTTTTACTGACAAATTGCCGATCTATAAGTTGTTGGATGGATGAATCCTCAGCTGCAAATCTTTCACGGCTGCATTGTGGTTCTATGTACCTTTCACCGCTAATTTTACAGGTGATGCCATTAAACGGGTCAGGTACAGAGAACACGATAAATGACAGCTTGTAGGAGGTTCCCATATGAATGAAAAGCTGAATTGGAAGAGATTTGTGGTGCAATTGGGATATGGTGGAGTAAGGGTTTGTAATTAAGTGGATGGGCAGGTGGTTACTATAATATTTTGTTGCATTGTTTTGAATTTAATGGAATTTGGTGGCTCTTGGTTGTACTCTGTATTATTTAAAATCTTAAAATTATTTATTAATTTCATGTTATTAATATGATAAAGGTGATGTCCTCACTTTATTATTGTATTATGATAATTTTATTACTCTTTCTATTAACATTATTACTCTTTTGTGTTATATATAGAAGAAGTTGACCAATTTTATACAATTTACTGCTTAATCATATTTTAACAGATTCAAATTATTCAATCAAAGTTAGCATTTCAACAGGTGCATCATATTTTAGAAAATATTGCACCCACTGCAAAAAATAGAACATCAAACTACATCATTCTTCATTAATCATTCGTATTACCCTGTTAGTTTCAAAAAATGGAAAATAGAATCTATAGAAAAACAACGGCTCCTAGTTCTTTGAGCATGTCGAACCACCAAATATCTATCTTAGATTGGATTGAACAACTAAATTTGTACGACCCATAAATTTAGCAGCATTCAACTAATTATTGTGAAATCATAGCTTCTATTTCGACTAACAATCCAAAAAAAAAACACTCTATCAACTCATTTACGTTCTCATTGTAATCAAAAGGAGAAAAAGAAAGAAGTAATAGCTTGGCATGTGTAGTTGTATCCTGTTTCGTTGGAAATAATGGTGATGGCCATGAAAGTGCAGCGGCTGTCCAGCATCTCCGGAATCCAGGCTCATAGTGGGATGGGTCAGTACAAGACTGACATGAACTAGCCTGAGAAAGTCCACCCTAGGACCGGCCCGCTACTATTCGTGGCCGGTCTTAGGGCAGTCTAGGAGCTCTAAGTGTGCCCCAATTGTGTCTATTTTTAAACCCAACTTCAATCGATGGACCGGCCTGGTTGATGCCCGAACCAACCCGAAACCAATCCCGCATTAGGTACGCATGTGTTTGTTTTATTTTTTTATGATATTGAAGTATTCTTGTACAGAATTACTTAAATTTATAATTATCTTTATGAAATAAATAAATAATAAATTAAATCACATAAAATTTATATATAGAAAAATAATAGTTAAGAATATATAATCTTTTTAAAAAAAAGGCCCAACAAGCCCTCGAGCCACTGGGTTGGGCTGGTACCAAGTATTGATTCCTGGGATCGGCTAAGGACCAGCATGGTCCGAATCAGGCATATGCCAAACCAACCCCCTTTTTAATTGGTTCAATCTGGTCTTGGGTTGGGTTAGCGAAGCCTGGCCTATTGTGCATCTTGAGTTGGGGTTAGTTAGGTTGTTAGTTGATTATTCCTTTTTCCTCGCTGTTTCTGGACCTATTTTTAAAGTTGAGCTTCCTTGAGCTCATTACTGAGAATAATTGAATACAATCAATACACAGGAAAGTTTGCTCATAACAATCTGTGGCGTCAACACATTTTTTCACTGCAATTACAGTTTTCAACCTGGTATCAGAGCCTTCTTTTGAAGGTGTCTGCATACCTCTCTCATCAATGTACAAACCATGTCCGATTATATTCCTCAAAGGCGCCTAGAGGTTCAGAGGCAATGGAAGGGAATATTGTGAAGACTCAGACTGCTCCGGTGAATCAAAGTGCAATTGTAAACCAAACAACGGTAGATATGACTCTTACTGAAAACGAAAAAAGTGACTGGATCGGCCCAAGAATGCTCAAGCGGAAGCGGTAATGCGAAAATTCGTAAATAAAAACGAAACATAACAAAACCATAATTCTAAGGGGTGTACCCTTGGAGTTTCCGAGGATTGATATAGTTTATCACAATGCCAATAAAGTTAAATGGGGCCAATGGTAAAAGAAAAAAAATTGAGAGGTATATAAATCATAAATCAAAAGTTATCTCTTTGATTTGATTTACTTCGAATCCCCTTCATTTGGTTTGTTCAAATGTAGAGGCCCTCTAAAGTTACGTCCATACTCTAAAGTTACATCCACTAGAAAAGAAATTGGAAAAAAAAAAAACATGTGTGTATTGGAGAGGGGCGGCCGAGTGGATGTTTTAGAATGTGTCTAGGTTTATCCTATCATCCATAAGGTAATAAAATTCTTTCTTTCAAACAAAGGATGATTAACATGACACTTTCCAAAAGTGAATTTGTTAGTCAATAATTTCCTTTTTTAAGATTTTCCACCAACCTAGTTATGGGCTTCGCATTGGCCGATTTTATTAAATAAAATACAAAGCCCAATAATTTTAATTAAATCCAATTTAATTAAAGCCAACTTAATTAATTTCATCATATATTTAATCCAATTAAATATATGAGTCCAATAAGCTTTTATTAATAAATAAGTCTAACTTATTAAATAATAAGGCCAAGCCCAATATAAATTAATCGTATTAATTTATTCTTGGGCTCCTCCATCCAATGGACCCCTCTCATTAATAAGTAATTCAATTACTTATGGAATTAATTTCTAATTAATTCGTCGTTCCTTCTCCGTGATTTGTGTGTGACTCTTTAGGTTTACCTTTCAACTAGACTTGGGCTGGTGTTAAACACTATTATTAATTAAATCTAATTTAATTAGTAATTCTCGATCAACCTTTGATCAAGAAATTCCATCACCATAAGTGGCCGTCTAGCAACGGTCTATGGCACTAGAGACTAGGCGAATATCCATACAAACTTTTAGACTCTTGAGTCCATACGGGTATAGTCCTTCTTTCTACCGTCTGTCGGCCTTAGTCTTAGGGCATGGAATTGGGTGTCGGTTCCTATCCTGGACTAGGCGTCTATGCTTAATACTTGAGATCGCATTACGCCAAATTGCTCAATATAGAAACCTTTGTTTCCTATTCGATCAATTAATGGCCATAATTTTATAGAGCGTAAACGCATCTCCAAGTGCATAGGAGATACCTCTGTCACGTTTTGACAGGGAATGAATCCTCTTCTTCGAACTCACCGTTCTCGCTACATGCTTTGACTGTACTGGACAAGGCTTATGATGACCATGTTTGGGACGATCACCTCTCACACAAATCCAAGATACAGTCATCGCATTCACGTGACTGCGTAATTCCTCAAGTCTGAGGACTACTCCTATACTATCAAAGCTCGGGATTTGAGTCATATCGACCAAGCCTCCAAGCTTCTATATGATCATCCCCGCGAGTCAGTTCAGTCGATTCAACACCTAACCAATCGACCAATTAAGATTGCATAGATGTCCCACGTATGTCGCCGATGAAACACGACATTCATCAAATGAATGTGACTCTTAGTGCAAGTCTTCATAGAACACTCGATGCCCATTCTAGAGGTCCTCAACTTGGAACAGTTTAGGCCCAACCCTAGACAGTTAGTTTCATGACCGCCATCCAATGCGCAGTCCAACTGTTTTACGGTTGTTAAAGTGGTTTGTGGGCTTTGTTGTGATGTTTGAAAGAAATGCAAATAAATGTGTAATGAGCACAACAAATGAAATGCTAATAGCGAATACTCATTTTATTCACTGAATAATATTATATAAAATTGAGTTATCGGCAGAATAGATTACAAGTATGCTAATCTAAGTGGCTTTCAGGTCACATATTCTAACACTTACAGCTTTATTCATCCGACCATCCTACCTGGATAGCAGCTCTTGCTGCGAAAATGAAGCTAGAATTTATATATATGGAAGATTGGTCCGACCTGCCGAAGTTTCAAAGGAGTTTAAGAAATGGAATCGTATTCATTCCATGTTGAAAACTTGGATCCTAAATTCTATTTCAAAGGATATAGTTGAGACATTCATGTATATGAGTTCAACAAGGGATTTGTGGATGGAATTAGAAGCTCGATATGGTGAGAGCAATGGTCCATCAATCTATCAATTACAACGTGAGATCAGATTCATCGTGCAAGGAAATAAGTCAGTGACAAATTACTATACCAATGAATGAAATTGTGGGATAAGTTGGCCTGCTTGGCACCAACTCCTAGATGCACATATGTTGGATTCTACCGCTTGTGATGGAAATAAACCTAATAAACTTTCATTAGTTTATTTTAGTTGTAACTCTAGCCTATCTTAGCAATATCATGTAATAATGACGTTTGGTATAACGGACAATGCCATTTGTCCAAGAACTCAATGACGCATATTTCTTCTACTACCCTGGTCTCTGCTTCTTAAAATGTCATCTATAATATCTGTCCCTTAGCTAAACTTCATAGATTACCATTTCATTCCAGCAACATTCGCTCCAACTTCATCTTTGATCTTATCCATGTCGATATTTGGGACCTTATAGCAACACACATTCTCTGGGTGTCAATTTATTTGATGGGTGTCGAATCCACCAAAAATAATTCCTACGAACACTTTTGTAGATGTGTGAGTAGGGTCGATCCACAGAGATTGATTTTAAATTAATTCCTTCAAAAAGGAAAATAATTAGGGGGAGTTTTGATTGTGAAGAAGAATAAAACTAAAAAGCTAATAAAATTAGAAGAGATAAATATAAGGAAGAGTATTCCAGTCAAAGACAGGACCACGCTTAATTCCACGGTTGATCATAGATGCAAAGATAACAATTATTCATGATAGATAAATTGGTTATGGCCATTTGGTACGACCTAACAACCTCACATTTCCTTACCTTGTGGATAGCCAAGGAATGTCCGTTGACTAAATCCCTAATCAGTAAACAACCTTGGGAATGTTCTCAAGATTTAATTTACCAACAACATTAAGAATTAGAAAGGCCCAATTCTAACCAATAAATTCCTACGAGGATTTATTTAAGTTAGATTGTGCATTCCCCACAATATAATCGAAAACTTCTACATAATCAATTATGTTATGTAACCACTAGTTATTGAATTAAACGAATAATTACGGATTTGCATGTTCAATTTGCTAGGCAAATATTCTTGACAATAAATCAGATTATTTGTAATAAAAGCACAGAGAACAACACAAATACCAATATGAATAAAAGTAGAAAGCATAAATTAGATCTCACAACTCGTTGGATTTAAGCGTTCACCAAGTCTTCATCCGGAATGAGAGGACTAGCTAGACATGCTAATGGAAGAACACATGAAAAGCAAAATAGGAAAATATTATAAAAGCGTAGAGAAATAAAAGAGTTCAAAAGTTGTCTCTTAAAGTGAATTACATCACCTATTTTATAATAGCTAGATACCTAGTTCTACTAGGATTAGAAGTAGATTCCTAGTTGAACTAAAAGACTTATAGAGATAAAATTATAATCCTAGTTAAACTCTTCCTTCATCAGAGGTAGTCCAAGCAGCTCCGAACTCTTGCCAAAAATTGAGTTTGAGTCTTGTTTGAATTTCCATTTTGGTGTTTTTCTTCATTTTCCATTTCTTTTATCCTAATGCTGCAAAATAATATTTAATTTGGAGCATTTGATCACAAAATAGGCTAAAATATTATATGAAATAAGCACAAAATGCGATCCTATCAAATATCCCCCCAGTTAACCCCTTGCTCGTCCTCGATGCAAAGAAATAGAGATAAAATAGTTGAAGAAGTTCATTCGAAACTTTATGGATTGTAAACGAAAGTAACAAGCAAGAATCTAGTTAAATGTTCAAAGAATGGTACATCATATGATAAAAGACAATTCAACAAACTTCAAACAAGTTTTCACAAGATGATCTTCATGAAAACTAAGCATGGAGAACAAGTGGACTATGCTCTCATATCTCCCAATCTCGCAAGTGTTTTTGGTTGAGTGTTTCGCTCAAATGCTTGATATGAAAATGGTTCACCATAGGCTTGATTATACACCAAAATCTCAACCACTTATAAATGTGCACACACTTGAATCAAGAGGTCTTATATTTTGGTTGTAATAGGGCTTTGGTTTGGGGGTAGGAAGAATAAGGAAATATAAGGTGAAAATCCATGGAACTAAATTAGAGCACCAAGTAATAGATGTAGGAATTCAAGCTTTTCAAAATTGATTTATCTCATGCTCTTTCATGTGCCACTTTCCTCGACTTCAGCTATGCCTTTCCTTTAAAGAGAGAAAATATATTTTTTTCTTCTTGCCTTCCTTTTTATTTTTCTTTTTCTCTTTTTTTTTCTTGCCTTCCTTTTTTTTTCTTTTTCTCTTTTTTTTAAGGCATTTTCTCTCTTTTTTTTCTCTTTTAATTAAGGCATAGAACAAGATTTTCATGTGACATGTTAGCTCCCACTTAATGTCAAAACATATACTTAGAACACATCTTTGTTTCCTTGATGCTCTACTAGTCCTTGGAAGGGCCAAATAAGGATAATAAAAAGACGGTAGAGTTTGTTTATACTTGGGGTTGCATAACAAGGAATTATGGCGTATAAGGCTCAAATGGGCTTACTGAGGGGAGTTGTATGTAGGTGGTGTTTTTAAGCTAAATGGGTTTTTATCCTAGTGCCTTTATCATTTTCAAGTGTATGCATAAAGATGTGGCCTCGATATGGTTCAAAGCAAGTTCTAGGAAGACAAAATCATGAAGCATTATCTCTCGAGAAAAGAAACAATGTAGATTTTTATGAGTGTATAGGCTCAAAATTCCTCTCTAGGTAGGTTATGTCCACCAATTTTCCACATTCAATTTTCAAATTAAATCACCATTTGCAAAAATAAGTACTTAACCATAAGTTGTCAGGAGTCATTAGATGCACATCCTTATCACACATTACCAAATTATTACTTGATTAGCCTAAGTCTTTGATCATAAAGCTAGTGTGAGAACAATGTAAAATAATATTTGCTTCAACAAATATGGAAGGGGTAGCAAGCATCAATCAAAACAATTAATCCACCAAGACTCATTTTCTATCAAAGCAATCAAAACACCCTCCCCTCACTTAATTCCACATTGTCCCCAATGTGGTAAGCATGCATATTTAGGACGATAAAATAAGAGAAAGGGAGAAAGAGAGCGTCCCTTAGTGATTCGAGGGTAGGTGGTGGAACTGCGGGAGCTCGAGAATTGTGAGACCTTGAATGAGAGGGAGAGTCCCTTGTGGATGCTCATACCTTTTGACCTACAAAAATTGATTGTAGTGGTATCACAACATTCACAAGAAGTTAGATAAGAGAGAAGAAAAATAATAATAATAATAATTGAGAAAAAAGAAAAGGACATGGGTTGCCTCCCAAGAAGTGTATTTCTTTAGTGTCTTTGGCTAGACGTTGTTGTGCCTCAACTCAAATGAGTTGGACATTCTAAATCTACTTCTTCTATGTAATGCACCCAGTGATGGTGTGGATTTAGGAGAACTTGGCGGTCCATGGATGACTTCTTCCTTGAACTTATTTTGTCATGAAAGACTTTGTTCTTGTAAGTTCTTGGACTCGAGGTGGGGCTTTTGGTAATTGTTGTCTTAAATGCTCCTCCACCATCGAACACAGCATTTTTTTGCACCAAAGGATCAATAAAATCAACGAAAAATATAGAATGCGCATCATTAGAATATTCCATGGCACCACCAATTCTAAAGCTCATAACCTCATTATCAAATTCCATAGAGAGAATTCCAGCATCAACATCAATTTTGGTTTTTGAGGTTTTAAGGAATGGTCTTCCAAGCAAGATGGATGTAGAATTGAGAGAAATATCCCCCCCTCATATCAAGCACATAAAAATCAGCAGGAAAAACCAATTTATTAACTTGCACAAGTACATCCTCAAGAACTCCTTCGGGGTCAACTACGGAATGATCGGCAAGTTGAAGAATAACCCCCGTTTCTTTCAATGGGCCAACATTTAATGATTCAGAAATGGTAAGAGGCATAATATTGATAGAGGCACCCAAATCACACATTGTTTTTTCTATTCCAATCTTTCCAATTTTGCAAGGGATAGAAAACGTACCTAAATCATTGCATTTAGGAGGTAGTTTTCTTTGAAGAATGGCAGATACATTTTCTCCCATACTTACCCTTTCATTATCTCTCAATTTAGATTTGTTGGTGCACAATTCCTTGAGAAATTTTGCATAGCGAGGTACTTGTTTAATTGCATTGAGTAGGGGAATATTTACCTCAACATTGAGTAATGTTTCAAGGATATCCTTCTCCTCTTCCTCCTCTTTGGACTTGGCCAATCTCTCCGGGAATGAAGGTTTGGACATGAACACCTTGGAATTGTCCTCGCTGACTTGGTTGGGTTTTTCAATTTCTTTTGGAAGAATTTCGAATGCGTCCTCTGTTTTTCCCTGTTGTGCGTGCCCACGCCTAGTGCTATTTCGAGTTGTAGCTCTTTTTCACTGCACAAGGTAATAGCACTAACATTTTGTTTAGGATTAATAATAGTTTGGGAGGAAAACTTACCTTGAGACTCCAAACGGCTAACGGAGGAGGCCAGATGGCTCATTTGAGATTCTAAATTTTGTATGCTCAAGCGAGTTTCTTGTTGGAATTGTTGGGTGCTCAAGGCGAGTGTCTTCACGATATCCTCCAAGGACGTACCATTATTGGGATTGGTTTGAGGTGGTGGTGGTGGTGGTTGGTGTGGAACTCTTTGAAAGTTTTGAGGTTGATTGTCATACCTCAAATTTGGGTGATCTCTCCATCCAGGGTTGTAGGTATTGAAAAATGGGTCATGTCTCCTTTGTTGTTGGCCAAAAAATCCACCGACGGCGTCAGCATGTTCGGTTGATTCTTCGTGAAGTGTAGGACAAGCGTCGGTGTAATGTCCCGAAGATGTACATATCCCACAAGTTTTGACTTGTTGAATGCTTCCCCCTATAAATTTTTCAACAAGAGAAGTAAGTTTATCTAAACGTTCATCAATCGAAGTACTTACCTCGTTTACCCTTTGTGGGGGGTTGTCGTTTCTACTACCGAATTGTTGATTATTAGCCGCCATGGTTGTAATTAGATTGCGTGCTTCGATAGGAGTTTTCTCATACAAAGCACCACCACTAGCTGCATCCACCAAGCTTCTATTTGCCTCAGACAATCCTTCATAAAAATATTGAATTAGAAGATGGTCGCGGATTTTGTGATGAGGGCCACTCTCCACCAATTGCTTGAATCTCCCCCAATATTCATACAAACTTTCACCGGAGAATTGACGTATTCCACTTATTTCCTTCCGAATGTTTGTAGTCCTTGAAGCGGGGAAGTAGTTCTCAAGAAATAGTTTCTTGAGCTCGTTCCAATTAACAATAGATCCCGAAGGTAAGGAGTAGAGCCAATCTTTTGCTTTATCGCCCAATGAGAATGGAAAGGCTCTTAGCTTGATTTGTTCTTCGGTGACTCCTTGAGGTCTCATGCCGGAACACACCACATGGAATTGTTTGAGGTGTTTGTGTGGGTCTTCACGTGCAAGACCACGAAAAGTAGGAAGTAAATGAATTAGGCTAGATTTAAGTTCAAAATCAACATTTAAATTAGGATATTCAATGTAGAGTGGTTGTTGATTTAAGTCAAAGAAAGTCATTTCTTTGATCGTTCGTTCTAGATTTTGAGCCATGACTTCGTCTTTAGAGTCGTTAGACGTGGACACGTCTAACTCAGAGTCTACTGCTGGTTTGGAAGAAGTAGAAGGCTCTTCCTTGTGTTGCTTGATTTCTTTTTGGAGTCTACGAGCGGTCTTCTCGATCTCTGGGTGAAATTCAAGTTCACCTATACGCGAAGAACGTGGCCTAAAACCAAGTAACTAGAAAAAGAAATTAATTTAAAGACACCAATCCCCGGCAACGGCGCCAAAATTTGATGGGTGTCGAATCCACCAAAAATAATTCCTACGAACACTTTTGTACATGTGTGAGTAGGGTCAAATCCACAGAGATTGGTTTTAAATTAATTCCTTCAAAAAGGAAAATAATTAGGGGGAGTTTTGATTGTGAAGAAGAATAAAACTAAAAAGCTAATAAAATTAAAAGAGATAAATATAAGAGAAGAGTATTCCAGTCAAAGACAGGATCACGCTTAATTCCACGGTTGATCATAGATGCAAAGATAACAATTATTCATGATAGATAAATTGATTATGGCCATTGGTACGACCTAACAACCTCACATTTCCTTACCTTGTGGATAGCCAAGGAACGTCCGTTGACTAAATCCCTAATCAGTAAACAACCTTGGGAACGTTCTCAAGATTTCATTTACCAACAGCATTAAAAATTAGAAAGGCTTTCTAACCAATAAATTCCTACGAGGATTTATTTAAGTTAGATTGTGCATTCCCCACAACATAATCGAAAACTTCTACATAATCAATTATGCTATGTTACCACTAGTTATTGAATTAAACAAACAATTACGAATTTGCATGTTCAATTGGCTAGGCAAATATTCTTGACAATAAATCAGATTATTTGTAATAAAAGCACAGACAACAACACAAATACCAATATGAATAAAAGTAGAAAGCATAAATTAGATCTCACAACTCGTTGGATTTAAGCGTTCACCAAGTCTTCAACCGGAATGAGAGGACTAGCCAGACATGCTAATGGAAGAACGCATGAAAAGCAAAATAGGAAAATATTATAAAAGCGTAGAGAAATAAAAGAGTTCAAAAGTTGTCTCTTAAAGTGAATTACTTCACCTATTTATAATAGCTAGATACCTAGTTCTACTAGGATTAGAAGTAGATTCCTAGTTGAACTAAAAGACTTATAGAGATAAAATTATAATCCTAGTTAAACTCTTCCTTCATCAGAGGTAGTCCAAGCAGCTCCAAACTCTTGCCAAAAATCTGAGTTTGAGTCTTGTTTGAATTTTCATTTTGGTACTTTTCTTTATTTTCCATTTCTTTTGTCCTAACTGCAAAATAATATTTAATTAGGAGCATTTGGTCACAAAATAGGCTAAAATATTATATGATATAAGCACAAAATGTGATCCTATAATTATTCTCACTATTGTTGATGATTTTAGTAGAGCAACTTGTACATTTCTAATAAGACACGAGACTCTATATCCTACAAAAATTTTGCATCTTGTTCAGACACAATTTGACAAGAGAATAAAGTGTGTGAGATCAGATAATGGCTGGAATTTCTCAACGAGCAATGTCAAAATTCTTTCATATCCCTGGGATCATTCATCAAAAGAGTTTCACGTACACACCACAACAAAATGGAGTAGTGGACTGTAAGCATAGGCATCTTCTAGAGGTATGATGTTTCAGGTTTTACTTCCTAGGAAATTTGTGGGTGATGCCATTCTTTCAACTACTTATCTCATAAATAAGTTCTACTCTCGTCTTCTTAATTGTAAAACACCATTTCACATTCAATACAACAAGCCAACCTCGTATGAACACCTTAAAATATTTAGTTGTCTTTATTTTGTTGTCAATAAATCCAAATTTATCGGCTTGCCTCTAAATGTATCTTCTTGGGTTACCCCCTGGTCAGAAAGCATATAAAGTCTATGATCTCGAATCTTATCACACATTTGTGTCTCGCGATGTTAAATTCCATGAATATGTGTTTCCTTTTGCTCATGTTAATCCTACTCTTGCACACTGTCCATTGTCAAAGATTCCACTTGCCGCAAATGTTGTTGACCCCATACCTCCGACAAATTTATCCCTACCCAAACCATCTCTCCTACCTTCTTCCCATTCTGATTCTACTACTATCCCTTACACACAACCTAGACGGTCACAGAGGGACCATCAGCAACTATCTTCACTTAATGACTTTGTATGTCATATAGATGATCGTGCCTCTACACCAACTCTCAGAAACTTTACCCCTACATCCTTGAAATTTATGGCATCATTATCTATTTTGTAGGAACCATGGACTTGAAAGCTGGCTTCTATTAGTACCCCATGGGTGAATGCTATGAACCAAAAGCTTATAGCCTTTGAGAACAATGACATGGACGTTGGTCCATTGCCTAAAGGGAAGAAGACCATTAGTTGTAAGTGGGTTTTAAATTGAAATGGAAATATGATTATTCTGTTGATCGTACAAAGCCCGACTAGTGGCCAACGACTACACCAAGATTGATTACACTAAGAGCTTCTGACCAATTGCTAAAGTTGTTACGGTGCGCTTCGCTTGGCTGTTGTTATAGACTTTCGATGGCCCATGCACCAGATTGATACAAATAACGACTTTCTTCACGGTCATTTGCAAGAAGAAATTTATATGACTCCTCTTAAAGGTTATGTTGTTGATCCAGGCCATGTTTGCCGCCTAAAACGCTCATTATATGGTTTGAAAGTATGATTCGGATAAATGGAATCGAGAATTCTCCAACCAACTTTGTTTGGTTTTCATCCTTCTACCCACGACTATTGTCTTTTCACCAAACGTGTTGACTGATGATTGCATTGGTCTTTTGGTCTATGTCGATGACTTTCTCGTTATGGTTCCTACAGAAGAATTGATCTCTCAGGTTAAGGTCTATCTTGATGATATTTTTACTATCAAGGATTTAGGAATTTCCTTCGGCTCCAAATTGTGGGATCTGCTCACAGCACATGCATTACGCTGTCCAAGTATATCTTGGATATTATTACTGATTGTGGGATTCAGCAGGCACTTTCCGCCACTACTCCTTTGCCGTAGGGCATGAAATAACATTCTCATACTGATTCTTATTTGAATGGTCTTAAACCTTATCCTCGTTTAGTGAGGCGTTTGCTCTATTTCAGCTTCACGTGCCCTGATATTTCACATGGCATTCAACAACTTAGCTAATTCCTCCAAAATTCATGTGAGGATCACTGGCATGCGGTGCTGCATGTGGTTTGCTATTTGAAAGGGTCTCCTACTAAAGACCTTCTCTTTCCTTCCTATCTTGTAACCTACTGTATTGCGGATTAGCGTTCTTGTGTGGATTTGCACCGTTCACTGACTATATTTTGTATTTTTCTTAGAGATGCCCTTGTTTCCTGGAAAATGAAGAAGTAGTGTACAGTTTCTCGGTCCTCTGTTGAGGCCGAATATCATAGCATGGGGCCTACTATTTGCGAATTCAAGTGGATCTCGTATATCCTTTGTGATTTTGGGACTGTTGTCCTACGCTCATTCCTTTGCATTGCGATAATCCGACCGCCTTACATATCACAGCCAACAAGGTGTCTGATGAACGAACCAAGCACTTCGATATTGATGGTCACATTGTCCGTGATTGTTAAAAAGAAGGGCTTCCTTGCTCTTTTTGTTCGATGTTGCAAACAATTTGCTTACATGTTTACCAATATTCCTTTGGGAGCTACCTTCGATTCTTTGCTGTGCAAGTAGGGTTTGATCTCCGGTAATCGACGTCCAACTTCTGGGGAGGATGTTCGAAATAATGGTGATGGCCATGAAAGTGCAACTACAGTATAGCATCTTCAGGATCCAGGCTGAAGAAAGATGAAGACGCGCTATCCATACAACATGTTTTTTATATTTGAAAAATACATTTGTTATGCATATATAGTTTTTATGTCCAGCTGTTAATTTTGACAGGTGTTCAAGTTGGTTGGGGTTAGTTAGGTTGTTAGTTAGTTATTCATTTTTCCCACTGCTTTTGGACCTAAACTTACAGACAAGCTCTTTGAGTTCACTTCTGAGTAGTGATGGCAACGGGGCGAGTCTGGTGCGGGTTTGCCCTTGCCTGGACCCGAACCTTCCCCTTTTCGTAAACCCCGAACCCGTACCCTGCATCGCCTGGAAAAACCTCGACCCCACCCCATCCCCTTAAAAACCAACCCCGCCAAACCCGTCCTGCAAGCCCACCCCATTTCGCATGATTTTAATTTTTTATTTATTTAATTAAATAATATCAATTTTAATTTAGTAATTTACCATAGATTTTTTTTATCTACAATGAATTATATAATACAACGAATATATTAAATTAATATTTTATTTTTTCAATAAGCAATATTAATTTATATTTAACCAAAACATTTATCTAATTTTTTAATTTCACCGATAAGTAATCTCCAATTTTGATTAACATAGTTTTAACTAAAATAAATTATATAATACAAATAGTACATTCAACTAATATTTTCTATAAGTAATACTAAATATTATTGTAAAGTTAGGTAATCTAACATAACTTTTTTATCTAAAATAAATTATATAATACAAATACTACATCCAACTATTTTATTTTTGATATTTTGCATATAGAGTTGGATATATGCAAAATTATTTAAAAATTTACCTATAACATCATAATTTTCTATTAATAATGTATTAGATATGAATAAATAAATAATAAAAAAATTTAAAAAATAGACCGGGGTGGGTTCAAAATGGATCCGATACAAAACTCATAACCAATGCACTCATGGATCTACTATTCGACCTTGGTTCAGAAAACTTTTTATTAATAAAAAATATTCTTGTTCTTATTTCATAAATACATTTATTAGTAAGATTTTTAAATTTTTTATATACTAAAATTATATTAGTATAATATTAATTTTCATATTTTCTTAATACAAAATAAAGAGAAGGGTTATTCAGTAAGCTTACAAAAAATATTCTTTTCTTCTCAATCTGTTTTTCTAGTACCAAACAAGTAGATGTATGTGAAATTTACGCCACTTCCAATTATACCAAATAACTTGAAGAAAAACTATTATTTTTTTCTTTCCCATCCCCCGTTTACTTTCGTTTATCTCTCATTTGAACCAAATAAACCCTTAGTTAACATAAATCAAGTGAAAAAACTTGCAAAAGTCTTAAATGTTGGGCATATGCCTCTAACATGTTGTTTTGAAGTCAGAGCGGACTAACAATGGGTTTTTTATTGATTTCTCTCGGAAAAACATGATTTGAAGCTTGAATTTCTTGAAATCCTGCTATCGTAAAAAGACACACCATCGGTGTACTATAAAAAATGGAGAATTTCAGATGAGCATTGATAGGGTTAAATAGATGAGTTATAAAGCATGAGATCAACCATAAAAATCATAATTTACAAAAAAAATAGATAAGTTAAAAGCAGAATGGAGTGCATGCGAACTACACACACTACTACATCTAAAACTACACACTCTTCACACGGAATTCACGTTGACGCCACGGCCGACGAGGATGAAGACGATATGGTGGCGAGGATAGACGACGGAGAGTTGCGGAATGTTGTTGACGAACATGGAGAGCAGGCGAACAGCAACAATGCTGCAGCAACTGATGACAGATTGGACGGGGATGATGCGCCGGCGATTAATCAGTCCCCCATAGAGTTTCAGTTTGCAGATTTTATTGTTTTGGCCAATAGAGTAATCGAAAAAGGGGAGGACGAATCTGTTCGTGCACTGAATGATCTCCACTGGCGTTGGACAGCGAAATATGGAGAAAGCGACAGGAATTCGCAGGAGCTGTTGTTTCGCCGTTTGGTGTGCTTGACGGCTGAACAGGTGGCGGAGCATCCTCTTTGCTTTTCGTCGTCGTTGCAGATCTCCGAAAATAGGGCTACTGCAGATTTGAATCTGAGGGTCTCTATAGTGCTGCTAGCGGCGGGAGATGAAACTGCCATTGTTGCGCAGGCAATTACTCCTAGCCCAAATCGGATACAGAACATTGGAGAACCGGAGATGATGATGATGATCACTGCTGCCAATACTACAGCCACTGCACAGATGGCGCCGGCGACTGGACGGGCTGAAATTGCTAAAACCGCCACTGCAGCAGTTTCGACTATTTAAGTAACGCTGCCGAACTGCCTACTGCCGACGCTGTTTCTATTGATGCTGCACCAGTGTACGTGACTGTGACTGCCATGTCACAATTACCGACATTTTTGCCCATCGGAATCTTCGTCGGTAATGTGCCACTTCAACATTGTTCGAATATCATGAATTTTTACGATAAAATTGTCAATATTTTCCATAATTCGTCTAAAAAATATTGACTTATGTTCTACCTATGATGAAAAATGGCGAAATTATTGTACGACCCACGATGGATATGGTTCGAGATGGTTCACGTCGCTGGAATGCGAGAGCAGTGGGTTATTTTTTGGGCAAAAGACTGTATTTTCATCACGTAAAGGACTACATGAAATCTATTTGGCCATTGTTAATAGAAGTCACGGCCACGGCAATTGGATTTTTCTTCTTCCGATTCAAAACTATAGTGGCAATGGAAGAAGTTATAGAGGGCGGACGATGGTTGTTCCAAGGACAACCAATCGTGTTGCAGAAATGGGAGTCGGGCATGGTCCTACATAAGCTGAAACATACCCAAGTCCCAGTTTGAGTTAAACTTTGACACTTGCCAGTTAAATTGTGGACTACTGATGGCTTGAGTACGGTTGCAAGTGGCATTGGACGACCTCTTTATCCGGATGCAATCACACGCATATGCACGAGACTAGATTTTTTTCGTGTATGTGTCATGCTTGATATCAATGCCAAACTCCCGAAGCATTTGGTTATTAGGTCGCCAACAGAGGAAGGTGGAAAATTGCATGTAAGGTTGATGTAGAATACGAGTGGCTGCCCCATAAATGCACCACTTGCGTGAGTGTCGGACATGCCGATCAATGTTTATGTGCAGAAGGCACGAGTGCAACTACCCATAGCTGAATCGGTTAAGGCTGTCGAGGAAGACAAGAATAACTCATGTGGAGATATTAATCAGCAGCCTATTGTATCAAAGACTCCGAGTACCCCTATCGCACAAGGAGTCAACGAAGGAAGGAACAAGGGTAAGGAGTTAGTTACTTTTAATGCTTTTGATTCACTTAACTCGATTGATGATGCAGATGATACCATTCGGGGTCCTAACATAAGCAGTCCCGCCACGGGTGATCCAAGTTGAACGCTACTTTATGGAACGTGTGTGGCTTGAACAAAAGGGACCATTAACTGGCACTGAAAGACGTGGTAAATGAGTTCAGGTTATAATTTATTGGCCTTCTTGAAATGCGTGTACGAAATACTAATATTACTCGTATATAATCATTCTTATTGTCTCAATGGAAGTGGTTTGTTGATCCTGTATCTGTTGGGAATCGTATATAGATTGTATGGGACGATATTATTCTTGATGTTAATGTGATAGAGTTGGGTGATCAATTTGTACACTGTCGTGTAACTGTTAGAACACTCCATACGAATGTGATTATTACTGATGTGTATGGTGCCAATGAAATTGCTGAGCGGCATGAGTTGTGGCGATCACTCGGGGTGCTTGCGGGTCAGTGTGTGGATGACGCGTGGACAGTAGGAGGAGATTTTAATGTTGTTCGTGACCTCAGTGAGGTGTGTGGTAATTTTGGTGATATCAGATTGGCGACGGATGAATTTAATACATGCATACATGATACGGGATTGTTGCAAATGCCCATACAGGGTGAATGGTACACATGGTATAACCGGATTTCGAATTCGCCAAGTTTATGGAAGCATTTCGATCGGATGCTTATAATGACACAGGGCTTGAGCGTATTCCTAACTCATACTATTCAAACCTTACCCCATGCACCTCGGATCATTCACCACTAGTGCTATATGGGGATCGACAACAACAACTGGGAGGTATGTTCAGATCTGATAATCACCTTACTCTTTCACCAGATTTTATTCCCAGTGTGCAGAATGTCTGGCAACACGACATTATTAGAGTGCCTATGATACGCGAAAACTAAAAGATATAGAGCTAGTATTCCAATAGCAACGACGCAATAAAGGAGATATTTCGGATAATGTACGCCTGGCTAAAGGATTCCTTGAAGAAGCATAGATCTTAGTTAGCTCTGATAGACAGAATGACCTCTTTCTACTCCTGGAACACCTTTGTCGTTTGGTATACGCCAACGCGGCAAAAATGGAACAAATCATGTTATAGCAGCGAGCTAAGATGCAATGGATGAAGGATGGGGATCAATGCTCACGAGTCTTCTTTTGCAAGATAGCTCAGCGACGTGCCACTGGGAGAATCTTGCAAATAAATTATGATGGGACCACCTACTCAAAGCCAGGAGCGGTTATTCATGAGTTTGTCTCCTTCTATTAGGCTCTGTTAGGCGGAGAAAGACGGAGGCAGATGATAGGTATCCGATATCTGAAGCCATGGGCTAGACATGTCCTCAATGAGGAGGAAGGGCTTCAGCTCCTTACACCCGTCACTGCAGTTGACGTCAAACAAACAGTGTTTGACATTGCTGAAGATAAAGCACCTAGACCTGATGGGTTCTCATCGGTTTTTCATAAAGCTGCCTGGCTAATCGTGGGTCCGAAAATTACAAAGGCAATCTTGGAGTTCTTTACCACGGGAAAACTGCAGAAGCAAATCAACACCAGACTTCTGGCACTTATCCCTAAGGTACATGCCCCTATGATGGTCACAGATTTTCGCCCTATTTCGTGTTGTAATATTTTATATATGATTATTGCCAAACTTATTGTATAATAGTTGAGTATGGTGTTGGATAAGTTGATAAGCCCTTGTCAGGCTGCCTTTATTCCTGGTCGTAGTATTGGAGATAATATACTGTTAGCACATGAACTATTTACAGGCTACAATTAGGCACGCCTACCTCCTAGATGTGCACTGAAAGTGGATATCCGAAAAGCTTATAACCCGGTAGAATGGGTTTTGCTACTTGCAGTGTTACACCTGTTTGGATTCCCGACTATGTTCATTAGGTGGATAGAGGAGTGTGTCACGACACCCTCATTTTCCGTCGGGCTAAATGGGAAATCTCAGGGTTTCTTTACGGGATATAGAGGTTATGGAAGGGGGACCCTTTATCGCCATTTCTATTCGTTCTCGTAATGGAGGTTCTGCATTTGATTCTTCTGCAGATGATTGATCAGGACATGCATTTTTCTTTTCATTGGAAATGTGAGCCTTCTCAATTATTTTCGCTTGGATTTGCAGATGATCTGTTGCTGCTCTGCAAAGCTGATATGCACTCTATAGGGGTCTTTAAGCAGGGGTGGGACCTATTCGCGTCCTGGTCAGATCTCCGGCTTAATGTGCATAAGAGCCATCTTATAATCTCTCGATCTGCACAAGTGATACGGGAGCAGCTGTTAGTGATGCTCGACTTCCAGGAAGGGCACCTTCTAATGAGGTACTTGGGACTTCCTCTACTTTCCTCTAGATTATCGTTAACAAACTGCTAGCTTTTATTATTGAAAATTGATCAGCGCATTAAAGGTTGGGAAGGAATGAGATTATCATATGATGGGAGGGTACAGATTATTAAATTTGTCCTTATGGCGTTAAGTATGTATTGAGCTTCTGTGTTTATCCTACCTAAAGGTGTTATAAGCGAGATTGAGAAGCATTTGAGAGCTTTTGTGTGGAAGGGCACAACGACCAGTGGATATGCCAAAGTAGCATGGAGGGATGTCTGTAGGCCGGCGTCGGAGCTGGGTCAGGGCCTAAGGGATATCGTTACTTTAAACTGTGCGTTAATGAGCAAGAAGCTGTGTGATGTTATTCGATATGATAGAACATCAATTTGGGTAGAATGGTTATTTAACGGGCGGCTATGTAATAAATTTATATGGACGGTCACTGACAATGGGGGTTCTTTGGGCTGGAGGAAACTCCTTCGACTACGCCCCTTGCTTCGATCGATGGTGGACTATCAGATTGCTGATGGGAATTCATTTTATTTATGGCATGATCTATTGCATCACCTTTGTCCTCTTATTGAGAGATTCCCACGGGGTCCACGTCTGCTTGGGCTTAGGACAGCGGACAAGCTCAGTAGTGTTATTATGGAGGGGCAATGACATTGGCCTCTCATTATGGACATTGAGTTCTTTGATATTCTGCATGCATTGCCAGTAATTCATGGCGAGAAAGATCGCATTATTTGCCGACTCGAGAGAGGAGGACCCACAGTTGCACCTCTTTATAGGCTATTGGACCCACCGTGACCCAAGGTAGGTTGGTCTTCACTACTCTCGGATTTTCTGAAGATCCCCAGGCATAATTTCATCCTATGGCTTGCGATTTTAGGGAAACTATCCACAGCTGATAAACCATAGCTATCATACTTAGGCGCCTATATATTATGTGATGAGGGTGCAATAGAGACACATACTCATCTATTCTTTCGATGCCGTTATACCAGAAGATGCCTGACAACGATTTGACGGCTTGTTCAATTTGAATGGCCTAATAGAGAATGGCCACGGGATGTTGAGTGGGCTGCAAGGAAATGGAGAGGAAAACATATCATTAACTTAGCTTATCGTGCACTGCTTGCTGCTTGCATTTACCACATTTGGAGGAAACGAAATTTAGACGCTTTAAGCATACGGAGCGACTACCGAGCATCCTAACCACCATCATTGTGGAAAATATTAGACAGAGGACTATCAGTGTTAATTTATCTCGTTCTATTAGTTCATGTGAGTTATATAGATTACGGCGTATCCCTTGGCCTGTCGAGGGAGAAACCACCAGTTGAGCATTATTGTACTGTACGATCTTGTTTTATTAATGAAACTTACATTTATAAAAAAAATAGATAAATTCCTACATAGATCTAAAAGATTATATATTTGGTCTAAACCTTTTACAAGAACACGTATTTTGATATTTTTCCCAATTAGGTGGCATTATTTAGGTTTGAGTTATTTCTATTAAAAATAGTTTAGCAAATATATTAAGAATTAAGTTCTTTCCCACTTACATATTCAGATTTTCTAAATATATAAAGCATTAATATATTCACATTTAAACTAACGACTACATAGAGCTTATTTATCCTTAGTTTTTCCTACATTAAAGGAAAAATAATGAAAGCAGCGAAAGCGAAAATTAAATTGAATTTAAAATCCAATTAACAGAGCGTTCTTCTGGATTTTTCGGGCGTTTGATACTTAAAAACACAAATAATAAATAAAAAATGCATAAACGATTTTTGTGGCTTAAGTTAGAAAGAAGAAACTATTAAAAATGTAAACCACGAAATTATACCATTTGTATTTTGTCCGAATCTGCTTTGCTTGTTGTTCCTTCTCCGGATCTGCGTTCACGTAAAGATCAACTTAGACCTCCTCTTCCTTCATCCACATCACACGTCGGAAGCATGATTTTCAATACCACTGTTAGATGACTTGAGATCTGGCAGTACAAACGATTTTTATTGAACAAAATGAATTCGATTCTAACTCTCAAATTAGTGAATCGGATTTAATTAGCTTTTTCTTGAAACTTGTTCAAAAAGAACTTGGTGGAGAAGGGAAGAGAGAGTAGTGGATGGATTGTGAGAGATGTAGATTAGAAAGAAAAAGCTAATTTTTCAAAGGACTGAGATGAGAGATGTTGGGAAAAGTAATACACTTGGTATACGTCATGACGGCCGAGTGGGGTCTGTAGAGGTGTCGTCTCAACTCCTCTTTTGACCTAGTCACTCTCAAAATCTGCTAGGACATTATTTAGGTGGATCGAGTTTGGTTTAACTCAACAACTAAATCAATTCAAGCCCAACAAAGGTCCATCTGATTTTTATATTGACCTAATTAATTTTATGACCCAATAGGAGTGGAATAAATTTATTTAATTCAATTAAATAAATTAAAGTTCGAGTCCAATATTTAATTAATATAATTAATCAAACAAATTAAATTGTGCTAAGCCCCAACTGTTTTTGAGGGAAAAAGCGGTTGGAATATATATTGCTAGCAAAAACAAAGTTAGTACTAGGAAACAAGACAAGCAATAAAACTAGAAAAAGGAAGTCAATAATACTAAAGCCCTAGTTAACAATCCAAGCTGCTAAGCCCAAATTTAATTAATTCAATTAATTAAGTTCTGACGACACTTCTCACAGACATATAATAACCAAATTAAAGACACAATCATCTTTTATCAAGCCCAAGATACAACCATTACATGTATGTGATTGTTATGGTTCCTCGAGTCTAAGGACTAAATCCAATACTATTGAGGCCGAGGGATGCAAGTCATATGTACCAACCAAGCCTCAAAGGATGACACCTTGTGAGCCAGTTCGGTTGAATTGATAACCGTTCTCAACTATCCACTAAACTTGCATAAACGTCCTACATTTGTCGTCGATGAAATGCAACACAAACCTAATGGATGCAACACCTAGTACAAGTCTTGATACAGTCCTCGATGTCTGTATCAAGATCCTCAACTTGAAACATTTTAGATCCAACTCTCAAAAGTTGGTTTCATAATTGTCAATCAATGCGCAACCCAACTATATAGATTGTACCATTGGTTTGTGGATTTTGTTGCAATTTTAAAGCAATAAAGCATAATAATATAAACAATAAACACATTTCAAATGAATTCTTACTATATTAATTTAATTCAATACTAAATTAAAAAAAATTACTAAATAAATTACGAAAACACCAATCTAATTAATTATCCAGTTACCAAATCTAACAATAACTATGTCAAGAAATTTATTTTCATACAATCCAAGATAAATAAAGTCCTAAAAAGCAACAGATTCAATATTGAAAGTCGAAAATGGACGTGATACACTATTACAATGATACGCTTTACAATAAGCTTTATTGTAATTTTAGTCATGTAATTATAGATATTTGGCATATTTGTAAGATTTGTAATTTGCGATTTGATTCATTAATTTTGTAAATTTTATGATTTGAGGATAAATTTTGCCAAAAATTTGAAAATTGTTGAAAACTACATATGCAAGTCACGAATATATCCTCAAATTTACATCAATACGTGAATTGCACGTGCTAATTTTCGTCAAATTTAGAAATTTCGAGCAAAAAATGTTATATAAAAACAAAACTTTTACGAAGATAATACATCAAATTATAAGTTTCATTTTTTTAAGGTCCAAAACACCAATTACCTCTAATTATAGGACAAAAAGTTTCAATAGAACCTTTATAATATTTAATTCGAAATGATTCCATTAATCAAAATTATTATCTGAAGGTAATAGAATTTTAATGTAGAATTATTTGATAACTAAACATTTATTCCTTATAAACATTCTATGTGCGTTTTCAAATATTAGTGCTTAATAATCTCATTTCATAAGCATTATTCCTTTTAAAGAAATTTATGTGTCATTTCAAATATAAAAAGTAGAAAATTACAGGCTCCAATATATATTTAAACTTTCGAGAAAAGTATTTACACAATAGAGAAGTCACAAAATAAAAAAACTAATGAATCATGCACTGGTTTAGCGAAGTTAATCATTAGAGACTTCCCATGAAGAACGTGGTCTTACACACCCTGCCTAGCCAACTTCGTGCCCTCGATTTCTTTAAAGTGAACAAGGGCGTAATGAAGCAAGGGGAGTGAGTTAATACTGATCACTTCTTCATGAGTAGCAAACAGAGATTTTAACTCAAAATCTGTCACTTTTGGTGACAAATTGTAGATCGCAACTTGTTGGATGGATGAATCTCCTGTTGCAAATCATTAACGGTCGGATCGTGGTTTTGTGTAGCTTTGGCCTCTGATTTTACACGTGATGCCATTAAACGGGTAAAGTACAGAGAACAAGAAAAATAATGGACCGGTGGAGGTTCCCATGTGAATAAAAAGCAAATAGAAAGAGATTTGTGTGCGATGGGATGTGGTGGACTGAGGTTTTGTAAGTGTATGAGCGGGGTTGTTACTGCAATATTTTCTTAGATTTGTCTGAATTTAATGAAATTTAGTGGCTCTTGGTTGTATAGTGCAATATTTTGAAATATGATAACTTTTATCCTGAATTAAATTCAAATTATTAATTCGTTCTATTACTTAATAATATTTATTAGATTTGTCCTCTATAAACAATAAGAAATATTAGTATGGCATTACATTATAGGGTTTAATGCAATTTCCGTCCTATGGTATTGTACTTGAGTAAATTATCTCTCTATGAAAAAAAAAAATCAAATTATCTCCCTATATTTTTTAAAAATAAAGAAATTTACATATGTGTCTAAAGAGGTAAATTATTTTATTTTAAAAAATATAAGGAAATAGTTTGCTATTTCTTTTTACAAGGAATAATTTATTCATTTTCTATAATAATTACAGGAGCTTTCTTTCATTTTTTTCTCATTATTACAAACTTTCTTGTATTTTTAATCTTAAATTGTTGATTTTTCAAGCAATTTTATCTTGAAATTTTTTTATACACTAAAGCTAATGCTTTCATTTTTGCATACTTAGTGTTCAATTTTTTTTTTCTTATCATTATATTTTATAAAATCAAACTTTGAAATTTTATAATTATTTACTAATTGCATGCTATTGATATGATAAAGTTTATATCCTTACATTATGATTGTATTATGATGATTTTATTACTCTTTTTACTATTATTGTTACTCTTTTTATGATTGTATACTTTCGGTTAACAATGTCTTAGCCTATCACTCATAGGTGATGGGTTCGAATCCCACCAAACAAGTGAGTATTTGACTCACTTTATGTGTTTATTATTCTTTGTTATATTAATATATGAATCGAATATCGATATATTGTCAAACTATTTAATTTATTAAAATATTAATGTTATTATGTGATTACCATATATATATATAATAGATTCCTCCCAAAAATTTATAAAAATATGAATTAATTTCCCATCAATGTTTGTGTTGTTTGACAATTTTTAAATTTCACTAATTAATGGATGGGTTCTTCCTTTTAAAGAGATTGGTGTAATTTTAGTTGTTTGGCATTTGGGTCCATTAAGAAATGAAATTTGCAACTTGGCCCATTAGTTTTGCATATTTCATGATTTGAGGACACATTTCGCCATAAAGTTAAAAATTAGCTGGAAAACCACATGTGTAAGTCATGAATATGTTATCAAATTTATGCTAGTACATGACTTGCACGTGCTAATTTTTGACAAATTGAGAAATTTTTAGCAAACAACGTGTTAGCAAATCGTAAAATTTACTAAGATAAGTTTAACTTTTTGAAGGTCTAAAATGCCAAACACCTTTAATTA
Organism: Sesamum indicum; assembly: GCF_026168435.1. Classification (NCBI taxonomy): domain Eukaryota; kingdom Viridiplantae; phylum Streptophyta; class Magnoliopsida; order Lamiales; family Pedaliaceae; genus Sesamum; species Sesamum indicum. The sequence goes on along the minus strand of NC_142660.1, from coordinate 4,787,039 downwards.
TAGGACCAAAATTTTTTATAGACTTTATAATATTCAATTCAAAATGAAGCCACTAATCAAAATTATTATCTAAATTTAACATGATTTTAATCTAGAATTACTTGATAACTAAATATCCAACTTGCTCCACAAATATTTATAAACATTCTGTGTGTGTTTTTAGATATTAGTGCTTAATAATCTCATTTGATATGCAATATTTCTTTTAAAGAAGTTTATTTCCAGACATGGAAAGTAGAAAAAAAAATAGAGATATCAAAAAATTAAAAATTAAAAAATGACCAATCGATTTAGCGAAGTTAATCATTAGTCTTTTCGTGAACAACGTGGCCTTGCAGATCCTGCCACGCCAACTTCGCGCCCTCAATTTCTTTAAAGTGCACAAAGACGTACTGACACAAGGGGAATGAGTTAATGCCCATCACTTCTCCATGAGTTGCAGACAGAGATTTTAACTCAGAAACTGTCACTTTTGGTGAGAAATTGCCGATCCACAAGTCGTTGAATGGATGAATCTCCCGCTGCCAATGTTTGACGGTCACATCATGGTTCTATGTAGCTTGCGCCGCTGATTTTACATGTGATTACCATTAAACGAGTCAAGTACAGAGAACAAGATAAATGATGGTTCGTCGGAGGTTCTAATGTGAATGGAAAGAGAATATAAATAGTTACTCTAATATTTTGTTGAATTTGTCTGAACTTAATGGCATTTGGTGCTCCTAGTTATACTATGTATTATTTGAAAATATTATAAGTTTCACCCTGAATTAAATTAAAGTTCTAAATTGGTCCTATTTACTTAATAATATTTATTAGACTTATTCTCTATAAACACTAAGAAATATTAGTCTAGCTTTACACTATAGGGTTTAACGCAATTTACCTCAGGTGCTATTGTAATTGGTCAAATTATCCCTTATGAGAAGAAAATCAAATTACGGCCCTAATGTTTTTTTAAAATAGAGCAATGTTTACATTCCTGTCTGAAAAGATAAATTACTTCATTTTAAAAAATATAGGGAAGTATTTTGCTATTTTTTTTATACAAAATAATTTGTTCATTTGCAATACTATTTATAGCAGGTTGCGTGCATTTTATTTTTCATTATTATATACACTCGTGTGTTGTTAATCTTAATTTATTGATTTGTCAAGTAATTTTGTCTTGAGATTTCTTTAGACACTAAAGTTAATACTTTCATTTTTGCGTTACCTTGTGTTCATTTTTTTTTTTCTTTTCATTGTATTTTATAAAATCAAACTTTGAAATTTTAAAATTATTTATTAATTCTGTGCTGTTGATATGATAAAGTTTATGTCCTCATTTTATGGTTGTATTATGATAATTTTGTTACACTTTCTAGTATCAATATAACTCTTATATATTGCAAGACTCAACCAATTTTATGAAATTTACTGCTTAAAATCCTTTATTGTTTGATTGATTTCATGCAATTTGTCCTAGAAAAATCCTCCTAAAATCTCATTATAGCCAAAATCATATCAAATTTTCAATTCTTGACTAACTTTTAAATTTAATCTATCACTTATAGGCTTCATGAACAAGCGTAGGGTGATGGTTTCAGATCCCATCAGATATGTGAGTATTTGACTCACTTTATATGAGTTTATTATAATCTATTTCAATATTATTCTTTATTATATTCATATATGAATTGAATATCGATATATTGTCTAACTGATGCATTGGCGATCAGTTTAGTAAGATATTGATATTAGCATTGTTTGATAATTTTTAAATTTCACTAATTGATGGATTAAAAATGCTAAATGTATAAATAAAGGATGAAATTTAATGCGAATAATTGTACCAAAAATATAGATTTTTTCTTATAAAGAGATTTTGTGTATGCACCGCCCCGAGGATGGTGATGGCACGAGTGTGGATGGTTGTATGGGTGCGTTGGATACTGTAATTTGGATTTATTTGAATTTAATTGAGTATGGTGCCCTCTGACAATACTATGGATTATTTAAAAACAGAACTTGCACGTGCTAATTTTGGACAAATTTAGAAATTTGTATCAAAATTAACGAAGATAATAGATCAAATTGTAAGTTTCATTTTATGAAGGTCCAAAATGCCAAACACCTCTAATTATAGGACCTAAATTTCAATAGAGCCTCTATAATATTCAAGTCAAAATGATGCCACCAATCAACCTTATTATCCAAAGGTAACACTTTCTTCATCTAGAATTACTTCATAACTAAACATTCAGCTTGGTCCATAAATATTTGTACACATTCTCTGCGTATTTTAAGATATTAGTGCTTAATAAATTTCATTTGATATGAAATATTTATTTTAAAAAAATATATGTGTCATTTAGACATGGAAAGTAGAGAAAAGTAGGAAAACAATAAAATAAGAAAATTAATAAATTACTAAAAGGTTTAGCGAAGTTAATCATTAAAGGCTTCCCATGAAGAACGTGGCCTTGCAGACCTTGCCTCGCCAACTTCGTTCCCTCAATTCTTTAAAGTACACAAAGGCGTAGAGATCGAAGGGGAATGAGTTAATGCTGATTACTTCCCCTGAGCGACAAACAGAGATTTAAACTCACAATCTTTCACTTTTGGTGACAAAATGCCGGTCCACAAGTTGTTGGATGGATGGATCATCCTCTGAGAATCTTTTATGGTGCATCATGGTTCTTTGTAGCTCCAGCTGTTGATTTTATACGTGATGCCATTAAATAGGTCATGTACAGAGAACAAGATAAATGAAAAGCGAAATAGAAAGAGATTAGTGTGCAACGGGGAGGTGGTGGAGTGAGGTTTTGTAAATATTTAAAAATATCATAACTTTCATTGTGAATTAAATTAAAATTCTAAATTAGTCCTATATGTTACTTATTAAAAACATTCTTGTGTTTCTAATCGAAATTTGTTGATTTTTCATGCAAATTTTTCTTGGAATTTCTTTGATACCAAAGTTAATTATTTCATTTTTGTATTATTTAGTATTTAATTTTTTTCTTATCACTATATTTTATAAAAGCAAACCATGCCAATGACTTATTAGTACTCTTTTTGGTTATATATTGCAGAAAATCGATCATTTTTATACAAAAATTTACTGCTTAAAATTCTTCATTGTTTTATTGATTTTATGCAACTTGCCCCCAAAACATCCTCCCAAAATCTCTTACTATAATCAACATCATATCAAATTTCGAATTCCTGATTAACATCCTAATTTTCGGTCGACGATATCCTCAAATTCACACCAGCACATGGCTTGCACGTGCCAATTTCTAACAAATTCAAAATTTTTTATCAAAATGAATTAGTTAATATAAAAATTCTCTAAGACAATGTATCAAATTCTAATTTTGAAGGTTCAATAACGACAAATACCTCTTATTATAGGACAAAATTTTCGATCCACAAGTTGTTGGATGGATGAATCTCCCGCTGCAAATCTTTGACAGTCGCATCGTGGTGTTGTGTTTCTTCCACTGCTGATTTTACAGGTGGTGCCATTAAACAGGTCAAGTACAGAGAACAAGAAAAATGATGGGTCTCGGAGTTTTTAATGTGAATGAATAGTTGAATAGAAATAGATTTACGTGCAATGGGTATGTGGTGGTGAGAGGTTCTATAAGTGTACGGGGGTTGGTTACTGCAGTCTTTTGTTAGATTTGTCTGAATTTAATGGCATTTGATGGCTCCTGGTTGTACTATGTTATTCACCCAAAATTAAATTAAAATTCTAAATTGGACCTATATATTATTTATCATAAATATTTTTGTGTTTGTAATTTTAATTTGTTGATTCTTCAAGCAATTTTATCTTGAAATTTCTTGACTCTAAAGTTAATGCTTTTATTTTTGCATTGCTTAGTCTTTAATTTTTTTTCTTATCATTATATTTTATAACATCAAGCTTTGAAATCTTGAAATGATTTATTAATTCCATGTTATTGATATTATAAAGTTTATGTTTTCACTTTTATGATTGTATTATGATAATTTTATTACTCTTTCTATTATCATTGTTACTCTTTTTTGTTATATATTGCAATAGTCCGACCAAATTTTTACAATTTACTTCTTAAAAATTCTTCATTGTTTTATCGATTTGATTCAACTTGTCCATGAAAAATCCTCCTAAAATCTCATATTAGAGCCAATATCATGTCAAATTTCGAATTCATGACTAATTTCTAATCATTTAGTCAACGACATCCTCAAATTTACGCCAGTGCTAATTTCGATCAAATTTGGAAATTTCTTTCAAAATGTCTTAGCAATAGCAAATTTACTAAAATAATAGATCAAATTATAACTTTCACTTTTTGAAGGTCTAAAACGCCAAATACATTTTATTATAGGAAAAAAGAATTCAATAGAGCCTTTATAATATTCAAATCAAAATGATGCAATTAATCAGCCTTATTATCTAAAGGTAACAAGATCTTAATCCTGAATTGCTTGATAACTAAATATTCGGCTTGGTCCACAAATATTTATAAATATTTTATGTGTGTTTTTCGATATTAGTGCTTAAAAAGCTCATTTAATTTGCGACACTCCTTTTAAAGAAGTTTATATATCATTTTAGACATGGAATGTAGCAAAATTACAAAACAAATAATATATTTAAGCCTTCAAAAATATTATTTACACTTAAAAAAAAGAATAGAGAAATCATGAAATAAAAAAATTAATAATCACCAACCTGTTTACGAAGTGAATCATTAGAGGCTTCCTATGAAGAATGTGGCCTTGCAGGCCCTGCCTCACCTTCATTGCGCCCTTGATTTCTTTAAAGTGGACAAAGGCTTAGTGATGAGAGGGGAATGAGTTAATGCCGATCACTTCTCCATGAGCGGCAAATGGAGATTTTAACTCAAAATCTACCACTTTTGGTGATAAATTGATGATCCATAAGTTATTGGATGGATGAATCGTTAGCTGCAAATATTTTACGACTGCATTGTGGTTCTATATACCTTCTACTGCTAATTTTACAGGTGGTGCCATTAAACGGGCCAGGTACAGAGAACAAGATAAATGATGGGTTGTAGGAGGTTCCCATGTGAATGAAAAGTTGAATAGGAAGAGATTTGTGGTGCAATTGGGATATGGTGGAGCGAGGGTTTGTAATTAAGTGGCTGGGCAGGTGGTTACCATAATATTTTGTTGGATTGTTTTGAATTTAATGGAATTTGGTGGCTCCTGGTTGTACTCTGTATTATTTGAAATCATAAAATTATTTATTAATTTCATGTTATTAATATGATGAAGTTTATGTCCTCACTTTATGATTGTATTATGATAATTTTATTACTCTTTCTATTAACATTATTACTCTTTTGTGTTATATATTGCAGGAGTTGACCAATTTTATACAATTTACTTCTTAAAATTCTTCATTGTTTTATTGATTTTCTTCAACTTGCTACTGAAAAATCCTCCTAAAATCTCTTATTACAGCCAACATCATGTTAAATTTTTAAATTCTTTACTAACTTCTAAACCTTCGGTCAACAATATCCTCAAATTTACACCAGCACATAACTTGCACGTGCTAATTTTGGACAAATCTGAAATTTTCTATTGAAATATGTTAGCAAATCGCAAAATTTACTTAGTTAATAGATCAAATTGTAAGTTTCACTTTTTGAATGTTCAATAGAGCCTTTATAATATTATACTCAAAATGTCTAAAGGTAACACGATCTTAAGAATTACTTGATAACTAAATATTCAACTTGGTCCATAAATATTTGTAAATATTCTCTTCAAAAGATAAATATTTGTAAAAGTATTCTATGTGTTTTTTTTAGATATTAGTGCTTAATAATCTCATTGATATGCAACTTTTCTTGTATAGAAGTATATGTGTCATTTCAGACATGAAAAAGTAGAAAATTGAACTGTTAGTATGTTAGAATTTCATATGATTAAGAAAAGCACTCCCCCATAATGTATGATTAGCTACAAGTCCTTTTTCTTTTTTTAATCAGTGCTTAAACCATTAAGAGATAAATCTGGTAGTTATAAACAGATTCAAGTTGTTCAATCAAAGTTAGCATTTCAATAGGTGCATCATATTTTAGAAAATATTGCACGCACTATAAAAAATAGAACATCGAACTACATCATTCTTCAGTAATCATTCTTCTTACCCTGTTAGTTTCAAAAAATTGAAAATAGAATCTATAGAAAAACAACGGCTCCTAGTTCTTTGAGCATGTCGAACCACCAAATAACTATCTTAGATTTAACAACTAAATTTAGCAGCATTCAACTAATTACTATGAAATCATAGCTTCTATTTCGACTAACAATCCAAAACTGAACACTCTATCAAGTCATTTACGTTCTTATTGTAATTGAAAGGAGAAAAACGAAAGAAGTAATAGCTTGGCATGTGTAGTTGTATCCTGATTTGTTGGAAATAATGGTGATGGCCATGAAAGTGTAGCAACAGTCTAGCATTTCTGGAATCCAGGCTCAAGAAAGAGGAAGACACGTTATCCATACAACACGCTTTTATAAGTGAAAATGCACTTTCTTATGCATATGTATTTTTTATGTGTCCAGCTGTTAATTGTTAAGTTTGACAGTTGTCCTAGTTGGTTGGGGTTCGAGGTGCATAGTGGGCTGGGTCGGTTCAAAATCGAGATGAACCAGCCTGAAAAACTCCACCCTAAGACCGGCTCGCTACTATTCATGGTCTGTCCTAGGGCAGTCTTGGAGCTCGAAGTGTGCCCCAATTGTGTCCATTTTTAAACCCAAGTTCAGTCCATGGACCTGCCCAGTTGATGCCTGAACCAAGCCCAAACCATCTGGCATTAGGTACGTATGTGTTTGTTTTATTTTTTTATGATATTAAAGTGTTCTTATACAGAATTACTTAAATTTATAATTATCTTATGAAATAAATAAATAATAAATTTAATCACATAAAAATTTATATATAGAAAAATAATTAAGAATATATAATCTTATTAAAAAAAGGCCCAACAAGCCCGGTCCAAGGCCAGGTGGTCCCGAGCCACTGGGTTGGGCACCCAAGTATTGATTCCTGGGACCAGCCAAGGACCAGCATGGTCCCAAGTAGGCCTAGGCCAAACCAACCCACTTTTTAATTGGTTCAATCCGGTCTTGGGTTGGTTTAGCCAAGCCTGGCCTATTGTGCATCTTGAGTTGGGGTTAGTTAGGTTTTTAGTTGATTATTCCTTTTTACGCGCTGTTTTTGGACCTATTTTTAAAGACGAGCTTCCTTGAGCTCACTACTGAGAATAATTGAATACAATCAATACACAGGAATTTTTGCTCATAACATTCCGTGGCTTCAATAAATTTTTTCTCTACAATTACAGTTTTCAACATGGAATCAGAGCCTTCTTTTGAAGGTCTCTACATACTTCTCTCATCAATGTACAAACTATGTTCGATTATATTCCTCAATGGCGCCTAGAGGTTCAGAGGCAGTGGAAGGGAATGTTGTGGAGACTCAGACTGCTCCGATGAATCAAAGTGCACTTGTAAACCAAACAATGGTAGATATGACTCTTACTGAAAACACCGAAAAATGCGAGTGGATCGGCCCAAGAATGCGCAAGCGGAAGCGATAATGCGGAAATTCGGAATTAAAAACGAAACATAATAAAACCATAATTCCAAGGGGTGTACCCTTGGAGTTTCCGAGGATTCGATATAGTTAATCACAATACCAATAAAGTTAAATGGGGCTAATGGTAAAAGAAAAAAAAAGGAGAGGCACATAAATCATAAATCAAAAAGTTACCTCTTTGATTTTGATTTACTTCGAACCTCTTTCGTTTGGTTTGTTCACGCAATGCTTCAACGTAGAGGCCCTCTAAAGTTATGTCCATACCACACCAGAACTGGGATCCCTCAACTCAATTTTCTAGAAAAGAAATTGGAAAAAAAAAATAGCAAGTGTGTAGTGGATGTATTAGAATGTGTCTAGGTTCATCCTATCGTCCATAAGGTAATAAACTCCAATATTTCAAATAAAGCATGACTAACATAGCATTTTTCAAAAGCGAATTTGTTAGTCAATAATTTTCTTTTTTAAGATTTTCCACCAACTTAGCTATGGGCTTGCATTGGCCGATTTTATTAAATAAAATACAAGGCCCAATAATTCTAATTGAATCTAATTTAATTAAACTCAACTTAATTAAGTCCATCATATATTTAATCTAATTAAATATATGAGTCCAATAAACTTTTATTAATTAATAAGTCTAATGTATTAAACAATAAGGGCAAGCCCAATATAAATTAATCTTATTAATTTATTCTTGGGCTCCTCCATCCAATGGACTCCTCTCATTAATAAGTAATTCAATTACTTATGGAATTAATTTCTAATTAATTCGTCGTCCCTTCTCAGTGATTTGTGCGTGACTCTTTAGGTTCACCTTTCAGCTAGACTTTGGCTGGTGTTAGACAATATTATTAATTAAATCTAATTTAATTAGTAATTCTCGATCAACCCTTCATCAAGAAAGCCCATCACCATGGGTGCCCGTCTAGCAACCGTCCATGGCACTAGAGACTAGGCGAATATCCATATGAACTTTTAGACTCTCGAGTCCATACGGGTACGGTCCTTCTATCTACTATCGGCCGGCCTTAGTCTAGGGCATTGAATTGGGCGTCGGTTCCCATCCTCGACTAGGCGTTTATGCTTAATACTTGAGATCGCGTTATGCCAAATTGCTCAACATAGGAATCTCTTTTCCCTTTCCGATGAATTAATAGCCACAATTTTATAGAGCGTAAACGCATTTCCAAGTGCATCGGAGATACCTCTGTCACGTTTTGACAGGGGACGAATCATCTTTTTGGAACTCACCGTTCTCGCTACATGCTTTGACTGTACTGGACAAGGCTTATGATGACCATGTTTAGGACGATCACCTCTCGCACAAATCCAAGATACAGTCATTGCATGCACGTGACTGTGTAATTCCTCAAGTCTAAGGACTACTCCTGTACTATCGAAGCCGGGGATTCGAGTCATACCGACCAAGGATCCGAGGCTTCCATATGACCATCCCCGTGAGTCAGTTCAGTCGATTCGACACCTAGCCAATCGACCCATTAAGATTGCATAGACGTCCCACATCTTTTGCCGATGAAACATGACACTCATCAAATCAATGCGACTCTTAGTGCAAGTCTTCATAGAACACTCACTGCCCATTCTCGAGATCCTCGACTTTGAACATTTCAGACCCAACCCTAGACAGTTAGTTTCATGACCGCCATCTAATGCGCAGTCAAACTATTGTACGATTGTTAAAGTGGTCTATGGCCTTTGTTGTGATGTTTGAAAGAAATGCAAACAAATGTGTAATGAGCACAACAAATGAAATGTCAATTGTGAATACTCATTTTATTCACTGTATAGTGTTATATAAAATTGAGTTACTGGCAGAATAGGTTGCAAGTATGCTAATCTAATTTTCTTTCAGGTCACATATTCTAACAATTACAGCTTTATTCATCCGACCATCCTACCTGGATAGCAGCTCTTGCTGCGAAAATGAAGCTGAAATTTATATATATGGAAGCTTGGTCAAAACTGCTGAAGTTTCAGAGGAGTTTAAGAAATGGAATTGTATTCATTCCATGTTGACAACTTGGATCCTAAATTCTATTTCAAAGGATATACTTGAGGCATTCATGTATGTGAGTTCAACAAGGGATTTATGGATGGAATTAGAAGCTCGATATGGAGAGAGCAATGGTCCATCAATCTATCAATTACAACATGAGATCAGATTCATCGTGCAAGGAAATATGTCGGTGACAAATTACTATACCAAATTAAAGAAATTGTGGGATAAGTTGGCCTGCTTGGCACCAACTCCTAGATGCGCAATTGTTGGACACTACAACTTGTTATGGAAATAAATCTAATAAACTTTCATTAGTTCATTTTAGTTGTAACTCCAGCCTATCTTAGGTAATATCATGTAATAATGATGTTTGGTATAACGGACAAGGCCATTTGTCCAAGAACTCAATGAAGCATATTTCTTCTACTACCCTGGTCTCACAGGTTAGTTGTTACCTGTGGACGACATGCACGTAGCGACGATGGAGCGCAACCTTGGGCACGAGTAGAAGCTAATGTGCGGAGCAGATTGCTTTGATGTGCGGAGCAAAGTCCTTTATTTTTGGAGATGCTGAAAAAAGTGCACTCCTCGGCCCTTTGAGTGTTCTACTCTTGGAACAAAAAATTATTTTCTTAAGCCTATTATAAGGGGGATATGATACGGTGAGCCACAGCCGGTCCTCCCCGTGCACGACGGCGGTACATGAGAAGACATCTGCACTAAATGAGTATCTCTTGGGGGCATGATGGGGGCCTTCAAAAGCCGGCTCTAGGAAGCTCGTGAGCGGAGCGCTAGAGTATCCGAAGGGCTTGGAAACCTGACGGGCAGCGTAGGGCCAGGATGGCCTACGTTGGGCACCGAGACTGCCGAGAGGCTCCGTGTGTTGTGCAAGGTTGCCCCGCGGGCTGCGGGATATCTGGGGCAACACATCTCGTGCGAATGGGTGATCGGGGCAAGCATTCAAAGACCTCGTGATCCAACTCATGGAATGCGCTACTGAGTTCTAGCCGTCCATGGGGGTCCGTTGGCCATATTGTGAAGCCAAAGCCGAAAGGCAAGAAGGCATGTCGGGCATAGCCGTGTGGGAGAACGGCAAGGTGTCGGCATATCAGTTGGGCCTCGGACTTATGATGTTGTTCTACTTGGGCGAGGCATGGAAGGCGGCCATCTGTTGTGGTGATGGACGACGACGAAGGCGAACGCCTAGGATGTATTGAGTGAGTTTGGGCATGAGATGGGCATTGCGGGCGCAATGCCGAGGCAGAGTGAGGATGCTCCTTGCCATTGAGCAATGCGTCGATAGGTTCCAAGATTTTGTGCGAGATGCAAAGGCACAGGTGCCGAGAGCCTCAGCGAGCACACGGACTGTCGCGATACTCTGATGTGTGCGAAGGCCGGACGAAGGTTGGGTGTCACCTTTGGGGCCGCACAGGCGAAAAATATATGAGAATTACATTCCGCTGCATTTAAGACAAGCACGCCTATGACACCTGGTCTCTACTTCTTACAATGTCATTTATAATATCTGTCCCTTAGCTAAACTACATAGATTAGCATTTCATTCTAGCAACATTCACTCCAACTCCATCTTTGATCTTATCCATGTCGATATTTGGGGACCTTATAGTTATCACAGAATCTCTTGGTGTCAATTTGTTCTCACTATTGTTGATAATTTTAGTAGAGCAACTTGGACATTTCTAATGAGACACGAGACTCTATATCCTACAAAAATTTTGCATCTTGTTCAGACACAATTTGACAAGAGAATAAAGTGTGTGAGATCAGATAATGGCTGGAATTTCTGAACGAGCAATGTCAAAATTCTTTCATATCCCCGGGATCATTCATCAAAAGAGTTTCACGTACACACCACAACAAAATGGAGTAGTGGACCGTAAGCATAGGCATCTTCTAGAGGTTGCAAGATCCATTATGTTTCAGGTTTTACTTCCTAGGAAATTTTTGGGTGATGCCATTCTTTCAACTACTTATCTCATAAATAAGTTCCACTCTCCTCTTCCTAATTGTAAAACACCATTTCACATTCTATACAACAAGCCAACCTCGTATGAACACCTTAAAACATTTAGTTGTCTTTATTTTGTTTTCAATAAATCCAAATTTGATAGACTTGCCTCTAAATGTATCTTCCTGGGTTACCCCCTTGTCAGAAAGCCTATAAAGTCTATGATCTCGAATCTTACCACACATTTGGGTCTTGCTATGTTAAATTCCATGAATATGTGTTTCCTTCTGCTCATGTTACTCCTACTCATGCACACTGTGCATTGTCAAAGATTCCACTTACCGCAAATGCTGTTGACCCCATACCTCCGACAAATTTATCCCCACCTAAACCATCTCTCCTACCTTCTTCCCATTCTGATTCTACTACTGTCCCTTACACACAACCTAGAAGGCCACAGAGAGACCATCAGCAACTATCTTTGCTTTATGACTTTGTATGTCATATAGATGATCGTGCCTCTACACCAACTCTCAGAAACTTTACCCCTACGTCCTTGAAATTTATGGCATCACTATCTGTTTTACAGGAACCATGGACTTATAAGCAGGCTTCTATTAGTATCCCTTGGGTGAATGCTATGAACCAAATGCTTATAGCCTTTGAGAACAATGACATGGACGTTGGTCCTTTGCCTAAAGGGAAAGAAGATGATTGGTTGTGAGTGGGTTTTGAAGTTCAATTCAAATATGATTATTCTGTTGATCGATACAAAGCTCGACTAGTGGCCAAGGGCTACACCCAGATTGATTAGACTTTCGATGGCTCATCACCAGATTGTTATAAATAACGACTTTCTTCATGGTCATTTGCAAGAAGAAATTTATATGACCGCTCCTAAAGGTTATGTTGTTGATCCAGGCCATGTTTGCCGCCTGAAACGCTACAATCGACTTGTCTATTTAGTTTTCATCCTTTTACCCACGACTATTGTCTTTTCATCAAATGTGTCGACTGATGATTGCATTGGTATTTCGGTTTATGTCGATGATTTTCTCGTTATGGTCCCTACAGAAGAATTGATCTCTTAGGTTAAGGTCTATCTTGATGATATTTTTACTATCATTGATTTAGGAATTTCCTTGGGCTCCAAATTGTGGGATCTGCTCACGGCACCTACTTTATGGTATACAAGTATATTTTGGATATTATTATTGATTGTGGGCTTCAACAGGCACTTTCCGTCGCTACTCCTTTACCGCAGGGCATGAAATTAAATTCTCATACTAATGCTTACTTGAATGGTCCTAAACCTTATCCCCGTTTAGTGAGGCTTTTGCTCTACTTCAGTTTCACATGCCCTGATATTTCACACGGCATTCAACAACTTAACCAATTCCTTCAAAATTCATGTGAAGCTCACTGGAACGCGGTGCTGCATGTGGTTTGCTATTTCAAAGGGTCTCCTACAAAAGACCTTCTCTTTCCTTCCTATCTTGTAACCTACTGTGTTGCGGATTGGCATTCTTCTGTGGATTCGCACCGTTCTCTAACTAGGTTTTGTATTTTTCTTGATGATACCCTTGTATCCTGGAAAACGAAGAAGCAGTGTACAGTTTCTCGATCATCTGCTGAGCCCGAATATCATAGCATGGGGCTACTATTTGTGAATTCAAGTGGATCTCTTATGTCCTTTGTGATTTTGGGACTGTTTTCCTACGCCCATTCCTTTGCATTGCGATAATCCGACAGCCTTATATATCATGGCCAATAAATGTCTGATGAACGAACCAAGCACTTGGACATTGATGGTCACATTGTCCGTGATTTTTACAAAGAAGGGTTTCCTTGGTCTTTTTGTTCGTAGTTGCAAACAACTTGCTGACATGTTTACCAAAATTATTTTGGGAGCTACCTTCGATTCTTTGTTGTGAATGTATGGTTTGAACTCCGGTGATCGACGCTCAACTTTTGGGGAGGATGTTGGAAATAATGGTGATGGCCATGAAAGTGCAACTACAGTCTAGCATCTCCAGGATCCAGGCTGAAGAAAGAGGAAGACGCGCTATCCATACAACATGTTTTTATATATGAAAATGCATTTCTCGTGCATAGATATTTTTTATGTCTAGCTGTTAATTTTGACAGGTGTTCAAGTTGGTTGGGGTTAGTTAGGTTTTTAGCTAGTTATTCATTTTTCTTGCTGCTTTTGGACCTGAACTTACAAAGAAGCTCCCTTGAGTTAACTTTTGAGTAGTGATGGCAACGGGGCAGGTCTGGTGCGGGTTTACCGGGACCCGGACCTTCCCCTCTTCATAAACCCCGAACCCGTACCTTGCCTTGCCTGGCAAAACCCCGAACCCACCCCATCCCCTTAAAAGCCCAACCCCGCCAAACCCGTCCCGCAAACCCATCCTATTTCGCCTGATTTCCATTTTTTATTATTTAAATAAATAATATCAATTTCTATTTAGTAATTTAACATAGATTTTGTTTATCTAAAATGAATTATATAATACAATGAATATATTCAATGAATATTTTATTTTTTCAATAAGTAATATTAATTTATATTTAAACAAAACATTTATCTAATTTTTTAATTTCACCGATAAGTAATCTCCGATTTTAATTAACATAGTTTTAACTAAAATGTATTATATAATACAAATAGTACATTCAACCAATGTTTTCTATAAGTAATACTAAATATTATTGTAAAGTTAGGTAATCTAACATAACTTTTTTTTCTAAAATAAATTATATAATACAAATTACACATCCAACTATTTTTACTTTTGGTATTTTGCATATAGAGTTGGATATATGCAAAATGATTTATAAATTTACCCATAACATCATAATTTTCTATTAATAATGTATCAGATATGAATATATAAATAATAAAAAAATTTAAAAAATAGACCAGGGTGGGTTCAAAATGGATCCGATACAAAATCCATAACCAATGCACTCATGGATCTGCTATTGGACGCTGGTTCAGAAAACTTTTTATTAATAAAAAATATTCTTGTTCTTATTTGATAAATATTTTTATTCGTTAGGTTTTTAAATTTTTTATATACTAAAATTATATTAGTATAATATTATTTGCATATTTTCTGAATACAAAATAAAGAGAAGGGTTATTCAGTAAACTTACAAAAAATATTCTTTTATTCTCAATCTGTTTTTCTAGTACCGAACAAGTATAGATATGTGAAATTTACTCCACTTCCAATTATACCAAACAACTTGAAGAAAAACTATTATTATTTTCTTTCCCTTCCCCTTTTTACTTTCATTTTTCTCTCATTTGAACCAAACAAACCCTTAGTTAACAATAAATCATGTGAAAAAACTTGCAAAAGTCTTAAATGTTGGGCATATGCCTCTAACATGTTGTTTTGAAGTCAAAGCAGACTAATCATGGGTATTTTATGGAGTTTTCTTTGAAAAATATGATTTGAAGCTTGAATTTCTTGAAATACTGCTATCGTAAAAAGACACACCATCGGTGTACTATAAAAAATGGAGAATTTCAGATGAGCATTTACGGGGTTAAATAGATGAGTTATAGAGCATGAGATCAACCATAAAAATTATAAATCACAAAAAAATAGATAAATTAAAAACAAAAGCAGAATGGAGTGCATGCGAACTACACACACTACTACACTTAAAACTACACACTCTTCACACGGAATTCACGTTGACGCCGTGGCCGACGAGGATGAAGACGATATGGTGGCGGGGATAGACGAAGGCCAGTTGGGGAATGTTGTTGACGAACATGGAGGGCAGGCGAGCAGCAACAACGCTGCAGCGATTAATGACAGATTGGACGGGGAAGATGCGTTGGCGATTAATCAGTTTCCCATGGAGTTTCAGTTTGCAGATTTTATTGTTTTGTTCAATAGAGTAATCGATAAAAGGGATGATGGATCTGTTCATGCATTGAATGATCTCCACCAGTGTTGGACAGTGAAATATAGAGAAGGTGATAGGAATTCGCAGGAGCTGCTGTTTTTCCGTTTGGTACGCTTGACGGCTGAACAGGCGGCGGAGCAACGTCCTTGCTTGGCGCCGTTGTTTCAGATCTCTAAAAATAGGGCTGCTGCAGATTTGAATCTGAGGGTCTCTATGGTGCTGCTAGCGGCGCGAGATGAAGTTGCCATGGGTGCGCAGGCAATTAGTCCTAGCCTACATCGGATACAGAACATTGGAGAAGATAATGATGATGATCCCTGCTGCGAATACTGCAGCCACTAAACAGATCGCGCCGGCGACTGGACAGGCTGAAACTGCTAAATCCGCCGCTGCAGCAGCTTCGGCTTTTAAAGTAACGCTACCGGAACTGCGTACTGCCTACGCTATTTCTGTTGATGCTGCACCAGTGCATGTGACTGGAGCTGCCACATCACAATTACAGACATCTTCGCCCACCGGAATCTTTGTCGGTGAACTTCATGAATTATTACGATAAAATTGCCAATATTTTCAATAATTCATCTCGAAAAATATTGACTTATGTTCCACCAATGATACAAAATGGCGAAATTACTGTACGACCCACGTTGGATATGGTTCGAGATGGTTTACGTTGCTGGATTGCGATAGCAGTGGGTTATGTTTTTTGGGCAAAAGACCGTATTTTCATCACCTAAAGGACTACGTCAAATCTATTTGGCCATTGTTAACAGAAGTCACGACCACAGCAAATGAATTTTTCTTCTTCATTTTCAAAACTACAGTGGCAATGGAAGAAGTTATAGAGGGCGGACCATAGTTGTTCCAAGGACAACCAATCGTGTTGCAGAAATGGGAGCTGGGCATGGTCCTACGTAAGCTAAAACATACCCAAGTCCCAATTTGGGTTAAACATCGACACTTGCTAGTTAAATTATGGACTAATGATTGCTTGAGTATGGTGGCAAGTGGCATTGGACGACCTCTTTATCCGGATGGGATCACACGCACATGCACGAGGCTGGATTTCGCTTGTGTATGTGTCATGCTTGACATCAATGCCAAACTCCCGAAGCATTTGGTTATTATGTCGCTAATAGAGAAAGGTGGGAAAATTGCATGCAAGGTTGATGTAGAATACGAGTGGCTGCCCCCTAAATGTCCCACTTGCATGAGCCTCGGACATGCCACGGATGATTGCCCTTCCATGAAAGCACCGAAACTGCCGGTCAATGTTTATGTGCAAAAGGCACGAGTGCAGCCGCCCATAGCTGAATCGGGTAAGGCTGTCGAGAAAGACAAGAATAACTCATGTCGAGATATTAATCAGGAGTCTATTGTATCTGAGACTCCGAGTACCCCTGTCGCACAAGGAGTCAACGAAGGAAGGAACAAGGGTAAGGAGTTAGCCATCTTTAATACTTTTGATGCACTTAACTCCCTTGATGATGCAAATGATACCATTCGGTGTCCTAACATAAGCAGCCCCGCCACGGGTGATCCATGTTAAACGCTGCTATGTGGAACGTGCGTGGCCTGAACAAAAGGGACCATCAGCTGGCACTGAAAGACATAGTAACTGAGTACAGGTTATAATTTATTGGCCTTCTTGAAATGCGTGTATGAAATACTAATATTGCTCATATACAATCTTTCTTACTGCCTCAATGGAAGTAGTTTGTTGATCCTATGTCTATTGGGAATCGTATATGGATTGCATGAGATGATACTAATCTTGATGTTAATGTGATAGAGTTGGGTGATCAATTTGTACATTCTCGTGTAACTGTTAGAGCACTCCAAAAGAATGTGATTATTACTCTTATGTATGGTGCCAATGAAATTGCTGAGCGGCGTGAGTTATGGCGCTCATTGGGGATGCTTGCGGGTCAGTGTGTGGATGACCCGTGGATAGTAGGAGGTGATCTTAATGTTGTTCGTGACCTCAGTGAGGTGTGCGGTAATTTTGGTGATATCAGATTGGCGATGGATGAATTTAATGCATGCATACAGGATATTGCTACAAATGCCCATGCAGGGTGAATGGTACACGTGGCATAACCGGAGTTCGAATCCGCGAATTTTATGGAAGCGTTTGGATCGGATGCTGATAAATGACACATGGCTTGAGCGTTTTCCTAACTCATACTATTCAAGTCTCACCCCATGCACCTCGGATCATTCACCACTGTCGCTATATGGGGATCGACAACAACAACTGGGAGGTATGTTCAGATTTGATGATTATCTTACTCTTTCACCAGATTTTGTTCCCTGTGTGCAGAATGTCTGGCAACACGACATTGTTTGAGTGCCTATGTACGCGATTACGCGGAAACTAAAAGCTTTAAAGCCAGTATTCTGACAGCAACGGTACAGTAAAGGAGATCTTTCGGAGAATGTACGCTTGGCTAAAGGATTGCTTGAGAAAGCACAGATCTTGGTTAGGTTTGATAGACAGAATGACCTCTTTCTATTCCTGGAACACTTTTGTCATTTGGTATACACCAAGGCGGCAAAAATAGAAAAAATCATGTTACAGCAATGAGATAAGATGCAATGGGATGAAGGATGGAAATCAATGCTCACGAGTCTTCTTTTGCAAGATAGCTCAACGACGTGCCACTAAGAGAATCTTGCAAATAAATTATGAATATGGGACCACCTACTTAGAGACATGAGTGGTTATTCATGAATTTGTGACCTTCTATCAGGCTCTGTTAAGCAGAGAAAGACGGAGGTAGGTGATAGATATCCAGTATCTGAGGCCATGGGCTAGACATGTCCTTAATGAGGAGGAAGGGCTTCAACTCCTTACACCTGTCACTGCAGTTGACGTTGTTGAAGATAAAGCATCTAGACCTGATGGGTTCTCATCGGGTTTTTATAGAGCTGCCTGGCCAATCGTGGGTCCAGAGGTTACAAAAGCAATCTTGGAGTTCTTTACCACGGAAAAACTGCTGAAGCAAATCATCACCACACTTCTAGCAGTTATCCCTAAGGCACATGCCCATATGATGGTCACAGATTTTCACCCTATTTCGTGTTGTAATATTTTATATAAGATTATTGCCTAACTTATTGTGCAAAAGTTGAGTATGGTGTTGGATAAGTTGATAAGCCCTTGTCAGGCTGCCTTCATTCCTGGTCGTAGTATTGGAGACAATATACTATTAGCACAGGAACTATTTACAGGCTACAATTAGGCGCACCTACCTCCTAGATGTGCACTGAAAGTAAATATCCGAAAAGCTTATGACACGGTAGAAAAAGCTTATGACACGGTAGAATGGAATTTTCTACTTGTAGTGTTACACCTGTTTGGATTCCCGACTACGTTCATTAGGTGGATAGAGGAGTGTGTCACGACACCCTCATTTTCCGTCAGGTTGAATGGGAAACCTCAGGGTTTCTTTACGGAATCGAGAGGGTTACGGCAGGAGGACCCTATATCACTTTATCTGTTCGTTCTCGTAATGGAGGTTCTGCATTTGATTCTTCTGTAGATGATTGATCATGACATGCATTTTTCTTTTTATTCGAAATGTGAGCCTTCTCGATTATTTCAACTTGGATTTGCAGATGATCTATTGCTGCTCTACAAAGCTGATATGGACTCTATAGAGGTCTTTAAGAAGGGGTTGGACCTATTCGCCTCTTGGTCAGATCTCTGGCTTAATTTGCATAAGAGTCATCTTATCATCTTTCGATCTGCACAAGGGATACGAAAGCAGCTGTTAGTGATGCTCGACTTCCAAGAAGGGTACCTTCCGATGAGGTACTTGGGACTTCCTCTACTTTCATCCAGATTATCGTTAATAGACTTCCAGTCTTTATTATTGAAAATTGATCAACGCATTAAAGGTTGGGAAGGAATGAGATTAACATATGATGGGAAGGTACAGATTATTAAATCTGTCCTTATGGCGTTAAGTATATATTGGGCTTCTATGTTTATCCTACCTAAAGGTGTTATAAGGGATATTGAGAAGCGTCTGAGAGCTATTCTGTGGAAGGGCACAACGACCAGTGTATATGCCAAAGTAGCATGGAGGGATGTCTATAGACCGGCGTCGGAGAGGGGACAGGGCCTAAGGGACATTGCTACTTTAAACCGTGCCTTGATGAGCAAGAAGTTGTGTAATGTTATTCGATGTGATAGAACATCAATATGGGTAGAATGGTTATATAACGAGCGGCTACGTGATAAATCTGTATGGACGGTCACTGACAATGGGGGTTCGTTGGGCTGGAGGAAACTCCTTCGTTTATGCCCCTTGCTTCGATCGATGGTGCACTATCAGATTGGTGATGGGAATTCATTTTATCTGTGGCATGATCCATTGCATCACCTTGGTCCCCTTATTGAGAGATTCCCACGGGGTCCACGTCTGCTTGGGCTTGGGACAGCGGACAAGCTCAGCAGTATTATTATGGAGGGGCAATGACATTTGCCTCTCATTACGGACATTGAGTGCTTGGAGATTTTTCATGCATTGCTAATAATTCATGGCGAGATAGATTGCATTATTTGGCGATGCGAGATGGGACGACCCACAGTTGCATCTCTTTACAGGCTATTGGACCCACCAGGACCCAAGGTAGGTTGGTCTTTCATACTCTCGAGTTTCCTAAAGATCCTCAGGTATAATTTCATCCTATGGCTTGCGATTTTGGGGAAACTATCCACAGCTGATAAGCCATGGCTATCATACCTAGGCGCCTGTATATTATGTGATGAGAGCACAATAGAGACAAATACTCATCTATCCTTTCGATGTTGTTATGCCAGAAGAAATCTGACAGTGATTCGGCGGCTTGTTCGATTTGAATGGCCTAATAGAGAGTGGCCACGAGATGTTGAGTGGGCTGCAAGGAAATGGAGAGGAAAACATATCATTAACTTGGCTTATCATGCACTCCTTGTTGCTTGGAGTTACCACATTTGGAGGGACCGAAATTTGAGACGCTTTGAGCATACGGAGTGACCACCGTGCATCATAGCCACCATCATTGTGAAAGATATTAGACAGAGGATTATCAGTGTTAATTTATCTTGTTCTGTTAGTTCATGTGCATTATATAGATTATGGCGTATCCCTTGGCCTTTCGAGGGTGAAACCACCAATTGAGCACTGTTGTACTATACGATCTTATTTTATTAATAAAACTTATATTTACCAAAAAACAAAAATAGATAAATTCCTACATAGATCTAAAAGATTATATATTTGGTCTAAACCTATTACAAGAACACGTGTTTTGATATTTTTTCCCAATTAGGTGGAATAATTAAGGCTTAAGTTATTTTTATTAATAATAGTTTAACAAATATATAAAGCATTAAGTTCTTTCCCACTCACATATTCAGATTTTCTAAATATATAAAGCATTAGTTTCACATTAAACTAACGACTACATAGAGTGTATTTATCCTTAGTTTTTGCTACATTAAAGGAAAAATAATGAAAGAAGTGAAAGCGGAAATTAAATTGAATTTAAAATCCAATTCAGAGAGCATACTTCTTGATTTTTCGGGCATTCGATACTTAAAAACACAAATAATAAATAAAAATATGCATAAATGATTTTTGTGGCTTAAGACAGAACGAAAAAACTAATAAAAATCTAACCACGAAATTGTACCACTTTGATTTTATCGTAATCTGCTTTGCTCGTTGTTCCTTCTCCGGATCTGCGTTCATGCAAAGATCAACTTAGACCTCCTTTTCCTTCATCGACATCACACGTCGGAAGCATAATTTTCAATACCACTGTTAGATGAGTTGAGATTTTACAGTAGAAACTAGTTTTATTGAACAAAATGGATTCGATTCTCACTCTCAAATTAGTGAATCAAATTTAATTAATTTTTTCTTGAAACTTGTTCAAGAAGAACTTGATGGAGAAGGGAAGAGAGAGTAGTGGATGGATTGTGAGAGATGTCGAGTAGAGAGAAAAAGCTAATTTTTCAAAACACTCAGATGAGAGATGTTGGGAAAAATAATACACTTGGTGTGTTATACGTCATCATGGCCGAGTGGGGTCTGTAGAGGAGGAGTCTCAACTCCTATTTTGACCTAGTCACTCTCAAAATCGGTTAGGACTTTATTTAGGTGGATCGAGTTTGGTTTAATTCATTAACTAAATCAATTCAAGCCCAGCAAAGGTCCATCTGATTTTTAAATTGACCTAATTAATTTTGAAGGCCCAATAGGAGTCGGATAAATTTATTTAATCCAATTAAATAAACTAAAGTTCAAGTCCAATATTTAATTAATATAATTAACTACTTGAGTTAAGCTCAATTAAATTAATCAAACAAATTAAATTGTGCTAAGCCCCAACTTTTTTTGAGGGAAAAAGCGGTTGGAATATATATTTCTAGCAAAAACAAAGTTAGTACTAGGCAACAAGACAAGCAATAAAACCAGAAAAAGGATGTCAATAATACTAAAGCCCTAGTTAACAATCCAAGCTGCTAAGCCCAAATTTAATTAATTCAATTAATTAAATTCTGACAACACTTCTCAAGACATATAAAAACCAAATTAAAGACACAATCATCTTTTATCAAGCCCAAGATTTATAATTTGCGATTTGATTCATTAATTATGTAAATTTTATGATTTGAGGATACATTTTGCCAAAAATTTGAACACTAGTTGAAAACTACATGTGCAAGTCACGAATATATCCTCAAATTTACATCAACACACAAATTGCATGTGCTAATTTTCGTCAAATTTAGAAATTTCGAGCAAAAAATGTGTTATAAAATCGCAAAACTTTTACGAAGATAATACATCAAATTATAAGTTTCATTTTTTTAAGGTCCAAAACGCCAATTACCTCTAATTATAGGACAAAAAATTTCAAGAGAGCCTTTATAATATGTAATGCAAAATGATGCCATTAATAAACCTTATTATCTGAAGGTAATACGATTTTAATCTAGAATTATTCCTTTTAAAGAAGTTATGTGTCATTCAGACATAAAAAGTAGAAAATTACAGGATCAAAATTATATTTAAACTTTGGAAAACAGTATTTACACAATAGAGAAGTCACAAAATAAAAAAACTAATGAATCATGCACTGGTTTAGCGAAGTTAATCATTAGAGGCTTGCTATGAAGAACATGGTCTTGCACACCCTGCCTCGCCAGCTTCGTGTCCTCGATTTCTTTAAAGTGAACAAAGGCGTAGTGATGCAAGGGGAGTGAGTTAACACTGATCACTTCTCCATGAGCGGCAAACAAAGATTTTAACTCAAAATCTGTCACTTCTGGTGACAAATTGCCAATCACAACTTGTTGGATGGATGAATCTCCAGCTGCAAATCTTAGACGGTCGGATCGTGGTTTTGTGTAGCTTCGGCCGCTGATTTTACATGTGATGCCATTAAACGGGTCAAGTACACAGAACAAGAATAATAATGGACCGACGGAGGTTACCATGTGAATAAAGAGATTTGTGTGCAATGGGGATGTGGTGGAGTGAGGTTTTGTAAGTATATGAGCGGGGTTGTTACTGCAATATTTTGTTGGATTTGTCTGAATTTAATGAAATTTACTGGCTCTTGGTTGTATAGTGCATTATTTGGAAATATGATAACTTTTATCCTGAATTAAATTAAAATTCTAAATTGGTTCTATTACTTAATAATATTTATTAGAGTTGTCCTCTATAAATACTAAGAAAGATTAGTATGGCATTACATTATAGGGTTTAATGCAATTTCCGTCCTATGGTATTGTACCTGAGTAAATTACCCCTCTATGATAAAAAATCAAACTACCTTCCTGTATTTTTTAAAAATAAAGCAATTTATATGTATGTCTAAAAAGGTAAATTATTTCATTTTAAAAAATATAAAGAGGTACTTTGCTATTTCTTTTTACAAGGAATAATTTATTCATTTGCTATAATAATTACAGGAGGTTGCTTTCATTTTTTTCTCATTATTATAAACTTTCTTGTATTTTTAATCTTAAATTGTTGATTTTTGAAGCAATTTTATCTTGAAATTTCTTTAAACACTAAAGTTAATGCTATCATTTTTGCATACTTGTGTTCAATTTTTTTCTTATCATTATATTTTATAAAATCAAACTTTATATCCATATTTTATCATTGTTTATGATAATTTTATTACTCTTTTTACTATTATTATTACTCTTCTTGTTATATATTCAAGAGCCAATCAATTCTATGCGATTTACTGCTTAAAATCTTTCATTGTTTTATTAATTTTATGCAACATGCCGTTGAAAAATCCTCCTAAAAAATCTCTTATTATAGCTAAAATCATGTCAAGTTTTGAATTCCTGACTAAGTTCTAAACTTTCGGTCAACAATGTCTTAGCCTATCACCCATAGGTGAGCTAGGTTTCAAGAATAAGTGTAAGATGATGGGTTCGAATCGCACCAAACAAGTGAGTATTTGACTCACTTTATGTGTTTATTATAATTTATTTTATTATTCTTTGCCATATTAATATATGAATCGAATATCGATATATTATCAAACTAATCAATTTATTAAAATTTATTGATGAAATTATGTGATTACCATATATATATATATAATAGATTCCTCCCAAAAATTTTGAAAAATATGAATTAATTTCCCATCAATTTTTGCGTTGTTTGACAATTTTTAAATTTCACTAATTGATGGATGGGTTCTTCCTTATAAAGAGATTGGTATAATTTTAGTTGTTTGGCATTTGGGTCCATTAAGAATTAGAATTTGCGACTTGGCCCATTAGTTTTGCATATTTCATGATTTGAGGATACATTTTGCCAAAAAGTTAAAAATTAGCTGGAAAAACTCATGTGCAAGTCATGAAAATGTTATCAAATTTATGGTAGCACATGACTTGCACGTGCTAATTTTCGACAAATTTAGAAATTTCTAGTAAAAAACGTGTTAGCAAACCTTTTACAAGAACACGTGTTTTGATATTTTTTCCCAATTAACTGGAATAATTAATGTTTAAGTTATTTCTATTAATAATAGTTTAACAAATATTTAAAGCATTAAGTTCTTTCCCACTCACATATTCAGATTTTCTAAATATATAAAGCATTAGTATATTCGCATTAAACTAACGACTACATAGAGTGTATTTATCCTTAGTTTTTGCTACATTAAAGGAAAAATAATGAAAGCAGTGAAAGCGAAAATTAAATTGAATTTAAATCCAATTAAGAGAGCGTACTTTTTGATATTTCGGGCATTCCATACTTAAAAACACAAATAATAAATAAAAATATGCATAAATGATTTTTGTGGCATAAGGCAGAAAGAAAAAACGAATAAAAATCTAACCACGAAATTATACCATTTTGATTTTGTCCGAATCTGCTTTGCTCGTTGTTCCTTCTCCAGATCTGCGTTCACGCAAAGATCAACTTAGACCTCCTCTTCCTTCATCGGCATCACACGTCGGAAGCATAATTTTCAATACCACTGTTAGATGACTTGAGATCGGGCAGTAGAAACTATTTTTTATTGAACAAAATGGATTCGATTCTCACTCTCAAATTAGTGAATCGAATTTAATTAACTTTTTCTTGAAACTTGTTCAAGAAGAACTTGATGGAGAAGGGAAGAGAGAGTAGTGGATGGATTGTGAGAGATGTAGAGTACAGAGAAAAAGCTAATTTTTCAAAACACTAAGATGAGAGATGTTGGGAAAAATAATATACCCCCCCCCTAGAACCGTATAGGAAGTTTTCTCCTCATACGGCTCGAGAAAAATGATTTGATTCGAAGTTTTGTCTATGTATGCAATTCGAATAAATTAAATGACAAATGGGGCCTATAAAATCAATTAGACTATGATTTCAGTCTTCTTGGTGTGTTATACGTCATCATGGCCGAGTGGGGTCTGTAGAGGAGGAGTCTCAACTCCTCTTTTGACCTAGTCACTCTCAAAATCGGCTAGGACTTTATTTAGGTGGATTGAGTTTGGTTTAATTCAACAACTAAATCAATTCAAGCCCAGCAAAGGTCCATCTGATTTTTAAATTGACCTAATTAATTTTAAGGCCCAATAGGAGTCGAATAAATTTATTTAATCGAATTAAATAAATTAAAGTTCGAGTCCAATATTTAATTAATATAATTAACTACTTGAATTAAGCTCAATTAAATTAATCAAAAAATTAAATTGTGCTAAGCCCCAACTTTTTTTGAGGGAACAAGCGGTTGGAATATATATTGCTAGCAAAAACAAAGTTAGTACTAGGCAAGAAGACAAGCAATAAAACCAGAAAAAGGAACTCAATAATACTAAAGCCCTAGTTAACAATCCAAGCTGCTAAGCCAAAATTTAATTAATTCAATTAAGTAAATTCTTACAACACTTCTCAAAACATATAATAACCAAATTGAAGACACAGTCATCTTTTATCAAGCCCAAGATACAACCATTACATGCAAGTGATTGTTATCGTTCCTCAAGTCTAAGTACCAAATCCAATACTATCGAGGCCGTTGGATGCAAGTCATATGTACCGACCAAGCCATTAAAGGCTTCCCATTAAACGGGTTCAAGTACATGTGGTTACCATTAAACGGGTCAAGTACAGAGAACAAGATAAATGATGGTTCGTCGGAGGTTCTAATGTGAATGGAAAGAGAATAGAAATAGTTAGTCTAATATTTTGTTGAATTTGTCTAAACTTAATGGCATTTGGTGCTCCTAGTTATACTATGTATTATTTGAAAATATTATAACTTTCACCCTGAATTAAATTAAAGTTCTAAATTGGTCCTATTTACTTAATAATATTTATTAGACTTATTCTCTGTAAACACTAAGAAATATTAGTCTAGCTTTACACTAAAGGGTTTAATGCAATTTACCTCAGGTGCTATTGTAATTTGTCAAATTATCCCTTATGAGAAGAAAATCAAATTACGGCCCTAATTTTTTTTTAAATAGAGCAATGTTTACATTCCAGTTTGAAAAGATAAATTACTTCATTTTAAAAAATATAGGGAGGTATTTTGCTATTTTTTTTATAAAGAATAATTTGTTCATTTGCAATTCTATTTACAGTAGGTTGCGTGCATTTTATTTTTCATTATTATATACACTCGTGTGTTATTAATCTTAATTTATTGATTTGTCAAGTAATTTTGTCTTGAGATTTCTTTAGACACTAAAGTTAATACTTTCATTTTTGCGTTACCTTGTGTTCATTTTTTTTTTCTTTTCATTGTATTTTATAAAATCAAACTTTGAAATTTTAAAATTATTTATTAATTTTGTGCTGTTGATATGATAAAGTTTATGTCCTCATTTTATGATTGTATTATGATAATTTTATTACACTTTCTAGTATCAATATAACTCTTATATATTGCAAGACTCAACCAATTTTATGAAATTTACTGCTTAAAATCCTTTATTGTTTGATTGATTTCATGCAATTTGTCCCAGAAAAATCCTCCTAAAATCTCATTATAGCCAAAATCATGTCAAAATTTCAAATTTTGACTAACTTTTAAACTTAATCTATCACTTATAGGCTTCATGAACAAGTGTAGGGTGATGGTTTCAGATCCCATCAGATATGTGAGTAATTGACTCACTTTATATGAGTTTATTATAATCTATTTCAATATTATTCTTTATTATATTCATATATGAATTGAATATCGATATATTGTCTAACTGATGCATTGGCGATCAATTTAGTAAGATATTGATATTATCATATAATTATCATTTCAATATACATACATACATATATATATAAAAACAGTAGATTCACCCAGAAATTTACAAGATAGAATTAATTTCCCTTCAATATTAGCATTGTTTGATAATTTTTAAATTTCACTAATTGATGGATTAAAAATGCTAAATGTATAAATAAAGGATGAAATTTAATGCTAATAATTGTACCAAAAATATAGATTTTTTCTTATAAAGAGATTTTGTGTATGCACTGCCCCGAGGATGGTGATGGCACGAGTGTGGATGGTTGTATGGGTGCGTTGGATACTGTAATTTGGATTTGTTTGAATTTAATTGAGTATGGTGCCCTCCGACAATACTATGGATTATATAAAAACAGATTTTGTACGTGCTAATTTTGGACAAATTTAGAAATTTGTATCAAAATTAATGAAGATAATAGATCAAATAGTAAGTTTCATTTTATGAAGGTCCAAAACACCAAACACCTCTAATTATACGACCAAAAATTTCAATAGAGCCTCTATAATATTCAAATCAAAATGATGCTACCAATCGACCTTATTATCCAAACGCAACACGATCTTAATCTAGAATTACTTGATAACTAAACATTCAGCTTGGTCCATAAATACTTGTAAACATTCTCTGCGTATTTTAAGATATTAGTGCTTTATAATTTTTATTTGACATGAAATATTTATTTTAAAAAAATATATGTGTCATTTAGACACGGAAAGTAGAGAAAAAGTAGGAAAACAATAAAATAAGAAAATCAATAAATTACTAAATGGTTTAACGAAGTTAATCATTAAAGGCTTCCCATGAAGAACGTGGCCTTGCAGACCTTGCCTCGCCAACTTCATGCCCTCGATTTCTTTAAAGTACACAAAGGCGTAGAGATGGAAGGGGAATGAGTTAATGCTGATCACTTCTCTCTGAGCGACAAACAGAGATTTAAACTCACAATCTGTCACTTTTAGTGACAAAATGCCGGTCCACAAGTTGTTGGATGGATGGATCACCCTTTGAAAATCTTTGACGGTGCATCATGGTTCTGTGTAGCTCCAGTCGTTGATTTTATACGTGATGCCATTAAATAGGTCATGTACAGAAAACAAGATAAATGATAGGTCGTCGGAGGTTCCGATGTGACTGAAAATCGAAATAGAAAGAGATTAGTGTGCAATGGGGAGCTGGTGGAGTGAGGTTTTGTAAATATTTAAAAATATCATAACTTTCACTGTGAATTAAATTAAAATTGTAAATTGGTCCTATATGTTACTTATTAAAAACATTCTTGTGTTTCTAATCTAAATTTGTTGATTTTTCAAGCAAATTTCTCTTGCAATTTCTTTTGATACCAAAGTTAATTTTTTTATTTTTGCATTATTTAGTATTCAAATTTTTTCTTGTCACTATATTTTATAAAAACAAACCATGCTAATGACATGATAAGTTTATGTCCTCACTTTATGATTGTGTTATGATAATTTTATTACTCTTTCTATTATTATTAGTACTATTTTGGGTTATATATTGCAAAAGTCGACCATTTTTATACAAAAATTTACTGCTTAAAATTCTTCATTGTTTTATTCATTTTATGCAACTTGCCCCTAAAAAATCCTCCTAAAATCTCTTAATATAGTCAACATCATATCAAATTTTGAATTCCTGATTAACATCCTAACTTTCGATCGAGGATATCTTCAAATTCACACCGCACATGACTTGCACGTGCCAATTTCCAACAAATTCAAAAAAATTTATCAAAATGTGTTAGTAATAAAAATTCACTAAGACAATATATCAAATTGTAAGTTTCACTTTTTAAAGGTTCATTAACGACAAATACCTCTTATTATAGGACAAAACATTTCAATGGAGCCTTTATAATGTTCAAATCAAAATGATGCCATTAATCAATCTTATTATCTAAACGTAACAACAAGATCTTATTCTCAAATTTTTTGATAACTATACATTCAATTTAGTCCACAAATATTTTTAAACATTTTGTATGTGTTTTTTGATATTAGTGCTTAATAATCTCATTTGATATGCGACATTCTATTTAACGAAGTTTATGAGTCATTCAAACATGGAAACTAGCAAAATTGTTGGACAAAAATAGCCTTCAAAAACTGTATTAACACTAACCAAAAATAAAAAAAGAAGTAGAGAAATCGCAAAATAAAAAAATCAAGAAATTACCTACCTACTTAGCGAAGTTAACCATTAGTGGCTTCTTGTGAAGAATGTGGCCTTGCAGACCCTAGCTCGCCAACTTCATGCCTTCGATTTCTTTAAAGTGGACAAAGTCATAGTGATGAAAGGGGAATGAGTTAATGCTGATCTCTTCTTTATGAGCGGCAAACAGAGATTTTAACTCAAAATCTGTCACTTTTGTGATAAATTGCCGATCCACAAGTTGTTGGATGGATGAATCTCCCACTGCAAATCATTGACAGCCGCATCGTGGTATTGTGTGTCTTCCACTGCTGATTTTACAGGTGGTTCCATTAAACAGGTCAAGTACAGAGAACAAGATACATGATGGGTCATCGGAGGTTTTGATCTGAATGAATAGTTGAATAGAAATAGATTTATGTGCAATGGAGATGTGGTGGTGTGAGGTTCTGTAAGTATATGGGGGTTGGTTACTGCAGTCTTTTGTTAGATTTGTTTGAATTTAATGGCATTTGGTGGCTCTTGGTTGTACTCTGTTATTCACCTAAAATTAAATTAAAATTCCAAATTGGACCTATATTATTCATCATAAACATTCTTGTGTTTCTAATTTTAATTTGTTGATTTTTCAAGCAATTTTATCTTGAAATTTGTTGACTCTAAAGTTAATGCTTTCATTTTTGCATTGCTTAGTCTTTAATTTTTTTTCTTATCATTATATTTTATAAGATCAAGCTTTGAAATCTTAAAATCATTTATTAATTCCATGTTATTGATATGATAAAATTTATGTCTTCACTTTTATGATTGTATTATGATAATTTTATTACTCTTTCTATTATCATTGTTACTCTTTTTTGTTATATATTGCAGGAGTCGACCAAATTTTTACAATTTACTACTTAAAAATTCTTCATTATTTTATTGATTTGATGCAACTTGTCCATGAAAAATCCTCCTAAAATCTCATATTATAGTCAACATCATGTCAAATTTATTCATGGCTAACTTGTAAACATTTAATCATCGATATCCTCAAATTTACGCCCGTGCTAATTTCGATCAAATTTGGAAATTTCTTTGAAAATGTGTTAGCAACAACAAATTTACTAAACTAATAGATAAAATTATAACTTTCACTTTTTAAAGGTCCAAAATGCCGAATGCCTCTTATTCTAGGACAAAAAAAATTCAATAGAGCCTTTATAATATTCAAATCAAAATGATGCAATTAATCAACCTTATTATCTAAAGGTAACAGGATCTGAATTACTTTATAACTAAATATTCGGCTTGGTCAACAAATATTTGAAATCTTTTGTCTGTTTTTTTCGATATTAGTGCTTACAAAGCTCATTTGATTTTTTGCGACATTCCTTTTAAAGAAGTTTATATGTCATTTCAGATATGAAATGCAGCGAAATTACAGAACAAATAATATATTTAAGCCTTGAAAAATAGTATTTACACTAACAAAAAACTAAAGAAATCTTGAAATAAAAAAATTAATAATCACCAACCTGTTTACGAAGAATGTGGCCTTGCAGGCCCTGCCTCACCATCTTTGCGCCCTTGATTTCTTTAAAGTGGACAAAGGCTTAGTGATGAGAGGGGAATGAGTTAATGCCGAACACTTCTCCATGAGCAGCAAATGGAGATTTTAACTCAGAATCTATCACTTTTAGTGACAAATTGCCGATCCATAAGTTGTTGGATGGATGAATCCCCAGCTGCAAATCTTTCACAGCTGCATTGTGGTTCAATGTACCTTTCGCCGCTAATTTTACAGGTGGTGCTATTAAATGGGTCAGGTATAGAGAACAAGATAAATGACAGGTTGTAGGAGGTTCCCATGTGAAAGAAAAGCTGAATAGGAAGAGATTTGTGGTGCAATTGGGATATGGTGGAGTAAGGGTTTGTAATTAAGTGCATGGGCGGGTGGTTACTATAATATTTTGTTGGATTGTTTTGAATTTAATGGAATTTGGTGGCTCCTGCTTGTACTCTGTATTATTCGAAATCTTAAAATTATTTATTAATTTCATGTTATTAATATTATAAAGTTTATTTCCTCACTTTATGATTGTATTATGATAATTTTATTACTCTTTCTATTAAGATTATACTGTTTTGTGTTATATATAGCAGGAGTTGACCAATTTTATACAATTTACTGCTTAAATTTCTTCATTGTTTTATTGATTTTATGCAACTTGCTACTGAAAAATCCTCCTAAAATCTCTTATTATAACCAAGATCATGTCAACTTTTTTATTCCTTACTAACTTCTAAACCTTCGGTCAACAATATCCTCAAATTTACACCAGCACATAACTTGCACGTGCTAATTTTGGACAAATCGCAAAATTCACTTAGATAATAGATCAAATTGCAAGTTTCACTTTCTGAAGGTTCAATAGAGCCTTTATAATATTATATTCAAAATGATATATACCATTAATGAACCTTATTGTCTAAAGGTAACACAATCTTAATTAATCTAGAATTACTTGATAACTAAATATTCAACTTGGTCCATAAATATTTGTAAATATTCTCTACAAAAAATAAATAATTGTAAATATTCTGTGTTTTTTTAGATATTTGTTCTTAATAATCTCATTTGATATGCAACTTTTCTTGTATAGAAGTATATGTGGCATTTCAGACATGGAAAGTGGAAAATTGAACTGTTAGTATGTGAATTTCATCCCCCTCAAACAATATATGATTAAGAAAAGCACTCTCCCATAATGTATGATTAGCTACAAGTCCTTTTTCTTTTTCCAATCAGTGCTTAAACCATTAAGAGATAAATCTGCTAGTTATAACCAGCTTCAAGTTGTTCAATCAAAGTTAGCATTTCAACAGGTGCATCATACTTTAGAAAATATTGCACGTACTGCAAAAAATAGAACATCGAACTACATCATTCTTCATTAATCATTCGTATTACCCTGTTAGTTTCAAAAAATTGAAAATAGAATCTATAGAAAAACAACGGCTCCTAGTTCTTTGAGCATGTCGAACCACCAAATATCTATTTTAGATTGGATTGAACAACTAAATTTGTACGACCAATAAATTTAGCAGCATTCAACTAATTACTATGAAATCATAGCTTCTATTTCGTTCAACACTCTATCAAGTCATTTACGTTCTCATTGTAATCAAAAGGAGAAAAAAGAAAGAGGTAATAGCTTGGCAAGTGTAGTTGATCTTGCTCGAAATTAGCAACCTAGAGTGAGCGACCTCACTACAGTTGACTAACCCCACCAAGACGAAGTATTTGGATCCTGAGAATAAGATAAGTAAAATGAGCTCGTCGGGCACGTCCCCGACGACAACCCTCCGACGCTCAAGTTAGTTTGATCGAGGGAAAAGTATGGGATTAAGGGTGTAGGTCGAACTAGTTTAGCATTAATTACCACGAAATGTGGCGTCTTAGGGTATTTATAGGGCCTAGTTGGATACTGTTGAATGGGCCACGTGGCCTTATCTTGCTAGCTTACATCTCAAATCGGATGATCATCGTTGTCTAGGTCTTCAAGTGGACGGCCGGATCCAGGTCGGGTCCGCTTCGACCCGCCCGATACTAAATGGGCAGATCCAGGGAAAAAGATTGAAATGCCCTTAATGAAGGGTATTTTGGATATTTCAAACATATACTCCTCATTACTCCCTCGCTTATTCAAAGTGCAAGTATTGCTCTGTGAAGAAGTAAATGGTCGCGTCCGTTGATCAATTTGGAGAAGCGTACACGTGTCGTCAAAGGCGCGATTCCCTAAGCACATTGCCTATATATAGGCTCCCCATTCAAATGAGAGGACTTACCCCACTCTTAAGCTTCTGCGATCACCACCAAGAATTCGGTTTCGATTTCGACCAGCTGCTTCTTGAGCTATCCTGCTTTAAGGTACAATATCTTCCTGCTTGAGTTCCAATTCTAGCTCGGATTCTGGGTCTGGTTCGAGGTCACTTGTGACCTCGCCAAACTCAACTGAGGCTCTTGTACCTTCTTTTATTGCATCTCCTAAGAGGAATAAGAAATTCATAGTCCCCATGAAATCCCGAGAAACAAAGAAAACCCTAGTCGAGCAGGCTGGTTCTTCCACTCTCGAAACATTTCAGGATAGGATGACCAAAAACCCCTGGGAAGCAATAGTGAGTATTGTTAAAACGCCTGTCCATAAGATTAGGGATCGCTATTTCATTCCCCATGATTATGAAATCTTGATACCAAAATTTTTCGATCGCATGCATCGATCTCCATCAGGTTTTTGTGCATTTTCCATTAAGCACTTTGATGCTGGTCTGAGATTACCTCTGTCTTCTTCCTTAGTTGCTATCTTCCATAGGTTAGGACTTTTACCTATGTAGTTGTCTCCCAACTCCATAAGTCACATCATTCTTTTCATAATAGTCATGAAATTTTTACATTTAGAACCCAGTTTTGACAAATTTTGATCTTTGTACTCCTTCACTACTTCCAAGCGATCAAGTGATGGGGGTTTTTTCTATCTTTCTGCCAAGCCTAAGTGTAGATATTTGGAACCCTTGAAGTCTAATGTTGGCCCCTGGCATGAGAAATACATTTTTGTTCGACCTCCGCCTGGTGTAGTATGGCCCTTCAGGTTAGAGTGAAACAAATATAAACCCTCACCCAACACAAGTGCAGGGGGCTGGAAGGTTACCAAATAAATAGCCTAACGGCTTATAAATACGACATGAAGAAGCTTTTAACCAAGAAGGTTTTGTGGTTTGTGCGTCTATCTCCAACACCCCTCCACAGCACAGAGACCTTAGGTGATTTTCTATTTCAAGTGTTGATGCATCTCTTTCACAATCAAATAACTGACTTACAATTGTTTTTCCTTATCTTGCAGACGAATTAGTCATGAATTCACGACTGGCCTTAAAACTGAAGGCAATCCAGAACAAGACTGGGGGACAATAGGTCGCTCCTCCTCCTGTCGACACTTCTGCTACAGCGACTATGTCCCCTTCCCCCCTTCACGCCTTGATCCCCACTGGTCCATCAAATGCCGAGCAGAGTCCGTTGCCACACGACCCAATTCAAATTTATAGCAAGGGGACTCCTGTTAACGAGCATAATTCAGAAGACCTGGATTTACATCTAGATGACGACCAAAGCGAAGGTTAGAATGCCGATTAGGGCCAGGATCAGGGCGACCAGGACGGTGAGGGAACGAGTTCGAAGAAGAGGAAGAGATATCACAAGTGTAAGGGTAAAAGCCCTGTTGAACCCTCTAACTCAGACAGCCGCCGATGCCAAGGTGGGGGAACTCATGGCCTAGTGCAGAGAGGGACAAAAGGGATTAAGCTAACGTGGAGGAGATGCAGACCCTGATCGAAGAAGTCCAAAAACTAAAGGGTCAGCTTACTGCCGCGGAGGTTGCGTTATCAGATGGGCAGAAAGAGGGGTTCGCTGCCGGGAGAGAGGTTGGACTGGCAGAGGGGCGAAAGGAGAGTTTCGCAAGGACCTTAAACATTATTCTTCGAGCAGTTGATGGCCTTTCGCAAACACCTTAAACATGGTTCTTTGAGCAGTTGATGGCCTTTCACAGGCATCTTAAACATGGATCTTCGAGCAGTTAATGGCCTTTCACAAGCACCTTAAATATGGATCTTCGAGCAGTTGATGACCTTTCACAGGCTCCGATATGCGATCTCCTCAGTCATGCATAAAACTTTTTCAGATTCTGGATATTCCATGGTCGTGGTAGGTTTTGCCTTTGCATATCCTGCAATTTGTACGTACCCTGTTTTCTGATTTCTATCACTTTGCACGAGTCTTCCCAAGAAGGGTCGAGCTTACCCACGTACTTTGAAGCCTCTACTTTCTTGAGTACCAAGTCACCCACATGCAGTAGCGTTGATCGGATTTTGCAATCATGATTTTTCATCATCAACCCCTTCTGATGCAGAATTTTTGCGTACGCGGCATCCCTTTTCTCTTCTATCACTATGAGGTCAAAGCTTCGTTCGCTGTTGTTTGATTTGGGGTCAAAGCTTCCTCACCGATCTCTACTGGGATTATTGCTTCATTACCATAAACCAAGCAGAACGGGGTCTTACATGTTGCTGTTTGGGGTGTTGTTCGATATGCCCACAGGACTCCCGGTAACTCTTCGACCTAAGACCCCTTGTTTTCCAATCGCGTCTTTAGATGCTGCAGGATCGTTCTGTTTGTCACTTCCGTTTGCCCATTAGCCTGGGGATTCGCGACTGCTGTGAAATGTTGTGCGATCTTGAGCTCCTTGCACCATTCAGTGATTTTTCTTCCCTGAAACTGAGTCCCATTATCAGAAATTAAAATTCTAGGTATGCCGAACCTACGTATGATGTTCTTCCATATGAAGTTGATGACTTCTTTCTTCGAAATTCTAGCCACGGCTTCTGCTTCGACCCATTTAGAAAAATATTCCATTGCTACAATAATAAACTTCTTTTGAGCCTGAGCAGGAGGGAAAGGTCCCATAATATCTATTGCCCATTGGTCGAAAGGACATGCTATCTTGATCGGCTCAATGGGGGTCGTTGGTTGATGGATCATGGACGAACATCTCTGGCAGCTCTCGCACTTTCTTACTAGCTTCTTTGTGTCCTTTATCATTGTGGGCCAAAAGTATCCTTGGCGCACTACCTTCTGTGCTAGCGACCTCGCGCCTGAATGATTTCGACAACTGACCTCATGGATTTCTCGAATCACGTATTCAGCTCTTTCCTCATCGAAGCACTTCAATAGGGTTCCATCAACCGTTCGCTTGTACAACTGGCCTGATAGCAATGTGAAACTTGCGGCTCGAAATCTTACTCTTTTAGCTTTAATGGGATCTTCCAGCAAGGTGTCGCTCTTCAAATACTTTACAATCTTATCTTTCCAGGATTCAACCCCAAATATTGCTTGCACCTCCGTTTTACCCGAAATGGCTGATCACTCTCGGACCAATGCTATAACCTTGCGATCCCTTATTCTAGACATTGTTGC
Organism: Sesamum indicum; assembly: GCF_026168435.1. Taxonomy (NCBI): domain Eukaryota; kingdom Viridiplantae; phylum Streptophyta; class Magnoliopsida; order Lamiales; family Pedaliaceae; genus Sesamum; species Sesamum indicum. The sequence goes on along the minus strand of NC_142660.1, from coordinate 4,750,536 downwards.
TCCGAACTTAGACAAGGCATCTGCTTTATTATTTTCGGCCCTGGGAGCTTGCGAGATAGAACACTTATCAAATTTGTCCATCCAATTCTTAACGATGCCTGTGTAGGATGTCATCATCTTTTCTCTCGTCTCGTACGTCCCTTTGATCTACAGTGCGACCAGCTGGGAATCTGTGAAAACCTCTAAGTCTCTTGCTCCGGCTTCGTACGTGAGCTCTAGTCCCAGAATCAATGCCTCGTATTCCGCCTCATTATTAGTGACCAAGAACGATAATCGAGCTGTGACTTCGAACTCCACCTCCTCGGGTCCTTGGATCAATATTCCAGCACCCCCATTATTGGCATTTGAGGATCCATCAACGTGCAGCATCCATTTGCAATTCTATTCTTTGGGATCGCTAAACAACTCCATCACAAAATGTGCTAGCACGTGTGCTTTCTGCACTGTTCTGGGCTGATATTCAATGTCATATTGCCCCAATTTGACCACCCATTTGATTAACCTTCCTGAAACTTCTGGCCGAGACATCACATATTTCAAAGGGTGATTGGTCAGCACCACAATTTTGTACAATTGAAAATATGGTTGCAGATTGCGGGCTGTGATAACCAGCGCGAGTGGCAGCTTTTCCATCTCTGAATATCTCAATTTCGCTCCTTGTAAGATCTTGCTGACATAATAAATAGGGCTTTGACTCCCTTCTTCTTCCCGCACTAGCAATGAGCTGACAGCGTCTCTCGGACACAGCTAAGTACAGAAACAACGTTTCCCATTCCTTAAGATTTGCGAGCAGTGGAGGCCTTGTCAAATAATCTTTGAGACCTTGCAGAGCTTTTTCGCACTCTTCGTTCCACTCGAAATTTTTAGTCTTTCTCAAGATTTTAAAGAAAGGTAAGCTCTTATCAGCTGATCTAGAAATAAATCGGTTCAGTGAAGCGATCTTACCCGTCAACTTCTGTACTTCCTTGATTGTGGTCGGCGATCTCAAGCTCATGATGGCTTGAATCTTCTCAGGATTAGCTTCAATTCCTCGTTCACTGACCATGTATCCCAAGAACTTGCCTCTTCCTACCCCAAATGTGCATTTGTCCAGGTTCAACTTCATTCCATATGTCCTCATGATGTTGAATGCCTGTTCGAGATGTTCGAGGTGATCCTGCGACCTCTTGCTCTTGACCAACATGTCATCGACATATACTTCCATGGTCCTGCCGATGAGCTCGTTGAACATCTTATTCACCAATCGCTGATAGGTCGCACCTGCGTTCTTCAAACCAAATGGCATTACGTCATAACAATAAATTCCATTATTGGTAACAAAAGATGTCTTCTCCCGGTCTTCCTTGGCCATAAAAATTTGATGATAACCTAAACATTTCGAACCCCGCTGTAGAATCTACCGTGACATTAATCCGGGGTGAGGGATAAGGATCTTTCGGGCAGGCTTTATTCAAGTCGGTGATGTCCACACACATCCGCCACTTCCCTGAGGACTTAGGAACAAGCACCACATTAGAGATCCAATCAGTATATTGAACTTCAGATACGTACCCAGCTTCGAGTAGCTTGGCGACCTCCTGCTCTATAATTTTGTTCTTTTCTGCCCCAAATGACCTCTTCCTTTGCTGGACCGGTCGTGCTGTGGGACCGACATTCAACCTGTGCACGATCACTTCAGGGTTGACACTTGTAAAGTCTGAGGGGCTCCACACGAACATGTCTACGTTCCTTCTCAAGAATTCAATCATGGTTGTTTCCTTTTCTTCCATGTTTGCCGCAATTCTCGTGGTTCTCCCCTGTTCGCTTTCAACGAGTTGCACGGCCTTATACTCACCACTGGGTTTCATGTGTTCAGCTACATATGGCCACGACTCGGTGTCTTCCCCAATCTTTCTTTTCTTCTGACTGGATTCTCCTTTCAGCGACAAGTTGTAACATTTTTTAGCTTCCTTCTGGTCGCAGGCCACCTCTCCTATTCCATTCTCCGTGGGGAATTTTATTTTCATGTGATATGTCGAGATGACTGCTCGAAATAAATTCAGACCGGGTCTGCCCAGAATAACAGTATAAGAAAATGGGGTATCCACTACCAATAATTTTACCATCAGGGTTTTTTGTTTCGGCTCTTCACCCATGGACACCGGCAGCTCGATCATTCCCAGCGAAGCTACCTCACTCCCTCAGAAACCGACCAGAGGAGCTTTCACAGGTTCCAAACGGGCATTCTCTAGACCCATCTTATCGACCATGCTCTTGAAAATGATATCCACAGAGCTCCCGCTATCAACCAGTACTTTGTGAACAGTGAAATTCGCTATGTCGAGCTTGATGACCATCTGGTCGTTCATGTCTCCACTATCCGCTGGTCTATCTAAACTGTCGAAGGAGATGGCTTCTTCTTCTTCTAGTTTCAATACAAACTCCCTTTCTCTGCTCGACCGCAATGTTCGGGCACATCTCTTTCTCGTTCTCTAGGAATCTCCTGTGCTGGACCCTCCAGAAATTGTATATATCAGCCCCTTCGTGGGTGCATTGCTTCTGCTAGCTGGGGCCTTATCCATTCTGGAAGGGCCAGGATTTCGATCCCGGCTCCTCGACCTGCTCCTCCTTACTTCATCTTTGTTGTTCTTGTAATTGGCAGGGACCTAATCTCAGAAATACCCCTGTCTCACCAACCTTTCTATCTCATCCTTTAGCTGAAAGCATTCCTCCGTATTGTGTCCCCTCTCACGATGAAATCTGCAATACTTGTTAGAAAATTTCTTAGAGGGGGTATACCTGGTGTGCCTTGGCTACTTCTACACATCTGCATTTTCGACCATCATCAAGGTTTTTTCACGCGACATGGCCAATGGAGTGTAGTTATGGTATTTGGGTTGGTACTTCGGCTCTTTGGGTCTTTCATTCTTGGCCCTGCTTCCACCGCCTTCTTTAACATCTCGCGGTTGTCTGTATGCCTGCTCGCGCTCTCTTCTCTCAAAATCCTTCATTGCGTTCATTTCTTCCTCGTCTATATATTTTTGAGCTAAAGCCATCATCTACTCCACATCACCCGGGGGATCGCGTGCGAGCGCAGATGTAAATGGACCCTTTTTCAGACCGTGTATCAGAATGCTCATGATCATGCCGATTCTCAGCTCCTGAACCTCCAATGTTTCATTATTGAATCTCCCCATGAAGTTCCTCAGGGTCTCGTCCTCCTTCTGACGGATGTTGAACAGGTGGGTTGCCGACCTCTTCTGTTTTTTCTTGCTCGCAAAATGGAAGTAGAATTTCTGCACGAGCTGTTCATATGATTCAATACTCTCTCGGGGCAAACTGGTGAACCATTCTTGCGCCTTCCCCGACAGTGTGGTGGCGAACAACTTTGCCATGATGGGACCTAGCTGTCCGTATAAATTCATGACCATCTCAAACGCTGCAATATGCTCATGTGGATCCTTCGTACCGTCATATCTCTGCAAATCAGGCACTCTAAATCCTGGTTTGACCACCTGAATCAGTATATCATTGCTGAATGGAGAATTCTTGTTGTGGGAGACTATCTCCCCTCGTTTCTTCAATTCATCAATCTATTTGCTTAGGAGCTCTATCTGCTTTACCATGCTTCCAACCTCCACTTATGATATTACGGGCTCCCTCTTTTTTGCTCGGACATGACCACTAGAACCGGCCTCCGACGATGTTGGCCTCTTACTTCGGTGTTCCGGCTCACTTGGTTCTCTAGACTCTCTATGCGGCTCTATATTTTCACACAGCTGCCTCCTAGCAGTTTCATTGAACCACGATTTGTACGACCCATAAATTTAGCAGCATTCAACTAATTACTGTGAAATCATAGCTTCTATTTCGACTAACAATCCACAACTCAACACTCTATCAATTCATTTACGTTCTCATTGTAATTAAAAGGAGAAAAAAGAAAGAAGTAATAGCTTGGCATATGTAGTTGATCTTGCTCGAAATCAGCAACCTAGAGTGAGCGACCTCACTATAGTTGACTAACCCCACCAAGACCAAGTATTTGGGATCCTAAGAATAAGATAAGTAAAATGAGCTCGTCGGGCAAAAGTATGCAATTAAGAGTGTAGGTCGAACTAGTTTAGCATTAATTACCTCGAAAATAGCATTTTGGGGTATTTATAGGGCTTAGCTGGATACTGTTGAATGGGCCACGTAGCCTTATCCTGCTAGCTTACATCTCAAATCGGATGATCATCATTGTCTGGGTCTTCAAGCGGACGGCTGGATTCGGGTCGGGTCAGCTTCGACCCGCCCGGTACTAAAGGCGCGGATCTAGGGCAAAAGACTAAAATGACCTTAATGAAGGGTATTTTGGATATTTCAAACATATACTCATCAGTAGTTGTTTCCTGTTTCGTGAGAAATAATGGTGATGGTCATGAAAGTGCAACGGTAGTCCAGCATCTCTGGAATCCAGGCTCAAGAAAGAGGAAGACACGGCCATACAACAAGCTTTTATAAGTGAAAAAATCCACTTTCTTATGCATATATATTTTTTATGTGTCCAACTGTTAATTGTTAAGTTTGACAGGTGTCCAAGTTGGTTGGGGTTCAAGGTGCATAGGGGGCTGGGTCGGTTCAAGATCGAGATGAACCAGCCTGAAAAACTCCACCCTAAGACCGACCCGCTACTATTCATGGTTGGTCTTAGGACAGTCTTGGAGCTCTAAGTGTGCCTCAATTGTGTCCATTTTTAAACCCAAGTTCAGTCCATGGACCGACCCGATTGAGGACCAAGCCCAAACCAATCCCGCATTAGGTACGCATGTGTTTGTTTTATTTGTTTATGATATTGAAGTGTTTTTATATAGAATTACTTAAATTTATAATTATCTTATGAAATAAATAAATAATAAATTAAATCACATAAAAATTTATATATAGAAAAATAATAGTTAAGAATATATAATCTTTTTCAAAAAAAGGCCCAACAAGCCCGATCCAAGGACAGGTGGTCCCAAGCCACTGGGTTGGGCTAATCCCATGTATTGATTCCTAGGACCGGCCAAGGACCAGCATGGTCCCAAGCAGGCCTATGCCAAACCAACCCCCTCTTTAATTGGTTCAATCCGGTCTTGGGTTTGGTTAGCCAAGCCTGGCCTATTATGCATCTTGAGTTGGGGTTAGTTAGGTTGTTAGTTGATTTTTCCTTTTTCCTTGCTGTTTCTGGACCTATTTTTCAAGTCGAGCTTCCTTGAGCTTACTACTGAGAATAATTGAATACAATCAATACACAGGAAATTTTGCTCATAACATTCCGTGGCTTCAACAAATTTTTTCACTGCAATTACAGTTTTTAACATGGTATCAGAGCCTTCTTTTGAAGATCTCTGCATACTTCTCTCATCAATGTACAAAACATGTTCGATTATATTCCTCAATGGCGCCCAGAGGTTCAGAGGCAATGGAAGGGAATGTTGTAGAGACTCGGACTGCTCCGTTGAATCAAAGTGCAATTGTAAACCAAACAAAGGTAGATATGACTCTTACTGAAAACATCGAACAATGCGAGTGGATCGGCCCAAGAATGCGCAAGCGGAAGCGATAATGCGAAAATTCATAAATAAAAATGAAACATAGTAAAATCATAATTCTAAGGGCTGTACCCTTGAAGTTTCTGAGGATTCGATATAGTTTATCACAATACCAATAAAGTTAAACGGGGCTAATGGTAAAAGAACAAAAAATGAGAGGTACATAAATCATAAATCATAAATCAAAAGTTACCTCTTTAATTTGATTTACTTCGAATCTCCTTCATTTGGTTTGTTCACGCAAGGCTTCAACGTAGAGGCCCTCTAAAGATACGTCCATACCACACCAGAACTGGGATCCCTCAACTCAATTTGCTCGAAAAGAAATTGGAAAAAAAAAACAGCAAGTGTGTATTGGAGAGGGGCAGCCGAGTGGATGTATTAGAATGTGTCTAGGTTCATCCTATCATCCATAAGGTAATAAAATCCTTTATTTCAAATAAAGGATGATTAATATGGCACTTTCCAAAAGTGAATTTGTTAGTCAATAATTTCCTTTTTTAAGATTTTCCACCAACTTAGTTATGGGCTTTGCATTGGTCGATTTTATTAAATAAAATACAAGGCCCAATAATTTTACTTAAATCCAATTTAACTAGAGCCAACTTAATTAAGTCCATCATATATTTAATACGGATTAAATATATGAGTCCAATAAGCTTTTATTAATTAATAAGTCTAACTTATTAAATAATGAGGGCAAGCCCAATAAATTAATCTTATTAATTTATTCTTGGGCTCCTCCATCCATTGGACCCCTCTCATTAATAAGTAATTCAATTACTTATGGAATTAATTTTTAATTAATTCGTCGTCCCTTCTTAATGATCTGTGTGTGACTTTTTAGGTTCACCTTTCAACTAGACTTGGGCTGGTGTTAAACACTATTTTTAATTAAATCTAATTTAATTAGTAATTCTTGATCAACCCTTGATCAAGAAAGCCCATCACCATGGGTGACCGTCTAGCAACAGTCCATGATACTACAGACTAGGCGAATATCCATATGAACTTTTAGACTCTCGTGTCTATACGGGCACGGTCCTTTTGTCTACTGTCTGTCGGCCTTAGTTTAGGGCATGGAATTGGGTGTCGGTTCCCATCCTGGACTAGGCATGTATGCTTAATACTTGGAATCGCGTTACGTCAAATTGCTCAACATAGGAACCTCTTTTTTCTATTCGATCAATTAATGGCCACAATATTATAGAGCGTAAACGTATCTCCAAGTGCATAGGAGATACCTCTGTCACGTTTTGACAGGAGATGAATCCTCTTCTTGGAACTCACTGTTCTCACTACATGCTTTGACTCTACTGGACAAGGCATAACCATGTTTGGGATGATCACCTCTCGAACAAATCCAAGATATAGTCATCGCATGCACGTGACTGCGTAATTCCTCATGTATGAGGACTACTCCTGTACTATCGAAGCCGGGGATCTGAGTCATACCGACTAAGCCTCCAAACTTCCATATAACCATCCCCACAAATCAGTTCAATCGACTCAACACCTAGTCAATGGACCTATTAAGATTGCATAGACGTCCCACGTTTGTCGCCGATGAAATACGACATTCATCAAATGAATGCAACTCTTAGTGCAAGTCTTCATAGAACACTCAATGGCCATTCTCGAGGTCCTCAACTTGGAATATTTCAGACCCAACCCTAGACAGTTAGTTTCATGACCGCCATCCAATGCGCAGTCCAACTATTGTACGGTTGTTAAAGTGGTCTGTGGGCTTTGTTGTGATGTTTGAAAGAAATGCAAGCATATGTGCAATGAGCACAATAAATGAAATGCTAATAGAGAATACTCATTTTAATCATTGAAAGATATTATATAAAATTAAGTTACCGGCATAATAGATAACAAGTATGCCAATCTAATTGGCTTTCAGGTCACATATTCTAACACTTACAGCTTTTCATCCGACCATCTTACCTGGATAGCAGCTCTTGCTGCGAAAATAAAGGTGGAATTTATTTATATGGAAGCTTGGTCCGACCTGCCGAAGTTTCAGAGGAGTTTAAGAAATGGAATCGTATTCATTCCATGTTGACAACTTGGATCCTAAATTCTATTTCAAAGGATATAGTTGAGGCATTCATGTATGTGAGTTCAACAAGGGATTTGTGGATGGAATTAGAAGCTCGATATGGAGAGAGCAATGGTCCATTAATCTATCAATTACAACGTGAGATCAGATTCATCATGCAAGGAAATATGTCAGTGACAAATTACTATACCAAATTAAAGAAATTGTGGGATAAGTTGGCTTGCTTGGCACCAACTCCTAGATGTACATGTGTTGGACTCTACCGCTTGTGATGCAAATAAACCTAATAAACTTTCATTAGTTCATTTTAGTTGTAACTCCAGCCTATCTTAGCAATATCATGTAATAATGATGTTTGGTATAACAGACAAGGCCATTTGTCCAAGAACTCAATGAAGTATATTTCTTCTACTACCCTGGTTTTTGCTTCTTAAAATGACATCTATAATATCTGTCCCTTAGCTAAACTTCATAGATTACCATTTCATTCCAGCAACATTCGCTCCAACTCCATCTTTGATCTTATCCATGTCGATATTTGGGGACCTTATAGGCAACACACAATCTATGGGTGTCAATTTATTCTCACTATTGTTGATGATTTTAGTAGAGCAACTTGTACATTTCTAATGAGACACGAGACTCTATACCCTACAAAAATTTTGCATCTTGTTCAGACACAATTTCACAAGAGAATAAAGTGGGTGAGATCATATAATGGCTGAAATTTCTCAATGAGCAATGTCAAAATTCTTTCATATCCCCGGGATCATTCAACAAAAGAGTTTCACGTATACACCACAGCAAAATGGAGCAGTGGACCGTAAGCCTAGGCATCTTCTAGAGGTGTTATGTTTCAGGTTTTACTTCCTAGGAAATTTTTAGGTGATGCCATTCTTTCAACTACTTATCTCATAAATAATTTCCACTCTCCTCTTCTTAATTGTAAAACACCATTTCACATTCAATACAACAAGCCAACCTTGTATGAACACCTTAAAACATTTAGTTGTCTTTATTTTGTTGTCAATAAATCCAAATTTGATAGGCTTGCCTCTAAATGTATCTTCCTGGGTTACCCCCTGGTCAAAAAGCAATATAAAGTCTATGATCTCGAATCTTACCACAAATTTGTGTCTCGCGATGTTAAATTCCTTGAATATGTGTTTCCTTTTGCTCATGTTAATCCTACTCCTGCTCACTGTCCATTGTCAAATATTCCACTTGCCGCAAATGCTGTTGACCCCACACCACCGATAAATTTATCTCCACCTAAACCATCTCTCCTACCTTCTTCCCATTCTAATTCTACTACTATCCCTTACAGAGAACCTAGACGGTCACTGAGGGACCATCAGCAACTATCTTCGCTTAATGACTTTGTATGTCATATAGATGATCGTGCCTCTACACCAACTCACAGAAACTTTACCTCTACATCCTTGAAATTTATGGCATCAATATCTGTTTTGCAGGAACCATGGACTTCTAAGCAGGCTTCTATTAGTACCCTATAAGTGAATGCTATCAACCAAAAGCTTATAGCCTTTGAGAACAATGACATGGACGTTGGTCCTTTGCCTAAAGGGAAGAAGACGATTGGTGGTAAGTGGGTTTTAAAGTTAAATGGAAATATGATTATTCTATTGATCGATACAAAACCTGACTAGTGGCCAAGGGCTACACCCAGATTGATTACACTGAGAGCTTCTCACCAATTGCTAAAGTTGTTATGGTGCGCTTCGCTTGGCTGTTCCTATAGACTTTCAATGGCCCGTGCACCAGATTGATATAAATAACGACTTTCTTCACGGTCATTTGCAAGAACAAATTTATATGACCGCGCCTAAAGGTTATGTTGTTGATCCAGGCCATGTTTGCCGCCTAAAACGCTCATTGTATGGTTTGAAAGTAGGATTCCGATAAATGGATCGAGAATTCTCCAACCAAATTGTCTGTTTGGTTTTCGTCCTCCTACCCATGAATATTGCATTTTCATCAAACGTATCGACTGATGATTGCATTGGACTTTTGGTCTATGTCGATGACTTTCTCGTTATGGTCCTTACAGAAGAATTGATCTCTCAGGTTAAGGTCTATCTTGACGATATTTTTGCTATCAAGGATGAATTTGCTTTGGCTCCAAATTGTGGGATCTGCTCACGGCACCTCCATTATGCTGTCCAAGTAATCTTTGATATTATTACTGATTGTGGGCTTCAGCAGGCACTTTCCGCTGCTACTCCTTTGCCACAGGGCATGAAATTACATTCTCATACTAATGCTTACTTGAATGGTCCTAAACCTTATCCCTAGTTAGTGAGGTGTTTGCTCTATTTCAGCTTCACGCGCCTTCATATTTAACATGGCATTCAACAACTTAGCCAATTCCTCCAAAATTCATGTGAGGCTCACTGGTTTGCGGTGCTGCATTTGGTTTGCTATTTCAAAGGGTCTCCTACTAAAGACCTTCTCTTTCCTTCCTATCTTGTAACCTACTATATTGCGGATTGGCGTTCTTGTGTGGATTCGCACCGTTCTCTGACTAGGTTTTGCATTTTTCTTGGAGATGCCCTTTTTTCTTGGAAAATGAAGAGCAGTGTACAGTTTCTCGATCCTCTGCTGAGGCCGAATATCATAGCATGGGGCCTACTATCTGCGAATTCAAGTGGATCTCTTATATCCTTTGTGATTTTGGGATTGTTGTCCTACGCCCATTCCTTTGCATTGCGATAATCCGACCGCCTTACATATCACGGCCAACAAGGTGTCTGATGAATGAACCAAGCACTTGGACATTGACGGTCACATTGTCCGTGATTGTTACCAAGAAGGGCTTCCATGTTGCAAACAACTTGCTTACATGTTTAACAAAATTCTTTTGGGAGCTACCTTCGATTGTTTGTTGTGCAAGTAGGGTTTGATCTCCGGTGATTGACATTCAACTTCTGGGGAGGATGTTGGAAATGATGGTGATGGCCATGAAAGTTCAACCATAGTATAGCATCTCCAGGATCCAGGCTGAAGAAAGAGGAAGACGCGCTATCCATACAACATGTTTTTTATATTTGAAAATGCATTTCTCATGCATATATAGTTTTTATGTCCCACTGTTAATTTTGACAGGTGTTCAAGTTGGTTGGGGTTAGTTAGGTAGTTAGTTAGTTATACATTTTTACCGCTGCTTTTGGATCTAAACTTACAGACAAGCTCCCTTGAGTTCACTTCTGAGTAGTGATGGCAACGGGGCAAGTCTGGTGCGGGTTTGTCCTTGCCTGGACCCAAACCTTCCCCTCTTCGTATACCCCGAACCCGTACCCTGCCTCGCCTGGAAAAATCCCGACCCTGCCCCATCCCCTTAAAAGCCCAACCCCGCCAAACCCGTCCTACAAGCCCACCCCATTTCGCATGATTTTAATTTTTTATTTATTTAATTAAATAATATCAGTTTCAATTTAATAATTTAAAACTACACACTCTTCACACGGAATTCACGTTGACGCCGCGGCCGACGAGGATGAAGACGATATGGTGGCGGGGATAGACGGCGGCGAGTTGGGGAATGTTGTTGACGAACATGGAGGGCAGGCGAACAGCATCAACACTACAGCGACTGATGAAAGATTGGACGGGGAAGATGCGCCGACGATTAATCAGTCCCCCATGGAGTTTCAGTTTGCAGATTTTATTGTTTTGGCCAATAGAGTAATCGACAAAGGGGTTGACGAATTTGTTCGCGCACTGAATGATCTCCACTTCCGTTGGATAGCGAAATATGGAGAAGGCAACAGGAATTCGCAGGAGCTGCTGTTTTGCCGTTTGGTGCGCTTGACGGCTAAACAGGCGGTGGAGCATCCTCCTTGCTTGGCGTCGTCGCTGCAGATCGCTAAAAATAGGACTACTGCAGATTTGAATCTGAGGGTCTCTATAGTGCTGCTAGCGGCGCGAGCTGAAATGGCCATGGTTGCGCAAGCAATTACTCCTAGCCCAGATCGGATACAGAGCATTGGAGAACCGGAGATGATGATGATGATCCCTGCTGCGAATACTGCAGCCACTGCACAGATGGCGACGGCGACTGGATGGGCTGGAACTGCTAAAACCGCCACTGCAGCAGTTTCGGCAGCGTTACTTTAATTGCCGAAACTGCCTACTGCCAATGCTATTTCTATTGATGCTGCGCCAGTGTACGTGACTGCAGCTGCCACATCACAATTACCGACATCTTCGCCCACCGGAATCTTCGTCGTTAATGTGCCACTGCAACCTTGTTCGAACTTCATGAATTATTACGATAAAATTACCAATATTTTCCATTATTCGACTTGGAAAATATTGACTTATGTTCCACCTATGATGAAAAATGGTGAAATTATTGTACGACCCACGATGGATATGGTTCGAGATGGTTCACGTCGCTGGAATGCGAGAGCAGTGGGTTATTTTTTGGGCAAAAGACCGTATTTTCATCACGTAAAGGACTACGTCAAATCTATTTGGCCATTGTTAACAGAAGTCACGGCCATGGCAAATGGATTTTTCTTCTTTCGATTCAAAACTATAGTGGCAATGGAAGAAGTTCTAGAGGGCGGACCATGGTTGTTCCAAGGACAACCAATTGTATTGCAGAAATGGGAGTCGGGCGTGCTCCTACGTAAGCTGAAACATACGCAAGGCCGAGTTTGGAATAAACTTCGACACTTGTCAGTTTAATTGTGGACTAATGATGGCTTGAGTACGGTTGCAAGTGGCATTGGACGACCTCTTTATCCGGATGCGATCACACGCGCATGCATGAGGCTGGATTTTGCTCGTGTATGTGTCATGCTTGACATCAATGCCAAATTCCCGAAGCATTTGGTTATTATGTCACCAACAGAGAAAGGTGGAGAAATTGCATGTAAGGTTGACGTAGAATACGAGTGGCTGCCCCCTAAATGCACCACTTGCATGAGCCCTGGACATGCCATGAAGGATTTCCCTTCCATGAAAGTACCAAAGCCGCCGATCAATATTTACGTGCAGAAGGCACGAGTGCAGCCGCCCATAGCTGAATCGGGTAAGGGTATGGAGGAAGACAAAAATAACTCATGTGGATATATTAATCAGCAGCCTATTGTATCTGATACTCCGAGTACCCCTGTCGCACAAGGAGTCAACGAAGGAAGGAACAAGGGTAAGGAGTTAGTCATCTTTAAAAGGTTATACCCCTTCATCAAGCACTACAAAAAAATGAGGAATTTGGCATGGGTGAGGAAACTATTTCAAAACCCATTCCATATTAGAACAGGCTTTGAAAGGATATTGATAGATGACGTCATGATCCACATTTTTTCGAGTTATAATTTTGGGACGGCCAAACTATTTCAACATGTGTTCCAAGCTAACAATTACAAAATCCATTCCGAAGACCGGTCTAAAATAGTAAAAGTTAATGCTTGGAACTCTATTTGAAACACATTATTAGAATTAGGGACGGCTTGCAAAACTGTTCCTATCTGTGTCATAATAGATCTCCAAAAAATGATAGTTAGAAAATCTATTCCAGAATGAGGTACAATTTAGAATGATTTTAGTACACACTTAATAAATTATGCTTAAAACCGTTCCAAATTATAAGTTTTACTTAAGAAGTAATGTGTTTTAAAAACCATTCGAAAATTCGCTACAGATTGGAACGTTTTTTAGTGTATTTTGTGGACAATTTGCAAAATAATATTCTCACACAAATAAAATTATTTTTCAAAGCAAAAAATAATATCTTTCTATTTAGGAACGGTCCAAAAATAAACAAACTATTCTGAACACCATTCCAACTTTGAACGCACTTAAAAAAACCGTTCCTAAATACATTACAATGTCATAAATAAAAAATGAGGGACAAAATTTAGGAACAATTAATTTATTCTAACTGTTCCAAAATTAATTTCAAAAAAATTAATTTCACTCCAAATGAAAAGTGGAGGAAAAATCAAACTTAGGAACGATTTTTAAATATTTGATCGTTCCTAAGATGAATTTAAATAAAATCGTGCATAAATGTATAAACTATCTGTTCCTAAAATGATTAACAAAAAATGTTCCTAAATAAGTTCTAAAACCGTTCCTAAATATGTCCACAGATTCCTCGTTCACTTCCCAATTGCGATATCTCAACATCCGGGTCCCTAATAAATTCCAAACTTAAACGCATAACAATACTTTCCATATGTGAACATATCTAGTGATCTGATCTAAAATCACATGGTCTGATGGACAGTTGCATCATTTTTAGCCCTATTGATTGTGTATCAGATATGATATCTCAGTACTTGTATAACAAAAATGTCCAAAACTTCATCGGATATAGTATTTTTTTCAATTTAGTAATATCTAACGATCTGATTAAAATTTTACCGGTGTTATTAGGCGATCCAAGTACAACAGTATAAGATGATACTTATATCTATGTAAGACTAACAATCTTATACATCCAATTATACTTGATCTTCTAAACATGTATCAATTTAATTCAATGTATTATATGTTTCTGATGGCCTTAATTAATTTATGGTCTACTTATTCTGATCATTAATATGTCTAAGACGGTTTTTTCTATATTTTTTATTTTCTTGATTTTTTTGGAAACATAATTTTGGCGCACAATAGGAACGGTTTTGTTAAAAATGCTTCAATACGACGGTTTTGAATTAAACGACATCGTTTTTATTTTTAGGAACGGTTTTAAAAATAGGAAGAGTTATTGTTAAAAATGCCTGTCAACTGAAACGGCATCGTTTTGGTTATTCAGAACGGTTTATGGAGCGGATTTAAAAAAAAAAATCATTCCAAAGCTCATTCCAAAAATTAATATACATACAATATTTAACAAATTTTTCTTTCTCTTCTTCCTTTCTCTCCCTCACTCTCTTCCTCTCTCTCTTTCCCTGACCCCCCAACCCCTCGCCTCCCCTCGCCGTCGGCCGCCGTCAACTGCCGTCACTAGTAGAGGTAAGTGATCGATTTTTTTCCCCCTATTTTTGTGATCCCCCCCCCCCCAATTCTTTTTCATTTTTCCTCCCCTAGTTTTCTTCTTTTCCCCGAACTTTACCTCATTTTCCCTCTCCATGTTCTGAAAATATTTCATACATGTTTGACAAAAAAAAATTGAAAATATTTTCAAAATATATTTCTGAAAATATTTTTGAACATACTGTCAGAAAATATAACTGAAATTTTTTTGTAATTTTTAGAATCATTTTTGTATTTTCTGTAAATTTACCAATTTTTAATCTTCTGAAAGTTTTAATACATTTATATAATTTAAAAAAAATCGAAAACTTTATGCAATTTTAATTTTTCTTAATTTTCTGAATTTTTTTCAAAAAAATTGTAAATTTTATAAATATTTCTAATAATTTTCTGTATTTTTTTTAAATTTTTGGTAATTTTGATCATTTTCTGTAATTATTAAAAATTGTAATAATTTTTTATAATTTTAAAAGTATTTAATTTTTTTGTAAAAAAATTTAACAATTTTTTGCTCATTTTTAACATTTTTCATAATTTTCTATTTTTTAAAAAATTTATGCAATTATTGTGTAATTTATTGTATAGTGTAATTATTTGTGAAATTTACTATATAATTCTGTAATTTACGCAACTTTTTGTGTGTATTGTATCATATTGCTTAAATTTTTTGTGAAATTTATTGTATAAATGTGCAATTTATTGTATAATTAAGCTAATTGATGTAATATTATTTTTTACATGACATTGGCCCAATATTTTCAATAAAATAAATTTACATCATAATGTAAATAATCACAAAAACTAGACCAATATTTCCAATAATAACATTATTGCATCATAATGTAAATAATCAAAAAAATTACACCAATATTCCCAATAATAATAGTTTTACATCATAATGTAAGTAATCACAAAAAATTAGACCAATATTCCTAATTGTAACATTTTTACATCATAATGTAAATAATCACAAAAGTTAGACCAATATATAACCTCAATAATAATATTTTTATATCATAATATAAATAATCACAAATATTAGACCAATATGTAATCCTAATAATAATATCTTTACATCACAAAGTAAATAATCACAAAAATTAGACCATCGCATAATCTCAATAATAACATTTTGACATCATAATGTAAATAATCACAAAAATTAGACCAATATATAATTCAATAATAAAATTTTGACATCATAATGTAAATAATCATAAAAAATTAGACAAACATATAACCCCAATAATAACATTTTTACATCACAATGTAAATAATCATAAAAATTAGACCACTATATAATCCCAATAATAACATTATTTAAATAATAATGTAAATAATCACACAAATTAGATCAATATTTCCAATAATAATCTTTTTGCACCATAATGTAAATAATCACAAAAATTAGACCAATTTATAATCCCAATAATAATATTATTTAAATAATAATGTAAATAATCACAAAAATTAGACCAATATGTATTCCCAATAATAATATTATTTACATAAAAATGTCAATAATCACAAAATTAGAAAATATTCTCAATAATAATATTTTTACATAGTAATGTCAATAATCACAAAATTAGACCAATAGTCCTAATATAATATTATTTACAAAATAATGTCAACAATATCAATATTAATGTAATATATCAAATTAAAATACAGTTACATAATCATTAGAAATAGAAAACAAATTGAGGACAATAGTTCTAATAATTGATAATTATTTCAAAATATATAATTTTTTTGTAATTACGTATAAACATATCATACATTCCTGTTTAGCCCATCAAGTGAATTCTGCCAATAGAACTAGTTAAGTTTATCCATCTTCATCTGTGAACAAAAGACAATGTTGATAAATAAGATGCTAACAGTTTTTTCCTTCTACAGAAGACAGAGCTCGGTCGGCAACCCAAGCAGATGGAGTTATTTGAAAGGTGCTACGAGAGAAAGGAGGACTGCGGCTGAGGTGGTGGTGAGTAGATTATTAATATTATTTTTTTTATAAAAATTCATTCTTGGTTAAAAGTACTAATAATTTATTTGTTTTACAGAAGACGTTCCAAAACCGCCTCCGACAAACCCTCGGGCCTCAAATCAGGACGATATGGACGTTGTTGACAAGGAGGGGTTAGATTAAGTTTTAAATTTTTTGTTTTATTTTTGTAATTAGATAATTCCATATTAATATAATATTTTCCTTATTTATTCATGTTTCATACTACATTTCATTATTTCATATTTATTTAATTAATTAAATTTATAAATATAATTAATTAAAATTTTATTAAATTAATTTAATTATATATTAAAATTTATTGAAATATATAAATTATTTATTTATTATAATTTATGAAATATATGAATAAATTATAAAATATAAATAAATTAAAAAATTAGGAACGGTTTTAGTAATGGTAAAGAAATGTTACAAATCTAACTAAATGACCGTTCCAAAAACCATTACTAAAACAGTTTTAAACATGTTCCTAAACTTCATTGATCATTCCAAATACCATGCTAAAACCATTTCAAATAAGTGTTCCTAAATAGTGGTTGACCGTTCCTAATACCAGTGTTATTTCACTTTTATGTATGTGTTCCAAATCAGAGAGACCGTTCCTAATAGCATTACTAAAACAGTTTTACATACGTGTTCCTAAATAAGACTAACTGTTCTTAAAACCGTTCCAATTAAAAAATAATAATTTTTTTGACAAATTCAATATTATGAATGATTTTCATAGAGTGTTACAATTCTCGTCCCAAATAGGAACGCCTTGCTCGAGCAGTTCCTAAAATTTTATAACGCCATTTGTAAGGTCGAATTTTCAACTGTTACAAAATCGTTCCAAAAATGGCTCCAAATAAATTTGGTGTCCTGCAAACCGTTCCAAAGACAAAAAAACAGTTCCTAAACCCATTCTAAATCCTGCCTTTTTTGTAGTCGAGATTTAATTGTATGTTTAATCATATTTTTTGATTTTTCATGCTTGCGTCGCGCTTCCCGTTCTGATCCACTCCCTACAGAACAAAATGAGCCAACACAGAATGTGGGTGAGAAAATAAAAAGATCTCGACACCAACGCCACCAACACAATTGTGGAAAATGACGATATTTTTAATATTTATATTTGATGTAACATCTATAACAATTGATTATAATTTTTAACATTAATTATAATTAAAAAGCATATAAAAGTTAGAATTAAATAATTTTAATATGTAATAATAATAATTAATATTTTTTAAAAATAAATATAAAAAATTGAGTCGTGGATCGACCCCTTTTTGTCGGCATTGTCCATAACTTGTAATAGAATTGTTATGCTTTTTAAGAGAATAATATTTTTATTAAAAATTTGTTTTTTGTAACATAAAAGTAAATAAGCCGAATAGAGACAGTATCAGGAAGAATATACGCAGTAAATGAATTGGGATGAATAGCAATTTATCTTCTGTAATATTAAAAATGAGCACATTACCCCCTTACAAAAAAAAATATAGCAATTTACCCCCCTGTACTTTTTAAAAATCATAAGGCGGTAAATTGTTGTATTTTAAAAAATATAAAGAAGTAAACCGAAATTTATTTTTTCATAAGAGGGTAATTTGCACATTTGCAATATCAAAAAGCGGTTGCTTGCATTTTTCCCAAATGAATTGTGTTCTCTTAGATTCATATAATCCTCAACTTATAAGTGTGTACAAAAGGAGTCCTACTGCCACCCAAAGTTGGGAGACTACAAATATTATATGGGATAAGATTCATCTAGAAAGAGTGATCACAACCAAAACTTTGGGAGACTATAAAACTCAATCAAATATGGATGTATATCGAATACTAAGCATTGTGCGGGCGGCAAAGGAAACCGTTAAGCATATATATCCTAGCGATTGTTCTATTGCTAGATTAATTTGGGCACTCTCAAATCTGCCGTCGTAGCATTTGTTGGAGTTGATGGGGGGTCCTGCTGATTGGATTTCAAGTTGCTTTGAGCTGCTGAATATTGTGGAGTAGTCAAGGTTCCTTACGAATTGCTGGGCTATGTGGTATAATAGGAATAAAATGGTTATGTAAAAACCAAATTGCAGGACCCATTATGCATGGTGCAAGGGGCGTATGTGTGGCTCCATCAATATCAAGAGAAGAAGGCAATAAAATTTGTTGGGTTTTTTTATGGCCCATTGATCCCTTAAGCAATAGCCTACAATGTCGGCACACTAGGCATGACCCACAATCCAACCCTAACTCGGTAACCCAACCCAACTTCCAATATATATATATATTGTATGTCCCTAACCCTGATCATTTAGTTGCTTCTCCCTTATATCTCTTGCGCCACTGAAATGACTTTCTCTCCTCTCTCTCTGTATCTAAAATCCTCCATGGATTTCCTTGTCTCTACTTCCTTCTTCTGCCGTCTTTTGGAAGGAAGCTTTCCAAAACCAATCCAATGGCTTTTAGGAAAGTTTCCTCAACTTCCATACACTGTCTCTTCTGGACCCATATATATACCTTTGTCTCTTTTTGGTTTAAGAACACAACATCTATATTCACTTCTAAAAGCTTTTGAATAAACACTATTAGTGGGTCTTTGTGACTAAAGGAAACCGAAATCTTTGTGACATTACTACTGGGTCTCTGTGACCAAAGGAAACGAGGTCGTTGTGATCTGTTGAGTCGGTTGATAGTGAGGTAGTCGTGGGCTCAATCTTGTGTGGTTTAAAGTCTCTGTGACGATCTACAGGCATTTGTTGGCCGCTTTGGATCTGATTCTATCTGAGCCTACTGCTTCATTTCATTAATATAATCTGTTTATATTTCTGCATTTATATTCGGTTTGTATTTTAAGGAGGTTTGTACTCCGTATTATTGTAATAGTTTATTAGAATTTTGAGGTTGCCACTCTATAGTGGCATCAGAGCCTCGTCTCTAAAATTCGGCTCCTGGTGGTGGTAACGTTTTTTAAATCCCTCCTGTTTTATTTTCACAATTTTCTTTCAGTCGATATTACTGTTATTATTAGCTGTAGTAAATCCCCCTAAACTCTCACTTGGCCGGTCTCCTGAGGACATCGGGTGTCTAGTCCGGACATAAGTTGGAAGCCTCGGCTATATTAACACTTATTGCTATTATATCTTTGTGATATATATTTTTGCGATTTGTTCGATTTTTGTGATATATATTTCTGCGATTGTTCGATCTTTGTGATATATATTTCTATGATTTGTTCGATTATTATATCTTTGTGATATCTATCTCTGCGATTTGTTCGCCTTTGGAACTCAAGCTATATTTTATTAATCCGCTGCAAAATTTTCTGCGATTTGTTCGCCTCAAATTTGTGTCTCTGTCATTTGTTGAAATTTGTGATTGGTGAGATTATTATTATCATAATTGTGATTATTGTTTTTATTGAGATAATTGTAATTATTGTGATTATTGAGATATAAATCCAAGCATTATTATTATTGTGAATCATTCTGCGAATTTGGGCCATTCTTTGTGATAATTCTTGAAAACTTTTCTAAAGACATTTCCTACCCTTTGTTTTTTCATTTTTGTGAATTTTGTTTCTAAAGAATTGTGCCAAAAAAAATTCAATGTGTTAAATTTTCCTTTTTGAAAATTCAAATTTGTTAAAAATTATTTTCTAAAATCCTTCTTATATGGCCGGTTATAATCTCCAACTTTTCAATGAAAAAAGTGATTTTTCGATTTGGCAACAAAAAATGAAAGGAATTTTGATCCAACAAAAAATTTTCAGGGCCATAGATGGCAAATATTCTGATAACATTTCTGAAGAAAAAATGTTGGAAAATGATGAGTATGCGTATTCTTTGATTATATTAAATCTGTCTGAATTTGTGTTTAGAAAAGTTAGTAAATAAAATTCTGCAAGAGCTTTATGGGAAAAATTAGAAGAGCTTTACACTGAGACTTCCCTCCCGAGTAAACTGTTTTTGCTTGAGAAATTTTTTAGATACAAGCTTGATTTGTCCAAAGACATTGATGAGAATGAGACATAGCGAGCTACCAGTTTCGCCATCTACCCCGATAAGTTCGTCATATATTTGATGTTGAATCTTGATTATGTGCTTAGTTTGTTTGAAATTATTATGATTTCGTATAAATATTTTGTAGGTTTAGTCTCATATCCATAATATTAGTTGGTCAGCTTTCTTTCTACACACTTGTATGTTTAAGGCAACCTATGTTAAATTAAATATCATTGTAATTCTGTTGTTGATGTTTTATAAGGATATTTTCATTCCTATGCGATAGTTACACAACTTTCCCAATAATTATTAGTATATATAAAGCATTGTATGTTTATGTCAAGATAATTATTATTTTTTACGTATGTTAAAGGAGAAGATTGTTCCTATTAAATTGGTTAAACAACTTTCTGTAATAATGTTTGTGTTTAAAAGTTTAAATAAACATCCGCTAAATTCTTCGGACTATCTAGCTACTCTATAAATTATTTAGGGAAGTTCCATTCTTATGACATGATAACTTTCTCATTGAAGATAATAAATTTAGTTTGGATAAATAAATTTACATGTCAAATATATTGTATTTCTTTTAGTATTGCAAATAGTAGATGATGTCATGTTTTTTCCTTTATTCGCGGTTATAAACGCATGTATCTTGTTAGCTCTCAGAGTGAAAATCAAAGAGTCATTTTGGAAAATTAAGTAGGTTTAGGTATCTAATATTACAGAGAGAATTAACGTATTTGTGTGTTGGGAACAATTTGTCAATGAAAAGCAAACTAGACATGGTGGCATGATATAAAACTTTGGAATACTATATGTTGGTATTCCAAAATTCTTTAATCTTTTTGGATGCTTGATCATGTATGCTAACACTATTGATTGTTTTGGTATATCTAGTTTTAGTTAGACCATTTGTTTGATTTAAGCATTGAGATAATGTTGTCAGGAAAAAAGAAGACTAAGGAACCTAGGTTCAAACGGCTCAAGAAGAAGTTTGATGTTGAGTTTGATCAAAATGATGGGTTCATCGAGAGTGAAGCTGTTGGCAGCCATGACTGTGAACTGAAGGAAAACGAAGATGTAATTGAGGCAAGTTATCAACAACGAAGGTAACATGGATAACTGATTATAACTTTGTAATAAGTTTCTTATGTGGATTATTTTTCTTAAATTTATCTTCTTTGTTCAAAAACAATAATTTCTTTAACTTTGTTATGTTCCATTTCGAGTCGCATTCAACAACTTCTTATTTATTGGTGTTTCTTAATTTTCGCTTTGAATTATTCACACAAGGTGGAAAGTTGCAGTATGAGTCTAATCCTCATTGTGATGTATTTTGTATTTTGATAGAGATACAAAAATAGGTGAAGAGAAAGAAATTTCCCAACAGATGGAACCCCAAAAAGTTGGTGATGATTATGCCAAACTACGAACGAGAAAATGCTGAATGTAAGGATTTGATGGTGGTTCATGATAATGTCAAGAGTAGCGATATTGTTGGAGAGAAAGGAACACACACAACGCAGATCACGTCCGATCATTTTCAACCAAATGACTCCACAGATGCGTAAGAATGTCCTTTCCTTTGAACTCAAAACTGAAAAATGTTGTGTTTTCAATGGTAATATTGTTCATTTTGTTACCTATCTTAAAATTCCATATTGTTTATTTGTTGATTTATGAAGGCTTATGTTAAGTGATAAAGATCGATCTCAAGTGGAGATGATGGTGATTATTGATAGTCTAAAAAAATAGATGTGTTGTTGGAGATGATGGCACACACTCAGCTCAGAATGTGTGTGATCACATTCAACCGAATGACTCAACAAATATGTAAGAATTCCTTTCCCTTTGAACTCAAAATAGAAAAAGGTTTGAACTGATTTCATACATAATATAACCTTATGTTGCTGGCGATCTTTTATTCAAGTAAATCTTTATAAACTATATTTAAACACGGAAGATGATTGTGACCATGTCCTTGGTCTTGTGTTGTTAGCTGTGAAAGTGATTTGGAATCGAAGAAGGTGGATGATATAGGTGGATTGATGGGGTCTTCAGCTGAGGCTGCAAATTTGAAGAGTGTGATTGAAGTCGTGATGATAAATCAAGGACTTGATATATCTAATAAGAAGGATATACCGACAGATTATTATGAAGCAATGATTGATGCGTGAGTTTTCTTTTATCTTTGCTAGAGATGCTAAAGGTTCAATATCTCTCCAATATCATAAGATTTTAAGTGTGTGGTCTTTCAATATTCTTGAGTTAATGATGAGCAAATGTAGAGTACAGAAAGCCTGATATATGAGTTTGCAGATTTTTTTGTCAAGCACAAATTTCACTAGAGTAAAATTTGTTGTCATCTCTTTT
Source organism: Sesamum indicum (assembly GCF_026168435.1). Classification (NCBI taxonomy): domain Eukaryota; kingdom Viridiplantae; phylum Streptophyta; class Magnoliopsida; order Lamiales; family Pedaliaceae; genus Sesamum; species Sesamum indicum. The sequence continues at coordinate 4,727,511 of NC_142660.1, read as the reverse complement.
TCTACTTGGAGTGCTGTCATTTGATTGTAGCTTTTATCATTGCAGTGATTTTAACATTGTACATGACACACTTCCTATGGATACTAAGTCCATGTCCAAGAAGAGGACTTTGGAGAAAAAGAAAATATCTAAAATTAAAATAAATAAATCAGAAGTAAAAGTGGAAGGTAGTTCTAGTACAAGCATATGCAATATGGTTCAGAATGAAGGGAAGGGAGTTGTGTAAGAGCCAAATGAGGAAAAGGTGGTCGGGTACAAGCAGGATGATGAAGCACAGTCTTTACCGAATGAGTTGATTATTGAAGAATTGGCTAAGAGAGATCGTAAAGGAAAATTAGCTCTACGTGCGAAAATTATGCTGACATGAACGTACCTTTCTCCCACGTAGAGCTAATTTTTCTTTAGGATCTCTCTTAGCCAATTCTTCAATAATCAACCCATTCGGTAAAGACTGTGTTTCATCATCCTGCTTGTACCCGACCGCCTTTTCCTCATTTGGCTCATACATAACTACCTTCCCTTCATTCTGAACCATATTGCTGCTTTTACCAAAAATACCTTCCACTTTTACTTCTGATTTATTTATTTTACTTTTAGTTATTTTTTTTTTCTCCAAAGTCCTCTTCTTGGACTTGGACTGAGTATCCATGGGAAGTGCGTCATGTACAATGTTAAAATCACTGCAATGATAAAAGCTACAACCAAATGACAGCACTGAAAGTAGAAAAAAAGATGACAACAAATTTTACTCTAGTGAAATTTGTGCTTGACAAAAAAATCTACAAACTCATATATCAGGCTTTCTGTACTCTACATTTGCTCATCATTAACTCAAGAATATTGAAAGACCACACACTTAAAATCTTATGATATTGGAGAGACATTGAACCTTTAGCATCTCTAGAAAAGATAAAAGAAAACTCACGCATCAATCATAGCTTCATCATAATCTGTCGGTATATCCTTCTTATTAGATATATCAAGTCCTTGATTTATCATCACGACTTCAATCGCACTCTTCAAATTTGCAGCCTCAGCTGAAGACCCCATCAATCCACCTATATCATCCACCTTCTTCGATTCCAAATCACTTTCACAGCTAACAACACAAGACCAAGGACATGGTCAAATCATCTTCCGTGTTTAAATATAGTTTATAAAGATTTACTTGAATAAAAGATCGCCAGCAACATAAGGTTATATTATGTATGAAATCAGTTCAAACCTTTTTCTATTTTGAGTTGAAAGGGAAAGGCATTCTTACATATTTGTTGAGTCATTCGGTTGAATGTGATCACACACATTCTGAGCTGAGTGTGTGCCATCATCTCCAACAACACCTCTATTTTTTTAGACTATCAATAATCACCATCATCTCCTCTTGAGATTGATCCTTATCACTTAACACAAGCCTTCATAAATCAACAAATAAACAATATGAAATTTTAAGATAGGTAACAAAATGAACAATATTACCATTGAAAACACAACATTTTTCAGTTTTGAGTTCAAAGGAAAGGACATTCTTACGCATCTGTGGAGTCATTTGGTTGAAAATGATCGGACGTGATCTGCATTGTGTGTGTTCCTTTCTCTCCAACAATATCCTTACTCTTGACATTATCATGAACCACCATCAAATCCTTACATTCACCATTTTCTCGTTCGCAGTTTGGCATAATCATCACCAACTTTTTGGGGTTCCATCTGTTGGGAAATTTCTTTCTCTTCACCTATTTTTGTATCTCTATCAAAATACAAAATACATCACAATGAGGATTAGACTCATACTGCAACTTTCCACCTTGTGTGAATAATTCAAAGCGAAAATTAAGAAACACCAATAAATAAGAAGTTGTTCAATGCGCCTCGAAATGGAACATAACAAAGTTAAAGAAATTATTGTTTTTGAACAAAGAAGATAAATTTAAGAAAAATAATCCACATAAGAAATTTATTACAAAGTTATAATCAATTATCCATATTACCTTTGTTGTTGACAACTTGCCTCAATTACATCTTCGTTTTCCTTCAGTTCACAGTCATGGCTGCCAACAGGTTCATCTTTGCTCTTGATCAAACTCAACATCAAACTTCTTCTTGAGACGTTTGAACCTAGGTTCCTTAGTCTTCTTTTTTCCTGACAACATTATCTCAATGCTTAAATCAAACAAATGGTCTAACTAAAACTAGATATACCAAAACAATCAATAGTGTTAGCATACATGATCAAGCACCCAAAAAAACTAAAGAATTTTGGAATACCAGCATATAGTATTCCAGAGTTTTATATCATGTCACCATGTCTAGTTTGCTTTTCATTGACAAATTGTTCCCAACACACAAATACGTTAATTCTCTCTGTAATACTAGATACCTAAACCTACTTAATTTTTCAAAATGACTCTTTGATTTTCACTCTGAGAGCTAACAAGATACATGCGTTTATAACCGCGAATAAAGAAAAAAACATGACATCATCTACTATTTGCAATACTAAAAGAAATACAATATATTTGACATGTAAATTTATTTATCCAAACTAAATTTATTATCTTCAATGAGAAAGTTATCATGTCATAAGAATGGAACTTCCCTAAATAATTTATAGAGTAGCTAGATAGTCCGAAGAATTTAGCGGATGTTTATTTAAACTTTTAAACACAAACATTATTACAGAAAGTTGTTTAACCAATTTAATAGGAACAATCTTCTCCTTTAACATACGTAAAAAATAATAATTATCTTGACATAAACATACAATGCTTTATATATACTAATAATTATTGGGAAAGTTGTGTAAGTGTAACTATCGCATAGGAATGAAAATATCCTTATAAAACATCAACAACAGAATTACAATGATATTTAATTTAACATAGGTTGCCTTAAACATACAAGTGTGTAGAAAGAAAGCTGACCAACTAATATTATGGATATGAGACTAAACCTACAAAATATTTATACGAAATCATAATAATTTCAAACAAACTAAGCACATAATCAAGATTCAACATCAAATATATTACGAACTTATCGGGGAAGGTGGCGAAACTAGCAGCTCGCTATGTCTCATTTTCATCAATGTCTCCAACTCCAAACGACATGACTCAACTTTACATGGTACCAAAGCACACAGGATAATTGGTCTCCTCTTCCTCCCAACACTACATTGGACAATGGTCTTTTCCGTCGCATTGCCAATCCCCAAAGACGCCTAAAAGACAATAAGTATTCAACATGATATCAAGTTAATCACACACAACAATCAAACAAATATAAGAAAGAACAGTTCAATTTTGTTCTAAATAGTATTGAATATGATATCAAGTTCTATCACACACAAAAATCAAACAAATAGAATAAAAGATGGTTCAATTTTGTTATAAACAATATTCAATATGACATCAACTTTAACAAACACAAAAATCAAACAAATATAACAAGAAATGAATTCAATTTTGTTCTTAATACTGTTCAATATGTTATCAAGTGCTATCATATCATACACGAGAATAAAACAAATATAACAAAGACTATTTCAGATTTGTTCTAAGCAGTTTTGAATAAGAGATCATGCTCTATCACACACAATAATCAAAAAAATATAACAAAGAACAGTTCAATTTTGTTTTAAGCGGGGATGTGGTGGATCTTACCTGAGTAATTCGAAGTCTTTTACCATTTGAGTTAGAAAGGACACGTTGCCCAGGCTTACCTCAACTCTTCACAGAGATATATAAAGTCAAACAAACAAATAAATATTTATGAATTTTTGAATCGGGAAAGAAATCTATGTAAATTTAGTCTTGAATCTTCTCATGCATAACTCAAAACGGAAGTGTTTGTTTCGCTGATTGTTTGGAAAAGTCAAGAAAATTCAGACGACCAGTGAATCAAACAAACAACGAGATATAAAGTCAGACAAACAAAGATATATATATTCATAGGTTTCTCTAACGGGAAAGCAAGGGATGTTATTCATTCTTCAAGCTTCTTACACAAAACTGAAAATTGGAACAGTCCAACACAAACACTCAAAAGTCAAGAAAATCCACACAACAGTGGAACAAATACACAAAGACATCTTCTTTCTTCAGTAATTTTACATTGAAACATTTTCACTAACTAATGACTACAACAGTAACTCTTTTCTTTGAACAGTGACATAACACACAAAGACATCTTCTTTCTCCAATATTTATTTTTTTAACTCATGTTAAAATTGAAACTTATTCTCTAACGACTGATGAAACTCTTATCTTCAACCATTAGTATCATTGTAATAACCCGGATCGGAAGTCCTTATGCGAAGAATTACAAATACAAAATGAAAAGAAAGAGATACGAAACTGAATATGACATACCCCCAAAAGCCATAGTAAATCGATGTGAAGTTGGAACTGCTGATCTTACTCTTAGCCCTGTTGGCCAAAATGAGTTGAGAATGTACGAACGAAGACAGAAACTCTCAGAATAAAAAACCTTCAAAGTCGGTATGCATGTCTGTGAAAAAGGAAAGGGAAGATGGGTATGATCTTGAATTCCTTCCTAGCTGCAGAGTTGTCTCTTCGTATCTCTCGCTTAATACTCTTAAATGGAACTTGGAAGCAAGCACGGGAGAGGGAGACCATCGGTATTTCTAATAATTCTTACCGCATATAAATTGAGTAGAAACAAATTAAAAACAAAGCAAGTATATATTATTTCTATTTTTAAAATTTTTTATCCAAATTAAATATAGTAGAATTAAATTAATAATATGACAAGTGTATCTTATTCATATTTTAATTTTTTTTATTCAAATTAATTTAGTATAACTAAACTAATCAGATACAAATATGATACAATTACCATATAATTAATAAAATTTCTTAAATTATATATCCATCATTCTATATATATATATATATATATTGCCATATAATATGAGTTAAGAGATTCCAATATACTATAGTTACTGCTGCCAACTTTTGTTGTTGTGACGTAAAACGTAAAACATTTCTCTTTTGTAAATCGAGTGTTTTTTTACATTTGCAGGGTCACTTTATTCCACAATAATAAGTTAAGAAAAGACTCAAAATGGGAGTTTAACATTATGAGTAATTGTGATCTCATTTTATTTCTATTTGAAAAAATAAGATGAAATAAGTTTTCTTGATATAAGATTTTTCATATTCCTTTTGATTGAGCATAAGATAAAGTATAATGATAATAGTTTTTTCTCTTGGATTTATTTGAAGATAAATTTGAAGTAAAGAATGAAAATGTTAATTGCAATGGTCTGAGTTAAAGGTTCACAGATAAGTAAACTCAATAATCTTATTTATCATCAATCTAACGGTTCATATTAGTTTATCTAAATCAACGTTCAGGATTTAATATGATGAATGGTCCAAATTTATACATTATTTTGGTATTTATTACTAGTTTTTCATCTTAAGCGGGAATAAAAGAAAATTTTAGTGTGAGATAATAAGAAAAAAATTGTGAAAAGAATTAATTATAATTATAAATTATAATAAATATAAAAAAGTGAAAGCGAGAGAAAAATATGGAATAGTGGGTGGTTAAGAGAAACAAAAAAATATAATGTGAAATTATTAAAAACTATTGAAATTACTAATTTGATCAGATTTTTTAAAGAAAAAAATAAAATGAATGATAAATTTTTGTATTTAAAAGTTGGTACGACAAAAAATTTTCTTTTATAATAATATACATAGATAGATATTTAGTATATATGAATCTTTTATATAGTATAAATAAATAAATATTATTTATTATATCGATATAGATATAGATAAATATTACGATTGTAATATATATATAGGAAAAAAATGCAATTTAGCCTCCTGTGATATTGTAAATGTGCAAATTATCCCCTATGAAAAAAAATTAGTAATTTACCTCCATGTGCTTTTTAAAATGCAGCAATTTAGCCTTATATGTTTTTTAAAATTAAACAATTACCTCCCTAGACATGGGGTAAATTATTCTATTTTAAAAAATATCAAGGAAAAAATTGTTATTTATTTTTTATAAAAAAGTAATTTACTTATTTACAACATTATAAGAGAGTAAATTGCATTAAACTCTATATATATATATATAGCTACCTCCAGAATCCTTCCCTAACCCACCCGCCACCACAACCCTCTACCAGCTCCCGTCCGCCTGCCGCTGCAAAGATTTTTCATAAGCCAGAAAATCAAGTTGATTCCATGTCGGTGCCTAGTCAACATCTCAAAAGTAAATCTCTCAATAAGCATATCGACAACAAAAGGAACAAGCATTCCTAACCTTACCAATGCGTCGTCTCCTATACTTAGCTCTCGATCAACCCTGCAATCAAATGACAACATTGAAATAGAAAGACTTGATTAATGAGAGACCTTATATATTAGTAGGGTGAATAACAATTTATTTTTTTATGATATTAAAAATGAATAAATTATCTTTTTATCAAAAAGAAATAGTATTTTATCTTTTTATGCTTTAAAAAATGAAGTAATTTATTATTTTAGATAAGGAAGTAAATTATTTCATTTTTTAAAGTATAAGTAGGTAAATTGTTATTTTATTTTTCATAAGAGGGTTGTTTACCTATTCTCCATAACAAAAGCAGGTAGATTGCAATTTATCCTATATTAATTTCCAGATTTTTTCGATCAAGCACAAATTTCGATTTTGGGGAAAACTTGGATCAAAGAACTCAAAAATCCAAAATCCATAGAAGAACAAACCTTTTACTGGCATCACTATTATTTTTAAAATTTTAAAATTAATTAATTACTTTTAACTATCTTTTGATTGTTATTTTTTTTCAAACATGCATTTTTTATTCCTCAACCGTTATTTATTATCTTTTGTTTGTCAATAATTTTTTATAAATCAAAATATTTATATTAACTTATTATCTTAATATATATTTTTAAGATACTTTTTTACTCCATAAAAATAAATAAAACAATATATATTTTAAAAATTAAGTACCTATATAGAATGTGCCATACTTATTAATTTTTATAAATTAAATGAAGAGCATATATTCCATTTCTTTTCTACTTATTACTTTTCGTTTACACATTTTCTCATCAAATTTTCACTTGTTTCTCTCATCTCTTCAATTTCCACATCATTTTCTTCCTTCAATAGCTTTTCACAACCCCTCCTAATCTTCGTAGTCATACATTTCAGTGTTCCACACACCCACTAAAACAATAAGCAGCGCATGCGCGCCACCTCAAATACCCAGAATTTGGAGCTACTGTAGATCATATTCAAACTTGTTGCCTCCAAGAATTTGAAGTTTGCAGTTAAATGCTCCTGCAGAACAATGTTGATAGGGAATGCCCTAAAATTTGGTAAAAGAACAATAAAATGGACCAGGACCCGTGCATTTGGTGTGTGTTGATTGGATTGTCTGTCACAGGACCAGTACTTTTATCATATTAATCTATGTGGTTTTTGTAGGAAATTGATTGGAGTGATTGAAGTTGAGAGTTCATCTTTCAATCCGGTACTTTCAGTCTCTGTCATAGAGATGAAGGAAGAACAAGTTTAATCTGGCATCAAACTATTGTACTAAAAACAGATATAGAAGGTAAAGGAATAGCATTGCAGTAAAGTACCTGGAAATATAATCCAAGTGATTTTAGGAGCACCAATTGTATTATATTATGAACTAGCATGAAGCTCGTGCTATGGGCGTAACTTTATAAATTCTATAATATTTTTATAAATTTCGAATTATATAATTATGTCATTTCAATGACATTCTTCCTATATATAATAGTCTAAACTTGTATAAAATTCAATATTCAATTATTTTACTGAACAATATTTTGTAAATAACCATTAAATATCATCAATTATTATGTTATAAATTTTAAATACTATAGATATTTTTTTGTTTAATTATTGATTTGAATATGAAAATTGGCTTGTGTTCAGCAGAATATGAATATGAAAGACTATGGCAGAATTGATTTGATGAAGAATTCTTTATCCTTAAGAGTCAAGAACTGGAGGCTTCTTCCAATCCTCTACTGTAGAATATGATGCAATAAGATGAAATACCAAGATCAAGGATTAAATAAGTATATATCAAGGAGCATGAGTTGATTTATTAATCCACATAAAACAAAATAGCAGATACAATGGAAAAAGTTTCTGTATTGGCTTATCTCCTGAAACTGGATCAGTCACGGGCTCTTCCACAACCTCTTGTCTATGATACCCATTTCCCTTGGTGCTGCAAAGCAGAATTCTTCCAGAAGCCAACAATTTAATTAAAAACCTTGTGTAATTGAGGTTATTGAAGTGTCTTGTGTGAATGAATAGTAATTTATCTCCATATAATATTAAAAATATGCACATACACCGGTATGAAAAAAAATTATAGCAGTTTACCCCCCTGCATTTTTTAAAATGAAGCAATTTACCTCCTTATATAAGGAGGTAAATTGCTTCATTTTAGAAATTATAGGAAGGTAAATCACTATTTGTTTTTTCATAAGGGGGTAATGTACTCATTTGCAATATCATAAGGGAGTTGCTTGTATTTTTCCCAATTTTCAATTGTTATGGGGTATTAAATTACCTTTTGTAATTGGACTCATTCATGTTCAGATTCTTTTCAAATATTTTGGATTAAAAAATATTAGTGTTTTAATATTAAATATTCCATAATATAATTAATAATATTTAAGTAGGGGTATACTTGTCTTTTTACAATGAAAACAAATACATTAGGATAATAATATTTGAAAAGGTTGTGACTGGAATTGAATAGAAGGAAAACTTCAACTTTGTAGATGAAATTAAAATGTTTCTTTCTTCCCTTCTTCTTTCTCTCTTTCTTGTCTGTTTAATTCAATCTTTCACTTTCTCTTTCATTCGTTCTCGTCTCCATCAATTTAAAATCTCTAGTTTGATGGACAAGAATTGGAGTGTATATATATATATATAAATAAAAAATCCAAAAATTAATTTAAGCTTTTGCAGTCTACTAGCTGTATTATAGAAGCTTGAAAGACAATCACAATCAGTAAAATAATTCAAGTGCATGATGGAGGAGAAGATCAATCATTTCTTTATTTCTATAAATAGAAGCAATTGTAGGAGAAAAAATCACGGGAGAAAGATTCGAATAGTCCTCTATTTATGTCCAAAAATCCTTTTGGTATTTAACTTTGACAATATCAGTTTTAATCCTGTACCTTTCTTTTTTGCTTAAATTCAGTCCTTCAGCCAATTTTATGCCCACTTTGCCCTTCTTTAATAATAAAGTCTAATAGTCCATTTTAATGCTCTAAAAATGGCCCAACATGCTTCCGAAATAAATTAAGACCCCATAACTTCGTACCTTCCTTTGACCGCTCTGTTTTCGGGTATTCCAAGCCCTCGGTTTTACATACTTCCTCCAACCACACTACCGCAGCAGATGGTCCGCAAGAACTTGGGTCCTTCAGTAACAAAACAACACAGCCCTATTTCGTTTCCTACCTTAGGGCGTAAAAGGGATTCTAATATAGGGAATTAATAGAATTTTGGACAAACAGGTTGAACAGAAGCCTAACTTTTATTGAAGAAATATAGAGAATATTACATGGATATTATTCCTCCATTGGAGGAGACAACTGTTTTAGTCTCTCATGGTGTAGAGGACTTGACTTGTTGGGAAAACTCCCATAAACTGAAAAATTAAAATACTACAAAAGATTGAAAAAGACTCAGAATTCTAATGCTTTGAAGAGTAGGAGAAGTTTTCTGAAGTCGCCGTTCTGCTTCATTGAATCTTTATTTATAGGCATCCGTGGACTTCAAATTCGGACTCCAAACTTATTTTGTGACGACATCATTGCATTTGCCATCGCCTCGTGATTTCTAGTTGTCGGTCATAACGGTTTGTCGGTCACATGATTTCCAACTGGCTTTCCTACTTTGCTGATTGTTGGCTTTTATCGTTTTCTGACGACAGTCTTATCCTTGATTTTTTATATTTTTTTAATTTTTACTTATTTTTTATAAAAAAATTTCTTTTTACCTTGTCCTGATCAGGTTCGGGTTTATTTTGTGTGACCTGAATTTTTGTCCCGAATAGGGGTTTCTCTGGTTTTCACAGCAAGGGCACAAAGGTTGGTGGGATAATATTATAACTGATGAAGCCAAAACTCAAATTCTTTCAAGTGTTAAAAGAGATTCAAAAGGAAATATTATTAATAACGATGAAGGAAGACCCATTTCTAATGCAATATCTTCTCTAATATATACAACTACTACTCATTTTATTGAAAATCCTCAAATATATCAAGAAAGAAATACAGAATTTTTACAAAATTTAAAGTGTAGAAAACTCCATGATTTTAGATGATATAAAGATGTCTTTTTATCCAAAATTTATGAAAGAAATGATGCAAATAGTTATTTCTGAAAAGAAAAGTTTATTTCAGGATTACCAAAATCGTTTGCAGAAAAAGTCCGTATAAAAACTAAAGAAAAATACGAAAATATTGCATTCCTTTTCTTATTGAGAAATTATAAATCATGTTAATCTAGTAGGATTACAATTATGCAATGATTTAACATTAAAAGCCCAATTAAAGAAACAAAATCTTACTACTAGAAAAGAGTTAGGAAGTTGGTGTGAACAATTTGAATTTCAAAAGATAAGGTCACCATCATCATCATCAAAGTCAAAACACTATAACAATCATATGCATAGATCATCAAAGAAAACTCCTTTTAAATCCCCTACTAAACCCTCTTCTAAACCTAATTTCCAAAGAATTTTTTTTTAAAGTTAAAATATTCTAGTGTCCCTAATTGCATTATACGTCATAAATGCCAAAAATCAGGTCATTATGCCACTAGCTATAGCATGCGAAAGAAAATTTATGAATTAAGTTTAGGAGAAGAGTTAACAAATCAATTATTAAGAATCCTAGATGAAGAAGATTTAAAAATATTTGAAATCGAAAATTCTAGTTTAGAAGAACAATTAGATCAAATCCAAACAGATGAAGGATATTCCTCAGAAGAAGAAGAATCCCAAAACTCTAATTTAGAAGATAATAATGAATGTACTAGTTGCTCAGCAAAAAGCTACCTTAACTAACCAATTTTCGTTAATCTTAGTTCTTATTGACAAAATCCAAAATCCTCATAAAACAAAACCCCCTCCTAAAATAGATTTCTCAAAAATCATGAATATGTTTGATTCTTCTAATTCTAAAGTATCAATATCTGACCTAAAACATGAAGTTAGACAATTAAAAAAGGAAGTTAAAACTTTAAAACAAAACCATGATTAATTAGAATAAAAAATTTAAATCAGAAAACTTCAAAATCAAATTTTCAAAGAAAATTCCAATAAAATATCTCCATCTAAAGTCTCTAAAGAAGAAGAATCTTTTATTAATACTATCTCTAGAATTGCTTATCCAAAATGGTATGTAAAAATTAATTTAGTTATTGAAGATTTTAAATTAACTGCCATCGCTTTAATGGATTCGGGAGCAGACATGAATTGTATTCAAGAAGGATTAATCCCCACTAAATATTTTGAAAAAACTAAAGAAAAACTCTCAGCTACTAATTTAGCTAGTCTTAAAATTAACTTCAAACTTTCAAAAGCCCATATTTGTAATAATGGAATTTGTTTCAAAGCTAGTTTTGTGCTAGTTAAAGATCTTAATACTCCAATAATTTCAGAAAATGCTTTTCTTCAAATGCTTTATCCAATTAATGTAAGTTCTGAAGGGATTAGGACCAAAGTAATGGGAAAAGATATCTTATTTCAATTTCAATTTCTTGTAACCCAAAGAGATATTAAAGAAGTCCAAGATATTTTTATATTTCAAGAAATTAGTAATAAAGAAAAATAAATTCTCTTTTTGAAAGACGAAATTTCTCACAAGAAAATAGAAGAACAAATTTCTGCACCTTTCACTCAAAAGAAAATTCTTGAATTTCAAAATCAAATTCAAAGCCAAGTTTGTTTAGAATTAGCAAATGCATTTTGGGAAAGAAAAAAACATGTTATTACTCTCCCTTAAAAACAGATTTTGACAAAAGACAAATTCTCACTAAAGTTAGGCCAATTCAAATGAACCAAGAATTACTAGAATATTGCAAAAAAGAAATTCAAGATCTTCTTAATAAAAAATTAATTCGCCCTTCAAAGTCTCCTTGGTCTTATCCAGCTCTTTATGTCCAGAAAAATGCAAAATTAGAAAGAGGGACACCTAGGTTAGTTATAAATTATAAATCTTTAAATAAAGCATTAAGATGTATTAGGTATCCCATACCTAATAAGACAGATCTTCTTAAAAGACTTTATAATGCAAAAATATTTTCTAAATTTGATATGAAATCAGGATTCTGGCAAATTCAAATTGATGAAAAAGATAGATATAAAACAACTTTTACTCTCCCTTTTGGCCAATTTGAGTGGAATGTTATGCATTTGGGTTTAAAAATGATCTTTCAGAATTCCAAAAAAATTATGAATGACATTTTCACTCCATATACTTCTTTCACTATTGTTTATATTGATGATGTTTTAGTCCTCAGTGAAAATATGGAAAAACACTGGAAACATCTACAAATATTTCTTAAACTAATTAAAGATAATGGCTTAGTTATTTCAGCTCCCAAATAAACCTCTTCCAAACTAATATTAGATTTTTAGGACATCATTCAAAGATCTCTAACTTTTGGAAAAAAATTTTCGGACCAAATTTTAGATAAAACTCAATGACAAAGATTCTTAGGAAGCCTAAATTATGTTTCAGATTTCTACCCAAATCTTAGACAAATATATAAACTATTATATGAAAGATTAAAAACTCCACCACCTCCTTGGACTCAAATTCATACAGATTTAGTGAAAAAATTAAAATTAAAAATTAAATAAATCCTTTGTCTAAGTATATATCATCCAACTGCACCAAAAATTGTACAAACAGATGCATCTGAACTAGGATATTGAGGTATTCTTAGTCAAATTATTAATAATAAAGAAACAATAGTAAGATATTATTTTCGAATTTGGAAAACTACAGCTCAAAAAAATTATCCTACAATAAAAAAGGAAATATTATCTATTGTCTTATGCATTTCTAAATTCCAAGATGATTTATTAAATCAGAAATTTCTTTTAAAAATTGATTGTCAAGCTGCAAAAGATGTACTTACAAAAGATGTTAAAAATTTAGTTTCAAAACAAATTTTTGCCAGATGGCAAGCTTTATTATCTGTATTTGATTTTGATATTGAATATATTAAGGGAGCTCACAATCACATTCCTGACTATTTGACAAGAGAATTTTTGCAGGGATGTCAAAATCAAGTGAAGAATCAAAGTTAAAGGTAAGCCCTTTAGCAAAACAAACAGCCCAAATTCTGGAATTAGAATACTCTTCTCTAACACCAGAGAAGACCCAATTAAAACCCCAAAATCTTCAAATCGTGAAACCACAAAGTCCTCAAAATGCAAAACCATTACGAATTTTGCCCCCATCTCTCCAACCAAAAACACAAAGTCTCACCCAGACAACCTCAAAAACACCAACATTACCACAAACTGTCATCCAAATTAACAACAGATTTACCCCGTTGGGGAAATCAATTCCTCTTGTCCCTTCCAAACTCACTCAAACTTACAAGGATATAGCAGGGACTTCTAATATTAGACCTACTAGTTCCCAATCCAATTCACCAATCTCCCCATATTATGAGAAAGTAGATTTTCACCTCGATTGTATAATTGAGGATGAATGGATTAACGAACAAACTCAAGATAATCCTGTTCTAATGGAAACCATGGTCGTTGATGAAAATCATAACAGGATATATGAAGATCCTCTCAAAATCCAACAATTCTATGAAGACATTCTTGTCTCAACAAGATTTATTTTTATTCAAAATATGCCCCCTAAAGGAACCCCAGCTAACTCCTCACAAATTGGCTACAGAAAATTTTTCATAAATTTCATTCTCTATTATGAGCTCAAAAATATTTCAAATAAAAAATATCCATTAATTTCCTATTGGGATTACATCAAAGCCTTTCAACATTTTCTTTTTAAACAAAATGAGAAAAATACCATGTCTTTCTATTTCTTTTTCGGTACCAAGATTTCTCCAGAAAAAAATTCCAAATTGATTTGTCAGATGGTGGTATTATTTCGGTCCAAAACCACAAATTCTTTCGAAATCGGCTAAGAGAGCATTTAAATTCTTTATGAAAAATCTCAAGATCAGTATGTTTCCAGGACAACACCTTCCCAATATACTCAAATTTTACATTCAATTTAATCTGACCTGGATTCTGAATATCGAACCTCAATTCAAACCCATCCAAATTGATGAAGACACGGTCATATTTTCCCTGGGAAAGAAATGTTGCATAAAATGGTGGGACAAAATGAACACAGAAACTTTTGAACAAACAACAATTTTGGAATGGTTCAAACAAAATCCCACAGTATACAAGACATGAACAATTCTTGGCAAAGAGATTAATTAGGAGCAAGAACAATTTTGTACTGAGGAAAAATAATTTATTTGCAATAATTGCCAAAGCAACAACCACGGAGGAAATGCAAAAATTCTTGAAGAAATACAAAGTAACAAAGAAGACTCTATCGCCAATTCATCTGGGAGACGAAAATAAAGATGATTGTTTTGGTATTTTTAGTCCAATTCCATAATTGTTTTGGTAGTTTTAGTCCAATTTAATTTGATGTAACAATTCCATGCAAAATTGAGAATGATGTAACAATAATGTAATAATGATGGAAAAAAAAATTCAAAAATAAAAAATTCAAAAATTCATTTCAGGTTTTCCAGCTCACTAGCTGCATTATGGAAGCTTGAAAGACAGCCACAATCAGCAAAATAATTGAAGTTCATGATGGAGGAGAAGATCAATCATTTCTTCATTTATATAAACGGAAGCAATTGTAGGAGAAAAAATCACAACTTATCTTTGAGAGCTTTTCTCACACACACTCACTGGCATTTGCTTCTTAGAAGTTCTTTCTCTTGTTCTTCGTCTAGTTCTTCTTCATTCAGTTCTTCTTTCATATTACATAAATCGGATGTCTTGGATAATTAATATCTCTGTACATTCAATTGTTCTGTAAATTCTTTCTATTCAAATTCTGATATTCAAGTAAGTTTTCTTCTACTCATAATTGTCTTTAATTTCTGCTTCATAAAATATACTTCTTACAAATTCTATTTGCATAATCTTTATATAATTTATTGTTATATTTATTATATATTTTAGATATTCATATTTCCTTACATGATTTCAATTATGGTTGTTATATTAAAATTATTCTTGGTATATATATATATATATATTTATGCAATTCCTAAAAACTCTAGATATGATCATAATAATTTTACCAATTTGAATTATTAAACTTTTTTCATTACGTACATTAATTAATTGAAGATTAATAGTTGTTTACTTTTTAAAAATGAATTAATTATGTATATTTCTGAAGCCATATATTTTTATTTAGAACTTAAATATAAGATATATTTATTTTATGTTTTATTTTAATGTTAGAATTTGATCTTTTCTTCATGGTGTAATGACTTTTGTTGGAACGCTATAAAAAAATTATTTTATTGGAACGGTTTTTTTAAATTTTATAATATTTTTTCTTTTGGAACGGCTAGGCCTACCGCGGCTAAACGAGGCGTTACAAAGTATTTGTAACAGCTTGTCAAAAAGCCATTACAAATTGTAATGGCTATTGTAACGGTCTACTGTAGTTGTTACAAAACTAGTAACATGAAATAAAATTAAGTTGGAAAGGCTTTTGTAACTGTTAGGTTGGATTTGATATGAATGTTCTCATAACGGCCTTTGTAACACATTTAGGTATGATTTTGCCAGATATTTGGAATGGTTTTTGTAATGCTCTTTATAATTGTTTTCTATTATATTTGTATCTATTTTTGGCACTGCATTTGTAACTGTTTTTTTCACTCATTTTGTAACGATTTTTGGAACGGCCCCGTATTTAATTTGTAACTATTTTTGGCACATTATCCGTAACGGTCTGATGATTTTACATTATATTGGTGTATTACAAAAGTCATTACAAATGCAGTTACAAAATTTGTTATTTTTTAATATATTTTAATATTTATTTTATTTAAATTTTTTTAATATATTTTAAATTTATATTTGGTAAAACTAAGTAAATAAATTTATATAAAACACACATTATACAAAAAAACAATTTAATTACAAAAATTAAAATAATACTTATAAAATTGTATTTTTACAAACTACCAAAAAGAATCCTAAACTAAATTATTATCCCCAACAGTCGCGTGTTTGTCGTCATCGGGTACCGGGGGATCACCTGGAGGCTCGGGTGCTAGATTACTCGGGCCAGTTTGAATCAGCGCTTCTGATGTAGCGCTCGAGCGCCGACACCCGATCATCTATGTTAGGGCGTTGCGGTTGTGGTGGCGAGGGCAAGGGAGCAGTCAACTGGGTCGCCTGGGATGGTCCAACAATCAAGTGATGGGTCTTAGAGCCTAGACCGAATACTCGGCCCCTCTTCCGGCCACCTGCTGCTGACTACCAGATGTAGCACTCCCTACTCGCTACATCTAATTATCACTGTTTCATCCTTTCTTTAATCCAAACTCATTCTATAAGTAATTCTCTTTCAACTTGTAAAATAAATTCTAATTTATCAATATAATATATATATAGAACGAGTTGAAAGAGAATTACTTATAGAATGAGTTTTGATTAAAGAAAGGATGAAACAGTGATAATTAGATGTAGCGAGTAGGGAGTGCTACACTAGACTTGCTGCTCGTCCGGGCCATGGAGCCTTAAGCGGACAATCGATGCTTTTCATTGCTATTATGTTGTCTCTGACAATCCTCCATCATCCTCAAGACCATCTCTTGCAAACATATTAAGAACAAATTACGTTAATTTGGTTATACAGATTTCAACATATCATCCCTGGAAAGCCATGCGATTTAAAATCATACCGTCTAATATGATTTAATGGTACATATTTGTATATATTTAAATTTGGTATGAATCGCGTGCTCGAATGTACGATAGTGTATATTTCGATTTGAATTTATGAGATGACTCATTTTCTGTAACTGCTTTTGTAAGAGTTGGTATAATTTATCATTGTAATGGCATCTGTAACAGACTTCGTAACGACCGATCAAAATTAAAATTCGCACCTGTTCTTTTATTTTGATTTCAAAAAATTTTAGTTTGTAATGAATTTTGTAATGGCTTTTTGAAATTTGGTCGTTACATCATTTTACTTCCCGCCTGTTGACAAAAGTTGATCGCCTTATTTTATAATGGCCTTTGTAACGATTTTTTTAATAAATTGATCGTTCCAAATAATAAGTATTTAAAAAAGTTAAAAAAAATTATAATTTTTTTTTATTTTACAACATTGCAATAGAAAATATTTCCATTAAAAAAATATACATTATGTAGCCTCGTATCCATCATCGTCAGTCTTGTAGTCCTCGAAGTTGTCTTTATCATCCTCTTCATCTTCATTATCAGTTTTACCAGCTTCAATCCGTAAAGTACCTACAACCTGCTGGTGTGCAATTGAAAGATCAACCATAATTTGTAAACCAGTGGGATCACATAGATCGTACGACTGACTGTCCGTAGCAACTTCAGGGATTAGTACGACTCTCTATGGCTGATATGCAATCTCAGACCATTTGGACTCATCAACAACTTTCTGAGCCTTTGTTATGCAGACAACCATCAGATCCACTTTGTCGCTCTTCATACTTTTTTTTTTTAAAAAAGAAACCACCTAGAGGTGGGGGGAGCTTTTCGGAGTCCCCAGTCCTTCTATATTAAAATGCACAAAATAGTTACAGTGGGGAGAGCTACCTCCATAGAATTTCTAGTAAAGCCATAAACAAGGAGTACTACTCCCTTACAAATAGAGCAACAATAAATAAGGGGTACTACTCCCTTACAACAAAAGACCCGAACAAGTGTCCTAGAAAAATTATGGCTAGTCACAATGGTTTTTGTTATCCCACCATGTCGTGGATCGCACAACACCTGCAAATAAATCTGTACAAAAAGACCAAGCCAGAGTGTGTGTAATGTTCCAAAAGGATTAATAATAAACATTAGTGTTAACGTGGCGATCATGTTTGTATGGCTGGTAGCCTTTGAAACTGTGAAAAGGGTTCATAAGACCTTTGTCCCTTTTCATACTTGTGTACTCAATATAGTACACTTGCACTACTTGTTGTGCAAGTATGAATGGCTAATTCTTTTGGTACACATTTCTGAAATTTATATCAACGAGATGATAGCGTGGATGTACCTTCATACCTCTTAGTGGATCGACCCAACGACACTTGAATAGAACGATATACAAGTTCGAAATAAGTGGATAGGCCAATTGAATGATCTCTTTGCTGATTCCATATAAGTCATTGTCCTCGTCTGTATACGATGAATTTTTGACACACGGCCCCACAGTTCATTGTTGACTTGCCGTGGTTGTGACGTTCTGTCTGGAAGTTGTACCTGTTCACAAAGTAGCAAGGCATCGACGTCACTTCTGCACTTGGACCCCAATAATGACACTTCAGGAGCTTGTTGCCAGTGTAGTTTAACTTGGAATGTACCTACACGTTCATATATTAATCAAATATTTTGAACTTGGACACAACATATTTTTAAAAATTAAAAAAAATAGATTAACTTACATGTCGTTTGAACCAAGCTTCTTCAAGGCCCCACTAGCCCTACCAGGGTAGTTGAAAATAGACACCTAGATTCCAGCATTGCTGCTCGTGCGCTCATCATTCCTACGAGGCATGCTTTGTTTGGAAGGCGCCTTAGGCTTAAAGTACTATGAAGAAAACAAACTGATTTCCTCGACAATTGATGCTTCTTCATGTGTTTTACTTTTCACCATTTTCATCAACTCCCATAGGAACCTTTCAAATGGGTTCATCCATCTATATTCCACTGCCCGCCCCTACACGAGCTTTATACGGCAGGTGCACAATGAGATGCTCCATCCCGCAATTCTGTCATGTCAACGCAGCGGGCAAGGTTAGACGCGTAGCTATCAGAAAACCTAAGGCCACGAATCCATCCAAATATCCTCCTCTTCTACTCCTTCATCAGGGTATAGACTGCTTTAGGCATAATGTTCTAGCTCTACATTCATTCAACTCAAGCTCCAGGCGGTTACAGATGATCTTCAAATCCCTATGTGCATTCATATATAACCAAACATATTTTTCTCAATGTGCATGACATCAGCGTTGTGTCGAATAAGATGCGTAGATTAGTATGGCAGATCCCAAAAAAAATGTTTTTCTTCGTCCACTTGTGGTCGCTTCCACAACCGGAAGGGAATGTCAACGGAAGGACTAATGTCTGCAACCCAATCTAGGATCTGGTCTCCTATCAGCCTCGGACGTGCAAGCTTATATTCAACACGGTTCTTTCGTGAAGGCTTTCTTGTTCCTTCGGTAGGGATGGTGCTCAGGGAGAAACTATTTGTGGCAGTCAAAATAGCACGCATCTCTACTGTGCTATAGATGGAATGCCCGTGTGCTATCCACACGAATTGGGCAACCCATAACACCATTCGTATTCCACCTAGATGCCATCCTATAAGCGGGTAGGCTGTTCACCATCCACAGCAACGCCGCCCACATGATGAATGCGTTGTCCGTAGCATTGTCGTACGTCCGAACACCCATATTCCACAATTGCAGTAGCTTTTGGATCAATGGTTTCAATTACACATCGATCAGACGCTTCGGATCAGAAGGGCCAGGGACCACCATCATCAGGAACATGTACTCAGAACTCATACACATACCAGGGAGGAGATTGTATGGTGTAATGATAATGCGACAACATAAAGAAGTACAACTGTACTAACCGTGAAGCGCAAAACCGTCTGTGCAAAGGCCCAACCGAATATTATGCGGCTCTTCTGCAGAATCGGGATACATCCGATCAAAATGCTTCCAAGCTTTGGCATTAGATGGATGACACATTGACCCCTCCCCCATTTAATGTGTGGCATGCCATGTCATGTGTTTGACAGTTGCTTTTGAAGAATATAACCTCTGTAGACAGAGAGTAAGCGGTAGGTACATAAGGACGGCATACGAGGACTTCTTGCAGTGTGGTCTCGCCCTCGAGTCGGCTTGTACCTAGCGTCCCCACAAAATTTGCAGTACTCCCACTCGACATCGTCCTTCGAGTACAACATGCAGTCGTACACGCATCGATCCTCTCAATGGGTAAACCCAAATCTTTTATCAACTTTTTCATACTGTAATAGTCTCTCGGCAGGGTATGACCCGGGAGCAATACTCTATTAGCCCACTAGGAAATTCGATCTTATGATCGCTCAGAAATATGGCCGTCCACCTTGATATCCATCAACTCAGCAACAGTTGCCAATTGAGATTGGGTGCAACCATTCCACAATGGCTGGTAGGTAACATGCACTACACTTAAAAATGGTCTGCCAACCCTGACTCATAATCATAGGGGCCACCGTCATAACAATATGAAGAAGGACCAGCATCAACAGGGTAGGACATCATACAATCATCAGGCAAAACATCGTGAGAAGCAGAAAAATAACTCAAATCGGCCACATCAAAACCCATTTGATGCACCCAACCCATAAGTTGTTCATTATCGTAATGTGAATAATTATCCTCGACATGGCCAGCTGGGTTTGCTCCTCAGACACTTGAGGGACAGTCATAGCGTCAAAGTACTTTTCTGCACCCTATCTCGCCATGAGAAGTCCAATTACAATATTTTAGAATAAATCTTCACATAGACAAGTGATAACTGACATCATCGTGTGTTCTGAACTTTGAGTTTTTGTATTTTCGGCAATGACACTTAATTTTGTCTCCATCCACATGTCTACGCTAACTCTTTGCCCATTTTCATGAAAGTCTTAAGCCCATCCTCAAACTCCGATGTCCGACTTGTCCTCCATGAGAGGTTGTTATTATACATCCACATTCCCAATTTTCGTAACATGATGATATATCACTATATTCACATATAAAAATATATCTAATTAATTTTCTAATTTGATGACCTACATATTTATAAATATAACAGTACTACGTACAGTATTTAGGAGACTACATATAATTAACATGATATAAGATTAATAAAAAAATCATACAACTAAAATAAGTAAATATACTACAATTAATTTAATTAAACACAATAAAGGATTAAATTAGTCGTTGTTACCTGGTCAATCAAGTTAAGTGATGATTAGCACTAATTGACGGTCCAACATTCGAGTAATAATCTACAAGCTAGTCAAATGTATATGCATGAAAATCAGAGTGTTGGAGAGTATTTGTTGTTAGTATAGTAATTTTTATAACAAATGAAATGAAATGAATATATATAAGTTTTTTTTAATGACTTTTATAACGACATTTGGAATGCCAAAGATAGTCATTGAAAATTAGCCATTAGAAAATGTAGTCGTTATTTTGTAACGGCCTTCACAAAAGAACCCGTCTCTAATGTGACGAATTTTACAACATCGTCTTTTCATGTACTCTGGAACGATTTTTGCCACCGCCTTTGTAGCTGCTTGATATCTAGAAAATTATCCATTACAAAAATAGATAGCAGTTACAATAATCATAACAAAATAGTAACGGGCTACAAAATTATAACGGTTTTAGGCACACACTAATTTTATAACGGGTTTGGCTGCTACCAAATGTTTCTTTTAATTATCCTCTTAATGACGTCAGCATGTCCAATCCGTTACAAAGGCTGTGTGTATTGGAACGGCCATACGACCGTTCCAAAAAAGCCGTTACAGTTTCAGCCTTTTTTTTTGTAGTGGAAAATCGTTTTTTTTGTCACATATGTTACAACATTTTTCAATATAATCTCATTTGTTATAATTTTCTTATATTGCATTCTATAAGATGAAACTTTTTTTTATTTTATTCCTTATGCGTATATTTTTGTCCGCATAATTAACGGATTCATTAATAGTCTCACATGCATTTTTCATTAAATACTGGACGAAAAATGCACTAGAGGACTAAAATTGAGAAACTCTTCAATTTGTTAGATGCAATACTAAAAAAGTTTAACAAACAAAACTAAATTATAGAAAAAATAGCGCCTAATATACGAGATTAAAAATATAATTTTCCTTTTTACTAGATAGTACAATGGAGTATGCTGCATGTAGAAACATAACCTTAGAAATAAATGTTGCACTTATCCATATCTTAAAAATTGTAACTCTATTACATAGTTCTAATATTTACCTATATATTATTATGGAAGATTACCTATACTATATTCTATATTTTGTGCTATGTTTAATTCGACAAAAATTGACCTTGTACTATTATTATTTATGAGGTGAAGAATGTAATATAATGTACTTATTTACCTCTATTAGTTAATTTTTTATATTACTAGAAAGAAACATATGTTGGGTTTTCAAACCCTTATACAATAATTTCAGAAATAGAATAAATATACAATGATAGAAATGATAATAATATGACAGAAAACTAAAGAACCTAATAGATCACCTCAGGGAGCCAACAAATCGAATAACAAGACCTCAGCCACAAAAGGCTGGCAACTCTCACCGTTGCTCGACAACATGACAATAATCACAAAGAACCTCAATCACCAAGACCCGCACAAGAACCACTAAGGTTAATTTAGAGAAACAGTTCACTAAGAACTGAGATCGATTATAAAGTGAGAGAGGGATATTTTGTTCGATTAATCAGAAAAGCTATGGATGGCTTTATAGATGAGAGATAAGGAAGAGAGAGTGAGAATCAAGAGGTGGTTGCATATTTCATCGGAATAAAGTGGCGAAGAACAAGAGAGAGAGGGAGAAGCAATCGTCACAGCGGGACAAGAGAAAAATGGGGGGAAAGGGTTAGGGTTTTAGATTAAGTATAAGTAGCCGAGTCAGAGTCGGGTAATGGGTCGGGCACAAGGTGGGCCGGGTTAAAACCAGTGGGCCGTGACTAAGTGGGCCGAGCCATACAATGAAAGAGTTGGGCTAATGGGGGCAAAGTGGGCGGGGATGGGGGCTTTAATTATTATTTTAATTTTTTTATAAATTATAATTATACATATTATTAATATATTTTAATAGTTATAAATTATATATTATAAATTAAAATTATATATTAATAGCCTAGTTTGATCGACTGATTAGAAGGAGCATTTTAGTTATTGTTTTTAAAACATATGCTCAATTTGACTAGGGGGCGGTGTGATTATTTATTAAAAATACAGGGGTGATTTTTTATATTAAAAATTTTATGGGGGAATTTTTTATAATTTAAAATACCAAGGGGGTAAAATGAATTTAACCAAATAAGTAAGTGAAATTTCTCCAATCTTGACATGAAAAACACCATCTCCTAGTATTCATTATCCTAAATCTCGCAAATAGTCCATATATATTTAATTTAAATTCGACTCCCCAAAAAAAAAAAAAGAATTAACAAAACTATATTACTTATCATAACTGAAAAGAAAGTATCGATAACAATAAAGATTCTAACAAAGGCAAGACTAATAATCTTATACTGTCAGTTAAAAAGCAAAAGAAACCCCTTTGAGGTGCGCAATCTCAGGCTTGAATTGCCACGGGCTGTGCCCTCACCCTCTCGAACGTGAGTTCCTTGTGATAGCGTATCCCATTTGAGGCGAATGGCAAGTGAAGCTTGCAGTTGATGCTCCTCATAATTTTTATAGTTTTGGCATCTGATCTTGGTCGCTTAGCTACCTCGCATTCTCGAAATGGTTTTCGAACCTGAGAAAAGAGCAAATCAGCAGGCTTGGGAGGTTTCCAACTAAAACCCTCCGATATTTAAGTCAGTAAAAGAGTTTGAGATAGAATCTCAATGTATTTAATGTAGATTTTAGTGCAATAAATGTCTTACCATAAATGAACTGTACATGATGCATTTGTAATGTTTGAATAGATCCACTTGCTTATCTGAAGAGGTTCACTTGCATTATGCCACGTATTGTGATCTTACTTTGTAGTATATCAGGCAAATCAACGACCCTCAGCAGGTCGCAGGTCAGACCCAATCTATATTGAGAGTGCGCGGATCTTCGGCCTGACCGTGTAGTAAATGCCCATTTTAAGGGCATTTGTGTGATTTCATTGATAATTTCCTTAATCCCCATCGACATCCACAATCTTGCAGCTTGGCATGTACTTTCTAGTCGATGTAGTGAAATTTAGCCCAAATCTGCGTACTCCTAATGTAACAGCCCAATGTAGACAGTAATAAACTAGGCATATATCATTGGCTACATCACCATACAATTAAAATAATATAAGAAAATTTTGTTAACCATGTGCGTATATGGTATATTATTATAGGCGTACACGGATTGATTTACTCTTTAAATTTCCCTTTTTTTTTACTAGCTCAGAGAATTATAGTAATTTGTTACTGGATACATAGGGCTGTACTTTAGAAATAAGCAAAATTCTCCAATTGTAATTTTTAAATCAAAATAAAAATTATGGTCAAAACTAATATCATGGTAACATATAAATATACGTACAAATAATTAAAAAAATGCTTAAAAAACAAAATCAGGTCAATTGACATTTAAAATTTACAACACCAACCCCTAAAAATTGAGATATAGAATAATAACATTCGATTATAACTAATTAAGACTTTCTTATTCTTTTTTCAAAGAAAAATAAATTACCATCAGAATCTTTACTTGCATAAAAACCTTTATAACAATAATTTTACCATCAAAAAGAGAGATAGGCGTCTAATTTAGTGCAATTCCACTCCTTCAGGGCTATGAAAAAATACCAAGAAAAATAAAAATTAAATCCAATTTTTTTTAAAAAAATTAAATATTGTCATCATTTATGAAGCACTCAGATTTTGTCGACCATCAAGAAAAACATAAAATAAAAAAGAGATAAAATGAAAAATATTAATATAAACTAACAGAGCAAGAAAGAAATATAAGTAAACAAGATGATGAAAAAGAGATCAAAGGAGAAATTGCACGAGAAAAGAGTGAGGCAACGTTGGGGGTTTTATGGTAGAAATTTTGTTTGGTAGATGGTGTGTAAGAATTCAAAATGATAATTTCTCCAAGATTTCGATTATCTTTGAAGGAAACTGTGCAATGAACATAAATGAAAAATATCAACACGTTTCAATGTAGAAAATGTCAACGTAAAATCTAATAATTGGATGCAAAATACAGAAATGTCAACACATTTTAGTGTAAAAAATCTCAATGTAGAATCTAATTATTCAATACGAAATACACTGCATAAATATTAAATACAAAAGCATATTCACACCGAATACAAGTACTCATGACAGTCTCTCTAAAATATTTAGATACATAAAATATAGACATGTTCTAATTAAAATACCATCATACTAGTCAAAAGTTTTAACTTTTTCAATTGTACAATAAACATAATAATTTCTCAAGAATTTGGATATTATGATTAATAATACTTCAAGTATAAAACAACAACACCACTAAAAGATATTTATTTTTGGTGATGGCTCATTACTATGGTTAAACATGAAAAAAATGTGGCACATACCATTTAACTATAGAAGCTCAATGTTTATTAGTCGTTGTCTCTGCAAGTAAGACAAAAATATTAACCTCGACTAAAAATCAAATATTTTGACTATACTTAAAATCATAACAAATGTTCATTAACTATGGACAAATCATTTATTTTTTATATGAATTTTATGAAATTGTGGTGGATATTATTAATTTATAAAAAATTTTAAACCATGATTATTTACAATATTGGGAATAATTATTTTTTTCCTAGTGTACACCGCTAAAAAGAAAAAAGAAATTGCACAACAAATAAAGGGGCACTCACAACCTATCCTCGCCAAATAGAAGAAAACACTTTCTGTCACCTGAATTCTCAACTTTTTACCAAACAAACCTTAGCAAAGATTTTTATATCCCAACCACATGCACGTGAGGGTATCACTCTGCCATGTGACAAAAAACCATTATCTTTAAGGTTAGGAAAATGAAAGTGTGTTGATCGTTACTTCTTTTGTTCAACTCCAAAATGCATGTCCGTAATTGTGAAAATGGAAAAAGTGTTTGCAGAGAAAGTGTTCGCAAGATAAAATTGTTAAAAAAATTGTTTCTTGTTTGCTGAATAACTACCATAACTAATTCTTTACAAGTTCAATGTAAAAATAAGTAAAGGCATGTTGAAGTTTCAATTTAAGCGTTGGAGGTCACTTATAGAGTCGTGTCTGCACTTCTTTGTTAATAAAGGCGCTATTTACTGTTATGCAATTTCATTGCTGGCCTTCGTCTTCCTTATACTTAGTTTTGGTACTTCTTGTACTTCTTCTTCACACGATGGAGCTGGCAAGTTGGCAAGAATTAGTGTCATACTACTTCTTTACACCCTGCCCTTCAAGTAGGACTTATCAAGGATGTTGATGAGTCCTAACTTGGAGATGAGAGACATAAATTGAGACCCTGCTAAAGCTTTGGTAAAAACATCAGGAGGTTGATGTTTGGTTGGAATGTGTTTAGGTGCAAGGAATCCTTCTTTGTAGTTATCTCATACTAAATGGCAATCTATTTCAAGGAGTTTTGTTCTCGCATGGAAGACAAGACTAGCTAGAATGTAAAGGGTTGCTTGGTTGTCACAAAAGAATGGAATTGAAGTAGGAACTATAATCAGTAAATCTGTAAGAAGGTTGTATATCCACATAAACTCACAAGTAGTTGATCCCATACTTCGATATTCTGCTTCAACACTAGAGCGAGCCACGGTAGTCTGTATCTTCATCTTCCATGATATCAAACTTTCTCAAAGGAACACATAATAACTTATCAAGGACCTTCTAGTGTCCTTGCATGTAGCTCAATTTGCATCACAAAATGCAGTGATATTGAAATTTTCTTCTGAAGGACAATCCTCTGTTCATAGTCCCTTTAAGATATCTCACAAGATAAAGTGTTGCATTCCAGTGTTCCTTGCAAGGGTGTTGCTTGAACTAGCTAAGTTGTTGAGCGCCATAGCAAATTTCAGGCCTAGTGAACCCTAAGTACATCAATATGCCTAGAAGCCTTCTATAGGATTCAGGATCTAGCATTTGTTCTTCTTTAGAAACTATGACTTTACAACCTGCTGGCAGAGGGGTTGAAGTGGCTTTAGCCTGCATAAGTCCTGCATCTGTCACAATATCTCTTATATATTTTGTTTGAGTGACTGTAATTCCTTCATTAGACCTTGCAATTTCCAAACCAAGGAAAAACCTTGTTGTTCCAAGGTCTTTAATAGTGAGAAGCCTGTCTAGGTATTGCTTAATTTCTGTAAGTACTTGCTTTGATGGACCTGCAATCAAGACATTATCCACATATACAAGCAAACAAAAAAATCCTGCAGGTGTTAGTTTGGTAAATAAACAATGATCATGTTTTGACTGAATGAAGCAAACTTTTAAAAATTTTAATGTAAATTCTAAGTTCCATTGTTTTGAGGCTTGTTTTATGACATAAAGAGATCTTTTTAGTTTGCAAACATGCCCTTCAGAGACATTATATCCTTCAGGTGGCTTCATATATATTTCTTCATCTAAGGTTCCATGCAAGAATGCATTATTTATATCTAATTGGTGTAAAGGTCATTTTAATTTAGCAGCAACAACAATAAGAACTTTCACTGTTACAGATTTGGCCACAGGTGAGAAACTATCAATGTAATCTATACTTTCTATTTGGTTATAACCCTTAGCCACTAATCTAACCTTATATCTTTCTATGAATCCATCTGGTTTGACCTGATCTTAAAAATCCATTTGCTGCCTATAGTTCTTACTCCATTCCCTTTTGTTGGCTGCATGAGCATAAGTTCTAGGCTCTTGTGGAAGTTGGGAAGCTGTGAGTAAGCAAGTATGCATTGAGTGGCATGTGTGATTGTAAGCAAGTTAGAAGAATTAAGGCTGTTAGAACATATAATGTCTTGGAACTTTATTGGTCTAACCCTTAATCTGGAAGATCTTCTTAGTGTTTCATTAGGTCTATGATTTACATCTTCATTTCCTTCTTCCAGTGAATTGTCTGCAGAATCCCTATTTTCATAGTTCTGATCAAAGTGAATTGCATGCTCAAAGTTAACAAATTCATTCTGGTCTAGATCATCAAGCATTTGAGATATGCGACAAGTGACAGGATCGACTACTATCCCATATAAGGAAAAGCATTCACTTTAAATGTTACATCTCTTGAGACTAAATTAATCCTTCTATTCAAGTCATATAGCTTGTAACCTTTCTGGTTTGGAGCATATCCTAAGAATATACACTTATGTGCTCTAAGATCAATTTTGGATTTATTGGGCAGTACATTTGTTGCAAAACACAAACACCCAAAAGTTTTGAAATGATTGTAATTTACTGATTTATTATATAACACTTCATATGGTGTTTTCCATTCTAAAACATGTGAAGGTATCCTATTTATTATATAGGTTGTTGTAAGAATTGCGTTTGTCCAAAACATTTTAGGCACATTAGATTGAAACATCGATGCTCTAGCTATTTGTGAAAGGTGTTTGTGCTTTGTTTATACAACACCATTTTGTTAGGGAGTATAAATGCAAGATGTTTGATGTATTATTCCTTCTCTTTTAAAGAAATTCTGACACTTTTCACCAAGAAATTCAAATCCATTATCACTTTGTATGACCTTAATTCTTTTATCAAATTGAGTGAGTATCAATTTATGAAAGTCAATTAGCAAATTAATAGCTTGAGATTTAAATTGCATTAAAAAGGTTCAACTAGCTTTGTTGTAATCATCAACTAAGGTCGGTAAGAATGTACATTTTGAAATTGGATACTCTTTATATGGTCCCCATATATCTATTTGAACTAGATCGAAACAATTTTGATGGGACAAGGCTGCCGCTGTTGTTTAGCTTGAGGACAAACTTCAAAAAGTATAGATTGTGTTACATTGCCTTTTATCATTCCTGCATGAAGCATTACATTGTGTGATGCATGCCTTAGTCTTCTATGCCAAGTTTCTGCAGAAATATAAGGTGGACTAAGTTAACATTCTCTGTTGGACGATATAACAACCACTATATGATCTTTGTCAAAAGAGTGTTTCATCAGGATATACCATTTTCCTACTAAGCATTCTACTGCAACCACATCCTTAGTCTTGTGGTCTTGCATCACAAAATAAGATTTGAAAAATTTGAATCTGATGGATGAGCCATTGCATAATTTACTAATGGACAGCAAGTTAAATTTCAAGTCAGGTACCAATGTCCAAACTGATTTTATCAAATAAAGTTAATTTTGTTGTGCATTTTATAGTGTGTTTCGTGCCATCTGCTAAGTGAATATAAGTATTAGGAACACTAGTTTTAACTTCATCAAGGAGTGAAGAATCATTGCACATGTGAGTGGTTGCTCCACTGTCTAAAATCCAGGTATCAACAAACAAATTATCTAATACTGTGTTTCTAGAATACTTACCTGAAAATTCTGTATTGTCCTCGTTTGAAGAGGCTGGTATTTGTGATTCAAACCCTCCAAAGTATCTGTGATGCTCAGACCTTGTAATCTCTGTCATGGATCTTCCATCAACCACACTATGCACTGATTCCTCAGGTGCGGTGGTGCTGCAACTTTATTTGCTGCAGGCCCTAATTTCTTTCTTTGCTCAATTAGTGTCTTGTACCAATCCGGATACCCATGAATTTCGAAGCAGACCTCCTTCAGATGTCCAGATTTACCACATTCTTTGCATATTTGATTTCTCTTGTCTGTAATATTCCTCTTCCTCTGAGAATTTCTTTGAATTTCTAGTATCTTAGAGACTTGCATAGCCATATTTTGTGTTGTATAAGAATGCCCTGAATTTATTTCCTTTTGTTTTTCAATCCTCAAAACCATAGAAAGGCCCTGCTAGTGTTAGAAAGTGGATCCATCATAAGTATTTGATTCCTTACATGATCATAGTCATCATGTAAGCCCATTAAAAACTGCATCAATTGATCCCCCATTTTAGTATTTGCTGCTTCCTTAGATTCACCACAAGTACATTGAGTTGTGGGTGTAATACATGCCAATTCCTCCCACAACCATTTTAATTTCAAGTTCGATCCACAATTCTCTAGATGTGTATAGAAAACTTTCTATAATGTTCTTGGATATAGATTAAGAATTGAAAAGGTTACCATATAGTTTGCTCTAGTTCACTACTCCAATTCTTTTCCATTCTCTGCCGGTTTAATGCCTTCTCCATTGATGAAACATAGTTTCATCATGGCACATAGTGCTATTTTAACTGATCTGCTCCAGGATAGGTTGTGGGAGCTGTCTATGGGTTTGTCACAAGGCACTGACCCGGGTTATCATTATGATGAAGCTTCAAAACTTCTTGATATTCAGCCATTCCCTTTTCTTGAACTTTCTTGAAATAATGTTGTGATTAAGAGCTATAAAGATTGTTTAACACAAACCAGAGACCATCATTGATGGCTCTGGTACCGTATAAAAATGGCGAAAGCGTGCACAAAGAAAGTCAAGACTTCCATTGATGAATTCACAATTACAGAGAGAGTGTTTGCAAGAGAGAATTGTTATAAAGCGATTCTTGTTTCCTTCACAGCGAACATACAACTGTTCTTGTCTATATATACATATCACTTAGCTGAATAACTACCATAACTAATTCTTTACAAGTGCGATGTAAAAATAAGTAAAGGTGCGTTCACGTTTTTATTTAAATGTTGAAGGTCACTTATAGAATTGTGCCTGCACTTCTTTGTTAATAAAGGCGCTATTTGTTGTTATGCTATTTCACTGCTGGCGTTCTTCTTTCTTCTACTTATTGCTGGTACTTCTTCTATTTCTTCTTCACACGATGCAGCTGGCAAGTTGGCAAGAATTAGTGTCATACTACATCATTACAGTAATGTGGGCCGATTTTGAATGGGTTTGATTGTTCGACACCTATTTTGACTGAGGGTAGTTCCCAAAGACGAACCAGTCTAGCACCACGGTCGGTTCCCTGTCTAAACTGTCTAATAGATTGGTGTGACCGGTTGTAAGAAAATTGATCCATACAACTCTATTATGCTAGTCAAGCGGCACTTAATATCACTGCGAATCATGTTCTTCACAAGCATATGAAGTGTATTGAAATGGATTTTCATTTTGTATGGGATGAGATTCTATGTGGCATTATTTATTAGGTCTATGTTTCTACTGATTTCTAAAGACTCTTTGTCGCTATTAGTTTTTTCTTACTTTCTTGGCCAGTTGGGCATACATAACTATGTGCAACAATTTGAGGGAGATGAGAGGGTTGGACTATATTGCATTTATTTTGACCATATGTATATCATTTGAAGTAGGAGAATTTAGGATTTCCATGTCTAGGGAGTTTCACAATTTTCTAAATTATACTATTATTAAAAAAAACTTTTTATCCGACCAACTTTTGAATATTGAAATTTATTATTTAAATTATTTTTTCTTTTAAAAAACCAAAGCAGAAATATAACAGTTCAAATATACTTTAGCAGCAAGAATATTATATTTATAGAAACAAAATATTATAAATGAGAATAAATTGAGAAGCTTACCTGAAATTGAAGTCGATAAAATTCTGAAAATTTGGAAAAGAGAATTGACATAAACAAAGAGAAATTGTAACAAAAACTTGAGTTAAGAGTTTACAATCAGATTTCCTCGTATGGAACTGGGATTTGTTAGGGATCCTTTCCTTCAAGAATGCATACAAGTGCCATATGTCACCGAGGTTTTAATGTCTAGTAATGTTTCACCTATTGTGTAGTCTAGTTCCACAAAACACCAGTCAACCCTTCAGTTGGTCTTACAAGCGCTTGTATTTGATATAGTTCTCAATTAGATTAACAAGCCAACAGCACAGACATTCACATGTTACCAGCAATTATAAGCAATGCATAATCATTTGTAGGAATTAAGTGAACCTTGCATTATGCGCCAAGCAAGAATACAAGGAACGCATCAGGCTTCCGCACACAGCTTAATGTGCAACTTTGAAGTCAAAATAATACAAAAACGTGCCATGAACAACCCTCAACTGCTAGACCAATTAGAATAAGTCAACTAAGCATCCAATCAGCGCCAAGTGGACAACGACTGTCAAGGCTATGGACAATGTCAACCGCATCCCACAACTCCAGTCATGTTCTCCACAACTGCCTGGAAGTGCTCATCAGTCAGCCATCTCAAATGGCAATCATAACTCCCAACTTCTGCCAGCCCTGCACACAGCTACCGAGCCCTGTGCGCATTTGCCAAGTGTTGCTCGTGCGTCAACCGGACACTACGTGTGCACGCCTGCATCTATCTACCACACCAAGGTGTTGCTTGCTTGCACAGCATCCCACCGTCAGCGTGCAGTGTGCCGCTTATTAGGATAGACGACCAAAAAGCGAATTAGATTGGTTGGATGTATTTTGTTCTGACAATAAATCGATATTTATAATATTATTTTAAGTGAATAAAATGAATATTTACTTATTTGACATTTACTTTGTTGTGCTCATTATGTACGTTTGCATCGACTTGAACATAATAAAAAAACTCACAAACCAATTGAAACCGTGCAGTTGGGTCGCACGTTGGATGACGATATGAAACTAACTGCCAAAAGGCTCGGTCTGATACACTTGTGGCCACAGTGGTTGATCGAATAGGAAAGGAGGTTCCTATGTCGATCAATAAGCTTAGTATGGTCTCAAGTACTAAAGCATAGATGCCTGATTCAAGATGGGAATCGACACTAAATTTCATGCCCTAGACTAAAGGTCGGGAGACGGTAGAAGGACCATCCCCGTATGAACTCGAGAACCTAAATATTCACACGGACATTCACCTAGTCTCTAGTGCAACGAACTGTTTCTAGACGGCCACCCATGGCGATGACCTTTATTGATTAAGGGTTAATAAAAAAATATTAATGAAATTAGATTGAATTAATAATAGTATTAGACACTACTTCAAGTCTAGTTGAATGGTGAACCTAAAGAGTCATACACAAATTATCGGAAAAAATAACAAATTAATTTGAAATTTATTCCACAAATAATTAGATTACTTACAAATGGGAGATCCAATAGATGGAAGGCCCAAGGATAAATTAATGCAATTAGTTTATATTGGGCTTGTCTTTGTTATTTAACAAGTTTGACCTTATTAACTAATAAAGACAATGACCACTTATGTATTTAATCCATTTAATTGGATTAAATACATATTGGGCTCAATTGGATGGATTTTTATTAATATTGAATTTAAATAAAAATTAATTGGGCTTGTGTTTTTAAGCACAAAAAACGGTCAATGCACCTTTTTGTGCCCATTGGAAAATTATAGGTAAGAAAATAATTGACTAGTAAATTGCAATTTTAGCCATCTTCTGGATTTGTAATTAAGAAGACATACCAAATAGATAAATGAATGTATCTGAACACATTCATATACATCTATACAAGGTTTATATATTTTGTATAATTTAATAAGAAAATAATATTATCACACAATATACAAAAAAAGCATAAAAAAGATTCTCCTCTTTCCTAGTCTCTCTCGGTTGCCCCCTCTCTCTTGCTTTTGGAGCAATTTTTTCTCTTGTTCTCTTGTAGCAAAGAGCACTGAGATTTCAATTCCGGTGTGCTGGACAAATTAGGGGCCCTGTATTGGAGCCTCAAGTGAACAATTTTTCCACCGAACGCTACAAAAATGAAAAGGTATCTTATTTTTTATTTTTTTATATTGCTTTTCGATTTATGCATATTTGCCTCAGCCTCGTGCATGTATATTTTATTTTTCTATAAATCGAATGTCGGGGAACTCCAAGGGCACACCCCTTGGATTCATTATTTTACGCTTTAATTTTAATTATTATGCATTTATGCTCTACCACTACCGCTTGTGTTTTTCCAAGCCGTACGACGAGATCCTTCACTGCCTGTAGTGCGGCATCAAGGCAACTCAACACAGCCATCCTGCTTGTCTGCATAGCATCCTATAAAAGTATGCATGGGGTACTGCCTGCACGTATAGCCCATCGTCCGTCCGAACATCGTTGGTCCAATGCCCGCAACTGTTCGCACAATGCCCACACGACGTGCACGCCAAACCCTAGCAACCTCACCAACCAACGGACACATGTTGCCTGCTTGATTACAAACATGGTGCTGCACCATGCCAACAACACTAGGAACACTGATGCGCATGCTTGTCGCACTAACACCAGATGTTGCATAAAGGAGCTTGCAAACCCCCCATGGGAAGAGCCTGACGCGCTCGTCGAGTGCTACTCCTTCGTTTGCTTCCCAATATTCATTAATCTTTTCCTCAAACTGCCACAAAGTAACATCGCGTTGCCAAGTAGCATCAGCATCACATTCACCCATCTAATGAACCATATAATTCGTTCGTCTATTGTTCTACTTTGGTCCATCGTTCTATGATCAAGAATTTTCAACACTTTTTCTCGAATTCCTCCCTAGTCATTACGGGCACGTTGAGTCTGTTGTCTCGCCATGTCTACTAGAACTTCATGGAACTTCTTTAGAAAGCTAACATAAAAAGTTGGATGAATCTTAAACATATCATGCAACTTCAGTCTATAAGCTAATGAACCCACCTTGTTCAACACCTCAAGGGGGCCGCCATATTTTGGAATCAGTCCACGATGCACAAACTTGAGGCTGATTTTCTTCCAAATCTGCGGGGTAAGCTTCCACAGACATGATCCTCAAAACTGAGTTCCACGTGTCGTCTTTGCATATCAGCATACTTTGTCATCCTATGTTGTATCTTTGCCAAACTATCATTCGTTTGATCCAGCAGTTCCTGCTTGGACCTTGGAAACCGATAGGCAGCAGGGCACTTGCCCCCTATCTTCTGAACAACGACCTCATGGGGCGTAATAGATTGTTGCCACATGCTAGTTCAAAAAGGCTCATACCCATCCCAGACGATGTATGCAAATTGTAACAGAATCAGGCAACGTCCAACAACTCAACCTAATCTCACTTGCTCGCAGACATATAATGTCTCAAATAGTCCTCCAACACTGCATTCACCCTCTGTATCTGACCATCGGTTTAGGAATGGTAGCAGTGAAAACCTTGAACTTTGTGCCCATCATATTGAACAAAGCTGTCCAGAACCCTCCAATAAATCTAGTGTTCCTGTCACTCACAATGTAGGGAAGACCAAAGTTCTTAGTCACGTTTTTAAAAAATAATTCAACAGTTATCTTAAAGAGGCAAGCATGTGGCTAGTAATAAAATTGCTTACCTGGAAAAATGATCAAAAACAATAAATATAGAAGCCATATTGTTAACTTTAGGGAAAAAAAAAAGTATAATCCATGGAAATAGATTGCCACGGTTTGTCTGGAACCGACAATGGCTACATTAGTTCGGCTTCCTTCTTCATTTCCACCTTATCTAACTGACACACTAAACAAGTCCTCGCTTAAGCTTTGACATCCTCCTCCATCCTTGGACAATAATATTGCCAAAATATTAATGCCAACAATCTTTCAATACCGAGATGTCCAACCCATTAACAATCGTGGGTCTCCTCAATAAGGATCTACGCAATGCACCAGTCAGCACAAAAACTATCTCACCTTTAGCATACAACAGCCTACAGTTAAGCTTTACAAACTTGGCCATCTATCACCTGTTCGATTAACTTTTGATAACCTGCATTCTTTTGGGAACTCTCACGAATCTCATCAAGAAAATCAGACTCCACCACTGTCAAGGCAGTAACATATTTCTCAATCAATTTTTGGCTTAAAGCATCGGCCATATCATTGTGTTTCCTCGGCCGGTGCACCTATTCAAATTCAAACTCTCCAAGAACTCCTGCATATGATCTTGCTTCTGGGATAACTTCCATTGCGTTATGAAATGTGTGTTAGCAACATTGTCAGTCACCATAGTGAAGGGAGCAAGCGAGTGGGTCATCCCAAGAACGCGCAAGCAAAAGCGATAATTAAAATTCATAAATTCAAAATCGAATATAATAACACCATGATTCTAAATGGTGTACCCTTGGAGTTTTCGGATGTTCGATGTAGTTAATAAAATAAAATATAAAAATTGGGGCTTATAGTGAAATTAAAATCGAGGAGCGCAAGAAATATAAATCAAGGATTACCTCTTATTTGATTTCCTTTGAACCTCCTTTTGTTTATTTGTTCACACAAGACTCCAACGTAGAAGTCCTCTAAAGACAAGTCCACACCATACCAGAATATAGCGATTAATTTCCTTTGCTAGAAGAGAATAAGGGAGAAAACACACGAAGTGTGTAGACAGAGGGGGGCGTTCGATTAGGGAGTTCTACGGGTAGGAGTACTTTTTTTTTAGTTGTGTAATAATTAGTTATCCAAATAACTAACTAGAATATATATATATACCTTGTATGGATGTACTACAATGTGTCTAGATTCATTTCATTATCCATAAGGCAATATATTTTTTGTTCAAAATAAAGAATGACCAACATAACACTTTCCAAAAGTGAGAATTGCTAGTCAATTATTTTCTTTCTTTGAATAATCCAATGTGTTTAATTAGGCGGTGTTTGGCCGATTTTATTGGAATAAAAATACAAGGCCCAACTAATTTTAACTAAATCTAATTTAATTAAAATCCACCAAATTAAGTCCATCATATATTTAATCCAATTAAGTACATGACCCAATAAGTCTTTATTAATTAATAAGTCCAACTTATTAAATAATAATGCCAAGCCCAATATAAATCAATCCTATTAATTTATCCTTGGGCTCCTCCATCCAATGAATTTATCTCATTTGTAACTAATCCAATTATTTATGAAATTAATTCCCAATTAATTCCTCATCCCTTCTCGGTGATTTGTGTGTGACTCTTTAGATTCACCTTTAAACTAGACTTCGACTAGTGTCAAACACTATTATTAATTAAATCAAATTTAATTAACAATTCTCGATTAACCCTTGCTCAAGAAACCCCGTCACCATGGGTGGTCATCTAGCAACTGTCCATGACACTAGAGACTTGGCGAATATCCATGTGAACTCTTAGGCTCTCGAGTCCATACGAATACGGTCCTTCCGACTACCGTCTCCTAGCCTTAGTCTAGGACATGGAATTGGGTGTCGGCTCACATCCTGGTCTAGGGCATCTATATTTAATACTTGAGATCGAGTCCAAGTGCATAGGAGATACTTCTATAATGTATTGACAGGGGACGGGTCCTGTTCTTGAAACTCACCATCCTCGCTACATGCTTTGACTGCACTGGATAAGGCTTATGATGACCATGTTTGAGACACGATCACCTCTTGCATAAATCTAAGATATAGTCCATGTATGCTTGTGACTATCGTGATTCCTCAAGTTTGAGGACTACTCCCATACTATCGGAGTCAGGAATTCGAATCATACCGACCAAGCCCCCAAGGCTTCCATATGATGATCGTGTGAGTCTGTTTAGTCGATTGAAACCTAACCAACTGACCCACTAAGATCGCATAAACGTCTCACGTCTGTCGCCGATGAAACGTGACACTCATCAAATGAATGTGACTCTTAATGCAAGTCTCCATAGGACACTTGGTACCCATTCTCGAGGTCCTTGACTTCGAACATTTGAGACCCAACTCTTGGCAGTTGATTTCATGATCCCCATCCAATGAGCAGACCAACTCTTGCACGGTTGTCAAAGTGGTCTGTGAGCTTTGTTGTGATGTCCAAAAGAAATACAAACATATATATAACGAGCACAACAAAGGAAATGCCAATAGGGAATACTCATTTTCTATACTAAATAATATTACATGGGATCGATGAAAAGGCACCACGAGGTGTGAGTGGTTCAGCTCGGGAATGCGCAAGCAAAAGCGGCGATAATAAATTGCATAAATTAAAATAAAAATGAAATAAAATCATAGTTCTAAGGGGGTGTACCCTTGCAGTTTCTTAGCGTTCGATGTAGTTAATAAAATAAACG
The DNA here is from genome assembly GCF_026168435.1 of Sesamum indicum. Taxonomy (NCBI): domain Eukaryota; kingdom Viridiplantae; phylum Streptophyta; class Magnoliopsida; order Lamiales; family Pedaliaceae; genus Sesamum; species Sesamum indicum. The sequence goes on along the minus strand of NC_142660.1, from coordinate 4,689,330 downwards.
ACAATAGAGTTAATGGGGCTAATGGTTGAATGAAATACGACAGGTTCTAGAGCGTAAATCAAGAATTACCTCTTTGTTTGATTTACATCGAACCACCTTCTTTTGATCCATTCACGCAAGGCTTCAATGTAGAAGCCCTCTAAAGTTTCCTCCACACTACACCAGAATTGGGATCAATCAATTCTCTTTGTTAGAAGAAATTAGGGAGAAAAATACACACATGTGTACAGAAGAGAGGTGTTCGGCCGATTGGTAGAGAGTGTGTAGGAAATTATTTTGTGTATTGTGTATTCATTCATTAGTTATCCAAATAACCAATACACATATATATACCTTGAACCGATGCATTTAAATATGTTTAGGTTCATTTAACCATTCCTAAGGTAATAAAATACTTTATTCCAAACAAAGGATGACTAACACGGCACTTTCCAAAAGTGAATTTGTTAGTCAATAATTTTCTTTTCTAATAATTTCCACCAACTTAATTAATGGGCTTGGGAGATTTTAATTAATTAAAATAAAAGGTTCAATTAATTAAATTCAATTTAATTAATGCCCACTTAATTAAGTCCAACATATATTTAATCTAAATATATGAGCCCAAGGACCCTTTGTTAAATAATAAGTCCAACTTATTAAATAATAAAGGCAATCCTAATATAAATTAATCTAATTAATTTATCCGTGGGCTTATCAATCAAATGGATCCCTTTCATATATAAGTAATCAAATTACTTACGAAATTAACTCCCAATTAATCCCTCGTCTCTTCTCGGTGATTTGTGTATCTCTTTAGATTCACCTTTCAACCAGACTTGGGCTAGTGTACAACACTATTATTAATTAAAGTCAATTCAATTAATAATTCTCGATCAACTCATGATGAAGAAAACCCGTCATCATGGGTGGCCATCTAGCAACGGTACATGGCACTAGTGACTAGGCAAATTTTCATGTGAACTTTTAGGCTCCCGAGTCCATACGGGTACGGTATTTCCCTCTATCGTCTCCCAGCCTTAGTCTAGCGTATGGAATTGGGTGTCGATTCCCATCCTGGACTAAGCATCTATGCTTAATACTTAAGATCGCGTTACGCCAAACTGCTCGACCTAGGAACCTCTTCATCCTTGTCGATAAATGACCGTGGTCACAGTTTTATAGAGCGTAGATGCATCTCCAAGTACATAGGAGGTACCTCTGTCATGTTTTGACATGGGACAGATCCTCTTCTTGGAACTCACCGTCCTTGCTATATATTTTGACTGCACTAAACAAAGCTTATGATAACCATGTTTGAGACACGATCACCTCTCGCACAAATCTAAGATACAATCATCGCATGCACCTGACTGCGGTAATTTCTCAAGTCTGGGGATTACTCCCGTACTATCGGAGCTGGGGACTCAAGTCATACCGACCAAGCCTCCAAGGCTTCTATATAAAAATCCCTGCGAGTAAGTTCAGTTAATTCGACACCTATCCAATTGACCCATTAAGATCGCATAGACGTCCCACGTCTGTCGCCGATGAAGCACGACACTCATCAAATGAATGTGACTCTCAATGCGAGTCTCAGTAGGACTCCCAATACCCAGTCTCGAGGTCCTCAACTTAGAACATTTCATACCTAACCCTAAACAGTTGGTTTCATGACCGCCATCCAATGTGCAGTCCAACTGTTGCACATTTGTTAAAGTTGTCTATGGGCATCTGCTGTGATGTTCAAATACTGCTTGATATAATTTGGTAATCACAACCCATACGTATGCCGAGGACGAATTCTTACCACATTCATCAGGACAACATTGCTTAAATAAAGATTGCTTGATGATTCTCAATACCGCCAATCCAATTGGATTTCGGTTACCCATTCCAACAATCAAGTTATTGTGAGAATGGATTACAAGTGTGCCATTCTAATTGACTTCTAGGTCACCTATTCTAACACATAGTGAACTTGGTTTCCAACAAATAATGCCTCAACTCATCCAAGTGATGCACCACAACAGTAATCTCCTTTCATGTATGCTATACCGAAACTCAACATTCTTTAACTTGCAGATTTCAAATGCAATAGAGTGTTTGTACCAATGCAAACCCAAGTGCTCGATAAAAAGCGTCTACCAGCAAACCTCAAATAGCTTGTCCAACTTAGGAAGTATACACACTAGTTCTAACGAGATAGCCTAGTCTAGCAACCTAAACGCATCAACATAGGAAACGGTCTACTCCCACTTCTAGTTTTTCTTCAGCAAATCAGTCATGGGGTTACTAGTTTTGGAATATTCCTTGATGAATCGCCTGTAATAATTCATGAGTCCCAAAAACGAACGCAATTCAGTCATCTTCGATGGAATTAGCCAGTCCATCATAGACTGCACCTTCTTGCTATCCATCTGAAACCGTCCATGGCTAATCATGTGCCCAAGGAAAGTAATTTGTTCACGATAAAACTCACACTTATCCTTTTTAGCATACATCTCATATTCCCACAACTTTTGTATTAGAGCTCTCAAAAACTACAAATGATGAGTCAACGATCCAAAATAAATGACAGTCATCAAGATAGACGACAACAAAGTGGTCCAAGAATTCAAAAAGATGTCGTTCCTCAGGATAAAATATGTAGTCAAAGCATTTTTCAAACCAAACGGCATCACCAAAAGAACCATACCACATTACACATTTGGTTTTGGTTCATCTCCCACAACCACACAAACTTGCCAATAGCATAACCTTAAGTAAATCTTCTTGTAGTATTTAGCTCTTGCTAGTTTGTCAAACAAATCTAGTGCATTAGAAATAGGGTACTAATTTTTTTTATAGTCACTTTATTCAATACCCTGTAATCCACACACATTCTCATTGACCTATCCTACTTTCTTTGGAATAGAATCGAAAAACCATATTAAGCCTTGGACGGCTGGATTAACCTTGTCTCCAATAAACCATCTAATTGCTTCTGCAATTCAACCAGCTCTATTAGACACACACGGTAAGGGGCTTGTGCTAACGGCCGTGCACCTGGCTCCATCAATGCCGTGATCAATGGCCCTTCATAGGGATAATTTCTTAGGTAGTTCGAGAGGGAACACATCCCCAAACTCCTCCAACACCTGAACTACTTCAATTGGCACCTCTCAAACCACATTTAACTTAATTTCGATCAATGTAGCAAGTTAATTCTTCAGAGCACACCTTAACCCGTTCTTCAGCTGCATGGCCCATAACAAGCCATCTCTCTTTTCTATTGGCTTAATGGAATCCTACAAATATACAACACTATACAAAAGAAGGGCAACCAACATCAACAATAAACAATCGACTCAAGTAAGGTATTATCGTTGCTTTCAACAATAATAAGAAATCCATCCCAAGTATCACATCAAAGTCGTCTAGGAGACAAACATCATGCTACACTTCCCTTGCCAAGTGCTAACCCTCAATTCCACACTAGCAACACCCTGAATCGGCTTTTCTTCAAAATGCGCAGCCTTGATACAACTGGAATGTTCTGTTAGAGGCAGTCTCAACTTCTGAATCTCACGATTAGCCACAAAGTTGCTAGTGGCACTCGTGTCAATCATCACCATCACCTCTTTTCTATTTACCTGCACCCGAACGTACACCAAACCTTTTCTCATTTTGGGGGCCTCTGTTGCATTGCACTAAGCAAAAAATGTTGACCCTAGAGGATCCACCCTCCTCATCGTCATTCGCCTCAGCCACCAGAGAGTTCAACTTCCCACGCTTGGGACAATCTCGCATGCAATAGTCACCATTACAAAGATAACATCCTTTACTTGTTGTATAGACAATTGATTGGGAGGTGTCCTTCTTATCCGTCCCTGTCGCATCCTTATCTTTCTTTAATTTGAACTTACCATTCTTACTCGCTTTGCCAACCTTTCCTTTGTCCCTTCCAAACTCTTTCTTCATCTTGTTTGGATTAGTACCGCTAGTGATTTTGATGTCCACTAGTCGCTCTACTTTAGCAATCACAGAAGCCAGGTCCTTGACACCTTGATGCTTTAATCGAGCCCAAGTCTGCAACCCTATTAGGTATTGAATAGTTTGTCCTCCTCAGACATATCTCGCATATCAAGCATCAATGAACTGAATTCTTTCACATAATCTCTCACCGTACCCAAATGTCTTTTGAAGGGACTCCCTTGCAAGCCAAGATGTATTACAAGGTAGGAACTGATCTTTTAATTCCTTCTTCATGACCTCCCATATCTCAATCTTGTCACGGTTCGCTCTGTCGTTAGATAGATGTGTACACCACCAGAGTTTCGCATCATCCTTCAAATACATATTGGTGATCAAAACTTTCTCAACATCATAAGAAAATTCTCAAAATCTTTGGCACTATGAGCACCACAAAAGGACTTCGAATCTGGAACATTAATCTTGGATAAGTGAGCACGGTCCTCCTCCCTAACCATAACACACTTCAATAGATTCACCTCAATCTTCATGCCATCAAATTTTAAGTCAATAGCATCAGTGAGGTTGCTCACAGCCTCCACCATAAAAGTTACCTAACCTTCAACAAAGCCTGGCAAATCATCAATTGATTTCTACTGTGTCTCAACCTACAAGCATATGGTCTGAACCCATGGAGAAAGTGCCACTGGTAGGGAATTTGGGTTCAACAACACGATTTCGCAAAGAAGTTTGTTCTACCATAGCCCAAAATTCACGAACCCCAATGCAACCTAGCTCTAATATCAACAATCATAAGGGTCCTATATCTAGTAAATTTCCCCCCACTATGTGGCCTAGTTTCGCCTAAAGCTAGTCAGCCTTCACTCAATCTCACAAGCACTCGTGTTTGATATAGTTCCAAATTAGATTAGCAAGTTAACAATCACACATGCACAATTAGCAACTAATGTAACCAATGCACAATTGGTTATAAGAATTAACCCAACCTTATATTAATCACAAAGCAAGAATACAAGGAATGCCTTAGGCTTACATACACAACTCACTGCACATCTCTGATGCCAAAATAATAAAAAAATGTGCAGTGAACAACCCTCAACTACTCAATTAGAATAAGCCAACTAAGCATCCAGTGGCGGTGGTTGACAAGGCTATGGACAATACCAACTACCTCCCACTATTCCAGCCACGTTCTTCACAATTGCCTGGAAGTTCTCAGCAACCACCCATGTCAACTACTAAGCATAACTGTCAATGTCGGTTAGCCTATCCACAGCTGTAGAGCCCTACACGAACTTCTACCTGGCGTTGCACACAATTCTCAAGTGTTGTGCGCTACACTTATATCCATCTGCCGCACACAAGGGCATCCTGTCTGCACAACATCTTATCGTTCGCATGTCCCGTGCTTCCTGCGCTCGTAGCATCAAACCAACTCCTCAACCACTCTGCCTGTGCATGCAGCATCCCGTAAAAGTATGCATGGGGCACTACCTGAGTGCATAACACATCGTCCATCCACACAAAGTTCGTCCAACGCTCGTAACCATCTGCACAATGCCCACAGGCTTGTCACGCATGCTGCAACCTAGCAACACTGACTACCCTACCGACACATGCTGCCTACCTGATTGCCAACCTTGGCGCCCTACCATTTCGACACCATTAGGCACATTGATTGCTTATGGATATCGTACTATCACCTAACGTTGGACAATGGGGTTTACACAATACAATATGCAACACAAAATCCAATTCCCCAATTCCATTAGCCTTCTCTATGGAAGGTGAAAGCTACGCCTGAGGTAATCTTTATCATTTGGTTGCTTAGCCATTTTTGCCTGTGTACTTCGGTCTTTTTCTATGATAGGAGAGAAATTCCTTCAACCATCTGTAATTTCGCAAAGTGACACAAGAAGAAATTGAGCATATGGTTGTTGACTACAGTTATTTTCATCTATTTCAAATAATGTAGTACCAAACGTTGCTGAACTTAAAACTACATACATCATTCTCATTATGCATAAATCGATACACAACCCCTATAGACAAACTTTATTAGTTAATACATTATGGCAGATTCGGAGTCGTCGAAACTCATTCATATTCAATAATACAACTATTAATACTTATGTAAATCTGAAGGTTGCCTACTGTTATCTAATTAAATAAACCTAGCCCAACAACCTAACAACAAAAAAAAAATATTTGCAATCGTTTGCAAATGGTTACCTCGTCCAACACAATAGTAAAAGTTCAATATTGATGGATCTTGTTCTGGAAACCCTGGTCGTTTAAGTTGTGGGGGAATTATCAGGGATGCATATTGTAAGTTTGTTGTGGCTTTCTTTTCTTTCATTGGTTTCACAACCAATAACATGCTTAACTGAATGTTGGGAACTACAAGATGGGTTATATATTGCTTAAAAACATAACATACAAAAACTTATTGCCGAGTCGCATTCTCAAACTTTGCTCCAACTTATTTGCAGGGAGGAACATTCAAAGAAGGATTAATCCTTTTGCTCAAGGATTCCAGACATATTTCAACTGATTTTATTAAGATTTCTACTGTTTTTTGCTATCGGGAGGGAAATAGAGCAGCTAATCTTTTGGCACGCACTGCAACCAATTTTGAATCACCAATGCAATTTTTTTTTATTTGCAATTTTTTGTATCATATATTGTAAAATCAAATTAATATCGGGTCTGCCCTCATTTGGCTCAAATGAAATACTGAGCCCAATTCAATGGTGTAGGAAGGTGGGCCTAAGTCAGCTGAAGGAGTAAAGCAGCCCACTAACCCATCTTCAAGCTTGCCCAATCGTGTCACTAAGAAGCCTACCTGCTGTAATGACTTTTACTTATAGAAATAAAAGACAACAAGTCCTTTTAGAGTTACTTAAGATGGCTGGAACACTTGCTATCAAAAACATTAATTTTTTAGCTTGTATTTAGCATGAGAAAAGTAAGACAAATGACATGAGAAATCTTGTCACAAAATTCTTCTGTGTTTTTCCTCCAAACTTCCTAGAGCATTTTTCTCGTTTTTAAGTGAGATATCTCAACATAACCTTAACATTAGTGCTTTTATTCTATCTACCATGCCACCAAATCCATACAAGCTCTCGAAGAAGCCATCTTGAATCTTACCGAATGACTGTCGAAGCTTTACACCTCCATGGAACAACACCATGAAACTTTAGCAGCATCAATGGCGGACCTCCAACACAAAATCTCCAATATTCCATCATCCTCAGTTATGTTCCTATCCTTACCTTTCTTCTGCCTCCCTTGCCACCTCCACCTTCATCACCTCTATAACATTCCAAGTTCAACTTCCAGCTGCTGCACCCATTAGCCCCCTAAGTTACAAATGTAACCATTCGACGACAACGACCTACTCTACTAGGTTTTTCAGGCATGGAAGTTCTTTGCTAATTACCAAATCTATTGGAACACGCCTAGTTTTGATCTACTACTATATGACAGGTGACGCCTTGAAACTGGTACAAATGGATGTACACCAACCAAACTATCTTCATAGGATGCCTTCATTTGCTTCATTGAACTTCGCTTTGGCCCATCATCGTACGGAAACCATGAGGAAGCCTTTTTTAAACTCATGGTTTTCAAGTTGAATTCGAGCAACTTTGTAATCGAGTTGTGGGGTTACCTCCGGAGTCTATTCTCAATTTTTTTTCCGGCATTCATCACAATATTCAAAGGGAAATTTCAATGTTGAGTCCCTCTACTACCAATAAGGCTATCGGCTTCGCTAAGCCTGTAACACTTCCTACAACTTTATACCTAATTATCATTAATTATCATAGACTTTCCTTATTACAACTCCTCTTGTAAGATAATTTCAGTTATCAATATAATATATAAACATCTCATGAGATAATAGGCATATTTAAAAGATAAAATTTACTCTGCCCAGACGTCCTCGTTTATAAAATCTTAAAGAAAAATAATGCAACAACCAATTGTACATGATTTAAAATTCAAAGTGGGCTAGATACTAGCATTTTTAATATTCTCGTCAAAAGTTTGGCTTCAAATGTTACGGTTGACCCATCTATACACAATAACAGCATGGCTCAAACTCCAATGACCACTCAATATGATATATCTCCTAAAAAGTACATGAAAATACGTGAGTTGTCTACTCAATACGTATAGCCAAACAATCGATACATACATATATACATTGCAAGTCAAACATAATACAATCATATCAACCACCGAATATTTGTCAAATAATACAAGCTGATATAAAAAATCACAAATGCTCATAATCACATATCAGTTTCCGACATGATGGTGACATTTTAGTTTATTTCCTAAGGGCCCTACTTAACCAAATTGGAGTGCATCAATCAATGGCTTTATCAGTTATCATCATTATCTCAATCACACAGCACACAACTCGTATGATACCCCATCAACACTGATACTACACAGCTCGTATGACATCCCCATTATCAATCGTTTAACACAACACACAACTCGTATGATATATCTCTTAGTTTATGACACCGTAAGATTACACTAGTATATTTATTTAAATGGTCCTTTCGTATAACGTTTTAACTGTTGATATATTATCATATTTATCCTCCACTTTCACTTATATTAATCACTTGATTCATTTTAATCATACATTGATTTTGTTTTTAAAATGTGTGTTGCGCTTAACCGATTATATGTTTGTAAGCATTGTATGAAAAATTCTTATTCAAATCAAGTTTGATTGAATCAAATTAATTATAGAGCAGTGTGATACATTGACCATGTGATTGGTCATTTTTTTCTAAATTATATACTAATTACAATGTAAATATAATATATTTGTCATATAATCCGATCAAATTTGATGACAGTTAGAATTCTCAGAGTATTGCATGTTGTTAATTAAAATATGTTTCGGATCCAGATAAGCCCAAATCATGCAATGTATATACATTGTAACTTATTCATAATATCCGCATCTTTTTTATCCTTTCCTTCTTCCCTAAATACTCCGTTATCTTTCTTGTTAAAAAAGAAAATATATTTTATAAGTATTTAATGTCAAATATTTCCTTCACGAACCAAATTAATTTGTTATATTTATAACCAATGAGTTATAATAATTGATATATTTACTAATTTATAAAAATTAATCAATAATTTGTTAATTTAGAAAATAAATAATGAACACATGTGTTCAACTATTTTTGAATTATTATTATTATTCTTCCATTATTTTCTTATGCTTTGGAACGGGTGCCCTGGCCGTGCCAAATCCCACCTTTTTTGTAGTTTTGGCATCAGTGTGTGTGATGGTGTGTGTGTGCATAATCGGGCTGTGTGTGTTTTAACAAGAAAAAAATTGAGGCGGTGGTGACCTATATGTTGCCTACCCCTTTTCATACATATATATTTTTTTATTTATTTAATCTTTTTGATAATTACTATTGCGTCCTACCTAATTTCTTAGTTAATATAATTTGCTCCAAAATATTATAACGAACTCCAATTTAGTCCGTTCAAGTTTTATTATATTGAAATTGTGATCTATAATTTATTGATAATTAAATTTAAATTTTTTTAACAGTTACGAATTAGTCTCTCGATTATGTGTAAAATGCTATGGACGTCACTCCTCTCCTAATAAAAATTTCGTTCTCGAAAGTTAACTAGCTTACCCTTTCAATGGAATAAATAAGGATACTTCTCTCTCTTATGCTCCTCACCCTCCCATGTCACCTCTCTGGGATAATGATGGCTCCATCGTACTTTTACCATTGAAAATCTCTGTTGGCTTTTCCACATATGTCAACTTCTAAAAAATCTCTATCTCCGGTTGATGGATAGTGTGGTAAGGATCAAATAGGGATCGTCAAAGCATCAAAACATGGAAAACATAATGTATCTGTGACAACTCTACTGTTAACGCTAGTCGATACGCTAGTGCTCCGATTCTTTCAAATAATTTCATATGGCCCAATATATCTCGGACTCAGCTTCCCTTGCTTGCCAAATATCAAGATTCCCCTCCATGGAGATACCTTTAGGAAAATCTTATTACCTACTTTATATTCCATCTCTTTATGGTGTTTATCAACAGAACGTTTCTGTCGATCTTCGTCTGCTTTCAACTACTTCTTAACTACCTGTATCTTGTCTACTATTTTCTACACCAATTTAGGACCTTCTAGTTGTCATAATCTCTCAATATCCCAATAGATTAGACTGCGACATCTCCTTCCATATAATGCTTCATATGGGGCCATACCGGTACTCGAATGAAAACTATTATTTTATGCAAACTCCATCAAAAGTAGGTGATTATCCCAGTTGCCCTTAAGCTCCACTGTACAAGCTCTCATCATATCTTCCAAGGTCTGAATCGTTCTTTCTGACTGCCCGTCTATTTGAGGATGAAATGTAATACTCAAATGTAACCTTGTGCCTAATGCCCTTTATAAACTTACCAAAAAATGTGAGGTGAATCGAAGATCTCTATTTGACACAATAGATACAGGCACTCGATATATTCTCACAAGTTTGGAAACGTACAACTCAGCTAACTTGTCCAGAGAATCGCCCAGTTGTATTGGCAAGAAATGAGCATATTTCGTCAATCTATCCACAATTACCCAAATAGTATCATGCTCCCTGAGTGTACATGGCAATCCTTGGTGCCTGAGTGTACATGGCAATACCTTTGCTTGCTGACATGTTATATATTTAGCCACATCCTTCTTCATTCTTTGCCACCAGTAGTGAGGTTTTAAATTCTGATACATCGTTACTGTATCAATATGCATCGCGTATGGTGCATTATGAGCTTCTCGCAAAATTTCTCTTTGTAACCCATCGATGTCAAGCACACAAACTTGTTTCCTATTTACCATCATTTAATCACCTCTTATTAACAAATTTGGTTTCTTACCCTATTTCATTCTTTCCATCATCCATAACAAGAAAGAATCTGGAGCCTGTGCTTCTCTGATTTGATTTACAAAGTCTAAATTAAGTTCCAAGGCTACCAACAGACCTTCCAATCTCCAATTTCGTATTCATAGATTTCATCTCCAGTAGCAATGTCTGATTGTGACTCCCCAAATTGGCTAATGTAATTAAACTCTTTCTACTCAAAGCCTCAATACTGCCATGGTTCAATGTGGAGCCTAGCACGGCCAAGCCAGTAGTTACCTGGAGGATAACAACTAGGAAATGGCATAAGGCAAAGGGTCGAGATCTCATCATAGATCCAATGAATGTTTTTAGACACCACCATCAGTTTGGAACGATGGTAGGAAGAGGTGAAATGTGGTTGGAACGCGTCATTTTGGCAGAAAATATGGTAGACCCGTGAGACCGAGCAGGTATCGCAGATTGCTCCCTCAGATAGGTCTGAGGGATATGGGCGATTGGCTTTAGCTCAAGTGGGAGATTGTTAGAAATGGTGACCAGAACCAATTGGATTGGCGGTTTTGAGAACCATTAGCAATTTTTATGAATATTTTTATTATCTTGATGAATGTAGTAAGCATTCATCTTTGGCATTATGTGTTTGTTGTTCTTACTATTGAAATTGAACGGTATTTTAACGTTACAACAAATACCCACAAACCAATTGAATAACCCATGTGGTTGGGTTGTGCATTGGATGGCAGCTATGAAACCAACTTCTGAGGGTTGGTCTGAAAAGCTCCAAGTCGAGGACCTCGAGATTGCGCATCGAAAGTCCTATAGAGACTTGCACTAAGTATTGGATTCATTGAATGAGTGTCGTATTTCATTGTCGAAAAACATGGGATATCTATGCAATTTTAGTGGATTAGATGACAAGGTTGTTAACTGATTGAACTGACTCGCGGTAATCATCATATGGAATTCTTGGAGGCTTGGTCAGTATGACTTGAATTCCCAACTCCGATAGTATAGGATTAGTCCTTGGACTTGAGGAATCATGACAGTGGCATGCATATAATGGTTGTATCTTAGATTTGGCAAGAGATGATTGTGTCTTCAATGTGTTCATTGTAAGCTTTTTCCAGTGTAGTCGGATTGTGTATTGAGGACGGTGGTTTTCAACATAGAATCCGTCCCCTATTAGTATATGATGAATATATCTCCTATGCACTTTGAGATGGTTTAGACTCTCTAAGTCTATGGTCATAGAGATTGGTCGAATAGAAAGTGGTTTCCTTTGTCGATCAATAGAGTAAACGTATCTCAAGTAGGTGAGTCGTTGCCCTGAATCCTTGGTGCAGAAGGGGCATTGTTCTTGCAATACTTGTTTAGTGTGTCGAGGGCCCAAAGTGAGTTATTCAATTTGAGTCTCCACCAAAGTTTGGCTAGAATGCCTCAACAACGTCTCTCAAGTTTCTGACGCCAAGGCTTCCCTTAGCAGTGGGGTACCAAGTATTAATTCATTTGTTCTAGTGAATTTTTTTCTGAGAAGCAGTAGTACCCCAAAAGTATCTAGCGAAGAGTTTGACTCTCAATTTAAAACCTTCAAATAAATTAATTAAACTTAGTTAACACTCAATTTAAAATCTTTAAGTGAACCAATTTAACTTGGTACACTCTTAACTTTAAACCTTCAAGTAAACTAATTTAACTTAGTTAAGTCTCAATTTAAAAGTTTAAGTAAACTACTTTAACTTAGCTAACTTTCAATTTAAAACCTTTAACTAAACTAATTTAACTAAGTCAACTTCCGATTTAAAATTTTTAAATATTGTATCATATTTGTTACTAATTATTTACTTGTTATTTTGTAGGGATTCAGAAGAAGATACTAGCGAATCAGAAGATAGCTTCGGTGATAATAATTCGTCATCCCATTCCAATCAGTCACCTTCAGAAGATGAATTTGATCCCTTTTTGTAATTATGAATACTTTAGAATATATCACATTTATTTTGTGGATTGTATTAAATTATCTTTATTTAGTAGATTGTATTGAGTTATCTTTGTTATATGTATTTTGCTTAAATATTTTGTTATTATAGATTATTAGAGTAAAATTAAATATAATTTTATTATTAAATATTAAATTTAAAAATTTTAAAAAATTTACAATGATTACGTTGAAAATGTCGCTGCAAAGAAAAAAGATTGCCAACAGATTGTCTTTATAAAAATGCATTACGACTTTGTGATAACTTCTGTTGCAAATAAAAATGATTTTGCAACGGATTTCAAAAAAATATTTGTTGCAAAATTTGTACGGAATGTTGCTGCAAAAAATGTATTTCAATATTGCAATGACATTCGTTCTAAATAAAAATTCTTTTGCAATGGCTAATATTAAAATATTAAAATATTACAGTGACTTTTCTGTTGTAAATAAAAATTATTTTGCAACTGCTCATATTAAAATATTTGCAATGGATTATTGATGGGAAAATGCATTGCAATATTACAACGATTTTTCTGTTGCAAATATCATTGCTAATAAAAATTAATTTTGCAACGAAATGGTCATCAACATTACCACTGATATACCATTGCAAAATATGAAAAGTCAAACTTTAAAACAACGTTTTGCAATGGAAATTTACAATGAATAAAAAATGATTGCTAAATTTTCAACTGCTGAAAAATTCGTTTCTATATAGCAGTGTACCTATAGCAACGGATGATATTCCGTTGCAAAAGTCCGTGACTAATCTATTTTTCCATGAATTTTTCGTGAAATTCGTTTGTTGTAGGTTTATTCTTTTGTACTGTACATATATATATATATATTTATTTTCTTATATTGTTAAAATTTATTTATTTTGGTAAGTACTATGAACTCTACTGAAGGCTTTGGTTTAATAATTATCGATTAGTTATTGTAGTTTTTCTGTGTAAATGTGAGCAGGAAACTAATTTATATCAATTTAAAAAACTTTTTGGTAAATCTATTATGTCACACTAGATATAAAAACACAAAGAATGGTGCATATTCTTTTTCTTTTCTACTTTAATAATGCTAAAATTTACAAATAACTATGATATTTTGGCTAATAGCTTATAAATAATTTAGTAATAACTATTTTTGTATACCTGTTATAATCTTATAACAATAGGCTAATATATTTAGTGAATGATATAATAACAATATATGCTAATATTCAAACTATTTTTAATCATTCCGTATGTTTATAATAGTCAAACTAATTAATTCATTTTATTTTAAAATAAAAAATTAATAGTTCTAAGTATTTTCATTCCAATAAAAACTCTCTCAATTGGTGAGGATGCCTTGAGAAACTAGCAAACTCATATGGAATAAGACTACTTTTTTGTGGAATAAGTACCAAATACCTCTTTGTGATATAAAATAAAGTTCAAAAAATTCCTTCTGTATATAAATTGCGTCACACGCGCTTTGACTGCAAATTTACTATGAAAGTACCTGTTTTTTGATATTTTTGTCCTTCTCTCACATCTAAGATATAATATTATATATATTTATTAATAATAAAATATTATTTTATATAATAAAATATTATTTTCATTAAATTTAATTAAAAATTAAATTATATGTTAAAAAGAAAAAGCAGTGGCGTCGGCAACTGCCGTGAGGGGTGGGGAGTGGGGGTGGAGGGGGGTCGGGGCAAAGTGGGCGAGGGTGGGGGTTATAATTATTATTTTGAAATTTTTTTATAAATCGTATTTATATATATTATTAAAATATTTCAATAGTTATAAATTATATATATATTATATATTAAAATAATTATATATTAATAGGCCTAATTTGATCGGTTGATTAGAAAGAGTATTTTAGTCATTGTTTCTAAAAAATAGGCTCAAGTTGACTAGGGGGCGGTGTTGATTATTTATTAAGAATATAGGTGATTTTTTATATTAAAAATTTCATAGAAATTTTTTTTTAAATTTTGATATATCAAGGGGGTCAAAATGAATTTAACCGAATAAGTAAATAAAATTTCTCCAATCTTGACATGGAAAATTCCATCTCCTTGTATTCATTGTCCTAAAATCTCGCAAATACAGCTTATATATTTAATTTAAATTTGACTCCCCAAAAAAAATGAATTAACAAAACTATATTACTTATCATAATTAAAAAGAAAGAACAGAAAAAATTTCAAGTTGGTTGGGGTTAGTTAGGTTGTTAGTTAGTTATTCATTTTTCCCATTGCTTTTGGACCTAAACTTACAGACAAGCTCTTTGAATTCACTTCTGAGTAGTTTTGGCAACGGGCGAGTCTGGTGCGGGTTTGCCCTTGCCCGGACCCGGACCTTCCCCTCTTCGTAAACCCCGAACCCGTACCCTGCCTCGCCTGGAAAAACCTCGACCCCACCCGATCCCCTTAAAAGCCCAACCCCGCCAAACTTGTCCCGCAAGCCCACCCCATTTCGCATGATTTTAATTTTTTATTTATTTAATTAAATAATATCAATTTCAATTTAGTAATTTAACATAGATTTTTTTTATCTAAAATGAATTATATAATACAACAAATATATTCGATTAATATTTTATTTTTTCAATAAGTAATATTAATTTATATTTAACCAAAACATTTATCTAATTTTTTAATTTCACCGATAAGTAATCTCCAATTTCAATTAACATCGTTTTAACTAAAATTAATTATATAATACAAATAGTACATTCAACTAATGTTTTCTATAATAATACTAAATATTATTGTAAAGTTAGGTAACCTAACATAATGTTTTTACCTAAAATAAATTATATAATATAAATACTACATCCAACTATTTTATTTTTGATATTTTGCATATAGAGTTGGATATATGCAAAATTATTTAAAAATTTACCTATAACATCATAATTTTCTATTAATAATGTATTAGATATGAATAAATAAATAATAAAAAGTTTTAAAAAATAGACCGGGGTGGGTTCAAAATGGATCCGATACAAAACCCTTAACCAAAGCACTCATGGATCTACTATTGGACGTTGGTTCAGAATACTTTTTATTAATAAAAAATATTCTTATTCTTATTTGATAAATATTTTTATTAGTAAGATTTTTAAATTTTTTATATACTAAAATTATATTAGTATAATGTTAATTTGCATATTTTCTTAATAAAAAATAAAGAGAAGGGTTATTCAGTAAACTTACAAAAAATATTCTTTTCTTCTCAATCTGTTTTTCTAGTACCAAACAAGTAGATGTATGTGAAATTTACTCCACTTCCAATTATACCAAATAACTTGAAGAAAAACTATTATTTTTTTCTTTCCCTTCCCCCTTTTTACTTTCATTTTTCTCTCATTTGAACCAAACAAACCCTTAGTTAACAATAAATCATGTGAAAAAACCTGCAAAAGTCTTAAATGTTGGGCATATGCCTCTAACATGTTGTTTTGAAGTCAGAGCCGACTAATCATGGGTCTTTTATTGATTTCTCTCGGAAAAACATGATTTACCGCTTGAATTTCTTGAAATCCTGCTATCGTAAAAAGACACACCATCAAGGTACTATAAAAAATGAAAAATTTGAGATGAGCATTGATAGGGTTAAATAGATGAGTTATAAAGCATGAGATCAACCATAAAAATCATAAATTACAAAAAAAATAGATAAGTTAAAAGCAGAATGGAGTGCATGCGAACTACACACACTACTACATCTAAAACTACACACTCTTCACATGGAATTCAGGTTGACGCCACGGCCGACGAGGATGAAGATGATATGGTGGCGGGGATAGACGGCGGCGAGTTGGGGAATGTTGTTGACGAACATGGAGGGCAGGCAAACAGCAACAATGCAGCAGCGACTGATGACAAATTGGACGGGAAAGATGCGCCGGCGATTAATCAGTCCGCCATGGAGTTTCAGTTTGCAGATTTTATTGTTTTGGCCAATAGAGTAATCGACAAAGGGGATACGAATCTGTTCGTGCACTGAATGATATCCACTGGCGTTGGACAGTGAAATATGGAGAAAGCGACAGGAATTCGTAGGAGTTGTTGTTTCGCCGTTTGGTGCGCTTAACGGCTGAACAGGCGGCGGAGCATCCTCTTTGCTTGGCATCGTCGTTGCAGATCTCTGAGAATAGGGCTACTGCAGATTTGAATCTGAGGGTCGTTGTGGTGCTGGTAGCGCCACAAGATGAAACTGCCATGGTTGGCAGCTAATTACTCCTAGCCCAACAACAACTGGGAGGTACGTTCAGATCTGATAATTACCTTACTCTTTCACCAGATTTTATCCCAGTGTGCAGAATGTCTGGCAACACAACATTATTGGAGTGCCTATGTACTCGATTACGCGGAAACTAAACGCTTTAGAGCTAGTATTCCAACAGCAACGGCGCAATAAAGGAGATCTTTTGGAGAATGTACGCGTGGCTAAAGGATTCCTTGAGGAAGCATAGATCTTGGTTAGCTCTGATAGACAGAATGACCTCTTTCTACTCCTGGAACACCTTTGTCGTTTGGTATACGCCAAGGAGGCAAAAATGGAACAAATAATGTTACAGCAACGAGCTAAGATGCAATGGATGAAGGATGGGGATCAATGCTCATGAGTCTTCTTTTGCAAGATAGCTCAGCGACGTGCCACTTAGAGAATCTTGCAAATAAATGATGAACATGGGACCACCTACTCAGAGCCAGGAGCGGTTATTCATGAGTTTGTCTCCTTCTACTAGGCTCTGTTAGGCGGAGAAAGACGGAGGCAGGTGATAGATATCCGATATCTGAGGCCATGGGCTAGACATGTCCTTAATGAGGAGGAAGGACTTCAGCTCCTTACACCCGTCACTGCAGTTGACGTCAAACAGACAATGTTTGACATTGTTGAAGATAAAGCACATAGACCTGATGGGTTCTCATAGGTTTTTAATTAAGCTGCCTGGCCAATCGTGGGTCTGGAGATTATGAAGGCAATCTTGGAGTTCTTTACCACGGGAAAACTGCTGAAGCAAATCAACACCAAACTTCTGGCACTTATCCCTAAGGTACATGCCCCTATGATGGTCACAGATTTTCGACCTATTTCGTGTTGTAATATTTTATATAAGATTATTGCGAAACTTATTGTACAAAAGTTGAGTATGTGTTGGATAAGTTGATAAGCCCTTTTTCAGGCTGCCTTTATTCCTGGTCGTAGTATTGCAGATAATATACTATTAGCACAGGAACTATTTACAGGCTACAATCAAGCACGCCTACCTCCTAGATGTGCACTGAAAGTGGATATCCAAAAAGTTTAAGACACGGTAGAATGGAATTATCTACTTGCAGTGTTACACCTGTTTGTATTCCCGACTATGTTCATTAGGTGGATAGAGGAGTGCATCACGACACCCTCGTTTTCCATCGGGTTGAATGGGAAACCTCAGGGTTTCTTTACGGGATCGAGAGGGTTACGGCATGGGGACCCTTTAACGCCATATCTGTTCGTTCTCGTAATGGAGGTTCTGCATTTTATTCTTCTGCAGATGATTGATCAAGACATGCATTTTTCTTTAATTAGAAATGTGAGCCTTCTCGATTATTTTAGCTTGGATTTGCAGATGATCTGTTGTTGCTCCGCAAAGCTAATATGCACTCTATAGGGGTCTTTAAGCAGGGGTTGGACCTATTCGACTGCTGGTCAGATCTCCGGCTTAATGTGCATAAGAGCCATCTTATAATTTCTCGATCTGCACAAGGGATACGGGAGCAGCTATTAGTGATGCTTGACTTCCAGGAAGGGCACCTTCCAAAGAGGTACTTGGGACTTCCTCTACTTTCCTCTAAATTATCGTTAACAAACTGCTAGCCTTTATTATTGAAAATTGATCAATGCATTAGAGGTTGGGAAGGAATGAGATTATCATATGATGGGAGGGTATAGATTATTAAATTTGTACTTATGGCGTTAAGTATATATTAGGCTTCTACGTTCATCCTACCTAAAGGTGTTATAAGTGAGATTGAGAAGCGTCTGAGAGCTTTTGTGTGGAAGGGCACAACGACCAGTGGATATGCCAAAGTAGCATGGAGGGATGTCTGTAGGCCGGCGTCGGAGTGGGGTCAGGGCCTAAGGGACATCGCTACTTTAAACCGTGCGTTAATGAGCAAGAAGCTGTGTGATGTTATTCGATGTGATAGAACATCAATCTGGGTAGAATGGTTATTTAACGGGTGGCTACGTGATAAATCTGTATGGACGGTCACTAACAGTGGGGGTTCTTTGGGCTGGAGGAAACTCCTTCGACTACGCCCCTTGCTTCGATCGATGGTGAACTATCAAATTGGTGATGGGAATTCATTTTATCTGTGGCATGATCCATTGCATCACCTTGGTCCTCTTATTGAGAGATTCCCACGGGGTCCACGCCTGCTTGGGCGTAGGACAGCAGACAAGCTCAGTAGTGTTATTATGGAGCATTATGGAGGGGCAATGGCATTGGCCTCTCATTATGGACATTAAGTGTTTGGAGATTTTGCATGCATTGCCAATAATTCATGGCGAGAAAGATCGCATTATTTGGCGATTCGAGACGGGAGGACCCACAGTTGCATCTCTTTACAGGCTATTGGACCCACCGTGACCCAAGGCAGGTTGGTCTTCACTATTCTCGGGTTTTCTGAATATCCCCAGGCATAATTTCATCCTATGACTTGCGATTTTTTGGAAAAACTATCCACAGCTGATAAACCATGGCTATCATACTTAGACGCCTATATATCATGTGATTGGGCGCAATAGAGACATATACTCATCTATTCTTTCGATGTTGTTATACCAGAAGATGCCTGACAGCGATTCGACAGCTTGTTCAATTTGAATGGCCTAATAGAGAATGGCCACGGGATGTTGAGTGGGCTGCAAGGAAATGGAGAGGAAAACATATCATTAACTTGACTTATCGTGTACTCCTTGCTGCTTGCATTTACCTCATTTGGAGGGAACGGAATTCAGATGCTTTGAGCATACGGAGCGACTACCGAGCATCATAACCACCATTATTGTGGAAGATAGTAGATAGAGGATTATCAGTGTTAATTTATCTCGTTCTGTTAGTTCATGTGAGTTATATAGATTATGGCGTATCCCTTGGCCTATCGAGGGAGAAACCACCAATTGAGCATTGTTTTACTGTACGATCTTGTTTTATTAATGAAACTTATATTTATCAAAAAAAATAATAGATAAATCCGACATAGATCTAAAAGATTATATATTTGGTCTAAACCTTTTACAAGAACACGTGTTTTGGCTACATTAAAGGAAAAGTAACGAAAGCAGTGAAAGCGGAAATTAAACTGAATTTAAAATCCAATTAATAGAGCGTACTTCTTGATTTTTTGAGCGTTTGATACTTAAAAAGACAAATAATAAATAAAAAATGCATAAATGATTTTTGTGGCTTAAGGTAGAAAGAAACAACTATTAAAAATGCAAACCATGAAATTATACCATTTAGATTTTGTCCGAATCTGCTTTGCTCGTTGTTCCTTCTCCGGATCTGCATTCACGCAAAGATCAACTTAGACCTCCTCTTCCTTCATCCATATCACACGTCGGAAGCATAATTTTCAATACCACTGTTAGATGACTTAAGATCTGGCAGTAGAAATGATTTTTATTGAACAAAATGGATTCGATTCTCACTCTCAAATTATTGAATCAGATTTAATTAGCTTTTTCTTGAAACTTGTTCAAGAAGAACTTGATGGAGAAGGGAAGAGAGAGTAGTGGATGGATTGTGAGAGATGTAGAGTAGAAAGAAAAAGCTAATTTTTCAAAACACTGAGATGAGAGATGTTGGGAAAAGTAATACACTTGGTATACGTCATCACGGCCGAGTGGGGTCTGTAGAGGAGTCGTCTCAACTCCTCTTTTGACCTAGTCACTCTCAAAATCGGCTAGGACTTTATTTAGGCGGATCGAGTTTGGTTTAATTCAACAACTAAATCAATTCCAGCCTAGCAAAGGTCCATCTGATTTTTATAATTGACCTAATTAATTTTAAGACCCAATAGGAGTCGAATAAATTTATTTATTATAATTAAATAGATTAATGTTCGAGTCCAATATTTAATTAATATAATTAATATAATTAATCAAACAAATTAAATTGTGCTATGCCCCAACTTTTTTTGAGGGAAAAAGCGGTTGGAATATATATTGCTAGCAAAAATAAAGTTAGTACTAGGCAACAAGACAAGCAATAAAACTAGAAAAAGGAAGTCAATAATACTAAAGCCCTAGTTAACAATCCAAGCTGCTAAGCCCAAATTTAATTAATGCAATTAATTAAATTCTGACTACACTTCTCAAGACATATAATAACCAAATTAAAGACACAGTCATCTTTTATCAAGCCCAAGATACAAACCATTACAAGCCCAATACAAACCATCTTTTTTTTTAAATAGAGCAATGTTTACATTCCAGTTTGAAAAGATAAATTACTTCATTTTAAAAAATATAGGGAAGTATTTTGCTATTTTTTTTATAAAGAATAATTTGTTCATTTGCAATTCTATTTACAGTAGGTTGCGTGCATTTTAGTTTTCATTATTATATACACTCGTGTGTTATTAATCTTAATTTATTGATTTGTCAAGTAATTTTGTCTTGAGATTTCTTTAGTCACTAAAGTTAATACTTTCATTTTTGCGTTACCTTGTGTTCATTTTTTTTTTCTTTTCATTGTATTTTATAAAATCAAACTTTGAAATTTTAAAATTATTTATTAATTCTGTGCTGTTGATATGATAAAGTTTATGTCCTCATTTTATGATTGTATTATGATACTTTTATTACACTTTCTAGTATCAATATAACTCTTATATATTGCAAGACTCAACCAATTTTATGCAATTTACTGCTTAAAATCCTTTATTGTTTGA
Source organism: Sesamum indicum (assembly GCF_026168435.1). Classification (NCBI taxonomy): domain Eukaryota; kingdom Viridiplantae; phylum Streptophyta; class Magnoliopsida; order Lamiales; family Pedaliaceae; genus Sesamum; species Sesamum indicum. Next base: position 4,667,518 of record NC_142660.1, on the reverse strand, counting down.
TTGATTTCATGCAATTTGTCCCAGAAAAATCCTCCTAAAATCTCATTATAGCCAAAATCATGTCAAAATTTCAATTTTTGACTAACTTTTAAACTTAATCTATCACTTATACGCTTCATGAACAAGTGTAGGGTGATGGTTTCAGATCCCATCAGATATGTGAGTAATTGACTCACTTTATATGAGTTTATTATAATCTATTTCAATATTATTCTTTATTATATTCATATATGAATTGAATATCGATATATTGTCTAACTGATGCATTGGCGATCAATTTAGTAAGATATTGATATTATCATATAATTATCATTTCAATATACATACATACATATATATATAAAAACAGTAGATTCACCCAGAAATTTACAAGATAGAATTAATTTCCCTTCAATATTAGCATTGTTTGATAATTTTTAAATTTCACTAATTGATGGATTAAAAATGCTAAATGTATAAATAAAGGATGAAATTTAATGCTAATAATTGTACCAAAAATATAGATTTTTTCTTATAAAGAGATTTTGTGTATGCACCGCCCCGAGGATGGTGATGGCACGAGTGTGGATGGTTGTATGGGTGCATTGGATACTGTAATTTGGATTTGTTTGAATTTAATTGAGTATGGTGCCCTCCGACAATACTATGGATTATATAAAAACAGATTTTGTACGTGCTAATTTTGGACAAATTTAGAAATTTGTATCAAAATTAATGAAGATAATAGATCAAATAGTATGTTTCATTTTATGAAGGTCTAAAGCACCAAACACCTCTAATTATACGACCAAAAATTTCAATAGAGCCTCTATAATATTCAAATCAAAATGATGCCACCAATCGACCTTATTATCCAAACGTAACACGATCTTCATCTAGAATTACTTGATAACTAAACATTCAGCTTGGTCCATAAATACTTGTAAACATTCTCTGCGTATTTTAAGATATTAGTGCTTAATAATTTTTATTTGATATGAAATATTTATTTTAAAAAAATATATGTGTCATTTAGACATGGAAAGTAGAGAAAAAGTAGGAAAACAATAAAATAAGAAAATCAATAAATTACTAAACAGTTTAGCGAAGTTAATCATTAAAGGCTTCCCATGAAGAACGTGGCCTTGCAGACCTTGCCTCGCCAACTTCGTGCCCTCAATTTCTTTAAAGTACACAAAGGCGTAGAGACCAAAGGGGAATGAGTTAATGCTGATTACTTCTCCCTGAGCGAAAAACAGAGATTTAAACTCACAATCTGTCACTTTTGGTGACAAAATGCCGGTCCACAAGTTATTGGATGGATGGATCATCCTCTGAGAATCTTTTATGGTGCATCATGGTTCTTTGTAGCTCCAGCTGTTGATTTTATACGTGATGCCATTAAATGGGTCATGTACAGAGAACAAGATAAATGATAGGTCGTCGGAGATTCCGATGTGACTGAAAAGCGAAATAGAAAGAGATTAGTGTGCAATGGGGGGGGGGTGGACTGGGGTTTTGTAAATATTTAAAAATATCATAACTTTCATTGTGAATTAAATTAAAATTCTAAATTGGTCCTATATGTTATTTATTAAAAACATTCTTGTGTTTCTAATCTAAATTTGTTCATTTTTCAAGCAAATTTGTCTTGGAATTTCTTTGATACCAAAGTTAATTATTTCATTTTTGCATTATTTAGTATTAATTTTTTTCTTATCACTATATTTTATAAAAACAGTTTAGCGAAGTTAATCATTAAAGCTTCCCATGAAGAACGTGGCCTTGCAGACCTTGCCTCGCCAACTTCGTGCCCTCAATTTCTTTAAAGTACACAAAGGCGTAGAGACCAAAGGGGAATGAGTTAATGCTGATTACTTCTCCTTGAGCGAAAAACAGAGATTTAAACTCACAGTCTGTCACTTTTGGTGACAAAATGCCGGTCCACAAGTTATTGGATGGATGGATCATCCTCTGAGAATCTTTTATGGTGCATCATGGTTCTTTGTAGCTCCAGCTGTTGATTTTATACGTGATGCCATTAAATGGGTCATGTACAGAGAACAAGATAAATGATAGGTCGTCGGAGATTCCGATGTGACTGAAAAGCAAAATAGAAAGAGATTAGTGTGCAATGGGGGGGGGGTGGACTGGGGTTTTGTAAATATTTAAAAATATCATAACTTTCATTGTGAATTAAATTAAAATTCTAAATTGGTCCTATATGTTATTTATTAAAAACATTCTTGTGTTTCTAATCTAAATTTGTTGATTTTTCAAGCAAATTTGTCTTGGAATTTCTTTGATACCAAAGTTAATTATTTCATTTTTGCATTATTTAGTATTTAATTTTTTTCTTATCACTATATTTTATAAAAACAAACCATGTCAATGACATATTAGTACTCTTTTTGGTTATATATTGCAGAAATCTATCATTTTTATACAAAAATTTACTGCTTAAAATTCTTCATTGTTTTATTGATTTTATGCAACTTGCCCCCAAAACATCCTCCCAAAATCTCTTACTATATTCAACATCATATCAAATTTCGAATTCCTGATTAACATCCTAATTTTCGGTTGATGATATCCTCAAATTCACGCCAGCACATGGCTTGCACGTGCCAATTTCTAACAAATTCAAAAAAAATTATCAAAATGTGTTAGTAAATATAAAAATTCACTAAGACAATATATCAAATTGTAAGTTTCGCTTTTTGAAGGTTCAATAACGACAAATACCTCTTATTATAGGACAAAATTGTCGATCCACAAGTTGTTGGATGGATGAATCTCCCGCTGCAAATCTTTGACAGCCACATCGTGGTATTGTGTGTCTTCCACCTCTGATTTTACAGGTGGTGCCATTAAACAGGTTAAGTACAGAGAACAAGACAAATGATGGGTCTCGGAGGTTTTGATGTGAATGAATAGTTGAATAGAAATAGATTTTTTTGCAATGGGTATGTGTTGGTGTGAGGTTCTGTAAGTGTACGGGGGTTGGTTACTGCAGTCTTTTGTTAGATTTATCTGAATTTAATGGCATTTGATAGCTCCTGGTTGTACTCTATTATTCACCCAAAATTAAATTAAAATTCTAAATTGGACCTATATATTATTTATCATAAACATTCTTATGTTTCTAATTTTAATTTGTTGATTTTTCAAGCAATTTTATCTTGAAATTTCTTGACTCTAAAGTTAATGCTTTCATTTTTGCATTGCTTAGTCTTCAATTTTTTTCTTATCATTATATTTTATAACATCGAGCTTTGAAATCTTAAAATGATTTATTAATTCCATGTTATTGATATTATAAAGTTTATGTTTTCACTTTTATGATTGTATTATGATAATTTTATTACTCTTTCTATTATCATTGTTACTCTTTTTTTTTATATATTGCAGGAGTCGACCAAATTTTTACAATTTACTGCTTAAAAACTCTTCATTGTTTTATCGATTTGATGCAATTTGTCCATGAAAAATCCTCCTAAAATCTCATATTATAGCCAATATCATGTCAAATTTCGAATTCATGACTAACTTCTAAACATTTAGTCAACGACATCCTCAATTTTACGCCCGTGCTAATTTCGATCAAATTTGGAAATTTCTTTCAAAATGTCTTTGCAATAGCAAATTTACTAAAATAATAGATAAAATTATAACTTTCACTTTTTGAAGGTCCAAAACGCAAAATACCTCTTATTATAGGACAAAAAAATTCAATAGAGTCTTTATAATATTCAAATCAAAATGATGCAATTAATCAACCTTATTACCATAAGATCTTAATCCTGAATTGCTTGATAACTAAATATTCGGCTTGGTCCACAAATATTTATAAATATTTTGTGTGTATTTTCCGATATTAGTGCTTAAAAAGCTCATTTAATTTGCGGCATTCCTTTTAAAGAAGTTTATATATCATTTTAGACATGGAATGCAGCGAAATTACAAAACAAATAATATATTTAAGCCTTCAAAAACAGTATTTACACTAACAAAAAAGAATAAAGAAATCATGAAATAAAAAAATTAATAATCACCAACCTGTTTACGAAGTTAATCATTAGAGGCTTCCTATGAAGAATGTGGCCTTGCAGGCCTTGCCTAACCATCTTTGCGCCCTTGATTTCTTTAAAGTGGACAAAGGCTTAGTGATGAGAGGGGAATGAGTTAATGCCGATCACTTCTCCATGAGCGGCAAATGGAGATTTTAACTCAGAATCTACCACTTTTGGTGATAAATTGATGATCCATAAGTTATTGGATGGATGAATCGTTAGCTGCAAATCTTTTACGACTGCATTGTGGTTCTATGTACCTTCTGCCGCTAATTTTACAGGTGGTGCCATTAAACGGGCCAGGTACAGAGAACAAGATAAATTATAGGTTGTAGGAGGTTCCCATGTGAATGAAAAGCTGAATAGGAAGAGATTTGTGGTGCAATTGAGATATGATAGAGCGAGGGTTTGTAATTAAGTGCATGGGCAGGTGGTTACCATAATATTTTGTTGGATTGTTTTGAATTTAATGAAATTTGGTGGCTCCTTGTTGTACTCTGTATTATTTGAAATTATAAAATTATTTATTAATTTCATGTTATTAATATGATGAAGTTTATATCCTCACTTTATGATTGTATGATGATAATTTTATTACTCTTTCTATTAACATTATTACTCTTTTGTGTTATATAAAGCAGGAGTTGACCAATTTTACAATCTACTGCTTAAAATTCTTCATTGTTTTATTGATTTTATGCAACTTGCTACTGTAAAATCCTCCTAAAATCTCTTATTATAGCCAACATCATGCCAAATTTTTAAATTCCTTGCTAACTTCTAAACCTTCGGTCAACAATATCCTCAAATTTACACCAGCACATAACTTGCATGTGCTAATTTTGGACAAATTTGAAATTTTCTATCAAAATATGTTAGCAAATCGCAAAATTTACTTAGTTAATAGATCAAATACAAGTTTCACTTTTTGAAGGTTCAATAGAGCCTTTATAATATATTATTCAAAATGTCTAAAGGTAACACGATCTTAAAAATTACTTGATAACTAAATATTCAACTTGGTCCATAAATATTTGTAAATATTCTCTTCAAAAGATAAATATTTGTAAAATATTCTATATTTTTTTTTTTAGATATTAGTGCTTAATAATCTCATTGATATGCAACTTTTCTTGTATACAAGTATATGTGTCATTTCAGACATGAAAAGTAGAAAATTGAACTGTTAGTATGTTAGAATTTCATATGATTAACAAAAGCACTCCCCCATAATGTATGATTTGCTACAAGTTCTTTTTCTTTTTCTAATCAGTGCTTAAACCATTAAGAGATAAATCTGCTAGTTATAAACAGATTCAAGTTGTTCAATCAAAATTAGCATTTCAATAGGTGCATCATATTTTAGAAAATATAGCACGCACTGCAAAAATAGAATATTGAAATGCATCATTCTTCATTAATCGTTCTTCTTACCCTGTTAGTTTCAAAAAATTGAAAATAGAATCTATAGAAAAACAACGGCTCCTAGTTCTTTGAGCATGTCGAACCACCAAATATCTATCTTAGATTGGATTGAACAACTAAATTTGTACGACCCATAAATTTAGCAGCACTCAACTAATTACTGTGAAATCATAGCTCTATTTCGACTAACAATCCAAAACTCAACACTCTATCAAGTCATTTACGTTCTTATTGTAATCGAAAGGAGAAAAACGAAAGAAGTAATATCTTGGCGTGTGTAGTTGTATCCTGTTTCGTGGAAATAATGGTGATGGCCATGAAAGTGCAGCGACAGTCCAGCATCTGTGGAATCTAGGCTCAAGAAAGAGGAAGACACGTTATCCATACAACACGCTTTTATAAGTGAAAATGCACTTTCTTATGCATATGTATTTTTTATGTGTCCAGCTGTTAATTGTTAAGTTTGACAGATGTCCATGTTGATTGGGGTTCAAGGTCGAGACCGAGATAACCAGCCTGAAAAAGTCCACCGCTAGTATTCATGGTCGGTCTTAGGGCAGTCTTGCAGCTCTAAGTGTGCCCCAATTGTGTTCATTTTTAAACCCAAGTTCAGTCCATGGACCGTCCCAGTTGAGACCTGAACCAAGCCCAAACCAATCCGGCATTAGGTACGCATGTGTTTGTTTTTTGTTTTATGATATTGAAGTGTTCTTATACAGAATTACTTAAATTTATAATTATCTTATGAAATAAATAAATAATAAATTAAATCACATAAAAATTTATGTATAGAAAAATAATAATTAAGAATATATAATCTTATTAAAAAAAGGCCCAACAAGCCCGATCCAAGGCCAGGTGGTCCCGAGCCACTAGGTTGGGCACCCAAGTATTGATTCCTAGGACCAGCATGGTCCCAAGTAGGCCTAGGCCAAACCAACCCACTTTTTAATTGGTTCAATCCGGTCTTGGGTTGGGTTAGCCAAGCCTGGCCTATTGTGCATCTTGAGTTGGGGTTAGTTAGGTTTTTAGTTGATTATTCCTTTTTCCGCGCTATTTTTGGACCTATTTTTAAAGTCGAGCTTCCTTGAGCTCACTACTGAGAATAATTGAATACAATCAATACACAGGAATTTTTGCTCATAACATTCCATGGCTTCAACAAATTTTTTCACTACAATTGCAGTTTTCAACATGGTATCAGAACCTTCTTTTGAAGGTCTCTGCATACTTCTCTCATCAATGTACAAACTATGTTCGATTATATTCCTCAATGGCGCCTAGAGGTTCAGAGGCAATGGAAGGGAATGTTGTGGAGACTCAGACTGCTCTGGTGAATCAAAGTGCAATTGTAAACCAAAAAACAGTAGATATGACTCTTACTAAAAACACCGAAAAATGCGAGTGGATCGGCCCAAGAATGCGCAAATAGAAGCGATAATGCGGAAATTTGGAAATAAAAACCAAACATAATAAAACCATAATTCCAAGGGGTGTACCCTTGGAGTTTTTGAGGATTCGATATAGTTGATCACAATGCCAATAACTTAAATGGGGCTAATGGTAAAAGAAAAAAAAATGAGAGGCACATAAATCATAAATCAAAACTTACCTCTTTGATTTGATTTACTTCGAACCTCTTTCTTTTGGTTTGTTCACACAATGCTTCAACGTAGAGGCCCTCTAAAGTTATGTCCATACCACACCAGAACTGGGATCCCTCAACTCAATTTGCTAGAAAAAAAATTGGAATAAAAAAAACAGCAAGTGTGTATTGGAGAGGGGCGGCCGAGTGGATGTATTAGAGTGTGTCTAGGTTCATCCTATCATCCATAAGGTAATAAAATCCGATATTTCAAATAAAGGATGACTAATATAGCACTTTCCAAAAGTGAATTTGTTAGTCAATAATTTCGTTTTTTAAGATTTTCCACCAACTTAGTTATGGGCTTGCATTGGCCGATTTTATTAAATAAAATACAAGGCCCAATAATTCTAATTAAATCTAATTTAATTGAAGCCAACTTAATTATGCCCATCATATATATAATCAAATTAAATATACGAGTCCAATAAGTTTTTATTAATTAATAAGTCTAACTTATTAAATAATAAGGACAAACCCAATATAAATTAATCTTATTAATTTATTCTTAGGCTCCTCCATCCAATGGACCCCTCTCATTAATAAGTAATTCAATTACTTATGAAATTAATTTCTAATTAATTCGCCGTCCCTTCTCAGTGATTTGTGTTTGACTCTTTAGGTTCACCTTTCAGCTAGACTATGGCTGGTGTTAAATACTATTATTAATTAAATCTAATTTAATTAGTAATTCTCCATCAACCCTTCATCAAGAAAGCCCATCACCATGGGTGGCCGTTTAGCAATCGTCCATGGCACTAGAGACTAGGCGAATATCCATATGAACTTTTAGACTCTCGAATCCATACGGGTACGGTCCTTCTGTCTCCTATCTGTCGGCCTTAGTCTAGGGCATGGAATTGGGTGTCGGTTCTCATCCTCGACTAAGCGTCTATGCTTAATACTTGAGATCGCGTTACGCCAAATTGCTCAACATAGGAACCTCTTTTTCCTATTCGATCAATTAATAGCCACAATTTTATAGAGCGTAAATGCATCTCCAAGTGCATCGGAGATACCTCTGTCACGTTTTGACAGGGGACAAATCATCTTTTTGGAACTCACCGTTCTCGCTACATGCTTTGACTGTACTGGACAAAGCTTATGATGACCATGTTTGGGACGATCACCTCTCGCACAAATCCATGATACAATCATCGCATGCACGTGACTGTGTAATTTCTCAAGTCTGAGGACTACTCTTGTACTATCGAAGCTAGGAATTCGAGTCATACCAACCAAGGCTCCGAGGCTTCCATATGACCATCCACGTGAGTCAGTTCAGTCGATTCGACACCTAGCCAGTCGATCCATTAAGATTGCATAGACGTCCCACGTCTGTTGCCGATGAAACACGACACTCATCAAATCAATGCGACTCTTAGTGCAAGTCTTCATAGAACACTCACTGCCCATTCTCGAGGTCCTCGACTTGGAACATTTCAGACCCAACCCTAGACAGTTAGTCTCATGACCGCCATCTAATGCGCAGTCCAACTGTTGTACGATTGTTAAAGTGGTCTATGGGCTTTGTTGTGATGTTTGAAAGAAATGCAAACAAATGTGTAATGAGCACAACAAATGAAATGCCAATTGTCAATACTCATTTTATTCACTATATAGTGTTATATAAAATTGAGTTACTGGCAGAATAGATTACAAGTGTGCCAATCTAATTGGCTATCAGGTCACATATTCTAACAATTACAGCTTTATTCATCCGACCATCCTACCTGGATAGCAGCTCTTGCTGCGAAAATGAAGCTGGAATTTATATATATGGAAGCTTGGTCAAACCTGCTGAAGTTTCAGAGGAGTTTAAGAAATGGAATTGTATTCATTCCATGTTGACAACTTGGATCCTAAATTCTATTTCAAAAGATATAGTTGAGGCATTCATGTATGTTAGTTCAACGAGGGATTTATGGATGGAATTAGAAGCTCGATATGGAAAGAGCAATGGTCTATCAATCTATCAATTACAACGTGAGATCAGATTCATCGTGCAAGGAAATATGTCGGTGACAAATTACTATACCAAATTAATGAAATTATGGGATAAGTTGGCCTGCTTGGCACCAACTCCTAAATGCGCAACTGTTGGACACTACCACTTGTGATGGAAATAAACGTAATAAACTTTCATTAGTCCATTTTAGTTGTAACTCCAGCCTATCTTAGGCAATATCATGTAATAATGACGTTTGGTATAACGGACAAGGCCATTTGTCCAAGAACTCAATGAAGCATATTTCTTCTACTACCCTGATCTCACAGGTTGGTTGTTACCTGTGGATGACGTGCAGGCGACTAGGGGATGTTGGCCAACACGTAGCGACGATGGAGCGCAACCTTGGGCGCGAGTAGAAGCTAATATGCGGAGCAGAGTGCTTTGATGTGTGGAGCAGAGTGCTTTATCCTAAGAGATGTTGAAAAGTGCACTTCTCGGGCCTTTGAGTGTTCTACTCTTGGAACAAAAAATTATTTTCTTGAGCCTATTATAAGGGGGACATGATACGGTAAGCCACAGCCGGTCCTCCCCGTGCACGACGGCGGTACATGAGAAGACGTCTGCACTAAATGAGCATCTCTTAGGGGCATGATGGGGGCCTTGAGGAGCCGGTTCTAGGCAACTCATGAGAGGAGCGCTAGAGTCCCCGAAGGGCTTGGAAACCTGACGGGCAGCGTAGGGCTAGGATGGCCTACGTTGGGCCCGAGACTGCCGAGAGGCTCCGTGTGATGTGCAAGGTTGCCCCGCGGGCTGCGGGATATCTGGGGCAACACCTCTCGTGTGAATGGGTGATCGAGGCAAGCATTCAAAGACCTCGTGATCCAATTCATGGAATGCCGGATGATGGTTGGGCATCACCTTTGGGGCCGCACAGGCGAAAAATATATGAGAATTATATTCTGTTGCATTCAAGACGAGCACGCCTGTGACAAGTTGTATCAGAGCCTTGTTGCCTTCACGAGACGAGGTGAATTGCGAGCCTGGAGGATGAGAACTTCCAGTTGAGAGTTATGCCTATCTGATTGGGCACACGCGTTCTACCTGAAGTAGAGGCGAGTTGGTATCAGTTGAGATCGTCAGTTGGGACAAGATCAGGCCGTTTCACAACGTTTGGTTTTAGGGGACGTCTACTGCGGAGATCATGTTGGGTAGAGTCCTTTGTGCGCGTTTAGGCTGTTTCAGAGAGCAAGCGGCTACGGTCCAACTTCGTTGTTGTTGGTTGGCAGGTGAGGGAGCGCTGCAGATGTGTGGGCGAGCTGTCAACCGTAGTGCAGAATTTTCTTTTCAGCAGATTGATATTCGAACTTCAGAATTCACTTGGCTTCCCTGAGTGAGAGGGGGACATGCCGATGCGTCGGGTGGACTGCGAGAGCCATGTTTGTGAATGAGGGTAACAACTATGTGTGTGGATTGCCGCAAGCCAGGAGGCGGTCTACGCGGTGTGGCTGTTTTGGTGGGCGAGATACCACCTTGAGCTGACAGGGGTGGATGAAGGGCCATCTTCTCAGTCTGAAGAACTTCCATGAGGAGAAGGACGCGCTGAATGTTCAAGAGCCGAAGCACAGTGCACATGAGGTGCATGAAACGAGCCACACTTAGGATTGTAAGGAGTGGACGTTGAGACCCTTTTCCTTTGTGGGCAGTTGTCAGTGCGAGCCATGTGTGGCCGAGTAGAGTTTTGGGATGAAATGCTATTGTGGTAGATGAGGGTGCGATTAGAGGAAGACGACACGCTTGAAAAACCAAGGATCATAGGCATCCGTTATGTGTGAAAGAAAACTTGTCCAGAGCTTGAGTGGGAGCAGCCCACTAAGCTGTATGTTGGGTGCTCATTAGGAGCACGAGTTCGAGCACGATTGTGAACATTCCTCGACGGGATTCTTACACCATAATATGGGCTCTTTGGTCTAAGATTTCTGATTAGGACTATCGTGTGGATATTTGAGTGGAGCAGTAGGCTTCATCGATACCAGGAGCAACAGGCTCCATTGGCACCATGTGCGGCAGGCAGGTCAACAAGGATTGGGAGCGGGAGATGCCAACCTTGTTAGTGCTGTGGAGACGGGAGTTGTACATCCCATTCTTGTTTGTAATCGGACCGATGCGAGACTGGCGTTTAGAGTTGCTGCCGAACGGGGATTCAGAGATCCTATCCTTGCAGTTTCGGTCAAGCGCTCGGGACGAGACAACGAGATTGTGTTTTGCGGTCCATGAGCGGCGTGGTTCCGGCAGTTGGGCAGGTGGGCCCATGATTTGCGGTCGAGCTAGGAGAAGCTTGGTCGTTAACTAGATTTGGGACAGGCAGGTCCTATTTCCGTGGTGGGTTGAGCGGCAACCCTTTTTCATGTTAGGTCCACGAGCGGCGTGGTTCCGACAGTTGGGCAGGTGGGCCCATGTTTTGTGGTTAAGTTAGGAAAGCTTGATCGTTAACCAGATTTGGGACAGGCGGGTCCTATTTCCATGGTGGGTTGAACGGCAACCCTTTTTCATGTTCGATCCATGAGGGGCGTGGTTCTGACAGTTGGGCAGGCGGTCCATGGTGTGTTTGCAAGTGTTCGAGTGTAGTCTACCGCAGAGGCGGGTCCGCGTGTTGCCTATGGCAACAACACATCGAATGGGGGAGTGAGTGTGAAGTGTAACGCTGCCGGAACTCCACACTTCCGTTCCAAGATCAATCCGAGTGTATTCGAGGCACTGTTTTGAGGGACAACACAAACTCCACACTTCCTTCGTTCCAGATCAATTCGAGTGTATTGAGGCACTATCTTGAGGAACATTGGGGATTTCATAGGCGCACTTGACAAGAGTTGGAGCACAGTTAAGGGAAGCGACTGTAGACGAGTACACAGACTTCCAGCTTGAGGCGATCAAGCGGGTGTATAAAGGCACTGTTTGTTGCGAGCTACCCGACACCATAGGAAGAGAGTGTAGTGAGAGGCACAGACTTCTGTACAGGTTTAGTGTTGATTGAGTGCATCAGAGACACTATGTTTTGTGGAGGAGCAGCTTAGCGTCGCCTCGAGGAGATCTCGTGTTGTGCTGGAGAGGCACTTCACGATTGGAGCGCTCGAAAGAGCAAGAGGTCGGTCGAGTGTCGCAAGATACTCAGAGAGTATTGGGCACCGCATACACCTCAATCCTTCGTGTATGTGTTGATGAGGACGTCAACATATCGAGTGGGTGAGGGTCTCACAGGTTGGTTGTTACCTGTGGACGACGTGCAGGCGACTAGGGGATATCGGCCAGTACGTAGCGACGCAACCTTGGGCTTGAGTAGAAGCTAATGTGCGGAGCAGAGTGCTTTATCCATGGAGATGCTGAAAAAGTGCACTCCTCGGCTCTTTGACTGTTCTACTCTTGGAACAAAAGATTATTTTCTTAAGCCTATTATAAGGGGGACATGATACGGTGAGCCACAGCCGGTCCTCCCCGTGCACGAAGGCGGTACATGAGAAGACGTCTGCACTAAATGAGCATCTCTTGTGGGCATGATGGGGGCCTTGAAGAGCCGGCTCTAGGCAGCTCGTGATAGGAGCGCTAGAGTCCCCGAAGGGCTTGGAAACCTGACGGGCAGCATAGGGCCAGGATGGCCTACATTGGGCGCCGAAACAACCGAGAGGCTCCGTGTGATGTGCAAGGTTGCCCCACGGGCTGCGGGATATCTGGGGCAACACCTCTCGTGCGAATGGGTGATCAAGGCAAGCATTCAAAGACCTCGTGATCCAACTTATGGAATGCGCTATCGAGTTCTAGCCGTCCATGGGGTCCGTTGGCTAAGGATAGGCGGTCATGGGTCGACGCCGCACTGTGGGCATATTGTGAAGCCAAAGCCGAAAGGCAAAAAGGCATGTCGGGCATAGCCGTGCGGGAGAACGGCAAGGTGTCGGTATATCGGTCGGGCCTCGGACTTATGATGTTGTCCTACTCGGGTGAGGCATGGAAGGCGGCCATATGTTGTGGTGATGGACGACGACAGAGCCGAACGCCTAGGATGTACCGAGTGAGTTTGGGCATGTGATGGGCGTTGCGGGCGCAAGCGTAGTGCCACAATGCCGAGTTGGAGCGAGGATGCTCGTTGCCATTGAGAAATGCGTTGACAGGTTCCAAGATTGAGTGCGAGACGCAAAGGCACGGGTGCTGAGAGCCTAAGCGAGCACACGAACTGTCGCGATACTCTGATGTGTGCGAAGGCCGGACGAAGGTTGGGCGTCACCTTTGGGGCCGCACAGGTGAAAAATATATGACAATTACATTCCGCTGCATTCAAGACAAGCATGCTTGTGACACCTGGTCTCTACTTCTTACAATGTCATTTATAATATCTGTCCCTTAGCTAAACTTCATAGATTGGCATTTCATTCCAGCAACATTCACTCCAACTCCATCTTTGATCTTATCCATGTCGATATTTGGGGACCTTATAGGTAACACACAATCTCTGGGTGTCAATTTGTTCTCACTATTGTTGATAATTTTAGTAGAGCAACTTGGACATTTCCAATGAGACACGAGACTCTATATCCTACAAAAATTTTGCATCTTGTTCAGACACAATTTGACAAGATAATAAAGTGTGTGAGATCAGATAATGGCTGGAAGTTCTCAACGAGCAATGTCAAAATTCTTTCATATCCCCGGGATCATTCATCAAAAGAGCTTCACGTACACACCACAACAAAATGGAGTAGTGGACCATAAGCATAGGCATCTTCTAGAGGTTGCAAGATCCATTATGTTTCAGGTTTTACTTCTTAGGAAATTATTGGGTGATGCCATTCTTTCAACTACTTATCTCATAAATAAGTTCCACTCTCCTTTTCTTAATTGTAAAACACCATTTCACATTCTATACAACAAGCCAACCTCGTATGAATAACTTAAAACATTTAGTTGTCTTTATTTTGTTTTCAATAAATCCAAATTTGATAGATTTGCCTCTAAATGTATCTTCCTGGGTTGCCCCCTTGTCAGAAAGCCTATAAAGTGTATGATCTCGAATCTTACCACACATTTGTGTCTTGCGATGTTAAATTCCATGAATATGTGTTTCCTTCTGCTCATGTTACTCCTACTCATGCACACTGTGCATTGTCAAAGATTCCACTTACCGCAAATGTTGTTGACCCCATACCTCCGACAAATTTATCCCCACCTAAACCATCTCTCCTACCTTCTTCCCATTCTGATTCTACTACTGTCCCTTACACACAACCTAGACGGCCACAGAGAGACCATCAACAACTATCTTCGCTTTATGACTTTATATGTCATATAGATGATCGTGCCCTACACCAACTCTCAGAAACTTTACCCCTACGTCCTTGAAATTTATGGCATCATTATCAGTTTTGCAGGAACCATGGACTTATAAGCAGGCATCTATTAGTACCCCATGGGTGAATGCTATGAACCAAAAGCTTATAGCTTTTGACAACAATGACATGGACATTGGTCCTTTGGCTAAAGGGAAGAAGACGATTGGTCGTAAGTGGGTTTTAAAGTTCAATTCAAATATGATTATCTATTGATCGATACAAAGCCCGACTAGTGGCCAAGGCCTACACCCAAATTGATTATACTGAGAGCTTCTCACCAATTGCTAAAGTTGTTACAGTGTGCTTCACTTGGGTGTTGTTATAGACTTTCGATGGCCCGTGACCAGATTGTTATAAATAATGACTTTCTTCATGGTCATTTACGAAAAGAAATAAATTATATAATACAAATAACACATCCTACTATTTTACTTTTGGTATTTTGCATATAGAGTTGGATATATGCAAAATGATATATAAATTTACCCATAACATCATAATTTTTTATTAATAATGTATTAGATATGAATAAATAAATAATAAAAAATTTTAAAAAATAGACCAGGGTGGGTTCAAAATTGATCCGATACAAAACCCATAACCAATGCACTCATGGATCTGCTATTGGACGCTGGTTCATAAAACTTTTTATTAATAAAAAATATTCTTGTTCTTATTTGATAAATATTTTAATTAGTTAGGTTTTTAAATTTTTTATATACTAAAATTATATTAGTATAATGTTAATTTCCATATTTTTTTTAATACAAAATAAAGAGAAGGGTTATTCAGTAAACTTACAAAAAATATTCTTTTATTCTCAATATGTTTTTCTAGTACCAAACAAGTAGATGTATGTGAAATTTACTCCACTTCAAATTATACCAAACAACTTGAAGAAAAACAATTATGATTTTCTTTCCCTTCCCCTCTTTACTTTTATTTTTCTCTCATTTGAACCAAACAAACCCTTAGTAAACGATAAATCATGTTAACAAACTTGCAAAAGTCTTAAATGTTGGGCATATGCCTCTAACATGTTGTTTTGAAGTCAAAGAGGACTAATCATGGGTTTTTTATGGAGTTTTCTTTGAAAAATATGATTTGAAGCTTGAATTTTTTGAAATCCTGTTATCGTAAAAAGACACACCATCGGTGTACTATAAAAAATGGAGAATTTCAAATGAGCATTTACGGGGTTAAATAGATGAGTTATAGAGCATGAGATCAACCATAAAAATCATAAATCACAAAAAAATAGATAAACTAAAAAAAAAACGCAGAATGGAGTGCATGTGAACTACACACACTACTACACTTAAAACTACACACTCTTCACACGGAATTCATGTTGAAGCCATGGGCGACGAGGATGAAGACGATCTGGTGGCGGGGATAGACGAAGGCGAGTTGGGGAATGTTGTTGACGAACAAGGAGGGCAGGCGAGCAGCAACAACGCAACAGCGATTGATGACAGATTGGACGGGGAAGATGCGTCGGCGATTAATTAGTCCCCTATGGAGTTTCAGTTTGCAGATTTTATTGTTTTGGCCAATAGAGTAATCGATAAAGGGGATAATGAATTTGTTCATGCACTGAATGATCTCCACCGGTGTTGGAAAGCGAAATATAGAGAAGGCGATACGAATTCGCAGGAGCTGCTGTTTTGCCGTTCAGTACACTTGACGGCTGAACAGGCGGCGGAGCATCCTCCTTGCTTGGCGCTGTCGCTGCAGATCTCTAATAATAGGGCTACTGCAGATTTGAGTCTGAGGGTCTCTGTGGTGCTGCTAGCGGCGCGAGATGAAACTGCCATAGTTGCGCAGGCAATTACTCCTAGCCTACATCGGATACAGAACATTGGAGAAGATGATGATAATGATCCCTGCTGCGCATACAGCAGCCACTGCACAGATTGCGCGGGCGACTGGACAGGCTGAAACTGCTAAAACCGCCGCTGCAGCAGTTTCGGCCTTTAAAGTAACGCTGCCGGAACTACCTACTGCCTACGCTGTTTCTGTTGATGCTGCACCAGTGCATGTGACTGCAGCTGCCACATCACAATTACCGATATCTTCGCCCACCGGAATCTTTGTCGGTGAACTTCATGAATTATTACGATAAAATTCCCAATATTTTCCATAATTCGTCTCGAAAAATATTGACTTATGTTCCACCTATGATGCAAAACGGCAAAATTACTGTACGACCCACGTTGGATATGGTTCGAGATGGTTCACGTCGCTGGATTGCGAGAGCAGTGTGTTAAGTTTTGGGCAAAAGACTACGTCAAATCTATTGGGCCATTGTTAACAGAAGTCACGACCACAGCAAATGAATTTTTCTTCTTCCGATTCAAAACTGTAGTGGCAATGGAAGAAGTTACAGAGGGCGGACCATAGTTGTTCCAAGGACAACCAATTATGTTGCAGAAATAGGAGTCGGGCATGGTCCTATGTAAGCTAAAACATACCCAAGTCCCAATTTGGGTTAACCTTCGACACTTGCCAGTTGAATTGTGGACTAATGATGGCTTGAGTACGGTGGCAAGTGGCATTGGATGACCTCTATCCGGATGCGATCACATGCACATGCACGAGACTGGATTTCGCTTGTGTATGTGTCATGCTTGACATCAATGCCAAACTCCCGAAGAATTTGGTTATTATGTCGCCAACAGAGGAAGGTGGAGAAATTGCATGCAACGTTGACGTAGAATACGAGTGGCTGCCCCCTAAATGCCCCACTTGCATGAGCCTCAGACATGCCATGGAGGATTGCCCGTCCATGAAAGCACCGAAACTGCCGGTGAATGTTTATGTGTAGAAGGCACGAGTGCAGCCGCCCATAGCTGAATCGGGTAAGGCTGTCAAGGAAGACAAGAATAACTCATGTGAAGATATTAATTAGCAGCCTATTGTATCTGAGACTCCGAGTACCCCTGTCGCACAAGGAGTCAACGAAGGAAGGAACAAGGGTAAGGAGTTAGTCATCTTTAATACTTTTGATGCACTTAACTCCCTTGATGATGCAGATGATACCATTTGGTGTCCTAACATAAGCAGTCCCGCCACGGGTGATCCATGTTAAACGCTGCTATGTGGAACATGCGTGGCCTGAACAAAAGGGACCATCAGCCGGCACTGAAAGACGTAGTAACTGAGTACAGGTTATAATTTATTGGCCTTCTTGAAACACGTGTGAGAAATACTAATATTGCTCATATACAATCTTTCTTACTGCCTTAATGGAAGTGGTTTGTTGATTTTGTGTCTGTTGGGAATCATATATGGATTGTATGGGACGATACTATTCTTGATGTTAATGTGATAGAGTTGGGTGATCAATTTGTACACTCTCGTGTAACTGTTAGAGCACTCCAAACGAATGTGATTATTATTCTTGTGTATGGTGCCAATGAAATTGCTGAGCGGCGTGAGTTATGGCGATCACTAAGGATACTTGCGGGTCAGTGTGTGGATGACCCGTGGATAGTAGGAGGAGATTTTAATGTTGTTTGTGACCTCAGTGAGGTGTGTGGTAATTTTGGTGATATCAGATTGGCGATGCTATTGTGTATCGTAGTGGAAAAGAATTGCAGGAAAATGTGAACGAAGATGGCACTAAACATGGGCATGGTGTGAAAAGAAAGCCGAAAAGGAAATTGAGGTCCAACAAGAACAAGCCGAACCTGAAGCGGACCATCCGAAACCTTTGGTAACTAGACCACCCTTCCCAGAAAGATTCACCAAAGCAAAGAAGGAAGAGGAAGAAAAAGACATTTTTGAGACGTTCTGCAAAGTAGAGGTAAACATCCCTTTATTCGATGCCATCAAGCAAATACCCCGATACGCGAAATTTCTCAAAGAATTGTGCACTACCAAGGGTAAACTCAAGAAAAACGAACGGGTAAGTATGGGGGAGAACATCTCTGCAATTCTCCAACGAAAATTACCCCTAAAATCTAAGGACCCAGGTACATTCTCTATACCGTGTAAAATTAGTGTGATTGGAATAAAGAGTGCTATGTGTGACCTTGGAGCGTCTATAAATGTTATGCCCCTCACCATTTTTGAGTCCTTAAATGTTGGTCCCTTAAAGGAAACAGGGGTAGTCATCCAACTTGCAAATCGCTCTGTAGTCTATCCAAAAGGAGTCTTGGAAGATGTTCTCGTACAGGTAAATGAATTGGTGTTTCCCGCTGATTTTTACGTATTGGACATGAGGGAGGAAAACTCCCCTAATTCCACGTCAATCCTGCTAGGAAGACCGTTCCTCAAGACAGCTCGAACAAAAATCAATGTGCACAGTGGAAGTCGCACCATGGACGGGGGAATCATAAGATTCAATATCTATGAATCCATGAGGTATCCAACTGATTTACCTACCGCTTTTCTTTTAGATATTTTTTACCCTCTCATGCAGGATTCCGCAACAATTAACGGCAAGAACCATGTAAAGTACGCATTGGAAAAAAGGCTCACGTTAGAGAAAGCAAAAATTTTGGAAGAAAACATGATCATAGATCTGTTGGTGCAAGAAATAGCTAAATTCGATGGTTATAAAGACGTCAGCTCCTGTCCGAAAACTTATAAGAACAAAGCATTTCACGACAAAATAAGTTCGAGGAAGAATTCTCTCATGAACCTCAAAATTTCCCTTGATCCACACCATCTTTGGGTGAACGACGACGAAGAAGAAAAGAATTTAAAGTGCCCAACTTATTCAAGTTGAGGGACAACAATGTCTAGCCAAAGACATTAAAGAAAGGCGCTTCATGGGAGGCAACCCATGAAATTTCTATCCTTTTCATTTCTCCTTCGTTTGATTTTAGTTTTTGAAATTTTATTCAAGTTTTGCGATGCGTGCCGTGCTTAATGAAGCATCCAAATCTGTTTGGATGGCTAAATTGGACAGATTTGAAGTTTCCACTAAGCGTGCCCACGCTTAGTCGATCTTTCAAAACTGTTAAGCTCACTTCACCAAAACAGATTTGGAGTTTCCACTAAGCGTGCCCACGCTTAGTCGCACCTCGTAGGGTGTTATTCACTTCATTTATTCTTATTTTTATTTTTTTTATTTTATTTACGAAAAAATAATTTTAAAAATTCAAAAAATCAAAAGAAAGAAGGAAATCAGTCAAATCTTTCTATCAGTTCAACATCTTTGACCAATAGTTTTTTTTATCTCTCTCAGCTCACCTATAGCAACTTCAAATCTGCCAAGAACTCTCTATCTCTGTCAACAAAGCCATCTTGCCGTTTGCCGTCGTCGCTCACGAAGTTCTGCTGCTGTTTTGCCATCGAAGAGAACCCAGTTTCATCCGTCGTCGCCGTTCGCGAAGCCACTCGCCGTCTCGCCTCCGACATCGAAAACCGACAACTCAAGTTGCCGTCTTCTATCTCCGTTCAGTCACCATTCACCGTTCACCTTTCGCCGCTGCTCCGACGAAGGAAACCCATCGCAGCCGTTGCTGCGACTCGCACATCCGAGGCCATCCGTGCACGATTTTATCTATCTCTTTTCTCTCATTCTTCTTCTATTATATCTTATCTTCTTCTATTTTTCTTCAATTGAACAAAGATGAGTAGCCGAAAAAGAAGCCGTGAAGAAGGAACCTCCTCCAGATTGGGACCCCATGCCCGTAGCACGCGCTGTGCAAACACACTTCCGCCATCATCTGAAGCTCTTAGCGGCATCCTCAAATTCACAACTCGTATGGAGAAGGGTCGCTCGAAAAATCGCTCGCATAGAAGCCAATTTGATGGGCTTATTTGAACACTTCGGGCTAACACCAAAGCAACCACCCACACCATGACCTTTTCACGACATGCACTCAGGGATGCTTCCTTAAACTCTCTCCTTTTAATTTTTTCTTGAAATGCATGTCATAGTCCACATTGAGGGCAATGTGGATTTTAAGTGTGGGGGTATTATTGTTGAGCATGCTTCTTGAATTAGGTGTTGTTGGTTGCGTGTTGAAAATGGTTGTTGCTCTTGTTGATTGTTGAAACTGCTTGAAAAGATATTTTTGTGCTTGATTTTCTTGATTTTTGATAAAATTAGCTTGATCAAAACTTTTGAAGATTTAGTCTTGTGGAAATTTCTTAGCCTTATGGAATTTTTTTTGCTTGGTTTTGAAAAATTTTGGCATGATAAAACCCTTTCAATTTTGGACTAATCTTTGCTTGATGATGTTATGTGTAAAGAGTACATGTTTTATGTTTGAGGATAATTCACTAGTTGAAAACTTGTTTTACCAAAATGACTTGAGTTAAAATCTTCTGATGTAGGATTAGTGGACTAAAACAAACCTCGTGAGATTTTGAGCTTGATATGTCCATAAAAAAATCTTCATTCTTTCTTGAGAGATTAACACTTCTATGGCTTTGTCTTCCTAGAACCTGCCTTGAACCACATTGAGGCCACACAAATGTGCATTTATTTGGATATGATAAAGGCATTAGAAATCACTTTCGATCTTCTTCAACCACCCAACACATTTTAACATTAGAGAACCCCTTTGAGCCTTTTGACATATTTTGTTGAATAACCCGTCATATACGAACCTATCCCGTTGTTTGTTCAAAATCTTGATTTTGATCCCTCCAAGAACTATTAGAGCATCAAGGGAAATGGGTTTATTTTCAAAAGAACAAGTTCTCAAGAATGGGGGGTTAACCTTTGTGATTTATGTGTTTAAAAGATGTATCTCGAAATGAGTGTGGGGGTTCCAAAATTATGTTATTCTTTACTTTGAGGGAACCGAAATTAATTTTCTTGGTCTATGCCTATCACAAAAAAACGGAGAGGAGAAAAAGAAAACAAAAAAAAAAGAGAAAAAAAGAAAAGAATAAAAAAGAGAAGAAAAAAAAATGTATGAACTCTCCAAAAGGAATAAGAAAGGCATATTTCAAGGAATTGTCCAAAGATCCTGAAGGGAGATGAGTAAACTTTGAGAGCTTCGAATTATTGTTCACTCAAGTTTTTTGTTGCTCTAATTAGTTTCTTGGAATTTAACCTCATTATCCTTTTATCCTACCCCAAACAAAAGCCCCATTACAACCAAAATTAAAGACCTTTTGATCCATATATGTGCATATTTCAAAAGTGGTGGAGATGTGGTGTATAGGCAAGCCTATGGTAAAGCATTGTTGTAGTAAGTGTCGAGAGATACACTTGAGCCATATATACACTTGAGAGAATGGAAAGCGAAGAAAAAATAATCCACTAGTTTTATGCGACTGGTTTTGATAATGGTCAGCACGTGAAAACTTGTTTGATACATGTTGAATTATCTTCTTCGTAAAGTATGTCATTTACTTTGCACATGATTACAAATTTCCTTGAGTAGTTCAAGATTTGGAGGGAATTTTTGAATGCATCTTGATTTTGCTTGAGAACAAGCAAATAGCTAAGTGTGGGGGTATTTGATAACTCTGCGATTGTCATGATTTTATAACGATTTAATCTTTCTTTTTCAGCCAAAACATCCTTAATTATGTGATTTATTTGCATATTCATTAAAAAAGGAAGATATGAGGCAAAGATGGCAAAAATTAAGCTAAAATCGAAATTGAAGGCATCAAAAAGAAAGAAAAAGAGATTACAAGGAAATTTCTGCAGAATTGACTAACCGTGCCCACGCTTAGTGGAGTGGTCAACTCGGGATAAGGAGGATTACGAGTAATTTTCACAATAGATAAAGGAATGAAGTGTTTAGATTTAGAGAGGATTCTTTAAGACTTATCTCTTGTGATGTATTTACCTTTTTAGAGTTAATCACGTGTTTATCTCCCCCCTACGTCTAGATTCGTAGGAGACTTTTATTATAAATAGGGGGGGTCTCTTCATTTGAAGGGATTCAGTTATTGATTAGAACTCTATAGAATTCTTTGTTCATCCTTTCTCTTTTATTTTTATTTTATAACCGGAATTAATGGAATTCCACTTTTTAGTGTGTTCTTCCATTAACATGTCCGGCTAAATTTCTTATTTTCTGTTTAAGGTATGGTGATTGCATGATTCGTAATCGTCGTGAGATCTAATTTGCCCTTTACACTTGTTAAATGAATATTCATGCTATTCTCTGTGCTTTAATTACAAACATCTGATTTATGAATGATTCGGTCAGTTGTTCATTATCAAGAAGATTTGCTTAGCTAATTCGATTTTATAAATCCGTGTAATTGTTTATTTAGTTCAATGCTTACTAGCAACGTAGCATGATTAATTATGTCATAGTAATTAGTTATGTTATGGGGAATGCATGATCTAGTTTAAACAAATTATCCTCGTAGGAGTTTGTTGATTAGAATGAGGCCTTTCTAATTCTTAATGTTGTTAATAGATTAAATCTTGTCAACGTGTCCAGGGTTGTCTTTTAATTAGGGATCTAGCCAACGGTCATACCTTGGCTGACGAAAAGGTAAGGAAAGGTGAGGTTGTTAGGTCGTACCAACAACCATAACTGGTTTATTTGTCTATACATGTGTTATTCTTGCATCAATGATCAACTCACAAGAATCAAGCATGATCCTAGCCTTAACCGGAAAATCTTCCTCTCGTATCTTCACCAGGTATTTTTAATTATATATTTAGTTTTCAATTACTTCTTTTTATCATCAATCTCCCTCCATTATTTTCTTTTTCTCAAAGAAATCAACTTAAAACCAATCTCTATGGATCGACCCTACTCCCACTTTCACAAGTGTAATAGAAATTATTTTTGGTGATCTCGACACCCACCATCTGTATGACGGTCACTGACAATGGGGGTTCGTTGGGCTGGAGGAAACTCCTTTATCTTTGCCCCTTGCTTCGATCGATGGTGGACTATCAGATTGGTGATGGGAATTCATCTTATCTGTGGCATGATCCATTGCATCACCTTGGTCCCATTATTGAGAGATTCCCACGGGGTCCATGTCTGCTTGGGCTTGGGACAGCGGACAAGCTCAGCAGTGTTATTATGGAGGGGCAATGGCATTGGCCTCTCATTACGGACATTAAGTGCTTGGAGATTTTTCATGCATTGCCAATAATTCATGGCGAGACAGATTGCATTATTTGGCGATTCGAGATGGGACGACCCACAGTTACATCTATTTACAGGCTATTGGACCCACCGGGACCCAAGGTAGGTTGGTTTCAATACTCTCGAGTTTCCTGAAGATCCCCAGGCATAATTTCATCCTATGGCTTGCGATTTTGGGAAAACTATCCACAGCTGATAAGCCATGGCTATCATACCTAAGCGCCTGTATATTATGTAATGAGAGCGCAATAGAGACAAATACTCATCTATTCTTTCGATGCTGTTATGCCAGAAGATGTCTGACAGCGATTCGGCGGCTTGTTCGATTTGAATGGCCTCATAGAGAGTGGCCACGAGATATTGAGTGGGCTGCAAGGAAATGGAGAGGAAAACATATCATTAACTTGGCTTATCGTGCACTCGTTGTTGCTTGCATTTACCACATTTGGAAAGAACGAAATTTGAGACGCTTTGAGCATACGAAGCAACTACCGAGCATCATAGCCACCATCACTGTGGAAAATATTAGACAGAGGATGATCAGTGTTAATTTATCTCGTTCTGTTAGTTCATGTGCATTATATACATTATGGCGTATCCCTTGGCCTGTCGAGGGAGAAACCACCAGTTGAGCATTGTTGTACTGTACGATCTTGTTTTATTAATAAAACTTATATTTATCAAAAACCAAAAATAGATTATATATTTGGTCTAAACCTTTTACAAAAACACGTGTTGTGATAATTTTTTCCAATTAGGTGGAATAATTAAGGTTCAAGTTATTTCTATTAATAATAGTTTAACAAATATATAAAGCATTAAGTTCTTTCCCACTCACATATTATGATTTTCTAAATATATAGAGCATTAGTATATTCACATTAAACTAACGACTACATAGAGTGTATTTATTCTTAGTTTTTGCTACATTAAAGGAAAATTAATGAAAGAAGTGAAAGTGGAAATTAAATTGAATTTAAAATCCAATTAAGAGAGCGTACTTCTTGATTTTTCGGGCATTCGAAACATAAAAACACAAATAATAAATAAAAATATGCATAAATGATTTTTGTGGCTTAAGGAAGAAAGAAAAAACTAATAAAAATCTAACCACGAAATTATACCATTATGATTTTGTCCGAATCTGCTTTGCTCGTTGTTCCTTCTCCGGATCTGCGTTCACACAAAGATCAACTTAGACCTCCTCTTCCTTCATCGACATCACATGTCGGAATCATAATTTTCAATACCACTGTTAGATGACTTGAGATCTGGCAGTAGAAACTATTTTTATTGAACAAAATGGATTCGATTCTCACTCTCAAATTAGTGAATCGAATTTAATTAACTTTTTCTTGAAACTTGTTCAAGAAGAACTTGATGGAGAAGGGAAGAGAGAGCAGTGGATGGATTGTGAGAGATGTAGAGTAGAGAGAAAAAGCTAGTTGTTCAAAACACTGAGATGAGAGATGTTGGGAAAAATAATATACTTGGTGTGTTATACATCATCATGGCCGAGTGGGGTCTGTAGAGGAGGAGTCTCAACTCCTCATTTGACCTAGTCACTCTCAAAATCGGCTAGGAATTTATTTAGGTGGATCGAGTTTGGTTTAATTCAATAACTAAATCAATTCAAGCCCAGCAAAGGTCCATACTGATTTTTAAATTGACCTAATTAATTTTAAGGCCCAGTAGGAGTTGAATAAATTTATTTAATCCAATTAAATAAATTAAAGTTCGAGTCCAATATTTAATTAATATAATTAACTACTTGAATTAAGCTCGATTATATTAATCAAACAAATTAAATTGTGCTAAGCCCAAACTTTTTTTGAGAGAAAAAGTGGTTGGAATATATATTGCTAGCAAAAAAAAAGTTAGTACTAGGCAACAAGACAAGCAATAAAACTAGAAAAAGGAAGTCAATAATACTAAAGCCCTAGTTAACATTCCAAGCTGCTAAGCCCAAATTTAATTAATTCAATTAATTAAATTCTGACAACACTTCTCAAGACATATAATAACCAAATTAAAGACAACACTTCATTACATGCATGTGATTGTTATGATTCCTCAAGTCTAAGTACCAAATCCAATACTATCGAGGCCAAGGGATGCAAGTCATATGTACCGACCAAGCCTCAAAAGATGACACCTTGTGAGCAAGTTCGGTTGAATTGATAACCGTTGTCAACTATTCACTAAACTTGCATAAACATTCTACATTTGTCGTCAATGAAATGCAATACAAACCTAATGGATGCATCACTTAGTACAAGTCTTGATAGAGTCCTCGATGTCTGTATCAAGATCCTCAACTTGAAACATTTTAAATTCAACTCTCAAAAGTTGGTTTCATAACTGTCAATCAATGCGCAACCCAACTACACGGATTATAAGATTGACTTGTGGATTTTATTGTAATTTTAAAGCAATAAAGCATAATAATATAAACAATAAACACATTTCAAATGAATTCTTACTATATCAATTTAATCCATTATTAAATTCAAAAAAATTACTAAATAAATTACGAAAACACCAATCTAATTAATTATCCAGTTACCAATTCTGACAAAAACTACATCAAGAAATTTATTTCATACAATCCAAGATAAATAAAGTCCTAAAAAGCAACAGATTCAATATTGAAAGTCGAAAATGGACGTGATACACTATTACAATGATACACTTTACAATAAGCTTTATTGTAATTTTAGTCATATAATTATGGATATTTGGCATATTTGTAAGATTTATAATTTGCGATTTGATTCATTAATTTTGTAAATTTTATGATTTGAGGATACATTTTGCCAAAAATTTAAAAATTAGTTGAAAACTACATGTGCAAGTCACGAATATATCTTCAAATTTACATCAACACACAAATCGCACGTGCTAATTTTCGTCAAATTTAGAAATTTCGAGCAAAAAATGTGTTATAAAATCGCAAAACTTTTACGAAGATAATACATCATATTATAAGTTTCATTTTTTTAAGGTCCAAAACGTCAATTACCTCTAATTATAGGACAAAATTTTTAATAGAGCCTTTATAATATGTAATTCAAAATGATGCCATTAATCAAACTTATTATCTGAAGGTAATACGATTTTAATCTAGAATTATTCCTTTTAAAGAAGTTTATGTGTCATTTCAGACATAAAAAGTAGAAAATTACAGGATCAAAATTATATTTAAACTTCGAAAAACAGTATTTACACATAAGAGAAGTCACAAAATAAAAAAAACTAATGAATCATGCACTGGTTTAGCGAAGTTAATCATTATAGGCTTCCCGTGAAGAACGTGGTCTTACACACCCTGCCTCGCCAGCTTCAAACCCTCGATTTCTTTAAAGTGAACAAAGGCGTAGTGATGCAAGGGGAGTGAGTTAACACTGATCACTTCTCCATGAGCGGCAAACAGAGATTTTAACTCAAAATCTGTCACTTCTGGTGACAAATTGCCGATCACAACTTGTTGGATGGATGAATCTCCTGCTGCAAATCTTTGATGGTCGGATCGTGGTTTTGTGTAGCTTCGGCCGCTGATTTTACATGTGATGCCATTAAACGGGTCAAGTACACAGAACAAGAATAATAATGGACCGACGGAGGATCCCATGTGAATAAAGAGATTTGTGTGCAATGAGGATGTGGTGGAGTGAGGTTTTGTAAGTGTATGAGCGGGGTTGTTACTGCAATATTTTGTTGGATTTGTTTGAATTTAATGAAATTTACTGGCTCTTGGTTGTATAGTGCATTATTTGGAAATATGATAACTTTTATCCTGAATTAAATTAAAATTCTAAATTGGTTCTATTACTTAATAATATTTATTAGACTTGTCCTCTATAAACACTAAGAAAGATTAGTATGGCATTACATTATAGGGTTTAATGCAATTTCCGTCCTATGGTATTGTACCTGAGTAAATTATCCCTCTATGATAAAAAATTAAATTACCTCCCTATATTTTTTAAAAATAAAGCAATTTATATCTTTGTCTAAAGAGGTAAATTATTTTATTTTAAAAAATATAAGGACGTACTTTGCTTTTTCTTTTTACAAGAAATCATTTATTTAGCTATAATAATTACAGGAGGTTGCTTTCATTTTTTTCTCATTCTTATAAACTTTCTTGTATTTTTAATCTTAAATTGTTGATTTTTGAAACAATTTTATCTTGAAATTTCTTTAGACACTAAAGTTAATGCTATCATTTTTGCAAACTTAGTCTTCAATTTTTTCTTATCATTATATTTTTTAAAATCAAACTTTGAAATTTTAAAATTATTTATTAATTGCATGTTATTAATATGATAAAGTTTATATCCATACTTTATGATTGTTTATGATAATTTTATTACTCTTTTTACTATTATTATTACTCTTCTTGTTATATATTGCAAGAGCCGATCAATTCTATGCGATTTACTGCTTAAAATCTTTCATTGTTTTATTAATTTTATGCAACTTGCCGTTGAAAAATTCTCCTAAAATCTCTTATTATAGCTAAAATCATATCAAGTTTTGAATTCCTGACTAAGTTCTAAACTTTCGGTCAACGGTGTCTTAGCTTATCACTCATAGGTGAGCTAGGTTTCATGAATAAGTGTAAGATCATGGGTTCGAATCCCACCAAACAAGTGAGTATTTGACTCACTTTATGTGTTTATTATAATTTATTTTATTATTCTTTGTTATATTAATATATGAATCGAATATCGATATATTGTCAAACTAATCAATTTATTAAAATATTGATGTTATTATGTGATTACCATATATATATATAATAGATTCCTCCCAAAAATTTTCAAAAATATGAATTAATTTCCCATCAATTTTTGCGTTGTTTGACAATACTTAAATTTCACTAATTGATGGATGGGTTCTTCCTTATAATGAGATTGGTGTAATTTTAGTTGTTTGGCATTTGGGTCGATTAAGAATTAGAATTTGCAACTTGGCCCATTAGTTTTGCATATTTCATGATTTGAGGACACATTTTGCCAAAAAGTTAAAAATTAGCTGCAAAACCCATGTGCAAGTCATGAATATGTTATCAAATTTATGCTAGTGCTAATTTTTGATTAATTTAGAAATTTTCTAGTAAAAAACGTGTTAGCAAATCATAAAATTTACTAAGATAAGCTTAACTTTTTGAAGGTCCAAAACACCAAACACCTTTAATTATAGGACCAAAAATTTAATAGACTTTATAATATTCAATTCAAAATGAAGCCATTAATCAAAATTATTATCTAAAGTTAACATGATTTCAATCTAGAATTACTTGATAACTAAACATTCAACTTGCTGCACAAATACTTATAAACATTCTGTGGGTGATTTTAGATATTAGTGCTTAATAATCTCATTTGATATACAATATTTCTTTTAAAGAAGTTTATTTTTAGACATGGAAGGTAGAAAAGAAATAGAGAAATTAAAAAATTAAAAATTAAAAAATTAACTAGTTAACGAAGTTAATTATTAGAGTCTTTTCGTGAACAACGTGGCCTTGCCGACCCTGCCACTCCAACTTCGCGCACTCGATTTCTTTAAAGTGCACAAAGACGTATTGACGCAAGGGGAATGAGTTAATGCCCATCACTTCTCCATGAGTTGCAGACAGAGATTGTAACTTAGAATCTGTCACTTTTGGTGACAAATTACCGATTCACAAGTTGTTGGATGGATGAATCTCCCGCTGCAAATCTTTGACAGTCACATCGTGGTTCTGTGTAGCTTGCGCCGCGAATTTTACATGTGGTACCATTAAACGGGTCAAGTACAGAAACAAGATAAATGATGGGTCGTCAGAGATTCCGATATGAATGAAAGTTGAATAGAAATAGATTTCTGTGCGACGGGGCTATGGTATGTGTAGTATGTATATCGGTGTTGTGGTTATTGTAGTATTTTGTTGAATTTGTCTAAATTTAATGGCATTTGGTGGCTCCTAGTTATACTATGTATTATTTGAAAATATTATAACTTTCACCTTTAAATTAAATTAAATTTCTAAATTGGTCCTACCACTTAATGATATTTATTAGACTTGTTCTCTGTAAACACTAAGAAATACTAGTCTAGCTTTATATTATAGGGTTTCATGCAATTTACCTCATGTGATATTGTAGTTGTTCAAATTATCCCTTAAGAGAAAAAAAATCAAATTACCTTCCTATGTTTTTTTTAAATAGAGCAATTTTTACGTTCCTTTCTGAAAAGGTAAATTACTTCATTTCAAAAAATATAGTGAAATATTTTGCTATTTTTTTATAAAGAATAATTTTTTCATTTGCAATATTACTTACAGTAGGTTGCGTGCATTCATGTGTAATTAATCTTTATTTATTGATTTGTCAAGCAATTTTGTCTTGGGATTTCTTTAGACACTAAAGTTAATGCTTTCATTTTTGCATTACTTAGTGTTCATTTTTTATTCTTTTCATTGTATTTTATACTTTGAAATTTTAAAATTTTATTTATTAATTCCATGCAATTGATATGATAAAGGTTATGTCCTCATTTTATGGCTGTATATATTATGATAATTTTATTACACTTTCTACTATTATTATTACTGCTTAAAATCCTTCATTGTTTAATTGATTTTATGTCAAATTTCCAATTCCTAACTAACTTCTAAACTTAGCCTATCACTTATAGATGATTTAGGTTGCATGAACAAGCCTAAGATGATGGGTTCAAATTCCATTATATTTGACTTACTTTATATGGGTCTATTATATTCTATTCCATTATTCTTTGTATTCACATATGAATTGAATATCGATATAATTTCAAACTAATGCATTGCGATCAATTTAGTAAGATATTATTATTACCATGTAATTTCCATTTCAATATATATATATATATAAAACAAAAGGTTCACCCAAAAATTTTCAAGATATGAATTAATTTCCAGTCAATATTTGCATTATTTGACAATTTTTAAATTTCATTAATTGATGTATTAAAATTTCTATATGTAAAAATAAAGGATGAAATTTAATGCTAATAATTGTACCAAAAATATAGATTATTTTATTATAAACAGATTTTGTGTACGTACCGTCCGAAGGATGGTGATGGCACGAGTGTGGATGGTTGTATTGGTACGTTGGATACTGTAATTTGAATTTATTTGAATTTAATTTAGTGTAGTGCCCTCCAACTATACTATGGATTATTTAAAAATTTGGTGACTTTCGTCCTAAATTAGAACTTGCGATTTGGTCCACTAATTTTACAAATTTCATGATTCTATGACATATTTTTCCAGATATTTAAAAATTAGTTGGAAAATCACATGTGCAAGTCATGTATATTCTTAAATTTAAGCCAACACAACGTGCTAGTTTTGGACAAATATAAAAATTTCTGTCAAAATTTGTTAGAAAATCGAAAAATTTACTAAGATGATAGATTAAATTGTAAGTTTCACTTTGAAGGTCTAAAACGCCAAACATCTCTAATTATAGGACAAAAAGTTTACAATAGAGCCTTTATAATATTCAAATCAAAATAATGCCACTAATTAACCTTATTATCTAAAGGTAACACGATCTTAATCTAGAATTACTTGATAACTAAACATTCAGCTTTCGGTCCACAAATATTTGTAAACATTCCCTGTGTGTTTTTAGATATTAATGCTTAACAATTTTCACTTGATATGCAACATTTATTTTAAAGAAAATTATTTGTCGTTTCAGACATGGAAAGTAGGAAAAAAATTAGAAAACTAATAAATTACTAATCGGTTTAGCAAAGTTAATCATTAAAGGCTTCCCATGAAGAACGTGGCCTTGTAGACCCTACCTCGCCAACTTCGTGTCCTCAATTTCTTTAAAGTACACAAAGGCGCAGAGATGGAAGGGGAATGAGTTAATGCAAATCACTTCTCCCTAAGCGACAAACAGAGATTTAAACTCACAATCTGTCATTTTTTGTAACAAAATATCGGTCCACAAATTGTTGGATGGATGAATCACCGTCTGAGAATCTTTGACAGTGCATCATGGTTGTGTGTAGCTCCAGTCGTAGATTTTATATGTGATGCCATTAAATGGGTCATGTACAGAGAACAAGATAAATGATAGGTCGTCGGAGGTTTCGATGTGCAACGGGGAGGTGGTGGAGTGAGGTTTTGTAAATATTTAACAATATCATAACTTTCACTGTGAATTAAATTAAAATTCTAAATTGGTCCTATATGTTACTTATTAAAAACATTCTTGTGTTTCTAATCTAAATGTGTTGATTTTTCAAGCAAATATTGTCTTGGAATTTCTTTTGATACCAAAGTTAATTCTTTCATTTCTGCATTATTTAGTATTCAATTTTTTTCTTATCACTATATTTTATAAAAACAAACCATGCTAATGACATGATAAAGTTTATGTCCTCACTTTATGATTGTGTTATGATAACTTTATTACTCTTTCTGTTATTATTAGTACTATTTTTGGTTATATATTGCAGACGTCGACCATTTTTATAAAAAAATTTACTGCTTAAAATTCATCATTGTTTTATTGATTTTATGCAACTTGCCCCTAAAAAATCCTCATAAAATCTCTTATTATAGTCAACATCATATCAAATTTTGAATTCCTGATTAACGTCCTAACTTTTGGTCGACGATATCCTCAAATTCACACCAGCACATGACTTGCACGTGCCAATTTCTAACAAATTCAAAATTTTTTATCAAAATGTGTTAGTAAATATAAAATTTCACTAAGACAATATATCGAATTGTAAGTTTCACTTTTTGAAGGTTCAATAGCGACAAATACCTCTTATTATAGGACAAAAAATTTCAATAAAGCCTTTATAATGTTCAAATCAAAATGATACCATTAATCAACCTTATTCTCTAAACGTAACAACACGATCTTATTATCATATTTTTTTATAACTATACATTCAACTTATTCCACAAATATTTTTAAACATTTTGTGTATGTTTTCTGATATTAGTGCTTAATAATCTCATTTGATATGCGACATTCTTTTTAAAGAAGTCTATGAGCCATTCAAACATGGAAAGTAGCAAAATTGTTGGACCAAAAATAGCCTTCAAAAGCTGTATGAACACTAATAAAAAAAAAAAAGTAGAGAAATCGCAAAATAAAAAAATCAAGAAATTACCTACCTACTTAGCGAAGTTAACCATTAGAGGCTTCTTGTGAAGAATGTGGCCTTGCAGACCCTGGCTCGCCAACTTCATGCCCTCGATTTCTTTAAAGTGGACAAAGTCATACTGATGAAAGGGGAATGTATTAATGCTGATATCTTCTTTATGAGCGGCAAACAAAGATTTTAATTTAAATACTTTTGTGACAAATTGCCGATCCACAAGTTGTTGGATGGATGAATCTCCGCTACAAATCTTTGACAGCCGCATCATCGTATTGTGTGTCTTCCACTGCTGATTTTACAGGTGGTGCCATTAAACATGTCAAGTACAGAGAACAAGATAAATAATGGGTCATCGGAGGTTTTGATGTGAATGAATAGTTGAATAGAAATAGATTTATGTGCAATGGGGACGTGGTGGTATGAGGTTCTGAAGTGTAAGGGGGTTGGTTACTGCAGTCTTTTGTTAGATTTGTTTGAATTTAATGGCATTTGGTGGCTCTTGGTTGTACTTTCTTATTCACCCAAAATTAAATTAAAATTCTAAATTGGACCCATATATTATTTACCATAAACATTCTTGTGTTTCTAATTTTAATTTGTTGATTTTTCAAGCAATTTTATCTTGAAATTTCTTAACTCTAAAGTTAATGCTTTCATTTTTGCATTGCTTAGTCTTTATTTTTTTTTTCTTATCATTATATTTTATAACATCAAGCTTTGAAATCATAAAAATGATTTATTAATTCCATGTTATTGATATGATAAAGCATGGGAATGGGTTCATCTTCGAAGTATTTTTCCCTTCCAATATTTTTCTATTAGAGCTTCCCTCATTCCTTTTATTGAACATAATGATGCGAATAGGGCTTTAATGAGTTCTAATATGCAACGTCAGGCAGTTTCGCTTTCTCAGTCCGAGAAATGCATTGTTGGAACTGGGTTGGAACGACAGGCGGCTCTAGATTCAGGGGCTCTTGCTCTAGCCGAACGTGGGGGAAAGATCGTTTATATAGATACTGACAAGATCCTTTTCTCAGGGAATGGAGATACTCTAAGCATTCCATTAGTTATGTATCAACGTTCCAACAAAAATACTTGTATGCATCAAAAACCCCAGGTTCAGCGGGGTAAATGCATTAAAAAGGGACAAATTTTAGCAGATGGTGCTGCTACGGTTGGTGGCGAACTTGCTTTGGGGAAAAACGTATTAGTAGCTTATATGCCATGGGAAGGTTACAATTTTGAAGATGCAGTACTCATTAGTGAGCGTTTGGTATATGAAGATATTTATACTTCTTTTCACATACGGAAATATGAGATTCAAACCCATGTGACAAGCCAAGGCCCTGAAAGGATCACTAAGGAAATACCACATTTAGAAGCCCATTTACTTCGCAATTTAGACAAAAATGGAATTGTGATGTTGGGATCTTGGGTAGAGACGGGTGATATTTTAGTAGGTAAATTAACGCCCCAAATGGTGAAAGAATCATCGTATGCCCCCGTAGATAGATTGTTACGAGCCATACTTGGCATTCAGGTATCTACTTCAAAAGAAACTTGTTTAAAACTACCTATAGGTGGTAGGGGCCGGGTTATTGATGTGAGGTGGATCCAGAAAAGGGGAGGTTCTAGTTATAATCCAGAAACAATTCGTGTATATATTTCACAGAAACGTGAAATCAACGTAGGCGATAAAGTAGCTGGAAGACACGGAAATAAAGGTATCATTTCCAAAATTTTGCCTAGACAAGATATGCCTTATCTGCAAGATGGAAGACCTGTTGATATGGTCTTCACTTTTATGATTGTATTATGATAATTTTATTACTCTTTCTATTATCATTGTTACTCCTTTTTGTTATCTATTGCAGGAGTCGCCCAAATTTTTATAATTTACTGCTTAAATATTCTTCATTGTTTTATTGATTTGATGTAATTTGTCCATGAAAAATCCTCCAAGAAATCACATATTATAGCCAACATCATGTCAAATTTCGAATTCATGACTAACTTGTAAACATTCAGTCAACGATATCCTTAAATTTACGCCCGTGCTAATTTTGGTCAAATTTGGAAATTTCTTTCAAAATGTGTTAGCAATAGCAAATTTACTAAAATAATAGATCAATTATAACTTTCACTTTTTGAAGATCCAAAATGCCAAATATCTCTTATTATAGGACAAAAAAATTCAATAGAGCCTTTATAATATTTAAATCAAAATGATGCAATTAATCAACCTAATTATCTAAAGGTAACAAGATCTTGATCCCGAATTGCTTGATAACTAAATATTCGGCTTGGTCCACAAATATTTATAAATATTTTGTGTGTGTTTTTCGATATCAATGTTTAAAAAACTCATTTGATTTGCGACATTCCTTTTAAAGAAGTTTATATGTCATTTCAAACATGGAATGAAGCGAAAATACAGAACAAATAATATATTTAAGCCTTCAAAAAAAGTATTTACACTAACAAAAAACAATAGAGAAATCATGAAATAAAAAAATTAATAATCACCAACCTGTTTAGGAAGTTAATAATTTGAGGCTTCTTGTGAAGAATGTAGCCTTGCAGGCCCTGCCTCACCATCTTTGCGCCCCTAATTTCTTTAAAGTGGACAAAGGCTTAGTGATGAGAGGGGAATGAGTTAATGCCGATCACTTCTCCGTGAGCGGCAAATGGAGATTTTAACTTAGAATTTGTCACTTTTACTGATGAATTGTCGATCCATAAGTTGTTGGATGGATGAATCCCCAGCTACAAATCATTCACGGCTGCATTGTGGTTCTATGTACCTTTCGCCGCTAATTTTACAGGTGGTGCCATTAAACAGGTCAGGTAAGATAAATGACATGTTGTAGGAGGTTCCCATGTGAATGAAAAGCTGAATAGGAAGAGATTTGTGGTGCAATTGGGATATGGTGGAGTAAGGGTTTGTAATTAAGTGCATGGGTGGGTGGTTACTATAATATTTTGTTGGATTGTTTTGAATTTAATGGAATTTAGTGGCTCCTGGTTGTACTCTGTATTATTTGAAATCTTAAAATTATTTATTAATTTCATGTTATTAATATGATAAAGGTTATGTCCGCACTTTATGATTGTATTATGATAATTTTATTACTCTCTCTATTAACATTATTACTCTTTTGTGTTATATATACCAGGAATTGACCAATTTTATACAATTTACTGCTTAATCATATTTTAACAGATTCAAGTTGTTCAATCAAATTTAGCATTTCAACACGTGCATCATAATTTAGAAAATATTGCACGCACTGCAAAAAATAGAACATCGAACTACATCATTCTTCATTAATCATTCGTATTACCCTGTTAGTTTCAAAAAATTAAAAATAGAATCTATAGAAAAACAACGGCTCCTTGTTCTTTGAGCATGTCGAACCACCAAATATCTATCTTAGATTGGATTGAACAACTAAATTTGTACGACCCATAAATTTAGCAACATTCAACTAACAAAAACAAAACACTCTATCAAGTCATTTACGTTCTCATTGTAATCAAAAGGAGAAAAAAGAAAGAAGTAATAGTTTGGCATGTGTAGTTGTATCCTATTTCGTTGGAAATAATGGTGATGGCCATGAAAGTGCAGCGGCAGTCCACCATCTTTGGAATCCAGGCTCAAGAAAGAGGAAGACACGTTATCCATACAACACGCTTTTATAAGTGAAAATGCACTTTCTTATGCATATGTATTTATTATGTGTCCAGCTGTTAATTGTTAAGTTTGACAGGTGTCCAAGTTGGTTAGGGTTCAAGGTGCATAGTGGGCTGGGTCAGTTCAAAACTGACATGAACCAGCCTGAGAAAGTCCACCCTAGGACCGGCCTGCTACTATTCATGGCCGGTCTTTGGGCAGTCTTGGAGATCTAAGTGTGCCCCAATTGTGTTAGTTTTAAACCATAGTTCAATCCATAGACCAGCCCGGTTGAGGCACGAACCAAGCCAAAACCAATCCCGCATTAGGAACGCATGTGTTTGTTTTATGTTTTTATGATATTGAAGTGTTCTTGTATAAAATTACTTAAATTTATAATTATCGTATGAAATAAATAAATAATAAATTAAATCACATAAAAATTTATATGTAGAAAAATAATAGTTAAGAATATATAATATTTTTAAAAGAAGGCCCAACAAGCCCGTTACAAGGCCAGGTGGTTTCGAGCCACTAGGTTGGGCTGGTC
Organism: Sesamum indicum; assembly: GCF_026168435.1. Taxonomy (NCBI): domain Eukaryota; kingdom Viridiplantae; phylum Streptophyta; class Magnoliopsida; order Lamiales; family Pedaliaceae; genus Sesamum; species Sesamum indicum. The sequence continues at coordinate 4,630,638 of NC_142660.1, read as the reverse complement.
CCAAGTATTGATTCCTGGGACCGGCCAAGGACCAGCATGGTCCCAAGTAGACATAGGCCAAACCAACCCCCTTTTTAATTGGTTCAATCCGGTTTTGGATTGGGTTAACAAAGCCTGGCCTATTGTGCATCTTGAGTTGGGGTTAGTTAGGTTGTTAGTTGATTATTCATTTTTCCTCGCTGTTTCTGGACCTATTTTTAAAGTCGAGCTTCCTTGAGCTCACTACTGAGAATAATTGAATACAATCAATACACAGGGAATTTTGCTCATAACATTCCGTGGCATCAACAAATTTTTTCACTGCAATTACAGGTTTCAACATGGTATTAGAGCCTTCTTTTGAAGGTCTCTGCATACTTCTCTCATCAATGTACAAAACATTATCGATTATATTTCTCAATGGCGCCTAGAGTTTCAGAGGCAATGGAAGGGAATGTTATAGAGACTCAGACTGCTCCGGTGAATCAAAGTGCAATTGTAAACCAAACAACGATAGATATGACTCTTACTGAAAACACCGAAAAATGCAAGTGGATCGGCCCAAGAATGCGCAAGCGGAAGCGGTAATGCGAAAATTTTTAAATAAAAACAAAACATAACAAAACCATAATTCTAAGGGGTGTACCCTTGGAGTTTCCGAGGATTCGATATACTTTATCACAATACCAATAAAGTTTAACAGGGCTAATGGTAAAAGAAAAAAAAATGAGAGGTACATAAATCATAAATCAAAAGTTATCTCTTTAATTTGATTTATTTCGAATCTCCTTCATTTGGTTTGTTCACGCAATGCTTCAACGTAGAGGCCCTCTAAAGTTACGTCCATACCACACCAGAATTGGGATCCCTCAACTCAATTTGCTAGAAAAGAAATTGGAAAAAAAAACAATAAGTGTGTATTGGAGAGGGGCGGCCCAGTGGATGTATTAGAATGTGTCTAGGTTCATCCTATCATCCATAAGGTAATAAAATCCTTTTTGAAGATTTTCCACCAACCTAGTTATGGGCTTTGCATTGCCCGATTTTATTAAATAAAATACAAGGCCCAATAATTTTAATTCAATCCAATTTAATTAAAGCCAACTTAATTAATTCCATCATATATTTAATCCGATTAAATATATGAGTCCAATAAACTTTTATTAATTAATAAGTCTAACTTATTAAATAATAAGGCCAAGCCCAATGTAAATTAATCTTATTAATTTATTCTTGGGCTCCTCCATCCAATGGACCCCTCTCATTAATAAGTAATTCAATTACTTATGGAATTAATTTCTAATTAATTCGTCGTCCCTTCTCAGTGATTTGTTTGTGACTCTTTAGGTTCATCTTTCAGCTAGAATTGGGCTGCTGTTAAACACTATTATTAACTAAATCTAATTTAATTAGTAATTCTCGATCAACCTTTGATCAAGAAATCCCATCACTATGGGTGGCCCTCTAGCAACGGTGTATGGCACTAGAGATTAGGCGAATATCCATATGAACTTTTAGACTCTCAAGTCCATATGGGTACGGTCCTTCTTTCTACCGTCTGCTGGCTTTAGTCTTAGGGCATGGAATTAGGTGTCGGTTACCATCCTGGACTAGGCGTCTATGCTTAATACTTGAGATCGCATACCAAATTGCTCAATATAGAAACCTCTATTTCCTATTCGATCAATTAATGGCCACAATTTTATAGAGCGTAAACGCATCTCCAAGTTCATAGGAGATACCTCTATCACGTTTTGACAGGGAACGAATCCTCTTCTTGGAACTCACCGTTCTCACTACATGCTTTGACTGTACTGGACAAGGCTTATGATGACCATGTTTGGGACGATCACCTCTCGCGCAAATCCAAGATACAGTCATTGCATGCACGTGACTACTCCTATACTATAAAAGTCGGGGATTTGAGTCATACCGACCAAGCCTCCAAGCTTCTATATGACCATCCCCGCGAGTCAGTTTAGTCGATTCGACACCTAGCTAATCGACCTATTAAGATTGCATAGATGTCCCATGTATGTCGCTGATGAAACACGACATTCATCAAATGAATGCGACTCTTAGTGAAAGTCTTCATAGAACACTCGATGCCCATTCTCGAGGTCCTCAACATGGAACATTTTAGACCCAACCCTAGATAGTTAGTTTCATGACCACCATCCAATGTGCAGTCCAACTGTTTTATGGTTGTTAAAGTGGTCTGTGGGCTTTGTTGTGATGTTTGAAAGAAATGCAAACAAATGTGTAATGAGCACAACAAATGAAATGCTAATAGACCCATTTTATTCACTGAATAATATTATATAAAATTGAGTTATCGGCAGAATAGATTACAAGTATGCCAATCTAATTGGCTTTCAGGTCACATATTCTAACACTTACAGCTTTATTTATCTGAGCATCCTACCTGGATAATAGCTCTTGCTGCCAAAATGAAGCTGGAATTTATATATATGGAAGCTTGATCCAACTTGCCAAAGTTTCAGAGGCGTTTAAGAAATGGAATCGTATTCATTCCATGTTGACAACTTGGATCCTAAATTCTATTCAAAGGATATAGTTGAGGCATTCATGTATGTGAGTTCAACAAGGGATTTGTGGAAGGAATTAGAAGCTCGATATGGAGAGAGCAATGGTCCATCAATCTATCAATTACAACGTGAGATCAGATTAATCGTGCAAGGAAATAAGTCAGTGACAAATTACTATACCAAATTAAAGAAATTGTGGGATAAGTTGGCCTGCTTGGCACCAACTCCTGGATGCGCATGTGTTGGATTCTACCGCTTATGATGGAAATAAATCTAATAAACTTTCATTAGTTCATTTTAGTTGTTACTCCAACCTATCATAGGCAATATCATGTAATAATGACGTTTGGTATAACGGACAATGCCATTTGTCAAAGAACTGAATGATGCATTTTTCTTCTACTACCCTGGTCTCTGCTTCTTAAAATGTTATCTGTAATATTTGTCCCTTAGCTAAACTTCATAGATTACCATTTCATTCCAGCAACATTTGCTCCAACTCCATCTTTGATCTTATCCATGTCGGTATTTGGGGACCTTATAGCAACACACAATCTCTGGGTGTCAATTTAATCTCACTATTGTTGATGATTTTAGTAGAGCAACTTGTACATTTCTAATGAAACACGAGACTCTATATCCTACAAAAATTTTGCATCTTGTTCAAACACAATTTGACAAGAGAATAAAGTGTGTGAGATCAGATAATGGATGGAATTTCTCAACGAGCAATTTCAAAATTCTTTCATAACCCCGGGATCATTCAACAAAAGAGTTTCACGTACACACCACAACAAAATCGAGTAGTGGACCGTAAGCATAGGCATCTTCTAGAGGTATTATATTTCAGGTTTTACTTTCTAGGAAATTTGTGGGTGATGCCATTCTTTCAACTACTTATCTTAGAAATAAGTTCCACTCTTGTCTTCTTAATTGTAAAACACCATTTCACATTCAATACAACAAGCCAACCTCGTATGAACACCTTAAAACATTTAGTTGTCAATAATCCAAATTTGATAGGCTTGCCTCTAAATGTATCTTCCTGGGTTACCCCCTAGTCAGAAAGCATATAAAGTCTATGATCTCGAATCTTACCACACATTTGTGTCTCGTGATGTTAAATTCTATGAATATGTGTTTCCTTTTGCTCATGTTAATCCTACTCCTGCACACTGTCCATTGTCAAAGATTCCACTTGCCGCAAATGCTGTTGACCCCATACCTCCGACAAATTTATCCCTACCCAAACCATCTCTCCTACCTTCTTCCCATTCTGATTCTACTACTGTCCCTTACACACAACCTAGATGGTCACAGAGGGACCATCAGCAACTATCTTCGCTTAATGAATTTGTATGTCATATATATGATCGTGCCTCTACACCAACTCTCAGAAACTTTACCCCTACATCCTTGAAATTTATGGCATCATTATCTATTTTGCAGGAAACATAGACTTATAAGCCGGCTTCTATTAGTACCCCATGGGTGAATGCTATGAACCAAAAGCTTATAGCTTTTGAGAACAATGACATGGAAGTTGGTCCTTTGCCTAAAGGGAAGAAGACAATTAGTTGTAAGTGGGTTTTAAAGTTAAATGGAAATATGATTATTCTGTTGATCGTACAGAGCCCGACTAGTGGCCAAGGGCTACACCAAGATTGATTACAGTAAGAGCTTCTCACCAATTGCTAAAGTTGTTACGGTACGCTTCGCTTAGCTGTTGTTATAGACTTTCGATGGCCCGTGCACCAGATTGATATAAATAACGACTTTCTTCACGGTCATTTGCAAGAAGAAATTTATATGACCGCTCTTAAAGGTTATGTTGTTGATCCGGGCCATATTTGCCGCCTAAAACGCTCATTGTATGGTTCGAAAGTACGATTCGGATAAATGGAATCGATAATTCTCCAACCAACTGCTCTGTTTGGTTTTCATCCTTCTACCCACGACTATTGTCTTTTCATCAAACGTGTCGACTGATGATTGCATTAGTCTTTTGGTCTATGTCAATGGCTGTCTCGTTATGGTCCCTACAGAAGAATTGATCTCTCAGGTTAAGGTCTATCTTGATGATATCTTTACGATCAAGGATTTAGGAATTTCCTTGGCCTCCAAATTGTGGGATCTGCTCATAGCACCTCCATTACGCTGTCCAAGTATATCTTGGATATTATTACTGATTGTAGGCTTCAGCAGGCACTTTCCGCCGCTACTCCTTTGCCGCAGGGCATGAAATTACATTCTCATACTGATGCTTACTTGAATGGTCCTAAACCTTATCCCCGATAGAGAGGCGTTTGCTCTATTTCAGCTTCACGCGCCTTGATTTTTCACATGGCATTCAACAACTTAGCCAATTCCTCCAAAATTCATGTGAGGATCACTGGCATGCGATACTGCATGTGGTTTGCTAGTTGAAAGGGTCTCCTACTAAAGACCTTCTCTTTCCTTCCTATCTTGTAACCTATTGAATTGCAGATTGGCGTTCTTGTGTGGATTTGCACCGTTCACTGACTAGGTTTTGTATTTTTCTTGGAGATGCCCTTGTTTCCTGGAAAATGAAGAAGCAGTGTACAATTTCTCGATCCTCTACTGAGGCCGAATATCATAGCATGGGGCCTACTATTTGCGAATTCAAGTGCATCTCTTAGATCCTTTGTGATTTTGGGACTGTTGTCCTACGCTCATTCGTTTGAATTGCGATAATCCGACCGCCTTACAGATCACGGCCAACAAGGTGTGTGATGAACGAACCAAGCACTTGGACATTGACGGTCACATTGTCCATGATTGTTACAAAGAAGGGCTTTCTTGCTCTTTTTGTTTGAAGTTGAAAACAACTTGCTTACATGTTTACCAAAATTCTTTTGGGAGCTACCTTCGATTCTTTGTTGTGCAAGTAGGGTTTGATCTCCGGTGATCGACGTTCAACTTCTGGGGAGGATGTTGGAAATAATGGTGATGGCCATGAGAGTGCAACTACAGTATAGCATCTCCAGGATCCAGGCTGAAGAAAAAAGAAGATGCGCTATCCATACAACATGTTTTTTATATTTGAAAAATGCATTTCTCATGCATATATAGTTTTTATGTCCAGCTGTTAATTTTGACAGGTGTTCAAGTTGGTTGGGGTTAGTTAGGTTGTTAGTTAGTTATTCATTTTTCCAACTGCTTTTGGACCTAAACTTACAGACATGCTCCCTTGAGTTCACTTCTGAGTAGTGATGGCAACGGGGCGAATCTGGTGCGGGTTTGCCCTTGCCCGGACTCGAACCTTCCCCTCTTCGTAAACCCCAAACCCGTACCTTGTCTCGCCTGAAAAAACCTCGACCCCACCCCACCCCGTTAAAAGCCCAACCCCGCCAAATCCGTCCCGCAAGCCCACCCCATTTTCCATGATTTTAATTTTTTATTTACTTAATTAAATAATATCAATTTCAATTTATTAATTTAACATAGATTTTTTTATCTAAAATGAATTATATAATACAATGAATATATTCAATTAATATTTTATTTTTTCAATAAGTAATATTAATTTATATTTAACCAAAACATTTATCTAATTTTTTAATTTCACCGATAAGTAATCTCCAATTTTAATTAACATAGTGTTAACTAAAATGAATTATATAATACAAATTGTACATTCAACTAATTTTTTCTATAAGTAATACTAAACATTATTGTAAAGTTAGGTAATCTAACATAACTTTTTTATATGAAATAAATTATATAATACAAATACTACATCCAACTATTTTATTTTTGATATTTTGCATATAGAGTTGGATATATGCAAAATTATTTAAAAATTTATCTATAACATCATAATTTTCTATGAATAATGTATTAGATATGAATAACTAAATAATAAAAAATTTTAAAAAATAGACCGGGGTGGTTTCAAAATGGATCTGATACAAAACCCATTACCAATGCACTCATGGATCTACTATTGGATGCTGGTTCAGAAAACTTTTTATTAATAAAAAATATTCTTGTTCTTATTTGATAAATATTTTTATTAGTAAGATTTTTAAATTTTTTATATACTAAAATCATATTAGTATAATATTAATTTGCATATTTTCTTAATAAAAAATAAAGAGAAGGGTTATTCGGTAAACTTACAAAAAATATTCTTTTCATCTCAATCTGTTTTTCTAGTACCAAACAAGTAGATGTATGTGAAATTTACTCCACTTCCAATTATACCAAATATCTTGAAGAAAAAATATTATTTTTTTCTTTCCCTTCCCCCTTTTACTTTTATTTTTCTCTCATTTGAACCAAACAAACCCTTAGTTAACAATAAATTATCTGAAAAAACTTGCAAAAGTCTTAAATGATGGGCATATGCCTCTAACATGTTGTTTTGAAGTCAGAGCGGACTAATCATGGGTTTTTTATGGATTTCTCTCGGAAAAACATGATTTGAAGCTTGAATTTCTTAAAATCCTGCTATCGTAAAAAGACACACCATCGGTGTACTATAAAAAATGGAGAATTTCATATGAGCATTGACAGGGTTAAATAGATGAGTTATAAAGCATGAGATCAACCATAAAAATCATAAATTACAAAAAAAATAGATAAGTTAAAAGCAAAATGGAGTGCATGCGAACTACACACACTACTACATCTAAAACTACACACTCTTCACATGGAATTCACGTTGACGCCATGGCCGAAGAGGATGAAGGCGATATGGTGGCGGGGATAGACGGCGGCCAGTTGGGGAATGTTGTTGACGAACATGGAGGGCAGGCGAACAACAACAATGCAGCAGCGACTGATGACAGATTGGACGGGGAAGATGCGCCGGCTATTAATCAGTTCCCCATGGAGTTTCAGTTTGCAGATTTTATTATTTTGGCCAATAGAGTAATCGACAAAGGGGATGACGAATCTGTTCGTGCATTGAATGATCTCTACTGGCGTTGGACAGTGAAATAGGGAGAAAGCGACAGGAATTCGCAGGAGCTGTTGTTTCGCCGTTTGGTGCCCTTGACAGCTGAACAGGCGGCGGAGCATCCTCTTTGCTTGGCGTCATCGTTGTAGATCTCTGAAAATAGGGCTATTGCAGATTTGAATCTGAGGGTCTCTGTGGTGCTGCTAGCGACGCGAGATGAAACTGCCATGGTTGCGCAGGCAATTACTCCTATCCCAGATCGGATACAGAACATTGGAGAACCGGAGATGATGATGATGATCCCTGCTGCGAATACTGCAGCCACTGCACAGATGGCGCTGGCGACTAGACGGGCTGAAACTGCTAAAACCGCCGCTGCAGCAGTGTCGGCCGTTAAAGTAACGCTGCCGGAACTGCCTACTGCCGACGTTGTTTCTATTGATGTTGCGCCAGTGTACGTCACTGTGATTGCCACGTCACAATTATCGATATTTTCGCCCATCAGAATCATCGTCAGTAATGTGCCACTTCATCATTGTTCAAACTTCATGAATTATTACGATAAAATTGCTGATATTTTCCATAATTCGTCTCGAAAAATATTGACTTTTGTTCCACCTATGATGAAAAATGGCAAAATTATTGTACGACCCACGATGGATATGGTTCGAGATGGTTCACGTCGCTGGAATGCGAGAGCAGTGGGTTATTTTTTGGGCAAAAGACCGTATTTTCATCATGTGAAGGACTATGTCAAATCTATTTGGCCATTGTTAACAGAAGTCACGGCCATGGCAAATGGATTTTTGTTCTTTCGATTGAAAACTATAGTGGCAATGGAAGAAGTTATAGAGGGCGGACCATGGTAGTTCCAAGGAAAACCAATCATGTTGCAGAAATGGGAGTCGGGCATGGTCCTATGTAAGCTAAAACATACCCAAGTCCCAATTTGGGTTAAACTTCGACACTTTCCAGTTGAATTGTGGACTAATGATGGCTTGAGTACGGTGGCAAGTGGCATTGGACGACCTCTGTATCTGGATGCGATCACACGCACATGCACGAGACTGGATTTCGCTTGTGTATGTGTCATGTTTGACATCAATGCCAAACTCTCGAAGCATTTGGTTATTATGTCGCCAACAGAGGAAGGTGGAGAAATTGCATGCAAGGTTGACGAAGAATACGAGTGGCTCCCCCTAAATGCCCCACTTGCATGAGCCTCGGACATGCCACGGAGGATTGCCCTTTCATGAAAGCACCGAAACCGCCGGTGAATGTTTATGTGCAGAAGGCACGAGTGCAGCCGCCCATAGCTAAATTGGGTAAAGCTGTCAAGGAAGACAAGAATAACTCATGTGGAGATATTAATCAGCAGCCTATTGTATCTGAGACTCCGAGTACCCCTGTCGCACAAGGAGTCAACGAAGGAAGGAAGAAGGGTAAGGAGTTAGTCATCTTTAATACTTTTGATGCACTTTTAAGCAGCCCCGCCACGGGTGATCCATGTTAAACGTTGCTATATGGAACGTGCGTGGCCTGAACAAAAGGGACCATCAGCTGGCACTGAAAGATCTAGTAACTGAGTACAGGTTATAATTTATTGGACTTCTTGAAACGCGTGTATGAAATACTAATATTGCTCATATATTCTTACTGCCTCAATGGAAGTGGTTTGTTGATTCTGTGTCTATTGGGAATCGTATATGGATTGCATGGGACGATACTATTCTTGATGTTAATGTGATAGAGTTGGGTGATCAATTTGTACACTCTCGTGCAACTGTTAGAGCACTCCAAATGAATGTGATTATTACTCTTGTGTATGGTGCCAATGAAATTGCTGTGGAGCGTGAGTTATGGAGATCACTAGGGATGCTTGCGGGTCAAAGTGTGGATGACCCCTGGATAGTAGGAGGAGATTTTAATGCTGTTCGTGACCTCAGTGAGGTGTGTGGTAATTTTTGTGATATCAGATTGGCGATGGATGAATTTAATGCATGCATACAGGATACCGGATTCATACAAATGCCCATGCAGGGTAAATGGTACACATGGCATAACCGGAGTTCGAATTCGTGAATTTTATGGAAGCGTTTGGGTCGGATTCTCATAAATGACACATGGCTTGAGCGTTTCCCTAACTCATACTACTCAAGTCTCACCCCATGCACCTCGGATAATTCACCACTGGCGCTATATGGGGATCGACAACAACAACTGGGAGGTATGTTCAAATTTGATAATTACCTTACTCTTTCACCAGATTTTATTCCCTGTGTGCAGAATGTCTGGCAACACGACATTGTTGGAGTGCCTATGTATGCGATTACACGGAAACTAAAAGCTTTAAAGCCAGTATTCTGAGAGCAACGGTACAATAAAGGAGATCTTTCGGAGAACGTACGCTTGGCTAAAGGATTCCTTGAGGAAGCACAGATCTTGGTTATATTTGACAGACAGAATGACCTCTTTCTACTCCCGGAACACTTTTGTCGTTTGGTATACGCCAAGGCGGCAAAAATGGAACAAATCATGTTACAGCAATGAGATAAGATGCAATGGATGAAGGATGGAAATCAATGCTCACGAGTCTTCTTTTGCAAGATAGCTCAGAGACGTGCCACTCGAAGAATCTTGCAAATAAATGATGAACATGGGACCACCTACTCAGAGTCAGGAGCGGTTACCATGAGTTTGTCTCCTTCTATCAAGCTCTCTTAAGTAGAGAAAGACGGAGGCAGGTGATAGATATCCGGTATCTAAGGCCATAGGCTAGACATTTCCTCAATGAGGAAGGGCTTCAGCTCCTTACACCTGTCACTGCAGTTGACGTTAAACAAAAAGTGTTTGACATTGCTGAAAATAAAGCACATAGACCTGATGGGTTCTCATCGGGTTTTTATAGAGCTGCCTGGCCAATCGTGGGTCCAGAGGTTACGAAGGCAATCTTGGAGTTCTTTACCACGGGAAAACTGCTGAAGCAAATCAACACCACACTTCTGGCATTTATCCCTAAGGTACATGCCCATATGATGGTCACAGATTTTCGCCCTATTTCGTGTTGTAATGTTTTATATAAGATTATTGCCAAACTTATTGTACAAAAGTTGAGTATGGTGTTGGATAAGTTGATAAGACCTTGTCAGGCTGCCTTTATTCCTAGTCGTAGTATTGGAGATAATATACTGTTAGCACAGGAACTATTTACAGGCTACAATCAGGCATGCCTACCTCCTAGATATGCACTGAAAGTGGATATCCGAAAAGCTTATGACACGGTAGAATGGAATTTTCTACTTGCAGTGTTACACCTGTTTGGATTCCCGACTATGTTCATTAGGTGGATAGAGGAGTGTGTCACGACACCCTCGTTTTTCATCGGGTTGAATAGGAAACCTCAGGGTTTCTTTACGGGATCGAGAGGGTTACGGTAGGGGGACCCTTTATCGCCAATCTGTTCGTTCTCGTAATGGAGGTTCTGCATTTGATTCTTCTGTAGATGATTGATCAGGACATGCATTTTTCTTTTCATTAGAAATGTGAGCCTTCTCGATTATTTTAGCTTGGATTTGCAGATGATCGGTTGCTGCTCTGCAAAGCTGATATGCACTCTATAGGGGTCTTTAAGCAGAGGTTGGACCTATTCGCCTCCTGGTCAGATCTCCGGCTTAATGTGCATAAGAGCCATCTTATAATCTCTCGATCTGCACAAGGGATACGGGAGGAGCTGTTAGTGATGCTCGACTTTCAGGAAGGGCACCTTCCGATGAGGTGCTTGGAACTTCCTCTACTTTCCTCTAGATTATCGTTAACAAACTGCTAGCCTTTATTATTGAAAATTGATCAACGCATTAAAGGTTGAGAAGGAATGAGATTATCATATGATGGGAGGGTACAAATTATTAAATTTGTCCTTATGGCATTAAATATATATTGGGCTTCTGTGTTCATCCTACCTAAAGGTGTTATAAGGGAGATTGAGAAGCGTGTGAGAGCTTTTGTGTGGAAGGGCACAACGACCAGTGGATATGCCAAAGTAGCAAGTAGGGATGTCTATAGACCGGCGTCAGAGCGGGCTCAGGGCCTAAGGGACATCGCTACTTTAAACCGTACGTTAATGAGCAAGAAGCTGTGTGATGTTATTCGATGTGATAGAACATCAATCTGTGTAGAATGGTTATTTAACAGGCGGCTACGTGATAAATCTGTATGGACGGTCACTGACAATGGGGGTTCTTTGGGTTGGAGGAAACTCCTTCGACTATGCCCATTGCTTCGATTGATGGTGGACTATCAGATTGGTGATGGGAATTCAATTTATCTATGGCATGATCTATTGCATCACCTTGGTCCTCTTATGGAGAGATTCCCACGGGGTCCACGTCTGCTTGGGCTTAGGACAGCGGACAAGCTTAGCAGTGTTATTATGGAGGGGCAATGGCATTGGCCTCTCATTATGGACATTGAGTGCTTGGAGATTTTGCATGCATTGCCAATAATTCATGGCGAGAAAGATTGCATTATTTGGTGATTCGAGACGGTAGGACCCACAGTTGCATCTCTTTATAGGCCATTGCACCCACCGTGACCCAAGGTAGGTACTCTCGGGTTTTCTAAAGATCCCCAGGCATAATTTCATCCTATGGCTTGCGATTTTTTGGGAAAACTATCCACAACTGATAAACCATGGCTATCATACTTAGGCACCTATATATTATGTGATGAGGGCGCAATAGAGACACATACTCATCTATTCTTTCGATGCCGTTATACCAGAAGATGCCTGATAGCGATTCAACGGCGTGTTCAATTTGAATGGCCTAATAGAGAATGGCCACGGGATGTTGAGTGGGCTGCAAGGAAATGAAGAGGAAAACATATCATTAACTTCGCTTATCGTGCACTCCTTGCTGCTTGCATTTACCACATTCAACAAATGATACTTAAAAACACAAATAATAAATAAAAAATGAATAAACGATTTTTGTGGCTTAAGGTAGAAAGGAAAAACTAATAAAAATGTAAACCACGAAATTATACCATTTTGATTTTGTCCAAATCTACTTTGCTCATTGTTCCTTCTCCGAATCTGTGTTCACGCAAAGATCTACTTAGACCTCCTCTTCCTTCATCCACATCACACGTCGGAAGCATAATTTTCAATACCACTATTAGATGGCTTGAGATCTGGCAATCGAAACTATTTTTATTGAACAGAATGGATTCGATTCTCACTCTCAAATGAGTGAATCAGATTTAATTAGCTTTTTCTTGAAACTTGTTCAAGAAGAACTTGATGGAGAAGGGAAAAGAGAGTAGTGGATGGATTGTGAGAGATGTAGAGTAGAGAGAAAAAGGTAATTTTTCAAAAAACTGAGATAAGAGATGTTGGGAAAAATAATTCACTGGGTGTGTTATATGTCATCATGGCCGAGTGGGGTCTCTAGAGGTGGAGTCTCAACTCCTCTTTTGACCTAGTCACTCTCAAAATTGGCTAGGACTTTATTTAGGTGGATCGAGTTTGGTTTAATTTAACAATTAAATCAATTCAAGCCCAACAAAGGTCCATCTGATTTTTAAATTGACCTAATTAATTTTAAGGCCCAATAGAAGTTGAATAAATTTATTTAATCCAATTAAATAAACTAAAGTTCGAGTCCAATATTTAATGAATATAATTAACTACTTGAATTAAGCTCAATTAAATTAAATTGTGCTAAGCCCCAACTTTTTTTGAGAGAAAAAGCGGTTGGAATATATATTGCTAGCAAAAACAAAGTTTGTTCTAGGCAACAAGACAAGCAATAAAACTAGAAAAAGGAAGTCAATAATACTAAGGCCCTAGTTAACAATCCAAGCTGCTAAGCCCAAATTTGATTAATTCAATTAATTAAATTCTGACTACACTTCTCAAGACATATAATAACCAAATTAAAGACACAGTCATGTTTTATCAAGCCTAAGATACAATAATTCACGTATCACTTTAAACATTAAGAGTCGAAAATGGATACGATACACTATTACAATGATACACTTTACATTGTAATTTTAGTCATGTAATTATAGATATTTGGCATATTTGTAAGATTTATAATTTGCGATTTGATTCATTAATTTTGTAAATTTTATGATTTGAGGATATATTTTTCCAAAAATTTGAAAATTAGTTGAAAACTACATGTGCAAGTCACGAATATATCCTCAAATTTACATCAACACACAAATTGCACGTGCTAATTTTCGTCAAATTTAGAAATTTCGAGCAAAAAAAGTGTTATAAAATCGCAAAACTTTTACAAAGATAATAGATCAAATTATAAGTTTCATTTTTTTTAAGGTCCAAAATGCCAATTACCTCTAATTATAGGACAAAAATTTTCAATAGAGCCTTTATAATATGTAATTCAAAATGATGCCATTAATCAAACTTATTATCTGAAGGTAATACGATTTTAATCTAGAATTATTCCTTTTAAAGAAGTTTATGTGTCATTTCAGACATAAAAAGTAGAAAATTACAGGATCAAAAATATATTTAAACTTTCAAAAATAGTATTTACACAATAGAGAATTCACAAAATAAAAAAACTAATGAATCATGCACTGGTTTAGCGAAGTTAATCATTAGAGGCTTCCCATGAAGAACGTGGTCTTGCACACCCTACCTCGCCAGCTTCGTGCCCTCGATTTCTTTAAAGTGAACAAAGGCGTAGTGATGCAAGGGGAGTGAGTTAACACTGATCACTTCTCCATGAGCGGAAAACAGAGATTTTAACTCAAAATTTATTACTTCTGGTGACAAATTGCCAATCGCTACTTGTTGGATGGATGAATCTCCTACTGCTAATCTTTGACGGTCGAATTGTGGTTTTGTGTAGCTTCGGCGGCTGATTTTACATGTGATGCCATTAAACGGGTCACGTACACAGAACAATAATAATAATGGACCGACGGAGGTTCCCTTGTGAATAAAGAGATTTGTGTGCAATGGGGATGTGGTGGAGTGAGGTTTTGTAAGTGTACGAGCGGGGTTGTTACTGCAATATTTTGTTGGATTTGTCTGAATTTAATGAAATTTACTGGCTCTTGGTTGTATAGTGCATTATTTCGAAATATGATAACTTTTATCCTGAATTCAATTAAAATTCTAAATTGGTTCTATTACTTAATAATATTTATTACACTTGTCCTCTATAAACACTAAGAAATATTAGTATGGCATTACATTATAGGGTTTAATGCAATTTCCGTCCTATGGTATTGTACCTCAGTAAATTACCCCTCTATGATAAACAATCAAATTACCTCCCTATATTTTTTAAAAATAAAGCAATTTATATCTGTGTCTAAAGAGGTAAATTACTTTATTTTAAAAAATATAAGGAGGTACTTTGCTATTTCTTTTTACAAGTAATAATTTATTCATTTGCTATAATAATTATAGGAGGTTGCTTTCTTTTTTTTCTCATTATTATAAACTTTCTTGTATTTTTAATCTTAAATTGTTGATTTTTGAAGCAATTTTATCTTGAAATTTCTTTAGACACTAAAGTTAATGCTATCATTTTTGCATACTTCGTGTTCTATTTTTTTCTTATCATTATATTTTATAAAATCAAACTTTGAAATTTTAAAATTATTTATTAATTGCATGCTATTGATATGATAAAGTTTATATCCATACGTTATGATTGTTTATGATAATTTTATTACTATTTTTACTATTATTATTACTCTTCTTGTTATATATTGCAAGAGCCGATCAATTCTATGTGATTTACTGCTTAAAATCTTTCATTATTTTATTAATTTTATGTAACTTGCCGTTGAAAAATCCTCCTAAAATCTCTTGTTATAGCTAAGATCATGTCAAGTTTTGAATTCCTGACTAAGTTCTAAACTTTCGGTCAACGATGTCTTAGCCTATCACTCATAGGTGAGCTAGGTTTCATGAATAAGTGTAAGATGATGGGTTCGAATCCCACCAAACAAGTGAGTATTTGACTTACTTTATGTGTTTATTATAATTTTTTTTATTGTTCTTTGTTATATTAATATATGAATCGAATATCGATATATTGTCAAACTAATCAATTTATTAAAATATTGATGTTATTATGTGATTACCATATAATTTCCCATCAACTTTTGCGTTGTTTGACAATTTTTAAATTTCACTAATTGATGGATGGGTTCTTCCTTATAAAGAGATTGGTGTAGTTTTAGTTGTTTGGCATTTGGGTCCATTAAGAATTAGAATTTGCAACTTGGCCCATTAGTTTTGCATATTTCATGATTTGAGGACACATTTTGCCAAAAAGTTAAAAATTAGCTGGAAAAACACATGTGCAAGTCATGAATATGTTATCAAATTTATGCTAGCACATGACTTACACGTGCTAATTTTCGACAAATTTAAAAATTTCTAGTAAAAAATGTGTTAGCAAATCATAAAATTTACTAAGATAAGCTTAACTTTTTGAAGGTCCAAAACGCCAAACACCTTTAATTATAGGACCAAAAATTTAATAGACTTTATAATATTCAATTCAAAATGAAGCCATTAATCAAAATTATTATCTAAAGTTAACATGATTTCAATCTAGAATTACTTGATAACTAAACATTCAACTTGCTCCACAAATATTTACAAACATTCTATGTGTGTTTTTAGATATTAGTGCTTAATAATCTCATTTGATATGCAATATTTCTTTTAAAGAAGTTTATTTTCAGACATGGAAAGTAGAAAAAAAAATTGAGAAATAAAAAAATTAAAAATTAAAAAATTACCAACCGATTTAGCGAAGTTAATCATTAAAGTCTTTTCGTGAACAACGTGGCCTTGGCGACCCTGCCACTCCAACTTCGTGCACTCGATTTCTTTAAAGTGCACAAAGACGTACTGACGCAAGGGGAATGAGTTAATGCCCATCACTTCTCAACGAGTTGCAGACAAAGATTGTAACTCAGAATCTGTCACTTTTGGTGACAAATTACCGATCCACAAGTTGTTGGATGGATGAATCTCCCACTGCAAATCTTTGACTGTCACATCGTGGTTCTGTGTAGCTTGCGCCGCGGATTTTACATGTGGTACCATTAAACGGGTCAAGTACAGAAACAAGATAAATGATGGGTTGTCAGAGATTCCAATATGAATGAAAGTTGAAATAGATTTGTGCGCGATGGTGTTGTGGTTATTGTAGTATTTTCTTGAATTTTTCTTAATTTAATTTCATTTGGAGGCTCCTAGTTATACTATGTATTATTTGAAAATATTATAACTTTCACCCTGAAATTAAATTAAATTTCTAAATTTGTCCTACTACTTTAATGATATTTATTAGACTTGTTCTCTATAAACACTAAGAAATATTAGTCTAGCTTTATATTATAGGGTTTCATGCAATTTACCGCATGTGATATTGTAGTTTTTCAAATTATCCCTTAAGAGAAAAAAAAATCAAATTACCTTCCTATGTTTTTCTTAAATAGAGCAATTTTTTTATGTTCCTTTCTGAAAAGGTAAATTACTTCATTTCAAAAAATATAGTGAAGTATTTTGCTATTTTTTATAAAGAATAATTTGTTCATTTGCAATATCACTTACAGTAGGTTGCGTGCATTCGTGTGTAATTAATCTTTATTTATTGATTTATCAAGCAATTTTGTCTTGGAATTTCTTTAGACACTAAAGTTAATGCTTTCATTTTTGCATTACTTAGTGTTCATTTTTTATTCTTTTCATTGTATTTTATACTTTGAAATTTTAAAATTATTTATTAATTCCATGCTATTGATGTATTAATTTCCAGTCAATATTTGCATTATTTGACAAGTTTTAAATTTCATTAATTGATGTATTAAAATTTCTATATGTATAAATAAAGGGTGAAATCTAATGCTAATAATTGTACAAAAAATTTAGATTATTTTCTTATAACGAGATTTTGTGTACGGTACGGCCGAAGGATGGTGATGGCACGAGTGTGGATGGTTGTATTGGTGCGTTGGATGCTGTAATTTGAATTTATTTGAATTTAATTTAGTGTGGTGCCCTCCAACTATACTATGGATTATTTAAAAATATGGTGACTTTCGTCCTAAACTAGAACTTGCGATTTGGTCCATTAATTTACAAATTGCATGATTCTATGACATATTTTACCAGATATTTAAAAATTAGTTGGAAAATCACATGTGCAAGTCATGTATATTCTTAAATTTAAGCCAACACAACGTGCTAATTTTGGACAAATATAAAAATTTCTATCAAAATTTGTTAGAAAATCTAAAAGTTTATCAAGATGATAGATTAAATTGTAAGTTTCACTTTTGAAGGTCTAAAACGCCAAACACCTCTAATTATAGGACAAAAAGTTTACAATAGAACCTTTATAATGTTCAAATCAAAATGATGCCACTAATTAATCTTATTATCTAAAGGTAACATGATCTTAATCTAGAATTACTTGATAACTAAACATTCAGCTTTCGGTCCACAAATATTTGTAAACATTCCCTGTGTGTTTTTAGATATGAGTGCTTGATAATTTTCACTTGATATGCAATATTTATTTTAAATAAATTTATTTGTCATTTCAGACATGGAAAGTAGACAAAAAATTAGAAAATAAAAAAATAAGAAAACTAAAAAATTACTAATCGATTTAGCGAAGTTAATCATTAAAGGCTTCCCATGAAGAACGTGGCCTTGCAGACCTTGCCTCGCCAACTTCGTGCCCTCGATTTTTTTAAAGTACACAAAGGCGTAGAGATGGAAGGGGAATGAGTTAATGCTGATCACTTCTCCCTGAGCGACAAACTGAGATTTAAACTCGCTATATGTCACTTTTAGTGACAAAATGCCGGTCCACAAGTTGTTGGATGGATGGATCACCCTCTGAGAATCTTTGACGGTGTATCATGGTTCTGTGTAGCTCCATTCGTTGATTTTATACGTGATGCCATTAAATGGGTCATGTAAAGAGAACAAGATAAATGATAGGTCGTCAGAGGTTCCGATGTGACTGAAAAGAGAAATAAAAAGAGATTAGTGTGCAACGGGTAGGTGGTGTTATGATAATTTTACTGCTCTTTCTATTATTATTAGTACTAGTTTTGGTTATATATTGCAGAAGTCAACCATTTTTATACAAAAATTTACTGCTTAAAATTCTTCATTGTTTTATTGATTTTATGCAACTTTGATGAAATTCCAGACCATGAAGATGCAGCTGCGACTAGGAAGCCAATTGCAGAAACACTGACTTCAGGTTGAAGAGCTGCAGATTTCTTCTTCTGCAGAAGTCGCATTTTGTGTTTGCACTTTTACTATTTGTTGCAGAAACACTGACTTCAGGTTGAAGAGCTGCAGATTTCTTCTTCTGCAGAAGTCGCATTTTGTGTTTGCACTTTTACTATTTGTTTTAGCAACTTAGAGGTTGTTAAGTTAGTTGTGACCCATCCGTGCATATATGGGTCTTCTTTGTCATGTAACAAAAAGAACAAGAGAGAAACTTTTCTGATCTTCAATTCAATTCCGTTTATTCCTCCTTCCAAGATTTCAATTGCTGATTTTACTCTTACATTCATGCCTATGCCTTTGTATTTCAACATGGCATCAGAGCAGGTTTGGCTCTGAATATAGTTCACAATCTTTAAACTGTTACACCAGTTCCTTTTTGCCCATGAATCAAGAAAACAGCTGACAAAAACACCATGGAAGAGGAAACCACTGCTGATTACGTCGACATGAAAACACAAGGAAATGATGAACCTGGAATGAACCTTGTGTCTGCACCTTTGAACGGCAACAACTACTTGACGTGGGCAAGGGCCATAAAGATAGCACTCGGAGCCAAGGAGAAACTGGAATTCATCGATGGAACATACGAGAACCTACAGAAGGGAAAGAAATCATAAAGGCATGGAAAAAGAATGACTGTATGGTATTCTCATGGATTATGAGTGCCATTTCGAAAGAAATCGCTGAAGCCTTCTTATATGCGGAATCAGCCAGAGATTTATGGGTGGAGCTTGAAATGAGATTCGGCGATAGCAACGGGCCACTCCTCTATCAGATACAAAGAGAAATCGCCACTACATCTCAAAAGAACATGACTGTAGCCGCTTATTTTACGAAGCTTAAAAAGCTGTGGGACGAATTGGGAACATTGGATCCCTTGCCAGTATGTACCTGTGGGACAAGCAAGAAGCTGGCTGATAGGGCGACCTCCTACCAACTAATTCAGTTCCTTGTGGGACTGAGTGATGCATACGAGCACGTGAAGAACCAGATCCTACTAATGGACCCATTGCCGACTGCTGCGAAGGCCTATTCTATGGTACAAAGAGTTGAGAAACAAAGAGAACTCAACTCTGGAGTCTCGGAACTGGACAAAGAGGGTGTTATGGTTGCACAGACATTCGAACCAAGAGAACAAGAAGGCGTAAAAGGTAATACCAAGAAGTGGACATCTGTGGACAAAAGACAATTGCAGTGTGAACACTGCAAGAAAAGGGGACACTCAAAAGAAGGGTGTTTCGAACTGATAGGCTACCCTGACTGGTACAAAGCAATGCTTGATCAAAGGAAGGCTGCAGGCAAACCATTCAATCCAAGGGCCTTGAATGTCAGAACAGAGCAAGAACTAAGTGCCTTGCAGAACAACCTTATGACTGCTAATGACAGAAACCTGACAGAAATCATCAAGAAAGAAGTGCTCAAGGTTATGCAAGATCAAAGCGGTAGCCAGATCGGTTCTAATTTTTCAGATTTCCAAGGCTATGCAGGTAAAATTTCTATATCTACTGACACTTGGATTATTGATAGTGGTGCTTCGGCCCACATGTGTGCTTCTATAAAAGATTTAAAAACCTTCGCATTCTTGACAAAGAAATCTTTGTTAAACTTCCCAATGGTTTTAATCATATTGTCAAGATTTCAGGAGATGTGCATGTTTATGAAAACATTACACTCAAGCATGTTTTATATGTTCCTAATTTTAAGCATAACCTCATTTCTGTCATTAAACTATGTAAGGATAATCATTGTAGTGTGCACTTTACAGATGAAAATTGCATTGTGCAGGACCTATGGACTAAACGGGTGATGGCCATAGGTAAACAACAAGAAAGACTCTATGTCTTAGAGAAGAACCTACCAGCTCACATACCGACTGATTTTAGGATGACTACACCCCACACTGCTGAAAACATGAATGTAGATGCTTGTTATATGAACAACTATAGCTCTGAAAGTGAGAAAAACCTATGGCACTATAGGCTAGGCCATACCAGCATAGATGTTTTGAGACAAATGAGACTCTGTAAACATAATACTATGAATAAAATTGCTTGTGAAACATGCGCTCTTGCAAAACAGCACAGAATGCCATTTCCTGATAGTGAGAACAAAGCTCAGTCCATATTTGAACTCATTCATATAGATGTATGGGGTCCTTACAGAAATCACTCTATAAATAGCTATGAGGATATGCTCACAATTGTTGATGATTTCAGTAGAAAGCACCTGGACATATTTGATGTTACACAAATCTCAGACCCTATCCAAACTTGAACAATTTTATAATATGATCTTAACTCAATTTGAGACAAAGATAAAACAAATTAGAACTGATAATGGCACTGAATTTATCAATAAGGAATGCCAAGATTTCCTTCACAAAAGGGGAATAATCCACCAAAGAACTTGTGTATATACACCTGAACAAAATGGTGTTGTAGAAAGAAAACACCAACATCTTTTACAAATTGCTAGATCACTCATGTTCCATGCATATCTCCCCTCAAAATTCTGGACAGAGGCTTTATTAATGGCCACTTATCTCATAAATAGATTACCTGCTCAAAACCTCAACTGGAAATCTCCCTATGAATTGCTGTTAAATAGAAAATCGGTGTTTGATCACATAAAAGTGTTTGGCTGCCTCTGTTATATTACCAATGTTTCTCCCTGTAAGAAAAAATTTGATCCAAGAGCCCTTAAATGCATTTTTCTGGGATACGTACATGGTATAAAGGGGTATAAAGTAATGGATTTGAACACAGGGAATATCCATGTCAGTAGCGACATAGTGTTCCATGAGAACTCCTTCCCTTTTAAGAATTCTGCTGAAGTTACTGATGACATAGTATGTCCACTACCTAAACCTCTGAACCTTGATGAAATTGAGGATGAAAAAGGACCTGACATAGCATCCACAGAGAACAATCAAGAAATAGAAAATAACACCACTGTACCTAGAAAGTCCAGTAGATTGACCAAGGATCCTGTGTGGATGAAGGATTATGTATGTTGCAATGTTGATGAATCTGCTTGTTATAAAATGACAACTGCACATACTTGTTTTGTGGAAAAGATTTCTAACCTGCAGGAACCAAAGACCTACATGGAGGCTCAAGGGAATCCAAGATGGGAGAAGGCCATGAGAGAAGAAATAAGTGCACTAGAGAGAAATGAGACTTGGAAGCTGACAGAATTACCTCAAGGCAAGAAAGCCATTGGATGCAAATGGCTGTACAAGGTAAAACTCAACCCTAACGGCACTATTGAAAGATATAAAGCCAGATTAGTGGCAAAAGGATACAGTCAAGTGGAAGGAGAAGACTACAATGACTGCTTTGCACCTGTTGCAAAGGCAGTCACTGTTAGGCTTTTCCTTGCAGTTTGCTGTGGGTAAAAACTGGCCATTACATCACCTCGATGTGAACAATGCCTTCCTTCATGGCACCCTGGATGAAGACATATATATTGAACCTCCATAAGGGTACACAATCCAAACAGGTAAGGTTTGTAAACTGGAAAAATCGTTATATGGCTTGAAGCAAGCTTCAAGGAAATGGAATGAAGAGTTTGCCAAAAAAATGAAGGACTTTGGTTTTGAGCAATGTGATCATGACCACTGTCTATTCATTAAAGGTACAGGTATGAACTTAATTGCTTTACTTGTATATGTGGATGACATACTTGTTACTTCTGCTTCTGTGGATAATATTATGAATGTTAAAGATTATTTGAATAAATTGTTCACTCTGAAGCATTTAGGACCTGCCAAGTACTTCCTTGGCCTGGAATTTGCTCGTTCGGCAGAAGGTTTGGTTGTAACACAACAGAAATATGCCCAGGACATAATCAAAGACATAGGTCTGAGCAAAGGAAAACACACTACCACACCATTAGCCCCAGGTTTAAAATTATCTGCAGATGCAGGGGCATTACTTGCTGAACCTTCCAGATTTAGGAGACTGATTGGGAGACTATTATACTTGAGTTTTACTAGACCTGACTTATGTTATGCTGTACAACAATTGAGCCAACACCTCCAACATCCCTGTGATAAACACTGGGAAGCTGCAGTTCACGTTGTCAGATATTTGAAGGGGACAGTCACCTCAGGTTTGTTTTTCTCATCCAACTCTGATTTCTCACTTAAGGTCTATCGTGATGCAGATTGGGCTGCATGTCATCTAACCAG
This sequence comes from Sesamum indicum, assembly GCF_026168435.1. NCBI lineage: Eukaryota > Viridiplantae > Streptophyta > Magnoliopsida > Lamiales > Pedaliaceae > Sesamum > Sesamum indicum. Next base: position 4,607,677 of record NC_142660.1, on the reverse strand, counting down.
AAAGTCATTGACTGGTTTCTGTATTTTCATGGGAAACACTCCTATATCTTGGAAAACCAAGAAGCAAACTACAGTAGCTAGATCTTCCGCTGAAGCCGAATACCGTAGTATGGCCACCACTACTTGTGAAGTCACTTGGTTGCTTTACATTCTGAAAACTCTGGATATTCATGTAAAGCTTCCTATACCATTTTTTTGTGACAACAAGGCCGCATTACACATAACGGCAAATCCAGTCTTCCATGAGAGGACTAAACACCTCGAGATTGACTGTAATGTAGTCATAAACAAGTTTAAGGAAGGAGTGATTATGCCCACTTATGTAATCTCGAAGCAACAGGTAGCAGACATTTTTACCAAGTCCTTGCCCTGTACCTCATTCCTCCATCTCAGGTCCAAGCTATACTTAGTAAACATCAACCCGAGTACAGCTTGCGGGAGGGGGGGAGGGGGGGTGATGAAATTCCAGACCATGAAGATGCAGCTGCGACCAGGAAGCCAATTGCAGAAACACTGACTTCAGGTTGAAGAGCTGCAGATTTCTTCTTCTGCAGAAGTCGTATTTTGTGTTTGCACTTTTACTATTTGTTTTAGCAACTTAGAGGTTGTTAAGTTAGTTGTGACCCATCCGTGCATATATGGGTCTTCTTTGTCATGTAACAAAAAGAACAAGAGAGAAACTTTTCTGATCTTCAATTCAATTCCGTTTACTCCTCCTTCCAAGATTTCAATTGCTGATTTAACTCTTACTTTCATGCCTATGCCTTTGTATTTCAACATGCCCCTAAAAAATTTTCCTAAAATCTCTTATTATAGTCAACATCATATCAAATTCGAATTCTTGATTAACGTCCTAACTTTTGGTCGACGATATCCTCAAATTCACACCAGCACATGACTTGCACGTGCCAATTTCTAACAAATTCAAAAAATTTTATCAACATGTGTCAGTAAATATAAAAATTCACTAAGATAATATATCAAATTGTAAGTTTCACTTTTTGAAGGTTCAATAACAACAAATACCTCTCATTATAGGACAAAACATTTCAATAAAGCCTTTATAATGTTCAAATCAAAATGATGCCATTAATCAACCTTATTATCTAAACGTAACAAAACGATCTTATTATCAAATTTTTTTATAACTATACATTCAACTTAGTCCACAAATATTTTTAAACATTTTGTGTATGTTTTTTGATATTAGTATTTCATAATCTCATTTGATATGCGACATTCTTTTTAAAGAAGTCTATGAGCCATTCAAACATGGAAAGTAGCAAAATTGTTAGACAAAAAATAGCCTTCAAAAGCTGTATGAACACTAATCAAAAAAAAAAAAGTAGAGAAATCGAAAAATAAAATAATCAAGAAATTACCTACCTACTTAGCGAAGTTAACCATTAGAGGCTTCTTGTGAAGAATGTGGCTTTGCAAACCCTGGCTCGCCAACTTCATGCCCTCGATTTCTTTAAAGTGGACAAAGTCATAGTGATGATAGGGGAATGAGTTAATGCTGATCTCTTCTTTATGAGCGGCAAACAAGGATTTTAACTCAAAATCTGTCACTTTTGTGACAAATTGCCGATCCACAGGTTGTTGGATGGATGAATCTCCCGCTGCAAATGTTTAATAGCCGCATCATGGTATTGTGTGTCTTTCACCGTTGATTTTACAGGTGGTGCCATTAAACAGGTCAAGTACAAAGAACAAGATAAATGATGGGTCATCGGAGGTTTTGATGTGAATGAATAGTTGAATAGAAATAGATTTATGTGCAATGGGGATGTGATGGTGTGAGGTTCTGTAAGTGTACGGGGGTTGGTTACTGCAGTCTTTTGTTAGATTTGTCTGAATTTAATGGCATTTGGTGGCTCTTGGTTGTACTCTGTTATTCACCCATAATTAAAATTAAAATTCTAAATTGGACCTATATATTATTTATCATAAACATTCTTGTGTTTCTAATTTTAATTTGTTGATTTTTCAAGCAATTTTATCTTGAAATTTCTTAACTCTAAAGTTAATGCTTTCATTTTTGCATTGCTTAGTCTTTATTTTTTTTTCTTATCATTATATTTTATAACATCAAGCTTTGAAATCTTAAAAATGATTTATTAATTCCATATTATTGATATGATAAAGTTTATGTCTTCACTTTTATGATAATTTTATTACTCTTTCTATTATCATTTTACTCTTTTTTGTTATCTATTGCAGGAGTCGCCCAAATTTTTACAATATACTGCTTAAATATTCTTCATTGTTTTATTGATTTGATGCAACTTGTGCATAAAAAATTGTCCTAAAATCTCCTATTATAGCCAACATCATGTCAAATTTCGAATTCATGACTAACTTGTAAACATTCAGTCAACGATATCCACAAATTTACGCCCATGCTAATTTCGGTCAAATTTGGAAATTTCTTTCAAAATGTGTTAGCAATAGCAAATTTACTAAAATAATTGATCAAATTATAACTTTCACTTTTTGAAGGTCCAAAATGCCAAATATCACTTATTATAGGAAAAAAAAATTCAATTGAGCCTTTACAATATTCAAATCAAAATGATGCAATTAATCAAACTTATTATCTAAAGGTAACAAGATCTTAATCCTGAATTGCTTGATAACTAAATATTCCGCTTGGTCCACAAATATTTATAAATATTTTGTGTGTGTTTTTCGATATTAATGTTTAAAAAGTTCATTTGATTTGCGGCATTCCTTTTAAAGAAGTTTATATGTCATTTCAGACATGAAATGCAGCGAAATTACAGAACAAACAATATATCTAAGCCTTCAAAAATAGTATTTACACTAACAAAAAACAATAGAGAAATCATGAAATAAAAAAATTAATAATAACCAACTTGTTTATGAAGTTAATAATTAGAGGCTTCTTGTGAAGAATGTAGCCTTGCAGGCCCTGCCTCACCATCTTTGCGCCCTTGATTTCTTTAAAGTGGACAAAAGGTTAGTGATCAGAGGGAAATGAGTTAATGACGATCACTTCTCCATGAGCGGCAAATGGAGATTTATACTTAGAATCTATCACTTTTACCGACAAATTGCCGATCCATAAGTTGTGGGATGGATGAATCCCCAGCTGCAAATCTTTCACGGCTGCATTGTGGTTCTATGTACCTTTCGCCGCTAATTTTACAGGTGGTGCCATTAAACGGGTCAGGTACAGAGAACAAGATAAATGACAGGTTGTAGGAGGTCCCATGTGAATGAAAAGCTGAATAGTAAGAGATTTGTGGTGCAATTGGGATATGGTGGAGTAAGGGTTTGTAATTAAGTGCATGGGCGGGTGGTTACTATAATATTTTGTTGGATTGTTTTGAATTTAATGGAATTTGGTGGCTCCTGTTGTACTCTGTATTATTTAAAATCTTAAAATTATTTATTAATTTCATGTTATTAATATGATAAAGGTTATGTCCTCACTTTATGATTGTATTATGATAATTTTACTACTCTTTCTACTAACATTATTACTCTTTTGTGTTATGTATAGCAGGAGTTGACCAATTTTATACAATTTACTGCTTAATCATATTTTAACAGATTCAAGTTGTTCAATCAAAGTTAGCATTTCAATAGGTGAATCATATTTTAGAAAATATTGCACGCACTGCAAAAAATAGAACATCGATCTACATCATTCTTCATTAATCATTCGTATTACCCTGTTAGTTTTGAAAAAAGTGAAAATAGAATTTATAGAAAAACAACGGCTCCTAGTTCTTTGAGCATGTCGAACCACCAAATATCTTTCTTAGATTGGATTGAACAACTAAATTTGTACGACCCATGAATTTAGCAACATTCAACTAATTACTGTGAAATCATAGCTTCTATTTCGACTAACAATCCAAAACAAAACACTCTATCAAGTCATTTACGTCTCATTGTAATCAAAAGGAGAAAAAAGAAAGAAGTAATAGCTTGGAATGTGTAGTTGTATCCTGTTTCGTTGGAAATAATGGTGATGGGTATGAAAGTGCAGCGGCAGTTCAGCATCTCTGGAATCCAGGCTCAAGAAACAGGAATACACGTTATCCATACAACACGCTTTTATAAGTGAAAATGCACTTTCTTATGCATATTTATTTTTTATGTGTGAAGCTGTTAATTGTTAAGTTTAACAGGTGTCCAAGTTGGTTAGGGTTAAAAGTGCATAGTGGGCTAGGTCAGTTTAAGACTGACATGAACCAGCCTGAGAAAGTCCACCCTAGGACCGGCCTGCGACTATTCATGGCCGGTCTTAAGGCAGTCTTGGAGCTCTAAGTGTGCCCCAATTGTGTCTAGTTTTAAACCCAAGTTCAATCTATGGACCGGCCCGGTTGATGCCCGAACCAAGCCCAAACCAATCCCACATTAGGTACGCATGTGTTTGTTTTATTTTTTATGATATTGAAGTGTTCTTGTACAGAATTACTTAAATTTATAATTATCTTATGAAATAAATAAAGAATAAATTAAATCACATAAAAATTTATATACAGAAAAATAATAGTTAAGAATATATAATCTTTTTAAAAAAAGGCCCAACAAGCCCGATCCAAGGCTAGGTGGTTTCGAGCCATTAGGTGGGGCTGGTCCCAAGTATTGATTCTTTGGACCGGCCAAGGACTAGCATGGTCCCAAGCAGGCATAGGCCAAACCAACCCTCTTTTTAATTAGTTCAATCCGATCTTGGGTTGGGTTAGCTAAGCCTGGCCTATTGTGCATCTTGAGTGGGGTTAGTTAGGTTGTTAGTTGATTATTCCTTCTTCCTCACTGTTTCTGGACCTATTTTTAATGTTGAGCTTCCTTGAGCTCACTACTTAGAATAATTGAATACAATCTAGACACAGGAAATTTTGCACATAACATTCTTGGCATCAACAAATCTTTTCACTGCAATTACAATTTTCAACATGGTATTAGAGCCTTCTTTTGAAGGTGTCTGCATACTTTTCTCATCAATGTACAAACCATGTTCGATTATATTCCTCAATGGCGCCCAGAGGTTTAGAGGCAATCGAAGGGAATGTTGTGGAGACTCAGACTGCTCCGGTGAATCAAAGTGCAATTTTAAACCAAACAATGATGTATATGACTCTTACTAAAAACACCGAAAAATGCGAGTGGATCGGCGCAAGAATGCGCAAGCGGAAGTGGTAATGCGAAAATTCGTAAATTAAAACGAAACATAACAAAATCATAATTCTAAGGGGTGTACCTTAATTCTAAGGGGTGTACCCTTGGAGTTTTCAAGGATTCGATATAGTTTATCACAATACTAATAAAGATAAACGGGGCTAATGGTAAAAGAAAAAAAAATGAGAGGTACATAAATCATAAATCAAAAGTTTTCTCTTTGATTTGATTTACTTCGAATCTCCTTTATTTGGTTTGTTCACGCAAGGCTTCAACGTAGAGGCCCTCTAAAGTTACGTCTATACCACACCAGAATTGGGATCCCTCAACTCAATTTGCTAGAAAAGAAATTGGAAAAAACAAAAAAAACAGCAAGTGTGTATTGGAGAGGGGCGGCCGAGTGGATGTATTAGAATGTATCTAGGTTCATCCTATCATCCATAAGGTAATAAAATCCTTTATTTCAAATAAAGGATGATTAACATGGCACTTTCTAAAAGTAAATTTGTTTGTCAATAATTTCCTTTTTAAGATTTTCCACCAACATAATTATGGGCTTTGCATTGGCCGATTTTATTAAATAAAACACAAGGCCCAATAGTTTTAATTAAAGCCAACTTAATTAATTCCATCATATATTTAATCCAATTAAATATATGAGTCCAATAAGCTTTTATTAATTAATAAGTCTAACTTACTAAATAATAAGGGCAAGCCCAAGATAAATTAATCTTATTAATTTATTCTTGGGCTCCTCCATCCAATGGACTCCTCTCATTAATAAGTAATTCAATTACTTATGGAATTAATTTCTAATTAATTCGTCGTCCCTTCTTAGAGATTTGTGTGTGACTTTTTAGGTTCACCTTTCAGCTAGACTTGGGCTGGTGTTAAACACTATTATTAATTAAATCTAATTTGATTAGTAATTCTCGATCAACCTTTGGTCAAGAAATCCCATCACTATGGGTGGTCGTCTAGCAACTGTCTATGGCACTAGAGGCTAGGGAATATCCATATGAACTTTTAGACTATCGAGTCCATACAGGTACGGTCCTTCTTTCTACCGTCTGCCGGACTTAGTCTTAGGGCATGGAATTGGGTGTCGGTTCCCATCCTCGACTAGGCGTCTAAGATTAATACTGGAGATCGTGTTACACCAAATTGCTCAATATAGGAACCTCTGTTTCCTATTCGATCAATTAATGGCCACAATTTTATAGAGCGTAAATGCATTTTCAAGTGCATAGGAGATACCTCTGTCACATTTTGACAAGGAACGAATCCTCTTCTTGGAACTCACCGTTCTCGCTACATGCTTTGACTGTACTGGACAAGGCTTATGATGACCATGTTTGGGACGATCACCTCTCGCACAAATCCAAGATACAGTCATCGCATGCACGTGACTGCGTAATTCCTCAAGTCTGAGGACTACTCCTATACTATCAAAGCCGGGGATTTGAGTCATTCCGACCAAGCCTCCAAGCTTCTATATGACCATCCCCGTGAGTCAGTTCAGTCGATTCGACACCTAGCCAATCGACCCATTAAGATTGCATAGATGTCCCACGTATGTCGCCGATGAAACACGACATTCATCAAATGAATGCGATTCTTAGTGCAAGTCTTCATAGAACACTCGATGCCCATTCTCGAGGTCCTCCACTTGGAACATTTTAGACCCAACCCTAGACAGTTAGTTTCATGACCGTCATCCAATGCGCAGTCCAACTGTTTTACTGTTGTTAAAGTGGTCTGTGGGCTTTGTTGTGATGTTTGAAAGAAATGCAAACAAATGTGTAATGAGCACAACAAATGAAATGCTAATAGGGAATACTCATTTTATTCACTGAATAAAATTATATAAAATTGAGTTATCGATAGAATAGATTACAAGTATGTCAATCTAATTAACTTTCACGTCACATATTCTAACACTTACAGCTTTATTCATCCGACCATCCTACCTGGATAGCAGCTCTTGTTGCGAAAATGAAGCTGGAATTTATATATATGGAAGCTTGGTCCGACGTGCCGAAGTTTCAAAGGAGTTTAAGAAATGGAATCGTATTCATTCCATGTTGACAACTTGGATCCTAAATTCTATTTTAAAGGATATAGTTGAGGCATTCTTGTATGTGAGTTCAACAAGGGATTTGTGGATGGAATTAGAAGCTCGATATGGAGAGAGCAATGGTCCATCAATCTATCAATTACAACGTCTGATCAGATTCATCGTGCAAGGAAATAAGTCAATGACAAATTACTATACCAAATTAAAGAAATTGTGGGATAAGTTGGCCTGCTTGGCACCAACTCCTAGATGCGCATGTGTTGGATTCTACCGCTTGTGATGGAAATAAACCTAATAAACTTTCATTAGTTCATTTTAGTTGTTACTCCAGCCTATCTTAGGCAATATCATGTAATAATGACGTTTGGTATAACGGACAATGCCATTTGTCAAAGAACTCAATGACGCATATTTCTTCTACTACCTTGGTCTCTGCTTCTTAAAATGTCATCTATAATAGCTGTCCCTTAGCTAAACTTCATAGATTACCATTTATTCCAGCAACATTTGCTCCAACTCCATCTTTGATCTTATCCATGTCGATATTTGGGGACTTTATAGCAACACACAATCTCTGGGTGTCAATTTATTCTCACTATTGTTGATGATTTTAGTAGAGTAACTTGTACATTTCTAATGTGACACGAGACTCTATATCCTACAAAAATTTTGCATCTTGTTCAGACACAATTTGACAAGAGAATAAAGTATGTCAGATTAGATAATGGCTAGAATTTCTCAACGAGCAATGTCAAAATTCTTTCATATCCCCAGGATCATTCATCAAAAGAGTTTCACGTACACACCACAACAAAATGGAATAGTGGACCGTAAGAATAGGCATCTTCTAGAGGTATTATGTTTCAGGTTTTACTTCCTAGGAAATTTGTGGCTGATGCCATTCTTTCAACTATTTATCTCATAAATAAGTTCCACTCTCGTCTTCTTAATTGTAAAACACCATTTCACATTCAATACAATAAGCCAACCTCGTATGAACACTTTAAAACATTTAGTTGTCATTATTTTCTTGTCAATAAATCCAAATTTGATAGGCTTGCCTCTAAATGTATCTTCCTGGGTTACCCCCTGGTGAGAAAGCATATAAAGTCTATGATCTCGAATCTTACCACACATTTGTGTCTCGCGATGTTAAATTCCATGAATATGTATTTCCTTTTGCTCAAGTTAATCCTACTCCTGCACACTGTCCATTGTCAAAGATTCCACTTGCCGCAAATGTTGTTGACCCCATACCTCCGACAAATTTATCCCTACCTAAACCATCTACTACTGTCCCTTGCACACAACCTAGATGGTCACAGAGGGACCATCAGCAACTATCTTCGCTTAGTGACTTTGTATGTCATATAGATGATCGTGCCTCTACACCAACTCTCAGAAACTTTACCCCTACATCCTTGAAATTTATGGCATCATTATCTATTTTGCGGGAACCATGGACATATAAGTCGGCTTCTATTAGTACCCCATGGGTGAATGCTATGAACCAAAAGCTTATAGCCTTTGAGAACAATGACATGGATGTTGGTCCTTTGCCTAAAGGGAAGAAGACGATTGGTTGTAAGTGGGTTTTCAAGTTAAAAGGAAATATGATTATTCTGTTGATCAATACAAAGCCTGACTAATGGCCAAGGGCTACACCCAGATTGATTACACTGAGAGCTTCTCACCAATTGCTAAAGTTGTTACGGTGCGCTTCGCTTGGCTGTTACTATAGACTTTCGGTGGCCAAATTGATATAAATAACGACTTTCTTCACGGTCATTTGCAAGAAGAAATTTATATGACCGCTCCTAAAGGTTATGTTGTTGATCCAGGCCATGTTTGCCGCCTGAAACGCTCATTGTATGGTTTGAAAGTAGGATTCCGATAAATGGATCGAGAATTCTCCAACCAACTTGTCTGTTTGGTTTTCATCCTTCTACCCATGAATATTGTCTTTTCATCAAACATATCAACTGATGATGGCATTGGTCTTTTGGTCTATGTCGATGAATTTCTCGTTATGGTCCCTACAGAAGAATTGATCTCTCAGGTTAAGGTCTATCTTGACGATATTTTTACTATCAAGGATTTAGGAATTTCCTCGGGCTCCAAATTCTGGGATCTGCTCGCGGCACCTCCATTACGCTGTCCAAGTATATCTTGGATATTATTACTGATTGTGGGCTTCAGCAGGCACTTTCCGCCACTACTCCTTTGTCATAGGGCATGAAACTACATTCTCATACTAATGCTTACTTGAATGGTCCTAAACCTTATCCCCATTTAGTGAGGCGTTTGCTCTCTTTCAGCATCACGCGCCTTGATATTTAACATGGCATTCAACAACTTAGCCAATTCCTCCAAAATTCATCTGAGGCTCACTGGCATGCGGTGCTGCATTTGGTTTGCTATTTCAAAGGGTCTCCTACTAAAGACCTTCTCTTTCCTTCCTATCTTGTAACCTACTGTGTTGCGGATTTCGGTTCTTATGTGGATTCACACAGTTCTCTGACTAGGTTTTGCATTTTTCTTGGAGATGCCATTGCATCCTGGAAAATGAAGAAGCAGTGTACAGTTTCTCGATCCTCTGCTGTGGCCGAATATCATAGCATGGGGCCTACTATTTGCCAATTCAAGTGGATCTCTTATATCCTTTGTGATTTTGAGATTGTTGTCCTACGCCCATTCGTTTGCATTGCGATAATTCGACCGCCTTACATATCACGGCCAGTAAGGTGTCTGATGAACGATCCAAGCACTTGGAAATTGACGGTCACATTGTCCGTGATTGTTACAAAGAAGGGCTTCCATGTTGCAAACAACTTACTTACATGCTTAACAAAATTCTTTTGGGAGCTACCTTCTATTCTTTGTTGTGCAAGTAGAGTTTGATCTTGGGTGATCGACGTCCAACTTCTGGGGAGGATGTTGGAAATGATGGTGATGGCCATGAAAGTGCAACTACAATATAGCGTCTCAAGGATCCAGGCTGAAGAAAGAGGAAGATGCGCTATCCATACAACATGTTTTTTATATCTGAAAATGCATTTCTCATACATATATAGCTTTTATGTCCAGCTGCTAATTTTGACAGGTGTTCAAGTTGGTATGGGTTAGTTAGGTAGTTAGTTAGTTATACATTTTTCCAGCTGCTTTTGGCCCTAAACTTACAGACAAGCTCCCTTGAGTTCACTTCTGAGTACTGATGGCAACGGGGCAAGTCTGGTCCGGGTTTGTCCTTGCCCGGACCCGGACCTTCCCCTCTGCTTAAACCCCGAACCCGGACCCTGCCTCGCCTAGAAAAACCCCGACCTTGCCGCATCCCCTAAAAAGCCCAACCCCGCCAAACCCGTCCTGCAAGCCCACCCCATTTCGCATGATTTTAATTTTTTATTTATTTAATTAACTAATATCAATTTCAATTTAATAATTTAAAACTACACACTCTTCAAACGGAATTCACGTTGACGCCGCGGCCGACGAGGATGAAGATGATATGGTGGCGGGGATAGATGGCGGCGAGTTGGGGAATGTTGTTGACGAACATGGAGGGCAGGCAAACAGCAACAACGCAGCAGCGACTGATGAAAGATTGGCGGGGAAGCTGCGCCGGTGATTAATCAGTCCCCCATGGAGTTTCAGTTTGCAGATTTTATTGTTTTGGATGAATTTGTTCGTGCACTGAATGATATCCACTGCCGCTGGACAGCGAATATGGAGAAGGCGACAGGAATTAACAGGAGCTGCGGTTTCACCATTTGGTGCGCTTGACAGCTGAACTGGTGATGGAGCATCCTCCTTGATTGGCGTCGTCGCTGCAGATCTCTAAAAATAGGGCTACTGCAGATTTGAATCTGAGGGTCTCTGTGGTGCTGCTAGCGGCAAGAGATGAAACTACCATGGTTGCGAAGGCAATTACTCCTAGCCCAGATCGGATACAAAACATTGGAGAACCGGAGATGATGATGATCCCTGCTGCGAATACTGCAGCCATTGCATAGATGGCGCCAGCGACTGGATGGGCTGGAACTGCTAAAACCGCCGCTGCAGCAGTTTCAGCCATTAAAGTAACGCTGCCAGAACTGCCTACTGCCGACGCTGTTTCTGTTGATGCTGCGCCAGTTTACGTGACTATAGCTCCCACATCACAATTACCGACATCTTCGCCCACCAGAATCTTCGTCGGTAATATGCCACTTCAACCTTGTTCGAACTTCATGAATTATTACGATAAAATTGCCAATATTTTCCATAATTCGTCTCGAAAAATATTTACTTATGTTCCACCTATGATGAAAAACGGCGAAATTATTGTACGACCCACGATGGATATGGTTCGAGATGGTTCACGTCGCTGGAATGCGAGAGCAGTGGGTTATTTTTTGGGCAAAAGACCGTATTTTAATCACATGAAGGATTACGTCAAATCTATTTAGCCATTGTTAACAGAAGTCACGGCTATGGCAAATGGATTTTTCTTCTTCCGATTCAAAACTATAGTGGCAGTGGAAGAAGTTATAGAGGGCGGACCATGGTTGTTCCAAGGACAACCAATTGTGTTGCAAAAATGGGAGCCGAGCATGGTCCTACGTAAGCTGAAACATACCCAAGTCCGAGTTTTGGTTAAACTTCGACACTTGCCAATTTAATTGTGGACTAATAATGGCTTGAGTACGGTTGCAAGTGGCATTGGACGACCTCTTTATCCGGATGCGATCACGCGCGCATGCACGAGACTGGATTTTGCTCGTGTATGTGTCATGCTTGACATCAATGCCAAACTCCCGAAGCATTTGGTTATTATGTCGCCAACAGAGGAAGGTGGAGAATTGCATGTAAGGTTGACGTAGAATACGAGTGGCTGCCCCCTAAATGCACCACTTGCATATACCTTAGACATGCCACGAAGGATTGCCCTTCCATGAAAGTACCTAAACTGCCGATCAATGTTTATGTGCAGAAGGCATGAGTGCAACCGCCCATAGCTGAATCGGGTAAGGCTGTGGAGGAAGACAAGAATAACTCATGTGGAGATATTAATCAGCAGCCTATTGTATCTGAGACTTCGAGTACCCCTGTCGCACAAGGAGTCAACGAAGGAAGGAACAAGGATAAGGAGTTAGTCATCTTTAATACTTTTGATTCACTTAACTCCCTTGATGATGCAGATGATACCATTCGGGGTCCTAACATAAGCAGCCCCGCCACGGGTGATCCATTTTGAACGCTGCTATATGGAACGTGCGTGGCCTGAACAAAAGGGACCATCAGCTGGCACTAAAAGACTTAGCAACTGAGTTCATTAACCACTAGTGCTATATGGGGATCGACAACAACAACTGGGAGGTATGTTTAGATCTGATAATTACCTTACTCTTTCACCAGATTTTATTCCCAGTGTGCAGAATGTCTGGCAACACGACATTATTGGAGTGCCTATGTACGCGATTACGCAGAAACTAAAAGCTTTAGAGCCAGTATTCAGACAACAACGGTGCAATAAAGGATATCTTTTGGAGAATGTACGCCTGGCTAAAGGATTCCTTAAGGAAGCATAGATCTTGGTTAGCGCTGAAGATAAAGTACCTGGACCTGATGGGTTCTCATCGGTTTTTCATAAAGCTGCCTGGCCAATCGTTGGTCCGGAGGTTATGAAGGCAATCTTGGAGTTCTTTACCATCAGGAAACATTGAAGCAAATCAACACCACACTTCTGGCACTTATCCCTAAGGTACATGCCCCCATGATGGTAACAGATTTTCTCCCTATTTCGTGTTGTAATGTTTTAGATAAGATTATTGTCAAACTAATTGTGCAAAAGTTGAGTATGGTGTTGGATAAGTTGATAAGCCCTTATCAGGCTGCCTTTATTACTGGTCGTAGTATTGGAGACAATATACTATTAGCACAGGAACTATTCACAGGCTACAATCAGGCACGCCTACCTCCTAGTGTGCACTGAAAGTGGATATCCAAAAAGCTTATGACACGGTAGAATGAGATTTTCTACTTGCAGTGTTACACCTATTTGGATTCCTGACTACGTTCATTAGGTGGATAGAGGAGTGTGTCACGACACCCTCGTTTTTCGTCGGGCTGAATGGGAAACCTCAGGGTTTCTTTCAGGATCGAGAGGGTTATGGCAGGGGGATACTTTATCACGATATCTGTTTGTTCTCGTAATGGAGGTTCTGCATTTGATTCTTCTGCAGATGATTGATCAGGATATGCATTTTTCCTTTCATTGGAAATGTAAACCTTCTCGATTATTTTAGCTTGGATTTGCAAATGAACTGTTGCTACTCTGCAAAGCAGATATGGACTCTATAGGGGTTTTTAAGCAAGGGTTGGACCTATTCGCCTCCTGGTCAGATAAGAGCCATCTTATCATCTCTTGATCTGCACAAGGGATACGGGAGCAACTGTTACTGATGCTCGGCTTCCAAGAAGGGCACCTTCTGATGACGTACTTGGGAGTTTCTCTTCTTTCTTCTAAAAAATCGTTAACAAACTGCTAGCTTTTATTATTGAAAATTGATCAACGCATTAAAGGTTGGGAAGGAATGAGATTATCATATGCTGGGAGGGTACATATTATTAAATTTGTTCTTATGGCGTTAAGTATATATTGGGCTTCTGCGTTCATCCTACCTAAAGGTGTTATGAGGGAGATTGAGAAGCGTCTGAGAGCTTTTGTGTGGAAGGGCACAACGACCAGTGGATATGCCAAAGTAGCATAGAGGGATGTATGTAGACCGGCATCGGAGAGGGGTCAGGGCCTAAGGGACATTGCTACTTTAAACGGTGCGTTGATGAGCAAGAAGCTGTGTAATGTTATTCGATGTGATAGAACATCAATCTGGGTAGAATGATTATATAACGGGCGACTACATGATAAATCTGTATGGACGGTCACTGACAATGGGAGTTCATTGGGCTTGGGATAGCGGACAAGCTCAGCAGTGTTATTATGGAGGGGCAATGGCACTGGCCTCTCATTACGGGCATTGAGTGCTTGGAGATTTTGCATGCATTGCTAATAATTCATGGCGAGACAGATCACATTATTTGGCGATTCGAGATGGGATGACCCACATTTTTATCTCCTTATAGGCTATTAGACCCACCGGGACCTAAGGTAGGTTGGTCTTCACTAGTTTGGGGTTTCCTGAAGATCCCCAGGAATAACTTCATCCTATAGCTTGCGATTTTGGGGAAACTATCCATAGCTGATGAACCATGGCTATCATACCTTGGCGCCTGTAAATTATGTGATGAGGGCGCAATGGAGACACATACTCATCTATTCTTTTGATGTCGTTAACAGCGATTCAGCTGCTTGTTCGATTTGAATGGCCTAATAGAGAGTGGCCACATAATGTTGAGAGGGCTGCAAGGAAATGGAGAGGAAAACATATCATTAACTTGGCTTATCATGCACTCCTTGTTGCTTGCATTTACCACATTTGGAGGGAACGAAATTTGAGACGCTTTGAGCATACGGAGCGACCACCGAGCATCATAGCCACCATCATTGTGGAACTAGACAAGGATTATCAGTGTTAATTTATCTCGTTCTGTTAGTTTATGTGCGTTATATAGATTATGGCGTATCCCTTGGCCTGTCGAGGGAGAAACCACCAGTTGAGCAATGTTGTACTATCCGATCTTGTTTTATTAATAAAATTTATATTTACAAAAAAAAAATAGATAAACTCCCTCATACATCTAAAAGATTACATATTTGGTCTAAACCTTTTACAAGAACACGTGTTTTGATATTTTTTCCCAATTAGGTGGAATAATTAAGGTTTAAGTTATTTCTATTAATAATAGTTTAACAAATATATAAAGCATTAAGTTCTTTCCCACTCACATATTCAGATTTTCTAAAATATATAAAGCATTAGTATATTCACATTAAACTAACGACTACATAGAGTGTATTTATCCTTAGTTTTTACTCCATTAAAGGAAAAATAATGAAAGCAATGCAAGCGGAAATTAAATTGAATTTAAAATCCAATTAAGAGAGCGTACTTCTTGATTTTTCGGGCATTCCATACTTAAAAACACAAATAATAAATAAAAATATGCATAAATAATTTTTGTGGCTTAAGGTAGAAAGAAAAAACTAATAAAAATCTAACCACGAAATTATACCATTTTGATTTTGTCCGAATCTGCTTTGCTCGTTGTTCCTTCTCCAGATCTGCGTTCACGCAAAGATCAACTTAGACCTCCTCTTCCTTCATCCACATCACACATCCGAAGCATAATTTTCAATACCACTGTTAGATGACTTGAGTTCTGACAGTAGAAACTATTTTTATTGAACAAAATGGATTCAATTCTCACTCTCAAATTAGTGAATCGAATTTAATTAACTTTTTCTTGAAACTTGTTCAAGAAGAACTTGATGGAGAAGGGAAGAGAGAGTAGTGGATGGATTGTGAGAGATGTGGAGTAGAGAGAAAAAGCTAATTTTTCGAAACACAAAGATGAGAGATGTCGAGAAAAACAATACACTTGGTGTGTTATACATCATCATGGCCGAGTGGGGTCTGTAGAGGAGGAGTCTCAACTCCTCTTTTGACCTAGTCACTCACTAGGACTTTATTTAGGTGGATCGAGTTTGGTTTAATTCAACAACTAAATCAATTCAAGCCCAACAAAGATCCATCTGATTTTTAAATTGACCTAATTAATTTTAAGGCCCAATAGGAATCGAATAAATTTCTTTAATCAAATTAAATAAACTAAAGTTCGAGTCCAATATTTAATTAATATAATTAACTACTTGAATTAAGCTCAATTAAATTAATCAAACAAATTAAATTGTGCTAAGCCCCAACTTTTTTTGAGGGAAAAAGCGGTTGGAATATATATTGCTAGCAAAAACAATGTTTGTACTAGGCAACAAGACAAGCAATAAAACTAGAAAAAGGAAGTCAATAATACTAATGCCCTAGTTAACAATCCAAGCTGCTAAGCCCAAATTTAATTAATTCAATTAATTAAATTCAGACTACACTTCTCAAGACATATAATAACCAAATTAAAGACACGGTCATCTTTTATCAAGCCTAAGATGCATCCATTACATGCATGTGATTATTATGGTTCCTCAAGTCTAAGTACTAAATCCAATACTATCGAGGCCGAGGGATGTAAGTCATATGTACCGTTGTCAACTATCCACTACATCAAAAAATTTATGTTCATACAATCCAAGATAAATAAAGTCCTAAAAAACAAAAGATTCAATATTGAAAGTCGAAAATGGACGTCATACACTATTACAATGATACGCTTTACAATAAGCTTTATTGTAATTTTAGTCATATAATTATAGATATTTGGCATATTTGTAAGATTTATAATTTGCGATTTGATTCATTAATTTTGTAAATTTTATGATTTGAGGATACATTTCGCCAAAAATTTGAAAATTAGTTGAAAACTACATGTGCAAATCACGAATATATCCTCAAATTTACATCAACACACAAATTGCAAGTGCTAATCTTCATCAAATTTAGAAATTTCGAGCAAAAAATGTGCTATAAAATCGCAAAACTTTTACGAAGATAATACATCAAATTATAAGTTTCATTGTTTTTAAGGTCCAAAACGCCAATTACCTCTAATTATAGGACAAAAATTTTCAATAGAGCCTTTATAATATGTAATTCAAAATGATGCCATTAATCAAACTTATTATCTGAAGGTAATACGATTTTAATCTAGAATTATTCCTTTTAAAGAAGTTTATGTATCATTTCAAACATAAAAAGTAGAAAATTACAGGATTTAAACTTTCGAAATAGTATTTACACAACAGAGAATTCACAAAATAAAAAAACTAATTTATCATGCACTGGTTTAGCGAAGTTAATCATTAGAGGCTTCCCGTGAAGAACGTGGTCTTGCACACCCTACCTCGCCAGCTTCGTGCCCTCGATTTCTTTAAAGTGAACAAAGGCGTAGTGATGCGGAAAATAGAGATTTTAACTCAAAATCTGTCACTTCTGGTGACAAATTGCCGATTGCAACTTGTTGGATGGATGAATCTCCTGCTGCAAATCTTTCACGGTCGGATAGTGATTTTGTGTAGCTTCTGCCACTGATTTAACATGTGATGCCATCAAACGGGTCAAGTACACAGAATAAGAATAATAATGGACCGATGGAGTTTCCCATGTGGATAAAGAGATTTGTGTGCAATGGGGATGTGGTGGAGTGAGGTTTTGTAAGTGTACGAGCGGGGTTGTTACTGCAATATTTTGTTGGATTTGTCTGAATTTAATGAAATTTACTGGCTCTTGGTTGTATAGTGCATTATTTGGAAATATGATAACTTTTTTCCTGAATTAAATTAAAATTCTAAATTGGTTCTATTATTTAATAATATTTATTAGACTTGTCCTCTATAAACACTAAGAAATATTAGTATGGCATTACATTATAGGGTTTAATGCAATTTCCATCCTATGGTATTGTACTAGAGTAAATTACCCCTCTATGATAAAAAATCAAATTACCTCCCTATATGTTTTAAAAATAAAGCAATTTATATCTGTGTCTAAAGAGGTAAATTATTTCATTTTAAAAACTATAAGGAGGTACTTTGCTATTTCTTTTTACAAGAAATAATTTATTCATTTGCTATAATAATTACAGGAGGTTGCTTTCATTTTTTTCTCATTATTATAAACTTTCTAGTATTTTTAATCTTAAATTGTTGATTTTTGAAGCAATTTTATCTTGAAATTTCTTTACACACTAAAGTTAATGCTATCATTTTTGCATACTTAGTGTTCAATTTTTTTCTTATCATTATATTTTATAAAATCAAACTTTGAAATTTTAAAATTATTTATTAATTGCAAGCTCTTGATATGATAAAGTTTATATCCATACTTTTCGATTGTTTATGATAATTTTATTACTCTTTTTACTATAATTATTACTCTTCTTGTTATATATTGCAAGAGCCGATTAATTCTATGCGATTTACTGCTTAAAATCTTTCATTGTTCTATTAATTTTATGGAACTTTATATATAGTAGATTCCTCCTAAAAATTTTCAAAAATATGAATTAATTTCCCAACAATTTTTGCGTTGTTTGACAATTTTTAAATTTCACTAATTGATGGATGGGTTCTTGTTTATAAAGAGATTAGTGTTATTTTAGTTGTTTGGCATTTGGGTCCATTAAGAATTAGAATTTGTGACTTGGCCCATTACTTTTTCATATTTCATGATTTGAGGACACATTTTGCCAAAAAGTTAAAAATTAGCTGGAAAAACACATGTGCAAGTCATGAATATGTTATCAAATTTATGCTAGCACATGACTTGCACGTGCTATTTTCGACAAATTTAGAAATTTCTAGTAAAAAACGTGTTAGCAAATCATAAAATTTACTAAGATAAGCTTAACTTTTTGAAGGTCCAAAACGCCAAACACCTTTAATTATAGGACCAAAATTTAATAGACTTTATAATATTCAATTCAAAATGAAGCCATTAATCAAAATTATTATCTAAAGTTAACATGATTTCAATCTAGAATTACATGATAACTAAACATTCAACTTGCTCCACAAATATTTATAAATATTCTGTATGTGTTTTTAGATATTAGTGCTTAATAATCTCATTTGATATGCAATATTTCTTTAAAAGAAGTTTATTTTCAGACGTGGAAAGTGGAAAAAAAATAGAGAAATCAAAAAATTAAAAATAAAAAATTACCAACCGGTTTAGTAAAGTTAATCATTAGAGTCTTTTCGTGAACAATGTGGCCTTGCCGACCCTGCCACTCCAACTTTGCGCACTCGATTGTAACTCAGAAAGACGTACAGACACAAGGGGAATGAGTTAATGCGCATCACTTCTCCATGAGTTGCAGACAAAGATTGTAACTCAGAATCTATCACTTTTGGTGGCAAATTACCGATCCACAAGTTGTTGGATGGATGAATCTCCCGCTGCAAATCTTTGATAGTGACATCGTGATTTTGTGTAGCTTGCGCCGCGGATTTTACATGCGGTACCATTAAACGGGTCAAGTACAAAAACAAGATAAATGATGGGTCGTTAGAGATTCCGATATGAATGAAAGTTGAATAGAAATAGATTTGTGTGCAATGGGGCTGTGGTATTTGTAGTATGCATATGGGTGTTGTGGTTGTTGTAGTATTTTGTTGAATTTGTTTGAATTGAATGGCATTTGGTGGCTCCTAGTTATACTATGTATTATTTGAAAATATTATAACTTTCACCCTAAAATTAAATTAAATTTCTAAATTGGTCCTACTACTTTTAATGATACTTATTAGACTTGTTCTCTGTAAACACTAAGAAAGATTGGTCTAGTTTTATATTATAGGATTTCATGTAATTTACCTCATGTGATATTGTAGTTGTTCAAATTATTCCTTAAGAGAAAAAAAATCAAATTACCTTCCTATATTTTTTTTTTTAAATAGAGCAATTTTTACGTTCCTTTCTGAAAAGGTAAATTACTTCATTTCAAAACATATAGTGAAGTATTTTGCTATTTTTTTTATAAAGAATAATTTGTTCATTTGCAATATTACTTATAGCAGGTTGCGTGCATTCGTGTGTAATTAATCTTTATTTATTGATTTGTTAAGCAATTTTGTCTTGGGATTTCTTTAGACACTAAAGTTAATGCTTTCATTTTTGCATTACTTAGTGTTCAGTTTTTATTCTTTTCATTGTATTTTATACTTTGAAATTTTAAAATTATTTATTAATTACATGCTATTGATATGATAAAGGTTATGTCCTCATTTTATGATTGTATATATTATGATAATTTTATTACACTTTCTACTATCATTATTACTGATTAAAATCCTTCATTGTTTAATTGATTTTATGCAAGTTGCCACTTTAAATTCCTCATAAAATCTCTTATTATAGCATAAATCACGTCAAATTTTAAATTCCTAACTAACTTCTAAACTTAGCCTATCACTTATAGATGATCTAGGTTTCATGAACAAGCCTAAGATGATGGGTTCAACTTCCATTATATTTGACTTACTTTATGTGGGTTTATTATATTCTATTTCATTATTCTTTGTATCCATATATGAATTGAATATCGATATAATTTCAAACTAATGCATTGCGATCAATTTAGTAAGATATTATTATTACCATCTAATTACTATTTCAATATATATATATATAAAACAAAAGGTTCACCCAAAAATTTTCAAGATATGAATTAATTTCCAGTCAATATATGCATTATTTGACAATTTTTAAATTTCATTAATTGATGTATTAAAATTTCTATATGTATAAATACAGGATGAAATTTAATGCTAATAATTGTACCAAAAATTTAGATTATTTTCTTATAAAGAGATTTTGTGTACGTACCGACCAAAGGATGGTGATGGCACGAGTGTGGATGATTGTATTGGTGCGTTGGATACTGTAATTTGGATTTATTTGAATTTAATTTAGTGTGGTGCCCTCCAACTATACTATGGATTATTTAAAAATTTGGTGATTTTCGTCCTAAATTAGAACTTGCGATTTGGTCCATTAATTTTACAAATTTCATAATTCTATGACATATTTTCCCAGATATTTAAAAATTAGTTGGAAAATCACATGTGCAAGTCATGTATATTCTTAAATTTAAGCCAACAAAAAAATTGCATGTGCTAATTTTGGACAAATATAGAAACTTCTGTCAAAATTTGTTAGAAAATCGAAAAATTTACTAAGATGATAGATTAAATTGTAAGTTCCACTTTTGAAGGTCTAAAACGCCGCACACCTCTAATTATAGGACAAAAAATTTACAATAGTGCCTTTATAATGTTCAAATCAAAATGATGCCACTAATTAACCTTATTATCCAAAGGTAACACGATCTTAATCTAGAATTCCTTGATAACTAAACATTCAGCTTTCAGTCCACAAATATTTGTAAACATTAATCGGTTTAGCGATGTTAATCATTAAAGGCTTCCCATGAAGAACGTGGCCTTGCAGACCTTGCCTCGGCAACTTCGTGCGCTCGATTTCTTTAAAGTACACAAAGGCGTAGAGATGGAAGGGGAAGTTAATGCTGATCACTTCTCCCTGAGCGACAAACTGAGATTTAAACTCATAATCTGTCACTTTTAGTGATAAAATGCCGGTCCACAAGTTGTTGGATGGATGGATCACCCTCTGAGAATCTTTGACGGTGCATCATGGTTCTGTGTAGCTCCATTCGTTGATTTTATACGTGATGCCATTAAATGGGTCATGTACAGAAAATAAGATAAATGATAGGTCGTCGGAGGTTCCGATGTGACTGAAAACCGAAATAGAAAGAGATTAGTGTGCAATGGGGAGATGGTGGAGTGAGGTTTTGTAAATATTTAAAAATATCATAACTTTCACTATGAATTAAATTAAAATTGTAAATTGGTCCTATATGTTACTTATTAAAAACATTCTTGTGTTTCTAATCTAACTTTGTTGATTTTTCAAGCAAATTTCTCTTGGAATTTCTTTTGATACCAAAGTTAATTTTTTTATTTTTGCATTATTTAGTATTCAAATTTTTTCTTGTCACTGTATTTTATAAAAACAAACCATGCTAATGACATGATAAGTTTATGTCCTCACTTTATGATTGTGTAATGATAATTTTACTACTCTTTCTATTATTATTAGTACTATTTTTGGTTATATATTGCAAAAGTCGATCATTTTTATACAAAAATTTACTGCTTAAAATTATTCATTGTTTTATTGATTTTATGCAACTTGCCCCTAAAAAATCCTCCTAAAATCTATTAATATAGTCAACATCATATCAAATTTTGAATTCCTGATTAACATCCTAACTTTCGGTCGACGATATCTTCAAATTCACACCTGCACATGACTTGCACGTGCCAATTTCTAACGAATTCGAAAAATTTTATCAAAATGTGTTAGTAAATATAAACATTTTGTATGTGTTTTTTGATATTAGTGCTTAATAATCTCATTTGATATGCGTATGAGTCATTCAAACATGGAAACAAGCATTATTGTTGAACAAAAAATAGCCTTAAAAAAATGTATTAACACTAACCAAAAATAAAAAAAGAAGTAGAGAAATTGCAAAATAAAAAAATCACGAAATTACCAACCTACTTAGCGAAGTTAACCATTAGAGGCTTCTTGTGAAGAATGTGGCCTTGCAGACCCTGGCTCGCCAACTTCATGCCTTCGATTTCTTTAAAGAGGACATAGTAATAGTGATGAAAGGAGAATGAGTTAATGTTGATCTCTTCTTTATGAGCTGCAAACAGAGATTTTAACTCAAAATCTGTCACTTTTGTGATAAATTGTCGATCCACAAGTTGTTAGATGGATGAATCTCCCACTGCAAATCCTTGACAGCCGCATCGTGGTATTGTGTGTTTTCCACTGCTGATTTTATAGGTGGTGCCATTAAACAGGTCAAGTACAGAGAACAAGATAAATGATGGGTCATCGGAGGTTTTGATGTGAATGAATAGTTGAATAGAAATAGATTTATGTGCAATGGGGATGTGGTGGTGTGAGGTTCTGTAAGTGTATGGGGGTTGGTTATTGCAGTCTTTTGTAAGATTTGTTTGAATTTAATGGCATTTGGTGGCTCTTGATTGTACTCTGTTATTCACTCAAAATTAAATTAAAATTCCAAATTGGACCTATATTTATTCTTGTGTTTCTAATTTTAATTTGTCGATTTTTCAAGCAATTTTATCTTGGAATTTCTTGACTCTAAAGTTAATGCTTTCATTTTTGCATTGCTTAGTCTTTATTTTTTTTTTCTTATCATTATATTTTATAACGTCAAGCTTTGAAATCTTAAAATGATTTATTAATTCCATGTTATTGATATTATAAAGTTTATGTTTTCACTGTTATGATTGTATTATGATAATTTTATTACTCTTTCTATTATCATTGTTACTCTTTTTTGTTATGTATTGCAGGAGTCGACCAAATTTTTACAATTTACTGCTTAAAAATTCTTCATTGTTTTATTGATGTGATGCAACTTGTCCATGAAAAATCCTCCTAAAATCTCATATTATAGCCAACATCATGTCAAATTTCGAATTCATGACTAACTTCTAAACATTTAATCATCGATATCCTCAAATTTACGCACGTGCTAATTTCAATCAAATTTGGAAATTTCTTTGAAAATGTGTTAGCAACAACAAATTTACTAAAATAATAGATCAAATTATAACTTTCACTTTTTAAAGGTCTAAAACGCCGAATACCTCTTATTATAGGACAAAAAAAATTCAATAGAGCCTTTATAATATTCAAATAAAAATGATCTAAAGGTAACATGATCTGAATTTCTTGATAACTAAATATTCGGCTGAGTCCACAAATATTTATAAATCTTTTGTGTGTTTTTTTCGATATTAGTGCTTAAAAAGCTCATTTGATTTGCGACATTCCTTTTAAAGAAGTTTATATGTCATTTCAGACATGGAATGCATTGAAATTACAGAACAAATAATATATTTAAGCCTTCAAAAACAGTATTTACACTAAGAAAAAACAATAGAGAAATCATGAAATAAAAAAATTAATAATCACCAACCTGTTTACGAAGAATGTGGCCTTGCAGGCCCTGCCTCACCATCTTTGCGCCCTTGATTTCTTTAAAGTGGACAAAGGCTTAGTGATGAGAGGAGAATGAATTAATGCCGATCACTTCTCCATGAGCAGCAAATGGAGATTTTAACTCAAAATCTATCACTTTTAGTGACAAATTGCCGATCCATAAGTTGTTGGATGGATGAATCCCCAGCTGCAAATCTTTCACGGCTGCATTGTGGTTCTATGTACCTTTCGCCACTAATTTTACAGGTGGTGCCATTAAACGGGTCAGGTACAGAGAACAAGATAAGTGACAGGTTGTAGGAGGTTGCCATGTGAATGACATTATTACTGTTTTGTGTTATATATAGCAGGAGTTGACCAATTTTATATAATTTACTACATAAATTTCTTCATTGTTTTATTGATTTTATGCAATTTGCTACTGAAAAATCCTCCTAAAATCTCTTATTATAGCCAAGATCATGTCAATTTTTTTATTCCTTACTAACTTCTAAACCTTCGATCAACAATATCCTCAAATTTACACCAGCACTTAACTTGCACGTGCTAATTTTGGACAAATTTGAAATTTTCTATCGAAATATGTTAGCAAATCGAAAAATTCACTTAGATAATAGATCAAATTGTAAGTTTCACTTTCTGAAGGTTCAATAGAGCCTTTATAATATTATATTCAAAATGATATATACCATTAATGAATCATATTGTCTAAAGGTAACACAATCTTCATCTAGAATTACTTGATAACTAAATATTCAACTTTGTCCATAAATATTTGTAAATATTCTCTACAAAAAATAAATTTGTAAATATTCTCTACAAAAAAATAAATATTTGTAAATATTCTGTGTTTTTTTAAATATTTGTGCTTAATAATCTCATTTGATATGCAACTTTTCTTGTATAGAAGTATATATGTCATTTCGGACATGGAAAGTGAAAAATTGAACTGTTAGTATGTGAATTTCATCCCCCTCAAACAATATATGATTAAGAAAAGCACTCTCCCATAATGTATGATTAGCTACAAGTCCGTTTTCTTTTTCCAATCAGTGCTTAAACAATTAAGAGATAAATCTGCTAGTTATAAACAGCTTCAAGTTGTCAATCAAAGTTAGCATTTCAATAGGTGCATCATATTTTAGAAAATATTGCACGCACTGCAAAACATAGAACATCGAACTACATCATTCTTCATTAATCATTCGTATTACCCTGTTAGTTTCAAAAAATTGAAAATAGAATCAAAAGAAAAACAATGGCTCCTAGTTCTTTGAGCATGTCGAACCACCAAATATCTATCTTAGATTGGATTGAACAACTAAATTTGTACGACCAATAAATTTAGCAGCATTCAACTAATTACTATGAAATCATAGCTTCTATTTCGACTAACAATCCAAAACTCAACTCTCTATCAAGTCATTTACGTTCTCATTGTAATCAAAACGAGAAAAAAGAAAGAGGTAGTAGCTTGGCATGTGTAGTTGATCTTGCTCGAAATCAGCAACCTGGAGTGAGCGACCTCACTACAGTTGACTAACCCCACCAAGACCAAGTCTTTGGGATCCTGAGAATAAGATAAGTAAAATGAGCTTGTTTGGCACGTCCCCAACAACGACCCTCCGACACTCAAGTTAGGTTGATCGAGGAAAAAGTATGCGATTAAGGGTGTAGGTCGAACTAGTTTAGCATTAATTACCTCAAAATATGGCGTCTTGGGGTATTTATAGGGCTTAACTGGATACTATTGAATGGGCGACGTGGCCTTATCCTGCTAGCTTACGTCTCAAATTGGACGATCATCGTTGTCTGGGTCTTCAAGTGGACGGCCGAATCCGGGTCGGGTCCGCTTCGACCCGCCCGGTACTAAAGTAGCGGATCCAGGGAAATAAACTAAAATGACCTTAATGAAGGGTATTTTGGATATTTCAAACATATACTCATCATTACTCCCTCACTTATTCAAAGTGCAAGTATTGCTCTGTGAAGAAGTAAATGGTCGCGTCCGTTGATCAATCTGGAGACGCGTACACGTGTTCTCATCTCGGCGCTCTGTCAGAGGTGCGATTCCCTAAGCACATTGCCTACATATAGGCTCCCCATTCAAATGAGAGGACTTACCCCACTCTCAAGCTTCTGCGATCACTACCAAGAATTCGGTTTCGATTTCGTACAGCAGCTTCTTGAGCAATCCTGTTTTAAGGTACGATGTCTTCCAGCTTTAGTTTCAATTCTAGCTCGGATTCTGGGTCTGGTTCGAGGTCGCTTGTGACCTCGCCAAACTCAGCTGAGGCTCTTGTACCTTCTTTTATTGCATCTCCTAAGAGGAATAAGAAATTCATAGTCCCCACGAAAGCCCAAGAAACAAAGAAAACCCTAGTCGAGCAGGCTGGTCCTTCCACTCTCAAAAAATTTCAGGATAGGATGACCAAAAACCCTTGGGAAGTAATAGTGAGTACTGTTAAAACGCCTGTCCATAAGATTAGGGATCGCTATTTCATTCCCCATGATTATGAAATCCTGATACCAAAATCTTTCGATCGCATGCATCGGCCTCCGTCAGGTTTTTGTGCATTTTTCGTTAAGCACTTTGACGCTGGTCTGAGATTACCTCTGTCTTCTTCCCTGCACTTGTTTTTGGTGAGGGTTTATATTTGTTCCACACTAACCTGAAGGGCCATAGTACACCAGGCGGAGGTCGAACAAAAATGTATTTCTCGCGCCAAGGGCCGACATTAGACTTCAAGGGTTCCAAATATCTACACTTAGGCTTGGCAGAAAGATAGAAAAAACCCCTATCACCTGATCGCTTGGAAGTAGTGAAGCAGTATTGTCAAAACTGGGTTCTAAATGTAAAAATTTCATGACTATTATGAAAAGAATGATGTGGCTTATGGAGTTGGGAGACAACTACATAGGTAAAAGTGTAGATATTTGGAACCCTTGAAGTCTAATGTTAGCCCTTGGCGCGAGAAATACATTTTTGTTCGACCTCCCCCTGGTGTACTATGGCCCTTCAGGTTAGTGTGGAACAAATATAAACCCTCACCAAAAACAAGTGCAGGGGGGCTGGAAGGTTACCAAATAAATAGCCTGACGGCTTATAAATACGACCCGAAGAAGCTTTGAACCGAGAAGCTTATAAATTCGCCCGTCTATCTCCAACACCCCTCCACATCATAGAGACCTTAGGTGATTTTCTATTTGAAGTGTTGATGCATCTCTTTCAGAATCGAATAACTGACTTACAACTGTTTTTCCTTGTCTTGCAGACGAATTAGTCATGAATTCACGATTGGCCTTATGACTGAAGGCAATCCAGAATAAGACTGGGGGACAACAGGTCGCTCCTCCTCCTGTCGACACTTCTGCTACAGCGACTATGTCCCCTTCCCCCCTTAGCGCCTTGATCCCCACTGGTCCATCAAATGCCGAGCAGAGTCCCCTGCCACACGACCCGATTCAAAATGACAGTGAGGGGACATCTGTTAACGAGTATAATTCGAAAGACCTGGATTTACATCTGGATGACGACCAAAGCGAAGGTCAGAATGTCGATCAGGGCCAGGATCAGGGCGATCAGGACGGTGAGGGAACAAGTTCGAAGGAGAGGAAGAGACATCACAAGCGTAAGGGTAAAATCCCTACTGAACCCTCTAACTCAGATAACCGCCGATGCTAAGGTGGGGGAACTCGTGGCCCAGCTTGCAGAGAGGGACAGAAGGGATTAAGCTCATGTGGAAGAGATGCAGACCCTGATAGAAGAAGTCCAGAAACTAAAGGGTCAGCTTACTGCCGCGGAGGTTGCATTCTCAGATGGACAAAAAGAGTGGTTTGCGGCCGGGAGAGAGGCCGGAGTGGCACAGGGCCAAAAGGAGGGTTTTAAGACTGGCCACGCACAAGGATTATAGGAAGGCCAGGCTGGTCGAATCACTTTAGAGGAGCACCATCAAGCCCTTGCCAGCTCCCGTGTTCCTGTAGCTCGAGATTTTCTGATGTCTGGCACGTTCAAAACTGTCGAACTCAAATCTGCCGACTTCTTCAACAAGGGCTATAGGACATGTGTGGCCCAGATCGAAACCTTGGGTGGCTTCGTAGATTTCTTCGATCGCAGTCGATTGGACATAACCATAGATGGGAAGCTGCAGCGATAGATGACGAGTCCTCCACCTTCCTGGACGAGATAGAACCTGATCCTTAGTGGATAGCCTCCATTTCTTGAATTTTTTGTAGCTTGGGGTCGAAAATAAAATATTCTGACTATTTTGTACTAACCCCCGAACAGAACGATCCTGTAACTATTATACCATTTTATCAATACAACACTTTTGAGATCAGTTCTCTGCTTCGCAAATTTATTATCTTCTTCATTCTTGTCAATATCTGTGTTGCATACTTAACTTTTTATCTATCGATACTTTAAGGGTGCATCTTTTTACAGATCGCACTTTATTGGACGCTTCTTTTTCAGTTGGCGTGTAGCACCCTATTCGCCACAAGGGCTATATCTACCCTAAACGTTATACTTATAATAATCCCTGTGTTTATATATATAAATGCACATAATCATCTAATCAATATGCATACGTAATCACAACATCATAACGACATAGTCAACCCACAACATCACATATATACAAATCAAAGACCACAAGTGATCCACCACAGTTGATCGTTACGCCTATGTTCTCTTTATACAAACAAAATAAGATTTGTACTCTAGCTGACAAGAGGAGAAAACAGCACACTGGCCCGACCTGCATGAGTATAGTGCGTAGACCTATTATTCAACAGTCAGACACCTCAAAGTCTACTCCTGAAAGAAAATGTCAACAGAGGGATGAGCCTGCCACTCAGTAGGTAAATAATCAGCCCTATCTATATATGTATATCAAACACAGCCCAAACAGGACAAGTAGGCAACATGCATGGGTTACAGTCAATTTAACTCCAACGTAATCAATTGTAGTACACCACATAGCTATCTCAGAATAAAATAATCAATTAAACTTTCTTTTTCCTAGTTTGCTTACCAGAAGGTGATATCATGTTTTTCCCGTTAACTCAATCTCACCGTTATATAAATTTAAGTGAATCCCCTTGATAGCCGGTTCATCAATCTCATTTCGCATCATAGCTCTTTCAATTCGCATCATAGCTCTTTTATTTCGCATCATAGCTCTTTTCACATCACATCTTTTTCATATCGCATCAAAGCTCTTTTCATTTCATTTCTTTCTCATATCGCATCAAAGCTCTTTTCATTTCATTTCGCCTTATAGGCTTTTCAACACATCAAGGGGTATTCACGTCACAATTATATTCACTTTCCACCACTCCCTCATTTCCACATATCATCATTCTTGTAAGCAACTAGTAACGTAAAATAATATATCAACATATTCTCATTTGCAGATATCCACAACACATCAAACAATAAACAAAATATTTCAACGCATTTTCTCATTCCACGTACACAATACCGTCAATTAATTCAAATCATCCATCACTCACATACTTTCAAATAAATCAATGTCAGCATGAACCACAAATTCGTATAACAGTAAAACCACAAATAATGGAGACATATATAGATAATACTAATTATTTACTTACCTCAACCTCACAACGTTTCTTTCTACTCAATTGCTAATTGTTAGTCATTTCACCTCACCTCCGTATCCTATAATGAGTTATACCACACACAAATAATATAGCAAGAATATCGCAATTTCTTTTAAATATAATATTGACTATCATTTGCACAATTTCTAATAATTCTTTAATATTCCATTTCTATCGAAATACAAATCTTCGTTTTTGTCCCTTTATTAACATACCATTTATTAACTATAATTTTTGGAATATTTTCATGAATTTTCTACCAATTTCTCGATATTATATAATTTAATTAAGCAATAATACATAGAATTGCGTATTTTGTTAACCATTCCAATGGAATTGTGTAAATTAGTATAATAATAATTAAATCTAACAAATCTAATAATTTAATTAACCAACTACATCATTTTTATATCCGATTCTATATTTAATTAGACACTATTTTAAATAGGCAAACCCGTAAAATATTCCGATTAAATGGTACATCGCTTAGTATAAACAACATTTAATAAACGGACTAATTAAATAATATAATTATATAAATTAATAAAAATTAAAGTAGAAATCTTACCTGGCGCAACCACTGAAACAGAAAACAAAATTGCAATTTTTTTAAGATTTGTGATTGTGTTGGTGTGATTGAACACACATATATATATATAAGTAGAGGAGGGGGGCGGTGGGTAATGGGCCCACCCTCAAAATCTTTTATCCTCTCTTTTTTTTTTCTTTTCTCTTTCTTTTATATATATATATGTAGATATATTATTTATTAATATATATCTGTATATATTACTTTCTAATATATATATATTATGTACATATATATATTATTATATATTTTATTATTTAATTAGAATTTTCTTAAAATACCCATTACGTCCTTCCTAATTTTCTTAATTAATATAAATTGTTCCAAAATATTATAACAAACTCCAATTTAATTCATTCAAGTGTTATTATATTTCAATTATGACCCATAATTTAGTGGCTAATTAACTAAATTTCACGAAAATTTACCAATTAATCCTACAATTATGTATTATAATATTTGGTGCGTCACAATTCTCCCCTCCTAATAAGAATTTCGTCCTCGAAATTTAACTAACTTATCGGCTCAGGGAATAAATATGGGTATTTTTCTCTCATGTTCTCCTCAACTTCCCAAGCGGCTTCCCTTGGAGAGTGATGACTCCACTTGACCTTCACCATTGGTATTTCTTTATTCTTCAATTTCTTTATACTCCGGTCCAAAATTTCTGTTGGCTCTTCTACATATGTCAATCCCTCTGATATCTCTATCTCTGGCTCATGCAAAATATAACTAGGATCGGATCGGTATCGCCGTAGCATAGAGACGTGAAACACGTCATGTATCTGCGATAATTCTGTCGGTAATGCTAACCGATAGGCTAGTGGTCCAACTCGCTCCAGAATTTCATATGGCCCAATATATCGCGGACTCAGCTTTCCCTGCTTCCCGAATCTTAAGATTCCTCTCCATGATGATACTTTTAGAAAGACTTTTTGCCCCACTTCGTATTCCATCTCTTTACGATGCTTATCAACGTAACTCTTCCGCCGATCCTGTGCTGCTTTCAAACACTTTTTAACTGTTTTTATCTTGTCCACTATTTCTTGAACTAGCTCCGGCCCTTCAAGCTGTCTCAATCCCTCAATATCCCAATAGATCGGGCTTCGGCATTTTCTTCCATACAAAGCTTCATATGGAGCCATACCAATAATGGAATGAAAACTATTATTATAAGCAAATTCCATCAGTGGTAGATGATCATCCCAGTTTCCTCTGAATTCAATTACGCAGGCTCTCATCATATCTTCCAATGTCTGAATCATTCTTTCTGACTGTCCATCGGTCTGAGGGTGAAACACTGTACTGAAATGCAATTTTGTACCTAGCGTCGTTTGCAAGCTTCCCCAGAAATGAGAAGTAAATCGAGGATCTCTATCAGAAACTATAGAGGTAGGAATGCCATGTAATCTCACAATCTCTGAAACATATAATTCGGCGAGCTTATCCAAGGAATCATTTTGACGGATTGACAGGAAATGTGTAGATTTAGTCAATCTGTCAACAATCACCCAAATAGCATCATGTCTTCTGAACGTACGTGGTAACCTAATGACAAAATCTATAGTACTCTTTTCCCACTTCCATTTAGGTATAGTCAAAGGATGAAGTTTACCAGCTAGTGCTTGGTGTTCTGCTTTTACCTGCTGACAAGTTAAACATTTCGCTACGAACTCTGCCACATTTTTCTTCATTGTTGGCCACCAGTAATAGGGTCTGAAATCCCGATACATCTTGGTACTGCCTGGATGCATAGCATACGGCATGTAATGCGCCTCGTGCATAATTTCCATTCTCAACTCCTCTACATTTGGCACGCATATACGTTTTCCATTGAATAATGTACCATCTTCTTGGATTATAAATTGATCGCTCTTTCCTTTTTGCACCTTAGCTTTCATCCTCTGTAGATATGGATCTTTAGCCTATGCATCTTTAATTTTATCGTTGAGGGAGGGCTTTACTTGTATCGTAGCTAGTAGAATATCACCACCAATGCTAAAGTGTACATCCATAGCTCTGAGGGCAGTCAAATACTCCATGTTATAGCAGATCATACCCGCAAATTGGTCCACCGTCTTTCTACTTAAAGCATCTGCTACAATGTTTGCCTTCCCGGGATGATAGTCAATGGTGCAGTCATAATCTTTCAAAAGCTCCATCCACCTTCTTTGCCTCAAAATAATTCTTTCTGTGTTGGGATATACTTTAGACTTTTGTGATCTGTAAATATTTGAAACGTCTCCCCGTATAAGTAATGCCTCCAGATCTTCAATGCATGTACTGTGGCTGCTAACTCCAGATCATGGGTCGGATAGTTCATCTCGTGTGGCCTCAACTGCCTCGAAGCATAAGCTATAACTCTCCCATGCTGCATCAAAACACACCCAAGTCCTTGTTGTGAAGCGTCAGTAAATACCACATATCCTCCATCCCCAGACGGCAAAGCAAAGATAGGTGCTGAAGTGAGTCTCTTCTTCAACTCCTCAAAACTCTGAGCACATTTGTCATTCCAATTAAATGGTGTATTCTTCTTCAACAAGTTCGTCAGAGGTTTTGCGATTATAGAGAAGTCCTTTACAAGTCTTCTATAATAACCAGCCAATCCCAGAAAACTCCGGATCTCCGACACATTTTTAGGTGGTTCCCATTCTAAAATAGACTTAACTTTTGCTCGATCAGGTTGTACGCCTTCTTTGGAAACAACGTGGCCCAAAAAAAGCAATTTCCTCCATCCAAAACTCACATTTGATGAATTTACCGTACAACTGTTTCTCTCTCAGAATCTGTAAAATTGTCCGTAAATGTTGTTCATGTTCCTCGGGACTACTCGAATATATCAAAATATCATCAATAAACACAATCACAAATTGATCAAGGAATGGTTGTAACGTCTTGTTCATCAGAGCCATGAAAGCTGCAGGGGCATTCGTCAATCCAAATGGCATAACGACAAATTCATAGTGGCCATACCTGGTCCTGAAAGCTGTCTTTGGGATTGACTCTTCCTCAATCCGTAGTTGCCAATATCCTGACCTCAAATCAATTTTAGAGAACACAGTGGCACCCTTTAGCTGATCAAGCAGATCGTCAATCCGTGGCAAAGGGTACTTGTTTTTTATTGTGATTCGGTTCAGCTATCTATAATCGACACATAATCTCATACTCCCATCCTTCTTCTTTACAAATAATACTGGTGCTCCCCACGGTGAAATACTAGGTCGGATGAACCCTTTATCCAATAGCTCTTCTAACTGCTTCTTCAATTCTTTCAATTCTGACGGAGCCATTCTATACGGTGCAATTGAAATAGGTGTCACCCCAGGAATAGTATGTATTTCAATGTCTACTTCTCGGTGAGGTGGTAGTGTCCAAGTAATTCATCAGGAAAAACATCAGGAAATTCCCTCACCACTGGAACGTCTAATACACCCGGACTAACTTTCATGGTATCGTGCACACTAGCTAGGTACGCCTCACACCCTTCTTTAATTAGATTAAAAGCAGTCACAGCAGAAATTAAGGAGTTAGGTATCACTTTTCTTTCCCCACTATAACTGTCTTCATCTGCCCATTGACTTCAACCATCACCTCTTTTGTTTGACAATCCACTAGAGCATGATTACTAGCTAACCAGTCCATCCCCAGGATGACATCAAATTCCCTAAGGTCTATTACAACCAGATCTGCATATAAAGTAACACCCTCCACCACTATATTCCCTAAGGTCTATTACAACCAGATCTGCATATAAAGTAACACCCTCCACCACTATTGGACAAGATCTCACCACCTTATTCACTAATACAAACCCACCAGCAGGCATAGAAACATGTAAATCATGTCCAAATGGTTCTAATTTAGCATGTACATGAGATGTCCTGGATCAATCAATATATGTGCACTAGAATCGCAAATAGAGAAGGAACCAGTGATAACCTCGGGTGCCGTAGGAGCTTGTTCTTTTGTGATTGCATACACCCTGGCTTGTGGTTGAGATTGACTACTTTGTCCTGTTGACGTCATGGAAAGATTTCCACTACCTAGACTGCCTCTACCTCGTCCTCTGCTCGTACCTGCCCCTTGTGTGTTTTCCCCTACATTGCTAAACTCTGAAGTCTGAGATCCTCTGGAATTATCCCTCCATGTAGGACAATCCCTCATAATGTGTCCTGGTTGATGGCAACGATAACATACAATTGGTTGAGCTCCCCAACATTCTCCAATATGTCTCCTACCGCAGTTAGCACAAGAGGGAATAGATCTTCCACTGAATGATCTGGCTGGACCTGGTCTTGCTCCAGATCTAACCGAAGTAGGCCCGCCTCTACTCGAAAATACTGAAGGAGACCTGCTAGTCTGACCTACTCCTCGGCCTCTGAACCAACCTCTCTGCGAACCAGAACCCCTAAAGGAAAATGCACCACTCTGTCCCACTGTAGGATTCAGGTTACCTGTTAATTTCTTTCATTTAGCTTCAGTAGAACTCCTTTCAATTGACGTCTCTTCTGCCCTCAGTGCCGCTTCCAGCAGTGCACCATAACTTGGAGGTTTGATTGCTATTTTCTCCTGAATCTCAAGTATCAACCCCCTTTCAAATCTGTCTCTTCTCAATTCATCGGTACTCACTTCTTCTAGAGCATATTTTGAAAATCTCACAAATTGCAGTTCATATTCAGCAACAGATAACTCATTCTGCTTTAATTCCAGGAATTCAACTTTTTTACGATTTCTGTAGACTGGTGGAGTATATTTGTCAGCAAATTCTTTCAAGAAGTCATTCCACGTCAAATTGGCTGTTGGTTCCTGCTCCCTGGGACTGTTTCCCACCAATCTAAGGCATCTTTCTCCAGTAAGGACACTGCATACCTCAACTTTTGCTCAGAAGTACACTCGATCCTGTCCAACACCCTTTCCGTGTTTCTCAGCCATTCCTCTGCTTCAGAAGGATCAGTTGTACCGGCAAATACCTTTGCCCCCTGTCTCCTTACTATTTCATAATTTTTATCAATAACTGCATCATGTAGTTGTGATTGTGGCGATGGAGCCATCCTCTGCATCATTTCCATAAACTGCTGCATAAAAAGGTTTATTTCTGGTTGTGGGGCATTTCTATTTTGGGATTCTAACTCCTAATGTTCTGATCCTGAATCATGATCCTGCACAGACTCTATTGACTCAGCTGGGCCAACAGCGTTTTCTATTGATGCCTCCATCCTATATAAATTACACACATGTGGGTAGATTCCTAATATATACACCTTAAGTATAAAATAACATTTCATCTACTATCCCAAGGAAATCTAATCCCTGCTCTGATACCACCTAATGTAGCACCCTATTCGCTACAAGGGCTATATCTACCCTAAACGTTATACTTATAATAATCCCTGTGTTTATATATATAAATGCACATAATCATCTAATCAATATGCATACGTAATCACAACATCATAACGACATAGTCAACCCACAACATCACATATATACAAATCAAACACCACAAGTGATCCACCACAGTTGATCGTTACGCCTATGTTCTCTTTATACAAACAAAATAAGATTTGTACTCTAGCTGACAAGAGGAGAAAACAGCACACTGGCCCGACCCGCATGAGTATAGTGCGTAGACCTATTATTCAACAGTCAGACACCTCAAAGTCTACTTCTGAAAGAAAATGTCAACAGAGGGATGAGCCTGCCACTCAGTAGGTAAATAATCAGCCCTATCTATATATGTATATCAAACACAGCCCAAACAGGACAAGTAGGCAACATGCATGGGTTACAGTCAATTTAACTCCAACATAATCAATTGTAGTACACCACGTAGCTATCTCAGAATAAAATAATCAATTAAACTTCCTTTTTCCTAGTTTGCTTACCAGAAGGTGATATCGTGTTTTTCCCGTCAACTCAATCTCACCGTTATATAAATTTAAGTGAATCCCCTTGATAGCCGGTTCATCAATCTCATTTCGCATCATAGCTCTTTCAATTCGCATCATAGCTCTTTTATTTCGCATCATAGCTCTTTTCACATCACATCTTTTTCATATCGCATCAAAGCTCTTTTCATTTCATTTCTTTCTCATATCGCATCAAAGCTCTTTTCATTTCATTTCGCATTATAGGCTTTTCAACACATCAAGGGGTATTCACATCACAATTATATTCAATTTCCACCACTCCCTCATTTCCACATATCACCATTCTTGTAAGCAACTAGTAACGTAAAATAATATATCAACATATTCTCATTGGCAGATATCCACAACACATCAAACAATAAACATAATATTTCAACGCATTTTCTCACTCCACGTACACAATACCGTCAATTAAATCAAATCATCCATCACTCATATACTTTCAAATAAATCAATGTCAGCATGAACCACAAATTCGTATAACAGTAAAACCACAAATAATGGAGACATATATAGATAATACTAATTATTTACTTACCTCAACCTCACAACGTTTCTTTCTACTCAATTGCTAATTGTTAGTCATTTCACCTCACCTCCGTATCCTATAATGAGTTATACCACACACAAATAATATAGCAAGAATATCGTAATTTCTTTTAAATATAATATTGACTGTCATTTGCACAATTTCTAATAATTCTTTAATATTCCATTTCTATCGAAATACAAATCTTCATTTTTGTCCCTTTATTAACATACCATTTATTAACTATAATTTTTGGAATATTTTCATGAATTTTCTACCAATTTCTCGCTATTATATAATTTAATTAAGCAATAATACATAGAATTGCGTATTTTGTTAATCATTCCAATGGAATTGTGTAAATTAGTATAATAATAATTAAATCTAACAAATCTAATAATTTAATTAACCAACTACATCATTTTTATATCCGATTCTATATTTAATTAGACACTATTTTAAATAGGCAAACCCGTAAAATATTCCGATTAAATGGTACATCGCTTAGTATAAACAACATTTAATAAACGGACTAATTAAATAATATAATTATAGAAATTAATAAAAATTAAAGTAGAAATCTTACCTCGCGCAACCACTGAAACAGAAAACAAAATTGCAATTTTTTTAAGATTTGTGATTGTGTTGGTGTGATTGAACACACATATATATATAAGTAGAGGAGGGGGGCGGTGGGTAATGGGCCCACCCTCAAAATCTTTTATCCTCTCTTTTTTTTTTCTTTTCTCTTTCTTTTATATATATATATGTAGATATATTATTTATTAATATATATCTGTATATATTACTTTCTAATATATATATATTATGTACATATATATATTATTATATATTTTGTTATTTAATTAGAATTTTCTTAAAATACCCATTACGTCCTTCCTAATTTTCTTAATTAATATAAATTGTTCCAAAATATTATAACAAACTCCAATTTAATTCATTCAAGTGTTATTATATTTCAATTATGACCCATAATTTAGTGGCTAATTAACTAAATTTCACGAAAATTTACCAATTAATCCTACAATTATGTATTATAATATTTGGGGCGTCACAATTCTCCCCTCCTAATAAGAATTTCGTCATCAACCCCTTGTGATGCAGAATTTTTGCGTACGCGACATCCCTTTTCTCTTCTATCATTGTAAGGTCAAAGCTTCGTTCGCTGTTGTTTGATTCGGGGTCATACATTGCGACCCGCTGGGATTCCTCACCGATCTCTACAGGGATTATTGCTTTAGTACCATAAACCAAGCAGAACGGGGTCTCACCTGTTGCTATTCGGGGTATTGTTCGATATACAGGACACCCGGTAACTCTTCGACCCAAGACCCCTTGTTCTCCAATCGCGTCTTTAGATGTTGCAGGATCGTTCTGTTCGTCACTTCCGTTTGCCCATTCGCTTGGGGATTCACGACCCCTGTGAAATGTTGTGCGATCTTGAGCTCCTTGCACCATTCAGTGATTTTTCTTCCCTGAAACTGAGTCTTATTGTTAGAAATTAAAATTCTAGGTACGCCAAACCTACATATGATGTTATTCCATATGAAGTTGATGACTTCTTTCTCCGAAATTCTGGCCACGGCTTCTGCTTCGACCCACTTAGAGAAGTATTCCACTGCTATAATAATAAACTTCTTCTGAGCTTGAGTAGGAGCGAAAGGTCGCACAATATCTATTGCCCATTGGTCGAAAGGACATGCTATCTTGATCGGCTCAATGGGGGTCGCCGGTTAATGGATCATGGACGAATATCTCTGGCAGCTCTCGCACTTTCTTACTAGCTCCTTTGTGTCCTTTATCATTGTGGGCCAAAAGTATCCTTGGCGCACCACCTTCTGCGCTAGCGACCTCGCGCCTGAATGATTTCCAAAACTGCCCTCATAGATTTCTCGCATCACGTATTTATCTCTTTCTTCATCCAAGCACTTCAATAGGGGTCCATTCACCGTTCGCTTGTACAACGGGCTTGATAGCAATGTCAAACTTGCGGCTCGAAATCTTACTCTTTTAGCTTTAATGGGATCTTCCGGCAAGGTTCCGCTCTCCAAATACTTTATTATTTCATCTTTCCAGGATTCAACCCCAGATATTGCCTGCACCTCCGCTTTACCCGAAATGGCTGATCGCTCTCGGACTAATGCTGTAACTTGCGATCCCTTATTCTAGACATTGCTGCTCCGAACTTGGACAAGGCGTCTGCTTTATCATTTTCTGCCCTGGGAGCTTGCGAGATGGAATACTTATCAAATTTGTCCATCCAATTCTTAACGATGCCTCTGTAGGATGTCATTATCTTTTCTCTCGTCTCGTAAATCTGTGAAAACCTCTAAGTCTCTTGCTCCGGCTTCATACGCAAGCTCTAGTCCCAGAATCAATGCCTCGTATTCCGCCTCATTATTAGTGATCGGGAACGATAATCGAGCTATGACTTCGATCTCCACCTCCTCGGGTCCTTGGATCAATATTCCAGCACCCCCATTATTGGCATTTGAGGATCCATCAACGTGCAGTATCCATTTGCAATTCTGTTCTTTGCGATCGCTAGACAACTCCATCACAGAATCTGCTACCACGTGTGCCTTCTGCGCTGTTTTGGGCTGATATTCAATGTCATATTGCCCCAATTTGACCGCCCGTTTTATTAATCTTCCTGAAGCTTTCGGCCGAGACATCACATGTTTTAAAGGGTGATTGGTCAACACCACAATCTTGTGCGATTGGAAATATGGTCGCAGCTTGCGGGCTGTGATAACCAGCGCGAGTGCCAACTTTTCCATCTCTGAATATCTCAATTTCGCTCCTTGTAATATTTTGCTGATATAATAAATAAGGCTTTGACTCCCTTCTTCTTCCCGCACTAGCACTCAGCTGACAGCGCTCTCGGACACAGCTAAGTACAGAAACAGCGCTTCCCCTTCCTTAGGATTTTCGAGCAAGTGGAGGCCTTGTCAAATAATCTTTGAGATCTTACAGAGCTTTTTTGCACTCTTCGTTCCACTCGAAATTTTTAGTCTTTCTCAAGATTTTAAAGAAAGGTAAGCTCTTATCAGCAGCTCTAGAAATAAATCGGTTCAGTGAAGCAATCTTACCCATCAACTTCTGTACTTCCTTGATTGTGGTCGGCGATCTCAGGTTCATGATGGCTTGAATCTTCTCGGGATTAGCTTCAATTCCTCGTTCACTGACCATGTATCCCAAGAACTTGCCTCCTCTTACCCCAAATGTGCATTGGTCCGAGTTCAACTTCATTCCATACGTCCTCATGATGTTGAATGCCTGTTCGAGATGTTCGAGGTGATCCTGCGACCTCTTGCTCTTGACCAACATGTCATCGACATATACTTCCATGGTCCTGCCGATGAGCTCGTGGAACATCTTATTCACCAATCGCTGATAGGTCGCACCTGCGTTCTTCAAACTGAATGGCATTACGTTATAACAATAAATTCCATTATTGGTAACAAAAGATGTCTTCTCCCGGTCTTCCTTGGCCATAAAAATTTGATGATAACCTAAACATTTCGAACCCTGCTGTACAATCTACCATGACATCAATCCGGGGTAAGGGATAATGATCTTTCGGGCAGGCTTTATTCAAGTCGGTGAAGTCCACACACATCCGCCACTTCCCTGAGGACTTAGGGATAAGCACCACATTAGACAGCCAATCAGTATATTGAACTTCAGATACATACCGGCTTCGAGTAGCTTGGCGACCTCCTACTCTATAATTTTGTTCTTCTATGCCCCAAAGGACCTCTTCCTTTGTTGGACCGATCGTGCTGTGGGACCGACATTCAACCTGTGCACGATCACTTCAGGGTTGACACTTGTAAAGTCTGAGGGGCTCCACGCGAACATGTCTACGTTCCTTCTCAAGAATTCGATCATGACTGTTTCCTTTTCTCCCATGTTTACCCCAATTCTCGTGGTTCTCCCCTTATACTCACCACTGGGTTGCCGCAGCTCCGTGTCTTCCCCAGTCTTTCTTTTCTTCTGACTGAATCTCCTTTCAGCGACAAGTTCTAACATTTTCGAGCTTCCTTCTGGTCGTAGGCCACCTCTCCTATTCCATTCTCCATGGGGAATTTTATTTTCATGTGATATGTCGAGATGACTGCTCGAAATAAATTCAGACCGGGTCTGCCCAGAATAAAATTATAAGCAAATGGGGTATCGACTACCAAAAATTTTAGCATCAGGGTTTTTCGCTTCGGCTCTTCACCCATGGAAGCTACCTCAATCATTCCCAGCGAAGCTACCTCACTCACTCCAAAACCGACCAAAGGAGTCTTCATAGGTTCCAAACAGGCATTCTCTAGACCCATCTTATAGACCATGCTCTTGAAAATGATATCCGCAGAGCTCCCGCTATCAACCAGTACTTTGTGAACAGTGAAATTCGCTATGTCGAGCTTGATGACCATCGGATCGTTCATGTCTCCACTATCCGCTGGTCTATCTAAACTGTCGTAGGAGATGGATTCTTCTTCTTCTACTTTCAATACAAACTCCCTCTCTGCTCGACCCCAATGTTCGGGCCCATCTCTTTCTCGTTCTCTGCAAATCTCCTGCGCTGGACCCTCCAGCAAATGTATATATCACACCCTTCGTTGGTGCATTGCTTCTGCTAGCTGGGGCCTTATCCATTCTGGAAGGGCCAGGATTTCAATCCCGGCTCCTCGACCTGCTCCTCCTTACTTCATCTTTGTTGATCTTGCAATTGGCATGGACCTGATCTCAGAAATACCCCTGTCTCACCAACCTTTCTATCTCATCCTTTAGCTGAAAGCATTCCTCCGTATTGTGTCCCCTCTCAGGATGAAATATGCAATACTTGTTAGAAAATTTCTTAGAGGGGGTATACCTGGTGTGCCTTGGCCACTTCAACACATCTGCATTTTCGACCATCATCAAGGTTTTTTCACGCGACATGGCCAATGGAGTGTAGTTGTGGTATTTGGGCTGGTACTTCGGCTCTTTGGGTCTGTCATTCTTAGCCCTGCTTCCACCGCCTTCTCTAACGTCTCGCGGTTGTCTGTATGCCTGCTCGCGCTCTCTTCTCTCAAAATCCTTCATTGCATTCATTTCTTCCTCGTTTATATATTTATGAGCTAAAGCCATCAGCTGCTCCACATCACCCGGGGATCGCGCGCGAGCGCAGATGTAAATGGACCCTTCTTCAAACCGAGTATCAGAATGCTCACAATCATGTCAATTCTCAGCTCCTGAACCTCCAACGTTTCATTGTTGAATCTCCCCCATGAAGTTCCTCAGGGTCTCGTCCTCCCTCTGACGGATGTTGAACAGGTGGGTTGCCGACCTCTTCTGTTTTTTCTTGCTCGCAAAATGGAAGCAGAATTTCTACACGAGCTCTTCATATGATTCAATACTCTCTCGGGGCAAAGTGGTGAACCATTCTTGCGCCTTCCCCGAAAGTGTGGTGGCGAACAACTTTGCCATGATGGGACCTAGCTGTCCGTATAAATTCATCACCATCTCGAACGGTGCAATATGCTCATGTGGATCCTACGTACCGTCATACCTCTGCAAATCAGGCACTCTAAATCCTGGTTCAACCACCTGAATCAATATATCATTGTTGAATGGAGAATTCTTGTTGTGGGAGACTATCTCCCCTCGTTTCTTCAGTTCATCAATTTATTTGCTTAGGAGCTCTATCTGCTTTTCCATGCTTTCAACCTCCGCTCATGATATTACGGGCTCCCTCTTTTTTGCTCGGACATGACTACTAGAACCGGCCTCCGACGTCGCTGTCCTCTAACTTCGATGTTCCGGCTCACTTGGCTCTCTAGACTGTCTATGCGGCTCTGTGTTTTCAAACAGCTGCCTTCTAGCAGTTTCTTTGAACAACTAAATTTGTACGACCCATAAATTTAGCAGCATTCAACTAATTACTGTGAAATCATAGCTTCTATTTCGACTAACAATCCAAAACTCAACACTCTATCAAGTCATTTACGTTCTCATTGTAATCAAAAGGAGAAAAAAGAAAGAAGTAATAGCTTGGCATGTGTAGTTGGTCTTGCTCAAAATCAGCAACCTAGAGTGAGCGACCTCATTACAGTTGACTAACCCCACCAAGACCAAGTCTTTGGGATCCTGAGAATAAGATAGGTAAAATGAGCTCGTCGGGCACGTCCCCGACAACGCCCCTCTGACGCTCAAGTTAGATTGATCGAGGAAAAAGTATGCGATTAAGGGTGTAGGTCGAACTAGTTTAGCATTAATTACCTCAAAATATGGTGTCTTGGGGTATTTATAGGGCTTAGCTGGATACTGTTGAAAGGGCCACGTGACCTTATGCTACTAGCTTACGTCTCAAATCGGACGATCATCATTGTCTGAGTCTTCAAGTGGACGGCCGGATCCAGGTCGGGTCGGCTTCGACCCGCCCGATACTAAAGGCGCCGATGCAGGGCAAAAGACTAAAATGCCCTTAATGAAGGGTATTTTGGATATTTCAAACGTATACTCATCAGTAGTTGTATCCTGTTTCGTGGGAAATAATGGTGATGGTCATGAAACTGCAGTGGCAATCCAGCATCTCTGGAATCCAGGCTCAAGAAAGAGGTAGACACGCTATCCATACAACAAGCTTTTATAAGTGAAAATCTACTTTCTTATGCATATATATTTTTTATGTGTCCAGCTGTTAATTGTAAAGTTGACACGTGTCCAAATTGGTTGAGGTTCAACGTGCATAGTGGGCTGGTTCGGTTCAAGATCAAGATGAACCAGCCTGAAAAAGTCCACCCTAGGACCGACCCGCTACTACTCATGGTCGGTCTTAGGGCAGTCTTGGAGCTCTAACTGTGTCTTAATTGTGTCCATTTTAAACCCAAGTTCAGTCCATGGACCGGCCCGATTGAGGACCAAGCCCAAACCAATCCCGCATTAGGTACGCATGTGTTTATTTTATTTTTTTATGATATTGAAGTGTTCTTATATAGAATTACTTAAATTTATAATTATCTTATGAAATAAATAAATAATAAATTAAATCATGTAAAAATTTATGTATACAAAAATAATAGTTAAGAATATATAATCTTTTTAAAAAAAGGACCAACAAGCCCGGTCCAAGGCCAGGTGGTCCCAAGCCACTGGGTTGGGCTAGTCCCATGTATTGATTCCTGGGACCGACCAAGGACCAGCATGGTCCCAAGAAGGCCTAGGCCAAACCAACCCCCTTTTAATTGGTTCAATTCGGTCTTGGGTTGGGTTAGCCATGCCTGGCCTATTGTGCATCTTGAGTTGGGGTTAGTTAGGTTGTTAGTTGATTATTCCTTTTTCCTTGCTGTTTCTGGACCTATTTTTAAAGTCGAGCTTCCTTGAGCTCACTACAGACAATAATTGAATACAATCAATACACTGAAAATTTTGCTCATAA
The DNA here is from genome assembly GCF_026168435.1 of Sesamum indicum. Lineage (NCBI taxonomy): Eukaryota > Viridiplantae > Streptophyta > Magnoliopsida > Lamiales > Pedaliaceae > Sesamum > Sesamum indicum. The sequence continues at coordinate 4,563,647 of NC_142660.1, read as the reverse complement.
CATTCCGTGGCTTCAACAAATTTTTTCACTGCAAGTACAGTTTTCAACATGGTATCAGAGGCTTCTTTTGAAGACCTCTGCATACTTCTCTCATCAATGTACAAAACTTGTTCGATTATATTCCTCAATGGCACCTAGAGGTTCAGAGGTAATGGAAGGGAATGTTGTGGAGACTCAGACTGCTCCGGTGAATCAAAGTGCAATTGTAAACCAAACAACGGTAGATATGACTCTTACTGAAAACATCAAAAAATGCGAGTGGATCGGCCCAAGAATGCGCAAGTGGAAGCGGTAATGCGAAAATTCATAAATAAAAACAAAATATAATAAAACCATAATTCTAAGGGGTGTACCCTTGAAATATCTGAGGATTCGATCTAATTTATCACAATACCAATAAAGTTAAACGGGGCTAATGGTAAAAGAACAAAAAATGAGAGGGACATAAATCATAAATCATAAATCAAAAGTTACCTCTTTGATTTGATTTACTTCGAATCTCCTTCATTTGGTTTGTTCACACAAGGCTTTAACGTAGAGGCCCTCTAAAGTTACGTCCATACCACACTAGAACAGGGATCCCTCAACTCAATTTGCTATAAAATAAATTGGAAAAAAAAAAACAAGTGTGTATTGGAAAGGGGCAGCCGAGTGGATGTATTAGAATGTGTCTAGGTTCATCCTATCATCCATAAGGTAATAAAATCCTTTATTTCAAATAAAGGATGATTAACATGGCACTTTCCAAAAGTGAATTTGTTAGTCAATAATTTCCTTTTTTAAGATTTTCCACCAACTTAGTTATGGGCTTTGCATTGGCCGATTTTATTAAATAAAATACAAGGCCCAATAATTTTAATTAAATCCAATTTTACTAAAGTCAACTTAATTAAGTCCATCATATATTTAATACGGATTAAATATATGAGTCCAATAAGCTTTTATTAATTAAAAAGTCTAACTTATTAAATAATAAGGGCAAGCCCAATAAATTAATTTTATTAATTTATTCTCGGGCTCTCCCATCCAATGGACCCCTCTCATTAATAAGTTTTCATCCTTCTACCCATGAATATTGCCTTTTCATCAAACGTATCGACTGATGATTGAATTGGTCTTTTGGTCTATGTCGATAACGTTCTCATTATGGTCCTTACAGAAGAATTGATCTCTCAAGTTAAGGTCTATCTTGACGATATTTTTACTATCAAGGATTTAGGAATTTGCTTGGGCTCCAAATTGTGGGATCTGCTCACGAAACCTCCATTACGCTTCCAAGTATATCTTAGATATTATTACTGATTGTGGGCTTCAGCAGACACTTTCCGCCGCTACTCCTGTGCCGCAGGGCATGAAATTACATTCTCATACTAATGCTTACTTGAATGGTCCTAACCTTATCCCCATTTAGTAAGTTGTTTGCTCTATTTCAGCTTCACGCGCTTTGATATTTAACATGGCATTCAACAACTTAGCCAATTCCTCCAAAATTCATGTGAGGCTCACTGGCATGTGGTGCTGCATTTGGTTTGCTATTTCAAAGGGTCTCCTATAAAAGACCTTCTCTTTCCTTCCTATCTTGTAACCTACTGTGTTGCGGATTGGCGTTCTTGTGTGGATTTGCACCGTTCGATGATTAGGTTTTGCATTTTTCTTGGAGATGCCCTTGTGTCCTGGAAAATGAAGAAGCAGTGTACAGTTTTCGATCATCTACTGAGGCCGAATATCATAGCATGAGGCCTATTATTTGCGAATTCAAGTGGATCTCATATATCCTTTGTGATTTTGGGATTGTTGTCCTACGCCAATTCCTTTGCATTGCGATAATCCAACCGCCTTACATAGCACGGGCAATAAGGTGTCTGATGAACGAACCAAGCACTTGGACATTGACGGTCACATTGTTCGTAATTGTTACAAAGAAGGGCTTCCATGTTGCAAACAACTTGCTTACACGTTTAACAAAATTCTTTTGGGAGCTACCTTCGATTCTTTATTGTGCAAGTAGGGTTTGGTCTCCGGTGATCGACGTTCAACTTCTGGGGAGGATGTTGGAAATGATTGTGATGGCCATAAAAGTGCAACTACAGTATAGCATCTCCAGGATCCAGGCTGAAGAAAGAGGAAGATGCGCTATCCATACAACATGTTTTTTATATCTGAAAATGTATTTCACATGCATATATAGTTTTTATGTCTAGTTGTTAATTCTGACAGGTGTTCAAGTTGGTTGGGGTTAGTTAGGTTGGTAGTTAGTTATACATTTTTTCTGCTGCTTTTGGACCTAAACTTACAGACAAGCTCTCTTGAGTTCACTTCTGAGTAGTGATGGCAATGGGGCAAGTCTGGTGCGGGTTTGTTCTTGCCCGGACCCGGACCTTCCCCTCTTCGTAAACCCCGAACCCGTACCCTACCTCCCCTGGAAAAACCCCGACGCTCCCCTATCCCCTTAAAAGCCCAACCCCGCCAAACCCGTCCTGCAAGCCCACCCCATATCGCATGATTCTAATTTTTTATTTATTTAATTAAATAGTATCAATTTCAATTTAATAATTTAAAACTACACACTCTTCACACGGAATTCACGTTGACGCTGCGGCCGATGAGGATGAAGACGATATGGTGGCGGGGATAGATAGCGGCGAGTTGGGGAATGTTGTTGACGAACATGGAGGGCAGGCGAACAGCAACAACGTTGCAGCAACTGATGAAAGATTGGACGGGGAAGATGCGTCGGCCCTTAATCAGTCCCCCATGGAGTTTCAGTTTACAGATTTTATTATTTTGGCCAATAGAGTAATCGACAAAGGGAATGACGAATTTGTTCGCGCACTGAATGATCTCCACTGGCGTTGGGCGACAGGAATTCGCAGGAGCTGCGGTTTTGCCGTTTGGTAGGCTTGATGTCTGAACAGGCAGCGGAGGATCCTCCTTGCTTGGCGTCGTCGCTGTAGATCTCTGAAAATAGGGTTACTGCAGATTTGAATCTGAGGGTCTCTGTGGTGCTGCTAGCGACGCAAGATGAAACTTCCATGGTTGCGCAGGCGATTACTCCTAGCCCAGATCGGATACAGAACATTGGAGAACCGGAGACGATGATGATGATCCCTACTACGAATACTGCAGACACTGCATAGATGGCTCCGGTGACTGGATGGGCTGGAACTGCTAAAACCGCCACTGCAACGGTTTCGGCCGTTAAAGTAACTCTGCCGAAATTGCCTACTGCCGACGCTGTTTTCGTTTATGCTGCGCTAGTGTACATGACTGCGGCTGCCACATCACAATTACCGACGTCTTCGCCCACCGAAATCTTCGTTGGTAATGTGCCACTGCAACCTTGTTCGAACTTCATGAATTATTACGATAAAATTACCAATATTTTCCATAATTCGACTCGAAAAATATTTACTTATGTTCCACCTATGATGAAAAATAGCAATATTATTGTACAACCCATGATGGATATGGTTCGAGATGGTTCATGTCGCTGGAATGCGAGAGCAGTGGGTTATTTTTTGGGCAAAAGACTGTATTTTCATCACGTAAAAGACTATGTCAAATCTATTTGGCCATTGTTAACAGAAGTCACGGCCATGGCAAATGGATTTTTCTTCTTTTGATTCAAAACTATAGTGGCAATGGAAGAAGTTATAGAGGGCGGACCATGGTTGTTCCAAGGACAACCAATTGTATTGCAGAAATGGGAGTCGGGCATGGTCTTACGTAAGCTGAAACATACCCAAGTCTGAGTTTGGAATAAACTTTGACACCTGCCAGTTTAATTGTGGACTAATGATGGCTTGAGTATGGTTGCAAGTGGCATTGGACGACCTCTTGATCCGCATGCATGAGACTGGATTTTGCTCGTGTATGTGTCATGCTTGACATCAATGCCAAACTCCCGAAGCATTTGGTTATTATGTCACCAATAGAGGAAGGAGGAGAAATTGCATGTAAGGTTGACGTAGAATACGAGTGGTTGCCCCCTAAATGCACCACTTGCATGAGCTTCGGACATGCCATGAAGGATTGCCCTCCCGTGAAAGTATCGAAACCGCCGATCAATGTTTATGCGTAGATGGCACGAGTGCAGCCACCCATAGTTGAATCGTGTAAGGCTGTGGAGGAAGACAAAAATAACCCAGGTGGAGATATTAATCAGCAGCCTATTGTATCTGAGACTCCGAGTACCCCTATCGCACAAGGAGTCAACGAAGGAAGGAACAAGGGTAAGGAGTTAGTCATCTTTAATACTTTTGATTCACTTAACTCCCTTGATGATGCAGATGATACCATTCGAGGTCCTAACATAAGCAGCCCCGCCACGGGTGATCCATGTTGAACGCTGCTATATGGAATGTGCGTGGCGTGAACAAAAGGGACCATCAGCTGGCACTGAAAGACGTAGCAACTGAGTTCAGGTTACAATTTATTGGCCTTCTTGAAATGTGTGTAAGAAATACTAATATTGATCGTATATAATCTTTCTTACTGCCTCAATGGAAGTGGTTTGTTGATCCTGTGTCTGTTGGAAATCGTATATGGATTGCATGGGTCGATACTATTCTTGATGTTAATGTGATAGAGTTGGGTGATCAATTTGTACACTGTCGTGTAACTGTTAGAGCACTCCATACGAATGTGATTATTACTGTTGTGTATAGTGCCAATGAAATTGCTGAGCGGTGTGAGTTGTGGCGATCACTGGAGGTGCTTGCGGGTCGGTGTGTGGATGACCCGTGGATAGTAGGATGAGATTTTAATGTTTTTCGTGACCTCAGTGAGGTGTGTGGTAATTTTGGTGATATCACATTGGCGATGGATGAATTTAATACATGCGTACAAGATACGGGATTGCTATAAATGCCTATGCAGGGTGAATGGTACACATGGCATAACCGGATTTCGAATTCGCCAAGTTTGTGGAAGCGTTTGGATCGGATGCTTATACATAACATAGGGGCTTGAGCGTTTCCCTAACTCATACTATTCAAACCTCACTCCACACACCTCGAATCATTCACCATTGGTGCTATATGGGGATCGACAACAACAACTGGGAGGTATTTTTAGATCTGATAATTACCTTACTCTTTCACCAGATTTTATTCCCAATATGCAGAATGTCTGGCAACACGACATTATTGGAGTGCCTATGTACGCGATTATGCGGAAACTAAAAGCTTTAGAGCCAGTATTCAGACAGCAACGGCGTAATAAAGGAGATCTTTCGGAGAATGTACGCCTGGCTAAAGGATTCCTTGAGGAAGCATAGATCTTGGTTAGCTCTGATAGACAAAATAACCTCTTTCTACTCCTGGAACACCTTTGTCGTTTGCTATACGCTAAGGCGGCAAAATTGGAACAAATCATGTTACAGCAGCAAGCTAAGATGCAATGGATGAAGGATGGGGATCAATGCTCACGAGTCTACTTTTGCAAGATAGCTCAGTAACGTGCCACTCGAAGAATCTTGCAAATAAATGATGAACATGGGACCACCTACTCAGAGCCAGGAGCGGATATTCATGAGTTTGTCTCCTTCTATCAGGCTCTGTTAGGAGGAGAAAGACGGAGGCAGGTGATAGATTTTCGGTATCTGAGGCCATGGGCTAGACATGTCCCCAATGAGGAGGAAGGGCTTCAGCTCCTTAGACCCGTCATTGTAGTTGACGTCAAACAGACAATGTTTGACATTGCTGAAGATAAAGTACCTGGACCTGATGTGTTCTCATCAGTTTTTCATAAAGCTGCATGGCCAATCGTGGGTTCGGAGGTTATGAAGGCAATCTTGGAGTTCTTTACCACTGGAAAACATTGGAGCAAATCAACACCACACTTCTGGCACTTATCCCTAAGGTACATGCCCCTACGATGGTTACAGATTTTCGTCCTATTTCGTGTTGTAATGTTTTATATAAGATTATTGCCAAACTTATTGTGCAAAAGCTGAGTATGGTGTTGGATAAGTTGATAAGCCCTTGTCAGGATGCCTTTATTCCTGGTCGTAGTATTGGAGACAATATATAGTTAACTATTTACAGGCTACAATCAGGCGCGCCTACCTCCTTGATGTGCACTGAAAGTGGATATCCGGAAAGCTTATGACAGGGTAGAATGGGATTTTCTACTTGTAGTGTTACACCTGTTTGGATTCCTGACTACGTGCATTAGGTGGATAGAGGAGTGTGTCACGACACCCTCGTTTTCCGTCGGGCTGAATGGGAAACCCCAGGGTTTCTTTTGGGATCGAGAGGGTTATGGTAGAGGGACCCTTTATCACGATATTTGTTTGTTCTCGTAATGGAGTTTATGCATTTGATTCTTCTGCAGATGATTTATCAGGATATGCATTTTTCCTTTCATTGGAAATGTGAACCTTCTGGATTATTTAGCTTGGATTTGCAGATGAACTATTGCTACTCTGCAAAGCTGATATGGACTCTATAGGAGTTTTTAAGCAAGGGTTGGATCTATTCGCCTCCTGGTCAGATAAGAGCCATATAATCATCTCTCGATCTGCACAAGGGATATGGGAGCAGCTATTACTGATGCTCGACTTCCAGGACGGGCACCTTCCGATGAGGTACTTGGGAGTTTCTCTACTTTCCTTTAGAATATCGTTAACAAACTGCTAGCCTTTATTATTGAAAATTGATCAACGCATTAAAGGTTGGGAATGAATGAGATTATCATATGCTAGGATACAGATTATTAAATTTGTTCTTATGGCATTAAGTATATATTGGGCTTTTGCATTCAACCTACCAAAGGTGTTGTAAGGGAGATTGAGAAGCATGTGAGAGCTTTTAAGTGGAAGGACACAACGACCAGTGGATATGCCAAAGTGGCATGGAGGGATGTTTGTAGACCGGCGTCAGAGGGGCGTTAGGGTCTAAGGGACATCGCTACTTTAAACCGTGCATTGATGAGCAAGAAGTTGTGTGATAGAACATCAATCTGGGTAGAATGGTTATATAACGGGCGGCAACGTGATAAATCTGTATGGACGGTCACTGACAATGGGGGTTCGTTGGGCTTGGGACAGCGGACAAGCTCACTGGTGTTATTATAGAGGGGCAATGGCATTGGTCTCTCATTATGGACATTGAGTGCTTGGAGATTTTGCATGCATTACTAATAATTCATGGCGAAACAGATCATATTATCTGGCGATTCGAGATGGGACGACCCACAGTTGTATCTCCTTATAGGCTATTTGACCCACCGGGACCCAAGGTAGGTTGGTATTCACTAGTCTCGGGTTTCCTGAAGATCCCTAGGTATAATTTCATCCTATGGCTTGCGATGTTGGGGAAACTATCCACAGCTAATGAACCATGGCGCTCATACCTAGGCGCCTGTATATTATGTGATGAGGGCACAATAGAGACACATACTCATCTATTCTTTTGATGTCGTTATGCCAGAAGATACCTAATAGCAATTCGGCTGCTTGTTCGATTTGAATGGCCTAATAGACAGTGGCCACGAGATGTTGAGTGGGCTGCAAGGAAATGGAGAGGAAAACATATCATTAACTTGGCTTATCGTGCACTCCTTGTTGCTTGCATTTACCACATTTGGAGGGAATGAAATTTGAGACGCTTTGAGCATACGGAGCGACCACCAAGCATCATAGCCACCATCATTGTGGAAGATATTAGACAGAGGATTATCAGTGTTAATTTATCTCGTTTTGTTAGTTCATGTGCGTTATATAGATTATGGCGTATCCCTTGACCTATCGAGGGAGAAACCACCAGTTGAGCATTGTTGTACTATACGATCTTGTTTTATTAATAAAACTTATATTTACCAAAAAATAAAAACAGATAAATTCCTACATAGATCTAAAAGATTATATCTTTGGTCTAAACCTTTAACAAGAATACGTGTTTTGATATTTTTTCCCAATTAGGTGGAATAATTAAGGTTTAAGTTATTTCTATTAATAATAGTTTAACAAATATATAAAGCATTAAGTTCTTTCCCAATCACATATTCAGATTTTTAAATGTATAAAGCATTAGTATATTCACATAAAACTAACGACTAGATAGAGTGTATTTATCCTTAGTTTGTGCTACATTTAAGGAAAAATAATGAAAGCAGTGAAAGCGGAAATTAAATTGAATTTAAAATCCAATTAAGAGAGCGTATCTCTTGATTTTTCGGGCATTCCATACTTAAAAACACAAATAATAAATAAAAATATGCATAAATGATTTTGGTGGCTTAAGGCAGAAAGAAAAAACAAATAAAAATCTAACCACGAAATTATACCATTTTGATTTTGTCCGAATCTACTTTGCTCGTTGTTCCTTCTCCGGATCTGCATTCACGCAAAGATCAACTTAGACCTCCTCCTCCTTCATCCACATCACACGTCGGAAGCATAATTTTCAATACCACTGTTAGATGACTTGAGATCTTGCAGTAGAAACTATTTCTATTGAAGAAAATGGATTCAATTCTCACTCTCAAACTAGTGAATCGAATTTAATTAACTTTTCTTGAAACTTGTTCAAGAAGAACTTGATGGAGAAGGGAAGAGAGAGTAGTGGATGGATTGTGAGAGATGTAGAGTAGAGAGAAAAAGCTAATTTTTCAAAACACTGAGATGAGAGATGTTGGGAAAAATAATACACTTGGTGTGTTATACGTCATCATGGCCGAGTGGGGTCTGTAGAGGACAAGTCTTAACTCCTCTTTTGACCTAGTCACTCTCAAAATCGGCTAGAATTTTATTTAGGTGGATCGAGTTTGGTTTAATTCAACAACTAAATCAATTCAAGCCCAGCAAAGGTCCATTTGATTTTTAAATTGACCTAATTAATTTTAAGGCCCAATAGGAGTCGAATAAATTTATTTAATCTAATTAAATAAACTAAAGCTCGAGTCCAATATTTAATTAATATAATTAACTACTTTAATTAAGCTCAATTAAAATAATCAAACATATTAAATTGTGCTAAGCCCCAACTTTTTTAAGAGGGAAAAAGCGGTTGGAATATATATTGCTAGCAAAAACAAAGTTAGTACTAGGCAACAAGACAAGCAATAAAACTAGAAAAAGGAAGTCAATAATACTAAAGCCCTAGTTAAACAGTCCAAGCTGCTAAGCCCAAATTTAATTAATTCAATTAGTTAAATTCTGACCACACTTCTCAAAACATATAATAACCAAATTAAAGATACAATCATCTTTTATCAAGCCCAAGATACAACCATTACATGCATGTGATTGTTATGGTTCCTCAAGTCTATGTACCAAATCCAATACTATCGAGGCCAAGGGATGCAAGTCATATGTACCGACCAGGCCTCAAAGGATGACACCTTGTGAGCCAGTTCGGTTGAATTGATAACCGTTGTCAACTATCCACTGAACTTGCATAAACGTTCTACATTTGTCGTCGATGAAATACAACACAAACCTAATGGATGCATCACTCAGTACAAGTCTTGATAGAGTCCTCGATGTCTGTATCAAGATGCTCAACTTGAAACATTTTAAACCCAACTCTCAAAAGTTGGTTTCATAACTGTCAATCAATGCGCAACCCAACTACATGGATTGTAAGATTGACTTGTGGATTTTGTTGCAATTTTAAAGCTATAAAGCATAATATATAAACAATAAACACATTTCAAATGAATTCTAACTATATTAATTTACTCCAATATTAAATTCAATAAAAAATTACTAAATAAATTACGAAAACACCAATCTAATTAATTATCCAGTTACCAATTCTAACAAAAACTACATCAGAAATTTATTTTCATACAATCCAAGATAAATAAAGTCCTAAAAAGCAACAGATTCAATATTGAAAGTCGAAAATGGACGTGATACACTATTACAATGACACGCTTTACAATAAGCTTTATTGTAATTTTAGTCATATAATTATAGATATTTGGCATATTTGTAAGATTTATAATTTGCGATTTGATTCATTAATTTTGTAAATTTTATGATTTGAGGATACATTTTGCCAAAAATTTGAAAATTAGTTGAAAACTACATGTGCAAGTCACGAATATATCCTCAAATTTACATCAACACACAAACTGCATGTGCTAAGTTTCGTCAAATTAGAAATTTCGAGCAAAAAATGTGTTATTAAATCACAAAACTTTTACGAAGATAATACATCAAATTATAAGTTTCATTTTTTTAAGGTCCAAAATGCCAATTACCTCTAATTATAGGACAAAAATTTTCAATAGAGCCTTTATAATATGTAATTCAAAATGATGCCATTAATCAAACTTATTATCTGAAGGTAATACGATTTTATCTAGAATTATTCCTTTTAAAGAAGTTAATATGTCATTTCAGACATAAAAAGTAGAAAATTACAGGATCAAAATCATATTTAATCTTTGGAAAACAGTATTTACACAATAGAGAAGTCACAAAATAAAAAAACTAATGAATCATGCACTGGTTTAGCGAAGTTAATCATTATAGGCTTCCCGTGAAGAACGTGGTCTTGCACACCCTGCCTCGCCAGCTTCGTGCCCTCGATATCTTTAAAGTGAACAAAGATGTAGTGATGCAAGGGGAGTGAGTTAACACTGATCACTTCTCCATGAGCGTCAAACAGAAATTTGAACACAAAATCTGTCACTTTTGGTGACAAATTGCCGATCACAACTTGTTGGATCGATGAATCTCCTGCTGCAAATCTTTGATGGTCGGATCGTGGTTTTGTGCAGCTTCGGCCGCTGATTTTACATGTGATGCCATTAAACGGGTCAAGTACACAGAACAAGAATAATAATGGACCGACGGAGGTTCCCATGTGAATAAAGAGATTTGTGTGCAATGGGGATGTGGTGGAGTGAGGTTTTGTAAGTGTATGAGCGGGGTTGTTACTGCAATATTTTGTTGGATTTGTCTGAATTTAATGAAATTTACTGGCTCTTGGTTGTATAGTGCATTATTTGGAAATATGATAACTTATATCCTGAATTAAATTAAAATTCTAAATTGGTTCTATTACTTAATAATACTTAATAGACTTGTCCTCTATAAACACTAAGAAATATTAGTATGGCATTACATTATAGGGTTTAATGCAATTTCCGTCCTATGGTATTGTACCTAAGTAAATTACCCCTCTATGATAAAAAATCAAATTACCTCCCTATATTTTTTAAAAATAAAGCAATTTATATCTATGTCTAAAGAGGTAAATTATTCCATTTTAAAAAATATAAGGAGGTACTTTGCTTTTTCCTTTTACCAGAAATAATTTATGCATTTGCTATAATAATTACAGGAGGATGCTTTCATTTTTTTCTCATTATTATAAACTTTCTTGTATTTTTAATCTTAAATTGTTGATTTTTGAAGCAATTTTATCTTGAAATTTCTTTAGACACTAAAGTTAATGCTATCATTTTTGCATACTTGTGTTCAATTTTTTTCTTATCATTATATTTTATAAAATCAAACTTTATATCCATATTTTATCATTGTTTATGATAATTTTATTACTCTTTTTACTATTATTATTACTCTTCTTGTTATATATTCAAGAGCCAATCAATTCTATGCGATTTACTGCTTAAAATCTTTCATTGTTTTATTAATTTTATGCAACATGCCGTTGAAAAATCCTCCTAAAAAATCTCTTATTATAGCTAAAATCATGTCAAGTTTTGAATTCCTGACTAAGTTCTAAACTTTCGGTCAACAATGTCTTAGCCTATCACCCATAGGTGAGCTAGGTTTCAAGAATAAGTGTAAGATGATGGGTTCGAATCGCACCAAACAAGTGAGTATTTGACTCACTTTATGTGTTTATTATAATTTATTTTATTATTCTTTGCCATATTAATATATGAATCGAATATCGATATATTATCAAACTAATCAATTTATTAAAATTTATTGATGAAATTATGTGATTACCATATATAAATATATAATAGATTCATCCCAAAAATTTTCAAAAATATGAATTAATTTCCCATCAATTTTTGCGTTGTTTGAAAATTTTTAAATTTCACTAATTGATGGATGGGTTCTTCCTTATAAAGAGATTGGTGTAATTTTAGTTGTTTGGCATTTGGGTCCATTAAGAATTAGAATTTGCGACTTGGCCCATTAGTTTTGCATATTTCTGATTTGAGGACACATTTAGCCAAAAAGTTAAAAATTAGCTGGAAAAACACATGTGCAAGTCATGAATATGTTATCAAATTTATGCTAGCACATGACTTGCACGTGCTAATTTTTGATAAATTTAGAAATTTCTAGTAAAAAACGTGTTAGCAAATCATAAAATTTACTAAGATAAGCTTAACTTTTTGAAGGTCCAAAACGCCAAACACCTTTAATTATAGGACCAAAATTTAATAGACTTTATAATATTCAATTCAAAATGAAGCCATTAATCAAAATTATTATCTAAAGTTAACATGATTTCAATCTAGAATTACTTGATAACTAAACATTCAACTTTCTCCACAAATATTTATAAACATTATGTGTGTGTTTTTAAAGAAGTTTATTTTCAGATATGGAAAGTAGAAAAAAATAGAGAAATCAAAAAATTAAAAATTAAAAAATTACCAACCGATTTAGCGAAGTTAATCATTAGAGTCTTTTCGTGAACAACGTGGCCTTGCCGACCCTACCACTCCAACTTCGTGCACTCGCTTTCTTTAAAGTGCACAAAGACGTACTGACGCAAGGGGAATGAGTTAATGCCCATCACTTCTCCATGAGTTGCAGACAGAGATAGTAACTTAGAATCTGTCACTTCTCCATGAGTTGCAGACAGAGATAGTAACTTGGATGGATGAATCTCCCGCTGCAAATCTTTGACAGTCACATCGTGGTTCTGTGTAGCTTGCGCCGCGGATTTTGCATGTGGTACCATTAAACGGGTCAAGTACAGAAACAAGATAAATGATGGGTCGTCAGAGATTCCGATATGAATGAATGTTGGATAGAAAGAGATTTGTGTGCGATGGGGCTGTGGTATTTGTAGTATGTATATGGGTGTTGTGGTTATTGTAGTATTTTGTTGAATTTGTCTTAATTTAATGGCATTTGGTGGCTCCTAGTTATACTATGTATTATTTGAAAATATTATAACTTTCACTCTAAAATTAAATTAAATTTCTAAATTGGTCCTACTACTTAATGATATTTATTAGACTTGTTCTCTATAAACACTAAGAAATATCAGTCTAGCTTTATATTATAGAGTTTCATGCAATTTACCTCATGTGATATTGTAGTTGATCAAATTATCCCTTAAGAGAAAAAAAATCAAATTACCTTCCTATGTTTTTTTTAAATAGAGCAATTTTTACGTTCCTTTCTGAAAAGGTAAATTACTTGATTTCAAAAAATATAGTGAAGTATTTTGCTATTTTTTTATAAAGAATAATTTGTTCATTAGAAATATTACTTACAGCAGGTTGCGTGCATTCGTGTGCAATTAATCTTTATTTATTGATTTGTCAAGCAATTTTGTCTTGGGATTTCTTTAGACACTAAAGTTAATGCTTTCATTTTTGCATTACTTAGTGTTCGTTTTTTATTCTTTTCATTGTATTTTATACTTTGAAATTTTAAAATTATTTATTAATTCCATGCTATTGATGTATTAAAATTTCTATATGTATAAATAAAGGATGAAATTTAATGCTAATAATTGTACCAAAAATTTAGATTATTATCTTATAAAGAGATTTTGTGTACGTACCGGCCGAAGGATGGTGATGGCACGAGTGTGGATGGTTGTATTGGCGCGTTGGATACTATAATTTGAATTTAATTTACTGTGGTGCCCTCCAACTATACTATGGATTATTTAAAAATATGGTGACTTTCGTCCTAAATTAGAACTTGTGATTTGGCCCATTAATTTTACAAATTTCATGATTCTATGACATATTTTTCCAGATATTTAAAAATTAGTTGGAAAATCACTTCTCCCTACGTGACAAACAGAGATTTAAACTCACAATCTGTCACTTTTGGTGAAAAAATGCCGGTCCACAAGTTGTTGGATGGATGAATCACCCTCTGAGAATATTTGACGGTGCATCATGGTTCTGTGTAGCTCCAGCCATTGATTTTATACGTGATTCCATTAAATGGGTCATGTACAGAGAACAAGATAAATGATAGGTCGTCGGAGGTTCCGATGTGACTGAAAAGCGAAATAAAAAGCGATTAGTGTGCAACGGGGAGGTGGTGGAGTGAGGTTTTGTAAATATTTAAAAATATCATAACTTTCACTGTGAATTAAATTAAAATTCTAAATTTGTCCTATATGTTACTTATTAGAAACATTGTTGTGTTTCTAATCTAAATTTATTGATTTTTCAAGCAAATTTGTCTTGGAATTTCTTTTGATACCAAAGTTAATTCTTTCATATTTACATTATTTAGTATTCAATTTTTTTCTTATCACTATATTTTATAAAAACAAACCATGCTAATGACATGATAAAGTTTATGTCCTCACTTTATGATTGTGTTATGATAATTTTATTACTCTTTCTATTATTATTAGTACTATTTTTGGTTATATATTGCAGAAGTCGACCATTTTTATACAAAAATTTACTGCTTAAAATTCTTCATTGTTTTATTGATTTTATGCAACTTGCCCCTAAAAAATCCTTCTAAAATCTCTTATTATAGTCAACATCATATCAAATTTCGAATTCCTGATTAACGTCCTAACTTTTGGTCGACGATATCCTCAAATTAACACCAGCACATGACTTGCACTTGCCAATTTCTAACAAATTCAAAAAATTTTATCAAAATATGTTAGTAAATATAAAAATTCACTAAGACAATATATCAAATTGTAAGTTTCACTTTTTGAAGGTTCAATAACGACAAATACCTCTTATTATAGGACAAAACATTTCAATAAAGCCTTTATAATGTTCAAATCAAAATGATGCTATTAATCAACCTTAATATCTAAACGTAACAACACGATCTTATTATCAAATTTTTTTACAACTATACATTCAACTTAGTCCACAAATATTTTTAAACATTTTTGTGTATGTTTTTTGATATTAGTACTTAATAATCTCATTTGATATGCGACATTCTTTTTAAAGAAGTCTATGAGCCATTCAAACATGGAAAGTAGCAAAATTGTTGGACAAAAAATAGCCTTCAAAAGCTGTATGAACACTAATAAAAAAAAAGTAGAGAAATCAAAAAATAAAATAATCAAGAAATTACCTACCTGCTTAGCGAAGTTAATCATTAGAGGCTTCTTGTGAAGAATGTAGCCTTGCAGACCCTGGCTCGCCAACTCATGCCTTCGATTTCTTTAAAGTGGACAAAGTCATAGTGATGAAAGGGGAATGAGTTAATGTTGATCTCTTCTTTATGAGCGGCAAATAAAGATTTTAACTCAAAATCTGTCACGTTTGTGACAAATTGCCGATCCACAGGTTTTTGGATGGATGAATCTCCCGCTGCAAATCTTTGACAGCAGCATCATGGTATTCTGTGTCTTCCACCGCTGATTTTACAGGTGGTGCCATTAAACAGGTCAAGTACAGAGAACAAGATAAATGATGGGTCATTGGAGGTTTTGATGAGAATGAATAGTTGAATAGAAATAAATTTATGTGCAATGGGGATGTGGTGGTGTGAGGTTCTGAAGTGTAAGGGGGTTGGTTACTGCAGTCTTTTGTTACATTTCTCTGAATTTAATGGCATTTGGTGGCTCTTGGTTTACTCTGTTATTCACCCAAAATTAAATTAAAATTCTAAATTTGTTGGACCTATATATTATTTATCATAAACATGCTTGTGTTTCTAATTTTAATTTGTTGATTTTTCAAGCAATTTTATCATGAAATTTCTTAACTCTAAAGTTAATGCTTTCATTTTTGCATTGCTTAGTCTTTATTTTTGTTTCGTATCATTATATTTTATAACATCAAGCTTCGAAATCTTAAAAATGATTTATTAATTTCATGTTATTGATATGATAAAGTTTATGTCTTCACTTTTATGATTGTATTATGATAATTTTATTACTCTTTCTATTATCATTGTTACTCTTTTTTGTTATATATTGCAGGAGTCACCCAAATTTTTACAATTTACTGCTTAAATATTCTTCATTGTTTTATTGATTTGATGCAACTTGTCCATGAAAATTCCTCCTAAAATCTAATATTATAGCCAACATCATGGCAAATTTCGAATTCATGACTAACTTGTAAACATTCAGTCAACCAATATCCTCAAATTTACGCCCGTGCTAATTTCGGTCAAATTTGGAAATTTCTTTCAAAATGTGTTAGCAATAGCAAATTTACTAAAATAATAGATCAAATTATAACTTTCACTTTTTGAAGCTCCAAAATGTCAAATATCTCTTATTATAGGACAAAAAAATTCAATAGAGCCTTTATAATATTCAAATCAAAATGATGCAATTAATCAACCTTATTACCTAAAGGTAACAAGATCTTAATCCTGAATTGCTTGATAACTAAATATTCGGCTTAGTCTACAAATATTTATAAATATTTTGTTTGTGTTTTTTGATATTTATGCTTAAAAAGCTCATTTGATTTGCGACATTCCTTTTACAGAAGTTTATATGTCATTTCAGACATGAAATGCAGCGAAATTACAGAACAAATAATATATTTAAGCCTTCAAAAATAGTATTTACACTAACAAAAAACAATAGAAAAATCATGAAATAGAAAAAATAATAATCACCAACCTGTTGACGAAGTTAATAATTAGAGGCTTCTTGTAAAGAATGTAGCCTTGCAGGCCCTGCCTCACCATCTTTGCGCCCTTGATTTCATTAAAGTGGACAAAGGCTTAGTGATGAGAGGGGAATGAGTTAATGCCGATCACTTCTCCATGAGCGGCAAATGGAGATTTTAACTTCGAATCTATCACTTTTACTGACAAATTGCCGATCTATAAGTTGTTGGATGGATGAATCCTCAGCTGCAAATCTTTCACGGCTACATTGTGGTTCTATGTACCTTTCACCGCTAATTTTACAGGTGATGCCATTAAACGGGTCAGGTACAGAGAACACGATAAATGACAGCTTGTAGGAGGTTCCCATATGAATGAAAAGCTGAATTGGAAGAGATTTGTGGTGCAATTGGGATATGGTGGAGTAAGGGTTTGTAATTAAGTGGATGGGCAGGTGGTTACTATAATATTTTGTTGCATTGTTTTGAATTTAATGGAATTTGGTGGCTCTTGGTTGTACTCTGTATTATTTAAAATCTTAAAATTATTTATTAATTTCATGTTATTAATATGATAAAGGTGATGTCCTCACTTTATTATTGTATTATGATAATTTTATTACTCTTTCTATTAACATTATTACTCTTTTGTGTTATATATAGAAGAAGTTGACCAATTTTATACAATTTACTGCTTAATCATATTTTAACAGATTCAAGTTATTCAATCAAAGTTAGCATTTCAACAGGTGCATCATATTTTAGAAAATATTGCACCCACTGCAAAAAATAGAACATCAAACTACATCATTCTTCATTAATCATTCGTATTACCCTGTTAGTTTCAAAAAATGGAAAATAGAATCTATAGAAAAACAACGGCTCCTAGTTCTTTGAGCATGTCGAACCACCAAATATCTATCTTAGATTGGATTGAACAACTAAATTTGTACGACCCATAAATTTAGCAGCATTCAACTAATTATTGTGAAATCATAGCTTCTATTTCGACTAACAATCCAAAACAAAACACTCTATCAACTCATTTACGTTCTCATTGTAATCAAAAGGAGAAAAAGAAAGAAGTAATAGCTTGGCATGTGTAGTTGTATCCTGTTTCGTTGGAAATAATGGTGATGGCCATGAAAGTGCAGCGGCTGTCCAGCATCTCCGGAATCCAGGCTCATAGTGGGATGGGTCAGTACAAGACTGACATGAACTAGCCTGAGAAAGTCCACCCTAGGACCGGCCCGCTACTATTCGTGGCCGGTCTTAGGGCAGTCTAGGAGCTCTAAGTGTGCCCCAATTGTGTCTATTTTTAAACCCATCTTCAATCGATGGACCGGCCTGGTTGATGCCCGAACCAACCCGAAACCAATCCCGCATTAGGTACGCATGTGTTTGTTTTATTTTTTTATGATATTGAAGTATTCTTGTACAGAATTACTTAAATTTATAATTATCTTTATGAAATAAATAAATAATAAATTAAATCACATAAAATTTATATATAGAAAAATAATAGTTAAGAATATATAATCTTTTTAAAAAAAAGGCCCAACAAGCCCTCGAGCCACTGGGTTGGGCTGGTCCCAAGTATTGATTCCTGGGATCGGCTAAGGACCAGCATGGTCCGAATCAGGCATAGGCCAAACCAACCCCTTTTTAATTGGTTCAATCTGGTCTTGGGTTGGGTTAGCGAAGCCTGGCCTATTGTGCATCTTGAGTTGGGGTTAGTTAGGTTGTTAGTTGATTATTCCTTTTTCCTCGCTGTTTCTGGACCTATTTTTAAAGTTGAGCTTCCTTGAGCTCACTACTGAGAATAATTGAATACAATCAATACACAGGAAAGTTTGCTCATAACAATCTGTGGCGTCAACACATTTTTTCACTGAAATTACAGTTTTCAACCTGGTACCAGAGCCTTCTTTTGAAGGTGTCTGCATACCTCTCTCATCAATGTACAAACCATGTTCGATTATATTCCTCAAAGGCGCCTAGAGGTTCAGAGGCAATGGAAGGGAATATTGTGAAGACTCAGACTGCTCCGGTGAATCAAAGTGCAATTGTAAACCAAACAACGGTAGATATGACTCTTACTGAAAACGAAAAAAGTGACTGGATCGGCCCAAGAATGCTCAAGCGGAAGCGGTAATGCGAAAATTCATAAATAAAAACGAAACATAACAAAACCATAATTCTATGGGGTGTACCCTTGGAGTTTCCTAAGATTGATATAGTTTATCACAATGCCAATAAAGTTAAATGGGGCCAATGGTAAAAGAAAAAAAATTGAGAGGTATATAAATCATAAATCAAAAGTTATCTCTTTGATTTGATTTACTTCGAATCCCCTTCATTTGGTTTGTTCAAATGTAGAGGCCCTCTAAAGTTACGTCCATACTCTAAAGTTACATCCACTAGAAAAGAAATTGGAAAAAAAAAAAACAAGTGTGTATTGGAGAGGGGCGGCCGAGTGGATGTATTAGAATGTGTCTAGGTTTATCCTATCATCCATAAGGTAATAAAATTCTTTCTTTCAAACAAAGGATGATTAACATGACACTTTCCAAAAGTGAATTTGTTAGTCAATAATTTCCTTTTTTAAGATTTTCCACCAACCTAGTTATGGGCTTCGCATTGGCCGATTTTATTAAATAAAATACAAAGCCCAATAATTTTAATTACATCCAATTTAATTAAAGCCAACTTAATTAATTTCATCATATATTTAATCCAATTAAATATATGAGTCCAATAAGCTTTTATTAATAAATAAGTCTAACTTATTAAATAATAAGGCCAAGCCCAATATAAATTAATCGTATTAATTTATTCTTGGGCTCCTCCATCCAATGGACCCCTCTCATTAATAAGTAATTCAATTACTTATGAAATTAATTTCTAATTAATTCGTCGTTCCTTCTCCGTGATTTGTGTGTGACTCTTTAGGTTTACCTTTCAACTAGACTTGGGCTGGTGTTAAACACTATTATTAATTAAATCTAATTTAATTAGTAATTCTCGATCAACCTTTGATCAAGAAATTCCATCACCATAAGTGGCCGTCTAGCAACGGTCTATGGCACTAGAGACTAGGCGAATATCCATACAAACTTTTAGACTCTTGAGTCCATACGGGTGTGGTCCTTCTTTCTACCGTCTGTCGGCCTTAGTCTTAGGGCATGGAATTGGGTGTCGGTTCCTATCCTGGACTAGGCGTCTATGCTCAATATAGAAACCTTTGTTTCCTATTCGATCAATTAATGGCCATAATTTTATAGAGCGTAAACGCATCTCCAAGTGCATAGGAGATACCTCTGTCACGTTTTGACAGGGAATGAATCCTCTTCTTCGAACTCACCGTTCTCGCTACATGCTTTGACTGTACTGGACAAGGCTTATGATGACCATGTTTGGGACGATCACCTCTCACACAAATCTAAGATACAGTCATCGCATTCACGTGACTGCGTAATTCCTCAAGTCTGAGGACTACTCCTATACTATCAAAGCCCGGGATTTGAGTCATATCGACCAAGCCTCCAAGCTTCTATATGATCATCCCCGCGAGTCAGTTCAGTCGATTCAACACCTAACCAATCGACCAATTAAGATTGCATAGATGTCCCTCGTATGTCGCCGATGAAACACGACATTCATCAAATGAATGTGACTCTTAGTGCAAGTCTTCATAGAACACTCGATGCCCATTCTAGAGGTCCTCAACTTGGAACATTTTAGACCCAACCCTAGACAGTTAGTTTCATGACCGCCATCCAATGCGCAGTCCAACTGTTTTACGGTTGTTAAAGTGGTTTGTGGGCTTTGTTGTGATGTTTGAAAGAAATTCAAATAAATGTGTAATGAGCACAACAAATGAAATGCTAATAGCGAATACTCATTTTATTCACTGAATAATATTATATAAAATTGAGTTATCGACAGAATAGATTACAAGTATGCTAATCTAATTGGCTTTCAGGTCACATATTCTAACACTTACAGCTTTATTCATCCGACCATCCTACCTGGATAGCAGCTCTTGCTGCAAAAATGAAGCTAGAATTTATATATATGGAAGATTGGTCCGACCTGCCGAAGTTTCAGAGGAGTTTAAGAAATGGAATCGTATTCATTCCATGTTGAAAACTTGGATCCTAAATTCTATTTCAAAGGATATAGTTGAGGCATTCATGTATATGAGTTCAACAAGGGATTTGTGGATGGAATTAGAAGCTCGATATGGTGAGAGCAATGTCCATCAATCTATCAATTACAACGTGAGATCAGATTCATCGTGCAAGGAAATAAGTCAGTGACAAATTACTATACCAATGAATGAAATTGTGGGATAAGTTGGCCTGCTTGGCACCAACTCCTAGATGCGCATATGTTGGATTCTACCGCTTGTGATGGAAATAAACCTAATAAACTTTCATTAGTTTATTTTAGTTGTAACTCTAGCCTATCTTAGCAATATCATGTAATAATGACGTTTGGTATAACGGACAATGCCATTTGTCCAAGAACTCAATGACGCATATTTCTTCTACTACCCTGGTCTCTGCTTCTTAAAATGTCATCTATAATATCTGTCCCTTAGCTAAACTTCATAGATTACCATTTCATTCCAGCAACATTCGCTCCAACTTCATCTTTGATCTTATCCATGTCGATATTTGGGACCTTATAGCAACACACATTCTCTGGGTGTCAATTTATTTGATGGGTGTCGAATCCACCAAAAATAATTCCTACGAACACTTTTGTAGATGTGTGAGTAGGGTCGATCCACAGAGATTGGTTTTAAATTAATTCCTTCAAAAAGGAAAATAATTAGGGGGAGTTTTGATTGTGAAGAAGAATAAAACTAAAAAGCTAATAAAATTAGAAGAGATAAATATAAGGAAGAGTATTCCAGTCAAAGACAGGACCACGCTTAATTCCACGGTTGATCATAGATGCAAAGATAACAATTATTCATGATAGATAAATTGGTTATGGCCATTTGGTACGACCTAACAACCTCACATTTCCTTACCTTGTGGATAGCCAAGGAATGTCCGTTGACTAAATCCCTAATCAGTAAACAACCTTGGGAATGTTCTCAAGATTTAATTTACCAACAACATTAAGAATTAGAAAGGCCCAATTCTAAACAATAAATTCCTACGAGGATTTATTTAAGTTAGATTGTGCATTCCCCACAATATAATCGAAAACTTCTACATAATCAATTATGTTATGTAACCACTAGTTATTGAATTAAACGAATAATTACGGATTTGCATGTTCAATTTGCTAGGCAAATATTCTTGACAATAAATCAGATTATTTGTAATAAAAGCACAGAGAACAACACAAATACCAATATGAATAAAAGTAGAAAGCATAAATTAGATCTCACAACTCGTTGGATTTAAGCGTTCACCAAGTCTTCATCCGGAATGAGAGGACTAGCTAGACATGCTAATGGAAGAACACATGAAAAGCAAAATAGGAAAATATTATAAAAGCGTAGACAAATAAAAGAGTTCAAAAGTTGTCTCTTAAAGTGAATTACATCACCTATTTTATAATAGCTAGATACCTAGTTCTACTAGCATTAGAAGTAGATTCCTAGTTGAACTAAAAGACTTATAGAGATAAAATTATAATCCTAGTTAAACTCTTCCTTCATCAGAGGTAGTCCAAGCAGCTCCGAACTCTTGCCAAAAATTGAGTTTGAGTCTTGTTTGAATTTCCATTTTGGTGTTTTTCTTCATTTTCCATTTCTTTTATCCTAATGCAGCAAAATAATATTTAATTTGGAGCATTTGGTCACAAAATAGGCTAAAATATTATATGAAATAAGCACAAAATGCGATCCTATTAAATATCCCCCCAGTTAACCCCTTGCTCGTCCTCGATGCAAAGAAATAGAGATAAAATAGTTGAAGAAGTTCATTCCAAACTTTATGGATCGTAAACGAAAGTAACAAGCAAGAATCTAGTTAAATGTTCAAAGAATGGTACATCATATGATAAAAGACAATTCAACAAACTTCAAACAAGTTTTCACAAGATGATCTTCATGAAAACTAAGCATGGAGAACAAGTGGACTATGCTCTCATATCTCCCAATCTCTCAAGTGTTTTTGGTTGAGTGTTTCGCTCAAATGCTTGATATGAAAATGGTTCACCATAGGCTTGATTATACACCAAAATCTCAACCACTTATAAATGTGCACACACTTGAATCAAGAGGTCTTATATTTTGGTTGTAATAGGGCTTTGGTTTGGGGGTAGGAAGAATAAGGAAATATGAGGTGAAAATCCATGGAACTAAATTAGAGCACCAAATAATAGATGTAGGAATTCAAGCTTTTCAAAATTGATTTATCTCATGCTCTTTCATGTGCCACTTTCCTCGACTTCAGCTATGCCTTTCCTTTAAAGAGAGAAAATATATTTTTTTCTTCTTGCCTTCCTTTTTTTTTTTCTTTTTCTCTTTTTTTTTTCTTGCCTTCCTTTTTTTTTCTTTTTCTCTTTTTTTTAAGGCATTTTCTCTCTTTTTTTTTTCTTTTAATTAAGGCATAGAACAAGATTTTCATGTGACATGTTAGCTCCCACTTAATGTCAAAACATATACTTAGAACACATCTTTATTTCCTTGACGCTCTACTAGTCCTTGGAAGGGCCAAATAAGGATAATAAAAAGACGGTAGAGTTTGTTTATACTTGGGGTTGCATAACAAGGAATTATGGCGTATAAGGCTCAAATGGGCTTACTGAGGGGAGTTGTATGTAGGTGGTGTTTTTAAGCTAAAGGGGTTTTTATCCTAGTGCCTTTATCATTTTCAAGTGTATGCATAAAGATGTGGCCTCGATATGGTTCAAAGCAAGTTCTAGGAAGACAAAATCATGAAGCATTACCTCTCGAGAAAAGAAACAATGTAGATTTTTATGAGTGTATAGGCTCAAAATTCCTCTCTAGGTAGGTTATGTCCACCAATTTTCCACATTAAATTTTCAAATTAAATCACCATTTGCAAAAATAAGTACTTAACCGTAAGTTGTCAGGAGTCATTAGATGCACATCCTTATCACACATTACCAAATTATTACTTGATTAGCCTAAGTCTTTGATCATAAAGCTAGTGTGAGAACAATGTAAAATATATTTGCTTCAACAAATATGGAAGGGGTAGCAAGCATCAATCAAAACAATTAATCCACCAAGACTCATTTTCTATCAAAGCAATCAAAACACCCTCCCCTCACTTAATTCCACATTGTCCCCAATGTGGTAAGCATGCATATTTAGGACGATAAAATAAGAGAAAGGGAGAAAGAGAGCGTCCCTTAGTGATTCGAGGGTAGGTGGTGGAACTGCGGGAGCTCGAGAATTGTGAGACCTTGAATGAGAGGGAGAGTCCCTTGTGGATGCTCATACCTTTTGACCTACAAAAATTGATTGTAGTGGTATCACAACATTCACAAGAAGTTAGATAAGAGAGAAGAAAAATAATAATAATAATAATTGAGAAAAAAGAAAAGGACATGGGTTGCCTCCCAAGAAGTGTATTTCTTTAGTGTCTTTGGCTAGACGTTGTTGTGCCTCAACTCAAATGAGTTGGACATTCTAAATCTACTTCTTCTATGTAATGCACCCAGTGATGGTGTGGATTTAGGAGAACTTGGCGGTCCATGGATGACTTCTTCCTTGAACTTATTTTGTCATGAAAGACTTTGTTCTTGTAAGTTCTTGGACTCGAGGTGGGGCTTTTGGTAATTGTTGTCTTAAATGCTCCTCCACCATCGAACACAGCATTTTTTTGCACCAAAGGATCAATAAAATCAACGAAAAATATAGAATGCGCATCATTAGAATATTCCATGGCACCACCAATTCTAAAGCTCATAACCTCATTATCAAATTCCATAGAGAGAATTCCAGCATCAACATCAATTTTGGTTTTTGAGGTTTTAAGGAATGGTCTTCCAAGCAAGATGGATGTAGAATTGAGAGAAATATCCCCCCTCATATCAAGCACATAAAAATCAGCAGGAAAAACCAATTTATTAACTTGCACAAGTACATCCTCAAGAACTCTTTCGGGGTCAACTACGGAATGATCGGCAAGTTGAAGAATAACCCCCGTTTCTTTCAATGGGCCAACATTTAATGATTCAGAAATGGTAAGAGGCATAATATTGATAGAGGCACCCAAATCACACATTGTTTTTTCTATTCCAATCTTTCCAATTTTGCAAGGGATAGAAAACGTACCTGAATCATTGCATTTAGGAGGTAGTTTTCTTTGAAGAATGGCAGATACATTTTCTCCCATACTTACCCTTTCATTATCTCTCAATTTAGATTTGTTGGTGCACAATTCCTTGAGAAATTTTGCATAGCGAGGTACTTGTTTAATTGCATTGAGTAGGGGAATATTTACCTCAACATTGAGTAATGTTTCAAGGATATCCTTCTCCTCTTCCTCCTCTTTGGACTTGGCCAATCTCTCCGGGAAGGAAGGTTTGGACATGAACACCTTGGAATTGTCCTCGCTGACTTGGTTGGGTTTTTCAATTTCTTTTGGAAGAATTTCGAATGCATCCTCTGTTTTTCCCTGTTGTGCGTGCCCACGCCTAGTGCTATTTCGAGTTGTAGCTCTTTTTCACTGCACAAGGTAATAGCACTAACATTTTGTTTAGGATTACTAATAGTTTGGGAGAAAAACTTACCTTGAGACTCCAAACGGCTAACGGAGGAGGCCAGATGGCTCATTTGAGATTCTAAATTTTGTATGCTCAAGCGAGTTTCTTGTTGGAATTGTTGGGTGCTCAAGGCGAGTGTCTTCACGATATCCTCCAAGGACGTACCATTAT
The DNA here is from genome assembly GCF_026168435.1 of Sesamum indicum. Classification (NCBI taxonomy): domain Eukaryota; kingdom Viridiplantae; phylum Streptophyta; class Magnoliopsida; order Lamiales; family Pedaliaceae; genus Sesamum; species Sesamum indicum. The sequence continues at coordinate 4,538,018 of NC_142660.1, read as the reverse complement.
TGGGATTGGTTTGAGGTGGTGGTGGTGGTGGTTGGTGTGGAACTCTTTGAAAGTTTTGAGGTTGATTGTCATACCTCAAATTTGGGTGATCTCTCCATCCAGGGTTGTAGGTATTGAAAAATGGGTCATGTCTCCTTTGTTGTTGGCCCAAAAATCCACCGACGGCGTCAGCATGTTCGGTTGATTCTTCGTGAAGTGTAGGACAAGCGTCGGTGTAATGTCCCGAAGATGTACATATCCCACAAGTTTTGACTTGTTGAATGCTTTCCCCTATAAATTTTTCAACAAGAGAAGTAAGTTTATCTAAACGTTCATCAATCGAAGTACTTACCTCGTTTACCCTTTGTGGGGGGTTGTCGTTTCTACTACCGAATTGTTGATTATTAGCCGCCATGGTTGTAATTAGATTGCGTGCTTCGATAGGAGTTTTCTCATACAAAGCACCACCACTAGCTGCATCCACCAAGCTTCTATTTGCCTCAGACAATCCTTCATAAAAATATTGAATTAGAAGATGGTCGCGGATTTTGTGATGAGGGCCACTCTCCACCAATTGCTTGAATCTCCCCCAATATTCATACAAACTTTCACCGGAGAATTGACGTATTCTACTTATTTCCTTCCGAATGTTTGTAGTCCTTGAAGCGGGGAAGTAGTTCTCAAGAAATAGTTTCTTGAGCTCGTTCCAATTAACAATAGATCCCGAAGGTAAGGAGTAGAGCCAATCTTTTGCTTTATCGCCCAATGAGAATGGAAAGGCTCTTAGCTTGATTTGTTCTTCGGTGACTCCTTGAGGTCTCATGCCGGAACACACCACATGGAATTGTTTGAGGTGTTTGTGTGGGTCTTCACGTGCAAGACCACGAAAAGTAGGAAGTAAATGAATTAGGCTAGATTTAAGTTCAAAATCAACATTTAAATTAGGATATTCAATGTAGAGTGGTTGTTGATTTAAGTCAAAGAAAGTCATTTCTTTGATCGTTCGTTCTAGATTTTGAGCCATGACTTCGTCTTTAGAGTCGTTAGACGTGGACACGTCTAACTCAGACTCTACTGCTGGTTTGGAAGAAGTAGAAGGCTCCTCCTTGTGTTGCTTGATTTCTTTTTGGAGTCTACGAGCGGTCTTCTCGATCTCTGGGTGAAATTCAAGTTCACCTATACGCGAAGAACGTGGCCTAAAACCAAGTAACTAGAAAAAGAAATTAATTTAAAGACACCAATCCCCGGCAACGGCGCCAAAATTTGATGGGTGTCGAATCCACCAAAAATAATTCCTACGAACACTTTTGTACATGTGTGAGTAGGGTCGAATCCACAGAGATTGGTTTTAAATTAATTCCTTCAAAAAGGAAAATAATTAGGGGGAGTTTTGATTGTGAAGAAGAATAAAACTAAAAAGCTAATAAAATTAAAAGAGATAAATATAAAAGAAGAGTATTCCAGTCAAAGACAGGATCACGCTTAATTCCACGGTTGATCATAGATGCAAAGATAATAATTATTCATGATAGATAAATTGGTTATGGCCATTGGTACGACCTAACAACCTCACCTTTCCTTACCTTGTGGATAGCCAAGGAACGTCCGTTGACTAAATCCCTAATCAGTAAACAACCGTGGGAACGTTCTCAAGATTTAATTTACCAACAGCATTAAAAATTAGAAAGGCTTTCTAACCAATAAATTCCTACGAGGATTTATTTAAGTTAGATTGTGCATTCCCCACAACATAATCGAAAACTTCTACATAATCAATTATGCTATGTTACCACTAGTTATTGAATTAAACAAACAATTACGGATTTGCATGTTCAATTGGCTAGGCAAATATTCTTGACAATAAATCAGATTATTTGTAATAAAAGCACAGAGAACAACACAAATACCAATATGAATAAAAGTAGAAAGCATAAATTAGATCTCACAACTCGTTGGATTTAAGCGTTCACCAAATCTTCAACCGGAATGAGAGGACTAGCCAGACATGCTAATGGAAGAACGCATGAAAAGCAAAATAGGAAAATATTATAAAAGCGTAGAGAAATAAAAGAGTTCAAAAGTTGTCTCTTAAAGTGAATTACTTCACCTATTTATAATAGCTAGATACCTAGTTCTACTAGGATTAGAAGTAGATTCCTAGTTGAACTAAAAGACTTATAGAGATAAAATTATAATCCTAGTTAAACTCTTCCTTCATCAGAGGTAGTCCAAGCAGCTCCAAACTCTTGCTAAAAATTTGAGTTTGAGTCTTGTTTGAATTTTCATTTTGGTACTTTTCTTTATTTTCCATTTCTTTTGTCCTAACTACAAAATAATATTTAATTAGGAGCATTTGGTCACAAAATAGGCTAAAATATTATACGAAATAAGCACAAAATGCGATCCTATAATTATTCTCACTATTGTTGATGATTTTAGTAGAGCAACTTGTACATTTCTAATAAGACACGAGACTCTATATCTTACAAAAATTTTGCATCTTGTTCAGACACAATTTGACAAGAGAATAAAGTGTGTGAGATCAGATAATGGCTGGAATTTCTCAACGAGCAATGTCAAAATTCTTTCATATCCCTGGGATCATTCATCAAAAGAGTTTCACGTACGCACCACAACAAAATGGAGTAGTGGACTGTAAGCATAGGCATCTTCTAGAGGTATGATGTTTCAGGTTTTACTTCCTAGGAAATTTGTGGGTGATGCCATTCTTTCAACTACTTATCTCATAAATAAGTTCTACTCTCGTCTTCTTAATTGTAAAACACCATTTCACATTCAATACAACAAGCCAACCTCGTATGAACACCTTAAAACATTTAGTTGTCTTTATTTTGTTGTCAATAAATCCAAATTTATCGGCTTGCCTCTAAATGTATCTTCTTGGGTTACCCCCTGGTCAGAAAGCATATAAAGTCTATGATCTCGAATCTTACCACACATTTGTGTCTCGCGATGTTAAATTCCATGAATATGTGTTTCCTTTTGCTCATGTTAATCCTACTCCTGCACACTGTCCATTGTCAAAGATTCCACTTGCCGCAAATGCTGTTGACCCCATACCTCCGACAAATTTATCCCTACCCAAACCATCTCTCCTACCTTCTTCCCATTCTGATTCTACTACTATCCCTTACACACAACCTAGACGGTCACAGAGGGACCATCAGCAACTATCTTCACTTAATGACTTTGTATGTCATATAGATGATCGTGCCTCTACACCAACTCTCAGAAACTTTACCCCTACATCCTTGAAATTTATGGCATCATTATCTATTTTGTAGGAACCATGGACTTGAAAGCTGGCTTCTATTAGTACCCCATGGGTGAATGCTATGAACCAAAAGCTTATAGCCTTTGAGAACAATGACATGGACGTTGGTCCATTGCCTAAAGGGAAGAAGACCATTAGTTGTAAGTGGGTTTTAAATTGAAATGGAAATATGATTATTCTGTTGATCGTACAAAGCCCGACTAGTGGCCAACGACTACACCAAGATTGATTACACTAAGAGCTTCTGACCAATTGCTAAAGTTGTTACGGTGCGCTTCGCTTGGCTGTTGTTATAGACTTTCGATGGCCCATGCACCAGATTGATACAAATAACGACTTTCTTCACGGTCATTTGCAAGAAGAAATTTATATGACTCCTCTTAAAGGTTATGTTGTTGATCCAGGCCATGTTTGCCGCCTAAAACGCTCATTATATGGTTTGAAAGTATGATTCGGATAAATGGAATCGAGAATTCTCCAACCAACTTTGTTTGGTTTTCATCCTTCTACCCATGACTATTGTCTTTTCACCAAACGTGTTGACTGATGATTGCATTGGTCTTTTGGTCTATGTCGATGACTTTCTCGTTATGGTTCCTACAGAAGAATTGATCTCTCAGATTAAGGTCTATCTTGATGATATTTTTACTATCAAGGATTTAGGAATTTCCTTCGGCTCCAAATTGTGGGATCTGCTCACAGCACCTGCATTACGCTGTCCAAGTATATCTTGGATATTATTACTGATTGTGGGATTCAGCAGGCACTTTCCGCCACTACTCCTTTGCCGCAGGGCATGAAATAACATTCTCATACTGATTCTTATTTGAATGGTCTTAAACCTTATCCTCGTTTAGTGAGGCGTTTGCTCTATTTCAGCTTCACGTGCCCTGATATTTCACATGGCATTCAACAACTTATCCAATTCCTCCAAAATTCATGTGAGGATCACTGGCATGCGGTGCTGCATGTGGTTTGCTATTTGAAAGGGTCTCCTACTAAAGACCTTCTCTTTCCTTCCTATCTTGTAACCTACTGTATTGCGGATTAGCGTTCTTGTGTGGATTTGCACCGTTCACTGACTATATTTTGTATTTTTCTTGGAGATGCCCTTGTTTCCTGGAAAATGAAGAAGTAGTGTACAGTTTCTCGGTCCTCTGTTGAGGCCGAATATCATAGCATGGGGCCTACTATTTGCGAATTCAAGTGGATCTCGTATATCCTTTGTGATTTTGGGACTGTTGTCCTACGCTCATTCCTTTGCATTGCGATAATCCGACAGCCTTACATATCACAGCCAACAAGGTGTCTGATGAACGAACCAAGCACTTCGATATTGATGGTCACATTGTCCGTGATTGTTAAAAAGAAGGGCTTCCTTGCTCTTTTTGTTCGATGTTGCAAACAATTTGCTTACATGTTTACCAATATTCCTTTGGGAGCTACCTTCGATTCTTTGCTGTGCAAGTAGGGTTTGATCTCCGGTAATCGACATCCAACTTCTGGGGAGGATGTTCGAAATAATGGTGATGGCCATGAAAGTGCAACTACAGTATAGCATCTTCAGGATCCAGGCTGAAGAAAGATGAAGACGCGCTATCCATACAACATGTTTTTTATATTTGAAAAATACATTTGTTATGCATATATAGTTTTTATGTCCAGCTGTTAATTTTGACAGGTGTTCAAGTTGGTTGGGGTTAGTTAGGTTGTTAGTTAGTTATTCATTTTTCCCACTGCTTTTGGACCTAAACTTACAGACAAGCTCTTTGAGTTCACTTCTGAGTAGTGATGGCAACGGGGCGAGTCTGGTGCGGGTTTGCCCTTGCCTGGACCCGGACCTTCCCCTTTTCGTAAACCCCGAACCCGTACCCTGCATCGCCTGGAAAAACCTCGACCCCACCCCATCCCCTTAAAAACCAACCCCGCCAAACCCGTCCTGCAAGCCCACCCCATTTCGCATGATTTTAATTTTTTATTTATTTAATTAAATAATATCAATTTCAATTTAGTAATTTACCATAGATTTTTTTTATCTACAATGAATTATATAATACAACGAATATATTCAATTAATATTTTATTTTTTCAATAAGCAATATTAATTTATATTTAACCAAAACATTTATCTAATTTTTTAATTTCACCGATAAGTAATCTCCAATTTTGATTAACATAGTTTTAACTAAAATAAATTATATAATACAAATAGTACATTCAACTAATATTTTCTATAAGTAATACTAAATATTATTGTAAAGTTAGGTAATCTAACATAACTTTTTTATCTAAAATAAATTATATAATACAAATACTACATCCAACTATTTTATTTTTGATATTTTGCATATAGAGTTGGATATATGCAAAATTATTTAAAAATTTACCTATAACATCATAATTTTCTATTAATAATGTATTAGATATGAATAAATAAATAATAAAAAAATTTAAAAAATAGACCGGGGTGGGTTCAAAATGGATCCGATACAAAACCCATAACCAATGCACTCATGGATCTACTATTCGACGCTGGTTCAGAAAACTTTTTATTAATAAAAAATATTCTTGTTCTTATTTCATAAATACTTTTATTAGTAAGATTTTTAAATTTTTTATATACTAAAATTATATTAGTATAATATTAATTTTCATATTTTCTTAATACAAAATAAAGAGAAGGGTTATTCAGTAAGCTTACAAAAAATATTCTTTTCTTCTCAATCTGTTTTTCTAGTACCAAACAAGTAGATGTATGTGAAATTTACGCCACTTCCAATTATACCAAATAACTTGAAGAAAAACTATTATTTTTTTCTTTCCCATCCCCCGTTTACTTTCGTTTATCTCTCATTTGAACCAAATAAACCCTTAGTTAACATAAATCAAGTGAAAAAACTTGCAAAAGTCTTAAATGTTGGGCATATGCCTCTAACATGTTGTTTTGAAGTCAGAGCGGACTAACAATGGGTTTTTTATTGATTTCTCTCGGAAAAACATGATTTGAAGCTTGAATTTCTTGAAATCCTGCTATCGTAAAAAGACACACCATCTGTGTACTATAAAAAATGGAGAATTTCAGATGAGCATTGATAGGGTTAAATAGATGAGTTATAAAGCATGAGATCAACCATAAAAATCATAAATTACAAAAAAAATAGATAAGTTAAAAGCAGAATGGAGTGCATGCGAACTACACACACTACTACATCTAAAACTACACACTCTTCACACGGAATTCACGTTGACGCCACGGCCGACGAGGATGAAGACGATATGGTGGCGAGGATAGACGACGGAGAGTTGCGGAATGTTGTTGACGAACATGGAGAGCAGGCGAACAGCAACAATGCTGCAGCAACTGATGACAGATTGGACGGGGAAGATGCGCCGGCGATTAATCAGTCCCCCATAGAGTTTCAGTTTGCAGATTTTATTGTTTTGGCCAATAGAGTAATCGAAAAAGGGGAGGATGAATCTGTTCGTGCACTGAATGATCTCCACTGGCGTTGGACAGCGAAATATGGAGAAAGCGACAGGAATTCGCAGGAGCTGTTGTTTCGCCGTTTGGTGTGCTTGACGACTGAACAGGTGGAGGAGCATCCTCTTTGCTTTTCGTCGTCGTTGCAGATCTCAGAAAATAGGGCTACTGCAGATTTGAATCTGAGGGTCTCTATAGTGCTGCTAGCGGCGGGAGATGAAACTGCCATTGTTGCGCAGGCAATTACTCCTAGCCCAAATCGGATACAGAACATTGGAGAACCGGAGATGATGATGATGATCACTGCTGCCAATACTACAGCCACTGCACAGATGGCGCCGGCGACTGGACGAGCTGAAATTGCTAAAACCGCCACTGCAGCAGTTTCGACTATTTAAGTAACGCTGCCGAACTGCCTACTGCCGACGCTGTTTCTATTGATGCTGCGCCAGTGTACGTGACTGTGACTGCCATGTCACAATTCCAGGCTCAAGAAAGAGGTAGACACGCTATCCATACAACAAGCTTTTATAAGTGAAAATCTACTTTCTTATGCATATATATTTTTTATGTGTCCAGCTGTTAATTGTTAAGTTGACACGTGTCCAAATTGGTTGAGGTTCAACGTGCATAGTGGGCTGGTTCGGTTCAAGATCGAGATGAACCAGCCTGAAAAAGTCCACCCTAGGACCGACTCGCTACTACTCATGGTCGGTCTTAGGGCAGTCTTGGAGCTCTAAGTGTGTCTTAATTGTGTCCATTTTAAACCCAAGTTCAGTCCATGGACCGGCCCGATTGAGGACCAAGCCCAAACCAATCCCGCATTAGGTACGCATGTGTTTATTTTATTTTTTTATGATATTGAAGTGTTCTTATATAGAATTACTTAAATTTATAATTATCTTATGAAATAAATAAATAATAAATTAAATCATGTAAAATTTATGTATACAAAAATAATAGTTAAGAATATATAATCTTTTTAAAAAAAGGACCAACAAGCCCGGTCCAAGGCCAGGTGGTCCCAAGCCACTGGGTTGGGCTAGTCCCATGTATTGATTCCTGGGACCGACCAAGGACCAGCATGGTCCCAAGAAGGCCTAGGCCAAACCAACCCCCTTTTAATTGGTTCAATTCGGTCTTGGGTTGGGTTAGCCATGCCTGGCCTATTGTGCATCTTGAGTTGGGGTTAGTTAGGTTGTTAGTTGATTATTCCTTTTTCCTTGCTGTTTCTGGACCTATTTTTAAAGTCGAGCTTCCTTGAGCTCACTATAGAGAATAATTGAATACAATCAATACACTGAAAATTTTGCTCATAACATTCCGTGGCTTCAACAAATTTTTTCACTGCAAGTACAGTTTTCAACATGGTATCAGAGGCTTCTTTTGAAGACCTCTGCATACTTCTCTCATCAATGTACAAACCTTGTTCGATTATATTCCTCAATGGCACCTAGGGGTTCAGAGGCAATGGAAGGGAATGTTGTGGAGACTCAGACTGCTCCGGTGAATCAAAGTGCAATTGTAAACCAAACAACGGTAGATATGACTCTTACTGAAAACATCAAAAAATGCGAGTGGATCGGCCCAAGAATGCGCAAGTGGAAGCGGTAATGCGAAAATTCATAAATAAAAACGAAATATAATAAAACCATAATTCTAAGGGGTGTACCCTTGAAATATCTGAGGATTCGATCTAATTTATCACAATACCAATAAAGTTAAACGGGGCTAATGGTAAAAGAACAAAAAATGAGAGGGACATAAATCATAAATCATAAATCAAAAGTTACCTCTTTGATTTGATTTACTTCGAATCTCCTTCATTTGGTTTGTTCACACAAGGCTTTAACGTAGAGGCCTTCTAAAGTTACGTCCATACCACACTAGAACAGGGATCCCTCAACTCAATTTGCTATAAAATAAATTGGAAAAAAAAAACAAGTGTGCATTGGAAAGGGGCAGCCGAGTGGATGTATTAGAATGTGTCTAGGTTCATCCTATCATCCATAAGGTAATAAAATCCTTTATTTCAAATAAAGGATGATTAACATAGCACTTTCCAAAAGTGAATTTGTTAGTCAATAATTTCCTTTTTTAAGATTTTCCACCAACTTAGTTATGGGCTTTGCATTGGCCGATTTTATTAAATAAAATACAAGGCCCAATAATTTTAATTAAATCCAATTTTACTAAAGTCAACTTAATTAAGTCCATCATATATTTAATACGGATTAAATATATGAGTCCAATAAGTTTTTATTAATTAAAAAGTCTAACTTATTAAATAATAAGGGCAAGCCCAATAAATTAATTTTATTAATTTATTCTCGAGCTCCCCCATCCAATGGACCCCTCTCATTAATAAGTTTTCATCCTTCTACCCATGAATATTGCCTTTTCATCAAACGTATCGACTGATGATTGAATTGGTCTTTTGGTCTATGTCGATAACGTTCTCATTATGGTCCTTACAGAAGAATTGATCTCTCAGGTTAAGGTCTATCTTGACGATATTTTTACTATCAAGGATTTAGGAATTTGCTTGGGCTCCAAATTGTGGGATCTGCTCACGAAACCTCCATTACGCTGTCCAAGTATATCTTAGATATTATTACTGATTGTGGGCTTCAGCAGACACTTTCCGCCGCTACTCCTGTGCCGCAGGGCATGAAATTACATTCTCATACTAATGCTTACTTGAATGGTCCTAACCTTATCCCCATTTAGTAAGTTGTTTGCTCTATTTCAGCTTCACGCGCTTTGATATTTAACATGGCATTCAACAACTTAGCCAATTCCTCCAAAGTTCATGTGAGGCTCACTCGCATGTGGTGCTGCATTTGGTTTGCTATTTCAAAGGGTCTCCTACTAAAGACCTTCTCTTTTCTTCCTATCTTGTAACCTACTGTGTTGCGGATTGGCGTTCTTGTGTGGATTTGCACCGTTCGATGACTAGGTTTTGCATTTTTCTTGGAGATGCCCTTGTGTCCTGGAAAATGAAGAAGCAGTGTACAGTTTCTCGATCCTCTACTGAGGCCGAATATCATAGCATGGGGCCTATTATTTGCGAATTCAAGTGGATCTCATATATCCTTTGTGATTTTGGGATTGTTGTCCTACGCCAATTCCTTTGCATTGCGATAATCCAACCGCCTTACATAGCACGGGCAACAAGGTGTCTGATGAACGAACTAAGCACTTGGACATTGACGGTCACATTGTTCGTAATTGTTACAAAGAAGGGCTTCCATGTTGCAAACAACTTGCTTACACGTTTAACAAAATTCTTTTGGGAGCTACCTTCGATTCTTTATTGTGCAAGTAGGGTTTGATCTCCGGTGATCGACGTTCAACTTCTGGGGAGGATGTTGGAAATGATTGTGATGGCCATGAAAGTGCAACTACAGTATAGCATCTCCAGGATCCAGGCTGAAGAAAGAGGAAGATGCGCTATCCATACAACATGTTATTTATATCTGAAAATGTATTTCACATGCATATATAGTTTTTATGTCTAGTTGTTAATTCTGACAGGTGTTCAAGTTGGTTGGGGTTAGTTAGGTTGGTAGTTAGTTATACATTTTTTCTGCTGCTTTTGGACCTAAACTTACAGACAAGCTCTCTTGAGTTCACTTCTGAGTAGTGATGGCAATGGGGCAAGTCTGGTGCGGGTTTGTTCTTGCCCGGACCCGGACCTTCCCCTCTTCGTAAACCCCGAACCCGTACCCTACCTCCCCTGGAAAAACCCCGACGCTCCCCCATCCCCTTAAAAGCCCAACCCCGCCAAACCCGTCCTGCAAGCCCACCCCATATCGCATGATTCTAATTTTTTATTTATTTAATTAAATAGTTCAATTTAATAATTTAAAACTACACACTCTTCACACGGAATTCACGTTGACGCTGCGGCCGATGAGGATGAAGACGATATGGTGGCGGGGATAGATAGCGGCGAGTTGGGGAATGTTGTTGACGAACATGGAGGGCAGGCGAACAGCAACAACGTTGCAGCAACTGATGAAAGATTGGACGGGGAAGATGCGCCGGCCCTTAATCAGTCCCCCATGGAGTTTCAGTTTACAGATTTTATTATTTTGGCCAATAGAGTAATCGACAAAGGGGATGACGAATTTGTTCGCGTACTGAATGATCTCCACTGGCGTTGGACAGCGAAATATGGAGAAGGCGACAGGAATTCGCAGGAGTTGTGGTTTTGCCGTTTGGTAGGCTTGACGTCTGAACAGGCAGCGGAGGATCCTCCTTGCTTGGCGTCGTCGCTGTAGATCTCTGAAAATAGGGTTACTGCAGATTTGAATCTGAGGGTCTCTATGGTGCTGCTAGCGGCGCAAGATGAAACTTCCATGGTTGCGCAGGCGATTACTCCTAGCCCAGATCGGATACAGAACATTGGAGAACCAGAGACGATGATGATGATCCCTACTACGAATACTGCAGACACTGCATAGATGGCTCCGGTGACTGGATGGGCTGGAACTGCTAAAACCGCCACTGCAACGGTTTCGGCCGTTAAAGTAACTCTGCCGAAACTGCCTACTGCCGACGCTGTTTTCGTTTATGCTGCGCTAGTGTACGTGACTGCGGCTGCCACATCACAATTACCGATGTCTTCGCCCACCGGAATCTTCGTCGGTAATGTGCCACTGCAACCTTGTTCGAACTTCATGAATTATTACGATAAAATTACCAATATTTTCCATAATTCGACTCGAAAAATATTTACTTATGTTCCACCTATGATGAAAAATAGCAATATTATTGTACGACCCACGATGGATATGGTTCGAGATGGTTCATGTCGCTGGAATGCGAGAGCAGTGGGTTATTTTTTGGGCAAAAGACCGTATTTTCATCACGTAAAAGACTATGTCAAATCTATTTGGCCATTGTTAACAGAAGTCACGGCCATGGCAAATGGATTTTTCTTCTTTGGATTCAAAACTATAGTGGCAATGGAAGAAGTTATAGAGGGCGGACCATGGTTGTTCCAAGGACAACCAATTGTATTGCAAAAATGGGAGTCGGACATGGTCTTACGTAAGCTGAAACATACCCAAGTCTGAGTTTGGAATAAACTTTGACACTTGCCAGTTTAATTGTGGACTAATGATGGCTTGAGTATGGTTGCAAGTGGCATTGGACGACCTCTTGATCCGCATGCATGAGACTGGATTTTGCTCGTGTATGTGTCATGCTTGACATCAATGCCAAACTCCCGAAGCATTTGGTTATTATGTCGCCAATAGAGGAAGGAGGAGAAATTGCATGTAAGGTTGACGTAGAATACGAGTGGTTGCCCCCTAAATGCACCACTTGCATGAGCTTCGGACATGCCATGAAGGATTGCCCTCCCGTGAAAGTACCGAAACCGCCGATCAATGTTTATGCGTAGATGGCACGAGTGCAGCCACCTATAGTTGAATCGGGTAAGGCTGTGGAGGAAGACAAAAATAACTCAGGTGGAGATATTAATCAGCAGCCTATTGTATCTGAGACTCCGAGTACCCTTATCGCACAAGGAGTCAATGAAGCAAGGAACAAGGGTAAGGAGTTAGTCATCTTTAATACTTTTGATTCACTTAACTCCCTTGATGATGCAGATGATACCATTCGAGGTCCTAACATAAGCAGCCCTGCCACGGGTGATCCATGTTGAACGCTGCTATATGGAATGTGCGTGGCGTGAACAAAAGGGACCATCAGCTGGCACTGAAAGACGTAGCAACTGAGTTCAGGTTACAATTTATTGGCCTTCTTGAAATGTGTGTAAGAAATACTAATATTGATCGTATATAATCTTTCTTACTGCCTCAATGGAAGTGGTTTGTTGATCCTGTGTCTGTTGGAAATCGTATATGGATTGCATGGGACGATACTATTCTTGATGTTAATGTGATAGAGTTGGGTGATCAATTTGTACACTGTCGTGTAACGTTAGAGCACTCCATACGAATGTGATTATTACTGTTGTGTATAGTGCCAATGAAATTGCTGAGCGGTGTGAGTTGTGGCGATCACTGGAGGTGCTTGCAGGTCGGTGTGTGGATGACCCGTGGATAGTAGGATGAGATTTTAATGTTTTTCGTGACCTCAGTGAGGTGTGTGGTAATTTTGGTGATATCACATTGGCGATGGATGAATTTAATACATGCGTACAAGATACGGGATTGCTATAAATGCCTATGCAGGGTGAATGGTACACATGGCATAACCGGATTTCGAATTCGCCAAGTTTGTGGAAGCGTTTGGATCGGATGCTCATACATAACATAGGGGCTTGAGCGTTTCCCTAACTCATACTATTCAAACCTCACTCCACACACCTCGAATCATTCACCATTGGTGCTATATGGGGATCGACAACAACAACTGGGAGGTATTTTTAGATCTGATAATTACCTTACTCTTTCACCAGATTTTATTCCCAATATGCAGAATGTCTGGCAACACGACATTATTGGAGTGCCTATGTACGCGATTATGCGGAAACTAAAAGCTTTAGAGACAGTATTCAGACAGCAACGGCGTAATAAAGGAGATCTTTCGGAGAATGTACGCCTGGCTAAAGGATTCCTTGAGGAAGCATAGATCTTGGTTAGCTCTGATAGACAAAATAACCTCTTTCTACTCCTGGAACACCTTTGTCGTTTGCTATACGCTAAGGCGGCAAAATTGGAACAAATCATGTTACAGCAGCAAGCTAAGATGCAATGGATGAAGGATGGGGATCAATGCTCACGAGTCTACTTTTGCAAGATAGCTCAGTGACGTGCCACTCGAAGAATCTTGCAAATAAATGATGAACATGGGACCACCTACTCAGAGCCAGGAGTGGATATTCATGAGTTTGTCTCCTTCTATCAGGCTCTGTTAGGAGGAGAAAGACGGAGGCAGGTGATAGATTTTCGGTATCTGAGGCCATGGGCTAGACATGTCCCCAATGAGGAGGAAGGGCTTCAGCTCCTTAGACCCGTCATTGTAGTTGACGTCAAACAGACAATGTTTGACATTGCTGAAGATAAAGTACCTGGACCTGATGTGTTCTCATCAGTTTTTCATAAAGCTGCATGGCCAATCGTGGGTTCGGAGGTTATGAAGGCAATCTTGGAGTTCTTTACCACTGGAAAACATTGGAGCAAATCAACACCACACTTCTGGCACTTATCCCTAAGGTACATGCCCCTATGTTGGTTACAGATTTTCGCCCTATTTCGTGTTGTAATGTTTTATATAAGATTATTGCCAAACTTATTGTGCAAAAGCTGAGTATGGTGTTGGATAAGTTGATAAGCCCTTGTCAGGATGCCTTTATTCCTGGTCGTAGTATTGGAGACAATATACAGTTAACTATTTACAGGCTACAATCAGGCGCGCCTACCTCCTAGATGTGCACTGAAAGTGGATATCCGGAAAGCTTATGACAGGGTAGAATGGGATTTTCTACTTGTAGTGTTACACCTGTTTGGATTCCTGACTACGTGCATTAGGTGGATAGAGGAGTGTGTCACGACACCCTCGTTTTCCGTCGGGCTGAATGGGAAACCTCAGGGTTTCTTTTGGGATCGAGAGGGTTATGGTAGAGGGACCCTTTATCACGATATTTGTTTGTTCTCGTAATGGAGTTTCTGCATTTGATTCTTCTGCAGATGATTTATCAGGATATGCATTTTTCCTTTCATTGGAAATGTGAACCTTCTGGATTATTTAGCTTGGATTTGCAGATGAACTATTGCTACTCTGCAAAGCTGATATGGACTCTATAGGGGTTTTTAAGCAAGGGTTGGATCTATTCGCCTCCTGGTCAGATAAGAGCCATATTATCATCTCTCGATCTGCACAAGGGATATGGGAGCAGCTATTACTGATGCTCGACTTCCAGGAAGGGCACCTTCCGATGAGGTACTTGGGAGTTTCTCTACTTTCCTTTAGAATATCGTTAACAAACTGCTAGCCTTTATTATTGAAAATTGATCAACGCATTAAAGGTTGGGAATGAATGAGATTATCATATGCTGGGATACAGATTATTAAATTTGTTCTTATGGCATTAAGTATATATCGGGCTTTTGCATACAACCTACCAAAGGTGTTATAAGGGAGATTGAGAAGCATGTGAGAGCTTTTGAGTGGAAGGACACAACGACCAGTGGATATGCCAAAGTGACATGGAGGGATGTCTGTAGACCGGCGTCAGAGGGGCGTTAGGGCCTAAGGGACATCGCTACTTTAAACCGTGCATTGATGAGCAAGAAGTTGTGTGATAGAACATCAATCTGGGTAGAATGGTTATATAACGGGCGGCAACGTGATAAATCTGTATGGACGGTCACTGACAATGGGGGTTCGTTGGGCTTGGGACAACGGACAAGCTCACTGGTGTTATTATAGAGGGGCAATGGCATTGGTCTCTCATTATGGACATTGAGTGCTTGGAGATTTTGCATGCATTACTCATAATTCATGGCGAAACAGATCATATTATCTGGCGATTCGAGATGGGACGACCCACAGTTGTATCTCCTTATAGGCTATTAGACCTACCGGGACCCAAGGTAGGTTGGTATTCACTAGTCTCGGGTTTCCTGAAGATCCCTAGGTATAATTTCATCCTATGGCTTGCGATTTTGGGGAAACTATCCACAGCTAATGAACCATGGCGCTCATACCTAGGCGCCTGTATATTATGTGATGAGGGCACAACAGAGACACATACTCATCTATTCTTTTGATGTCGTTATGCCAGAAGATACCTAACAGCAATTCGGCTGCTTGTTCGATTTGAATGGCCTAATAGACAGTGGCCACGAGATGTTGAGTGGGCTGCAAGGAAATGGAGAGGAAAACATATCATTAACTTGGCTTATCGTGCACTCCTTGTTGCTTGCATTTACCACATTTGGAGGGAATGAAATTTGAGACGCTTTGAGCATACGGAGCGACCACCAAGCATCATAGCCACCATCATTGTGGAAGATATTAGACAGAGGATTATCAGTGTTAATTGATCTCGTTTTGTTAGTTCATGTGCGTTATATAGATTATGGCGTATCCCTTGACCTGTCGAGGGAGAAACCACCAGTTGAGCATTGTTGTACTATACGATCTTGTTTTATTAATAAAACTTATATTTACCAAAAAATAAAAACAGATAAATTCCTACATAGATCTAAAAGATTATATCTTTGGTCTAAACCTTTAACAAGAATACGTGTTTTGATATTTTTTCCCAATTAGGTGGAATAATTAAGGTTTAAGTTATTTCTATTAATAATAGTTTAACAAATATATAAAGCATTGAGTTCTTTCCCAATCACATATTCAGATTTTTAAATGTATAAAGCATTAGTATATTCACATAAAACTAACGACTAGATAGAGTGTATTTATCCTTAGTTTGTGCTACATTTAAGGAAAAATAATGAAAGCAGTGAAAGCGGAAATTAAATTGAATTTAAAATCCAATTAAGAGAGTGTATCTCTTGATTTTTCAGGCATTCCATACTTAAAAACATAAATAATAAATAAAAATATGCATAAATGATTTTGGTGGCTTAAGGCAGAAAGAAAAAACAAATAAAAATCTAACCACGAAATTATACCATTTTGATTTTGTCCGAATCTGCTTTGCTCGTTGTTCCTTCTCCGGATCTGCATTCACGCAAAGATCAACTTAAACCTCCTCTTCCTTCATCCACATCACACGTCGGAAGCATAATTTTCAATACAATTGTTAGATGACTTGAGATCTTGCAGTAGAAACTATTTCTATTGAAGAAAATGGATTCAATTCTCACTCTCAAACTAGTGAATCGAATTTAATTAACTTTTCTTGAAACTTGTTCAAGAAGAACTTGATGGAGAAGGGAAGAGAGAGTAGTGGATGGATTGTGAGAGATGTAGAGTAGAGAGAAAAAGCTAATTTTTCAAAACACTGAGATGAGAGATGTTGGGAAAAATAATACACTTGGTGTGTTATACGTCATCATGGCCGAGTGGGGTCTGTAGAGGAGAAGTCTTAACTCCTCTTTTGACCTAGTCACTCTCAAAATCGGCTAGAATTTTATTTAGGTGGATCGAGTTTGGTTTAATTCAACAACTAAATCAATTCAAGCCCAGCAAAGGTCCATCTGATTTTTAAATTGACCTAATTAATTTTAAGGCCCAATAGGAGTCGAATAAATTTATTTAATCTAATTAAATAAACTAAATCTCGAGTCCAATATTTAATTAATATAATTAACTACTTTAATTAAGCTCAATTAAAATAATCAAACATATTAAATTGTGCTAAGCCCCAACTTTTTTAAGAGGGAAAAAGCGGTTGGAATATATATTGCTAGCAAAAACAAAGTTAGTACTAGGCAACAAGACAAGCAGTAAAACTAGAAAAAGGAAGTCAATAATACTAAAGCCCTAGTTAAACAGTCCAAGCTGCTAAGCCCAAATTTAATTAATTCAATTAGTTAAATTCTGACAACACTTCTCAAAACATATAATAACCAAATTAAAGATACAATCATCTTTTATCAAGCCCAAGATACAACCATTACATGCATGTGATTGTTATGGTTCCTCAAGTCTAAGTACCAAATCCAATACTATCGAGGCCAAGGGATGCAAGTCATATGTACCGACCAAGCCTCAAAGGATGACACCTTGTGAGCCAGTTCGGTTGAATTGATAACCGTTGTCAACTATCCACTGAACTTGCATAAACGTTCTACATTTGTCGTCGATGAAATACAACACAAACCTAATGGATGCATCATTTAGTACAAGT
This sequence comes from Sesamum indicum, assembly GCF_026168435.1. Lineage (NCBI taxonomy): Eukaryota > Viridiplantae > Streptophyta > Magnoliopsida > Lamiales > Pedaliaceae > Sesamum > Sesamum indicum. The sequence goes on along the minus strand of NC_142660.1, from coordinate 4,520,462 downwards.
CTTAATAGAGTCCTCGATGTCTGTATCAAGATCCTCAACTTGAAACATTTTAAACCCAACTCTCAAAAGTTGGTTTCATAACTGTCAATCAATGCGCAACCCAACTACATGGATTGTAAGATTGACTTGTGGATTTTGTTGCAATTTTAAAGCTATAAAGCATAATATATAAACAATAAACACATTTCAAATGAATTCTAACTATATTAATTTAATCCAATATTAAATTCAATAAAAAATTACTAAATAAATTACGAAAACACCAATCTAATTAATTATCCAGTTACCAATTCTAACAAAAACTACATCAAGAAATTTATTTTCATACAATCCAAAATAAATAAAGTCCTAAAAAGCAACAGATTCAATATTGAAAGTCGAAAATGGACGTGATACACTATTACAATGATACGCTTTACAATAAGCTTTATTGTAATTTTAGTCATATAATTATAGATATTTGGCATATTTGTAAGATTTATAATTTGCGATTTGATTCATTAATTTTGTAAATTTTATGATTTGAGGATACATTTTGCCAAAAATTTGAAAATTAGTTGAAAACTACATGTGCAAGTCACGAATATATCCTCAAATTTACATCAACACACAAACTGCATGTGCTAAGTTTCGTCAAATTTAGAAATTTCGAGCAAAAAATGTGTTATTAAATCGCAAAACTTTTACGAAGATAATACATCAAATTATAAGTTTCATTTTTTTAAGGTCCAAAATGCCAATTACCTCTAATTATAGGACAAAAATTTTCAATAGAGCCTTTATAATATGTAATTCAAAATGATGCCATTAATCAAACTTATTATCTGAAGGTAATACGATTTTATCTAGAATTATTCCTTTTAAAGAAGTTAATATGTCATTTCAGACATAAAAAGTAGAAAATTACAGGATCAAAATCATATTTAATCTTTGGAAAACAGTATTTACACAATAGAGAAGTCACAAAATAAAAAAACTAATGAATCATGCACTGGTTTAGCGAAGTTAATCATTATAGGCTTCCCGTGAAGAACGTGGTCTTGCACACCCTGCCTCGCCAGCTTCGTGCCCTCGATATCTTTAAAGTGAACAAAGACGTAGTGATGCAAGGGGAGTGAGTTAACACTGATCACTTCTCCATGAGCGTCAAACAGAGATTTGAACACAAAATCTGTCACTTTTGGTGACAAATTGCCGATCACAACTTGTTGGATCGATGAATCTCCTGCTGCAAATCTTTGATGGTCGGATCGTGGTTTTGTGCAGCTTCGGCCGCTGATTTTACATGTGATGCCATTAAACGGGTCAAGTACACAGAACAAGAATAATAATGGACCGACGGAGGTTCCCATGTGAATAAAGAGATTTGTGTGCAATGGGGATGTGGTGGAGTGAGGTTTTGTAAGTGTATGAGCGGGGTTGTTACTGCAATATTTTGTTGGATTTGATTGAATTTAATGAAATTTACTGGCTCTTGGTTGTATAGTGCATTATTTGGAAATATGATAACTTATATCCTGAATTAAATTAAAATTCTAAATTGGTTCTATTACTTAATAATACTTATTAGACTTGTCCTCTATAAACACTAAGAAATATTAGTATGGCATTACATTATAGGGTTTAATGCAATTTCCGTCCTATGGTATTGTACCTAAGTAAATTACCCCTCTATGATAAAAAATCAAATTACCTCCCTATATTTTTTAAAAATAAAGCAATTTATATCTGTGTCTAAAGAGGTAAATTATTCCATTTTAAAAAATATAAGGAGGTAATTTGCTTTTTCCTTTTACCAGAAATAATTTATGCATTTGCTATAATAATTACAGGAGGATGCTTTCATTTTTTTTCTCATTATTATAAACTTTCTTGTATTTTTAATCTTAAATTGTTGATTTTTGAAGCAATTTTATCTTGAAATTTCTTTAGACACTAAAGTTAATGCTATCATTTTTGCATACTTGTGTTCAATTTTTTTCTTATCATTATATTTTATAAAATCAAACTTTATATCCATATTTTATCATTGTTTATGATAATTTTATTACTCTTTTTACTATTATTATTACTCTTCTTGTTATATATTCAAGAGCCAATCAATTCTATGCGATTTACTGCTTAAAATCTTTCATTGTTTTATTAATTTTATGCAACATGCCGTTGAAAAATCCTCCTAAAAAATCTCTTATTATAGCTAAAATCATGTCAAGTTTTGAATTCCTGACTAAGTTCTAAACTTTCGGTCAACAATGTCTTAGCCTATCACCCATAGGTGAGCTAGGTTTCAAGAATAAGTGTAAGATGATGGGTTCGAATCGCACCAAACAAGTGAGTATTTGACTCACTTTATGTGTTTATTATAATTTATTTTATTATTCTTTGTCATATTAATATATGAATCGAATATCGATATATTATCAAACTAATCAATTTATTAAAATTTATTGATGAAATTATGTGATTACCATATATATATATATAATAGATTCATCCCAAAAATTTTCAAAAATATGAATTAATTTCCCATCAATTTTTGCGTTGTTTGAAAATTTTTAAATTTCACTAATTGATGGATGGGTTCTTCCTTATAAAGAGATTGGTGTAATTTTAGTTGTTTGGCATTTGGGTCCATTAAGAATTAGAATTTGCGACTTGGCCCATTAGTTTTGCATATTTCTGATTTGAGGACACATTTAGCCAAAAAGTTAAAAATTAGCTGGAAAAACACATGTGCAAGTCATGAATATGTTATCAAATTTATGCTAGCACATGACTTCCACGTGCTAATTTTTGATAAATTTAGAAATTTCTAGTAAAAAACGTGTTAGCAAATCATAAAATTTACTAAGATAAGCTTAACTTTTTGAAGGTCCAAAACGCCAAACACCTTTAATTATAGGACCAAAATTTAATAGACTTTATAATATTCAATTCAAAATGAAGCCATTAATCAAAATTATTATCTAAAGTTAACATGATTTCAATCTAGAATTACTTGATAACTAAACATTCAACTTTCTCCACAAATATTTATAAACATTATGTGTGTGTTTTTAAAGAAGTTTATTTTCAGATATGGAAAGTAGAAAAAAAATAGAGAAATCAAAAAATTAAAAATTAAAAAATTACCAACCGATTTAGCGAAGTTAATCATTAGAGTCTTTTCGTGAACAACGTGGCCTTGCCGACCCTACCACTCCAACTTCGTGCACTCGCTTTCTTTAAAGTGCACAAAGACGTACTGACGCAAGGGGAATGAGTTAATGCCCATCACTTCTCCATGAGTTGCAGACAGAGATAGTAACTTAGAATCTATCACTTCTCCATGAGTTGCAGACAGAGATAGTAACTTGGATGGATGAATCTCCCGCTGCAAATCTTTGATAGTCACATCGTGGTTCTGTGTAGCTTGCGCCGCGGATTTTGCATGTGGTACCATTAAACGGGTCAAGTACAGAAACAAGATAAATGATGGGTCGTCAGAGATTCCGATATGAATGAATGTTGAATAGAAAGAGATTTGTGTGCGATGGGGCTGTGGTATTTGTAGTATGTATATGGGTGTTGTGGTTATTGTAGTATTTTGTTGAATTTGTCTTAATTTAATGGCATTTGGTGGCTCCTAGTTATACTATGTATTATTTGAAAATATTATAACTTTCACTCTAAAATTAAATTAAATTTCTAAATTGGTCCTACTACTTAATGATATTTATTAGACTTGTTCTCTATAAACACTAAGAAATATCAGTCTAGCTTTATATTATAGAGTTTCATGCAATTTACCTCATGTGATATTGTAGATGATCAAATTATCCCTTAAGAGAAAAAAAATCAAATTACCTTCCTATGTTTTTTTTAAATAGAGCAATTTTTACGTTCCTTTCTGAAAAGGTAAATTACTTGATTTCAAAAAATATAGTGAAGTATTTTGCTATTTTTTTATAAAGAATAATTTGTTCATTAGCAATATTACTTACAGCAGGTTGCGTGCATTCGTGTGCAATTAATCTTTATTTATTGATTTGTCAAGCAATTTTGTCTTGGGATTTCTTTAGACACTAAAGTTAATGCTTTCATTTTTGCATTACTTAGTGTTCGTTTTTTATTCTTTTCATTGTATTTTATACTTTGAAATTTTAAAATTATTTATTAATTCCATGCTATTGATGTATTAAAATTTCTATATGTATAAATAAAGGATGAAATTTAATGCTAATAATTGTACCAAAAATTTAGATTATTATCTTATAAAGAGATTTTGTGTACGTACCGGCCGAAGGATGGTGATGGCACGAGTGTGGATGGTTGTATTGGCGCGTTGGATACTATAATTTGAATTTAATTTACTGTGGTGCCCTCCAACTATACTATGGATTATTTAAAAATATGGTGACTTTCGTCCTAAATTAGAACTTGTGATTTGGCCCATTAATTTTACAAATTTCATGATTCTATGACATATTTCTCCAGATATTTAAAAATTAGTTGGAAAATCACTTCTCCCTACGTGACAAACAGAGATTTAAACTCACAATCTGTCACTTTTGGTGAAAAAATGCCGGTCCACAAGTTGTTGGATGGATGAATCACCCTCTGAGAATATTTGACGGTGCATCATGGTTCTGTGTAGCTCCAGCCATTGATTTTATACGTGATTCCATTAAATGGGTCATGTACAGAGAACAAGATAAATGATAGGTCGTCGGAGGTTCCGATGTGACTGAAAAGCGAAATAAAAAGCGATTAGTGTGCAACGGGGACGTGGTGGAGTGAGGTTTTGTAAATATTTAAAAATATCATAACTTTCACTGTGAATTAAATTAAAATTCTAAATTTGTCCTATATGTTACTTATTAGAAACATTGTTGTGTTTCTAATCTAAATTTATTGATTTTTCAAGCAAATTTGTCTTGGAATTTCTTTTGATACCAAAGTTAATTCTTTCATATTTACATTATTTAGTATTCAATTTTTTTCTTATCACTATATTTTATAAAAACAAACCATGCTAATGACATGATAAAGTTTATGTCCTCACTTTATGATTGTGTTATGATAATTTTATTACTCTTTCTATTATTATTAGTACTATTTTTGGTTATATATTGCAGAAGTCGACCATTTTTATACAAAAATTTACTGCTTAAAATTCTTCATTGTTTTATTGATTTTATGCAACTTGCCCCTAAAAAATCCTTCTAAAATCTCTTATTATAGTCAACATCATATCAAATTTCGAATTCCTGATTAACGTCCTAACTTTTGGTCGACGATATCCTCAAATTAACACCAGCACATGACTTGCACTTGCCAATTTCTAACAAATTCAAAAAATTTTATCAAAATATGTTAGTAAATATAAAAATTCACTAAGACAATATATCAAATTGTAAGTTTCACTTTTTGAAGGTTCAATAACGACAAATACCTCTTATTGTAGGACAAAACATTTCAATAAAGCCTTTATAATGTTCAAATCAAAATGATGCTATTAATCAACCTTAATATCTAAACGTAACAACACGATCTTATTATCAAATTTTTTTACAACTATACATTCAACTTAGTCCACAAATATTTTTAAACATTTTTGTGTATGTTTTTTGATATTAGTACTTAATAATCTCATTTGATATGCGACATTCTTTTTAAAGAAGTCTATGAGCCATTCAAACATGGAAAGTAGCAAAATTGTTGGACAAAAAATAGCCTTCAAAAGCTGTATGAACACTAATAAAAAAAAAAGTAGAGAAATCAAAAAATAAAATAATCAAGAAATTACCTACCTGCTTAGCGAAGTTAATCATTAGAGGCTTCTTGTGAAGAATGTAGCCTTGCAGACCCTGGCTCGCCAACTCATGCCTTCGATTTCTTTAAAGTGGACAAAGTCATAGTGATGAAAGGGGAATGAGTTAATGTTGATCTCTTCTTTATGAGCGGCAAATAAAGATTTTAACTCAAAATCTGTCACGTTTGTGACAAATTGCCGATCCACAGGTTTTTGGATGGATGAATCTCCCGCTGCAAATCTTTGACAGCAGCATCATGGTATTCTGTGTCTTCCACCGCTGATTTTACAGGTGGTGCCATTAAACAGGTCAAGTACAGAGAACAAGATAAATGATGGGTCATTGGAGGTTTTGATGAGAATGAATAGTTGAATAGAAATAAATTTATGTGCAATGGGGATGTGGTGGTGTGAGGTTCTGAAGTGTAAGGGGGTTGGTTACTGCAATCTTTTGTTACATTTGTCTGAATTTAATGGCATTTGGTGGCTCTTGGTTTACTCTGTTATTCACCTAAAATTAAATTAAAATTCTAAATTTGTTGGACCTATATATTATTTATCATAAACATTCTTGTGTCTCTAATTTTAATTTGTTGATTTTTCAAGCAATTTTATCTTGAAATTTCTTAACTCTAAAGTTAATGCTTTCATTTTTGCATTGCTTAGTCTTTATTTTTGTTTCGTATCATTATATTTTATAGCATCAAGCTTCGAAATCTTAAAAATGATTTATTAATTTCATGTTATTGATATGATAAAGTTTATGTCTTCACTTTTATGATTGTATTATGATAATTTTATTACTCTTTCTATTATCATTGTTACTCTTTTTTGTTATATATTGCAGGAGTCACCCAAATTTTTACAATTTACTGCTTAAATATTCTTCATTGTTTCATTGATTTGATGCAACTTGTCCATGAAAATTCCTCCTAAAATCTAATATTATAGCCAACATCATGTCAAATTTCGAATTCATGACTAACTTGTAAACATTCAGTCAACCAATATCCTCAAATTTACGCCCGTGCTAATTTCGGTCAAATTTGGAAATTTCTTTCAAAATGAGTTAGCAATAGCAAATTTACTAAAATAATAGATCAAATTATAACTTTCACTTTTTGAAGCTCCAAAATGTCAAATATCTCTTATTATAGGACAAAAAAATTCAATAGAGCCTTTATAATATTCAAATCAAAATGATGCAATTAATCAACCTTATTACCTAAAGGTAACAAGATCTTAATCCTGAATTGCTTGATAACTAAATATTCGGCTTAGTCTACAAATATTTATAAATATTTTGTTTGTGTTTTTTGATATTTATGCTTAAAAAGCTCATTTGATTTGCGACATTCCTTTTACAGAAGTTTATATGTCATTTCAGACATGGAATGCAGCGAAATTACAGAACAAATAATATATTTAAGCCTTCAAAAATAGTATTTACACTAACAAAAAACAATAGAAAAATCATGAAATAGAAAAAATAATAATCACCAACCTGTTGACGAAGTTAATAATTAGAGGCTTCTTGTAAAGAATGTAGCCTTGCAGGCCCTGCCTCACCATCTTTGCGCCCTTGATTTCATTAAAGTGGACAAAGGCTTAGTGATGAGAGGGGAATGAGTTAATGCCGATCACTTCTCCATGAGCGGCAAATGGAGATTTTAACTTCGAATCTATCACTTTTACTGACAAATTGCCGATCTATAAGTTGTTGGATGGATGAATCCTCAGCTGCAAATCTTTCACGGCTGCATTGTGGTTCTATGTACCTTTCACCGCTAATTTTACAGGTGATGCCATTAAACGGGTCAGGTACAGAGAACACGATAAATGACAGCTTGTAGGAGGTTCCCATATGAATGAAAAGCTGAATTGGAAGAGATTTGTGGTGCAATTGGGATATGGTGGAGTAAGGGTTTGTAATTAAGTGGATGGGCAGGTGGTTACTATAATATTTTGTTGCATTGTTTTGAATTTAATGGAATTTGGTGGCTCTTGGTTGTACTCTGTATTATTTAAAATCTTAAAATTATTTATTAATTTCATGTTATTAATATGATAAAGGTGATGTCCTCACTTTATTATTGTATTATGATAATTTTATTACTCTTTCTATTAACATTATTACTCTTTTGTGTTATATATAGAAGAAGTTGACCAATTTTATACAATTTACTGCTTAATCATATTTTAACAGATTCAAATTATTCAATCAAAGTTAGCATTTCAACAGGTGCATCATATTTTAGAAAATATTGCACCCACTGCAAAAAATAGAACATCAAACTACATCATTCTTCATTAATCATTCGTATTACCCTGTTAGTTTCAAAAAATGGAAAATAGAATCTATAGAAAAACAACGGCTCCTAGTTCTTTGAGCATGTCGAACCACCAAATATCTATCTTAGATTGGATTGAACAACTAAATTTGTACGACCCATAAATTTAGCAGCATTCAACTAATTATTGTGAAATCATAGCTTCTATTTCGACTAACAATCCAAAAAAAAAACACTCTATCAACTCATTTACGTTCTCATTGTAATCAAAAGGAGAAAAAGAAAGAAGTAATAGCTTGGCATGTGTAGTTGTATCCTGTTTCGTTGGAAATAATGGTGATGGCCATGAAAGTGCAGCGGCTGTCCAGCATCTCCGGAATCCAGGCTCATAGTGGGATGGGTCAGTACAAGACTGACATGAACTAGCCTGAGAAAGTCCACCCTAGGACCGGCCCGCTACTATTCGTGGCCGGTCTTAGGGCAGTCTAGGAGCTCTAAGTGTGCCCCAATTGTGTCTATTTTTAAACCCAACTTCAATCGATGGACCGGCCTGGTTGATGCCCGAACCAACCCGAAACCAATCCCGCATTAGGTACGCATGTGTTTGTTTTATTTTTTTATGATATTGAAGTATTCTTGTACAGAATTACTTAAATTTATAATTATCTTTATGAAATAAATAAATAATAAATTAAATCACATAAAATTTATATATAGAAAAATAATAGTTAAGAATATATAATCTTTTTAAAAAAAAGGCCCAACAAGCCCTCGAGCCACTGGGTTGGGCTGGTACCAAGTATTGATTCCTGGGATCGGCTAAGGACCAGCATGGTCCGAATCAGGCATATGCCAAACCAACCCCCTTTTTAATTGGTTCAATCTGGTCTTGGGTTGGGTTAGCGAAGCCTGGCCTATTGTGCATCTTGAGTTGGGGTTAGTTAGGTTGTTAGTTGATTATTCCTTTTTCCTCGCTGTTTCTGGACCTATTTTTAAAGTTGAGCTTCCTTGAGCTCATTACTGAGAATAATTGAATACAATCAATACACAGGAAAGTTTGCTCATAACAATCTGTGGCGTCAACACATTTTTTCACTGCAATTACAGTTTTCAACCTGGTATCAGAGCCTTCTTTTGAAGGTGTCTGCATACCTCTCTCATCAATGTACAAACCATGTCCGATTATATTCCTCAAAGGCGCCTAGAGGTTCAGAGGCAATGGAAGGGAATATTGTGAAGACTCAGACTGCTCCGGTGAATCAAAGTGCAATTGTAAACCAAACAACGGTAGATATGACTCTTACTGAAAACGAAAAAAGTGACTGGATCGGCCCAAGAATGCTCAAGCGGAAGCGGTAATGCGAAAATTCGTAAATAAAAACGAAACATAACAAAACCATAATTCTAAGGGGTGTACCCTTGGAGTTTCCGAGGATTGATATAGTTTATCACAATGCCAATAAAGTTAAATGGGGCCAATGGTAAAAGAAAAAAAATTGAGAGGTATATAAATCATAAATCAAAAGTTATCTCTTTGATTTGATTTACTTCGAATCCCCTTCATTTGGTTTGTTCAAATGTAGAGGCCCTCTAAAGTTACGTCCATACTCTAAAGTTACATCCACTAGAAAAGAAATTGGAAAAAAAAAAAACATGTGTGTATTGGAGAGGGGCGGCCGAGTGGATGTTTTAGAATGTGTCTAGGTTTATCCTATCATCCATAAGGTAATAAAATTCTTTCTTTCAAACAAAGGATGATTAACATGACACTTTCCAAAAGTGAATTTGTTAGTCAATAATTTCCTTTTTTAAGATTTTCCACCAACCTAGTTATGGGCTTCGCATTGGCCGATTTTATTAAATAAAATACAAAGCCAATAATTTTAATTAAATCCAATTTAATTAAAGCCAACTTAATTAATTTCATCATATATTTAATCCAATTAAATATATGAGTCCAATAAGCTTTTATTAATAAATAAGTCTAACTTATTAAATAATAAGGCCAAGCCCAATATAAATTAATCATATTAATTTATTCTTGGGCTCCTCCATCCAATGGACCCCTCTCATTAATAAGTAATTCAATTACTTATGGAATTAATTTCTAATTAATTCGTCGTTCCTTCTCCGTGATTTGTGTGTGACTCTTTAGGTTTACCTTTCAACTAGACTTGGGCTGGTGTTAAACACTATTATTAATTAAATCTAATTTAATTAGTAATTCTCGATCAACCTTTGATCAAGAAATTCCATCACCATAAGTGGCCGTCTAGCAACGGTCTATGGCACTAGAGACTAGGCGAATATCCATACAAACTTTTAGACTCTTGAGTCCATACGGGTATAGTCCTTCTTTCTACCGTCTGTCGGCCTTAGTCTTAGGGCATGGAATTGGGTGTCGGTTCCTATCCTGGACTAGGCGTCTATGCTTAATACTTGAGATCGCATTACGCCAAATTGCTCAATATAGAAACCTTTGTTTCCTATTCGATCAATTAATGGCCATAATTTTATAGAGCGTAAACGCATCTCCAAGTGCATAGGAGATACCTCTGTCACGTTTTGACAGGGAATGAATCCTCTTCTTCGAACTCACCGTTCTCGCTACATGCTTTGACTGTACTGGACAAGGCTTATGATGACCATGTTTGGGACGATCACCTCTCACACAAATCCAAGATACAGTCATCGCATTCACGTGACTGCGTAATTCCTCAAGTCTGAGGACTACTCCTATACTATCAAAGCTCGGGATTTGAGTCATATCGACCAAGCCTCCAAGCTTCTATATGATCATCCCCGCGAGTCAGTTCAGTCGATTCAACACCTAACCAATCGACCAATTAAGATTGCATAGATGTCCCACGTATGTCGCCGATGAAACACGACATTCATCAAATGAATGTGACTCTTAGTGCAAGTCTTCATAGAACACTCGATGCCCATTCTAGAGGTCCTCAACTTGGAACAGTTTAGGCCCAACCCTAGACAGTTAGTTTCATGACCGCCATCCAATGCGCAGTCCAACTGTTTTACGGTTGTTAAAGTGGTTTGTGGGCTTTGTTGTGATGTTTGAAAGAAATGCAAATAAATGTGTAATGAGCACAACAAATGAAATGCTAATAGCGAATACTCATTTTATTCACTGAATAATATTATATAAAATTGAGTTATCGGCAGAATAGATTACAAGTATGCTAATCTAAGTGGCTTTCAGGTCACATATTCTAACACTTACAGCTTTATTCATCCGACCATCCTACCTGGATAGCAGCTCTTGCTGCGAAAATGAAGCTAGAATTTATATATATGGAAGATTGGTCCGACCTGCCGAAGTTTCAGAGGAGTTTAAGAAATGGAATCGTATTCATTCCATGTTGAAAACTTGGATCCTAAATTCTATTTCAAAGGATATAGTTGAGACATTCATGTATATGAGTTCAACAAGGGATTTGTGGATGGAATTAGAAGCTCGATATGGTGAGAGCAATGGTCCATCAATCTATCAATTACAACGTGAGATCAGATTCATCGTGCAAGGAAATAAGTCAGTGACAAATTACTATACCAATGAATGAAATTGTGGGATAAGTTGGCCTGCTTGGCACCAACTCCTAGATGCACATATGTTGGATTCTACCGCTTGTGATGGAAATAAACCTAATAAACTTTCATTAGTTTATTTTAGTTGTAACTCTAGCCTATCTTAGCAATATCATGTAATAATGACGTTTGGTATAACGGACAATGCCATTTGTCCAAGAACTCAATGACGCATATTTCTTCTACTACCCTGGTCTCTGCTTCTTAAAATGTCATCTATAATATCTGTCCCTTAGCTAAACTTCATAGATTACCATTTCATTCCAGCAACATTCGCTCCAACTTCATCTTTGATCTTATCCATGTCGATATTTGGGACCTTATAGCAACACACATTCTCTGGGTGTCAATTTATTTGATGGGTGTCGAATCCACCAAAAATAATTCCTACGAACACTTTTGTAGATGTGTGAGTAGGGTCGATCCACAGAGATTGATTTTAAATTAATTCCTTCAAAAAGGAAAATAATTAGGGGGAGTTTTGATTGTGAAGAAGAATAAAACTAAAAAGCTAATAAAATTAGAAGAGATAAATATAAGGAAGAGTATTCCAGTCAAAGACAGGACCACGCTTAATTCCACGGTTGATCATAGATGCAAAGATAACAATTATTCATGATAGATAAATTGGTTATGGCCATTTGGTACGACCTAACAACCTCACATTTCCTTACCTTGTGGATAGCCAAGGAATGTCCGTTGACTAAATCCCTAATCAGTAAACAACCTTGGGAATGTTCTCAAGATTTAATTTACCAACAACATTAAGAATTAGAAAGGCCCAATTCTAACCAATAAATTCCTACGAGGATTTATTTAAGTTAGATTGTGCATTCCCCACAATATAATCGAAAACTTCTACATAATCAATTATGTTATGTAACCACTAGTTATTGAATTAAACGAATAATTACGGATTTGCATGTTCAATTTGCTAGGCAAATATTCTTGACAATAAATCAGATTATTTGTAATAAAAGCACAGAGAACAACACAAATACCAATATGAATAAAAGTAGAAAGCATAAATTAGATCTCACAACTCGTTGGATTTAAGCGTTCACCAAGTCTTCATCCGGAATGAGAGGACTAGCTAGACATGCTAATGGAAGAACACATGAAAAGCAAAATAGGAAAATATTATAAAAGCGTAGAGAAATAAAAGAGTTCAAAAGTTGTCTCTTAAAGTGAATTACATCACCTATTTTATAATAGCTAGATACCTAGTTCTACTAGGATTAGAAGTAGATTCCTAGTTGAACTAAAAGACTTATAGAGATAAAATTATAATCCTAGTTAAACTCTTCCTTCATCAGAGGTAGTCCAAGCAGCTCCGAACTCTTGCCAAAAATTGAGTTTGAGTCTTGTTTGAATTTCCATTTTGGTGTTTTTCTTCATTTTCCATTTCTTTTATCCTAATGCTGCAAAATAATATTTAATTTGGAGCATTTGATCACAAAATAGGCTAAAATATTATATGAAATAAGCACAAAATGCGATCCTATCAAATATCCCCCCAGTTAACCCCTTGCTCGTCCTCGATGCAAAGAAATAGAGATAAAATAGTTGAAGAAGTTCATTCGAAACTTTATGGATTGTAAACGAAAGTAACAAGCAAGAATCTAGTTAAATGTTCAAAGAATGGTACATCATATGATAAAAGACAATTCAACAAACTTCAAACAAGTTTTCACAAGATGATCTTCATGAAAACTAAGCATGGAGAACAAGTGGACTATGCTCTCATATCTCCCAATCTCGCAAGTGTTTTTGGTTGAGTGTTTCGCTCAAATGCTTGATATGAAAATGGTTCACCATAGGCTTGATTATACACCAAAATCTCAACCACTTATAAATGTGCACACACTTGAATCAAGAGGTCTTATATTTTGGTTGTAATAGGGCTTTGGTTTGGGGGTAGGAAGAATAAGGAAATATAAGGTGAAAATCCATGGAACTAAATTAGAGCACCAAGTAATAGATGTAGGAATTCAAGCTTTTCAAAATTGATTTATCTCATGCTCTTTCATGTGCCACTTTCCTCGACTTCAGCTATGCCTTTCCTTTAAAGAGAGAAAATATATTTTTTTCTTCTTGCCTTCCTTTTTATTTTTCTTTTTCTCTTTTTTTTTCTTGCCTTCCTTTTTTTTTCTTTTTCTCTTTTTTTTAAGGCATTTTCTCTCTTTTTTTTCTCTTTTAATTAAGGCATAGAACAAGATTTTCATGTGACATGTTAGCTCCCACTTAATGTCAAAACATATACTTAGAACACATCTTTGTTTCCTTGATGCTCTACTAGTCCTTGGAAGGGCCAAATAAGGATAATAAAAAGACGGTAGAGTTTGTTTATACTTGGGGTTGCATAACAAGGAATTATGGCGTATAAGGCTCAAATGGGCTTACTGAGGGGAGTTGTATGTAGGTGGTGTTTTTAAGCTAAAGGGGTTTTTATCCTAGTGCCTTTATCATTTTCAAGTGTATGCATAAAGATGTGGCCTCGATATGGTTCAAAGCAAGTTCTAGGAAGACAAAATCATGAAGCATTATCTCTCGAGAAAAGAAACAATGTAGATTTTTATGAGTGTATAGGCTCAAAATTCCTCTCTAGGTAGGTTATGTCCACCAATTTTCCACATTCAATTTTCAAATTAAATCACCATTTGCAAAAATAAGTACTTAACCATAAGTTGTCAGGAGTCATTAGATGCACATCCTTATCACACATTACCAAATTATTACTTGATTAGCCTAAGTCTTTGATCATAAAGCTAGTGTGAGAACAATGTAAAATAATATTTGCTTCAACAAATATGGAAGGGGTAGCAAGCATCAATCAAAACAATTAATCCACCAAGACTCATTTTCTATCAAAGCAATCAAAACACCCTCCCCTCACTTAATTCCACATTGTCCCCAATGTGGTAAGCATGCATATTTAGGACGATAAAATAAGAGAAAGGGAGAAAGAGAGCGTCCCTTAGTGATTCGAGGGTAGGTGGTGGAACTGCGGGAGCTCGAGAATTGTGAGACCTTGAATGAGAGGGAGAGTCCCTTGTGGATGCTCATACCTTTTGACCTACAAAAATTGATTGTAGTGGTATCACAACATTCACAAGAAGTTAGATAAGAGAGAAGAAAAATAATAATAATAATAATTGAGAAAAAAGAAAAGGACATGGGTTGCCTCCCAAGAAGTGTATTTCTTTAGTGTCTTTGGCTAGACGTTGTTGTGCCTCAACTCAAATGAGTTGGACATTCTAAATCTACTTCTTCTATGTAATGCACCCAGTGATGGTGTGGATTTAGGAGAACTTGGCGGTCCATGGATGACTTCTTCCTTGAACTTATTTTGTCATGAAAGACTTTGTTCTTGTAAGTTCTTGGACTCGAGGTGGGGCTTTTGGTAATTGTTGTCTTAAATGCTCCTCCACCATCGAACACAGCATTTTTTTGCACCAAAGGATCAATAAAATCAACGAAAAATATAGAATGCGCATCATTAGAATATTCCATGGCACCACCAATTGTAAAGCTCATAACCTCATTATCAAATTCCATAGAGAGAATTCCAGCATCAACATCAATTTTGGTTTTTGAGGTTTTAAGGAATGGTCTTCCAAGCAAGATGGATGTAGAATTGAGAGAAATATCCCCCCCTCATATCAAGCACATAAAAATCAGCAGGAAAAACCAATTTATTAACTTGCACAAGTACATCCTCAAGAACTCCTTCGGGGTCAACTACGGAATGATCGGCAAGTTGAAGAATAACCCCCGTTTCTTTCAATGGGCCAACATTTAATGATTCAGAAATGGTAAGAGGCATAATATTGATAGAGGCACCCAAATCACACATTGTTTTTTCTATTCCAATCTTTCCAATTTTGCAAGGGATAGAAAACGTACCTAAATCATTGCATTTAGGAGGTAGTTTTCTTTGAAGAATGGCAGATACATTTTCTCCCATACTTACCCTTTCATTATCTCTCAATTTAGATTTGTTGGTGCACAATTCCTTGAGAAATTTTGCATAGCGAGGTACTTGTTTAATTGCATTGAGTAGGGGAATATTTACCTCAACATTGAGTAATGTTTCAAGGATATCCTTCTCCTCTTCCTCCTCTTTGGACTTGGCCAATCTCTCCGGGAATGAAGGTTTGGACATGAACACCTTGGAATTGTCCTCGCTGACTTGGTTGGGTTTTTCAATTTCTTTTGGAAGAATTTCGAATGCGTCCTCTGTTTTTCCCTGTTGTGCGTGCCCACGCCTAGTGCTATTTCGAGTTGTAGCTCTTTTTCACTGCACAAGGTAATAGCACTAACATTTTGTTTAGGATTAATAATAGTTTGGGAGGAAAACTTACCTTGAGACTCCAAACGGCTAACGGAGGAGGCCAGATGGCTCATTTGAGATTCTAAATTTTGTATGCTCAAGCGAGTTTCTTGTTG
The DNA here is from genome assembly GCF_026168435.1 of Sesamum indicum. NCBI lineage: Eukaryota > Viridiplantae > Streptophyta > Magnoliopsida > Lamiales > Pedaliaceae > Sesamum > Sesamum indicum. The sequence continues at coordinate 4,504,322 of NC_142660.1, read as the reverse complement.
GAATTGTTGGGTGCTCAAGGCGAGTGTCTTCACGATATCCTCCAAGGACGTACCATTATTGGGATTGGTTTGAGGTGGTGGTGGTGGTGGTTGGTGTGGAACTCTTTGAAAGTTTTGAGGTTGATTGTCATACCTCAAATTTGGGTGATCTCTCCATCCAGGGTTGTAGGTATTGAAAAATGGGTCATGTCTCCTTTGTTGTTGGCCAAAAAATCCACCGACGGCGTCAGCATGTTCGGTTGATTCTTCGTGAAGTGTAGGACAAGCGTCGGTGTAATGTCCCGAAGATGTACATATCCCACAAGTTTTGACTTGTTGAATGCTTCCCCCTATAAATTTTTCAACAAGAGAAGTAAGTTTATCTAAACGTTCATCAATCGAAGTACTTACCTCGTTTACCCTTTGTGGGGGGTTGTCGTTTCTACTACCGAATTGTTGATTATTAGCCGCCATGGTTGTAATTAGATTGCGTGCTTCGATAGGAGTTTTCTCATACAAAGCACCACCACTAGCTGCATCCACCAAGCTTCTATTTGCCTCAGACAATCCTTCATAAAAATATTGAATTAGAAGATGGTCGCGGATTTTGTGATGAGGGCCACTCTCCACCAATTGCTTGAATCTCCCCCAATATTCATACAAACTTTCACCGGAGAATTGACGTATTCCACTTATTTCCTTCCGAATGTTTGTAGTCCTTGAAGCGGGGAAGTAGTTCTCAAGAAATAGTTTCTTGAGCTCGTTCCAATTAACAATAGATCCCGAAGGTAAGGAGTAGAGCCAATCTTTTGCTTTATCGCCCAATGAGAATGGAAAGGCTCTTAGCTTGATTTGTTCTTCGGTGACTCCTTGAGGTCTCATGCCGGAACACACCACATGGAATTGTTTGAGGTGTTTGTGTGGGTCTTCACGTGCAAGACCACGAAAAGTAGGAAGTAAATGAATTAGGCTAGATTTAAGTTCAAAATCAACATTTAAATTAGGATATTCAATGTAGAGTGGTTGTTGATTTAAGTCAAAGAAAGTCATTTCTTTGATCGTTCGTTCTAGATTTTGAGCCATGACTTCGTCTTTAGAGTCGTTAGACGTGGACACGTCTAACTCAGAGTCTACTGCTGGTTTGGAAGAAGTAGAAGGCTCTTCCTTGTGTTGCTTGATTTCTTTTTGGAGTCTACGAGCGGTCTTCTCGATCTCTGGGTGAAATTCAAGTTCACCTATACGCGAAGAACGTGGCCTAAAACCAAGTAACTAGAAAAAGAAATTAATTTAAAGACACCAATCCCCGGCAACGGCGCCAAAATTTGATGGGTGTCGAATCCACCAAAAATAATTCCTACGAACACTTTTGTACATGTGTGAGTAGGGTCAAATCCACAGAGATTGGTTTTAAATTAATTCCTTCAAAAAGGAAAATAATTAGGGGGAGTTTTGATTGTGAAGAAGAATAAAACTAAAAAGCTAATAAAATTAAAAGAGATAAATATAAGAGAAGAGTATTCCAGTCAAAGACAGGATCACGCTTAATTCCACGGTTGATCATAGATGCAAAGATAACAATTATTCATGATAGATAAATTGATTATGGCCATTGGTACGACCTAACAACCTCACCTTTCCTTACCTTGTGGATAGCCAAGGAACGTCCGTTGACTAAATCCCTAATCAGTAAACAACCTTGGGAACGTTCTCAAGATTTCATTTACCAACAGCATTAAAAATTAGAAAGGCTTTCTAACCAATAAATTCCTACGAGGATTTATTTAAGTTAGATTGTGCATTCCCCACAACATAATCGAAAACTTCTACATAATCAATTATGCTATGTTACCACTAGTTATTGAATTAAACAAACAATTACGAATTTGCATGTTCAATTGGCTAGGCAAATATTCTTGACAATAAATCAGATTATTTGTAATAAAAGCACAGACAACAACACAAATACCAATATGAATAAAAGTAGAAAGCATAAATTAGATCTCACAACTCGTTGGATTTAAGCGTTCACCAAGTCTTCAACCGGAATGAGAGGACTAGCCAGACATGCTAATGGAAGAACGCATGAAAAGCAAAATAGGAAAATATTATAAAAGCGTAGAGAAATAAAAGAGTTCAAAAGTTGTCTCTTAAAGTGAATTACTTCACCTATTTATAATAGCTAGATACCTAGTTCTACTAGGATTAGAAGTAGATTCCTAGTTGAACTAAAAGACTTATAGAGATAAAATTATAATCCTAGTTAAACTCTTCCTTCATCAGAGGTAGTCCAAGCAGCTCCAAACTCTTGCCAAAAATCTGAGTTTGAGTCTTGTTTGAATTTTCATTTTGGTACTTTTCTTTATTTTCCATTTCTTTTGTCCTAACTGCAAAATAATATTTAATTAGGAGCATTTGGTCACAAAATAGGCTAAAATATTATATGATATAAGCACAAAATGTGATCCTATAATTATTCTCACTATTGTTGATGATTTTAGTAGAGCAACTTGTACATTTCTAATAAGACACGAGACTCTATATCCTACAAAAATTTTGCATCTTGTTCAGACACAATTTGACAAGAGAATAAAGTGTGTGAGATCAGATAATGGCTGGAATTTCTCAACGAGCAATGTCAAAATTCTTTCATATCCCTGGGATCATTCATCAAAAGAGTTTCACGTACACACCACAACAAAATGGAGTAGTGGACTGTAAGCATAGGCATCTTCTAGAGGTATGATGTTTCAGGTTTTACTTCCTAGGAAATTTGTGGGTGATGCCATTCTTTCAACTACTTATCTCATAAATAAGTTCTACTCTCGTCTTCTTAATTGTAAAACACCATTTCACATTCAATACAACAAGCCAACCTCGTATGAACACCTTAAAATATTTAGTTGTCTTTATTTTGTTGTCAATAAATCCAAATTTATCGGCTTGCCTCTAAATGTATCTTCTTGGGTTACCCCCTGGTCAGAAAGCATATAAAGTCTATGATCTCGAATCTTATCACACATTTGTGTCTCGCGATGTTAAATTCCATGAATATGTGTTTCCTTTTGCTCATGTTAATCCTACTCTTGCACACTGTCCATTGTCAAAGATTCCACTTGCCGCAAATGTTGTTGACCCCATACCTCCGACAAATTTATCCCTACCCAAACCATCTCTCCTACCTTCTTCCCATTCTGATTCTACTACTATCCCTTACACACAACCTAGACGGTCACAGAGGGACCATCAGCAACTATCTTCACTTAATGACTTTGTATGTCATATAGATGATCGTGCCTCTACACCAACTCTCAGAAACTTTACCCCTACATCCTTGAAATTTATGGCATCATTATCTATTTTGTAGGAACCATGGACTTGAAAGCTGGCTTCTATTAGTACCCCATGGGTGAATGCTATGAACCAAAAGCTTATAGCCTTTGAGAACAATGACATGGACGTTGGTCCATTGCCTAAAGGGAAGAAGACCATTAGTTGTAAGTGGGTTTTAAATTGAAATGGAAATATGATTATTCTGTTGATCGTACAAAGCCCGACTAGTGGCCAACGACTACACCAAGATTGATTACACTAAGAGCTTCTGACCAATTGCTAAAGTTGTTACGGTGCGCTTCGCTTGGCTGTTGTTATAGACTTTCGATGGCCCATGCACCAGATTGATACAAATAACGACTTTCTTCACGGTCATTTGCAAGAAGAAATTTATATGACTCCTCTTAAAGGTTATGTTGTTGATCCAGGCCATGTTTGCCGCCTAAAACGCTCATTATATGGTTTGAAAGTATGATTCGGATAAATGGAATCGAGAATTCTCCAACCAACTTTGTTTGGTTTTCATCCTTCTACCCACGACTATTGTCTTTTCACCAAACGTGTTGACTGATGATTGCATTGGTCTTTTGGTCTATGTCGATGACTTTCTCGTTATGGTTCCTACAGAAGAATTGATCTCTCAGGTTAAGGTCTATCTTGATGATATTTTTACTATCAAGGATTTAGGAATTTCCTTCGGCTCCAAATTGTGGGATCTGCTCACAGCACATGCATTACGCTGTCCAAGTATATCTTGGATATTATTACTGATTGTGGGATTCAGCAGGCACTTTCCGCCACTACTCCTTTGCCGTAGGGCATGAAATAACATTCTCATACTGATTCTTATTTGAATGGTCTTAAACCTTATCCTCGTTTAGTGAGGCGTTTGCTCTATTTCAGCTTCACGTGCCCTGATATTTCACATGGCATTCAACAACTTAGCTAATTCCTCCAAAATTCATGTGAGGATCACTGGCATGCGGTGCTGCATGTGGTTTGCTATTTGAAAGGGTCTCCTACTAAAGACCTTCTCTTTCCTTCCTATCTTGTAACCTACTGTATTGCGGATTAGCGTTCTTGTGTGGATTTGCACCGTTCACTGACTATATTTTGTATTTTTCTTAGAGATGCCCTTGTTTCCTGGAAAATGAAGAAGTAGTGTACAGTTTCTCGGTCCTCTGTTGAGGCCGAATATCATAGCATGGGGCCTACTATTTGCGAATTCAAGTGGATCTCGTATATCCTTTGTGATTTTGGGACTGTTGTCCTACGCTCATTCCTTTGCATTGCGATAATCCGACCGCCTTACATATCACAGCCAACAAGGTGTCTGATGAACGAACCAAGCACTTCGATATTGATGGTCACATTGTCCGTGATTGTTAAAAAGAAGGGCTTCCTTGCTCTTTTTGTTCGATGTTGCAAACAATTTGCTTACATGTTTACCAATATTCCTTTGGGAGCTACCTTCGATTCTTTGCTGTGCAAGTAGGGTTTGATCTCCGGTAATCGACGTCCAACTTCTGGGGAGGATGTTCGAAATAATGGTGATGGCCATGAAAGTGCAACTACAGTATAGCATCTTCAGGATCCAGGCTGAAGAAAGATGAAGACGCGCTATCCATACAACATGTTTTTTATATTTGAAAAATACATTTGTTATGCATATATAGTTTTTATGTCCAGCTGTTAATTTTGACAGGTGTTCAAGTTGGTTGGGGTTAGTTAGGTTGTTAGTTAGTTATTCATTTTTCCCACTGCTTTTGGACCTAAACTTACAGACAAGCTCTTTGAGTTCACTTCTGAGTAGTGATGGCAACGGGGCGAGTCTGGTGCGGGTTTGCCCTTGCCTGGACCCGAACCTTCCCCTTTTCGTAAACCCCGAACCCGTACCCTGCATCGCCTGGAAAAACCTCGACCCCACCCCATCCCCTTAAAAACCAACCCCGCCAAACCCGTCCTGCAAGCCCACCCCATTTCGCATGATTTTAATTTTTTATTTATTTAATTAAATAATATCAATTTTAATTTAGTAATTTACCATAGATATTTTTTATCTACAATGAATTATATAATACAACGAATATATTCAATTAATATTTTATTTTTTCAATAAGCAATATTAATTTATATTTAACCAAAACATTTATCTAATTTTTTAATTTCACCGATAAGTAATCTCCAATTTTGATTAACATAGTTTTAACTAAAATAAATTATATAATACAAATAGTACATTCAACTAATATTTTCTATAAGTAATACTAAATATTATTGTAAAGTTAGGTAATCTAACATAACTTTTTTATCTAAAATAAATTATATAATACAAATACTACATCCAACTATTTTATTTTTGATATTTTGCATATAGAGTTGGATATATGCAAAATTATTTAAAAATTTACCTATAACATCATAATTTTCTATTAATAATGTATTAGATATGAATAAATAAATAATAAAAAAATTTAAAAAATAGACCGGGGTGGGTTCAAAATGGATCCGATACAAAACTCATAACCAATGCACTCATGGATCTACTATTCGACCTTGGTTCAGAAAACTTTTTATTAATAAAAAATATTCTTGTTCTTATTTCATAAATACATTTATTAGTAAGATTTTTAAATTTTTTATATACTAAAATTATATTAGTATAATATTAATTTTCATATTTTCTTAATACAAAATAAAGAGAAGGGTTATTCAGTAAGCTTACAAAAAATATTCTTTTCTTCTCAATCTGTTTTTCTAGTACCAAACAAGTAGATGTATGTGAAATTTACGCCACTTCCAATTATACCAAATAACTTGAAGAAAAACTATTATTTTTTTCTTTCCCATCCCCCGTTTACTTTCGTTTATCTCTCATTTGAACCAAATAAACCCTTAGTTAACATAAATCAAGTGAAAAAACTTGCAAAAGTCTTAAATGTTGGGCATATGCCTCTAACATGTTGTTTTGAAGTCAGAGCGGACTAACAATGGGTTTTTTATTGATTTCTCTCGGAAAAACATGATTTGAAGCTTGAATTTCTTGAAATCCTGCTATCGTAAAAAGACACACCATCGGTGTACTATAAAAAATGGAGAATTTCAGATGAGCATTGATAGGGTTAAATAGATGAGTTATAAAGCATGAGATCAACCATAAAAATCATAATTTACAAAAAAAATAGATAAGTTAAAAGCAGAATGGAGTGCATGCGAACTACACACACTACTACATCTAAAACTACACACTCTTCACACGGAATTCACGTTGACGCCACGGCCGACGAGGATGAAGACGATATGGTGGCGAGGATAGACGACGGAGAGTTGCGGAATGTTGTTGACGAACATGGAGAGCAGGCGAACAGCAACAATGCTGCAGCAACTGATGACAGATTGGACGGGGATGATGCGCCGGCGATTAATCAGTCCCCCATAGAGTTTCAGTTTGCAGATTTTATTGTTTTGGCCAATAGAGTAATCGAAAAAGGGGAGGACGAATCTGTTCGTGCACTGAATGATCTCCACTGGCGTTGGACAGCGAAATATGGAGAAAGCGACAGGAATTCGCAGGAGCTGTTGTTTCGCCGTTTGGTGTGCTTGACGGCTGAACAGGTGGCGGAGCATCCTCTTTGCTTTTCGTCGTCGTTGCAGATCTCCGAAAATAGGGCTACTGCAGATTTGAATCTGAGGGTCTCTATAGTGCTGCTAGCGGCGGGAGATGAAACTGCCATTGTTGCGCAGGCAATTACTCCTAGCCCAAATCGGATACAGAACATTGGAGAACCGGAGATGATGATGATGATCACTGCTGCCAATACTACAGCCACTGCACAGATGGCGCCGGCGACTGGACGGGCTGAAATTGCTAAAACCGCCACTGCAGCAGTTTCGACTATTTAAGTAACGCTGCCGAACTGCCTACTGCCGACGCTGTTTCTATTGATGCTGCACCAGTGTACGTGACTGTGACTGCCATGTCACAATTACCGACATTTTTGCCCATCGGAATCTTCGTCGGTAATGTGCCACTTCAACATTGTTCGAATATCATGAATTTTTACGATAAAATTGTCAATATTTTCCATAATTCGTCTAAAAAATATTGACTTATGTTCTACCTATGATGAAAAATGGCGAAATTATTGTACGACCCACGATGGATATGGTTCGAGATGGTTCACGTCGCTGGAATGCGAGAGCAGTGGGTTATTTTTTGGGCAAAAGACTGTATTTTCATCACGTAAAGGACTACATGAAATCTATTTGGCCATTGTTAATAGAAGTCACGGCCACGGCAATTGGATTTTTCTTCTTCCGATTCAAAACTATAGTGGCAATGGAAGAAGTTATAGAGGGCGGACGATGGTTGTTCCAAGGACAACCAATCGTGTTGCAGAAATGGGAGTCGGGCATGGTCCTACATAAGCTGAAACATACCCAAGTCCCAGTTTGAGTTAAACTTTGACACTTGCCAGTTAAATTGTGGACTACTGATGGCTTGAGTACGGTTGCAAGTGGCATTAGACGACCTCTTTATCCGGATGCAATCACACGCATATGCACGAGACTAGATTTTTTTCGTGTATGTGTCATGCTTGATATCAATGCCAAACTCCCGAAGCATTTGGTTATTAGGTCGCCAACAGAGGAAGGTGGAAAATTGCATGTAAGGTTGATGTAGAATACGAGTGGCTGCCCCATAAATGCACCACTTGCGTGAGTGTCGGACATGCCGATCAATGTTTATGTGCAGAAGGCACGAGTGCAACTACCCATAGCTGAATCGGTTAAGGCTGTCGAGGAAGACAAGAATAACTCATGTGGAGATATTAATCAGCAGCCTATTGTATCAAAGACTCCGAGTACCCCTATCGCACAAGGAGTCAACGAAGGAAGGAACAAGGGTAAGGAGTTAGTTACTTTTAATGCTTTTGATTCACTTAACTCGATTGATGATGCAGATGATACCATTCGGGGTCCTAACATAAGCAGTCCCGCCACGGGTGATCCAAGTTGAACGCTACTTTATGGAACGTGTGTGGCTTGAACAAAAGGGACCATTAACTGGCACTGAAAGACGTGGTAAATGAGTTCAGGTTATAATTTATTGGCCTTCTTGAAATGCGTGTACGAAATACTAATATTACTCGTATATAATCATTCTTATTGTCTCAATGGAAGTGGTTTGTTGATCCTGTATCTGTTGGGAATCGTATATAGATTGTATGGGACGATATTATTCTTGATGTTAATGTGATAGAGTTGGGTGATCAATTTGTACACTGTCGTGTAACTGTTAGAACACTCCATACGAATGTGATTATTACTGATGTGTATGGTGCCAATGAAATTGCTGAGCGGCATGAGTTGTGGCGATCACTCGGGGTGCTTGCGGGTCAGTGTGTGGATGACGCGTGGACAGTAGGAGGAGATTTTAATGTTGTTCGTGACCTCAGTGAGGTGTGTGGTAATTTTGGTGATATCAGATTGGCGACGGATGAATTTAATACATGCATACATGATACGGGATTGCTGCAAATGCCCATACAGGGTGAATGGTACACATGGTATAACCGGATTTCGAATTCGCCAAGTTTATGGAAGCATTTCGATCGGATGCTTATAATGACACAGGGCTTGAGCGTATTCCTAACTCATACTATTCAAACCTTACCCCATGCACCTCGGATCATTCACCACTAGTGCTATATGGGGATCGACAACAACAACTGGGAGGTATGTTCAGATCTGATAATCACCTTACTCTTTCACCAGATTTTATTCCCAGTGTGCAGAATGTCTGGCAACACGACATTATTAGAGTGCCTATGATACGCGAAAACTAAAAGATATAGAGCTAGTATTCCAATAGCAACGACGCAATAAAGGAGATATTTCGGATAATGTACGCCTGGCTAAAGGATTCCTTGAAGAAGCATAGATCTTAGTTAGCTCTGATAGACAGAATGACCTCTTTCTACTCCTGGAACACCTTTGTCGTTTGGTATACGCCAACGCGGCAAAAATGGAACAAATCATGTTATAGCAGCGAGCTAAGATGCAATGGATGAAGGATGGGGATCAATGCTCACGAGTCTTCTTTTGCAAGATAGCTCAGCGACGTGCCACTGGGAGAATCTTGCAAATAAATTATGATGGGACCACCTACTCAAAGCCAGGAGCGGTTATTCATGAGTTTGTCTCCTTCTATTAGGCTCTGTTAGGCGGAGAAAGACGGAGGCAGATGATAGGTATCCGATATCTGAAGCCATGGGCTAGACATGTCCTCAATGAGGAGGAAGGGCTTCAGCTCCTTACACCCGTCACTGCAGTTGACGTCAAACAAACAGTGTTTGACATTGCTGAAGATAAAGCACCTAGACCTGATGGGTTCTCATCGGTTTTTCATAAAGCTGCCTGGCTAATCGTGGGTCCGAAAATTACAAAGGCAATCTTGGAGTTCTTTACCACGGGAAAACTGCAGAAGCAAATCAACACCAGACTTCTGGCACTTATCCCTAAGGTACATGCCCCTATGATGGTCACAGATTTTCGCCCTATTTCGTGTTGTAATATTTTATATATGATTATTGCCAAACTTATTGTATAATAGTTGAGTATGGTGTTGGATAAGTTGATAAGCCCTTGTCAGGCTGCCTTTATTCCTGGTCGTAGTATTGGAGATAATATACTGTTAGCACATGAACTATTTACAGGCTACAATTAGGCACGCCTACCTCCTAGATGTGCACTGAAAGTGGATATCCGAAAAGCTTATAACCCGGTAGAATGGGTTTTGCTACTTGCAGTGTTACACCTGTTTGGATTCCCGACTATGTTCATTAGGTGGATAGAGGAGTGTGTCACGACACCCTCATTTTCCGTCGGGCTAAATGGGAAATCTCAGGGTTTCTTTACGGGATATAGAGGTTATGGAAGGGGGACCCTTTATCGCCATTTCTATTCGTTCTCGTAATGGAGGTTCTGCATTTGATTCTTCTGCAGATGATTGATCAGGACATGCATTTTTCTTTTCATTGGAAATGTGAGCCTTCTCAATTATTTTCGCTTGGATTTGCAGATGATCTGTTGCTGCTCTGCAAAGCTGATATGCACTCTATAGGGGTCTTTAAGCAGGGGTGGGACCTATTCGCGTCCTGGTCAGATCTCCGGCTTAATGTGCATAAGAGCCATCTTATAATCTCTCGATCTGCACAAGTGATACGGGAGCAGCTGTTAGTGATGCTCGACTTCCAGGAAGGGCACCTTCTAATGAGGTACTTGGGACTTCCTCTACTTTCCTCTAGATTATCGTTAACAAACTGCTAGCTTTTATTATTGAAAATTGATCAGCGCATTAAAGGTTGGGAAGGAATGAGATTATCATATGATGGGAGGGTACAGATTATTAAATTTGTCCTTATGGCGTTAAGTATGTATTGAGCTTCTGTGTTTATCCTACCTAAAGGTGTTATAAGCGAGATTGAGAAGCATTTGAGAGCTTTTGTGTGGAAGGGCACAACGACCAGTGGATATGCCAAAGTAGCATGGAGGGATGTCTGTAGGCCGGCGTCGGAGCTGGGTCAGGGCCTAAGGGATATCGTTACTTTAAACTGTGCGTTAATGAGCAAGAAGCTGTGTGATGTTATTCGATATGATAGAACATCAATTTGGGTAGAATGGTTATTTAACGGGCGGCTATGTAATAAATTTATATGGACGGTCACTGACAATGGGGGTTCTTTGGGCTGGAGGAAACTCCTTCGACTACGCCCCTTGCTTCGATCGATGGTGGACTATCAAATTGCTGATGGGAATTCATTTTATTTATGGCATGATCTATTGCATCACCTTTGTCCTCTTATTGAGAGATTCCCACGGGGTCCACGTCTGCTTGGGCTTAGGACAGCGGACAAGCTCAGTAGTGTTATTATGGAGGGGCAATGACATTGGCCTCTCATTATGGACATTGAGTTCTTTGATATTCTGCATGCATTGCCAGTAATTCATGGCGAGAAAGATCGCATTATTTGCCGACTCGAGAGAGGAGGACCCACAGTTGCACCTCTTTATAGGCTATTGGACCCACCGTGACCCAAGGTAGGTTGGTCTTCACTACTCTCGGATTTTCTGAAGATCCCCAGGCATAATTTCATCCTATGGCTTGCGATTTTAGGGAAACTATCCACAGCTGATAAACCATAGCTATCATACTTAGGCGCCTATATATTATGTGATGAGGGTGCAATAGAGACACATACTCATCTATTCTTTCGATGCCGTTATACCAGAAGATGCCTGACAACGATTTGACGGCTTGTTCAATTTGAATGGCCTAATAGAGAATGGCCACGGGATGTTGAGTGGGCTGCAAGGAAATGGAGAGGAAAACATATCATTAACTTAGCTTATCGTGCACTGCTTGCTGCTTGCATTTACCACATTTGGAGGAAACGAAATTTAGACGCTTTAAGCATACGGAGCGACTACCGAGCATCCTAACCACCATCATTGTGGAAAATATTAGACAGAGGACTATCAGTGTTAATTTATCTCGTTCTATTAGTTCATGTGAGTTATATAGATTACGGCGTATCCCTTGGCCTGTCGAGGGAGAAACCACCAGTTGAGCATTATTGTACTGTACGATCTTGTTTTATTAATGAAACTTACATTTATAAAAAAAATAGATAAATTCCTACATAGATCTAAAAGATTATATATTTGGTCTAAACCTTTTACAAGAACACGTATTTTGATATTTTTCCCAATTAGGTGGCATTATTTAGGTTTGAGTTATTTCTATTAAAAATAGTTTAGCAAATATATTAAGAATTAAGTTCTTTCCCACTTACATATTCAGATTTTCTAAATATATAAAGCATTAATATATTCACATTTAAACTAACGACTACATAGAGCTTATTTATCCTTAGTTTTTCCTACATTAAAGGAAAAATAATGAAAGCAGCGAAAGCGAAAATTAAATTGAATTTAAAATCCAATTAACAGAGCGTTCTTCTGGATTTTTCGGGCGTTTGATACTTAAAAACACAAATAATAAATAAAAAATGCATAAACGATTTTTGTGGCTTAAGTTAGAAAGAAGAAACTATTAAAAATGTAAACCACGAAATTATACCATTTGTATTTTGTCCGAATCTGCTTTGCTTGTTGTTCCTTCTCCGGATCTGCGTTCACGTAAAGATCAACTTAGACCTCCTCTTCCTTCATCCACATCACACGTCGGAAGCATGATTTTCAATACCACTGTTAGATGACTTGAGATCTGGCAGTACAAACGATTTTTATTGAACAAAATGAATTCGATTCTAACTCTCAAATTAGTGAATCGGATTTAATTAGCTTTTTCTTGAAACTTGTTCAAAAAGAACTTGGTGGAGAAGGGAAGAGAGAGTAGTGGATGGATTGTGAGAGATGTAGATTAGAAAGAAAAAGCTAATTTTTCAAAGGACTGAGATGAGAGATGTTGGGAAAAGTAATACACTTGGTATACGTCATGACGGCCGAGTGGGGTCTGTAGAGGTGTCGTCTCAACTCCTCTTTTGACCTAGTCACTCTCAAAATCTGCTAGGACATTATTTAGGTGGATCGAGTTTGGTTTAACTCAACAACTAAATCAATTCAAGCCCAACAAAGGTCCATCTGATTTTTATATTGACCTAATTAATTTTATGACCCAATAGGAGTGGAATAAATTTATTTAATTCAATTAAATAAATTAAAGTTCGAGTCCAATATTTAATTAATATAATTAATCAAACAAATTAAATTGTGCTAAGCCCCAACTGTTTTTGAGGGAAAAAGCGGTTGGAATATATATTGCTAGCAAAAACAAAGTTAGTACTAGGAAACAAGACAAGCAATAAAACTAGAAAAAGGAAGTCAATAATACTAAAGCCCTAGTTAACAATCCAAGCTGCTAAGCCCAAATTTAATTAATTCAATTAATTAAGTTCTGACGACACTTCTCACAGACATATAATAACCAAATTAAAGACACAATCATCTTTTATCAAGCCCAAGATACAACCATTACATGTATGTGATTGTTATGGTTCCTCGAGTCTAAGGACTAAATCCAATACTATTGAGGCCGAGGGATGCAAGTCATATGTACCAACCAAGCCTCAAAGGATGACACCTTGTGAGCCAGTTCGGTTGAATTGATAACCGTTCTCAACTATCCACTAAACTTGCATAAACGTCCTACATTTGTCGTCGATGAAATGCAACACAAACCTAATGGATGCAACACCTAGTACAAGTCTTGATACAGTCCTCGATGTCTGTATCAAGATCCTCAACTTGAAACATTTTAGATCCAACTCTCAAAAGTTGGTTTCATAATTGTCAATCAATGCGCAACCCAACTATATAGATTGTACCATTGGTTTGTGGATTTTGTTGCAATTTTAAAGCAATAAAGCATAATAATATAAACAATAAACACATTTCAAATGAATTCTTACTATATTAATTTAATTCAATACTAAATTAAAAAAAATTACTAAATAAATTACGAAAACACCAATCTAATTAATTATCCAGTTACCAAATCTAACAATAACTATGTCAAGAAATTTATTTTCATACAATCCAAGATAAATAAAGTCCTAAAAAGCAACAGATTCAATATTGAAAGTCGAAAATGGACGTGATACACTATTACAATGATACGCTTTACAATAAGCTTTATTGTAATTTTAGTCATGTAATTATAGATATTTGGCATATTTGTAAGATTTGTAATTTGCGATTTGATTCATTAATTTTGTAAATTTTATGATTTGAGGATAAATTTTGCCAAAAATTTGAAAATTGTTGAAAACTACATATGCAAGTCACGAATATATCCTCAAATTTACATCAATACGTGAATTGCACGTGCTAATTTTCGTCAAATTTAGAAATTTCGAGCAAAAAATGTTATATAAAAACAAAACTTTTACGAAGATAATACATCAAATTATAAGTTTCATTTTTTTAAGGTCCAAAACACCAATTACCTCTAATTATAGGACAAAAAGTTTCAATAGAACCTTTATAATATTTAATTCGAAATGATTCCATTAATCAAAATTATTATCTGAAGGTAATAGAATTTTAATGTAGAATTATTTGATAACTAAACATTTATTCCTTATAAACATTCTATGTGCGTTTTCAAATATTAGTGCTTAATAATCTCATTTCATAAGCATTATTCCTTTTAAAGAAATTTATGTGTCATTTCAAATATAAAAAGTAGAAAATTACAGGCTCCAATATATATTTAAACTTTCGAGAAAAGTATTTACACAATAGAGAAGTCACAAAATAAAAAAACTAATGAATCATGCACTGGTTTAGCGAAGTTAATCATTAGAGACTTCCCATGAAGAACGTGGTCTTACACACCCTGCCTAGCCAACTTCGTGCCCTCGATTTCTTTAAAGTGAACAAGGGCGTAATGAAGCAAGGGGAGTGAGTTAATACTGATCACTTCTTCATGAGTAGCAAACAGAGATTTTAACTCAAAATCTGTCACTTTTGGTGACAAATTGTAGATCGCAACTTGTTGGATGGATGAATCTCCTGTTGCAAATCATTAACGGTCGGATCGTGGTTTTGTGTAGCTTTGGCCTCTGATTTTACACGTGATGCCATTAAACGGGTAAAGTACAGAGAACAAGAAAAATAATGGACCGGTGGAGGTTCCCATGTGAATAAAAAGCAAATAGAAAGAGATTTGTGTGCGATGGGATGTGGTGGACTGAGGTTTTGTAAGTGTATGAGCGGGGTTGTTACTGCAATATTTTCTTAGATTTGTCTGAATTTAATGAAATTTAGTGGCTCTTGGTTGTATAGTGCAATATTTTGAAATATGATAACTTTTATCCTGAATTAAATTCAAATTATTAATTCGTTCTATTACTTAATAATATTTATTAGATTTGTCCTCTATAAACAATAAGAAATATTAGTATGGCATTACATTATAGGGTTTAATGCAATTTCCGTCCTATGGTATTGTACTTGAGTAAATTATCTCTCTATAAAAAAAAAAATCAAATTATCTCCCTATATTTTTTAAAAATAAAGAAATTTACATATGTGTCTAAAGAGGTAAATTATTTTATTTTAAAAAATATAAGGAAATAGTTTGCTATTTCTTTTTACAAGGAATAATTTATTCATTTTCTATAATAATTACAGGAGCTTTCTTTCATTTTTTTCTCATTATTACAAACTTTCTTGTATTTTTAATCTTAAATTGTTGATTTTTCAAGCAATTTTATCTTGAAATTTTTTTATACACTAAAGCTAATGCTTTCATTTTTGCATACTTAGTGTTCAATTTTTTTTTTCTTATCATTATATTTTATAAAATCAAACTTTGAAATTTTATAATTATTTACTAATTGCATGCTATTGATATGATAAAGTTTATATCCTTACATTATGATTGTATTATGATGATTTTATTACTCTTTTTACTATTATTGTTACTCTTTTTATGATTGTATACTTTCGGTTAACAATGTCTTAGCCTATCACTCATAGGTGATGGGTTCGAATCCCACCAAACAAGTGAGTATTTGACTCACTTTATGTGTTTATTATTCTTTGTTATATTAATATATGAATCGAATATCGATATATTGTCAAACTATTTAATTTATTAAAATATTAATGTTATTATGTGATTACCATATATATATATAATAGATTCCTCCCAAAAATTTATAAAAATATGAATTAATTTCCCATCAATGTTTGTGTTGTTTGACAATTTTTAAATTTCACTAATTAATGGATGGGTTCTTCCTTTTAAAGAGATTGGTGTAATTTTAGTTGTTTGGCATTTGGGTCCATTAAGAAATGAAATTTGCAACTTGGCCCATTAGTTTTGCATATTTCATGATTTGAGGACACATTTCGCCATAAAGTTAAAAATTAGCTGGAAAACCACATGTGTAAGTCATGAATATGTTATCAAATTTATGCTAGTACATGACTTGCACGTGCTAATTTTTGACAAATTGAGAAATTTTTAGCAAACAACGTGTTAGCAAATCGTAAAATTTACTAAGATAAGTTTAACTTTTTGAAGGTCTAAAATGCCAAACACCTTTAATTATAGGACCAAAATTTTTTATAGACTTTATAATATTCAATTCAAAATGAAGCCACTAATCAAAATTATTATCTAAATTTAACATGATTTTAATCTAGAATTACTTGATAACTAAATATCCAACTTGCTCCACAAATATTTATAAACATTCTGTGTGTGTTTTTAGATATTAGTGCTTAATAATCTCATTTGATATGCAATATTTCTTTTAAAGAAGTTTATTTCCAGACATGGAAAGTAGAAAAAAAAATAGAGATATCAAAAAATTAAAAATTAAAAAATGACCAATCGATTTAGCGAAGTTAATCATTAGTCTTTTCGTGAACAACGTGGCCTTGCAGATCCTGCCACGCCAACTTCGCGCCCTCAATTTCTTTAAAGTGCACAAAGACGTACTGACACAAGGGGAATGAGTTAATGCCCATCACTTCTCCATGAGTTGCAGACAGAGATTTTAACTCAGAAACTGTCACTTTTGGTGAGAAATTGCCGATCCACAAGTCGTTGAATGGATGAATCTCCCGCTGCCAATGTTTGACGGTCACATCATGGTTCTATGTAGCTTGCGCCACTGATTTTACATGTGATTACCATTAAACGAGTCAAGTACAGAGAACAAGATAAATGATGGTTCGTCGGAGGTTCTAATGTGAATGGAAAGAGAATATAAATAGTTACTCTAATATTTTGTTGAATTTGTCTGAACTTAATGGCATTTGGTGCTCCTAGTTATACTATGTATTATTTGAAAATATTATAAGTTTCACCCTGAATTAAATTAAAGTTCTAAATTGGTCCTATTTACTTAATAATATTTATTAGACTTATTCTCTATAAACACTAAGAAATATTAGTCTAGCTTTACACTATAGGGTTTAACGCAATTTACCTCAGGTGCTATTGTAATTGGTCAAATTATCCCTTATGAGAAGAAAATCAAATTACGGCCCTAATGTTTTTTTAAAATAGAGCAATGTTTACATTCCTGTCTGAAAAGATAAATTACTTCATTTTAAAAAATATAGGGAAGTATTTTGCTATTTTTTTTATACAAAATAATTTGTTCATTTGCAATACTATTTATAGCAGGTTGCGTGCATTTTATTTTTCATTATTATATACACTCGTGTGTTGTTAATCTTAATTTATTGATTTGTCAAGTAATTTTGTCTTGAGATTTCTTTAGACACTAAAGTTAATACTTTCATTTTTGCGTTACCTTGTGTTCATTTTTTTTTTCTTTTCATTGTATTTTATAAAATCAAACTTTGAAATTTTAAAATTATTTATTAATTCTGTGCTGTTGATATGATAAAGTTTATGTCCTCATTTTATGGTTGTATTATGATAATTTTGTTACACTTTCTAGTATCAATATAACTCTTATATATTGCAAGACTCAACCAATTTTATGAAATTTACTGCTTAAAATCCTTTATTGTTTGATTGATTTCATGCAATTTGTCCTAGAAAAATCCTCCTAAAATCTCATTATAGCCAAAATCATATCAAATTTTCAATTCTTGACTAACTTTTAAATTTAATCTATCACTTATAGGCTTCATGAGCAAGCGTAGGGTGATGGTTTCAGATCCCATCAGATATGTGAGTATTTGACTCACTTTATATGAGTTTATTATAATCTATTTCAATATTATTCTTTATTATATTCATATATGAATTGAATATCGATATATTGTCTAACTGATGCATTGGCGATCAGTTTAGTAAGATATTGATATTAGCATTGTTTGATAATTTTTAAATTTCACTAATTGATGGATTAAAAATGCTAAATGTATAAATAAAGGATGAAATTTAATGCGAATAATTGTACCAAAAATATAGATTTTTTCTTATAAAGAGATTTTGTGTATGCACCGCCCCGAGGATGGTGATGGCACGAGTGTGGATGGTTGTATGGGTGCGTTGGATACTGTAATTTGGATTTATTTGAATTTAATTGAGTATGGTGCCCTCTGACAATACTATGGATTATTTAAAAACAGAACTTGCACGTGCTAATTTTGGACAAATTTAGAAATTTGTATCAAAATTAACGAAGATAATAGATCAAATTGTAAGTTTCATTTTATGAAGGTCCAAAATGCCAAACACCTCTAATTATAGGACCTAAATTTCAATAGAGCCTCTATAATATTCAAGTCAAAATGATGCCACCAATCAACCTTATTATCCAAAGGTAACACTTTCTTCATCTAGAATTACTTCATAACTAAACATTCAGCTTGGTCCATAAATATTTGTACACATTCTCTGCGTATTTTAAGATATTAGTGCTTAATAAATTTCATTTGATATGAAATATTTATTTTAAAAAAATATATGTGTCATTTAGACATGGAAAGTAGAGAAAAGTAGGAAAACAATAAAATAAGAAAATTAATAAATTACTAAAAGGTTTAGCGAAGTTAATCATTAAAGGCTTCCCATGAAGAACGTGGCCTTGCAGACCTTGCCTCGCCAACTTCGTTCCCTCAATTCTTTAAAGTACACAAAGGCGTAGAGATCGAAGGGGAATGAGTTAATGCTGATTACTTCCCCTGAGCGACAAACAGAGATTTAAACTCACAATCTTTCACTTTTGGTGACAAAATGCCGGTCCACAAGTTGTTGGATGGATGGATCATCCTCTGAGAATCTTTTATGGTGCATCATGGTTCTTTGTAGCTCCAGCTGTTGATTTTATACGTGATGCCATTAAATAGGTCATGTACAGAGAACAAGATAAATGAAAAGCGAAATAGAAAGAGATTAGTGTGCAACGGGGAGGTGGTGGAGTGAGGTTTTGTAAATATTTAAAAATATCATAACTTTCATTGTGAATTAAATTAAAATTCTAAATTAGTCCTATATGTTACTTATTAAAAACATTCTTGTGTTTCTAATCGAAATTTGTTGATTTTTCATGCAAATTTTTCTTGGAATTTCTTTGATACCAAAGTTAATTATTTCATTTTTGTATTATTTAGTATTTAATTTTTTTCTTATCACTATATTTTATAAAAGCAAACCATGCCAATGACTTATTAGTACTCTTTTTGGTTATATATTGCAGAAAATCGATCATTTTTATACAAAAATTTACTGCTTAAAATTCTTCATTGTTTTATTGATTTTATGCAACTTGCCCCCAAAACATCCTCCCAAAATCTCTTACTATAATCAACATCATATCAAATTTCGAATTCCTGATTAACATCCTAATTTTCGGTCGACGATATCCTCAAATTCACACCAGCACATGGCTTGCACGTGCCAATTTCTAACAAATTCAAAATTTTTTATCAAAATGAATTAGTTAATATAAAAATTCTCTAAGACAATGTATCAAATTCTAATTTTGAAGGTTCAATAACGACAAATACCTCTTATTATAGGACAAAATTTTCGATCCACAAGTTGTTGGATGGATGAATCTCCCGCTGCAAATCTTTGACAGTCGCATCGTGGTGTTGTGTTTCTTCCACTGCTGATTTTACAGGTGGTGCCATTAAACAGGTCAAGTACAGAGAACAAGAAAAATGATGGGTCTCGGAGTTTTTAATGTGAATGAATAGTTGAATAGAAATAGATTTACGTGCAATGGGTATGTGGTGGTGAGAGGTTCTATAAGTGTACGGGGGTTGGTTACTGCAGTCTTTTGTTAGATTTGTCTGAATTTAATGGCATTTGATGGCTCCTGGTTGTACTATGTTATTCACCCAAAATTAAATTAAAATTCTAAATTGGACCTATATATTATTTATCATAAATATTTTTGTGTTTGTAATTTTAATTTGTTGATTCTTCAAGCAATTTTATCTTGAAATTTCTTGACTCTAAAGTTAATGCTTTTATTTTTGCATTGCTTAGTCTTTAATTTTTTTTCTTATCATTATATTTTATAACATCAAGCTTTGAAATCTTGAAATGATTTATTAATTCCATGTTATTGATATTATAAAGTTTATGTTTTCACTTTTATGATTGTATTATGATAATTTTATTACTCTTTCTATTATCATTGTTACTCTTTTTTGTTATATATTGCAATAGTCCGACCAAATTTTTACAATTTACTTCTTAAAAATTCTTCATTGTTTTATCGATTTGATTCAACTTGTCCATGAAAAATCCTCCTAAAATCTCATATTAGAGCCAATATCATGTCAAATTTCGAATTCATGACTAATTTCTAATCATTTAGTCAACGACATCCTCAAATTTACGCCAGTGCTAATTTCGATCAAATTTGGAAATTTCTTTCAAACTGTCTTAGCAATAGCAAATTTACTAAAATAATAGATCAAATTATAACTTTCACTTTTTGAAGGTCTAAAACGCCAAATACATTTTATTATAGGAAAAAAGAATTCAATAGAGCCTTTATAATATTCAAATCAAAATGATGCAATTAATCAGCCTTATTATCTAAAGGTAACAAGATCTTAATCCTGAATTGCTTGATAACTAAATATTCGGCTTGGTCCACAAATATTTATAAATATTTTATGTGTGTTTTTCGATATTAGTGCTTAAAAAGCTCATTTAATTTGCGACACTCCTTTTAAAGAAGTTTATATATCATTTTAGACATGGAATGTAGCAAAATTACAAAACAAATAATATATTTAAGCCTTCAAAAATATTATTTACACTTAAAAAAAAGAATAGAGAAATCATGAAATAAAAAAATTAATAATCACCAACCTGTTTACGAAGTGAATCATTAGAGGCTTCTTATGAAGAATGTGGCCTTGCAGGCCCTGCCTCACCTTCATTGCGCCCTTGATTTCTTTAAAGTGGACAAAGGCTTAGTGATGAGAGGGGAATGAGTTAATGCCGATCACTTCTCCATGAGCGGCAAATGGAGATTTTAACTCAAAATCTACCACTTTTGGTGATAAATTGATGATCCATAAGTTATTGGATGGATGAATCGTTAGCTGCAAATATTTTACGACTGCATTGTGGTTCTATATACCTTCTACTGCTAATTTTACAGGTGGTGCCATTAAACGGGCCAGGTACAGAGAACAAGATAAATGATGGGTTGTAGGAGGTTCCCATGTGAATGAAAAGTTGAATAGGAAGAGATTTGTGGTGCAATTGGGATATGGTGGAGCGAGGGTTTGTAATTAAGTGGCTGGGCAGGTGGTTACCATAATATTTTGTTGGATTGTTTTGAATTTAATGGAATTTGGTGGCTCCTGGTTGTACTCTGTATTATTTGAAATCATAAAATTATTTATTAATTTCATGTTATTAATATGATGAAGTTTATGTCCTCACTTTATGATTGTATTATGATAATTTTATTACTCTTTCTATTAACATTATTACTCTTTTGTGTTATATATTGCAGGAGTTGACCAATTTTATACAATTTACTTCTTAAAATTCTTCATTGTTTTATTGATTTTCTTCAACTTGCTACTGAAAAATCCTCCTAAAATCTCTTATTACAGCCAACATCATGTTAAATTTTTAAATTCTTTACTAACTTCTAAACCTTCGGTCAACAATATCCTCAAATTTACACCAGCACATAACTTGCACGTGCTAATTTTGGACAAATCTGAAATTTTCTATTGAAATATGTTAGCAAATCGCAAAATTTACTTAGTTAATAGATCAAATTGTAAGTTTCACTTTTTGAATGTTCAATAGAGCCTTTATAATATTATACTCAAAATGTCTAAAGGTAACACGATCTTAAGAATTACTTGATAACTAAATATTCAACTTGGTCCATAAATATTTGTAAATATTCTCTTCAAAAGATAAATATTTGTAAAAGTATTCTATGTGTTTTTTTTAGATATTAGTGCTTAATAATCTCATTGATATGCAACTTTTCTTGTATAGAAGTATATGTGTCATTTCAGACATGAAAAAGTAGAAAATTGAACTGTTAGTATGTTAGAATTTCATATGATTAAGAAAAGCACTCCCCCATAATGTATGATTAGCTACAAGTCCTTTTTCTTTTTTTAATCAGTGCTTAAACCATTAAGAGATAAATCTGGTAGTTATAAACAGATTCAAGTTGTTCAATCAAAGTTAGCATTTCAATAGGTGCATCATATTTTAGAAAATATTGCACGCACTATAAAAAATAGAACATCGAACTACATCATTCTTCAGTAATCATTCTTCTTACCCTGTTAGTTTCAAAAAATTGAAAATAGAATCTATAGAAAAACAACGGCTCCTAGTTCTTTGAGCATGTCGAACCACCAAATAACTATCTTAGATTTAACAACTAAATTTAGCAGCATTCAACTAATTACTATGAAATCATAGCTTCTATTTCGACTAACAATCCAAAACTGAACACTCTATCAAGTCATTTACGTTCTTATTGTAATTGAAAGGAGAAAAACGAAAGAAGTAATAGCTTGGCATGTGTAGTTGTATCCTGATTTGTTGGAAATAATGGTGATGGCCATGAAAGTGTAGCAACAGTCTAGCATTTCTGGAATCCAGGCTCAAGAAAGAGGAAGACACGTTATCCATACAACACGCTTTTATAAGTGAAAATGCACTTTCTTATGCATATGTATTTTTTATGTGTCCAGCTGTTAATTGTTAAGTTTGACAGTTGTCCTAGTTGGTTGGGGTTCGAGGTGCATAGTGGGCTGGGTCGGTTCAAAATCGAGATGAACCAGCCTGAAAAACTCCACCCTAAGACCGGCTCGCTACTATTCATGGTCTGTCCTAGGGCAGTCTTGGAGCTCGAAGTGTGCCCCAATTGTGTCCATTTTTAAACCCAAGTTCAGTCCATGGACCTGCCCAGTTGATGCCTGAACCAAGCCCAAACCATCTGGCATTAGGTACGTATGTGTTTGTTTTATTTTTTTATGATATTAAAGTGTTCTTATACAGAATTACTTAAATTTATAATTATCTTATGAAATAAATAAATAATAAATTTAATCACATAAAAATTTATATATAGAAAAATAATTAAGAATATATAATCTTATTAAAAAAAGGCCCAACAAGCCCGGTCCAAGGCCAGGTGGTCCCGAGCCACTGGGTTGGGCACCCAAGTATTGATTCCTGGGACCAGCCAAGGACCAGCATGGTCCCAAGTAGGCCTAGGCCAAACCAACCCACTTTTTAATTGGTTCAATCCGGTCTTGGGTTGGTTTAGCCAAGCCTGGCCTATTGTGCATCTTGAGTTGGGGTTAGTTAGGTTTTTAGTTGATTATTCCTTTTTACGCGCTGTTTTTGGACCTATTTTTAAAGACGAGCTTCCTTGAGCTCACTACTGAGAATAATTGAATACAATCAATACACAGGAATTTTTGCTCATAACATTCCGTGGCTTCAATAAATTTTTTCTCTACAATTACAGTTTTCAACATGGAATCAGAGCCTTCTTTTGAAGGTCTCTACATACTTCTCTCATCAATGTACAAATTATGTTCGATTATATTCCTCAATGGCGCCTAGAGGTTCAGAGGCAGTGGAAGGGAATGTTGTGGAGACTCAGACTGCTCCGATGAATCAAAGTGCACTTGTAAACCAAACAATGGTAGATATGACTCTTACTGAAAACACCGAAAAATGCGAGTGGATCGGCCCAAGAATGCGCAAGCGGAAGCGATAATGCGGAAATTCGGAATTAAAAACGAAACATAATAAAACCATAATTCCAAGGGGTGTACCCTTGGAGTTTCCGAGGATTCGATATAGTTAATCACAATACCAATAAAGTTAAATGGGGCTAATGGTAAAAGAAAAAAAAAGGAGAGGCACATAAATCATAAATCAAAAAGTTACCTCTTTGATTTTGATTTACTTCGAACCTCTTTCGTTTGGTTTGTTCACGCAATGCTTCAACGTAGAGGCCCTCTAAAGTTATGTCCATACCACACCAGAACTGGGATCCCTCAACTCAATTTTCTAGAAAAGAAATTGGAAAAAAAAAATAGCAAGTGTGTAGTGGATGTATTAGAATGTGTCTAGGTTCATCCTATCGTCCATAAGGTAATAAACTCCAATATTTCAAATAAAGCATGACTAACATAGCATTTTTCAAAAGCGAATTTGTTAGTCAATAATTTTCTTTTTTAAGATTTTCCACCAACTTAGCTATGGGCTTGCATTGGCCGATTTTATTAAATAAAATACAAGGCCCAATAATTCTAATTGAATCTAATTTAATTAAACTCAACTTAATTAAGTCCATCATATATTTAATCTAATTAAATATATGAGTCCAATAAACTTTTATTAATTAATAAGTCTAATGTATTAAACAATAAGGGCAAGCCCAATATAAATTAATCTTATTAATTTATTCTTGGGCTCCTCCATCCAATGGACTCCTCTCATTAATAAGTAATTCAATTACTTATGGAATTAATTTCTAATTAATTCGTCGTCCCTTCTCAGTGATTTGTGCGTGACTCTTTAGGTTCACCTTTCAGCTAGACTTTGGCTGGTGTTAGACAATATTATTAATTAAATCTAATTTAATTAGTAATTCTCGATCAACCCTTCATCAAGAAAGCCCATCACCATGGGTGCCCGTCTAGCAACCGTCCATGGCACTAGAGACTAGGCGAATATCCATATGAACTTTTAGACTCTCGAGTCCATACGGGTACGGTCCTTCTATCTACTATCGGCCGGCCTTAGTCTAGGGCATTGAATTGGGCGTCGGTTCCCATCCTCGACTAGGCGTTTATGCTTAATACTTGAGATCGCGTTATGCCAAATTGCTCAACATAGGAATCTCTTTTCCCTTTCCGATGAATTAATAGCCACAATTTTATAGAGCGTAAACGCATTTCCAAGTGCATCGGAGATACCTCTGTCACGTTTTGACAGGGGACGAATCATCTTTTTGGAACTCACCGTTCTCGCTACATGCTTTGACTGTACTGGACAAGGCTTATGATGACCATGTTTAGGACGATCACCTCTCGCACAAATCCAAGATACAGTCATTGCATGCACGTGACTGTGTAATTCCTCAAGTCTAAGGACTACTCCTGTACTATCGAAGCCGGGGATTCGAGTCATACCGACCAAGGATCCGAGGCTTCCATATGACCATCCCCGTGAGTCAGTTCAGTCGATTCGACACCTAGCCAATCGACCCATTAAGATTGCATAGACGTCCCACATCTTTTGCCGATGAAACATGACACTCATCAAATCAATGCGACTCTTAGTGCAAGTCTTCATAGAACACTCACTGCCCATTCTCGAGATCCTCGACTTTGAACATTTCAGACCCAACCCTAGACAGTTAGTTTCATGACCGCCATCTAATGCGCAGTCAAACTATTGTACGATTGTTAAAGTGGTCTATGGCCTTTGTTGTGATGTTTGAAAGAAATGCAAACAAATGTGTAATGAGCACAACAAATGAAATGTCAATTGTGAATACTCATTTTATTCACTGTATAGTGTTATATAAAATTGAGTTACTGGCAGAATAGGTTGCAAGTATGCTAATCTAATTTTCTTTCAGGTCACATATTCTAACAATTACAGCTTTATTCATCCGACCATCCTACCTGGATAGCAGCTCTTGCTGCGAAAATGAAGCTGAAATTTATATATATGGAAGCTTGGTCAAAACTGCTGAAGTTTCAGAGGAGTTTAAGAAATGGAATTGTATTCATTCCATGTTGACAACTTGGATCCTAAATTCTATTTCAAAGGATATACTTGAGGCATTCATGTATGTGAGTTCAACAAGGGATTTATGGATGGAATTAGAAGCTCGATATGGAGAGAGCAATGGTCCATCAATCTATCAATTACAACATGAGATCAGATTCATCGTGCAAGGAAATATGTCGGTGACAAATTACTATACCAAATTAAAGAAATTGTGGGATAAGTTGGCCTGCTTGGCACCAACTCCTAGATGCGCAATTGTTGGACACTACAACTTGTTATGGAAATAAATCTAATAAACTTTCATTAGTTCATTTTAGTTGTAACTCCAGCCTATCTTAGGTAATATCATGTAATAATGATGTTTGGTATAACGGACAAGGCCATTTGTCCAAGAACTCAATGAAGCATATTTCTTCTACTACCCTGGTCTCACAGGTTAGTTCTTACCTGTGGACGACATGCACGTAGCGACGATGGAGCGCAACCTTGGGCACGAGTAGAAGCTAATGTGCGGAGCAGATTGCTTTGATGTGCGGAGCAAAGTGCTTTATTTTTGGAGATGCTGAAAAAAGTGCACTCCTCGGCCCTTTGAGTGTTCTACTCTTGGAACAAAAAATTATTTTCTTAAGCCTATTATAAGGGGGATATGATACGGTGAGCCACAGCCGGTCCTCCCCGTGCACGACGGCGGTACATGAGAAGACATCTGCACTAAATGAGTATCTCTTGGGGGCATGATGGGGGCCTTCAAAAGCCGGCTCTAGGAAGCTCGTGAGCGGAGCGCTAGAGTATCCGAAGGGCTTGGAAACCTGACGGGCAGCGTAGGGCCAGGATGGCCTACGTTGGGCACCGAGACTGCCGAGAGGCTCCGTGTGTTGTGCAAGGTTGCCCCGCGGGCTGCGGGATATCTGGGGCAACACATCTCGTGCGAATGGGTGATCGGGGCAAGCATTCAAAGACCTCGTGATCCAACTCATGGAATGCGCTACTGAGTTCTAGCCGTCCATGGGGGTCCGTTGGCCATATTGTGAAGCCAAAGCCGAAAGGCAAGAAGGCATGTCGGGCATAGCCGTGTGGGAGAACGGCAAGGTGTCGGCATATCAGTTGGGCCTCGGACTTATGATGTTGTTCTACTTGGGCGAGGCATGGAAGGCGGCCATCTGTTGTGGTGATGGACGACGACGAAGGCGAACGCCAAGGATGTATCGAGTGAGTTTGGGCATGAGATGGGCATTGCGGGCGCAATGCCGAGGCAGAGTGAGGATGCTCCTTGCCATTGAGCAATGCGTCGATAGGTTCCAAGATTTTGTGCGAGATGCAAAGGCACAGGTGCCGAGAGCCTCAGCGAGCACACGGACTGTCGCGATACTCTGATGTGTGCGAAGGCCGGACGAAGGTTGGGTGTCACCTTTGGGGCCGCACAGGCGAAAAATATATGAGAATTACATTCCGCTGCATTTAAGACAAGCACGCCTATGACACCTGGTCTCTACTTCTTACAATGTCATTTATAATATCTGTCCCTTAGCTAAACTACATAGATTAGCATTTCATTCTAGCAACATTCACTCCAACTCCATCTTTGATCTTATCCATGTCGATATTTGGGGACCTTATAGTTATCACAGAATCTCTTGGTGTCAATTTGTTCTCACTATTGTTGATAATTTTAGTAGAGCAACTTGGACATTTCTAATGAGACACGAGACTCTATATCCTACAAAAATTTTGCATCTTGTTCAGACACAATTTGACAAGAGAATAAAGTGTGTGAGATCAGATAATGGCTGGAATTTCTGAACGAGCAATGTCAAAATTCTTTCATATCCCCGGGATCATTCATCAAAAGAGTTTCACGTACACACCACAACAAAATGGAGTAGTGGACCGTAAGCATAGGCATCTTCTAGAGGTTGCAAGATCCATTATGTTTCAGGTTTTACTTCCTAGGAAATTTTTGGGTGATGCCATTCTTTCAACTACTTATCTCATAAATAAGTTCCACTCTCCTCTTCCTAATTGTAAAACACCATTTCACATTCTATACAACAAGCCAACCTCGTATGAACACCTTAAAACATTTAGTTGTCTTTATTTTGTTTTCAATAAATCCAAATTTGATAGACTTGCCTCTAAATGTATCTTCCTGGGTTACCCCCTTGTCAGAAAGCCTATAAAGTCTATGATCTCGAATCTTACCACACATTTGGGTCTTGCTATGTTAAATTCCATGAATATGTGTTTCCTTCTGCTCATGTTACTCCTACTCATGCACACTGTGCATTGTCAAAGATTCCACTTACCGCAAATGCTGTTGACCCCATAC
Source organism: Sesamum indicum (assembly GCF_026168435.1). NCBI lineage: Eukaryota > Viridiplantae > Streptophyta > Magnoliopsida > Lamiales > Pedaliaceae > Sesamum > Sesamum indicum. Next base: position 4,475,892 of record NC_142660.1, on the reverse strand, counting down.
CTCCGACAAATTTATCCCCACCTAAACCATCTCTCCTACCTTCTTCCCATTCTGATTCTACTACTGTCCCTTACACACAACCTAGAAGGCCACAGAGAGACCATCAGCAACTATCTTTGCTTTATGACTTTGTATGTCATATAGATGATCGTGCCTCTACACCAACTCTCAGAAACTTTACCCCTACGTCCTTGAAATTTATGGCATCACTATCTGTTTTACAGGAACCATGGACTTATAAGCAGGCTTCTATTAGTATCCCTTGGGTGAATGCTATGAACCAAATGCTTATAGCCTTTGAGAACAATGACATGGACGTTGGTCCTTTGCCTAAAGGGAAAGAAGATGATTGGTTGTGAGTGGGTTTTGAAGTTCAATTCAAATATGATTATTCTGTTGATCGATACAAAGCTCGACTAGTGGCCAAGGGCTACACCCAGATTGATTAGACTTTCGATGGCTCATCACCAGATTGTTATAAATAACGACTTTCTTCATGGTCATTTGCAAGAAGAAATTTATATGACCGCTCCTAAAGGTTATGTTGTTGATCCAGGCCATGTTTGCCGCCTGAAACGCTACAATCGACTTGTCTATTTAGTTTTCATCCTTTTACCCACGACTATTGTCTTTTCATCAAATGTGTCGACTGATGATTGCATTGGTATTTCGGTTTATGTCGATGATTTTCTCGTTATGGTCCCTACAGAAGAATTGATCTCTTAGGTTAAGGTCTATCTTGATGATATTTTTACTATCATTGATTTAGGAATTTCCTTGGGCTCCAAATTGTGGGATCTGCTCACGGCACCTACTTTATGGTATACAAGTATATTTTGGATATTATTATTGATTGTGGGCTTCAACAGGCACTTTCCGTCGCTACTCCTTTACCGCAGGGCATGAAATTAAATTCTCATACTAATGCTTACTTGAATGGTCCTAAACCTTATCCCCGTTTAGTGAGGCTTTTGCTCTACTTCAGTTTCACATGCCCTGATATTTCACACGGCATTCAACAACTTAACCAATTCCTTCAAAATTCATGTGAAGCTCACTGGAACGCGGTGCTGCATGTGGTTTGCTATTTCAAAGGGTCTCCTACAAAAGACCTTCTCTTTCCTTCCTATCTTGTAACCTACTGTGTTGCGGATTGGCATTCTTCTGTGGATTCGCACCGTTCTCTAACTAGGTTTTGTATTTTTCTTGATGATACCCTTGTATCCTGGAAAACGAAGAAGCAGTGTACAGTTTCTCGATCATCTGCTGAGCCCGAATATCATAGCATGGGGCTACTATTTGTGAATTCAAGTGGATCTCTTATGTCCTTTGTGATTTTGGGACTGTTTTCCTACGCCCATTCCTTTGCATTGCGATAATCCGACAGCCTTATATATCATGGCCAATAAATGTCTGATGAACGAACCAAGCACTTGGACATTGATGGTCACATTGTCCGTGATTTTTACAAAGAAGGGTTTCCTTGGTCTTTTTGTTCGTAGTTGCAAACAACTTGCTGACATGTTTACCAAAATTATTTTGGGAGCTACCTTCGATTCTTTGTTGTGAATGTATGGTTTGAACTCCGGTGATCGACGCTCAACTTTTGGGGAGGATGTTGGAAATAATGGTGATGGCCATGAAAGTGCAACTACAGTCTAGCATCTCCAGGATCCAGGCTGAAGAAAGAGGAAGACGCGCTATCCATACAACATGTTTTTATATATGAAAATGCATTTCTCGTGCATAGATATTTTTTATGTCTAGCTGTTAATTTTGACAGGTGTTCAAGTTGGTTGGGGTTAGTTAGGTTTTTAGCTAGTTATTCATTTTTCTTGCTGCTTTTGGACCTGAACTTACAAAGAAGCTCCCTTGAGTTAACTTTTGAGTAGTGATGGCAACGGGGCAGGTCTGGTGCGGGTTTACCGGGACCCGGACCTTCCCCTCTTCATAAACCCCGAACCCGTACCTTGCCTTGCCTGGCAAAACCCCGAACCCACCCCATCCCCTTAAAAGCCCAACCCCGCCAAACCCGTCCCGCAAACCCATCCTATTTCGCCTGATTTCCATTTTTTATTATTTAAATAAATAATATCAATTTCTATTTAGTAATTTAACATAGATTTTGTTTATCTAAAATGAATTATATAATACAATGAATATATTCAATGAATATTTTATTTTTTCAATAAGTAATATTAATTTATATTTAAACAAAACATTTATCTAATTTTTTAATTTCACCGATAAGTAATCTCCGATTTTAATTAACATAGTTTTAACTAAAATGTATTATATAATACAAATAGTACATTCAACCAATGTTTTCTATAAGTAATACTAAATATTATTGTAAAGTTAGGTAATCTAACATAACTTTTTTTTCTAAAATAAATTATATAATACAAATTACACATCCAACTATTTTTACTTTTGGTATTTTGCATATAGAGTTGGATATATGCAAAATGATTTATAAATTTACCCATAACATCATAATTTTCTATTAATAATGTATCAGATATGAATATATAAATAATAAAAAAATTTAAAAAATAGACCAGGGTGGGTTCAAAATGGATCCGATACAAAATCCATAACCAATGCACTCATGGATCTGCTATTGGACGCTGGTTCAGAAAACTTTTTATTAATAAAAAATATTCTTGTTCTTATTTGATAAATATTTTTATTCGTTAGGTTTTTAAATTTTTTATATACTAAAATTATATTAGTATAATATTATTTGCATATTTTCTAAATACAAAATAAAGAGAAGGGTTATTCAGTAAACTTACAAAAAATATTCTTTTATTCTCAATCTGTTTTTCTAGTACCGAACAAGTATAGATATGTGAAATTTACTCCACTTCCAATTATACCAAACAACTTGAAGAAAAACTATTATTATTTTCTTTCCCTTCCCCTTTTTACTTTCATTTTTCTCTCATTTGAACCAAACAAACCCTTAGTTAACAATAAATCATGTGAAAAAACTTGCAAAAGTCTTAAATGTTGGGCATATGCCTCTAACATGTTGTTTTGAAGTCAAAGCAGACTAATCATGGGTATTTTATGGAGTTTTCTTTGAAAAATATGATTTGAAGCTTGAATTTCTTGAAATACTGCTATCGTAAAAAGACACACCATCGGTGTACTATAAAAAATGGAGAATTTCAGATGAGCATTTACGGGGTTAAATAGATGAGTTATAGAGCATGAGATCAACCATAAAAATTATAAATCACAAAAAAATAGATAAATTAAAAACAAAAGCAGAATGGAGTGCATGCGAACTACACACACTACTACACTTAAAACTACACACTCTTCACACGGAATTCACGTTGACGCCGTGGCCGACGAGGATGAAGACGATATGGTGGCGGGGATAGACGAAGGCCAGTTGGGGAATGTTGTTGACGAACATGGAGGGCAGGCGAGCAGCAACAACGCTGCAGCGATTAATGACAGATTGGACGGGGAAGATGCGTTGGCGATTAATCAGTTTCCCATGGAGTTTCAGTTTGCAGATTTTATTGTTTTGTTCAATAGAGTAATCGATAAAAGGGATGATGGATCTGTTCATGCATTGAATGATCTCCACCAGTGTTGGACAGTGAAATATAGAGAAGGTGATAGGAATTCGCAGGAGCTGCTGTTTTTCCGTTTGGTACGCTTGACGGCTGAACAGGCGGCGGAGCAACGTCCTTGCTTGGCGCCGTTGTTTCAGATCTCTAAAAATAGGGCTGCTGCAGATTTGAATCTGAGGGTCTCTATGGTGCTGCTAGCGGCGCGAGATGAAGTTGCCATGGGTGCGCAGGCAATTAGTCCTAGCCTACATCGGATACAGAACATTGGAGAAGATAATGATGATGATCCCTGCTGCGAATACTGCAGCCACTAAACAGATCGCGCCGGCGACTGGACAGGCTGAAACTGCTAAATCCGCCGCTGCAGCAGCTTCGGCTTTTAAAGTAACGCTACCGGAACTGCGTACTGCCTACGCTATTTCTGTTGATGCTGCACCAGTGCATGTGACTGGAGCTGCCACATCACAATTACAGACATCTTCGCCCACCGGAATCTTTGTCGGTGAACTTCATGAATTATTACGATAAAATTGCCAATATTTTCAATAATTCATCTCGAAAAATATTGACTTATGTTCCACCAATGATACAAAATGGCGAAATTACTGTACGACCCACGTTGGATATGGTTCGAGATGGTTTACGTTGCTGGATTGCGATAGCAGTGGGTTATGTTTTTTGGGCAAAAGACCGTATTTTCATCACCTAAAGGACTACGTCAAATCTATTTGGCCATTGTTAACAGAAGTCACGACCACAGCAAATGAATTTTTCTTCTTCATTTTCAAAACTACAGTGGCAATGGAAGAAGTTATAGAGGGCGGACCATAGTTGTTCCAAGGACAACCAATCGTGTTGCAGAAATGGGAGCTGGGCATGGTCCTACGTAAGCTAAAACATACCCAAGTCCCAATTTGGGTTAAACATCGACACTTGCTAGTTAAATTATGGACTAAAGATTGCTTGAGTATGGTGGCAAGTGGCATTGGACGACCTCTTTATCCGGATGGGATCACACGCACATGCACGAGGCTAGATTTCGCTTGTGTATGTGTCATGCTTGACATCAATGCCAAACTCCCGAAGCATTTGGTTATTATGTCGCTAATAGAGAAAGGTGGGAAAATTGCATGCAAGGTTGATGTAGAATACGAGTGGCTGCCCCCTAAATGTCCCACTTGCATGAGCCTCGGACATGCCACGGATGATTGCCCTTCCATGAAAGCACCGAAACTGCCGGTCAATGTTTATGTGCAAAAGGCACGAGTGCAGCCGCCCATAGCTGAATCGGGTAAGGCTGTCGAGAAAGACAAGAATAACTCATGTCGAGATATTAATCAGGAGTCTATTGTATCTGAGACTCCGAGTACCCCTGTCGCACAAGGAGTCAACGAAGGAAGGAACAAGGGTAAGGAGTTAGCCATCTTTAATACTTTTGATGCACTTAACTCCCTTGATGATGCAAATGATACCATTCGGTGTCCTAACATAAGCAGCCCCGCCACGGGTGATCCATGTTAAACGCTGCTATGTGGAACGTGCGTGGCCTGAACAAAAGGGACCATCAGCTGGCACTGAAAGACATAGTAACTGAGTACAGGTTATAATTTATTGGCCTTCTTGAAATGCGTGTATGAAATACTAATATTGCTCATATACAATCTTTCTTACTGCCTCAATGGAAGTAGTTTGTTGATCCTATGTCTATTGGGAATCGTATATGGATTGCATGAGATGATACTAATCTTGATGTTAATGTGATAGAGTTGGGTGATCAATTTGTACATTCTCGTGTAACTGTTAGAGCACTCCAAAAGAATGTGATTATTACTCTTATGTATGGTGCCAATGAAATTGCTGAGTGGCGTGAGTTATGGCGCTCATTGGGGATGCTTGCGGGTCAGTGTGTGGATGACCCGTGGATAGTAGGAGGTGATCTTAATGTTGTTCGTGACCTCAGTGAGGTGTGCGGTAATTTTGGTGATATCAGATTGGCGATGGATGAATTTAATGCATGCATACAGGATATTGCTACAAATGCCCATGCAGGGTGAATGGTACACGTGGCATAACCGGAGTTCGAATCCGCGAATTTTATGGAAGCGTTTGGATCGGATGCTGATAAATGACACATGGCTTGAGCGTTTTCCTAACTCATACTATTCAAGTCTCACCCCATGCACCTCGGATCATTCACCACTGTCGCTATATGGGGATCGACAACAACAACTGGGAGGTATGTTCAGATTTGATGATTATCTTACTCTTTCACCAGATTTTGTTCCCTGTGTGCAGAATGTCTGGCAACACGACATTGTTTGAGTGCCTATGTACGCGATTACGCGGAAACTAAAAGCTTTAAAGCCAGTATTCTGACAGCAACGGTACAGTAAAGGAGATCTTTCGGAGAATGTACGCTTGGCTAAAGGATTGCTTGAGAAAGCACAGATCTTGGTTAGGTTTGATAGACAGAATGACCTCTTTCTATTCCTGGAACACTTTTGTCATTTGGTATACACCAAGGCGGCAAAAATAGAAAAAATCATGTTACAGCAATGAGATAAGATGCAATGGGATGAAGGATGGAAATCAATGCTCACGAGTCTTCTTTTGCAAGATAGCTCAACGACGTGCCACTAAGAGAATCTTGCAAATAAATTATGAATATGGGACCACCTACTTAGAGACAGGAGTGGTTATTCATGAATTTGTGACCTTCTATCAGGCTCTGTTAAGCAGAGAAAGACGGAGGTAGGTGATTGATATCCAGTATCTGAGGCCATGGGCTAGACATGTCCTTAATGAGGAGGAAGGGCTTCAACTCCTTACACCTGTCACTGCAGTTGACGTTGTTGAAGATAAAGCATCTAGACCTGATGGGTTCTCATCGGGTTTTTATAGAGCTGCCTGGCCAATCGTGGGTCCAGAGGTTACAAAAGCAATCTTGGAGTTCTTTACCACGGAAAAACTGCTGAAGCAAATCATCACCACACTTCTAGCAGTTATCCCTAAGGCACATGCCCATATGATGGTCACAGATTTTCACCCTATTTCGTGTTGTAATATTTTATATAAGATTATTGCCTAACTTATTGTGCAAAAGTTGAGTATGGTGTTGGATAAGTTGATAAGCCCTTGTCAGGCTGCCTTCATTCCTGGTCGTAGTATTGGAGACAATATACTATTAGCACAGGAACTATTTACAGGCTACAATTAGGCGCACCTACCTCCTAGATGTGCACTGAAAGTAAATATCCGAAAAGCTTATGACACGGTAGAAAAAGCTTATGACACGGTAGAATGGAATTTTCTACTTGTAGTGTTACACCTGTTTGGATTCCCGACTACGTTCATTAGGTGGATAGAGGAGTGTGTCACGACACCCTCATTTTCCGTCAGGTTGAATGGGAAACCTCAGGGTTTCTTTACGGAATCGAGAGGGTTACGGCAGGAGGACCCTATATCACTTTATCTGTTCGTTCTCGTAATGGAGGTTCTGCATTTGATTCTTCTGTAGATGATTGATCATGACATGCATTTTTCTTTTTATTCGAAATGTGAGCCTTCTCGATTATTTCAACTTGGATTTGCAGATGATCTATTGCTGCTCTACAAAGCTGATATGGACTCTATAGAGGTCTTTAAGAAGGGGTTGGACCTATTCGCCTCTTGGTCAGATCTCTGGCTTAATTTGCATAAGAGTCATCTTATCATCTTTCGATCTGCACAAGGGATACGAAAGCAGCTGTTAGTGATGCTCGACTTCCAAGAAGGGTACCTTCCGATGAGGTACTTGGGACTTCCTCTACTTTCATCCAGATTATCGTTAATAGACTTCCAGTCTTTATTATTGAAAATTGATCAACGCATTAAAGGTTGGGAAGGAATGAGATTAACATATGATGGGAAGGTACAGATTATTAAATCTGTCCTTATGGCGTTAAGTATATATTGGGCTTCTATGTTTATCCTACCTAAAGGTGTTATAAGGGATATTGAGAAGCGTCTGAGAGCTATTCTGTGGAAGGGCACAACGACCAGTGTATATGCCAAAGTAGCATGGAGGGATGTCTATAGACCGGCGTCGGAGAGGGGACAGGGCCTAAGGGACATTGCTACTTTAAACCGTGCCTTGATGAGCAAGAAGTTGTGTAATGTTATTCGATGTGATAGAACATCAATATGGGTAGAATGGTTATATAACGGGCGGCTACGTGATAAATCTGTATGGACGGTCACTGACAATGGGGGTTCGTTGGGCTGGAGGAAACTCCTTCGTTTATGCCCCTTGCTTCGATCGATGGTGCACTATCAGATTGGTGATGGGAATTCATTTTATCTGTGGCATGATCCATTGCATCACCTTGGTCCCCTTATTGAGAGATTCCCACGGGGTCCACGTCTGCTTGGGCTTGGGACAGCGGACAAGCTCAGCAGTATTATTATGGAGGGGCAATGACATTTGCCTCTCATTACGGACATTGAGTGCTTGGAGATTTTTCATGCATTGCTAATAATTCATGGCGAGATAGATTGCATTATTTGGCGATGCGAGATGGGACGACCCACAGTTGCATCTCTTTACAGGCTATTGGACCCACCAGGACCCAAGGTAGGTTGGTCTTTCATACTCTCGAGTTTCCTAAAGATCCTCAGGTATAATTTCATCCTATGGCTTGCGATTTTGGGGAAACTATCCACAGCTGATAAGCCATGGCTATCATACCTAGGCGCCTGTATATTATGTGATGAGAGCACAATAGAGACAAATACTCATCTATCCTTTCGATGTTGTTATGCCAGAAGAAATCTGACAGTGATTCGGCGGCTTGTTCGATTTGAATGGCCTAATAGAGAGTGGCCACGAGATGTTGAGTGGGCTGCAAGGAAATGGAGAGGAAAACATATCATTAACTTGGCTTATCATGCACTCCTTGTTGCTTGGAGTTACCACATTTGGAGGGACCGAAATTTGAGACGCTTTGAGCATACGGAGTGACCACCGTGCATCATAGCCACCATCATTGTGAAAGATATTAGACAGAGGATTATCAGTGTTAATTTATCTTGTTCTGTTAGTTCATGTGCATTATATAGATTATGGCGTATCGCTTGGCCTTTCGAGGGTGAAACCACCAATTGAGCACTGTTGTACTATACGATCTTATTTTATTAATAAAACTTATATTTACCAAAAAACAAAAATAGATAAATTCCTACATAGATCTAAAAGATTATATATTTGGTCTAAACCTATTACAAGAACACGTGTTTTGATATTTTTTCCCAATTAGGTGGAATAATTAAGGCTTAAGTTATTTTTATTAATAATAGTTTAACAAATATATAAAGCATTAAGTTCTTTCCCACTCACATATTCAGATTTTCTAAATATATAAAGCATTAGTTTCACATTAAACTAACGACTACATAGAGTGTATTTATCCTTAGTTTTTGCTACATTAAAGGAAAAATAATGAAAGAAGTGAAAGCGGAAATTAAATTGAATTTAAAATCCAATTCAGAGAGCATACTTCTTGATTTTTCGGGCATTCGATACTTAAAAACACAAATAATAAATAAAAATATGCATAAATGATTTTTGTGGCTTAAGACAGAACGAAAAAACTAATAAAAATCTAACCACGAAATTGTACCACTTTGATTTTATCGTAATCTGCTTTGCTCGTTGTTCCTTCTCCGGATCTGCGTTCATGCAAAGATCAACTTAGACCTCCTTTTCCTTCATCGACATCACACGTCGGAAGCATAATTTTCAATACCACTGTTAGATGAGTTGAGATTTTACAGTAGAAACTATTTTTATTGAACAAAATGGATTCGATTCTCACTCTCAAATTAGTGAATCAAATTTAATTAATTTTTTCTTGAAACTTGTTCAAGAAGAACTTGATGGAGAAGGGAAGAGAGAGTAGTGGATGGATTGTGAGAGATGTCGAGTAGAGAGAAAAAGCTAATTTTTCAAAACACTCAGATGAGAGATGTTGGGAAAAATAATACACTTGGTGTGTTATACGTCATCATGGCCGAGTGGGGTCTGTAGAGGAGGAGTCTCAACTCCTATTTTGACCTAGTCACTCTCAAAATCGGTTAGGACTTTATTTAGGTGGATCGAGTTTGGTTTAATTCATTAACTAAATCAATTCAAGCCCAGCAAAGGTCCATCTGATTTTTAAATTGACCTAATTAATTTTGAAGGCCCAATAGGAGTCGGATAAATTTATTTAATCCAATTAAATAAACTAAAGTTCAAGTCCAATATTTAATTAATATAATTAACTACTTGAGTTAAGCTCAATTAAATTAATCAAACAAATTAAATTGTGCTAAGCCCCAACTTTTTTTGAGGGAAAAAGCGGTTGGAATATATATTTCTAGCAAAAACAAAGTTAGTACTAGGCAACAAGACAAGCAATAAAACCAGAAAAAGGATGTCAATAATACTAAAGCCCTAGTTAACAATCCAAGCTGCTAAGCCCAAATTTAATTAATTCAATTAATTAAATTCTGACAACACTTCTCAAGACATATAAAAACCAAATTAAAGACACAATCATCTTTTATCAAGCCCAAGATTTATAATTTGCGATTTGATTCATTAATTATGTAAATTTTATGATTTGAGGATACATTTTGCCAAAAATTTGAACACTAGTTGAAAACTACATGTGCAAGTCACGAATATATCCTCAAATTTACATCAACACACAAATTGCATGTGCTAATTTTCGTCAAATTTAGAAATTTCGAGCAAAAAATGTGTTATAAAATCGCAAAACTTTTACGAAGATAATACATCAAATTATAAGTTTCATTTTTTTAAGGTCCAAAACGCCAATTACCTCTAATTATAGGACAAAAAATTTCAAGAGAGCCTTTATAATATGTAATGCAAAATGATGCCATTAATAAACCTTATTATCTGAAGGTAATACGATTTTAATCTAGAATTATTCCTTTTAAAGAAGTTATGTGTCATTCAGACATAAAAAGTAGAAAATTACAGGATCAAAATTATATTTAAACTTTGGAAAACAGTATTTACACAATAGAGAAGTCACAAAATAAAAAAACTAATGAATCATGCACTGGTTTAGCGAAGTTAATCATTAGAGGCTTGCTATGAAGAACATGGTCTTGCACACCCTGCCTCGCCAGCTTCGTGTCCTCGATTTCTTTAAAGTGAACAAAGGCGTAGTGATGCAAGGGGAGTGAGTTAACACTGATCACTTCTCCATGAGCGGCAAACAAAGATTTTAACTCAAAATCTGTCACTTCTGGTGACAAATTGCCAATCACAACTTGTTGGATGGATGAATCTCCAGCTGCAAATCTTAGACGGTCGGATCGTGGTTTTGTGTAGCTTCGGCCGCTGATTTTACATGTGATGCCATTAAACGGGTCAAGTACACAGAACAAGAATAATAATGGACCGACGGAGGTTACCATGTGAATAAAGAGATTTGTGTGCAATGGGGATGTGGTGGAGTGAGGTTTTGTAAGTATATGAGCGGGGTTGTTACTGCAATATTTTGTTGGATTTGTCTGAATTTAATGAAATTTACTGGCTCTTGGTTGTATAGTGCATTATTTGGAAATATGATAACTTTTATCCTGAATTAAATTAAAATTCTAAATTGGTTCTATTACTTAATAATATTTATTAGAGTTGTCCTCTATAAATACTAAGAAAGATTAGTATGGCATTACATTATAGGGTTTAATGCAATTTCCGTCCTATGGTATTGTACCTGAGTAACTTACCCCTCTATGATAAAAAATCAAACTACCTTCCTGTATTTTTTAAAAATAAAGCAATTTATATGTATGTCTAAAAAGGTAAATTATTTCATTTTAAAAAATATAAAGAGGTACTTTGCTATTTCTTTTTACAAGGAATAATTTATTCATTTGCTATAATAATTACAGGAGGTTGCTTTCATTTTTTTCTCATTATTATAAACTTTCTTGTATTTTTAATCTTAAATTGTTGATTTTTGAAGCAATTTTATCTTGAAATTTCTTTAAACACTAAAGTTAATGCTATCATTTTTGCATACTTGTGTTCAATTTTTTTCTTATCATTATATTTTATAAAATCAAACTTTATATCCATATTTTATCATTGTTTATGATAATTTTATTACTCTTTTTACTATTATTATTACTCTTCTTGTTATATATTCAAGAGCCAATCAATTCTATGCGATTTACTGCTTAAAATCTTTCATTGTTTTATTAATTTTATGCAACATGCCGTTGAAAAATCCTCCTAAAAAATCTCTTATTATAGCTAAAATCATGTCAAGTTTTGAATTCCTGACTAAGTTCTAAACTTTCGGTCAACAATGTCTTAGCCTATCACCCATAGGTGAGCTAGGTTTCAAGAATAAGTGTAAGATGATGGGTTCGAATCGCACCAAACAAGTGAGTATTTGACTCACTTTATGTGTTTATTATAATTTATTTTATTATTCTTTGCCATATTAATATATGAATCGAATATCGATATATTATCAAACTAATCAATTTATTAAAATTTATTGATGAAATTATGTGATTACCATATATATATATATAATAGATTCCTCCCAAAAATTTTGAAAAATATGAATTAATTTCCCATCAATTTTTGCGTTGTTTGACAATTTTTAAATTTCACTAATTGATGGATGGGTTCTTCCTTATAAAGAGATTGGTATAATTTTAGTTGTTTGGCATTTGGGTCCATTAAGAATTAGAATTTGCGACTTGGCCCATTAGTTTTGCATATTTCATGATTTGAGGATACATTTTGCCAAAAAGTTAAAAATTAGCTGGAAAAACTCATGTGCAAGTCATGAAAATGTTATCAAATTTATGGTAGCACATGACTTGCACGTGCTAATTTTCGACAAATTTAGAAATTTCTAGTAAAAAACGTGTTAGCAAACCTTTTACAAGAACACGTGTTTTGATATTTTTTCCCAATTAACTGGAATAATTAATGTTTAAGTTATTTCTATTAATAATAGTTTAACAAATATTTAAAGCATTAAGTTCTTTCCCACTCACATATTCAGATTTTCTAAATATATAAAGCATTAGTATATTCGCATTAAACTAACGACTACATAGAGTGTATTTATCCTTAGTTTTTGCTACATTAAAGGAAAAATAATGAAAGCAGTGAAAGCGAAAATTAAATTGAATTTAAATCCAATTAAGAGAGCGTACTTTTTGATATTTCGGGCATTCCATACTTAAAAACACAAATAATAAATAAAAATATGCATAAATGATTTTTGTGGCATAAGGCAGAAAGAAAAAACGAATAAAAATCTAACCACGAAATTATACCATTTTGATTTTGTCCGAATCTGCTTTGCTCGTTGTTCCTTCTCCAGATCTGCGTTCACGCAAAGATCAACTTAGACCTCCTCTTCCTTCATCGGCATCACACGTCGGAAGCATAATTTTCAATACCACTGTTAGATGACTTGAGATCGGGCAGTAGAAACTATTTTTTATTGAACAAAATGGATTCGATTCTCACTCTCAAATTAGTGAATCGAATTTAATTAACTTTTTCTTGAAACTTGTTCAAGAAGAACTTGATGGAGAAGGGAAGAGAGAGTAGTGGATGGATTGTGAGAGATGTAGAGTACAGAGAAAAAGCTAATTTTTCAAAACACTAAGATGAGAGATGTTGGGAAAAATAATATACCCCCCCCCTAGAACCGTATAGGAAGTTTTCTCCTCATACGGCTCGAGAAAAATGATTTGATTCGAAGTTTTGTCTATGTATGCAATTCGAATAAATTAAATGACAAATGGGGCCTATAAAATCAATTAGACTATGATTTCAGTCTTCTTGGTGTGTTATACGTCATCATGGCCGAGTGGGGTCTGTAGAGGAGGAGTCTCAACTCCTCTTTTGACCTAGTCACTCTCAAAATCGGCTAGGACTTTATTTAGGTGGATTGAGTTTGGTTTAATTCAACAACTAAATCAATTCAAGCCCAGCAAAGGTCCATCTGATTTTTAAATTGACCTAATTAATTTTAAGGCCCAATAGGAGTCGAATAAATTTATTTAATCGAATTAAATAAATTAAAGTTCGAGTCCAATATTTAATTAATATAATTAACTACTTGAATTAAGCTCAATTAAATTAATCAAAAAATTAAATTGTGCTAAGCCCCAACTTTTTTTGAGGGAACAAGCGGTTGGAATATATATTGCTAGCAAAAACAAAGTTAGTACTAGGCAAGAAGACAAGCAATAAAACCAGAAAAAGGAACTCAATAATACTAAAGCCCTAGTTAACAATCCAAGCTGCTAAGCCAAAATTTAATTAATTCAATTAAGTAAATTCTTACAACACTTCTCAAAACATATAATAACCAAATTGAAGACACAGTCATCTTTTATCAAGCCCAAGATACAACCATTACATGCAAGTGATTGTTATCGTTCCTCAAGTCTAAGTACCAAATCCAATACTATCGAGGCCGTTGGATGCAAGTCATATGTACCGACCAAGCCATTAAAGGCTTCCCATTAAACGGGTTCAAGTACATGTGGTTACCATTAAACGGGTCAAGTACAGAGAACAAGATAAATGATGGTTCGTCGGAGGTTCTAATGTGAATGGAAAGAGAATAGAAATAGTTAGTCTAATATTTTGTTGAATTTGTCTAAACTTAATGGCATTTGGTGCTCCTAGTTATACTATGTATTATTTGAAAATATTATAACTTTCACCCTGAATTAAATTAAAGTTCTAAATTGGTCCTATTTACTTAATAATATTTATTAGACTTATTCTCTGTAAACACTAAGAAATATTAGTCTAGCTTTACACTAAAGGGTTTAATGCAATTTACCTCAGGTGCTATTGTAATTTGTCAAATTATCCCTTATGAGAAGAAAATCAAATTACGGCCCTAATTTTTTTTTAAATAGAGCAATGTTTACATTCCAGTTTGAAAAGATAAATTACTTCATTTTAAAAAATATAGGGAGGTATTTTGCTATTTTTTTTATAAAGAATAATTTGTTCATTTGCAATTCTATTTACAGTAGGTTGCGTGCATTTTATTTTTCATTATTATATACACTCGTGTGTTATTAATCTTAATTTATTGATTTGTCAAGTAATTTTGTCTTGAGATTTCTTTAGACACTAAAGTTAATACTTTCATTTTTGCGTTACCTTGTGTTCATTTTTTTTTTCTTTTCATTGTATTTTATAAAATCAAACTTTGAAATTTTAAAATTATTTATTAATTTTGTGCTGTTGATATGATAAAGTTTATGTCCTCATTTTATGATTGTATTATGATAATTTTATTACACTTTCTAGTATCAATATAACTCTTATATATTGCAAGACTCAACCAATTTTATGAAATTTACTGCTTAAAATCCTTTATTGTTTGATTGATTTCATGCAATTTGTCCCAGAAAAATCCTCCTAAAATCTCATTATAGCCAAAATCATGTCAAAATTTCAAATTTTGACTAACTTTTAAACTTAATCTATCACTTATAGGCTTCATGAACAAGTGTAGGGTGATGGTTTCAGATCCCATCAGATATGTGAGTAATTGACTCACTTTATATGAGTTTATTATAATCTATTTCAATATTATTCTTTATTATATTCATATATGAATTGAATATCGATATATTGTCTAACTGATGCATTGGCGATCAATTTAGTAAGATATTGATATTATCATATAATTATCATTTCAATATACATACATACATATATATATAAAAACAGTAGATTCACCCAGAAATTTACAAGATAGAATTAATTTCCCTTCAATATTAGCATTGTTTGATAATTTTTAAATTTCACTAATTGATGGATTAAAAATGCTAAATGTATAAATAAAGGATGAAATTTAATGCTAATAATTGTACCAAAAATATAGATTTTTTCTTATAAAGAGATTTTGTGTATGCACTGCCCCGAGGATGGTGATGGCACGAGTGTGGATGGTTGTATGGGTGCGTTGGATACTGTAATTTGGATTTGTTTGAATTTAATTGAGTATGGTGCCCTCCGACAATACTATGGATTATATAAAAACAGATTTTGTACGTGCTAATTTTGGACAAATTTAGAAATTTGTATCAAAATTAATGAAGATAATAGATCAAATAGTAAGTTTCATTTTATGAAGGTCCAAAACACCAAACACCTCTAATTATACGACCAAAAATTTCAATAGAGCCTCTATAATATTCAAATCAAAATGATGCTACCAATCGACCTTATTATCCAAACGCAACACGATCTTAATCTAGAATTACTTGATAACTAAACATTCAGCTTGGTCCATAAATACTTGTAAACATTCTCTGCGTATTTTAAGATATTAGTGCTTTATAATTTTTATTTGACATGAAATATTTATTTTAAAAAAATATATGTGTCATTTAGACACGGAAAGTAGAGAAAAAGTAGGAAAACAATAAAATAAGAAAATCAATAAATTACTAAATGGTTTAACGAAGTTAATCATTAAAGGCTTCCCATGAAGAACGTGGCCTTGCAGACCTTGCCTCGCCAACTTCATGCCCTCGATTTCTTTAAAGTACACAAAGGCGTAGAGATGGAAGGGGAATGAGTTAATGCTGATCACTTCTCTCTGAGCGACAAACAGAGATTTAAACTCACAATCTGTCACTTTTAGTGACAAAATGCCGGTCCACAAGTTGTTGGATGGATGGATCACCCTTTGAAAATCTTTGACGGTGCATCATGGTTCTGTGTAGCTCCAGTCGTTGATTTTATACGTGATGCCATTAAATAGGTCATGTACAGAAAACAAGATAAATGATAGGTCGTCGGAGGTTCCGATGTGACTGAAAATCGAAATAGAAAGAGATTAGTGTGCAATGGGGAGCTGGTGGAGTGAGGTTTTGTAAATATTTAAAAATATCATAACTTTCACTGTGAATTAAATTAAAATTGTAAATTGGTCCTATATGTTACTTATTAAAAACATTCTTGTGTTTCTAATCTAAATTTGTTGATTTTTCAAGCAAATTTCTCTTGCAATTTCTTTTGATACCAAAGTTAATTTTTTTATTTTTGCATTATTTAGTATTCAAATTTTTTCTTGTCACTATATTTTATAAAAACAAACCATGCTAATGACATGATAAGTTTATGTCCTCACTTTATGATTGTGTTATGATAATTTTATTACTCTTTCTATTATTATTAGTACTATTTTGGGTTATATATTGCAAAAGTCGACCATTTTTATACAAAAATTTACTGCTTAAAATTCTTCATTGTTTTATTCATTTTATGCAACTTGCCCCTAAAAAATCCTCCTAAAATCTCTTAATATAGTCAACATCATATCAAATTTTGAATTCCTGATTAACATCCTAACTTTCGATCGAGGATATCTTCAAATTCACACCGCACATGACTTGCACGTGCCAATTTCCAACAAATTCAAAAAAATTTATCAAAATGTGTTAGTAATAAAAATTCACTAAGACAATATATCAAATTGTAAGTTTCACTTTTTAAAGGTTCATTAACGACAAATACCTCTTATTATAGGACAAAACATTTCAATGGAGCCTTTATAATGTTCAAATCAAAATGATGCCATTAATCAATCTTATTATCTAAACGTAACAACAAGATCTTATTCTCAAATTTTTTGATAACTATACATTCAATTTAGTCCACAAATATTTTTAAACATTTTGTATGTGTTTTTTGATATTAGTGCTTAATAATCTCATTTGATATGCGACATTCTATTTAACGAAGTTTATGAGTCATTCAAACATGGAAACTAGCAAAATTGTTGGACAAAAATAGCCTTCAAAAACTGTATTAACACTAACCAAAAATAAAAAAAGAAGTAGAGAAATCGCAAAATAAAAAAATCAAGAAATTACCTACCTACTTAGCGAAGTTAACCATTAGTGGCTTCTTGTGAAGAATGTGGCCTTGCAGACCCTAGCTCGCCAACTTCATGCCTTCGATTTCTTTAAAGTGGACAAAGTCATAGTGATGAAAGGGGAATGAGTTAATGCTGATCTCTTCTTTATGAGCGGCAAACAGAGATTTTAACTCAAAATCTGTCACTTTTGTGATAAATTGCCGATCCACAAGTTGTTGGATGGATGAATCTCCCACTGCAAATCATTGACAGCCGCATCGTGGTATTGTGTGTCTTCCACTGCTGATTTTACAGGTGGTTCCATTAAACAGGTCAAGTACAGAGAACAAGATACATGATGGGTCATCGGAGGTTTTGATCTGAATGAATAGTTGAATAGAAATAGATTTATGTGCAATGGAGATGTGGTGGTGTGAGGTTCTGTAAGTATATGGGGGTTGGTTACTGCAGTCTTTTGTTAGATTTGTTTGAATTTAATGGCATTTGGTGGCTCTTGGTTGTACTCTGTTATTCACCTAAAATTAAATTAAAATTCCAAATTGGACCTATATTATTCATCATAAACATTCTTGTGTTTCTAATTTTAATTTGTTGATTTTTCAAGCAATTTTATCTTGAAATTTGTTGACTCTAAAGTTAATGCTTTCATTTTTGCATTGCTTAGTCTTTAATTTTTTTTCTTATCATTATATTTTATAAGATCAAGCTTTGAAATCTTAAAATCATTTATTAATTCCATGTTATTGATATGATAAAATTTATGTCTTCACTTTTATGATTGTATTATGATAATTTTATTACTCTTTCTATTATCATTGTTACTCTTTTTTGTTATATATTGCAGGAGTCGACCAAATTTTTACAATTTACTACTTAAAAATTCTTCATTATTTTATTGATTTGATGCAACTTGTCCATGAAAAATCCTCCTAAAATCTCATATTATAGTCAACATCATGTCAAATTTATTCATGGCTAACTTGTAAACATTTAATCATCGATATCCTCAAATTTACGCCCGTGCTAATTTCGATCAAATTTGGAAATTTCTTTGAAAATGTGTTAGCAACAACAAATTTACTAAACTAATAGATAAAATTATAACTTTCACTTTTTAAAGGTCCAAAATGCCGAATGCCTCTTATTCTAGGACAAAAAAAATTCAATAGAGCCTTTATAATATTCAAATCAAAATGATGCAATTAATCAACCTTATTATCTAAAGGTAACAGGATCTGAATTACTTTATAACTAAATATTCGGCTTGGTCAACAAATATTTGAAATCTTTTGTCTGTTTTTTTCGATATTAGTGCTTACAAAGCTCATTTGATTTTTTGCGACATTCCTTTTAAAGAAGTTTATATGTCATTTCAGATATGAAATGCAGCGAAATTACAGAACAAATAATATATTTAAGCCTTGAAAAATAGTATTTACACTAACAAAAAACTAAAGAAATCTTGAAATAAAAAAATTAATAATCACCAACCTGTTTACGAAGAATGTGGCCTTGCAGGCCCTGCCTCACCATCTTTGCGCCCTTGATTTCTTTAAAGTGGACAAAGGCTTAGTGATGAGAGGGGAATGAGTTAATGCCGAACACTTCTCCATGAGCAGCAAATGGAGATTTTAACTCAGAATCTATCACTTTTAGTGACAAATTGCCGATCCATAAGTTGTTGGATGGATGAATCCCCAGCTGCAAATCTTTCACAGCTGCATTGTGGTTCAATGTACCTTTCGCCGCTAATTTTACAGGTGGTGCTATTAAATGGGTCAGGTATAGAGAACAAGATAAATGACAGGTTGTAGGAGGTTCCCATGTGAAAGAAAAGCTGAATAGGAAGAGATTTGTGGTGCAATTGGGATATGGTGGAGTAAGGGTTTGTAATTAAGTGCATGGGCGGGTGGTTACTATAATATTTTGTTGGATTGTTTTGAATTTAATGGAATTTGGTGGCTCCTGCTTGTACTCTGTATTATTCGAAATCTTAAAATTATTTATTAATTTCATGTTATTAATATTATAAAGTTTATTTCCTCACTTTATGATTGTATTATGATAATTTTATTACTCTTTCTATTAAGATTATACTGTTTTGTGTTATATATAGCAGGAGTTGACCAATTTTATACAATTTACTGCTTAAATTTCTTCATTGTTTTATTGATTTTATGCAACTTGCTACTGAAAAATCCTCCTAAAATCTCTTATTATAACCAAGATCATGTCAACTTTTTTATTCCTTACTAACTTCTAAACCTTCGGTCAACAATATCCTCAAATTTACACCAGCACATAACTTGCACGTGCTAATTTTGGACAAATCGCAAAATTCACTTAGATAATAGATCAAATTGCAAGTTTCACTTTCTGAAGGTTCAATAGAGCCTTTATAATATTATATTCAAAATGATATATACCATTAATGAACCTTATTGTCTAAAGGTAACACAATCTTAATTAATCTAGAATTACTTGATAACTAAATATTCAACTTGGTCCATAAATATTTGTAAATATTCTCTACAAAAAATAAATAATTGTAAATATTCTGTGTTTTTTTAGATATTTGTTCTTAATAATCTCATTTGATATGCAACTTTTCTTGTATAGAAGTATATGTGGCATTTCAGACATGGAAAGTGGAAAATTGAACTGTTAGTATGTGAATTTCATCCCCCTCAAACAATATATGATTAAGAAAAGCACTCTCCCATAATGTATGATTAGCTACAAGTCCTTTTTCTTTTTCCAATCAGTGCTTAAACCATTAAGAGATAAATCTGCTAGTTATAACCAGCTTCAAGTTGTTCAATCAAAGTTAGCATTTCAACAGGTGCATCATACTTTAGAAAATATTGCACGTACTGCAAAAAATAGAACATCGAACTACATCATTCTTCATTAATCATTCGTATTACCCTGTTAGTTTCAAAAAATTGAAAATAGAATCTATAGAAAAACAACGGCTCCTAGTTCTTTGAGCATGTCGAACCACCAAATATCTATTTTAGATTGGATTGAACAACTAAATTTGTACGACCAATAAATTTAGCAGCATTCAACTAATTACTATGAAATCATAGCTTCTATTTCGTTCAACACTCTATCAAGTCATTTACGTTCTCATTGTAATCAAAAGGAGAAAAAAGAAAGAGGTAATAGCTTGGCAAGTGTAGTTGATCTTGCTCGAAATTAGCAACCTAGAGTGAGCGACCTCACTACAGTTGACTAACCCCACCAAGACGAAGTATTTGGATCCTGAGAATAAGATAAGTAAAATGAGCTCGTCGGGCACGTCCCCGACGACAACCCTCCGACGCTCAAGTTAGTTTGATCGAGGGAAAAGTATGGGATTAAGGGTGTAGGTCGAACTAGTTTAGCATTAATTACCACGAAATGTGGCGTCTTAGGGTATTTATAGGGCCTAGTTGGATACTGTTGAATGGGCCACGTGGCCTTATCTTGCTAGCTTACATCTCAAATCGGATGATCATCGTTGTCTAGGTCTTCAAGTGGACGGCCGGATCCAGGTCGGGTCCGCTTCGACCCGCCCGATACTAAATGGGCAGATCCAGGGAAAAAGATTGAAATGCCCTTAATGAAGGGTATTTTGGATATTTCAAACATATACTCCTCATTACTCCCTCGCTTATTCAAAGTGCAAGTATTGCTCTGTGAAGAAGTAAATGGTCGCGTCCGTTGATCAATTTGGAGAAGCGTACACGTGTCGTCAAAGGCGCGATTCCCTAAGCACATTGCCTATATATAGGCTCCCCATTCAAATGAGAGGACTTACCCCACTCTTAAGCTTCTGCGATCACCACCAAGAATTCGGTTTCGATTTCGACCAGCTGCTTCTTGAGCTATCCTGCTTTAAGGTACAATATCTTCCTGCTTGAGTTCCAATTCTAGCTCGGATTCTGGGTCTGGTTCGAGGTCACTTGTGACCTCGCCAAACTCAACTGAGGCTCTTGTACCTTCTTTTATTGCATCTCCTAAGAGGAATAAGAAATTCATAGTCCCCATGAAATCCCGAGAAACAAAGAAAACCCTAGTCGAGCAGGCTGGTTCTTCCACTCTCGAAACATTTCAGGATAGGATGACCAAAAACCCCTGGGAAGCAATAGTGAGTATTGTTAAAACGCCTGTCCATAAGATTAGGGATCGCTATTTCATTCCCCATGATTATGAAATCTTGATACCAAAATTTTTCGATCGCATGCATCGATCTCCATCAGGTTTTTGTGCATTTTCCATTAAGCACTTTGATGCTGGTCTGAGATTACCTCTGTCTTCTTCCTTAGTTGCTATCTTCCATAGGTTAGGACTTTTACCTATGTAGTTGTCTCCCAACTCCATAAGTCACATCATTCTTTTCATAATAGTCATGAAATTTTTACATTTAGAACCCAGTTTTGACAAATTTTGATCTTTGTACTCCTTCACTACTTCCAAGCGATCAAGTGATGGGGGTTTTTTCTATCTTTCTGCCAAGCCTAAGTGTAGATATTTGGAACCCTTGAAGTCTAATGTTGGCCCCTGGCATGAGAAATACATTTTTGTTCGACCTCCGCCTGGTGTAGTATGGCCCTTCAGGTTAGAGTGAAACAAATATAAACCCTCACCCAACACAAGTGCAGGGGGCTGGAAGGTTACCAAATAAATAGCCTAACGGCTTATAAATACGACATGAAGAAGCTTTTAACCAAGAAGGTTTTGTGGTTTGTGCGTCTATCTCCAACACCCCTCCACAGCACAGAGACCTTAGGTGATTTTCTATTTCAAGTGTTGATGCATCTCTTTCACAATCAAATAACTGACTTACAATTGTTTTTCCTTATCTTGCAGACGAATTAGTCATGAATTCACGACTGGCCTTAAAACTGAAGGCAATCCAGAACAAGACTGGGGGACAATAGGTCGCTCCTCCTCCTGTCGACACTTCTGCTACAGCGACTATGTCCCCTTCCCCCCTTCACGCCTTGATCCCCACTGGTCCATCAAATGCCGAGCAGAGTCCGTTGCCACACGACCCAATTCAAATTTATAGCAAGGGGACTCCTGTTAACGAGCATAATTCAGAAGACCTGGATTTACATCTAGATGACGACCAAAGCGAAGGTTAGAATGCCGATTAGGGCCAGGATCAGGGCGACCAGGACGGTGAGGGAACGAGTTCGAAGAAGAGGAAGAGATATCACAAGTGTAAGGGTAAAAGCCCTGTTGAACCCTCTAACTCAGACAGCCGCCGATGCCAAGGTGGGGGAACTCATGGCCTAGTGCAGAGAGGGACAAAAGGGATTAAGCTAACGTGGAGGAGATGCAGACCCTGATCGAAGAAGTCCAAAAACTAAAGGGTCAGCTTACTGCCGCGGAGGTTGCGTTATCAGATGGGCAGAAAGAGGGGTTCGCTGCCGGGAGAGAGGTTGGACTGGCAGAGGGGCGAAAGGAGAGTTTCGCAAGGACCTTAAACATTATTCTTCGAGCAGTTGATGGCCTTTCGCAAACACCTTAAACATGGTTCTTTGAGCAGTTGATGGCCTTTCACAGGCATCTTAAACATGGATCTTCGAGCAGTTAATGGCCTTTCACAAGCACCTTAAATATGGATCTTCGAGCAGTTGATGACCTTTCACAGGCTCCGATATGCGATCTCCTCAGTCATGCATAAAACTTTTTCAGATTCTGGATATTCCATGGTCGTGGTAGGTTTTGCCTTTGCATATCCTGCAATTTGTACGTACCCTGTTTTCTGATTTCTATCACTTTGCACGAGTCTTCCCAAGAAGGGTCGAGCTTACCCACGTACTTTGAAGCCTCTACTTTCTTGAGTACCAAGTCACCCACATGCAGTAGCGTTGATCGGATTTTGCAATCATGATTTTTCATCATCAACCCCTTCTGATGCAGAATTTTTGCGTACGCGGCATCCCTTTTCTCTTCTATCACTATGAGGTCAAAGCTTCGTTCGCTGTTGTTTGATTTGGGGTCAAAGCTTCCTCACCGATCTCTACTGGGATTATTGCTTCATTACCATAAACCAAGCAGAACGGGGTCTTACATGTTGCTGTTTGGGGTGTTGTTCGATATGCCCACAGGACTCCCGGTAACTCTTCGACCTAAGACCCCTTGTTTTCCAATCGCGTCTTTAGATGCTGCAGGATCGTTCTGTTTGTCACTTCCGTTTGCCCATTAGCCTGGGGATTCGCGACTGCTGTGAAATGTTGTGCGATCTTGAGCTCCTTGCACCATTCAGTGATTTTTCTTCCCTGAAACTGAGTCCCATTATCAGAAATTAAAATTCTAGGTATGCCGAACCTACGTATGATGTTCTTCCATATGAAGTTGATGACTTCTTTCTTCGAAATTCTAGCCACGGCTTCTGCTTCGACCCATTTAGAAAAATATTCCATTGCTACAATAATAAACTTCTTTTGAGCCTGAGCAGGAGGGAAAGGTCCCATAATATCTATTGCCCATTGGTCGAAAGGACATGCTATCTTGATCGGCTCAATGGGGGTCGTTGGTTGATGGATCATGGACGAACATCTCTGGCAGCTCTCGCACTTTCTTACTAGCTTCTTTGTGTCCTTTATCATTGTGGGCCAAAAGTATCCTTGGCGCACTACCTTCTGTGCTAGCGACCTCGCGCCTGAATGATTTCGACAACTGACCTCATGGATTTCTCGAATCACGTATTCAGCTCTTTCCTCATCGAAGCACTTCAATAGGGTTCCATCAACCGTTCGCTTGTACAACTGGCCTGATAGCAATGTGAAACTTGCGGCTCGAAATCTTACTCTTTTAGCTTTAATGGGATCTTCCAGCAAGGTGTCGCTCTTCAAATACTTTACAATCTTATCTTTCCAGGATTCAACCCCAAATATTGCTTGCACCTCCGTTTTACCCGAAATGGCTGATCACTCTCGGACCAATGCTATAACCTTGCGATCCCTTATTCTAGACATTGTTGCTCCGAACTTAGACAAGGCATCTGCTTTATTATTTTCGGCCCTGGGAGCTTGCGAGATAGAACACTTATCAAATTTGTCCATCCAATTCTTAACGATGCCTGTGTAGGATGTCATCATCTTTTCTCTCGTCTCGTACGTCCCTTTGATCTACAGTGCGACCAGCTGGGAATCTGTGAAAACCTCTAAGTCTCTTGCTCCGGCTTCGTACGTGAGCTCTAGTCCCAGAATCAATGCCTCGTATTCCGCCTCATTATTAGTGACCAAGAACGATAATCGAGCTGTGACTTCGAACTCCACCTCCTTGGGTCCTTGGATCAATATTCCAGCACCCCCATTATTGGCATTTGAGGATCCATCAACGTGCAGCATCCATTTGCAATTCTATTCTTTGGGATCGCTAAACAACTCCATCACAAAATGTGCTAGCACGTGTGCTTTCTGCACTGTTCTGGGCTGATATTCAATGTTATATTGCCCCAATTTGACCACCCATTTGATTAACCTTCCTGAAACTTCTGGCCGAGACATCACATATTTCAAAGGGTGATTGGTCAGCACCACAATTTTGTACAATTGAAAATATGGTTGCAGATTGCGGGCTGTGATAACCAGCGCGAGTGGCAGCTTTTCCATCTCTGAATATCTCAATTTCGCTCCTTGTAAGATCTTGCTGACATAATAAATAGGGCTTTGACTCCCTTCTTCTTCCCGCACTAGCAATGAGCTGACAGCGTCTCTCGGACACAGCTAAGTACAGAAACAACGTTTCCCATTCCTTAAGATTTGCGAGCAGTGGAGGCCTTGTCAAATAATCTTTGAGACCTTGCAGAGCTTTTTCGCACTCTTCGTTCCACTCGAAATTTTTAGTCTTTCTCAAGATTTTAAAGAAAGGTAAGCTCTTATCAGCTGATCTAGAAATAAATCGGTTCAGTGAAGCGATCTTACCCGTCAACTTCTGTACTTCCTTGATTGTGGTCGGCGATCTCAAGCTCATGATGGCTTGAATCTTCTCAGGATTAGCTTCAATTCCTCGTTCACTGACCATGTATCCCAAGAACTTGCCTCTTCCTACCCCAAATGTGCATTTGTCCAGGTTCAACTTCATTCCATATGTCCTCATGATGTTGAATGCCTGTTCGAGATGTTCGAGGTGATCCTGCGACCTCTTGCTCTTGACCAACATGTCATCGACATATACTTCCATGGTCCTGCCGATGAGCTCGTTGAACATCTTATTCACCAATCGCTGATAGGTCGCACCTGCGTTCTTCAAACCAAATGGCATTACGTCATAACAATAAATTCCATTATTGGTAACAAAAGATGTCTTCTCCCGGTCTTCCTTGGCCATAAAAATTTGATGATAACCTAAACATTTCGAACCCCGCTGTAGAATCTACCGTGACATTAATCCGGGGTGAGGGATAAGGATCTTTCGGGCAGGCTTTATTCAAGTCGGTGATGTCCACACACATCCGCCACTTCCCTGAGGACTTAGGAACAAGCACCACATTAGAGATCCAATCAGTATATTGAACTTCAGATACGTACCCAGCTTCGAGTAGCTTGGCGACCTCCTGCTCTATAATTTTGTTCTTTTCTGCCCCAAATGACCTCTTCCTTTGCTGGACCGGTCGTGCTGTGGGACCGACATTCAACCTGTGCACGATCACTTCAGGGTTGACACTTGTAAAGTCTGAGGGGCTCCACACGAACATGTCTACGTTCCTTCTCAAGAATTCAATCATGGTTGTTTCCTTTTCTTCCATGTTTGCCGCAATTCTCGTGGTTCTCCCCTGTTCGCTTTCAACGAGTTGCACGGCCTTATACTCACCACTGGGTTTCATGTGTTCAGCTACATATGGCCACGACTCGGTGTCTTCCCCAATCTTTCTTTTCTTCTGACTGGATTCTCCTTTCAGCGACAAGTTGTAACATTTTTTAGCTTCCTTCTGGTCGCAGGCCACCTCTCCTATTCCATTCTCCGTGGGGAATTTTATTTTCATGTGATATGTCGAGATGACTGCTCGAAATAAATTCAGACCGGGTCTGCCCAGAATAACAGTATAAGAAAATGGGGTATCCACTACCAAAAATTTTACCATCAGGGTTTTTTGTTTCGGCTCTTCACCCATGGACACCGGCAGCTCGATCATTCCCAGCGAAGCTACCTCACTCCCTCAGAAACCGACCAGAGGAGCTTTCACAGGTTCCAAACGGGCATTCTCTAGACCCATCTTATCGACCATGCTCTTGAAAATGATATCCACAGAGCTCCCGCTATCAACCAGTACTTTGTGAACAGTGAAATTCGCTATGTCGAGCTTGATGACCATCTGGTCGTTCATGTCTCCACTATCCGCTGGTCTATCTAAACTGTCGAAGGAGATGGCTTCTTCTTCTTCTAGTTTCAATACAAACTCCCTTTCTCTGCTCGACCGCAATGTTCGGGCACATCTCTTTCTCGTTCTCTAGGAATCTCCTGTGCTGGACCCTCCAGAAATTGTATATATCAGCCCCTTCGTGGGTGCATTGCTTCTGCTAGCTGGGGCCTTATCCATTCTGGAAGGGCCAGGATTTCGATCCCGGCTCCTCGACCTGCTCCTCCTTACTTCATCTTTGTTGTTCTTGTAATTGGCAGGGACCTAATCTCAGAAATACCCCTGTCTCACCAACCTTTCTATCTCATCCTTTAGCTGAAAGCATTCCTCCGTATTGTGTCCCCTCTCACGATGAAATCTGCAATACTTGTTAGAAAATTTCTTAGAGGGGGTATACCTGGTGTGCCTTGGCTACTTCTACACATCTGCATTTTCGACCATCATCAAGGTTTTTTCACGCGACATGGCCAATGGAGTGTAGTTATGGTATTTGGGTTGGTACTTCGGCTCTTTGGGTCTTTCATTCTTGGCCCTGCTTCCACCGCCTTCTTTAACATCTCGCGGTTGTCTGTATGCCTGCTCGCGCTCTCTTCTCTCAAAATCCTTCATTGCGTTCATTTCTTCCTCGTCTATATATTTTTGAGCTAAAGCCATCATCTACTCCACATCACCCGGGGGATCGCGTGCGAGCGCAGATGTAAATGGACCCTTTTTCAGACCGTGTATCAGAATGCTCATGATCATGCCGATTCTCAGCTCCTGAACCTCCAATGTTTCATTATTGAATCTCCCCATGAAGTTCCTCAGGGTCTCGTCCTCCTTCTGACGGATGTTGAACAGGTGGGTTGCCGACCTCTTCTATTTTTTCTTGCTCGCAAAATGGAAGTAGAATTTCTGCACGAGCTGTTCATATGATTCAATACTCTCTCGGGGCAAACTGGTGAACCATTCTTGCGCCTTCCCCGACAGTGTGGTGGCGAACAACTTTGCCATGATGGGACCTAGCTGTCCGTATAAATTCATGACCATCTCAAACGCTGCAATATGCTCATGTGGATCCTTCGTACCGTCATATCTCTGCAAATCAGGCACTCTAAATCCTGGTTTGACCACCTGAATCAGTATATCATTGCTGAATGGAGAATTCTTGTTGTGGGAGACTATCTCCCCTCGTTTCTTCAATTCATCAATCTATTTGCTTAGGAGCTCTATCTGCTTTACCATGCTTCCAACCTCCACTTATGATATTACGGGCTCCCTCTTTTTTGCTCGGACATGACCACTAGAACCGGCCTCCGACGATGTTGGCCTCTTACTTCGGTGTTCCGGCTCACTTGGTTCTCTAGACTCTCTATGCGGCTCTATATTTTCACACAGCTGCCTCCTAGCAGTTTCATTGAACCACGATTTGTACGACCCATAAATTTAGCAGCATTCAACTAATTACTGTGAAATCATAGCTTCTATTTCGACTAACAATCCACAACTCAACACTCTATCAATTCATTTACGTTCTCATTGTAATTAAAAGGAGAAAAAAGAAAGAAGTAATAGCTTGGCATATGTAGTTGATCTTGCTCGAAATCAGCAACCTAGAGTGAGCGACCTCACTATAGTTGACTAACCCCACCAAGACCAAGTATTTGGGATCCTAAGAATAAGATAAGTAAAATGAGCTCGTCGGGCAAAAGTATGCAATTAAGAGTGTAGGTCGAACTAGTTTAGCATTAATTACCTCGAAAATAGCATTTTGGGGTATTTATAGGGCTTAGCTGGATACTGTTGAATGGGCCACGTAGCCTTATCCTGCTAGCTTACATCTCAAATCGGATGATCATCATTGTCTGGGTCTTCAAGCGGACGGCTGGATTCGGGTCGGGTCAGCTTCGACCCGCCCGGTACTAAAGGCGCGGATCTAGGGCAAAAGACTAAAATGACCTTAATGAAGGGTATTTTGGATATTTCAAACATATACTCATCAGTAGTTGTTTCCTGTTTCGTGAGAAATAATGGTGATGGTCATGAAAGTGCAACGGTAGTCCAGCATCTCTGGAATCCAGGCTCAAGAAAGAGGAAGACACGGCCATACAACAAACTTTTATAAGTGAAAAAATCCACTTTCTTATGCATATATATTTTTTATGTGTCCAACTGTTAATTGTTAAGTTTGACAGGTGTCCAAGTTGGTTGGGGTTCAAGGTGCATAGGGGGCTGGGTCGGTTCAAGATCGAGATGAACCAGCCTGAAAAACTCCACCCTAAGACCGACCCGCTACTATTCATGGTTGGTCTTAGGACAGTCTTGGAGCTCTAAGTGTGCCTCAATTGTGTCCATTTTTAAACCCAAGTTCAGTCCATGGACCGACCCGATTGAGGACCAAGCCCAAACCAATCCCGCATTAGGTACGCATGTGTTTGTTTTATTTGTTTATGATATTGAAGTGTTTTTATATAGAATTACTTAAATTTATAATTATCTTATGAAATAAATAAATAATAAATTAAATCACATAAAAATTTATATATAGAAAAATAATAGTTAAGAATATATAATCTTTTTCAAAAAAAGGCCCAACAAGCCCGATCCAAGGACAGGTGGTCCCAAGCCACTGGGTTGGGCTAATCCCATGTATTGATTCCTAGGACCGGCCAAGGACCAGCATGGTCCCAAGCAGGCCTATGCCAAACCAACCCCCTCTTTAATTGGTTCAATCCGGTCTTGGGTTTGGTTAGCCAAGCCTGGCCTATTATGCATCTTGAGTTGGGGTTAGTTAGGTTGTTAGTTGATTTTTCCTTTTTCCTTGCTGTTTCTGGACCTATTTTTCAAGTCGAGCTTCCTTGAGCTTACTACTGAGAATAATTGAATACAATCAATACACAGGAAATTTTGCTCATAACATTCCGTGGCTTCAACAAATTTTTTCACTGCAATTACAGTTTTTAACATGGTATCAGAGCCTTCTTTTGAAGATCTCTGCATACTTCTCTCATCAATGTACAAAACATGTTCGATTATATTCCTCAATGGCGCCCAGAGGTTCAGAGGCAATGGAAGGGAATGTTGTAGAGACTCGGACTGCTCCGTTGAATCAAAGTGCAATTGTAAACCAAACAAAGGTAGATATGACTCTTACTGAAAACATCGAACAATGCGAGTGGATCGGCCCAAGAATGCGCAAGCGGAAGCGATAATGCGAAAATTCATAAATAAAAATGAAACATAGTAAAATCATAATTCTAAGGGCTGTACCCTTGAAGTTTCTGAGGATTCGATATAGTTTATCACAATACCAATAAAGTTAAACGGGGCTAATGGTAAAAGAACAAAAAATGAGAGGTACATAAATCATAAATCATAAATCAAAAGTTACCTCTTTAATTTGATTTACTTCGAATCTCCTTCATTTGGTTTGTTCACGCAAGGCTTCAACGTAGAGGCCCTCTAAAGATACGTCCATACCACACCAGAACTGGGATCCCTCAACTCAATTTGCTCGAAAAGAAATTGGAAAAAAAAAACAGCAAGTGTGTATTGGAGAGGGGCAGCCGAGTGGATGTATTAGAATGTGTCTAGGTTCATCCTATCATCCATAAGGTAATAAAATCCTTTATTTCAAATAAAGGATGATTAATATGGCACTTTCCAAAAGTGAATTTGTTAGTCAATAATTTCCTTTTTTAAGATTTTCCACCAACTTAGTTATGGGCTTTGCATTGGTCGATTTTATTAAATAAAATACAAGGCCCAATAATTTTACTTAAATCCAATTTAACTAGAGCCAACTTAATTAAGTCCATCATATATTTAATACGGATTAAATATATGAGTCCAATAAGCTTTTATTAATTAATAAGTCTAACTTATTAAATAATGAGGGCAAGCCCAATAAATTAATCTTATTAATTTATTCTTGGGCTCCTCCATCCATTGGACCCCTCTCATTAATAAGTAATTCAATTACTTATGGAATTAATTTTTAATTAATTCGTCGTCCCTTCTTAATGATCTGTGTGTGACTTTTTAGGTTCACCTTTCAACTAGACTTGGGCTGGTGTTAAACACTATTTTTAATTAAATCTAATTTAATTAGTAATTCTTGATCAACCCTTGATCAAGAAAGCCCATCACCATGGGTGACCGTCTAGCAACAGTCCATGATACTACAGACTAGGCGAATATCCATATGAACTTTTAGACTCTCGTGTCTATACGGGCACGGTCCTTTTGTCTACTGTCTGTCGGCCTTAGTTTAGGGCATGGAATTGGGTGTCGGTTCCCATCCTGGACTAGGCATGTATGCTTAATACTTGGAATCGCGTTACGTCAAATTGCTCAACATAGGAACCTCTTTTTTCTATTCGATCAATTAATGGCCACAATATTATAGAGCGTAAACGTATCTCCAAGTGCATAGGAGATACCTCTGTCACGTTTTGACAGGAGATGAATCCTCTTCTTGGAACTCACTGTTCTCACTACATGCTTTGACTCTACTGGACAAGGCATAACCATGTTTGGGATGATCACCTCTCGAACAAATCCAAGATATAGTCATCGCATGCACGTGACTGCGTAATTCCTCATGTATGAGGACTACTCCTGTACTATCGAAGCCGGGGATCTGAGTCATACCGACTAAGCCTCCAAACTTCCATATAACCATCCCCACAAATCAGTTCAATCGACTCAACACCTAGTCAATGGACCTATTAAGATTGCATAGACGTCCCACGTTTGTCGCCGATGAAATACGACATTCATCAAATGAATGCAACTCTTAGTGCAAGTCTTCATAGAACACTCAATGGCCATTCTCGAGGTCCTCAACTTGGAATATTTCAGACCCAACCCTAGACAGTTAGTTTCATGACCGCCATCCAATGCGCAGTCCAACTATTGTACGGTTGTTAAAGTGGTCTGTGGGCTTTGTTGTGATGTTTGAAAGAAATGCAAGCATATGTGCAATGAGCACAATAAATGAAATGCTAATAGAGAATACTCATTTTAATCATTGAAAGATATTATATAAAATTAAGTTACCGGCATAATAGATAACAAGTATGCCAATCTAATTGGCTTTCAGGTCACATATTCTAACACTTACAGCTTTTCATCCGACCATCTTACCTGGATAGCAGCTCTTGCTGCGAAAATAAAGGTGGAATTTATTTATATGGAAGCTTGGTCCGACCTGCCGAAGTTTCAGAGGAGTTTAAGAAATGGAATCGTATTCATTCCATGTTGACAACTTGGATCCTAAATTCTATTTCAAAGGATATAGTTGAGGCATTCATGTATGTGAGTTCAACAAGGGATTTGTGGATGGAATTAGAAGCTCGATATGGAGAGAGCAATGGTCCATTAATCTATCAATTACAACGTGAGATCAGATTCATCATGCAAGGAAATATGTCAGTGACAAATTACTATACCAAATTAAAGAAATTGTGGGATAAGTTGGCTTGCTTGGCACCAACTCCTAGATGTACATGTGTTGGACTCTACCGCTTGTGATGCAAATAAACCTAATAAACTTTCATTAGTTCATTTTAGTTGTAACTCCAGCCTATCTTAGCAATATCATGTAATAATGATGTTTGGTATAACAGACAAGGCCATTTGTCCAAGAACTCAATGAAGTATATTTCTTCTACTACCCTGGTTTTTGCTTCTTAAAATGACATCTATAATATCTGTCCCTTAGCTAAACTTCATAGATTACCATTTCATTCCAGCAACATTCGCTCCAACTCCATCTTTGATCTTATCCATGTCGATATTTGGGGACCTTATAGGCAACACACAATCTATGGGTGTCAATTTATTCTCACTATTGTTGATGATTTTAGTAGAGCAACTTGTACATTTCTAATGAGACACGAGACTCTATACCCTACAAAAATTTTGCATCTTGTTCAGACACAATTTCACAAGAGAATAAAGTGGGTGAGATCATATAATGGCTGAAATTTCTCAATGAGCAATGTCAAAATTCTTTCATATCCCCGGGATCATTCAACAAAAGAGTTTCACGTATACACCACAGCAAAATGGAGCAGTGGACCGTAAGCCTAGGCATCTTCTAGAGGTGTTATGTTTCAGGTTTTACTTCCTAGGAAATTTTTAGGTGATGCCATTCTTTCAACTACTTATCTCATAAATAATTTCCACTCTCCTCTTCTTAATTGTAAAACACCATTTCACATTCAATACAACAAGCCAACCTTGTATGAACACCTTAAAACATTTAGTTGTCTTTATTTTGTTGTCAATAAATCCAAATTTGATAGGCTTGCCTCTAAATGTATCTTCCTGGGTTACCCCCTGGTCAAAAAGCAATATAAAGTCTATGATCTCGAATCTTACCACAAATTTGTGTCTCGCGATGTTAAATTCCTTGAATATGTGTTTCCTTTTGCTCATGTTAATCCTACTCCTGCTCACTGTCCATTGTCAAATATTCCACTTGCCGCAAATGCTGTTGACCCCACACCACCGATAAATTTATCTCCACCTAAACCATCTCTCCTACCTTCTTCCCATTCTAATTCTACTACTATCCCTTACAGAGAACCTAGACGGTCACTGAGGGACCATCAGCAACTATCTTCGCTTAATGACTTTGTATGTCATATAGATGATCGTGCCTCTACACCAACTCACAGAAACTTTACCTCTACATCCTTGAAATTTATGGCATCAATATCTGTTTTGCAGGAACCATGGACTTCTAAGCAGGCTTCTATTAGTACCCTATAAGTGAATGCTATCAACCAAAAGCTTATAGCCTTTGAGAACAATGACATGGACGTTGGTCCTTTGCCTAAAGGGGAGAAGACGATTGGTGGTAAGTGGGTTTTAAAGTTAAATGGAAATATGATTATTCTATTGATCGATACAAAACCTGACTAGTGGCCAAGGGCTACACCCAGATTGATTACACTGAGAGCTTCTCACCAATTGCTAAAGTTGTTATGGTGCGCTTCGCTTGGCTGTTCCTATAGACTTTCAATGGCCCGTGCACCAGATTGATATAAATAACGACTTTCTTCACGGTCATTTGCAAGAACAAATTTATATGACCGCGCCTAAAGGTTATGTTGTTGATCCAGGCCATGTTTGCCGCCTAAAACGCTCATTGTATGGTTTGAAAGTAGGATTCCGATAAATGGATCGAGAATTCTCCAACCAAATTGTCTGTTTGGTTTTCGTCCTCCTACCCATGAATATTGCATTTTCATCAAACGTATCGACTGATGATTGCATTGGACTTTTGGTCTATGTCGATGACTTTCTCGTTATGGTCCTTACAGAAGAATTGATCTCTCAGGTTAAGGTCTATCTTGACGATATTTTTGCTATCAAGGATGAATTTGCTTTGGCTCCAAATTGTGGGATCTGCTCACGGCACCTCCATTATGCTGTCCAAGTAATCTTTGATATTATTACTGATTGTGGGCTTCAGCAGGCACTTTCCGCTGCTACTCCTTTGCCACAGGGCATGAAATTACATTCTCATACTAATGCTTACTTGAATGGTCCTAAACCTTATCCCTAGTTAGTGAGGTGTTTGCTCTATTTCAGCTTCACGCGCCTTCATATTTAACATGGCATTCAACAACTTAGCCAATTCCTCCAAAATTCATGTGAGGCTCACTGGTTTGCGGTGCTGCATTTGGTTTGCTATTTCAAAGGGTCTCCTACTAAAGACCTTCTCTTTCCTTCCTATCTTGTAACCTACTATATTGCGGATTGGCGTTCTTGTGTGGATTCGCACCGTTCTCTGACTAGGTTTTGCATTTTTCTTGGAGATGCCCTTTTTTCTTGGAAAATGAAGAGCAGTGTACAGTTTCTCGATCCTCTGCTGAGGCCGAATATCATAGCATGGGGCCTACTATCTGCGAATTCAAGTGGATCTCTTATATCCTTTGTGATTTTGGGATTGTTGTCCTACGCCCATTCCTTTGCATTGCGATAATCCGACCGCCTTACATATCACGGCCAACAAGGTGTCTGATGAATGAACCAAGCACTTGGACATTGACGGTCACATTGTCCGTGATTGTTACCAAGAAGGGCTTCCATGTTGCAAACAACTTGCTTACATGTTTAACAAAATTCTTTTGGGAGCTACCTTCGATTGTTTGTTGTGCAAGTAGGGTTTGATCTCCGGTGATTGACATTCAACTTCTGGGGAGGATGTTGGAAATGATGGTGATGGCCATGAAAGTTCAACCATAGTATAGCATCTCCAGGATCCAGGCTGAAGAAAGAGGAAGACGCGCTATCCATACAACATGTTTTTTATATTTGAAAATGCATTTCTCATGCATATATAGTTTTTATGTCCCACTGTTAATTTTGACAGGTGTTCAAGTTGGTTGGGGTTAGTTAGGTAGTTAGTTAGTTATACATTTTTACCGCTGCTTTTGGATCTAAACTTACAGACAAGCTCCCTTGAGTTCACTTCTGAGTAGTGATGGCAACGGGGCAAGTCTGGTGCGGGTTTGTCCTTGCCTGGACCCAAACCTTCCCCTCTTCGTATACCCCGAACCCGTACCCTGCCTCGCCTGGAAAAATCCCGACCCTGCCCCATCCCCTTAAAAGCCCAACCCCGCCAAACCCGTCCTACAAGCCCACCCCATTTCGCATGATTTTAATTTTTTATTTATTTAATTAAATAATATCAGTTTCAATTTAATAATTTAAAACTACACACTCTTCACACGGAATTCACGTTGACGCCGCGGCCGACGAGGATGAAGACGATATGGTGGCGGGGATAGACGGCGGCGAGTTGGGGAATGTTGTTGACGAACATGGAGGGCAGGCGAACAGCATCAACACTACAGCGACTGATGAAAGATTGGACGGGGAAGATGCGCCGACGATTAATCAGTCCCCCATGGAGTTTCAGTTTGCAGATTTTATTGTTTTGGCCAATAGAGTAATCGACAAAGGGGTTGACGAATTTGTTCGCGCACTGAATGATCTCCACTTCCGTTGGATAGCGAAATATGGAGAAGGCAACAGGAATTCGCAGGAGCTGCTGTTTTGCCGTTTGGTGCGCTTGACGGCTAAACAGGCGGTGGAGCATCCTCCTTGCTTGGCGTCGTCGCTGCAGATCGCTAAAAATAGGACTACTGCAGATTTGAATCTGAGGGTCTCTATAGTGCTGCTAGCGGCGCGAGCTGAAATGGCCATGGTTGCGCAAGCAATTACTCCTAGCCCAGATCGGATACAGAGCATTGGAGAACCGGAGATGATGATGATGATCCCTGCTGCGAATACTGCAGCCACTGCACAGATGGCGACGGCGACTGGATGGGCTGGAACTGCTAAAACCGCCACTGCAGCAGTTTCGGCAGCGTTACTTTAATTGCCGAAACTGCCTACTGCCAATGCTATTTCTATTGATGCTGCGCCAGTGTACGTGACTGCAGCTGCCACATCACAATTACCGACATCTTCGCCCACCGGAATCTTCGTCGTTAATGTGCCACTGCAACCTTGTTCGAACTTCATGAATTATTACGATAAAATTACCAATATTTTCCATTATTCGACTTGGAAAATATTGACTTATGTTCCACCTATGATGAAAAATGGTGAAATTATTGTACGACCCACGATGGATATGGTTCGAGATGGTTCACGTCGCTGGAATGCGAGAGCAGTGGGTTATTTTTTGGGCAAAAGACCGTATTTTCATCACGTAAAGGACTACGTCAAATCTATTTGGCCATTGTTAACAGAAGTCACGGCCATGGCAAATGGATTTTTCTTCTTTCGATTCAAAACTATAGTGGCAATGGAAGAAGTTCTAGAGGGCGGACCATGGTTGTTCCAAGGACAACCAATTGTATTGCAGAAATGGGAGTCGGGCGTGCTCCTACGTAAGCTGAAACATACGCAAGGCCGAGTTTGGAATAAACTTCGACACTTGTCAGTTTAATTGTGGACTAATGATGGCTTGAGTACGGTTGCAAGTGGCATTGGACGACCTCTTTATCCGGATGCGATCACACGCGCATGCATGAGGCTGGATTTTGCTCGTGTATGTGTCATGCTTGACATCAATGCCAAATTCCCGAAGCATTTGGTTATTATGTCACCAACAGAGAAAGGTGGAGAAATTGCATGTAAGGTTGACGTAGAATACGAGTGGCTGCCCCCTAAATGCACCACTTGCATGAGCCCCGGACATGCCATGAAGGATTTCCCTTCCATGAAAGTACCAAAGCCGCCGATCAATATTTACGTGCAGAAGGCACGAGTGCAGCCGCCCATAGCTGAATCGGGTAAGGGTATGGAGGAAGACAAAAATAACTCATGTGGATATATTAATCAGCAGCCTATTGTATCTGATACTCCGAGTACCCCTGTCGCACAAGGAGTCAACGAAGGAAGGAACAAGGGTAAGGAGTTAGTCATCTTTAAAAGGTTATACCCCTTCATCAAGCACTACAAAAAAATGAGGAATTTGGCATGGGTGAGGAAACTATTTCAAAACCCATTCCATATTAGAACAGGCTTTGAAAGGATATTGATAGATGACGTCATGATCCACATTTTTTCGAGTTATAATTTTGGGACGGCCAAACTATTTCAACATGTGTTCCAAGCTAACAATTACAAAATCCATTCCGAAGACCGGTCTAAAATAGTAAAAGTTAATGCTTGGAACTCTATTTGAAACACATTATTAGAATTAGGGACGGCTTGCAAAACTGTTCCTATCTGTGTCATAATAGATCTCCAAAAAATGATAGTTAGAAAATCTATTCCAGAATGAGGTACAATTTAGAATGATTTTAGTACACACTTAATAAATTATGCTTAAAACCGTTCCAAATTATAAGTTTTACTTAAGAAGTAATGTGTTTTAAAAACCATTCGAAAATTCGCTACAGATTGGAACGTTTTTTAGTGTATTTTGTGGACAATTTGCAAAATAATATTCTCACACAAATAAAATTATTTTTCAAAGCAAAAAATAATATCTTTCTATTTAGGAACGGTCCAAAAATAAACAAACTATTCTGAACACCATTCCAACTTTGAACGCACTTAAAAAAACCGTTCCTAAATACATTACAATGTCATAAATAAAAAATGAGGGACAAAATTTAGGAACAATTAATTTATTCTAACTGTTCCAAAATTAATTTCAAAAAAATTAATTTCACTCCAAATGAAAAGTGGAGGAAAAATCAAACTTAGGAACGATTTTTAAATATTTGATCGTTCCTAAGATGAATTTAAATAAAATCGTGCATAAATGTATAAACTATCTGTTCCTAAAATGATTAACAAAAAATGTTCCTAAATAAGTTCTAAAACCGTTCCTAAATATGTCCACAGATTCCTCGTTCACTTCCCAATTGCGATATCTCAACATCCGGGTCCCTAATAAATTCCAAACTTAAACGCATAACAATACTTTCCATATGTGAACATATCTAGTGATCTGATCTAAAATCACATGGTCTGATGGACAGTTGCATCATTTTTAGCCCTATTGATTGTGTATCAGATATGATATCTCAGTACTTGTATAACAAAAATGTCCAAAACTTCATCGGATATAGTATTTTTTTCAATTTAGTAATATCTAACGATCTGATTAAAATTTTACCGGTGTTATTAGGCGATCCAAGTACAACAGTATAAGATGATACTTATATCTATGTAAGACTAACAATCTTATATATCCAATTATACTTGATCTTCTAAACATGTATCAATTTAATTCAATGTATTATATGTTTCTGATGGCCTTAATTAATTTATGGTCTACTTATTCTGATCATTAATATGTCTAAGACGGTTTTTTCTATATTTTTTATTTTCTTGATTTTTTTGGAAACATAATTTTGGCGCACAATAGGAACGGTTTTGTTAAAAATGCTTCAATACGACGGTTTTGAATTAAACGACATCGTTTTTATTTTTAGGAACGGTTTTAAAAATAGGAAGAGTTATTGTTAAAAATGCCTGTCAACTGAAACGGCATCGTTTTGGTTATTCAGAACGGTTTATGGAGCGGATTTAAAAAAAAAAATCATTCCAAAGCTCATTCCAAAAATTAATATACATACAATATTTAACAAATTTTTCTTTCTCTTCTTCCTTTCTCTCCCTCACTCTCTTCCTCTCTCTCTTTCCCTGACCCCCCAACCCCTCGCCTCCCCTCGCCGTCGGCCGCCGTCAACTGCCGTCACTAGTAGAGGTAAGTGATCGATTTTTTTCCCCCTATTTTTGTGATCCCCCCCCCCCCAATTCTTTTTCATTTTTCCTCCCCTAGTTTTCTTCTTTTCCCCGAACTTTACCTCATTTTCCCTCTCCATGTTCTGAAAATATTTCATACATGTTTGACAAAAAAAAATTGAAAATATTTTCAAAATATATTTCTGAAAATATTTTTGAACATACTGTCAGAAAATATAACTGAAATTTTTTTGTAATTTTTAGAATCATTTTTGTATTTTCTGTAAATTTACCAATTTTTAATCTTCTGAAAGTTTTAATACATTTATATAATTTAAAAAAAATCGAAAACTTTATGCAATTTTAATTTTTCTTAATTTTCTGAATTTTTTTCAAAAAAATTGTAAATTTTATAAATATTTCTAATAATTTTCTGTATTTTTTTTAAATTTTTGGTAATTTTGATCATTTTCTGTAATTATTAAAAATTGTAATAATTTTTTATAATTTTAAAAGTATTTAATTTTTTTGTAAAAAAATTTAACAATTTTTTGCTCATTTTTAACATTTTTCATAATTTTCTATTTTTTAAAAAATTTATGCAATTATTGTGTAATTTATTGTATAGTGTAATTATTTGTGAAATTTACTATATAATTCTGTAATTTACGCAACTTTTTGTGTGTATTGTATCATATTGCTTAAATTTTTTGTGAAATTTATTGTATAAATGTGCAATTTATTGTATAATTAAGCTAATTGATGTAATATTATTTTTTACATGACATTGGCCCAATATTTTCAATAAAATAAATTTACATCATAATGTAAATAATCACAAAAACTAGACCAATATTTCCAATAATAACATTATTGCATCATAATGTAAATAATCAAAAAAATTACACCAATATTCCCAATAATAATAGTTTTACATCATAATGTAAGTAATCACAAAAAATTAGACCAATATTCCTAATTGTAACATTTTTACATCATAATGTAAATAATCACAAAAGTTAGACCAATATATAACCTCAATAATAATATTTTTATATCATAATATAAATAATCACAAATATTAGACCAATATGTAATCCTAATAATAATATCTTTACATCACAAAGTAAATAATCACAAAAATTAGACCATCGCATAATCTCAATAATAACATTTTGACATCATAATGTAAATAATCACAAAAATTAGACCAATATATAATTCAATAATAAAATTTTGACATCATAATGTAAATAATCATAAAAAATTAGACAAACATATAACCCCAATAATAACATTTTTACATCACAATGTAAATAATCATAAAAATTAGACCACTATATAATCCCAATAATAACATTATTTAAATAATAATGTAAATAATCACACAAATTAGATCAATATTTCCAATAATAATCTTTTTGCACCATAATGTAAATAATCACAAAAATTAGACCAATTTATAATCCCAATAATAATATTATTTAAATAATAATGTAAATAATCACAAAAATTAGACCAATATGTATTCCCAATAATAATATTATTTACATAAAAATGTCAATAATCACAAAATTAGAAAATATTCTCAATAATAATATTTTTACATAGTAATGTCAATAATCACAAAATTAGACCAATAGTCCTAATATAATATTATTTACAAAATAATGTCAACAATATCAATATTAATGTAATATATCAAATTAAAATACAGTTACATAATCATTAGAAATAGAAAACAAATTGAGGACAATAGTTCTAATAATTGATAATTATTTCAAAATATATAATTTTTTTGTAATTACGTATAAACATATCATACATTCCTGTTTAGCCCATCAAGTGAATTCTGCCAATAGAACTAGTTAAGTTTATCCATCTTCATCTGTGAACAAAAGACAATGTTGATAAATAAGATGCTAACAGTTTTTTCCTTCTACAGAAGACAGAGCTCGGTCGGCAACCCAAGCAGATGGAGTTATTTGAAAGGTGCTACGAGAGAAAGGAGGACTGCGGCTGAGGTGGTGGTGAGTAGATTATTAATATTATTTTTTTTATAAAAATTCATTCTTGGTTAAAAGTACTAATAATTTATTTGTTTTACAGAAGACGTTCCAAAACCGCCTCCGACAAACCCTCGGGCCTCAAATCAGGACGATATGGACGTTGTTGACAAGGAGGGGTTAGATTAAGTTTTAAATTTTTTGTTTTATTTTTGTAATTAGATAATTCCATATTAATATAATATTTTCCTTATTTATTCATGTTTCATACTACATTTCATTATTTCATATTTATTTAATTAATTAAATTTATAAATATAATTAATTAAAATTTTATTAAATTAATTTAATTATATATTAAAATTTATTGAAATATATAAATTATTTATTTATTATAATTTATGAAATATATGAATAAATTATAAAATATAAATAAATTAAAAAATTAGGAACGGTTTTAGTAATGGTAAAGAAATGTTACAAATCTAACTAAATGACCGTTCCAAAAACCATTACTAAAACAGTTTTAAACATGTTCCTAAACTTCATTGATCATTCCAAATACCATGCTAAAACCATTTCAAATAAGTGTTCCTAAATAGTGGTTGACCGTTCCTAATACCAGTGTTATTTCACTTTTATGTATGTGTTCCAAATCAGAGAGACCGTTCCTAATAGCATTACTAAAACAGTTTTACATACGTGTTCCTAA
This sequence comes from Sesamum indicum, assembly GCF_026168435.1. Classification (NCBI taxonomy): domain Eukaryota; kingdom Viridiplantae; phylum Streptophyta; class Magnoliopsida; order Lamiales; family Pedaliaceae; genus Sesamum; species Sesamum indicum. Next base: position 4,434,055 of record NC_142660.1, on the reverse strand, counting down.
ATAAGACTAACTGTTCTTAAAACCGTTCCAATTAAAAAATAATAATTTTTTTGACAAATTCAATATTATGAATGATTTTCATAGAGTGTTACAATTCTCGTCCCAAATAGGAACGCCTTGCTCGAGCAGTTCCTAAAATTTTATAACGCCATTTGTAAGGTCGAATTTTCAACTGTTACAAAATCGTTCCAAAAATGGCTCCAAATAAATTTGGTGTCCTGCAAACCGTTCCAAAGACAAAAAAACAGTTCCTAAACCCATTCTAAATCCTGCCTTTTTTGTAGTCGAGATTTAATTGTATGTTTAATCATATTTTTTGATTTTTCATGCTTGCGTCGCGCTTCCCGTTCTGATCCACTCCCTACAGAACAAAATGAGCCAACACAGAATGTGGGTGAGAAAATAAAAAGATCTCGACACCAACGCCACCAACACAATTGTGGAAAATGACGATATTTTTAATATTTATATTTGATGTAACATCTATAACAATTGATTATAATTTTTAACATTAATTATAATTAAAAAGCATATAAAAGTTAGAATTAAATAATTTTAATATGTAATAATAATAATTAATATTTTTTAAAAATAAATATAAAAAATTGAGTCGTGGATCGACCCCTTTTTGTCGGCATTGTCCATAACTTGTAATAGAATTGTTATGCTTTTTAAGAGAATAATATTTTTATTAAAAATTTGTTTTTTGTAACATAAAAGTAAATAAGCCGAATAGAGACAGTATCAGGAAGAATATACGCAGTAAATGAATTGGGATGAATAGCAATTTATCTTCTGTAATATTAAAAATGAGCACATTACCCCCTTACAAAAAAAAATATAGCAATTTACCCCCCTGTACTTTTTAAAAATCATAAGGCGGTAAATTGTTGTATTTTAAAAAATATAAAGAAGTAAACCGAAATTTATTTTTTCATAAGAGGGTAATTTGCACATTTGCAATATCAAAAAGCGGTTGCTTGCATTTTTCCCAAATGAATTGTGTTCTCTTAGATTCATATAATCCTCAACTTATAAGTGTGTACAAAAGGAGTCCTACTGCCACCCAAAGTTGGGAGACTACAAATATTATATGGGATAAGATTCATCTAGAAAGAGTGATCACAACCAAAACTTTGGGAGACTATAAAACTCAATCAAATATGGATGTATATCGAATACTAAGCATTGTGCGGGCGGCAAAGGAAACCGTTAAGCATATATATCCTAGCGATTGTTCTATTGCTAGATTAATTTGGGCACTCTCAAATCTGCCGTCGTAGCATTTGTTGGAGTTGATGGGGGGTCCTGCTGATTGGATTTCAAGTTGCTTTGAGCTGCTGAATATTGTGGAGTAGTCAAGGTTCCTTACGAATTGCTGGGCTATGTGGTATAATAGGAATAAAATGGTTATGTAAAAACCAAATTGCAGGACCCATTATGCATGGTGCAAGGGGCGTATGTGTGGCTCCATCAATATCAAGAGAAGAAGGCAATAAAATTTGTTGGGTTTTTTTATGGCCCATTGATCCCTTAAGCAATAGCCTACAATGTCGGCACACTAGGCATGACCCACAATCCAACCCTAACTCGGTAACCCAACCCAACTTCCAATATATATATATATTGTATGTCCCTAACCCTGATCATTTAGTTGCTTCTCCCTTATATCTCTTGCGCCACTGAAATGACTTTCTCTCCTCTCTCTCTGTATCTAAAATCCTCCATGGATTTCCTTGTCTCTACTTCCTTCTTCTGCCGTCTTTTGGAAGGAAGCTTTCCAAAACCAATCCAATGGCTTTTAGGAAAGTTTCCTCAACTTCCATACACTGTCTCTTCTGGACCCATATATATACCTTTGTCTCTTTTTGGTTTAAGAACACAACATCTATATTCACTTCTAAAAGCTTTTGAATAAACACTATTAGTGGGTCTTTGTGACTAAAGGAAACCGAAATCTTTGTGACATTACTACTGGGTCTCTGTGACCAAAGGAAACGAGGTCGTTGTGATCTGTTGAGTCGGTTGATAGTGAGGTAGTCGTGGGCTCAATCTTGTGTGGTTTAAAGTCTCTGTGACGATCTACAGGCATTTGTTGGCCGCTTTGGATCTGATTCTATCTGAGCCTACTGCTTCATTTCATTAATATAATCTGTTTATATTTCTGCATTTATATTCGGTTTGTATTTTAAGGAGGTTTGTACTCCGTATTATTGTAATAGTTTATTAGAATTTTGAGGTTGCCACTCTATAGTGGCATCAGAGCCTCGTCTCTAAAATTCGGCTCCTGGTGGTGGTAACGTTTTTTAAATCCCTCCTGTTTTATTTTCACAATTTTCTTTCAGTCGATATTACTGTTATTATTAGCTGTAGTAAATCCCCCTAAACTCTCACTTGGCCGGTCTCCTGAGGACATCGGGTGTCTAGTCCGGACATAAGTTGGAAGCCTCGGCTATATTAACACTTATTGCTATTATATCTTTGTGATATATATTTTTGCGATTTGTTCGATTTTTGTGATATATATTTCTGCGATTGTTCGATCTTTGTGATATATATTTCTATGATTTGTTCGATTATTATATCTTTGTGATATCTATCTCTGCGATTTGTTCGCCTTTGGAACTCAAGCTATATTTTATTAATCCGCTGCAAAATTTTCTGCGATTTGTTCGCCTCAAATTTGTGTCTCTGTCATTTGTTGAAATTTGTGATTGGTGAGATTATTATTATCATAATTGTGATTATTGTTTTTATTGAGATAATTGTAATTATTGTGATTATTGAGATATAAATCCAAGCATTATTATTATTGTGAATCATTCTGCGAATTTGGGCCATTCTTTGTGATAATTCTTGAAAACTTTTCTAAAGACATTTCCTACCCTTTGTTTTTTCATTTTTGTGAATTTTGTTTCTAAAGAATTGTGCCAAAAAAAATTCAATGTGTTAAATTTTCCTTTTTGAAAATTCAAATTTGTTAAAAATTATTTTCTAAAATCCTTCTTATATGGCCGGTTATAATCTCCAACTTTTCAATGAAAAAAGTGATTTTTCGATTTGGCAACAAAAAATGAAAGGAATTTTGATCCAACAAAAAATTTTCAGGGCCATAGATGGCAAATATTCTGATAACATTTCTGAAGAAAAAATGTTGGAAAATGATGAGTATGCGTATTCTTTGATTATATTAAATCTGTCTGAATTTGTGTTTAGAAAAGTTGGTAAATAAAATTCTGCAAGAGCTTTATGGGAAAAATTAGAAGAGCTTTACACTGAGACTTCCCTCCCGAGTAAACTGTTTTTGCTTGAGAAATTTTTTAGATACAAGCTTGATTTGTCCAAAGACATTGATGAGAATGAGACATAGCGAGCTACCAGTTTCGCCATCTACCCCGATAAGTTCGTCATATATTTGATGTTGAATCTTGATTATGTGCTTAGTTTGTTTGAAATTATTATGATTTCGTATAAATATTTTGTAGGTTTAGTCTCATATCCATAATATTAGTTGGTCAGCTTTCTTTCTACACACTTGTATGTTTAAGGCAACCTATGTTAAATTAAATATCATTGTAATTCTGTTGTTGATGTTTTATAAGGATATTTTCATTCCTATGCGATAGTTACACAACTTTCCCAATAATTATTAGTATATATAAAGCATTGTATGTTTATGTCAAGATAATTATTATTTTTTACGTATGTTAAAGGAGAAGATTGTTCCTATTAAATTGGTTAAACAACTTTCTGTAATAATGTTTGTGTTTAAAAGTTTAAATAAACATCCGCTAAATTCTTCGGACTATCTAGCTACTCTATAAATTATTTAGGGAAGTTCCATTCTTATGACATGATAACTTTCTCATTGAAGATAATAAATTTAGTTTGGATAAATAAATTTACATGTCAAATATATTGTATTTCTTTTAGTATTGCAAATAGTAGATGATGTCATGTTTTTTCCTTTATTCGCGGTTATAAACGCATGTATCTTGTTAGCTCTCAGAGTGAAAATCAAAGAGTCATTTTGGAAAATTAAGTAGGTTTAGGTATCTAATATTACAGAGAGAATTAACGTATTTGTGTGTTGGGAACAATTTGTCAATGAAAAGCAAACTAGACATGGTGACATGATATAAAACTTTGGAATACTATATGTTGGTATTCCAAAATTCTTTAATCTTTTTGGATGCTTGATCATGTATGCTAACACTATTGATTGTTTTGGTATATCTAGTTTTAGTTAGACCATTTGTTTGATTTAAGCATTGAGATAATGTTGTCAGGAAAAAAGAAGACTAAGGAACCTAGGTTCAAACGGCTCAAGAAGAAGTTTGATGTTGAGTTTGATCAAAATGATGGGTTCATCGAGAGTGAAGCTGTTGGCAGCCATGACTGTGAACTGAAGGAAAACGAAGATGTAATTGAGGCAAGTTATCAACAACGAAGGTAACATGGATAACTGATTATAACTTTGTAATAAGTTTCTTATGTGGATTATTTTTCTTAAATTTATCTTCTTTGTTCAAAAACAATAATTTCTTTAACTTTGTTATGTTCCATTTCGAGTCGCATTCAACAACTTCTTATTTATTGGTGTTTCTTAATTTTCGCTTTGAATTATTCACACAAGGTGGAAAGTTGCAGTATGAGTCTAATCCTCATTGTGATGTATTTTGTATTTTGATAGAGATACAAAAATAGGTGAAGAGAAAGAAATTTCCCAACAGATGGAACCCCAAAAAGTTGGTGATGATTATGCCAAACTACGAACGAGAAAATGCTGAATGTAAGGATTTGATGGTGGTTCATGATAATGTCAAGAGTAGCGATATTGTTGGAGAGAAAGGAACACACACAACGCAGATCACGTCCGATCATTTTCAACCAAATGACTCCACAGATGCGTAAGAATGTCCTTTCCTTTGAACTCAAAACTGAAAAATGTTGTGTTTTCAATGGTAATATTGTTCATTTTGTTACCTATCTTAAAATTCCATATTGTTTATTTGTTGATTTATGAAGGCTTATGTTAAGTGATAAAGATCGATCTCAAGTGGAGATGATGGTGATTATTGATAGTCTAAAAAAATAGATGTGTTGTTGGAGATGATGGCACACACTCAGCTCAGAATGTGTGTGATCACATTCAACCGAATGACTCAACAAATATGTAAGAATTCCTTTCCCTTTGAACTCAAAATAGAAAAAGGTTTGAACTGATTTCATACATAATATAACCTTATGTTGCTGGCGATCTTTTATTCAAGTAAATCTTTATAAACTATATTTAAACACGGAAGATGATTGTGACCATGTCCTTGGTCTTGTGTTGTTAGCTGTGAAAGTGATTTGGAATCGAAGAAGGTGGATGATATAGGTGGATTGATGGGGTCTTCAGCTGAGGCTGCAAATTTGAAGAGTGTGATTGAAGTCGTGATGATAAATCAAGGACTTGATATATCTAATAAGAAGGATATACCGACAGATTATTATGAAGCAATGATTGATGCGTGAGTTTTCTTTTATCTTTGCTAGAGATGCTAAAGGTTCAATATCTCTCCAATATCATAAGATTTTAAGTGTGTGGTCTTTCAATATTCTTGAGTTAATGATGAGCAAATGTAGAGTACAGAAAGCCTGATATATGAGTTTGCAGATTTTTTTGTCAAGCACAAATTTCACTAGAGTAAAATTTGTTGTCATCTCTTTTTCTACTTGGAGTGCTGTCATTTGATTGTAGCTTTTATCATTGCAGTGATTTTAACATTGTACATGACGCACTTCCTATGGATACTAAGTCCATGTCCAAGAAGAGGACTTTGGAGAAAAAGAAAATATCTAAAATTAAAATAAATAAATCAGAAGTAAAAGTGGAAGGTAGTTCTAGTACAAGCATATGCAATATGGTTCAGAATGAAGGGAAGGGAGTTGTGTAAGAGCCAAATGAGGAAAAGGTGGTCGGGTACAAGCAGGATGATGAAGCACAGTCTTTACCGAATGAGTTGATTATTGAAGAATTGGCTAAGAGAGATCGTAAAGGAAAATTAGCTCTACGTGCGAAAATTATGCTGACATGAACGTACCTTTCTCCCACGTAGAGCTAATTTTTCTTTAGGATCTCTCTTAGCCAATTCTTCAATAATCAACCCATTCGGTAAAGACTGTGTTTCATCATCCTGCTTGTACCCGACCGCCTTTTCCTCATTTGGCTCATACATAACTACCTTCCCTTCATTCTGAACCATATTGCTGCTTTTACCAAAAATACCTTCCACTTTTACTTCTGATTTATTTATTTTACTTTTAGTTATTTTTTTTTTCTCCAAAGTCCTCTTCTTGGACTTGGACTGAGTATCCATGGGAAGTGCGTCATGTACAATGTTAAAATCACTGCAATGATAAAAGCTACAACCAAATGACAGCACTGAAAGTAGAAAAAAAGATGACAACAAATTTTACTCTAGTGAAATTTGTGCTTGACAAAAAAATCTACAAACTCATATATCAGGCTTTCTGTACTCTACATTTGCTCATCATTAACTCAAGAATATTGAAAGACCACACACTTAAAATCTTATGATATTGGAGAGACATTGAACCTTTAGCATCTCTAGAAAAGATAAAAGAAAACTCACGCATCAATCATAGCTTCATCATAATCTGTCGGTATATCCTTCTTATTAGATATATCAAGTCCTTGATTTATCATCACGACTTCAATCGCACTCTTCAAATTTGCAGCCTCAGCTGAAGACCCCATCAATCCACCTATATCATCCACCTTCTTCGATTCCAAATCACTTTCACAGCTAACAACACAAGACCAAGGACATGGTCAAATCATCTTCCGTGTTTAAATATAGTTTATAAAGATTTACTTGAATAAAAGATCGCCAGCAACATAAGGTTATATTATGTATGAAATCAGTTCAAACCTTTTTCTATTTTGAGTTGAAAGGGAAAGGCATTCTTACATATTTGTTGAGTCATTCGGTTGAATGTGATCACACACATTCTGAGCTGAGTGTGTGCCATCATCTCCAACAACACCTCTATTTTTTTAGACTATCAATAATCACCATCATCTCCTCTTGAGATTGATCCTTATCACTTAACACAAGCCTTCATAAATCAACAAATAAACAATATGAAATTTTAAGATAGGTAACAAAATGAACAATATTACCATTGAAAACACAACATTTTTCAGTTTTGAGTTCAAAGGAAAGGACATTCTTACGCATCTGTGGAGTCATTTGGTTGAAAATGATCGGACGTGATCTGCATTGTGTGTGTTCCTTTCTCTCCAACAATATCCTTACTCTTGACATTATCATGAACCACCATCAAATCCTTACATTCACCATTTTCTCGTTCGCAGTTTGGCATAATCATCACCAACTTTTTGGGGTTCCATCTGTTGGGAAATTTCTTTCTCTTCACCTATTTTTGTATCTCTATCAAAATACAAAATACATCACAATGAGGATTAGACTCATACTGCAACTTTCCACCTTGTGTGAATAATTCAAAGCGAAAATTAAGAAACACCAATAAATAAGAAGTTGTTCAATGCGCCTCGAAATGGAACATAACAAAGTTAAAGAAATTATTGTTTTTGAACAAAGAAGATAAATTTAAGAAAAATAATCCACATAAGAAATTTATTACAAAGTTATAATCAATTATCCATATTACCTTTGTTGTTGACAACTTGCCTCAATTACATCTTCGTTTTCCTTCAGTTCACAGTCATGGCTGCCAACAGGTTCATCTTTGCTCTTGATCAAACTCAACATCAAACTTCTTCTTGAGACGTTTGAACCTAGGTTCCTTAGTCTTCTTTTTTCCTGACAACATTATCTCAATGCTTAAATCAAACAAATGGTCTAACTAAAACTAGATATACCAAAACAATCAATAGTGTTAGCATACATGATCAAGCACCCAAAAAAACTAAAGAATTTTGGAATACCAGCATATAGTATTCCAGAGTTTTATATCATGTCACCATGTCTAGTTTGCTTTTCATTGACAAATTGTTCCCAACACACAAATACGTTAATTCTCTCTGTAATACTAGATACCTAAACCTACTTAATTTTTCAAAATGACTCTTTGATTTTCACTCTGAGAGCTAACAAGATACATGCGTTTATAACCGCGAATAAAGAAAAAAACATGACATCATCTACTATTTGCAATACTAAAAGAAATACAATATATTTGACATGTAAATTTATTTATCCAAACTAAATTTATTATCTTCAATGAGAAAGTTATCATGTCATAAGAATGGAACTTCCCTAAATAATTTATAGAGTAGCTAGATAGTCCGAAGAATTTAGCGGATGTTTATTTAAACTTTTAAACACAAACATTATTACAGAAAGTTGTTTAACCAATTTAATAGGAACAATCTTCTCCTTTAACATACGTAAAAAATAATAATTATCTTGACATAAACATACAATGCTTTATATATACTAATAATTATTGGGAAAGTTGTGTAAGTGTAACTATCGCATAGGAATGAAAATATCCTTATAAAACATCAACAACAGAATTACAATGATATTTAATTTAACATAGGTTGCCTTAAACATACAAGTGTGTAGAAAGAAAGCTGACCAACTAATATTATGGATATGAGACTAAACCTACAAAATATTTATACGAAATCATAATAATTTCAAACAAACTAAGCACATAATCAAGATTCAACATCAAATATATTACGAACTTATCGGGGAAGGTGGCGAAACTAGCAGCTCGCTATGTCTCATTTTCATCAATGTCTCCAACTCCAAACGACATGACTCAACTTTACATGGTACCAAAGCACACAGGATAATTGGTCTCCTCTTCCTCCCAACACTACATTGGACAATGGTCTTTTCCGTCGCATTGCCAATCCCCAAAGACGCCTAAAAGACAATAAGTATTCAACATGATATCAAGTTAATCACACACAACAATCAAACAAATATAAGAAAGAACAGTTCAATTTTGTTCTAAATAGTATTGAATATGATATCAAGTTCTATCACACACAAAAATCAAACAAATAGAATAAAAGATGGTTCAATTTTGTTATAAACAATATTCAATATGACATCAACTTTAACAAACACAAAAATCAAACAAATATAACAAGAAATGAATTCAATTTTGTTCTTAATACTGTTCAATATGTTATCAAGTGCTATCATATCATACACGAGAATAAAACAAATATAACAAAGACTATTTCAGATTTGTTCTAAGCAGTTTTGAATAAGAGATCATGCTCTATCACACACAATAATCAAAAAAATATAACAAAGAACAGTTCAATTTTGTTTTAAGCGGGGATGTGGTGGATCTTACCTGAGTAATTCGAAGTCTTTTACCATTTGAGTTAGAAAGGACACGTTGCCCAGGCTTACCTCAACTCTTCACAGAGATATATAAAGTCAAACAAACAAATAAATATTTATGAATTTTTGAATCGGGAAAGAAATCTATGTAAATTTAGTCTTGAATCTTCTCATGCATAACTCAAAACGGAAGTGTTTGTTTCGCTGATTGTTTGGAAAAGTCAAGAAAATTCAGACGACCAGTGAATCAAACAAACAACGAGATATAAAGTCAGACAAACAAAGATATATATATTCATAGGTTTCTCTAACGGGAAAGCAAGGGATGTTATTCATTCTTCAAGCTTCTTACACAAAACTGAAAATTGGAACAGTCCAACACAAACACTCAAAAGTCAAGAAAATCCACACAACAGTGGAACAAATACACAAAGACATCTTCTTTCTTCAGTAATTTTACATTGAAACATTTTCACTAACTAATGACTACAACAGTAACTCTTTTCTTTGAACAGTGAGATAACACACAAAGACATCTTCTTTCTCCAATATTTATTTTTTTAACTCATGTTAAAATTGAAACTTATTCTCTAACGACTGATGAAACTCTTATCTTCAACCATTAGTATCATTGTAATAACCCGGATCGGAAGTCCTTATGCGAAGAATTACAAATACAAAATGAAAAGAAAGAGATACGAAACTGAATATGACATACCCCCAAAAGCCATAGTAAATCGATGTGAAGTTGGAACTGCTGATCTTACTCTTAGCCCTGTTGGCCAAAATGAGTTGAGAATGTACGAACGAAGACAGAAACTCTCAGAATAAAAAACCTTCAAAGTCGGTATGCATGTCTGTGAAAAAGGAAAGGGAAGATGGGTATGATCTTGAATTCCTTCCTAGCTGCAGAGTTGTCTCTTCGTATCTCTCGCTTAATACTCTTAAATGGAACTTGGAAGCAAGCACGGGAGAGGGAGACCATCGGTATTTCTAATAATTCTTACCGCATATAAATTGAGTAGAAACAAATTAAAAACAAAGCAAGTATATATTATTTCTATTTTTAAAATTTTTTATCCAAATTAAATATAGTAGAATTAAATTAATAATATGACAAGTGTATCTTATTCATATTTTAATTTTTTTTATTCAAATTAATTTAGTATAACTAAACTAATCAGATACAAATATGATACAATTACCATATAATTAATAAAATTTCTTAAATTATATATCCATCATTCTATATATATATATATATATATATTGCCATATAATATGAGTTAAGAGATTCCAATATACTATAGTTACTGCTGCCAACTTTTGTTGTTGTGACGTAAAACGTAAAACATTTCTCTTTTGTAAATCGAGTGTTTTTTTACATTTGCAGGGTCACTTTATTCCACAATAATAAGTTAAGAAAAGACTCAAAATGGGAGTTTAACATTATGAGTAATTGTGATCTCATTTTATTTCTATTTGAAAAAATAAGATGAAATAAGTTTTCTTGATATAAGATTTTTCATATTCCTTTTGATTGAGCATAAGATAAAGTATAATGATAATAGTTTTTTCTCTTGGATTTATTTGAAGATAAATTTGAAGTAAAGAATGAAAATGTTAATTGCAATGGTCTGAGTTAAAGGTTCACAGATAAGTAAACTCAATAATCTTATTTATCATCAATCTAACGGTTCATATTAGTTTATCTAAATCAACGTTCAGGATTTAATATGATGAATGGTCCAAATTTATACATTATTTTGGTATTTATTACTAGTTTTTCATCTTAAGCGGGAATAAAAGAAAATTTTAGTGTGAGATAATAAGAAAAAAATTGTGAAAAGAATTAATTATAATTATAAATTATAATAAATATAAAAAAGTGAAAGCGAGAGAAAAATATGGAATAGTGGGTGGTTAAGAGAAACAAAAAAATATAATGTGAAATTATTAAAAACTATTGAAATTACTAATTTGATCAGATTTTTTAAAGAAAAAAATAAAATGAATGATAAATTTTTGTATTTAAAAGTTGGTACGACAAAAAATTTTCTTTTATAATAATATACATAGATAGATATTTAGTATATATGAATCTTTTATATAGTATAAATAAATAAATATTATTTATTATATCGATATAGATATAGATAAATATTACGATTGTAATATATATATAGGAAAAAAATGCAATTTAGCCTCCTGTGATATTGTAAATGTGCAAATTATCCCCTATGAAAAAAAATTAGTAATTTACCTCCATGTGCTTTTTAAAATGCAGCAATTTAGCCTTATATGTTTTTTAAAATTAAACAATTACCTCCCTAGACATGGGGTAAATTATTCTATTTTAAAAAATATCAAGGAAAAAATTGTTATTTATTTTTTATAAAAAAGTAATTTACTTATTTACAACATTATAAGAGAGTAAATTGCATTAAACTCTATATATATATATATAGCTACCTCCAGAATCCTTCCCTAACCCACCCGCCACCACAACCCTCTACCAGCTCCCGTCCGCCTGCCGCTGCAAAGATTTTTCATAAGCCAGAAAATCAAGTTGATTCCATGTCGGTGCCTAGTCAACATCTCAAAAGTAAATCTCTCAATAAGCATATCGACAACAAAAGGAACAAGCATTCCTAACCTTACCAATGCGTCGTCTCCTATACTTAGCTCTCGATCAACCCTGCAATCAAATGACAACATTGAAATAGAAAGACTTGATTAATGAGAGACCTTATATATTAGTAGGGTGAATAACAATTTATTTTTTTATGATATTAAAAATGAATAAATTATCTTTTTATCAAAAAGAAATAGTATTTTATCTTTTTATGCTTTAAAAAATGAAGTAATTTATTATTTTAGATAAGGAAGTAAATTATTTCATTTTTTAAAGTATAAGTAGGTAAATTGTTATTTTATTTTTCATAAGAGGGTTGTTTACCTATTCTCCATAACAAAAGCAGGTAGATTGCAATTTATCCTATATTAATTTCCAGATTTTTTCGATCAAGCACAAATTTCGATTTTGGGGAAAACTTGGATCAAAGAACTCAAAAATCCAAAATCCATAGAAGAACAAACCTTTTACTGGCATCACTATTATTTTTAAAATTTTAAAATTAATTAATTACTTTTAACTATCTTTTGATTGTTATTTTTTTTCAAACATGCATTTTTTATTCCTCAACCGTTATTTATTATCTTTTGTTTGTCAATAATTTTTTATAAATCAAAATATTTATATTAACTTATTATCTTAATATATATTTTTAAGATACTTTTTTACTCCATAAAAATAAATAAAACAATATATATTTTAAAAATTAAGTACCTATATAGAATGTGCCATACTTATTAATTTTTATAAATTAAATGAAGAGCATATATTCCATTTCTTTTCTACTTATTACTTTTCGTTTACACATTTTCTCATCAAATTTTCACTTGTTTCTCTCATCTCTTCAATTTCCACATCATTTTCTTCCTTCAATAGCTTTTCACAACCCCTCCTAATCTTCGTAGTCATACATTTCAGTGTTCCACACACCCACTAAAACAATAAGCAGCGCATGCGCGCCACCTCAAATACCCAGAATTTGGAGCTACTGTAGATCATATTCAAACTTGTTGCCTCCAAGAATTTGAAGTTTGCAGTTAAATGCTCCTGCAGAACAATGTTGATAGGGAATGCCCTAAAATTTGGTAAAAGAACAATAAAATGGACCAGGACCCGTGCATTTGGTGTGTGTTGATTGGATTGTCTGTCACAGGACCAGTACTTTTATCATATTAATCTATGTGGTTTTTGTAGGAAATTGATTGGAGTGATTGAAGTTGAGAGTTCATCTTTCAATCCGGTACTTTCAGTCTCTGTCATAGAGATGAAGGAAGAACAAGTTTAATCTGGCATCAAACTATTGTACTAAAAACAGATATAGAAGGTAAAGGAATAGCATTGCAGTAAAGTACCTGGAAATATAATCCAAGTGATTTTAGGAGCACCAATTGTATTATATTATGAACTAGCATGAAGCTCGTGCTATGGGCGTAACTTTATAAATTCTATAATATTTTTATAAATTTCGAATTATATAATTATGTCATTTCAATGACATTCTTCCTATATATAATAGTCTAAACTTGTATAAAATTCAATATTCAATTATTTTACTGAACAATATTTTGTAAATAACCATTAAATATCATCAATTATTATGTTATAAATTTTAAATACTATAGATATTTTTTTGTTTAATTATTGATTTGAATATGAAAATTGGCTTGTGTTAAGCAGAATATGAATATGAAAGACTATGGCAGAATTGATTTGATGAAGAATTCTTTATCCTTAAGAGTCAAGAACTGGAGGCTTCTTCCAATCCTCTACTGTAGAATATGATGCAATAAGATGAAATACCAAGATCAAGGATTAAATAAGTATATATCAAGGAGCATGAGTTGATTTATTAATCCACATAAAACAAAATAGCAGATACAATGGAAAAAGTTTCTGTATTGGCTTATCTCCTGAAACTGGATCAGTCACGGGCTCTTCCACAACCTCTTGTCTATGATACCCATTTCCCTTGGTGCTGCAAAGCAGAATTCTTCCAGAAGCCAACAATTTAATTAAAAACCTTGTGTAATTGAGGTTATTGAAGTGTCTTGTGTGAATGAATAGTAATTTATCTCCATATAATATTAAAAATATGCACATACACCGGTATGAAAAAAAATTATAGCAGTTTACCCCCCTGCATTTTTTAAAATGAAGCAATTTACCTCCTTATATAAGGAGGTAAATTGCTTCATTTTAGAAATTATAGGAAGGTAAATCACTATTTGTTTTTTCATAAGGGGGTAATGTACTCATTTGCAATATCATAAGGGAGTTGCTTGTATTTTTCCCAATTTTCAATTGTTATGGGGTATTAAATTACCTTTTGTAATTGGACTCATTCATGTTCAGATTCTTTTCAAATATTTTGGATTAAAAAATATTAGTGTTTTAATATTAAATATTCCATAATATAATTAATAATATTTAAGTAGGGGTATACTTGTCTTTTTACAATGAAAACAAATACATTAGGATAATAATATTTGAAAAGGTTGTGACTGGAATTGAATAGAAGGAAAACTTCAACTTTGTAGATGAAATTAAAATGTTTCTTTCTTCCCTTCTTCTTTCTCTCTTTCTTGTCTGTTTAATTCAATCTTTCACTTTCTCTTTCATTCGTTCTCGTCTCCATCAATTTAAAATCTCTAGTTTGATGGACAAGAATTGGAGTGTATATAAATATATATATATATATATAAAATCCAAAAATTAATTTAAGCTTTTGCAGTCTACTAGCTGTATTATAGAAGCTTGAAAGACAATCACAATCAGTAAAATAATTCAAGTGTATGATGGAGGAGAAGATCAATCATTTCTTATTTCTATAAATAGAAGCAATTGTAGGAGAAAAAATCATGGGAGAAAGATTCGAATAGTCCTCTATTTATGTCCTAAAATCCTTTTGGTATTTAACTTTGACAATATCAGTTTTAATCCTGTACCTTTCTTTTTTGCTTAGATTCAGTCCTTCAGCCAATTTTATGCCCATTTTGTCCTTCTTTAGTAATAAAGTCTAATAGTCCATTTTAATGCTCTAAAAATGGCCCAACGTGCTTCCGAAATAAATTAAGACCCCATAACTTCGTACCTTGCTTTGACCGCTCTGTTTCCGGGTATTCCAAGCCCTCGGTTTTACATACTTCCTCCAACCACACTACCGCAGCAGATGGTCCGCAAGAACTTGGGTCCTTCAGTAACAAAACAACACAGCCCTATTTCGTTTCCTACCTTAGGGCGTAAAAGGGATTCTAATATAGGGAATTAATAGAATTTTGGACAAACAGGTTGAACAGAAGCCTAACTTTTATTGAAGAAATATAGAGAATATTACATGGATATTATTCCTCCATTGGAGGAGACAACTGTTTTAGTCTCTCATGGTGTAGAGGACTTGACTTGTTGGGAAAACTCCCATAAACTGAAAAATTAAAATACTACAAAAGATTGAAAAAGACTCAGAATTCTAATGCTTTGAAGAGTAGGAGAAGTTTTCTGAAGTCGCCGTTCTGCTTCATTGAATCTTTATTTATAGGCATCCGTGGACTTCAAATTCGGACTCCAAACTTATTTTGTGACGACATCATTGCATTTGCCATCGCCTCGTGATTTCTAGTTGTCGGTCATAACGGTTTGTCGGTCACATGATTTCCAACTGGCTTTCCTACTTTGCTGATTGTTGGCTTTTATCGTTTTCTGACGACAGTCTTATCCTTGATTTTTTATATTTTTTTAATTTTTACTTATTTTTTATAAAAAAATTTCTTTTTACCTTGTCCTGATCAGGTTCGGGTTTATTTTGTGTGACCTGAATTTTTGTCCCGAATAGGGGTTTCTCTGGTTTTCACAGCAAGGGCACAAAGGTTGGTGGGATAATATTATAACTGATGAAGCCAAAACTCAAATTCTTTCAAGTGTTAAAAGAGATTCAAAAGGAAATATTATTAATAACGATGAAGGAAGACCCATTTCTAATGCAATATCTTCTCTAATATATACAACTACTACTCATTTTATTGAAAATCCTCAAATATATCAAGAAAGAAATACAGAATTTTTACAAAATTTAAAGTGTAGAAAACTCCATGATTTTAGATGATATAAAGATGTCTTTTTATCCAAAATTTATGAAAGAAATGATGCAAATAGTTATTTCTGAAAAGAAAAGTTTATTTCAGGATTACCAAAATCGTTTGCAGAAAAAGTCCGTATAAAAACTAAAGAAAAATACGAAAATATTGCATTCCTTTTCTTATTGAGAAATTATAAATCATGTTAATCTAGTAGGATTACAATTATGCAATGATTTAACATTAAAAGCCCAATTAAAGAAACAAAATCTTACTACTAGAAAAGAGTTAGGAAGTTGGTGTGAACAATTTGAATTTCAAAAGATAAGGTCACCATCATCATCATCAAAGTCAAAACACTATAACAATCATATGCATAGATCATCAAAGAAAACTCCTTTTAAATCCCCTACTAAACCCTCTTCTAAACCTAATTTCCAAAGAAATTTTTTTTTAAAGTTAAAATATTCTAGTGTCCCTAATTGCATTATACGTCATAAATGCCAAAAATCAGGTCATTATGCCACTAGCTATAGCATGCGAAAGAAAATTTATGAATTAAGTTTAGGAGAAGAGTTAACAAATCAATTATTAAGAATCCTAGATGAAGAAGATTTAAAAATATTTGAAATCGAAAATTCTAGTTTAGAAGAACAATTAGATCAAATCCAAACAGATGAAGGATATTCCTCAGAAGAAGAAGAATCCCAAAACTCTAATTTAGAAGATAATAATGAATGTACTAGTTGCTCAGCAAAAAGCTACCTTAACTAACCAATTTTCGTTAATCTTAGTTCTTATTGACAAAATCCAAAATCCTCATAAAACAAAACCCCCTCCTAAAATAGATTTCTCAAAAATCATGAATATGTTTGATTCTTCTAATTCTAAAGTATCAATATCTGACCTAAAACATGAAGTTAGACAATTAAAAAAGGAAGTTAAAACTTTAAAACAAAACCATGATTAATTAGAATAAAAAATTTAAATCAGAAAACTTCAAAATCAAATTTTCAAAGAAAATTCCAATAAAATATCTCCATCTAAAGTCTCTAAAGAAGAAGAATCTTTTGTTAATACTATCTCTAGAATTGCTTATCCAAAATGGTATGTAAAAATTAATTTAGTTATTGAAGATTTTAAATTAACTGCCATCGCTTTAATGGATTCGGGAGCAGACATGAATTGTATTCAAGAAGGATTAATCCCCACTAAATATTTTGAAAAAACTAAAGAAAAACTCTCAGCTACTAATTTAGCTAGTCTTAAAATTAACTTCAAACTTTCAAAAGCCCATATTTGTAATAATGGAATTTGTTTCAAAGCTAGTTTTGTGCTAGTTAAAGATCTTAATACTCCAATAATTTCAGAAAATGCTTTTCTTCAAATGCTTTATCCAATTAATGTAAGTTCTGAAGGGATTAGGACCAAAGTAATGGGAAAAGATATCTTATTTCAATTTCAATTTCTTGTAACCCAAAGAGATATTAAAGAAGTCCAAGATATTTTTATATTTCAAGAAATTAGTAATAAAGAAAAACAAATTCTCTTTTTGAAAGACGAAATTTCTCACAAGAAAATAGAAGAACAAATTTCTGCACCTTTCACTCAAAAGAAAATTCTTGAATTTCAAAATCAAATTCAAAGCCAAGTTTGTTTAGAATTAGCAAATGCATTTTGGGAAAGAAAAAAACATGTTATTACTCTCCCTTAAAAACAGATTTTGACAAAAGACAAATTCCCACTAAAGTTAGGCCAATTCAAATGAACCAAGAATTACTAGAATATTGCAAAAAAGAAATTCAAGATCTTCTTAATAAAAAATTAATTCGCCCTTCAAAGTCTCCTTGGTCTTATCCAGCTCTTTATGTCCAGAAAAATGCAAAATTAGAAAGAGGGACACCTAGGTTAGTTATAAATTATAAATCTTTAAATAAAACATTAAGATGTATTAGGTATCCCATACCTAATAAGACAGATCTTCTTAAAAGACTTTATAATGCAAAAATATTTTCTAAATTTGATATGAAATCAGGATTCTGGCAAATTCAAATTGATGAAAAAGATAGATATAAAACAACTTTTACTCTCCCTGTTGGCCAATTTGAGTGGAATGTTATGCATTTGGGTTTAAAAATGATCTTTCAGAATTCCAAAAAAATTATGAATGACATTTTCACTCCATATACTTCTTTCACTATTATGGAAAAACACTGGAAACATCTACAAATATTTCTTAAACTAATTAAAGATAATGGCTTAGTTATTTCAGCTCCCAAATAAACCTCTTCCAAACTAATATTAGATTTTTAGGACATCATTCAAAGATCTCTAAGTTTTGGAAAAAAATTTCCGGACCAAATTTTAGATAAAACTCAATGACAAAGATTCTTAGGAAGCCTAAATTATGTTTCAGATTTCTACCCAAATCTTAGACAAATATATAAACTATTATATGAAAGATTAAAAACTCCACCACCTCCTTGGACTCAAATTCATACAGATTTAGTGAAAAAATTAAAAATAAAAATTAAATAAATCCTTTGTCTAAGTATATATCATCCAACTGCACCAAAAATTGTACAAACAGATGCATCTGAACTAGGATATTGAGGTATTCTTAGTCAAATTATTAATAATAAAGAAACAATAGTAAGATATTATTTTCGAATTTGGAAAACTACAGCTCAAAAAAATTATCCTACAATAAAAAAGGAAATATTATCTATTGTCTTATGCATTTCTAAATTCCAAGATGATTTATTAAATCAGAAATTTCTTTTAAAAATTGATTGTCAAGCTGCAAAAGATGTACTTACAAAAGATGTTAAAAATTTAGTTTCAAAACAAATTTTTGCCAGATGGCAAGCTTTATTATCTGTATTTGATTTTGATATTGAATATATTAAGGGAGCTCACAATCACATTCCTGACTATTTGACAAGAGAATTTTTGCAGGGATGTCAAAATCAAGTGAAGAATCAAAGTTAAAGGTAAGCCCTTTAGCAAAACAAACAGCCCAAATTCTGGAATTAGAATACTCTTCTCTAACACCAGAGAAGACCCAATTAAAACCCCAAAATCTTCAAATCGTGAAACCACAAAGTCCTCAAAATGCAAAACCATTACGAATTTTGCCCCCATCTCTCCAACCAAAAACACAAAGTCTCACCCAGACAACCTCAAAAACACCAACATTACCACAAACTGTCATCCAAATTAACAACAGATTTACCCCGTTGGGGAAACCAATTCCTCTTGTCCCTTCCAAACTCACTCAAACTTACAAGGATATAGCAGGGACTTCTAATACTAGACCTACTAGTTCCCAATCCAATTCACCAATCTCCCCATATTATGAGAAAGTAGATTTTCACCTCGATTGTATAATTGAGGATGAATGGATTAACGAACAAACTCAAGATAATCCTGTTCTAATGGAAACCATGGTCGTTGATGAAAATCATAACAGGATATATGAAGATCCTCTCAAAATCCAACAATTCTATGAAGACATTCTTGTCTCAACAAGATTTATTTTTATTCAAAATATGCCCCCTAAAGGAACCCCAGCTAACTCCTCACAAATTGGCTACAGAAAATTTTTCATAAATTTCATTCTCTATTATGAGCTCAAAAATATTTCAAATAAAAAATATCCATTAATTTCCTATTGGGATTACATCAAAGCCTTTCAACATTTTCTTTTTAAACAAAATGAGAAAAATACCATGTCTTTCTATTTCTTTTTCGGTACCAAGATTTCTCCAGAAAAAAATTCCAAATTGATTTGTCAGATGGTGGTATTATTTCGGTCCAAAACCACAAATTCTTTCGAAATCGGTCTAAGAGAGCATTTAAATTCTTTATGAAAAATCTCAAGATCAGTATGTTTCCAGGACAACACCTTCCCAATATACTCAAAGTTTACATTCAATTTAATCTGACCTGGATTCTGAATATCGAACCTCAATTCAAACCCATCCAAATTGATGAAGACACGGTCATATTTTCCCTGGGAAAGAAATGTTGCATAAAATGGTGGGACAAAATGAACACAGAAACTTTTGAACAAACAACAATTTTGGAATGGTTCAAACAAAATCCCACAGTATACAAGACATGAACAATTCTTGGCAAAGAGATTAATTAGGAGCAAGAACAATTTTGTACTGAGGAAAAATAATTTATTTGCAATAATTGCCAAAGCAACAACCACGGAGGAAATGCAAAAATTCTTGAAGAAATACAAAGTAACAAAGAAGACTCTATCGCCAATTCATCTGGGAGACGAAAATAAAGATGATTGTTTTGGTATTTTTAGTCCAATTCCATAATTGTTTTGGTAGTTTTAGTCCAATTTAATTTGATGTAACAATTCCATGCAAAATTGAGAATGATGTAACAATAATGTAATAATGATGGAAAAAAAAATTCAAAAATAAAAAATTCAAAAATTCATTTCAGGTTTTCCAGCTCACTAGCTGCATTATGGAAGCTTGAAAGACAGCCACAATCAGCAAAATAATTGAAGTTCATGATGGAGGAGAAGATCAATCATTTCTTCATTTATATAAACGGAAGCAATTGTAGGAGAAAAAATCACAACTTATCTTTGAGAGCTTTTCTCACACACACTCACTGGCATTTGCTTCTTAGAAGTTCTTTCTCTTGTTCTTCGTCTAGTTCTTCTTCATTCAGTTCTTCTTTCATATTACATAAATCGGATGTCTTGGATAATTAATATCTCTGTACATTCAATTGTTCTGTAAATTCTTTCTATTCAAATTCTGATATTCAAGTAAGTTTTCTTCTACTCATAATTGTCTTTAATTTCTGCTTCATAAAATATACTTCTTACAAATTCTATTTGCATAATCTTTATATAATTTATTGTTATATTTATTATATATTTTAGATCTTCATATTTCCTTACATGATTTCAATTATGGTTGTTATATTAAAATTATTCTTGGTATATATATATATATATTTATGCAATTCCTAAAAACTCTAGATATGATCATAATAATTTTACCAATTTGAATTATTAAACTTTTTTCATTACGTACATTAATTAATTGAAGATTAATAGTTGTTTACTTTTTAAAAATGAATTAATTATGTATATTTCTGAAGCCATATATTTTTATTTAGAACTTAAATATAAGATATATTTATTTTATGTTTTATTTTAATGTTAGAATTTGATCTTTTCTTCATGGTGTAATGACTTTTGTTGGAACGCTATAAAAAAATTATTTTATTGGAACGGTTTTTTTAAATTTTATAATATTTTTTCTTTTGGAACGGCTAGGCCTACCGCGGCTAAACGAGGCGTTACAAAGTATTTGTAACAGCTTGTCAAAAAGCCATTACAAATTGTAATGGCTATTGTAACGGTCTACTGTAGTTGTTACAAAACTAGTAACATGAAATAAAATTAAGTTGGAAAGGCTTTTGTAACTGTTAGGTTGGATTTGATATGAATGTTCTCGTAACGGCCTTTGTAACACATTTAGGTATGATTTTGCCAGATATTTGGAATGGTTTTTGTAATGCTCTTTATAATTGTTTTCTATTATATTTGTATCTATTTTTGGCACTGCATTTGTAACTGTTTTTTTCACTCATTTTGTAACGATTTTTGGAACGGCCCCGTATTTAATTTGTAACTATTTTTGGCACATTATCCGTAACGGTCTGATGATTTTACATTATATTGGTGTATTACAAAAGTCATTACAAATGCAGTTACAAAATTTGTTATTTTTTAATATATTTTAATATTTATTTTATTTAAATTTTTTTAATATATTTTAAATTTATATTTGGTAAAACTAAGTAAATAAATTTATATAAAACACACATTATACAAAAAAACAATTTAATTACAAAAATTAAAATAATACTTATAAAATTGTATTTTTACAAACTACCAAAAAGAATCCTAAACTAAATTATTATCCCCAACAGTCGCGTGTTTGTCGTCATCGGGTACCGGGGGATCACCTGGAGGCTCGGGTGCTAGATTACTCGGGCCAGTTTGAATCACGCTTCTGATGTAGCGCTCGAGCGCCGACACCCGATCATCTATGTTAGGGCGTTGCGGTTGTGGTGGCGAGGGCAAGGGAGCAGTCAACTGGGTCGCCTGGGATGGTCCAACAATCAAGTGATGGGTCTTAGAGCCTAGACCGAATACTCGGCCCCTCTTCCGGCCACCTGCTGCTGACTACCAGATGTAGCACTCCCTACTCGCTACATCTAATTATCACTGTTTCATCCTTTCTTTAATCAAAACTCATTCTATAAGTAATTCTCTTTCAACTTGTAAAATAAATTCTAATTTATCAATATAATATATATATAGAACGAGTTGAAAGAGAATTACTTATAGAATGAGTTTTGATTAAAGAAAGGATGAAACAGTGATAATTAGATGTAGCGAGTAGGGAGTGCTACACTAGACTTGCTGCTCGTCCGGGCCATGGAGCCTTAAGCGGACAATCGATGCTTTTCATTGCTATTATGTTGTCTCTGACAATCCTCCATCATCCTCAAGACCATCTCTTGCAAACATATTAAGAACAAATTACGTTAATTTGGTTATACAGATTTCAACATATCATCCCTGGAAAGCCATGCGATTTAAAATCATACCGTCTAATATGATTTAATGGTACATATTTATATATATTTAAATTTGGTATGAACCGCGTGCTCGAATGTACGATAGTGTATATTTCGATTTGAATTTATGAGATGACTCATTTTCTGTAACTGCTTTTGTAAGAGTTGGTATAATTTATCATTGTAATGGCATCTGTAACAGACTTCGTAACGACCGATCAAAATTAAAATTCGCACCTGTTCTTTTATTTTGATTTCAAAAAATTTTAGTTTGTAATGAATTTTGTAATGGCTTTTTGAAATTTGGTCGTTACATAATTTTACTTCCCGCCTGTTGACAAAAGTTGATCGCCTTATTTTATAATGGCCTTTGTAACGATTTTTTTAATAAATTGATCGTTCCAAATAATAAGTATTTAAAAAAGTTAAAAAAAATTATAATTTTTTTTTATTTTACAACATTGCAATAGAAAATATTTCCATTAAAAAAATATACATTATGTAGCCTCGTATCCATCATCGTCAGTCTTGTAGTCCTCGAAGTTGTCTTTATCATCCTCTTCATCTTCATTATCAGTTTTACCAGCTTCAATCCGTAAAGTACCTACAACCTGCTGGTGTGCAATTGAAAGATCAACCACAATTTGTAAACCAGTGGGATCACATAGATCGTACGACTGACTGTCCGTAGCAACTTCAGGGATTAGTACGACTCTCTATGGCTGATATGCAATCTCAGACCATTTGGACTCATCAACAACTTTCTGAGCCTTTGTTATGCAGACAACCATCAGATCCACTTTGTCGCTCTTCATACTTTTTTTTTTTAAAAAAGAAACCACCTAGAGGTGGGGGGAGCTTTTCGGAGTCCCCAGTCCTTCTATATTAAAATGCACAAAATAGTTACAGTGGGGAGAGCTACCTCCATAGAATTTCTAGTAAAGCCATAAACAAGGAGTACTACTCCCTTACAAATAGAGCAACAATAAATAAGGGGTACTACTCCCTTACAATAAAAGACCCGAACAAGTGTCCTAGAAAAATTATGGCTAGTCACAATGGTTTTTGTTATCCCACCATGTCGTGGATCGCACAACACCTGCAAATAAATCTGTACAAAAAGACCAAGCCAGAGTGTGTGTAATGTTCCAAAAGGATTAATAATAAACATTAGTGTTAACGTGGCGATCATGTTTGTATGGCTGGTAGCCTTTGAAACTGTGAAAAGGGTTCATAAGACCTTTGTCCCTTTTCATACTTGTGTACTCAATATAGTACACTTGCACTACTTGTTGTGCAAGTATGAATGGCTAATTCTTTTGGTACACATTTCTGAAATTTATATCAACGAGATGATAGCGTGGATGTACCTTCATACC
Organism: Sesamum indicum; assembly: GCF_026168435.1. Taxonomy (NCBI): domain Eukaryota; kingdom Viridiplantae; phylum Streptophyta; class Magnoliopsida; order Lamiales; family Pedaliaceae; genus Sesamum; species Sesamum indicum. Next base: position 4,409,976 of record NC_142660.1, on the reverse strand, counting down.
TCTTAGTGGATCGACCCAACGACACTTGAATAGAACGATATACAAGTTCGAAATAAGTGGATAGGCCAATTGAATGATCTCTTTGCTGATTCCATATAAGTCATTGTCCTCGTCTGTATACGATGAATTTTTGACACACGGCCCCACAGTTCATTGTTGACTTGCCGTGGTTGTGACGTTCTGTCTGGAAGTTGTACCTGTTCACAAAGTAGCAAGGCATCGACGTCACTTCTGCACTTGGACCCCAATAATGACACTTCAGGAGCTTGTTGCCAGTGTAGTTTAACTTGGAATGTACCTACACGTTCATATATTAATCAAATATTTTGAACTTGGACACAACATATTTTTAAAAATTAAAAAAATAGATTAACTTACATGTCGTTTGAACCAAGCTTCTTCAAGGCCCCACTAGCCCTACCAGGGTAGTTGAAAATAGACACCTAGATTCCAGCATTGCTGCTCGTGCGCTCATCATTCCTACGAGGCATGCTTTGTTTGGAAGGCGCGTTAGGCTTAAAGTACTATGAAGAAAACAAACTGATTTCCTCGACAATTGATGCTTCTTCATGTGTTTTACTTTTCACCATTTTCATCAACTCCCATAGGAACCTTTCAAATGGGTTCATCCATCTATATTCCACTGCCCGCCCCTACACGAGCTTTATACGGCAGGTGCACAATGAGATGCTCCATCCCGCAATTCTGTCATGTCAACGCAGCGGGCAAGGTTAGACGCGTAGCTATCAGGAAACCTAAGGCCACGAATCCATCCAAATATCCTCCTCTTCTACTCCTTCATCAGGGTATAAACTGCTTTAGGCATAATGTTCTAGCTCTACATTCATTCAACTCAAGCTCCAGGCGGTTACAGATGATCTTCAAATCCCTATGTGCATTCATATATAACCAAACATATTTTTCTCAATGTGCATGACATCAGCATTGTGTCGAATAAGATGCGTAGATTAGTATGGCAGATCCCAAAAAAGATGTTTTTCTTCGTCCACTTGTGGTCGCTTCCACAACCGGAAGGGAATGTCAACGGAAGGACTAATGTCTGCAACCCAATCTAGGATCTGGTCTCCTATCAGCCTCGGACGTGCAAGCTTATATTCAACACGGTTCTTTCGTGAAGGCTTTCTTGTTCCTTCGGTAGGGATGGTGCTCAGGGAGAAACTATTTGTGGCAGTCAAAATAGCACGCATCTCTACTGTGCTATAGATGGAATGCCCGTGTGCTATCCACACGAATTGGGCAACCCATAACACCATTCGTATTCCACCTAGATGCCATCCTATAAGCGGGTAGGCTGTTCACCATCCACATCAACGCCGCCCACATGATGAATGCGTTGTCCGTAGCATTGTCGTACGTCCGAACACCCATATTCCACAATTGCAGTAGCTTTTGGATCAATGGTTTCAATTACACATCGATCAGACGCTTCGGATTAGAAGGGCCAGGGACCACCATCGTCAGGAACATGTACTCAGAACTCATACACATACCAGGGAGGAGATTGTATGGTGTAATGATAATGCGACAACATAAAGAAGTACAACTGTACTAACCGTGAAGCGCAAAACCGTCTGTGCAAAGGCCCAACCGAATATTATGCGGCTCTTCTGCAGAATCGGGATACATCCGATCAAAATGCTTCCAAGCTTTGGCATTAGATGGATGACACATTGATCCCTCCCCCATTTAATGTGTGGCATGCCATGTCATGTGTTTGACAGTTGCTTTTGAAGAATATAACCTCTGTAGACAGAGAGTAAGCGGTAGGTACATAAGGACGGCATACGAGGACTTCTTGCAGTGTGGTCTCGCCCTCGAGTCGGCTTGTACCTAGCGTCCCCACAAAATTTGCAGTACTCCCACTCGACATCGTCCTTCAAGTACAACATGCAGTCGTACACGCATCAATCCTCTCAATGGGTAAACCCAAATCTTTTATCAACTTTTTCATACTGTAATAGTCTCTCGGCAGGGTATGACCCGGGAGCAATACTCTATTAGCCCACTAGGAAATTCGATCTTATGATCGCTCAGAAATATGGCTGTCCACCTTGATATCCATCAACTCAGCAACAGTTGCCAATTGAGATTGGGTGCAACCATTCCACAATGGCTGGTAGGTAACATGCACTACACTTAAAAATGGTCTGCCAACCCTGACTCATAATCATAGGGGCCACCGTCATAACAATATGAAGAAGGACCAGCATCAACAGGGTAGGACATCATACAATCATCAGGCAAAACATCGTGAGAAGCAGAAAAATAACTCAAATCGGCCGCATCAAAACCCATTTGATGCACCCAACCCATAAGTTGTTCATTATCGTAATGTGAATAATTATCCTCGACATGGCCAGCTGGGTTTGCTCCTCAGGCACTTGAGGGACAGTCACAGCGTCAAAGTACTTTTCTGCACCCTATCTCGCCATGAGAAGTCCAATTACAATATTTTAGAATAAATCTTCACATAGACAAGTGATAACTGACATCATCGTGTGTTCTGAACTTTGAGTTTTTGTATTTTCGGCAATGACACTTAATTTTGTCTCCATCCACATGTCTACGCTAACTCTTTTCCCATTTTCATGAAAGTCTTAAGCCCATCCTCAAACTCTGATGTCCGACTTGTCCTCCATGAGAGGTTGTTATTATACATCCACATTCCCAATTTTCGTAACATGATGATATATCACTATATTCACATATAAAAATATATCTAATTAATTTTCTAATTTGATGACCTACATATTTATAAATATAACAGTACTACGTACAGTATTTAGGAGACTACATATAATTAACATGATATAAGATTAATAAAAAAATCATACAACTAAAATAAGTAAATATACTACAATTAATTTAATTAAACACAATAAAGGATTAAATTAGTCGTTGTTACCTGGTCAATCAAGTTAAGTGATGATTAGCACTAATTGACGGTCCAACATTCGAGTAATAATCTACAAGCTAGTCAAATGTATATGCATGAAAATCAGAGTGTTGGAGAGTATTTGTTGTTAGTATAGTAATTTTTATAACAAATGAAATGAAATGAATATATATAAGTTTTTTTTAACGACTTTTATAACGACATTTGGAATGCCAAAGATAGTCATTGAAAATTAGCCATTAGAAAATGTAGTCGTTATTTTGTAACGGCCTTCACAAAAGAACCCGTCTCTAATGTGACGAATTTTACAACATCGTCTTTTCATGTACTCTGGAACGATTTTTGCCACCGCCTTTGTAGCTGCTTGATATCTAGAAAATTATCCATTACAAAAATAGATAGCAGTTACAATAATCATAACAAAATAGTAACGGGCTACAAAATTATAACGGTTTTAGGCACACACTAATTTTATAACGGGTTTGGCTGCTACCAAATGTTTCTTTTAATTATCCTCTTAATGACGTCAGCATGTCCAATCCGTTACAAAGGCTGTGTGTATTGGAACGGCCATACGACCGTTCCAAAAAAGCCGTTACAGTTTCAGCCTTTTTTTTTGTAGTGGAAAATCATTTTTTTTGTCACATATGTTACAACATTTTTCAATATAATCTCATTTGTTATAATTTTCTTATATTGCATTCTATAAGATGAAACTTTTTTTTATTTTATTCCTTATGCGTATATTTTTGTCCGCATAATTAACGGATTCATTAATAGTCTCACATGCATTTTTCATTAAATACTGGACGAAAAATGCACTAGAGGACTAAAATTGAGAAACTCTTCAATTTGTTAGATGCAATACTAAAAAATTTTAACAAACAAAACTAAATTATAGAAAAAATAGCGCCTAATATACGAGATTAAAAATATAATTTTCCTTTTTACTAGATAGTACAATGGAGTATGCTGCATGTAGAAACATAACCTTAGAAATAAATGTTGCACTTATCCATATCTTAAAAATTGTAACTCTATTACATAGTTCTAATATTTACCTATATATTATTATGGAAGATTACCTATACTATATTCTATATTTTGTGCTATGTTTAATTCGACAAAAGTTGACCTTGTACTATTATTATTTATGAGGTGAAGAATGTAATATAATGTACTTATTTACCTCTATTAGTTAATTTTTTATATTACTAGAAAGAAACATATGTTGGGTTTTCAAACCCTTATACAATAATTTCAGAAATAGAATAAATATACAATGATAGAAATGATAATAATATGACAGAAAACTAAAGAACCTAATAGATCACCTCAGGGAGCCAACAAATCGAATAACAAGACCTCAGCCACAAAAGGCTGGCAACTCTCACCGTTGCTCGACAACATGACAATAATCACAAAGAACCTCAATCACCAAGACCCGCACAAGAACCACTAAGGTTAATTTAGAGAAACAGTTCACTAAGAACTGAGATCGATTATAAAGTGAGAGAGGAATATTTTGTTCGATTAATCAGAAAAGCTATGGATGGCTTTATAGATGAGAGATAAGGAAGAGAGAGTGAGAATCAAGAGGTGGTTGCATATTTCATCGGAATAAAGTGGCGAAGAACAAGAGAGAGAGGGAGAAGCAATCGTCACAGCGGGACAAGAGAAAAATGGGGGGAAAGGGTTAGGGTTTTAGATTAAGTATAAGTAGCCGAGTCAGAGTCGGGTAATGGGTCGGGCACAAGGTGGGCCGGGTTAAAACCAGTGGGCCGTGACTAAGTGGGCCGAGCCATACAATGAAAGAGTTGGGCTAATGGGGGCAAAGTGGGCGGGGATGGGGGCTTTAATTATTATTTTAATTTTTTTATAAATTATAATTATACATATTATTAATATATTTTAATAGTTATAAATTATATATTATAAATTAAAATTATATATTAATAGCCTAGTTTGATCGACTGATTAGAAGGAGCATTTTAGTTATTGTTTTTAAAACATATGCTCAATTTGACTAGGGGGCGGTGTGATTATTTATTAAAAATACAGGGGTGATTTTTTATATTAAAAATTTTATAGGGGAATTTTTTATAATTTAAAATACCAAGGGGGTAAAATGAATTTAACCCAATAAGTAAGTGAAATTTCTCCAATCTTGACATGAAAAACACCATCTCCTAGTATTCATTATCCTAAATCTCGCAAATAGTCCATATATATTTAATTTAAATTCGACTCCCCAAAAAAAAAAAAGAATTAACAAAACTATATTACTTATCATAACTGAAAAGAAAGTATCGATAACAATAAAGATTCTAACAAAGGCAAGACTAATAATCTTATACTGTCAGTTAAAAAGCAAAAGAAACCCCTTTGAGGTGCGCAATCTCAGGCTTGAATTGCCACGGGCCGTGCCCTCACCCTCTCGAACGTGAGTTCCTTGTGATAGCGTATCCCATTTGAGGCGAATGGCAAGTGAAGCTTGCAGTTGATGCTCCTCATAATTTTTATAGTTTTGGCATCTGATCTTGGTCGCTTAGCTACCTCGCATTCTCGAAATGGTTTTCGAACCTGAGAAAAGAGCAAATCAGCAGGCTTGGGAGGTTTCCAACTAAAACCCTCCGATATTTAAGTCAGTAAAAGAGTTTGAGATAGAATCTCAATGTATTTAATGTAGATTTTAGTGCAATAAATGTCTTACCATAAATGAACTGTACATGATGCATTTGTAATGTTTGAATAGATCCACTTGCTTATCTGAAGAGGTTCACTTGCATTATGCCACGTATTGTGATCTTACTTTGTAGTATATCAGGCAAATCAACGACCCTCAGCAGGTCGCAGGTCAGACCCAATCTATATTGAGAGTGCGCGGATCTTCGGCCTGACCGTGTAGTAAATGCCCATTTTAAGGGCATTTGTGTGATTTCATTGATAATTTCCTTAATCCCCATCGACATCCACAATCTTGCAGCTTGGCATGTACTTTCTAGTCGATGTAGTGAAATTTAGCCCAAATCTGCGTACTCCTAATGTAACAGCCCAATGTAGACAGTAATAAACTAGGCATATATCATCGGCTACATCACCATACAATTAAAATAATATAAGAAAATTTTGTTAACCATGTGCGTATATGGTATATTATTATAGGCGTACACGGATTGATTTACTCTTTAAATTTCCCTTTTTTTTTACTAGCTCAGAGAATTATAGTAATTTGTTACTGGATACATAGGGCTGTACTTTAGAAATAAGCAAAATTCTCCAATTGTAATTTTTAAATCAAAATAAAAATTATGGTCAAAACTAATATCATGGTAACATATAAATATACGTACAAATAATTAAAAAAATGCTTAAAAAACAAAATCAGGTCAATTGACATTTAAAATTTACAACACCAACCCCTAAAAATTGAGATATAGAATAATAACATTCGATTATAACTAATTAAGACTTCCTTATTCTTTTTTCAAAGAAAAATAAATTACCATCAGAATCTTTACTTGCATAAAAACCTTTATAACAATAATTTTACCATCAAAAAGAGAGATAGGCGTCTGATTTAGTGCAATTCCACTCCTTCAGGGCTATGAAAAAATACCAAGAAAAATAAAAATTAAATCCAATTTTTTTTAAAAAAATTAAATATTGTCATCATTTATGAAGCACTCAGATTTTGTCGACCATCAAGAAAAACATAAAATAAAAAAGAGATAAAATGAAAAATATTAATATAAACTAACAGAGCAAGAAAGAAATATAAGTAAACAAGATGATGAAAAAGAGATCAAAGGAGAAATTGCACGAGAAAAGAGTGAGGCAACGTTGGGGGTTTTATGGTAGAAATTTTGTTTGGTAGATGGTGTGTAAGAATTCAAAATGATAATTTCTCCAAGATTTCGATTATCTTTGAAGGAAACTGTGCAATGAACATAAATGAAAAATATCAACACGTTTCAATGTAGAAAATGTCAACGTAAAATCTAATAATTGGATGCAAAATACAGAAATGTCAACACATTTTAGTGTAAAAAATCTCAATGTAGAATCTAATTATTCAATACGAAATACACTGTATAAATATTAAATACAAAAGCATATTCACACCGAATACAAGTACTCATGACAGTCTCTCTAAAATATTTAGATACATAAAATATAGACATGTTCTAATTAAAATACCATCATACTAGTCAAAAGTTTTAACTTTTTCAATTGTACAATAAACATAATAATTTCTCAAGAATTTGGATATTATGATTAATAATACTTCAAGTATAAAACAACAACACCACTAAAAGATATTTATTTTTGGTGATGGCTCATTACTATGGTTAAACATGAAAAAAATGTGGCACATACCATTTAACTATAGAAGCTCAATGTTTATTAGTCGTTGTCTCTGCAAGTAAGACAAAAATATTAACCTCGACTAAAAATCAAATATTTTGACTATACTTAAAATCATAACAAATGTTCATTAACTATGGACAAATCATTTATTTTTTATATGAATTTTATGAAATTGTGGTGGATATTATTAATTTATAAAAAATTTTAAACCATGATTATTTACAATATTGGGAATAATTATTTTTTTCCTAGTGTACACCGCTAAAAAGAAAAAAGAAATTGCACAACAAATAAAGGGGCACTCACAACCTATCCTCGCCAAATAGAAGAAAACACTTTCTGTCACCTGAATTCTCAACTTTTTACCAAACAAACCTTAGCAAAGATTTTTTTATCCCAACCACATGCACGTGAGGGTATCACTCTGCCATGTGACAAAAAACCATTATCTTTAAGGTTAGGAAAATGAAAGTGTGTTGATCGTTACTTCTTTTGTTCAACTCCAAAATGCATGTCCGTAATTGTGAAAATGGAAAAAGTGTTTGCAGAGAAAGTGTTCGCAAGATAAAATTGTTAAAAAAATTGTTTCTTGTTTGCTGAATAACTACCATAACTAATTCTTTACAAGTTCAATGTAAAAATAAGTAAAGGCATGTTGAAGTTTCAATTTAAGCGTTGGAGGTCACTTATAGAGTCGTGTCTGCACTTCTTTGTTAATAAAGGCGCTATTTACTGTTATGCAATTTCATTGCTGGCCTTCGTCTTCCTTATACTTAGTTTTGGTACTTCTTGTACTTCTTCTTCACACGATGGAGCTGGCAAGTTGGCAAGAATTAGTGTCATACTACTTCTTTACACCCTGCCCTTCAAGTAGGACTTATCAAGGATGTTGATGAGTCCTAACTTGGAGATGAGAGACATAAATTGAGACCCTGCTAAAGCTTTGGTAAAAACATCAGGAGGTTGATGTTTGGTTGGAATGTGTTTAGGTGCAAGGAATCCTTCTTTGTAGTTATCTCATACTAAATGGCAATCTATTTCAAGGAGTTTTGTTCTCGCATGGAAGACAAGACTAGCTAGAATGTAAAGGGTTGCTTGGTTGTCACAAAAGAATGGAATTGAAGTAGGAACTATAATCAGTAAATCTGTAAGAAGGTTGTATATCCACATAAACTCACAAGTAGTTGATCCCATACTTCGATATTCTGCTTCAACACTAGAGCGAGCCACGGTAGTCTGTATCTTCATCTTCCATGATATCAAACTTTCTCAAAGGAACACATAATAACTTATCAAGGACCTTCTAGTGTCCTTGCATGTAGCTCAATTTGCATCACAAAATGCAGTGATATTGAAATTTTCTTCTGAAGGACAATCCTCTGTTCATAGTCCCTTTAAGATATCTCACAAGATAAAGTGTTGCATTCCAGTGTTCCTTGCAAGGGTGTTGCTTGAACTAGCTAAGTTGTTGAGCGCCATAGCAAATTTCAGGCCTAGTGAACCCTAAGTACATCAATATGCCTAGAAGCCTTCTATAGGATTCAGGATCTAGCATTTGTTCTTCTTTAGAAACTATGACTTTACAACCTGCTGGCAGAGGGGTTGAAGTGGCTTTAGCCTGCATAAGTCCTGCATCTGTCACAATATCTCTTATATATTTTGTTTGAGTGACTGTAATTCCTTCATTAGACCTTGCAATTTCCAAACCAAGGAAAAACCTTGTTGTTCCAAGGTCTTTAATAGTGAGAAGCCTGTCTAGGTATTGCTTAATTTCTGTAAGTACTTGCTTTGATGGACCTGCAATCAAGACATTATCCACATATACAAGCAAACAAAAAAATCCTGCAGGTGTTAGTTTGGTAAATAAACAATGATCATGTTTTGACTGAATGAAGCAAACTTTTAAAAATTTTAATGTAAATTCTAAGTTCCATTGTTTTGAGGCTTGTTTTATGACATAAAGAGATCTTTTTAGTTTGCAAACATGCCCTTCAGAGACATTATATCCTTCAGGTGGCTTCATATATATTTCTTCATCTAAGGTTCCATGCAAGAATGCATTATTTATATCTAATTGGTGTAAAGGTCATTTTAATTTAGCAGCAACAACAATAAGAACTTTCACTGTTACAGATTTGGCCACAGGTGAGAAACTATCAATCTAATCTATACTTTCTATTTGGTTATAACCCTTAGCCACTAATCTAACCTTATATCTTTCTATGAATCCATCTGGTTTGACCTGATCTTAAAAATCCATTTGCTGCCTATAGTTCTTACTCCATTCCCTTTTGTTGGCTGCATGAGCATAAGTTCTAGGCTCTTGTGGAAGTTGGGAAGCTGTGAGTAAGCAAGTATGCATTGAGTGGCATGTGTGATTGTAAGCAAGTTAGAAGAATTAAGGCTGTTAGAACATATAATGTCTTGGAACTTTATTGGTCTAACCCTTAATCTGGAAGATCTTCTTAGTGTTTCATTAGGTCTATGATTTACATCTTCATTTCCTTCTTCTAGTGAATTGTCTGCAGAATCCCTATTTTCATAGTTCTGATCAAAGTGAATTGCATGCTCAAAGTTAACAAATTCATTCTGGTCTAGATCATCAAGCATTTGAGATATGCGACAAGTGACAGGATCGACTACTATCCCATATAAGGAAAAGCATTCACTTTAAATGTTACATCTCTTGAGACTAAATTAATCCTTCTATTCAAGTCATATAGCTTGTAACCTTTCTGGTTTGGAGCATATCCTAAGAATATACACTTATGTGCTCTAAGATCAATTTTGGATTTATTGGACAGTACATTTGTTGCAAAACACAAACACCCAAAAGTTTTGAAATGATTGTAATTTACTGATTTATTATATAACACTTCATATGGTGTTTTCCATTCTAAAACATGTGAAGGTATCCTATTTATGATATAGGTTGTTGTAAGAATTGCGTGTGTCCAAAACATTTTAGGCACATTAGATTGAAACATCGATGCTCTAGCTATTTGTGAAAGGTGTTTGTGCTTTGTTTATACAACACCATTTTGTTAGGGAGTATAAATGCAAGATGTTTGATGTATTATTCCTTCTCTTTTAAAGAAATTCTGACACTTTTCACCAAGAAATTCAAATCCATTATCACTTTGTATGACCTTAATTCTTTTATCAAATTGAGTGAGTATCAATTTATGAAAGTCAATTAGCAAATTAATAGCTTGAGATTTAAATTGCATTAAAAAGGTTCAACTAGCTTTGTTGTAATCATCAACTAAGGTCGGTAAGAATGTACATTTTGAAATTGGATACTCTTTATATGGTCCCCATATATCTATTTGAACTAGATCGAAACAATTTTGATGGGACAAGGCTGCCGCTGTTGTTTAGCTTGAGGACAAACTTCAAAAAGTATAGATTGTGTTACATTGCCTTTTATCATTCCTGCATGAAGCATTACATTGTGTGATGCATGCCTTAGTCTTCTATGCCAAGTTTCTGCAGAAATATAAGGTGGACTAAGTTAACATTCTCTGTTGGACGATATAACAACCACTATATGATCTTTGTCAAAAGAGTGTTTCATCAGGATATACCATTTTCCTACTAAGCATTCTACTGCAACCACATCCTTAGTCTTGTGGTCTTGCATCACAAAATAAGATTTGAAAAATTTGAATCTGATGGATGAGCCATTGCATAATTTACTAATGGACAGCAAGTTAAATTTCAAGTCAGGTACCAATGTCCAAACTGATTTTATCAAATAAAGTTAATTTTGTTGTGCATTTTATAGTGTGTTTCGTGCCATCTGCTAAGTGAATATAAGTATTAGGAACACTAGTTTTAACTTCATCAAGGAGTGAAGAATCATTGCACATGTGAGTGGTTGCTCCACTGTCTAAAATCCAGGTATCAACAAACAAATTATCTAATACTGTGTTTCTAGAATACTTACCTGAAAATTCTGTATTGTCCTCGTTTGAAGAGGCTGGTATTTGTGATTCAAACCCTCCAAAGTATCTGTGATGCTCAGACCTTGTAATCTCTGTCATGGATCTTCCATCAACCACACTATGTACTGATTCCTCAGGTGCGGTGGTGCTGCAACTTTATTTGCTGCAGGCCCTAATTTCTTTCTTTGCTCAATTAGTGTCTTGTACCAATCCGGATACCCATGAATTTCGAAGCAGACCTCCTTCAGATGTCCAGATTTACCACATTCTTTGCATATTTGATTTCTCTTGTCTGTAAAATTCCTCTTCCTCTGAGAATTTCTTTGAATTTCTAGTATCTTAGAGACTTGCATAGCCATATTTTGTGTTGTATAAGAATGCCCTGAATTTATTTCCTTTTGTTTTTCAATCCTCAAAACCATAGAAAGGCCCTGCTAGTGTTAGAAAGTGGATCCATCATAAGTATTTGATTCCTTACATGATCATAGTCATCATGTAAGCCCATTAAAAACTGCATCAATTGATCCCCCATTTTAGTATTTGCTGCTTCCTTAGATTCACCACAAGTACATTGAGTTGTGGGTGTAATACATGCCAATTCCTCCCACAACCATTTTAATTTCAAGTTCGATCCACAATTCTCTAGATGTGTATAGAAAACTTTCTATAATGTTCTTGGATATAGATTAAGAATTGAAAAGGTTACCATATAGTTTGCTCTAGTTCACTACTCCAATTCTTTTCCATTCTCTGCCGGTTTAATGCCTTCTCCATTGATGAAACATAGTTTCATCATGGCACATAGTGCTATTTTAACTGATCTGCTCCAGGATAGGTTGTGGGAGCTGTCTATGGGTTTGTCACAAGGCACTGACCCGGGTTATCACTATGATGAAGCTTCAAAACTTCTTGATATTCAGCCATTCCCTTTTCTTGAACTTTCTTGAAATAATGTTGTGATTAAGAGCTATAAAGATTGTTTAACACAAACCAGAGACCATCATTGATGGCTCTGGTACCGTATAAAAATGGCGAAAGCGTGCACAAAGAAAGTCAAGACTTCCATTGATGAATTCACAATTACAGAGAGAGTGTTTGCAAGAGAGAATTGTTATAAAGCGATTCTTGTTTCCTTCACAGCGAACATACAACTGTTCTTGTCTATATATACATATCACTTAGCTGAATAACTACCATAACTAATTCTTTACAAGTGCGATGTAAAAATAAGTAAAGGTGCGTTCACGTTTTTATTTAAATGTTGAAGGTCACTTATAGAATTGTGCCTGCACTTCTTTGTTAATAAAGGCGCTATTTGTTGTTATGCTATTTCACTGCTGGCGTTCTTCTTTCTTCTACTTATTGCTAGTACTTCTTCTATTTCTTCTTCACACGATGCAGCTGGCAAGTTGGCAAGAATTAGTGTCATACTACATCATTACAGTAATGTGGGCCGATTTTGAATGGGTTTGATTGTTCGACACCTATTTTGACTGAGGGTAGTTCCCAAAGACGAACCAGTCTAGCACCACGGTCGGTTCCCTGTCTAAACTGTCTAATAGATTGGTGTGACCGGTTGTAAGAAAATTGATCCATACAACTCTATTATGCTAGTCAAGCGGCACTTAATATCACTGCGAATCATGTTCTTCACAAGCATATGAAGTGTATTGAAATGGATTTTCATTTTGTATGGGATGAGATTCTATGTGGCATTATTTATTAGGTCTATGTTTCTACTGATTTCTAAAGACTCTTTGTCGCTATTAGTTTTTTCTTACTTTCTTGGCCAGTTGGGCATACATAACTATGTGCAACAATTTGAGGGAGATGAGAGGGTTGGACTATATTGCATTTATTTTGACCATATGTATATCATTTGAAGTAGGAGAATTTAGGATTTCCATGTCTAGGGAGTTTCACAATTTTCTAAATTATACTATTATTAAAAAAAACTTTTTATCCGACCAACTTTTGAATATTGAAATTTATTATTTAAATTATTTTTTCTTTTAAAAAACCAAAGCAGAAATATAACAGTTCAAATATACTTTAGCAGCAAGAATATTATATTTATAGAAACAAAATATTATAAATGAGAATAAATTGAGAAGCTTACCTGAAATTGAAGTCGATAAAATTCTGAAAATTTGGAAAAGAGAATTGACATAAACAAAGAGAAATTGTAACAAAAACTTGAGTTAAGAGTTTACAATCAGATTTCCTCGTATGGAACTGGGATTTGTTAGGGATCCTTTCCTTCAAGAATGCATACAAGTGGCCATATGTCACCGAGGTTTTAATGTCTAGTAATGTTTCACCTGTTGTGTAGTCTAGTTCCACAAAACACCAGTCAACCCTTCAGTTGGTCTTACAAGCGCTTGTATTTGATATAGTTCTCAATTAGATTAACAAGCCAACAGCACAGACATTCACATGTTACCAGCAATTATAAGCAATGCATAATCATTTGTAGGAATTAAGTGAACCTTGCATTATGCGCCAAGCAAGAATACAAGGAACGCATCAGGCTTCCGCACACAGCTTAATGTGCAACTTTGAAGTCAAAATAATACAAAAACGTGCCATGAACAACCCTCAACTGCTAGACCAATTAGAATAAGTCAACTAAGCATCCAATCAGCGCCAAGTGGACAACGACTGTCAAGGCTATGGACAATGTCAACCGCATCCCACAACTCCAGTCATGTTCTCCACAACTGCCTGGAAGTGCTCATCAGTCAGCCATCTCAAATGGCAATCATAACTCCCAACTTCTGCCAGCCCTGCACACAGCTACCGAGCCCTGTGCGCATTTGCCAAGTGTTGCTCGTGCGTCAACCGGACACTACGTGTGCACGCCTGCATCCATCTACCACACCAAGGTGTTGCTTGCTTGCACAGCATCCCACCGTCAGCGTGCAGTGTGCCGCTTATTAGGATAGACGACCAAAAAGCGAATTAGATTGGTTGGATGTATTTTGTTCTGACAATAAATCGATATTTATAATATTATTTTAAGTGAATAAAATGAATATTTACTTATTTGACATTTACTTTGTTGTGCTCATTATGTACGTTTGCATCGACTTGAACATAATAAAAAAACTCACAAACCAATTGAAACCGTGCAGTTGGGTCGCACGTTGGATGACGATATGAAACTAACTGCCAAAAGGCTCAGTCTGATACACTTGTGGCCACAGTGGTTGATCGAATAGGAAAGGAGGTTCCTATGTCGATCAATAAGCTTAGTATGGTCTCAAGTACTAAAGCATAGATGCCTGATTCAAGATGGGAATCGACACTAAATTTCATGCCCTAGACTAAAGGTCGGGAGACGGTAGAAGGACCATCCCCGTATGAACTCGAGAACCTAAATATTCACACGGACATTCACCTAGTCTCTAGTGCAACGAACTGTTTCTAGACGGCCACCCATGGCGATGACCTTTATTGATTAAGGGTTAATAAAAAAATATTAATGAAATTAGATTGAATTAATAATAGTATTAGACACTACTTCAAGTCTAGTTGAATGGTGAACCTAAAGAGTCATACACAAATTATCGGAAAAAATAACAAATTAATTTGAAATTTATTCCACAAATAATTAGATTACTTACAAATGGGAGATCCAATAGATGGAAGGCCCAAGGATAAATTAATGCAATTAGTTTATATTGGGCTTGTCTTTGTTATTTAACAAGTTTGACCTTATTAACTAATAAAGACAATGACCACTTATGTATTTAATCCATTTAATTGGATTAAATACATATTGGGCTCAATTGGATGGATTTTTATTAATATTGAATTTAAATAAAAATTAATTGGGCTTGTGTTTTTAAGCACAAAAAACGGTCAATGCACCTTTTTGAGCCCATTGGAAAATTATAGGTAAGAAAATAATTGACTAGTAAATTGCAATTTTAGCCATCTTCTGGATTTGTAATTAAGAAGACATACCAAATAGATAAATGAATGTATCTGAACACATTCATATACATCTATACAAGGTTTATATATTTTGTATAATTTAATAAGAAAATAATATTATCACACAATATACAAAAAAAGCATAAAAAAGATTCTCCTCTTTCCTAGTCTCTCTCGGTTGCCCCCTCTCTCTTGCTTTTGGAGCAATTTTTTCTCTTGTTCTCTTGTAGCAAAGAGCACTGAGATTTCAATTCCGGTGTGCTGGACAAATTAGGGGCCCTGTATTGGAGCCTCAAGTGAACAATTTTTCCACCGAACGCTACAAAAATGAAAAGGTATCTTATTTTTTATTTTTTTATATTGCTTTTCGATTTATGCATATTTGCCTCAGCCTCGTGCATGTATATTTTATTTTTCTATAAATCGAATGTCGGGGAACTCCAAGGGCACACCCCTTGGATTCATTATTTTACGCTTTAATTTTAATTATTATGCATTTATGCTCTACCACTACCGCTTGTGTTTTTCCAAGCCGTACGACGAGATCCTTCACTGCCTGTAGTGCGGCATCAAGGCAACTCAACACAGCCATCCTGCTTGTCTGCATAGCATCCTATAAAAGTATGCATGGGGTACTGCCTGCACGTATAGCCCATCGTCCGTCCGAACATCGTTGGTCCAATGCCCGCAACTGTTCGCACAATGCCCACACGACGTGCACGCCAAAGCCTAGCAACCTCACCAACCTACGGACACATGTTGCCTGCTTGATTACAAACATGGTGCTGCACCATGCCAACAACACTAGGAACACTGATGCGCATGCTTGTCGCACTAACACCAGATGTTGCATAAAGGAGCTTGCAAACCCCCCATGGGAAGAGCCTGACGCGCTCGTCGAGTGCTACTCCTTCGTTTGCTTCCCA
Organism: Sesamum indicum; assembly: GCF_026168435.1. Classification (NCBI taxonomy): domain Eukaryota; kingdom Viridiplantae; phylum Streptophyta; class Magnoliopsida; order Lamiales; family Pedaliaceae; genus Sesamum; species Sesamum indicum. The sequence continues at coordinate 4,393,876 of NC_142660.1, read as the reverse complement.
ATATTCATTAATCTTTTCCTCAAACTGCCACAAAGTAACATCGCGTTGCCAAGTAGCATCAGCATCACATTCACCCATCTAATGAACCATATAATTCGTTCGTCTATTGTTCTACTTTGGTCCATCGTTCTATGATCAAGAATTTTCAACACTTTTTCTCGAATTCCTCCCTAGTCATTACGGGCACGTTGAGTCTGTTGTCTCGCCATGTCTACTAGAACTTCATGGAACTTCTTTAGAAAGCTAACATAAAAAGTTGGATGAATCTTAAACATATCATGCAACTTCAGTCTATAAGCTAATGAACCCACCTTGTTCAACACCTCAAGGGGGCCGCCGTATTTTGGAATCAGTCCACGATGCACAGACTTGAGGCTGATTTTCTTCCAAATCTGCGGGGTAAGCTTCCACAGACATGATCCTCAAAACTGAGTTCCACGTGTCGTCTTTGCATATCAGCATACTTTGTCATCCTATGTTGTATCTTTGCCAAACTATCATTCGTTTGATCCAGCAGTTCCTGCTTGGACCTTGGAAACCGATAGGCAGCAGGGCACTTGCCCCCTATCTTCTGAACAACGACCTCATGGGGCGTAATAGATTGTTGCCACATGCTAGTTCAAAAAGGCTCATACCCGTCCCAGACGATGTATGCAAATTGTAACAGAATCAGGCAACGTCCAACAACTCAACCTAATCTCACTTGCTCGCAGACATATAATGTCTCAAATAGTCCTCCAACACTGCATTCACCCTCTGTATCTGACCATCGGTTTAGGAATGGTAGCAGTGAAAACCTTGAACTTTGTGCCCATCATATTGAACAAAGCTGTCCAGAACCCTCCAATAAATCTAGTGTTCCTGTCACTCACAATGTAGGGAAGACCAAAGTTCTTAGTCACGTTTTTAAAAAATAATTCAACAGTTATCTTAAAGAGGCAAGCATGTGGCTAGTAATAAAATTGCTTACCTGGAAAAATCATCAAAAACAATAAATATAGAAGCCATATTGTTAACTTTAGGGAAAAAAAAAAGTATAATCCATGGAAATAGATTGCCACGGTTTGTCTGGAACCGACAATGGCTACATTAGTTCGGCTTCCTTCTTCATTTCCACCTTATCTAACTGACACACTAAACAAGTCCTCGCTTAAGCTTTGACATCCTCCTCCATCCTTGGACAATAATATTGCCAAAATATTAATGCCAACAATCTTTCAATACCGAGATGTCCAACCCATTAACAATCGTGGGTCTCCTCAATAAGGATCTACGCAATGCACCAGTCAGCACAAAAACTATCTCACCTTTAGCATACAACAGCCTACAGTTAAGCTTTACAAACTTGGCCATCTATCACCTGTTCGATTAACTTTTGATAACCTGCATTCTTTTGGGAACTCTCACGAATCTCATCAAGAAAATCAGACTCCACCACTGTCAAGGCAGTAACATATTTCTCAATCAATTTTTGGCTTAAAGCATCGGCCATATCATTGTGTTTCCTCGGCCGGTGCACCTATTCAAATTCAAACTCTCCAAGAACTCCTGCATATGATCTTGCTTCTGGGATAACTTCCATTGCGTTATGAAATGTGTGTTAGCAACATTGTCAGTCACCATAGTGAAGGGAGCAAGCGAGTGGGTCATCCCAAGAACGCGCAAGCAAAAGCGATAATTAAAATTCATAAATTCAAAATCGAATATAATAACACCATGATTCTAAATGGTGTACCCTTGGAGTTTTCGGATGTTCGATGTAGTTAATAAAATAAAATATAAAAATTGGGGCTTATAGTGAAATTAAAATCGAGGAGCGCAAGAAATATAAATCAAGGATTACCTCTTATTTGATTTCCTTTGAACCTCCTTTTGTTTATTTGTTCACACAAGACTCCAACGTAGAAGTCCTCTAAAGACAAGTCCACACCATACCAGAATATAGCGATTAATTTCCTTTGCTAGAAGAGAATAAGGGAGAAAACACACGAAGTGTGTAGACAGAGGGGGGCGTTCGATTAGGGAGTTCTACGGGTAGGAGTACTTTTTTTTTAGTTGTGTAATAATTAGTTATCCAAATAACTAACTAGAATATATATATATACCTTGTATGGATGTACTACAATGTGTCTAGATTCATTTCATTATCCATAAGGCAATATATTTTTTGTTCAAAATAAAGAATGACCAACATAACACTTTCCAAAAGTGAGAATTGCTAGTCAATTATTTTCTTTCTTTGAATAATCCAATGTGTTTAATTAGGCGGTGTTTGGCCGATTTTATTGGAATAAAAATACAAGGCCCAACTAATTTTAACTAAATCTAATTTAATTAAAATCCACCAAATTAAGTCCATCATATATTTAATCCAATTAAGTACATGACCCAATAAGTCTTTATTAATTAATAAGTCCAACTTATTAAATAATAATGCCAAGCCCAATATAAATCAATCCTATTAATTTATCCTTGGGCTCCTCCATCCAATGAATTTATCTCATTTGTAACTAATCCAATTATTTATGAAATTAATTCCCAATTAATTCCTCATCCCTTCTCGGTGATTTGTGTGTGACTCTTTAGATTCACCTTTAAACTAGACTTCGACTAGTGTCAAACACTATTATTAATTAAATCAAATTTAATTAACAATTCTCGATTAACCCTTGCTCAAGAAACCCCGTCACCATGGGTGGTCATCTAGCAACTGTCCATGACACTAGAGACTTGGCGAATATCCATGTGAACTCTTAGGCTCTCGAGTCCATACGAATACGGTCCTTCCGACTACCGTCTCCTAGCCTTAGTCTAGGACATGGAATTGGGTGTCGGCTCACATCCTGGTCTAGGGCATCTATATTTAATACTTGAGATCGAGTCCAAGTGCATAGGAGATACTTCTATAATGTATTGACAGGGGACGGGTCCTGTTCTTGAAACTCACCATCCTCGCTACATGCTTTGACTGCACTGGACAAGGCTTATGATGACCATGTTTGAGACACGATCACCTCTTGCATAAATCTAAGATATAGTCCATGTATGCTTGTGACTATCGTGATTCCTCAAGTTTGAGGACTACTCCCATACTATCGGAGTCAGGAATTCGAATCATACCGACCAAGCCCCCAAGGCTTCCATATGATGATCGTGTGAGTCTGTTTAGTCGATTGAAACCTAACCAACTGACCCACTAAGATCGCATAAACGTCTCACGTCTGTCGCCGATGAAACGTGACACTCATCAAATGAATGTGACTCTTAATGCAAGTCTCCATAGGACACTTGGTACCCATTCTCGAGGTCCTTGACTTCGAACATTTGAGACCCAACTCTTGGCAGTTGATTTCATGATCCCCATCCAATGAGCAGACCAACTCTTGCACGGTTGTCAAAGTGGTCTGTGAGCTTTGTTGTGATGTCCAAAAGAAATACAAACATATATATAACGAGCACAACAAAGGAAATGCCAATAGGGAATACTCATTTTCTATACTAAATAATATTACATGGGATCGATGAAAAGGCACCACGAGGTGTGAGTGGTTCAGCTCGGGAATGCGCAAGCAAAAGCGGCGATAATAAATTGCATAAATTAAAATAAAAATGAAATAAAATCATAGTTCTAAGGGGGTGTACCCTTGCAGTTTCTTAGCGTTCGATGTAGTTAATAAAATAAACGACAATAGAGTTAATGGGGCTAATGGTTGAATGAAATACGACAGGTTCTAGAGCGTAAATCAAGAATTACCTCTTTGTTTGATTTACATCGAACCACCTTCTTTTGATCCATTCACGCAAGGCTTCAATGTAGAAGCCCTCTAAAGTTTCCTCCACACTACACCAGAATTGGGATCAATCAATTCTCTTTGTTAGAAGAAATTAGGGAGAAAAATACACACCAAATGTGTACAGAAGAGAGGTGTTCGGCCGATTGGTAGAGAGTGTGTAGGAAATTATTTTGTGTATTGTGTATTCATTCATTAGTTATCCAAATAACCAATACACATATATATACCTTGAACCGATGCATTTAAATATGTTTAGGTTCATTTAACCATTCCTAAGGTAATAAAATACTTTATTCCAAACAAAGGATGACTAACACGGCACTTTCCAAAAGTGAATTTGTTAGTCAATAATTTTCTTTTCTAATAATTTCCACCAACTTAATTAATGGGCTTGGGAGATTTTAATTAATTAAAATAAAAGGTTCAATTAATTAAATTCAATTTAATTAATGCCCACTTAATTAAGTCCAACATATATTTAATCTAAATATATGAGCCCAAGGACCCTTTGTTAAATAATAAGTCCAACTTATTAAATAATAAAGGCAATCCTAATATAAATTAATCTAATTAATTTATCCGTGGGCTTATCAATCAAATGGATCCCTTTCATATATAAGTAATCAAATTACTTACGAAATTAACTCCCAATTAATCCCTCGTCTCTTCTCGGTGATTTGTGTATCTCTTTAGATTCACCTTTCAACCAGACTTGGGCTAGTGTACAACACTATTATTAATTAAAGTCAATTCAATTAATAATTCTCGATCAACTCATGATGAAGAAAACCCGTCATCATGGGTGGCCATCTAGCAACGGTACATGGCACTAGTGACTAGGCAAATTTTCATGTGAACTTTTAGGCTCCCGAGTCCATACGGGTACGGTATTTCCCTCTATCGTCTCCCAGCCTTAGTCTAGCGTATGGAATTGGGTGTCGATTCCCATCCTGGACTAAGCATCTATGCTTAATACTTAAGATCGCGTTACGCCAAACTGCTCGACCTAGGAACCTCTTCATCCTTGTCGATAAATGACCGTGGTCACAGTTTTATAGAGCGTAGATGCATCTCCAAGTACATAGGAGGTACCTCTGTCATGTTTTGACATGGGACAGATCCTCTTCTTGGAACTCACCGTCCTTGCTATATATTTTGACTGCACTAGACAAAGCTTATGATAACCATGTTTGAGACACAATCACCTCTCGCACAAATCTCAGATACAATCATCGCATGCACCTGACTGCGGTAATTTCTCAAGTCTGGGGATTACTCCCGTACTATCGGAGCTGGGGACTCAAGTCATACCGACCAAGCCTCCAAGGCTTCTATATAAAAATCCCTGCGAGTAAGTTCAGTTAATTCGACACCTATCCAATTGACCCATTAAGATCGCATAGACGTCCCACGTCTGTCGCCGATGAAGCACGACACTCATCAAATGAATGTGACTCTCAATGCGAGTCTCAGTAGGACTCCCAATACCCAGTCTCGAGGTCCTCAACTTAGAACATTCCATACCTATCCCTAAACAGTTGGTTTCATGACCGCCATCCAATGTGGAGTCCAACTGTTGCACATTTGTTAAAGTTGTCTATGGGCATCTGCTGTGATGTTCAAATACTGCTTGATATAATTTGGTAATCACAACCCATACGTATGCCGAGGACGAATTCTTACCACATTCATCAGGACAACATTGCTTAAATAAAGATTGCTTGATGATTCTCAATACCGCCAATCCAATTGGATTTTGGTTACCCATTCCAACAATCAAGTTATTGTGAGAATGGATTACAAGTGTGCCATTCTAATTGACTTCTAGGTCACCTATTCTAACACATAGTGAACTTGGTTTCCAACAAATAATGCCTCAACTCATCCAAGTGATGCACCACAACAGTAATCTCCTTTCATGTATGCTATACCGAAACTCAACATTCTTTAACTTGCAGATTTCAAATGCAATAGAGTGTTTGTACCAATGCAAACCCAAGTGCTCGATAAAAAGCGTCTACCAGCACCTCAAATAGCTTGTCCAACTTAGGAAGTATACACACTAGTTCTAACGAGATAGCCTAGTCTAGCAACCTAAACGCATCAACATAGGAAACGGTCTACTCCCACTTCTAGTTTTTCTTCAGCAAATCAGTCATGGGGTTACTAGTTTTGGAATATTCCTTGATGAATCGCCTGTAATAATTCATGAGTCCCAAAAACGAACGCAATTCAGTCATCTTCGATGGAATTAGCCAGTCCATCATAGACTGCACCTTCTTGCTATCCATCTGAAACCGTCCATGGCTAATCATGTGCCCAAGGAAAGTAATTTGTTCACGATAAAACTCACACTTATCCTTTTTAGCATACATCTCATATTCCCACAACTTTTGTATTAGAGCTCTCAAAAACTACAAATGATGAGTCAACGATCCAAAATAAATGACAGTCATCAAGATAGACGACAACAAAGTGGTCCAAGAATTCAAAAAGATGTCGTTCCTCAGGATAAAATATGTAGTCAAAGCATTTTTCAAACCAAACGGCATCACCAAAAGAACCATACCACATTACACATTTGGTTTTGGTTCATCTCCCACAACCACACAAACTTGCCAATAGCATAACCTTAAGTAAATCTTCTTGTAGTATTTAGCTCTTGCTAGTTTGTCAAACAAATCTAGTGCATTAGAAATAGGGTACTAATTTTTTTTATAGTCACTTTATTCAATACCCTGTAATCCACACACATTCTCATTGACCTATCCTACTTTCTTTGGAATAGAATCGAAAAACCATATTAAGCCTTGGACGGATGGATTAACCTTGTCTCCAATAAACCATCTAATTGCTTCTGCAATTCAACCAGCTCTATTAGACACACACTGTAAGGGGCTTGTGCTAACGGCCGTGCACCTGGCTCCATCAATGCCGTGATCAATGGCCCTTCATAGGGATAATTTCTTAGGTAGTTCGAGAGGGAACACATCCCCAAAAACTCCTCCAACACCTGAACTACTTCAATTGGCACCTCTCAAAACACATTTAACTTAATTTCGATCAATGTAGCAAGTTAATTCTTCAGAGCACACCTTAACCCGTTCTTCAGCTGCATGGCCCATAACAAGCCATCTCTCTTTTCTATTGGCTTAATGGAATCCTACAAATATACAACACTATACAAAAGAAGGGCAACCAACATCAACAATAAACAATCGACTCAAGTAAGGTATTATCGTTGCTTTCAACAATAATAAGAAATCCATCCCAAGTATCACATCAAAGTCGTCTAGGAGACAAACATCATGCTACACTTCCCTTGCCAAGTGCTAACCCTCAATTCCACACTAGCAACACCCTGAATCGGCTTTTCTTCAAAATGCGCAGCCTTGATACAACTGGAATGTTCTGTTAGAGGCAGTCTCAACTTCTGAATCTCACGATTAGCCACAAAGTTGCTAGTGGCACTCGTGTCAATCATCACCATCACCTCTTTTCTATTTACCTGCACCCGAACGTACACCAAACCTTTTCTCATTTTGGGGGCCTCTGTTGCATTGCACTAAGCAACTGCAAAATGTTGACCCTAGAGGATCCACCCTCCTCATCGTCATTCGCCTCAGCCACCAGAGAGTTCAACTTCCCACGCTTGGGACAATCTCGCATGCAATAGTCACCATTACAAAGATAACATCCTTTACTTGTTGTATAGACAATTGATTGGGAGGTGTCCTTCTTATCCGTCCCTGTCGCATCCTTATCTTTCTTTAATTTGAACTTACCATTCTTACTCGCTTTGCCAACCTTTCCTTTGTCCCTTCCAAACTCTTTCTTCATCTTGTTTGGATTAGTACCGCTAGTGATTTTGATGTCCACTAGTCGCTCTACTTTAGCAATCACAGAAGCCAAGTCCTTGACACCTTGATGCTTTAATCGAGCCCAAGTCTGCAACCCTATTAGGTATTGAATAGTTTGTCCTCCTCAGACATATCTCGCATATCAAGCATCAATGAACTGAATTCTTTCACATAATCTCTCACCGTACCCAAATGTCTTTTGAAGGGACTCCCTTGCAAGCCAAGATGTATTACAAGGTAGGAACTGATCTTTTAATTCCTTCTTCATGACCTCCCATATCTCAATCTTGTCACGGTTCGCTCTGGTGTCGTTAGATAGATGTGTACACCACCAGAGTTTCGCATCATCCTTCAAATACATATTGGTGATCAAAACTTTCTCAACATCATAAGAAAATTCTCAAAATCTTTGGCACTATGAGCACCACAAAAGGACTTCGAATCTGGAACATTAATCTTGGATAAGTGAGCACGGTCCTCCTCCCTAACCATAACACACTTCAATAGATTCACCTCAATCTTCATGCCATCAAATTTTAAGTCAATAGCATCAGTGAGGTTGCTCACAGCCTCCACCATAAAAGTTACCTAACCTTCAACAAAGCCTGGCAAATCATCAATTGATTTCTACTGTGTCTCAACCTACAAGCATATGGTCTGAACCCATGGAGAAAGTGCCACTGGTAGGGAATTTGGGTTCAACAACACGATTTCGCAAAGAAGTTTGTTCTACCATAGCCCAAAATTCACGAACCCCAATGCAACCTAGCTCTAATATCAACAATCATAAGGGTCCTATATCTAGTAAATTTCCCCCCACTATGTGGCCTAGTTTCGCCTAAAGCTAGTCAGCCTTCACTCAATCTCACAAGCACTCGTGTTTGATATAGTTCCAAATTAGATTAGCAAGTTAACAATCACACATGCACAATTAGCAACTAATGTAACCAATGCACAATTGGTTATAAGAATTAACCCAACCTTATATTAATCACAAAGCAAGAATACAAGGAATGCCTTAGGCTTACATACACAACTCACTGCACATCTCTGATGCCAAAATAATAAAAAAATGTGCAGTGAACAACCCTCAACTACTCAATTAGAATAAGCCAACTAAGCATCCAGTGGCGGTGGTTGACAAGGCTATGGACAATACCAACTACCTCCCACTATTCCAGCCACGTTCTTCACAATTGCCTGGAAGTTCTCAGCAACCACCCATGTCAACTACTAAGCATAACTGTCAATGTCGGTTAGCCTATCCACAGCTGTAGAGCCCTACACGAACTTCTACCTGGCGTTGCACACAATTCTCAAGTGTTGTGCGCTACACTTATATCCATCTGCCGCACACAAGGGCATCCTGTCTGCACAACATCTTATCGTTCGCATGTCCCGTGCTTCCTGCGCTCGTAGCATCAAACCAACTCCTCAACCACTCTGCCTGTGCATGCAGCATCCCGTAAAAGTATGCATGGGGCACAACCTGAGTGCATAACACATCGTCCATCCACACAAAGTTCGTCCAACGCTCGTAACCATCTGCACAATGCCCACAGGCTTGTCACGCATGCTGCAACCTAGCAACACTGACTACCCTACCGACACATGCTGCCTACCTGATTGCCAACCTTGGCGCCCTACCATTTCGACACCATTAGGCACATTGATTGCTTATGGATATCGTACTATCACCTAACGTTGGACAATGGGGTTTACACAATACAATATGCAACACAAAATCCAATTCCCCAATTCCATTAGCCTTCTCTATGGAAGGTGAAAGCTACGCCTGAGGTAATCTTTATCATTTGGTTGCTTAGCCATTTTTGCCTGTGTACTTCGGTCTTTTTCTATGATAGGAGAGAAATTCCTTCAACCATCTGTAATTTCGCAAAGTGACACAAGAAGAAATTGAGCATATGGTTGTTGACTACAGTTATTTTCATCTATTTCAAATAATGTAGTACCAAACGTTGCTGAACTTAAAACTACATACATCATTCTCATTATGCATAAATCGATACACAACCCCTATAGACAAACTTTATTAGTTAATACATTATGGCAGATTCGGAGTCGTCGAAACTCATTCATATTCAATAATACAACTATTAATACTTATGTAAATCTGAAGGTTGCCTACTGTTATCTAATTAAATAAACCTAGCCCAACAACCTAACAACAAAAAAAAAATATTTGCAATCGTTTGCAAATGGTTACCTCGTCCAACACAATAGTAAAAGTTCAATATTGATGGATCTTGTTCTGGAAACCCTGGTCGTTTAAGTTGTGGGGGAATTATCAGGGATGCATATTGTAAGTTTGTTGTGGCTTTCTTTTCTTTCATTGGTTTCACAACCAATAACATGCTTAACTGAATGTTGGGAACTACAAGATGGGTTATATATTGCTTAAAAACATAACATACAAAAACTTATTGCCGAGTCGCATTCTCAAACTTTGCTCCAACTTATTTGCAGGGAGGAACATTCAAAGAAGGATTAATCCTTTTGCTCAAGGATTCCAGACATATTTCAACTGATTTTATTAAGATTTCTACTGTTTTTTGCTATCGGGAGGGAAATAGAGCAGCTAATCTTTTGGCACGCACTGCAACCAATTTTGAATCACCAATGCAATTTTTTTTTATTTGCAATTTTTTGTATCATATATTGTAAAATCAAATTAATATCGGGTCTGCCCTCATTTGGCTCAAATGAAATACTGAGCCCAATTCAATGGTGTAGGAAGGTGGGCCTAAGTCAGCTGAAGGAGTAAAGCAGCCCACTAACCCATCTTCAAGCTTGCCCAATCGTGTCACTAAGAAGCCTACCTGCTGTAATGACTTTTACTTATAGAAATAAAAGACAACAAGTCCTTTTAGAGTTACTTAAGATGGCTGGAACACTTGCTATCAAAAACATTAATTTTTTAGCTTGTATTTAGCATGAGAAAAGTAAGACAAATGACATGAGAAATCTTGTCACAAAATTCTTCTGTGTTTTTCCTCCAAACTTCCTAGAGCCTTTTTCTCGTTTTTAAGTGAGATATCTCAACATAACCTTAACATTAGTGCTTTTATTCTATCTACCATGCCACCAAATCCATACAAGCTCTCAAAGAAGCCATCTTGAATCTTACCGAATGACTGTCGAAGCTTTACACCTCCATGGAACAACACCATGAAACTTTAGCAGCATCAATGGCGGACCTCCAACACAAAATCTCCAATATTCCATCATCCTCAGTTATGTTCCTATCCTTACCTTTCTTCTGCCTCCCTTGCCACCTCCACCTTCATCACCTCTATAACATTCCAAGTTCAACTTCCAGCTGCTGCACCCATTAGCCCCCTAAGTTACAAATGTAACCATTCGACGACAACGACCTACTCTACTAGGTTTTTCAGGCATGGAAGTTCTTTGCTAATTACCAAATCTATTGGAACACGCCTAGTTTTGATCTACTACTATATGACAGGTGACGCCTTGAAACTGGTACAAATGGATGTACACCAACCAAACTATCTTCATAGGATGCCTTCATTTGCTTCATTGAACTTCGCTTTGGCCCATCATCGTACGGAAACCATGAGGAAGCCTTTTTTAAACTCATGGTTTTCAAGTTGAATTCGAGCAACTTTGTAATCGAGTTGTGGGGTTACCTCCGGAGTCTATTCTCAATTTTTTTTCCGGCATTCATCACAATATTCAAAGGGAAATTTCAATGTTGAGTCCCTCTACTACCAATAAGGCTATCGGCTTCGCTAAGCCTGTAACACTTCCTACAACTTTATACCTAATTATCATTAATTATCATACACTTTCCTTATTACAACTCCTCTTGTAAGATAATTTCAGTTATCAATATAATATATAAACATCTCATGAGATAATAGGCATATTTAAAAGATAAAATTTACTCTGCCCAGACGTCCTCGTTTATAAAATCTTAAAGAAAAATAATGCAACAACCAATTGTACAAGATTTAAAATTCAAAGTGGGCTAGATACTAGCATTTTTAATATTCTCGTCAAAAGTTTGGCTTCAAATGTTACGGTTGACCCATCTATACACAATAACAGCATGGCTCAAACTCCAATGACCACTCAATATGATATATCTCCTAAAAAGTACATGAAAATACGTGAGTTGTCTACTCAATACGTATAGCCAAACAATCGATACATACATATATACATTGCAAGTCAAACATAATACAATCATATCAACCACCGAATATTTGTCAAATAATACAAGCTGATATAAAAAATCACAAATGCTCATAATCACATATCAGTTTCCGACATGATGGTGACATTTTAGTTTATTTCCTAAGGGCCCTACTTAACCAAATTGGAGTGCATCAATCAATGGCTTTATCAGTTATCATCATTATCTCAATCACACAGCACACAGCTCGTATGATACCCCATCAACACTGATACTACACAGCTCGTATGACATCCCCATTATCAATCGTTTAACACAACACACAACTCGTATGATATATCTCTTAGTTTATGACACCGTAAGATTACACTAGTATATTTATTTAAATGGTCCTTTCGTATAACGTTTTAACTGTTGATATATTATCATATTTATCCTCCACTTTCACTTATATTAATCACTTGATTCATTTTAATCATACATTGATTTTGTTTTTAAAATGTGTGTTGCGCTTAACCGATTATATGTTTGTAAGCATTGTATGAAAAATTCTTATTCAAATCAAGTTTGATTGAATCAAATTAATTATAGAGCAGTGTGATACATTGACCATGTGATTGGTCATTTTTTTCTAAATTATATACTAATTACAATGTAAATATAATATATTTGTCATATAATCCAATCAAATTTGATGACAGTTAGAATTCTCAGAGTATTGCATGTTGTTAATTAAAATATGTTTCGGATCCAGATAAGCCCAAATCATGCAATGTATATACATTGTAACTTATTCATAATATCCGCATCTTTTTTATCCTTTCCTTCTTCCCTAAATACTCCGTTATCTTTCTTGTTAAAAAAGAAAATATATTTTATAAGTATTTAATGTCAAATATTTCCTTCACGAACCAAATTAATTTGTTATATTTATAACCAATGAGTTATAATAATTGATATATTTACTAATTTATAAAAATTAATCAATAATTTGTTAATTTAGAAAATAAATAATGAACACATGTGTTCAACTATTTTTGAATTATTATTATTATTCTTCCATTATTTTCTTATGCTTTGGAATGGGTGCCCTGGCCGTGCCAAATCCCACCTTTTTTGTAGTTTTGGCATCAGTGTGTGTGATGGTGTGTGTGTGCATAATCGGGCTGTGTGTGTTTTAACAAGAAAAAAATTGAGGCGGTGGTGACCTATATGTTGCCTACCCCTTTTCATACATATATATTTTTTTATTTATTTAATCTTTTTGATAATTACTATTGCGTCCTACCTAATTTCTTAGTTAATATAATTTGCTCCAAAATATTATAACGAACTCCAATTTAGTCCGTTCAAGTTTTATTATATTAAAATTGTGATCTATAATTTATTGATAATTAAATTTAAATTTTTTTAACAGTTACGAATTAGTCTCTCGATTATGTGTAAAATGCTATGGACGTCACTCCTCTCCTAATAAAAATTTCGTTCTCGAAAGTTAACTAGCTTACCCTTTCAATGGAATAAATAAGGATACTTCTCTCTCTTATGCTCCTCACCCTCCCATGTCACCTCTCTGGGAGAATGATGGCTCCATCGTACTTTTACCATTGAAAATCTCTGTTGGCTTTTCCACATATGTCAACTTCTAAAAAATCTCTATCTCCGGTTGATGGATAGTGTGGTAAGGATCAAATAGGGATCGTCAAAGCATCAAAACATGGAAAACATAATGTATCTGTGACAACTCTACTGTTAACGCTAGTCGATACGCTAGTGCTCCGATTCTTTCAAATAATTTCATATGGCCCAATATATCTCGGACTCAGCTTCCCTTGCTTGCCAAATATCAAGATTCCCCTCCATGGAGATACCTTTAGGAAAATCTTATTACCTACTTTATATTCCATCTCTTTATGGTGTTTATCAACAGAACGTTTCTGTCGATCTTCGTCTGCTTTCAACTACTTCTTAACTACCTGTATCTTGTCTACTATTTTCTACACCAATTTAGGACCTTCTAGTTGTCATAATCTCTCAATATCCCAATAGATTAGACTGCGACATCTCCTTCCATATAATGCTTCATATGGGGCCATACCGGTACTCGAATGAAAACTATTATTTTATGCAAACTCCATCAAAAGTAGGTGATTATCCCAGTTGCCCTTAAGCTCCACTGTACAAGCTCTCATCATATCTTCCAAGGTCTGAATCGTTCTTTCTGACTGCCCGTCTATTTGAGGATGAAATGTAATACTCAAATGTAACCTTGTGCCTAATGCCCTTTATAAACTTACCAAAAAATGTGAGGTGAATCGAAGATCTCTATTTGACACAATAGATACAGGCACTCGATATATTCTCACAAGTTTGGAAACGTACAACTCAGCTAACTTGTCCAGAGAATCGCCCAGTTGTATTGGCAAGAAATGAGCATATTTCGTCAATCTATCCACAATTACCCAAATAGTATCATGCTCCCTGAGTGTACATGGCAATCCTTGGTGCCTGAGTGTACATGGCAATACCTTTGCTTGCTGACATGTTATATATTTAGCCACATCCTTCTTCATTCTTTGCCACCAGTAGTGAGGTTTTAAATTCTGATACATCGTTACTGTATCAATATGCATCGCGTATGGTGCATTATGAGCTTCTCGCAAAATTTCTCTTTGTAACCCATCGATGTCAAGCACACAAACTTGTTTCCTATTTACCATCATTTAATCACCTCTTATTAACAAATTTGGTTTCTTACCCTATTTCATTCTTTCCATCATCCATAACAAGAAAGAATCTGGAGCCTGTGCTTCTCTGATTTGATTTACAAAGTCTAAATTAAGTTGCAAGGCTACCAACAGACCTTCCAATCTCCAATTTCGTATTCATAGATTTCATCTCCAGTAGCAATGTCTGATTGTGACTCCCCAAATTGGCTAATGTAATTAAACTCTTTCTACTCAAAGCCTCAATACTGCCATGGTTCAATGTGGAGCCTAGCACGGCCAAGCCAGTAGTTACCTGGAGGATAACAACTAGGAAATGGCATAAGGCAAAGGGTCGAGATCTCATCATAGATCCAATGAATGTTTTTAGACACCACCATCAGTTTGGAACGATGGTAGGAAGAGGTGAAATGTGGTTGGAACGCGTCATTTTGGCAGAAAATATGGTAGACCCGTGAGACCGAGCAGGTATCGCAGATTGCTCCCTCAGATAGGTCTGAGGGATATGGGCGATTGGCTTTAGCTAAAGTGGGAGATTGTTAGAAATGGTGACCAGAACCAATTGGATTGGCGGTTTTGAGAACCATTAGCAATTTTTATGAATATTTTTATTATCTTGATGAATGTAGTAAGCATTCATCTTTGGCATTATGTGTTTGTTGTTCTTACTATTGAAATTGAACGGTATTTTAACGTTACAACAAATACCCACAAACCAATTGAATAACCCATGTGGTTGGGTTGTGCATTGGATGGCAGCTATGAAACCAACTTCTGAGGGTTGGTCTGAAAAGCTCCAAGTCGAGGACCTCGAGATTGCGCATCGAAAGTCCTATAGAGACTTGCACTAAGTATTGGATTCATTGAATGAGTGTCGTATTTCATTGTCGAAAAACATGGGATATCTATGCAATTTTAGTGGATTAGATGACAAGGTTGTTAATTGATTGAACTGACTCGCGGTAATCATCATATGGAATTCTTGGAGGCTTGGTCAGTATGACTTGAATTCCCAACTCCGATAGTACACTGTGAAAAGGGTTCATAAGACCTTTGTCCCTTTTCATACTTGTGTACTCAATATAGTACACTTGCACTACTTGTTGTGCAAGTATGAATGGCTAATTCTTTTGGTACACATTTCTGAAATTTATATCAACGAGATGATAGCGTGGATGTACCTTCATACCTCTTAGTGGATCGACCCAACGACACTTGAATAGAACGATATACAAGTTCGAAATAAGTGGATAGGCCAATTGAATGATCTCTTTGCTGATTCCATATAAGTCATTGTCCTCGTCTGTATACGATGAATTTTTGACACACGGCCCCACAGTTCATTGTTGACTTGCCGTGGTTGTGACGTTCTGTCTGGAAGTTGTACCTGTTCACAAAGTAGCAAGGCATCGACGTCACTTCTGCAGTTGGACCCCAATAATGACACTTCAGGAGCTTGTTGCCAGTGTAGTTTAACTTGGAATGTACCTACACGTTCATATATTAATCAAATATTTTGAACTTGGACACAACATATTTTTAAAAATTAAAAAAAATAGATTAACTTACATGTCGTTTGAACCAAGCTTCTTCAAGGCCCCACTAGCGCTACCAGGATAGTTGAAAATAGACACCTAGATTCCAGCATTGCTGCTCGTGCGCTCATCATTCCTACGAGGCATGCTTTGTTTGGAAGGCGCGTTAGGCTTAAAGTACTATGAAGAAAACAAACTGATTTCCTCGACAATTGATGCTTCTTCATGTGTTTTACTTTTCACCATTTTCATCAACTCCCATAGGAACCTTTCAAATGGGTTCATCCATCTATATTCCACTGCCCGCCCCTACACGAGCTTTATACGGCAGGTGCACAATGAGATGCTCCATCCCGCAATTCTGTCATGTCAACGCAGCGGGCAAGGTTAGACGCGTAGCTATCAGGAAACCTAAGGCCACGAATCCATCCAAATATCCTCCTCTTCTACTCCTTCATCAGGGTATAGACTGCTTTAGGCATAATGTTCTAGCTCTACATTCATTCAACTCAAGCTCCAGGCGGTTACAGATGATCTTCAAATCCCTATGTGCATTCATATATAACCAAACATAATTTTTCTCAATGTGCATGACATCAGCGTTGTGTCGAATAAGATGCGTAGATTAGTATGGCAGATCCCAAAAAAGATGTTTTTCTTCGTCCACTTGTGGTCGCTTCCACAACCGGAAGGGAATGTCAACGGAAGGACTAATGTCTGCAACCCAATCTAGGATCTGGTCTCCTATCAGCCTCGGACGTGCAAGCTTATATTCAACACGGTTCTTTCGTGAAGGCTTTCTTGTTCCTTCGGTAGGGATGGTGCTCAGGGAGAAACTATTTGTGGCAGTCAAAATAGCACGCATCTCTACTGTGCTATAGATGGAATGCCCGTGTGCTATCCACACGAATTGGGCAACCCATAACACCATTCGTATTCCACCTAGATGCCATCCTATAAGCGGGTAGGCTGTTCACCATCCACATCAACGCCGCCCACATGATGAATGCGTTGTCCGTAGCATTGTCGTACGTCCGAACACCCATATTCCACAATTGCAGTAGCTTTTGGATCAATGGTTTCAATTACACATCGATCAGACGCTTCGGATTAGAAGGGCCAGGGACCACCATCGTCAGGAACATGTACTCAGAACTCATACACATACCAGGGAGGAGATTGTATGGTGTAATGATAATGCGACAACATAAAGAAGTACAACTGTACTAACCGTGAAGCGCAAAACCGTCTGTGCAAAGGCCCAACCGAATATTATGCGGCTCTTCTGCAGAATCGGGATACATCCGATCAAAATGCTTCCAAGCTTTGGCATTAGATGGATGACACATTGACCCCTCCCCCATTTAATGTGTGGCATGCCATGTCATGTGTTTGACAGTTGCTTTTGAAGAATATAACCTCTGTAGACAGAGAGTAAGCGGTAGGTACATAAGGACGGCATACGAGGACTTCTTGCAGTGTGGTCTCGCCCTCGAGTCGGCTTGTACCTAGCGTCCCCACAAAATTTGCAGTACTCCCACTCGACATCGTCCTTCGAGTACAACATGCAGTCGTACACGCATCAATCCTCTCAATGGGTAAACCCAAATCTTTTATCAACTTTTTCATACTGTAATAGTCTCTCGGCAGGGTATGAACCGGGAGCAATACTCTATTAGCCCACTAGGAAATTCGATCTTATGATCGCTCAGAAATATGGCTGTCCACCTTGATATCCATCAACTCAGCAACAGTTGCCAATTGAGATTGGGTGCAACCATTCCACAATGGCTGGTAGGTAACATGCACTACACTTAAAAATGGTCTGCCAACCCTGACTCATAATCATAGGGGCCACCGTCATAACAATATGAAGAAGGACCAGCATCAACAGGGTAGGACATCATACAATCATCAGGCAAAACATCGTGAGAAGCAGAAAAATAACTCAAATCGGCCGCATCAAAACCCATTTGATGCACCCAACCCATAAGTTGTTCATTATCGTAATGTGAATAATTATCCTCGACATGACCAGCTGGGTTTGCTCCTCAGGCACTTGAGGGACAGTCACAGCGTCAAAGTACTTTTCTGCACCCTATCTCGCCATGAGAAGTCCAATTACAATATTTTAGAATAAATCTTCACATAGACAAGTGATAACTGACATCATCGTGTGTTCTGAACTTTGAGTTTTTGTATTTTCGGCAATGACACTTAATTTTGTCTCCATCCACATGTCTACGCTAACTCTTTTCCCATTTTCATGAAAGTCTTAAGCCCATCCTCAAACTCCGATGTCCGACTTGTCCTCCATGAGAGGTTGTTATTATACATCCACATTCCCAATTTTCGTAACATGATGATATATCACTATATTCACATATAAAAATATATCTAATTAATTTTCTAATTTGATGACCTACATATTTATAAATATAACAGTACTACGTACAGTATTTAGGAGACTACATATAATTAACATGATATAAGATTAATAAAAAAATCATACAACTAAAATAAGTAAATATACTACAATTAATTTAATTAAACACAATAAAGGATTAAATTAGTCGTTGTTACCTGGTCAATCAAGTTAAGTGATGATTAGCACTAATTGACGGTCCAACATTCGAGTAATAATCTACAAGCTAGTCAAATGTATATGCATGAAAATCAGAGTGTTGGAGAGTATTTGTTGTTAGTATAGTAATTTTTATGACAAATGAAATGAAATGAATATATATAAGTTTTTTTTAACGACTTTTATAACGACATTTGGAATGCCAAAGATAGTCATTGAAAATTAGCCATTAGAAAATGTAGTCGTTATTTTGTAACGGCCTTCACAAAAGAACCCGTCTCTAATGTGACGAATTTTACAACATCGTCTTTTCATGTACTCTGGAACGATTTTTGCCACCGCCTTTGTAGCTGCTTGATATCTAGAAAATTATCCATTACAAAAATAGATAGCAGTTACAATAATCATAACAAAATAGTAACGGGCTACAAAATTATAACGGTTTTAGGCACACACTAATTTTATAACGGGTTTGGCTGCTACCAAATGTTTCTTTTAATTATCCTCTTAATGACGTCAGCATGTCCAATCCGTTACAAAGGCTGTGTGTATTGGAACGGCCATACGACCGTTCCAAAAAAGCCGTTACAGTTTCAGCCTTTTTTTTTGTAGTGGAAAATCGTTTTTTTTGTCACATATGTTACAACATTTTTCAATATAATCTCATTTGTTATAATTTTCTTATATTGCATTCTATAAGATGAAACTTTTTTTTATTTTATTCCTTATGCGTATATTTTTGTCCGCATAATTAACGGATTCATTAATAGTCTCACATGCATTTTTCATTAAATACTGGACGAAAAATGCACTAGAGGACTAAAATTGAGAAACTCTTCAATTTGTTAGATGCAATACTAAAAAATTTTAACAAACAAAACTAAATTATAGAAAAAATAGCGCCTAATATACGAGATTAAAAATATAATTTTCCTTTTTACTAGATAGTACAATGGAGTATGCTGCATGTAGAAACATAACCTTAGAAATAAATGTTGCACTTATCCATATCTTAAAAATTGTAACTCTATTACATAGTTCTAATATTTACCTATATATTATTATGGAAGATTACCTATACTATATTCTATATTTTGTGCTATGTTTAATTCGACAAAAGTTGACCTTGTACTATTATTATTTATGAGGTGAAGAATGTAATATAATGTACTTATTTACCTCTATTAGTTAATTTTTTATATTACTAGAAAGAAACATATGTTGGGTTTTCAAACCCTTATACAATAATTTCAGAAATAGAATAAATATACAATGATAGAAATGATAATAATATGACAGAAAACTAAAGAACCTAATAGATCACCTCAGGGAGCCAACAAATCGAATAACAAGACCTCAGCCACAAAAGGCTGGCAACTCTCACCGTTGCTCGACAACATGACAATAATCACAAAGAACCTCAATCACCAAGACCCGCACAAGAACCACTAAGGTTAATTTAGAGAAACAGTTCACTAAGAACTGAGATCGATTATAAAGTGAGAGAGGAATATTTTGTTCGATTAATCAGAAAAGCTATGGATGGCTTTATAGATGAGAGATAAGGAAGAGAGAGTGAGAATCAAGAGGTGGTTGCATATTTCATCGGAATAAAGTGGCGAAGAACAAGAGAGAGAGGGAGAAGCAATCGTCACAGCGGGACAAGAGAAAAATGGGGGGAAAGGGTTAGGGTTTTAGATTAAGTATAAGTAGCCGAGTCAGAGTCGGGTAATGGGTCGGGCACAAGGTGGGCCGGGTTAAAACCAGTGGGCCGTGACTAAGTGGGCCGAGCCATACAATGAAAGAGTTGGGCTAATGGGGGCAAAGTGGGCGGGGATGGGGGCTTTAATTATTATTTTAATTTTTTTATAAATTATAATTATACATATTATTAATATATTTTAATAGTTATAAATTATATATTATAAATTAAAATTATATATTAATAGCCTAGTTTGATCGACTGATTAGAAGGAGCATTTTAGTTATTGTTTTTAAAACATATGCTCAATTTGACTAGGGGGCGGTGTGATTATTTATTAAAAATACAGGGGTGATTTTTTATATTAAAAATTTTATAGGGGAATTTTTTATAATTTAAAATACCAAGGGGGTAAAATGAATTTAACCCAATAAGTAAGTGAAATTTCTCCAACCTTGACATGAAAAACACCATCTCCTAGTATTCATTATCCTAAATCTCGCAAATAGTCCATATATATTTAATTTAAATTCGACTCCCCAAAAAAAAAAAAAGAATTAACAAAACTATATTACTTATCATAACTGAAAAGAAAGTATCGATAACAATAAAGATTCTAACAAAGGCAAGACTAATAATCTTATACTGTCAGTTAAAAAGCAAAAGAAACCCCTTTGAGGTGCGCAATCTCAGGCTTGAATTGCCACGGGCCGTGCCCTCACCCTCTCGAACGTGAGTTCCTTGTGATAGCGTATCCCATTTGAGGCAAATGGCAAGTGAAGCTTGCAGTTGATGCTCCTCATAATTTTTATAGTTTTGGCATCTGATCTTGGTCGCTTAGCTACCTCGCATTCTCGAAATGGTTTTCGAACCTGAGAAAAGAGCAAATCAGCAGGCTTGGGAGGTTTCCAACTAAAACCCTCCGATATTTAAGTCAGTAAAAGAGTTTGAGATAGAATCTCAATGTATTTAATGTAGATTTTAGTGCAATAAATGTCTTACCATAAATGAACTGTACATGATGCATTTGTAATGTTTGAATAGATCCACTTGCTTATCTGAAGAGGTTCACTTGCATTATGCCACGTATTGTGATCTTACTTTGTAGTATATCAGGCAAATCAACGACCCTCAGCAGGTCGCAGGTCAGACCCAATCTATATTGAGAGTGCGCGGATCTTCGGCCTGACCGTGTAGTAAATGCCCATTTTAAGGGCATTTGTGTGATTTCATTGATAATTTCCTTAATCCCCATCGACATCCACAATCTTGCAGCTTGGCATGTACTTTCTAGTCGATGTAGTGAAATTTAGCCCAAATCTGCGTACTCCTAATGTAACAGCCCAATGTAGACAGTAATAAACTAGGCATATATCATCGGCTACATCACCATACAATTAAAATAATATAAGAAAATTTTGTTAACCATGTGCGTATATGGTATATTATTATAGGCGTACACGGATTGATTTACTCTTTAAATTTCCCTTTTTTTTTACTAGCTCAGAGAATTATAGTAATTTGTTACTGGATACATAGGGCTGTACTTTAGAAATAAGCAAAATTCTCCAATTGTAATTTTTAAATCAAAATAAAAATTATGGTCAAAACTAATATCATGGTAACATATAAATATACGTACAAATAATTAAAAAAATGCTTAAAAAACAAAATCAGGTCAATTGACATTTAAAATTTACAACACCAACCCCTAAAAATTGAGATATAGAATAATAACATTCGATTATAACTAATTAAGACTTCCTTATTCTTTTTTCAAAGAAAAATAAATTACCATCAGAATCTTTACTTGCATAAAAACCTTTATAACAATAATTTTACCATCAAAAAGAGAGATAGGCGTTTGATTTAGTGCAATTCCACTCCTTCAGGGCTATGAAAAAATACCAAGAAAAATAAAAATTAAATCCAATTTTTTTTAAAAAAATTAAATATTGTCATCATTTATGAAGCACTCAGATTTTGTCGACCATCAAGAAAAACATAAAATAAAAAAGAGATAAAATGAAAAATATTAATATAAACTAACAGAGCAAGAAAGAAATATAAGTAAACAAGATGATGAAAAAGAGATCAAAGGAGAAATTGCACGAGAAAAGAGTGAGGCAACGTTGGGGGTTTTATGGTAGAAATTTTGTTTGGTAGATGGTGTGTAAGAATTCAAAATGATAATTTCTCCAAGATTTCGATTATCTTTGAAGGAAACTGTGCAATGAACATAAATGAAAAATATCAACACGTTTCAATGTAGAAAATGTCAACGTAAAATCTAATAATTGGATGCAAAATACAGAAATGTCAACACATTTTAGTGTAAAAAATCTCAATGTAGAATCTAATTATTCAATACGAAATACACTGTATAAATATTAAATACAAAAGCATATTCACACCGAATACAAGTACTCATGACAGTCTCTCTAAAATATTTAGATACATAAAATATAGACATGTTCTAATTAAAATACCATCATACTAGTCAAAAGTTTTAACTTTTTCAATTGTACAATAAACATAATAATTTCTCAAGAATTTGGATATTATGATTAATAATACTTCAAGTATAAAACAACAACACCACTAAAAGATATTTATTTTTGGTGATGGCTCATTACTATGGTTAAACATGAAAAAAATGTGGCACATACCATTTAACTATAGAAGCTCAATGTTTATTAGTCGTTGTCTCTGCAAGTAAGACAAAAATATTAACCTCGACTAAAAATCAAATATTTTGACTATACTTAAAATCATAACAAATGTTCATTAACTATGGACAAATCATTTATTTTTTATATGAATTTTATGAAATTGTGGTGGATATTATTAATTTATAAAAAATTTTAAACCATGATTATTTACAATATTGGGAATAATTATTTTTTTCCTAGTGTACACCGCTAAAAAGAAAAAAGAAATTGCACAACAAATAAAGGGGCACTCACAACCTATCCTCGCCAAATAGAAGAAAACACTTTCTGTCACCTGAATTCTCAACTTTTTACCAAACAAACCTTAGCAAAGATTTTTTTATCCCAACCACATGCACGTGAGGGTATCACTCTGCCATGTGACAAAAAACCATTATCTTTAAGGTTAGGAAAATGAAAGTGTGTTGATCGTTACTTCTTTTGTTCAACTCCAAAATGCATGTCCGTAATTGTGAAAATGGAAAAAGTGTTTGCAGAGAAAGTGTTCGCAAGATAAAATTGTTAAAAAAATTGTTTCTTGTTTGCTGAATAACTACCATAACTAATTCTTTACAAGTTCAATGTAAAAATAAGTAAAGGCATGTTGAAGTTTCAATTTAAGCGTTGGAGGTCACTTATAGAGTCGTGTCTGCACTTCTTTGTTAATAAAGGCGCTATTTACTG
Source organism: Sesamum indicum (assembly GCF_026168435.1). Classification (NCBI taxonomy): domain Eukaryota; kingdom Viridiplantae; phylum Streptophyta; class Magnoliopsida; order Lamiales; family Pedaliaceae; genus Sesamum; species Sesamum indicum. The sequence goes on along the minus strand of NC_142660.1, from coordinate 4,370,100 downwards.
TTATGCAATTTCATTGCTGGCCTTCGTCTTCCTTATACTTAGTTTTGGTACTTCTTGTACTTCTTCTTCACACGATGGAGCTGGCAAGTTGGCAAGAATTAGTGTCATACTACTTCTTTACACCCTGCCCTTCAAGTAGGACTTATCAAGGATGTTGATGAGTCCTAACTTGGAGATGAGAGACATAAATTGAGACCCTGCTAAAGCTTTGGTAAAAACATCAGGAGGTTGATGTTTGGTTGGAATGTGTTTAGGTGCAAGGAATCCTTCTTTGTAGTTATCTCATACTAAATGGCAATCTATTTCAAGGAGTTTTGTTCTCGCATGGAAGACAAGACTAGCTAGAATGTAAAGGGTTGCTTGGTTGTCACAAAAGAATGGAATTGAAGTAGGAACTATAATCAGTAAATCTGTAAGAAGGTTGTATATCCACATAAACTCACAAGTAGTTGATCCCATACTTCGATATTCTGCTTCAACACTAGAGCGAGCCACGGTAGTCTGTATCTTCATCTTCCATGATATCAAACTTTCTCAAAGGAACACATAATAACTTATCAAGGACCTTCTAGTGTCCTTGCATGTAGCTCAATTTGCATCACAAAATGCAGTGATATTGAAATTTTCTTCTGAAGGACAATCCTCTGTTCATAGTCCCTTTAAGATATCTCACAAGATAAAGTGTTGCATTCCAGTGTTCCTTGCAAGGGTGTTGCTTGAACTAGCTAAGTTGTTGAGCGCCATAGCAAATTTCAGGCCTAGTGAACCCTAAGTACATCAATATGCCTAGAAGCCTTCTATAGGATTCAGGATCTAGCATTTGTTCTTCTTTAGAAACTATGACTTTACAACCTGCTGGCAGAGGGGTTGAAGTGGCTTTAGCCTGCATAAGTCCTGCATCTGTCACAATATCTCTTATATATTTTGTTTGAGTGACTGTAATTCCTTCATTAGACCTTGCAATTTCCAAACCAAGGAAAAACCTTGTTGTTCCAAGGTCTTTAATAGTGAGAAGCCTGTCTAGGTATTGCTTAATTTCTGTAAGTACTTGCTTTGATGGACCTGCAATCAAGACATTATCCACATATACAAGCAAACAAAAAAATCCTGCAGGTGTTAGTTTGGTAAATAAACAATGATCATGTTTTGACTGAATGAAGCAAACTTTTAAAAATTTTAATGTAAATTCTAAGTTCCATTGTTTTGAGGCTTGTTTTATGACATAAAGAGATCTTTTTAGTTTGCAAACATGCCCTTCAGAGACATTATATCCTTCAGGTGGCTTCATATATATTTCTTCATCTAAGGTTCCATGCAAGAATGCATTATTTATATCTAATTGGTGTAAAGGTCATTTTAATTTAGCAGCAACAACAATAAGAACTTTCACTGTTACAGATTTGGCCACAGGTGAGAAACTATCAATGTAATCTATACTTTCTATTTGGTTATAACCCTTAGCCACTAATCTAACCTTATATCTTTCTATGAATCCATCTGGTTTGACCTGATCTTAAAAATCCATTTGCTGCCTATAGTTCTTACTCCATTCCCTTTTGTTGGCTGCATGAGCATAAGTTCTAGGCTCTTGTGGAAGTTGGGAAGCTGTGAGTAAGCAAGTATGCATTGAGTGGCATGTGTGATTGTAAGCAAGTTAGAAGAATTAAGGCTGTTAGAACATATAATGTCTTGGAACTTTATTGGTCTAACCCTTAATCTGGAAGATCTTCTTAGTGTTTCATTAGGTCTATGATTTACATCTTCATTTCCTTCTTCTAGTGAATTGTCTGCAGAATCCCTATTTTCATAGTTCTGATCAAAGTGAATTGCATGCTCAAAGTTAACAAATTCATTCTGGTCTAGATCATCAAGCATTTGAGATATGCGACAAGTGACAGGATCGACTACTATCCCATATAAGGAAAAGCATTCACTTTAAATGTTACATCTCTTGAGACTAAATTAATCCTTCTATTCAAGTCATATAGCTTGTAACCTTTCTGGTTTGGAGCATATCCTAAGAATATACACTTATGTGCTCTAAGATCAATTTTGGATTTATTGGGCAGTACATTTGTTGCAAAACACAAACACCCAAAAGTTTTGAAATGATTGTAATTTACTGATTTATTATATAACACTTCATATGGTGTTTTCCATTCTAAAACATGTGAAGGTATCCTATTTATTATATAGGTTGTTGTAAGAATTGCGTTTGTCCAAAACATTTTAGGCACATTAGATTGAAACATCGATGCTCTAGCTATTTGTGAAAGGTGTTTGTGCTTTGTTTATACAACACCATTTTGTTAGGGAGTATAAATGCAAGATGTTTGATGTATTATTCCTTCTCTTTTAAAGAAATTCTGACACTTTTCACCAAGAAATTCAAATCCATTATCACTTTGTATGACCTTAATTCTTTTATCAAATTGAGTGAGTATCAATTTATGAAAGTCAATTAGCAAATTAATAGCTTGAGATTTAAATTGCATTAAAAAGGTTCAACTAGCTTTGTTGTAATCATCAACTAAGGTCGGTAAGAATGTACATTTTGAAATTGGATACTCTTTATATGGTCCCCATATATCTATTTGAACTAGATCGAAACAATTTTGATGGGACAAGGCTGCCGCTGTTGTTTAGCTTGAGGACAAACTTCAAAAAGTATAGATTGTGTTACATTGCCTTTTATCATTCCTGCATGAAGCATTACATTGTGTGATGCATGCCTTAGTCTTCTATGCCAAGTTTCTGCAGAAATATAAGGTGGACTAAGTTAACATTCTCTGTTGGACGATATAACAACCACTATATGATCTTTGTCAAAAGAGTGTTTCATCAGGATATACCATTTTCCTACTAAGCATTCTACTGTAACCACATCCTTAGTCTTGTGGTCTTGCATCACAAAATAAGATTTGAAAAATTTGAATCTGATGGATGAGCCATTGCATAATTTACTAATGGACAGCAAGTTAAATTTCAAGTCAGGTACCAATGTCCAAACTGATTTTATCAAATAAAGTTAATTTTGTTGTGCATTTTATAGTGTGTTTCGTGCCATCTGCTAAGTGAATATAAGTATTAGGAACACTAGTTTTAACTTCATCAAGGAGTGAAGAATCATTGCACATGTGAGTGGTTGCTCCACTGTCTAAAATCCAGGTATCAACAAACAAATTATCTAATACTGTGTTTCTAGAATACTTACCTGAAAATTCTGTATTGTCCTCGTTTGAAGAGGCTGGTATTTGTGATTCAAACCCTCCAAAGTATCTGTGATGCTCAGACCTTGTAATCTCTGTCATGGATCTTCCATCAACCACACTATGCACTGATTCCTCAGGTGCGGTGGTGCTGCAACTTTATTTGCTGCAGGCCCTAATTTCTTTCTTTGCTCAATTAGTGTCTTGTACCAATCCGGATACCCATGAATTTCGAAGCAGACCTCCTTCAGATGTCCAGATTTACCACATTCTTTGCATATTTGATTTCTCTTGTCTGTAATATTCCTCTTCCTCTGAGAATTTCTTTGAATTTCTAGTATCTTAGAGACTTGCATAGCCATATTTTGTGTTGTATAAGAATGCCCTGAATTTATTTCCTTTTGTTTTTCAATCCTCAAAACCATAGAAAGGCCCTGCTAGTGTTAGAAAGTGGATCCATCATAAGTATTTGATTCCTTACATGATCATAGTCATCATGTAAGCCCATTAAAAACTGCATCAATTGATCCCCCATTTTAGTATTTGCTGCTTCCTTAGATTCACCACAAGTACATTGAGTTGTGGGTGTAATACATGCCAATTCCTCCCACAACCATTTTAATTTCAAGTTCGATCCACAATTCTCTAGATGTGTATAGAAAACTTTCTATAATGTTCTTGGATATAGATTAAGAATTGAAAAGGTTACCATATAGTTTGCTCTAGTTCACTACTCCAATTCTTTTCCATTCTCTGCCGGTTTAATGCCTTCTCCATTGATGAAACATAGTTTCATCATGGCACATAGTGCTATTTTAACTGATCTGCTCCAGGATAGGTTGTGGGAGCTGTCTATGGGTTTGTCACAAGGCACTGACCCGGGTTATCATTATGATGAAGCTTCAAAACTTCTTGATATTCAGCCATTCCCTTTTCTTGAACTTTCTTGAAATAATGTTGTGATTAAGAGCTATAAAGATTGTTTAACACAAACCAGAGACCATCATTGATGGCTCTGGTACCGTATAAAAATGGCGAAAGCGTGCACAAAGAAAGTCAAGACTTCCATTGATGAATTCACAATTACAGAGAGAGTGTTTGCAAGAGAGAATTGTTATAAAGCGATTCTTGTTTCCTTCACAGCGAACATACAACTGTTCTTGTCTATATATACATATCACTTAGCTGAATAACTACCATAACTAATTCTTTACAAGTGCGATGTAAAAATAAGTAAAGGTGCGTTCACGTTTTTATTTAAATGTTGAAGGTCACTTATAGAATTGTGCCTGCACTTCTTTGTTAATAAAGGCGCTATTTGTTGTTATGCTATTTCACTGCTGGCGTTCTTCTTTCTTCTACTTATTGCTGGTACTTCTTCTATTTCTTCTTCACACGATGCAGCTGGCAAGTTGGCAAGAATTAGTGTCATACTACATCATTACAGTAATGTGGGCCGATTTTGAATGGGTTTGATTGTTCGACACCTATTTTGACTGAGGGTAGTTCCCAAAGACGAACCAGTCTAGCACCACGGTCGGTTCCCTGTCTAAACTGTCTAATAGATTGGTGTGACCGGTTGTAAGAAAATTGATCCATACAACTCTATTATGCTAGTCAAGCGGCACTTAATATCACTGCGAATCATGTTCTTCACAAGCATATGAAGTGTATTGAAATGGATTTTCATTTTGTATGGGATGAGATTCTATGTGGCATTATTTATTAGGTCTATGTTTCTACTGATTTCTAAAGACTCTTTGTCGCTATTAGTTTTTTCTTACTTTCTTGGCCAGTTGGGCATACATAACTATGTGCAACAATTTGAGGGAGATGAGAGGGTTGGACTATATTGCATTTATTTTGACCATATGTATATCATTTGAAGTAGGAGAATTTAGGATTTCCATGTCTAGGGAGTTTCACAATTTTCTAAATTATACTATTATTAAAAAAAACTTTTTATCCGACCAACTTTTGAATATTGAAATTTATTATTTAAATTATTTTTTCTTTTAAAAAACCAAAGCAGAAATATAACAGTTCAAATATACTTTAGCAGCAAGAATATTATATTTATAGAAACAAAATATTATAAATGAGAATAAATTGAGAAGCTTACCTGAAATTGAAGTCGATAAAATTCTGAAAATTTGGAAAAGAGAATTGACATAAACAAAGAGAAATTGTAACAAAAACTTGAGTTAAGAGTTTACAATCAGATTTCCTCGTATGGAACTGGGATTTGTTAGGGATCCTTTCCTTCAAGAATGCATACAAGTGGCCATATGTCACCGAGGTTTTAATGTCTAGTAATGTTTCACCTGTTGTGTAGTCTAGTTCCACAAAACACCAGTCAACCCTTCAGTTGGTCTTACAAGCGCTTGTATTTGATATAGTTCTCAATTAGATTAACAAGCCAACAGCACAGACATTCACATGTTACCAGCAATTATAAGCAATGCATAATCATTTGTAGGAATTAAGTGAACCTTGCATTATGCGCCAAGCAAGAATACAAGGAACGCATCAGGCTTCCGCACACAGCTTAATGTGCAACTTTGAAGTCAAAATAATACAAAAACGTGCCATGAACAACCCTCAACTGCTAGACCAATTAGAATAAGTCAACTAAGCATCCAATCAGCGCCAAGTGGACAACGACTGTCAAGGCTATGGACAATGTCAACCGCATCCCACAACTCCAGTCATGTTCTCCACAACTGCCTGGAAGTGCTCATCAGTCAGCCATCTCAAATGGCAATCATAACTCCCAACTTCTGCCAGCCCTGCACACAGCTACCGAGCCCTGTGCGCATTTGCCAAGTGTTGCTCGTGCGTCAACCGGACACTACGTGTGCACGCCTGCATCCATCTACCACACCAAGGTGTTGCTTGCTTGCACAGCATCCCACCGTCAGCGTGCAGTGTGCCGCTTATTAGGATAGACGACCAAAAAGCGAATTAGATTGGTTGGATGTATTTTGTTCTGACAATAAATCGATATTTATAATATTATTTTAAGTGAATAAAATGAATATTTACTTATTTGACATTTACTTTGTTGTGCTCATTATGTACGTTTGCATCGACTTGAACATAATAAAAAAACTCACAAACCAATTGAAACCGTGCAGTTGGGTCGCACGTTGGATGACGATATGAAACTAACTGCCAAAAGGCTCGGTCTGATACACTTGTGGCCACAGTGGTTGATCGAATAGGAAAGGAGGTTCCTATGTCGATCAATAAGCTTAGTATGGTCTCAAGTACTAAAGCATAGATGCCTGATTCAAGATGGGAATCGACACTAAATTTCATGCCCTAGACTAAAGGTCGGGAGACGGTAGAAGGACCATCCCCGTATGAACTCGAGAACCTAAATATTCACACGGACATTCACCTAGTCTCTAGTGCAACGAACTGTTTCTAGACGGCCACCCATGGCGATGACCTTTATTGATTAAGGGTTAATAAAAAAATATTAATGAAATTAGATTGAATTAATAATAGTATTAGACACTACTTCAAGTCTAGTTGAATGGTGAACCTAAAGAGTCATACACAAATTATCGGAAAAAATAACAAATTAATTTGAAATTTATTCCACAAATAATTAGATTACTTACAAATGGGAGATCCAATAGATGGAAGGCCCAAGGATAAATTAATGCAATTAGTTTATATTGGGCTTGTCTTTGTTATTTAACAAGTTTGACCTTATTAACTAATAAAGACAATGACCACTTATGTATTTAATCCATTTAATTGGATTAAATACATATTGGGCTCAATTGGATGGATTTTTATTAATATTGAATTTAAATAAAAATTAATTGGGCTTGTGTTTTTAAGCACAAAAAACGGTCAATGCACCTTTTTGAGCCCATTGGAAAATTATAGGTAAGAAAATAATTGACTAGTAAATTGCAATTTTAGCCATCTTCTGGATTTGTAATTAAGAAGACATACCAAATAGATAAATGAATGTATCTGAACACATTCATATACATCTATACAAGGTTTATATATTTTGTATAATTTAATAAGAAAATAATATTATCACACAATATACAAAAAAAGCATAAAAAAGATTCTCCTCTTTCCTAGTCTCTCTCGGTTGCCCCCTCTCTCTTGCTTTTGGAGCAATTTTTTCTCTTGTTCTCTTGTAGCAAAGAGCACTGAGATTTCAATTCCGGTGTGCTGGACAAATTAGGGGCCCTGTATTGGAGCCTCAAGTGAACAATTTTTCCACCGAACGCTACAAAAATGAAAAGGTATCTTATTTTTTATTTTTTTATATTGCTTTTCGATTTATGCATATTTGCCTCAGCCTCGTGCATGTATATTTTATTTTTCTATAAATCGAATGTCGGGGAACTCCAAGGGCACACCCCTTGGATTCATTATTTTACGCTTTAATTTTAATTATTATGCATTTATGCTCTACCACTACCGCTTGTGTTTTTCCAAGCCGTACGACGAGATCCTTCACTGCCTGTAGTGCGGCATCAAGGCAACTCAACACAGCCATCCTGCTTGTCTGCATAGCATCCTATAAAAGTATGCATGGGGTACTGCCTGCACGTATAGCCCATCGTCCGTCCGAACATCGTTGGTCCAATGCCCGCAACTGTTCGCACAATGCCCACACGACGTGCACGCCAAAGCCTAGCAACCTCACCAACCTACGGACACATGTTGCCTGCTTGATTACAAACATGGTGCTGCACCATGCCAACAACACTAGGAACACTGATGCGCATGCTTGTCGCACTAACACCAGATGTTGCATAAAGGAGCTTGCAAACCCCCCATGGGAAGAGCCTGACGCGCTCGTCGAGTGCTACTCCTTCGTTTGCTTCCCAATATTCATTAATCTTTTCCTCAAACTGCCACAAAGTAACATCGCGTTGCCAAGTAGCATCAGCATCACATTCACCCATCTAATGAACCATATAATTCGTTCGTCTATTGTTCTACTTTGGTCCATCGTTCTATGATCAAGAATTTTCAACACTTTTTCTCGAATTCCTCCCTAGTCATTACGGGCACGTTGAGTCTGTTGTCTCGCCATGTCTACTAGAACTTCATGGAACTTCTTTAGAAAGCTAACATAAAAAGTTGGATGAATCTTAAACATATCATGCAACTTCAGTCTATAAGCTAATGAACCCACCTTGTTCAACACCTCAAGGGGGCCGCCGTATTTTGGAATCAGTCCACGATGCACAGACTTGAGGCTGATTTTCTTCCAAATCTGCGGGGTAAGCTTCCACAGACATGATCCTCAAAACTGAGTTCCACGTGTCGTCTTTGCATATCAGCATACTTTGTCATCCTATGTTGTATCTTTGCCAAACTATCATTCGTTTGATCCAGCAGTTCCTGCTTGGACCTTGGAAACCGATAGGCAGCAGGGCACTTGCCCCCTATCTTCTGAACAACGACCTCATGGGGCGTAATAGATTGTTGCCACATGCTAGTTCAAAAAGGCTCATACCCGTCCCAGACGATGTATGCAAATTGTAACAGAATCAGGCAACGTCCAACAACTCAACCTAATCTCACTTGCTCGCAGACATATAATGTCTCAAATAGTCCTCCAACACTGCATTCACCCTCTGTATCTGACCATCGGTTTAGGAATGGTAGCAGTGAAAACCTTGAACTTTGTGCCCATCATATTGAACAAAGCTGTCCAGAACCCTCCAATAAATCTAGTGTTCCTGTCACTCACAATGTAGGGAAGACCAAAGTTCTTAGTCACGTTTTTAAAAAATAATTCAACAGTTATCTTAAAGAGGCAAGCATGTGGCTAGTAATAAAATTGCTTACCTGGAAAAATCATCAAAAACAATAAATATAGAAGCCATATTGTTAACTTTAGGGAAAAAAAAAAGTATAATCCATGGAAATAGATTGCCACGGTTTGTCTGGAACCGACAATGGCTACATTAGTTCGGCTTCCTTCTTCATTTCCACCTTATCTAACTGACACACTAAACAAGTCCTCGCTTAAGCTTTGACATCCTCCTCCATCCTTGGACAATAATATTGCCAAAATATTAATGCCAACAATCTTTCAATACCGAGATGTCCAACCCATTAACAATCGTGGGTCTCCTCAATAAGGATCTACGCAATGCACCAGTCAGCACAAAAACTATCTCACCTTTAGCATACAACAGCCTACAGTTAAGCTTTACAAACTTGGCCATCTATCACCTGTTCGATTAACTTTTGATAACCTGCATTCTTTTGGGAACTCTCACGAATCTCATCAAGAAAATCAGACTCCACCACTGTCAAGGCAGTAACATATTTCTCAATCAATTTTTGGCTTAAAGCATCGGCCATATCATTGTGTTTCCTCGGCCGGTGCACCTATTCAAATTCAAACTCTCCAAGAACTCCTGCATATGATCTTGCTTCTGGGATAACTTCCATTGCGTTATGAAATGTGTGTTAGCAACATTGTCAGTCACCATAGTGAAGGGAGCAAGCGAGTGGGTCATCCCAAGAACGCGCAAGCAAAAGCGATAATTAAAATTCATAAATTCAAAATCGAATATAATAACACCATGATTCTAAATGGTGTACCCTTGGAGTTTTCGGATGTTCGATGTAGTTAATAAAATAAAATATAAAAATTGGGGCTTATAGTGAAATTAAAATCGAGGAGCGCAAGAAATATAAATCAAGGATTACCTCTTATTTGATTTCCTTTGAACCTCCTTTTGTTTATTTGTTCACACAAGACTCCAACGTAGAAGTCCTCTAAAGACAAGTCCACACCATACCAGAATATAGCGATTAATTTCCTTTGCTAGAAGAGAATAAGGGAGAAAACACACGAAGTGTGTAGACAGAGGGGGGCGTTCGATTAGGGAGTTCTACGGGTAGGAGTACTTTTTTTTTAGTTGTGTAATAATTAGTTATCCAAATAACTAACTAGAATATATATATATACCTTGTATGGATGTACTACAATGTGTCTAGATTCATTTCATTATCCATAAGGCAATATATTTTTTGTTCAAAATAAAGAATGACCAACATAACACTTTCCAAAAGTGAGAATTGCTAGTCAATTATTTTCTTTCTTTGAATAATCCAATGTGTTTAATTAGGCGGTGTTTGGCCGATTTTATTGGAATAAAAATACAAGGCCCAACTAATTTTAACTAAATCTAATTTAATTAAAATCCACCAAATTAAGTCCATCATATATTTAATCCAATTAAGTACATGACCCAATAAGTCTTTATTAATTAATAAGTCCAACTTATTAAATAATAATGCCAAGCCCAATATAAATCAATCCTATTAATTTATCCTTGGGCTCCTCCATCCAATGAATTTATCTCATTTGTAACTAATACAATTATTTATGAAATTAATTCCCAATTAATTCCTCATCCCTTCTCGGTGATTTGTGTGTGACTCTTTAGATTCACCTTTAAACTAGACTTCGACTAGTGTCAAACACTATTATTAATTAAATCAAATTTAATTAACAATTCTCGATTAACCCTTGCTCAAGAAACCCCGTCACCATGGGTGGTCATCTAGCAACTGTCCATGACACTAGAGACTTGGCGAATATCCATGTGAACTCTTAGGCTCTCGAGTCCATACGAATACGGTCCTTCCGACTACCGTCTCCTAGCCTTAGTCTAGGACATGGAATTGGGTGTCGGCTCACATCCTGGTCTAGGGCATCTATATTTAATACTTGAGATTGAGTCCAAGTGCATAGGAGATACTTCTATAATGTATTGGCAGGGGACGGGTCCTGTTCTTGAAACTCACCATCCTCGCTACATGCTTTGACTGCACTGGACAAGGCTTATGATGACCATGTTTGAGACACGATCACCTCTTGCATAAATCTAAGATATAGTCCATGTATGCTTGTGACTATCGTGATTCCTCAAGTTTGAGGACTACTCCCATACTATCGGAGTCAGGAATTCGAATCATACCGACCAAGCCCCCAAGGCTTCCATATGATGATCGTGTGAGTCTGTTTAGTCGATTGAAACCTAACCAACGGACCCACTAAGATCGCATAAACGTCTCACGTCTGTCGCCGATGAAACGTGACACTCATCAAATGAATGTGACTCTTAATGCAAGTCTCCATAGGACACTTGGTACCCATTCTTGAGGTCCTTGACTTCGAACATTTGAGACCCAACTCTTGGCAGTTGATTTCATGATCCCCATCCAATGAGCAGACCAACTCTTGCACGGTTGTCAAAGTGGTCTGTGAGCTTTGTTGTGATGTCCAAAAGAAATACAAACATATATATAACGAGCACAACAAAGGAAATGCCAATAGGGAATACTCATTTTCTATACTAAATAATATTACATGGGATCGATGAAAAGGCACCACGAGATGTGAGTGGTTCAGCTCGGGAATGCGCAAGCAAAAGCGGCGATAATAAATTGCATAAATTAAAATAAAAATGAAATAAAATCATAGTTCTAAGGGGGTGTACCCTTGCAGTTTCTTAGCGTTCGATGTAGTTAATAAAATAAACGACAATAGAGTTAATGGGGCTAATGGTTGAATGAAATACGACAGGTTCTAGAGCGTAAATCAAGAATTACCTCTTTGTTTGATTTACATCGAACCACCTTCTTTTGATCCATTCACGCAAGGCTTCAATGTAGAAGCCCTCTAAAGTTTCCTCCACACTACACCAGAATTGGGATCAATCAATTCTCTTTGTTAGAAGAAATTAGGGAGAAAAATACACACCAAATGTGTACAGAAGAGAGGTGTTCGGCCGATTGGTAGAGAGTGTGTAGGAAATTATTTTGTGTATTGTGTATTCATTCATTAGTTATCCAAATAACCAATACACATATATATACCTTGAACCGATGCATTTAAATATGTTTAGGTTCATTTAACCATTCCTAAGGTAATAAAATACTTTATTCCAAACAAAGGATGACTAACACGGCACTTTCCAAAAGTGAATTTGTTAGTCAATAATTTTCTTTTCTAATAATTTCCACCAACTTAATTAATGGGCTTGGGAGATTTTAATTAATTAAAATAAAAGGTTCAATTAATTAAATTCAATTTAATTAATGCCCACTTAATTAAGTCCAACATATATTTAATCTAAATATATGAGCCCAAGGACCCTTTGTTAAATAATAAGTCCAACTTATTAAATAATAAAGGCAATCCTAATATAAATTAATCTAATTAATTTATCCGTGGGCTTATCAATCAAATGGATCCCTTTCATATATAAGTAATCAAATTACTTACGAAATTAACTCCCAATTAATCCCTCGTCTCTTCTCGGTGATTTGTGTATCTCTTTAGATTCACCTTTCAACCAGACTTGGGCTAGTGTACAACACTATTATTAATTAAAGTCAATTCAATTAATAATTCTCGATCAACTCATGATGAAGAAAACCCGTCATCATGGGTGGCCATCTAGCAACGGTACATGGCACTAGTGACTAGGCAAATTTTCATGTGAACTTTTAGGCTCCCGAGTCCATACGGGTACGGTATTTCCCTCTATCGTCTCCCAGCCTTAGTCTAGCGTATGGAATTGGGTGTCGATTCCCATCCTGGACTAAGCATCTATGCTTAATACTTAAGATCGCGTTACGCCAAACTGCTCGACCTAGGAACCTCTTCATCCTTGTCGATAAATGACCGTGGTCACAGTTTTATAGAGCGTAGATGCATCTCCAAGTACATAGGAGGTACCTCTGTCATGTTTTGACATGGGACAGATCCTCTTCTTGGAACTCACCGTCCTTGCTATATATTTTGACTACACTAGACAAAGCTTATGATAACCATGTTTGAGACACGATCACCTCTCGCACAAATCTAAGATACAATCATCGCATGCACCTGACTGCGGTAATTTCTCAAGTCTGGGGATTACTCCCGTACTATCGGAGCTGGGGACTCAAGTCATACCGACCAAGCCTCCAAGGCTTCTATATAAAAATCCCTGCGAGTAAGTTCAGTTAATTCGACACCTATCCAATTGACCCATTAAGATCGCATAGACATCCCACGTCTGTCGCCGATGAAGCACGACACTCATCAAATGAATGTGACTCTCAATGCGAGTCTCAGTAGGACTCCCAATACCCAGTCTCGAGGTCCTCAACTTAGAACATTTCATACCTAACCCTAAACAGTTGGTTTCATGACCGCCATCCAATGTGCAGTCCAACTGTTGCACATTTGTTAAAGTTGTCTATGGGCATCTGCTGTGATGTTCAAATACTGCTTGATATAATTTGGTAATCACAACCCATACGTATGCCGAGGACGAATTCTTACCACATTCATCAGGACAACATTGCTTAAATAAAGATTGCTTGATGATTCTCAATACCGCCAATCCAATTGGATTTTGGTTACCCATTCCAACAATCAAGTTATTGTGAGAATGGATTACAAGTGTGCCATTCTAATTGACTTCTAGGTCACCTATTCTAACACATAGTGAACTTGGTTTCCAACAAATAATGCCTCAACTCATCCAAGTGATGCACCACAACAGTAATCTCCTTTCATGTATGCTATACCGAAACTCAACATTCTTTAACTTGCAGATTTCAAATGCAATAGAGTGTTTGTACCAATGCAAACCCAAGTGCTCGATAAAAAGCGTCTACCAGCACCTCAAATAGCTTGTCTAACTTAGGAAGTATACACACTAGTTCTAACGAGATAGCCTAGTCTAGCAACCTAAACGCATCAACATAGGAAACGGTCTACTCCCACTTCTAGTTTTTCTTCAGCAAATCAGTCATGGGGTTACTAGTTTTGGAATATTCCTTGATGAATCGCCTGTAATAATTCATGAGTCCCAAAAACGAACGCAATTCAGTCATCTTCGATGGAATTAGCCAGTCCATCATAGACTGCACCTTCTTGCTATCCATCTGAAACCGTCCATGGCTAATCATGTGCCCAAGGAAAGTAATTTGTTCACGATAAAACTCACACTTATCCTTTTTAGCATACATCTCATATTCCCACAACTTTTGTATTAGAGCTCTCAAAAACTACAAATGATGAGTCAACGATCCAAAATAAATGACAGTCATCAAGATAGACGACAACAAAGTGGTCCAAGAATTCAAAAAGATGTCGTTCCTCAGGATAAAATATGTAGTCAAAGCATTTTTCAAACCAAACGGCATCACCAAAAGAACCATACCACATTACACATTTGGTTTTGGTTCATCTCCCACAACCACACAAACTTGCCAATAGCATAACCTTAAGTAAATCTTCTTGTAGTATTTAGCTCTTGCTAGTTTGTCAAACAAATCTAGTGCATTAGAAATAGGGTACTAATTTTTTTTATAGTCACTTTATTCAATACCCTGTAATCCACACACATTCTCATTGACCTATCCTACTTTCTTTGGAATAGAATCGAAAAACCATATTAAGCCTTGGACGGCTGGATTAACCTTGTCTCCAATAAACCATCTAATTGCTTCTGCAATTCAACCAGCTCTATTAGACACACACTGTAAGGGGCTTGTGCTAACGGCCGTGCACCTGGCTCCATCAATGCCGTGATCAATGGCCCTTCATAGGGATAATTTCTTAGGTAGTTCGAGAGGGAACACATCCCCAAACTCCTCCAACACCTGAACTACTTCAATTGGCACCTCTCAAAACACATTTAACTTAATTTCGATCAATGTAGCAAGTTAATTCTTCAGAGCACACCTTAACCCGTTCTTCAGCTGCATGGCCCATAACAAGCCATCTCTCTTTTCTATTGGCTTAATGGAATCCTACAAATATACAACACTATACAAAAGAAGGGCAACCAACATCAACAATAAACAATCGACTCAAGTAAGGTATTATCGTTGCTTTCAACAATAATAAGAAATCCATCCCAAGTATCACATCAAAGTCGTCTAGGAGACAAACATCATGCTACACTTCCCTTGCCAAGTGCTAACCCTCAATTCCACACTAGCAACACCCTGAATCGGCTTTTCTTCAAAATGCGCAGCCTTGATACAACTGGAATGTTCTGTTAGAGGCAGTCTCAACTTCTGAATCTCACGATTAGCCACAAAGTTGCTAGTGGCACTCGTGTCAATCATCACCATCACCTCTTTTCTATTTACCTGCACCCGAACGTACACCAAACCTTTTCTCATTTTGGGGGCCTCTGTTGCATTGCACTAAGCAACTGCAAAATGTTGACCCTAGAGGATCCACCCTCCTCATCGTCATTCGCCTCAGCCACCAGAGAGTTCAACTTCCCACGCTTGGGACAATCTCGCATGCAATAGTCACCATTACAAAGATAACATCCTTTACTTGTTGTATAGACAATTGATTGGGAGGTGTCCTTCTTATCCGTCCCTGTCGCATCCTTATCTTTCTTTAATTTGAACTTACCATTCTTACTCGCTTTGCCAACCTTTCCTTTGTCCCTTCCAAACTCTTTCTTCATCTTGTTTGGATTAGTACCGCTAGTGATTTTGATGTCCACTAGTCGCTCTACTTTAGCAATCACAGAAGCCAGGTCCTTGACACCTTGATGCTTTAATCGAGCCCAAGTCTGCAACCCTATTAGGTATTGAATAGTTTGTCCTCCTCAGACATATCTCGCATATCAAGCATCAATGAACTGAATTCTTTCACATAATCTCTCACCGTACCTAAATGTCTTTTGAAGGGACTCCCTTGCAAGCCAAGATGTATTACAAGGTAGGAACTGATCTTTTAATTCCTTCTTCATGACCTCCCATATCTCAATCTTGTCACGGTTCGCTCTGGTGTCGTTAGATAGATGTGTACACCACCAGAGTTTCGCATCATCCTTCAAATACATATTGGTGATCAAAACTTTCTCAACATCATAAGAAAATTCTCAAAATCTTTGGCACTATGAGCACCACAAAAGGACTTCGAATCTGGAACATTAATCTTGGATAAGTGAGCACGGTCCTCCTCCCTAACCATAACACACTTCAATAGATTCACCTCAATCTTCATGCCATCAAATTTTAAGTCAATAGCATCAGTGAGGTTGCTCACAGCCTCCACCATAAAAGTTACCTAACCTTCAACAAAGCCTGGCAAATCATCAATTGATTTCTACTGTGTCTCAACCTACAAGCATATGGTCTGAACCCATGGAGAAAGTGCCACTGGTAGGGAATTTGGGTTCAACAACACGATTTCGCAAAGAAGTTTGTTCTACCATAGCCCAAAATTCACGAACCCTAATGCAACCTAGCTCTAATATCAACAATCATAAGGGTCCTATATCTAGTAAATTTCCCCCCACTATGTGGCCTAGTTTCGCCTAAAGCTAGTCAGCCTTCACTCAATCTCACAAGCACTCGTGTTTGATATAGTTCCAAATTAGATTAGCAAGTTAACAATCACACATGCACAATTAGCAACTAATGTAACCAATGCACAATTTGTTATAAGAATTAACCCAACCTTATATTAATCACAAAGCAAGAATACAAGGAATGCCTTAGGCTTACATACACAACTCACTGCACATCTCTGATGCCAAAATAATAAAAAAATGTGCAGTGAACAACCCTCAACTACTCAATTAGAATAAGCCAACTAAGCATCCAGTGGCGGTGGTTGACAAGGCTATGGACAATACCAACTACCTCCCACTATTCCAGCCACGTTCTTCACAATTGCCTGGAAGTTCTCAGCAACCACCCATGTCAACTACTAAGCATAACTGTCAATGTCGGTTAGCCTATCCACAGCTGTAGAGCCCTACACGAACTTCTACCTGGCGTTGCACACAATTCTCAAGTGTTGTGCGCTACACTTATATCCATCTGCCGCACACAAAGGCATCCTGTCTGCACAACATCTTATCGTTCGCATGTCCCGTGCTTCCTGCGCTCGTAGCATCAAACCAACTCCTCAACCACTCTGCCTGTGCATGCAGCATCCCGTAAAAGTATGCATGGGGCACTACCTGAGTGCATAACACATCGTCCATCCACACAAAGTTCGTCCAACGCTCGTAACCATCTGCACAATGCCCACAGGCTTGTCACGCATGCTGCAACCTAGCAACACTGACTACCCTACCGACACATGCTGCCTACCTGATTGCCAACCTTGGCGCCCTACCATTTCGACACCATTAGGCACATTGATTGCTTATGGATATCGTACTATCACCTAACGTTGGACAATGGGGTTTACACAATACAATATGCAACACAAAATCCAATTCCCCAATTCCATTAGCCTTCTCTATGGAAGGTGAAAGCTACGCCTGAGGTAATCTTTATCATTTGGTTGCTTAGCCATTTTTGCCTGTGTACTTCGGTCTTTTTCTATGATAGGAGAGAAATTCCTTCAACCATCTGTAATTTCGCAAAGTGACACAAGAAGAAATTGAGCATATGGTTGTTGACTACAGTTATTTTCATCTATTTCAAATAATGTAGTACCAAACGTTGCTGAACTTAAAACTACATACATCATTCTCATTATGCATAAATCGATACACAACCCCTATAGACAAACTTTATTAGTTAATACATTATGGCAGATTCGGAGTCGTCGAAACTCATTCATATTCAATAATACAACTATTAATACTTATGTAAATCTGAAGGTTGCCTACTGTTATCTAATTAAATAAACCTAGCCCAACAACCTAACAACAAAAAAAAAATATTTGCAATCGTTTGCAAATGGTTACCTCGTCCAACACAATAGTAAAAGTTCAATATTGATGGATCTTGTTCTGGAAACCCTGGTCGTTTAAGTTGTGGGGGAATTATCAGGGATGCATATTGTAAGTTTGTTGTGGCTTTCTTTTCTTTCATTGGTTTCACAACCAATAACATGCTTAACTGAATGTTGGGAACTACAAGATGGGTTATATATTGCTTAAAAACATAACATACAAAAACTTATTGCCGAGTCGCATTCTCAAACTTTGCTCCAACTTATTTGCAGGGAGGAACATTCAAAGAAGGATTAATCCTTTTGCTCAAGGATTCCAGACATATTTCAACTGATTTTATTAAGATTTCTACTGTTTTTTGCTATCGGGAGGGAAATAGAGCAGCTAATCTTTTGGCACGCACTGCAACCAATTTTGAATCACCAATGCAATTTTTTTTTATTTGCAATTTTTTGTATCATATATTGTAAAATCAAATTAATATCGGGTCTGCCCTCATTTGGCTCAAATGAAATACTGAGCCCAATTCAATGGTGTAGGAAGGTGGGCCTAAGTCAGCTGAAGGAGTAAAGCAGCCCACTAACCCATCTTCAAGCTTGCCCAATCGTGTCACTAAGAAGCCTACCTGCTGTAATGACTTTTACTTATAGAAATAAAAGACAACAAGTCCTTTTAGAGTTACTTAAGATGGCTGGAACACTTGCTATCAAAAACATTAATTTTTTAGCTTGTATTTAGCATGAGAAAAGTAAGACAAATGACATGAGAAATCTTGTCACAAAATTCTTCTGTGTTTTTCCTCCAAACTTCCTAGAGCCTTTTTCTCGTTTTTAAGTGAGATATCTCAACATAACCTTAACATTAGTGCTTTTATTCTATCTACCATGCCACCAAATCCATACAAGCTCTCGAAGAAGCCATCTTGAATCTTACCGAATGACTGTCGAAGCTTTACACCTCCATGGAACAACACCATGAAACTTTAGCAGCATCAATGGCGGACCTCCAACACAAAATCTCCAATATTCCATCATCCTCAGTTATGTTCCTATCCTTACCTTTCTTCTGCCTCCCTTGCCACCTCCACCTTCATCACCTCTATAACATTCCAAGTTCAACTTCCAGCTGCTGCACCCATTAGCCCCCTAAGTTACAAATGTAACCATTCGACGACAACGACCTACTCTACTAGGTTTTTCAGGCATGGAAGTTCTTTGCTAATTACCAAATCTATTGGAACACGCCTAGTTTTGATCTACTACTATATGACAGGTGACGCCTTGAAACTGGTACAAATGGATGTACACCAACCAAACTATCTTCATAGGATGCCTTCATTTGCTTCATTGAACTTCGCTTTGGCCCATCATCGTACGGAAACCATGAGGAAGCCTTTTTTAAACTCATGGTTTTCAAGTTGAATTCGAGCAACTTTGTAATCGAGTTGTGGGGTTACCTCCGGAGTCTATTCTCAATTTTTTTTCCGGCATTCATCACAATATTCAAAGGGAAATTTCAATGTTGAGTCCCTCTACTACCAATAAGGCTATCGGCTTCGCTAAGCCTGTAACACTTCCTACAACTTTATACCTAATTATCATTAATTATCATACACTTTCCTTATTACAACTCCTCTTGTAAGATAATTTCAGTTATCAATATAATATATAAACATCTCATGAGATAATAGGCATATTTAAAAGATAAAATTTACTCTGCCCAGACGTCCTCGTTTATAAAATCTTAAAGAAAAATAATGCAACAACCAATTGTACAAGATTTAAAATTCAAAGTGGGCTAGATACTAGCATTTTTAATATTCTCGTCAAAAGTTTGGCTTCAAATGTTACGGTTGACCCATCTATACACAATAACAGCATGGCTCAAACTCCAATGACCACTCAATATGATATATCTCCTAAAAAGTACATGAAAATACGTGAGTTGTCTACTCAATACGTATAGCCAAACAATCGATACATACATATATACATTGCAAGTCAAACATAATACAATCATATCAACCACCGAATATTTGTCAAATAATACAAGCTGATATAAAAAATCACAAATGCTCATAATCACATATCAGTTTCCGATATGATGGTGACATTTTAGTTTATTTCCTAAGGGCCCTACTTAACCAAATTGGAGTGCATCAATCAATGGCTTTATCAGTTATCATCATTATCTCAATCACACAGCACACAGCTCGTATGATACCCCATCAACACTGATACTACACAGCTCGTATGACATCCCCATTATCAATCGTTTAACACAACACACAACTCGTATGATATATCTCTTAGTTTATGACACCGTAAGATTACACTAGTATATTTATTTAAATGGTCCTTTCGTATAACGTTTTAACTGTTGATATATTATCATATTTATCCTCCACTTTCACTTATATTAATCACTTGATTCATTTTAATCATACATTGATTTTGTTTTTAAAATGTGTGTTGCGCTTAACCGATTATATGTTTGTAAGCATTGTATGAAAAATTCTTATTCAAATCAAGTTTGATTGAATCAAATTAATTATAGAGCAGTGTGATACATTGACCATGTGATTGGTCATTTTTTTCTAAATTATATACTAATTACAATGTAAATATAATATATTTGTCATATAATCCGATCAAATTTGATGACAGTTAGAATTCTCAGAGTATTGCATGTTGTTAATTAAAATATGTTTCGGATCCAGATAAGCCCAAATCATGCAATGTATATACATTGTAACTTATTCATAATATCTGCATCTTTTTTATCCTTTCCTTCTTCCCTAAATACTCCGTTATCTTTCTTGTTAAAAAAGAAAATATATTTTATAAGTATTTAATGTCAAATATTTCCTTCACGAACCAAATTAATTTGTTATATTTATAACCAATGAGTTATAATAATTGATATATTTACTAATTTATAAAAATTAATCAATAATTTGTTAATTTAGAAAATAAATAATGAACACATGTGTTCAACTATTTTTGAATTATTATTATTATTCTTCCATTATTTTCTTATGCTTTGGAACGGGTGCCCTGGCCGTGCCAAATCCCACCTTTTTTGTAGTTTTGGCATCAGTGTGTGTGATGGTGTGTGTGTGCATAATCGGGCTGTGTGTGTTTTAACAAGAAAAAAATTGAGGCGGTGGTGACCTATATGTTGCCTACCCCTTTTCATACATATATATTTTTTTATTTATTTAATCTTTTTGATAATTACTATTGCGTCCTACCTAATTTCTTAGTTAATATAATTTGCTCCAAAATATTATAACGAACTCCAATTTAGTCCGTTCAAGTTTTATTATATTGAAATTGTGATCTATAATTTATTGATAATTAAATTTAAATTTTTTTAACAGTTACGAATTAGTCTCTCGATTATGTGTAAAATGCTATGGACGTCACTCCTCTCCTAATAAAAATTTCGTTCTCGAAAGTTAACTAGCTTACCCTTTCAATGGAATAAATAAGGATACTTCTCTCTCTTATGCTCCTCACCCTCCCATGTCACCTCTCTGGGATAATGATGGCTCCATCGTACTTTTACCATTGAAAATCTCTGTTGGCTTTTCCACATATGTCAACTTCTAAAAAATCTCTATCTCCGGTTGATGGATAGTGTGGTAAGGATCAAATAGGGATCGTCAAAGCATCAAAACATGGAAAACATAATGTATCTGTGACAACTCTACTGTTAACGCTAGTCGATACGCTAGTGCTCCGATTCTTTCAAATAATTTCATATGGCCCAATATATCTCGGACTCAGCTTCCCTTGCTTGCCAAATATCAAGATTCCCCTCCATGGAGATACCTTTAGGAAAATCTTATTACCTACTTTATATTCCATCTCTTTATGGTGTTTATCAACAGAACGTTTCTGTCGATCTTCGTCTGCTTTCAACTACTTCTTAACTACCTGTATCTTGTCTACTATTTTCTACACCAATTTAGGACCTTCTAGTTGTCATAATCTCTCAATATCCCAATAGATTAGACTGCGACATCTCCTTCCATATAATGCTTCATATGGGGCCATACCGGTACTCGAATGAAAACTATTATTTTATGCAAACTCCATCAAAAGTAGGTGATTATCCCAGTTGCCCTTAAGCTCCACTGTACAAGCTCTCATCATATCTTCCAAGGTCTGAATCGTTCTTTCTGACTGCCCGTCTATTTGAGGATGAAATGTAATACTCAAATGTAACCTTGTGCCTAATGCCCTTTATAAACTTACCAAAAAATGTGAGGTGAATCGAAGATCTCTATTTGACACAATAGATACAGGCACTCGATATATTCTCACAAGTTTGGAAACGTACAACTCAGCTAACTTGTCCAGAGAATCGCCCAGTTGTATTGGCAAGAAATGAGCATATTTCGTCAATCTATCCACAATTACCCAAATAGTATCATGCTCCCTGAGTGTACATGGCAATCCTTGGTGCCTGAGTGTACATGGCAATACCTTTGCTTGCTGACATGTTATATATTTAGCCACATCCTTCTTCATTCTTTGCCACCAGTAGTGAGGTTTTAAATTCTGATACATCGTTACTGTATCAATATGCATCGCGTATGGTGCATTATGAGCTTCTCGCAAAATTTCTCTTTGTAACCCATCGATGTCAAGCACACAAACTTGTTTCCTATTTACCATCATTTAATCACCTCTTATTAACAAATTTGGTTTCTTACCCTATTTCATTCTTTCCATCATCCATAACAAGAAAGAATCTGGAGCCTGTGCTTCTCTGATTTGATTTACAAAGTCTAAATTAAGTTGCAAGGCTACCAACAGACCTTCCAATCTCCAATTTCGTATTCATAGATTTCATCTCCAGTAGCAATGTCTGATTGTGACTCCCCAAATTGGCTAATGTAATTAAACTCTTTCTACTCAAAGCCTCAATACTGCCATGGTTCAATGTGGAGCCTAGCACGGCCAAGCCAGTAGTTACCTGGAGGATAACAACTAGGAAATGGCATAAGGCAAAGGGTCGAGATCTCATCATAGATCCAATGAATGTTTTTAGACACCACCATCAGTTTGGAACGATGGTAGGAAGAGGTGAAATGTGGTTGGAACGCGTCATTTTGGCAGAAAATATGGTAGACCCGTGAGACCGAGCAGGTATCGCAGATTGCTCCCTCAGATAGGTCTGAGGGATATGGGCGATTGGCTTTAGCTCAAGTGGGAGATTGTTAGAAATGGTGACCAGAACCAATTGGATTGGCGGTTTTGAGAACCATTAGCAATTTTTATGAATATTTTTATTATCTTGATGAATGTAGTAAGCATTCATCTTTGGCATTATGTGTTTGTTGTTCTTACTATTGAAATTGAACGGTATTTTAACGTTACAACAAATACCCACAAACCAATTGAATAACCCATGTGGTTGGGTTGTGCATTGGATGGCAGCTATGAAACCAACTTCTGAGGGTTGGTCTGAAAAGCTCCAAGTCGAGGACCTCGAGATTGCGCATCGAAAGTCCTATAGAGACTTGCACTAAGTATTGGATTCATTGAATGAGTGTCGTATTTCATTGTCGAAAAACATGGGATATCTATGCAATTTTAGTGGATTAGATGACAAGGTTGTTAACTGATTGAACTGACTCGCGGTAATCATCATATGGAATTCTTGGAGGCTTGGTCAGTATGACTTGAATTCCCAACTCCGATAGTATAGGATTAGTCCTTGGACTTGAGGAATCATGACAGTGGCATGCATATAATGGTTGTATCTTAGATTTGGCAAGAGATGATTGTGTCTTCAATGTGTTCATTGTAAGCTTTTTCCAGTGTAGTCGGATTGTGTATTGAGGACGGTGGTTTTCAACATAGAATCCGTCCCCTATTAGTATATGATGAATATATCTCCTATGCACTTTGAGATGGTTTAGACTCTCTAAGTCTATGGTCATAGAGATTGGTCGAATAGAAAGTGGTTTCCTTTGTCGATCAATAGAGTAAACGTATCTCAAGTAGGTGAGTCGTTGCCCTGAATCCTTGGTGCAGAAGGGGCATTGTTCTTGCAATACTTGTTTAGTGTGTCGAGGGCCCAAAGTGAGTTATTCAATTTGAGTCTCCACCAAAGTTTGGCTAGAATGCCTCAACAACGTCTCTCAAGTTTCTGACGCCAAGGCTTCCCTTAGCAGTGGGGTACCAAGTATTAATTCATTTGTTCTAGTGAATTTTTTTCTGAGAAGCAGTAGTACCCCAAAAGTATCTAGCGAAGAGTTTGACTCTCAATTTAAAACCTTCAAATAAATTAATTAAACTTAGTTAACACTCAATTTAAAATCTTTAAGTGAACCAATTTAACTTGGTACACTCTTAACTTTAAACCTTCAAGTAAACTAATTTAACTTAGTTAAGTCTCAATTTAAAAGTTTAAGTAAACTACTTTAACTTAGCTAACTTTCAATTTAAAACCTTTAACTAAACTAATTTAACTAAGTCAACTTCCGATTTAAAATTTTTAAATATTGTATCATATTTGTTACTAATTATTTACTTGTTATTTTGTAGGGATTCAGAAGAAGATACTAGCGAATCAGAAGATAGCTTCGGTGATAATAATTCGTCATCCCATTCCAATCAGTCACCTTCAGAAGATGAATTTGATCCCTTTTTGTAATTATGAATACTTTAGAATATATCACATTTATTTTGTGGATTGTATTAAATTATCTTTATTTAGTAGATTGTATTGAGTTATCTTTGTTATATGTATTTTGCTTAAATATTTTGTTATTATAGATTATTAGAGTAAAATTAAATATAATTTTATTATTAAATATTAAATTTAAAAATTTTAAAAAATTTACAATGATTACGTTGAAAATGTCGCTGCAAAGAAAAAAGATTGCCAACAGATTGTCTTTATAAAAATGCATTACGACTTTGTGATAACTTCTGTTGCAAATAAAAATGATTTTGCAACGGATTTCAAAAAAATATTTGTTGCAAAATTTGTACGGAATGTTGCTGCAAAAAATGTATTTCAATATTGCAATGACATTCGTTCTAAATAAAAATTCTTTTGCAATGGCTAATATTAAAATATTAAAATATTACAGTGACTTTTCTGTTGTAAATAAAAATTATTTTGCAACTGCTCATATTAAAATATTTGCAATGGATTATTGATGGGAAAATGCATTGCAATATTACAACGATTTTTCTGTTGCAAATATCATTGCTAATAAAAATTAATTTTGCAACGAAATGGTCATCAACATTACCACTGATATACCATTGCAAAATATGAAAAGTCAAACTTTAAAACAACGTTTTGCAATGGAAATTTACAATGAATAAAAAATGATTGCTAAATTTTCAACTGCTGAAAAATTCGTTTCTATATAGCAGTGTACCTATAGCAACGGATGATATTCCGTTGCAAAAGTCCGTGACTAATCTATTTTTCCATGAATTTTTCGTGAAATTCGTTTGTTGTAGGTTTATTCTTTTGTACTGTACATATATATATATATATATATTTATTTTCTTATATTGTTAAAATTTATTTATTTTGGTAAGTACTATGAACTCTACTGAAGGCTTTGGTTTAATAATTATCGATTAGTTATTGTAGTTTTTCTGTGTAAATGTGAGCAGGAAACTAATTTATATCAATTTAAAAAACTTTTTGGTAAATCTATTATGTCACACTAGATATAAAAACACAAAGAATGGTGCATATTCTTTTTCTTTTCTACTTTAATAATGCTAAAATTTACAAATAACTATGATATTTTGGCTAATAGCTTATAAATAATTTAGTAATAACTATTTTTGTATACCTGTTATAATCTTATAACAATAGGCTAATATATTTAGTGAATGATATAATAACAATATATGCTAATATTCAAACTATTTTTAATCATTCCGTATGTTTATAATAGTCAAACTAATTAATTCATTTTATTTTAAAATAAAAAATTAATAGTTCTAAGTATTTTCATTCCAATAAAAACTCTCTCAATTGGTGAGGATGCCTTGAGAAACTAGCAAACTCATATGGAATAAGACTACTTTTTTGTGGAATAAGTACCAAATACCTCTTTGTGATATAAAATAAAGTTCAAAAAATTCCTTCTGTACAAAAATTGCGTCACACGCGCTTTGACTGCAAATTTACTATGAAAGTACCTGTTTTTTGATATTTTTGTCCTTCTCTCACATCTAATATATAATATTATATATATTTATTAATAATAAAATATTATTTTATATAATAAAATATTATTTTCATTAAATTTAATTAAAAATTAATTTATATGTTAAAAAGAAAAAGCAGTGGCGTCGGCAACTGCCGTGAGGGGTGGGGAGTGGGGGTGGAGGGGGGTCGGGGCAAAGTGGGCGAGGGTGGGGGTTATAATTATTATTTTGAAATTTTTTTATAAATCGTATTTATATATATTATTAAAATATTTCAATAGTTATAAATTATATATATTATATATTAAAATAATTATATATTAATAGGCCTAATTTGATCGGTTGATTAGAAAGAGTATTTTTAGTCATTGTTTCTAAAAAATAGGCTCAAGTTGACTAGGGGGCGGTGTTGATTATTTATTAAGAATATAGGTGATTTTTTATATTAAAAATTTCATAGAAATTTTTTTTTAAATTTTGATATATCAAGGGGGTCAAAATGAATTTAACCGAATAAGTAAATAAAATTTCTCCAATCTTGACATGGAAAATTCCATCTCCTTGTATTCATTGTCTTAAAATCTCGCAAATACAGCTTATATATTTAATTTAAATTCGACTCCCCAAAAAAAATGAATTAACAAAACTATATTACTTATCATAATTAAAAAGAAAGAACAGAAAAAATATAGTACAAAGTTATCTTAAGAAAGTATCGAACCCGATCCCGATTGAGAGTCTGCGGATCCTCAGACTGACCTTGTAGTAAATGCCCATTTTAAGGGCATTTGTGTGATTTCATTGATAATTTTCTTAATCCGCATCGACATCCACAAGCTTGCAGCTTAGCATGTACTCTCTAACGTGAAATTTAGCTCAAATTTGCTTACTCCTAATGTAACAGCCCAATGTATCCAGTAACAAACTAGGCATATATCACCAGCTACATTACCATACAATTAAAATAATAGAAAAAAATTATGTTAACCATGTGCTTGTAACCATGCTTCTAACCATGCTTCTAACAATAGCAGTAATTTGTTACTGGATACATAGGGCTGTACTTTAGGAATAAGCAAAATTCTCCTATTATAATTTTTAAATCAAAATAAAAATTATGGTGAAGACTAATATCATGGTAACATATAAATATGTGTACAAATAATTAAAAAAAATGCTTAAGAAACAAAATCAGGTCAATTGACATTTAAAATTTACACACCAAACCCTATAAATTGAGATATAGAATAATAACATTCGATCATAAATAATTAAGACTTCCTTATTCTTTTTTCAAAGAAAAAAAATTACCATCAGAATTGTCCTCCTTAATCCTTAAGATTAATCAAAGAAATTATTCAGAGGTATGAAAAAAATACCAAGAAAAATAAAAATAAAATCCAATTTTTTTTTGAAAAAAATCAAATATTGTCATCATTTATGAAGCACTCAAATTTTGACCATCAAGAAAACTTTAAAATAAAAAAGAGATAAAGTGAATAATATTAGTATAAAATAACAGAGAAAGAGAGAAATATAAGTGAGCAAGTTGATGAAAAAGAGATCAAAGGAGAAATTGCACGAGAAAAGAGTGAGGCAACGTTTGGGGTTTTATAGTAGAAATTTTGTTTGGTAGATGGTATGTAAGAATTAAAAATGATAATTTCTCCAAGATTTCGATTATCTTTGAAGGAAACTACGCAATGAACATAAATGAAAAATATCAACACGTTTCAATATAGAAAATTCCAACATAAAATCTAATGATTCGATGCAAAATACAGAAATATCAATACATTTTAATGTAAAAAATCTCAACATAGAATCTAATGATTCAATACAAAGTACTGTGCATAAAATATTAAATGCAAAAGCATATTCACACCGAATACAAGTACTCATGACAATCTCTCTAAAATATTTAAATACATAAAATATAGATATGTTCTAATTAAAATACCATTATACTAGTCAAAGGTTTAACCTTTTCAATTGTACAATAAACATAATAATTTCTCAAGAATTTGGATATATTATTTTTAGTGATGGCTAATTACTATGGTTAAATATGAAAAGATATGGCACTTAAGACAAAAATAATAACTACGATTAAAAATCAAATATTTTTACTACAATTAAAACCATAACAAATGTTTACTTACTATGGACAAATCATATATTTCTTCTATGAATTTCATGGAATTGTGGTGGATATTATTAATTTATAAAAATTCATAAACCATGATTATTTACAATATTGGGATTGTAATTCCTTCATCAGACCCTACAATCTCCAGATCAAGGAAGAACCTTGCTAGTCCTAGGTCTTTAATAGTGAAAAGCTTGTCAAGGTATTGTTTAATTTTTGTAAGTAGTTGCTTTGATGGACCTGCAATCAAGACATCATCCACATATACAAGCAAGCGAAAAATCCTGCAGGAGTTAATTTAGTAAATAAACAATGATCATGTTTTTACTGAATGAAGCCAAATTTTTTCCAATTTTCTTGTAAATTCTAAGTTCCATTATCTTGAGGCTTGTTTTAAGCCATAAAGTGATCTTTTTAGTTTGCAAAGATGCTCTTCAGGGACATTATATCCTTCAGGTGGCTTCATATATATTTCTTCATCTAAGGTTCCATGCAAGAATGCATTATTTATATCTAATTAGTGTAAATGCCATTTTAATTTAGCAGCAACAACGATAAGAACTCTCACTATTACAGCCTTGGCCATAGGTGAGAAACTATCAATGTAATCTATATATTCTATTTGGTTATAACCCTTAGCCACTAATCTAGTTTTATATTTTTCTATGGATCCATCTAGTTTGACCTTGATCTTAAAAATCCATTTGCTGCCTATAGTTATTTTGTTGGGAGGAAGTTTAGTTATTTCCCATGTTTGATTTCCTTCAAGTGCCTTAAGTTCTACAGTCATTGCTTCTCTCCATTCTCTTTTGTTGGTTGCTTGAGCATAAGTTCTAGGCTCTTGTGGAAGCTGGAAAGCTGTGAGTAAGCAATTCCGTGGCGTCAACAAATTTTTTCACTGCAATTACAGTTTTCAACATGGTATCAGAGCCTTCTTTTGAGGGTCTCTGCATACTTCTCTCATCAATGTACAAACCATGTTCGATTATATTCCTCAATGGCGCCCAGAGGTTCAGAGGCAATGGAAGGGAATGTTATGGAGACTCAGACTGCTCCGATAAATCAAAGTGCAATTGTAAACCAAACAACAGTAGATATGACTCTTGCTGAAAACACCGAAAAATGCGAGTGGATTGGCCAAAGAATGCGCAAGCGGAAGCGGTACTGCAAAAATTTTTAAATAAAAATAAAACATAACAAAACCATAATTCTAAGGGGTGTACTCTTGGAGTTTCTGAGGACTCGATATAGTTTATCACAATACCGATAAAGTTAAATGGGGCTAATGGTCAAAGAAAAAAATAACGAGAGGTACATAAATCATAAATCAAAAGTTATCTCTTTAATTTGATTTACTTCGAATCTCCTTCATTTGGTTCGTTCACGCAAGGCTTCAACGTAGAGGCCCTCTAAAGTTACATTCATACCACACTAGAATTGGGATCTCTCAACTCAATTTGCTAGAAAAGAAATTGGAAAAAAAAAAAACAATATTGGAGAGGGGCGGCCGAGTGGATATATTCGAATTTGTCTAGGTTCATCCTATTATCCATAAGGTAATAAAATCCTTTATTTCAAATAAAGGATGATTAACATGGCACTTTTCAAAAGTGAATTTGTTAGTCAATAATTTCTTTTTTTAAGATTTTCCACCAACCTAGTTATGGGCTTTGCATTGGCCGATTTTATTAAATAAAATACGGGGCCCAATAATTTTAATTCAATCCAATTTAATTAAAGCCAACTTAATTAATTTCATAATATATTTAATCCGATTAAATATATGAGTCCAATAAGCTTTTATTAATTAATAAGTCTAACTTATTAAATAATAAGGGCAAGCCCAATATAAATTAATCTTATAAATTTATTCTTGGGCTCCTCCATCCAATGGACCCCTCTCATTAATAAGTAATCAATTACTTATGGAATTAATTTCTAATTAATTCGTCGTCCCTTCTCAGTGATTTGTGTGTGACTCTTTAGGTTCACCTTTCAGCTAGACTTGGGCTGGTGTTAAACATTATTATTAATTAAATCTAATTTAATTAGTAATTCGCGATCAACCTTTGATCAAGAAATGTCATCACCATGGGTGGCCGTCTAACAACGGTCTATGGCACTAGAGACTAGGCGAGAATATCCATATGAACTTTTAGACTCTCGAGTCCATACGGGTACGGTCCTTCTTTCTACCATCTGCCGGCCTTAGTCTTAGGGCATGGAATTGGGTGTCGGTTCCCATCCTGGACTAGGCATCTATGCTTAATACTTGAGATCGCGTTACGCCAAATTGCTCAATATAGGAACCTCTGTTTCTTATTCGATCAATTAATGGCCACAATTTTATAGAGCGTAAAAGCATCTCCAAGTGCATAGGAGATACCTCTGTCACGATTTGACAAGGGACGAATCCTCTTCTTGGAACTCACCGTTCTCGCTACATGCTTTGATGTACTGGACAAGGCTTATGATGACCATGTTTGAGACGATCACCTCTCGCGCAAATCCAAGATATATACAGTCATCACATGCACGTGACTGCGTAATTCCTCAAGTCTTAGGACTACTCCTATACTATCAAAGCTGGGAATTTGAATTATACCGACCAAGCCTCCAAGCTTCTATATGACCATCCCCGCCAGTCAGTTCAGTCGATTCGACACCTAGCCAATAGACCCATTAAGATTGCATAGATGTCCCACGTATGTCGCCAATGAAACACGACATTCATCAAATGAATACGACTCTTAGTGCAAGTCTTCATAGAACAATCGATGCACATTCTCGAGGTCCTCAACTTGGAACAGTTTAGACCCAATCCTAGACAGTTAGTTTCATGACCGCCATCCAATGCGCAGTCCAACTGTTTTACAGTTGTTAAATTGGTCTGTGGGCTTTGTTGTGATGTTTGAAAGAAATGCAACCAAATGTGTAATGAGCACAACAAATGAAATGCTAATAGAGAATATTTATTTTATTCACTAAATAATATTATATAAAATTGAGTTATCGGCAGAATAGATTACAAGTATGCCAATCTAATTGGCTTTCAGGTCACATATTCTAACACTTACAGCTTTATTCATCTGACCATCCTACCTGGATAGCAGCTCTTGCTGTGAAAATGAAGCTGGAATTTATATATATGGAAGCTTGGTCCGACCTGTCGAAGTTTCAGAGGAGTTTAAGAAATGGAATCGTATTCATTTCATGTTGATAACTTGGATCCTAAATTCTATTTCAAAGGATATAGTTGAGGCATTCATGTATGTGAGTTCAACTAGGAATTTGTGGATGGAATTAGAAGCTCGATATGGAGAGAGCAATGGTCCATCAATCTAGCAATTACAATGTGAGATCAGATTCATCGTGCAAGGAAATAAGTTAGTGACAAATTACTATACCAAATTAAAGAAATTGAGGGATAATGCCTGCTTGGCACCAACTCCTGAATGCGCATGTGTTGGATTCTACCGCCTGTGATGGAAATAAACCTAATAAACTTTCATTAGTTCATTTTAGTTGTAACTCCAACTTATCTTAGGCAATATCATGTAATAATGACGTTTGGTATAACAGACAATGGCATTTGTCCAAGAACTCAATGATGCATATTTCTTCTACTACCCTGGTCTCTGCTTCTTAAAATGTCATCTATAATATCTGTCCCTTAGCTAAACTTCATAGATTACCATTTCATTCCAGCAACGTTCGGTCCAACTCCATCTTTGATCTTATCCATGTCGATATTTGGGGACATTATAGCAACACACAATCTCTGGGTGTCAATTTATTCTCACTATTTTTGATGATTTTAGTAGAGCAACTTGTACATTTCTAATGAGACACGAGACTCTATATCCTTCAAAAAATTTGCATCTTGTTCAGACATAATTTGACAAGAGAATAAAGTGTGTGAGATCAGATAATGGATGGAATTTCTCAACGAGCAATGTCAAAATTCTTTCATATCCCCAGGATCATTCATCAAAAGAGTTTCACGTACACACCACAACAAAATGGAGAAGTGGACCGTATATATAGGCTTAACTTCCTAGGAAATTTGTGGGTGATGCCATTCTTTCAACTACTTATCTCAGAAATAAGTTCCACTCTCGTCTTCTTAATTGTAAAACACCATTTCACATTCAATACAACAAGCCAACCTCGTATCAACACCTTAAAACATTTAGTTGTCTTTATTTTGTTGTCAGTAAATCTAAATTTGATAGGCTTGCCTCTAAATGTATCTTCCTAGGTTACCCCCTAGTCAGAAAGCATATAAAGTCTATGATCTCGAATCTTACCACACATTTGTGTCTCGTGATGTTAAATTCCATGAATATGTATTTCCTTTTGCTCATGTTAATCCTACTCCTGCACACTGTCCATTGTTAAAGATTCCACTTGCCGCAAATGCTGTTAACCCCATACCTCCGACAAATTTATGCCTACCTAAACCATCTCTCCTACCGTCTTCCCATTCTGATTCTACTACTTTTCCTTACACACAACCTAGACGGTCACAGAGGGACCATCAACAACTATCTTCGCTTAATGACTTTGTATGTCATATATATGATCGTGCCTCTACACCAACTCTCAGAAACTTTACCCCTACATCCTTGAAATTTATGGCATCATTATCTATTTTGCAGGAACCATGGACTTATAATCCGGCTTATATTAGTACCCCATAGGTGAATTCTATGAACCAAAAGCTTATAGCCTTTGAGAACAATGACATGGACGTTGGTCCTTTGCCTAAAGGGAAGAAGACGATTAGTTGTAAGTGGGTTTTAAAGTTAAATGGAAATATGATTATTCTGTTGATCGTACAAAGCCCGACTAGTGGCCAAGGGCTACACCAAGATTGATTACACTAAGAACTTCTCACCAATTGCTAAAGTTGTTACGGTGCGCTTCACTTGGCTGTTGCTATAGACATTTAATGGCCCGTGCACCAGATTGATATTTCACATGGCATTCAACAACTTAGCCAATTCCTCCAAAATTCATGTGAGGATCACTAGCATGCGGTTCTGCATGTGGTTTGCTATTTGAAATGGTCTCCTACTAAAGACCTTCTCTTTCCTTCCTATCTTGTAACCTATTGTACTGCAGATTGGCGTTCTTGTGTGGATTTGCACCGTTCACTGACTAGGTTTTATATTTTTCTTGCAGATGCCCTTGTTTCCTGGAAAATAAAGAAGCAGTGTACAATTTCTCGATCCTTTGCTGAGGCCAAATATCATAGCATCGGGCCTACTATTTGCGAATTCAAGTGGATAATATCCTTTGTGATTTTGGGACTGTTGTCCTACGCTCATTCCTTTGCATTGCGATAATCCGACCGCCTTACATATCACGGCCAACAAGGTGTGTGATGAACGAACCAAGCACTTGGACATTGACGGTCACACTGTCCGTGATTGTTACAAAGAAGGGCTTCCTTGCTCTTTTTGTTCGAAGTTGAAAACAACTTGCATACATGTTTACCGAAATTCTTTTGGGAGCTACCTTCGATTCTTTGCTGTGCAAGTAGGGTTTGATCTCGGGTGATCGACGTTCAACGTTTGGGGAGGATATTGGAAATAATGGTGATGGCCATGAAGGTGCAACTACAGTATAGCATCTCCTGGATCCAGGCTGAAGAAAGAGGAAGACACGCTATCCATACAACATATTTTTTATATTTGAAAAATGCATTTCTCATGCATATATAGTTTTTATGTCTAGCTGTTAATTTTGACAGGTGTTCAAGTTGGTTGGGGTTAGTTAGGTTGTTAGTTAGTTATTCATTTTTCCCACTGCTTTTGGACGTAAACTTACAGACAAGCTCCCTTGAGTTCACTTCTGTGTAGTGATGGCAACGGGGCGAGTCTGGTGCGGGTTTGCCCTTGCCCGGTCCTAGACCTTCCCCTCTTCGTAAACCCCGAACCCGTACCCTGCCTCGCCTGGAAAAACCTCGACCCCGCCCCATCTCCTTAAAAGCCCAACCTCGCCAAACCCGTCCCGCAAGCCCACCCCATTTCGCATGTTTTTATTTTTTTATTTATTTAATTAAATAATATCAATTTTAATTTAGTAATTTAACATAGATTTTTTTTATCTAAAATGAATTATATAATACAACGAATATATTCAATTAATATTTTATTTTTTCAATAAGTAATATGAGTTTATTTTTAACCAAAACATTTATCTAACTTTTTAATTTCACCGATAAGTAATCTCCAATTTTAATTAACATAGTGTTAACTAAAATGAATTATATAATACAAATAGTACATTTAACTAATTTATTTTTTATATTTTGCATATAGAGTTGGATATATGCAAAATTATTTAAAATTTTACCTATAACATCATAATTTTCTATTAATAATGTATTAGATATGAATAAATAAATAATAAAAAATTTAAAAAAGTAGACCAGGGTGGGTCCAAAATGGATCCAATACAAAACCCATAACCAATGCACTCATGGATCCACTATTGGATGCTGGTTCAGAAAAACATTTATTAATAAAAAATATTCTTGTTCTTATTTGATAAATATTTTTATTAGTAAGATTTTTAAATTTTTTATATACTAAAATTATATTAGTATAATATTAATTTGCATATTTTCTTAATACAAAATAAAGAGAAGGGTTATTCAATAAACTTACAAAAAATATTCTTTTCTTTTCAATCTGTTTTTCTAGTATCAAACAAGTAGATGTATGTGAAATTTACTCCACTTCCAATTATACCAAATAACTTGAAGAAAAAATATTATTTTTTTCTTTCCCTGCCCCCTTTTACTTTCATTTTTCTCTCATTTGAACCAAACAAACCCTTAGTTAACAATACATTATGTGAAAAAACTTGCAAAAGTCTTAACATGTTGGGCATATGCCTCTAACATGTTTTGAAGTCAGAGCGGACTAATCATGGGTTTTTTATGGATTTCTCTCGGAAAAACATGATTTGAAGCTTGAATTTCTTGAAATCCTGCTATAGTGAAAAGACACACCATCGATGTACTATAAAAAATGGAGAATTTCAGATGAGCATTGACAGTGTTAAATAGATGAGTTATAAAGCATGAGATCAACCATAAAAATCATAAATTAAAAAAAAAATAGATAAGTTAAAAGCAGAATGGAGTGCATGCGAACTACACACACTACTACATCTAAAACTACAAACTCTTCACACGGAATTCACGTTGACGCCACAGTCGATGAGGATGAAGACGATATGGTGGCAGGGATAGACGGCAGTGAGTTGGCGAATGTTGTTGACGAACATGGAGGGCAGGCAAACAGCAACAATGCAGCAGCGACTGATGACAGATTGGACGGGGAAGATGCGCCGGCGATTAATCAGTCCCCCATGGAGTTTCAATTTGCAGATTTTATTATTTTGGCCGTAGAGTAATCGAAAAAGGGGATGACGAATCTGTTCGTGCACTGAATGATCTCCACTAGCGTTGGACAGCGAAATATGGAGAAAGCGACAGGAATTCGCAGGAGCTATTGTTTCGCAGTTTGGTGCGCTTGACGGCTGAACAGGCGGCGGAGCATCCTCTTTGCTTGGCGTCGTCATTGCAGATCTCTAAAAATAGGGCTACTGTAGATTTGAATCTGAGGGTCTCTGTGGTGCTGCTAGCGGTGCGAGATGAAACTGCCATGGTTGCGCAGGCATTTACTCATAGCCCAGATCAGATACAAAACATTGGAGAACCGGAGATGATGATGATGATCCCTGTTGCGAATACTGCAGCCACTGCACATATGGCACCGGCGACTGGACGGGCTGAAATTGCTAAAACCGCCGCTGCAGCAGTTTCGACCATTAAAATAACGCTGCCGGAACTACCTACTACCGACGTTGTTTCTATTGATGTTGCACCAGTGTACGTGACTGCGACTGCCACGCCACAATTACCGACATTTTCGCCCATCAGAATCTTCGTCGGTAATGTGCCACTTCAACATTGTTCGAACTTCATGAATTATTACGATAAAATTGCCAATATTTTCCATAATTCGTCTCGAAAAATGTTGACTTATGTTCCACCTATGATGAAAAATGGCAAAATTATTGTACGACTCACGATGGATATGGTTCGAGATTGTTCACGTTGTTGGATTGCGAGAGTAGTGGCTTTTTTTTTGGGCAAAAGACTGTATTTTCAGCACGTAAAGGACTACGTCAAATCTATTTGGCCAATGTTAACAGAAGTTACGGCCACGACAAATGGATTTTTCTTCTTCCGATTCAAAACTATAGTGGCAACGGAAGTAGTTATAGAGGGCGGACCATGTTTGTTCCAAGGACAACCAATCGTGTTGCAGAAATGGGAGCCGGGCATGGTCCTACATAAGCTGAAACATACCACTTGCATGAGCGTCGGACATGCCACGAAGGATTGCCCTTCCATGAAAGCACCAAAACAGCCGATCAATGTTTATGTGCAGAAGGCACGAGTGCAACCACCCATAGCTAAATCGGGTAAGGCTGTGGAGGAAGACAATATTAACTCATGAGGAGAAATTAATCGGCAGCTTATTGTATTTCAGACTCCGAGTACCCCTTTGGCATAAGGAGTCAATGAAGAAAGGAACAAGGGTAAGGAGTTAGTCATCTTTAATACTTTTGATTCACTTAACTCCATTGATGATGCAGATCATACCATTCGGGTCCTAACATAAGCAGCCCCGCCACGGGTGATCCATGTTCAACGCTGCTATATGGAACGTGCGTGGCCTGAACAAAATGGACCATCAGTTGGCACTGAAAGACGTAGTAACTGAGTTCAGGTTACAATTTATTGGCCTTCTTGAAACGCGTGTACGAAATACTAATATTACTCGTACATAATCTTTCTTACTGCCTCAATGCAAGTGGTTTGTTGATCCTGTGTCTGTTGGGAATCGTATATGGATTGCATGGGACGATACTATTCTTGATGTTAATGTGATAGAGTTGGGTGATCAATTTGTACACTGTCGTGTAATTGTTAGAGCACTCCATACGAATGTGATTATTACTGTTGTGTATGGTGGCAATGAAATTGCTGAGCGGCGTGAGTTGTGGCGATCACTGGGGGTGCTTGCGGGTCAGTGTGTGGATGACCCGTTGATAGTAGGAAGAGATTTTAATATTGTTCGTGACCTCAGTGAGGTGTGTGGTAATTTTGGTGATATCAGATTGGCGATGGATGAATTTAAAGCATGCATAAAGGATACAGATTGCTACAAATGCCCATGCAGGGTGAATGGTACACATGACATAACTGGATTTCGAACTCGCCAAGTTTATGGATGCGTTTAGATCGGATACTCATAAATGACACAGGGCTTGAGCGTTTTCCTAACTCATACTATTCAAACCTCACCCCACGCACCTCGGATCATTCACCACTGGTGCTATATGGGGATCGACAACAACAACTAGGAGGTATGTTCAGATCTAATAATTACCTTACTCTTTCACCAGATTTTATTCCCAGTGTGCAGAATGTTTGGCAACATGACATTATTGGAGTGCCTATGTACTCGATTACGCGGAAAGTAAAAGCTTTAGAGCTAGTATTCCGACAGCAACGGCGCAATAAAGGAGATCTTTTGGAGAATGTGTGCCTGGCTAAAGGATTCTTTGAGGAAGCATAGATCTTGGTTAGCTTTGATAGACAGAATGACCTCTTTCTACTCCTGGAATACCTTTGTCGTTTGGTATACACCAAGGCGGCAAAAATGGAACAAATCATGTTACAGCAGCGAGCTAAGATGTAATGGATGAAGGATGGGGATCAATACTCACGAGCCTTCTTTTGCTAGATAGCTCAGCGACGTGCCACTCGGAGAATCTTGCAAATAAATGATGAACATGGGACCACCTACTCAGAGCCAGGAGCAGTTATTCATGAGTTCGTCTCCTTCTATTAGGCTCTGTTAGGCGGAGAAAGATGGAGACAGGTGATAGATATCCAGTATCTGAGGCCATAGGCTAGACATGTCCTCAATCAGGAGGAAGGGCTTCAGCTCCTTACACCCGTCACTGCAGCTGACGTCAAACAGATAGTGTTTGACGTTGCTGAAGATAAAGCACCTAGACCTGATGGGTTCTCATCGATTTTTCATAAAGCTGCCTGGCCAATCATGGGTCCGGAGAATACGAAGGCAATCTTCGAGTTCTTTACCACGGGAAAACTACTGAAGCAAATCAACACCAAACTTCTTGAACTTATCCCTATGGTACATGCCCCTATGATGGACAAATTTTTGCCCTATTTCGTGTTGTAATGGTTTATATAAGATTATTGCCAAACTTATTGTATAAAAGTTGAGTACGGTGTTGGATAAGTTGATAAGCCCTTGTCACGCTGCCTTTATTCCTGGTCGTAGTATTGGAGATAATATACTCTTAGCACAAGAACTATTTATAGGCTACAATCAGGCACGCCTACCTCCTAAATGTGCACTGAAAGTGGATATCCGAAAAGCTTATGACACGGTAGAATGGGATTTTCTACTTGCAGTGTTACACCTGTTTGGATTCCCGACTATGTTCATTAGGTGGATAGAGTAGTGTGTCACGACACCCTTATTTTCCGTCGGGTTGAATGGGAAACCTCAGGATTTCTTTACGGGATCGAGAGGGTTACGGCAGGGGGAGCCTTTATCGCCAATCTGTTCGTTCTCGTAATGGAGGTTCTGCATTTGATTCTTCTGTAGATGATTGATCAGGACATGCATTTTTCTTTTCATTGAAAATGTGAGCCTTCTTGATTATTTTAGCTTGGATTTGCAGATGATCTGTTGCTGCTTTGCAAAGCTGATATGCACTCTATAGGGGTCTTTAAGCAGGGGTTGGACCTATTTGCCTCTTGGTTAGATCTCCGGCTTAATGTGCATAAGAGCCATCTTATAATCTCTCGATCTGCACAAGGGATACGCGATCAACTGTTAGTGATGCTCGACTTCCAGGAAGGGCACCTTCCGATGAGGTACTTGGGACTTCCTTTACTTTCCTCTAGATTATCGTTAACAAACTGAAGGTTGGGAAGGAATGAGATTATCATATGATGGGAGGGTACAAATTATTAAATTTGTCTTATGGCATTAAGTATATATTGGGCTTCTGCATTCTTCCTACCTAAAGGTGTTATAAGGGAGATTGAGAAGCGTTTGAGAGCTTTTGTGTGGAAGGGCACAACAACCAGTGGATATGCCAAAGTAGCATGTAGGGATGTCTGTGGACCGGCGTCGGAGCAAGGTCAGGGCCTAAGGGACATCGCTACTTTAAACCGTGCGTTAATAAGCAAGAAGCTGTGTGATGTTATCCGATGTGATAGAACATCAATCTGTGTAGAATGGTTATTTAACAGGCGGCTATGTGATAAATCTGTATGGACGGTCATTGACAATGGGGGTTCTTTGGGCTGGAGGAAACTTCTTCGACTACGCCCCTTGCTTCGATCAATGGTGGACTATTAGATTGGTGATGGGAATTCATTTTATCTATGGCATGATCTATTGCATCACCTTGCTCCTCTTATTGAGATATTCCCACGGGATCCACGTCTGCTTGGGCTTAGGACAACAGACAAGCTCAGCAGTGTTATTATGGAGGGGCAATGGCGTTGGCCTCTCATTATGGACATTGAGTGCTTGGAGATTTTGCATGCATTGCCAATAAATCATGGCGAGAAAGATCGCATTATTTGGCGATTCGAGACGGTAGGACCCACAGTTGCATCTCTTTACAGGCTATTGGACCCACCGTGACCCAAGGTAGGTTGGTCTTCACTACTCTCGGGTTTTCTGAAGATCCCCAGGCATAATTTACTCCTATGGCTTGCGATTTATTGAAAAAACTATCCACAGCTGATAAACCATGGCTATCATATTTAGGCACCTATATATTATGTGATGAGGGCGCAATAGAGACACATACTTATCTATTCTTTTTCGATGCCATTATACCAGAAGATGCCTGACAACGATTCGACGACTTGTTCAATTTGAATGGCCTAATAGTGAATGGCCACGGGATGTTGAGTGGGCTTTAAGGAAATGGAGAGAAAAACATATCATTAACTTGGCTTATCGTGCACTCCTTGCTGCTTGCATTTATCACATTTGGAGGGAACGAATGATACTTAAAAAAATACAAATAATAAATAAAAAATGCATAAACGACTTTTGTGGCTTAAGGTAGAAAGAAAAAAACTAATAAAAATGTAGACCACGAAATTATAACATTTTGATTTTGTCCGAATCTGCTTTGCTCGTTGTTCCTTCTCCAGATCTGAGTTCACGCAAAGATCAACTTAAACCTCCTCTTCCTTCATCCACATCACACGTCGGATGCATAATTTTCAATACCACTATTAGATGACTTTAGATCTGGCAATCGAAACTATTTTTATTGAACAAAATGGATTCGATTCTCACTCTCAAAGTAGTGAATCGGATTTAATTAGCTTTTTCTTGAAACTTATTCATGAAGAACTTGATGGAGAAGGGAAGAGAGAGTAGTGGATGGATTGTGAGAGATGCAGAGTAGAGAGAAAAAGGTAATTTTTCAAAACACTGAGATGAGAGATGTTGGGAAAAATAATACACTTGGTGTGTTATACGTCATCATGGCCGAGTGGGGTCTGTAGAGGAGTCTCAACTCCTCTTTTGACCTAGTCACTCTCAAAATCGGCTAGGACTTTAGTTAGGTGGATCGAGTTTGGTTTAATTCAACAACTAAATCAATTCAAGCCCAGCAAAGGTCCATCTGATTTTTAAATTGACCTAATTAATTTTAAGGCCCAATAGGAGTTGAATAAATTTATTTAATCCAATTAAATAAATTAAAGTTCGAGTCCAATATTTAATTAATATAATTAACTACTTGAATTAAGCTCAATTAAATTAATCAAACAAATTATATTGTGCTAAGCCCCAACTTTTTTTGAGGAAAAAAGCGGTTGGAATATATATTGCTAGCAAAAATAAAGTTACTACTAGGCAACAATACAAGCAATAAAACCAGAAAAAGGAAGTCAATAATACTAAAGCCCTAGTTAACAATCCAAGCTGCTAAGCCCAAATTTAATTAATTCAATTAATTAAATTCTGACTACACTTCTCAAGACATATAATAACCAAATTAAAGACACAGTCATCTTTTATCAAGCCCAAGATACGATAATTCACATATCACTTTAAACATTGAAAGTCGAAAATGGATACAATACACTATTACAATGATACGCTTTACATTGTAATTTTAGTCATGTAATTATAGATATTTGGCATATTTGTAAGATTTATAATTTGCGATTTGATTCATTAATTTTGTAAATTTTATGATTTGAGGATACATTTTGCCAAAAATTTGAAAATTAGTTGAAAACTACATGTGCAAGTCACGAATATATCCTCAAATTTACATCAACACACAAATTGCACGTGCTAATTTTCGTCAAATTTAGAAATTTCGAGCAAAAAATGTGTTATAAAATCGCAAAAATTTTACGAAGATAATACATCAAATTATAAGTTTCATTTTTTTTAAGGTCCAAAACGCCAATTATCTCTAATTATAGGACAAAAATTTTCAATAGAGCCTTTATAATATGTAATTCAAAATGATGCCATTAATCAAACTCATTATCTGAAGGTAATACGATTTTAATCTAGAATTATTC
Source organism: Sesamum indicum (assembly GCF_026168435.1). Lineage (NCBI taxonomy): Eukaryota > Viridiplantae > Streptophyta > Magnoliopsida > Lamiales > Pedaliaceae > Sesamum > Sesamum indicum. The sequence goes on along the minus strand of NC_142660.1, from coordinate 4,328,104 downwards.
CTTTTAAAGAAGTTTATGTGTCATTTCAGACATAAAAAGTAGAAAATTACAGGATCAAAAATATATTTAAACTTTCGAAAACAGTATTTACACATTAGAGAATTCACAATATAAACAAACTAATGAATCATGCACTAGTTTAGCGAAGTTAATCATTAGAGGCTTCCCGTGAAGAACGTGGTCTTGCAACCCTACCTCGCCAGCTTTGTGTCCTCGATTTTGTTTAAAGTGAACAAAGGCGTAGTGATGCACGGGGAGTGAGTTAACACTGATCACTTCTCCATGAGCGGCAAACAGAGATTTTAACTCAAAATCTGTCACTTCTGGTGACAAATTGCCGATCGCAACTTGTTGGATGGATGAATCTCCTGCTGGAAATCTTTGACGGTCGGATCGTGGTTTTGTGTAGCTTCGGCCGCTGATTTTACATGTGATGCCGTTAAACGGGTCAAGTACACAGAACAAGAATAATAATGGACCGACAGAGGCTCCCATGTGAATAAAGAGATTTGTGTGCAATGGGGATGTGGTGGAGTGAGGTTTTGTAAGTGTATGAGTGGGGTTGTTACTGCAATATTTTGTTGGATTTGTTTGAATTTAATGAAATTTACTGGCTCTTGGTTGTATAGTGCATTATTTGGAAATATGATAACTTTTATCTTGAATTAAATTAAAATTCTAAATTGGTTCTATTACTTAATAATATTTATTAGACTTGTCTTCTATAAACACTAAGAAATATTAGTATGACATTACATTATTGCAAGAGCCGATCAATTCTATGCGATTTACTGCTTAAAATCTTTCGTTGTTTTATTAATTTTATGCAACTTGACGTTGAAAAATCTTCCTAAAATCTCTTATTATAGCTAAAATCATTTCATGTTTTGAATTCCTGACTAAGTTCTAAACTTTCAGTCAACGATGTCTTAGCCTATCACTCATAGGTGAACTAGATTTCATGAATAAGTGTAAGATGATGGGTTCGAATCCCACCAAACAAGTGAGTATTTGACTCACTTTATGTGTTTTTATAATTTCTTTTATTATTCTTTGTTATTTTAATATATGAATCGAATATCAATATAGTTTCAAACTAATCAATTTATTTAAATATTGATGTTATTGTGTGATTACGATATATATATATATATATAATAGATTCCTCCCAAAAATTTTGAAAAATATGAATTAATTTCCCATCAATTTTTGCATTGTTTGACAATTTTTAAATTTGGGTTCTTTCTTATAAAGAGATTGGTGTAATTTAAGTTGTTTGGCATTTGGGTCCATTAAGAATTAGAATTTGCGACTTGGCCCATTAGTTTTGCATATTTCATGATTTGAGGACACATTTTGTCAAAAAGTTAAAAATTAGCTGGAAAAACACATGTGCAAGTCATGAATATGCTATCAAATTATTCTAGCACATGACTTGCACGTGCTAATTTTCGACAAATTTAGAAATTTCTAGTAAAATACGTGTTAGCAAATCATAAAATTTACTATGATATGCTTAACTTTTTGAAGGTCCAAAACGCCAAACACCTTTAATTATAGGACCAAAAATTTAATAGACGTTACAATATTCAATTCAAAATGAAGCCATTAATCAAAATTATTATCTAAAGTTAACATGATTTCAATCTAGAATTACTTGATAACTAAACATTCAACTTGCTCCATAAATATTTATAAACATTTTGTATGTGTTTTTAGATATTAGTGCTTAATAATCTCATTTGATATGCAATATTTCTTTTAAAAAAGTTTATTTTGAGACATGGAAAGTAGAAAAAAAAATAGAGAAATTAAAAAATTAAAGATTAAAAAATTACCATCCGGTTTAGCGAAGTTAATCAAAAGAGTCTTTTCGTGAACAACGTGGTCTTGCCGACCCTACCACTCCAACTTCGCGCACTCGATTTCTTTAAAGTGCACAAAGACGTACTGACGCAAGGGGAATGAGTTAATGCCCATCACTTCTCCATGAGTTGCAGACAGAGATTGTAACTCAGAATCTGTCACTTTTGGTGACAAATTACCGATCCACAAGTTGTTGGATGGATGAATCTCCCGCTGCAAATCTTTGACAGTCACATCGTGGTTCTGTGTAGCTTGCGCCACGGATTTTACATGTGGTACCATTAAACGGGTCAAGTACAGAAACAAGATAAATGATGGGTCGTCAGAGATTCCGATATGAATGAAAGTTGAATAGAAATAGATTTGTGTGCGATGGGGCTGTGGTATTTGTAGTATGTATATGGGTGTTGTGGTTATTGTAGTATTTGTTGAATTTATCTTAATTTAATGGCATTTGGTGGCTCCTAGTTATACTATGTATTATTTGAAAATATTATAACTTTCACCCTGAAATTAAATTAAATTTCTAAATTGGTCCTACTACTTAATGATATTTATTAGACTTGTTCTCTATAAACACTCAGAAATATTAGTCTAGCTTTATATTATACGGTTTCATGCAATTTACCTCATGTAATATTGTAGTTGTTCAAATTATCCTTTAAGAGAAAAAAAATCAAATTACCTTCCTATGTTTTTTTTAAATAGAGCAATTTTTACGTTCATTTCTGAAAAGGTAACTTACTTCATTTCATAAAATATAGTGAAGTATTTTGCTATTCTTTCATAAAGAATAATTTGTTCATTTGCAATATTACTTACAGCAGGTTGCGTGAATTCGTGTGTAATTAATCTTTATTTATTGATTTGTCAAGCAATTTTGTCTTGGGATTTCCTTAGACAATAAAGTTAATGCTTTCATTTTTGCATTACTTAGTGTTCTTTTTTTATTCTTTTCATTGTATTTTATACTTTGAAATTTTAAAATTATTTATTAATTCCATGCTATTGATATGATAAAGGTTATGTCCTCATTTTATGATTGTATATATTATGATAATTTTATTACACTTTCTACTATCATTATTACTGCTTAAAATCCTTCATTCTTTAATTGATTTTATGCAAGTTGCCACTTAAAATTCCTCATAAAATCTCTTATTATAGCATAAATCATGTCAAATTTCCAATTCCTAACTAACTTCTAAACTTAGCCTATCACTTATAGATGATCTAGGTTTCATGAACAAGCCTAAGATTATGGGTTCAAATTCCATTATTTTTTACTTACTTTATGTGGGTTTATTATATTCTATTTCATTATTCTTTGTATTCATATATGAATTTAATATCGATATAATTCCAAACTAATGCATTGCGATCAATTTAGTAAGATATTATTATTACCATGTAATTACCATTTCAATATATATATATTAAACAAAAGGTTCACCCAAAAATTTTCAAGATATGAATTAATTTCCAGTAATTATTTGCATTATTTGAAAATTTTAAAATTTCATTAATTGATGTATTAAATTTCTATATCTATAAATAAAGGATGAAATTTAATGCTAATAATTGTACCAAAAATTTAGATTCTTTGCTTATAAAGAGATTTTGTGTACGTACCGGCCGAAGGATGGTGATGGCACTAGTGTGGATGGTTGTATTGGTGCATTGGATACTGTAATTTGGATTTATTTGAATTTAATTTAGTGTGGTGCCCTCCAACTATACTATGGATTATTTAAAAATATGGTCACTTTCGTCCTAAATTAGAACTTGCGATTTGGCCATTAATTTTACAAATTTCATGATTCTATGACATATTTTCCCATATATTTAAAAAGTAGTTGGAAAATCACATGTGCAAGTCATGTATATTCTTAAATTTAAGTCAACTAAAAAATTGCACGTGCTAATTTTGGACAAATATAGAAATTTCTGTCAAAATTTGTTAGAAAATCGAAAAAATTTATTAAGATGATAGTTTAAATTGTAAGTTCCACTTTTGAAGGTGTAAAACGCCAAACACCTCTAATTATATGATAAAAAGTTTACAACAGAGCCTTTATAATATTCAAATCAAAATGATGCCACTAATAAACCTTATTATCCAAAGGTAACACGATCTTAATCTAGAATTACTTGATAACTAAACATTCAGCTTTCAGTGCACAAATATTTGTAAACATTAATCGGTTTTAGCGAAGTTAATCATTAAAGGCTTCCCATGAAGAACGTGGCTTTGCAGACCTTGCCTCGCCAACTTCGTGCCCTCGATTTCTTTAAAGTACACAAGGCATAGAGATGGAAGGGGAATAAGTTGATGCTGGTCACTTCTCCCTGAGCGACAAACAGAGATTTAAACTCATAATCTGTCACTTTTAGTGACAAAATGCCGGTCCACAAGTTGTTGGGTGGATGGATCACCCTCTGAGAATCTTTGACGGTGCATCATGGTTCTGTGTAGCTCCAGTCGTTGATTTTATATGTGATGCCATTAAATGGGTCATGTATGGAAAACAAGATAAATGATAGGTCGTCGGAGGTTCTGATGTGACTGAAAACCGAAATAAAAAGAGATTAGTGTGCAATGGGGAGGTGGTGGAGTGAGGTTTTGTAAATATTTAAAAATATCATAACTTTCACTGTGAATTAAATTAAAATTGTAAATTGGTCCTATATGTTACTTATTAAAAACATTCTTGTGTTTCTAATCTAAATTTGTTGATTTTTCAAGAAAATTTCTCTTGGAATTTCTTTTGATACCAAAGTTAATTTTTTTATTTTTGCATATTTGGTATTCAACTTTTTTCTTGTCACTATATTTTATAAAACAAACCATGCTAATGACATGATAAGTTTATGCCATCACTTTATGATTGTGTTATGATAATTTTATTACTCTTTCTATTAGTATTAGTACTATTTTTGGTTATATATTGCAAAAGTCGACCATTTTTATTCAAAAATTTTTTGCTTAAAATTCTTCATTGTTTTATTGATTTTATGCAACTTGCCCCTAAAAAATCCTCCTAAAATCTCTTAATATAGTCAACATCATATCAAATTTTGAATTCCTGATTAACATCCTAACTTTCGGTCGATGATATCTTCAAATTCACACCAGCACATGACTTGCACGTGCCAATTTCTAACAAATTCAAAAAAATTTATCAAAATGTGTTAGTAAATATAAAAATTCCCTAAGACAATATATCAAATTGTAAGTTTCACTTTTTACAGGTTCAATGACGACAAATACCTCTTATTATAGGACAAAACATTTCAATAGAGCCTTTATAATGTTCAAATCAAAATGATGCCATTAATCAACCTTATTATCTAAATGTAACAACACGATCTTATTCTCAAATTTTTTTATAACTATACATTCAACTTAGTCCACAAATATTTTTAAACATTTTGTGTGTGCTTTTTGATATTAGTGCTTAATAATTTCATTTGATATTCGGCATTCTTTTTAACGAAGTTTATGAGTCAATCAAACATGGAAACTAGCAAAATTGTTGGACAAAAAATAGCCTTCAAAAAGTGTATTAACACTAACCAAAAATAAAAAAAGAAGTAGAGAAATCGCAAAATAAAAAAATAAAGAAATTACCTACCTACTTAGCGAAGTTAACCATTAGAGACTTCTTGTGAAGAATGTGGCCTTGCAGACCCTGGCTCGCCAACTTCATGCCTTCAATTTCTTTAAAGTGGACAAAGTCATAGTGATGAAAGGGGAATGAGTTAATGCTGATCTCTTCTTTATGAGCGGCAAACAGAGATTTTAACTCAAAATCTGTCACTTTTGTGATAAATTGCTGATCTACAAGTTGTTGGATGGATGAATCTCCCACTGCAAATCTTTGACAGCCGCATCGTGGTATTTTGTGTCTTCCACTGCTGATTTTACAGGTGGTGCCATTAAATAGGTCAAGTACAGAGAACAAGATAAATGATGGGTCATCGGAGGTTTTGATGTGAATTAATAGTTGAATAGAAATAGATTTATGTGTAATGGGGATATGGTGGTGTGAGATTCTGTAAGTGTACAGGGGTTGGTTACTGTAGTCTTTTGTTAGATTTGTTTGAATTAATGACATTTGGTGGCTCTTGGTTGTACTCTGTTATTCACAAAAAATTAAATTAAAATTCCAAATTGGACCTATATTATTTATCATAAACATTCTTGTATTTCTAATTTTAATTTGTTGATTTTTCAAGCAATTTTATCTTGAAATTTCTTGACTCTAAAGTTAATGCTTTCAATTTTGCATTGCTTAGTCTTTAATTTTTTCTTTCTTATCATTATATGTTATAAGATCAAGCTTTGAAATCTTAAAATGATTTATTACTTCCATGTTATTGATATGATAAAAATTTATGTCTTCACTTTTATGATTGTATTATGATAATTTTATTACTCTTTCTATTATCATTGTTACTCTTTTTTGTTATATATTGCAGGAGTCGACCAAATTTTTACAATTTACTGCTTAAAAATTCTTCATTGTTTTATTGATTTGATGCAACTTGTCCATGAAAAATCCTCCTAAAATCTCATATTATAGCCAACATCATGTCAATGTTCGAATTCATGACTAACTTGTAAACATTTAATCATCGATATCCTCAAATTTATACCCGTGCTAATTTCGATCAAATTTGGAAATTTCTTTGAAAACAATAAACAACAAATTTACTACAATAATAGATCAAATTATAACTTTCACTTTTTAAAGGTCGAAAATGCCGAATACCTCTTATTATAGGACAAAAAAATTCAATAGTGCCTTTATAATATTCAAATCAAAATGATGCAATTAATCAACCTTATTATCTAAAGGTAACAAGATCTTAATCCTGAATTGCTTGATAACTAAATATTCGTCTTGGTCCATAAATATTTATAAATCTTTTGTGTGTTTTTTTCGATATTAGTGCTTAAAAAGCTCATTTGATTTGCGACATTCCTTTTAAAGAAGTTTATATGTCATTTTAGACATGGAATGCAGCGAAATTACAAATAATATATTTAAGCCTTGAAAAACAGTATTTACACGAACAAAAAACAATAGAGAAATCATGAAATAAAAAAATTAATAATCACCAACCTATTTACGAAGAATGTGGCCTTGCAGGCCCTGCCTCACCATCTTTGCGCCCTTGATTTCTTTAAAGTGGACAAAGGCTTAGTTATGAGATGGGAATGAGTTAATGCAGATCACTTCTCCATGAGCAACGAATGGAAATTTTAACTCAGAATCTATCACTTTTAGTGACAAATTGCCGATCCATAAGTTGTTGGATGGATGAATCCACAGCTGCAAATCTTTCATGGCTGCATTGTGGTTCTATGTACCTTTCACCGGTAATTTTACAGGTGGTGCCATTAAACGGGCCAGGTACAGAGAACAAGATAAATGACAGGTTGTAGGAGGTTCCCATGTGAATGAAAAGCTAAATAGGAAGAGATTTGTGGTGCAATTGGGATATGGTGGAGTAAGGGTTTGTAATTAAGTGCATGGCCGGGTGGTAACTATAATATTTTATTGGATTGTTTTGAATTTAATGGGATTTGGTGGCTCCTGGTTGTACTCTGTATTATTTGAAATTCTTAAAATTATTTATTAATTTCATGTTATTAATATGATAAAGTTTATGTCCTCACTTTATGATAATTTTATTACTCTTTCTATTAACATTATTACTGTTTTGTGTTATATATAATAGGACTTGACCAATTTTATACAATTTACTCTTAAATTTCTTCATTGTTTTATTGATTTTATGCAACTTGCTACTGAAAAATCCTCCTAAGATCTCTTATTATAGCCAAGATCATATCAATTTTTTTAATTCCTTTCTAACTTCTAAACCTTCGGTCAACAATATCCTCAAATTTACACCAGCACATAACTTGCAAGTGCTAATTTTTGACAAATTTGAAATTTTCTATCGAAATAGGTAAGCAAATCGCAAAATTCATTTAGATAATAGATCAAATTGTAAGTTTCACTTTCTGAAGGTTCAATAGAGCCTTTATAATATTATATTCAAAATGATATTTACCATTAATGAACCTTATTGTCTAAAGGTAACACAAACTTAATTAATCTAGAATTACTTGATAACTAAATATTCAACTTGGTCCATAAATATTTGAAAATATTCTCTACAAAAAATAAATATTTGTAAATATTCTGTGTTTTTTAGATATTTGTACTTAATAATCTCATTTGATATGCAACTTTTCTTGTCATAGAAGTATATGTGTCATTTGATATGCAACTTTTCTTGTATAGAAGTATATGGTTTTTGTACTCCTTCACTACTTCCAAGCGATCAGGTGATAGGGGTTTTTTCTATCTTTCTACCAAGCCTAAGTGTAGATATTTGGAACCCTTGAAGTCTAATGTCGGCCCCTGGCGTGAGAAATACATTTTTGTTCGACCTCCGCCTGGTGTAGTATGGCCCATCAGGTTAGAGTGGAACAAATATAAACCATCACCAAAAACAAGTGCAGGGTGGCTGGAAGGTTACCAAATAAATAGCCTGACGGCTTATAAATACGACCCGAAGAAGCTTTTAACAGAGAAGGTTTTGTGGTTCGCGCGTCTATCTCCAGCACCCCTCCACATCACAGAGATCTTAGGTGATTTTCTATTTCAAGTGCTGATGCATCTCTTTCATAATCGAATAACTGACTTACAATTGTTTTTCCTTGTCTTGCAGACGAATTAGTCATGAACTCACGACTGGCCTTACGACTGAAGGCAATCCAGAATAAGACTGGGGGACAACAGGTCGCTCCTCTTCCTGTCGACACTCCTGCTACAGCGACTATGTCCCCTTCCCCCCTTCGCGCCTTGATCCCCACTGGTCCATCAAATGTCGAGCACAGTACCCTGCCACACGACCCGATTTAAATTGACAGTGAGGGGATTCCTGTTAACGAGTATAATTTGGAAGACCTGGATTTACATCTGGACGACGACCAAAGCGAAGGTCAGAATGCCGATCAAGGCCAGGATCAGGGCGACCAGGACGGTGAGGGAACGAGTTCGAAGAAGGGGAAGAGACATCACAAGCGCAAGGGTAAAAGCCCTGTTGAACCCAATAACTCAGATAGCCGCCGATGCTAAGGTGGGGGAACTCGTGGCCCAGCTTGCAGAGAGGGACAGAAGGGATTGAGCTCACGTGGAGGAGATGCAGACCCTGATCGAAGAAGTCCAAAAAGTAAAGGGTCAGCTTACTGCCACGGAGGTTGCATTCTCAGATGGGTAGAAAGAGGGGTTCGCAGCTAGGAGAGAGGTCGGACTGGCAAAGGGCCAAAAGGAGGGTTTCAAGACTGACCACGCTCAAGGATTAGAGGAAGGCCAGGCTGGTCGAATCACTCTAGAGGAGCACCATCAAGCCCTTGCCAGCTCCCGTGTTCCTGTAGCTCGAGATTTTCTAAAGTCTGGCACGTTCAAAACAACTGTCGAAATCAAATCTGCCGACTTCATCAACAAGGGCTATAGGACATGTGTGGCCCAAATCAGAACTTTGGGTGGCTTCGCAGATTCCTTCGATGAATCGATTGGACATAACCTTAGATGGGAAGCTGCAGCCATACCCTGAAGAGCCCGCTCCTGAAGATGACGAGTTCTCCACCTTGCTGGACGAGATAGAACCTGATCCTTAGTGGATAGCCTCCAGTTCCTGAATTTTTTGTACCTTGGGGTCGAATAGAATATTCTGACTATTTTGTACTAACCACCGAACAAAACGATCCTGTAACTATTATACCATTTGGTCAATACAACTCTTTTGAGATCGGTTCTCTGCTTCGCAAATTTATTATCTTTTGCATTCTTGTCAATATCTGTGCTGCATACTTAACTTTTTATCATCGATACTTTAAGGGTGCGTCTTTTTACAGATCGCACTTTATTCGACGCCTCTTTTTCAGTTGGCGTTTGGGGGGTGCGTCTTTCTCAGATTGCACTTTATTGGACGCCTCTTTTTCAGTTGGCGTTTGGGCGTGCCTCTTTCTCAGATCGCACCTTGTTGGACGCCTCTTTTTCAATTGGCGTTTGGGGTTTCGCTCGAGAAGTCCAAATAAAAGACAGTAATCGTAAAAAATACGCACAATTTTCGAATTGACATAACGTAAAAGACAGTAATCGTAAAAATGATTCTTCGAGCAATTGATGGCCTTTCGCAGGCACCTTAGATATGATTTTTCGAGCAGTTGATGGCCTTTCGCAGGCACCTTAAACATTATTCTTCGAGCAGTTGATAGCCTTTCGTAGACACCTTAAACATGGTTCTTCGAGCAGTTGATGGCCTTTCGCAGGCACCTTAAACATGGTTCTTCGAGCGGTTGATGGCCTTTCGCAGAAACCTTAAACATGGTTCTTCGAGCAGTTAATGGCCTTTTACAGGCATCTTAAATATGGATCTTCGAGCAGTTGACGGCCTTTCACATGCTCCGGATATACGATCTCCTCAGTTATGCATAAAACTTTTTCAGATTCTGGATATTCCACGGTCGTGGTAAGTTCTGCCCTTGCATATCCTGCAATTTGTACGTACCCTATTTTCTAATTTCTATGACTTTGCACGGGCCTTCCCAAGAAGGGTCGAGCTTACCCACGTGCTTTAAAGCCTCTACTTTCTTGAGTACCAAGTCACCCACTTGCAGTAGCCTTGGTCGGATTTTGCAATCATGGTTTTTCATCATCAACCCCTTGTGATGCAGAATTTTTGCGTACGCGGTATCCCTTTTCTCTTCTATCACTGTGTAGTCAAAGCTTCGTTCACTGTGTTGTTTGATTCGGGGTCATACATTGCGATCTCTATAGGGATTATTGCTTCAGTACCATAAACCAAGCAGAACGGGGTCTCACCTGTTGCTGTTCGGGGTGTTGTTCGATATGCCCACAGGACTCCCGGTAACTCTTTGTAACGTCCGTAGAATTTTTCACGTAATTGGGAGATTAATTGGTAATTATTAGAAATTCAAATTTAATTAGTAAACAAATTATAGATTGAATTTGGAATATAATAACACTTGAACGGATTAAATTGGAGTTCGTTATAATATTTAGGGCAAATTATAGTAATTAAGAAATTAGAAAGGATGTAATTGGTATTTTAAGAAAAGTTTAATTAAATATAAAATAATAATAACGTTTTATGTACATAAATAATTAATATATTTATATATATATATACATATATAATGAATGAGGAGAGAGAGAGTTTGAAGTGAGGCGGTGGGTCCTCTTCTTTACTCCATCTCATTTTAAAACTTACACACACATGCACAAGAATACACACACATTTACAGAACACACTTATACATACACAGTTCCGCAATCTCAGGTATGAAGTTTTGATTTTAATTTATATTAATTTATATAATTATATTATTTAATTAGTTCTTTTATTAAATATAGTTTATATTAAGCGGTGAACTATTTAATCGGAGTATTTTATAATTTTGGCTATTTAAATTAGTGTCGTATTAAATATCACAATTGCTATAAAAATGATATAGTTGGGCAATTAAATTATTTGATTTGTTAGATTTAATTATCCTTATAGTTAATTTATACAATTCCATCGGAATGATTAACCAAATATGTAATTCTATGTATTGTTGCTTAATTAAATTGTATAGCAACGGTAAATTGACAGGAAATTCACAGAAATACTTCGGAAGTTATATTTTAGGAATATTATATTATTAAAGAGGAAAATGAGGTTTCAATGGTAATATAATTTACGAATGCTATTAAAAATGATAGTTATAAATATATAAGGGGTTTGATTAAGTGAATTCTTATGAATTATTTGGTAAATTAAATATATTGATTATACGTATTATAATTTATTATAGGACGTGACGACAAGGTAGAGGGTTGAGCAGTCCCTCGTAAAATAGAAGCATTTTGGGATATAAGGTAAGTATAGCTAATTGGATTTATATATATATATATATATGTGGGTGTGTGTAGTATTGTATATATTATATATATTGGTTTCTTGGATGCGATCATGGACTTGGCTTTATATTATTATACGTGGCTTTCGTATATTGATTGTTTACATAATTAGTTGTGGATTATTTGAATATTGGTGAAATTGTTACTATGTGGTATGTGATGGTAATGTAGAGATATGCGGGATATGATTATGGGATAATAATATAATTGATTGTTGATGAAATCTAATTGGGAGTTGTTATTGAGAAAGTGATTATTATAAAGAATAGAATGACGATTGTGAATGGAAATAAAAGATGATGCTTACCTAGTTGGAAACACAGTCAATAGTTTATGAAAATGTGATTGATGATAATGTGATTGATATTGAGATATGAAAAATATGTGAATTAAGCTAGGTACCATGGCGCGTAGGGTACCGGGGTATTCCGGGGCAGCAGGGAATATCCTGTGCTTGTTAGCTACGCACTGGGGTGGTGTGGGGGTACCATGTTTGTTGTGATGTCCTGTGCTATATTGCTACACAGCTGGAGTAAAAGAGTGTGGGGATATCACACAACGGGTATCCTGTGCTGTATATGATATGATGATGGCCGGCGAAACCATTGACTGATGTACTCCAGTTAGAGTAAGTGGGGCCCTTAACTAATAAATGATAACGGATGAATATTATGTCGTGGATTGATTTACAGTTGTGAGTATGTATTGTTGCTTATACTTGATGTTGCTGTATGACGAATGACTGTTGTCGGTATGACTGTATATACGTGAATCTTTGTCTGTGTATATATATATAGACTGATTAGCTATACTTATTGAGTAGGCAGCTCATTCCGTGCCACGTACTTTTCAGGAGATAGGTCACACTGATTAGCCACATTGGACTTTGAGCGGTGCCGTCGTCTTTATTAGATGGGTCAGCCGTGACTTCTGAAGCCAAAGTTTTTGATTGTTGGGTTGTAAATATTCTGGTCTTTTGTCGAAATTTGTGTTTAAAAGTTGTGGTATGATTTTTCTTGAGGTTATGTACACGAGAACATGTAGTGAGGGTAAATATTACTTTTGGTGGTATATATTATCTTTTGTGACATATAATATTATATTGATAAATTAGAATTTATTTTACTGATTGAAATAGAATTACTTATAGAATGAGTTTTGATTAAAGAAAGGATGAAATAGAAATGATTAGATGTAGCGAGTACGGGGTGCTACACTCTTCGACCCAAGACCCCTTATTCTCAAATCGCGTTTTTAGATGCTGCAGATCGTTCTGTTCGTCACTTCCGTTTGCCCATTAGCCTGGGGATTCGCGATTGATGTAAAATGTTGTGAGATCTTGAGCTCTTTGCACCATTCAGTGATTTTTCTTCCATGAAACTGAGTCCCATTGTCAGAATGAAATTCTAGGTACGTCGAACCTACATATGATGTTCTTCCATACGAAGTTGATGACTTCTTTCTCCGAAATTCTAGCCACGGCTTCTGCTTCGGCCCACTTAGAGAAGTATTCCATTGCTACAATAATAAACTTCTTCTGAGCTTGAGGAGGAGGGAAACGTCCCACAATATCTATCCCCATTGGTCGAAATGACATGCTATCTTGATCGGCTCAATGGGGGTCGTCGGTTGATGGATCATGGACACATATCTCTGGCAGCTCTAGCACTTTCTTACTAGCTCCTTTGTGTCCTTTATCATTGTGGGCCAAAAGTATCCTTGGCGCACAACCTTCTTTGCTAGCGACCTCGCGCCTGAATGATTTCCACAACTGCCCTCATGGATTTCTCGCATCATGTATTCAGCTCTTTCCTCGTCCAAGCACTTCAATAGGGGTTCATTAACCATTCGCTGGTACAACTGGCCTGATAGCAATGTGAAACTTGCGGCTCGAAATCTTACTCTTTTAGCTTTAATGGGATCTTCCGGCAAGGTGCCGCTCTCCAAATACTTTATAATTTCATCTTTCTAGGATTCAACCCCAGATATTGCCTGCACCTCCGCTTTACCCGAAATGGCTGATTGCTCTCGGACCAAGGGTGTAACCTTGCGATCCCTTATTCTAGACATTGCTGCTCCGAACTTGGACTAGGCGTCTGCTTTATCATTTCTGCCCTGGGAGCTTGAGAGATGGAACACTTATCAAATTTGTCCATCTAATTCTTAACGATGCCTCTGTAGGATGTCATCGTCTTTTCTCTCGTCTCGTACGTTCCTTCAATCTGCAGTGCAACTAGCTGGGAATCTGTGAAAACCTCTAAGTCTCTTGCTCCGGCTTCATACGCGAGCTCTAGTCCCAGAATCAATGCCTCATATTCCGCCTCATTATTAGTGACCGAGAACGATAATCGAGCTGCGACTTCGATCTCCACCTCCTCGGGTCCTTGGATCAATATTCCAGCACCCCCATTATTAGCATTTGAGGATCCATCAACGTGCAACATCCATTTGCAATTCTATCCTTTAGGATCGCTAGACAACTCCATCATAAAATCTGCTAGCACGTGTGCCTTCTGCACTGTTCTGGGCGGATATTCAATGTCATATTGCCCCAATTTGACCGCCCATTTAATTTACCTTCCTGAAGCTTCCGGCCGAGACATCACATGCTTCAAAGGGTGATTGGTCAGCACCACAATCTTGTGCGATTGAAAATATGGTCACAGCTTGCGGGCTGTGATAACCAGCGTGAATGCCAGCTTTTTCATCTCTGAATATCTCAATTTCGCTCCATCTAATATCTTTGACATAATAAATAGGGCTTTGACTCCCTTCTTCTTCCCGCACTAGCACTGAGCTAACAGCGCTCTCGGACACAGCTAAGTACCGAAACAGCGTTTCCACTTCCTTAGGATTTGCGAGCAGTGGAGGCCTTGTCAAATAATTTTGAGATCTTGTAGAGCTTTTTCGCACTCTTCATTCCACTCAAAATTTTTTGTCTTTCTCAAGATTTTAAAGAAAGGTAAGCTCTTATCAGCGGATCTAGAAATAAATCGGTTCAGTGAAGTGATCTTACCCGTCAACTTCTGTACTTCCTTGATTGTGGTCGGCGATCTCAAGCTCATGATGGCTTCAATCTTCTCGGGATTAGATTCAATTCCTCGTTCACTGACCATGTATCCCGAGAACTTGCCTCCTCCTAACTCAAATGTACATTTGTCCGGGTTCAACTTCATTCTATACGTCCTCATGATGTTGAATGCCTGTTCGAGATGTTCGAGGTGATCCTGCGACCTCTTGCTCTTGACCAATATGTCATCGACATATACTTCCATGGTCCTGCCGATGTGCTCGTGGAACATCTTATTTACCAATCACTGATAGGTCGCACCTGCGTTCTTCAAATCGAATGGCATTACACTATAACAATAAATTCCATTATTCGTAACAAAAGATGTCTTCTCCCGGTCTTCCTTGGCCATAAAAATTTGATGATAACCTAAACATTTCGAACCCCACTGTAGAATCTACCATGACATCAATCCGGGGTAAGAGATAAGGATCTTTCGGGCAGGCTTTATGCAAGTTTGTGAAGTCCACACACATCCGCCACTTCCCTGAGGACTTACGGACAAGCACCACGTTAGAGAGCCAATCAGTATATTGAACTTCAGATTCGTACTCGGCTTCGAATAGCTTGGCGACCTCCTACTCTATAATTTTGTTCTTTTCTACCCCAAATGACCTCTTCCTTTGCTGGAGCGGTCATGCTGTGGGACCGACATTCAACCTGTGCACGATCACTTCAGGGTTGACACCTGTAAAGTCTGACGAGCTCCACGCGAACATGTCTACGTTCCTTCTCAAGAATTCGATCATGGTTGTTTCCTTTTCTCCCATGTTTGCCCCAATTCTCGTGGTTCTCCCCTGTTCGCTTTCAACGAGTTGTACGGCCTTACACTCATGACTGGGTTTCATGTGTTTAGCTACATATGGCCGCGGCTTGGTGTATTCCCCAATCTTTCTTTTCTTCTGACTGGATTCTCCTTTCAGCGACAAGTTGTAACATTTTTTGAGCTTCCTTCTGGTCGCAGGCCACCTCTCCTATTCCATTCTCCGTGGGGAATTTTATTTTCATGTGATATGGCGAGATGACTGCTCGAAATAAATTCAGACCTAGTCTGCCCAGAGTAACATTATAAGCAAATGGGGTATCCACTACCAAAAATTTTACCATCAGGGTTTTTCATTTCGGCTCTTCACCCATGGACACCGACAGCTCGATCATTTCGAGCGAAGCTACCTCACTCCCTCCAAAACCGACCAGAGGAGTCTTCACAGGTTCCAAACGGGCATTCTCTAGACCCATCTTATCGACCATACTCTTGAAAATGATATCCGCAGAGCTCCCGCTATCAACCAGTACTTTGTGAACAGTAAAATTCACTATGTCGAGCTTGATGACCATCGGATCGTTCATGTCTCCACTATCCGCTGGTCTATCTGAACTGTCAAAGGAGATGGCTTCTTCTTCTTCTACTTTCAATACAAACTCCCCTTCTCTGCTCAACCCCAATGTTCGGGCACATCTCTTTCTCGTTCTTTGTGAATCTCCTGCGCTGGACCCTCCAACAATTGTGTATGTCACCCCCTTCGTTGGTGCACTGCTTCTGCTAGCGGGGGCCTTATCCGTTCTGGAAGGGCCAGGATTTCGATCCCGGCTCCTCGACCTGCTCCTCCTTATTTCATCTTTGTTGATCTTGCAATTGGCAGGGACCTGATCTCGGAAATACCCCTGTCTCACCAACCTTTCTATCTCATCCTTTAGCTGAAAGAATTCCTCCATATTGTGTCCCCTTTCATAATGAAATCTGCAATACTTGTTAGAAAATTTTCTTAGAGGGGGTATACCTGGTGTGCCTTGGCCACTTCAACGCATCTGCATTTTCGACCATCATCAAGATTTTTTCACGCGACATAGCCAATGGAGTGTAGTTGTGGTATTTGGGCTGGTACTTCGGCTCTTTGGGTCTGTCATTCTTGGCCCTACTTCCACCGCCTTCTCTAACGTCTCGCGATTGTCTGTATGCTTGCTCGCGCTCTCTTCTCTCAAAATCCTTCATTGCGTTCATTTCTTCCTCGTCTATATATTTCTGAGCTAAAGCCATTAGCTGCTCCACATCACCCAGGGGATCGCGCGCGAGCGCAGATGTAAATGCACCGTTCTTCAGACCATGTATCAGAATGCTCACGATCATGTTGATTCTTAGCTCTTGAACCTCCAACGTTTCATTATTGAATCCCCCCATGAAGTTCCTCAGGGTCTCGTCCTCCCTCTGACGGATGTTGAATAGGTGGGTTGCCGACCTCTTCTGTTTTTTCTTGCTCGCAAAATGAAAGGAAAATTTCTGCACGAATTGTTCATATGATTCAATACTCTCTCGGGGCAAACTGGTAAACCATTCTTGTGTCTTCCCTGAAAGTGTGGTGGTGAACAACTTTGCCATGATGGGACCTGGCTGTCCGTATAAATTCATCACCATCTCGAACGCTGCAATATGCTCGTGTGGATCCTTCGTACTATCATACATCTGCAAATCAGGCACTCTAAATCCTGGTTCGACCACCTGAATCAGTATGTCATTGCTGAATGGAGAATTCTTGTTGTGGGACACTATCTCCCCTCGTTTCTTCAATTCATCAATCTATTTGCTTAGGAGCTCTATCTGCTTTCCCACGCTTTCAACCTCCGCTTATGATATTATGGGCTCCCTCTTTTTTGCTCAGACATGACTACTAGAACCGGGCTCCGATGTTGTTGGCCTCTTACTTCGGTGTTTCGGCTCACTTGGCTCTCTAGACTCTCTATGCGGCTCTGTGCTTTCAAACAGCTGCCTCCTAACAGTTTCCTTGAACAACTAAATTTGTACGACCCATAAATTTAGCAGCATTCAACTAATTACTGTGAAATCATAGCTTCTATTTCGAATAAAAATCCAAAACTCAACACTCTACCAAGTCATTTACGTTCTCATTGTAATCAAAAGGAGAAAAAAGAAAGAAGTAATAGCTTGGCATGTGTAGTTGATCTTGCTCGGAATTAGCAACCTGGAGTGAGCGACCTCACTACAGTTGACTAACCCCACCAAGACCAAGTATTTGGGATCCTGAGAATAAGATAAGTAAAATGAGCTCGTCGGGCACATCCCCGACAACGATCCTCTGACATTCAAGTTGGGCATGATCGAGGAAAAAGTATGCGATTAAGGGTGTAGGTCGAACTAGTTTAGCATTAATTACCACGAAATGTGGCGTCTTGGGGTATTTATAGGGCTTAGCTGGATACTGTTGAATGGGCCACGTGGCCTTATCCTGCTAGCTTACATCTCAAATCGGACGATCATCATTGTCTGGGTCTTCAAGTGCACGGCCAGATTCGGGTCGGGTCGGCTTCGACCCGCCCGGTACTAAAGGCGCGGATCCAGGGCAAAAGACTAAAATGCCCTTAATGAAGGGTATTTTGGATATTTCAGACATATTCTCATCATTAGTTGTATCCTGTTTCGTGGGAAATAATGGTGATGGTCATGAAAGTGCAGCAGCAGTCCAGCATCTCTGGAATCCAGGCTCAAGAAAGAGGAAAACACGCTATCCATACAACAAGCTTTGATAAGTGAAAATCCACTTTCTTATGCATATATATTTTTTATGTGTCCAGCTGAAAATTGTTACGTTTGACAGGTGTCCAAGTTGGTTGGGGTTCAAGGTGTATAGTGGGCTGGTTCGGTTCAAGACCGAGACGAACCAGCCTGAAAAAGTCCACCCTAGGACCGACCCGCTACTATTCATAGTCGGTCTTAGGGCAGTCTTGGAGCTCTAAGTGTTCCTCAATTGTGTCCATTTTTAAACCGAAGTTCAGTCCATGGACCGGCCCGATTGAGGACCAAGCCCAAACCAATCCCGCATTTGGTACGCATGTGTTTGTTTTATTTTTTTATGATATTGAAGTGTTCTTATACAGAATTACTTAAATGTATAATTATCTTATGAAATAAATAAATAATAAGTAAAATCACATAAAAATTTATATACAGAAAAATAATAGTGAAGAATATATAATCTTTTTAAAAAAAGGCCCAATAAGCCCGGTCCAAGGCCAGGTGGTCCCGAGTCACTGGGTTGGGCTAGTCCCATGTATTGATTCCTAGGACCGGCCAAGGACCAGCTTGGTCCCAAGCATGCCTAGGTCAAACCAACCCCCTTTTTAATTGGTTCAATACGGTCTTGGGTTGGGTTAGCCAAGCCTAGCCTATTGTGCATCTTGAGTTGTGGTTAGTTAGGTTGTTAGTTGATTATTCCTTTTTCCTCGCTGTTTCTGGACCTATTTTAAAGTCGAGCTTCCTTGAGCTCACTACTGAGAATAATTGAATACAATCAATACACAGGAAATTTTGCTCATAACATTCCGTGGCTTCAACAAATTTTTTCACTGCAATTACAGTTTTCAACATGGTATTAGAGCCTTCTTTTGATGATCTCTGCATACTTCTCTCATCAATGTACAAACCTTGTTCTATTATATTCCTCAATGGCGCCCAGAGGTTCAGAGGCAATGGAAGGGAATGTTGTGGAGACTCAGACTGCTTCGGTGAATCAAAGTGCAATTGTAAACCAAACAACGGTAGATATGACTCTTACTGAAAACACCGAAAAATGCGAGTGGATCGGCCCAAGAATGCGCAAGCGGAAGCGGTAATGCGAAAATTCATGAATAAAAATGAAACATAATAAAACCATATTTCTAAGGGGTGTACCCTTGAAGTTTCTGAAGATATAGTTTATCACAATACCAATAAAGTTAAACGGGGCTAATGGTAAAAGAACAAAAAATGGAGGTACATAAATCATAAATCATAAATCAAAACTTACCTCTTTGATTTGATTTACTTCGAATCTCCTACATTTGGTTTGTTCATGCAAGGCTTCAACATAGAGGCCCTCTAAAGTTACATCCATACCACACCAGAACTGGGATCCCTCAACTCAATTTGCAGAAAAGAAATTGGAAAAAAAAAAACAGCAAGTGTGTATTGGAGAGGGGCAGCCGAGTGGATGTATTAGAATGTGTCTAGGTTCATCCTGTCATCCATAAGGTAATAAAATCCTTTATTTCAAATAAAGGATGATTGACATTGCACTTTCCAAAAGTGAATTTGTTAGTCAATAATTTCCTTTTTTAAGATTTTCCACCAACTTAGTTATGGTCTTTGCATTGGCCGATTTATTAAATAAAATACAAGGCTCAATAATTTTAATTAAATCTAATTTAACTAAAGCCAATTTAATTAAGTCCATCATATATTTAATACGGATTAAATATATGAGTCCAATAAGCTTTTATTAATTACTAAGTCTAACTTATTAAATAATAAGGGCAAGCCCAATAAATTAATCTTATTAATTTATTCTTGGGCTCCTCCATCCAATGGACCCCTCTCATTAATAAGTAATTCAATTACTTATGGAATTAATTTCTAATTAATTCGTCGTTCCTTCTTAGTGATTTGTGTGTGACTCTTTAGGTTCACCTTTCAACTAAACTTGTGCTGGTGTTAAACACTATTATTAAATAAATCAAATTTAATTAGTAATTCTCGATCAACCCTTGATCAAGAAAGCCCATCACTATGGGTGGCGGTCTAGCAACAGTCCATGACACTAGAGACTAGGCGAATATCCATATGAACTTTTAGACTCTCGAGTCCATACGGGTACGGTCCTTCTGTCTACCGTCTGCCGGCCTTAGTCTAGGGCATGGAATTGGGTGTCGGTTCCCATCCTGGACTAGGCGTCTATGCTTAATACATGAGATCGTGTTACGTCAAATTGCTCAACATAGGAATCTCTTTTTCCTATTTGATCAATTAATGGCCACAACTTTATAGAGCGTAAACGTATCTCCAAGTGCATAGGAGATACCTCTGTCACGTTTTGACAGGGGACAATATTCTCACTACATTGCTTTGACTGTACTGGACAAGGCTTATGATGACCATGTTTGGGATGATCACCTCTCGAACAAATCTAAGATACAGTCATCGCATGCACGTGACTGCGTAATTCCTCATGTCTGAGGACTACTCCTGTACTATCGAAGCCGGGGATCTAAGTCATACCGACCAAGCCTCCGAGCTTCCATATAACCATTCCCGCGAGTCAGTTTAGTCGATTCGACACCTAGCCAATCAACCTATTAAGGTTGCATAGACGTCCCACGTCTGTCGTCGATGAAATACGGCATTGATCAATTGAATGCAACTCTTAGTGCAAGTCTTCATAGAACACTCAATGCCGGTCCTCAACTTGGAACATTTCAGATCCAACCTTAAACAGTTAGTTTCATGACCACCATCCAATGCGCAGTCCAACTATTTTACGGTTGTTAAAGTGGTCTGTGGGCTTTGTTGTGATGTTTGAAAGAAATGCAAGCAAATGTGCAATGAGCACAATAAATGAAATGCTAATAGAGAATACTCATTTTAATCACTGAATAATATTATATAAAATTAAGTTACCGGCATAATAGATTACAAGTATGCCAATCTAATTGGCTTTCAGGTCACATATTCTAACACTTACAACTTTATTCATCCGACCATCCTACCTGGATAGCAGCTCTTGCTGCGAATATTTAAGCTGGAATTTATATATATGGAAGCTTGGTTCGACCTGCCGAACTTTCAGAGGAGTTTAAGAAATAGAATCGTATTCATTCCATGTTGACAACTTGGATCCTAAATTCTATTTCAAAGGATATAGTTGAGGCATTCATGTATGTGAGTTCAACAAGGGATTTGTGGATGGAATTAGAAGCTTGATATGGAGAGAGCAATGGTCCATCAATCTATCAATTACAATGTGAGATCAGATTCATCTTGCAAGGAAATATGTCAGTGACAAATTACTATACCAAATTAAAGAAATTGTGGGATAAGTTGGCCTGCTTCGCACCAACTCCTAGATGCGCATGTGTTGGACTCTACTGCTTGTGATGGAAATAAACCTAATAAACTTTCATTAGTTCATTTTAGTTGTAACTCCAGCCTATCTTAGCAATATCATGTAATAATGACGTTTGGTATAACGGACAAGGCCATTTGTCCAAGAACTGAATGAAGCATATTCTTCTACTACCCTGGTCTCTGATTCTTAAAATGTCATCTATAATATCTGTCCCTTAGATAAACTTCATAGATTACCATTTCATTCCAGCAACATTCGCTCCAACTCCATCTTCGATCTTATCCATGTCGATATTTGGGGACCTTATAGGCAACACACAATCTCTGGGTGTCAATTTATTCTCACTATTGTTGATGATTTTAGTAGAGCAACTTGGACATTTCTAATGAGATACGAGACTCTATATCCTATAAAAATTTTGCATCTTGTTCAGACACAATTTGACAAGAGAATAAAGTGGGTGAGATCAGATAATGGCTGGAATTTCTCAACGAGCAATGTCAAAATTCTTTCATATCACCGGGATCATTCATCAAAAGAGTTTCGTGTATACACCACAACAAAATGGAGTAGTGAACCGTAAGCATAGGCATCTTTTAGAGGTATTATGTTTCAGATTTTACTTCCTAGGAAATTTTTAGGTGATGCCATTCTTTCAACTACTTATCTCATAAATAATTTCTACTCTCCTCTTCTTAATTGTAAAACACCATTTCACATTCAATACAATAAGCTAACCTCGTATGAACACCTTAAAACATTTAGTTGTCTTTATTTTTTTGTCAATAAATCCAAATTTAATAGGCTTGCCTCTAAATGTATCTTCCTGGGTTACCCCCTGGTCAAAAAGTAATATAAAGTTTATGATCTCAAATCTTACCACACATTTATGTCTCGCGATGTTAAATTCCATGAGTATGTGTTTCCTTTTGCTCATGTTAATCCTACTCCTGCTCATTGTCCATTGTCAAATATTCGACTTGCCGCAAATGCTGTTGACCCCATACCTCCGACAAATTTATCCCCACCTAAACCATCTCTCGTACCTTCTTCCCATTCTAATTCTACTACTGTCCCTTACACACAACCTAGACGGTCACAGAGGGACCCATATAGATGATTGTGCCTCTACACCAACTCTCAGAAACTTTACCTCTACATCCTTGAAATTTATGGCATCGATATCTGTTTTGCAGGAACCATGGACTTCTAAGCAGGATTCTATTAGTACCCATAAGTGAATGCTATGAACCAAAAGCTTATAGCCTTTGAGAACAATGACATGGACGTTGCTCCTTTGCCTAAAGGGAAGAAGACAATTGGAGGTAAGTGGGTTTTAAAGTTAAATGGAACTATGATTATTCTGTTGATCGATACATAGCCTGACTAGTGGCCAAGGGCTATACCCAATCACCCAGATTGATTACACTGAGAGCTTCTCACCAATTGCTAAAGTTGTTACGGTGCGCTTCGCTTGGCTGTTCCTATAGACTTTCGATGTCCCGTGCACCAGATTGATATAAATAACGACTTTCTTCACGGTCATTTGCAAGAAGAAATTTATATGACCGCTCCTAAAGGTTATATTGTTGATCCAGACCATGTTTGCCGCCTAAAACGCTCATTGTATGGTTTGGAAGTAGGATTTCGATAAGTGGATCGAGAATTCTCCAACCAAATTGTCTGTTTGGTTTTCATCCTTGTACCCCTGAATATTGTCTTTTCATCAAACGTATCGACTGATGATTGCATTGGTCTTTTGGTCTATGTCGATAACTTTCTCGTTATGGTCCCTATAGAAGAATTGATCTCTCAAGTTAAGGTCTATCTTGACGATATTTTTACTATCAAGGATTGGAATTTGCTTGGGCTCCAACTTGTGGGATCTGCTCACGGCACCTCCATTACGCTGTCCAAGTATATCTTGGATATTATTACTGATTGTTGGCTTCAGCAGGCACTTTCCACCGCTACTCCTTTGCCGCAAGGCATGAAATTACATTTTCATACTAATGCTTACTTGAATGGTCCTAAACCTTATCCCCGTTTAGTGAGGTGTTTGCTCTATTTTAGCTTCACGCGCCTTGATATTTAACATGGCATTCAACAACTTAGCCAATTCCTCCAAAATTCATGTGAGGCTCACTGGCATGCGGTGTTGCATTTGGTTTGCTATTTCAAAGGGTCTCCTACTAAAGACCTTCTCTTTCCTTCCTATCCTGTAACCTACTGTGTTGCGGATTGGTGTTCTTGTGTGTATTCGCACCGTTCTTTGACTAGGTTTTGCATTTTTCTTGGAGATGCCCTTGTATCCTGGAAAATGAAGAAGTAGTGTACAGTTTCTCGATTCTCTGCTGAGTCCAAATATCATAGCATGGGGCCTACTATTTGCGAATTCAAGTGGATCTCTTATATCCTTTGTGATTTTGGGATTGATGTCCTACGCCCATTCTTTTGCATTGCGATAATCCGACCGCCTTACATATCACGGCCAACAAGGTGTCTGATGAATGAACCAAGCACTTGGACATTGACGGTCACATTGTCCGTGATTGTTACAAAGAAGGGCTTCCATATTGCAAACAACTTGCTTACATGTTTAACAAAATTCTTTTGGTAGCTACCTTCGATTCTTTGTTGTGCAAGTAGGGTTTGATCTCCGGTGATCGACGTTCAACTTCTGGGGAGGATGTTGGAAATGATGGTGATGGCCATGAAAGTGCAACTACAGTATAGCATCTCCAGGATCCAGGCTAAAGAAAGAGGAAGACGCGCTATCCATACAACATGTTTTTTATATCTGAAAATGCATTTCTCATGCATATATAGTTTTTATGTCCAGCTATTAATTTTGACAGGTGTTCAAGTTGTTTGGGGTTAGTTAGGTTGTTAGTTAGTTATACATTTTTCCCACTGCTTTTGGACCTAAACTTACAGACAAGCTCCATTGAGCTCACTTCTAAGTAGTGATGGCAACGGGGCAAGTCTGGTGCGGGTTTGTCCTTGCCCGGACCCGGACCTTCCGCTCTTTGTAAACCCCAAACCCATACCCTGCCTCGCCTGAAAAAATCCAGACCCTGCCCCATCCCCTTAAAAGCCCAACCCCGCCAAACCCGTCTTGCCAACCCACCCCATTTCGCATGATTTTAATTTTTAATTTATTTAATTAAATAATATCAATTTTAATTTAATAATTTAAAACTACACACTCCTCACACTGAATTCACATTGACGTCGCGGCCGATGAGGATGAAGACGATATGGTGGGGGGATAGACGGCGGCGAGTTGAGGAATGTTGTTGACGAACATGGAGGGCAGGCGAACAGCAACAATGTTGCAGCAACTGATGAAAGATTGGACAGGGAAGACGCACCGGCGATTAGTCAGTCCCCTATGGAGTTTCAGTTTGCAGATTTTATTGTTTTGGCCAGTAGAGTAATCGACAAAGGGAATGACGAATTTGTTCGTGCACTGAATGATCTCCACTAGCGTTGGACGGCGAAATATGGAGCTGTGGTTTCGCCGTTTGGTGCGCTTAATGGCTGAACAGGCAGCGTAGCATCCTCCTTGTCGTCGCTGCATATCTCTGAAAATAGGGCTACTGCAGATTTGAATCTGACGGTCTCTCTGGTGCTGCTAGCGGCGCGAGATGAAATTGCCATGGTTGCGTAGGCAATTACTCCTAGCCCAGATCGAATACAGAACATTGGAGAACCGGAGATGATGATGATGATCCCTGCTGCGAATACAACAGCCACTGCACAGATGGCGCTGGCGATTAGACGGGCTGGAACTGCTAAAACCGCCACTGCAGCAGTTTTGGCCGTTAAAGTAACGCTGCAGAAACTACCTACTGCCAATGCTGTTTTTGTTAATGCTCCGGCAGTGTACGTGACTGCAGCTGCCACGTCACAATTACCGACATCTTCGCCCATCGGAATCTTCGTCGGTAATGTGCCACTGCAACGTTGTTCGAACATCATGAATTATTACGATAAAATTACCAATATTTTCGATAATAGACTCGGAAAATATTGACTCATGTTCCACCTATGATGAAAAATGATGAAATTATTGTACGACCCACAATGGATATGGTTCGAGATGGTTCACATTGCTGGAATGCGAGAGCAGTGGGTTATTTTTTGGACAAAAGACCGTATTTTCAACACATAAAGGACTACGTCAAATCTATTTGGCCATTGTTAACAGATGTCACGGCCATGGAAAATGAATTTTTCTTCTTTCGATTCAAAACTATAGTGGCAATAGAAGATGTTATAGAGGGCGGACCATGGTTGTTACAAGGACAACTAATTGTATTGCAGAAATGGGAGTCGGGCATGGTCCTACGTAAGCTGAATCATACCCAAGTCCGAGTTTGGAATAAACTTCAACACTTGCCAGTTTAATTGTGGACTAATGATGGCTTGAGTACGGTTGCAAGTGGCATTGGACGACCTCTTTATCTGGATGCGATCACACGCGCATGTATAAGACTAGATTTTGCTCGTGTATGTGTCATGCTTGACATCAATGCCAAACTCCTGAAGCATTTGGTTATTATGTCGCCAACAGAGGAAGGTGGAGAAATTGCATGTAAGGTTGATGTAGAATACGAGTGGCTGCCCCCTAAATGCACCACTTGCATGAGCCTCGGACATGCCATGAAGGATTGCGCTTCCATGAAAGTACCAAAACAACCGATCAATGTTTATGTGCAGAAGGCACGAGTGCAGCCGCCCATAGCTGAATTGGGTAAGGCTGTGGAGGTAGACAAAAATAACTCATGTGGTGGTATTAATCAGCAGCAAGGAGTCCACGAAGGAAGGAACAAGGGTAAGGAGTTAGTCATCTTTAATACTTTTGATTCACTTAACTCCCTTGATGATGCAGATGATACCATTCGGGGTCCTAACATAAGCAGCCCTGCCACGGGTGATTCATGTTGAACGCTGCTATATGGAACGTGCGTGGCATGCACAAAAGGGACCATCAACTGGCACTAAAAGACGTAGCAACTGAGTTCAGGTTACAATTTATTGGCCTTCTTGAAACGTGTGTACAAAATAATAATATTGATCGTATATAATCTTTCTTACTGCCTCAATGGAAATGGTTTGTTGATCCTGTGTCTGTTAGGAATCGGATATGGATTGCATTGGACGATACTATTCTTGATGTTAATGTGATAGAGTTGGGTGATCAATTTGTACACTGTCGTGTAACTGTTAGAGCACTCCATACGAATGTGATTATTACTATTGTGTATGGTGCCAATGAAATTGCTGAGCGGCGTGAGTTGTGGCGATCACTGGGGGTGCTTGCGGGTCAGTGTGTGGATGACCCGTGGATAGTGGGAGAAGATTTTAATGTTATTCGTGACCTCAATGTGGTGTGTGGTAATTTTGGTGATATCAGATTAGCGATGGATGAATTTAATGCATGCGTACAGGATACGGGATTGCTGCAAATGCCCATGGAGGGTGAATGGTACACATGGCATAACCGGATTTCGAATTCGCCAAGTTTGTGGAAGCGTTTGGATGGGATGCTCATAAATAACATAGGGCTTGAGCATTTCCGTAACTCATACTATTCAAACCTCACCCCACGCACCTCGAATCATTCACCACTAGTGCTATATGGGGATCGAACAACAACAACTGGGAGGTATGTTCAAATCTGATAATTACTTTACTCTTTCACCAGATTTTATTCCCAATGTGCAGAATGTCTGGCAACACAACATTACTGGAGTGCCTATGTACGCGATTACGCGGAAACTAAAAGCTTTAGAGCCAGTATTCCGACAGCAATGGCGCAATAAAGGAGATCTTTTGGAGAACGTACGCCTGGCTAAAGGATTCCTTGAGGAAGTATAGATCTTGGTTAGCTCTGATAGACAGAATAAACTCTTCCTACTCTTGGAACACCTTTGTCATTTGGTATACGCCAAGGCGGAAAAAATGGAAAAAATCATGTTACAGCAGCAAGCTAAGATGGAATGGATGAAGGATGGGGATCAATGCTCACGAGTCTTCTTTTGCAAGATAGCTCAGCGACGTGCCACTCGGAGAATCTTGCAAATAAATGATGAACATGGGACCACCTACTTAGAGCCAGGAGCGGATATTCATGAGTTTGTCTCCTTCTATCAAGCTCTGTTAGGTGGAGAAAGACAGAGGCAGGTGATAGATATCCGATATTTGAGGCCATGGGCTAGACATGTCCCCAATGAGGAGGAAGGGCTTCAGCTCCTTACACCCGTCATTGCAGTTGATGTCAAAAAGCTGCCTGGCCAATCGTGAGTCCAGAGGTTATGAAGGCAATCTTGGAGATTTTTACCACGCGAAAACATTGAAGCAAATCAACACCACACTTCTGGCACTTATCCCTAAGGTACATACCCCTACGATGGTTATAGATTTTCGCCCTATTTCGTGTTGTAATGTTTTATATAAGATTATTACCAAACTTATTGTGCAAAAGCTGAGTATGGTGTTGGATAAGTTGATAAGCCCTTGTTAGGCTGCCTTTATTCCTGGTCGTAGTATTGGAGACAATATATAGTTAACTATTTACAGGCTACAATCAGGCGCACCTACCTCCTAGATGTGCACTGAAAGTGGATATCCGAAATGCTTATGACGGGGTAGAATGGGATTTTCTACTTGCAGTGTTACACCTGTTTGGATTCCTAACTACGTCCATTAGGTGGATAGAGGAGTGTGTCACGACACCCTCGTTTTTCGTTTGGCTGAATGGGAAACCTCAGGGTTTCTTTCGGGATCGAGAGGGTTACGGCAGGGGGACCCTTTATCACGAGATCTGTTTGTTCTCGTAATGGAGGTTCTGCATTTGATTCTTCTACAGATGATTGATTAGGATATGCATTTTTCCTTTCATTGGAAATGTGAGCCTTCTCGATTATTTTTGCTTGGATTTGCAAATGAACTGTTGCTACTCTGCAAAGCTGATATGTATTCTATAGGAGTCTTTAAGCAAGGGTTGGACCTATTCGCCTCATGGTCAGATAAGAGCCATCTTATCATCTCTCGATCTGCACAAGGGATACGGGAGCAGCTGTTACTGATGCTCGGCTTCCAGGAAGGGTACCTTCCGAAGAGGTACTTGGGAGTTTCTCTACTTTCCTCTAGAATATCGTTAACAAACTGCTAGCCTTTATTATTGAAAATTGATCAACGTATTAAAGGTTGGGAATGAATGAGATTATCATATGCTGGGAGGGTACAGATTATTAATTTGTTCGTATGGCGTTAAGTATATATTGGGCTTCTGCGTTCATCTACCTAAAGGTGTTATAAGGGAGATTGAGAAGCGTCTGAGAGCTTTTGTGTGGAAGGGCACAACGACCAGTGCATATGCCAAAGTAGCATGGAGGGATGTCTGTAGATCGGCTTCGAAGGGGGGTCAGGGCCTAAGGGACATCGCTACTTTAAATCGTGCGTTGATGAGCAAGAAGCTGTGTGATGTTATTCAGTGTGATAGAACATCAATCTGGGTAGAATGGTTATATAACAGGCGGCTACGTGATAACTCTATATGGACGGTCCCTGACAATGGGGATTCGTTGGGCTTGGGATAGCGGACAAGCTCGGTGGTGTTATTATGGAGGGCAATGACATTGGCCTCTCATTACGGACATTGGGTGCTTGGAGATTTTGCATGCATTGCTAATAATTCATGGCGAGACAGATCACATTATTTGGCGATTCGAGATAGGACGACCCACAGTCGTATCTCCTTATAGGCTATTAGACCCACCGGGACCCAAGGTAGGTTGGTCTTCACTAGTCTCAGGTTTCCTGAAGATCCCCAGGCATAATTTCATCCTATGGCTTGCGATTTTAGGGAAACTATCCACAGCTGATGAACCATGGCTATCATACCTAGGCGCCTGTATATTATATAATGGGGGCGCAATAGAGACACATACTCATCTATTCTTTCAATGTCGTTATGCCAGAAGATGCCTAACAGCGATTCGGCTGCTTGTTCGATTTAAATGGCCTAATAGAGAGTGGCCATGAGATGTTGAGTGGGCTCGAAGGAAATGGAGAGGAAAATATATCATTAACTTGGATTATCGTGCACTCCTTGTTGCTTGCATTTCCCACATTTGGAGGGAACGAAATTTAAGACGCTTTGAGCATACGGAGCGATCACCGAGCATCATAGCCACCATCATTGTGGAAGATATTAGACAGAGGATTATCAGTGTTAATTTATCTCGTTCTGTTAGTTCATGTGCGTTATATAGATTATGGCATATCCCTTGGCCTGTCGAGGGAGAAACCACCATTTGAGCACTGTTGTACTGTACGATCTTGTTTTATTAATAAAACTTACATTTACCAAAAAACTAAAATAGATAAATTCCTACATAAATCTAAAAGATTATATATTTGGTCTAAACCTTTTACAAGAACACGTGTTTTGATATTTTTTTCCAATTAGGTGGAATAATTAAGGTTTAAGTTATTTCTATTAATAATAGTTTAACAAATATATAAAGCATTAAGTTCTTTCCCACTCACATATTTAGATTTTCTAAATATATAAAGCATTAGTATATTCACATTAAACTAACGACTACATAGAGTGTATTTATCCTTAGTTTTTGCTTCATTAAAGGAAATTATACCATTTTGATTTTGTACGAATCTGCTTTCCTCGTTGTTCCTTCTCCGGATCTATGTTCACGCAAAGATCAACTTAGACCTCCTCTTCCTTCATCGACATCACACGTCGGAAGCATAATTTTCAACACCACTGTTAGATGACTTGAGATCTAGCAGTAGAAACTATTTTTATTGAACAAAATGGATTCGATTCTCACTCTCAAATTGGTGAATCGAATTTAATTAACTTTTTCTTGAAACTTGTTCAAGAAGAACTTGATGGAGAAGGGAAGAGAGAGTAGTGGATGGATTGTGAGAGATGTACAGTAGAGAGAAAAAGCTAATTTTTCAAAACACTGAGATGAGATATGTTGGGAAAAATAATACACTTGGTGTGTTATACGTCATCATGGCCGAGTGGGGTCTGTAGAGGAGAAGTCTTAACTCCTCTTTTGACCTAGTCACTCTCAAAATCAGCTAGGACTTTATTTAGGTGGATCGAGTTTGGTTTAATTCAACAACTAAATCAATTCAAGCCCAGCAAAGGTCCATCTGATTTTTAAATTGACCTAATTAATTTTAAGGCCCAATAGGAGTCGAATAAATTTATTTAATTCAATTAAATAAACTAAAGTTCGAGTCTAATATTTAATTAATATAATTAACTACTTGAATTAAGCTCAACTAAATTAATCAAACAAATTAAATTGTGCTAAGCCCCAACTTTTTTTGAGGGAAAAAGCGGTTGGAATATATATTGCTAGCAAAAACAAAGTTAGTACTAGGCAACAAGACAAGCAATAAAAGCAAAAAAAGGAAGTCAATAATACTAAAGCCCTAGTTAACAATCCAAGCTGCTAAGCCCAAATTTAATTAATTCAATTAATTAAATTCTGACAACACTTCTCAAACCATATAATAACCAAATTAAAGACACAGTCATCTTTTATCAAGCCCAAGATACAACCATTACATGCATGTGATTGTTATGGTTCTTCGAGTCTAAGTACCAAATCCAATACTATCGAGGCCGTGGGATGCAAGTCATATGTACCGACCAAGCCTCAAAGGATGACACCTTGTGAGCAAGTTCGGTTGAATTGATAACCGTTGTCAACTATCCACTGAACTTGCATAAACGTTCTACATTTGTCGTCGATGAAATGCAACACAAACCTAATGGATGCATCACTTAGTACAAGTCTTGATAGAGTCCTTGATGTCTGTAACAAGATCCTCAACTTGAAACATTTTAAACCCAATTCTCAAAAGTTGGTTCATAGCTGTCAATCAATGCGCAACCCAACTACATGGATTGTAAGATTGACTTGTGGATTCTGTTGCAATTTTAAAGCAATAAAGCATAATAATATGAACAATAAACACATTTCAAATGAATTCTTACTATATTAATTTAATCCAATATTAAATTCAAAAAAAAAATTACTAAATAAATTACGAAAACACCAATCTAATTAATTATCCAGTTACCAATTCTAACAAAAACTACATCAAGAAATTTATTTTCATACAAATCAAGATAAATAAATTCCTAAAAAGCAACAGATTCAATATTGAAAGTCGAAAATGGACGTGATACACTATTACAATGATACACTTTACAATAAGCTTTATTGTAATTTTAGTCATATAATTATAGATATTTGGCATATTTGTAAGGTTTATAATTTGCGATTTGATTCATTAATTTTGTAAATTTTATGATTTGAGGATACATTTTGCCAAAAACTTGAAAATTAGTTGAAAACAACATGAATAAGTCACGAATATATCTTCAAATTTACATCAACATACAAATTGCACGTGCTAATTTTCGTCAAATTTAGAAATTTTGAGCAAAAAATGTGTTATAAAATCACAACACTTTTACGGAGGTAATACATCAAATTATAAGTTTCATTTTTTTAAGGTCCAAAACGCCAATTACCTCGAATTATAGGGCAAAAATTTTCAATAGAGCCTTTATAATATGTAATTCAAAATGATGCCATTAGTCAAACTTATTATCTGAAGGTAATACGATTTTAATCTAGAATTATTCCTTTTAAAGAAGTTTATGTGTCATTTCAGACATAAAAAGTAGAAAATTACAGGATCAAAATTATATTTAAACTTTGAAAACAGTATTTACACAATAGAGAAGTCACAAAATAAAAAAACTAATGAATCATGAACTTCTTTAGTGAAGTTAATCATTAGAGGCTTCCCGTGAAGAACGTGGTCTTGAACACCCTGCCTCGCCAGCTTCGTGCCCTCGATTTCTTTAAAGTGAACAAAGGCGTAGTGATACAAGGGGAGTGAGTTAACACTGATCACTTCTCCATGAGCGGCAAACAGAGATTTTAACTCAAAATCTGTCACTTCTAGTGACAAATTGCCGATCATAACTTGTTGGATGGATGAATCTCCTGCTACAAATCTTTGACGGTCGAATCGTGGTTTTGAGTAGCTTTGGCTGCTGATTTTTCATGTGATACCATTAAATGGGTCAAGTACACAGAACAAGAATAATAATAGACCGACGGAGGCTCCCATGTGAATAAAGAGATTTGTGTGCAAGGGGGATGTGGTGGAGTGAGGTTTTGTAAGTGTATGAGTGGGGTTGTTACTGCAATATTTTGTTGGATTTGTCTGAATTTAATGAAATTTACTGGCTCTTGGTTGTATAGTGCACTATTTGAAAATATGATAACTTTTTATCCTGAATTAAATTAAAATTCTAAATTGGTTCTATTACTTAATAGTATTTATTAGACTTGTCCTCTATAAACACTAAGAAAGATTAGTATGGCATTACATTATAGGGTTTAATGCAATTTCCATCCTACGATATTGTACCTGAGTAAATTACCCCTCTATGATAAAAAATTAAATTACCTCCCTATATTTTTTAAAAATAAAGCAATTTATATCTGTATCTAAAGAGGTAAATTATTTCATTTAAAAAATATAAGGAGGTACTTTGCTTTTTCTTTTTACCAAAAATAATTTATTCATTTGCTATAATAATTACGGGAGGTTGCTTTCATTTTTTTCTCAATATTATAAACTTTCTTGTATTTTTAATCTTAAATTGTTGATTTTTGAAGCAATTTTATCTTGAAATTTCTTTAGACACTAAAGTTAATGCTATCATTTTTGCATACTTAGTGTTCAATTTTTTTCTTATTATTATATTTTATAAAATCAAACTTTAAAATTATAAAATTATTTATTAATTGCATGCTATTGATATGATAAAGTTTATATCCATACTTTATGATTGTTTATGATAATTTTATTACTCTTTTTACTATTATTATTACTCTTCCTGTTATATATTGCAAGAGCCGATCAATTCTATGCGAGTTACTGCTTAAAATCTTTCATTGTTTTATTAATTTTATTTAACTTGCCGTTGAAAAATCCTCCTAAAATCTCTTATTATAGCTAAAATCATGTCAAGTTTTGAATTCCTGATTAAGTTCTAAACTTTCGGTCAACGATGTCTTAGCCTATCACTCATAGGTGAGCTAGGTTTCATGAATAAGTGTAAGATGATGGGTTCGAATCCCACCAAACAAGTGAGTATTTGACTCACTTTATGAGTTTATTATAATTTATTTTCTTATTCTTTGTTATATTAATATATGAATCGAATATCGATATATTGTTAAACTAATCAATTTATTAAAATATTGATGTTATTATGTGATTACCATATATATATATATAATAGGTTCCTCCGAAAAATTTTCAAACATATGAATTAATTTCCCATCAATTTCTGTGTTGTTTGACAATTTTTAAATTTCACTAATTGACGGATGGGTTCTTGCTTATAAAGATATTGGTGTAATTTTAGTTGTTAGGCATTTGGGTCCATTAAGAATTAGAATTTGCAACTTGGCCCATTAGTTTTGCATATTTCATGATTTGAGGACACATTTTGCCAAAAAGTTAAAAATTAGCTGGAAAAATACATGTGCAAGTCATGAATACATTATCAAATTTATGCTAGCACATGACTTGCACGTGCTAATTTTTGACAAATTTAAAAATTTCTAGTAAAAAACGTGTTAGCAAATCATAAAATTTACTAAGATAAGCTTAACTTTTTGAAAGTCCAAAACACCAAACACCTTTAATTATAGGACCAAAAATTTAATAGACTTTATAATATTCAATTGAAAATGAAGCCATTAATCAAAATTATTATCTAAAGTTAACATGATTTCAATCTAGAATTACTTGATAATTAAACATTCAACTTGCTCCACAAATATTTATAAACATTCTGTGTGTGTTTTTAGATATTAGTGTTTAATAATCTCATTTGATATGCAATATTTCATTCAAAGAAGTTTATTTTCAGACAGGGAAAGTAGAAAAAAAAATAGAGAAATCAAAAAATTAAAAATTAAAAAATTACCAACCGGTTTAGCGAAGTTAATCATTAGAGTCTTTTCGTGAACAATGTGGCCTTGCCGACCCTGCCACTCCAACTTCGCGCACTCGATTTCTTTAAAGCGCACAAAGACGTACTGACGCAAGGGGAATGAGTTAATGCCCATCACTTCTCCATGAGTTGCAGACAGAGATTTTAACTCAGAATCTGTCACTTTTGGTGACAAATTACCGATCCACAAGTTGTTGGATGAATGAATCTCCAGCTGCAAATCTTTGACAGTCACATCGTGGTTCTGTGTAGCTTGCGCCGCGGATTTTACATGTGGTACCATTAAACGGGTCAAGTACAGAAACAAGATAAATGATGGGTTGTCAGAGATTCCGATATGAATGAAAGTTGAATAGAAACAGATTTGTGTGCGATGGGGCTGTGGTATTTGTAGTATGTATGTGTTGTGGTTATTGTAGTATTTTGTTGAATTTGTCTTAATTTAATGGCATTAGGTGGCTCCTAGTTATACTATGTATTATTTGAAAATATTATAACTTTCACCCTGAAATTAAATTAAATTTCTAAATTGGTCCTACTACTTAATGATATTTAGTAGACTTGTTCTCTGTAAACACTAAGAAAGATTAGTCTAGCTCTATATTATAGGGTTTCATGCAATTTACCTCATGTGATATGGTAGTTGTTCAAATTATCCCGTAAGAGAAAAAAAATCAAATTACCTTCCTATGTATTTTTTAAATAGAGCAATTTTTACATTCCTTTCTGAAAAGGTAAATTACTTCATTTAAAAAAATATAATGAAGTATTTTGCTATTTTTTTATAAAGAATAATTTGTTCATTTGCAATATTACTTACAGCAGGTTGCGTGCATTTGTGTGTAATTAATCTTTATTTATTGATTTGTCAAGCAATTTTGTCTTGGGATTTCTTTAGACACTAAAGTTAATCCTTTCATTTTTGCATTACTTAGTGTTCATTTTTTATTCTTTTCATTGTATTTTATACTTTGAAATTTTAAAATTATTTATTAATTACATGCTATTGATATGATAAAGGTTATGTCCTCATTTTATGATTGTATATATTATGATAATTTTATTACACTTTCTACTATCATTATTACTGCTTAAAATCCTTCATTGTTTAATTGATTTTATGCAAGTTGCCACTTAAAATTCCTCATAAAATCTCTTATTATAGCATAAATCATGTCAAATTTCCAATTCCTAACTAACTTCTAAACTTAGCCTATCACTTATAGATGATCTAGGTTTCATGAACAAGCCTAAGATGATGGTTCAAATTCCATTATATTTGACTTCCTTTATGTGGGTTTATTATATTCTATTTCATTATTCTTTGTATCCATATATGAATTGAATATCGATATAATTTCAAACTAATGCATTGCGATCAATTTTGTAAGATATTATTATTACCATGTAAGTACCATTTCAATATATATATATAAAACAAAAGGTTCACCCAAAAATTTTCAAGATATGAATTAATTTCCAGTCAATATTTGCATTATTTGACAATTTTTAAATTTCACTAATTGATGTAATTTCTATATATATATATATATAGGAGGAAATTTAATGCTAATAATTGTACAAAAAATTTAGATTATTTTCTTATAAAGAGATTTTGTGTACACACCGGCCGAAGGATGGTGATGGCACGAGTGTGGATGGTTGTATTGGTGCGTTGGATACTTTAATTTGGATTTATTTGAATTTAATTTAGTGTGGTGCCCTCCAACTATACTATGAATTATTTAAAAATATGGTGACTTTCGTCCTAAATTAGAACTTGCGATTTGGTCCATTAATTTTACAAATTGCATGATTCTATGACATATTTTACCAGATATTTAAAGATTAGTTGGAAAATCACATGTGCAAGTCATGTATATTCTTAAATTTAAGCCAACACAACGTGCTAATTTTGGACAAATATAAAAATTTATGTCAAAATTTGTTAGAAAATCAAAAAATTTACGAAGATGATAGATTAAATTGTAAGTTTCACTTTTGAAGGTCTAAAACACCAAACACCTCTAATTATAGGACAAAAAGTTAACAATAGAGCCTTTATAATATTCAAATCAAAATGATGCCACTAATTAATCTTATTTCTAAAGGTAACACGATCTTAATCTAGAATTACTTGATAACTAAACATTCAGCTTTCGGT
Source organism: Sesamum indicum (assembly GCF_026168435.1). Classification (NCBI taxonomy): domain Eukaryota; kingdom Viridiplantae; phylum Streptophyta; class Magnoliopsida; order Lamiales; family Pedaliaceae; genus Sesamum; species Sesamum indicum. Next base: position 4,290,996 of record NC_142660.1, on the reverse strand, counting down.
CCACAAATATTTGTAAACATTCCCTTTGTGTTTTTAGATATTAGTGCTTAATAATTTTCACTTGATATGCAACATTTATTTTAAATAAATTAATTTGTCGTTTCAGACATGGAAGTTGAAAAAAAAATTAGAAAATAAAAAAATAAGAAAACTAATAAATTACTAATCGATTTAGCGAAGTTAATCATTAAAGGCTTCCCATGAAGAACGTGGCCTTGCAGACCCTGCCTCGCCAACTTCGTGTCCTCAATTTCTTTAAAGTACACAAAGGCGCAGAGATGGAAGGGGAATGATCTAATGCAGATCACTTCTCCCTAAGCAACAAACAGAAATTTAAACTCACAATCTGTCACTTTTGGTGACAAAATGCCGGTCCACAAGTTGTTGGATGGATGAATCACCCTCTGAGAATCTTTGACTGTGCATCATGGTTCTGTGTAGCTCTAGCCGTTGATTTTATACGTGATGCCATTAAATGAGTCATGTACAGAGAACAAGATAAATGATAGGTCGTCGGAGGTTTTGATGTGACTGAAAAGCGAAATAAAAAGAGATTAGTGTGCAACGCGGAGGTGGTGGAGTGAGGTTTTGTAAATATTTAAAAATATCATAACTTTCACTGTGAATTAAATTAAAATTCTAAAATTGGTCCTATATGTTACTTATTAAAAACATTGTTGTGTTTCTAATCTAAATTTGTTGATTTTACAAGAAAATTTGTCTTGGAATTTCTTTTGATACCAAAGTTAATTCTTTCATTTTTGCATTATTTAGTATTCAATTTTTTTCTTATCACTATATTTTATAAAAACAAACCATGCTAATGACATGATAAAGTTTTTGTCCTCACTTTATGATTGTGTTATGATAATTTTATTACTCTTTCTATTATTATTAGTACTATTTTTGGTTATATATTGCAGAAGTCGATCATTTTTATACATCATATCATATCCTCAAATTTACGCCCCTAAAAAATCCTCTTAAAATCTCTTATTATAGTCAACATCATATCAAATGTCGAATTCCTGACTAACGTCCTAACTTTTGGTCGACGATATCCTCAAATTCAAATCAGCACATGACTTGCATGTGCCAATTTCTAACAAATTCAAAATTTTTTATCAAAATGTGTTAGTAAATATAAAATTCACTAAGACAATATATCAAATTGTAAGTTTCGCTTTTTGAAGGTTCAATAACGACAAATATCAATAAAGCCTTTATAATGTTCAAATCAAAATGATGCCATTAATCAACCTTATTATCTAAACGTAACAACACGATCTTATTATCAAATTTTTTATAACTATACATTCAAATTAGTCCACAAATATTTTTAAACATTTTGTGTATGTTTTCTGATATTAGTGCATAATAATCTCATTTGATATGGGACATTCTTTTTAAAAAAGTCTATGAGCCATTCAAACATGGAAAGTAGCAAAATTGTTGGACAAAAAATAGCCTTCAAAAGCTGTATGAACACTAATCAAAGAATAAAAAAAAGTAGAGAAATCGGAAAATAAAATAATCAAGAAATTACCTACTTAACTTAGTGAAGTTAACCATTAGAGGCTTCTTGTGAAGAATGTGGCCTTGCAGACCTTGGCTCGCCAACTTCATGCCCTCGATTTCTTTAAAGTGGACAAAGTCATAGTGATGAAAGGGGAATGAGTTAATGCTGATCTCTTCTTTATGAGCAGCAAATAAAGATTTTAACTCAAGATCTGTTTCTTTTGTGACAAATTGCCGATCCACAAGTTGTTGGATGGATGAATCTCCCGCTGCAAATCTTTGACAGCCGCATCATGGTATTATCTGTCTTCCACCGCTGATTTTATAGGTGGTGCCATTAAACAGGTCAAGTACAGAGAACAAGATAAATGATGGGTCATCGGAGGTTTTGATGTGAATGAATAGTTGAATAGAAATAGATTTATGTGCAATGGGGATGTGGTGGTGTGAGGTTTTGAAGTGTATGGGGGTTGGTTACTGCAGTCTTTTGTTAGATTTGTTTGAATTTAATGGCATTTGGTGGCTCTTTGTTGTACTCTGTTATTCATCCAAAATTAAATTAAAATTCTAAATTGGACCTATATATTATTTACAATAAGAATTTTTGTGTTTCTAATTTTAATATGTTGATTTTTCAAGCAATTTTAACTCTAAAGTTAATGCTTTCATTTTTGCATTGCTTAGTCTTTATTTTTTTTTCTTATCATTATATTTTATAACATCAAGCTTTGAAATCTTAAAAATGATTTATTAATTCCATGTTATTGATATGATAAAGTGTATGTCTTCACTTTTATGAATGTATTATGATAATTTTATTACTCTTTCTATTATCATTGTTACTCTTTTTTGTTATATAGTACAGGAGTCGCCCAAATTTTTACAATTTACTGCTTAAATATTCTTCATTGTTTTATTGATTTGATGCAACTTGTCCATGAAAAATCCTCCTAAAGTCTCATATTATAGCCAACATCATGTCAAATTTCGAATTCATGACTAACTTGTAAACATTCAGTCAACCAATATCCTCAAATTTACACCCGTGCTAATTTCGGTCAAATTTGGAAATTTCTTTCAAAATGTGTTAGCTATCGCAAATTTACTAAAATAACAGATCAAATTATAACTTTCACTTTTTGAAGGTCCAAAATGCAAATATCTCTTATTATAGGATAAAAAAATTCAATAGAGCCTTCATAATATTCAAATCAAAATGATGCAATTAATCAACCTTGTTATCTAAAGGTAACAAGATCTTAATCCTGAATTGCTTGATAACTAAATATTCGGCTTGGTCCACAAATATTTATAAATATTTTGTGTGTGTTTTTCATTATTGATGCTTAAAAAGCTCATTTGATGTGCGACATTCCTTTTAAAGAAGTTTATATGTCATTTCAGACATGGAATGCAGGGAAATTACAGAACACATAATATATTGAAGCCTTCCAAAACAGTATTTACACTAACAAAAAATAATAGAGAAATCATGAAATAAAAAAATTAATAATCACCAACCTGTTTACGAAGTTAATAATTAGAGGCTTCTTGTGAAGAATGTAGCCTTGCAGCCCTGCCTCACCATCTTTGCACCCTTGATTTCTTTAAAGTGGACAAAGGCTTAATGATGAGAGGGGAATAAGTTAATGCCGATCACTTCTCCATGAGAGGCAAATGGAGATTTTAACTTAGAATCTATCACTTTTACTGACAAATTGCCGATCTATAAGTTGTTGGATGGATGAATCCCCAGCTGCAAATCTTTCACGGCTGCATTGTGGTTCTATGTACCTTTCACCGCTAATTTTACAGGTGGTGCCATTAAACGGGTCAGGTACAGAGAACAAGATAAATGAAGGGTAGTAGGAGGTTCCCATGTGAATGAAAAGCTGAATAGGAAGAGATTTGTGGTGCAATTGAGAGATGGTGGAGTAAAGGTTTGTAATTAAGTGCATGGGCGGGTGGTTACTATAGTATTTTGTTGGATTGTTTTAAATTTAATGGAATTTGGTGGCTCCTGGTTGTACTCTGTATTATTTGAAATGTTAAAATTATTTATTAATTTCATATTATTAATATGATAAAGGTTATGTCCTCACTTTATGATTGTATTATGATAATTGTATTACTCTTTCTATTAACATTATTACTCTTTTGTGTTATATATAGCAGGAGTTGACCAATTTTATACAATTTACTGCTTAATCATATTTTAACAGATTCAAGTTTTTCAATCAAAGTTAGCATTTCAACAGGTGCATCATATTTTAGAAAATATTGCACGTACTACAAAAAATAGAACATCGAACTACATCATTCTTCATTAATCATTCGTATTACCCTGTTAGTTTCAAAAAATTGAAAATAGAATCTATAGAAAAACAACGGCTCCTAGTTCTTTGAGTATGTCGAACCACCAAATATCTATCTTAGATTGGATTGAACAACTAAATTTGTACGATCCATAAATTTAGCAGCATTCAACTAATTACTGTGAAATCATAGCTTCTATTTCGACTAACAATCCAAAACAAAACACTCTATCAAGTCATTTACGTTCTCATTGTAATCAAAAGGAGAAAAAAGAAAGAAGTAATAGCTTGGCATGTGTAGTTGTATCCTGTTTCGTTGGAAATAATGGTGATGGCCATGAAATTGCAGCGGCAGTCCAGCATCTTTGGAATCCAGGCTCAAGAAAAAGGAAGACACGTTATCCATACAACACTCTTTTATAAGTGAAAATGCACTTTCTTATGCATATGTATTTTTTCTGTGTCCAGCTGTTAATTGTTAAGTTTGACAGGTGTCCAAGTTTGTTAGGGTTCACGGTGCATGGTGGGCTGGATCAGTTCAAGACTGACATGAACCAGCCTAAGAAAGTCCACCCTAGGACCGGCCCGCTACTATTCGTGGCTGGTCTTAGGGCAGTCTAGGAGCTCTAAGTGTGCCCCAATTGTGTCTATTTTTCAACCCAAGTTCAATTGATGGATCGGCCCGATTGAGGCCCGAACCAAGCCCAAACCAATCCCGCATTAGGTACGCATGTGTTTGTTTTATTTTTTTATGATATTGAAGTGTACTTGTATGGAATTACTTAAATTTATAATTATCTTTATGAAATAAATAAATAATAAATTAAATCACATAAAAATTTATATATAGAAAAATAAGAGTTAAGAATATATAATCTTTTTAAAAAAAAGGCCCAACAAACCCGGTCCAAGGCCAGGTTGTTTCGAGCCACTGGGTTGGGCTGGTCCCAAGTATTGATTCCTGGGACTGACCAAGGACCAGCATGGTCCAAAGCAGGTATAGGCCAAACCAACCCCCTTTCTAATTGGTTCAATTCGGTCTTGGGTTAGGTGAGCCAAGCCTGGCCTATTGTGCATCTTGAGTTGGGGTTAATTAGGTTCTTAGTTGATTATTCCTTTTTCCTCACTATTTCTGGACCTATTTTTAAAGTCGAGCTTCCTTGAGCTCACTACTGAGAATAATTGACTACAATCAATACACAAAAAATTTTGATCATAACATTCCGTGGCGTCAACAAATTTTTCACTGCAATTACAATTTTCAACATGGTATCAGAGCCTTCTTTTGAAGGTCTCTGCATACTTCTCTCATCAATGTACAAACCATGTTCGATTATATTCCTCAATGGCGCCCAGAGGTTTAGAGGCAATGGAAGGGAATGTTGTGGAGACTCAGACTGCTCCGGTGAATCAAAGTGCAATTGTAAACCAAACAACGGTAGATGTGACTCTTACTGAAAACACGGAAAAATGCGAGTGGATCAGCCCAAGAATGTGCAAGCGGAAGTGGTAATAAGGAAATTCGTAAATAAAAATGAAACATAATAAAACCATAATTCTAAGGGGTGTACCCTTGGAGTTTCCGAGGATTGATATAGTTTATCACAATGCCAATAAAGTTAAATAGGGCGAATGGTAAAAGAAAAAAAAAAATAAGAGGTACATAAATCATAAATCAAAAGGTATCTCTTTGATTTGATTTACTTCAAATCTCCTTCATTTGGTTTGTTCACGCAAGGCTTCAACGTAGAGGCACTCTAAAGTTACGTCTATACCGCACCAGACTTGGGATCCCTCAACTCAATTTGCTAGAAAAGAAATTGAAAAAACAACAACATGTGTGTATTGGAGAGGGGCGGCCGAGTGGATGTATTAGAATGTGTCTAGGTTCATCCTATCATCCACAAGGTAATAAAATCCTTTATTTCGAACAAAGGATGATTAACATGACACTTTTTAAAAATGAATTTGTTAGTCAATAATTTTCTTTTTTAAGATTTTCCACCAACCTAGTTATGGGCTTCGCATTTGCCGATTTTATTAAATAAAATACAAGGCCCAATAATTTTAATTAAATCCAATTTAATTAAAGCCAACTTAATTAATTTCATCATATATTTAATTCAATTAAATATATGAGTCCAATAAGCTTTTATTAATTAATAAGTCTAACTTATTAAATAATAAGGGCAAGCCCAATATAAATTAATAATCTTATTAATTTATTCTTGGGATCCTCCATCCAATGGACCCCTCTCATTAATAAATAATTCAATTACTTATGGAATTAATTTCTAATTAATTCGTCGTTCCTTCTCAGTGATTTGTGTGTGGCTGTTCAGGTTCACCTTTCAACTAGACTTTGGGCTGGTGTTAAACACTATTATTAGTTAAATCTAATTAAGTTAGTAATTCTCGTCAACCTTTGATCAAGAAATTCCATCACCATGGGTGACCGTCTAGCAACGGTCTATGGCACTAGAGACTAGGCGAATATCCATATGAACTTTTAGACTCTCGAGTCCATACGGGTAGGGTCCTTCTTTCTACCGTCTGCCGGTCTTAGTCTTAGGGCATGGAATTGGGTGTCGGTTCCCATCCTGGACTAGGCATCTATGCTTAATATTTGAGATCGCGTTATGCCAAATTGCTTAATATAGAAACCATGTATTTCCTATTCGATCAATTAATGGCCACAATTTTATAGAGCGTAAACGCATCTCTAAGTGCATAGGAGATACCTCTTTCACGTTTTGACAGGGAATGAATCCTCTTCTTCAAACTCACCGTTCTCGCTACATGCTTTGACTGTACTGGACAAAGCTTATGATGACCATGTTTCGGACGATCACCTCTCACACAAATCCAAGATACAGGCATCGCAAGCACGTAACTGCGTAATTCCTCAAGTCTGACGACTACTCCTATACTATCAAAGCCGGGGATTTGAGTCCTACCGACCAAGCCTACAAGCTTATATATGACCATCCCCGTGAGTCAGTTCAATCGATTCGACACCTAGCGAATCGACCCATTAAGATTGCATAGATGTCCCACGTATGTCGCCAATGAAACACGACATTCATCAAATGAATGCGACTCTTAGTGCAAGTCTTCATAGAACAGTTGATGCCCATTCTAGAGGTCCTCAACTTGGAACATTTTAGACCCAACTCTGGATAGTTAGTTTCATGACCGCCATCCAATGCGCAGTCCAACTGTTTTACGATTGTTAAAGTGGTCTATGGGCTTTGTCGTGATGTTTGAAAGAAATGCAAACAAATGTGTAATGAGCACAACAAATGAAATGCTAATAGTGAATACTCATTTTATTCATTGAATAATATTATATAAAATTGAGTCAGCGGCAGAATAGATTACAAGTATGTCAATCTAATTGGCTTTCAGGTCACATTTTCTAACACTTACAGCTTTATTTATCCGAGCATCCTACCTGGATAGCAGCTCATGCTGCAAAAATGAAAATGGAATTTATATAAATGGAAGCTTAGTCCGACCTGCCGAAGTTTCAGAGGAGTTTAAGAAATGGAATCGTATTCATTCCATGTTGACAACTTGGATCCTAAATTCTATTTCAAAGGATATAGTTGAGCCATTAATGTATGTGAGTTCAACAAGGGATTTGTGGATGGAATTAGAAGCTCGATATGGAGAGAGCAATGGTCCATCAATCTATCAATTACAACGTGAGATCAGATTCTCGTGCAAGGAAATAAGTCAACGACAAATTACTATACCAAATGAAAGAAATTGTGGGATAAGTTGGCCTGCTTGGCACCAACTCCTAGATGCGCATGTGTTGGATTCTACCGCTTGTGATGGAAATAAACCTAATAAACTTTCATTAGTTCATTTTAGTTGTAACTCCAGCCTATCTTAGGCAATATCATGTAATAATGACGTTTGGTATAACGGACAATGCCATTTGTCCAAGAACTCAATGACGCATATTTCTTCTACTACCCTGGTCTCTGCTTCTTAAAATGTCATCTATAATATCTGTCCCTTAGCTAAACTTCATAGATTACCATTTCATTCCAGCAACATTCGCTCCAACTTCATCTTTGATCTTATCCATGTCGATATTTGGGGACCTTATAGCAACACACATTCTCTGGGTGTCAATTTATTCTCACTATTGTTAATTATTTTAGTAGAGAAACTTGTACATTTCTAATAAGACACGAGACTCTATATCTTACAAAAATTTTGCATCTTGTTCTGACACAATTTGACAAGAGACTAAAGTGTGTGAGATCAGATAATGGCTGGAATTTCTCAACGAGCAATGTCAAAATTCTTTCATATCCCCGGGATCATTCATCAAAAGAGTTTGAAGTACACACCACAACAAAATGGAGTAGTGGACCGTAAGCATAGGCATCTTCTAGAGGTATTATGTCTCAGGTTTTACTTCCTAGGAAATTTGTGGGTGATGCCATTCTTTCAACTACTTATCTCATAAACAAGTTCTACTCTCGTCTTCTTAATTGTAAAACACCATTTCACATTCAGTACAATAAGCTAACCTCGTATGAAGACCTTAAAACATTTAGTTGTTTTTATTTTATTGTCAATAAATCCAAATTTGATAGGCTTGCCTCTAAATGTATCTTCCTGGGTTACCCTGGTTAGAAAGCATATAAGTCTATGATCTCGAATCTTACCACACATTTGTGTCTCGCGATGTTAAATTCCATGAATATGTGTTTCCTTTTGCTCATGTTAATCCTACTCCTGCACACTGTCCATTGTCAAAGATTCCACTTGCCGCAAATGCTGTTGACCCCATACCTCCGATAAATTTATCCCTACCTAAACCATCTCTCCTACCTTCTTCCCATTCTGATTCCACTACTATCCCTTACACACAACCTAGAAGGTCATAGAGGGACCATCAACAACTATCTTCACTTAATGACTTTGTATGTCATATAGATGATCGTGCCTCTGCACCAACTCTCAGAAACTTTACCCCTACATCCTTGAAATTTATGGCATCATTATCTATTTTGCAGGAACCATGGACTCATAATCCAGCTTCTATTAGTACCCTATGGGTGAATGCTATGAACCAAAAGCTTCTAGCCTTTAAGAACAATGACATGGACGTCGGTCCTTTGCCTAAAGGGAAGAAGGCGATTAGTGGCCTAAAGGGAAGAAGACGATTAGTGGCCAAGACGATATTGGGTTTTAAAGTTAAATGGAAATATGATTATTCTGTTGATCGTACAAAGCCCGACTAGTGGCCAAGGGCTACACCCAGATTGATTACACTAAGAGCTTCTGACCAATTGCTAAAGTTGTTACGGTGCACTTCGCTTGGCCGTTGTTATAGACTTTCGATGGCTCGTGCACCAGATTGATATAAATAACGACTTTCTTCACGGTCATTTGCAAGAAGAAATTTATATGACCGCTCTTAAAGGTTATGTTGTTGATCCAGGCCATGTTTGCCGCCTAAAACGCTCATTATATGGTTTGGAAGTACGACTCGGGTAAATGGAATCGAGACTTCTCCAACCAACTGCTCTGTTTGGTTTTCATCCTTCTACCCACGACTATTGTCTTTTAATCAAACGTGTCGACTAATGATTGCATTGATCTTTTGGTCTATGTCGATAACTTTCTCGTTATGGTCCCTACAGAAGAATTGATCTCTCAGGTTAAGGTCTATCTTGATGATATTTTTACTATCAAGGATTTAGGAATTTCCTTGGGCTTCAAATTGTGGGATCTGCTCACAGCACCTCCATTACGCTGTCTAAGTATATCTTGGATATTATTACTGATTGTGGGCTTCAGCAGGCACTTTCAGCCGCTACTCCTTTGCCGCAGGGCATGAAATTACATTTTCATACTGATGCTTACTTGAATGGTCCTAAACCTTAACCCCGTTTAGTGAGGCATTTGCTCTATTTAAGGCTTCACGCACCCTGATATTTCACATGGCGTTCAACAACTTAGCCAATTCCTCCAAAATTCATGTGAGGATCACTGGCATGCGGTGCTGCATGTGGTTTGCTATTTGAAAGGGTCTCCTACTAAAGACCTTCTCTTTCCTTCCTATCTTGTAACCTACTGTATTGGGGATTGGCGTTCTTGTGTGGATTTGAACCGTTCACTGACTAGGTTTTGTATTTTTCTTGGAGATGCCCTTGTTTCCTGGAAAATGAAGAAGTAGTGTACAGTTTCTCGATCCTCTGCTGAGGCCGAATATCATAACATGGAGCCTACTATTTGCGAATTCAAGTGGATCTCTTATATCCTTTGTGATTTTGGGACTGTTGTCTTATGCTCATTCCTTTGCATTGCGATAATCCGACCGCCTTACATATCACGGCCAACAAGGTGTCTAATGAACGAACCAAGCACTTGGACATTGACGGTCACATTGTCCGTGATTGTTACAAAGAAGGGCTTCCTTGCTCTTTTTTTTCGAAGTTGCAAACAACTTGCTTACATGTTTACCAAAATTCTTTTGGGAGCTACCTTCGATTCTTTGTTGTGCAAGTAGGGCTTGATCCCCGGTGATCGAAATAATGGTGATGGCCATGAAAGTGCAACTATAGTATAGCATCTCCAGGATCCAGGCTGAAGAAAGAGGAAGACGCGTTATCCATACAACATGTTTTTTAAATTTGAAAAATACATTTCTCATGCATATATAGTTTTTATGTCCAGCTGTTAATTTTGACAGGTGTTCAAGTTGGTTGGGGTTAGTTAGGTTGTTAGTTAGTTATTCATTTTTCCCATTGCTTTTGGACCTAAACTTACAGACAAGCTCTTTGAGTTCACTTCTGAGTAGTTTTGGCAACGGGCGAGTCTGGTGCGGGTTTGCCCTTGCCCGGACCCGGACCTTCCCCTCTTCGTAAACCCCGAACCCGTACCCTGCCTCGCCTGGAAAAACCTCGACCCCACCCGATCCCCTTAAAAGCCCAACCCCGCCAAACTTGTCCCGCAAGCCCACCCCATTTCGCATGATTTTAATTTTTTATTTATTTAATTAAATAATATCAATTTCAATTTAGTAATTTAACATAGATTTTTTTTGTCTAAAATGAATTATATAATACAACAAATATATTCGATTAATATTTTATTTTTTCAATAAGTAATATTAATTTATATTTAACCAAAACATTTATCTAATTTTTTAATTTCACCGATAAGTAATCTCCAATTTCAATTAACATCGTTTTAACTAAAATTAATTATATAATACAAATAGTACATTCAACTAATTTTTTCTATAATAATACTAAATATTATTGTAAAGTTAGGTAACCTAACATAATGTTTTTACCTAAAATAAATTATATAATACAAATACTACATCCAACTATTTTATTTTTGATATTTTGCATATAGAGTTGGATATATGCAAAATTATTTAAAAATTTACCTATAACATCATAATTTTCTATTAATAATGTATTAGATATGAATAAATAAATAATAAAAAGTTTTAAAAAATAGACCGGGGTGGGTTCAAAACGGATCCGATACAAAACCCTTAACCAAAGCACTCATGGATCTACTATTGGACGTTGGTTCAGAATACTTTTTATTAATAAAAAATATTCTTAATCTTATTTGATAAATATTTTTATTAGTAAGATTTTTAAATTTTTTATATACTAAAATTATATTAGTATAATGTTAATTTGCATATTTTCTTAATAAAAAATAAAGAGAAGGGTTATTCAGTAAACTTACAAAAAATATTCTTTTCTTCTCAATCTGTTTTTCTAGTACCAAACAAGTAGATGTATGTGAAATTTACTCCACTTCCAATTATACCAAATAACTTGAAGAAAAACTATTATTTTTTTCTTTCCCTTCCCCCTTTTTACTTTCATTTTTCTCTCATTTGAACCAAACAAACCCTTAGTTAACAATAAATCATGTGAAAAAACCTGCAAAAGTCTTAAATGTTGGGCATATGCCTCTAACATGTTGTTTTGAAGTCAGAGCCGACTAATCATGGGTTTTTTTATTGATTTCTCTCGGAAAAACATGATTTACCGCTTGAATTTCTTGAAATCCTGCTATCGTAAAAAGACACACCATCAAGGTACTATAAAAAATGAAAAAATTGAGATGAGCATTGATAGGGTTAAATAGATGAGTTATAAAGCATGAGATCAACCATAAAAATCATAAATTACAAAAAAACTAGATAAGTTAAAAGCAGAATGGAGTGCATGCGAACTACACACACTACTACATCTAAAACTACACACTCTTCACATGGAATTCAGGTTGACGCCACGGCCGACGAGGATGAAGATGATATGGTGGCGGGGATAGACGGCGGCGAGTTGGGGAATGTTGTTGACGAACATGGAGGGCAGGCAAACAGCAACAATGCAGCAGCGACTGATGACAAATTGGACGGGAAAGATGCGCCGGCGATTAATCAGTCCGCCATGGAGTTTCAGTTTGCAGATTTTATTGTTTTGGCCAATAGAGTAATCGACAAAGGGGATACGAATCTGTTCGTGCACTGAATGATATCCACTGGCGTTGGACAGTGAAATATGGAGAAAGCGACAGGAATTCGTAGGAGTTGTTGTTTCGCCGTTTGGTGCGCTTAACGGCTGAACAGGCGGCGGAGCATCCTCTTTGCTTGGCATCGTCGTTGCAGATCTCTGAGAATAGGGCTACTGCAGATTTGAATCTGAGGGTCGTTGTGGTGCTGGTAGCGCCACAAGATGAAACTGCCATGGTTGGCAGCTAATTACTCCTAGCCCAACAACAACTGGGAGGTACGTTCAGATCTGATAATTACCTTACTCTTTCACCAGATTTTATCCCAGTGTGCAGAATGTCTGGCAACACAACATTATTGGAGTGCCTATGTACTCGATTACGCGGAAACTAAACGCTTTAGAGCTAGTATTCCAACAGCAACGGCGCAATAAAGGAGATCTTTTGGAGAATGTACGCGTGGCTAAAGGATTCCTTGAGGAAGCATAGATCTTGGTTAGCTCTGATAGACAAAATGACCTCTTTCTACTCCTAGAACACCTTTGTCGTTTGGTATACGCCAAGGAGGCAAAAAATGGAATAAATAATGTTACAGCAACGAGCTAAGATGCAATGGATGAAGGATGGGGATCAATGCTCATGAGTCTTCTTTTGCAAGATAGCTCAGCGACGTGCCACTTAGAGAATCTTGCAAATAAATGATGAACATGGGACCACCTACTCAGAGCCAGGAGCGGTTATTCATGAGTTTGTCTCGTTCTACTAGGCTCTGTTAGGCGGAGAAAGACGGAGGCAGGTGATAGATATCCGATATCTGAGGCCATGGGCTAGACATGTCCTTAATGAGGAGGAAGGACTTCAGCTCCTTACACCCGTCACTGCAGTTGACGTCAAACAGACAATGTTTGACATTGTTGAAGATAAAGCACATAGACCTGATGGGTTCTCATAGGTTTTTAATTAAGCTGCCTGGCCAATCGTGGGTCTGGAGATTATGAAGGCAATCTTGGAGTTCTTTACCACGGGAAAACTGCTGAAGCAAATCAACACCAAACTTCTGGCACTTATCCCTAAGGTACATGCCCCTATGATGGTCACAGATTTTCGACCTATTTCGTGTTGTAATATTTTATATAAGATTATTGCGAAACTTATTGTACAAAAGTTGAGTATGTGTTGGATAAGTTGATAAGCCCTTTTTCAGGCTGCCTTTATTCCTGGTCGTAGTATTGCAGATAATATACTATTAGCACAAGAACTATTTACAGGCTACAATCAAGCACGCCTACCTCCTAGATGTGCACTGAAAGTGGATATCCAAAAAGTTTAAGACACGGTAGAATGGAATTATCTACTTGCAGTGTTACACCTGTTTGTATTCCCGACTATGTTCATTAGGTGGATAGAGGAGTGCATCACGACACCCTCGTTTTCCATCGGGTTGAATGGGAAACCTCAGGGTTTCTTTACGGGATCGAGAGGGTTACGGCATGGGGACCCTTTAACGCCATATCTGTTCGTTCTCGTAATGGAGGTTCTGCATTTTATTCTTCTGCAGATGATTGATCAAGACATGCATTTTTCTTTAATTAGAAATGTGAGCCTTCTCGATTATTTTAGCTTGGATTTGCAGATGATCTGTTGTTGCTCCGCAAAGCTAATATGCACTCTATAGGGGTCTTTAAGCAGGGGTTGGACCTATTCGACTGCTGGTCAGATCTCCGGCTTAATGTGCATAAGAGCCATCTTATAATTTCTCGATCTGCACAAGGGATACGGGAGCAGCTATTAGTGATGCTTGACTTCCAGGAAGGGCACCTTCCAAAGAGGTACTTGGGACTTCCTCTACTTTCCTCTAAATTATCGTTAACAAACTGCTAGCCTTTATTATTGAAAATTGATCAATGCATTAGAGGTTGGGAAGGAATGAGATTATCATATGATGGGAGGGTATAGATTATTAAATTTGTACTTATGGCGTTAAGTATATATTAGGCTTCTACGTTCATCCTACCTAAAGGTGTTATAAGTGAGATTGAGAAGCGTCTGAGAGCTTTTGTGTGGAAGGGCACAACGACCAGTGGATATGCCAAAGTAGCATGGAGGGATGTCTGTAGGCCGGCGTCGGAGCGGGGTCAGGGCCTAAGGGACATCGCTACTTTAAACCGTGCGTTAATGAGCAAGAAGCTGTGTGATGTTATTCGATGTGATAGAACATCAATTTGGGTAGAATGGTTATTTAACGGGTGGCTACGTGATAAATCTGTATGGACGGTCACTAACAGTGGGGGTTCTTTGGGCTGGAGGAAACTCCTTCGACTACGCCCCTTGCTTCGATCGATGGTGAACTATCAAATTGGTGATGGGAATTCATTTTATCTGTGGCATGATCCATTGCATCACCTTGGTCCTCTTATTGAGAGATTCCCACGGGGTCCACGCCTGCTTGGGCGTAGGACAGCAGACAAGCTCAGTAGTGTTATTATGGAGCATTATGGAGGGGCAATGGCATTGGCCTCTCATTATGGACGTTAAGTGTTTGGAGATTTTGCATGCATTGCCAATAATTCATGGCGAGAAAGATCGCATTATTTGGCGATTCGAGACGGGAGGACCCACAGTTGCATCTCTTTACAGGCTATTGGACCCACCGTGACCCAAGGCAGGTTGGTCTTCACTATTCTCGGGTTTTCTGAATATCCCCAGGCATAATTTCATCCTATGACTTGCGATTTTTTGGAAAAACTATCCACAGCTGATAAACCATGGCTATCATACTTAGACGCCTATATATCATGTGATTGGGCGCAATAGAGACATATACTCATCTATTCTTTCGATGTTGTTATACCAGAAGATGCCTGACAGCGATTCGACAGCTTGTTCAATTTGAATGGCCTAATAGAGAATGGCCACGGGATGTTGAGTGGGCTGCAAGGAAATGGAGAGGAAAACATATCATTAACTTGACTTATCGTGTACTCCTTGCTGCTTGCATTTACCTCATTTGGAGGGAACGGAATTCAGATGCTTTGAGCATACGGAGCGACTACCGAGCATCATAACCACCATTATTCTGGAAGATAGTAGATAGAGGATTATCAGTGTTAATTTATCTCGTTCTGTTAGTTCATGTGAGTTATATAGATTATGGCGTATCCCTTGGCCTATCGAGGGAGAAACCACCAATTGAGCATTGTTTTACTGTACGATCTTGTTTTATTAATGAAACTTACATTTATCAAAAAAAATAATAGATAAATCCGACATAGATCTAAAAGATTATATATTTGGTCTAAACCTTTTACAAGAACACGTGTTTTGGCTACATTAAAGGAAAAGTAACGAAAGCAGTGAAAGCGGAAATTAAACTGAATTTAAAATCCAATTAATAGAGCGTACTTCTTGATTTTTTGAGCGTTTGATACTTAAAAAGACAAATAATAAATAAAAAATGCATAAATGATTTTTGTGGCTTAAGGTAGAAAGAAACAACTATTAAAAATGCAAACCATGAAATTATACCATTTAGATTTTGTCCGAATCTGCTTTGCTCGTTGTTCCTTCTCCGGATCTGCATTCACGCAAAGATCAACTTAGACCTCCTCTTCCTTCATCCATATCACACGTCGGAAGCATAATTTTCAATACCACTGTTAGATGACTTAAGATCTGGCAGTAGAAATGATTTTTATTGAACAAAATGGATTCGATTCTCACTCTCAAATTATTGAATCAGATTTAATTAGCTTTTTCTTGAAACTTGTTCAAGAAGAACTTGATGGAGAAGGGAAGAGAGAGTAGTGGATGGATTGTGAGAGATGTAGAGTAGAAAGAAAAAGCTAATTTTTCAAAACACTGAGATGAGAGATGTTGGGAAAAGTAATACACTTGGTATACGTCATCACGGCCGAGTGGGGTCTGTAGAGGAGTCGTCTCAACTCCTCTTTTGACCTAGTCACTCTCAAAATCGGCTAGGACTTTATTTAGGCGGATCGAGTTTGGTTTAATTCAACAACTAAATCAATTCCAGCCTAGCAAAGGTCCATCTGATTTTTATAATTGACCTAATTAATTTTAAGACCCAATAGGAGTCGAATAAATTTATTTATTATAATTAAATAGATTAATGTTCGAGTCCAATATTTAATTAATATAATTAATATAATTAATCAAACAAATTAAATTGTGCTATGCCCCAACTTTTTTTGAGGGAAAAAGCGGTTGGAATATATATTGCTAGCAAAAATAAAGTTAGTACTAGGCAACAAGACAAGCAATAAAACTAGAAAAAGGAAGTCAATAATACTAAAGCCCTAGTTAACAATCCAAGCTGCTAAGCCCAAATTTAATTAATGCAATTAATTAAATTCTGACTACACTTCTCAAGACATATAATAACCAAATTAAAGACACAGTCATCTTTTATCAAGCCCAAGATACAAACCATTACAAGCCCAATACAAACCATCTTTTTTTTTAAATAGAGCAATGTTTACATTCCAGTTTGAAAAGATAAATTACTTCATTTTAAAAAATATAGGGAAGTATTTTGCTATTTTTTTTATAAAGAATAATTTGTTCATTTGCAATTCTATTTACAGTAGGTTGCGTGCATTTTAGTTTTCATTATTATATACACTCGTGTGTTATTAATCTTAATTTATTGATTTGTCAAGTAATTTTGTCTTGAGATTTCTTTAGACACTAAAGTTAAT
This sequence comes from Sesamum indicum, assembly GCF_026168435.1. Lineage (NCBI taxonomy): Eukaryota > Viridiplantae > Streptophyta > Magnoliopsida > Lamiales > Pedaliaceae > Sesamum > Sesamum indicum. The sequence goes on along the minus strand of NC_142660.1, from coordinate 4,273,931 downwards.
ACTTTCATTTTTGCGTTACCTTGTGTTCATTTTTTTTTTCTTTTCATTGTATTTTATAAAATCAAACTTTGAAATTTTAAAATTATTTATTAATTCTGTGCTGTTGATATGATAAAGTTTATGTCCTCATTTTATGATTGTATTATGATACTTTTATTACACTTTCTAGTATCAATATAACTCTTATATATTGCAAGACTCAACCAATTTTATGCAATTTACTGCTTAAAATCCTTTATTGTTTGATTGATTTCATGCAATTTGTCCCAGAAAAATCCTCCTAAAATCTCATTATAGCCAAAATCATGTCAAAATTTCAATTTTTGACTAACTTTTAAACTTAATCTATCACTTATACGCTTCATGAACAAGTGTAGGGTGATGGTTTCAGATCCCATCAGATATGTGAGTAATTGACTCACTTTATATGAGTTTATTATAATCTATTTCAATATTATTCTTTATTATATTCATATATGAATTGAATATCGATATATTGTCTAACTGATGCATTGGCGATCAATTTAGTAAGATATTGATATTATCATATAATTATCATTTCAATATACATACATACATATATATATAAAAACAGTAGATTCACCCAGAAATTTACAAGATAGAATTAATTTCCCTTCAATATTAGCATTGTTTGATAATTTTTAAATTTCACTAATTGATGGATTAAAAATGCTAAATGTATAAATAAAGGATGAAATTTAATGCTAATAATTGTACCAAAAATATAGATTTTTTCTTATAAAGAGATTTTGTGTATGCACCGCCCCGAGGATGGTGATGGCACGAGTGTGGATGGTTGTATGGGTGCATTGGATACTGTAATTTGGATTTGTTTGAATTTAATTGAGTATGGTGCCCTCCGACAATACTATGGATTATATAAAAACAGATTTTGTACGTGCTAATTTTGGACAAATTTAGAAATTTGTATCAAAATTAATGAAGATAATAGATCAAATAGTATGTTTCATTTTATGAAGGTCTAAAGCACCAAACACCTCTAATTATACGACCAAAAATTTCAATAGAGCCTCTATAATATTCAAATCAAAATGATGCCACCAATCGACCTTATTATCCAAACGTAACACGATCTTCATCTAGAATTACTTGATAACTAAACATTCAGCTTGGTCCATAAATACTTGTAAACATTCTCTGCGTATTTTAAGATATTAGTGCTTAATAATTTTTATTTGATATGAAATATTTATTTTAAAAAAATATATGTGTCATTTAGACATGGAAAGTAGAGAAAAAGTAGGAAAACAATAAAATAAGAAAATCAATAAATTACTAAACGGTTTAGCGAAGTTAATCATTAAAGGCTTCCCATGAAGAACGTGGCCTTGCAGACCTTGCCTCGCCAACTTCGTGCCCTCAATTTCTTTAAAGTACACAAAGGCGTAGAGTCCAAAGGGGAATGAGTTAATGCTGATTACTTCTCCCTGAGCGAAAAACAGAGATTTAAACTCACAATCTGTCACTTTTGGTGACAAAATGCCGGTCCACAAGTTATTGGATGGATGGATCATCCTCTGAGAATCTTTTATGGTGCATCATGGTTCTTTGTAGCTCCAGCTGTTGATTTTATACGTGATGCCATTAAATGGGTCATGTACAGAGAACAAGATAAATGATAGGTCGTCGGAGATTCCGATGTGACTGAAAAGCGAAATAGAAAGAGATTAGTGTGCAATGGGGGGGGGGGTGGACTGGGGTTTTGTAAATATTTAAAAATATCATAACTTTCATTGTGAATTAAATTAAAATTCTAAATTGGTCCTATATGTTATTTATTAAAAACATTCTTGTGTTTCTAATCTAAATTTGTTGATTTTTCAAGCAAATTTGTCTTGGAATTTCTTTGATACCAAAGTTAATTATTTCATTTTTGCATTATTTAGTATTAATTTTTTTCTTATCACTATATTTTATAAAAACGGTTTAGCGAAGTTAATCATTAAAGGCTTCCCATGAAGAACGTGGCCTTGCAGACCTTGCCTCGCCAACTTCGTGCCCTCAAATTCTTTAAAGTACACAAAGGCGTAGAGACCAAAGGGGAATGAGTTAATGCTGATTACTTCTCCCTGAGCGAAAAACAGAGATTTAAACTCACAATCTGTCACTTTTGGTGACAAAATGCCGGTCCACAAGTTATTGGATGGATGGATCATCCTCTGAGAATCTTTTATGGTGCATCATGGTTCTTTGTAGCTCCAGCTGTTGATTTTATACGTGATGCCATTAAATGGGTCATGTACAGAGAACAAGATAAATGATAGGTCGTCGGAGATTCCGATGTGACTGAAAAGCAAAATAGAAAGAGATTAGTGTGCAATGGGGGGGGGGGGTGGACTGGGGTTTTGTAAATATTTAAAAATATCATAACTTTCATTGTGAATTAAATTAAAATTCTAAATTGGTCCTATATGTTATTTATTAAAAACATTCTTGTGTTTCTAATCTAAATTTGTTGATTTTTCAAGCAAATTTGTCTTGGAATTTCTTTGATACCAAAGTTAATTATTTCATTTTTGCATTATTTAGTATTTAATTTTTTTCTTATCACTATATTTTATAAAAACAAACCATGTCAATGACATATTAGTACTCTTTTTGGTTATATATTGCAGAAATCTATCATTTTTATACAAAAATTTACTGCTTAAAATTCTTCATTGTTTTATTGATTTTATATGCAACTTGCCCCCAAAACATCCTCCCAAAATCTCTTACTATATTCAACATCATATCAAATTTCGAATTCCTGATTAACATCCTAATTTTCGGTTGATGATATCCTCAAATTCACGCCAGCACATGGCTTGCACGTGCCAATTTCTAACAAATTCAAAAAAAATTATCAAAATGTGTTAGTAAATATAAAAATTCACTAAGACAATATATCAAATTGTAAGTTTCGCTTTTTGAAGGTTCAATAACGACAAATACCTCTTATTATAGGACAAAATTGTCGATCCACAAGTTGTTGGATGGATGAATCTCCCGCTGCAAATCTTTGACAGCCACATCGTGGTATTGTGTGTCTTCCACCTCTGATTTTACAGGTGGTGCCATTAAACAGGTTAAGTACAGAGAACAAGACAAATGATGGGTCTCGGAGGTTTTGATGTGAATGAATAGTTGAATAGAAATAGATTTTTTTGCAATGGGTATGTGTTGGTGTGAGGTTCTGTAAGTGTACGGGGGTTGGTTACTGCAGTCTTTTGTTAGATTTATCTGAATTTAATGGCATTTGATAGCTCCTGGTTGTACTCTATTATTCACCCAAAATTAAATTAAAATTCTAAATTGGACCTATATATTATTTATCATAAACATTCTTGTGTTTCTAATTTTAATTTGTTGATTTTTCAAGCAATTTTATCTTGAAATTTCTTGACTCTAAAGTTAATGCTTTCATTTTTGCATTGCTTAGTCTTTAATTTTTTTTCTTATCATTATATTTTATAACATCGAGCTTTGAAATCTTAAAATGATTTATTAATTCCATGTTATTGATATTATAAAGTTTATGTTTTCACTTTTATGATTGTATTATGATAATTTTATTACTCTTTCTATTATGATTGTTACTCTTTTTTTTTATATATTGCAGGAGTCGACCAAATTTTTACAATTTACTGCTTAAAAACTCTTCATTGTTTTATCGATTTGATGCAATTTGTCCATGAAAAATCCTCCTAAAATCTCATATTATAGCCAATATCATGTCAAATTTCGAATTCATGACTAACTTCTAAACATTTAGTCAACGACATCCTCAATTTTACGCCCGTGCTAATTTCGATCAAATTTGGAAATTTCTTTCAAAATGTCTTTGCAATAGCAAATTTACTAAAATAATAGATAAAATTATAACTTTCACTTTTTGAAGGTCCAAAACGCAAAATACCTCTTATTATAGGACAAAAAAATTCAATAGAGTCTTTATAATATTCAAATCAAAATGATGCAATTAATCAACCTTATTACCATAAGATCTTAATCCTGAATTGCTTGATAACTAAATATTCGGCTTGGTCCACAAATATTTATAAATATTTTGTGTGTATTTTCCGATATTAGTGCTTAAAAAGCTCATTTAATTTGCGGCATTCCTTTTAAAGAAGTTTATATATCATTTTAGACATGGAATGCAGCGAAATTACAAAACAAATAATATATTTAAGCCTTCAAAAACAGTATTTACACTAACAAAAAAGAATAAAGAAATCATGAAATAAAAAAATTAATAATCACCAACCTGTTTACGAAGTTAATCATTAGAGGCTTCCTATGAAGAATGTGGCCTTGCAGGCCTTGCCTAACCATCTTTGCGCCCTTGATTTCTTTAAAGTGGACAAAGGCTTAGTGATGAGAGGGGAATGAGTTAATGCCGATCACTTCTCCATGAGCGGCAAATGGAGATTTTAACTCAGAATCTACCACTTTTGGTGATAAATTGATGATCCATAAGTTATTGGATGGATGAATCGTTAGCTGCAAATCTTTTACGACTGCATTGTGGTTCTATGTACCTTCTGCCGCTAATTTTACAGGTGGTGCCATTAAACGGGCCAGGTACATAGAACAAGATAAATTATAGGTTGTAGGAGGTTCCCATGTGAATGAAAAGCTGAATAGGAAGAGATTTGTGGTGCAATTGAGATATGATAGAGCGAGGGTTTGTAATTAAGTGCATGGGCAGGTGGTTACCATAATATTTTGTTGGATTGTTTTGAATTTAATGAAATTTGGTGGCTCCTTGTTGTACTCTGTATTATTTGAAATTATAAAATTATTTATTAATTTCATGTTATTAATATGATGAAGTTTATATCCTCACTTTATGATTGTATGATGATAATTTTATTACTCTTTCTATTAACATTATTACTCTTTTGTGTTATATAAAGCAGGAGTTGACCAATTTTACAATCTACTGCTTAAAATTCTTCATTGTTTTATTGATTTTATGCAACTTGCTACTGTAAAATCCTCCTAAAATCTCTTATTATAGCCAACATCATGCCAAATTTTTAAATTCCTTGCTAACTTCTAAACCTTCGGTCAACAATATCCTCAAATTTACACCAGCACATAACTTGCATGTGCTAATTTTGGACAAATTTGAAATTTTCTATCAAAATATGTTAGCAAATCGCAAAATTTACTTAGTTAATAGATCAAATACAAGTTTCACTTTTTGAAGGTTCAATAGAGCCTTTATAATATATTATTCAAAATGTCTAAAGGTAACACGATCTTAAAAATTACTTGATAACTAAATATTCAACTTGGTCCATAAATATTTGTAAATATTCTCTTCAAAAGATAAATATTTGTAAAATATTCTATATTTTTTTTTTAGATATTAGTGCTTAATAATCTCATTGATATGCAACTTTTCTTGTATACAAGTATATGTGTCATTTCAGACATGAAAAGTAGAAAATTGAACTGTTAGTATGTTAGAATTTCATATGATTAACAAAAGCACTCCCCCATAATGTATGATTTGCTACAAGTTCTTTTTCTTTTTCTAATCAGTGCTTAAACCATTAAGAGATAAATCTGCTAGTTATAAACAGATTCAAGTTGTTCAATCAAAATTAGCATTTCAATAGGTGCATCATATTTTAGAAAATATAGCACGCACTGCAAAAATAGAATATTGAAATGCATCATTCTTCATTAATCGTTCTTCTTACCCTGTTAGTTTCAAAAAATTGAAAATAGAATCTATAGAAAAACAACGGCTCCTAGTTCTTTGAGCATGTCGAACCACCAAATATCTATCTTAGATTGGATTGAACAACTAAATTTGTACGACCCATAAATTTAGCAGCACTCAACTAATTACTGTGAAATCATAGCTCTATTTCGACTAACAATCCAAAACTCAACACTCTATCAAGTCATTTACGTTCTTATTGTAATCGAAAGGAGAAAAACGAAAGAAGTAATATCTTGGCGTGTGTAGTTGTATCCTGTTTCGTGGAAATAATGGTGATGGCCATGAAAGTGCAGCGACAGTCCAGCATCTGTGGAATCTAGGCTCAAGAAAGAGGAAGACACGTTATCCATACAACACGCTTTTATAAGTGAAAATGCACTTTCTTATGCATATGTATTTTTTATGTGTCTAGCTGTTAATTGTTAAGTTTGACAGTTGTCCATGTTGATTGGGGTTCAAGGTCGAGACCGAGATAACCAGCCTGAAAAAGTCCACCGCTAGTATTCATGGTCGGTCTTAGGGCAGTCTTGCAGCTCTAAGTGTGCCCCAATTGTGTTCATTTTTAAACCCAAGTTCAGTCCATGGACCGTCCCAGTTGAGACCTGAACCAAGCCCAAACCAATCCGGCATTAGGTACGCATGTGTTTGTTTTTTGTTTTATGATATTGAAGTGTTCTTATACAGAATTACTTAAATTTATAATTATCTTATGAAATAAATAAATAATAAATTAAATCACATAAAAATTTATGTATAGAAAAATAATAATTAAGAATATATAATCTTATTAAAAAAAGGCCCAACAAGCCCGATCCAAGGCCAGGTGGTCCCGAGCCACTAGGTTGGGCACCCAAGTATTGATTCCTAGGACCAGCATGGTCCCAAGTAGGCCTAGGCCAAACCAACCCACTTTTTAATTGGTTCAATCCGGTCTTGGGTTGGGTTAGCCAAGCCTGGCCTATTGTGCATCTTGAGTTGGGGTTAGTTAGGTTTTTAGTTGATTATTCCTTTTTCCGCGCTATTTTTGGACCTATTTTTAAAGTCGAGCTTCCTTGAGCTCACTATGAGAATAATTGAATACAATCAATACACAGGAATTTTTGCTCATAACATTCCATGGCTTCAACAAATTTTTTCACTACAATTGCAGTTTTCAACATGGTATCAGAACCTTCTTTTGAAGGTCTCTGCATACTTCTCTCATCAATGTACAAACTATGTTCGATTATATTCCTCAATGGCGCCTAGAGGTTCAGAGGCAATGGAAGGGAATGTTGTGGAGACTCAGACTGCTCTGGTGAATCAAAGTGCAATTGTAAACCAAACAACAGTAGATATGACTCTTACTAAAAACACCGAAAAATGCGAGTGGATCGGCCCAAGAATGCGCAAATAGAAGCGATAATGCGGAAATTTGGAAATAAAAACCAAACATAATAAAACCATAATTCCAAGGGGTGTACCCTTGGAGTTTTTGAGGATTCGATATAGTTGATCACAATGCCAATAACTTAAATGGGGCTAATGGTAAAAGAAAAAAAAATGAGAGGCACATAAATCATAAATCAAAACTTACCTCTTTGATTTGATTTACTTCGAACCTCTTTCTTTTGGTTTGTTCACACAATGCTTCAACGTAGAGGCCCTCTAAAGTTATGTCCATACCACACCAGAACTGGGATCCCTCAACTCAATTTGCTAGAAAAAAAATTGGAATAAAAAAAACAGCAAGTGTGTATTGGAGAGGGGCGGCCGAGTGGATGTATTAGAGTGTGTCTAGGTTCATCCTATCATCCATAAGGTAATAAAATCCGATATTTCAAATAAAGGATGACTAATATAGCACTTTCCAAAAGTGAATTTGTTAGTCAATAATTTCGTTTTTTAAGATTTTCCACCAACTTAGTTATGGGCTTGCATTGGCCGATTTTATTAAATAAAATACAAGGCCCAATAATTCTAATTAAATCTAATTTAATTGAAGCCAACTTAATTATGCCCATCATATATATAATCAAATTAAATATACGAGTCCAATAAGTTTTTATTAATTAATAAGTCTAACTTATTAAATAATAAGGACAAACCCAATATAAATTAATCTTATTAATTTATTCTTAGGCTCCTCCATCCAATGGACCCCTCTCATTAATAAGTAATTCAATTACTTATGAAATTAATTTCTAATTAATTCGCCGTCCCTTCTCAGTGATTTGTGTTTGACTCTTTAGGTTCACCTTTCAGCTAGACTATGGCTGGTGTTAAATACTATTATTAATTAAATCTAATTTAATTAGTAATTCTCCATCAACCCTTCATCAAGAAAGCCCATCACCATGGGTGGCAGTTTAGCAACCGTCCATGGCACTAGAGACTAGGCGAATATCCATATGAACTTTTAGACTCTCGAATCCATACGGGTACGGTCCTTCTGTCTCCTATCTGTCGGCCTTAGTCTAGGGCATGGAATTGGGTGTCGGTTCTCATCCTCGACTAAGCGTCTATGCTTAATACTTGAGATCGCGTTACGCCAAATTGCTCAACATAGGAACCTCTTTTTCCTATTCGATCAATTAATAGCCACAATTTTATAGAGCGTAAATGCATCTCCAAGTGCATCGGAGATACCTCTGTCACGTTTTGACAGGGGACAAATCATCTTTTTGGAACTCACCGTTCTCGCTACAAGCTTTGACTGTACTGGACAAAGCTTATGATGACCATGTTTGGGACGATCACCTCTCGCACAAATCCATGATACAATCATCGCATGCACGTGACTGTGTAATTCCTCAAGTCTGAGGACTACTCTTGTACTATCGAAGCTAGGAATTCGAGTCATACCAACCAAGGCTCCGAGGCTTCCATATGACCATCCACGTGAGTCAGTTCAGTCGATTCGACACCTAGCCAGTCGATCCATTAAGATTGCATAGACGTCCCACGTCTGTTGCCGATGAAACACGACACTCATCAAATCAATGCGACTCTTAGTGCAAGTCTTCATAGAACACTCACTGCCCATTCTCGAGGTCCTCGACTTGGAACATTTCAGACCCAACCCTAGACAGTTAGTCTCATGACCGCCATCTAATGCGCAGTCCAACTGTTGTACGATTGTTAAAGTGGTGTATGGGCTTTGTTGTGATGTTTGAAAGAAATGCAAACAAATGTGTAATGAGCACAACAAATGAAATGCCAATTGTCAATACTCATTTTATTCACTATATAGTGTTATATAAAATTGAGTTACTGGCAGAATAGATTACAAGTGTGCCAATCTAATTGGCTATCAGGTCACATATTCTAACAATTACAGCTTTATTCATCCGACCATCCTACATGGATAGCAGCTCTTGCTGCGAAAATGAAGCTGGAATTTATATATATGGAAGCTTGGTCAAACCTGCTGAAGTTTCAGAGGAGTTTAAGAAATGGAATTGTATTCATTCCATGTTGACAACTTGGATCCTAAATTCTATTTCAAAAGATATAGTTGAGGCATTCATGTATGTTAGTTCAACGAGGGATTTATGGATGGAATTAGAAGCTCGATATGGAAAGAGCAATGGTCTATCAATCTATCAATTACAACGTGAGATCAGATTCATCGTGCAAGGAAATATGTCGGTGACAAATTACTATACCAAATTAATGAAATTATGGGATAAGTTGGCCTGCTTGGCACCAACTCCTAAATGCGCAACTGTTGGACACTACCACTTGTGATGGAAATAAACGTAATAAACTTTCATTAGTCCATTTTAGTTGTAACTCCAGCCTATCTTAGGCAATATCATGTAATAATGACGTTTGGTATAACGGACAAGGCCATTTGTCCAAGAACTCAATGAAGCATATTTCTTCTACTACCCTGATCTCACAGGTTGGTTGTTACCTGTGGATGACGTGCAGGCGACTAGGGGATGTTGGCCAACACGTAGCGACGATGGAGCGCAATCTTGGGCGCGAGTAGAAGCTAATATGCGGAGCAGAGTGCTTTGATGTGTGGACCAGAGTGCTTTATCCTAAGAGATGTTGAAAAGTGCACTTCTCGGGCCTTTGAGTGTTCTACTCTTGGAACAAAAAATTATTTTCTTGAGCCTATTATAAGGGGGACATGATACGGTAAGCCACAGCCGGTCCTCCCCGTGCACGACGGCGGTACATGAGAAGACGTCTGCACTAAATGAGCATCTCTTAGGGGCATGATGGGGGCCTTGAGGAGCCGGTTCTAGGCAACTCATGAGAGGAGCGCTAGAGTCCCCGAAGGGCTTGGAAACCTGACGGGCAGCGTAGGGCTAGGATGGCCTACGTTGGGCCCGAGACTGCCGAGAGGCTCCGTGTGATGTGCAAGGTTGCCCCGCGGGCTGCGGGATATCTGGGGCAACACCTCTCGTGTGAATGGGTGATCGAGGCAAGCATTCAAAGACCTCGTGATCCAATTCATGGAATGCCGGATGATGGTTGGGCATCACCTTCGGGGCCGCACAGGCGAAAAATATATGAGAATTATATTCTGTTGCATTCAAGACGAGCACGCCTGTGACAAGTTGTATCAGAGCCTTGTTGCCTTCACGAGACGAGGTGAATTGCGAGCCTGGAGGATGAGAACTTCCAGTTGAGAGTTATGCCTATCTGATTGGGCACACGCGTTCTACCTGAAGTAGAGGCGAGTTGGTATCAGTTGAGATCGTCAGTTGGGACAAGATCAGGCCGTTTCACAACGTTTGGTTTTAGGGGACGTCTACTGCGGAGATCATGTTGGGTAGAGTCCTTTGTGCGCGTTTAGGCTGTTTCAGAGAGCAAGCGGCTACGGTCCAACTTCGTTGTTGTTGGTTGGCAGGTGAGGGAGCGCCGCAGATGTGTGGGCGAGCTGTCAACCGTAGTGCAGAATTTTCTTTTCAGCAGATTGATATTCGAACTTCAGAATTCACTTGGCTTCCCTGAGTGAGAGGGGGACATGCCGATGCGTCGGGTGGACTGCGAGAGCCATGTTTGTGAATGAGGGTAACAACCATGTGTGTGGATTGCCGCAAGCCAGGAGGCGGTCTACGCGGTGTGGCTGTTTTGGTGGGCGAGATACCACCTTGAGCTGACAGGGGTGGATGAAGGGCCATCTTCTCAGTCTGAAGAACTTCCATGAGGAGAAGGACGTGCTGAATGTTCAAGAGCCGAAGCACAGTGCACATGAGGTGCATGAAACGAGCCACACTTAGGATTGTAAGGAGTGGACGTTGAGACCCTTTTCCTTTGTGGGCAGTTGTCAGTGCGAGCCATGTGTGGCCGAGTAGAGTTTTGGGATGAAATGCTATTGTGGTAGATGAGGGTGCGTTTAGAGGAAGACGACACGCTTGAAAAACCAAGGATCATAGGCATCCGTTATGTGTGAAAGAAAACTTGTCCAGAGCTTGAGTGGGAGCAGCCCACTAAGCTGTATGTTGGGTGCTCATTAGGAGCACGAGTTCGAGCACGATTGTGAACATTCCTCGACGGGATTCTTACACCATAATATGGGCTCTTTGGTCTAAGATTTCTGATTAGGACTATCGTGCGGATATTTGAGTGGAGCAGTAGGCTTCATCGATACCAGGAGCAACAGGCTCCATTGGCACCATGTGCGGCAGGCAGGTCAACAAGGATTGGGAGCGGGAGATGCCAACCTTGTTAGTGCTGTGGAGACGGGAGTTGTACATCCCATTCTTGTTTGTAATCGGACCGATGCGAGACTGGCGTTTAGAGTTGCTGCCGAACGGGGATTCAGAGATCCTATCCTTGCAGTTTCGGTCAAGCGCTCGGGACGAGACAACGAGATTGTGTTTTGCGGTCCATGAGCGGCGTGGTTCCGGCAGTTGGGCAGGTGGGCCCATGATTTGCGGTCGAGCTAGGAGAAGCTTGGTCGTTAACTAGATTTGGGACAGGCAGGTCCTATTTCCGTGGTGGGTTGAGCGGCAACCCTTTTTCATGTTAGGTCCACGAGCGGCGTGGTTCCGACAGTTGGGCAGGTGGGCCCATGTTTTGTGGTTAAGTTAGGAAAGCTTGATCGTTAACCAGATTTGGGACAGGCGGGTCCTATTTCCATGGTGGGTTGAACGGCAACCCTTTTTCATGTTCGATCCATGAGGGGCGTGGTTCTGACAGTTGGGCAGGCGGTCCATGGTGTGTTTGCAAGTGTTCGAGTGTAGTCTACCGCAGAGGCGGGTCCGCGTGTTGCCTATGGCAACAACACATCGAATGGGGGAGTGAGTGTGAAGTGTAACGCTGCCGGAACTCCACACTTCCGTTCCAAGATCAATCCGAGTGTATTCGAGGCACTGTTTTGAGGGACAACACAAACTCCACACTTCCTTCGTTCCAGATCAATTCGAGTGTATTGAGGCACTATCTTGAGGAACATTGGGGATTTCATAGGCTCACTTGACAAGAGTTGGAGCACAGTTGAGGGAAGCGACTGTAGACGAGTACACAGACTTCCAGCTTGAGGCGATCAAGCGGGTGTATAAAGGCACTGTTTGTTGCGAGCTACCCGACACCATAGGAAGAGAGTGTAGTGAGAGGCACAGACTTCTGTACAGGTTTAGTGTTGATTGAGTGCATCAGAGACACTATGTTTTGTGGAGGAGCAGCTTAGCGTCGCCTCGAGGAGATCTCGTGTTGTGCTGGAGAGGCACTTCACGATTGGAGCGCTCGAAAGAGCAAGAGGTCGGTCGAGTGTCGCAAGATACTCAGAGAGTATTGGGCACCGCATACACCTCAATCCTTCGTGTATGTGTTGATGAGGACGTCAACATATCGAGTGGGTGAGGGTCTCACAGGTTGGTTGTTACCTGTGGACGACGTGCAGGCGACTAGGGGATATCGGCCAGTACGTAGCGACGCAACCTTGGGCTTGAGTAGAAGCTAATGTGCGGAGCAGAGTGCTTTATCCATGGAGATGCTGAAAAAGTGCACTCCTCGGCTCTTTGACTGTTCTACTCTTGGAACAAAAGATTATTTTCTTAAGCCTATTATAAGGGGGACATGATACGGTGAGCCACAGCCGGTCCTCCCCGTGCACGAAGGCGGTACATGAGAAGACGTCTGCACTAAATGAGCATCTCTTGTGGGCATGATGGGGGCCTTGAAGAGCCGGCTCTAGGCAGCTCGTGAGAGGAGCGCTAGAGTCCCCGAAGGGCTTGGAAACCTGACGGGCAGCATAGGGCCAGGATGGCCTACATTGGGCGCCGAAACAACCGAGAGGCTCCGTGTGATGTGCAAGGTTGCCCCACGGGCCGCGGGATATCTGGGGCAACACCTCTCGTGCGAATGGGTGATCAAGGCAAGCATTCAAAGACCTCGTGATCCAACTTATGGAATGCGCTATCGAGTTCTAGCCGTCCATGGGGTCCGTTGGCTAAGGATAGGCGGTCATGGGTCGACGCCGCACTGTGGGCATATTGTGAAGCCAAAGCCGAAAGGCAAAAAGGCATGTCGGGCATAGCCGTGCGGGAGAACGGCAAGGTGTCGGTATATCGGTCGGGCCTCGGACTTATGATGTTGTCCTACTCGGGTGAGGCATGGAAGGCGGCCATATGTTGTGGTGATGGACGACGACAGAGCCGAACGCCTAGGATGTACCGAGTGAGTTTGGGCATGTGATGGGCGTTGCGGGCGCAAGCGTAGTGCCACAATGCCGAGTTGGAGCGAGGATGCTCGTTGCCATTGAGAAATGCGTTGACAGGTTCCAAGATTGAGTGCGAGACGCAAAGGCACGGGTGCTGAGAGCCTAAGCGAGCACACGAACTGTCGCGATACTCTGATGTGTGCGAAGGCCGGACGAAGGTTGGGCGTCACCTTTGGGGCCGCACAGGTGAAAAATATATGACAATTACATTCCGCTGCATTCAAGACAAGCATGCTTGTGACACCTGGTCTCTACTTCTTACAATGTCATTTATAATATCTGTCCCTTAGCTAAACTTCATAGATTGGCATTTCATTCCAGCAACATTCACTCCAACTCCATCTTTGATCTTATCCATGTCGATATTTGGGGACCTTATAGGTAACACACAATCTCTGGGTGTCAATTTGTTCTCACTATTGTTGATAATTTTAGTAGAGCAACTTGGACATTTCCAATGAGACACGAGACTCTATATCCTACAAAAATTTTGCATCTTGTTCAGACACAATTTGACAAGATAATAAAGTGTGTGAGATCAGATAATGGCTGGAATTTCTCAACGAGCAATGTCAAAATTCTTTCATATCCCCGGGATCATTCATCAAAAGAGCTTCACGTACACACCACAACAAAATGGAGTAGTGGACCATAAGCATAGGCATCTTCTAGAGGTTGCAAGATCCATTATGTTTCAGGTTTTACTTCTTAGGAAATTATTGGGTGATGCCATTCTTTCAACTACTTATCTCATAAATAAGTTCAACTCTCCTCTTCTTAATTGTAAAACACCATTTCACATTCTATACAACAAGCCAACCTCGTATGAATAACTTAAAACATTTAGTTGTCTTTATTTTGTTTTCAATAAATCCAAATTTGATAGATTTGCCTCTAAATGTATCTTCCTGGGTTGCCCCCTTGTCAGAAAGCCTATAAAGTGTATGATCTCGAATCTTACCACACATTTGTGTCTTGCGATGTTAAATTCCATGAATATGTGTTTCCTTCTGCTCATGTTACTCCTACTCATGCACACTGTGCATTGTCAAAGATTCCACTTACCGCAAATGTTGTTGACCCCATACCTCCGACAAATTTATCCCCACCTAAACCATCTCTCCTACCTTCTTCCCATTCTGATTCTACTACTGTCCCTTACACACAACCTAGACGGCCACAGAGAGACCATCAACAACTATCTTCGCTTTATGACTTTATATGTCATATAGATGATCGTGCCCTACACCAACTCTCAGAAACCTTACCCCTACGTCCTTGAAATTTATGGCATCATTATCAGTTTTGCAGGAACCATGGACTTATAAGCAGGCATCTATTAGTACCCCATGGGTGAATGCTATGAACCAAAAGCTTATAGCCTTTGACAACAATGACATGGACATTGGTCCTTTGGCTAAAGGGAAGAAGACGATTGGTCGTAAGTGGGTTTTAAAGTTCAATTCAAATATGATTATCTATTGATCGATACAAAGCCCGACTAGTGGCCAAGGCCTACACCCAAATTGATTATACTGAGAGCTTCTCACCAATTGCTAAAGTTGTTACAGTGTGCTTCACTTGGGTGTTGTTATAGACTTTCGATGGCCCGTGACCAGATTGTTATAAATAATGACTTTCTTCATGGTCATTTGCGAAAAGAAATAAATTATATAATACAAATAACACATCCTACTATTTTACTTTTGGTATTTTGCATATAGAGTTGGATATATGCAAAATGATATATAAATTTACCCATAACATCATAATTTTTTATTAATAATGTATTAGATATGAATAAATAAATAATAAAAAATTTTAAAAAATAGACCAGGGTGGGTTCAAAATTGATCCGATACAAAACCCATAACCAATGCACTCATGGATCTGCTATTGGACGCTGGTTCATAAAACTTTTTATTAATAAAAAATATTCTTGTTCTTATTTGATAAATATTTTAATTAGTTAGGTTTTTAAATTTTTTATATACTAAAATTATATTAGTATAATGTTAATTTCCATATTTTTTTTAATACAAAATAAAGAGAAGGGTTATTCAGTAAACTTACAAAAAATATTCTTTTATTCTCAATATGTTTTTCTAGTACCAAACAAGTAGATGTATGTGAAATTTACTCCACTTCAAATTATACCAAACAACTTGAAGAAAAACAATTATGATTTTCTTTCCCTTCCCCTTTTTACTTTTATTTTTCTCTCATTTGAACCAAACAAACCCTTAGTAAACGATAAATCATGTTAACAAACTTGCAAAAGTCTTAAATGTTGGGCATATGCCTCTAACATGTTGTTTTGAAGTCAAAGAGGACTAATCATGGGTTTTTTATGGAGTTTTCTTTGAAAAATATGATTTGAAGCTTGAATTTTTTGAAATCCTGCTATCGTAAAAAGACACACCATCGGTGTACTATAAAAAATGGAGAATTTCAAATGAGCATTTACGGGGTTAAATAGATGAGTTATAGAGCATGAGATCAACCATAAAAATCATAAATCACAAAAAAATAGATAAACTAAAAAAAAAACGCAGAATGGAGTGCATGTGAACTACACACACTACTACACTTAAAACTACAGACTCTTCACACGGAATTCATGTTGAAGCCATGGGCGACGAGGATGAAGACGATCTGGTGGCGGGGATAGACGAAGGCGAGTTGGGGAATGTTGTTGACGAACAAGGAGGGCAGGCGAGCAGCAACAACGCAACAGCGATTGATGACAGATTGGACGGGGAAGATGCGTCGGCGATTAATTAGTCCCCTATGGAGTTTCAGTTTGCAGATTTTATTGTTTTGGCCAATAGAGTAATCGATAAAGGGGATAATGAATTTGTTCATGCACTGAATGATCTCCACCGGTGTTGGAAAGCGAAATATAGAGAAGGCGATACGAATTCGCAGGAGCTGCTGTTTTGCCGTTCAGTACACTTGACGGCTGAACAGGCGGCGGAGCATCCTCCTTGCTTGGCGCTGTCGCTGCAGATCTCTAATAATAGGGCTACTGCAGATTTGAGTCTGAGGGTCTCTGTGGTGCTGCTAGCGGCGCGAGATGAAACTGCCATAGTTGCGCAGGCAATTACTCCTAGCCTACATCGGATACAGAACATTGGAGAAGATGATGATAATGATCCCTGCTGCGCATACAGCAGCCACTGCACAGATTGCGCGGGCGACTGGACAGGCTGAAACTGCTAAAACCGCCACTGCAGCAGTTTCGGCCTTTAAAGTAACGCTGCCGGAACTGCCTACTGCCTACGCTGTTTCTGTTGATGCTGCACCAGTGCATGTGACTGCAGCTGCCACATCACAATTACCGATATCTTCGCCCACCGGAATCTTTGTCGGTGAACTTCATGAATTATTACGATAAAATTCCCAATATTTTCCATAATTCGTCTCGAAAAATATTGACTTATGTTCCACCTATGATGCAAAACGGCAAAATTACTGTACGACCCACGTTGGATATGGTTCGAGATGGTTCACGTCGCTGGATTGCGAGAGCAGTGGGTTAAGTTTTGGGCAAAAGACTACGTCAAATCTATTGGGCCATTGTTAACAGAAGTCACGACCACAGCAAATGAATTTTTCTTCTTCCGATTCAAAACTGTAGTGGCAATGGAAGAAGTTACAGAGGGCGGACCATAGTTGTTCCAAGGACAACCAATTATGTTGCAGAAATAGGAGTCGGGCATGGTCCTATGTAAGCTAAAACATACCCAAGTCCCAATTTGGGTTAACCTTCGACACTTGCCAGTTGAATTGTGGACTAATGATGGCTTGAGTACGGTGGCAAGTGGCATTGGATGACCTCTATCCGGATGCGATCACATGCACATGCACGAGACTGGATTTCGCTTGTGTATGTGTCATGCTTGACATCAATGCCAAACTCCCGAAGAATTTGGTTATTATGTCGCCAACAGAGGAAGGTGGAGAAATTGCATGCAACGTTGACGTAGAATACGAGTGGCTGCCCCCTAAATGCCCCACTTGCATGAGCCTCAGACATGCCATGGAGGATTGCCCGTCCATGAAAGCACCGAAACTGCCGGTGAATGTTTATGTGTAGAAGGCACGAGTGCAGCCGCCCATAGCTGAATCGGGTAAGGCTGTCAAGGAAGACAAGAATAACTCATGTGAAGATATTAATTAGCAGCCTATTGTATCTGAGACTCCGAGTACCCCTGTCGCACAAGGAGTCAACGAAGGAAGGAACAAGGGTAAGGAGTTAGTCATCTTTAATACTTTTGATGCACTTAACTCCCTTGATGATGCAGATGATACCATTTGGTGTCCTAACATAAGCAGTCCCGCCACGGGTGATCCATGTTAAACGCTGCTATGTGGAACATGCGTGGCCTGAACAAAAGGGACCATCAGCTGGCACTGAAAGACGTAGTAACTGAGTACAGGTTATAATTTATTGGCCTTCTTGAAACACGTGTAAGAAATACTAATATTGCTCATATACAATCTTTCTTACTGCCTCAATGGAAGTGGTTTGTTGATTTTGTGTCTGTTGGGAATCATATATGGATTATATGGGACGATACTATTCTTGATGTTAATGTGATAGAGTTGGGTGATCAATTTGTACACTCTCGTGTAACTGTTAGAGCACTCCAAACGAATGTGATTATTATTCTTGTGTATGGTGCCAATGAAATTGCTGAGCGGCGTGAGTTATGGCGATCACTAAGGATACTTGCGGGTCAGTGTGTGGATGACCCGTGGATAGTAGGAGGAGATTTTAATGTTGTTTGTGACCTCAGTGAGGTGTGTGGTAATTTTGGTGATATCAGATTGGCGATGCTATTGTGTATCGTAGTAGAAAAGAATTGCAGGAAAATGTGAACGAAGATGGCACTAAACATGGGCATGGTGTGAAAAGAAAGCCGAAAAGGAAATTGAGGTCCAACAAGAACAAGCCGAACCCGAAGCGGACCATCCGAAACCTTTGGTAACTAGACCACCCTTCCCAGAAAGATTCACCAAAGCAAAGAAGGAAGAGGAAGAAAAAGACATTTTTTAGACGTTCTGCAAAGTAGAGGTAAACATCCCTTTATTCGATGCCATCAAGCAAATACCCCGATACGCGAAATTTCTCAAAGAATTGTGCACTACCAAGGGTAAACTCAAGAAAAACGAACGGGTAAGTATGGGGGAGAACGTCTCTGCAATTCTCCAACGAAAATTACCCCTAAAATCTAAGGACCCAGGTACATTCTCTATACCGTGTAAAATTAGTGTGATTGGAATAAAGAGTGCTATGTGTGACCTTGGAGCGTCTATAAATGTTATGCCCCTCACCATTTTTGAGTCCTTAAATGTTGGTCCCTTAAAGGAAACAGGGGTAGTCATCCAACTTGCAAATCGCTCTGTAGTCTATCCAAAAGGAGTCTTGGAAGATGTTCTCGTACAGGTAAATGAATTGGTGTTTCCCGCTGATTTTTACGTATTGGACATGAGGGAGGAAAACTCCCCTAATTCCACGTCAATCCTGCTAGGAAGACCGTTCCTCAAGACAGCTCGAACAAAAATCAATGTGCACAGTGGAAGTCGCACTATGGACGGGGGAATCATAAGATTCAATATCTATGAATCCATGAGGTATCCAACTGATTTACCTACCGCTTTTCTTTTAGATATTTTTTACCCTCTCATGCAGGATTCCGCAACAATTAACGGCAAGAACCATGTAAAGTACGCATTGGAAAAAAGGCTCACGTTAGAGAAAGCAAAAATTTTGGAAGAAAACATGATCATAGATCCGTTGGTGCAAGAAATAGCTAAATTCGATGGTTATAAAGACGTCAGCTCCTGTCCGAAAACTTATAAGAACAAAGCATTTCACGAAAAAATAAGTTCGAGGAAGAATTCTCTCATGAACCTCAAAATTTCCCTTGATCCACACCATCTTTGGGTGAACGACGACGAAGAAGAAAAGAATTTAAAGTGCCCAACTTATTCAAGTTGAGGGACAACAATGTCTAGCCAAAGACATTAAAGAAAGGCGCTTCATGGGAGGCAACCCATGAAATTTCTATCCTTTTCATTTCTCCTTCGTTTGATTTTAGTTTTTGAAATTTTATTCAAGTTTTGCGATGCGTGCCGTGCTTAATGAAGCATCCAAATCTGTTTGGATGGCTAAATTGGACAGATTTGAAGTTTCCACTAAGCGTGCCCACGCTTAGTCGATCTTTCAAAACTGTTAAGCTCACTTCACCAAAACAGATTTGGAGTTTCCACTAAGCGTGCCCACGCTTAGTCGCACCTCGTAGGGTGTTATTCACTTCATTTATTCTTATTTTTATTTTTTTTATTTTATTTACGAAAAAATAATTTTAAAAATTCAAAAAATCAAAAGAAAGAAGGAAATCAGTCAAATCTTTCTATCAGTTCAACATCTTTGACCAATAGTTTTTTTTATCTCTCTCAGCTCACCTATAGCAACTTCAAATCTGCCAAGAACTCTCTATCTCTGTCAACAAAGCCATCTTGCCGTGTGCCGTCGTCGCTCACGAAGTTCTGCTGCTGTTTTGCCATCGAAGAGAACCCAGTTTCATCCGTCGTCGCCGTTCGCGAAGCCACTCGCCGTCTCGCCTCCGACACCGAAAACCGACAACTCAAGTTGCCGTCTTCTATCTCCGTTCAGTCACCATTCACCGTTCACCTTTCGCCGCTGCTCCGACGAAGGAAACCCATCGCAGCCGTTGCTGCGACTCGCACATCCGAGGCCATCCGTGCACGATTTTATCTATCTCTTTTCTCTCATTCTTCTTCTATTATATCTTATCTTCTTCTATTTTTCTTCAATTGAACAAAGATGAGTAGCCGAAAAAGAAGCCGTGAAGAAGGAACCTCCTCCAGATTGGGACCCCATGCCCGTAGCACGCGCTGTGCAAACACACTTCCGCCATCATCTGAAGCTCTTAGCGGCATCCTCAAATTCACAACTCGTATGGAGAAGGGTCGCTCGAAAAATCGCTCGCATAGAAGCCAATTTGATGGGCTTATTTGAACACTTCGGGCTGACACCAAAGCAACCACCCACACCATGACCTTTTCACGACATGCACTCAGGGATGCTTCCTTAAACTCTCTCCTTTTAATTTTTTCTTGAAATGCATGTCATAGTCCACATTGAGGGCAATGTGGATTTTAAGTGTGGGGGTATTATTGTTGAGCATGCTTCTTGAATTAGGTGTTGTTGGTTGCGTGTTGAAAATGGTTGTTGCTCTTGTTGATTGTTGAAACTGCTTGAAAAGATATTTTTGTGCTTGATTTTCTTGATTTTTGATAAAATTAGCTTGATCAAAACTTTTGAAGATTTAGTCTTGTGGAAATTTCTTAGCCTTATGGAATTTTTTTTGCTTGGTTTTGAAAAATTTTGGCATGATAAAACCCTTTCAATTTTGGACTAATCTTTGCTTGATGATGTTATGTGTAAAGAGTACATGTTTTATGTTTGAGGATAATTCACTAGTTGAAAACTTGTTTTACCAAAATGACTTGAGTTAAAATCTTCTGATGTAGGATTAGTGGACTAAAACAAACCTCGTGAGATTTTGAGCTTGATATGTCCATAAAAAAATCTTCATTCTTTCTTGAGAGATTAACACTTCTATGGCTTTGTCTTCCTAGAACCTGCCTTGAACCACATTGAGGCCACACAAATGTGCATTTATTTGGATATGATAAAGGCATTAGAAATCACTTTCGATCTTCTTCAACCACCCAACACATTTTAACATTAGAGAACCCCTTTGAGCCTTTTGACCTATTTTGTTGAATAACCCGTCATATACGAACCTATCCCGTTGTTTGTTCAAAATCTTGATTTTGATCCCTCCAAGAACTATTAGAGCATCAAGGGAAATGGGTTTATTTTCAAAAGAACAAGTTCTCAAGAATGGGGGGTTAACCTTTGTGATTTATGTGTTTAAAAGATGTATCTCGAAATGAGTGTGGGGGTTCCAAAATTATGTTATTCTTTACTTTGAGGGAACCGAAATTAATTTTCTTGGTCTATGCCTATCACAAAAAAACGGAGAGGAGAAAAAGAAAACAAAAAAAAAAGAGAAAAAAAGAAAAGAATAAAAAAGAGAAGAAAAAAAAATGTATGAACTCTCCAAAAGGAATAAGAAAGGCATATTTCAAGGAATTGTCCAAAGATCCTGAAGGGAGATGAGTAAACTTTGAGAGCTTCGAATTATTGTTCACTCAAGTTTTTTGTTGCTCTAATTAGTTTCTTGGAATTTAACCTCATTATCCTTTTATCCTACCCCAAACAAAAGCCCCATTACAACCAAAATTAAAGACCTTTTGATCCATATATGTGCATATTTCAAAAGTGGTGGAGATGTGGTGTATAGGCAAGCCTATGGTAAAGCATTGTTGTAGTAAGTGTCGAGAGATACACTTGAGCCATATATACACTTGAGAGAATGGAAAGCGAAGAAAAAATAATCCACTAGTTTTATGCGACTGGTTTTGATAATGGTCATCACGTGAAAACTTGTTTGATACATGTTGAATTATCTTCTTCGTAAAGTATGTCATTTACTTTGCACATGATTACAAATTTCCTTGAGTAGTTCAAGATTTGGAGGGAATTTTTGAATGCATCTTGATTTTGCTTGAGAACAAGCAAATAGCTAAGTGTGGGGGTATTTGATAACTCTGCGATTGTCATGATTTTATAACGATTTAATCTTTCTTTTTCAGCCAAAACATCCTTAATTATGTGATTTATTTGCATATTCAGCAAAAAAGGAAGATATGAGGCAAAGATGGCAAAAATTAAGCTAAAATCGAAATTGAAGGCATCAAAAAGAAAGAAAAAGAGATTACAAGGAAATTTCTGCAGAATTGACTAAGCGTGCCCACGCTTAGTGGAGTGGTCAACTCGGGATAAGGAGGATTACGAGTAATTTTCGCAATAGATAAAGGAATGAAGTAAAGATTTAGAGAGGATTCTTTAAGACTTATCTCTTGTGATTTATTTACCTTTTTAGAGTTAATCACGTATTTATCTCCCCCCTACGTCTAGATTCGTAGGAGACTTTTATTATAAATAGGGGGGGTCTCTTCATTTGAAGGGATTCAGTTATTGATTAGAACTCTATAGAATTCTTTGTTCATCCTTTCTCTTTTATTTTTATTTTATAACCGGAATTAATGGAATTTCACTTTTTAGTGTGTTCTTCCATTAACATGTCCGGCTAAATTTCTTATTTTCTGTTTAAAGTATGGTGATTGCTTGATTCGTAATCGTCGTGAGATCTAATTTGCCCTTTACACTTGTTAAATGAATATTCATGCTATTCTCTGTGCTTTAATTACAAACATCTGATTTATGAATGATTCGGTCAGTTGTTCATTATCAAGAAGATTTGCTTAGCTAATTCGATTTTATAAATCCGTGTAATTGTTTATTTAGTTCAATGCTTACTAGCAACGTAGCATGATTAATTATGTCATAGTAATTAGTTATGTTATGGGGAATGCATGATCTAGTTTAAACAAATTATCCTCGTAGGAGTTTGTTGATTAGAATGAGGCCTTTCTAATTCTTAATGTTGTTAATAGATTAAATCTTGTCAACGTGTCCAGGGTTGTCTTTTAATTAGGGATCTAGCCAACGGTCATACCTTGGCTGACGAAAAGGTAAGGAAAGTGAGGTTGTTAGGTCGTACCAACAACCATAACTGGTTTATTTGTCTATACATGTGTTATTCTTGCATCAATGATCAACTCACAAGAATCAAGCATGATCCTAGCCTTAACCGGAAAATCTTCCTCTCGTATCTTCACCAGGTATTTTTAATTATATATTTAGTTTTCAATTACTTCTTTTTATCATCAATCTCCCTCCATTATTTTCTTTTTCTCAAAGAAATCAACTTAAAACCAATCTCTATGGATCGACCCTACTCCCACTTTCACAAGTGTAATAGGAATTATTTTTGGTGATCTCGACACCCACCATCTATATGACGGTCACTGACAATGGGGGTTCGTTGGGCTGGAGGAAACTCCTTTATCTTTGCCCCTTGCTTCGATCGATGGTGGACTATCAGATTGGTGATGGGAATTCATCTTATCTGTGGCATGATCCATTGCATCACCTTGGTCCCATTATTGAGAGATTCCCACGGGGTCCACGTCTGCTTGGGCTTGGGACAGCGGACAAGCTCAGCAGCGGGCAATGGCATTGGCCTCTCATTACGGACATTAAGTGCTTGGAGATTTTTCATGCATTGCCGATAATTCATGGCGAGACAGATTGCATTATTTGGCGATTCGAGATGGGACGACCCACAGTTACATCTATTTACAGGCTATTGGACCCACCGGGACCCAAGGTAGGTTGGTTTCAATACTCTCGAGTTTCCTGAAGATCCCCAGGCATAATTTCATCCTATGGCTTGCGATTTTGGGAAAACTATCCACAGCTGATAAGCCATGGCTATCATACCTAGGCGCCTGTATATTATGTAATGAGAGCGCAATAGAGACAAATACTCATCTATTCTTTCGATGCTGTTATGCCAGAAGATGTCTGACAGCGATTCGGCGGCTTGTTCGATTTGAATGGCCTCATAGAGAGTGGCCACGAGATATTGAGTGGGCTGCAAGGAAATGGAGAGGAAAACATATCATTAACTTGGCTTATCGTGCACTCGTTGTTGCTTGCATTTACCACATTTGGAAGGAACGAAATTTGAGACGCTTTGAGCATACGAAGCAACTACCGAGCATCATAGCCACCATCACTGTGGAAAATATTAGACAGAGGATGATCAGTGTTAATTTATCTCGTTCTGTTAGTTCATGTGCATTATATACATTATGGCGTATCCCTTGGCCTGTCGAGGGAGAAACCACCAGTTGAGCATTGTTGTACTGTACGATCTTGTTTTATTAATAAAACTTATATTTATCAAAAACCAAAAATAGATTATATATTTGGTCTAAACCTTTTACAAAAACACGTGTTGTGATAATTTTTTCCAATTAGGTGGAATAATTAAGGTTCAAGTTATTTCTATTAATAATAGTTTAACAAATATATAAAGCATTAAGTTCTTTCCCACTCACATATTATGATTTTCTAAATATATAGAGCATTAGTATATTCACATTAAACTAACGACTACATAGAGTGTATTTATTCTTAGTTTTTGCTACATTAAAGGAAAATTAATGAAAGAAGTGAAAGTGGAAATTAAATTGAATTTAAAATCCAATTAAGAGAGCGTACTTCTTGATTTTTCGGGCATTCGAAACATAAAAACACAAATAATAAATAAAAATATGCATAAATGATTTTTTTGGCTTAAGGAAGAAAGAAAAAACTAATAAAAATCTAACCACGAAATTATACCATTATGATTTTGTCCGAATCTGCTTTGCTCGTTGTTCCTTCTCCGGATCTGCGTTCACACAAAGATCAACTTAGACCTCCTCTTCCTTCATCGACATCACATGTCGGAATCATAATTTTCAATACCACTGTTAGATGACTTGAGATCTGGCAGTAGAAACTATTTTTATTGAACAAAATGGATTCGATTCTCACTCTCAAATTAGTGAATCGAATTTAATTAACTTTTTCTTGAAACTTGTTCAAGAAGAACTTGATGGAGAAGGGAAGAGAGAGCAGTGGATGGATTGTGAGAGATGTAGAGTAGAGAGAAAAAGCTAGTTGTTCAAAACACTGAGATGAGAGATGTTGGGAAAAATAATATACTTGGTGTGTTATACATCATCATGGCCGAGTGGGGTCTGTAGAGGAGGAGTCTCAACTCCTCATTTGACCTAGTCACTCTCAAAATCGGCTAGGAATTTATTTAGGTGGATCGAGTTTGGTTTAATTCAATAACTAAATCAATTCAAGCCCAGCAAAGGTCCATACTGATTTTTAAATTGACCTAATTAATTTTAAGGCCCAGTAGGAGTTGAATAAATTTATTTAATCCAATTAAATAAATTAAAGTTCGAGTCCAAAATTTAATTAATATAATTAACTACTTGAATTAAGCTCGATTATATTAATCAAACAAATTAAATTGTGCTAAGCCCGAACTTTTTTTGAGAGAAAAAGTGGTTGGAATATATATTGCTAGCAAAAAAAAAGTTAGTACTAGGCAACAAGACAAGCAATAAAACTAGAAAAAGGAAGTCAATAATACTAAAGCCCTAGTTAACATTCCAAGCTGCTAAGCCCAAATTTAATTAATTCAATTAATTAAATTCTGACAACACTTCTCAAGACATATAATAACCAAATTAAAGACAACACTTCATTACATGCATGTGATTGTTATGATTCCTCAAGTCTAAGTACCAAATCCAATACTATCGAGGCCAAGGGATGCAAGTCATATGTACCGACCAAGCCTCAAAAGATGACACCTTGTGAGCAAGTTCGGTTGAATTGATAACCGTTGTCAACTATTCACTAAACTTGCATAAACGTTCTACATTTGTCGTCAATGAAATGCAATACAAACCTAATGGATGCATCACTTAGTACAAGTCTTGATAGAGTCCTCGATGTCTGTATCAAGATCCTCAACTTGAAACATTTTAAATCCAACTCTCAAAAGTTGGTTTCATAACTGTCAATCAATGCGCAACCCAACTACACGGATTGTAAGATTGACTTGTGGATTTTATTGTAATTTTAAAGCAATAAAGCATAATAATATAAACAATAAACACATTTCAAATGAATTCTTACTATATCAATTTAATCCATTATTAAATTCAAAAAAATTACTAAATAAATTACGAAAACACCAATCTAATTAATTATCCAGTTACCAATTCTGACAAAAACTACATCAAGAAATTTATTTCATACAATCCAAGATAAATAAAGTCCTAAAAAGCAACAGATTCAATATTGAAAGTCGAAAATGGACGTGATACACTATTACAATGATACACTTTACAATAAGCTTTATTGTAATTTTAGTCATATAATTATGGATATTTGGCATATTTGTAAGATTTATAATTTGCGATTTGATTCATTAATTTTGTAAATTTTATGATTTGAGGATACATTTTGCCAAAAATTTAAAAATTAGTTGAAAACTACATGTGCAAGTCACGAATATATCTTCAAATTTACATCAACACACAAATCGCACGTGCTAATTTTCGTCAAATTTAGAAATTTCGAGCAAAAAATGTGTTATAAAATCGCAAAAGTTTTACGAAGATAATACATCAAATTATAAGTTTCATTTTTTTAAGGTCCAAAACGTCAATTACCTCTAATTATAGGACAAAATTTTCAATAGAGCCTTTATAATATGTAATTCAAAATGATGCCATTAATCAAACTTATTATCTGAAGGTAATACGATTTTAATCTAGAATTATTCCTTTTAAAGAAGTTTATGTGTCATTTCAGACATAAAAAGTAGAAAATTACAGGATCAAAATTATATTTAAACTTCGAAAAACAGTATTTACACATAAGAGAAGTCACAAAATAAAAAAAACTAATGAATCATGCACTGGTTTAGCGAAGTTAATCATTATAGGCTTCCCGTGAAGAACGTGGTCTTACACACCCTGCCTCGCCAGCTTCAAACCCTCGATTTCTTTAAAGTGAACAAAGGCGTAGTGATGCAAGGGGAGTGAGTTAACACTGATCACTTCTCCATGAGCGGCAAACAGAGATTTTAACTCAAAATCTGTCACTTCTGGTGACAAATTGCCGATCACAACTTGTTGGATGGATGAATCTCCTGCTGCAAATCTTTGATGGTCGGATCGTGGTTTTGTGTAGCTTCGGCCGCTGATTTTACATGTGATGCCATTAAACGGGTCAAGTACACAGAACAAGAATAATAATGGACCGACGGAGGATCCCATGTGAATAAAGAGATTTGTGTGCAATGGGGATGTGGTGGAGTGAGGTTTTGTAAGTGTATGAGCGGGGTTGTTACTGCAATATTTTGTTGGATTTGTCTGAATTTAATGAAATTTACTGGCTCTTGGTTGTATAGTGCATTATTTGGAAATATGATAACTTTTATCCTGAATTAAATTAAAATTCTAAATTGGTTCTATTACTTAATAATATTTATTAGACTTGTCCTCTATAAACACTAAGAAAGATTAGTATGGCATTACATTATAGGGTTTAATGCAATTTCCGTTCTATGGTATTGTACCTGAGTAAATTATCCCTCTATGATAAAAAATTAAATTACCTCCCTATATTTTTTAAAAATAAAGCAATTTATATCTTTGTCTAAAGAGGTAAATTATTTTATTTTAAAAAATATAAGGACGTACTTTGCTTTTTCTTTTTACAAGAAATCATTTATTTAGCTATAATAATTACAGGAGGTTGCTTTCATTTTTTTCTCATTCTTATAAACTTTCTTGTATTTTTAATCTTAAATTGTTGATTTTTGAAACAATTTTATCTTGAAATTTCTTTAGACACTAAAGTTAATGCTATCATTTTTGCAAACTTAGTCTTCAATTTTTTCTTATCATTATATTTTTTAAAATCAAACTTTGAAATTTTAAAATTATTTATTAATTGCATGTTATTAATATGATAAAGTTTATATCCATACTTTATGATTGTTTATGATAATTTTATTACTCTTTTTACTATTATTATTACTCTTCTTGTTATATATTGCAAGAGCCGATCAATTCTATGCGATTTACTGCTTAAAATCTTTCATTGTTTTATTAATTTTATGCAACTTGCCGTTGAAAAATTCTCCTAAAATCTCTTATTATAGCTAAAATCATATCAAGTTTTGAATTCCTGACTAAGTTCTAAACTTTCGGTCAACGGTGTCTTAGCTTATCACTCATAGGTGAGCTAGGTTTCATGAATAAGTGTAAGATCATGGGTTCGAATCCCACCAAACAAGTGAGTATTTGACTCACTTTATGTGTTTATTATAATTTATTTTATTATTCTTTGTTATATTAATATATGAATCGAATATCGATATATTGTCAAACTAATCAATTTATTAAAATATTGATGTTATTATGTGATTACCATATATATATATAATAGATTCCTCCCAAAAATTTTCAAAAATATGAATTAATTTCCCATCAATTTTTGCGTTGTTTGACAATACTTAAATTTCACTAATTGATGGATGGGTTCTTCCTTATAATGAGATTGGTGTAATTTTAGTTGTTTGGCATTTGGGTCGATTAAGAATTAGAATTTGCAACTTGGCCCATTAGTTTTGCATATTTCATGATTTGAGGACACATTTTGCCAAAAAGTTAAAAATTAGCTGCAAAACCCATGTGCAAGTCATGAATATGTTATCAAATTTATGCTAGTGCTAATTTTTGATTAATTTAGAAATTTTCTAGTGAAAAACGTGTTAGCAAATCATAAAATTTACTAAGATAAGCTTAACTTTTTGAAGGTCCAAAACACCAAACACCTTTAATTATAGGACCAAATATTTAATAGACTTTATAATATTCAATTCAAAATGAAGCCATTAATCAAAATTATTATCTAAAGTTAACATGATTTCAATCTAGAATTACTTGATAACTAAACATTCAACTTGCTGCACAAATATTTATAAACATTCTGTGGGTGATTTTAGATATTAGTGCTTAATAATCTCATTTGATATACAATATTTCTTTTAAAGAAGTTTATTTTTAGACATGGAAAGTAGAAAAGAAATAGAGAAATTAAAAAATTAAAAATTAAAAAATTAACTAGTTTAACGAAGTTAATTATTAGAGTCTTTTCGTGAACAACGTGGCCTTGCCGACCCTGCCACTCCAACTTCGCGCACTCGATTTCTTTAAAGTGCACAAAGACGTATTGACGCAAGGGGAATGAGTTAATGCCCATCACTTCTCCATGAGTTGCAGACAGAGATTGTAACTTAGAATCTGTCACTTTTGGTGACAAATTACCGATTCACAAGTTGTTGGATGGATGAATCTCCCGCTGCAAATCTTTGACAGTCACATCGTGGTTCTGTGTAGCTTGCGCCGCGAATTTTACATGTGGTACCATTAAACGGGTCAAGTACAGAAACAAGATAAATGATGGGTCGTCAGAGATTCCGATATGAATGAAAGTTGAATAGAAATAGATTTCTGTGCGACGGGGCTATGGTATGTGTAGTATGTATATCGGTGTTGTGGTTATTGTAGTATTTTGTTGAATTTGTCTAAATTTAATGGCATTTGGTGGCTCCTAGTTATACTATGTATTATTTGAAAATATTATAACTTTCACCTTTAAATTAAATTAAATTTCTAAATTGGTCCTACCACTTAATGATATTTATTAGACTTGTTCTCTGTAAACACTAAGAAATACTAGTCTAGCTTTATATTATAGGGTTTCATGCAATTTACCTCATGTGATATTGTAGTTGTTCAAATTATCCCTTAAGAGAAAAAAAATCAAATTACCTTCCTATGTTTTTTTTAAATAGAGCAATTTTTACGTTCCTTTCTGAAAAGGTAAATTACTTCATTTAAAAAAATATAGTGAAATATTTTGCTATTTTTTTATAAAGAATAATTTTTTCATTTGCAATATTACTTACAGTAGGTTGCGTGCATTCATGTGTAATTAATCTTTATTTATTGATTTGTCAAGCAATTTTGTCTTGGGATTTCTTTAGACACTAAAGTTAATGCTTTCATTTTTGCATTACTTAGTGTTCATTTTTTATTCTTTTCATTGTATTTTATACTTTGAAATTTTAAAATTTTATTTATTAATTCCATGCAATTGATATGATAAAGGTTATGTCCTCATTTTATGGCTGTATATATTATGATAATTTTATTACACTTTCTACTATTATTATTACTGCTTAAAATCCTTCATTGTTTAATTGATTTTATGTCAAATTTCCAATTCCTAACTAACTTCTAAACTTAGCCTATCACTTATAGATGATTTAGGTTGCATGAACAAGCCTAAGATGATGGGTTCAAATTCCATTATATTTGACTTACTTTATATGGGTCTATTATATTCTATTCCATTATTCTTTGTATTCACATATGAATTGAATATCGATATAATTTCAAACTAATGCATTGCGATCAATTTAGTAAGATATTATTATTACCATGTAATTTCCATTTCAATATATATATATATATAAAACAAAAGGTTCACCCAAAAATTTTCAAGATATGAATTAATTTCCAGTCAATATTTGCATTATTTGACAATTTTTAAATTTCATTAATTGATGTATTAAAATTTCTATATGTAAAAATAAAGGATGAAATTTAATGCTAATAATTGTACCAAAAATATAGATTATTTTATTATAAACAGATTTTGTGTACGTACCGTCCGAAGGATGGTGATGGCACGAGTGTGGATGGTTGTATTGGTACGTTGGATACTGTAATTTGAATTTATTTGAATTTAATTTAGTGTAGTGCCCTCCAACTATACTATGGATTATTTAAAAATTTGGTGACTTTCGTCCTAAATTAGAACTTGCGATTTGGTCCACTAATTTTACAAATTTCATGATTCTATGACATATTTTTCCAGATATTTAAAAATTAGTTGGAAAATCACATGTGCAAGTCATGTATATTCTTAAATTTAAGCCAACACAACGTGCTAGTTTTGGACAAATATAAAAATTTCTGTCAAAATTTGTTAGAAAATCGAAAAATTTACTAAGATGATAGATTAAATTGTAAGTTTCACTTTGAAGGTCTAAAACGCCAAACATCTCTAATTATAGGACAAAAAGTTTACAATAGAGCCTTTATAATATTCAAATCAAAATAATGCCACTAATTAACCTTATTATCTAAAGGTAACACGATCTTAATCTAGAATTACTTGATAACTAAACATTCAGCTTTCGGTCCACAAATATTTGTAAACATTCCCTGTGTGTTTTTAGATATTAATGCTTAACAATTTTCACTTGATATGCAACATTTATTTTAAAGAAAATTATTTGTCGTTTCAGACATGGAAAGTAGGAAAAAAATTAGAAAACTAATAAATTACTAATCGGTTTAGCGAAGTTAATCATTAAAGGCTTCCCATGAAGAACGTGGCCTTGTAGACCCTACCTCGCCAACTTCGTGTCCTCAATTTCTTTAAAGTACACAAAGGCGCAGAGATGGAAGGGGAATGAGTTAATGCAAATCACTTCTCCCTAAGCGACAAACAGAGATTTAAACTCACAATCTGTCATTTTTTGTAACAAAATATCGGTCCACAAATTGTTGGATGGATGAATCACCGTCTGAGAATCTTTGACAGTGCATCATGGTTGTGTGTAGCTCCAGTCGTAGATTTTATATGTGATGCCATTAAATGGGTCATGTACAGAGAACAAGATAAATGATAGGTCGTCGGAGGTTTCGATGTGCAACGGGGAGGTGGTGGAGTGAGGTTTTGTAAATATTTAACAATATCATAACTTTCACTGTGAATTAAATTAAAATTCTAAATTGGTCCTATATGTTACTTATTAAAAACATTCTTGTGTTTCTAATCTAAATGTGTTGATTTTTCAAGCAAATATTGTCTTGGAATTTCTTTTGATACCAAAGTTAATTCTTTCATTTCTGCATTATTTAGTATTCAATTTTTTTCTTATCACTATATTTTATAAAAACAAACCATGCTAATGACATGATAAAGTTTATGTCCTCACTTTATGATTGTGTTATGATAACTTTATTACTCTTTCTGTTATTATTAGTACTATTTTTGGTTATATATTGCAGACGTCGACCATTTTTATAAAAAAATTTACTGCTTAAAATTCATCATTGTTTTATTGATTTTATGCAACTTGCCCCTAAAAAATCCTCATAAAATCTCTTATTATAGTCAACATCATATCAAATTTTGAATTCCTGATTAACGTCCTAACTTTTGGTCGACGATATCCTCAAATTCACACCAGCACATGACTTGCACGTGCCAATTTCTAACAAATTCAAAAATTTTTATCAAAATGTGTTAGTAAATATAAAATTTCACTAAGACAATATATCGAATTGTAAGTTTCACTTTTTGAAGGTTCAATAGCGACAAATACCTCTTATTATAGGACAAAACATTTCAATAAAGCCTTTATAATGTTCAAATCAAAATGATGCCATTAATCAACCTTATTCTCTAAACGTAACAACACGATCTTATTATCATATTTTTTTATAACTATACATTCAACTTATTCCACAAATATTTTTAAACATTTTGTGTATGTTTTCTGATATTAGTGCTTAATAATCTCATTTGATATGCGACATTCTTTTTAAAGAAGTCTATGAGCCATTCAAACATGGAAAGTAGCAAAATTGTTGGACCAAAAATAGCCTTCAAAAGCTGTATGAACACTAATAAAAAAAAAAAAGTAGAGAAATCGCAAAATAAAAAAATCAAGAAATTACCTACCTACTTAGCGAAGTTAACCATTAGAGGCTTCTTGTGAAGAATGTGGCCTTGCAGACCCTGGCTCGCCAACTTCATGCCCTCGATTTCTTTAAAGTGGACAAAGTCATACTGATGAAAGGGGAATGAGTTAATGCTGATATCTTCTTTATGAGCGGCAAACAAAGATTTTAATTTAAATACTTTTGTGACAAATTGCCGATCCACAAGTTGTTGGATGGATGAATCTCCGCTACAAATCTTTGACAGCCGCATCATCGTATTGTGTGTCTTCCACTGCTGATTTTACAGGTGGTGCCATTAAACATGTCAAGTACAGAGAACAAGATAAATAATGGGTCATCGGAGGTTTTGATGTGAATGAATAGTTGAATAGAAATAGATTTATGTGCAATGGGGACGTGGTGGTATGAGGTTCTGAAGTGTAAGGGGGTTGGTTACTGCAGTCTTTTGTTAGATTTGTTTGAATTTAATGGCATTTGGTGGCTCTTGGTTGTACTTTCTTATTCACCCAAAATTAAATTAAAATTCTAAATTGGACCCATATATTATTTACCATAAACATTCTTGTGTTTCTAATTTTAATTTGTTGATTTTTCAAGCAATTTTATCTTGAAATTTCTTAACTCTAAAGTTAATGCTTTCTTTTTTGCATTGCTTAGTCTTTATTTTTTTTTTCTTATCATTATATTTTATAACATCAAGCTTTGAAATCTTAAAAATGATTTATTAATTCCATGTTATTGATATGATAAAGCATGGGAATGGGTTCATCTTCGAAGTATTTTTCCCTTCCAATATTTTTCTATTAGAGCTTCCCTCATTCCTTTTATTGAACATAATGATGCGAATAGGGCTTTAATGAGTTCTAATATGCAACGTCAGGCAGTTTCGCTTTCTCGGTCCGAGAAATGCATTGTTGGAACTGGGTTGGAACGACAGGCGGCTCTAGATTCAGGGGCTCTTGCTCTAGCCGAACGTGGGGGAAAGATCGTTTATATAGATACTGACAAGATCCTTTTCTCAGGGAATGGAGATACTCTAAGCATTCCATTAGTTATGTATCAACGTTCCAACAAAAATACTTGTATGCATCAAAAACCCCAGGTTCAGCGGGGTAAATGCATTAAAAAGGGACAAATTTTAGCAGATGGTGCTGCTACGGTTGGTGGCGAACTTGCTTTGGGGAAAAACGTATTAGTAGCTTATATGCCATGGGAAGGTTACAATTTTGAAGATGCAGTACTCATTAGTGAGCGTTTGGTATATGAAGATATTTATACTTCTTTTCACATACGGAAATATGAGATTCAAACCCATGTGACAAGCCAAGGCCCTGAAAGGATCACTAAGGAAATACCACATTTAGAAGCCCATTTACTTCGCAATTTAGACAAAAATGGAATTGTGATGTTGGGATCTTGGGTAGAGACGGGTGATATTTTAGTAGGTAAATTAACGCCCCAAATGGTGAAAGAATCATCGTATGCCCCCGAAGATAGATTGTTACGAGCCATACTTGGCATTCAGGTATCTACTTCAAAAGAAACTTGTTTAAAACTACCTATAGGTGGTAGGGGCCGGGTTATTGATGTGAGGTGGATCCAGAAAAGGGGAGGTTCTAGTTATAATCCAGAAACAATTCGTGTATATATTTCACAGAAACGTGAAATCAAAGTAGGCGATAAAGTAGCTGGAAGACACGGAAATAAAGGTATCATTTCCAAAATTTTGCCTAGACAAGATATGCCTTATCTGCAAGATGGAAGACCTGTTGATATGGTCTTCACTTTTATGATTGTATTATGATAATTTTATTACTCTTTCTATTATCATTGTTACTCCTTTTTGTTATCTATTGCAGGAGTCGCCCAAATTTTTATAATTTACTGCTTAAATATTCTTCATTGTTTTATTGATTTGATGTAATTTGTCCATGAAAAATCCTCCAAGAAATCACATATTATAGCCAACATCATGTCAAATTTCGAATTCATGACTAACTTGTAAACATTCAGTCAACGATATCCTTAAATTTACGCCCGTGCTAATTTTGGTCAAATTTGGAAATTTCTTTCAAAATGTGTTAGCAATAGCAAATTTACTAAAATAATAGATCAATTATAACTTTCACTTTTTGAAGATCCAAAATGCCAAATATCTCTTATTATAGGACAAAAAAATTCAATAGAGCCTTTATAATATTTAAATCAAAATGATGCAATTAATCAACCTTATTATCTAAAGGTAACAAGATCTTGATCCCGAATTGCTTGATAACTAAATATTCGGCTTGGTCCACAAATATTTATAAATATTTTGTGTGTGTTTTTCGATATCAATGTTTAAAAAACTCATTTGATTTGCGACATTCCTTTTAAAGAAGTTTATATGTCATTTCAAACATGGAATGAAGCGAAAATACAGAACAAATAATATATTTAAGCCTTCAAAAAAAGTATTTACACTAACAAAAAACAATAGAGAAATCATGAAATAAAAAAATTAATAATCACCAACCTGTTTAGGAAGTTAATAATTAGAGGCTTCTTGTGAAGAATGTAGCCTTGCAGGCCCTGCCTCACCATCTTTGCGCCCCTAATTTCTTTAAAGTGGACAAAGGCTTAGTGATGAGAGGGGAATGAGTTAATGTCGATCACTTCTCCGTGAGCGGCAAATGGAGATTTTAACTTAGAATTTGTCACTTTTACTGATGAATTGTCGATCCATAAGTTGTTGGATGGATGAATCCCCAGCTACAAATCATTCACGGCTGCATTGTGGTTCTATGTACCTTTCGCCGCTAATTTTACAGGTGGTGCCATTAAACAGGTCAGGTAAGATAAATGACATGTTGTAGGAGGTTCCCATGTGAATGAAAAGCTGAATAGGAAGAGATTTGTGGTGCAATTGGGATATGGTGGAGTAAGGGTTTGTAATTAAGTGCATGGGTGGGTGGTTACTATAATATTTTGTTGGATTGTTTTGAATTTAATGGAATTTAGTGGCTCCTGGTTGTACTCTGTATTATTTGAAATCTTAAAATTATTTATTAATTTCATGTTATTAATATGATAAAGGTTATGTCCGCACTTTATGATTGTATTATGATAATTTTATTACTCTCTCTATTAACATTATTACTACCAGGAATTGACCAATTTTATACAATTTACTGCTTAATCATATTTTAACAGATTCAAGTTGTTCAATCAAATTTAGCATTTCAACACGTGCATCATAATTTAGAAAATATTGCACGCACTGCAAAAAATAGAACATCGAACTACATCATTCTTCATTAATCATTCGTATTACCCTGTTAGTTTCAAAAAATTAAAAATAGAATCTATAGAAAAACAACGGCTCCTTGTTCTTTGAGCATGTCGAACCACCAAATATCTATCTTAGATTGGATTGAACAACTAAATTTGTACGACCCATAAATTTAGCAGCATTCAACTAACAAAAACAAAACACTCTATCAAGTCATTTACGTTCTCATTGTAATCAAAAGGAGAAAAAAGAAAGAAGTAATAGTTTGGCATGTGTAGTTGTATCCTATTTCGTTGGAAATAATTGTGATGGCCATGAAAGTGCAGCGGCAGTCCACCATCTTTGGAATCCAGGCTCAAGAAAGAGGAAGACACGTTATCCATACAACACGCTTTTATAAGTGAAAATGCACTTTCTTATGCATATGTATTTATTATGTGTCCAGCTGTTAATTGTTAAGTTTGACAGGTGTCCAAGTTGGTTAGGGTTCAAGGTGCATAGTGGGCTGGGTCAGTTCAAAACTGACATGAACCAGCCTGAGAAAGTCCACCCTAGGACCGGCCTGCTACTATTCATGGCCGGTCTTTGGGCAGTCTTGGAGATCTAAGTGTGCCCCAATTGTGTTAGTTTTAAACCATAGTTCAATCCATAGACCAGCCCGGTTGAGGCACGAACCAAGCCAAAACCAATCCCGCATTAGGAACGCATGTGTTTGTTTTATGTTTTTATGATATTGAAGTGTTCTTGTATAAAATTACTTAAATTTATAATTATCTTATGAAATAAATAAATAATAAATTAAATCACATAAAAATTTATATGTAGAAAAATAATAGTTAAGAATATATAATATTTTTAAAAGAAGGCCCAACAAGCCCGTTACAAGGCCAGGTGGTTTCGAGCCACTAGGTTGGGCTGGTCCCAAGTATTGATTCCTGGGACCGGCCAAGGACCAGCATGGTCCCAAGTAGACATAGGCCAAACCAACCCCCTTTTTAATTGGTTCAATCCGGTTTTGGATTGGGTTAACAAAGCCTGGCCTATTGTGCATCTTGAGTTGGGGTTGTTAGGTTGTTAGTTGATTATTCATTTTTCCTCGTTGTTTCTGGACCTATTTTTAAAGTCGAGCTTCCTTGAGCTCACTACTGAGAATAATTGAATACAATCAATACACAGGGAATTTTGCTCATAACATTCCGTGGCATCAACAAATTTTTTCACTGCAATTACAGGTTTCAACATGGTATTAGAGCCTTCTTTTGAAGGTCTCTGCATACTTCTCTCATCAATGTACAAAACATTATCGATTATATTCCTCAATGGCGCCCAGAGTTTCAGAGGCAATGGAAGGGAATGTTATAGAGACTCAGACTGCTCCGGTGAATCAAAGTGCAATTGTAAACCAAACAACGATAGATATGACTCTTACTGAAAACACCGAAAAATGCAAGTGGATCGGCCCAAGAATGCGCAAGCGGAAGCGGTAATGCGAAAATTTTTAAATAAAAACAAAACATAACAAAACCATAATTCTAAGGGGTGTACCCTTGGAGTTTCCGAGGATTCGATATACTTTATCACAATACCAATAAAGTTTAACAGGGCTAATGGTAAAAGAAAAAAAAATGAGAGGTACATAAATCATAAATCAAAAGTTATCTCTTTAATTTGATTTATTTCGAATCTCCTTCATTTGGTTTGTTCACGCAATGCTTCAACGTAGAGGCCCTCTAAAGTTACGTCCATACCACACCAGAATTGGGATCCCTCAACTCAATTTGCTAGAAAAGAAATTGGAAAAAAAAACAATAAGTGTGTATTGGAGAGGGGCGGCCCAGTGGATGTATTAGAATGTGTCTAGGTTCATCCTATCATCCATAAGGTAATAAAATCCTTTTTGAAGATTTTCCACCAACCTAGTTATGGGCTTTGCATTGCCCGATTTTATTAAATAAAATACAAGGCCCAATAATTTTAATTCAATCCAATTTAATTAAAGCCAACTTAATTAATTCCATCATATATTTAATCCGATTAAATATATGAGTCCAATAAACTTTTATTAATTAATAAGTCTAACTTATTAAATAATAAGGCCAAGCCCAATGTAAATTAATCTTATTAATTTATTCTTGGGCTCCTCCATCCAATGGACCCCTCTCATTAATAAGTAATTCAATTACTTATGGAATTAATTTCTAATTAATTCGTCGTCCCTTCTCAGTGATTTGTTTGTGACTCTTTAGGTTCATCTTTCAGCTAGACTTGGGCTGCTGTTAAACACTATTATTAACTAAATCTAATTTAATTAGTAATTCTCGATCAACCTTTGATCAAGAAATCCCATCACTATGGGTGGCCCTCTAGCAACGGTGTATGGCACTAGAGATTAGGCGAATATCCATATGAACTTTTAGACTCTCAAGTCCATATGGGTACGGTCCTTCTTTCTACCGTCTGCTGGCTTTAGTCTTAGGGCATGGAATTGGGTGTCGGTTACCATCCTGGACTAGGCGTCTATGCTTAATACTTGAGATCGCATACCAAATTGCTCAATATAGAAACCTCTATTTCCTATTCGATCAATTAATGGCCACAATTTTATAGAGCGTAAACGCATCTCCAAGTTCATAGGAGATACCTCTATCACGTTTTGACAGGGAACGAATCCTCTTCTTGGAACTCACCGTTCTCACTACATGCTTTGACTGTACTGGACAAGGCTTATGATGACCATGTTTGGGACGATCACCTCTCGCGCAAATCCAAGATACAGTCATCGCATGCACGTGACTACTCCTATACTATAAAAGTCGGGGATTTGAGTCATACCGACCAAGCCTCCAAGCTTCTATATGACCATCCCCGCGAGTCAGTTTAGTCGATTCGACACCTAGCTAATCGACCTATTAAGATTGCATAGATGTCCCATGTATGTCGCTGATGAAACACGACATTCATCAAATGAATGCGACTCTTAGTGAAAGTCTTCATAGAACACTCGATGCCCATTCTCGAGGTCCTCAACATGGAACATTTTAGACCCAACCCTAGATAGTTAGTTTCATGACCACCATCCAATGTGCAGTCCAACTGTTTTATGGTTGTTAAAGTGGTCTGTGGGCTTTGTTGTGATGTTTGAAAGAAATGCAAACAAATGTGTAATGAGCACAACAAATGAAATGCTAATAGACCCATTTTATTCACTGAATAATATTATATAAAATTGAGTTATCGGCAGAATAGATTACAAGTATGCCAATCTAATTGGCTTTCAGGTCACATATTCTAACACTTACAGCTTTATTTATCTGAGCATCCTACCTGGATAATAGCTCTTGCTGCCAAAATGAAGCTGGAATTTATATATATGGAAGCTTGATCCAACTTGCCAAAGTTTCAGAGGCGTTTAAGAAATGGAATCGTATTCATTCCATGTTGACAACTTGGATCCTAAATTCTATTCAAAGGATATAGTTGAGGCATTCATGTATGTGAGTTCAACAAGGGATTTGTGGAAGGAATTAGAAGCTCGATATGGAGAGAGCAATGGTCCATCAATCTATCAATTACAACGTGAGATCAGATTAATCGTGCAAGGAAATAAGTCAGTGACAAATTACTATACCAAATTAAAGAAATTGTGGGATAAGTTGGCCTGCTTGGCACCAACTCCTGGATGCGCATGTGTTGGATTCTACCGCTTATGATGGAAATAAATCTAATAAACTTTCATTAGTTCATTTTAGTTGTTACTCCAACCTATCATAGGCAATATCATGTAATAATGACGTTTGGTATAACGGACAATGCCATTTGTCAAAGAACTGAATGATGCATTTTTCTTCTACTACCCTGGTCTCTGCTTCTTAAAATGTTATCTGTAATATTTGTCCCTTAGCTAAACTTCATAGATTACCATTTCATTCCAGCAACATTTGCTCCAACTCCATCTTTGATCTTATCCATGTCGGTATTTGGGGACCTTATAGCAACACACAATCTCTGGGTGTCAATTTAATCTCACTATTGTTGATGATTTTAGTAGAGCAACTTGTACATTTCTAATGAAACACGAGACTCTATATCCTACAAAAATTTTGCATCTTGTTCAAACACAATTTGACAAGAGAATAAAGTGTGTGAGATCAGATAATGGATGGAATTTCTCAACGAGCAATTTCAAAATTCTTTCATAACCCCGGGAACATTCATCAAAAGAGTTTCACGTACACACCACAACAAAATCGAGTAGTGGACCGTAAGCATAGGCATCTTCTAGAGGTATTATATTTCAGGTTTTACTTTCTAGGAAATTTGTGGGTGATGCCATTCTTTCAACTACTTATCTTAGAAATAAGTTCCACTCTTGTCTTCTTAATTGTAAAACACCATTTCACATTCAATACAACAAGCCAACCTCGTATGAACACCTTAAAACATTTAGTTGTCAATAATCCAAATTTGATAGGCTTGCCTCTAAATGTATCTTCCTGGGTTACCCCCTAGTCAGAAAGCATATAAAGTCTATGATCTCGAATCTTACCACACATTTGTGTCTCGTGATGTTAAATTCCATGAATATGTGTTTCCTTTTGCTCATGTTAATCCTACTCCTGCACACTGTCCATTGTCAAAGATTCCACTTGCCGCAAATGCTGTTGACCCCATACCTCCGACAAATTTATCCCTACCCAAACCATCTCTCCTACCTTCTTCCCATTCTGATTCTACTACTGTCCCTTACACACAACCTAGATGGTCACAGAGGGACCATCAGCAACTATCTTCGCTTAATGAATTTGTATGTCATATATATGATCGTGCCTCTACACCAACTCTCAGAAACTTTACCCCTACATCCTTGAAATTTATGGCATCATTATCTATTTTGCAGGAAACATAGACTTATAAGCCGGCTTCTATTAGTACCCCATGGGTGAATGCTATGAACCAAAAGCTTATAGCTTTTGAGAACAATGACATGGAAGTTGGTCCTTTGCCTAAAGGGAAGAAGACAATTAGTTGTAAGTGGGTTTTAAAGTTAAATGGAAATATGATTATTCTGTTGATCGTACAGAGCCCGACTAGTGGCCAAGGGCTACACCAAGATTGATTACAGTAAGAGCTTCTCACCAATTGCTAAAGTTGTTACGGTACGCTTCGCTTAGCTGTTGTTATAGACTTTCGATGGCCCGTGCACCAGATTGATATAAATAACGACTTTCTTCACGGTCATTTGCAAGAAGAAATTTATATGACCGCTCTTAAAGGTTATGTTGTTGATCCGGGCCATATTTGCCGCCTAAAACGCTCATTGTATGGTTCGAAAGTACGATTCGGATAAATGGAATCGATAATTCTCCAACCAACTGCTCTGTTTGGTTTTCATCCTTCTACCCACGATTATTGTCTTTTCATCAAACGTGTCGACTGATGATTGCATTAGTCTTTTGGTCTATGTCGATGGCTGTCTCGTTATGGTCCCTACAGAAGAATTGATCTCTCAGGTTAAGGTCTATCTTGATGATATCTTTACGATCAAGGATTTAGGAATTTCCTTGGGCTCCAAATTGTGGGATCTGCTCATAGCACCTCCATTACGCTGTCCAAGTATATCTTGGATATTATTACTGATTGTAGGCTTCAGCAGGCACTTTCCGCCGCTACTCCTTTGCCGCAGGGCATGAAATTACATTCTCATACTGATGCTTACTTGAATGGTCCTAAACCATATCCCCGATAGAGAGGCGTTTGCTCTATTTCAGCTTCACGCGCCTTGATTTTTCACATGGCATTCAACAACTTAGCCAATTCCTCCAAAATTCATGTGAGGATCACTGGCATGCGATACTGCATGTGGTTTGCTAGTTGAAAGGGTCTCCTACTAAAGACCTTCTCTTTCCTTCCTATCTTGTAACCTATTGAATTGCAGATTGGCGTTCTTGTGTGGATTTGCACCGTTCACTGACTAGGTTTTGTATTTTTCTTGGAGATGCCCTTGTTTCCTGGAAAATGAAGAAGCAGTGTACAATTTCTCGATCCTCTACTGAGGCCGAATATCATAGCATGGGGCCTACTATTTGCGAATTCAAGTGCATCTCTTAGATCCTTTGTGATTTTGGGACTGTTGTCCTACGCTCATTCGTTTGAATTGCGATAATCCGACCGCCTTACAGATCACGGCCAACAAGGTGTGTGATGAACGAACCAAGCACTTGGACATTGACGGTCACATTGTCCATGATTGTTACAAAGAAGGGCTTTCTTGCTCTTTTTGTTTGAAGTTGAAAACAACTTGCTTACATGTTTACCAAAATTCTTTTGGGAGCTACCTTCGATTCTTTGTTGTGCAAGTAGGGTTTGATCTCCGGTGATCGACGTTCAACTTCTGGGGAGGATGTTGGAAATAATGGTGATGGCCATGAGAGTGCAACTACAGTATAGCATCTCCAGGATCCAGGCTGAAGAAAAAAGAAGATGCGCTATCCATACAACATGTTTTTTATATTTGAAAAATGCATTTCTCATGCATATATAGTTTTTATGTCCAGCTGTTAATTTTGACAGGTGTTCAAGTTGGTTGGGGTTAGTTAGGTTGTTAGTTAGTTATTCATTTTTCCCACTGCTTTTGGACCTAAACTTACAGACATGCTCCCTTGAGTTCACTTCTGAGTAGTGATGGCAACGGGGCGAATCTGGTGCGGGTTTGCCCTTGCCCGGACTCGAACCTTCCCCTCTTCGTAAACCCCAAACCCGTACCTTGTCTCGCCTGAAAAAACCTCGACCCCACCCCACCCCGTTAAAAGCCCAACCCCGCCAAATCCGTCCCGCAAGCCCACCCCATTTTCCATGATTTTAATTTTTTATTTACTTAATTAAATAATATCAATTTCAATTTATTAATTTAACATAGATTTTTTTATCTAAAATGAATTATATAATACAATGAATATATTCAATTAATATTTTATTTTTTCAATAAGTAATATTAATTTATATTTAACCAAAACATTTATCTAATTTTTTAATTTCACCGATAAGTAATCTCCAATTTTAATTAACATAGTGTTAACTAAAATGAATTATATAATACAAATTGTACATTCAACTAATTTTTTCTATAAGTAATACTAAACATTATTGTAAAGTTAGGTAATCTAACATAAATTTTTTATATAAAATAAATTATATAATACAAATACTACATCCAACTATTTTATTTTTGATATTTTGCATATAGAGTTGGATATATGCAAAATTATTTAAAAATTTATCTATAACATCATAATTTTCTATTAATAATGTATTAGATATGAATAACTAAATAATAAAAAATTTTAAAAAATAGACAGGGGTGGTTTCAAAATGGATCTGATACAAAACCCATAACCAATGCACTCATGGATCTACTATTGGATGCTGGTTCAGAAAACTTTTTATTAATAAAAAATATTCTTGTTCTTATTTGATAAATATTTTTATTAGTAAGGTTTTTAAATTTTTTATATACTAAAATCATATTAGTATAATATTAATTAGCATATTTTCTTAATAAAAAATAAAGAGAAGGGTTATTCGGTAAACTTACAAAAAATATTCTTTTCATCTCAATCTGTTTTTCTAGTACCAAACAAGTAGATGTATGTGAAATTTACTCCACTTCCAATTATACCAAATAACTTGAAGAAAAAATATTATTTTTTTCTTTCCCTTCCCCCTTTTACTTTTATTTTTCTCTCATTTGAACCAAACAAACCCTTAGTTAACAATAAATTATCTGAAAAAACTTGCAAAAGTCTTAAATGATGGGCATATGCCTCTAACATGTTGTTTTGAAGTCAGAGCGGACTAATCATGGGTTTTTTATGGATTTCTCTCGGAAAAACATGATTTGAAGCTTGAATTTCTTAAAATCCTGCTATCGTAAAAAGACACACCATCGGTGTACTATAAAAAATGGAGAATTTCATATGAGCATTGACAGGGTTAAATAGATGAGTTATAAAGCATGAGATCAACCATAAAAATCATAAATTACAAAAAAAATAGATAAGTTAAAAGCAAAATGGAGTGCATGCGAACTACACACACTACTACATCTAAAACTACACACTCTTCACATGGAATTCACGTTGACGCCATGGCCGAAGAGGATGAAGGCGATATGGTGGCGGGGATAGACGGCGGCCAGTTGGGGAATGTTGTTGACGAACATGGAGGGCAGGCGAACAACAACAATGCAGCAGCGACTGATGACAGATTGGACGGGGAAGATGCGCCGGCTATTAATCAGTTCCCCATGGAGTTTCAGTTTGCAGATTTTATTATTTTGGCCAATAGAGTAATCGACAAAGGGGATGACGAATCTGTTCGTGCACTGAATGATCTCTACTGGCGTTGGACAGTGAAATAGGGAGAAAGCGACAGGAATTCGCAGGAGCTGTTGTTTCGCCGTTTGGTGCGCTTGACAGCTGAACAGGCGGCGGAGCATCCTCTTTGCTTGGCGTCGTCGTTGTAGATCTCTGAAAATAGGGCTATTGCAGATTTGAATCTGAGGGTCTCTATGGTGCTGCTAGCGACGCG
Source organism: Sesamum indicum (assembly GCF_026168435.1). Taxonomy (NCBI): domain Eukaryota; kingdom Viridiplantae; phylum Streptophyta; class Magnoliopsida; order Lamiales; family Pedaliaceae; genus Sesamum; species Sesamum indicum. The sequence goes on along the minus strand of NC_142660.1, from coordinate 4,229,165 downwards.
AGATGAAACTGCCATGGTTGCGCACGCAATTACTCCTATCCCAGATCGGATACAGAACATTGGAGAACCGGAGATGATGATGATGATCCCTGCTGCGAATACTGCAGCCACTGCACAGATGGCGCTGGCGACTGGACGGGCTGAAACTGCTAAAACCGCCGCTGCAGCAGTGTCGGCCGTTAAAGTAACGCTGCCGGAACTGCCTACTGCCGACGTTGTTTCTATTGATGTTGCGCCAGTGTACGTCACTGTGATTGCCACGTCACAATTATCGATATTTTCGCCCATCAGAATCATCGTCGGTAATGTGCCACTTCATCATTGTTCAAACTTCATGAATTATTACGATAAAATTGCTGATATTTTCCATAATTCGTCTCGAAAAATATTGACTTATGTTCCACCTATGATGAAAAATGGCAAAATTATTGTACGACCCACGATGGATATGGTTCGAGATGGTTCACGTCGCTGGAATGCGAGAGCAGTGGGTTATTTTTTGGGCAAAAGACCGTATTTTCATCATGTGAAGGACTATGTCAAATCTATTTGGCCATTGTTAACAGAAGTCACGGCCATGGCAAATGGATTTTTGTTCTTCCGATTGAAAACTATAGTGGCAATGGAAGAAGTTATAAAGGGCGGACCATGGTAGTTCCAAGGAAAACCAATCATGTTGCAGAAATGGGAGTCGGGCATGGTCCTATGTAAGCTAAAACATACCCAAGTCCCAATTTGGGTTAAACTTCGACACTTTCCAGTTGAATTGTGGACTAATGATGGCTTGAGTACGGTGGCAAGTGGCATTGGACGACCTCTGTATCTGGATGCGATCACACGCACATGCACGAGACTGGATTTCGCTTGTGTATGTGTCATGTTTGACATCAATGCCAAACTCTCGAAGCATTTGGTTATTATGTCGCCAACAGAGGAAGGTGGAGAAATTGCATGCAAGGTTGACGAAGAATACGAGTGGCTCCCCCTAAATGCCCCACTTGCATGAGCCTCGGACATGCCACGGAGGATTGCCCTTTCATGAAAGCACCGAAACCGCCGGTGAATGTTTATGTGCAGAAGGCACGAGTGCAGCCGCCCATAGCTAAATCGGGTAAAGCTGTCAAGGAAGACAAGAATAACTCATGTGGAGATATTAATCAGCAGCCTATTGTATCTGAGACTCCGAGTACCCCTGTCGCACAAGGAGTCAACGAAGGAAGGAAGAAGGGTAAGGAGCTAGTCATCTTTAATACTTTTGATGCACTTTTAAGCAGCCCCGCCACGGGTGATCCATGTTAAACGTTGCTATATGGAACGTGCGTGGCCTGAACAAAAGGGACCATCAGCTGGCACTGAAAGATCTAGTAACTGAGTACAGGTTATAATTTATTGGGCTTCTTGAAACGCGTGTATGAAATACTAATATTGCTCATATATTCTTACTGCCTCAATGGAAGTGGTTTGTTGATTCTGTGTCTATTGGGAATCGTATATGGATTGCATGGGACGATACTATTCTTGATGTTAATGTGATAGAGTTGGGTGATCAATTTGTACACTCTCGTGCAACTGTTAGAGCACTCCAAATGAATGTGATTATTACTCTTGTGTATGGTGCCAATGAAATTGCTGTGGAGCGTGAGTTATGGAGATCACTAGGGATGCTTGCGGGTCAGAGTGTGGATGACCCCTGGATAGTAGGAGGAGATTTTAATGCTGTTCGTGACCTCAGTGAGGTGTGTGGTAATTTTTGTGATATCAGATTGGCGATGGATGAATTTAATGCATGCATACAGGATACCGGATTCATACAAATGCCCATGCAGGGTAAATGGTACACATGGCATAACTGGAGTTCGAATTCGTGAATTTTATGGAAGCGTTTGGGTCGGATTCTCATAAATGACACATGGCTTGAGCGTTTCCCTAACTCATACTATTCAAGTCTCACCCCATGCACCTCGGATAATTCACCACTGGCGCTATATGGGGATCGACAACAACAACTGGGAGGTATGTTCAAATTTGATAATTACCTTACTCTTTCACCAGATTTTATTCCCTGTGTGCAGAATGTCTGGCAACACGACATTGTTGGAGTGCCTATGTATGCGATTACACGGAAACTAAAAGCTTTAAAGCCAGTATTCTGAGAGCAACGGTACAATAAAGGAGATCTTTCGGAGAACGTACGCTTGGCTAAAGGATTCCTTGAGGAAGCACAGATCTTGGTTATATTTGACAGACAGAATGACCTCTTTCTACTCCCGGAACACTTTTGTCGTTTGGTATACGCCAAGGCGGCAAAAATGGAACAAATCATGTTACAGCAATGAGATAAGATGCAATGGATGAAGGATGGAAATCAATGCTCACGAGTCTTCTTTTGCAAGATAGCTCAGAAACGTGCCACTCGGAGAATCTTGCAAATAAATGATGAACATGGGACCACCTACTCAGAGTCAGGAGCGGTTACCATGAGTTTGTCTCCTTCTATCAGGCTCTGTTAAGTAGAGAAAGACGGAGGCAGGTGATAGATATCCGGTATCTAAGGCCATAGGCTAGACATGTCCTCAATGAGGAAGGGCTTCAGCTCCTTACACCTGTCACTGCAGTTGACGTTAAACAAAAAGTGTTTGACATTGCTGAAAATAAAGCACATAGACCTGATGGGTTCTCATCGGGTTTTTATAGAGCTGCCTGGCCAATCGTGGGTCCAGAGGTTACGAAGGCAATCTTGGAGTTCTTTACCACGGGAAAACTGCTGAAGCAAATCAACACCACACTTCTGGCATTTATCCCTAAGGTACATGCCCATATGATGGTCACAGATTTTCGCCCTATTTCGTGTTGTAATGTTTTATATAAGATTATTGCCAAACTTATTGTACAAAAGTTGAGTATGGTGTTGGATAAGTTGATAAGACGTTGTCAGGCTGCCTTTATTCCTGGTCGTAGTATTGGAGATAATATACTGTTAGCACAGGAACTATTTACAGGCTACAATCAGGCATGCCTACCTCCTAGATATGCACTGAAAGTGGATATCCGAAAAGCTTATGACACGGTAGAATGGAATTTTCTACTTGTAGTGTTACACCTGTTTGGATTCCCGACTATGTTCATTAGGTGGATAGAGGAGTGTGTCACGACACCCTCGTTTTTCATCGGGTTGAATAGGAAACCTCAGGGTTTCTTTACGGGATCGAGAGGGTTACGGTAGGGGGACCCTTTATCGCCAATCTGTTCGTTCTCGTAATGGAGGTTCTGCATTTGATTCTTCTGTAGATGATTGATCAGGACATGCATTTTTCTTTTCATTAGAAATGTGAGCCTTCTCGATTATTTTAGCTTGGATTTGCAGATGATCGGTTGCTGCTCTGCAAAGCTGATATGCACTCTATAGGGGTCTTTAAGCAGAGGTTGGACCTATTCGCCTCCTGGTCAGATCTCCGGCTTAATGTGCATAAGAGCCATCTTATAATCTCTCGATCTGCACAAGGGATACGGGAGGAGCTGTTAGTGATGCTCGACTTTCAGGAAGGGCACCTTCCGATGAGGTGCTTGGAACTTCCTCTACTTTCCTCTAGATTATCGTTAACAAACTGCTAGCCTTTATTATTGAAAATTGATCAACGCATTAAAGGTTGAGAAGGAATGAGATTATCATATGATGGGAGGGTACAAATTATTAAATTTGTCCTTATGGCATTAAATATATATTGGGCTTCTGTGTTCATCCTACCTAAAGGTGTTATAAGGGAGATTGAGAAGCGTGTGAGAGCTTTTGTGTGGAAGGGCACAACGACCAGTGGATATGCCAAAGTAGCAAGTAGGGATGTCTATAGACCGGCGTCAGAGCGGGCTCAGGGCCTAAGGGACATCGCTACTTTAAACCGTACGTTAATGAGCAAGAAGCTGTGTGATGTTATTCGATGTGATAGAACATCAATCTGTGTAGAATGGTTATTTAACAGGCGGCTACGTGATAAATCTGTATGGACGGTCACTGACAATGGGGGTTCTTTGGGTTGGAGGAAACTCCTTCGACTATGCCCATTGCTTCGATTGATGGTGGACTATCAGATTGGTGATGGGAATTCAATTTATCTATGGCATGATCTATTGCATCACCTTGGTCCTCTTATGGAGAGATTCCCACGGGGTCCACGTCTGCTTGGGCTTAGGACAGCGGACAAGCTTAGCAGTGTTATTATGGAGGGGCAATGGTATTGGCCTCTCATTATGGACATTGAGTGCTTGGAGATTTTGCATGCATTGCCAATAATTCATGGCGAGAAAGATTGCATTATTTGGTGATTCGAGACGGTAGGACCCACAGTTGCATCTCTTTATAGGCCATTGCACCCACCGTGACCCAAGGTAGGTACTCTCGGGTTTTCTAAAGATCCCCAGGCATAATTTCATCCTATGGCTTGCGATTTTTTGGGAAAACTATCCACAACTGATAAACCATGGCTATCATACTTAGGCACCTATATATTATGTGATGAGGGCGCAATAGAGACACATACTCATCTATTCTTTTGATGCCGTTATACCAGAAGATGCCTGATAGCGATTCAACGGCGTGTTCAATTTGAATGGCCTAATAGAGAATGGCCACGGGATGTTGAGTGGGCTGCAAGGAAATGAAGAGGAAAACATATCATTAACTTCGCTTATCGTGCACTCCTTGCTGCTTGCATTTACCACATTCAACAAATGATACTTAAAAACACAAATAATAAATAAAAAATGAATAAACGATTTTTGTGGCTTAAGGTAGAAAGGAAAAACTAATAAAAATGTAAACCACGAAATTATACCATTTTGATTTTGTCCGAATCTACTTTGCTCATTGTTCCTTCTCCGAATCTGTGTTCAAGCAAAGATCTACTTAGACCTCCTCTTCCTTCATCCACATCACACGTCGGAAGCATAATTTTCAATACCACTGTTAGATGGCTTGAGATCTGGCAATCGAAACTATTTTTATTGAACAGAATGGATTCGATTCTCACTCTCAAATGAGTGAATCAGATTTAATTAGCTTTTTCTTGAAACTTGTTCAAGAAGAACTTGATGGAGAAGGGAAAAGAGAGTAGTGGATGGATTGTGAGAGATGTAGAGTAGAGAGAAAAAGGTAATTTTTCAAAAAACTGAGATAAGAGATGTTGGGAAAAATAATTCACTGGGTGTGTTATATGTCATCATGGCCGAGTGGGGTCTCTAGAGGAGGAGTCTCAACTCCTCTTTTGACCTAGTCACTCTCAAAATTGGCTAGGACTTTATTTAGGTGGATCGAGTTTGGTTTAATTTAACAATTAAATCAATTCAAGCCCAACAAAGGTCCATCTGATTTTTAAATTGACCTAATTAATTTTAAGGCCCAATAGAAGTTGAATAAATTTATTTAATCCAATTAAATAAACTAAAGTTCGAGTCCAATATTTAATGAATATAATTAACTACTTGAATTAAGCTCAATTAAATTAAATTGTGCTAAGCCCCAACTTTTTTTGAGAGAAAAAGCGGTTGAAATATATATTGCTAGCAAAAACAAAGTTTGTTCTAGGCAACAAGACAAGCAATAAAACTAGAAAAAGGAAGTCAATAATACTAAGGCCCTAGTTAACAATCCAAGCTGCTAAGCCCAAATTTGATTAATTCAATTAATTAAATTCTGACTACACTTCTCAAGACATATAATAACCAAATTAAAGACACAGTCATGTTTTATCAAGCCTAAGATACAATAATTCACGTATCACTTTAAACATTAAGAGTCGAAAATGGATACGATACACTATTACAATGATACACTTTACATTGTAATTTTAGTCATGTAATTATAGATATTTGGCATATTTGTAAGATTTATAATTTGCGATTTGATTCATTAATTTTGTAAATTTTATGATTTGAGGATATATTTTTCCAAAAATTTGAAAATTAGTTGAAAACTACATGTGCAAGTCACGAATATATCCTCAAATTTACATCAACACACAAATTGCACGTGCTAATTTTCGTCAAATTTAGAAATTTCGAGCAAAAAAAGTGTTATAAAATCGCAAAACTTTTACGAAGATAATAGATCAAATTATAAGTTTCATTTTTTTTAAGGTCCAAAATGCCAATTACCTCTAATTATAGGACAAAAATTTTCAATAGAGCCTTTATAATATGTAATTCAAAATGATGCCATTAATCAAACTTATTATCTGAAGGTAATACGATTTTAATCTAGAATTATTCCTTTTAAAGAAGTTTATGTGTCATTTCAGACATAAAAAGTAGAAAATTACAGGATCAAAAATATATTTAAACTTTCAAAAATAGTATTTACACAATAGAGAATTCACAAAATAAAAAAACTAATGAATCATGCACTGGTTTAGCGAAGTTAATCATTAGAGGCTTCCCATGAAGAACGTGGTCTTGCACACCCTACCTTGCCAGCTTCGTGCCCTCGATTTCTTTAAAGTGAACAAAGGCGTAGTGATGCAAGGGGAGTGAGTTAACACTGATCACTTCTCCATGAGCGGAAAACAGAGATTTTAACTCAAAATTTATTACTTCTGGTGACAAATTGCCAATCGCAACTTGTTGGATGGATGAATCTCCTACTGCTAATCTTTGACGGTCGAATTGTGGTTTTGTGTAGCTTCGGCGGCTGATTTTACATGTGATGCCATTAAACGGGTCAAGTACACAGAACAATAATAATAATGGACCGACGGAGGTTCCCTTGTGAATAAAGAGATTTGTGTGCAATGGGGATGTGGTGGAGTGAGGTTTTGTAAGTGTACGAGCGGGGTTGTTACTGCAATATTTTGTTGGATTTGTCTGAATTTAATGAAATTTACTGGCTCTTGGTTGTATAGTGCATTATTTCGAAATATGATAACTTTTATCCTGAATTCAATTAAAATTCTAAATTGGTTCTATTACTTAATAATATTTATTACACTTGTCCTCTATAAACACTAAGAAATATTAGTATGGCATTACATTATAGGGTTTAATGCAATTTCCGTCCTATGGTATTGTACCTGAGTAAATTACCCCTCTATGATAAACAATCAAATTACCTCCCTATATTTTTTAAAAATAAAGCAATTTATATCTGTGTCTAAAGAGGTAAATTATTTTATTTTAAAAAATATAAGGAGGTACTTTGCTATTTCTTTTTACAAGTAATAATTTATTCATTTGCTATAATAATTATAGGAGGTTGCTTTCTTTTTTTTCTCATTATTATAAACTTTCTTGTATTTTTAATCTTAAATTGTTGATTTTTAAAGCAATTTTATCTTGAAATTTCTTTAGACACTAAAGTTAATGCTATCATTTTTGCATACTTCGTGTTCTATTTTTTTCTTATCATTATATTTTATAAAATCAAACTTTGAAATTTTAAAATTATTTATTAATTGCATGCTATTGATATGATAAAGTTTATATCCATACGTTATGATTGTTTATGATAATTTTATTACTATTTTTTTACTATTATTATTACTCTTCTTGTTATATATTGCAAGGGCCGATCAATTCTATGTGATTTACTGCTTAAAATCTTTCATTATTTTATTAATTTTATGTAACTTGCCGTTGAAAAATCCTCCTAAAATCTCTTGTTATAGCTAAGATCATGTCAAGTTTTGAATTCCTGACTAAGTTCTAAACTTTCGGTCAACGATGTCTTAGCCTATCACTCATAGGTGAGCTAGGTTTCATGAATAAGTGTAAGATGATGGGTTCGAATCCCACCAAACAAGTGAGTATTTGACTTACTTTATGTGTTTATTATAATTTTTTTTATTGTTCTTTGTTATATTAATATATGAATCGAATATCGATATATTGTCAAACTAATCAATTTATTAAAATATTGATGTTATTATGTGATTACCATATAATTTCCCATCAACTTTTGCGTTGTTTGACAATTTTTAAATTTCACTAATTGATGGATGGGTTCTTCCTTATAAAGAGATTGGTGTAATTTTAGTTGTTTGGCATTTGGGTCCATTAAGAATTAGAATTTGCAACTTGGCCCATTAGTTTTGCATATTTCATGATTTGAGGACACATTTTGCCAAAAAGTTAAAAATTAGCTGGAAAAACACATGTGCAAGTCATGAATATGTTATCAAATTTATGCTAGCACATGACTTACACGTGCTAATTTTCGACAAATTTAAAAATTTCTAGTAAAAAATGTGTTAGCAAATCATAAAATTTACTAAGATAAGCTTAACTTTTTGAAGGTCCAAAACGCCAAACACCTTTAATTATAGGACCAAAAATTTAATAGACTTTATAATATTCAATTCAAAATGAAGCCATTAATCAAAATTATTATCTAAAGTTAACATGATTTCAATCTAGAATTACTTGATAACTAAACATTCAACTTGCTCCACAAATATTTACAAACATTCTATGTGTGTTTTTAGATATTAGTGCTTAATAATCTCATTTGATATGCAATATTTCTTTTAAAGAAGTTTATTTTCAGACATGGAAAGTAGAAAAAAAAATTGAGAAATAAAAAAATTAAAAATTAAAAAATTACCAACCGATTTAGCGAAGTTAATCATTAAAGTCTTTTCGTGAACAACGTGGCCTTGGCGACCCTGCCACTCCAACTTCGTGCACTCGATTTCTTTAAAGTGCACAAAGACGTACTGACGCAAGGGGAATGAGTTAATACCCATCACTTCTCAACGAGTTGCAGACAAAGATTGTAACTCAGAATCTGTCACTTTTGGTGACAAATTACCGATCCACAAGTTGTTGGATGGATGAATCTCCCACTGCAAATCTTTGACTGTCACATCGTGGTTCTGTGTAGCTTGCGCCGCGGATTTTACATGTGGTACCATTAAACGGGTCAAGTACAGAAACAAGATAAATGATGGGTTGTCAGAGATTCCAATATGAATGAAAGTTGAAATAGATTTGTGCGCGATGGTGTTGTGGTTATTGTAGTATTTTCTTGAATTTTTCTTAATTTAATTTCATTTGGAGGCTCCTAGTTATACTATGTATTATTTGAAAATATTATAACTTTCACCCTGAAATTAAATTAAATTTCTAAATTGGTCCTACTACTTTAATGATATTTATTAGACTTGTTCTCTATAAACACTAAGAAATATTAGTCTAGCTTTATATTATAGGGTTTCATGCAATTTACCGCATGTGATATTGTAGTTTTTCAAATTATCCCTTAAGAGAAAAAAAAATCAAATTACCTTCCTATGTTTTTCTTAAATAGAGCAATTTTTTTATGTTCCTTTCTGAAAAGGTAAATTACTTCATTTCAAAAAATATAGTGAAGTATTTTGCTATTTTTTATAAAGAATAATTTGTTCATTTGCAATATCACTTACAGTAGGTTGCGTGCATTCGTGTGTAATTAATCTTTATTTATTGATTTATCAAGCAATTTTGTCTTGGAATTTCTTTAGACACTAAAGTTAATGCTTTCATTTTTGCATTACTTAGTGTTCATTTTTTATTCTTTTCATTGTATTTTATACTTTGAAATTTTAAAATTATTTATTAATTCATGCTATTGATGTATTAATTTCCAGTCAATATTTGCATTATTTGACAAGTTTTAAATTTCATTAATTGATGTATTAAAATTTCTATATGTATAAATAAAGGGTGAAATCTAATGCTAATAATTGTACCAAAAATTTAGATTATTTTCTTATAACGAGATTTTGTGTACGGTACGGCCGAAGGATGGTGATGGCACGAGTGTGGATGGTTGTATTGGTGCGTTGGATGCTGTAATTTGAATTTATTTGAATTTAATTTAGTGTGGTGCCCTCCAACTATACTATGGATTATTTAAAAATATGGTGACTTTCGTCCTAAACTAGAACTTGCGATTTGGTCCATTAATTTTACAAATTGCATGATTCTATGACATATTTTACCAGATATTTAAAAATTAGTTGGAAAATCACATGTGCAAGTCATGTATATTCTTAAATTTAAGCCAACACAACGTGCTAATTTTGGACAAATATAAAAATTTCTATCAAAACTTGTTAGAAAATCTAAAAGTTTATCAAGATGATAGATTAAATTGTAAGTTTCACTTTTGAAGGTCTAAAACGCCAAACACCTCTAATTATAGGACAAAAAGTTTACAATAGAACCTTTATAATGTTCAAATCAAAATGATGCCACTAATTAATCTTATTATCTAAAGGTAACACGATCTTAATCTAGAATTACTTGATAACTAAACATTCAGCTTTCGGTCCACAAATATTTGTAAACATTCCCTGTGTGTTTTTAGATATGAGTGCTTGATAATTTTCACTTGATATGCAATATTTATTTTAAATAAATTTATTTGTCATTTCAGACATGGAAAGTAGACAAAAAATTAGAAAATAAAAAAATAAGAAAACTAAAAAATTACTAATCGATTTAGCGAAGTTAATCATTAAAGGCTTCCCATGAAGAACGTGGCCTTGCAGACCTTGCCTCGCCAACTTCGTGCCCTCGATTTCTTTAAAGTACACAAAGGCGTAGAGATGGAAGGGGAATGAGTTAATGCTGATCACTTCTCCCTGAGCGACAAACTGAGATTTAAACTCGCTATATGTCACTTTTAGTGACAAAATGCCGGTCCACAAGTTGTTGGATGGATGGATCACCCTCTGAGAATCTTTGACGGTGTATCATAGTTCTGTGTAGCTCCATTCGTTGATTTTATACGTGATGCCATTAAATGGGTCATGTAAAGAGAACAAGATAAATGATAGGTCGTCAGAGGTTCCGATGTGACTGAAAAGAGAAATAAAAAGAGATTAGTGTGCAACGGGTAGGTGGTGTTATGATAATTTTACTGCTCTTTCTATTATTATTAGTACTAGTTTTGGTTATATATTGCAGAAGTCAACCATTTTTATACAAAAATTTACTGCTTAAAATTCTTCATTGTTTTATTGATTTTATGCAACTTTGATGAAATTCCAGACCATGAAGATGCAGCTGCGACTAGGAAGCCAATTGCAGAAACACTGACTTCAGGTTGAAGAGCTGCAGATTTCTTCTTCTGCAGAAGTCGCATTTTGTGTTTGCACTTTTACTATTTGTTGCAGAAACACTGACTTCAGGTTGAAGAGCTGCAGATTTCTTCTTCTGCAGAAGTCGCATTTTGTGTTTGCACTTTTACTATTTGTTTTAGCAACTTAGAGGTTGTTAAGTTAGTTGTGACCCATCCGTGCATATATGGGTCTTCTTTGTCATGTAACAAAAAGAACAAGAGAGAAACTTTTCTGATCTTCAATTCAATTCCATTTACTCCTCCTTCCAAGATTTCAATTGCTGATTTTACTCTTACATTCATGCCTATGCCTTTGTATTTCAACATGGCATCAGAGCAGGTTTGACTCTGAATATAGTTCACAATCTTTAAACTGTTACACCAGTTCCTTTTTGCCCATGAATCAAGAAAACAGCTGACAAAAACACCATGGAAGAGGAAACCACTGCTGATTACGTCGACATGAAAACACAAGGAAATGATGAACCTGGAATGAACCTTGTGTCTGCACCTTTGAACGGCAACAACTACTTGACGTGGGCAAGGGCCATAAAGATAGCACTCGGAGCCAAGGAGAAACTGGAATTCATCGATGGAACATACGAGAACCTACAGAAGGGAAAGAAATCATAAAGGCATGGAAAAAGAATGACTGTATGGTATTCTCATGGATTATGAGTGCCATTTCGAAAGAAATCGCTGAAGCCTTCTTATATGCGGAATCAGCCAGAGATTTATGGGTGGAGCTTGAAATGAGATTCGGCGATAGCAACGGGCCACTCCTCTATCAGATACAAAGAGAAATCGCCACTACATCTCAAAAGAACATGACTGTAGCCGCTTATTTTACGAAGCTTAAAAAGCTGTGGGACGAATTGGGAACATTGGATCCCTTGCCAGTATGTACCTGTGGGACAAGCAAGAAGCTGGCTGATAGGGCGACCTCCTACCAACTAATTCAGTTCCTTGTGGGACTGAGTGATGCATACGAGCACGTGAAGAACCAGATCCTACTAATGGACCCATTGCCGACTGCTGCGAAGGCCTATTCTATGGTACAAAGAGTTGAGAAACAAAGAGAACTCAACTCTGGAGTCTCGGAACTGGACAAAGAGGGTGTTATGGTTGCACAGACATTCGAACCAAGAGAACAAGAAGGCGTAAAAGGTAATACCAAGAAGTGGACATCTGTGGACAAAAGACAATTGCAGTGTGAACACTGCAAGAAAAGGGGACACTCAAAAGAAGGGTGTTTCGAACTGATAGGCTACCCTGACTGGTACAAAGCAATGCTTGATCAAAGGAAGGCTGCAGGCAAACCATTCAATCCAAGGGCCTTGAATGTCAGAACAGAGCAAGAACTAAGTGCCTTGCAGAACAACCTTATGACTGCTAATGACAGAAACCTGACAGAAATCATCAAGAAAGAAGTGCTCAAGGTTATGCAAGATCAAAGCGGTAGCCAGATCGGTTCTAATTTTTCAGATTTCCAAGGCTATGCAGGTAAAATTTCTATATCTACTGACACTTGGATTATTGATAGTGGTGCTTCGGCCCACATGTGTGCTTCTATAAAAGATTTAAAAACCTTCGCATTCTTGACAAAGAAATCTTTGTTAAACTTCCCAATGGTTTTAATCATATTGTCAAGATTTCAGGAGATGTGCATGTTTATGAAAACATTACACTCAAGCATGTTTTATATGTTCCTAATTTTAAGCATAACCTCATTTCTGTCATTAAACTATGTAAGGATAATCATTGTAGTGTGCACTTTACAGTTGAAAATTGCATTGTGAAACCTATGGACTAAACGGGTGATGGCCATAGGTAAACAACAAGAAAGACTCTATGTCTTAGAGAAGAACCTACCAGCTCACATACCGACTGATTTTAGGATGACTACACCCCACACTGCTGAAAACATGAATGTAGATGCTTGTTATATGAACAACTATAGCTCTGAAAGTGAGAAAAACCTATGGCACTATAGGCTAGGCCATACCAGCATAGATGTTTTGAGACAAATGAGACTCTGTAAACACAATACTATGAATAAAATTGCTTGTGAAACATGCCCTCTTGCAAAACAGCACAGAATGCCATTTCCTGATAGTGAGAACAAAGCTCAGTCCATATTTGAACTCATTCATATAGATGTATGGGGTCCTTACAGAAATCACTCTATAAATAGCTATGAGGATATGCTCACAATTGTTGATGATTTCAGTAGAAAGCACCTGGACATATTTGATGTTACACAAATCTCAGACCCTATCCAAACTTGAACAATTTTATAATATGATCTTAACTCAATTTGAGACAAAGATAAAACAAATTAGAACTGATAATGGCACTGAATTTATCAATAAGGAATGCCAAGATTTCCTTCACAAAAGGGTAATAATCCACCAAAGAACTTGTGTATATACACCTGAACAAAATGGTGTTGTAGAAAGAAAACACCAACATCTTTTACAAATTGCTAGATCACTCATGTTCCATGCATATCTCCCCTCAAAATTCTGGACAGAGGCTTTATTAATGGCCACTTATCTCATAAATAGATTACCTGCTCAAAACCTCAACTGGAAATCTCCCTATGAATTGCTGTTAAATAGAAAATCGGTGTTTGATCACATAAAAGTGTTTGGCTGCCTCTGTTATATTACCAATGTTTCTCCCTGTAAGAAAAAATTTGATCCAAGAGCCCTTAAATGCATTTTTCTGGGATACGTACATGGTATAAAGGGGTATAAAGTAATGGATTTGAACACAGGGAATATCCATGTCAGTAGCGACATAGTGTTCCATGAGAACTCCTTCCCTTTTAAGAATTCTGCTGAAGTTACTGATGACATAGTATGTCCACTACCTAAACCTCTGAACCTTGATGAAATTGAGGATGAAAAAGGACCTGACATAGCATCCACAGAGAACAATCAAGAAATAGAAAATAACACCACTGTACCTAGAAAGTCCAGTAGATTGACCAAGGATCCTGTGTGGATGAAGGATTATGTATGTTGCAATGTTGATGAATCTGCTTGTTATAAAATGACAACTGCACATACTTGTTTTGTGGAAAAGATTTCTAACCTGCAGGAACCAAAGACCTACATGGAGGCTCAAGGGAATCCAAGATGGGAGAAGGCCATGAGAGAAGAAATAAGTGCACTAGAGAGAAATGAGACTTGGAAGCTGACAGAATTACCTCAAGGCAAGAAAGCCATTGGATGCAAATGGCTGTACAAGGTAAAACTCAACCCTAACGGCACTATTGAAAGATATAAAGCCAGATTAGTGGCAAAAGGATACAGTCAAGTGGAAGGAGAAGACTACAATGACTGCTTTGCACCTGTTGCAAAGGCAGTCACTGTTAGGCTTTTCCTTGCAGTTTGCTGTGGGTAAAAACTGGCCATTACATCACCTCGATGTGAACAATGCCTTCCTTCATGGCACCCTGGATGAAGACATATATATTGAACCTCCATAAGGGTACACAATCCAAACAGGTAAGGTTTGTAAACTGGAAAAATCGTTATATGGCTTGAAGCAAGCTTCAAGGAAATGGAATGAAGAGTTTGCCAAAAAAATGAAGGACTTTGGTTTTGAGCAATGTGATCATGACCACTGTCTATTCATTAAAGGTACAGGTATGAACTTAATTGCTTTACTTGTATATGTGGATGACATACTTGTTACTTCTGCTTCTGTGGATAATATTATGAATGTTAAAGATTATTTGAATAAATTGTTCACTCTGAAGCATTTAGGACCTGCCAAGTACTTCCTTGGCCTGGAATTTGCTCGTTCGGCAGAAGGTTTGGTTGTAACACAACAGAAATATGCCCTGGACATAATCAAAGACATAGGTCTGAGCAAAGGAAAACACACTACCACACCATTAGCCCCAGGTTTAAAATTATCTGCAGATGCAGGGGCATTACTTGCTGAACCTTCCAGATTTAGGAGACTGATTGGGAGACTATTATACTTGAGTTTTACTAGACCTGACTTATGTTATGCTGTACAACAATTGAGCCAACACCTCCAACATCCCTGTGATAAACACTGGGAAGCTGCAGTTCACGTTGTCAGATATTTGAAGGGGACAGTCACCTCAGGTTTGTTTTTCTCATCCAACTCTGATTTCTCACTTAAGGTCTATCGTGATGCAGATTGGGCTGCATGTCATCTAACCAGAAAGTCATTGACTGGTTTCTGTATTTTCATGGGAAACACTCCTATATCTTGGAAAACCAAGAAGCAAACTACAGTAGCTAGATCTTCCGCTGAAGCCGAATACCGTAGTATGGCCACCACTACTTGTGAAGTCACTTGGTTGCTTTACATTCTGAAAACTCTGGATATTCATGTAAAGCTTCCTATACCATTTTTTTGTGACAACAAGGCCGCATTACACATAACGGCAAATCCAGTCTTCCATGAGAGGACTAAACACCTCGAGATCGACTGTAATGTAGTCAGAAACAAGTTTAAGGAAGGAGTGATTATGCCCACTTATGTAATCTCGAAGCAACAGGTAGCAGACATTTTTACCAAGTCCTTGCCCTGTACCTCATTCCTCCATCTCAGGTCCAAGCTATACTTAGTAAACATCAACCCGAGTACAGCTTGCGGGGGGGGGGGGGGGGGGGAGGGGGGGTGATGAAATTCCAGACCATGAAGATGCAGCTGCAACCAGGAAGCCAATTGCAGAAACACTGACTTCAGGTTGAAGAGCTGCAGATTTCTTCTTCTGCAGAAGTCGTATTTTGTGTTTGCACTTTTACTATTTGTTTTAGCAACTTAGAGGTTGTTAAGTTGGTTGTGACCGATCCGTGCATATATGGGTCTTCTTTGTCATGTAACAAAAAGAACAAGAGAGAAACTTTTCTGATCTTCAATTCAATTCCGTTTACTCCTCCTTCCAAGATTTCAATTGCTGATTTAACTCTTACATTCATGCCTATGCCTTTGTATTTCAACATGCCCCTAAAAAATTTTCCTAAAATCTCTTATTATAGTCAACATCATATCAAATTCGAATTCTTGATTAACGTCCTAACTTTTGGTCGACGATATCCTCAAATTCAGACCAGCACATGACTTGCACGTGCCAATTTCTAACAAATTCAAAAAATTTTATCAACATGTGTCAGTAAATATAAAAATTCACTAAGATAATATATCAAATTGTAAGTTTCACTTTTTGAAGGTTCAATAACAACAAATACCTCTCATTATAGGACAAAACATTTCAATAAAGCCTTTATAATGTTCAAATCAAAATGATGCCATTAATCAACCTTATTATCTAAACGTAACAAAACGATCTTATTATCAAATTTTTTTATAACTATACATTCAACTTAGTCCACAAATATTTTTAAACATTTTGTGTATGTTTTTTGATATTAGTATTTCATAATCTCATTTGATATGCGACATTCTTTTTAAAGAAGTCTATGAGCCATTCAAACATGGAAAGTAGCAAAATTGTTAGACAAAAAATAGCCTTCAAAAGCTGTATGAACACTAATCAAAAAAAAAAAAAGTAGAGAAATCGAAAAATAAAATAATCAAGAAATTACCTACCTACTTAGCGAAGTTAACCATTAGAGGCTTCATGTGAAGAATGTGGCTTTGCAAACCCTGGCTCGCCAACTTCATGCCCTCGATTTCTTTAAAGTGGACAAAGTCATAGTGATGATAGGGGAATGAGTTAATGCTGATCTCTTCTTTATGAGCGGCAAACAAGGATTTTAACTCAAAATCTGTCACTTTTGTGACAAATTGCCGATCCACAGGTTGTTGGATGGATGAATCTCCCGCTGCAAATGTTTAATAGCCGCATCATGGTATTGTGTGTCTTCCACCGTTGATTTTACAGGTGGTGCCATTAAACAGGTCAAGTACAAAGAACAAGATAAATGATGGGTCATCGGAGGTTTTGATGTGAATGAATAGTTGAATAGAAATAGATTTATGTGCAATGGGGATGTGATGGTGTGAGGTTCTGTAAGTGTACGGGGGTTGGTTACTGCAGTCTTTTGTTAGATTTGTCTGAATTTAATGGCATTTGGTGGCTCTTGGTTGTACTCTGTTATTCACCCATAATTAAAATTAAAATTCTAAATTGGACCTATATATTATTTATCATAAACATTCTTGTGTTTCTAATTTTAATTTGTTGATTTTTCAAGCAATTTTATCTTGAAATTTCTTAACTCTAAAGTTAATGCTTTCATTTTTGCATTGCTTAGTCTTTATTTTTTTTCTTATCATTATATTTTATAACATCAAGCTTTGAAATCTTAAAAATGATTTATTAATTCCATATTATTGATATGATAAAGTTTATGTCTTCACTTTTATGATAATTTTATTACTCTTTCTATTATCATTTTACTCTTTTTTGTTATCTATTGCAGGAGTCGCCCAAATTTTTACAATTTACTGCTTAAATATTCTTCATTGTTTTATTGATTTGATGCAACTTGTGCATAAAAAATTGTCCTAAAATCTCCTATTATAGCCAACATCATGTCAAATTTCGAATTCATGACTAACTTGTAAACATTCAGTCAACGATATCCACAAATTTACGCCCATGCTAATTTCGGTCAAATTTGGAAATTTCTTTCAAAATGTGTTAGCAATAGCAAATTTACTAAAATAATTGATCAAATTATAACTTTCACTTTTTGAAGGTCCAAAATGCCAAATATCACTTATTATAGGAAAAAAAAATTCAATTGAGCCTTTACAATATTCAAATCAAAATGATGCAATTAATCAAACTTATTATCTAAAGGTAACAAGATCTTAATCCTGAATTGCTTGATAACTAAATATTCCGCTTGGTCCACAAATATTTATAAATATTTTGTGTGTGTTTTTCGATATTAATGTTTAAAAAGTTCATTTGATTTGCGGCATTCCTTTTAAAGAAGTTTATATGTCATTTCAGACATGAAATGCAGCGAAATTACAGAACAAACAATATATTTAAGCCTTCAAAAATAGTATTTACACTAACAAAAAACAATAGAGAAATCATGAAATAAAAAAATTAATAATAACCAACTTGTTTATGAAGTTAATAATTAGAGGCTTCTTGTGAAGAATGTAGCCTTGCAGGCCCTGCCTCACCATCTTTGCGCCCTTGATTTCTTTAAAGTGGACAAAAGGTTAGTGATCAGAGGGAAATGAGTTAATGACGATCACTTCTCCATGAGCGGCAAATGGAGATTTATACTTAGAATCTATCACTTTTACCGACAAATTGCCGATCCATAAGTTGTGGGATGGATGAATCCCCAGCTGCAAATCTTTCACGGCTGCATTGTGGTTCTATGTACCTTTCGCCGCTAATTTTACAGGTGGTGCCATTAAACGGGTCAGGTACAGAGAACAAGATAAATGACAGGTTGTAGGAGGTCCCATGTGAATGAAAAGCTGAATAGTAAGAGATTTGTGGTGCAATTGGGATATGGTGGAGTAAGGGTTTGTAATTAAGTGCATGGGCGGGTGGTTACTATAATATTTTGTTGGATTGTTTTGAATTTAATGGAATTTGGTGGCTCCTGTTGTACTCTGTATTATTTAAAATCTTAAAATTATTTATTAATTTCATGTTATTAATATGATAAAGGTTATGTCCTCACTTTATGATTGTATTATGATAATTTTACTACTCTTTCTACTAACATTATTACTCTTTTGTGTTATGTATAGCAGGAGTTGACCAATTTTATACAATTTACTGCTTAATCATATTTTAACAGATTCAAGTTGTTCAATCAAAGTTAGCATTTCAATAGGTGAATCATATTTTAGAAAATATTGCACGCACTGCAAAAAATAGAACATCGATCTACATCATTCTTCATTAATCATTCGTATTACCCTGTTAGTTTTGAAAAAAGTGAAAATAGAATTTATAGAAAAACAACGGCTCCTAGTTCTTTGAGCATGTCGAACCACCAAATATCTTTCTTAGATTGGATTGAACAACTAAATTTGTACGACCCATGAATTTAGCAACATTCAACTAATTACTGTGAAATCATAGCTTCTATTTCGACTAACAATCCAAAACAAAACACTCTATCAAGTCATTTACGTCTCATTGTAATCAAAAGGAGAAAAAAGAAAGAAGTAATAGCTTGGAATGTGTAGTTGTATCCTGTTTCGTTGGAAATAATGGTGATGGGTATGAAAGTGCAGCGGCAGTTCAGCATCTCTGGAATCCAGGCTCAAGAAAGAGGAAGACACGTTATCCATACAACACGCTTTTATAAGTGAAAATGCACTTTCTTATGCATATTTATTTTTTATGTGTGAAGCTGTTAATTGTTAAGTTTAACAGGTGTCCAAGTTGGTTAGGGTTCAAAGTGCATAGTGGGCTAGGTCAGTTCAAGACTGACATGAACCAGCCTGAGAAAGTCCACCCTAGGACCGGCCTGCGACTATTCATGGCCGGTCTTAAGGCAGTCTTGGAGCTCTAAGTGTGCCCCAATTGTGTCTAGTTTTAAACCCAAGTTCAATCTATGGACCGGCCCGGTTGATGCCCGAACCAAGCCCAAACCAATCCCACATTAGGTACGCATGTGTTTGTTTTATTTTTTATGATATTGAAGTGTTCTTGTACAGAATTACTTAAATTTATAATTATCTTATGAAATAAATAAAGAATAAATTAAATCACATAAAAATTTATATACAGAAAAATAATAGTTAGGAATATATAATCTTTTTAAAAAAAGGCCCAACAAGCCCGATCCAAGGCTAGGTGGTTTCGAGCCATTAGGTGGGGCTGGTCCCAAGTATTGATTCTTTGGACCGGCCAAGGACTAGCATGGTCCCAAGCAGGCATAGGCCAAACCAACCCTCTTTTTAATTAGTTCAATCCGATCTTGGGTTGGGTTAGCTAAGCCTGGCCTATTGTGCATCTTGAGTGGGGTTAGTTAGGTTGTTAGTTGATTATTCCTTCTTCCTCACTGTTTCTGGACCTATTTTTAATGTTGAGCTTCCTTGAGCTCACTACTTAGAATAATTGAATACAATCTAGACACAGGAAATTTTGCACATAACATTCTTGGCATCAACAAATCTTTTCACTGCAATTACAATTTTCAACATGGTATTAGAGCCTTCTTTTGAAGGTGTCTGCATACTTTTCTCATCAATGTACAAACCATGTTCGATTATATTCCTCAATGGCGCCCAGAGGTTTAGAGGCAATCGAAGGGAATGTTGTGGAGACTCAGACTGCTCCGGTGAATCAAAGTGCAATTTTAAACCAAACAATGATGTATATGACTCTTACTAAAAACACCGAAAAATGCGAGTGGATCGGCGCAAGAATGCGCAAGCGGAAGTGGTAATGCGAAAATTCGTAAATTAAAACGAAACATAACAAAATCATAATTCTAAGGGGTGTACCCTTGGAGTTTTCAAGGATTCGATATAGTTTATCACAATACTAATAAAGATAAACGGGGCTAATGGTAAAAGAAAAAAAAATGAGAGGTACATAAATCATAAATCAAAAGTTTTCTCTTTGATTTGATTTACTTCGAATCTCCTTTATTTGGTTTGTTCACGCAAGGCTTCAACGTAGAGGCCCTCTAAAGTTACGTCTATACCACACCAGAATTGGGATCCCTCAACTCAATTTGCTAGAAAAGAAATTGGAAAGAACAAAAAAAACAGCAAGTGTGTATTGGAGAGGGGCGGCCGAGTGGATGTATTAGAATGTATCTAGGTTCATCCTATCATCCATAAGGTAATAAAATCCTTTATTTCAAATAAAGGATGATTAACATGGCACTTTCTAAAAGTAAATTTGTTTGTCAATAATTTCCTTTTTAAGATTTTCCACCAACATAATTATGGGCTTTGCATTGGCCGATTTTATTAAATAAAACACAAGGCCCAATAGTTTTAATTAAAGCCAACTCAATTAATTCCATCATATATTTAATCCAATTAAATATATGAGTCCAATAAGCTTTTATTAATTAATAAGTCTAACTTACTAAATAATAAGGGCAAGCCCAAGATAAATTAATCTTATTAATTTATTCTTGGGCTCCTCCATCCAATGGACTCCTCTCATTAATAAGTAATTCAATTACTTATGGAATTAATTTCTAATTAATTCGTCGTCCCTTCTTAGAGATTTGTGTGTGACTTTTTAGGTTCACCTTTCAGCTAGACTTGGGCTGGTGTTAAACACTATTATTAATTAAATCTAATTTAATTAGTAATTCTCGATCAACCTTTGGTCAAGAAATCCCATCACTATGGGTGGTCGTCTAGCAACTGTCTATGGCACTAGAGGCTAGGCGAATATCCATATGAACTTTTAGACTATCGAGTCCATACGGGTACGGTCCTTCTTTCTACCGTCTGCCGGACTTAGTCTTAGGGCATGGAATTGGGTGTCGGTTCCCATCCTCGACTAGGCGTCTAAGATTAATACTGGAGATCGTGTTACACCAAATTGCTCAATATAGGAACCTCTGTTTCCTATTCGATCAATTAATGGCCACAATTTTATAGAGCGTAAATGCATTTTCAAGTGCATAGGAGATACCTCTGTCACATTTTGACAAGGAACGAATCCTCTTCTTGGAACTCACCGTTCTCGCTACATGCTTTGACTGTACTGGACAAGGCTTATGATGACCATGTTTGGGACGATCACCTCTCGCACAAATCCAAGATACAGTCATCGCATGCACGTGACTGCGTAATTCCTCAAGTCTGAGGACTACTCCTATACTATCAAAGCCGGGGATTTGAGTCATTCCGACCAAGCCTCCAAGCTTCTATATGACCATCCCCGTGAGTCAGTTCAGTCGATTCGACACCTAGCCAATCGACCCATTAAGATTGCATAGATGTCCCACGTATGTCGCCGATGAAACACGACATTCATCAAATGAATGCGATTCTTAGTGCAAGTCTTCATAGAACACTCGATGCCCATTCTCGAGGTCCTCCACTTAGAACATTTTAGACCCAACCCTAGACAGTTAGTTTCATGACCGTCATCCAATGCGCAGTCCAACTGTTTTACTGTTGTTAAAGTGGTCTGTGGGCTTTGTTGTGATGTTTGAAAGAAATGCAAACAAATGTGTAATGAGCACAACAAATGAAATGCTAATAGGGAATACTCATTTTATTCACTGAATAAAATTATATAAAATTGAGTTATCGATAGAATAGATTACAAGTATGTCAATCTAATTAACTTTCACGTCACATATTCTAACACTTACAGCTTTATTCATCCGACCATCCTACCTGGATAGCAGCTCTTGTTGCGAAAATGAAGCTGGAATTTATATATATGGAAGCTTGGTCCGACGTGCCGAAGTTTCAAAGGAGTTTAAGAAATGGAATCGTATTCATTCCATGTTGACAACTTGGATCCTAAATTCTATTTTAAAGGATATAGTTGAGGCATTCTTGTATGTGAGTTCAACAAGGGATTTGTGGATGGAATTAGAAGCTCGATATGGAGAGAGCAATGGTCCATCAATCTATCAATTACAACGTCTGATCAGATTCATCGTGCAAGGAAATAAGTCAATGACAAATTACTATACCAAATTAAAGAAATTGTGGGATAAGTTGGCCTGCTTGGCACCAACTCCTAGATGCGCATGTGTTGGATTCTACCGCTTGTGATGGAAATAAACCTAATAAACTTTCATTAGTTCATTTTAGTTGTTACTCCAGCCTATCTTAGGCAATATCATGTAATAATGACGTTTGGTATAACGGACAATGCCATTTGTCAAAGAACTCAATGACGCATATTTCTTCTACTACCTTGGTCTCTGCTTCTTAAAATGTCATCTATAATAGCTGTCCCTTAGCTAAACTTCATAGATTACCATTTATTCCAGCAACATTTGCTCCAACTCCATCTTTGATCTTATCCATGTCGATATTTGGGGACTTTATAGCAACACACAATCTCTGGGTGTCAATTTATTCTCACTATTGTTGATGATTTTAGTAGAGTAACTTGTACATTTCTAATGTGACACGAGACTCTATATCCTACAAAAATTTTGCATCTTGTTCAGACACAATTTGACAAGAGAATAAAGTGTGTCAGATTAGATAATGGCTAGAATTTCTCAACGAGCAATGTCAAAATTCTTTCATATCCCCAGGATCATTCATCAAAAGAGTTTCACGTACACACCACAACAAAATGGAATAGTGGACCGTAAGAATAGGCATCTTCTAGAGGTATTATGTTTCAGGTTTTACTTCCTAGGAAATTTGTGGCTGATGCCATTCTTTCAACTATTTATCTCATAAATAAGTTCCACTCTCGTCTTCTTAATTGTAAAACACCATTTCACATTCAATACAATAAGCCAACCTCGTATGGACACTTTAAAACATTTAGTTGTCATTATTTTCTTGTCAATAAATCTAAATTTGATAGGCTTGCCTCTAAATGTATCTTCCTGGGTTACCCCCTGGTGAGAAAGCATATAAAGTCTATGATCTCGAATCTTACCACACATTTGTGTCTCGCGATGTTAAATTCCATGAATATGTATTTCCTTTTGCTCAAGTTAATCCTACTCCTGCACACTGTCCATTGTCAAAGATTCCACTTGCCGCAAATGTTGTTGACCCCATACCTCCGACAAATTTATCCCTACCTAAACCATCTACTACTGTCCCTTACACACAACCTAGATGGTCACAGAGGGACCATCAGCAACTGACTTCGCTTAGTGACTTTGTATGTCATATAGATGATCGTGCCTCTACACCAACTCTCAGAAACTTTACCCCTACATCCTTGAAATTTATGGCATCATTATCTATTTTGCGGGAACCATGGACATATAAGTCGGCTTCTATTAGTACCCCATGGGTGAATGCTATGAACCAAAAGCTTATAGCCTTTGAGAACAATGACATGGATGTTGGTCCTTTGCCTAAAGGGAAGAAGACGATTGGTTGTAAGTGGGTTTTCAAGTTAAAAGGAAATATGATTATTCTGTTGATCAATACAAAGCCTGACTAATGGCCAAGGGCTACACCAGATTGATTACACTGAGAGCTTCTCACCAATTGCTAAAGTTGTTACGGTGCGCTTCGCTTGGCTGTTACTATAGACTTTCGGTGGCCAAATTGATATAAATAACGACTTTCTTCACGGTCATTTGCAAGAAGAAATTTATATGACCGCTGCTAAAGGTTATGTTGTTGATCCAGGCCATGTTTGCCGCCTGAAACGCTCATTGTATGGTTTGAAAGTAGGATTCCGATAAATGGATCGAGAATTCTCCAACCAACTTGTCTGTTTGGTTTTCATCCTTCTACCCATGAATATTGTCTTTTCATCAAACATATCAACTGATGATGGCATTGGTCTTTTGGTCTATGTCGATGAATTTCTCGTTATGGTCCCTACAGAAGAATTGATCTCTCAGGTTAAGGTCTATCTTGACGATATTTTTACTATCAAGGATTTAGGAATTTCCTCGGGCTCCAAATTCTGGGATCTGCTCACGGCACCTCCATTACGCTGTCCAAGTATATCTTGGATATTATTACTGATTGTGGGCTTCAGCAGGCACTTTCCGCCACTACTCCTTTGTCATAGGGCATGAAACTACATTCTCATACTAATGCTTACTTGAATGGTCCTAAACCTTATCCCCATTTAGTGAGGCGTTTGCTCTCTTTCAGCATCACGCGCCTTGATATTTAACATGGCATTCAACAACTTAGCCAATTCCTCCAAAATTCATGTGAGGCTCACTGGCATGCGGTGCTGCATTTGGTTTGCTATTTCAAAGGGTCTCCTACTAAAGACCTTCTCTTTCCTTCCTATCTTGTAACCTACTGTGTTGCGGATTTCGATTCTTATGTGGATTCACACAGTTCTCTGACTAGGTTTTGCATTTTTCTTGCAGATGCCCTTGCATCCTGGAAAATGAAGAAGCAGTGTACAGTTTCTCGATCCTCTGCTGTGGCCGAATATCATAGCATGGGGCCTACTATTTGCCAATTCAAGTGGATCTCTTATATCCTTTGTGATTTTGAGATTGTTGTCCTACGCCCATTCGTTTGCATTGCGATAATTCGACCGCCTTACATATCACGGCCAGTAAGGTGTCTGATGAACGATCCAAGCACTTGGAAATTGACGGTCACATTGTCCGTGATTGTTACAAAGAAGGGCTTCCATGTTGCAAACAACTTACTTACATGCTTAACAAAATTCTTTTGGGAGCTACCTTCGATTCTTTGTTGTGCAAGTAGAGTTTGATCTTGGGTGATCGACGTCCAACTTCTGGGGAGGATGTTGGAAATGATGGTGATGGCCATGAAAGTGCAACTACAATATAGCGTCTCAAGGATCCAGGCTGAAGAAAGAGGAAGACGCGCTATCCATACAACATGTTTTTTATATCTGAAAATGCATTTCTCATACATATATAGCTTTTATGTCCAGCTGCTAATTTTGACAGGTGTTCAAGTTGGTATGGGTTAGTTAGGTAGTTAGTTAGTTATACATTTTTCCAGCTGCTTTTGGCCCTAAACTTACAGACAAGCTCCCTTGAGTTCACTTCTGAGTACTGATGGCAACGGGGCAAGTCTGGTCCGGGTTTGTCCTTGCCCGGACCCGGACCTTCCCCTCTGCGTAAACCCCGAACCCGGACCCTGCCTCGCCTAGAAAAACCCCGACCTTGCCGCATCCCCTAAAAAGCCCAACCCCGCCAAACCCGTCCTGCAAGCCCACCCCATTTCGCATGATTTTAATTTTTTATTTATTTAATTAACTAATATCAATTTCAATTTAATAATTTAAAACTACACACTCTTCAAACGGAATTCACGTTGACGCCGCGGCCGACGAGGATGAAGATGATATGGTGGCGGGGATAGATGGCGGCGAGTTGGGGAATGTTGTTGACGAACATGGAGGGCAGGCAAACAGCAACAACGCAGCAGCGACTGATGAAAGATTGGCGGGGAAGCTGCGCCGGTGATTAATCAGTCCCCCATGGAGTTTCAGTTTGCAGATTTTATTGTTTTGGATGAATTTGTTCGTGCACTGAATGATATCCACTGCCGCTGGACAGCGAATATGGAGAAGGCGACAGGAATTAACAGGAGCTGCGGTTTCACCATTTGGTGCGCTTGACAGCTGAACTGGTGATGGAGCATCCTCCTTGATTGGCGTCGTCGCTGCAGATCTCTAAAAATAGGGCTACTGCAGATTTGAATCTGAGGGTCTCTGTGGTGCTGCTAGCGGCAAGAGATGAAACTACCATGGTTGCGAAGGCAATTACTCCTAGCCCAGATCGGATACAGAACATTGGAGAACCGGAGATGATGATGATCCCTACTGCTAATACTACAGCCATTGCATAGATGGCGCCAGCGACTGGATGGGCTGGAACTGCTAAAACCGCCGCTGCAGCAGTTTCAGCCATTAAAGTAACGCTGCCAGAACTGCCTACTGCCGACGCTGTTTCTGTTGATGCTGCGCCAGTTTACGTGACTATAGCTCCCACATCACAATTACCGACATCTTCGCCCACCAGAATCTTCGTCGGTAATATGCCACTTCAACCTTGTTCGAACTTCATGAATTATTACGATAAAATTGCCAATATTTTTCATAATTCGTCTCGAAAAATATTGACTTATGTTCCACCTATGATGAAAAACGGCGAAATTATTGTACGACCCACGATGGATATGGTTCGAGATGGTTCACGTCGCTGGAATGCGAGAGCAGTGGGTTATTTTTTGGGCAAAAGACCGTATTTTAATCACATGAAGGATTACGTCAAATCTATTTAGCCATTGTTAACAGAAGTCACGGCTATGGCAAATGGATTTTTCTTCGTCCGATTCAAAACTATAGTGGCAGTGGAAGAAGTTATAGAGGGCGGACCATGGTTGTTCCAAGGACAACCAATTGTGTTGCAAAAATGGGAGCCGAGCATGGTCCTACGTAAGCTGAAACATACCCAAGTCCGAGTTTGGGTTAAACTTCGACACTTGCCAATTTAATTGTGGACTAATAATGGCTTGAGTACGGTTGCAAGTGGCATTGGACGACCTCTTTATCCGGATGCGATCACGCGCGCATGCACGAGACTGGATTTTGCTCGTGTATGTGTCATGCTTGACATCAATGCCAAACTCCCGAAGCATTTGGTTATTATGTCGCCAACAGAGGAAGGTGGAGAATTGCATGTAAGGTTGACGTAGAATACGAGTGGCTGCCCCCTAAATGCACCACTTGCATATACCTTAGACATGCCACGAAGGATTGCCCTTCCATGAAAGTACCTAAACTGCCGATCAATGTTTATGTGCAGAAGGCATGAGTGCAACCGCCCATAGCTGAATCGGGTAAGGCTGTGGAGGAAGACAAGAATAACTCATGTGGAGATATTAATCAGCAGCCTATTGTATCTGAGACTTCGAGTACCCCTGTCGCACAAGGAGTCAACGAAGGAAGGAACAAGGATAAGGAGTTAGTCATCTTTAATACTTTTGATTCACTTAACTCCCTTGATGATGCAGATGATACCATTCGGGGTCCTAACATAAGCAGCCCCGCCACGGGTGATCCATGTTGAACGCTGCTATATGGAACGTGCGTGGCCTGAACAAAAGGGACCATCAGCTGGCACTAAAAGACTTAGCAACTGAGTTCATTCACCACTAGTGCTATATGGGGATCGACAACAACAACTGGGAGGTATGTTTAGATCTGATAATTACCTTACTCTTTCACCAGATTTTATTCCCAGTGTGCAGAATGTCTGGCAACACGACATTATTGGAGTGCCTATGTACGCGATTACGCAGAAACTAAAAGCTTTAGAGCCAGTATTCAGACAACAACGGTGCAATAAAGGATATCTTTTGGAGAATGTACGCCTGGCTAAAGGATTCCTTAAGGAAGCATAGATCTTGGTTAGCGCTGAAGATAAAGTACCTGGACCTGATGGGTTCTCATCGGTTTTTCATAAAGCTGCCTGGCCAATCGTTGGTCCGGAGGTTATGAAGGCAATCTTGGAGTTCTTTACCATCAGGAAACATTGAAGCAAATCAACACCACACTTCTGGCACTTATCCCTAAGGTACATGCCCCCATGATGGTAACAGATTTTCTCCCTATTTCGTGTTGTAATGTTTTAGATAAGATTATTGTCAAACTAATTGTGCAAAAGTTGAGTATGGTGTTGGATAAGTTGATAAGCCCTTATCAGGCTGCCTTTATTACTGGTCGTAGTATTGGAGACAATATACTATTAGCACAGGAACTATTCACAAGCTACAATCAGGCACGCCTACCTCCTAGTGTGCACTGAAAGTGGATATCCAAAAAGCTTATGACACGGTAGAATGAGATTTTCTACTTGCAGTGTTACACCTATTTGGATTCCTGACTACGTTCATTAGGTGGATAGAGGAGTGTGTCACGACACCCTCGTTTTTCGTCGGGCTGAATGGGAAACCTCAGGGTTTCTTTCAGGATCGAGAGGGTTATGGCAGGGGGATACTTTATCACGATATCTGTTTGTTCTCGTAATGGAGGTTCTGCATTTGATTCTTCTGCAGATGATTGATCAGGATATGCATTTTTCCTTTCATTGGAAATGTAAACCTTCTCGATTATTTTAGCTTGGATTTGCAAATGAACTGTTGCTACTCTGCAAAGCAGATATGGACTCTATAGGGGTTTTTAAGCAAGGGTTGGACCTATTCGCCTCCTGGTCAGATAAGAGCCATCTTATCATCTCTTGATCTGCACAAGGGATACGGGAGCAACTGTTACTGATGCTCGGCTTCCAAGAAGGGCACCTTCTGATGACGTACTTGGGAGTTTCTCTTCTTTCTTCTAAAATATCGTTAACAAACTGCTAGCTTTTATTATTGAAAATTGATCAACGCATTAAAGGTTGGGAAGGAATGAGATTATCATATGCTGGGAGGGTACATATTATTAAATTTGTTCTTATGGCGTTAAGTATATATTGGGCTTCTGCGTTCATCCTACCTAAAGGTGTTATGAGGGAGATTGAGAAGCGTCTGAGAGCTTTTGTGTGGAAGGGCACAACGACCAGTGGATATGCCAAAGTAGCATAGAGGGATGTATGTAGACCGGCATCGGAGAGGGGTCAGGGCCTAAGGGACATTGCTACTTTAAACGGTGCGTTGATGAGCAAGAAGCTGTGTAATGTTATTCGATGTGATAGAACATCAATCTGGGTAGAATGATTATATAACGGGCGACTACATGATAAATCTGTATGGACGGTCACTGACAATGGGAGTTCATTGGGCTTGGGATAGCGGACAAGCTCAGCAGTGTTATTATGGAGGGGCAATGGCACTGACCTCTCATTACGGGCATTGAGTGCTTGGAGATTTTGCATGCATTGCTAATAATTCATGGCGAGACAGATCACATTATTTGGCGATTCGAGATGGGATGACCCACATTTTTATCTCCTTATAGGCTATTAGACCCACCGGGACCTAAGGTAGGTTGGTCTTCACTAGTTTGGGGTTTCCTGAAGATCCCCAGGAATAACTTCATCCTATAGCTTGCGATTTTGGGGAAACTATCCATAGCTGATGAACCATGGCTATCATACCTTGGCGCCTGTAAATTATGTGATGAGGGCGCAATGGAGACACATACTCATCTATTCTTTTGATGTCGTTAACAGCGATTCAGCTGCTTGTTCGATTTGAATGGCCTAATAGAGAGTGGCCACGGAATGTTGAGAGGGCTGCAAGGAAATGGAGAGAAAAACATATCATTAACTTGGCTTATCATGCACTCCTTGTTGCTTGCATTTATCACATTTGGAGGGAACGAAATTTGAGACGCTTTGAGCATACGGAGCGACCACCGAGCATCATAGCCACCATCATTGTGGAACTAGACAAGGATTATCAGTGTTAATTTATCTCGTTCTGTTAGTTTATGTGCGTTATATAGATTATGGCGTATCCCTTGGCCTGTCGAGGGAGAAACCACCAGTTGAGCAATGTTGTACTATCCGATCTTGTTTTATTAATAAAATTTATATTTACAAAAAAAAAATAGATAAACTCCCTCATACATCTAAAAGATTACATATTTGGTCTAAACCTTTTACAAGAACACGTGTTTTGATATTTTTTCCCAATTAGGTGGAATAATTAAGGTTTAAGTTATTTCTATTAATAATAGTTTAACAAATATATAAAGCATTAAGTTCTTTCCCACTCACATATTCAGATTTTCTAAAATATATAAAGCATTAGTATATTCACATTAAACTAACGACTACATAGAGTGTATTTATCCTTAGTTTTTACTCCATTAAAGGAAAAATAATGAAAGCAATGCAAGCGGAAATTAAATTGAATTTAGAATCCAATTAAGAGAGCGTACTTCTTGATTTTTCGGGCATTCCATACTTAAAAACACAAATAATAAATAAAAATATGCATAAATAATTTTTGTGGCTTAAGGTAGAAAGAAAAAACTAATAAAAATCTAACCACGAAATTATACCATTTTGATTTTGTCCGAATCTGCTTTGCTCGTTGTTCCTTCTCCATATCTGCGTTCACACAAAGATCAACATAGACCTCCTCTTCCTTCATCCACATCACACATCCGAAGCATAATTTTCAATACCACTGTTAGATGACTTGAGTTCTGACAGTAGAAACTATTTTTATTGAACAAAATGGATTCAATTCTCACTCTCAAATTAGTGAATCGAATTTAATTAACTTTTTCTTGAAACTTGTTCAAGAAGAACTTGATGGAGAAGGGAAGAGAGAGTAGTGGATGGATTGTGAGAGATGTGGAGTAGAGAGAAAAAGCTAATTTTTCGAAACACAAAGATGAGAGATGTCGAGAAAAACAATACACTTGGTGTGTTATACGTCATCATGGCCGAGTGGGGTCTGTAGAGGAGGAGTCTCAACTCCTCTTTTGACCTAGTCACTCACTAGGACTTTATTTAGGTGGATCGAGTTTGGTTTAATTCAACAACTAAATCAATTCAAGCCCAACAAAGATCCATCTGATTTTTAAATTGACCTAATTAATTTCAAGGCCCAATAGGAATCGAATAAATTTCTTTAATCAAATTAAATAAACTAAAGTTCGAGTCCAATATTTAATTAATATAATTAACTACTTGAATTAAGCTCAATTAAATTAATCAAACAAATTAAATTGTGCTAAGCCCCAACTTTTTTTGAGGGAAAAAGCGGTTGGAATATATATTGCTAGCAAAAACAATGTTTGTACTAGGCAACAAGACAAGCAATAAAACTAGAAAAAGGAAGTCAATAATACTAATGCCCTAGTTAACAATCCAAGCTGCTAAGCCCAAATTTAATTAATTCAATTAATTAAATTCTGACTACACTTCTCAAGACATATAATAACCAAATTAAAGACACGGTCATCTTTTATCAAGCCTAAGATGCATCCATTACATGCATGTGATTATTATGGTTCCTCAAGTCTAAGTACTAAATCCAATACTATCGAGGCCGAGGGATGTAAGTCATATGTACCGTTGTCAACTATCCACTACATCAAAAAATTTATGTTCATACAATCCAAGATAAATAAAGTCCTAAAAAACAAAAGATTCAATATTGAAAGTCGAAAATGGACGTCATACACTATTACAATGATACGCTTTACAATAAGCTTTATTGTAATTTTAGTCATATAATTATAGATATTTGGCATATTTGTAAGATTTATAATTTGCGATTTGATTCATTAATTTTGTAAATTTTATGATTTGAGGATACATTTCGCCAAAAATTTGAAAATTAGTTGAAAACTACATGTGCAAATCACGAATATATCCTCAAATTTACATCAACACACAAATTGCAAGTGCTAATCTTCATCAAATTTAGAAATTTCGAGCAAAAAATGTGCTATAAAATCGCAAAACTTTTACGAAGATAATACATCAAATTATAAGTTTCATTGTTTTTAAGGTCCAAAACGCCAATTACCTCTAATTATAGGACAAAAATTTTCAATAGAGCCTTTATAATATGTAATTCAAAATGATGCCATTAATCAAACTTATTATCTGAAGGTAATACGATTTTAATCTAGAATTATTCATTTTAAAGAAGTTTATGTATCATTTCAAACATAAAAAGTAGAAAATTACAGGATTTAAACTTTCGAAATAGTATTTACACAACAGAGAATTCACAAAATAAAAAAACTAATTTATCATGCACTGGTTTAGCGAAGTTAATCATTAGAGGCTTCCCGTGAAGAACGTGGTCTTGCACACCCTACCTCGCCAGCTTCGTGCCCTCGATTTCTTTAAAGTGAACAAAGGCGTAGTGTGCGGAAAATAGAGATTTTAACTCAAAATCTGTCACTTCTGGTGACAAATTGCCGATTGCAACTTGTTGGATGGATGAATCTCCTGCTGCAAATCTTTCACGGTCGGGTAGTGATTTTGTGTAGCTTCTGCCACTGATTTAACATGTGATGCCATCAAACGGGTCAAGTACACAGAATAAGAATAATAATGGACCGATGGAGTTTCCCATGTGGATAAAGAGATTTGTGTGCAATGGGGATGTGGTGGAGTGAGGTTTTGTAAGTGTACGAGCGGGGTTGTTACTGCAATATTTTGTTGGATTTGTCTGAATTTAATGAAATTTACTGGCTCTTGGTTGTATAGTGCATTATTTGGAAATATGATAACTTTTTTCCTGAATTAAATTAAAATTCTAAATTGGTTCTATTATTTAATAATATTTATTAGACTTGTCCTCTATAAACACTAAGAAATATTAGTATGGCATTACATTATAGGGTTTAATGCAATTTCCATCCTATGGTATTGTACTAGAGTAAATTACCCCTCTATGATAAAAAATCAAATTACCTCCCTATATGTTTTAAAAATAAAGCAATTTATATCTGTGTCTAAAGAGGTAAATTATTTCATTTTAAAAACTATAAGGAGGTACTTTGCTATTTCTTTTTACAAGAAATAATTTATTCATTTGCTATAATAATTACAGGAGGTTGCTTTCATTTTTTTCTCATTATTATAAACTTTCTAGTATTTTTAATCTTAAATTGTTGATTTTTGAAGCAATTTTATCTTGAAATTTCTTTACACACTAAAGTTAATGCTATCATTTTTGCATACTTAGTGTTCAATTTTTTTCTTATCATTATATTTTATAAAATCAAACTTTGAAATTTTAAAATTATTTATTAATTGCAAGCTCTTGATATGATAAAGTTTATATCCATACTTTTCGATTGTTTATGATAATTTTATTACTCTTTTTACTATAATTATTACTCTTCTTGTTATATATTGCAAGAGCCGATTAATTCTATGCGATTTACTGCTTAAAATCTTTCATTGTTCTATTAATTTTATGGAACTTTATATATAGTAGATTCCTCCTAAAAATTTTCAAAAATATGAATTAATTTCCCAACAATTTTTTGCGTTGTTTGACAATTTTTAAATTTCACTAATTGATGGATGGGTTCTTGTTTATAAAGAGATTAGTGTTATTTTAGTTGTTTGGCATTTGGGTCCATTAAGAATTAGAATTTGTGACTTGGCCCATTACATTTTCATATTTCATGATTTGAGGACACATTTTGCCAAAAAGTTAAAAATTAGCTGGAAAAACACATGTACAAGTCATGAATATGTTATCAAATTTATGCTAGCACATGACTTGCACGTGCTATTTTCGACAAATTTAGAAATTTCTAGTAAAAAACGTGTTAGCAAATCATAAAATTTACTAAGATAAGCTTAACTTTTTGAAGGTCCAAAACGCCAAACACCTTTAATTATAGGACCAAAATTTAATAGACTTTATAATATTCAATTCAAAATGAAGCCATTAATCAAAATTATTATCTAAAGTTAACATGATTTCAATCTAGAATTACATGATAACTAAACATTCAACTTGCTCCACAAATATTTATAAATATTCTGTATGTGTTTTTAGATATTAGTGCTTAATAATCTCATTTGATATGCAATATTTCTTTAAAAGAAGTTTATTTTCAGACGTGGAAAGTGGAAAAAAAATAGAGAAATCAAAAAATTAAAAATAAAAAATTACCAACCGGTTTAGCAAAGTTAATCATTAGAGTCTTTTCGTGAACAATGTGGCCTTGCCGACCCTGCCACTCCAACTTTGCGCACTCGATTGTAACTCAGAAAGACGTACAGACACAAGGGAAATGAGTTAATGCGCATCACTTCTCCATGAGTTGCAGACAAAGATTGTAACTCAGAATCTATCACTTTTGGTGGCAAATTACCGATCCACAAGTTGTTGGATGGATGAATCTCCCGCTGCAAATCTTTGATAGTGACATCGTGATTTTGTGTAGCTTGCGCCGCGGATTTTACATGCGGTACCATTAAACGGGTCAAGTACAAAAACAAGATAAATGATGGGTCGTTAGAGATTCCGATATGAATGAAAGTTGAATAGAAATAGATTTGTGTGCAATGGGGCTGTGGTATTTGTAGTATGCATATGGGTGTTGTGGTTGTTGTAGTATTTTGTTGAATTTGTTTTAATTGAATGGCATTTGGTGGCTCCTAGTTATACTATGTATTATTTGAAAATATTATAACTTTCACCCTAAAATTAAATTAAATTTCTAAATTGGTCCTACTACTTTTAATGATATTTATTAGACTTGCTCTCTGTAAACACTAAGAAAGATTGGTCTAGTTTTATATTATAGGATTTCATGTAATTTACCTCATGTGATATTGTAGTTGTTCAAATTATTCCTTAAGAGAAAAAAAATCAAATTACCTTCCTATATTTTTTTTTTAAATAGAGCAATTTTTACGTTCCTTTCTGAAAAGGTAAATTACTTCATTTCAAAACATATAGTGAAGTATTTTGCTATTTTTTTTATAAAGAATAATTTGTTCATTTGCAATATTACTTATAGCAGGTTGCGTGCATTCGTGTGTAATTAATCTTTATTTATTGATTTGTTAAGCAATTTTGTCTTGGGATTTCTTTAGACACTAAAGTTAATGCTTTCATTTTTGCATTACTTAGTGTTCAGTTTTTATTCTTTTCATTGTATTTTATACTTTGAAATTTTAAAATTATTTATTAATTACATGCTATTGATATAATAAAGGTTATGTCCTCATTTTATGATTGTATATATTATGATAATTTTATTACACTTTCTACTATCATTATTACTGATTAAAATCCTTTATTGTTTAATTGATTTTATGCAAGTTGCCACTTTAAATTCCTCATAAAATCTCTTATTATAGCATAAATCACGTCAAATTTTAAATTCCTAACTAACTTCTAAACTTAGCCTATCACTTATAGATGATCTAGGTTTCATGAACAAGCCTAAGATGATGGGTTCAACTTCCATTATATTTGACTTACTTTATGTGGGTTTATTATATTCTATTTCATTATTCTTTGTATCCATATATGAATTGAATATCGATATAATTTCAAACTAATGCATTGCGATCAATTTAGTAAGATATTATTATTACCATCTAATTACTATTTCAATATATATATATAAAACAAAAGGTTCACCCAAAAATTTTCAAGATATGAATTAATTTCCAGTCAATATATGCATTATTTGACAATTTTTAAATTTCATTAATTGATGTATTAAAATTTCTATATGTATAAATACAGGATGAAATTTAATGCTAATAATTGTACCAAAAATTTAGATTATTTTCTTATAAAGAGATTTTGTGTACGTACCGACCAAAGGATGGTGATGGCACGAGTGTGGATGATTGTATTGGTGCGTTGGATACTGTAATTTGGATTTATTTGAATTTAATTTAGTGTGGTGCCCTCCAACTATACTATGGATTATTTAAAAATTTGGTGATTTTCGTCCTAAATTAGAACTTGCGATTTGGTCCATTAATTTTACAAATTTCATAATTCTATGACATATTTTCCCAGATATTTAAAAATTAGTTGGAAAATCACATGTGCAAGTCATGTATATTCTTAAATTTAAGCCAACAAAAAAATTGCATGTGCTAATTTTGGACAAATATAGAAACTTCTGTCAAAATTTGTTAGAAAATCGAAAAATTTACTAAGATGATAGATTAAATTGTAAGTTCCACTTTTGAAGGTCTAAAACGCCGAACACCTCTAATTATAGGACAAAAAATTTACAATAGTGCCTTTACAATGTTCAAATCAAAATGATGCCACTAATTAACCTTATTATCCAAAGGTAACACGATCTTAATCTAGAATTCCTTGATAACTAAACATTCAGCTTTCAGTCCACAAATATTTGTAAACATTAATCGGTTTAGCGATGTTAATCATTAAAGGCTTCCCATGAAGAACGTGGCCTTGCAGACCTTGCCTCGGCAACTTCGTGCCCTCGATTTCTTTAAAGTACACAAAGGCGTAGAGATGGAAGGGGAAGTTAATGCTGATCACTTCTCCCTGAGTGACAAACTGAGATTTAAACTCATAATCTGTCACTTTTAGTGATAAAATGCCGGTCCACAAGTTGTTGGATGGATGGATCACCCTCTGAGAATCTTTGACGGTGCATCATGGTTCTGTGTAGCTCCATTCGTTGATTTTATACGTGATGCCATTAAATGGGTCATGTACAGAAAATAAGATAAATGATAGGTCGTCGGAGGTTCCGATGTGACTGAAAACCGAAATAGAAAGAGATTAGTGTGCAATGGGGAGATGGTGGAGTGAGGTTTTGTAAATATTTAAAAATATCATAACTTTCACTATGAATTAAATTAAAATTGTAAATTGGTCCTATATGTTACTTATTAAAAACATTCTTGTGTTTCTAATCTAACTTTGTTGATTTTTCAAGCAAATTTCTCTTGGAATTTCTTTTGATACCAAAGTTAATTTTTTTATTTTTGCATTATTTAGTATTCAAATTTTTTCTTGTCACTGTATTTTATAAAAACAAACCATGCTAATGACATGATAAGTTTATGTCCTCACTTTATGATTGTGTAATGATAATTTTACTACTCTTTCTATTATTATTAGTACTATTTTTGGTTATATATTGCAAAAGTCGATCATTTTTATACAAAAATTTACTGCTTAAAATTATTCATTGTTTTATTGATTTTATGCAACTTGCCCCTAAAAAATCCTCCTAAAATCTATTAATATAGTCAACATCATATCAAATTTTGAATTCCTGATTAACATCCTAACTTTCGGTCGACGATATCTTCAAATTCACACCTGCACATGACTTGCACGTGCCAATTTCTAACGAATTCGAAAAATTTTATCAAAATGTGTTAGTAAATATAAACATTTTGTATGTGTTTTTTGATATTAGTGCTTAATAATCTCATTTGATATGCGTATGAGTCATTCAAACATGGAAACAAGCATTATTGTTGAACAAAAAATAGCCTTCAAAAAATGTATTAACACTAACCAAAAATAAAAAAAGAAGTAGAGAAATTGCAAAATAAAAAAATCACGAAATTACTAACCTACTTAGCGAAGTTAACCATTAGAGGCTTCTTGTGAAGAATGTGGCCTTGCAGACCCTGGCTCGCCAACTTCATGCCTTCGATTTCTTTAAAGAGGACATAGTAATAGTGATGAAAGGAGAATGAGTTAATGTTGATCTCTTCTTTATGAGCTGCAAACAGAGATTTTAACTCAAAATCTGTCACTTTTGTGATAAATTGTCGATCCACAAGTTGTTAGATGGATGAATCTCCCACTGCAAATCCTTGACAGTCGCATCGTGGTATTGTGTGTTTTCCACTGCTGATTTTATAGGTGGTGCCATTAAACAGGTCAAGTACAGAGAACAAGATAAATGATGGGTCATCGGAGGTTTTGATGTGAATGAATAGTTGAATAGAAATAGATTTATGTGCAATGGGGATGTGGTGGTGTGAGGTTCTGTAAGTGTATGGGGGTTGGTTATTGCAGTCTTTTGTTAGATTTGTTTGAATTTAATGGCATTTGGTGGCTCTTGATTGTACTCTGTTATTCACTCAAAATTAAAATTCCAAATTGGACCTATATTTATTCTTGTGTTTCTAATTTTAATTTGTCGATTTTTCAAGCAATTTTATCTTGGAATTTCTTGACTCTAAAGTTAATGCTTTCATTTTTGCATTGCTTAGTCTTTATTTTTTTTTTCTTATCATTATATTTTATAACGTCAAGCTTTGAAATCTTAAAATGATTTATTAATTCCATGTTATTGATATTATAAAGTTTATGTTTTCACTGTTATGATTGTATTATGATAATTTTATTACTCTTTCTATTATCATTGTTACTCTTTTTTGTTATGTATTGCAGGAGTCGACCAAATTTTTACAATTTACTGCTTAAAAATTCTTCATTGTTTTATTGATGTGATGCAACTTGTCCATGAAAAATCCTCCTAAAATCTCATATTATAGCCAACATCATGTCAAATTTCGAATTCATGACTAACTTCTAAACATTTAATCATCGATATCCTCAAATTTACGCACGTGCTAATTTCAATCAAATTTGGAAATTTCTTTGAAAATGTGTTAGCAACAACAAATTTACTAAAATAATAGATCAAATTATAACTTTCACTTTTTAAAGGTCTAAAACGCCGAATACCTCTTATTATAGGACAAAAAAAATTCAATAGAGCCTTTATAATATTCAAATAAAAATGATCTAAAGGTAACATGATCTGAATTTCTTGATAACTAAATATTCGGCTGAGTCCACAAATATTTATAAATCTTTTGTGTGTTTTTTTCGATATTAGTGCTTAAAAAGCTCATTTGATTTGCGACATTCCTTTTAAAGAAGTTTATATGTCATTTCAGACATGGAATGCATTGAAATTACAGAACAAATAATATATTTAAGCCTTCAAAAACAGTATTTACACTAAGAAAAAACAATAGAGAAATCATGAAATAAAAAAATTAATAATCACCAACCTGTTTACGAAGAATGTGGCCTTGCAGGCCCTGCCTCACCATCTTTGCGCCCATGATTTCTTTAAAGTGGACAAAGGCTTAGTGATGAGAGGAGAATGAATTAATGCCGATCACTTCTCCATGAGCAGCAAATGGAGATTTTAACTCAAAATCTATCACTTTTAGTGACAAATTGCCGATCCATAAGTTGTTGGATGGATGAATCCCCAGCTGCAAATCTTTCACGGCTGCATTGTGGTTCTATGTACCTTTCGCCACTAATTTTACAGGTGGTGCCATTAAACGGGTCAGGTACAGAGAACAAGATAAGTGACAGGTTGTAGGAGGTTGCCATGTGAATGACATTATTACTGTTTTGTGTTATATATAGCAGGAGTTGACCAATTTTATATAATTTACTGCATAAATTTCTTCATTGTTTTATTGATTTTATGCAATTTGCTACTGAAAAATCCTCCTAAAATCTCTTATTATAGCCAAGATCATGTCAATTTTTTTATTCCTTACTAACTTCTAAACCTTCGATCAACAATATCCTCAAATTTACACCAGCACTTAACTTGCACGTGCTAATTTTGGACAAATTTGAAATTTTCTATCGAAATATGTTAGCAAATCGAAAATTTCACTTAGATAATAGATCAAATTGTAAGTTTCACTTTCTGAAGGTTCAATAGAGCCTTTATAATATTATATTCAAAATGATATATACCATTAATGAATCATATTGTCTAAAGGTAACACAATCTTCATCTAGAATTACTTGATAACTAAATATTCAACTTTGTCCATAAATATTTGTAAATATTCTCTACAAAAAATAAATTTGTAAATATTCTCTACAAAAAAATAAATATTTGTAAATATTCTGTGTTTTTTTAGATATTTGTGCTTAATAATCTCATTTGATATGCAACTTTTCTTGTATAGAAGTATATATGTCATTTCGGACATGGAAAGTGAAAAATTGAACTGTTAGTATGTGAATTTCATCCCCCTCAAACAATATATGATTAAGAAAAGCACTCTCCCATAATGTATGATTAGCTACAAGTCCTTTTTCTTTTTGCAATCAGTGCTTAAACAATTAAGAGATAAATCTGCTAGTTATAAACAGCTTCAAGTTGTCAATCAAAGTTAGCATTTCAATAGGTGCATCATATTTTAGAAAATATTGCACGCACTGCAAAACATAGAACATCGAACTACATCATTCTTCATTAATCATTCGTATTACCCTGTTAGTTTCAAAAAATTGAAAATAGACTCAAAAGAAAAACAATGGCTCCTAGTTCTTTGAGCATGTCGAACCACCAAATATCTATCTTAGATTGGATTGAACAACTAAATTTGTACGACCAATAAATTTAGCAGCATTCAACTAATTACTATGAAATCATAGCTTCTATTTCAACTCTCTATCAAGTCATTTACGTTCTCATTGTAATCAAAACGAGAAAAAAGAAAGAGGTAGTAGCTTGGCATGTGTAGTTGATCTTGCTCGAAATCAGCAACCTGGAGTGAGCGACCTCACTACAGTTGACTAACCCCACCAAGACCAAGTCTTTGGGATCCTGAGAATAAGATAAGTAAAATGAGCTTGTTTGGCACGTCCCCAACAACGACCCTCCGACGCTCAAGTTAGGTTGATCGAGGAAAAAGTATGCGATTAAGGGTGTAGGTCGAACTAGTTTAGCATTAATTACCTCAAAATGTGGCGTCTTGGGGTATTTATAGGGCTTAGCTGGATACTATTGAATGGGCGACGTGGCCTTATCCTGCTAGCTTACGTCTCAAATTGGACGATCATCGTTGTCTGGGTCTTCAAGTGGACGGCCGAATCCGGGTCGGGTCCGCTTCGACCCGCCCGGTACTAAAGTAGCGGATCCAGGGAAATAAACTAAAATGACCTTAATGAAGGGTATTTTGGATATTTCAAACATATACTCATCATTACTCCCTCACTTATTCAAAGTGCAAGTATTGCTCTGTGAAGAAGTAAATGGTCGCGTCCGTTGATCAATCTGGAGACGCGTACACGTGTTCTCATCTCGGCGCTCTGTCAGAGGTGCGATTCCCTAAGCACATTGCCTACATATAGGCTCCCCATTCAAATGAGAGGACTTACCCCACTCTCAAGCTTCTGCGATCACTACCAAGAATTCGGTTTCGATTTCGTACAGCAGCTTCTTGAGCCATCCTGTTTTAAGGTACGATGTCTTCCAGCTTTAGTTTCAATTCTAGCTCGGATTCTGGGTCTGGTTCGAGGTCGCTTGTGACCTCGCCAAACTCAGCTGAGGCTCTTGTACCTTCTTTTATTGCATCTCCTAAGAGGAATAAGAAATTCATAGTCCCCACGAAAGCCCAAGAAACAAAGAAAACCCTAGTCGAGCAGGCTGGTCCTTCCACTCTCAAAAAATTTCAGGATAGGATGACCAAAAACCCTTGGGAAGTAATAGTGAGTACTGTTAAAACGCCTGTCCATAAGATTAGGGATCGCTATTTCATTCCCCATGATTATGAAATCCTGATACCAAAATCTTTCGATCGCATGCATCGGCCTCCGTCAGGTTTTTGTGCATTTTTCATTAAGCACTTTGACGCTGGTCTGAGATTACCTCTGTCTTCTTCCCTGCACTTGTTTTTGGTGAGGGTTTATATTTGTTCCACACTAACCTGAAGGGCCATAGTACACCAGGCGGAGGTCGAACAAAAATGTATTTCTCGCGCCAAGGGCCGACATTAGACTTCAAGGGTTCCAAATATCTACACTTAGGCTTGGCAGAAAGATAGAAAAAACCCCTATCACCTGATCGCTTGGAAGTAGTGAAGCAGTATTGTCAAAACTGGGTTCTAAATGTAAAAATTTCATGACTATTATGAAAAGAATGATGTGGCTTATGGAGTTGGGAGACAACTACATAGGTAAAAGTGTAGATATTTGGAACCCTTGAAGTCTAATGTCGGCCCTTGGCGCGAGAAATACATTTTTGTTCGACCTCCGCCTGGTGTACTATGGCCCTTCAGGTTAGTGTGGAACAAATATAAACCCTCACCAAAAACAAGTGCAGGGGGGCTGGAAGGTTACCAAATAAATAGCCTGACGGCTTATAAATATGACCCGAAGAAGCTTTTAACCGAGAAGCTTATAAATTCGCCCGTCTATCTCCAACACCCCTCCACATCATAGAGACCTTAGGTGATTTTCTATTTGAAGTGTTGATGCATCTCTTTCAGAATCGAATAACTGACTTACAACTGTTTTTCCTTGTCTTGCAGACGAATTAGTCATGAATTCACGATTGGCCTTATGACTGAAGGCAATCCAGAATAAGACTGGGGGACAACAGGTCGCTCCTCCTCCTGTCGACACTTCTGCTACAGCGACTATGTCCCCTTCCCCCCTTAGCGCCTTGATCCCCACTGGTCCATCAAATGCCGAGCAGAGTCCCCTGCCACACGACCCGATTCAAAATGACAGTGAGGGGACATCTGTTAACGAGTATAATTCGAAAGACCTGGATTTACATCTGGATGACGACCAAAGCGAAGGTCAGAATGTCGATCAGGGCCAAGATCAGGGCGATCAGGACGGTGAGGGAACAAGTTCGAAGGAGAGGAAGAGACATCACAAGCGTAAGGGTAAAATCCCTACTGAACCCTCTAACTCAGATAGCCGCTGATGCTAAGGTGGGGGAACTCGTGGCCCAGCTTGCAGAGAGGGACAGAAGGGATTAAGCTCATGTGGAGGAGATGCAGACCCTGATAGAAGAAGTCCAGAAACTAAAGGGTCAGCTTACTGCCGC
The DNA here is from genome assembly GCF_026168435.1 of Sesamum indicum. Taxonomy (NCBI): domain Eukaryota; kingdom Viridiplantae; phylum Streptophyta; class Magnoliopsida; order Lamiales; family Pedaliaceae; genus Sesamum; species Sesamum indicum. The sequence goes on along the minus strand of NC_142660.1, from coordinate 4,186,191 downwards.
GGAGGTTGCATTCTCAGATGGACAAAAAGAGTGGTTTGCGGCCGGGAGAGAGGCCGGAGTGGCACAGGGCCAAAAGGAGGGTTTTAAGACTGGCCACGCACAAGGATTATAGGAAGGCCAGGCTGGTCGAATCACTTTAGAGGAGCACCATCAAGCCCTTGCCAGCTCCCGTGTTCCTGTAGCTCGAGATTTTCTGATGTCTGGCACGTTCAAAACTGTCGAACTCAAATCTGCCGACTTCTTCAACAAGGGCTATAGGACATGTGTGGCCCAGATCGAAACCTTGGGTGGCTTCGCAGATTTCTTCGATCGCAGTCGATTGGACATAACCATAAATGGGAAGCTGCAGCGATAGATGACGAGTCCTCCACCTTCCTGGACGAGATAGAACCTGATCCTTAGTGGATAGCCTCCATTTCTTGAATTTTTTGTAGGTTGGGGTCGAAAATAAAATATTCTGACTATTTTGTACTAACCCCCGAACAGAACGATCCTGTAACTATTATACCATTTTATCAATACAACACTTTTGAGATCAGTTCTCTGCTTCGCAAATTTATTATCTTCTTCATTCTTGTCAATATCTGTGTTGCATACTTAACTTTTTATCTATCGATACTTTAAGGGTGCGTCTTTTTACAGATCGCACTTTATTGGACGCTTCTTTTTCAGTTGGCGTGTAGCACCCTATTCGCCACAAGGGCTATATCTACCCTAAACGTTATACTTATAATAATCCCTGTGTTTATATATATAAATGCACATAATCATCTAATCAATATGCATACGTAATCACAACATCATAACGACATAGTCAACCCACAACATCACATATATACAAATCAAACACCACAAGTGATCCACCACAGTTGATCGTTACGCCTATGTTCTCTTTATACAAACAAAATAAGATTTGTACTCTAGCTGACAAGAGGAGAAAACAGCACACTGGCCCGACCTGCATGAGTATAGTGCGTAGACCTATTATTCAACAGTCAGACACCTCAAAGTCTACTCCTGAAAGAAAATGTCAACAGAGGGATGAGCCTGCCACTCAGTAGGTAAATAATCAACCCTATCTATATATGTATATCAAACACAGCCCAAACAGGACAAGTAGGCAACATGCATGGGTTACAGTCAATTTAACTCCAACGTAATCAATTGTAGTACACCACATAGCTATCTCAAAATAAAATAATCAATTAAACTTTCTTTTTCCTAGTTTGCTTACCAGAAGGTGATATCATGTTTTTCCCGTTAACTCAATCTCACCGTTATATAAATTTAAGTGAATCCCCTTGATAGCCGGCTCATCAATCTCATTTCGCATCATAGCTCTTTCAATTCGCATCATAGCTCTTTTATTTCGCATCATAGCTCTTTTCACATCACATCTTTTTCATATCGCATCAAAGCTCTTTTCATTTCATTTCTTTCTCATATCGCATCAAAGCTCTTTTCATTTCATTTCGCCTTATAGGCTTTTCAACACATCAAGGGGTATTCACGTCACAATTATATTCACTTTCCACCACTCCCTCATTTCCACATATCATCATTCTTGTAAGCAACTAGTAACGTAAAATAATATATCAACATATTCTCATTTGCAGATATCCACAACACATCAAACAATAAACAAAATATTTCAACGCATTTTCTCATTCCACGTACACAATACCGTCAATTAATTCAAATCATCCATCACTCACATACTTTCAAATAAATCAATGTCAGCATGAACCACAAATTCGTATAACAGTAAAACCACAAATAATGGAGACATATATAGATAATACTAATTATTTACTTACCTCAACCTCACAACGTTTCTTTCTACTCAATTGCTAATTGTTAGTCATTTCACCTCACCTCCGTATCCTATAATGAGTTATACCACACACAAATAATATAGCAAGAATATCGCAATTTCTTTTAAATATAATATTGACTATCATTTGCACAATTTCTAATAATTCTTTAATATTCCATTTCTATCGAAATACAAATCTTCGTTTTTGTCCCTTTATTAACATACCATTTATTAACTATAATTTTTGGAATATTTTCATGAATTTTCTACCAATTTCTCGCTATTATATAATTTAATTAAGCAATAATACATAGAATTGCGTATTTTGTTAATCATTCCAATGGAATTGTGTAAATTAGTATAATAATAATTAAATCTAACAAATCTAATAATTTAATTAACCAACTACATCATTTTTATATCCGATTCTATATTTAATTAGACACTATTTTAAATAGGCAAACCCGTAAAATATTCCGATTAAATGATACATCGCTTAGTATAAACAACATTTAATAAACGGACTAATTAAATAATATAATTATATAAATTAATAAAAATTAAAGTAGAAATCTTACCTGGCGCAACCACTGAAACAGCAAACAAAATTGCAATTTTTTTAAGATTTGTGATTGTGTTGGTGTGATTGAACACACATATATTATTATAAATTAGTATAATAATAATTAAATCTAACAAATCTAATAATTTAATTAACCAACTACATCATTTTTATATCCGATTTTATATTTAATTAGACACTATTTTAAATAGGCAAACCCGTAAAATATTCCGATTAAATGGTACATCGCTTAGTATAAACAACATTTAATAAACGGACTAATTAAATAATATAATTATATAAATTAATAAAAATTAAAGTAGAAATCTTACCTGGCGCAACCACTGAAACAGAAAACAAAATTGCAATTTTTTTAAGATTTGTGATTGTGTTGGTGTGATTGAACACACATATATATATATAAGTAGAGGAGGGGGGCGGTGGGTAATGGGCCCACCCTCAAAATCTTTTATCCTCTCTTTTTTTTTTCTTTTCTCTTTCTTTTATATATATATATGTAGATATATTATTTATTAATATATATCTGTATATATTACTTTCTAATATATATATATTATGTACATATATATATTATTATATATTTTATTATTTAATTAGAATTTTCTTAAAATACCCATTACGTCCTTCCTAATTTTCTTAATTAATATAAATTGTTCCAAAATATTATAACAAACTCCAATTTAATTCATTCAAGTGTTATTATATTTCAATTATGACCCATAATTTAGTGGCTAATTAACTAAATTTCACGAAAATTTACCAATTAATCCTACAATTATGTATTATAATATTTGGTGCGTCACAATTCTCCCCTCCTAATAAGAATTTCGTCCTCGAAATTTAACTAACTTATCGGCTCAGGGAATAAATATGGGTATTTTTCTCTCATGTTCTCCTCAACTTCCCAAGCGGCTTCCCTTGGAGAGTGATGACTCCACTTGACCTTCACCATTGGTATTTCTTTATTCTTCAATTTCTTTATACTCCGGTCCAAAATTTCTGTTGGCTCTTCTACATATGTCAATCCCTCTGATATCTCTATCTCTGGCTCATGCAAAATATGACTAGGATCGGATCGGTATCGCCGTAGCATAGAGACGTGAAACACGTCATGTATCTGCGATAATTCTGTCGGTAATGCTAACCGATAGGCTAGTGGTCCAACTCGCTCCAGAATTTCATATGGCCCAATATATCGCGGACTCAGCTTTCCCTGCTTCCCGAATCTTAAGATTCCTCTCCATGATGATACTTTTAGAAAGACTTTTTGCCCCACTTCGTATTCCATCTCTTTACGATGCTTATCGACGTAACTCTTCCGCCGATCCTGTGCTGCTTTCAAACACTTTTTAACTGTTTTTATCTTGTCCACTATTTCTTGAACTAGCTCCGGCCCTTCAAGCTGTCTCAATCCCTCAATATCCCAATAGATCGGGCTTCGGCATTTTCTTCCATACAAAGCTTCATATGGAGCCATACCAATAATGGAATGAAAACTATTATTATAAGCAAATTCCATCAGTGGTAGATGATCATCCCAGTTTCCTCTGAATTCAATTACGCAGGCTCTCATCATATCTTCCAATGTCTGAATCATTCTTTCTGACTGTCCATCGGTCTGAGGGTGAAACGCTGTACTGAAATGCAATTTTGTACCTAGCGTCGTTTGCAAGCTTCCCCAGAAATGAGAAGTAAATCGAGGATCTCTATCAGAAACTATAGAGGTAGGAATGCCATGTAATCTCACAATCTCTGAAACATATAATTCGGCGAGCTTATCCAAGGAATCATTTTGACGGATTGACAGGAAATGTGTAGATTTAGTCAATCTGTCAACAATCACCCAAATAGCATCATGTCTTCTGAACGTACGTGGTAACCTAATGACAAAATCTATAGTACTCTTTTCCCACTTCCATTTAGGTATAGTCAAAGGATAAAGTTTACCAGCTAGTGCTTGGTGTTCTGCTTTTACCTGCTGACAAGTTAAACATTTCGCTACGAACTCTGCCACATTTTTCTTCATTGTTGGCCACCAGTAATAGGGTCTGAAATCCCGATACATCTTGGTACTGCCTGGATGCATAGCATACGGCATGTAATGCGCCTCGTGCATAATTTCCATTCTCAACTCCTCTACATTTGGCACGCATATACGTTTTCCATTGAATAATGTACCATCTTCTTGGATTATAAATTGATCGCTCTTTCCTTTTTGCACCTTAGCTTTCATCCTCTGTAGATATGGATCTTTAGCCTATGCATCTTTAATTTTATCGTTGAGGGAGGGCTTTACTTGTATCATAGCTAGTAGAATATCACCACCAATGCTAAAGTGTACATCCATAGCTCTGAGGGCAGTCAAATACTCCATGTTATAGCAGATCATACCCGCAAATTGGTCCACCGTCTTTCTACTTAAAGCATCTGCTACAATGTTTGCCTTCCCGGGATGATAGTCAATGGTGCAGTCATAATCTTTCAAAAGCTCCATCCACCTTCTTTGCCTCAAAATAATTCTTTCTGTGTTGGGATATACTTTAGACTTTTGTGATCTGTAAATATTTGAAATGTCTCCCCGTATAAGTAATGCCTCTAGATCTTCAATGCATGTACTGTGGCTGCTAACTCCAGATCATGGGTCGGATAGTTCATCTCGTGTGGCCTCAACTGCCTCGAAGCATAAGCTATAACTCTCCCATGCTGCATCAAAACACACCCAAGTCCTTGTTGTGAAGCGTCAGTAAATACCACATATCCTCCATCCCCAGACGGCAAAGCAAAGATAGGTGCTGAAGTGAGTCTCTTCTTCAACTCCTCAAAACTCTGAGCACATTTGTCATTCCAATTAAATGGTGTATTCTTCTTCAACAAGTTCGTCAGAGGTTTTGCGATTATAGAGAAGTCCTTTACAAGTCTTCTATAATAACCAGCCAATCCCAGAAAACTCCGGATCTCCGACACATTTTTAGGTGGTTCCCATTCTAAAATAGACTTAACTTTTGCTCGATCAGGTTGTACGCCTTCTTTGGAAACAACGTGGCCCAAAAAAAGCAATTTCCTCCATCCAAAACTCACATTTGATGAATTTACCGTACAACTGTTTCTCTCTCAGAATCTGTAAAATTGTCCGTAAATGTTGTTCATGTTCCTCGGGACTACTCGAATATATCAAAATATCATCAATAAACACAATCACAAATTGATCAAGGAATGGTTGTAACGTCTTGTTCATCAGAGCCATGAAAGCTGCAGGGGCATTCGTCAATCCAAATGACATAACGACAAATTCATAGTGGCCATACCTGGTCCTGAAAGCTGTCTTTGGGATTGACTCTTCCTCAATCCGTAGTTGCCAATATCCTGACCTCAAATCAATTTTAGATAACACAGTGGCACCCTTTAGCTGATCAAGCAGATCGTCAATCCGTGGCAAAGGATACTTGTTTTTTATTGTGATTCGGTTCAGCTATCTATAATCGACACATAATCTCATACTCCCATCCTTCTTCTTTACAAATAATACTGGTGCTCCCCACGGTGAAATACTAGGTCGGATGAACCCTTTATCCAATAGCTCTTCTAACTGCTTCTTCAATTCTTTCAATTCTGACGGAGCCATTCTATACGGTGCAATTGAAATAGGTGTCACCCCAGGAATAGTATCTATTTCAATGTCTACTTCTCGGTGAGGTGGTAGTGTCCAAGTAATTCATCAGGAAAAACATCAGGAAATTCCCTCACCGCTGGAACGTCTAATACACCCGGACTAACTTTCATGGTATCATGCACACTAGCTAGGTACGCCTCACACCCTTCTTTAATTAGATTAAAAGCAGTCACAGCAGAAATTAAGGAGTTAGGTATCACTTTTCTTTCCCCACTATAACTGTCTTCATCTGCCCATTGACTTCAACCATCACCTCTTTTGTTTGACAATCCACTAGAGCATGATTACTAGCTAACCAGTCCATCCCCAGGATGACATCAAATTCCCTAAGGTCTATTACAACCAGATCTGCATATAAAGTAACACCCTCCACCACTATATTCCCTAAGGTCTATTACAACCAGATCTGCATATAAAGTAACACCCTCCACCACTATTGGACAAGATCTCACCACCTTATTCACTAATACAAACCCACCAGCAGGCATAGAAACATGTAAATCATGTCCAAATGGTTCTATTTTAGCATGTACATGAGATGTCCTGGATCAATCAATATATGTGCACTAGAATCGCAAATAGAGAAGGAACCAGTGATAACCTCGGGTGCCGTAGGAGCTTGTTCTTTTGTGATTGCATACACCCTGGCTTGTGGTTGAGATTGACTACTTTGTCCTGTTGACGTCATGGAAAGATTTCCACTACCTAGACCGCCTCTACCTCGTCCTCTGCTCGTACCTGCCCCTTGTGTGTTTTCCCCTACATTGCTAAACTCTGAAGTCTGAGATCCTCTGGAATTATCCCTCCATGTAGGACAATCCCTCATAATGTGTCCTGGTTGATGGCAACGATAACATACAATTGGTTGAGCTCCCCAACATTCTCCAATATGTCTCCTACCGCAGTTAGCACAAGAGGGAATAGATCTTCCACTGAATGATCTGGCTGGACCTGGTCTTGCTCCAGATCTAACCGAAGTAGGCCCGCCTCTACTCGAAAATACTGAAGGAGACCTGCTAGTCTGACCTACTCCTCGGCCTCTGAACCAACCTCTCTGCGAACCAGAACCCCTAAAGGAAAATGCACCACTCTGTCCCACTGTAGGATTCAGGTTACCTGTTAATTTCTTTCATTTAGCTTCAGTAGAACTCCTTTCAATTGACGTCTCTTCTGCCCTCAGTGCCGCTTCCAGCAGTGCACCATAACTTGGAGGTTTGATTGCTATTTTCTCCTGAATCTCAAGTATCAACCCCCTTTCAAATCTGTCTCTTCTCAATTCATCGGTACTCACTTCTTCTAGAGCATATTTTGAAAATCTCACAAATTGCAGTTCATATTCAGCAACAGATAACTCATTCTGCTTTAATTCCAGGAATTCAACTTTTTTACGATTTCTGTAGACTGGTGGAGTATATTTGTCAGCAAATTCTTTCAAGAAGTCATTCCACGTCAAATTGGCTGTTGGTTCCTGCTCCCTGGGACTGTTTCCCACCAATCTAAGGCATCTTTCTCCAGTAAGGACACTGCATACCTCAACTTTTGCTCAGAAGTACACTCGATCCTGTCCAACACCCTTTCCGTGTTTCTCAGCCATTCCTCTGCTTCAGAAGGATCAGTTGTACCGGCAAATACCTTTGCCCCCTGTCTCCTTACTATTTCATAATTTTTATCAATAACTGCATCATGTAGTTGTGATTGTGGCGATGGAGCCATCCTCTGCATCATTTCCATAAACTGCTGCATAAAAAGGTTTATTTCTGGTTGTGGGGCATTTCTATTTTGGGATTCTAACTCCTAATGTTCTGATCCTGAATCATGACCCTGCACAGACTCTATTGACTCAGCTGGGCCAACAGCGTTTTCTATTGATGCCTCCATCCTATATAAATTACACACATGTGGGTAGATTCCTAATATATACACCTTAAGTATAAAATAACATTTCATCTACTATCCCAAGGAAATCTAATCCCTGCTCTGATACCACCTAATGTAGCACCCTATTCGCTACAAGGGCTATATCTACCCTAAACGTTATACTTATAATAATCCCTGTGTTTATATATATAAATGCACATAATCATCTAATCAATATGCATACGTAATCACAACATCATAACGACATAGTCAACCCACAACATCACATATATACAAATCAAACACCACAAGTGATCCACCACAGTTGATCGTTACGCCTATGTTCTCTTTATACAAACAAAATAAGATTTGTACTCTAGCTGAGAAGAGGAGAAAACAGCACACTGGCCCGACCCGCATGAGTATAGTGCGTAGACCTATTATTCAACAGTCAGACACCTCAAAGTCTACTCCTGAAAGAAAATGTCAACAGAGGGATGAGCCTGCCACTCAGTAGGTAAATAATCAGCCCTATCTATATATGTATATCAAACACAGCCCAAACAGGACAAGTAGGCAACATGCATGGGTTACAGTCAATTTAACTCCAACATAATCAATTGTAGTACACCACGTAGCTATCTCAGAATAAAATAATCAATTAAACTTCCTTTTTCCTAGTTTGCTTACCAGAAGGTGATATCGTGTTTTTCCCGTCAACTCAATCTCACCGTTATATAAATTTAAGTGAATCCCCTTGATAGCCGGTTCATCAATCTCATTTCGCATCATAGCTCTTTCAATTCGCATCATAGCTCTTTTATTTCGCATCATAGCTCTTTTCACATCACATCTTTTTCATATCGCATCAAAGCTCTTTTCATTTCATTTCTTTCTCATATCGCATCAAAGCTCTTTTCATTTCATTTCGCATTATAGGCTTTTCAACACATCAAGGGGTATTCACATCACAATTATATTCAATTTCCACCACTCCCTCATTTCCACATATCACCATTCTTGTAAGCAACTAGTAACGTAAAATAATATATCAACATATTCTCATTGGCAGATATCCACAACACATCAAACAATAAACATAATATTTCAACGCATTTTCTTACTCCACGTACACAATACCGTCAATTAAATCAAATCATCCATCACTCACATACTTTCAAATAAATCAATGTCAGCATGAACCACAAATTCGTATAACAGTAAAACCACAAATAATGGAGACATATATAGATAATACTAATTATTTACTTACCTCAACCTCACAACGTTTCTTTCTACTCAATTGCTAATTGTTAGTCATTTCACCTCACCTCCGTATCCTATAATGAGTTATACCACACACAAATAATATAGCAAGAATATCGTAATTTCTTTTAAATATAATATTGACTGTCATTTGCACAATTTCTAATAATTCTTTAATATTCCATTTCTATCGAAATACAAATCTTCATTTTTGTCCCTTTATTAACATACCATTTATTAACTATAATTTTTGGAATATTTTCATGAATTTTCTACCAATTTCTCGCTATTATATAATTTAATTAAGCAATAATACATAGAATTGCGTATTTTGTTAATCATTCCAATGGAATTGTGTAAATTAGTATAATAATAATTAAATCTAACAAATCTAATAATTTAATTAACCAACTACATCATTTTTATATCCGATTCTATATTTAATTAGACACTATTTTAAATAGGCAAACCCGTAAAATATTCCGATTAAATGGTACATCGCTTAGTATAAACAACATTTAATAAACGGACTAATTAAATAATATAATTATAGAAATTAATAAAAATTAAAGTAGAAATCTTACCTCGCGCAACCACTGAAACAGAAAACAAAATTGCAATTTTTTTAAGATTTGTGATTGTGTTGGTGTGATTGAACACACATATATATATAAGTAGAGGAGGGGGGCGGTGGGTAATGGGCCCACCCTCAAAATCTTTTATCCTCTCTTTTTTTTTTCTTTTCTCTTTCTTTTATATATATATATGTAGATATATTATTTATTAATATATATCTGTATATATTACTTTCTAATATATATATATTATGTACATATATATATTATTATATATTTTGTTATTTAATTAGAATTTTCTTAAAATACCCATTACGTCCTTCCTAATTTTCTTAATTAATATAAATTGTTCCAAAATATTATAACAAACTCCAATTTAATTCATTCAAGTGTTATTATATTTCAATTATGACCCATAATTTAGTGGCTAATTAACTAAATTTCACGAAAATTTACCAATTAATCCTACAATTATGTATTATAATATTTGGGGCGTCACAATTCTCCCCTCCTAATAAGAATTTCGTCATCAACCCCTTGTGATGCAGAATTTTTGCGTACGCGACATCCCTTTTCTCTTCTATCATTGTAAGGTCAAAGCTTCGTTCGCTGTTGTTTGATTCGGGGTCATACATTGCGACCCGCTGGGATTCCTCACCGATCTCTACAGGGATTATTGCTTTAGTACCATAAACCAAGCAGAACGGGGTCTCACCTGTTGCTATTCGGGGTATTGTTCGATATACAGGACACCCGGTAACTCTTCGACCCAAGACCCCTTGTTCTCCAATCGCGTCTTTAGATGTTGCAGGATCGTTCTGTTCGTCACTTCCGTTTGCCCATTCGCTTGGGGATTCGCGACCCCTGTGAAATGTTGTGCGATCTTGAGCTCCTTGCACCATTCAGTGATTTTTCTTCCCTGAAACTGAGTCTTATTGTTAGAAATTAAAATTCTAGGTACGCCAAACCTACATATGATGTTATTCCATATGAAGTTGATGACTTCTTTCTCCGAAATTCTGGCCACGGCTTCTGCTTCGACCCACTTAGAGAAGTATTCCACTGCTATAATAATAAACTTCTTCTGAGCTTGAGTAGGAGCGAAAGGTCGCACAATATCTATTGCCCATTGGTCGAAAGGACATGCTATCTTGATCGGCTCAATGGGGGTCGCCGGTTAATGGATCATGGACGAATATCTCTGGCAGCTCTCGCACTTTCTTACTAGCTCCTTTGTGTCCTTTATCATTGTGGGCCAAAAGTATCCTTGGCGCACCGCCTTCTGCGCTAGCGACCTCGCGCCTGAATGATTTCCAAAACTGCCCTCATAGATTTCTCGCATCACGTATTTATCTCTTTCTTCATCCAAGCACTTCAATAGGGGTCCATTCACCGTTCGCTTGTACAACGGGCCTGATAGCAATGTCAAACTTGCGGCTCGAAATCTTACTCTTTTAGCTTTAATGGGATCTTCCGGCAAGGTTCCGCTCTCCAAATACTTTATTATTTCATCTTTCCAGGATTCAACCCCAGATATTGCCTGCACCTCCGCTTTACCCGAAATGGCTGATCGCTCTCGGACTAATGCTGTAACTTGCGATCCCTTATTCTAGACATTGCTGCTCCGAACTTGGACAAGGCGTCTGCTTTATCATTTTCTGCCCTGGGAGCTTGCGAGATGGAATACTTATCAAATTTGTCCATCCAATTCTTAACGATGCCTCTGTAGGATGTCATTATCTTTTCTCTCGTCTCGTAAATCTGTGAAAACCTCTAAGTCTCTTGCTCCGGCGTCATACGCAAGCTCTAGTCCCAGAATCAATGCCTCGTATTTCGCCTCATTATTAGTGATCGGGAACGATAATCGAGCTATGACTTCGATCTCCACCTCCTCGGGTCCTTGGATCAATATTCCAGCACCCCCATTATTGGCATTTGAGGATCCATCAACGTGCAGTATCCATTTGCAATTCTATTCTTTGCGATCGCTAGACAACTCCATCACAGAATCTGCTACCACGTGTGCCTTCTGCGCTGTTTTGGGCTGATATTCAATGTCATATTGCCCCAATTTGACCGCCCGTTTTATTAATCTTCCTGAAGCTTTCGGCCGAGACATCACATGTTTTAAAGGGTGATTGGTCAACACCACAATCTTGTGCGATTGGAAATATGGTCGCAGCTTGCGGGCTGTGATAACCAGCGCGAGTGCCAGCTTTTCCATCTCTGAATATCTCAATTTCGCTCCTTGTAATATTTTGCTGATATAATAAATAAGGCTTTGACTCCCTTCTTCTTCCCGCACTAGCACTCAGCTGACAGCGCTCTCGGACACAGCTAAGTACAGAAACAGCGCTTCCCCTTCCTTAGGATTTTCGAGCAAGTGGAGGCCTTGTCAAATAATCTTTGAGATCTTACAGAGCTTTTTTGCACTCTTCGTTCCACTCGAAATTTTTAGTCTTTCTCAAGATTTTAAAGAAAGGTAAGCTCTTATCAGCAGCTCTAGAAATAAATCGGTTCAGTGAAGCAATCTTACCCATCAACTTCTGTACTTCCTTGATTGTGGTCGGCGATCTCAGGTTCATGATGGCTTGAATCTTCTCGGGATTAGCTTCAATTCCTCGTTCACTGACCATGTATCCCAAGAACTTGCCTCCTCTTACCCCAAATGTGCATTGGTCCGAGTTCAACTTCATTCCATACGTCCTCATGATGTTGAATGCCTGTTCGAGATGTTCGAGGTGATCCTGCGACCTCTTGCTCTTGACCAACATGTCATCGACATATACTTCCATGGTCCTGCCGATGAGCTCGTGGAACATCTTATTCACCAATCGCTGATAGGTCGCACCTACGTTCTTCAAACTGAATGGCATTACGTTATAACAATAAATTCCATTATTGGTAACAAAAGATGTCTTCTCCCGGTCTTCCTTGGCCATAAAAATTTGATGATAACCTAAACATTTCGAACCCTGCTGTACAATCTACCATGACATCAATCCGGGGTAAGGGATAATGATCTTTCGGGCAGGCTTTATTCAAGTCGGTGAAGTCCACACACATCCGCCACTTCCCTGAGGACTTAGGGATAAGCACCACATTAGACAGCCAATCAGTATATTGAACTTCAGATACATACCGGCTTCGAGTAGCTTGGCGACCTCCTACTCTATAATTTTGTTCTTCTATGCCCCAAAGGACCTCTTCCTTTGTTGGACCGATCGTGCTGTGGGACCGACATTCAACCTGTGCACGATCACTTCAGGGTTGACACTTGTAAAGTCTGAGGGGCTCCACGCGAACATGTCTACGTTCCTTCTCAAGAATTCGATCATGACTGTTTCCTTTTCTCCCATGTTTACCCCAATTCTCGTGGTTCTCCCCTTATACTCACCACTGGGTTGCCGCAGCTCCGTGTCTTCCCCAGTCTTTCTTTTCTTCTGACTGAATCTCCTTTCAGCGACAAGTTCTAACATTTTCGAGCTTCCTTCAGGTCGTAGGCCACCTCTCCTATTCCATTCTCCATGGGGAATTTTATTTTCATGTGATATGTCGAGATGACTGCTCGAAATAAATTCAGACCGGGTCTGCCCAGAATAAAATTATAAGCAAATGGGGTATCGACTACCAAAAATTTTACCATCAGGGTTTTTCGCTTCGGCTCTTCACCCATGGAAGCTACCTCAATCATTCCCAGCGAAGCTACCTCACTCACTCCAAAACCGACCAAAGGAGTCTTCATAGGTTCCAAACAGGCATTCTCTAGACCCATCTTATAGACCATGCTCTTGAAAATGATATCCGCAGAGCTCCCGCTATCAACCAGTACTTTGTGAACAGTGAAATTCGCTATGTCGAGCTTGATGACCATCGGATCGTTCATGTCTCCACTATCCGCTGGTCTATCTAAACTGTCGTAGGAGATGGATTCTTCTTCTTCTACTTTCAATACAAACTCCCTCTCTGCTCGACCCCAATGTTCGGGCCCATCTCTTTCTCGTTCTCTGCAAATCTCCTGCGCTGGACCCTCCAGCAAATGTATATATCACACCCTTCGTTGGTGCATTGCTTCTGCTAGCTGGGGCCTTATCCATTCTGGAAGGGCCAGGATTTCAATCCCGGCTCCTCGACCTGCTCCTCCTTACTTCATCTTTGTTGATCTTGCAATTGGCATGGACCTGATCTCAGAAATACCCCTGTCTCACCAACCTTTCTATCTCATCCTTTAGCTGAAAGCATTCCTCCGTATTGTGTCCCCTCTCAGGATGAAATATGCAATACTTGTTAGAAAATTTCTTAGAGGGGGTATACCTGGTGTGCCTTGGCCACTTCAACACATCTGCATTTTCGACCATCATCAAGGTTTTTTCACGCGACATGGCCAATGGAGTGTAGTTGTGGTATTTGGGCTGGTACTTCGGCTCTTTGGGTCTGTCATTCTTAGCCCTGCTTCCACCGCCTTCTCTAACGTCTCGCGGTTGTCTGTATGCCTGCTCGCGCTCTCTTCTCTCAAGATCCTTCATTGCATTCATTTCTTCCTCGTTTATATATTTATGAGCTAAAGCCATCAGCTGCTCCACATCACCCGGGGATCGCGCGCGAGCGCAGATGTAAATGGACCCTTCTTCAAACCGAGTATCAGAATGCTCACAATCATGTCAATTCTCAGCTCCTGAACCTCCAACGTTTCATTGTTGAATCTCCCCCATGAAGTTCCTCAGGGTCTCGTCCTCCCTCTGACGGATGTTGAACAGGTGGGTTGCCGACCTCTTCTGTTTTTTCTTGCTCGCAAAATGGAAGCAGAATTTCTACACGAGCTCTTCATATGATTCAATACTCTCTCGGGGCAAAGTGGTGAACCATTCTTGCGCCTTCCCCAAAAGTGTGGTGGCGAACAACTTTGCCATGATGGGACCTAGCTGTCCGTATATATTCATCACCATCTCGAACGGTGCAATATGCTCATGTGGATCCTACGTACCGTCATACCTCTGCAAATCAGGCACTCTAAATCCTGGTTCAACCACCTGAATCAATATATCATTGTTGAATGGAGAATTCTTGTTGTGGGAGACTATCTCCCCTCGTTTCTTCAGTTCATCAATTTATTTGCTTAGGAGCTCTATCTGCTTTTCCATGCTTTCAACCTCCGCTCATGATATTACGGGCTCCCTCTTTTTTGCTCGGACATGACTACTAGAACCGGCCTCCGACGTCGCTGTCCTCTAACTTCGATGTTCCGGCTCACTTGGCTCTCTAGACTGTCTATGCGGCACTGTGTTTTCAAACAGCTGCCTTCTAGCAGTTTCTTTGAACAACTAAATTTGTACGACCCATAAATTTAGCAGCATTCAACTAATTACTGTGAAATCATAGCTTCTATTTCGACTAACAATCCAAAACTCAACACTCTATCAAGTCATTTACGTTCTCATTGTAATCAAAAGGAGAAAAAAGAAAGAAGTAATAGCTTGGCATGTGTAGTTGGTCTTGCTCAAAATCAGCAACCTAGAGTGAGCGACCTCATTACAGTTGACTAACCCCACCAAGACCAAGTCTTTGGGATCCTGAGAATAAGATAGGTAAAATGAGCTCGTCGGGCACGTCCCCGACAACGCCCCTCTGACGCTCAAGTTAGATTGATCGAGGAAAAAGTATGCGATTAAGGGTGTAGGTCGAACTAGTTTAGCATTAATTACCTCAAAATATGGTGTCTTGGGGTATTTATAGGGCTTAGCTGGATACTGTTGAAAGGGCCACGTGACCTTATGCTACTAGCTTACGTCTCAAATCGGACGATCATCATTGTCTGAGTCTTCAAGTGGACGGCCGGATCCAGGTCGGGTCGGCTTCGACCCGCCCGATACTAAAGGCGCCGATCCAGGGCAAAAGACTAAAATGCCCTTAATGAAGGGTATTTTGGATATTTCAAACGTATACTCATCAGTAGTTGTATCCTGTTTCGTGGGAAATAATGGTGATGGTCATGAAAGTGCAGTGGCAGTCCAGCATCTCTGGAATCCAGGCTCAAGAAAGAGGTAGACACGCTATCCATACAACAAGCTTTTATAAGTGAAAATCTACTTTCTTATGCATATATATTTTTTATGTGTCCAGCTGTTAATTGTTAAGTTGACACGTGTCCAAATTGGTTGAGGTTCAACGTGCATAGTGGGCTGGTTCGGTTCAAGATCGAGATGAACCAGCCTGAAAAAGTCCACCCTAGGACCGACCCGCTACTACTCATGGTCGGTCTTAGGGCAGTCTTGGAGCTCTAAGTGTGTCTTAATTGTGTCCATTTTAAACCCAAGTTCAGTCCATGGACCGGCCCGATTGAGGACCAAGCCCAAACCAATCCCGCATTAGGTACGCATGTGTTTATTTTATTTTTTTTATGATATTGAAGTGTTCTTATATAGAATTACTTAAATTTATAATTATCTTATGAAATAAATAAATAATAAATTAAATCATGTAAAAATTTATGTATACAAAAATAATAGTTAAGAATATATAATCTTTTTAAAAAAAGGACCAACAAGCCCGGTCCAAGGCCAGGTGGTCCCAAGCCACTGGGTTGGGCTAGTCCCATGTATTGATTCCTGGGACCGACCAAGGACCAGCATGGTCCCAAGAAGGCCTAGGCCAAACCAACCCCCTTTTAATTGGTTCAATTCGGTCTTGGGTTGGGTTAGCCATGCCTGGCCTATTGTGCATCTTGAGTTGGGGTTAGTTAGGTTGTTAGTTGATTATTCCTTTTTTCTGGCTGTTTCTGGACCTATTTTTAAAGTCGAGCTTCCTTGAGCTCACTACAGAGAATAATTGAATACAATCAATACACTGAAAATTTTGCTCATAACATTCCGTGGCTTCAACAAATTTTTTCACTGCAAGTACAGTTTTCAACATGGTATCAGAGGCTTCTTTTGAAGACCTCTGCATACTTCTCTCATCAATGTACAAAACTTGTTCGATTATATTCCTCAATGGCACCTAGGGGTTCAGAGGCAATGGAAGGGAATGTTGTGGAGACTCAGACTGCTCCGGTGAATCAAAGTGCAATTGTAAACCAAACAACGGTAGATATGACTCTTACTGAAAACATCAAAAAATGCGAGTCGATCGGCCCAAGAATGCGCAAGTGGAAGCGGTAATGCGAAAATTCATAAATAAAAACAAAATATAATAAAACCATAATTCTAAGGGGTGTACCCTTGAAATATCTGAGGATTCGATCTAATTTATCACAATACCAATAAAGTTAAACGGGGCTAATGGTAAAAGAACAAAAAATGAGAGGGACATAAATCATAAATCATAAATCAAAAGTTACCTCTTTGATTTGATTTACTTCGAATCTCCTTCATTTGGTTTGTTCACACAAGGCTTTAACGTAGAGGCCCTCTAAAGTTACGTCCATACCACACTAGAACAGGGATCCCTCAACTCAATTTGCTATAAAATAAATTGGAAAAAAAAAAACAAGTGTGTATTGGAAAGGGGCAGCCGAGTGGATGTATTAGAATGTGTCTAGGTTCATCCTATCATCCATAAGGTAATAAAATCCTTTATTTCAAATAAAGGATGATTAACATGGCACTTTCCAAAAGTGAATTTGTTAGTCAATAATTTCCTTTTTTAAGATTTTCCACCAACTTAGTTATGGGCTTTGCATTGGCCGATTTTATTAAATAAAATACAAGGCCCAATAATTTTAATTAAATCCAATTTTACTAAAGTCAACTTAATTAAGTCCATCATATATTTAATACGGATTAAATATATGAGTCCAATAAGCTTTTATTAATTAAAAAGTCTAACTTATTAAATAATAAGGGCAAGCCCAATAAATTAATTTTATTAATTTATTCTCGGGCTCCCCCATCCAATGGACCCCTCTCATTAATAAGTTTTCATCCTTCTACCCATGAATATTGCCTTTTCATCAAACGTATCGACTGATGATTGAATTGGTCTTTTGGTCTATGTCGATAACGTTCTCATTATGGTCCTTACAGAAGAATTGATCTCTCAGGTTAAGGTCTATCTTGACGATATTTTTACTATCAAGGATTTAGGAATTTGCTTGGGCTCCAAATTGTGGGATCTGCTCACGAAACCTCCATTACGCTTCCAAGTATATCTTAGATATTATTACTGATTGTGGGCTTCAGCAGACACTTTCCGCCGCTACTCCTGTGCCGCAGGGCATGAAATTACATTCTCATACTAATGCTTACTTGAATGGTCCTAACCTTATCCCCATTTAGTAAGTTGTTTGCTCTATTTCAGCTTCACGCGCTTTGATATTTAACATGGCATTCAACAACTTAGCCAATTCCTCCAAAATTCATGTGAGGCTCACTGGCATGTGGTGCTGCATTTGGTTTGCTATTTCAAAGGGTCTCCTATAAAAGACCTTCTCTTTCCTTCCTATCTTGTAACCTACTGTGTTGCGGATTGGCGTTCTTGTGTGGATTTGCACCGTTCGATGATTAGGTTTTGCATTTTTCTTGGAGATGCCCTTGTGTCCTGGAAAATGAAGAAGCAGTGTACAGTTTTCGATCCTCTACTGAGGCCGAATATCATAGCATGAGGCCTATTATTTGCGAATTCAAGTGGATCTCATATATCCTTTGTGATTTTGGGATTGTTGTCCTACGCCAATTCCTTTGCATTGCGATAATCCAACCGCCTTACATAGCACGGGCAACAAGGTGTCTGATGAACGAACCAAGCACTTGGACATTGACGGTCACATTGTTCGTAATTGTTACAAAGAAGGGCTTCCATGTTGCAAACAACTTGCTTACACGTTTAACAAAATTCTTTTGGGAGCTACCTTCGATTCTTTATTGTGCAAGTAGGGTTTGGTCTCCGGTGATCGACGTTCAACTTCTGGGGAGGATGTTGGAAATGATTGTGATGGCCATAAAAGTGCAACTACAGTATAGCATCTCCAGGATCCAGGCTGAAGAAAGAGGAAGATGCGCTATCCATACAACAGGTTTTTTATATCTGAAAATGTATTTCACATGCATATATAGTTTTTATGTCTAGTTGTTAATTCTGACAGGTGTTCAAGTTGGTTGGGGTTAGTTAGGTTGGTAGTTAGTTATACATTTTTTCTGCTGCTTTTGGACCTAAACTTACAGACAAGCTCTCTTGAGTTCACTTCTGAGTAGTGATGGCAATGGGGCAAGTCTGGTGCGGGTTTGTTCTTGCCCGGACCCGGACCTTCCCCTCTTCGTAAACCCCGAACCCGTACCCTACCTCCCCTGGAAAAACCCCGACGCTCCCCCATCCCCTTAAAAGCCCAACCCCGCCAAACCCGTCCTGCAAGCCCACCCCATATCGCATGATTCTAATTTTTTATTTATTTAATTAAATAGTATCAATTTCAATTTAATAATTTAAAACTACAAACTCTTCACACGGAATTCACGTTGACGCTGCGGCCGATGAGGATGAAGACGATATGGTGGCGGGGATAGATAGCGGCGAGTTGGGGAATGTTGTTGACGAACATGGAGGGCAGGCGAACAGCAACAACGTTGCAGCAACTGATGCAAGATTGGACGGGGAAGATGCGCCGGCCCTTAATCAGTCCCCCATGGAGTTTCAGTTTACAGATTTTATTATTTTGGCCAATAGAGTAATCGACAAAGGGAATGACGAATTTGTTCGCGCACTGAATGATCTCCACTGGCGTTGGACAGCGAAATATGGAGAAGGCGACAGGAATTCGCAGGAGCTGCGGTTTTGCCGTTTGGTAGGCTTGACGTCTGAACAGGCAGCGGAGGATCCTCCTTGCTTGGCGTCGTCGCTGTAGATCTCTGAAAATAGGGTTACTGCAGATTTGAATCTGAGGGTCTCTATGGTGCTGCTAGCGGCGCAAGATGAAACTTCCATGGTTGCGCAGGCGATTACTCCTAGCCCAGATCGGATACAGAACATTGGAGAACCGGAGACGATGATGATGATCCCTACTACGAATACTGCAGACACTGCATAGATGGCTCCGGTGACTGGATGGGCTGGAACTGCTAAAACCGCCACTGCAACGGTTTCGGCCGTTAAAGTAACTCTGCCGAAACTGCCTACTGCCGACGCTGTTTTCGTTTATGCTGCGCTAGTGTACATGACTGCGGCTGCCACATCACAATTACCGACGTCTTCGCCCACCGGAATCTTCGTCGGTAATGTGCCACTGCAACCTTGTTCGAACTTCATGAATTATTACGATAAAATTACCAATATTTTCCATAATTCGACTCGAAAAATATTTACTTATGTTCCACCTATGATGAAAAACAGCAATATTATTGTACAACCCATGATGGATATGGTTCGAGATGGTTCATGTCGCTGGAATGCGAGAGCAGTGGGTTATTTTTTGGGCAAAAGACCGTATTTTCATCACGTAAAAGACTATGTCAAATCTATTTGGCCATTGTTAACAGAAGTCACGGCCATGGCAAATGGATTTTTCTTCTTTTGATTCAAAACTATAGTGGCAATGGAAGAAGTTATAGAGGGCGGACCATGGTTGTTCCAAGGACAACCAATTGTATTGCAGAAATGGGAGTCGGGCATGGTCTTACGTAAGCTGAAACATACCCAAGTCTGAGTTTGGAATAAACTTTGACACTTGCCAGTTTAATTGTGGACTAATGATGGCTTGAGTATGGTTGCAAGTGGCATTGGACGACCTCTTGATCCGCATGCATGAGACTGGATTTTGCTCGTGTATGTGTCATGCTTGACATCAATGCCAAACTCCCGAGGCATTTGGTTATTATGTCACCAATAGAGGAAGGAGGAGAAATTGCATGTAAGGTTGACGTAGAATACGAGTGGTTGCCCCCTAAATGCACCACTTGCATGAGCTTCGGACATGCCATGAAGGATTGCCCTCCCGTGAAAGTACCGAAACCGCCGATCAATGTTTATGCGTAGATGGCACGAGTGCAGCCACCCATAGTTGAATCGTGTAAGGCTGTGGAGGAAGACAAAAATAACCCAGGTGGAGATATTAATCAGCAGCCTATTGTATCTGAGACTCCGAGTACCCCTATCGCACAAGGAGTCAACGAAGGAAGGAACAAGGGTAAGGAGTTAGTCATCTTTAATACTTTTGATTCACTTAACTCCCTTGATGATGCAGATGATACCATTCGAGGTCCTAACATAAGCAGCCCCGCCACGGGTGATCCATGTTGAACGCTGCTATATGGAATGTGCGTGGCGTGAACAAAAGGGACCATCAGCTGGCACTGAAAGACGTAGCAACTGAGTTCAGGTTACAATTTATTGGCCTTCTTGAAATGTGTGTAAGAAATACTAATATTGATCGTATATAATCTTTCTTACTGCCTCAATGGAAGTGGTTTGTTGATCCTGTGTCTGTTGGAAATCGTATATGGATTGCATGGGTCGATACTATTCTTGATGTTAATGTGATAGAGTTGGGTGATCAATTTGTACACTGTCGTGTAACTGTTAGAGCACTCCATACGAATGTGATTATTACTGTTGGGTATAGTGCCAATGAAATTGCTGAGCGGTGTGAGTTGTGGCGATCACTGGAGGTGCTTGCGGGTCAGTGTGTGGATGACCCGTGGATAGTAGGATGAGATTTTAATGTTTTTCGTGACCTCAGTGAGGTGTGTGGTAATTTTGGTGATATCACATTGGCGATGGATGAATTTAATACATGCGTACAAGATACGGGATTGCTACAAATGCCTATGCAGGGTGAATGGTACACATGGCATAACCGGATTTCGAATTCGCCAAGTTTGTGGAAGCGTTTGGATCGGATGCTCATACATAACATAGGGGCTTGAGCGTTTCCCTAACTCATACTATTCAAACCTCACTCCACACACCTCGAATCATTCACCATTGGTGCTATATGGGGATCGACAACAACAACTGGGAGGTATTTTTAGATCTGATAATTACCTTACTCTTTCACCAGATTTTATTCCCAATATGGAGAATGTCTGGCAACACGACATTATTGGAGTGCCTATGTACGCGATTATGCGGAAACTAAAAGCTTTAGAGCCAGTATTCAGACAGCAACGGCGTAATAAAGGAGATCTTTCGGAGAATGTACGCCTGGCTAAAGGATTCCTTGAGGAAGCATAGATCTTGGTTAGCTCTGATAGACAAAATAACCTCATTCTACTCCTGGAACACCTTTGTCGTTTGCTATACGCTAAGGCGGCAAAATTGGAACAAATCATGTTACAGCAGCAAGCTAAGATGCAATGGATGAAGGATGGGGATCAATGCTCACGAGTCTACTTTTGCAAGATAGCTCAGTAACGTGCCACTCGAAGAATCTTGCAAATAAATGATGAACATGGGACCACCTACTCAGAGCCAGGAGCGGATATTCATGAGTTTGTCTCCTTCTATCAGGCTCTGTTAGGAGGAGAAAGACGGAGGCAGGTGATAGATTTTCGGTATCTGAGGCCATGGGCTAGACATGTCCCCAATGAGGAGGAAGGGCTTCAGCTCCTTAGACCCGTCATTGTAGTTGACGTCAAACAGACAATGTTTGACATTGCTGAAGATAAAGTACCTGGACCTGATGTGTTCTCATCAATTTTTCATAAAGCTGCATGGCCAATCGTGGGTTCGGAGGTTATGAAGGCAATCTTGGAGTTCTTTACCACTGGAAAACATTGGAGCAAATCAACACCACACTTCTGGCACTTATCCCTAAGGTACATGCCCCTACGATGGTTACAGATTTTCGTCCTATTTCGTGTTGTAATGTTTTATATAAGATTATTGCCAAACTTATTGTGCAAAAGCTGAGTATGGTGTTGGATAAGTTGATAAGCCCTTGTCAGGATGCCTTTATTCCTGGTCGTAGTATTGGAGACAATATACAGTTAACTATTTACAGGCTACAATCAGGCGCGCCTACCTCCTTGATGTGCACTGAAAGTGGATATCCGGAAAGCTTATGACAGGGTAGAATGGGATTTTCTACTTGTAGTGTTACACCTGTTTGGATTCCTGACTACGTGCATTAGGTGGATAGAGGAGTGTGTCACGACACCCTCGTTTTCCGTCGGGCTGAATGGGAAACCTCAGGGTTTCTTTTGGGATCGAGAGGGTTATGGTAGAGGGACCCTTTATCACGATATTTGTTTGTTCTCGTAATGGAGTTTATGCATTTGATTCTTCTGCAGATGATTTATCAGGATATGCATTTTTCCTTTCATTGGAAATGTGAACCTTCTGGATTATTTAGCTTGGATTTGCAGATGAACTATTGCTACTCTGCAAAGCTGATATGGACTCTATAGGAGTTTTTAAGCAAGGGTTGGATCTATTCGCCTCCTGGTCAGATAAGAGCCATATTATCATCTCTCGATCTGCACAAGGGATATGGGAGCAGCTATTACTGATGCTCGACTTCCAGGAAGGGCACCTTCCGATGAGGTACTTGGGAGTTTCTCTACTTTCCTTTGGAATATCGTTAACAAACTGCTAGCCTTTATTATTGAAAATTGATCAACGCATTAAAGGTTGGGAATGAATGAGATTATCATATGCTGGGATACAGATTATTAAATTTGTTCTTATGGCATTAAGTATATATTGGGCTTTTGCATTCAACCTACCAAAGGTGTTATAAGGGAGATTGAGAAGCATGTGAGAGCTTTTGAGTGGAAGGACACAACGACTAGTGGATATGCCAAAGTGGCATGGAGGGATGTCTGTAGACCGGCGTCAGAGGGGCGTTAGGGTCTAAGGGACATCGCTACTTTAAACCGTGCATTGATGAGCAAGAAGTTGTGTGATAGAACATCAATTTGGGTAGAATGGTTATATAACGGGCGGCAACGTGATAAATCTGTATGGACGGTCACTGACAATGGGGGTTCGTTGGGCTTGGGACAGCGGACAAGCTCACTGGTGTTATTATAGAGGGGCAATGGCATTGGTCTCTCATTATGGACATTGAGTGCTTGGAGATTTTGCATGCATTACTAATAATTCATGGCGAAACAGATCATATTATCTGGCGATTCGAGATGGGACGACCCACAGTTGTATCTCCTTATAGGCTATTTGACCCACCGGGACCCAAGGTAGGTTGGTATTCACTAGTCTCGGGTTTCCTGAAGATCCCTAGGTATAATTTCATCCTATGGCTTGCGATTTTGGGGAAACTATCCACAGCTAATGAACCATGGCGCTCATACCTAGGCGCCTGTATATTATGTGATGAGGGCACAATAGAGACACATACTCATCTATTCTTTTGATGTCGTTATGCCAGAAGATACCTAATAGCAATTCGGCTGCTTGTTCGATTTGAATGGCCTAATAGACAGTGGCCACGAGATGTTGAGTGGGCTGCAAGGAAATGGAGAGGAAAACATATCATTAACTTGGCTTATCGTGCACTCCTTGTTGCTTGCATTTACCACATTTGGAGGGAATGAAATTTGAGACGCTTTGAGCATACGGAGCGACCACCAAGCATCATAGCCACCATCATTGTGGAAGATATTAGACAGAGGATTATCAGTGTTAATTTATCTCGTTTTGTTAGTTCATGTGCGTTATATAGATTATGGCGTATCCCTTGACCTATCGAGGGAGAAACCACCAGTTGAGCATTGTTGTACTATACGATCTTGTTTTATTAATAAAACTTATATTTACCAAAAAATAAAAACAGATAAATTCCTACATAGATCTAAAAGATTATATCTTTGGTCTAAACCTTTAACAAGAATACGTGTTTTGATATTTTTTCCCAATTAGGTGGAATAATTAAGGTTTAAGTTATTTCTATTAATAATAGTTTAACAAATATATAAAGCATTAAGTTCTTTCCCAATCACATATTCAGATTTTTAAATGTATAAAGCATTAGTATATTCACATAAAACTAACGACTAGATAGAGTGTATTTATCCTTAGTTTGTGCTACATTTAAGGAAAAATAATGAAAGCAGTGAAAGCGGAAATTAAATTGAATTTAAAATCCAATTAAGAGAGCGTATCTCTTGATTTTTCGGGCATTCCATACTTAAAAACACAAATAATAAATAAAAATATGCATAAATGATTTTGGTGGCTTAAGGCAGAAAGAAAAAACAAATAAAAATCTAACCACGAAATTATACCATTTTGATTTTGTCCGAATCTACTTTGCTCGTTGTTCCTTCTCCGGATCTGCATTCACGCAAAGATCAACTTAGACCTCCTCTTCCTTCATCCACATCACACGTCGGAAGCATAATTTTCAGTACCACTGTTAGATGACTTGAGATCTTGCAGTAGAAACTATTTCTATTGAAGAAAATGGATTCAATTCTCACTCTCAAACTAGTGAATCGAATTTAATTAACTTTTCTTGAAACTTGTTCAAGAAGAACTTGATGGAGAAGGGAAGAGAGAGTAGTGGATGGATTGTGAGAGATGTAGAGTAGAGAGAAAAAGCTAATTTTTCAAAACACTGAGATGAGAGATGTTGGGAAAAATAATACACTTGGTGTGTTATACGTCATCATGGCCGAGTGGGGTCTGTAGAGGAGAAGTCTTAACTCCTCTTTTGACCTAGTCACTCTCAAAATCGGCTAGAATTTTATTTAGGTGGATCGAGTTTGGTTTAATTCAACAACTAAATCAATTCAAGCCTAGCAAAGGTCCATTTGATTTTTAAATTGACCTAATTAATTTTAAGGCCCAATAGGAGTCGAATAAATTTATTTAATCTAATTAAATAAACTAAAGCTCGAGTCCAATATTTAATTAATATAATTAACTACTTTAATTAAGCTCAATTAAAATAATCAAACATATTAAATTGTGCTAAGCCCCAACTTTTTTAAGAGGGAAAAAGCGGTTGGAATATATATTGCTAGCAAAAACAAAGTTAGTACTAGGCAACAAGACAAGCAATAAAACTAGAAAAAGGAAGTCAATAATACTAAAGCCCTAGTTAAACAGTCCAAGCTGCTAAGCCCAAATTTAATTAATTCAATTAGTTAAATTCTGACAACACTTCTCAAAACATATAATAACCAAATTAAAGATACAATCATCTTTTATCAAGCCCAAGATACAACCATTACATGCATGTGATTGTTATGGTTCCTCAAGTCTAAGTACCAAATCCAATACTATCGAGGCCAAGGGATGCAAGTCATATGTACCGACCAGGCCTCAAAGGATGACACTTTGTGAGCCAGTTCGGTTGAATTGATAACCGTTGTCAACTATACACTGAACTTGCATAAACGTTCTACATTTGTCGTCGATGAAATACAACACAAATCTAATGGATGCATCACTTAGTACAAGTCTTGATAGAGTCCTCGATGTCTGTATCAAGATGCTCAACTTGAAACATTTTAAACCCAACTCTCAAAAGTTGGTTTCGTAACTGTCAATCAATGCGCAACCCAACTACATGGATTGTAAGATTGACTTGTGGATTTTGTTGCAATTTTAAAGCTATAAAGCATAATATATAAACAATAAACACATTTCAAATGAATTCTAACTATATTAATTTACTCCAATATTAAATTCAATAAAAAATTACTAAATAAATTATGAAAACACCAATCTAATTAATTATCCAGTTACCAATTCTAACAAAAACTACATCAAGAAATTTATTTTCATACAATCCAAGATAAATAAAGTCCTAAAAAGCAACAGATTCAATATTGAAAGTCGAAAATGGACGTGATACACTATTACAATGATACGCTTTACAATAAGCTTTATTGTAATTTTAGTCATATAATTATAGATATTTGGCATATTTGTAAGATTTATAATTTGCGATTTGATTCATTAATTTTGTAAATTTTATGATTTGAGGATACATTTTGCCAAAAATTTGAAAATTAGTTGAAAACTACATGTGCAAGTCACGAATATATCCTCAAATTTACATCAACACACAAACTGCATGTGCTAAGTTTCGTCAAATTTAGAAATTTCGAGCAAAAAATGTGTTATTAAATCGCAAAACTTTTACGAAGATAATACATCAAATTATAAGTTTCATTTTTTTAAGGTCCAAAATGCCAATTACCTCTAATTATAGGACAAAAATTTTCAATAGAGCCTTTATAATATGTAATTCAAAATGATGCCATTAATCAAACTTATTATCTGAAGGTAATACGATTTTATCTAGAATTATTCCTTTTAAAGAAGTTAATATGTCATTTCAGACATAAAAAGTAGAAAATTACAGGATCAAAATCATATTTAATCTTTGGAAAACAGTATTTACACAATAGAGAAGTCACAAAATAAAAAAACTAATGAATCATGCACTGGTTTAGCGAAGTTAATCATTATAGGCTTCCCGTGAAGAACGTGGTCTTGCACACCCTGCCTCGCCAGCTTCGTGCCCTCGATATCTTTAAAGTGAACAAAGATGTAGTGATGCAAGGGGAGTGAGTTAACACTGATCACTTCTCCATGAGCGTCAAACAGAGATTTGAACACAAAATCTGTCACTTTTGGTGACAAATTGCCGATCACAACTTGTTGGATCGATGAATCTCCTGCTGCAAATCTTTGATGGTCGGATCGTGGTTTTGTGCAGCTTTGGCCGCTGATTTTATATGTGATGCCATTAAACGGGTCAAGTACACAGAACAAGAATAATAATGGACCGACGGAGGTTCCCATGTGAATAAAGAGATTTGTGTGCAATGGGGATGTGGTGGAGTGAGGTTTTGTAAGTGTATGAGCGGGGTTGTTACTGCAATATTTTGTTGGATTTGTCTGAATTTAATGAAATTTACTGGCTCTTGGTTGTATAGTGCATTATTTGGAAATATGATAACTTATATCCTGAATTAAATTAAAATTCTAAATTGGTTCTATTACTTAATAATACTTAATAGACTTGTCCTCTATAAACACTAAGAAATATTAGTATGGCATTACATTATAGGGTTTAATGCAATTTCCGTCCTATGGTATTGTACCTAAGTAAATTACCTCTCTATGATAAAAAATCAAATTACCTCCCTATATTTTTTAAAAATAAAGCAATTTATATCTATGTCTAAAGAGGTAAATTATTCCATTTTAAAAAATATAAGGAGGTACTTTGCTTTTTCCTTTTACCAGAAATAATTTATGCATTTGCTATAATAATTACAGGAGGATGCTTTCATTTTTTTCTCATTATTATAAACTTTCTTGTATTTTTAATCTTAAATTGTTGATTTTTGAAGCAATTTTATCTTGAAATTTCTTTAGACACTAAAGTTAATGCTATCATTTTTGCATACTTGTGTTCAATTTTTTTCTTATCATTATATTTTATAAAATCAAACTTTATATCCATATTTTATCATTGTTTATGATAATTTTATTACTCTTTTTACTATTATTATTACTCTTCTTGTTATATATTCAAGAGCCAATCAATTCTATGCGATTTACTGCTTAAAATCTTTCATTGTTTTATTAATTTTATGCAACATGCCGTTGAAAAATCCTCCTAAAAAATCTCTTATTATAGCTAAAATCATGTCAAGTTTTGAATTCCTGACTAAGTTCTAAACTTTCGGTCAACAATGTCTTAGCCTATCACCCATAGGTGAGCTAGGTTTCAAGAATAAGTGTAAGATGATGGGTTCGAATCGCACCAAACAAGTGAGTATTTGACTCACTTTATGTGTTTATTATAATTTATTTTATTATTCTTTGCCATATTAATATATGAATCGAATATCGATATATTATCAAACTAATCAATTTATTAAAATTTATTGATGAAATTATGTGATTACCATATATATATATATAATAGATTCATCCCAAAAATTTTCAAAAATATGAATTAATTTCCCATCAATTTTTGCGTTGTTTGAAAATTTTTAAATTTCACTAATTGATGGATGGGTTCTTCCTTATAAAGAGATTGGTGTAATTTTAGTTGTTTGGCATTTGGGTCCATTAAGAATTAGAATTTGCGACTTGGCCCATTAGTTTTGCATATTTCTGATTTGAGGACACATTTAGCCAAAAAGTTAAAAATTAGCTGGAAAAACACATGTACAAGTCATGAATATGTTATCAAATTTATGCTAGCACATGACTTGCACGTGCTAATTTTTGATAAATTTAGAAATTTCTAGTAAAAAACGTGTTAGCAAATCATAAAATTTACTAAGATAAGCTTAACTTTTTGAAGGTCCAAAACGCCAAACACCTTTAATTATAGGACCAAAATTTAATAGACTTTATAATATTCAATTCAAAATGAAGCCATTAATCAAAATTATTATCTAAAGTTAACATGATTTCAATCTAGAATTACTTGATAACTAAACATTCAACTTTCTCCACAAATATTTATAAACATTATGTGTGTGTTTTTAAAGAAGTTTATTTTCAGATATGGAAAGTAGAAAAAAAATA
Organism: Sesamum indicum; assembly: GCF_026168435.1. NCBI lineage: Eukaryota > Viridiplantae > Streptophyta > Magnoliopsida > Lamiales > Pedaliaceae > Sesamum > Sesamum indicum. The sequence continues at coordinate 4,156,975 of NC_142660.1, read as the reverse complement.
GAGAAATCAAAAAATTAAAAATTAAAAAATTACCAACCGATTTAGCGAAGTTAATCATTAGAGTCTTTTCGTGAACAACGTGGCCTTGCCGACCCTACCACTCCAACTTCGTGCACTCGCTTTCTTTAAAGTGTACAAAGACGTACTGACGCAAGGGGAATGAGTTAATGCCCATCACTTCTCCATGAGTTGCAGACAGAGATAGTAACTTAGAATCTGTCACTTCTCCATGAGTTGCAGACAGAGATAGTAACTTGGATGGATGAATCTCCCGCTGCAAATCTTTGACAGTCACATCGTGGTTCTGTGTAGCTTGCGCCGCGGATTTTGCATGTGGTACCATTAAACGGGTCAAGTACAGAAACAAGATAAATGATGGGTCGTCAGAGATTCTGATATGAATGAATGTTGAATAGAAAGAGATTTGTGTGCGATGGGGCTGTGGTATTTGTAGTATGTATATGGGTGTTGTGGTTATTGTAGTATTTTGTTGAATTTGTCTTAATTTAATGGCATTTGGTGGCTCCTAGTTATACTATGTATTATTTGAAAATATTATAACTTTCACTCTAAAATTAAATTAAATTTCTAAATTGGTCCTACTACTTAATGATATTTATTAGACTTGTTCTCTATAAACACTAAGAAATATCAGTCTAGCTTTATATTATAGAGTTTCATGCAATTTACCTCATGTGATATTGTAGTTGATCAAATTATCCCTTAAGAGAAAAAAAATCAAATTACCTTCCTATGTTTTTTTTAAATAGAGCAATTTTTACGTTCCTTTCTGAAAAGGTAAATTACTTGATTTCAAAAAATATAGTGAAGTATTTTGCTATTTTTTTATAAAGAATAATTTGTTCATTAGAAATATTACTTACAGCAGGTTGCGTGCATTCGTGTGCAATTAATCTTTATTTATTGATTTGTCAAGCAATTTTGTCTTGGGATTTCTTTAGACACTAAAGTTAATGCTTTCATTTTTGCATTACTTAGTGTTCGTTTTTTATTCTTTTCATTGTATTTTATACTTTGAAATTTTAAAATTATTTATTAATTCCATGCTATTGATGTATTAAAATTTCTATATGTATAAATAAAGGATGAAATTTAATGCTAATAATTGTACCAAAAATTTAGATTATTATCTTATAAAGAGATTTTGTGTACGTACCGGCCGAAGGATGGTGATGGCACGAGTGTGGATGGTTGTATTGGCGCGTTGGATACTATAATTTGAATTTAATTTACTGTGGTGCCCTCCAACTATACTATGGATTATTTAAAAATATGGTGACTTTCGTCCTAAATTAGAACTTGTGATTTGGCCCATTAATTTTACAAATTTCATGATTCTATGACATATTTTTCCAGATATTTAAAAATTAGTTGGAAAATCACTTCTCCGTACGTGACAAACAGAGATTTAAACTCACAATCTGTCACTTTTGGTGAAAAAATGCCGGTCCACAAGTTGTTGGATGGATGAATCACCCTCTGAGAATATTTGACGGTGCATCATGGTTCTGTGTAGCTCCAGCCATTGATTTTATACGTGATTCCATTAAATGGGTCATGTACAGAGAACAAGATAAATGATAGGTCGTCGGAGGTTCCGATGTGACTGAAAAGCGAAATAAAAAGCGATTAGTGTGCAACGGGGAGGTGGTGGAGTGAGGTTTTGTAAATATTTAAAAATATCATAACTTTCACTGTGAATTAAATTAAAATTCTAAATTTGTCCTATATGTTACTTATTAGAAACATTGTTGTGTTTCTAATCTAAATTTATTGATTTTTCAAGCAAATTTGTCTTGGAATTTCTTTTGATACCAAAGTTAATTCTTTCATATTTACATTATTTAGTATTCAATTTTTTTCTTATCACTATATTTTATAAAAACAAACCATGCTAATGACATGATAAAGTTTATGTCCTCACTTTATGATTGTGTTATGATAATTTTATTACTCTTTCTATTATTATTAGTACTATTTTTGGTTATATATTGCAGAAGTCGACCATTTTTATACAAAAATTTACTGCTTAAAATTCTTCATTGTTTTATTGATTTTATGCAACTTGCCCCTAAAAAATCCTTCTAAAATCTCTTATTATAGTCAACATCATATCAAATTTCGAATTCCTGATTAACGTCCTAACTTTTGGTCGACGATATCCTCAAATTAACACCAGCACATGACTTGCACTTGCCAATTTCTAACAAATTCAAAAAATTTTATCAAAATATGTTAGTAAATATAAAAATTCACTAAGACAATATATCAAATTGTAAGTTTCACTTTTTGAAGGTTCAATAACGACAAATACCTCTTATTATAGGACAAAACATTTCAATAAAGCCTTTATAATGTTCAAATCAAAATGATGCTATTAATCAACCTTAATATCTAAACGTAACAACACGATCTTATTATCAAATTTTTTTACAACTATACATTCAACTTAGTCCACAAATATTTTTAAATATTTTTGTGTATGTTTTTTGATATTAGTACTTAATAATCTCATTTGATATGCGACATTCTTTTTAAAGAAGTCTATGAGCCATTCAAACATGGAAAGTAGCAAAATTGTTGGACAAAAAATAGCCTTCAAAAGCTGTATGAACACTAATAAAAAAAAAAGTAGAGAAATCAAAAAATAAAATAATCAAGAAATTACCTACCTGCTTAGCGAAGTTAATCATTAGAGGCTTCTTGTGAAGAATGTAGCCTTGCAAACCCTGGCTCGCCAACTCATGCCTTCGATTTCTTTAAAGTGGACAAAGTCATAGTGATGAAAGGGGAATGAGTTAATGTTGATCTCTTCTTTATGAGCGGCAAATAAAGATTTTAACTCAAAATCTGTCACGTTTGTGACAAATTGCCGATCCACAGGTTTTTGGATGGATGAATCTCCCGCTGCAAATCTTTGACAGCAGCATCATGGTATTCTGTGTCTTCCACCGCTGATTTTACAGGTGGTGCCATTAAACAGGTCAAGTACAGAGAACAAGATAAATGATGGGTCATTGGAGGTTTTGATGAGAATGAATAGTTGAATAGAAAGAAATTTATGTGCAATGGGGATGTGGTGGTGTGAGGTTCTGAAGTGTAAGGGGGTTGGTTACTGCAATCTTTTGTTACATTTCTCTGAATTTAATGGCATTTGGTGGCTCTTGGTTTACTCTGTTATTCACCCAAAATTAAATTAAAATTCTAAATTTGTTGGACCTATATATTATTTATCATAAACATGCTTGTGTTTCTAATTTTAATTTGTTGATTTTTCAAGCAATTTTATCATGAAATTTCTTAACTCTAAAGTTAATGCTTTCATTTTTGCATTGCTTAGTCTTTATTTTTGTTTCGTATCATTATATTTTATAACATCAAGCTTCGAAATCTTAAAAATGATTTATTAATTTCATGTTATTGATATGATAAAGTTTATGTCTTCACTTTTATGATTGTATTATGATAATTTTATTACTCTTTCTATTATCATTGTTACTCTTTTTTGTTATATATTGCAGGAGTCACCCAAATTTTTACAATTTACTGCTTAAATATTCTTCATTGTTTTATTGATTTGATGCAACTTGTCCATGAAAATTCCTCCTAAAATCTAATATTATAGCCAACATCATGTCAAATTTCGAATTCATGACTAACTTGTAAACATTCAGTCAACCAATATCCTCAAATTTACGCCCGTGCTAATTTCGGTCAAATTTGGAAATTTCTTTCAAAATGTGTTAGCAATAGCAAATTTACTAAAATAATAGATCAAATTATAACTTTCACTTTTTGAAGCTCCAAAATGTCAAATATCTCTTATTATAGGACAAAAAAATTCAATAGAGCCTTTATAATATTCAAATCAAAATGATGCAATTAATCAACCTTATTACCTAAAGGTAACAAGATCTTAATCCTGAATTGCTTGATAACTAAATATTCGGCTTAGTCTACAAATATTTATAAATATTTTGTTTGTGTTTTTTGATATTTATGCTTAAAAAGCTCATTTGATTTGCGACATTCCTTTTACAGAAGTTTATATGTCATTTCAGACATGGAATGCAGCGAAATTACAGAACAAATAATATATTTAAGCCTTCAAAAATAGTATTTACACTAACAAAAAACAATAGAAAAATCATGAAATAGAAAAAATAATAATCACCAACCTGTTGACGAAGTTAATAATTAGAGGCTTCTTGTAAAGAATGTAGCCTTGCAGGCCCTGCCTCACCATGGAATGCGCCCTTGATTTCATTAAAGTGGACAAAGGCTTAGTGATGAGAGGGGAATGAGTTAATGCCGATCACTTCTCCATGAGCGGCAAATGGAGATTTTAACTTCGAATCTATCACTTTTACTGACAAATTGCCGATCTATAAGTTGTTGGATGGATGAATCCTCAGCTGCAAATCTTTCACGGCTGCATTGTGGTTCTATGTACCTTTCACCGCTAATTTTACAGGTGATGCCATTAAACGGGTCAGGTACAGAGAACACGATAAATGACAGCTTGTAGGAGGTTCCCATATGAATGAAAAGCTGAATTGGAAGAGATTTGTGGTGCAATTGGGATATGGTGGAGTAAGGGTTTGTAATTAAGTGGATGGGCAGGTGGTTACTATAATATTTTGTTGCATTGTTTTGAATTTAATGGAATTTGGTGGCTCTTGGTTGTACTCTGTATTATTTAAAATCTTAAAATTATTTATTAATTTCATGTTATTAATATGATAAAGGTGATGTCCTCACTTTATTATTGTATTATGATAATTTTATTACTCTTTCTATTAACATTATTACTCTTTTGTGTTATATATAGAAGAAGTTGACCAATTTTATACAATTTACTGCTTAATCATATTTTAACAGATTCAAGTTATTCAATCAAAGTTAGCATTTCAACAGGTGCATCATATTTTAGAAAATATTGCACCCACTGCAAAAAATAGAACATCATTCTTCATTAATCATTCGTATTACCCTGTTAGTTTCAAAAAATGGAAAATAGAATCTATAGAAAAACAACGGCTCCTAGTTCTTTGAGCATGTCGAACCACCAAATATCTATCTTAGATTGGATTGAACAACTAAATTTGTACGACCCATAAATTTAGCAGCATTCAACTAATTATTGTGAAATCATAGCTTCTATTTCGACTAACAATCCAAAACAAAACACTCTATCAACTCATTTACGTTCTCATTGTAATCAAAAGGAGAAAAAGAAAGAAGTAATAGCTTGGCATGTGTAGTTGTATCCTGTTTTGGAAATAATGGTGATGGCCATGAAAGTGCAGCGGCTGTCCAGCATCTCCGGAATCCAGGCTCATAGTGGGATGGGTCAGTACAAGACTGACATGAACTAGCCTGAGAAAGTCCACCCTAGGACCGGCCCGCTACTATTCGTGGCCGGTCTTAGGGCAGTCTAGGAGCTCTAAGTGTGCCCCAATTGTGTCTATTTTTAAACCCAACTTCAATCGATGGACCGGCCTGGTTGATGCCCGAACCAACCCGAAACCAATCCCGCATTAGGTACGCATGTGTTTGTTTTATTTTTTTATGATATTGAAGTATTCTTGTACAGAATTACTTAAATTTATAATTATCTTTATGAAATAAATAAATAATAAATTAAATCACATAAAATTTATATATAGAAAAATAATAGTTAAGAATATATAATCTTTTTAAAAAAAAGGCCCAACAAGCCCTCGAGCCACTGGGTTGGGCTGGTCCCAAGTATTGATTCCTGGGATCGGGTAAGGACCAGCATGGTCCGAATCAGGCATAGGCCAAACCAACCCCCTTTTTAATTGGTTCAATCTGGTCTTGGGTTGGGTTAGCGAAGCCTGGCCTATTGTGCATCTTGAGTTGGGGTTAGTTAGGTTGTTAGTTGATTATTCCTTTTTCCTCGCTGTTTCTGGACCTATTTTTAAAGTTGAGCTTCCTTGAGCTCACTACTGAGAATAATTGAATACAATCAATACACAGGAAAGTTTGCTCATAACAATCTGTGGCGTCAACACATTTTTTCACTGCAATTACAGTTTTCAACCTGGTACCAGAGCCTTCTTTTGAAGGTGTCTGCATACCTCTCTCATCAATGTACAAACCATGTTCGATTATATTCCTCAAAGGCGCCTAGAGGTTCAGAGGCAATGGAAGGGAATATTGTGAAGACTCAGACTGCTCCGGTGAATCAAAGTGCAATTGTAAACCAAACAACGGTAGATATGACTCTTACTGAAAACGAAAAAAGTGACTGGATCGGCCCAAGAATGCTCAAGCGGAAGCGGTAATGCGAAAATTCATAAATAAAAACGAAACATAACAAAACCATAATTCTATGGGGTGTACCCTTGGAGTTTCCTAGGATTGATATAGTTTATCACAATGCCAATAAAGTTAAATGGGGCCAATGGTAAAAGAAAAAAAATTGAGAGGTATATAAATCATAAATCAAAAGTTATCTCTTTGATTTGATTTACTTCGAATCCCCTTCATTTGGTTTGTTCAAATGTAGAGGCCCTCTAAAGTTACGTCCATACTCTAAAGTTACATCCACTAGAAAAGAAATTGGAAAAAAAAAAAACAAGTGTGTATTGGAGAGGGGCGGCCGAGTGGATGTATTAGAATGTGTCTAGGTTTATCCTATCATCCATAAGGTAATAAAATTCTTTCTTTCAAACAAAGGATGATTAACATGACACTTTCCAAAAGTGAATTTGTTAGTCAATAATTTCCTTTTTTAAGATTTTCCACCAACCTAGTTATGGGCTTCGCATTGGCCGATTTTATTAAATAAAATACAAAGCCCAATAATTTTAATTACATCCAATTTAATTAAAGCCAACTTAATTAATTTCATCATATAGTTAATCCAATTAAATATATGAGTCCAATAAGCTTTTATTAATAAATAAGTCTAACTTATTAAATAATAAGGCCAAGCCCAATATAAATTAATCGTATTAATTTATTCTTGGGCTCCTCCATCCAATGGACCCCTCTCATTAATAAGTAATTCAATTACTTATGAAATTAATTTCTAATTAATTCGTCGTTCCTTCTCCGTGATTTGTGTGTGACTCTTTAGGTTTACCTTTCAACTAGACTTGGGCTGGTGTTAAACACTATTATTAATTAAATCTAATTTAATTAGTAATTCTCGATCAACCTTTGATCAAGAAATTCCATCACCATAGGTGGCCGTCTAGCAACGGTCTATGGCACTAGAGACTAGGCGAATATCCATACAAACTTTTAGACTCTTGAGTCCATACGGGTATGGTCCTTCTTTCTACCGTCTGTCGGCCTTAGTCTTAGGGCATGGAATTGGGTGTCGGTTCCTATCCTGGACTAGGCGTCTATGCTTAATACTTGAGATCGCATTACGCCAAATTGCTCAATATAGAAACCTTTGTTTCCTATTCGATCAATTAATGGCCATAATTTTATAGAGCGTAAACGCATCTCCAAGTGCATAGGAGATACCTCTGTCACGTTTTGACAGGGAATGAATCCTCTTCTTCGAACTCACCGTTCTCGCTACATGCTTTGACTGTACTGGACAAGGCTTATGATGACCATGTTTGGGACGATCACCTCTCACACAAATCTAAGATACAGTCATCGCATTCACGTGACTGCGTAATTCCTCAAGTCTGAGGACTACTCCTATACTATCAAAGCCCGGGATTTGAGTCATATCGACCAAGCCTCCAAGCTTCTATATGATCATCCCCGCGAGTCAGTTCAGTCGATTCAACACCTAACCAATCGACCAATTAAGATTGCATAGATGTCCCACGTATGTCGCCGATGAAACACGACATTCATCAAATGAATGTGACTCTTAGTGCAAGTCTTCATAGAACACTCGATGCCCATTCTAGAGGTCCTCAACTTGGAACATTTTAGACCCAACCCTAGACAGTTAGTTTCATGACCGCCATCCAATGCGCAGTCCAACTGTTTTACGGTTGTTAAAGTGGTTTGTGGGCTTTGTTGTGATGTTTGAAAGAAATGCAAATAAATGTGTAATGAGCACAACAAATGAAATGCTAATAGCGAATACTCATTTTATTCACTGAATAATATTATATAAAATTGAGTTATCGGCAGAATAGATTACAAGTATGCTAATCTAATTGGCTTTCAGGTCACATATTCTAACACTTACAGCTTTATTCATCCGACCATCCTACCTGGATAGCAGCTCTTGCTGCAAAAATGAAGCTAGAATTTATATATATGGAAGATTGGTCCGACCTGCCGAAGTTTCAGAGGAGTTTAAGAAATGGAATCGTATTCATTCCATGTTGAAAACTTGGATCCTAAATTCTATTTCAAAGGATATAGTTGAGGCATTCATGTATATGAGTTCAACAAGGGATTTGTGGATGGAATTAGAAGCTCGATATGGCGAGAGCAATGGTCCATCAATCTATCAATTACAACGTGAGATCAGATTCATCGTGCAAGGAAATAAGTCAGTGACAAATTACTATACCAATGAATGAAATTGTGGGATAAGTTGGCCTGCTTGGCACCAACTCCTAGATGCGCATATGTTGGATTCTACCGCTTGTGATGGAAATAAACCTAATAAACTTTCATTAGTTTATTTTAGTTGTAACTCTAGCCTATCTTAGCAATATCATGTAATAATGACGTTTGGTATAACGGACAATGCCATTTGTCCAAGAACTCAATGACGCATATTTCTTCTACTACCCTGGTCTCTGCTTCTTAAAATGTCATCTATAATATCTGTCCCTTAGCTAAACTTCATAGATTACCATTTCATTCCAGCAACATTCGCTCCAACTTCATCTTTGATCTTATCCATGTCGATATTTGGGACCTTATAGCAACACACATTCTCTGGGTGTCAATTTATTTGATGGGTGTCGAATCCACCAAAAATAATTCCTACGAACACTTTTGTAGATGTGTGAGTAGGGTCGATCCACAGAGATTGGTTTTAAATTAATTCCTTCAAAAAGGAAAATAATTAGGGGGAGTTTTGATTGTGAAGAAGAATAAAACTAAAAAGCTAATAAAATTAGAAGAGATAAATATAAGGAAGAGTATTCCAGTCAAAGACAGGACCACGCTTAATTCCACGGTTGATCATAGATGCAAAGATAACAATTATTCATGATAGATAAATTGGTTATGGCCATTTGGTACGACCTAACAACCTCACATTTCCTTACCTTGTGGATAGCCAAGGAATGTCCGTTGACTAAATCCCTAATCAGTAAACAACCTTGGGAATGTTCTCAAGATTTAATTTACCAACAACATTAAGAATTAGAAAGGCCCAATTCTAACCAATAAATTCCTACGAGGATTTATTTAAGTTAGATTGTGCATTCCCCACAATATAATTGAAAACTTCTACATAATCAATTATGTTATGTAACCACTAGTTATTGAATTAAACGAATAATTACGGATTTGCATGTTCAATTTGCTAGGCAAATATTCTTGACAATAAATCAGATTATTTGTAATAAAAGCACAGAGAACAACACAAATACCAATATGAATAAAAGTAGAAAGCATAAATTAGATCTCACAACTCGTTGGATTTAAGCGTTCACCAAGTCTTCATCCGGAATGAGAGGACTAGCTAGACATGCTAATGGAAGAACACATGAAAAGCAAAATAGGAAAATATTATAAAAGCGTAGACAAATAAAAGAGTTCAAAAGTTGTCTCTTAAAGTGAATTACATCACCTATTTTATAATAGCTAGATACCTAGTTCTACTAGGATTAGAAGTAGATTCCTAGTTGAACTAAAAGACTTATAGAGATAAAATTATAATCCTAGTTAAACTCTTCCTTCATCAGAGGTAGTCCAAGCAGCTCCGAACTCTTGCCAAAAATTGAGTTTGAGTCTTGTTTGAATTTCCATTTTGGTGTTTTTCTTCATTTTCCATTTCTTTTATCCTAATGCAGCAAAATAATATTTAATTTGGAGCATTTGGTCACAAAATAGGCTAAAATATTAAATGAAATAAGCACAAAATGCGATCCTATCAAATATCCCCCCAGTTAACCCCTTGCTCGTCCTCGATGCAAAGAAATAGAGATAAAATAGTTGAAGAAGTTCATTCCAAACTTTATGGATCGTAAACGAAAGTAACAAGCAAGAATCTAGTTAAATATTCAAAGAATGGTACATCATATGATAAAAGACAATTCAACAAACTTCAAACAAGTTTTCACAAGATGATCTTCATGAAAACTAAGCATGGAGAACAAGTGGACTATGCTCTCATATCTCCCAATCTCTCAAGTGTTTTTGGTTGAGTGTTTCGCTCAAATGCTTGATATGAAAATGGTTCACCATAGGCTTGATTATACACCAAAATCTCAACCACTTATAAATGTGCACACACTTGAATCAAGAGGTCTTATATTTTGGTTGTAATAGGGCTTTGGTTTGGGGGTAGGAAGAATAAGGAAATATGAGGTGAAAATCCATGGAACTAAATTAGAGCACCAAGTAATAGATGTAGGAATTCAAGCTTTTCAAAATTGATTTATCTCATGCTCTTTCATGTGCCACTTTCCTCGACTTCAGCTATGCCTTTCCTTTAAAGAGAGAAAATATATTTTTTTCTTCTTGCCTTCCTTTTTTTTTTCTTTTTCTCTTTTTTTTTCTTGCCTTCCTTTTTTTTTCTTTTTCTCTTTTTTTTAAGGCATTTTCTCTCTTTTTTTTTTCTTTTAATTAAGGCATAGAACAAGATTTTCATGTGACATGTTAGCTCCCACTTAATGTCAAAACATATACTTAGAACACATCTTTGTTTCCTTGACGCTCTACTAGTCCTTGGAAGGGCCAAATAAGGATAATAAAAAGACGGTAGAGTTTGTTTATACTTGGGGTTGCATAACAAGGAATTATGGCGTATAAGGCTCAAATGGGCTTACTGAGGGGAGTTGTATGTAGGTGGTGTTTTTAAGCTAAAGGGGTTTTTATCCTAGTGCCTTTATCATTTTCAAGTGTATGCATAAAGATGTGGCCTCGATATGGTTCAAAGCAAGTTCTAGGAAGACAAAATCATGAAGCATTACCTCTCGAGAAAAGAAACAATGTAGATTTTTATGAGTGTATAGGCTCAAAATTCCTCTCTAGGTAGGTTATGTCCACCAATTTTCCACATTAAATTTTCAAATTAAATCACCATTTGCAAAAATAAGTACTTAACCGTAAGTTGTCAGGAGTCATTAGATGCACATCCTTATCACACATTACCAAATTATTACTTGATTAGCCTAAGTCTTTGATCATAAAGCTAGTGTGAGAACAATGTAAAATAATATTTGCTTCAACAAATATGGAAGGGGTAGCAAGCATCAATCAAAACAATTAATCCACCAAGACTCATTTTCTATCAAAGCAATCAAAACACCCTCCCCTCACTTAATTCCACATTGTCCCCAATGTGGTAAGCATGCATATTTAGGACGATAAAATAAGAGAAAGGGAGAAAGAGAGCGTCCCTTAGTGATTCGAGGGTAGGTGGTGGAACTGCGGGAGCTCGAGAATTGTGAGACCTTGAATGAGAGGGAGAGTCCCTTGTGGATGCTCATACCTTTTGACCTACAAAAATTGATTGTAGTGGTATCACAACATTCACAAGAAGTTAGATAAGAGAGAAGAAAAATAATAATAATAATAATTGAGAAAAAAGAAAAGGACATGGGTTGCCTCCCAAGAAGTGTATTTCTTTAGTGTCTTTGGCTAGACGTTGTTGTGCCTCAACTCAAATGAGTTGGACATTCTAAATCTACTTCTTCTATGTAATGCACCCAGTGATGGTGTGGATTTAGGAGAACTTGGCGGTCCATGGATGACTTCTTCCTTGAACTTATTTTGTCATGAAAGACTTTGTTCTTGTAAGTTCTTGGACTCGAGGTGGGGCTTTTGGTAATTGTTGTCTTAAATGCTCCTCCACCATCGAACACAGCATTTTTTTGCACCAAAGGATCAATAAAATCAACGAAAAATATAGAATGCGCATCATTAGAATATTCCATGGCACCACCAATTCTAAAGCTCATAACCTCATTATCAAATTCCATAGAGAGAATTCCAGCATCAACATCAATTTTGGTTTTTGAGGTTTTAAGGAATGGTCTTCCAAGCAAGATGGATGTAGAATTGAGAGAAATATCCCCCCTCATATCAAGCACATAAAAATCAGCAGGAAAAACCAATTTATTAACTTGCACAAGTACATCCTCAAGAACTCTTTCGGGGTCAACTACGGAATGATCGGCAAGTTGAAGAATAACCCCCGTTTCTTTCAATGGGCCAACATTTAATGATTCAGAAATGGTAAGAGGCATAATATTGATAGAGGCATCCAAATCACACATTGTTTTTTCTATTCCAATCTTTCCAATTTTGCAAGGGATAGAAAACGTACCTGAATCATTGCATTTAGGAGGTAGTTTTCTTTGAAGAATGGCAGATACATTTTCTCCCATACTTACCCTTTCATTATCTCTCAATTTAGATTTGTTGGTGCACAATTCCTTGAGAAATTTTGCATAGCGAGGTACTTGTTTAATTGCATTGAGTAGGGGAATATTTACCTCAACATTGAGTAATGTTTCAAGGATATCCTTCTCCTCTTCCTCCTCTTTGGACTTGGCCAATCTCTCCGGGAAGGAAGGTTTGGACATGAACACCTTGGAATTGTCCTCGCTGACTTGGTTGGGTTTTTCAATTTCTTTTGGAAGAATTTCGAATGCATCCTCTGTTTTTCCCTGTTGTGCGTGCCCACGCCTAGTGCTATTTCGAGTTGTAGCTCTTTTTCACTGCACAAGGTAATAGCACTAACATTTTGTTTAGGATTAATAATAGTTTGGGAGAAAAACTTACCTTGAGACTCCAAACGGCTAACGGAGGAGGCCAGATGGCTCATTTGAGATTCTAAATTTTGTATGCTCAAGCGAGTTTCTTGTTGGAATTGTTGGGTGCTCAAGGCGAGTGTCTTCACGATATCCTCCAAGGACGTACCATTATTGGGATTGGTTTGAGGTGGTGGTGGTGGTGGTTGGTGTGGAACTCTTTGAAAGTTTTGAGGTTGATTGTCATACCTCAAATTTGGGTGATCTCTCCATCCAGGGTTGTAGGTATTGAAAAATGGGTCATGTCTCCTTTGTTGTTGGCCCAAAAATCCACCGACGGCGTCAGCATGTTCGGTTGATTCTTCGTGAAGTGTAGGACAAGCGTCGGTGTAATGTCCCGAAGATGTACATATCCCACAAGTTTTGACTTGTTGAATGCTTCCCCCTATAAATTTTTCAACAAGAGAAGTAAGTTTATCTAAACGTTCATCAATCGAAGTACTTACCTCGTTTACCCTTTGTGGGGGGTTGTCGTTTCTACTACCGAATTGTTGATTATTAGCCGCCATGGTTGTAATTAGATTGCGTGCTTCGATAGGAGTTTTCTCATACAAAGCACCACCACTAGCTGCATCCACCAAGCTTCTATTTGCCTCAGACAATCCTTCATAAAAATATTGAATTAGAAGATGGTCGCGGATTTTGTGATGAGGGCCACTCTCCACCAATTGCTTGAATCTCCCCCAATATTCATACAAACTTTCACCGGAGAATTGACGTATTCTACTTATTTCCTTCCGAATGTTTGTAGTCCTTGAAGCGGGGAAGTAGTTCTCAAGAAATAGTTTCTTGAGCTCGTTGCAATTAACAATAGATCCCGAAGGTAAGGAGTAGAGCCAATCTTTTGCTTTATCGCCCAATGAGAATGGAAAGGCTCTTAGCTTGATTTGTTCTTCGGTGACTCCTTGAGGTCTCATGCCGGAACACACCACATGGAATTGTTTGAGGTGTTTGTGTGGGTCTTCACGTGCAAGACCACGAAAAGTAGGAAGTAAATGAATTAGGCTAGATTTAAGTTCAAAATCAACATTTAAATTAGGATATTCAATGTAGAGTGGTTGTTGATTTAAGTCAAAGAAAGTCATTTCTTTGATCGTTCGTTCTACATTTTGAGCCATGACTTCGTCTTTAGAGTCGTTAGACGTGGACACGTCTAACTCAGACTCTACTGCTGGTTTGGAAGAAGTAGAAGGCTCCTCCTTGTGTTGCTTGATTTCTTTTTGGAGTCTACGAGCGGTCTTCTCGATCTCTGGGTGAAATTCAAGTTCACCTATACGCGAAGAACGTGGCCTAAAACCAAGTAACTAGAAAAAGAAATTAATTTAAAGACACCAATCCCCGGCAACGGCGCCAAAATTTGATGGGTGTCGAATCCACCAAAAATAATTCCTACGAACACTTTTGTACATGTGTGAGTAGGGTCGAATTCCTTCAAAAAGGAAAATAATTAGGGGGAGTTTTGATTGTGAAGAAAGAATAAAACTAAAAAGCTAATAAAATTAAAAGAGATAAATATAAAAGAAGAGTATTCCAGTCAAAGACAGGATCACGCTTAATTCCACGGTTGATCATAGATGCAAAGATAATAATTATTCATGATAGATAAATTGGTTATGGCCATTGGTACGACCTAACAACCTCACCTTTCCTTACCTTGTGGATAGCCAAGGAACGTCCGTTGACTAAATCCCTAATCAGTAAACAACCTTGGGAACGTTCTCAAGATTTAATTTACCAACAGCATTAAAAATTAGAAAGGCTTTCTAACCAATAAATTCCTACGAGGATTTATTTAAGTTAGATTGTGCATTCTCCACAACATAATCGAAAACTTCTACATAATCAATTATGCTATGTTACCACTAGTTATTGAATTAAACAAACAATTACGGATTTGCATGTTCAATTGGCTAGGCAAATATTCTTGACAATAAATCAGATTATTTGTAATAAAAGCACAGAGAACAACACAAATACCAATATGAATAAAAGTAGAAAGCATAAATTAGATCTCACAACTCGTTGGATTTAAGCGTTCACCAAGTCTTCAACCGGAATGAGAGGACTAGCCAGACATGCTAATGGAAGAACGCATGAAAAGCAAAATAGGAAAATATTATAAAAGCGTAGAGAAATAAAAGAGTTCAAAAGTTGTCTCTTAAAGTGAATTACTTCACCTATTTATAATAGCTAGATACCTAGTTCTACTAGGATTAGAAGTAGATTCCTAGTTGAACTAAAAGACTTATAGAGATAAAATTATAATCCTAGTTAAACTCTTCCTTCATCAGAGGTAGTCCAAGCAGCTCCAAACTCTTGCTAAAAATTTTAGTTTGAGTCTTGTTTGAATTTTCATTTTGGTACTTTTCTTTATTTTCCATTTCTTTTGTCCTAACTACAAAATAATATTTAATTAGGAGCATTTGGTCACAAAATAGGCTAAAATATTATACGAAATAAGCACAAAATGCGATCTATAATTATTCTCACTATTGTTGATGATTTTAGTAGAGCAACTTGTACATTTCTAATAAGACACGAGACTCTATATCCTACAAAAATTTTGCATCTTGTTCAGACACAATTTGACAAGAGAATAAAGTGTGTGAGATCAGATAATGGCTGGAATTTCTCAACGAGCAATGTCAAAATTCTTTCATATCCCTGGGATCATTCATCAAAAGAGTTTCACGTACACACCACAACAAAATGGAGTAGTGGACTGTAAGCATAGGCATCTTCTAGAGGTATGATGTTTCAGGTTTTACTTCCTAGGAAATTTGTGGGTGATGCCATTCTTTCAACTACTTATCTCATAAATAAGTTCTACTCTCGTCTTCTTAATTGTAAAACACCATTTCACATTCAATACAACAAGCCAACCTCGTATGAACACCTTAAAACATTTAGTTGTCTTTATTTTGTTGTCAATAAATCCAAATTTATCGGCTTGCCTCTAAATGTATCTTCTTGGGTTACCCCCTGGTCAGAAAGCATATAAAGTCTATGATCTCGAATCTTACCACACATTTGTGTCTCGCGATGTTAAATTCCATGAATATGTGTTTCCTTTTGCTCATGTTAATCCTACTCCTGCACACTGTCCATTGTCAAAGATTCCACTTGCCGCAAATGCTGTTGACCCCATACCTCCGACAAATTTATCCCTACCCAAACCATCTCTCCTACCTTCTTCCCATTCTGATTCTACTACTATCCCTTACACACAACCTAGACGGTCACAGAGGGACCATCAGCAACTATCTTCACTTAATGACTTTGTATGTCATATAGATGATCGTGCCTCTACACCAACTCTCAGAAACTTTACCCCTACATCCTTGAAATTTATGGCATCATTATCTATTTTGTAGGAACCATGGACTTGAAAGCTGGCTTCTATTAGTACCCCATGGGTGAATGCTATGAACCAAAAGCTAGCCTTTGAGAACAATGACATGGACGTTGGTCCATTGCCTAAAGGGAAGAAGACCATTAGTTGTAAGTGGGTTTTAAATTGAAATGGAAATATGATTATTCTGTTGATCGTACAAAGCCCGACTAGTGGCCAACGACTACACCAAGATTGATTACACTAAGAGCTTCTGACCAATTGCTAAAGTTGTTACGGTGCGCTTCGCTTGGCTGTTGTTATAGACTTTCGATGGCCCATGCACCAGATTGATACAAATAACGACTTTCTTCACGGTCATTTGCAAGAAGAAATTTATATGACTCCTCTTAAAGGTTATGTTGTTGATCCAGGCCATGTTTGCCGCCTAAAACGCTCATTATATGGTTTGAAAGTATGATTCGGATAAATGGAATCGAGAATTCTCCAACCAACTTTGTTTGGTTTTCATCCTTCTACCCATGACTATTGTCTTTTCACCAAACGTGTTGACTGATGATTGCATTGGTCTTTTGGTCTATGTCGATGACTTTCTCGTTATGGTTCCTACAGAAGAATTGATCTCTCAGATTAAGGTCTATCTTGATGATATTTTTACTATCAAGGATTTAGGAATTTCCTTCGGCTCCAAATTGTGGGATCTGCTCACAGCACCTGCATTACGCTGTCCAAGTATATCTTGGATATTATTACTGATTGTGGGATTCAGCAGGCACTTTCCGCCACTACTCCTTTGCCGCAGGGCATGAAATAACATTCTCATACTGATTCTTATTTGAATGGTCTTAAACCTTATCCTCGTTTAGTGAGGCGTTTGCTCTATTTCAGCTTCACGTGCCCTGATATTTCACATGGCATTCAACAACTTATCCAATTCCTCCAAAATTCATGTGAGGATCACTGGCATGCGGTGCTGCATGTGGTTTGCTATTTGAAAGGGTCTCCTACTAAAGACCTTCTCTTTCCTTCCTATCTTGTAACCTACTGTATTGCGGATTAGCGTTCTTGTGTGGATTTGCACCGTTCACTGACTATATTTTGTATTTTTCTTGGAGATGCCCTTGTTTCCTGGAAAATGAAGAAGTAGTGTACAGTTTCTCGGTCCTCTGTTGAGGCCGAATATCATAGCATGGGGCCTACTATTTGCGAATTCAAGTGGATCTCGTATATCCTTTGTGATTTTGGGACTGTTGTCCTACGCTCATTCCTTTGCATTGCGATAATCCGACAGCCTTACATATCACAGCCAACAAGGTGTCTGATGAACGAACCAAGCACTTCGATATTGATGGTCACATTGTCCGTGATTGTTAAAAAGAAGGGCTTCCTTGCTCTTTTTGTTCGATGTTGCAAACAATTTGCTTACATGTTTACCAATATTCCTTTGGGAGCTACCTTCGATTCTTTGCTGTGCAAGTAGGGTTTGATCTCCGGTAATCGACATCCAACTTCTGGGGAGGATGTTCGAAATAATGGTGATGGCCATGAAAGTGCAACTACAGTATAGCATCTCCAGGATCCAGGCTGAAGAAAGATGAAGACGCGCTATCCATACAACATGTTTTTTATATTTGAAAAATACATTTGTTATGCATATATAGTTTTTATGTCCAGCTGTTAATTTTGACAGGTGTTCAAGTTGGTTGGGGTTAGTTAGGTTGTTAGTTAGTTATTCATTTTTCCCACTGCTTTTGGACCTAAACTTACAGACAAGCTCTTTGAGTTCACTTCTGAGTAGTGATGGCAACGGGGCGAGTCTGGTGCGGGTTTGCCCTTGCCTGGACCCGGACCTTCCCCTTTTCGTAAACCCCGAACCCGTACCCTGCATCGCCTGGAAAAACCTCGACCCCACCCCATCCCCTTAAAAACCAACCCCGCCAAACCCGTCCTGCAAGCCCACCCCATTTCGCATGATTTTAATTTTTTATTTATTTAATTAAATAATATCAATTTCAATTTAGTAATTTACCATAGATTTTTTTTATCTACAATGAATTATATAATACAACGAATATATTCAATTAATATTTTATTTTTTCAATAAGCAATATTAATTTATATTTAACCAAAACATTTATCTAATTTTTTAATTTCACCGATAAGTAATCTCCAATTTTGATTAACATAGTTTTAACTAAAATAAATTATATAATATAAATAGTACATTCAACTAATATTTTCTATAAGTAATACTAAATATTATTGTAAAGTTAGGTAATCTAACATAACTTTTTTATCTAAAATAAATTATATAATACAAATACTACATCCAACTATTTTATTTTTGATATTTTGCATATAGAGTTGGATATATGCAAAATTATTTAAAAATTTACCTATAACATCATAATTTTCTATTAATAATGTATTAGATATGAATAAATAAATAATAAAAAAATTTAAAAAATAGACCGGGGTGGGTTCAAAATGGATCCGATACAAAACCCATAACCAATGCACTCATGGATCTACTATTCGACGCTGGTTCAGAAAACTTTTTATTAATAAAAAATATTCTTGTTCTTATTTCATAAATACTTTTATTAGTAAGATTTTTAAATTTTTTATATACTAAAATTATATTAGTATAATATTAATTTTCATATTTTCTTAATACAAAATAAAGAGAAGTGTTATTCAGTAAGCTTACAAAAAATATTCTTTTCTTCTCAATCTGTTTTTCTAGTACCAAACAAGTAGATGTATGTGAAATTTACGCCACTTCCAATTATACCAAATAACTTGAAGAAAAACTATTATTTTTTTCTTTCCCATCCCCCGTTTACTTTCGTTTATCTCTCATTTGAACCAAATAAACCCTTAGTTAACATAAATCAAGTGAAAAAACTTGCAAAAGTCTTAAATGTTGGGCATATGCCTCTAACATGTTGTTTTGAAGTCAGAGCGGACTAACAATGGGTTTTTTATTGATTTCTCTCGGAAAAACATGATTTGAAGCTTGAATTTCTTGAAATCCTGCTATCGTAAAAAGACACACCATCTGTGTACTATAAAAAATGGAGAATTTCAGATGAGCATTGATAGGGTTAAATAGATGAGTTATAAAGCATGAGATCAACCATAAAAATCATAAATTACAAAAAAAATAGATAAGTTAAAAGCAGAATGGAGTGCATGCGAACTACACACACTACTACATCTAAAACTACACACTCTTCACACGGAATTCACGTTGACGCCACGGCCGACGAGGATGAAGACGATATGGTGGCGAGGATAGACGACGGAGAGTTGCGGAATGTTGTTGACGAACATGGAGAGCAGGCGAACAGCAACAATGCTGCAGCAACTGATGACAGATTGGACGGGGAAGATGCGCCGGCGATTAATCAGTCCCCCATAGAGTTTCAGTTTGCAGATTTTATTGTTTTGGCCAATAGAGTAATCGAAAAAGGGGAGGATGAATCTGTTCGTGCACTGAATGATCTCCACTGGCGTTGGACAGCGAAATATGGAGAAAGCGACAGGAATTCGCAGGAGCTGTTGTTTCGCCGTTTGGTGTGCTTGACGGCTGAACAGGTGGCGGAGCATCCTCTTTGCTTTTCGTCGTCGTTGCAGATCTCTGAAAATAGGGCTACTGCAGATTTGAATCTGAGGGTCTCTATAGTGCTGCTAGCGGCGGGAGATGAAACTGCCATTGTTGCGCAGGCAATTACTCCTAGCCCAAATTGGATACAGAACATTGGAGAACCGGAGATGATGATGATGATCACTGCTGCCAATACTACAGCCACTGCACAGATGGCGCCGGCGACTGGACGAGCTGAAATTGCTAAAACCGCCACTGCAGCAGTTTCGACTATTTAAGTAACGCTGCCGAACTGCCTACTGCCGACGCTGTTTCTATTGATGCTGCGCCAGTGTACGTGACTGTGACTGCCATGTCACAATTCCAGGCTCAAGAAAGAGGTAGACATGCTATCCATACAACAAGCTTTTATAAGTGAAAATCTACTTTCTTATGCATATATATTTTTTATGTGTCCAGCTGTTAATTGTTAAGTTGACACGTGTCCAAATTGGTTGAGGTTCAACGTGCATAGTGGGCTGGTTCGGTTCAAGATCGAGATGAACCAGCCTGAAAAAGTCCACCCTAGGACCGACTCGCTACTACTCATGGTCGGTCTTAGGGCAGTCTTGGAGCTCTAAGTGTGTCTTAATTGTGTCCATTTTAAACCCAAGTTCAGTCCATGGACCGGCCCGATTGAGGACCAAGCCCAAACCAATCCCGCATTAGGTACGCATGTGTTTATTTTATTTTTTTATGATATTGAAGTGTTCTTATATAGAATTACTTAAATTTATAATTATCTTATGAAATAAATAAATAATAAATTAAATCATGTAAAAATTTATGTATACAAAAATAATAGTTAAGAATATATAATCTTTTTAAAAAAAGGACCAACAAGCCCGGTCCAAGGCCAGGTGGTCCCAAGCCACTGGGTTGGGCTAGTCCCATGTATTGATTCCTGGGACCGACCAAGGACCAGCATGGTCCCAAGAAGGCCTAGGCCAAACCAACCCCCTTTTAATTGGTTCAATTCGGTCTTGGGTTGGGTTAGCCATGCCTGGCCTATTGTGCATCTTGAGTTGGGGTTAGTTAGGTTGTTAGTTGATTATTCCTTTTTCCTTGCTGTTTCTGGACCTATTTTTAAAGTCGAGCTTCCTTGAGCTCACTACAGAGAATAATTGAATACAATCAATACACTGAAAATTTTGCTCATAACATTCCGTGGCTTCAACAAATTTTTTCACTGCAAGTACAGTTTTCAACATGGTATTAGAGGCTTCTTTTGAAGACCTCTGCATACTTCTCTCATCAATGTACAAACCTTGTTCGATTATATTCCTCAATGGCACCTAGGGGTTCAGAGGCAATGGAAGGGAATGTTGTGGAGACTCAGACTGCTCCGGTGAATCAAAGTGCAATTGTAAACCAAACAACGGTAGATATGACTCTTACTGAAAACATCAAAAAATGCGAGTGGATCGGCCCAAGAATGCGCAAGTGGAAGCGGTAATGCGAAAATTCATAAATAAAAATGAAATATAATAAAACCATAATTCTAAGGGGTGTACCCTTGAAATATCTGAGGATTCGATCTAATTTATCACAATACCAATAAAGTTAAATGGGGCTAATGGTAAAAGAACAAAAAATGAGAGGGACATAAATCATAAATCATAAATCAAAAGTTACCTCTTTGATTTGATTTACTTCGAATCTCCTTCATTTGGTTTGTTCACACAAGGCTTTAATGTAGAGGCCTTCTAAAGTTACGTCCATACCACACTAGAACAGGGATCCCTCAACTCAATTTGCTATAAAATAAATTGGAAAAAAAAAACAAGTGTGTATTGGAAAGGGGCAGCCGAGTGGATGTATTAGAATGTGTCTAGGTTCATCCTATCATCCATAAGGTAATAAAATCCTTTATTTCAAATAAAGGATGATTAACATAGCACTTTCCAAAAGTGAATTTGTTAGTCAATAATTTCCTTTTTTAAGATTTTCCACCAACTTAGTTATGGGCTTTGCATTGGCCGATTTTATTAAATAAAATACAAGGCCCAATAATTTTAATTAAATCCAATTTTACTAAAGTTAACTTAATTAAGTCCATCATATATTTAATACGGATTAAATATATGAGTCCAATAAGCTTTTATTAATTAAAAAGTCTAACTTATTAAATAATAAGGGCAAGCCCAATAAATTAATTTTATTAATTTATTCTCGAGCTCCCCCATCCAATGGACCCCTCTCATTAATAAGTTTTCATCCTTCTACCCATGAATATTGCCTTTTCATCAAACGTATCGACTGATGATTGAATTGGTCTTTTGGTCTATGTCGATAACGTTCTCATTATGGTCCTTACAGAAGAATTGATCTCTCAGGTTAAGGTCTATCTTGACGATATTTTTACTATCAAGGATTTAGGAATTTGCTTGGGCTCCAAATTGTGGGATCTGCTCACGAAACCTCCATTACGCTGTCCAAGTATATCTTAGATATTATTACTGATTGTGGGCTTCAGCAGACACTTTCCGCCGCTACTCCTGTGCCGCAGGGCATGAAATTACATTCTCATACTAATGCTTACTTGAATGGTCCTAACCTTATCCCCATTTAGTAAGTTGTTTGCTCTATTTCAGCTTCACGCGCTTTGATATTTAACATGGCATTCAACAACTTAGCCAATTCCTCCAAAGTTCATGTGAGGCTCACTGGCATGTGGTGCTGCATTTGGTTTGCTATTTCAAAGGTGTCTCCTACTAAAGACCTTCTCTTTCCTTCCTATCTTGTAACCTACTGTGTTGCGGATTGGCGTTCTTGTGTGGATTTGCACCGTTCGATGACTAGGTTTTGCATTTTTCTTGGAGATGCCCTTGTGTCCTGGAAAATGAAGAAGCAGTGTACAGTTTCTCGATCCTCTACTGAGGCCGAATATCATAGCATGGGGCCTATTATTTGCGAATTCAAGTGGATCTCATATATCCTTTGTGATTTTGGGATTGTTGTCCTACGCCAATTCCTTTGCATTGCGATAATCCAACCGCCTTACATAGCACGGGCAACAAGGTGTCTGATGAACGAACTAAGCACTTGGACATTGACGGTCACATTGTTCGTAATTGTTACAAAGAAGGGCTTCCATGTTGCAAACAACTTGCTTACACGTTTAACAAAATTCTTTTGGGAGCTACCTTCGATTCTTTATTGTGCAAGTAGGGTTTGATCTCCGGTGATCGACGTTCAACTTCTGGGGAGGATGTTGGAAATGATTGTGATGGCCATGAAAGTGCAACTACAGTATAGCATCTCCAGGATCCAGGCTGAAGAAAGAGGAAGATGCGCTATCCATACAACATGTTTTTTATGTCTGAAAATGTATTTCACATGCATATATAGTTTTTATGTCTAGTTGTTAATTCTGACAGGTGTTCAAGTTGGTTGGGGTTAGTTAGGTTGGTAGTTAGTTATACATTTTTTCTGCTGCTTTTGGACCTAAACTTACAGACAAGCTCTCTTGAGTTCACTTCTGAGTAGTGATGGCAATGGGGCAAGTCTGGTGCGGGTTTGTTCTTGCCCGGACCCGGACCTTCCCCTCTTCGTAAACCCCGAACCCGTACCCTACCTCCCCTGGAAAAACCCCGACGCTCCCCCATCCCCTTAAAGGCCCAACCCCGCCAAACCCGTCCTGCAAGCCCACCCCATATCGCATGATTCTAATTTTTTATTTATTTAATTAAATAGTATCAATTTCAATTTAATAATTTAAAACTACACACTCTTCACACGGAATTCACGTTGACGCTGCGGCCGATGAGGATGAAGACGATATGGTGGCGGGGATAGATAGCGGCGAGTTGGGGAATGTTGTTGACGAACATGGAGGGCAGGCGAACAGCAACAACGTTGCAGCAACTGATGAAAGATTGGACGGGGAAGATGCGCCGGCCCTTAATCAGTCCCCCATGGAGTTTCAGTTTACAGATTTTATTATTTTGGCCAATAGAGTAATCGACAAAGGGGATGACGAATTTGTTCGCGTACTGAATGATCTCCATTGGCGTTGGACAGCGAAATATGGAGAAGGCGACAGGAATTCGCAGGAGTTGCGGTTTTGCCGTTTGGTAGGCTTGACGTCTGAACAGGCAGCGGAGGATCCTCCTTGCTTGGCGTCGTCGCTGTAGATCTCTGAAAATAGGGTTACTGTAGATTTGAATCTGAGGGTCTCTATGGTGCTGCTAGCGGCGCAAGATGAAACTTCCATGGTTGCGCAGGCGATTACTCCTAGCCCAGATCGGATACAGAACATTGGAGAACCGGAGACGATGATGATGATCCCTACTACGAATACTGCAGACACTGCATAGATGGCTCCGGTGACTGGATGGGCTGGAACTGCTAAAACCGCCACTGCAACGGTTTCGGCCGTTAAAGTAACTCTGCCGAAACTGCCTACTGCCGACGCTGTTTTCGTTTATGCTGCGCTAGTGTACGTGACTGCGGCTGCCACATCACAATTACCGACGTCTTCGCCCACCGGAATCTTCGTCGGTAATGTGCCACTGCAACCTTGTTCGAACTTCATGAATTATTACGATAAAATTACCAATATTTTCCATAATTCGACTCGAAAAATATTTACTTATGTTCCACCTATGATGAAAAATAGCAATATTATTGTACGACCCACGATGGATATGGTTCGAGATGGTTCATGTCGCTGGAATGCGAGAGCAGTGGGTTATTTTTTGGGCAAAAGACCGTATTTTCATCACGTAAAAGACTATGTCAAATCTATTTGGCCATTGTTAACAGAAGTCACGGCCATGGCAAATGGATTTTTCTTCTTTGGATTCAAAACTATAGTGGCAATGGAAGAAGTTATAGAGGGCGGACCATGGTTGTTCCAAGGACAACCAATTGTATTGCAAAAAGGGAGTCGGGCATGGTCTTACGTAAGCTGAAACATACCCAAGTCTGAGTTTGGAATAAACTTTGACACTTGCCAGTTTAATTGTGGACTAATGATGGCTTGAGTATGGTTGCAAGTGGCATTGGACGACCTCTTGATCCGCATGCATGAGACTGGATTTTGCTCGTGTATGTGTCATGCTTGACATCAATGCCAAACTCCCGAAGCATTTGGTTATTATGTCGCCAATAGAGGAAGGAGGAGAAATTGCATGTAAGGTTGACGTAGAATACGAGTGGTTGCCCCCTAAATGCACCACTTGCATGAGCTTCGGACATGCCATGAAGGATTGCCCTCCCGTGAAAGTACCGAAACCGCCGATCAATGTTTATGCGTAGATGGCACGAGTGCAGCCACCCATAGTTGAATCGGGTAAGGCTGTGGAGGAAGACAAAAATAACTCAGGTGGAGATATTAATCAGCAGCCTATTGTATCTGAGACTCCGAGTACCCTTATCGCACAAGGAGTCAATGAAGCAAGGAACAAGGGTAAGGAGTTAGTCATCTTTAATACTTTTGATTCACTTAACTCCCTTGATGATGCAGATGATACCATTCGAGGTCCTAACATAAGCAGCCCCGCCACGGGTGATCCATGTTGAACGCTGCTATATGGAATGTGCGTGGCGTGAACAAAAGGGACCATCAGCTGGCACTGAAAGACGTAGCAACTGAGTTCAGGTTACAATTTATTGGCCTTCTTGAAATGTGTGTAAGAAATACTAATATTGATCGTATATAATCTTTCTTACTGCCTCAATGGAAGTGGTTTGTTGATCCTGTGTCTGTTGGAAATCGTATATGGATTGCATGGGACGATACTATTCTTGATGTTAATGTGATAGAGTTGGGTGATCAATTTGTACACTGTCGTGTAACTGTTAGAGCACTCCATACGAATGTGATTATTACTGTTGTGTATAGTGCCAATGAAATTGCTGAGCGGTGTGAGTTGTGGCGATCACTGGAGGTGCTTGCGGGTCGGTGTGTGGATGACCCGTGGATAGTAGGATGAGATTTTAATGTTTTTCGTGACCTCAGTGAGGTGTGTGGTAATTTTGGTGATATCACATTGGCGATGGATGAATTTAATACATGCGTACAAGATACGGGATTGCTATAAATGCCTATGCAGGGTGAATGGTACACATGGCATAACCGGATTTCGAATTCGCCAAGTTTGTGGAAGCGTTTGGATCGGATGCTCATACATAACATAGGGGCTTGAGCGTTTCCCTAACTCATACTATTCAAACCTCACTCCACACACCTCGAATCATTCACCATTGGTGCTATATGGGGATCGACAACAACAACTGGGAGGTATTTTTAGATCTGATAATTACCTTACTCTTTCACCAGATTTTATTCCCAATATGCAGAATGTCTGGCAACACGACATTATTGGAGTGCCTATGTACGCGATTATGCGGAAACTAAAAGCTTTAGAGACAGTATTCAGACAGCAACGGCGTAATAAAGGAGATCTTTCGGAGAATGTACGCCTGGCTAAAGGATTCCTTGAGGAAGCATAGATCTTGGTTAGCTCTGATAGACAAAATAACCTCTTTCTACTCCTGGAACACCTTTGTCGTTTGCTATACGCTAAGGCGGCAAAATTGGAACAAATCATGTTACAGCAGCAAGCTAAGATGCAATGGATGAAGGATGGGGATCAATGCTCACGAGTCTACTTTTGCAAGAAAGCTCAGTGACGTGCCACTCGAAGAATCTTGCAAATAAATGATGAACATG
This sequence comes from Sesamum indicum, assembly GCF_026168435.1. Taxonomy (NCBI): domain Eukaryota; kingdom Viridiplantae; phylum Streptophyta; class Magnoliopsida; order Lamiales; family Pedaliaceae; genus Sesamum; species Sesamum indicum. The sequence goes on along the minus strand of NC_142660.1, from coordinate 4,130,324 downwards.
GGACCACCTACTCAGAGCCAGGAGCGGATATTCATGAGTTTGTCTCCTTCTATCAGGCTCTGTTAGGAGGAGAAAGACGGAGGCAGGTGATAGATTTTCGGTATCTGAGGCCATGGGCTAGACATGTCCCCAATGAGGAGGAAGGGCTTCAGCTCCTTAGACCCGTCATTGTAGTTGACGTCAAACAGACAATGTTTGACATTGCTGAAGATAAAGTACCTGGACCTGATGTGTTCTCATCAGTTTTTCATAAAGCTGCATGGCCAATCGTGGGTTCGGAGGTTATGAAGGCAATCTTGGAGTTCTTTACCACTGGAAAACATTGGAGCAAATCAACACCACACTTCTGGCACTTATCCCTAAGGTACATGCCCCTATGTTGGTTACAGATTTTCGCCCTATTTCGTGTTGTAATGTTTTATATAAGATTATTGCCAAACTTATTGTGCAAAACCTGAGTATGGTGTTGGATAAGTTGATAAGCCCTTGTCAGGATGCCTTTATTCCTGGTCGTAGTATTGGAGACAATATACAGTTAACTATTTACAGGCTACAATCAGGCGCGCCTACCTCCTAGATGTGCACTGAAAGTGGATATCCGGAAAGCTTATGACAGGGTAGAATGGGATTTTCTACTTGTAGTGTTACACCTGTTTGGATTCCTGACTACGTGCATTAGGTGGATAGAGGAGTGTGTCACGACACCCTCGTTTTCCGTCGGGCTGAATGGGAAACCTCAGGGTTTCTTTTGGGATCGAGAGGGTTATGGTAGAGGGACCCTTTATCACGATATTTGTTTGTTCTCGTAATGGAGTTTCTGCATTTGATTCTTCTGCAGATGATTTATCAGGATATGCATTTTTCCTTTCATTGGAAATGTGAACCTTCTGGATTATTTAGCTTGGATTTGCAGATGAACTATTGCTACTCTGCAAAGCTGATATGGACTCTATAGGGGTTTTTAAGCAAGGGTTGGATCTATTCGCCTCCTGGTCAGATAAGAGCCATATTATCATCTCTCGATCTGCACAAGGGATATGGGAGCAGCTATTACTGATGCTCGACTTCCAGGAAGGGCACCTTCCGATGAGGTACTTGGGAGTTTCTCTACTTTCCTTTAGAATATCGTTAACAAACTGCTAGCCTTTATTATTGAAAATTGATCAACGCATTAAAGGTTGGGAATGAATGAGATTATCATATGCTGGGATACAGATTATTAAATTTGTTCTTATGGCATTAAGTATATATTGGGCTTTTGCATTCAACCTACCAAAGGTGTTATAAGGGAGATTGAGAAGCATGTGAGAGCTTTTGAGTGGAAGGACACAACGACCAGTGGATATGCCAAAGTGACATGGAGGGATGTCTGTAGACCGGCGTCAGAGGGGCGTTAGGGCCTAAGGGACATCGCTACTTTAAACCGTGCATTGATGAGCAAGAAGTTGTGTGATAGAACATCAATCTGGGTAGAATGGTTATATAACGGGCGGCAACGTGATAAATCTGTATGGACGGTCACTGACAATGGGGGTTCGTTGGGCTTGGGACAACGGACAAGCTCACTGGTGTTATTATAGAGGGGCAATGGCATTGGTCTCTCATTATGGACATTGAGTGCTTGGAGATTTTGCATGCATTACTAATAATTCATGGCGAAACAGATCATATTATCTGGCGATTCGAGATGGGACGACCCACAGTTGTATCTCCTTATAGGCTATTAGACCCACCGGGACCCAAGGTAGGTTGGTATTCACTAGTCTCGGGTTTCCTGAAGATCCCTAGGTATAATTTCATCCTATGGCTTGCGATTTTGGGGAAACTATCCACAGCTAATGAACCATGGCGCTCATACCTAGGCGCCTGTATATTATGTGATGAGGGCACAATAGAGACACATACTCATCTATTCTTTTGATGTCGTTATGCCAGAAGATACCTAACAGCAATTCGACTGCTTGTTCGATTTGAATGGCCTAATAGACAGTGGCCACGAGATGTTGAGTGGGCTGCAAGGAAATGGAGAGGAAAACATATCATTAACTTGGCTTATCGTGCACTCCTTGTTGCTTGCATTTACCACATTTGGAGGGAATGAAATTTGAGACGCTTCGAGCATACGGAGCGACCACCAAGCATCATAGCCACCATCATTGTGGAAGATATTAGACAGAGGATTATCAGTGTTAATTGATCTCGTTTTGTTAGTTCATGTGCGTTATATAGATTATGGCGTATCCCTTGACCTGTCGAGGGAGAAACCACCAGTTGAGCATTGTTGTACTATACGATCTTGTTTTATTAATAAAACTTATATTTACCAAAAAATAAAAACAGATAAATTCCTACATAGATCTAAAAGATTATATCTTTGGTCTAAACCTTTAACAAGAATACGTGTTTTGATATTTTTTCCCAATTAGGTGGAATAATTAAGGTTTAAGTTATTTCTATTAATAATAGTTTAACAAATATATAAAGCATTGAGTTCTTTCCCAATCACATATTCAGATTTTTAAATGTATAAAGCATTAGTATATTCACATAAAACTAACGACTAGATAGAGTGTATTTATCCTTAGTTTGTGCTACATTTAAGGAAAAATAATGAAAGCAGTGAAAGCGGAAATTAAATTGAATTTAAAATCCAATTAAGAGAGCGTATCTCTTGATTTTTCAGGCATTCCATACTTAAAAACATAAATAATAAATAAAAATATGCATAAATGATTTTGGTGGCTTAAGGCAGAAAGAAAAAACAAATAAAAATCTAACCACGAAATTATACCATTTTGATTTTGTCCGAATCTGCTTTGCTCGTTGTTCCTTCTCCGGATCTGCATTCACGCAAAGATCAACTTAAACCTCCTCTTCCTTCATCCACATCACACGTCGGAAGCATAATTTTCAATACCACTGTTAGATGACTTGAGATCTTGCAGTAGAAACTATTTCTATTGAAGAAAATGGATTCAATTCTCACTCTCAAACTAGTGAATCGAATTTAATTAACTTTTCTTGAAACTTGTTCAAGAAGAACTTGATGGAGAAGGGAAGAGAGAGTAGTGGATGGATTGTGAGAGATGTAGAGTAGAGAGAAAAAGCTAATTTTTCAAAACACTGAGATGAGAGATGTTGGGAAAAATAATACACTTGGTGTGTTATACGTCATCATGGCCGAGTGGGGTCTGTAGAGGAGAAGTCTTAACTCCTCTTTTGACCTAGTCACTCTCAAAATCGGCTAGAATTTTATTTAGGTGGATCGAGTTTGGTTTAATTCAACAACTAAATCAATTCAAGCCCAGCAAAGGTCCATCTGATTTTTAAATTGACCTAATTAATTTTAAGGCCCAATAGGAGTCGAATAAATTTATTTAATCTAATTAAATAAACCAAAGCTCGAGTCCAATATTTAATTAATATAATTAACTACTTTAATTAAGCTCAATTAAAATAATCAAACATATTAAATTGTGCTAAGCCCCAACTTTTTTAAGAGGGAAAAAGCGGTTGGAATATATATTGCTAGCAAAAACAAAGTTAGTACTAGGCAACAAGACAAGCAGTAAAACTAGAAAAAGGAAGTCAATAATACTAAAGCCCTAGTTAAACAGTCCAAGCTGCTAAGCCCAAATTTAATTAATTCAATTAGTTAAATTCTGACAACACTTCTCAAAACATATAATAACCAAATTAAAGATACAATCATCTTTTATCAAGCCCAAGATACAACCATTACATGCATGTGATTGTTATGGTTCCTCAAGTCTAAGTACCAAATCCAATACTATCGAGGCCAAGGGATGCAAGTCATATGTACCGACCAAGCCTCAAAGGATGACACCTTGTGAGCCAGTTCGGTTGAATTGATAACCGTTGTCAACTATCCACTGAACTTGCATAAACGTTCTACATTTGTCGTCGATGAAATACAACACAAACCTAATGGATGCATCATTTAGTACAAGTCTTAATAGAGTCCTCGATGTCTGTATCAAGATCCTCAACTTGAAACATTTTAAACCCAACTCTCAAAAGTTTGTTTCATAACTGTCAATCAATGCGCAACCCAACTACATGGATTGTAAGATTGACTTGTGGATTTTGTTGCAATTTTAAAGCTATAAAGCATAATATATAAACAATAAACACATTTCAAATGAATTCTAACTATATTAATTTAATCCAATATTAAATTCAATAAAAAATTACTAAATAAATTACGAAAACACCAATCTAATTAATTATCCAGTTACCAATTCTAACAAAAACTACATCAAGAAATTTATTTTCATACAATCCAAGATAAATAAAGTCCTAAAAAGCAACAGATTCAATATTGAAAGTCGAAAATGGACGTGATACACTATTACAATGATACGCTTTACAATAAGCTTTATTGTAATTTTAGTCATATAATTATAGATATTTGGCATATTTGTAAGATTTATAATTTGCGATTTGATTCATTAATTTTGTAAATTTTATGATTTGAGGATACATTTTGCCAAAAATTTGAAAATTAGTTGAAAACTACATGTGCAAGTCACGAATATATCCTCAAATTTACATCAACACACAAACTGCATGTGCTAAGTTTCGTCAAATTTAGAAATTTCGAGCAAAAAATGTGTTATTAAATCGCAAAACTTTTACGAAGATAATACATCAAATTATAAGTTTCATTTTTTTAAGGTCCAAAATGCCAATTACCTCTAATTATAAGACAAAAATTTTCAATAGAGCCTTTATAATATGTAATTCAAAATGATGCCATTAATCAAACTTATTATCTGAAGGTAATACGATTTTATCTAGAATTATTCCTTTTAAAGAAGTTAATATGTCATTTCAGACATAAAAAGTAGAAAATTACAGGATCAAAATCATATTTAATCTTTGGAAAACAGTATTTACACAATAGAGAAGTCACAAAATAAAAAAACTAATGAATCATGCACTGGTTTAGCGAAGTTAATCATTATAGGCTTCCCGTGAAGAACGTGGTCTTGCACACCCTGCCTCGCCAGCTTCGTGCCCTCGATATCTTTAAAGTGAACAAAGACGTAGTGATGCAAGGGGAGTGAGTTAACACTGATCACTTCTCCATGAGCGTCAAACAGAGATTTGAACACAAAATCTGTCACTTTTGGTGACAAATTGCCGATCACAACTTGTTGGATCGATGAATCTCCTGCTGCAAATCTTTGATGGTCGGATCGTGGTTTTGTGCAGCTTCGGCCGCTGATTTTACATGTGATGCCATTAAACGGGTCAAGTACACAGAACAAGAATAATAATGGACCGACGGAGGTTCCCATGTGAATAAAGAGATTTGTGTGCAATGGGGATGTGGTGGAGTGAGGTTTTGTAAGTGTATGAGCGGGGTTGTTACTGCAATATTTTGTTGGATTTGTTTGAATTTAATGAAATTTACTGGCTCTTGGTTGTATAGTGCATTATTTGGAAATATGATAACTTATATCCTGAATTAAATTAAAATTCTAAATTGGTTCTATTACTTAATAATACTTATTAGACTTGTCCTCTATAAACACTAAGAAATATTAGTATGGCATTACATTATAGGGTTTAATGCAATTTCCGTCCTATGGTATTGTACCTAAGTAAATTACCCCTCTATGATAAAAAATCAAATTACCTCCCTATATTTTTTAAAAATAAAGCAATTTATATCTGTGTCTAAAGAGGTAAATTATTCCATTTTAAAAAATATAAGGAGGTAATTTGCTTTTTCCTTTTACCAGAAATAATTTATGCATTTGCTATAATAATTACAGGAGGATGCTTTCATTTTTTTCTCATTATTATAAACTTTCTTGTATTTTTAATCTTAAATTGTTGATTTTTGAAGCAATTTTATCTTGAAATTTCTTTAGACACTAAAGTTAATGCTATCATTTTTGCATACTTGTGTTCAATTTTTTTCTTATCATTATATTTTATAAAATCAAACTTTATATCCATATTTTATCATTGTTTATGATAATTTTATTACTCTTTTTACTATTATTATTACTCTTCTTGTTATATATTCAAGAGCCAATCAATTCTATGCGATTTACTGCTTAAAATCTTTCATTGTTTTATTAATTTTATGCAACATGCCGTTGAAAAATCCTCCTAAAAAATCTCTTATTATAGCTAAAATCATGTCAAGTTTTGAATTCCTGACTAAGTTCTAAACTTTCGGTCAACAATGTCTTAGCCTATCACCCATAGGTGAGCTAGGTTTCAAGAATAAGTGTAAGATGATGGGTTCGAATCGCACCAAACAAGTGAGTATTTGACTCACTTTATGTGTTTATTATAATTTATTTTATTATTCTTTGTCATATTAATATATGAATCGAATATCGATATATTATCAAACTAATCAATTTATTAAAATTTATTGATGAAATTTTGTGATTACCATATATATATATATAATAGATTCATCCCAAAAATTTTCAAAAATATGAATTAATTTCCCATCAATTTTTGCGTTGTTTGAAAATTTTTAAATTTCACTAATTGATGGATGGGTTCTTCCTTATAAAGAGATTGGTGTAATTTTAGTTGTTTGGCATTTGGGTCCATTAAGAATTAGAATTTGCGACTTCGCCCATTAGTTTTGCATATTTCTGATTTGAGGACACATTTAGCCAAAAAGTTAAAAATTAGCTGGAAAAACACATGTGCAAGTCATGAATATGTTATCAAATTTATGCTAGCACATGACTTGCACGTGCTAATTTTTGATAAATTTAGAAATTTCTAGTAAAAAACGTGTTAGCAAATCATAAAATTTACTAAGATAAGCTTAACTTTTTGAAGGTCCAAAACGCCAAACACCTTTAATTATAGGACCAAAATTTAATAGACTTTATAATATTCAATTCAAAATGAAGCCATTAATCAAAATTATTATCTAAAGTTAACATGATTTCAATCTAGAATTACTTGATAACTAAACATTCAACTTTCTCCACAAATATTTATAAACATTATGTGTGTGTTTTTAAAGAAGTTTATTTTCAGATATGGAAAGTAGAAAAAAAATAGAGAAATCAAAAAATTAAAAATTAAAAAATTACCAACCGATTTAGCGAAGTTAATCATTAGAGTCTTTTCGTGAACAACGTGGCCTTGCCGACCCTACCACTCCAACTTCGTGCACTCGATTTCTTTAAATGCACAAAGACGTACTGACGCAAGGGGAATGAGTTAATGCCCATCACTTCTCCATGAGTTGCAGACAGAGATAGTAACTTAGAATCTGTCACTTCTCCATGAGTTGCAGACAGAGATAGTAACTTGGATGGATGAATCTCCCGCTGCAAATCATTGACAGTCACATCGTGGTTCTGTGTAGCTTGCGCCGCGGATTTTGCATGTGGTACCATTAAACGGGTCAAGTACAGAAACAAGATAAATGATGGTCGTCAGATATTCCGATATGAATGAATATTGAATAGAAAGAGATTTGTGTGCGATCGGGCTGTGGTATTTGTAGTATGTATATGGGTGTTGTGGTTATTGTAGTATTTTGTTGAATTTGTCTTAATTTAATGGCATTTGGTGGCTCCTAGTTATACTATGTATTATTTGAAAATATTATAACTTTCACTCTGAAATTAAATGAAATTTCTAAATTGGTCCTACTACTTAATGATATTTATTAGACTTGTTCTCTATAAACACTAAGAAATATCAGTCTAGCTTTATATTATAGAGTTTCATGCAATTTACCTCATGTGATATTGTAGTTGATCAAATTATCCCTTAAGAGAAAAAAAATCAAATTACCTTCCTATATTTTTTTTAAATAGAGCAATTTTTACGTTCCTTTCTGAAAAGGTAAATTACTTCATTTCAAAAAATATAGTGAAGTATTTTGCTATTTTTTTATAAAGAATAATTTGTTCATTAGCAATATTACTTACAGCAGGTTGCGTGCATTCATGTGCAATTAATCTTTATTTATTGATTTGTCAAGCAATTTTATCTTGGGATTTCTTTAGACACTAAAGTTAATGCTTTCATTTTTGCATTACTTAGTGTTCATTTTTTATTCTTTTCATTGTATTTTATACTTTGAAATTTTAAAATTATTTATTAATTCCATGCTATTGATGTATTAAAATTTCTATATGTATAAATAAAGGATGAAATTTAATGCTAATAATTGTACCAAAAATTTAGATTATTTTCTTATAAAGAGATTTTGTGTACGTACCGGCAGAAGGATGGTGATGGCACGAGTGTGGATGGTTGTATTGGCGCGTTGGATACTGTAATTTGAATTTATTTGAATTTAATTTAGTATGGTGCCCTCCAACTATACTATGGATTATTTAAAAATATGGTGACTTTCGTCCTAAATTAGAATTTGTGATTTGGCCCATTAATTTTACAAATTTCATGATTCTATGACATATTTTTCCAAATATTTAAAAATTAGTTGGAAAATCACTTCTCCCTACGCGACAAACAGAGATTTAAACTCACAATCTGTCACTTTTGGTGACAAAATGCCGGTCCACAAGTTGTTGGATGGATGAATCACCCTCTGAGAATATTTGACGGTGCATCATGGTTCTGTGTAGCTCCAGCCATTGATTTTATACGTGATTCCATTAAATGGGTCATGTACAGAGAACAAGATAAATGATAGGTTGTCGGAGGTTCCGATGTGACTGAAAAGCGAAATAAAAAGCGATTAGTGTGTAATGGGGAGGTGGTGGAGTGAGGTTTTGTAAATATTTAAAAATATTATAACTTTCACTGTGAATTAAATTAAAATTCTAAATTTGTCCTATATGTTACTTATTAGAAACATTGTTGTGTTTCTAATCTAAATTTATTGATTTTTCATGCAAATTTGTCTTGTAATTTCTTTTGATACCAAAGTTAATTCTTTCATATTTACATTATTTAGTATTCAATTTTTTTCTTATCACTATATTTTATAAAAACAAACCATGCTAATGACATGATAAAGTTTATGTCCTCAATTTATGATTGTCTTATGATAATTTTATTACTCTTTCTATTATTATTAGTACTATTTTTGGTTATATATTGCAGAAGTCGACCATTTTTCTACAAAAATTTACTGCTTAAAATTCTTCATTGTTTTATTGATTTTATGCAATTTGCCCCTAAAAAATCCTCCTAAAATCTCTTAATATAGTCAACATCATATCAAATTTCGAATTCCTGATTAACGTCCTAACTTTTGGTCAACGATATCCTCAAATTCACACCAGCACATGACTTGCACTTGCCAATTTCTAACAAATTCAAAAAAATTTATCAAACTGTGTTAGTAAATATAAAAATTCACTAAGAAAATATATCAAATTGTAAGTTTCACTTTTTGAAGGTTCAATAACGACAAATACCTCTTATTATAGGACAAAATATTTCAATAAAGCCTTTATAATGTTCAAATCAAAATGATGCCATTAATCAACCTTAATATCTAAACGTAACAACACGATCTTATTATCAAATTTTTTTATAACTATACATTCAACTTAGTCCACAAATATTTTTAAACATTTTTGTGTATGTTTTTTGATATTAGTGCTTAATAATCTCATTTGATATGCGACATTCTTTTTAAAGAAGTCTATGAGCCATTCAAACATGGAAAGTAGCAAAATTGTTGGACAAAAAATAGCCTTCAAAAGCTGTATGAACACTAATAAAAAAAAAAAAAAAGTAGAGAAATCAAAAAATAAAATAATCAAGAAATTACCTACCTGCTTAGCGAAGTTAACCATTAGAGGCTTCTTGTGAAGAATGTAGCCTTGCATACCCTGGCTCGCCAACTCATGCCTTTGATTTCTTTAACGTGGACAAAGTTATAGTGATTAAAGGGGAATGAGTTAATGCTGATCTCTTCTTTATGAGCGGCAAATAAAGATTTTAACTCAAAATTTGTCACGTTTGTGACAAATTGCCGATCCACAGGTTGTTGGATGGATGAATCTCCCGCTGCAAATCTTTGACAGCCGCATCATGGTATTCTGTGTCTTCCACCGCTGATTTTACAGGTGGTGCCATTAAACAGGTCAAGTACAGAGAACAAGATAAATGATGGGTCATTGGAGGTTTTGATGAGAATGAATAGTTGAATAGAAATAAATTTATGTGCAATGGGGATGTGGTGGTGTGAGGTTCTGAAGTGTAAGGGGGTTGGTTACTGCAATCTTTTGTTACATTTATCTGAATTTAATGGCATTTGGTGGCTCTTGGTTTACTCTGTTGTTCACCCAAAATTAAATTAAAATTCTAAATTGGACCTATATATTATTTTTCATAAACATTCTTGTGTTTCTAATTTTAATTTGTTGATTTTTCAAGCAATTTTATCTTGAAATTTCTTAACTCTAAAGTTAATGCTTTCATTTTTGCATTGCTTAGTCTTTATTTTTGTTTCGTATCATTATATTTTATAACATCAAGCTTCGAAATCTTAAAAATGATTTATTAATTCCATGTTATTGATATGATAAAGTTTATGTCTTCACTTTTATGATTGTATTATGATAATTTTATTACTCTTTCTATTATCATTGTTACTCTTTTTTTTTATATATTGCAGGAGTCACCCAAATTTTTACAATTTACTGCTTAAATATTCTTCATTGTTTTATTGATTTGATGCAACTTGTCCATGAAAATTCCTCCTAAAATCTCATATTATAGCCAACATCATGTCAAATTTCGAATTTATGACTAACTTGTAAACATTCAGTCAATCAATATCCTCAAATTTATGCCCGTGCTAATTTCGGTCAAATTTGAAAATTTCTTTCAAAATGTGTTAGCAATAGCAAATTTACTAAAATAATAGATCAAATTATAACTTTCACTTTTTGAAGCTCCAAAATGCCAAATATCTCTTATTATAGGACAAAAAAATTCAATAGAGCCTTTATAATATTCAAATCAAAATGATGCAATTAATCAACCTTATTATCTAAAGGTAACAAGATCTTAATCCTGAATTGCTTGATAACTAAATATTCGGCTTAGTCTACAAATATTTATAGATATTTTGTTTGTGTTTTTTGATATTTATGCTTAAAAAGCTAATTTGATTTGCGACATTCCTCTTACAGAAGTTTATATGTCATTTCAGACATGGAATGCAGCGAAATTACAGAACAAATAATATATTTAAGCCTTTAAAAATAGTATTTACACTAACAAAAAACAATAGAGAAATCATGAAATAAAAAAAATAATAATCACCAACCTGTTTACGAAGTTAATAATTAGAGGCTTCTTGTGAAGAATGTAGCCTTGCAGGCCCTGCCTCACCATCTTTGCGCCCTTGATTTCATTAAAGTGGACAAAGGCTTAGTGATGAGAGGGGAATGAGTTAATGCCGATCACTTCTCCGTGAGCGGTAAATGGAGATTTTAACTTTGAATCTATCACTTTTACTGAAAAATTGCTGATCTATAAGTTGTTGGATGGATAAATCCCAGCTGCAAATCTTTCACGGCAGCATTGTGGTTCTATGTACCTTTCGCCGCTAATTTTACAGGTGGTGCCATTAAACGGGTTAGGTACAGAGAACACGATAAATGACAGCTTGTAGGAGGTTCCCATATGAATGAAAAGCTGAATAGGAAGAGATTTGTGGTGCAATTGGGATATGGTGGAGTAAGGGTTTGTAATTAAGTGGATGGGCGGGTGGTTACTATAATATCTTGTTGAGTTGTTTTCAATTTAATGGAATTTGGTGGCTCTTGGTTGTACTCTGTATTATTTAAAATCTTAAAATTATTTATTAATTTCATGTTATTAATATGATAAAGGTGATGTCCTCACTTTATTATTGTATTATGATAATTTTATTACTCTCTCTATTAACATTATTTCTCTTTTGTGTTATATATAGAAGAAGTTGACCAATTTTATACAATTTACTGCTTAATCATATTTTAACAGATTCAAGTTGTTCAATCAAAGTTAGCATTTCAACAGGTGCATCATATTTTAGAAAATATTGCTCCCACTGCAAAAAATAGAACATCAAACTACATCATTCTTCATTAATCATTCGTATTACCCTGTTAGTTTGAAAAAATGGAAAATAGAATCTATAGAAAAACAACATCTCCTAGTTCTTTGAGCATGTCGAACCACCAAATATCTATCTTAGATTGGATTGAACAACTAAATTTGTACAACCCATAAATTTAGCAGCATTCAACTAATTACTGTGAAATCATAGCTTCTATTTCGACTAACAATCCAAAACAAAACACTCTATAAACTCATTTACGTTCTCATTGTAATCAAAAGGAGAAAAAGAAAGAAGTAATAGCTTGGCATGTATAGTTGTATCCTGTTTCGTTGGAAATAATGGTGATGGCCATGAAAGTGCAGCGGCTGTCCAGCATCTCTGGAATCCGGGCTCATAGTGGGATGGGTCAGTACAAGACTGACATGAACTAGCCTGAGAAAGTCCACCCTAGGACCGGCCCGCTACTATTCGTGGCCGGTCTTAGGGCAGTCTAGGAGCTCTAAGTGTGCCCCAATTGTGTCTATTTTTAAACCCAACTTCAATCGATGGACCGGCCTGGTTGATGCCCGAACCAAGCCGAAACCAATCCCGCATTAGGTACGCATGTGTTTGTTTTATTTTTTTATGATATTGAAGTGTTCTTGTACAGAATTACTTAAATTTATAATTATCTTATATTTATTTCATCACATAAAATTTATATATAGAAAAATAATAGTTAAGAATATATAATCTTTTTAAAAAAAGGCCCAACAAGCCCTCGAGCCACTGGGTTGGGCTGGTCCCAAGTATTGATTCCTGGGATCGGCTAAGGACCAGCATGGTCTGAATCAGGCATAGGCCAAACCAACCCCTTTTTTAATTGGTTCAATCTGGTCTTGGGTTGGGTTAGCAAAGCCTGGCCTATTGTGCATCTTGAGTTGGGGTTAGTTAGGTTGTTAGTTGATTATTCCTTTTTCCTCGCTGTTTCTGGACCTATTTTTAAAGTTGAGCTTCCTTGAGCTCACTACTGAGAATAATTGAATACAATCAATACACAGGAAAGTTTGCTCATAACAATCTGTGGCGTCAACACATTTTTTCACTGCAATTACAGTTTTCAACCTGGTATCAGAGCCTTCTTTTGAAGGTCTCTGCATACCTCTCTCATCAATGTACAAACCATGTTCGATTATATTCCTCAAAGGCATCTAGAGGTTCAGAGGCAATGGAAGGGAATATTGTGGAGACTCAGACTGCTCCGGTGAATCAAAGTGCAATTGTAAACCAAACAACGGTAGATATGACTCTTACTGAAAACGCCGAAAAATGTGAGTGGATCAGCCCAAGAATGTGCAAGCGGAAGCGGTAATGCGAAAATTCATAAATAAAAACGAAACATAACAAAACCATAATTCTAAGGGGTGTACCCTTGGAGTTTCCGAGGATTGATATAGTTTATCACAATGCCAATAAAGTTAAATGGGGCTAATGGTAAAAGAAAAAAAAATGAGAGGTACATAAATCATAAATCAAAAGTTATCTCTTTGATTTGATTTACTTCGAATCTCCTTCATTTGGTTTGTTCACGCAAGGCTTCAATGTAGAGGCCCTCTAAAGTTACGTCCATACCACACCAGAATTGAGATCCCTCAACTCAATTTGCTAGAAAAGAAATTGAAAAAAAAAAAACAAGTGTGTATTGGAGAGGGGCGGCCGAGTGGATGTATTAGAATGTGTCTAGGTTTATCCTATCATCCATAAGGTAATAAAATTCTTTCTTTCAAACAAAGGATGATTAACATGGCACTTTCCAAAAGTGAATTTGTTAGTCAATAATTTCCTTTTTTAAGATTTTCCACCAACCTAGTTATGGGCTTCGCATTGGCCAATTTTATTAAATAAAATACAAAGCCCAATAATTTTAATTAAATCTAATTTAATTAAAGCCAACTTAATTAATTTCATCATATATTTAATCCAATTAAATATATGAGTCCAATAAGCTTTTATTAATTAATAAGTCTAACTTATTAAATAATAAGGGCAAGCCCAATATAAATTAATCATATTAATTTATTCTTGGGCTCCTCCATCCAATGGACCCCTCTCATTAATAATTATTCAATTACTTATGGAATTAATTTCTAATTAATTCGTCGTTCCTTCTCCATGATTTGTGTGTGACTCTTTAGGTTCACCTTTCAGCTAGACTTGGCCTGGTGTTAAACACTATTATTAATTAAATCTAATTTAATTAGTAATTCTCGATCAACCTTTGATCAAGAAATCCCATCACCATGGGTGACCGTCTAGCAACGGTCTATGACACTAGAGACTAGGCGAATATCCATACGAACTTTTAGACTCTCGAGTCTATACGGGTATGGTCCTTCTTCTACCGTTTGTCGGCCTTAGTCTTAGGGCATGGAATTGGGTGTCGGTTCCCATCCTGGACTAGGCGTCTATGCTTAATACTTGAGATCGCATTACGCCAAATTGATCAATATAGAAACCTTTGTTTCCTATTCGATCAATTAATGGCCATAATTTTATAGAGCGTAAACGCATCTCCAAGTGCATAGGAGATACCTCTGTCACGTTTTGACAGGGAATGAATCCTCTTCTTCGAACTTACCGTTCTCGCTACATGCTTTGACTGTACTGGACAAGGCTTCTGATGACCATGTTTAGGACGATCACCTCTCACACAAATCCAAGATACAGTCATCGCATTCACGTGACTACGTAATTCCTCAAGTCTGAGGACTACTCCTATACTATCAAAGCCGGGGATTTGAGTCATATCGACCAAGCCTCTAAGCTTCTATATGATCATCCCCGCGAGTCAGTTCAGTCGATTCAACCTAGCCAATCGACCAATTAAGATTGCATAGATGTCCCACGTATGTCGCCGATGAAACACGACATTCATCAAATGAATGTGACTCTTAGTGCAAGTCTTCATAGAACACTCGATGCCCATTCTAGACGTCCTCAACTTGGAACATTTTAGACCCAACCCTAGACAGTTAGTTTCATGACCGCCATTCAATGCGCAGTCCAACTGTTTTACGGTTGTTAAAGTGGTTTGTGGGCTTTGTTGTGATATTTGAAAGAAATGCAAATAAATGTGTAATGAGCACAACAAATGAAATGCTAATAGCTAATACTCATTTTATTCACTGAATAATATTATATAAAATTGAGTTATCGGCAGAATAGATTACAAGTATGCTAATCTAATTGGCTTTCAGGTCACATATTCTAACACTTACAGCTTTATTCATCCGACCATCCTACCTAGATAGCAACTCTTGCTGCGAAAATGAAGCTAGAATTTATATATATGGAAGCTTGGTCCGACCTGCCGAAGTTTCAGAGGAGTTTAAGAAATGAAATCGTATTCATTCCATGTTGAAAACTTGGATCCTAAATTCTATTTCAAAGGATATAGTTGAGGCATTCATGTATATGAGTTCAACAAGGGATTTGTGGATGGAATTAGAAGCTCGATATGGTGAGAGCAATGGTCCATCAATCTATCAATTACAACGTGAGATCAGATTCATCGTGCAAGGAAATAAGTCAGTGACAAATTACTATACCAATGAAAGAAATTGTGGGATAAGTTGGCCTGCTTGGCACCAACTCCTAGATGCGCATGTGTTGGATTCTACCGCTTGTGATGGAAATAAACTAATAAACTTTCATAAGTTCATTTTAGTTGTAACTCTAGCCTATCTTAGGCAATATCATGTAATAATGACGTTTGGTATAACGGACAATGCCATTTGTCCAAGAACTCAATGATGCATATTTCTTCTACTTCCCTGGTCTCTGCTTCTTAAAATGTCATATATAATATCTGTCCCTTAGCTAAACTTCATAGATTACCATTTCATTCCAGCAACATTCGCTCCAACTTCATCTTTGATCTTATCCATGTCGATATTTGGGACCTTATAGCAACACACATTCTCTGGGTGTCAATTTATTTGATGGGTGTCGAATCCACCAAAAATAATTCCTACGAACACTTTTGTAGATGTTTGAGTAGGGTCGATCCACAGAGATTGGTTTTAAATTAATTCCTTCAAAAAGGAAAATAATTAGGGGGAGTTTTGATTGTGAAGAAGAATAAAACTAAAAAGCCAATAAAATTAGTAGAGATAAATATAAGAGAAGAGTATTCCAGTCAAAGACAGGACCACGCTTAATTCCACGGTTGATCATAGATGCAAAGATAACAATTATTCATGATAGATGAATTGGTTATGGCCATTGGTACGACCTAACAACCTCACATTTCCTTACCTTGTGGATAGCCAAGGAACGTCCGTTGACTAAATCCCTAATCAGTAAATAACCTTGGGAACGTTCTCAAGATTTAATTTACCAACAACATTAAGAATTAGAAAGGCCCAATTCTAACCCATAAATTCCTACGAGGATTTATTTAAATTAGATTGTGCAATCCCCACAATATAATCGAAAACTTCTACATAATCAATTATGCTATGTTACCACTAGTTATTGAATTAAACAAATAATTACGGATTTGCAAGTTCAATTGGCTAGGCAAATATTCTTGACAATAAATCAGATCATTTGTAATAAAAGCATAGAGAACAATTCAAATACCAATATGAATAAAAGTAGAAAGCATAAATTAGATCTCACAACTCGTTGGATTTAAGCGTTCACCAAGTCTTCAACCCGAATGAGAGGACTAGCTAGACATGCTAATGGAAGAACGCATGAAAAGCAAAATAGGAAAATATTATAAAAGCGTAGAGAAATAAAAGAGTTCAAAAGTTGTCTCTCAAAGTGAATTATATCACCTATTTATAATAGCTAGATACCTAGTTCTACTAGGATTAGAAGTAGATTTCTAGTTGAACTAAAAGACTTATAGAGATAAAATTATAATCCTAGTTAAACTCTTCCGTCATCAGAGGTAGTCCAAGCAGCTCCAAACTCTTGCCAAAAATTGAGTTTGAGTCTTGTTTGAATTTCCATTTTGGTGCTTTTCTTCATTTTTCATTTCTTTTGTCCTAATGCTGCAAAATATTATTTAATTTGGAGCATTTGGTCACAAAATAGGCTAAAATATTATATGAAATAAGCACAAAATGCGATCCTATCAAATATCCCCCCACTTAACCCTTTGCTCGTCCTCGATGCAAAGAAATAGAGATAAAATAGTTGAAGAAGTTCATTCCAAACTTTATGGATCGTAGACGAAAGTAACAAGCAAAAATCTAGTTAAATATTCAAAGAATGGTACATCATATGATAAAAGACAATTCAACAAACTTTAAACAAGTTTTCACAAGATGATCTTCATGAAAACTAAGCATGGAAAACAAGTGGACTATGCTCTCATATCTCCCAATCTCTTAAGTGTTTTTGGTTGAGTGTTTCGCTCAAATGCCTTGATATGAAAATGCTTCACCATAGGCTTGATTATACACCAAAATCTCAACCGCTTATAAATATGCACACACTTTAATCAAGAGGTCTTATATTTTGGTTGTAATGGGGCTTTGATTTGGGGGTAGGAAGAATAAGGAAATATGAGGTGAAAATCCATGGAACTAAATTAGAGCACCAAGTAATAGATGTAGGAATCCAAGCTTTTCAAAATTGATTTATCTCATGCTCTTTCATGTCCCACTTTCCTCGACTTCAGCTATGCCTTACTTTCAAAGAGAGAAAATATATTTTTTTCTTCTTGCCTTCCTTTTTTTTTCTTTTTCTCTTTTTTTTTCTTGCCTTCCTTTTTTTTTATTTTTCTCTTTTTTTTAAGGCATTTTCTCTTTTTTTTTTTTTAATTAAGGCATAGAACAAGATTTTCATGTGACATGTTAGCTCATAAATGTCCTTTACAATAATTGAGATATCCCCCCACTTAATGTCAAAACATATACTTAGAACACATCTTTGTTTCCTTGACGCTCTACTAGTCCTTGGAAGGGCCAAATAAGGATAATAAAAAGACGGTAGAGTTTGTTTATACTTGGGGTTGCATAACAAGGAATTAAGGCGTATAAGGCTCAAATGGGCTTACTGCGGGGAGTTGTATGTAGGTGGTGTTTTTAAGTTAAAGGGGTTTTTATCCTAGTGCCTTTATCATTTTAAAGTGTATGCATAAAGATGTGGCCTCGATATGGTTCAAACCAAGTTCTAGGAAGACAAAATCATGAAGCATTATCTCTCGAGAAAAGAAAAATTGTAGATTTTTATGAGTGTATAGGCTCAAAATTCCTCTCTAGGTAGGTTATGTCCACCAATTTTTCACATTCAATTTTCAAATTAAATCACCATTTGCAAAAATAAGTTCTTAACCGTAAGTTGTCAGGAGTCATTAGATCACATCCTTATCACACATTACCAAATTATTACTTGATTAGCCTAAGTCTTTGATCATAAAGCTAGTGTGAGAACAAGATAAAATAATATTTGCTTCAACAAATATGGAAGGGGTAGCAAGCATCAATCAAAACAATTAATCCACCAAGACTCATTTTCTATCAAAGCAATCAAAACACCCTCCCCCCACTTAATTCCACATTGTCCCCAATGTGGTAAGCATGCATATTTAGGACGATAAAATAAGAGAAAGGGAGAAAGAGAGCGTCCCTTAGTGATTCGGGGGTAAGTGGTGGAACTGCGGGA
This sequence comes from Sesamum indicum, assembly GCF_026168435.1. Taxonomy (NCBI): domain Eukaryota; kingdom Viridiplantae; phylum Streptophyta; class Magnoliopsida; order Lamiales; family Pedaliaceae; genus Sesamum; species Sesamum indicum. The sequence continues at coordinate 4,111,606 of NC_142660.1, read as the reverse complement.
GCTCGAGAATTGTGAGACCTTGAATGAGAGGGAGAGTCCCTTGTGGATGCTCATACCTTTTGACCTAAAAAAATTGATTGTAGTGGTATCACAACATCCACAAGAAGTTAGATAAGAGAGAAGAAAAATAATAATAATAATTGAGAAAAAGAAAAGGACATGGGTTGCCTCCCAAGAAGTGCCTTTCTTTAGTGTCTTTGGCTAGACGTTGTTGTGCCTCAACTCAAATGAGTTGGACACTCTAAATCCACTTCTTCTATGTAATGCACCCAGTGATGGTGTGGATTTAGGAGAACTTGGCGGTCCATGGATGGCTTCTTCCTTGAACTTATTTTGTCATGAAAGACTTGTTCTTGTAAGTTCTTGGACTCGAGGTGGGGCTTTTGGTAATTGTTGTCTTAAATGCTCCTCCACCATCGAACACAGCATTTTTTTGCACCAAAGGATCAATAAAATCAACGAAAAAAATAAAATGTGCATCATTAGAATATTCCATGGCACCACCAATTCTAAAGCTCATAACCTCATTATCAAATTCCATAGAGAGAATTCCAGCATCAACATCAATTTTGGTTTTTGAGGTTTTAAGGAATGGTTTTCCAAGCAAGATGGATGTAGAATTGAGAGAAATATCCCCCCTCATATCAAGCACATAAAAATCAGCAGGAAACACCAATTCATTAATTTGCACAAGTACATCCTCAAGAACTCCTTCGGGGTAAACTACGGAATGATCGGCAAGTTGAAGAATAACCCCCATTTCTTTCAATGGGCCAACATTTAATGATTCAGAAATCATAAGAGGCATAATATTGATAGAGGCACCCAAATCACACATTGCTTTTTCTATTCCAATCTTTCCAATTTTGCAAGGGATAGAAAACGTACTTGGATCATTGCATTTGGGAGGTAGTTTTCTTTGAAGAATGGCAGATACATTTTCTCCCATACTTACCCTTTCATTATCTCTCAATTTAGATTTGTTGGTGCACAATTCCTTGAGAAATTTTGCATAGCGAGGTACTTGTTTAATTGCATTGAGTAGTGGAATATTTACCTCAACATTGAGTAATGTTTCAAGGATATCCTTCTCCTCTTCCTCCTCTTTGGACTTGGCCAATCTCTCTGGGAAGGGAGGTTTGGACATGAACACCTTGGAATTGTCCTCGCTGACTTGGTTGGGTTTTTCAATTTCTTTTGGAAGAATTTCGAATGCATCCTCTTTTTTTCCCTGTTGTGCGTGCCCACGCCTAGTGCTATTTTCAAGTTGTAGCTCTTTTTCACTGCACAAGGTAATAGCACTAACATTTTGTGTAGGATTAATAATAGTTTGGGAGGAAAACTTACCTTGAGACTCCAAACGGCTAACGGAGGAGGCCAGATGGCTCATTTGAGATTCTAAATTTTGTATGCTCAAGCGAGTTTCTTGTTGGAATTGTTTGGTGCTCAAGGCGAGTGTCTTCACGATATCCTCCAAGGGCGTACCATTATTGGGATTGGTTTGAGGTGGTGGTGGTGGTGGTTGGTGTGGAACTCTTTGAAAGTTTTGAGGTTGATTGTCATACCTCAAATTTGGGTGATCTCTCCATCCAGGGTCATAGGTATTGAAAAATGGGTCCTGACTACTTTGTTGTTGACCCAAAAATCCACCGACGGCGTCAGCATGTTCGTTTGATTCTTCGTGAAGTGTAGGACAAACGTCGGTGTAATGTCCCGAATATGTACATATCCCACAAGTTTTGACTTGTTGAATGCTTCCCCCTATAAATGTTTCAACAAGAGAAGTAAGTTTATCTAAACGTTCATCATTCGAAGTACTTACCTCGTTTACCCTTTGTGGGGGGTTGTCGTTTCTACTACCGAATTGTTGATTATTAGCCGCCGTGGTTTTGATTAGCTAGCGTGCTTCGGTAGGAGTTTTGCCATACAAAGCACCTCCACTAGCTGCATCCACCAAGCTTCTATTTGCCTCAGACAATCCTTCAAAAAATATTGAATTAGAAGATGGTCGGGAATTTGGTGATGAGGGCCACTCTCCACCAATTGCTTGAATCTCCCCCAATATTCATACAAACTTTCACCGGAGAATTGACGTATTCCACTTATTTCCTTCCGAATGTTTGTAGTCCTTGAAGCGGGGAAGTAGTTCTCAAGAAATAATTTCTTGATCTAGTTCCAATTAACAATAGATCCCGAAGGTAAGGAGTAGAGCCAATCTTTTGCTTTATCGCCCAATGAGAATGGAAAGGCTCTTAGCTTGATTTGTTCTTCGGTGACTCCTTGAGGTCTCATGCCGGAACACACCACATGGAATTGTTTAAGGTGTTTGTGTGGGTCTTCACGTGCAAGACCACGAAAAGTAGGAAGTAAATGAATTAGGCTAGATTTAAGTTCAAAATCAACATTTAAATTAGGATATTCAATGTAGAGTGGTTGTTGATTTAAGTCAAAGATAGTCATTTCTTTGATCGTTCGTTCTAGATTTTGAGCCATGACTTCGTCTTTAGAGTTGTTAGACGTGGACACGTCTAACTCAGAGTCTACTGCTGGTTTGGAAGAAGTAGAAGCCTCTTCCTTGTGTTTCTTGGTTTCAATTCGGAGTCTACGAGCGGTCTTCTCGATCTCTGGGTCAAATTCAAGTTCACCTATACGAGAAGAACGTGGCCTAAAACCAAGTAACTAGAAAAAGAAATTAATTTAAAGACACCAATCCCCGACAACGGCGCCAAAATTTGATGGGTGTCGAATCCACCAAAAATAATTTCTACGAACACTTTTGTAGATGTGTGAGTAGGGTCGAATCCACAGAGATTGGTTTTAAATTAATTCCTTCAAAAAGGAAAATAATTAGGGGGAGTTTTGATTGTGAAGAAGAATAAAACTAAAAAGCTAATAAAATTAAAAGAGATAAATATAAGAGAAGAGTATTCCAGTCAAAGACAGGATCACGCTTTATTCCACGGTTGATCATAGATGCAAAGATAACAATTATTCATGATAGATAAATTGGTTATGGCCATTGGTACGACCTAACAACCTCACCTTTCCTTACCTTGTGGATAGCCAAGGAACGTCCGTTGACTAAATCCCTAATCAGTAAACAACCTTGGGAACGTTCTCAAGATTTAATTTACCAACAGCATTAAAAATTAGAAAGGCTTTCTAACCAATAAATTCCTACGAGGATTTATTTCAGTTAGAATGTGCATTCCCCACAACATAATCGAAAACTTCTACATAATCAATTATGCTATGTTACCACTAGTTATTGAATTAAACAAACAATTACGGATTTGCAAGTTCAATTGGCTAGGCAAATATTCTTGACAATAAATAAGATTATTTGTAATAAAAGCACTGAGAACAACACAAATACCAATATGAATAAAAGTAGAAAGCATAAATTAGATCTCACAACTCGTTGGATTTAAGCGTTCACTAAGTCTTCAACCGGAATGAGAGGACTAGCTAGACATGCTAATGGAAGAACGCATGAAAAGCAAAATAGGAAAATATTATAAAAGATTAGAGAAATAAAAGAGTTCAAAAGTTGTCTCTTAAAGTGAATTACATCACCTATTTATAATAGCTAGATACCTAGTTCTACTAGGATTAAAAGTAGATTCCTAGTTGAACTAAAAGACTTATAGAGATAAAATTATAATCCTAGTTAAACTTTTCCTTCATCAGAGGTAGTCCAAGCAGCTCCAAACTCTTGCCAAAAATTGAGTTTGAGTCTTGTTTGAATTTCCATTTTGGTGCTTTTCTTCATTTTTCATTTCTTTTGTCCTAATGCTGCAAAATATTATTTAATTTGGAGCATTTGGTCACAAAATAGGCTAAAATATTATATGAAATAAGCACAAAATGCGATCCTATCAAATATCCCCCCACTTAACCCTTTGCTCGTCCTCGATGCAAAGAAATAGAGATAAAATAGTTGAAGAAGTTCATTCCAAACTTTATGGATCGTAGACGAAAGTAACAAGCAAAAATCTAGTTAAATATTCAAAGAATGGTACATCATATGATAAAAGACAATTCAACAAACTTTAAACAAGTTTTCACAAGATGATCTTCATGAAAACTAAGCATGGAAAACAAGTGGACTATGCTCTCATATCTCCCAATCTCTTAAGTGTTTTTGGTTGAGTGTTTCGCTCAAATGCCTTGATATGAAAATGCTTCACCATAGGCTTGATTATACACCAAAATCTCAACCGCTTATAAATATGCACACACTTTAATCAAGAGGTCTTATATTTTGGTTGTAATGGGGCTTTGATTTGGGGGTAGGAAGAATAAGGAAATATGAGGTGAAAATCCATGGAACTAAATTAGAGCACCAAGTAATAGATGTAGGAATCCAAGCTTTTCAAAATTGATTTATCTCATGCTCTTTCATGTCCCACTTTCCTCGACTTCAGCTATGCCTTACTTTCAAAGAGAGAAAATATATTTTTTTCTTCTTGCCTTCCTTTTTTTTTCTTTTTCTCTTTTTTTTTCTTGCCTTCCTTTTTTTTTATTTTTCTCTTTTTTTTAAGGCATTTTCTCTTTTTGTTTTTTTAATTAAGGCATAGAACAAGATTTTCATGTGACATGTTAGCTCATAAATGTCCTTTACAATAATTGAGATATCCCCCCACTTAATGTCAAAACATATACTTAGAACACATCTTTGTTTCCTTGACGCTCTACTAGTCCTTGGAAGGGCCAAATAAGGATAATAAAAAGACGGTAGAGTTTGTTTATACTTGGGGTTGCATAACAAGGAATTAAGGCGTATAAGGCTCAAATGGGCTTACTGCGGGGAGTTGTATGTAGGTGGTGTTTTTAAGCTAAAGGGGTTTTTATCCTAGTGCCTTTATCATTTTAAAGTGTATGCATAAAGATGTGGCCTCGATATGGTTCAAACCAAGTTCTAGGAAGACAAAATCATGAAGCATTATCTCTCGAGAAAAGAAAAATTGTAGATTTTTATGAGTGTATAGGCTCAAAATTCCTCTCTAGGTAGGTTATGTCCACCAATTTTTCACATTCAATTTTCAAATTAAATCACCATTTGCAAAAATAAGTTCTTAACCGTAAGTTGTCAGGAGTCATTAGATCACATCCTTATCACACATTACCAAATTATTACTTGATTAGCCTAAGTCTTTGATCATAAAGCTAGTGTGAGAACAAGATAAAATAATATTTGCTTCAACAAATATGGAAGGGGTAGCAAGCATCAATCAAAACAATTAATCCACCAAGACTCATTTTCTATCAAAGCAATCAAAACACCCTCCCCCCACTTAATTCCACATTGTCCCCAATGTGGTAAGCATGCATATTTAGGACGATAAAATAAGAGAAAGGGAGAAAGAGAGCGTCCCTTAGTGATTCGGGGGTAAGTGGTGGAACTGCGGGAGCTCGAGAATTGTGAGACCTTGAATGAGAGGGAGAGTCCCTTGTGGATGCTCATACCTTTTGACCTAAAAAAATTGATTGTAGTGGTATCACAACATCCACAAGAAGTTAGATAAGAGAGAAGAAAAATAATAATAATAATTGAGAAAAAGAAAAGGACATGGGTTCCCTCCCAAGAAGTGCCTTTCTTTAGTGTCTTTGGCTAGACGTTGTTGTGCCTCAACTCAAATGAGTTGGACACTCTAAATCCACTTCTTCTATGTAATGCACCCAGTGATGGTGTGGATTTAGGAGAACTTGGCGGTCCATGGATGGCTTCTTCCTTGAACTTATTTTGTCATGAAAGACTTGTTCTTGTAAGTTCTTGGACTCGAGGTGGGGCTTTTGGTAATTGTTGTCTTAAATGCTCCTCCACCATCGAACACAACATTTTTTTGCACCAAAGGATCAATAAAATCAACGAAAAAAATAAAATGTGCATCATTAGAATATTCCATGGCACCACCAATTCTAAAGCTCATAACCTCATTATCAAATTCCATAGAGAGAATTCCAGCATCAACATCAATTTTGGTTTTTGAGGTTTTAAGGAATGGTTTTCCAAGCAAGATGGATGTAGAATTGAGAGAAATATCCCCCCTCATATCAAGCACATAAAAATCAGCAGGAAACACCAATTCATTAATTTGCACAAGTACATCCTCAAGAACTCCTTCGGGGTAAACTACGGAATGATCGGCAAGTTGAAGAATAACCCCCATTTCTTTCAATGGGCCAACATTTAATGATTCAGAAATCATAAGAGGCATAATATTGATAGAGGCACCCAAATCACACATTGCTTTTTCTATTCCAATCTTTCCAATTTTGCAAGGGATAGAAAACGTACTTGGATCATTGCATTTGGGAGGTAGTTTTCTTTGAAGAATGGCAGATACATTTTCTCCCATACTTACCCTTTCATTATCTCTCAATTTAGATTTGTTGGTGCACAATTCCTTGAGAAATTTTGCATAGCGAGGTACTTGTTTAATTGCATTGAGTAGTGGAATATTTACCTCAACATTGAGTAATGTTTCAAGGATATCCTTCTCCTCTTCCTCCTCTTTGGACTTGGCCAATCTCTCTGGGAAGGGAGGTTTGGACATGAACACCTTGGAATTGTCCTCGCTGACTTGGTTGGGTTTTTCAATTTCTTTTGGAAGAATTTCGAATGCATCCTCTTTTTTTCCCTGTTGTGCGTGCCCACGCCTAGTGCTATTTTCAAGTTGTAGCTCTTTTTCACTGCACAAGGTAATAGCACTAACATTTTGTGTAGGATTAATAATAGTTTGGGAGGAAAACTTACCTTGAGACTCCAAACGGCTAACGGAGGAGGCCAGATGGCTCATTTGAGATTCTAAATTTTGTATGCTCAAGCGAGTTTCTTGTTGGAATTGTTTGGTGCTCAAGGCGAGTGTCTTCACGATATCCTCCAAGGGCGTACCATTATTGGGATTGGTTTGAGGTGGTGGTGGTGGTGGTTGGTGTGGAACTCTTTGAAAGTTTTGAGGTTGATTGTCATACCTCAAATTTGGGTGATCTCTCCATCCAGGGTCATAGGTATTGAAAAATGGGTCCTGACTACTTTGTTGTTGACCCAAAAATCCACCGACGGCGTCAGCATGTTCGTTTGATTCTTCGTGAAGTGTAGGACAAACGTCGGTGTAATGTCCCGAATATGTACATATCCCACAAGTTTTGACTTGTTGAATGCTTCCCCCTATAAATGTTTCAACAAGAGAAGTAAGTTTATCTAAACGTTCATCATTCGAAGTACTTACCTCGTTTACCCTTTGTGGGGGGTTGTCGTTTCTACTACCGAATTGTTGATTATTAGCCGCCGTGGTTTTGATTAGCTAGCGTGCTTCGGTAGGAGTTTTGCCATACAAAGCACCTCCACTAGCTGCATCCACCAAGCTTCTATTTGCCTCAGACAATCCTTCAAAAAATATTGAATTAGAAGATGGTCGGGAATTTGGTGATGAGGGCCACTCTCCACCAATTGCTTGAATCTCCCCCAATATTCATACAAACTTTCACCGGAGAATTGACGTATTCCACTTATTTCCTTCCGAATGTTTGTAGTCCTTGAAGCGGGGAAGTAGTTCTCAAGAAATAGTTTCTTGATCTAGTTCCAATTAACAATAGATCCCGAAGGTAAGGAGTAGAGCCAATCTTTTGCTTTATCGCCCAATGAGAATGGAAAGGCTCTTAGCTTGATTTGTTCTTCGGTGACTCCTTGAGGTCTCATGCCGGAACACACCACATGGAATTGTTTAAGGTGTTTGTGTGGGTCTTCACGTGCAAGACCACGAAAAGTAGGAAGTAAATGAATTAGGCTAGATTTAAGTTCAAAATCAACATTTAAATTAGGATATTCAATGTAGAGTGGTTGTTGATTTAAGTCAAAGATAGTCATTTCTTTGATCGTTCGTTCTAGATTTTGAGCCATGACTTCGTCTTTAGAGTTGTTAGACGTGGACACATCTAACTCAGAGTCTACTGCTGGTTTGGAAGAAGTAGAAGCCTCTTCCTTGTGTTTCTTGGTTTCAATTCGGAGTCTACGAGCGGTCTTCTCGATCTCTGGGTCAAATTCAAGTTCACCTATACGAGAAGAACATGGCCTAAAACCAAGTAACTAGAAAAAGAAATTAATTTAAAGACACCAATCCCCGACAACGGCGCCAAAATTTGATGGGTGTCGAATCCACCAAAAATAATTTCTACGAACACTTTTGTAGATGTGTGAGTAGGGTCGAATCCACAGAGATTGGTTTTAAATTAATTCCTTCAAAAAGGAAAATAATTAGGGGGAGTTTTGATTGTGAAGAAGAATAAAACTAAAAAGCTAATAAAATTAAAAGAGATAAATATAAGAGAAGAGTATTCCAGTCAAAGACAGGATCACGCTTTATTCCACGGTTGATCATAGATGCAAAGATAACAATTATTCATGATAGATAAATTGGTTATGGCCATTGGTACGACCTAACAACCTCACCTTTCCTTACCTTGTGGATAGCCAAGGAACGTCCGTTGACTAAATCCCTAATCAGTAAACAACCTTGGGAACGTTCTCAAGATTTAATTTACCAACAGCATTAAAAATTAGAAAGGCTTTCTAACCAATAAATTCCTACGAGGATTTATTTCAGTTAGAATGTGCATTCCCCACAACATAATCGAAAACTTCTACATAATCAATTATGCTATGTTACCACTAGTTATTGAATTAAACAAACAATTACGGATTTGCAAGTTCAATTGGCTAGGCAAATATTCTTGACAATAAATAAGATTATTTGTAATAAAAGCACAGAGAACAACACAAATACCAATATGAATAAAAGTAGAAAGCATAAATTAGATCTCACAACTCGTTGGATTTAAGCGTTCACTAAGTCTTCAACCGGAATGAGAGGACTAGCTAGACATGCTAATGGAAGAACGCATGAAAAGCAAAATAGGAAAATATTATAAAAGATTAGAGAAATAAAAGAGTTCAAAAGTTGTCTCTTAAAGTGAATTACATCACCTATTTATAATAGCTAGATACCTAGTTCTACTAGGATTAAAAGTAGATTCCTAGTTGAACTAAAAGACTTATAGAGATAAAATTATAATCCTAGTTAAACTTTTCCTTCATCAGAGGTAGTCCAAGCAGCTCCAAACTCTTGCCAAAAATTGAGTTTGAGTCTTGTTTGAATTTCCATTTTGGTGCTTTTCTTCATTTTCCATTTCTTTTGTCCTAATGCTGCAAAATAATATTTAATTAGGAGCATTTGGTCACAAAATAGGCTAAAATATTATATGAAATAAGCACAAAATGCGATCCTATCATTATTCTCACTATTGTTGATGATTTTAGTAGAGCAACTTGTACATTTCTAATAAGACACGAGACTCTATATCCTACAAAAATTTTGCATCTTGTTCAGACACAATTTGACAAGAGACTAAAGTGTGTGAGATCAGATAATGGCTGGAATTTCTCAACGAGCAATGTCAAAATTCTTTCATATCCCTGGGATCATTCATCAAAAGAGTTTCACGTATATACCACAACAAAATGGAGTAGTGGACTGTAAGCATAGGCATCTTCTAGAGGTATGATGTTTCAGGTTTTACTTCCTAGGAAATTTGTGGGTGATGCCATTCTTTCAACTACTTATCTCATAAATAAGTTCTACTCTCGTCTTCTTAATTGTAAAACACCATTTCACATTCAATACAACAAGCCAACCTCGTGTGAACACCTTAAAACATTTAGTTGTCTTTATTTTGTTGTCAATAAATCCAAATTTATCGGCTTGCCTCTAAATGTGTCTTCTTGGGTTACCCCCTGGTCAGAAAGCATATAAAGTCTATGATCTCGAATCTTACCACACATTTGTGTCTCGCGATGTTAAATTCCATGAATATATGTTTCCTTTTGCTCATGTTAATCCTACTCCTGCACAATGTCCATTGTCAAAGATTCCACTTGCCGCAAATGCTGTTGACCCCATACCTCCGACAAATTTATCCCTACCCAAACCATCTCTCCTACCTTCTTCCCATTCTGATTCTACTACTGTTCCTTACACACAACCTAGACGGTCATAGAGGGACCATCAGCAACTATCTTCACTTAATGACTTTGTATGTCATATAGATGATCGTACCTCTACACCAACTCTCAGAAACTTTACCCCTACATCCTTGAAATTTATGGCATCATTATCTATTTTGTAGGAACCATGGACTTGAAAGTTGGCTTCTACTAGTACCCCATGGGTGAATGCTATGAACCAAAAGCTTATAGCCTTTGAGAACAATGTCATGGACGTTGGTCCATTGCCTAAAGGGAAGAAGACGATTAGTTGTAAGTGGGTTTTAAATTGAAATGGAAATATGATTATTCTGTTGATCGTACAAAGCCCGACTAGTGGCCAACGACTACACCAAGATTGATTACACTAAGAGCTTCTGACCAATTGCTAAAGTTGTTACGGTGCGCTTCGCTTGACTGTTGTTATAGACTTTCGATGGCCCGTGCACCAGATTGATACAAATAACGACTTTCTTCACGGTCATTTGCAAGAAGAAATTTATATGACTCCACTTAAAGGTTATGTTGTTGATCCAGGCCATGTTTGCCGCCTAAAACGCTCATTATATGGTTTGAAAGTATGATTCGGATAAATGAAATTGAGAATCCTCCAACCAACTGCTTTGTTTGGTTTTCATCCTTCTACCCACGACTATTGTCTTTTCATCAAACGTGTCGACTGATGATTGCATTGGTCTTTTGGTCTATGTCGATGACTTTCTCGTTATGGTCCCTACAGAAGAATTGATGATATTTTTACTATCTAGGATTTAGGAATTTGCTTGGGCTCCAAATTGTGGGATCTGCTCATAGCACCTGCATTACGCTGTCCAAGTATATCTTGGATATTATTACTGATTGTGGGATTCAGCAGGCACTTTCCGCCACTACTCCTTTGCCGCAGGGCATGAAATAACATTCTCATACTGATTCTTACTTGAATGGTCTTAAACCTTATCCTCGTTTAGTGAGGCGTTTGCTCTATTTCAGCTTCACGCGCCCTGATATTTCACATGGCATTCAACAACTTAGCCAATTCCTCCAAAATTCATGTGAGGATCACTGGCATGCGGTGCTGCATGTGGTTTGCTATTTGAAAGGGTCTCCTACTAAAGACCTTCTCTTTCCTTCCTATCTTGTAACCTACTGTATTGCGAATTAGCGTTCTTGTGTGGATTTGCACCGTTCACTGACTATATTTTGTATTTTTCTTGGAGATGCCCTTGTTTCCTGGAAAATGAAGAAGTAGTGTACAGTTTCTCGATCCTCTGCTGAGGCCGAATATCATAGCATGGGGCCTACTATTTGCGAATTCAAGTGGATCTCCTATATCCTTTGTGATTTTGGGACTGTTGTCCTACGCTCATTCCTTTGCATTGCGATAATCCGACCGCCTTACATATCACGGCCAACAAGGTGTCTGATGAACGAACCAAGCAATTGGATATTGATGGTCACATTGTCCGTGATTGTTACAAAGAAGGGCTTCCTTGCTCTTTTTGTTCGATGTTGCAAACAACTTGCTTACAGGTTTACCAATATTCTTTTGGGAGCTACCTTCGATTCTTTGCTGTGCAAGTAGGGTTTGATCTCCGGTGATCGACGTCCAACTTCTGGGGAGGATGTTCGAAATAATGGTGATGGCCATGAAAGTGCAACTACAATATAGCATCTCCAGGATTCATGCTGAAGAAAGATGAAGACGCGTTATCCATACAACATGTTTTTTATATTTGAAAAATACATTTCTCATGCATATATATTTTTTATGTCCAGCTGTTAATTTTGACAGGTGTTCAAGTTGGTTGGGGTTAGTTAGGTTGTTAGTTAGTTATTCATTTTTCCCACTGCTTTTGGACCTAAACTTACAGACAAGCTCTTTGAGATCACTTCTGAGTAGTGATGGCAATGGGGTGAGTCTGGTGCGGGTTTGCCATTGCCTGGACCCGGACCTTCCCCTTTTCGTAAACCCCGAACCCGTACCCTGCATCACCTGGAAAAACCTCGACCCCACCCCATCCCCTTAAAAGCCCAACCCCGCCAAACCCGTCCTGCAAGCCCACCCCATTTCGTATGATTTTAATTTTTTATTTATTTAATTAAATAATATCAATTTCAATTTAGTAATTTACCATAGATTTTTTTTATCTACAATGAATTATATAATACAACGAATATATTCAATTAATATTTTATTTTTTCAATAAGCAATATTAATTTATATTTAACCAAAACATTTATCTAATTTTTTAATTTCACCGATAAGTAATCTCCAATTTTGATTAACATAGTTTTAACTAAAATAAATTATATAATACAAATAGTACATTCAACTAATATTTTCTATAAGTAATACTAAATATTATTGTAAAGTTAGGTAATCTAACATAACTTTTTTATCTAAAATAAATTATATAATACAAATACTACATCCAACTATTTTATTTTTGATATTTTGCATATAGAGTTGGATATATGCAAAATTATTTAAAAATTTACCTATAACATCATAATTTTCTATTAATAATGTATTAGATATGAATAAATAAGTAATAAAAAAATTTAAAAAATAGACCGGGGTGGGTTCAAAATCGATCCGATACAAAACCCTTAACCAATGCACTCATGGATCTACTATTCGATGCTGGTTCAGAAAAGTTTTTATTAATAAAAAATATTCTTGTTCTTATTTGATAAATATTTTTATTAGTAAGATTTTTAAATTTTTTATATACTAAAATTATATTAGTATAATATTAATTTTTATATTTTCTTAATACAAAATAAAGAGAAGGGTTATTCAGTAAACTTACAAAAAATATTCTTTTCTTCTCGATCTGTTTTTCTAATACCAAACAAGTAGATGTATGTGAAATTTACGCCACTTCCAATTATACCAAATAACTTGAAGAAAAATTATTATTATTTTCTTTCCCTTCCCCCTTTTACTTTCATTTATCTCTCATTTGAACGAAATAAACCCTTAGTTAATAATAAATCAAGTGAAAAAACTTGCAAAAGTCTTAAATGTTGGGCATATGCCTCTAACATGTTGTTTTGAAGTCAGAGTGGACTAATCATGGGTTTTTTATTGATTTCTCTTGGAAAAACATGATTTGAAGTTTGAATTTCTTGAAATCATGCTATCGTAAAAAGACACACCATCAGTGTACTATAAAAAATGGAGAATTTCAGATGAGCATTGATAGGGTTAAATAGATGAGTTATAAAGCATGAGATGAACCATAAAAATTATAAATTACAAAAAAAATAGATAAGTTAAAAGCAGAATGGAGTGCATGCGAACTACACACACTACTACATCTAAAACTACACACTCTTCACACGGAATTCACGTTGACGCCACGGCCGACGAGGATGAAGACGATATGGTGGCGAGGATAGACGACGGGGAGTTGGGGAATGTTGTTGACGAACATGGAGAGCAGGCGAACAGCAACAATGCTGCAGCAACTGATGACAGATTGGACGGGGAAGATGCGCCGGCGATTAATCAGTCCCCCATGGAGTTTCAGTTTGCAGATTTTATTGTTTTGGCCAATAGAGTAATCGAAAAAGGGGATGACGAATCTGTTCATGCACTGAATGATCTCCACTGGCGTTGGACAGCGAAATATGGAGAAAGCGACAGGAATTCGCAGGAGCTGTTATTTCGCCATTTGGTGTGCTTGAAGGCTGAACAGGTGGCAGAGCATCCTCTTTGCTTTTCGTCGTCGTTGCAGATCTCTGAAAATAAGGCTACTGCAGATTTGAATCTGAGGGTCTCTATAGTGCTGCTAGCGGCGCGAGATGAAACTGCCATTGTTGCGCAGGCAATTACTCTTAGCCCAAATCGGATACAGAACATTGGAGAACCGGAGATGATGATGATGATCACTGCTGCAAATACTACAGCCACTGCACAAATTGCGTCGGCGACTGGACGGGCTGAAATTGCTAAAACCGCCACTGCAGCAGTTTCGACTATTAAAGTAACGCTGTCGAACTGCCTACTACCGATGCTGTTTCTATTGATGCTGCGCCAGTGTACGTGACTGTGACTGCCATGTCACAATTACCGACATTTTTGCCCATCGGAATCTTCATCGGTAATGTGCCACTTCAACATTGTTCGAACATCATGAATTTTTATGATAAAATTGTCAATATTTTCCATAATTCGTCTCGAAAAATATTGACTTATGTTCTACCTATGATGAAAAATGACGAAATTATTGTACGACCCACGATGCATATGGTTCGAGATGGTTCACGTCGCTGGAATGCGAGAGTAGTGGGTTATTTTTTGGGCAAAAGACTGTATTTTCATTACGTAAACGACTACATCAAATCTATTTGGCCATTGTTAATAGAAGTCACGGCTACGGCAATTAGATTTTTCTTCTTCCAATTCAAAACTATAGTGGCAATGGAAGAAGTTATAGAGGGCGGACGATGGTTGTTCCAAGGACAACCAATCGTGTTGCAGAAATGGGTTCGGGCATGGTCCTACATAAGCTAAAACATACCCAAGTCCCAGTTTGAGTTAAAATTCGACACTTGCCAGTTAAATTGTGGACTAATGATGGCTTGAGTACGGTTGCAAGTGGCATTGGACGACCTCTTTATCCGGATGCGATCACACGCATATGCACGAGACTAGATTTTTTTCGTGTATGTGTCATGCTTGACATCAATGCCAAACTCTCGAAGCATTTGGTTATTATGTCGCCAACAAAGGAAGGTGGAAAATTGCATGTAAGGTTGATATAGAATACGAGTGGCTGCCCCATAAATGCACCACTTGCGTGAGTGTCGGACATGCCGATCAATGTTTATGTGCAGAAGACACGAGTGCAACTACCCATAGCTGAATCGGCTAAGGCTGTCGAGGAAGACAAGAATAACTCATGTGGAGATATTAATCAGTAGCATATTGTATCATAGACTCCGAGTACCCCTATCGCACAAGGAGTCAACGAAGGAAGGAACAAGGGTAAGGAGTTAGTTATTTTTAATGCTTTTGATTCACTTAACTCGATTGATGATGCAGATGATACCATTCGGGGTCCTAACATAAGCAGCCCCGCCACGGGTGATCCAAGTTGAACGCTGCTTTATGGAACGTGTGTGGCTTGAACAAAAGGGACCATCAACTGGCACTGAAAGACGTGATAACTGAGTTTAGGTTACAATTTATTGGCCTTCTTGAAATGCGTGTACGAAATACTAATATTACTCGTATATAATCTTTCTTACTGTCTCAATGGAAGTGGTTTGTTGATCCTGTATCTGTTGGGAATCGTATATAGATTGTATGGGACAATATTATTCTTGATGTTAATGTGATAGAGTAGGGTGATCAATTTGTACACTGTCGTGTAACTGTTAGAACACTCCATACGAATGTGATTATTACTGTTGTGTATGGTGCCAATGAAATTGCTGAGCGGCTTGAGTTGTGGCGATCACTCGGGGTGCTTGCGGGTCAGTGTGTGGATGACCCGTGGACAGTAGGAGGAGATTTTAATGTTGTTCGTGACCTCAGGGAGGTGTGTGGTAATTTTGGTGATATCAGATTGGCGATGGATGAATTTAATGCATGCATACATGATACGGGATTGCTGTAAATGCCCATACAGGGTGAATGGTACACATGGTATAACCGAATTTCGAATTCGCCAAGTTTATGGAAGCGTTTCGATCGGATGCTTATAAATGACACAGGGCTTGAGCGTTTTCCTAACTCATACTATTCAAACCTCACCCCACACACCTTGGATCATTCACCACTAGTGCTATATGGGGATCGACAACAACAACTGGGAGGTATGTTCAGATCTGATAATTACCTTACTCTTTCACCAGATTTTATTCCCAGTGTGGAGAATGTCTGGCAAACGTCATTATTAGAGTGCCTATGATACGCGGAAACTAAAAGCTATAGAGCTAGTATTCCAACAGCAACGACACAATAAAAGAGATCTTTCGGATAATGTACGCCTGGCTAAAGGATTCCTTGAAGAAGCATAGATCTTGGTTAGCTCTGATAGACAGAATGACCTCTTTCTACTCCTGGAACACCTTTGTCGTTTGGTATACGCCAAGGCGACAAAAACGGAACAAATCATGTTACAGCAGCGAGCTAAGATGCAATGGATGAAGGATGGGGATCAATGCTCACGAGTATTCATTTGCAAGATAGCTCAGCGACGTGCCACTGGGAGAATCTTGCAAATAAATTATGATGGGACCACCTACTTAAAGCCAGGAGCGGTTATTCATGAGTTTGTCTCCTTCTATTAGGCTCTGTTAGGCTGAGAAAGACAGAGGCAGGTGATAGGTATCCGATATCTGAGGCCATGGGCAGACATGTCCTCAATGAGGAGGAAGGGCTTCAGCTCCTTACACCCGTCACTGCAGTTGACGTCAAACAAACAGTGTTTGACATTGCTGAAGATAAAGCACCTAGACTTGATGGGTTCTCATCGGTTTTTCATAAAGCTGCCTGGCTAATCGTGGGTCCGAAAATTACAAAGGCAATCTTGGAGTTCTTTACCACGGAAAAACTGCAGAAGCAAATCTACACCATACTTCTGGCACTTATCCCTAAGGTACATGCCCCTATGATGGTCACAGATTTTCGCCCTATTTCGTGTTGTAATATTTTATATAAGATTATTGCCAAACTTATTGTACAATAGTTGAGTATGGTGTTGGATAAGTTGATAAGCCCTTGTCAGGCTGCCTTTATTCCTGGTCGTAGTATTGGAGATAATATACTGTTAGCACATGAACTATTTACAGGCTACAATCAGGCACGCCTACGTCCTAGATGTGCACTGAAAGTGGATATCCGAAAAGCTTATGACATGGTAGAATGGGTTTTGCTACTTGCAGTGTTACACCTGTTTGGATTCCCGACTATGTTCATTAGGTGGATAGAGGAGTGTGTCACGACACCCTCATTTTTCGTCGGGCTGAATGGGAAATCTCAGGGTTTCTTTACGGGATCGAGAGGTTACGGAAGGGGGACCCTTTATCGCCATATCTATTCCTTCTCGTAATGGATGTTCTGCATTTGATTCTTCTGCAGATGATTGATCAGGACATGCATTTTTCTTTTCATTGGAAATGTGAGCCTTCTCAATTATTTTCGCTTGGATTTGCAGATGATCTGTTGCTGCTCTGCATAGCTGATATGCACTCTATAGGGGTCTTTAAGTAGGGGTGGGACCTATTCGTGTCCTGGTCAGATCTCCGGCTTAATGTGCATAAGAGCCATCTTATAATCTCTCGATCTACACAAGGGATACGGGAGCAGCTGTTAGTGATGCTCGACTTCCAGGAAGGGCACCTTCTGATGAGGTACTTGGGACTTCCTCTACTTTCCTCTAGATTATCGTTAACAAACTGCTAGCTTTTATTATTGAAAATTGATCAACGCATTAAAGGTTGGGAAGGAATGAGATTATCATATGATGGGAGGGTACAGATTATTAAATTTGTCCTTATGGCGTTAAGTATGTATTGAGCTTCTGTGTTTATCCTACCTAAAGGTGTTATAAGCGAGATTGAGAAGCGTTTGAGAGCTTTTGTGTGGAAGGGCACAACGACCAGTGGATATGCCAAAGTAGCATGGAGGGATGTCTGTAGGCCGGCGTCGGAGCGGGGTCAGGGCCTAAGGGATATCATTACTTTAAACCGTGCGTTAATGAGCAAGAAGCTGTGTGATGTTATTCGATGTGATAGAACATCAATTTGGGTAGAATGGTTATTTAACGGGCGGCTACGTAATAAATTTATATGGACGGTCACTGACAATGGGGTTCTTTGGGCTGTAGGAAACTCCTTCGACTACGCCCCTTGCTTCGATCGATGGTGGACTATCAGATTGCTGATGGGAATTCATTTTATCTATGGCATGATCTATTGCATCACCTTGGTCCTCTTATTGATAGATTCCCACGGGGTCCACGTCTGCTTGGGCTTAGGACAGCGGACAAGCTCAGTAGTGTTATTATGGAGGGGCAATGACATTGGCCTCTCATTATGGACATTGAGTTCTTGGATATTCTGCATGCATTGCCAGTAATTCATGGCGAGAAAGATCGCATTATTTGGCGATTCGAGAGGGGAGGACCCACAGTTGCACCTCTTTACAGGCTATTGGACCCACCGTGACCCAAGGTAGGTTGGTCTTCACTACTCTCGGGTTTTCTGAAGATCCCCAGGCATAATTTCATCCTATGGCTTGCGATTTTAGGAAAACATTTCACAGCTGATAAACCATGGTTATCATACTTAGGCGCCTATATATTATGTGATGAGGGTGCAATAGAGACACATACTCATCTATTCTTTTGATGCCGTTATACCAGAAGATGCTTGACAACGATTCGACGGTTTGTTCAATTTGAATGGCCTAATAGAGAATGGCCACGGGATGTTGAGTGGGTTTCAAGGAAATGGAGAGGAAAACATATCATTAACTTGGCTTATCATGCACTACTTGCTGCTTGCATTTACCACATTTGGAGGAAACGAAATTTAGACGCTTTAAGCCTACAGAGCGACTACCGAGCATCCTAGCCACCATCATTGTGGAAAATATTAGACAGAGGACTATCAGTGTTAATTTATCTCGTTCTATTAGTTCATGTGAGTTATATAGATTACGTCGTATTCCTTGGCCTGTCGAGGGAGAAACCACCAGTTGAGCACTACTGTATTGTACGATCTTGTTTTATTAATGAAACTTACATTTATAAAAAAAAATAGATAAATTCCTACATAGATCTAAAAGATTATATATTTGGTCTAAACCTTTTACAAGAACACGTATTTTGATATTTTTTCCCAATTAGGTGGCATTATTTAGGTTTAAGTTATTTCTATTAATAATAGTTTAGCAAATATATTAAGAATTAAGTTCTTTCCCACTTACATATTCAGATTTTCTAAATATATAAAGCATTAATATATTCACATTTAAACTAACGACTACATAGAGCTTATTTATCCTTAGTTTTTCCTACATTAAAGGAAAAATAATGAAAGCAGCGAAAGCGAAAATTAAATTGAATTTAAAATCCAATTAACAGAGCGTTCTTCTTGATTTTTCGGGCGTTTGATACTTAAAAACACAAATAATAAATAAAAAAAGCATAAACGATTTTTGTGGCTTAAGTTAGAAAGAAAAAACTATTAAAAATGTAAACCACGAAATTATACCATTTTGATTTTGTCCGAATCTGCTTTGCTCGTTGTTCCTTCTCCGGATCTGCGTTCACGCAAAGATCAACTTAGACCTCCTCTTCCTTCATCCACATCACACGTCGGAAGCATGATTTTCAATACCACTGTTAGATGACTTGAGATCTGGCAGTACAAACAATTTTAATTGAACAAAATGGATTCGATTCTCACTTTCAAATTAGTGAATCGGATTTAATTAGCTTTTTCTTGAAACTTGTTCAAGAAGACCTTGGTGGAGAAGGGAAGAGAGAGTAGTGGATGGATTGTGAGAGATGTAGAGTAGAAAGAAAAAGCTAATTTTTGAAAAGACTGAGATGAGAGATGTTGGGAAAAGTAATACACTTGGTATACGTCATCACGGCCGAGTGGGGTCTGTAGAGGAGTCGTCTCAACTCCTCTTTTGACCTAGTCACTCTCAAAATCTGCTAGGACTTTATTTAGGTGGATCGAGTTTGGTTTAACTCAACAACTAAATCAATTCAAGCCCAACAAAGGTCCATCTGATTTTTATATTTACCTAATTAATTTTAAGACCCAATAGGAGTGGAATAAATTTATTTAATTCAATTAAATAAATTAAAGTTCAAGTCCAATATTTAATTAATATAATTAATCAAACAAATTAAATTGTGCTAAGCCCCAACTGTTTTTGAGGGAAAAAGCGGTTGGAATATATATTGCTAGCGAAAACAAAGTTAGTACTAGGCAACAAGACAAGCAATAAAACTAGAAAAAGGAAGTCAATAATACTAAAGCCCTAGTTAACAATCCAAGCTGCTAAGCCCAAATTTAATTAATTCAATTAATTAAATTCTGACGACACTTCTCAAGACATATAATAACCAAATTAAAGACACAATCATCTTTTATCAAGCCCAAGATACAACCATTACATGCATGTGATTGTTATGTTCCTCGAGTCTAAGGACTAAATCCAATACTATTGAGGCCGAGGGATGCAAGTCATATGTACCGACCAAGCCTCCTTACTAACTTCTAAACCTTCGGTCAGCAATATCCTCACATTTACACCAGCACATAACTTGCACGTGCTAATTTTGGACAAATTTAAAATTTTCTATCGAAATATGTTAGCAAATTGCAAAATGTACTTAGTTAATAGATCAAATTGTAAGTTTCACTTTTTGAATGTTCAATAGAGCCTTTATAATATTATACTCAAAATGTCTAAAGGTAACATGATCTTAAGAATTACTTGATAACTAAATATTCAACTTGGTCCATAAATATTTGTAAATATTCTCTTCAAAAGATAAATATTTGTAAAAGTATTCTATGTGTTTTTTTTAGATATTAGTGCTTAATAATCTCATTGATATGCAACTTTTCTTGTATAGAAGTATATGTGTCATTTCAGACATGAAAAAGTAGAAAATTGAACTGTTAGTATGTTAGAATTTCATATGATTTAGAAAAGCACTCCCCCATAATGTATGATTAGCTACAAGTCCTTTTTCTTTTTTTAATCAGTGCTTAAACCATTAAGAGATAAATCTGCTAGTTATAAACAGATTCAAGTTGTTCAATCAAAGTTAGCATTTCAATAGGTGCATCATATTTTAGAAAATATTGCACGCACTATAAAAAATAGAACATCGAACTACATCATTCTTCATTAATCATTCTTCTTACCCTGTTAGTTTCAAAAAATTGAAAATAGAATCTATAGAAAAACAACCGCTCCTAGTTTTTTGAGCATGTCGAACCACCAAATAACTATCTTAGATTGGATTGAACAACTAAATTTGTACGACCCATAAATTTAGCAGCATTCAACTAATTACTATGAAATCATAGCTTCTATTTCGACTAACAATCCAAAACTGAACACTCTATCAAGTCATTTACGTTCTTATTGTAATCGAAAGGAGAAAAACGAAAGAAGTAATAGCTTGGCATGTGTAGTTGTATCCTGATTCGTTAGAAATAATGGTGATGGCCATGAAAGTGCAGCAACAGTCCAGCATTTCTGGAATCCAAGCTCAAGAAAGAGGAAGACACGTTATCCATACAACACGCTTTTATAAGTGAAAATGCACTTTCTTATGCATATGTATTTTTTATGTGTCTAGCTGTTAATTGTTAAGTTTGACAGTTGTCCTAGTTGGTTGGGGTTCGGGTGCATAGTGGGCTGGGTCGGTTCAAAACCGAGATGAACCAGCCTAAAAAACTCCACCCTAGGACCGGCTCGCTACTATTCATGGTCTGTCCTAGGGCAGTCTTGGAGCTCGAAGTGTGCCCCAATTGTGTCCATTTTTAAACCCAAGATCAGTCCATGGACCTACCCAGTTGAGGCCTGAACCAAGCCCAAACCAATCTGGCATTAGGTATGCATGTGTTTGTTTTATTTTTTTATGATATTAAAGTGTTCTTATACAGAATTACTTAAATTTATAATTATCTTATGAAATAAATAAATAATAAATTAAATCACATAAAAATTTATATATAGAAAAATAATTAAGAATATATAATCTTATTAAAAAAAGGCCCACAAGCCCGGTCCAAGGCCAGGTGGTCCCGAGCCACTGGGTTGGGCACCCAAGTATTGATTCCTGGGACCAGCCAAGGACCAGCATGGTCCCAAGTAGGCCTAGGCCAAACCAACCCACTTTTTAATTGGTTCAATCCGGTCTTGAGTTGGGTTAGCCAAGCCTGGCCTATTGTGCATCTTGAGTTGGGGTTAGTTAGGTTTTTAGTTGATTATTCCTTTTTACGCGTTGTTTTTGGACCTATTTTTAAAGACGAGCTTCCTTCAGCTCACTACTGAGAATAATTGAATACAATCAATACACAAGAATTTTTGCTCATAACATTCCGTGGTTTCAACAAATTTTTTCTTTAGAATTACAGTTTTCAACATGGAATCAGAGCCTTCTTTTGAAGGTCTCTACATACTTCTCTCATCAATGTACAAACTATGTTCGATTATATTCCTCAATGGCGCCTAGAGGTTCAGAGGCAGTGGAAGGGAATGTTGTGGAAACTCAGATTGCTCCGGTGAATCAAAGTGCACTTGTAAACCAAACAACGGTAGATATGACTCTTACTGAAAACACCAAAAAATGCGAGTGTATCGGCCCAAGAATGCGCAAGCGGAAGCGATAATGCGGAAATTCGAAATTAAAAAAGAAACATAATAAAACCATAATTCGAAGGGGTGTACCCTTGGAGTTTCCGAGGATTCCATATAGTTAATCACAATACCAATAAAGTTAAATGGGGCTAATGGTAAAAGAAAAAAAAAGGAGAGGCACATAAATCATAAATCAAAAGTTACCTCTTTGATTTTGATTTACTTCGAACCTCTTTCGTTTGGTTTGTTCACGCAATGCTTCAATGTAGAGGCCCTCTAAAGTTATGTCCATACCACACCAGAACTGGGATCCCTCAACTCAATTTTCTAGAAAAGAAATTGGAAAAACAAAAATAGCAAGTGTGTAGTGGATGTATTAGAATGTGTCTAGGTTCATCCTATCATCCATAAGGTAATAAACTCCAATATTTCAAATAAAGGATGACTAACATAGCATTTTTCAAAAGCGAATTTGTTAGTCAATAATTTTCTTTTTTAAGATTTTCCACCAACTTAGCTATGGGCTTGCATTGGCCGATTTTATTAAATAAAATACAAGGCCCAATAATTCTAATTAAATCTAATTTAATTAAACTCAACTTAATTAAGTCCATCATATATTTAATTTAATTAAACATATGAGTCCAATAAGCTTTTATTAATTAATAAGTCTAACGTATTAAACAATAGGGGCAAGCCCAATATAAATTAATATTATTAATTTATTCTTGGGCTCCTCCATCCAATGGACCCCTCTCATTAATAAGTAATTCAATTACTTATGAAATTAATTTCTAATTAATTTGTCGTCCCTTCTCAGTGATTTGTGCGTAACTCTTTAGGTTCACCTTTCAGCTAGACTTTGGCTGGTGTTAGACAGTATTATTAATTAAATCTAATTTAATTAGTAATTCTCGATCAACCCTCCCTTCATCAAGAAAGCCCATCACCATGGGTGCCCGTCTAGCAACCGTCCATGGCACTAGAGACTAGGCGAATATCCATATGAACTTTTAGACTCTCGAATCCATACGGGTACGGTCCTTCTGTCTACTATCGGCCGGCCTTAGTCTAGGGCATGGAATTGGGCGTCGGTTCCCATCCTCGACTAGGCGTTTATGCTTAATACTTGAGATCGTGTTACGCCAAATTCCTCAACATAGGAACCTCTTTTCCCTTTTCGATGAATTAATAGCCACAATTTTATAGAGCATAAACGCATGTCCAAGTGCATCGGAGATACCTCTGTCACATTTTGACAGGGGACGAATCATCTTTTTGGAACTCACCGTTCTCGCTACATGCTTTGACTGTACTGGACAAGGCTTATGATGACCATGTTTGGGACGATCACCTCTCGCACAAATGCACGTGACTGTGTAATTCCTCAAGTCTAAGGACTACTCCTGTACTATCGAAGCCGGGGATTCGAGTCATACCGACCAAGGCTCTGAGGCTTCCATATGACCATCCCCGTGAGTCAGTTCAGTCGATTCGACACCTAGCCAATCGACCCATTAAGATTGCATAGACGTCCCACATCTTTTGCAGATGAAACACGACACTCATCAAATCGATGCGACTCTTAGTGCAAGTCTTCATAGAACACTCACTGCCCATTCTCGAGATCCTCGACTTTGAACATTTCAGACCCAACCCTAGACAGTTAGTTTCATGACCGCCATCTAATGCGCAGTCAAACTATTGTACGATTGTTAAAGTGGTCTATGGCCTTTGTTGTGATGTTTGAAAGAAATGCAAACAAATGTGTAATGAGCACAACAAATAAAATGTCAATTGTGAATACTCATTTTATTCACTGTATAGTGTTATATAAAATTGAGTTACTGGCAGAATAGGTTGCAAGTATGCCAATCTAATTGGCTTTCAGGTCACATATTCTATCAATTACAGCTTTATTCATCCGACCATCCTACCTGGATAGCAGCTCTTGCTGCGAAAATGAAGCTGGAATTTATATATATGGAAGCTTGGTCAAAACTGCTGAAGTTTCAGAGGAGTTTAAGAAATTCCATGTTGACAACTTGGATCCTAAATTCTATTTCAAAGGATATAGTTGAGGCATTCATGTATGTGAGTTCAACAAGGGATTTATGGATGGAATTAGAAGCTCGATATAGAGAGAGCAATGGTCCATCAATCTATCAATTACAACATGAGATCAGATTCATCGTGCAAGGAAATATGTCGGTGACAAATTACTATACCAAATTAAAGAAATTGTGGGATAAGTTGGCCTGCTTGGCACCAACTCCTAGATGCGCAACTTTGGACACTGCCACTTGTGATGGAAACAAATCTAATAAACTTTCATTAGTTCATTTTAGTTGTAACTCCAGCGTATCTTATGTAATATCATGTAATAATGACGTTTGGTATAACGGACAAGGCCATTTGTCCAAGAACTCAATGAAGCATATTTCTTCTACTACCCTGGTCTCACAGGTTAGTTGTTACCTGTGGACGACATGCACGTAGCGACGATGGAGCGCAACCTTGGGCACGAGTAGAAGCTAATGTGCGGAGCAAAGTGCTTTATTTTTGGAGATGCTGAAAAAGTGCACTCCTCGGCCCTTTGAGTGTTCTACTATTGGAACAAAAAAATTATTTTCTTAAGCCTATTATAAGGGGGATATGATACGGTGAGCCACAGCCGGTCCTCCCCGTGCACGACGGCGGTACATGAGAAGACATCTACACTAAATGAGTATCTCTTGGGGGCATGATGGGGGCCTTCAAAAGTCGGCTCTAGGCAGCTCGTGAGCGGAGCGCTAGAGTCCCCGAAGGGTTTGGAAACCTGACGGGCAGCGTAGGGCCAGGATGGCCTACATTGGGCACCGAGACTGCCGAGAGGCTCCGTGTGTTGTGCAAGGTTGCCCCGCGGGCTGCGGGATATCTGGGGCAACACATCTCGTGCGAATGGGTGATCGGGGCAAGCATTCAAAGACCTCGTGATCCAACTAATGGAATGCGCTACTGAGTTCTAGCCGTCCATGGGGGTCCGTTGGCCATATTGTGAAGCCAAAGCCGAAAGGCAAGAAGGCATGTCGGGCATAGCCGTGCGGGAGAACGGCAAGGTGTCGGCATATCAGTTGGGCCTCGGACTTATGATGTTGTTCTACTTGGGCGAGGCATAGAAGGCGGCCATCTGTTGTGGTGATGGACGACGACGAAGGCGAACGCCTAGGATGTATCGAGTGAGTTTGGACATGAGATGGGCGTTGCGGGCGCAATGCCGAGGCAGAGCGAGGATGCTCCTTACCATTGAGCAATGCGTCGATAGGTTCCAAGATTGTGTGCGAGATGCAAAGGCACAGGTGCCGAGAGCCTCAGCGAGCACACGGACTGTCGCGATACTCTGATGTGTGTGAAAGCCGGACGAAGGTTGGGTGTCACCTTTGGGGCTGCACAGGCGAAAAATATATGAGAATTACATTCCGCTGCATTTAAGACAAGCACGCCTATGACACCTGGTCTCTACTTCTTACAACGTCATTTATAATATCTGTCCCTTAGCTAAACTTCATAGATTAGCATTTCATTCCAGCAACATTCACTCCAACTCCATCTTTGATCTTATCCATGTCGATATTTGGGGACCTTATAGTTATCACACAATCTCTGGGTGTCAATTTGTTCTCACTATTGTTGATAATTTTAGTAGAGCAACTTGGACATTTCTAATGAGACACGAGACTCTATATCCTACAAAAATTTTGCATCTTGTTCAGACACAATTTGACAAGAGAATAAAGTGTGTGAGATCAGATAATGGCTGGAATTTCTGAACGAGCAATGTCAAAATTCTTTCATATCCCCGGGATCAATCATCAAAAGAGTTTCACGTACACACCACAACAAAATGGAGTAGTGGACCGTAAGCATAGGCATCTTCTAGAGGTTGCAAAATCTATTATGTTTCTGGTTTTACTTCCTATGAAATTTTTAGGTGATGCCATTCTTTCAACTACTTATCTCATAAATAAGTTCCACTCTCCTCTTCTTAATTGTAAAACACCATTTCACATTCTATACAACAAGCCAACCTCGTATGAACACCTTAAAACATTTAGTTGTCTTTATTTTGTTTTCAATAAATCCAAATTTGATAGACTTGCCTCTAAATGTATCTTCCTGGGTTACCCCCTTGTCAAAAAGCCTATAAAGTCTATGATCTCAAATCTTACCACACATTTGGGTCTTGCGATGTTAAATTCCACGAATATGTGTTTCCTTCTGCTCATGTTACTCCTACTCATGCACACTGTGCATTGTCAAAGATTCCACTTATCGCAAATGCTGTTGACCCCATACCTCCGACAAATTTATCCCCACCTAAACCATCTCTCCTACCTTCTTCCCATTCTGATTCTACTACTGTCCCTTACACACAACCTAGACGGCCACAGAGAGACCATCAGCAACTATCTTTGCTTTATGACTTTGTACGTCATATAGATGATCGTGCCTCTACACCAACTCTCAGAAACTTTACCCCTACGTCCTTGAAATTTATGGCATCATTATCTGTTTTGCAGGAACCATGGACTTATAAGCAGGCTTCTATTAGTATCCCATGGGTGAATGCTATGAACCAAATGCTTATAGCCTTTGAGAACAATGACATGGACGTTGGTCCTTTGCCTAAAGGGAAGAAGATGATTGGTTGTGAGTGGGTTTTAAAGTTCAATTCAAATATGATTATTCTGTTGATCGATACAAAGCTCGACTAGTGGCCAAGGTCTACACCCAGATTGATTAGACTTTTGATGGCTCGTCACCAGATTGTTATAAATAACGACTTTCTTTGGTCATTTGCAAGAAGAAATTTATATGACTGCTCCTAAAGGTTATGTTGTTGATCCAGGCCATGTTTGCCGCCTGAAACGCTACAATCGACTTGTCTATTTGGTTTTCATCCTTCTGCCCACGACTATTGTCTTTTCATCAAATGTGTCGACTGATGATTGCATTGATCTTTCGGTTTATGTCGATGATTTTCTCGTTATGGTCCCTACAGAAGAATTGATCTCTCAGGTTAAGGTCTATCTTGATGATATTTTTACTATCATCGATTTAGGAATTTCCTTGGGCTCCAAATTGTGGGATCTACTCACGGTACCTACTTTATGGTATACAAGTATATTTTGGATATTATTACTGATTGTGGGCTTCAACAGGCACTTTCCGTCGCTACTCCTTTACTGCAGGGCATGAAATTAAATTCTCATACTGATGCTTACTTCAATGGTCCTAAACCTTATCCCCGTTTAGTGAGGCTTTTGCTCTACTTCAGTTTCACATGCCCTGATATTTCTCACGGCATTCAACAACTTAACCAATTTCTTCAAAATTCATATGAAGCTCACTGGAATCTGGTGCTGCATGTGGTTTGCTATTTCAAAGGGTCTCCTACTAAAGACCTTCTCTTTCCTTCCTATCTTGTAACCTATTGTGTTGCAGATTGGCATTCTTCTGTGGATTCGCACCGTTCTCTAACTAGGTTTTGTATTTTTCTTCATGATACCCTTGTATCCTGGAAAACGAAGAAGCAGTGTACAGTTTCTCGATCATCTGCTGAGCCCGAATATCATAGCATGGGGCTACTATTTGCGAATTTAAGTGGATCTCTTATGTCCTTTGTGATTTTGGGACTGTTTTCCTACGCCCATTCCTTTGCATTGCGATAATCCGACCGCCTTATATATCACGGCCAATAAATGTTTGATGAACGAACCAAGCACTTGGACATTGATGGTCACATTGTCCGTGATTTTTACAAAGAAGGGTTTCCTTGGTCATTTTGTTCGTAGTTGCAAACAACTTGCTGACATGTTTACCAAAATTATTTTGGGAGCTACCTTCGATTCTTTGTTGTGAATGTAGGGTTTGAACTCCGGTGATCGACGCTCAACTTTTGGGGAGGATGTTGGAAATAATGGTGATGGCCATGAAAGTGCAACTACAGTCTAGCATCTCCAGGATCCAGGCTGAAGAAAGAGGAAGATGCGCTATCCATACAACATGTTTTTATATATGAAAATGCATTTCTCGTGCATAGATATTTTTTATGTCTAGCTGTTAATTTTGACAGGTGTTCAAGTTGGTTGGGGTTAGTTAGGTTTTTAGTTAGTTATTCATTTTTCTTGCTGCTTTTGGACCTGAACTTACAAAGAAGCTCCCTTGAGTTAACTTCTGAGTAGTGATGGCAACGGTAGATGAAATCTACTCAGTATATGAAATGTCATTTTATACGTAAGGTGTATATGTTAGGAATCTACTCACATGTGTGTATTTTATATAAGATGGAAGCATCAAGATAAAACGCTGCTGGCCCAGCTGAGTCAATAGAGTCTGTGCAGGGTCATGATCATGCATTCGAACATCAGGGGTTAGAATCCCAAAATAGAAATGCCCCAAAACCCGAAGTAAATCCTTTTATGCAACAGTTTTTAGAAATGATGCAGAGAACATGAGAGAAAAATACCCATATTTAGTCCCTGAGCCGGTAAGTTAGTTAAATTTCGAGGACGAAATTTTTATTAGGAAGGGAGAATTGTGACGCCCCAAAAATTATAATATATAATTGGGGGATTAATTGATAATTCTTTTGTGAAATTTAGTTAATTAGTAAATAAATTATGGGCCATAATTGGAATATAATAAAACATGAACGGGTTAAATTGGAGCTTGTTATAATATTTGTGAACAAATTATATTAATTAAGAAATTAGGAAGGACGTAATGGGTATTTTGAGAAAAGTTAAATTAATAAATAAAAAAATAATATTATATATATATGTAATGATATATACATTAGTAAAATATATATATACATACATATATATATATATATAAAGGAAAGAGAAGAAAAAAAAAAGGGAAAGGAAAGGATTTTGGGGGTGGGCCCTCACCCACCGCCCCACCCCCCCACATAAATATATATATGTATGTTGAATAATTGCAATGTCACCAAATTGCAATTTCCTGTTTCTGCTTCATCACCCGCGCGGAGGAGGATACGAGGGTGAGGCGAAAGGACTGATAATTAGCGATTGAGTAGAAAGAAACGTTGTAAGATCGAGGTAAGTAAATAATTAGTATTATCTATATATGCTCTCTGTATTTGTGGTTTTACTGTTATATGAATTTGTGGTTCATGATGACATTAATTTATCTGAAAGTATGTGAGTGATGGATGATTTGATTTGATTGACCATATTGTGTACGTAGAATGAGAACATACGTTGAAATATTATGTTTGTTGTTTGATGTGTTGTGGATGTCTGAAAATGAGATTATGGTAATATATATTGTTTTACATAACTGGTTGCTTACAAGAATGGTGATATGTGGAAATGAGCGAGTGGTGGAAATTGAATATAATTGTGATGTGAATACCCCTTGATGTGTTGAAAAGCCTATAAGGCGAAAAGAAAGTGCTATGTGCGAAAAGAAAATGCTATGTGCGAAAAGAAAGTGCTATGTGCGAAAAGAAAATGCTATGTGCGAAAAGAAAGTGCTATGTGCGAAATGAGATTGATGAGCCGGCTGTCAAGGGGATTCACTTAAATTTATATAATGGTGAGATTGAGTTGGCGGGAAAAACACAATATCACCTTCTGGTAAGCAAACTAGGAAAAATGGAGTTTGATTGATTGTCTTGTTATGAGATAGTTATGTGGTGTAGTGAAGCTAATTATATTGGAATTAAATTGACTGTATTCCATGCGTGTTGCCTGTTCCTCTTGTTTGGGCTGTGTTTGATATGCATATATAGATAGGGTTGGTTAGTTACTTACTGAGTGGCAGGCTCATTCCCCTGCTGACATTTTCTTTCAGGAATAGACTTTGAGGTGTCTGACTGTTGAAGAATAGGCCCACGCGTTATACTCAGGCAGGTCGGACCAGTATGTAGTTTTTTTTTCTCTTTGTCAGTTAGAGTACAAATCACATTTTGATGGTATAGAGAGAACGTAAGCATGGAGATTACCTGTGATGGACTACTTGTATTGTTTGATGTGCATATATGATGATGTAGGTTCATTACGCTTGTTATGACGTTGGGGTTACGTATACATATGGGTTAAATTATTATGTGCATTTATATTTATAAGCACAGGGATTACTATAAGTATGATGTTTAGCATAGATATAGCCCTTGTAGCAAAGGGGGTGCTACATTAGGTGGTATCAGAGCAGGGATTAGATTTCCTTGGGATAGTAGATGAAATGTCATTTTATACTTAAGGTGTATATGTTAGGAATCTACTCACATGTGTGTATTTTATATAAGATGGAAGCGTCAAGAGAAAATGCTTCTGGCCCAGCTGAGTCAATAGAGTCTGTGCAGGGTCATGATCATGCATTCGAACATCAGGGGTTAAAATCCCAAAATAGAAATGCCCCATAACCCGAACTAAATCCTTTTATGCAACAGTTTTTAGAAATGATGCAGAGGACATGAGAGAAAAATACCCATATTTAGTCCCTGAGCCGGTAAGTTAGTTAAATTTCAAGGACGAAAATTTTATTAGGAAGGGAGAATTGTGACGCCCCAAAAATTATAATATATAATTGGGGGATTAATTGATAATTCTTTTGTGAAATTTAGTTAATTAGTAAATAAATTATGGGCCATAATTGGAATATAATAAAACTTGAACGGGTTAAATTGGAGCTTGTTATAATATTTGTGAACAAATTATATTAATTAAGAAATTAGGAAGGACGTAATGGGTATTTTGAGAAAAGTTAAATTAATAAATAAAATAATAATATTATATATATATGTAATGATATATACATTAGTAAAATATATATATACATACATATATATATATAAAGGAAAGAGAAGAAAAAAAAAAGGGAAAGGAAAGGATTTTGGGGGTGGGCCCTCACCCACCGCCCCACCCCCCCACATAAATATATATATGTATGTTGAATAATTGCAATGTCACCAAATTGCAATTTCCTGTTTCTGCTTCATCACCCGCGCGGAGGAGGATACGAGGGTGAGGCGAAAGGACTGATAATTAGCGATTGAGTAGAAAGAAACGTTGTAAGATCGAGGTAAGTAAATAATTAGTATTATCTATATATGCTCTCTGTATTTGTGGTTTTACTGTTATATGAATTTGTGGTTCATGATGACATTAATTTATCTGAAAGTATGTGAGTGATGGATGATTTGATTTGATTGACCATATTGTGTACGTAGAATGAGAACATACGTTGAAATAGTATGTTTGTTGTTTGATGTGTTGTGGATGTCTGAAAATAAGAGTATGTTAATATATATTGTTTTACGTAACTAGTTGCTTACAAGAATGGTGTGATATGTGGAAATGAGGGAGTGGTGGAAATTGAATATAATTGTGGTGTGAATACCCCTTGATGTGTTGAAAAGCCTATAAGGCGAAAAGAAAGTGGTATGTGCGAAAAGTAAATGCTATGTGCGAAAAGAAAGTGCTATGTGCGAAAAGAAAATGCTATGTGCAAAAACAAAATGCTATGTGCGAAATAAGATTGATGATCCGGCTGTTAAGGGGATTCACTTAAATTTATATAACGGTGAGATTGAGTTGGCGGGAAAAACACAATATCACCTTCTGGTAAGCAAACTAGGAAAAATGGAGTGTGATTGATTGTCTTGTTATGACATAGTCATGTGGTGTAGTGAAGCTGATTATGTTGGAATTAAATTGACTGTATTCCATGCGTGTTGCCTGTTCCTCTTGTTTGGGCTGTGTTTGATATGCATATATAGATAGGGTTGGTTAGTTACTTATTGAGTGGCAGGCTCATTCCCCTGCTGACATTTTCTTTCAGGAATAGACTTTGAGGTGTCTGACTATTGAAGAATAGGCCCACGCGCTATACTCAGGCATGTCGGACCAGTATGTAGTTTTTTTTTCCTCTTTGTCAGTTAGAGTACAAATCACATTTTGATGGTATAGAGAGAACGTAAGCATGGAGATTACCTATGATGGACTACTTGTAGTGTTTGATGTGTATATATGATGATGTAGGTTCATTACGTTTGTTATGACGTTGGGTTTACGTATACATATGGGTTAAATTATTATGTGCATTTATATTTATAAACACAGGGATTACTATAAGTATGATGTTTAGCATAGATATAGCCCTTGTAGCAAAGGGGGTACTACAGCATTTCTCGTGCATAGATATTTTTTATGTCTAGCTGTTAATTATGACAGGTGTTCAAGTTGGTTGGGGTTAGTTAGGTTTTTAGTTAGTTATTCATTTTTCTTGCTGCTTTTGGACCTGAACTTACAAAGAAGCTCCCTTGAGTTAACTTCTGAGTAGTGATGGCAACGGGGCAGGTCTGGTGCGGGTTTGCCGGGACCCGGACCTTCCCCTCTTCATAAACCCCGAACCCGTACCTTGCCTCGCCTGGCAAAACCCCGAACCCACCCCATCCCCTTAAAAGCCCAACCCCGCCAAACCCGTCCCGCAAGCCCATCCCATTTCGCCTGATTTTTATTTTTTATTATTTAAATAAATAATATCAATTTCTATTTAGTAAATTAACATAGATTTTTTTTATGTAAAATGAATTATATAATACAATGAATATTTTATTTTTTCAATAAGTAATATTAATTTATATTTAAACAAAACATTTATGTAATTTTTTAATTTCAACGATAAGTAATCTCTGATTTTAATTAACATAGTTTTAACTAAATTGTATTATATAATACAAATAGTACATTAAACTAATGTTTTCTATAAGTAATACTAAATATTATTATAAAGTTAGGTAATCTAACATAACTTTTTTTTTCTAAAATAAATTATATAATACAAATTACACATCCAACTATTTTTCCTTTTGGTATTTTGCATATAGAGTTGGATATATGCAAAATGATTTATAAATTTACCCATAACATCATAATTTTCTATTAATAATGTATCAGATATGAATAAATAAATAATAAAAAATTTTAAAAAATAGACCAGGGTGGGTTCAAAATGGATCCGGTACAAAACCCATAACCAATGCACTCATGGATCTACTATTGGACGCTGGTTCAGAAAACTTTTTATTAATAAAAAATATTCTTGTTCTTATTTGATAAATATTTTTATTAGTTAGGTTTTTAAATTTTTTATATACTAAAATTATATTAGTATAATATTAATTTTCATATTTTGTAAATACAAAATAAAGAGAAGGGTTATTCAGTAAACTTACAAAAAATATTCTTTTATTCTCAATCTGTTTTTCTAGTACCGAACAAGTAGCTGTATGTGAAATTTACTCCACTTCCAATTATACCAAACAACTTGAAAAAAAACTATTATTATTTTCTTTCCCTTCCCCTTTTTACTTTCATTTTTCTCTCATTTGAACCAAACAAACCCTTAGTTAACAATAAATCATGTGAAAAAACTTGCAAAAGTCTTAAATGTTGGGCATAGGCCTCTAACATGTTGTTTTGAAGTCAAAGCGGACTAATCATGGGTATTTTATGGAGTTTTCTTTGAAAAATATGATTTGAAGCTTGAATTTCTTGAAATCCTGCTATCGTAAAAAGACACACCATCGGTGTACTATAAAAAATGGTGAATTTCAGATGAGCATTTACGGGGTTAAATAGATGAGTTATAGAGCATGAGATCAACCATAAAAATCATAAATCACAAAAAAATAGATAAATTAAAAACAAAAGCAGAATGGAGTGCATGCGAACTACACACACTACTACACTTAAAACTACACACTCTTCACACGGAATTCACGTTGACGCCGTGGCCGACGAGGATGAAGACGATATGGTGGCGGGGATAGACGAAGGCGAGTTGGGAAATGTTGTTGACGAACATGGAGGGCAGGCGAGCAGCAACAACGCTGCAGCGATTAATGACAGATTGGACGGGGAAGATGCGTCGGCGATTAATCAGTTCCCCATGGAGTTTCAGTTTGCAGATTTTATTGTTTTGTCCAATAGAGTAATCGATAAAAGGGATGATGGATCTGTTCATGCATTGAATGATCTCCACCAGTGTTCGACAGCGAAATATAGAGAAGGCGATAGGAATTCGCAGGAGCTGTTGTTTTTCCGTTTGATACGCTTGACGGCTGAACAGGCGGCGGAGCAACCTTCTTGCTTGGCGCCGTCGTTGCAGATCTCTAAAAATAGGGCTGTTGCATATTTGAATCTGAGGGTCTCTATGGTGCTGCTAGCGGCGCGAGATGAAGCTGCCATGGTTGCGCAGGCAATTACTCCTAGCCTACATCGGATAAAGAACATTGGAGAAGATAATGATGATGATCCCTGCTGCGAATACTGCAGCCACTACACAGATCGCGCCGGCGACTGGACAGGCTGAAACTGCTAAAACCGCCACTGCAGCAGTTTCGGCCTTTAAAGTAACGTTGCCGGAATTGCGTACTGCCTACGCTGTTTCTATTGATGCTGCACCAGTGCATGTGACTGGAGCTGCCACATCACAATTACAGACATCTTCGCCCACCGGAATCTTTGTCGGTGAACTTCATAATTATTACGATAAAATTGCCAATATTTTCAATAATTCATCTCGAAAAATATTGACTTATGTTGCACCAATGATGCAAAATGGCGAAATTATTGTACGACCCACGTTGGATATGGTTCAAGATGGTTTACGTTGCTGGATTGCGATAGCAGTGGGTTATGTTTTTGGCAAAAGACCATATTTTCATCACCTAAAGGACTACGTCAAATCTATTTGACCATTGTTAACAGAAGTCACGACCACAACAAATGAATTTTTCTTCTTCATTTTCAAAACTACAGTGGCAATGGAAGAAGTTATAGAGGGCGGACCATAGTTGTTCCAAGGACAACCAATCGTGTTGTAGAAATGCGAGCTGGGCATGGTCCTACATAAGCTAAAACATACCCAAGTCCCAATTTGGGTTAAACATCGACACTTGCCAGTTAAATTGTGGACTAATGATTGCTTGAGTACGGTGGCAAGTGGCATTGGACGACCTCTTTATCCGGATGGGATCCCACGCACATGCACGAGACTGGATTTCGCTTGTGTATGTGTCATGCTTGACATCAATGCCAAACTCCCGAAGCATTTGGTTATTATGTCGCCAATAGAGAAAGGTGGGGAAATTGCATGCAAGGTTGATGTAGAATACGAGTGGCTACCCCCTAAATGTCCCACTTGCATGAGCCTCGGACATGCCACGGAGGATTGCCCTTCCATGAAAGCACCGAAACTGCCGGTCAATGTTTATGTGCAGAAGGCACGAGTTGCAGCCGCCCATAGCTGAATCAGGTAAGGCTGTCGAGAAAGACAAGAATAACTCATGTGGAGATATTAATCAGGAGTCTATTGAATTTGAGACTCCGAGTACCCCTATCGCACAAGGAGTCAACGAAGGAAGGAACAAGGGTAAGGAGTTAGTCATCTTTAATACTTTTGATGCACTTAACTCCCTTGATGATGCAAATGATACCATTCGGTGTCCTAACATAAGCAGCCCCGCCACGGGTGATCCATGTTAAACGCTGCTATGTGGAACGTGCGTGGCCTGAACAAAAGGGACCATCAGCTGGCACTGAAAGACATAGTAGCTGAGTACAGGTTATAATTTATTGGCCTTCTTGAAATGCATGTATGAAATACTAATATTGCTCATACACAATCTTTCTTATTGCCTCAATGGAAGTGGTTTGTTGATCCTGTATCTGTTGGGAATCGTATATGGATTGCATGAGATTATACTAATCTTGATGTTAATGTGATAGAGTTAGGTGATCAATTTGTACACTCTCGTGTAACTGTTAGAGCACTCCAAACGAATGTGATTATTACTCTTGTGTATGGTGCCAATGAAATTGCTGAGCGGCGTGAGCTATGGCGATCATTGGGGATGCTTGCGGGTTAGTGTGTGGATGACCCGTGGATAGTAGGAGGTGATTTTAATTCTGTTCGTGACCTTAGTGAGGTGTGCGGTAATTTTGGTGATATCAGATTAGCGATGGATGAATTTAATGTATGCATACAGGATACTGGATTGCTACAAATGCCCATGCAGGGTGAATGGTACACGTGGCATAACCGGAGTTCGAATTCGTGAATTTTATGGAAGCGTTTGGATCGGATGCTCATAAATGACACATGGCTTGAGCGTTTTCCTAACTCATACTATTCATGTCTCGCCCCATGCACCTCGGATCATTCACCACTGTCGCTATATGGGGATCGACAACAACAACTGGGAGGTATGTTCAGATTTGATGATTATCTTACTCTTTCACCAGATTTTATTCCCTGTGTGCAGAATGTCTGGCAACACGACATTGTTTGAGTGCCTATGTATGCGATTACGCAGAAACTAAAAGCTTTAAAGCCAGTATTCTGACAGCAACGTTACAGTAAAGGAGATCTTTCGGAGAACGTACGCTTGGCTAAAGGATTCCTTGAGAAAGCACAGATCTTGGTTAGGTTTGATAGACAGAATGACCTCTTTCTATTCCTGGAACACTTTTGTCGTTTGGTATACGCCAAGGCGGCAAAAATAGAAAAAATCATGTTACAGCAATGAGATAAGATGCAATGGATGAAGGATGGAAATCAATGCTCAGGAGTCTTCTTTTGCAAGATAGCTCAGCGACGTGCCACTAAGAGAATCTTGCAAATAAATGATGAACATGGGACCACCTACTTAGAGACAGGAGCGGTTATTCATGAGTTTGTGTCCTTCTATCCGGCTCTGTTAAGCAGAGAAAGACGGAGGCAGGTGATAGATATCCAGTATCTGAGGCCATGGGCTAGACATGTCCTCAATGAGCAGGAAGGGCTTCAACTCCTTACACCTATCACTGCAATTGACGTTAAACAAATAGTGTTTGACATTGTTGAAAATAAAGCACCTAGACCTGATGGGTTCTCATCGGGTTTTTATAGAGCTGCCTGGCCAATCGTGGATCCAGAGGTTACAAAAGCAATCTTGGAGTTCTTTATCACGGGAAAACTGCTGAAGCAAATCATCACCACACTTCTGGCAGTTATCCCTAAGGTACATGCCCATATGATGGTCACAGATTTTCGCCCTATTTCGTGTTGTAATGTTTTATATAAGATTATTGCCTAACTTATTGTTCAAAAGTTGAGTATGGTGTTGGATAAGTTGATAAGCCCTTGTCAGGCTACCTTTATTCCTGGTCGTAGTATTGGAGACAATATACTATTAGCACAGGAATTATTTATAGGCTACAATCAGGCGCACCTACCTACTAGATGTGCACTGAAAGTAAATATCCGAAAAGCTTATGACACAGTAGAATGGGATTTTCTACTTGTAGTGTTACACCTGTTTGGATTCCCGACTACGTTCATTAGGTGGATAGAGGAGTGTGTCACGACACCCTCATTTTCCGTCGGGTTGAATGGGAAACCTCAGGGTTTCTTTACGGAATCGAGAGGGTTACGGCAGGAGGACCCTATATCACTATATCTGTTCGTTCTCGTAATGGAGGTTCTGCATTTGATTCTTCTGTAGATGATTGATGAGGACATGCATTTTTCTTTTTATTGGAAATGTGAGCCTTCTCGATTATTTCAACTTGGATTTGCAGATGATCTATTGCTGCTCTGCAAAGCTGATATGGACTCTATAGAGGTCTTTAAGCAGGGGTTGGACCTATTCGCCTCCTAGTCAGATCTCCGGCCTAATTTGAATAAGAGTCATCTTATCATCTTTCGATCTGAACAAGGGATACGGAAGCAGCTGTTAGTGATGCTCGGCTTCCAAGAAGGGCACCTTCCGATGAGGTACTTGGGACTTCCTCTACTTTCATCCAGATTATCGTTAACAGACTTCCAGTCTTTATTATTGAAAATTGATCAACGCATTAAAGGTTGGGAAGGAATGAGATTAACATATGATGGGAAGGTACAGATTATTAAATCTGTCCTTATGGCGTTAAGTATATATTGGGCTTCTACGTTTATCCTACCTAAAGGTGTTATAAGGGATATTGAGAAGCGTCTGAGAGCTATTCTGTGGAAGGGCACAACGACCAGTGTATATGCCAAAGTAGCATGGAGGGATGTCTGTAGACCGGCGTCAGAGAGGGGACAGGGCCTAAGGGACATTGCTACTTTAAACCGTGCCTTGATGAGCAAGAAGTTGTGTAATGTTATTCGATGTGATAGAACATCAATATGAGTAGAATGGTTATATAACGGGTGGCTACGTGATAAATCTTGTATGGACGGTCACTGACAATGGGGGTTCGTTGGGCTGGAGGAAACTCCTTCGTTCATGCCCCTTGCTTCGATCGATGGTGCACTATCAGATTGGTGATGGGAATTCATTTTATCTGTGGCATGATCCATTGCATCATCTTGGTCCCCTTATTGAGAGATTCCCATGGGGTCCATGTCTGCTTGGGCTTGGGACAGCGGACAAGCTCAACAGTGTTATTATGGAGGGACAATGACATTGGTCTCTCATTACGGACATTGAGTGCTTGGAGATTTTTCATGGCGAGACAGATTGCATTATTTTGCGATGTGAGATGGGACGACCCACAGTTGCATCTCTTTACAGGCTATTGGACCCACCGGGACCCGAGGTAGGTTCGCCTTTCATACTCTCGAGTTTTCTGAAGATCCTCAGGTATAATTTCATCCTATTGCTTGCGATTTTGGGGAAACTATCTACAGCTGATAAGCCATGGCTATCATACCTAAGCGCCTGTATATTATGTGATGAGAGCGCAATAGAGACAAATACTCATCTATCCTTTCGATGTTGTTATGCCAGAAGAAATCTGACAGTGATTCGGCGGCTTGTTCGATTTGAATGGCCTAATAGAGAGTGGCCACGAGATGTTGAGTGGGCTGCAAGGAAATGGAGAGGAAAACATATCATTAACTTGGCTTATCATGCACTCCTTGTTGCTTGCAGTTACCACATTTGGAGGGACCGAAATTTGAGACGCTTTGAGCATACGGAGTGACCACCGAGCATCATAGCCACCATCATTGTGAAAGATATTAGACAGAGGATTATCAGTGTTAATTTATCTTGTTCTATTAGTTCATGTGCATTATATAGATTATGGCGTATCCCTTGGCCTTTCGAGGGTGAAACCACCAGTTGAGCACTGTTGTACTATACGATCTTATTTTATTAATAAAACTTATATTTACCAAAAAACAAAATAAATAAATTCCTACATAGATCTAAAAGATTATATATTTGGTCTAAACCTATTACAAGAACACGTGTTTTGATATTTTTTCCCAATTAGGTGGAATAATTATGGTTTAAGTTATTTCTATTAAAAATAGTTTAGCAAATATATAAAGCATTAAGTTCTTTCCCACTCACATATTCAGATTTTCTAAATATATAAAGCATTAGTTTCACATTAAACTAACGACTACATAGAGTGTATTTATCCTTAGTTTTTGCTACATTAAAGGAAAAATAATGAAAGAAGTGAAAGCGGAAATTAAATTGAACTTAAAATCCAATTCAGAGAGCGTACTTCTTGATTTTTCAGGCATTCGATACTTAAAAACACAAATAATAAATAAAAATATGCATAAATGATTTTTGTGGCTTAAGACAGAAAGAAAAAACTAATAAAAATCTAACTACGAAATTGTACCACTTTGATTTTATCGTAATCTGCTTTGCTCGTTGTTCCTTCTCCGGATCTGCGTTCATGCAAAGATCAACTTAGACCTCCTTTTCCTTCATCGACATCACACGTCGGAAGCATAATTTTCAATACCACTGTTAGATGACTTGAGATTTGGCAGTAGAAACTATTTTTATTGAACAAAATGGATTCGATTCTCACTCTCAAATTAGTGAATCGAATTTAATTAATTTTTTCTTGAAACTTGTTCAAGAAGAACTTGATGGAGAAGGGAAGAGAGAGTAGTGGATGGATTGTGAGAGATGTCGAGTAGAGAGAAAAAGCTAATTGGTCAAAACACTGAGATGAGAGATGTTGGGAAAAATAATACACTTGGTGTGTTATACGTCATCATGGCCGAGTGGGGTCTGTAGAGGAGGAGTCTCAACTCCTATTTTGACCTAGTCACTCTCAAAATCGGCTAGGACTTTATTTAGGTGGATCGAGTTTGGTTTAATTCAATAACTAAATCAATTCAAGCCCAGCAAAGGTCTATCTGATTTTTAAATTGACCTAATTAATTTTGAAGGCCCAATAGGAGTCGGATAAATTTATTTAATCCAATTAAATAAACTAAAGTTCGAGTCCAATATTTAATTAATATAATTAACTACTTGAGTTAAGCTCAATTAAAATAATCAAACAAATTAAATTGTGCTAAGCCCCAACTTTTTTTGAGGGAAAAAGCGGTTGGAATATATATTTCTAGCAAAAACAAAGTTAGTACTAGGCAACAAGACAAGCAATAAAACCAGAAAAAGGATGTCAATAATACTAAAGCCCTAGTTAACAATCCAAGCTGCTAAGCCCAAATTTAATTAATTCAATTAATTAAATTCTGACAACACTTCTCAAGACATATAAAAACCAAATTAAAGACACAGTCATCTTTTATCAAGCCCAAGATACAACCATTACATGCATGTGATTGTTATGGTTCCTCAAGTCTGAGTACCGAATCCAATACTATCGAGGCTGAGGGATGCAAGTCATATGTACCGACCAAGCCTCAAAGGATGACACCTTGTGAGCCAGTTCGGTTGAATTGATAACCGTTGTCAACTATCCACTAAACTTGCATAAACGTTCTACATTTGTCGTTGATGAAATGCAACACAAACCTAATGGATGCATCACTTAGTACAAGTCTTGATAGAGTCCTCGATGTCTGTTTCAAGATCCTCAACCTAAATTTACAGCATTCAACTAATTACTGTGAAATCATAGCTTCTATTTCGTCTAACAATCCAAAGCTCAACACTCTATCAAGTCATTTACGTTCTCATTGTAATCAAAAGGAGAAAAAAAGAAAGAGGTAATAGCTTGGCAAGTGTAGTTGATCTTGCTCGAAATTAGCAACCTAGAGTGAGCGACCTCACTACAGTTGACTAATCCCACCAAGACGAAGTATTTGGGATCCTGAGAATAAGATAAGTAAAATGAGCTCGTCGGGCACGTCCCCGACAACGACCCTCCGACGCTCAAGTTAGGTTGATCGAGGGAAAAGTATGCGTTAAGGGTGTAGGTCGAACTAGTTTAGCATTAATTACCTCGAAATGTGGCGTCTTGGGGTATTTATAGGGCCTAGCTGGATACTGTTGAATGAGCCATGTGGCCTTATCTTGCTAGCTTACGTCTCAAATCGGATGATCATCGTTGTCTAGGTCTTCAAGTGGACGGCCGGATCCAAGTTGGGCCCGCTTCGACCCGCCCGGTACTAAAGGGGCGGATCCAGAGAAAAAGACTAAAATGCCCTTAATGAAGGGTATTTTGGATATTTCAAACATATACTCATCATTACTCCCTCACTTATTCAAAGTGCAAGTATTGCTCTGTGAAGAAGTAAATGGTCGCGTCCGTTGATCAATTTGGAGAAGCGTACACGTGTCGTCAAAGGCGCGATTCCCTAAGCACATTGCCTATATATAGGCTCCCCATTCAAATGAGAGGACTTACCCCACTCTTAAGCTTCTGCGATCACCACCAAGAATTCGGTTTCGATTTCGACCAGCTGCTTCTTGAGCTATCCTGCTTTAAGGTACAATATCTTCCAGCTTGAGTTCCAATTCTAGCTCGGATTCTGGGTCTGGTTCGAGGTCGCCTGTGACCTCGCCAAACTCAACTGAGGCTCTTGTACCTTCTTTTATTGCGTCTCCTAAGAGGAATAAGAAATTCATAGTCCCCACGAAATCCCGAGAAACCAAGAAAACCCTAGTCGAGCAAGCTGGTTCTTCCACTCTCGAAACATTTCAGGATAGGATGACCAAAAACCCCTGGGAAGCAATAGTGAGTACTGTTAAAACTCTTGTCCATAAGATTAGGGATCGCTATTTCATTCCCCATGATTATGAAATCTTGATACCAAAATTTTTCGATCGCATGCATCGATCTCCATCAGGTTTTTGTGCATTTTCCATTAAGTACTTTGATGCTGGTCTGAGATTACCTCTGTCTTCTTCCTTAGCTGCTATCTTACATAGGTTAGGACTTTTATCTATGTAGTTGTCTCCCAACTCCATAAGTCACATCATTCTTTTCATAATAGTCATGAAATCTTTACATTTAGAACCCAGTTCTGACAAATTTTGGTCTTTGTACTCCTTCACTACTTCCAAGCGATCAAGTGATGGGGGTTTTTTCTATCTTTCTGCCAAGCCTAAGTGTAGATATTTGGAACCCTTGAAGTCTAATGTCGGCCCCCGGCGTGAGAAATACATTTTTGTTCGACTTCCGCCTGGTGTAGTATGGCCCTTCAGGTTAGAGTGAAACAAATATAAACCCTCACGGCTTATAAATACGACCCGAAGAAGCTTTTAACCAAGAAGGTTTTGTGGTTCGCGCGTCTATCTCCAGCACCCCTCCACAACACAGAGACCTTAGTTGATTTTCTATTTCAAGTGTTGATGCATCTCTTTCACAATCAAATAACTGACTTACAATTGTTTTTCCTTGTCTTGCAGACGAATTAGTCATGAATTCACGACTTGCCTTACAACTGAAGGCAATCCAGAATAAGACTGGGGGACAATAGGTCGCTCCTCCTTCTGTCGACACTTCTGCTACAGCGACTATGTCCCCTTCCCCCCTTCACGCCTTGATCCCCACTGGTCCATCAAATGCCGAGCAGAGTCCCTTGCCACACGACCCGATTCAAATTTACAGCGAGGGGACTCTTGTTAATGAGCATAATTCGGAAGACCTGGATTTACATCTAGATGACGACCAAAGCGAAGGTTAGAATGCCGATTAGGGCCAAGATCAGGGCGACCAGGACGGTGAGGGAACGAGTTCGAAGAAGAGGAAGAGATATCACAAGTGTAAGGGTAAAAGCCTTGTTGAACCCTCTAACTCAGACAGCCGCCGATGCTAAGGTGGGGGAACTCATGGCCTAGTGCAGAGAGGGACAAAAGGGATTAAGCTAACGTGGAGGAGATGCAGACCCTGATCGAAGAAGTCCAAAAACTAAAGGGTCAGCATACTGCCGCGGAGGTTGCGTTCTCAGATGGGCAGAAAGAGGGGTTCGCAGCCGGGAGAGAGGTCGGACTGGCAGAGGGGCGAAAGGAGAGTTTCAAGACTGGCCACGCACAAGGATTAGAGGAAGGCCTGGCTGGTCGAATCACTCTAGAGGAGCACCATCAAGCCCTTGCCAGCTCCCGTGTTCCTATAGCTCGAGATTTTCTGAAGTCTGGCACGTTCAGAACAACTATCGAAATCAAATCTGCCAACTTCTTCAACAAGGGCTATAGGACATGTGTGGCCCAGATCGAAACCTTGGGTGGCTTCGCAGATTCCTTCGATCGTAGTCGATTGGACATGACCTTAGATGGGAAGCTGCAGCGATACCCTGAAGAACCCGCTCTTGAAGATGACGAGTTCTCCACCTTGCTAGACGAGATAGAACCTGATCCTTAGTGGATAGCCTCTAGTTCTTGAATTTTTTGTAACTTGGGGTCGAAAATAGAATATTCTGACTATTTTATACTAACCCCCGAACAGAACGATCCTGTAAC
Source organism: Sesamum indicum (assembly GCF_026168435.1). NCBI lineage: Eukaryota > Viridiplantae > Streptophyta > Magnoliopsida > Lamiales > Pedaliaceae > Sesamum > Sesamum indicum. The sequence goes on along the minus strand of NC_142660.1, from coordinate 4,067,479 downwards.
TATTATACCATTTTCCCAATACAACACTTTTGAGATTGGTTCTCTGCTTTGCAAATTTATTATCTTCTTCATTCTTGTCAATATATGTGTTGCATACTTAACTTTTTATCGATCGATACTTTAAGGGTGCATCTTTTTATAGATCGCACTTTATTGGACGCCTCTTTTTTAGTTGGCGTTTGGGGTGCGTTTTTTTCAGATCGCACATTACTGGACGCCTCTTTTTCAGTTGGCGTTTGGGGTGCATCTTTTTCTTATCGCACTTTATTAGACGCTTCGTTTTCAATTGGCATTTGGGAGTGCCTCTTTCTCAGATCGCACCTTGTTGGACACTTCTTTTTTAGTTGGCATTTGGGGAGTGCATCTTTTTCAGATCGCACATTATTGGACGCCTCTTTTTCAGTTGGCGTTTGAGGTTTCGCTTGAGAAGTCCAAATAAAAGACAGTAATCGTAAAAAATACGCATAATTTTTGAATTGACATAACATATAAGAGAACTTGGCCTTTTTCAGGCTCCTAAGTGGAATTAGAGTTTGTACAAATTGACCGGCCTTTTTCAGGCACCAAAATAAGAATTAATGACCTTTTGCTAGCACAAGAAAGGCGACCTTCCTAACCTTTGTAGTTTGTTGGCCTTTTGTAGGCACCTAGACATGAGCGAGTTGATGGCCTTTCACAAGCACCTTAGGTATGATTCTTCGAGCCGTTGATGGCCTTTCGCAGGCACCTTAGATATGATTCTTTGAGCAGTTGATGGCCTTTCGCAAGGACCTTAAACATTATTCTTCGAGCAATTGATGGCCTTTCACAAACACCTTAAGCATGGTTCTTTGAGCAGTTGATGGCCTTTCACAGGCATCTTAAACATGGATCTTCGAGCAGTTAATGGCCTTTCACAAGTACCTTAAATATGGATCTTCGAGCAGTTGATGACCTTTGACAGGCTCCGATATGCGATCTCCTCAGTCATGCATAAAACTTTTTCAGATTCTGGATATTCCATGGTCGTGGTAGGTTCTGCCTTTGCATATCCTGCAATTTGTACGTACCCTGTTTTCTGATTTCTATCACTTTGCACGGGCCTTCCCAAGAAGGGTCGAGCTTACCCACGTGGTTTGAAGCCTCTACTTTCTTGAGTACCAAGTCACCCACATGCAGTAGCGTTGGTCGGAAGTTGCAATAATGATTTTTCATCATCAAGCCCTTGTGATGCAGAATTTTTGCGTACGCGGCATCCCTTTTCTCTTCTATCACTATGAGGTCAAAGCTTCGTTCGCTGTTGTTTGATTTGGGGTCATACATTACGACCCGCTGGGATTCCTCACCGATCTCTACTGGGATTATTGCTTCATTACCATAAACCAAGCAGAACGGGGTCTTACCTGTTGCTGTTTGGGGTGTTGTTCGATATGCCCACAGGACTCCCGGTAACTCTTCGACCTAAGACCCCTTGTTTTCCATTCGCGTCTTTAGATGCTGCAGGATCGTTCTGTTCATCACTTCCGTTTGCCCATTAGCCTGGGGATTCGCGACTGCTGTGAAATGTTGTGCGATCTTGAGCTCCTTGCACCATTCAGTGATTTTTCTTCCCTGAAACTGAGTCCCATTGTCAGAAATTAAAATTCTAGGTGTGCCGAACCTACATATGATGTTCTTCCATATGAAGTTGATGACTTCTTTCTCCGAAATTCTGGCCACGGCTTCTGCTTCGACCCACTTAGAAAAATATTCCACTGCTACAGTAATAAACTTCTTCTGAGCTTGAGCAGGAGGGAAAGGTCCCATAATATCTATTGCCCATTGGTCGAAAGGACATGCTATCTTGATCGGCTCAATGGGGGTCGTCGATTGATAGATCATGGACGAACATCTCTGGCAGCTCCCGCACTTTCTTACTAGCTTCTTTGTGTCCTTTATCATTGTGGGCCAAAAGTATCCTTGGCGCACTACCTTCTGTGCTAGCGACCTCGCGCCTGAATGATTTCGACAACTGAGTTCATGGATTTCTCGCATCACGTATTCAGCTCTTTCCTCATCGAAGCACTTCAATAGGGTTCCATCAACTGTTCGCTTGTACAACTGGCCTGATAGCAATGTGAAACTTGCGGCTCGAAATCTTACTCTTTTAGCTTTAATGGGATCTTCCAGCAAGGTGTCGCTCTTCAAATACTTTACAATCTTATCTTTCCAGGATTCAACCCCAAATATTGCCTGCACCTCTGTTTTACCCGAAATGGCTGATCACTCTCGGACCAATGCTATAACCTTGCGATCCCTTATTCTAGACATTGCTGCTCCGAACTTGGACAAGGCGTCTGCTTTATCATTTTCGGCCCTGGGAGCTTGTGAGATAGAACACTTATCAAATTTGTCCATCCAATTCTTAACGATGCCTGTGTAGGATGTCATCATCTTTTCTCTCGTCTCGTACGTCCCTTCGATCTGCAGTGCGACCAGCTGGGAATCTGTGAAAACCTCAACGTCTCTTGCTCCGGCTTCGTACGTGAGCTCTAGTCCCAGAATCAATGCCTCGTATTCCGCCTCATTATTAGTGACCGAGAACGATAATCGAGCTGTGACTTCGAGCTCCACCTCCTCGGGTCCTTGGATCAATATTCCAGCACCCCCATTATTGGCATTTGAGGATCCATCAACGTGCAACATCCATTTGCAATTCTATTCTTTGGGATCGCTAGACAACTCCATCACAAAATATGCTAGCACGTGTGCCTTCTGCACTGTTTTGGGCTGATATTCAATGTCATATTGCCCCAATTTGACCACCCATTTGATTAACCTTCCTGAAACTTCTGCCGAGACATCACATATTTCACAGGGTGATTGGTCAGCAGCACAATTTTGTACAATTGAAAATATGGTCGCAGCTTGCGGGCTGTGATAACCAGCGCGAGCGGCAGCTTTTCCATCTCTAAATATCTAAATTTCGCTCCTTGTAAGATCTTGCTAACATAATAAATAGGGCTTTGACTCCCTTCTTCTTTCCGCACTAGCAATGAGCTGACAGCGTCTCTCGGACACAGCTAAGTACAGAAACAGCGTTTCCCCTTCCTTAGGATTTGCGAGCAGTGGAGGCCTTGTCAAATAATCTTTGAGACCTTGCAGAGCTTTTTCGCACTCTTCGTTCCACTCGAAATTTTTAGTCTTTCTCAAGATTTTAAAGAAAGGTAAGCTCTTATCAGCTGATCTAGAAATAAATCGGTTCAGTGAAGCGATCTTACCCGTCAATTTCTGTACTTCCTTGATTGTGGTCGGCGATCTCAGGCTCATGATGGCTTGAATCTTCTCAGGATTAGCTTCAATTCTTCGTTCACTGACCATGTATCCCAAGAACTTGTCTCCTCCTACCCCAAATGTGCATTTGTCCAGGTTCAACTTCATTCCATATGTCCTCATGATGTTGAATGCCTGTTCGAGATGTTCGAGGTGATCCTGCGACCTCTTGCTCTTGACCAACATGTCATCGACATATACTTCCATGGTCCTGCCGATGAGCTCGTGGAACATCTTATTCACCAATCGCTGATAGGTCGCACCTGCGTTCTTCAAACCAAATGGCATTACGTTATAACAATAAATTCCATTATTGGTAACAAAAGACGTCTTCTCCGGGTCTTCCTTGGCCATAAAAATATGATGATAACCTAAACATTTCGAACCCCGCTGTAAAATCTACCGTGACATTAATTCGGGGTAAGGGATAAGGATCTTCCGGGCAGGCTTTATTCAAGTCGGTGAAGTCCACACACATCCGCCACTTCCCTGAGGACTTAGGGACAAGCACCACATTAGAGAGCCAATCAGTATATTGAACTTCAGATACGTACCCGGCTTCGAGTAGCTTGGCGACCTCCTACTCTATAATTTTGTTCTTTTCTGCCCCAAATGACCTCTTCCTTTGCTGGACCGGTCGTGCTATGGGACCGACATTCAACCTGTGCACGATCACTTCAAGGTTGACACTTGTAAAGTTTGAGGGGCTCCACACGAACATCTCTACGTTCCTTCTCAAAAATTCAATCATGGCTGTTTCCTTTTCTCCCATGTTTGCCGCAATTCTCATGGTTCTCCCTTGTTCGCTTTCAACGAGTTGCACGGCCTTATACTCACCACTGGGTTTCATGTGTTCAGCTACATATGGCCACGACTCGGTGTCTTCCCCAATCTTTCTTTTTTTCTGATTGGATTCTCCTTTCAGCGACAAGTTGTAACATTTTTTAACTTCCTTCTGGTCGCAGGCCACCTCTCCTATTCCATTCTACGTGGGGAATTTTATTTTCATGTGATATGTCAAGATGACTGCTCGAAATAAATTCAGACCGGGTCTGCCCAGAATAACATTATAAGCAAATGGGGTATCCACTACCAAAAATTTTACCATCAGGGTTTTTCGTTTCGGCTCTTCACCCATGGACACCGGCAGCTCGATCATTCCCAGCGAAGCTACCTCACTCCCTCCAAAACTGACCAGAGCAGCTTTCACAGGTTCCAAACGGGCATTCTGTAGACCCATCTTATCGACCATGCTCTTGAAAATGATATCCGCAGAGCTCCCGCTATCAACCAGTACTTTGTGAACAGTGAAATTCGCTATGTCAAGCTTGATGACCATCGGATCGTTCATGTCTCCACTATCCGCTGGTCTATCTAAACTGTCGAAGGAGATGGCTTCTTCTTCTTCTACTTTCAATACAAACTCCCTTTCTCTGCTCGACCCCAATGTTTGGGCACATCTCTTTCTCGTTCTCTAGGAATCTCCTGTGCTGGACCCTCCAGCAATTGTATATATCAGCCCCTTCGTGGGTGCATTGCTTCTGCTAGCTGGGGCCTTATCCATTCTAGAAGGGCCAGGATTTCGATCCCGGCTCCTCGACCTGCTCCTCCTTACTTCATCTTTGTTGATCTTGCAATTGGCAAGGACCTAATCTCATAAATACCCCTGTCTCACCAACCTTTCTATCTCATCCTTTAGCTGAAAGCATTCCTCCGTATTGTGTCCCCTCTCACGATGAAATCTGCAATACTTGTTAGAAAATTTCTTAGAGGGGGTATACCTGGTGTGCCTTGGCCACTTCTACACATCTGCATTTTCGACCATCATCAAGGTTTTTTCACGCGACATCGCCAATGGAGTGTAGTTATGGTATTTAGGTTGGTACTTCGGCTCTTTGGGTCTTTCATTCTTGGCCCTGCTTCCACCGCCTTCTCTAACATCTCGCGGTTGTCTGTATGCCTGCTCGTGCTCTCTTCTCTCAAAATCCTTCATTGCGTTCATTTCTTCCTCGTCTGTATATTTCTGAGCTAAAGCCATCAGCTACTCCACATCACCCGGGGGATCGCGTGCGAGCGCAGATGTAAATGGACCCTTTCTCAGACTGTGTATCAGAATGCTCACGATCATGCCGATTCTCAGCTCCTGAACCTCCAATGTTTCATTATTGAATCTCCCCATGAAGTTCCTCAGGGTCTCGTCCTCCTTCTCACGGATGTTGAACAGGTGGGTTGCCGACCTCTTCTGTTTTTTCTTGCTCGCAAAATGGAAGTAGAATTTCTGCACAAGCTGTTCATATGATTCAATACTCTCTCGGGGCAAACTGGTGAACCATTCTTGCGCCTTCCCCGAAAGTGTGGTGGCGAACAACTTTGCCATGATGGGACCTAGCTGTCCGTATAAATTCATGACCATCTCAAACGCTGCAATATGCTCAAGTGGATCCTTCGTACCGTCATACCTCTGCAAATCAGGCACTCTAAATCCTGGTTCGACCACCTGAATCAGTATATCATTGCTGAATCGAGAATTCTTGTTGTGGGAGACTATCTCCCCTCGTTTCTTCAATTCATCAATCTATTTGCTTAGGAGCTCTATCTGCTTTACCATGATTCCAACCTCCACTCATGATATTACGGGCTCCCTCTTTTTTGCTCGGACATGACCACTAGAACCGGCCTCCGACGACGCTGGCCTCTTTCTTCGGTGTTCCGGCTCACTTGGTTCTCTAGACTCTCTATGCGGCTCTATATTTTCACACAGCTGCCTCCTAGCTGTTTCATTGAACCACGATTTGTACGACCCATAAATTTAGCAGCATTCAACTAATTACTGTGAAATTATAGCTTCTATTTCGACTAACAATCCAAAACTCAACACTCTATCAAGTCATTTACGTTCTCATTGTAATTAAAAGGAGAAAAAAGAAAGAAGTAATAGCTTGGCATGTGTAGTTGATCTTGCTCGAAATCAACAACCTAGAGTTAGCGACCTCACTATAGTTGACTAACCCCACCAAGACCAAGTATTTGGGATCCTAAGAATAAGATAAGCAAAATGAGCTCGTCGGGCAAAAGTATGCAATTAAGGGTGTATGTCGAACTAGTTTAGCATTAATTACCTCGAAAATGGCATTTTGGGGTATTTATAGGGCTTAGCTGGATACTGTTGAATGGGCCACGTGGCCTTATCCTGCTAGCTTACGTCTCAAATTGGACGATCATCATTGTCTGGGTCTTCAAGCGGACGGCTGGATTCGGGTCGGGTCGGCTTCGACCCGCCCGGTACTAAAGGCGCGGATCCAGGGCAAAAGATTAAAATGCCCTTAATGAAGGGTATTTTCGATATTTCAAACATATATTCATCAGTAGTTGTTTCCTGTTTCATGGGAAATAATGGTGATGGTCATGAAAGTGCAACGGTAGTCCAACATCTCTGGAATCCAGGCTCAAGAAAGAGGAAGACACGGCCATAAAACAAGCTTTTATAAATGAAAAAATCCACTTTCTTATGCATATATATTTTTTATGTGTCCAGCTGTTAATTGTTAAGTTTGACAGGTGTCCAAGTTGGTTGGGGTTCAAGGTGCATAGGGGGCTAGGTCGGTTCAAGATCGAGATGAACCAGCCTGAAAAACTCCACCCTAGGACCGACCTGCTACTATTCATGGTCGGTCATAGGACAGTCTTGGAGCTCTAAGTGTGCCTCAATTGTGTCCATTTTTAAACCCAAGTTCAGTCCATGGACCGGCCCGATTGAGGACCAAGCCCAAACCAATCCCGCATTAGGTACGCATGTGTTTGTTTTATTTGTTTATGATATTCAAGTGTTCTTATATAGAAAATTTATATATAGAAAATTAATAGTTAAGAATATATAATCTTTTTAAAAAAAGGCCCAACAAGCCGGTCCAAGGCCAGGTGGTCCAAAGCCACTGGGTTGGGCTAATCCCATGTATTGATTCCTTGGACCGGCCAAGGACCAGCATGGTCCCAAGCAGGCCTAGGCCAAACCAACCCCCTCTTTAATTGGTTCAATCCGGTCTTGGGTTTGGTTAGCCAAGCCTGGCCTATTATGCATCTTGAGTTGGGGTTAGTTAGGTTGTTAGTTGATTATTCCTTTTTCCTCACTGTTTATGGACCTATTTTTCAAGTCGAGCTTCCTTGAGCTTACTACTGAGAATAATTGAATACAATCAATACACAGGAAATTTTGCTCATAACATTCCGTGGCTTCAACAAATTTTTTCACTGCAATTACAGTTTTCAACATGGTATCAGAGCCTTCTTTTGAAGATCTCTGCATACTTCTCTCATCAATGTACGAAACATGTTCGATTATATTCCTCAATGGCGCCCAGAGGATCAGAGGCAATGGAAGGGAATGTTGTAGAGACTCGGACTGCACCGTTGAATCAAAGTGCAATTGTAAACCAAACAACGGTAGATATGACTCTTACTGAAAACATCGAACAATGCGAGTGGATCGGCCCAAGAATGCGCAAGCGGAAGCGATAATGTGAAAATTCATAAATAAAAATAAAACATAGTAAAACCATAATTCTAAGGGCTGTACCCTTGAAGTTTCTGAGGATTCGATATAGTTTATCACAATACCAATAAAGTTAAACGGGGCTAATGGTAAAAGAACAAAAAATGAGAGGTACATAAATCATAAATCATAAATCAAAAGTTACCTCTTTGATTTGATTTACTTTGAATCTCCTTCATTTGGTTTGTTCACGCGGCTTCAACGTAGAGGCCCTCTAAAGATATGTCCATACCACACCAGAACTGGGATCCCTCAACTCAATTTGCTAGAAAAGAAATTGGAAAAAAAAAAAACAGCAAGTGTGTATTGGAGAGGGGCAGCCGAGTGGATGTATTAGAATGTGTCTAGGTTCATCCTATCATCCATAAGGTAATAAAATCATTTTTTTCAAATAAAGGATGATTAACATGGCACTTTCCAAAAGTGAATTTGTTAGTCAATAATTTTCTTTTTTAAGATTTTCCACCAACTTAGTTATGGGCTTTGCGTTGGTCGATTTTATTAAATAAAATACAAGGCCCAATAATTTTACTTAAATCCAATTTAACTAGAGCCAACTTAATTAAGTCCATCATATATTTAATACAGATTAAATATATGAGTCCAATAAGCTTTTATTAATTAATAATTCTAACTTATTAAATAATAAGGGCAAGCCCAATAAATTAATCTTATTAATTTATTCTTGGGCTCCTCCATCCATTGGACCCCTCTCATTAATAAGTAATTCAATTACTTATGGAATTAATTTCTAATTAATTCGTCGTCCCTTCTCAATGATTTGTGTGTGACTTTTTAGGTTCACCTTTCAGCTAGACTTGGGCTGGTGTTAAACACTATTATTAATTAAATCTAATTTAATTAGTAATTCTTGATCAACCCTTGATCAAGAAAGCCCATCACCATGGGTGACCGTCTAGCAACAGTCCATGACACTACAGACTAGGCGAATATCCATATGAACTTTTAGACTCTCGTGTCTATACGGGCACGGTCCTTCTGTCTACCGTCTGTCGGCCTTAGTTTAGGGCATGGAATTGGATGTCGGTTCCCATCCTGGACTAGGCGTCTATGCTTAATACTTGAGATCGCGTTACGTCAAATTGCTCAACAGAGGAACCTCTTTTTTCTATTCGATCAATTAATGGCCACAACATTATAGAGCGTAAACGTATCTCCAAGTGCATAGGAGATACCTCTGTCACGTTTTAACAGGAGATGAATCCTCTTCTTGGAACTCACTGTTCTCACTACATGCTTTGACTGTATTGGACAAGGCATAACCATGTTTGGGATGATCACCTCTCGAACAAATCCAAGATACAGTCATCGCATGCACGTGACTGCGTAATTCCTCATGTCTGAGTACTACTCCTGTACTATCGAAGCCGGGGATCTGAGTCATACCGACTAAGCCTCCAAACTTCCATATAACCATCCCCATGAATCAGTTCAATCGACTCAACACCTAGTCAATCGACCTATTAAGATTGCATAGACGTCCTACGTCTGTCGCCGATGAAATACGACATTCATCAAATGAATGCAACTCTTAGTGCAAGTCTTCATAGAACACTCAATGCCCATTCTCGAGGTCCTCAACTTGGAATATTTCAGACCCAACCCTAGACATTTAGTTTCATGACCGCCATCCAATGCGCAGTCCAACTATTGTACGGCTGTTAAAGTGGTCTGTGGGCTTTGTTGTGATGTTTGAAAGAAATGCAAGCATATGTGGAATGAGCACAATAAATAAAATGCTAATAGAGAATACTCATTTTAATCATTGAAAGATATTATATAAAATTAAGTTACCGGCATAATAGATAACAAGTATGCCAATCTAATTGGCTTTCAGCTTTATTCATCCGACCATCTTACCTGGATAGCAGCTCTTGCTGCGAAAATAAAGCTGGAATTTATATATATGGAAGCTTGGTCCGACCTGCCGAAGTTTCAGAGGAGTTTAAGAAATGGAATCATATTCATTCCATGTTGACAACTTGGATCCTAAATTCTATTTCAAAGGATATAGTTGAGGCATTCATGTATGTGAGTTCAACAAGGGATTTGTGGATGGAATTAGAAGCTCGATATGGAGAGAGCAATGGTCCATTAATCTATCAGTTACAACGTGAGATCAGATTCATCGTGCAAGGAAATATGTCAGTGACAAATTACTATACCAAATTAAAGAAATTGTGGGATAAGTTGGCTTGCTTGGCACCAACTCCTAGATGCGCATGTGTTGGACTCTACCGCTTGTGATGGAAATAAACCTAATAAACTTTCATTAGTTCATTTTAGTTGTAACTCCAGCTTATCTTAGCAATATCATGTAATAATGACGTTTGGTATAACAGACAGGGCCATTTGTCCAAGAACTCAATGAAGTATATTTCTTCTACTACCCTGGTCTCTGCTTCTTAAAATGTCATCTATAATATCTGTCCCTTAGCTAAACTTCATAGATTACCATTTCATTCCAGCAACATTCGCTCCAACTCCATCTTTGATCTTATCCATGTCGATATTTGGGGACCTTATAGGCAACACAATCTCTGGGTGTCAATTTATTCTCACTATTATTGATGATTTTAGTAGAGCAACTTGTACATTTCTAATGAGACACGAGACTCTATACCCTACAAAAATTTTGCATCTTGTTCAGACACAATTTGACAAGAGAATAAAGTGGGTGAGATCAGATAATGGCTGAAATTTCTCAATGAGCAATGTCAAAATTCTTTCATATCCCCGGGATCATTCAACAAAAGAGTTTCACGTATACACCACAGCAAAATGGAGTAGTAGACTGTAAGCATAGGCATCTTCTAGAGGTGTTATGTTTCAGGTTTTACTTCCTAGAAAATTTTTAGGTGATGCCATTCTTTCAACTACTTATCTCATAAATAATTTCCACTCTCCTCTTCTTAATTGTAAAACACCATTTCACATTCAATACAACAAGCCAACCTCGTATGAACACCTTAAAACATTTAGTTGTCTTTATTTTGTTGTCAATAAATCCAAATTTGATAGGCTTGCCTCTAAATGTATCTTCCTGGATTACCCCCTGGTCAAAAAGCAATATGAAGTCTATGATCTCGAATCTTACCACAAATTTGTGTCTCGCGAAGTTAAATTCCATGAATATGTGTTTCCTTTTGCTCATGTTAATCCTACTCCTGCTCACTGTCCATTGTCAAATATTCCACTTGCCGCAAATGCTGTTGACCCCATACCACCGATAAATTTATCCCCACCTAAACCATCTCTCCTACCTTCTTCCCATTCTAATTCTACTACTGTCCCTTACAGACAACCTAGACGGTCACTGAGGGACCATCAGCAACTATCTTCGCTTAATGACTTTGTATGTCATATAGATGATCGTGCCTCTCCACCAACTCTCAGAAACTTTACCTCTACATCCTTGAAATTTATGGCATCAATATCTGTTTTGCAGGAACCATGGATTTCTATGCAGGCTTCTATTAGTACCCCATAAGTGAATGCTATCAACCAAAAGCTTATAGCCTTTGAGAACAATGACATGGACGTTGGTCCTTTGCCTAAAGGGAAGAAGACGATTGGTGGTAAGTGGGTTTTAAAGTTAAATGGAAATATGATTATTCTGTTGATCGATACAAAACCTGACTAGTGGCCAAGGGCTACACCCAGATTGATTACACTAAGAGCTTCTCACCAATTGCTAAAGTTGTTATGGTGCGCTTCGCTTGGCTGTTCCTATAGACTTTCGAGTGCCCGTGTACCAGATTGATATAAATAACGACTTTCTTCACGGTCATTTGCAAGAAGAAATTTATATGACCGGTCCTAAAGGTTATGTTGTTGATCCAGGCCATGTTTGCCGCCTAAAACGCTCATTGTATGGTTTGAAAGTAGGATTCCGATAAATGGATCGAGAATTCTCCAACCAAATTGTCTGTTTGGTTTTCGTCCTCCTACCCATGAATATTGCCTTTTCATCAAACGTATCGACTGATGATTGCATTGGTCTTTTGGTCTATGTCGATGACTTTCTCGTTATGGTCCTTAGAGAAGAATTGATCTCTCAGGTTAAGGTCTATCTTGACGATATTTTTACTATCAAGGATGAATTTGCTTGGGCTCCAAATTGTGGGATCTGCTCACGGCACCTCCATTATGCTGTCCAAGTATATCTTTGATATTATTACTGATTGTGGGCTTCAGCAAGCACTTTCCGCCGCTACTCCTTTGCCACAGGGCATGAAATTACATTCTCATACTAATGCTTACTTGAATGGTCCTAAACCTTCTCCCCAGTTAGTGAGGTGTTTGCTCTATTTCAGCTTCACGTGCCTTGATATTTAACATGGCATTCAACAACTTAGCCAATTCCTCCAAAATTCATGTGAGGCTTACTGGCTTGCGGTGCTGCATTTAGTTTGCTATTTCAAAGGGTCTCCTACTAAAGACCTTCTCTTTCCTTCCTATCTTGTAACCTACTGTATTGCGGATTGGCGTTCTTGTGTGGATTCGCACCGTTCTCTGACTAGGTTTTGCATTTTTCTTGGAGATGCCCTTTTATCTTGGAAAATGAAGAGCAGTGTACAGTTTCTCGATCCTCTACTGAGGCCGAATATCATAGCATGGGGCCTACTATTTGCGAATTCAAGTGGATCTCTTATATCCTTTGTAATTTTGGGATTGTTGTCCTACGCCCATTCCTTTGCATTGCGATAATCCGACCGCCTTACATATCACGGCCAACAAGGTGTCTGATGAATGAACCAAGCACTTGGACATTGACGGTCACATTGTCCGTGATTGTTACAAAGAACGGCTTCCATGTTGCAAACAACTTGCTTACATGTTTAACAAAATTCTTTTCGGAGCTACCTTCGATTGTTTGTTGTGCAAGTAGGGTTTGATCTCCGGTGATCGACATTCAACTTTTGGGGAGGATGTTGGAAATGATGGTGATGGCCATGAAAGGTCAACCATAGTATAGCATCTCCAGGATCCAGGCTGAAGAAAGAGGAAGACGCGCTATCCATACAACATGTTTTTTATATTTGAAAATGCATTTCTCATGCATATATAGTTTTTATGTCCCGCTGTTAATTTTGACAGGTGTTCAAGTTGGTTGGGGTTAGTTAGGTAGTTAGTTAGTTATACATTTTTCCCGCTGCTTTTGGATCTAAACTTACAGACAAGCTCCCTTGAGTTCACTTTTGAGTAGTGATGGCAACGGGGCAAGTCTGGTGCGGGTTTGTCCTTGCCTGGACCCGGACCTTCCCCTCTTCGTAAACCCCGAACCCGTACCCTGCCTCGCCTAGAAAAATCCCGACCCTGCCCCATCCCCTTAAAAGCCCAACCCCGCCAAACCCGTCCTACAAACCCACCCAATTTCGCATGATTTTAATTTTTTATTTATTTAATTAAATAATATCAGTTTCAATTTAATAATTTAAAACTACACACTCTTCACACGGAATTCACGTTGACACCGCGGCCGACGAGGATGAAGACGATATGGTGGAGGGGATAGACGGCGGCGAGTTGGGGAATGTTGTTGACGAACATGGAGGGTAGGCGAACAGCATCAACACTACAGCGACTGATGAAAGATTGGACGGGGAAGATGCGCCGACGATTAATCAGTCCCCCTTGGAGTTTCAGTTTGCAGATTTTATTGTTTTGGCCAATAGAGTAATCGACAAAGGGGTTGACGAATTTGTTCGCGCACTGAATGATCTCCACTTGCGTTGGATAGCTAAATATGGAGAAGGCAACAGGAATTCGCAAGAGCTGTTGTTTTGCCGTTTGGTGCGCTTGATGGCTAAACAGGCGGTGGAGCATCCTCCTTGCTTGGCGTCGTCGCTGCAGATCTCTAAAAATAGGACTACTGCAGATTTGAATCTGAGGGTCTCTATAGTGCTGCTAGCGGCGCGAGATGAAACGGCCATGGTTGCGCAGGCAATTACTCCTAGCCCAGATCGGATACAGAGCATTGGAGAACCGGAGATGATGATGATGATCCCTGCTGCGAATACTGCAGCCACTGCACAGATGGCGACGGCGACTGGACGGGCTGGAACTGCTAAAACCGCCACTGCAGCAGTTTCGGCAGCGTTACTTCAATTGCCGAAACTGCCTACTGCCGATGCTGTTTCTGTTGATGCTGCGCCAGTGTACGTGACTGCAGCTTACCGACATCTTCGCCCACCGGAATCTTCGTCGTTAATGTGCCACTGCAACCTTGTTCGAACTTCATGAATTATTACGATAAAATTACCAATATTTTCCATTATTTGACTTGGAAAATATTGACTTATGTTCCACCTATGATGAAAATGGTGAAATTATTGTACGACCCACGATGGATATGGTTCGAGACGGTTCACGTCGCTGGAATGCGAGAGCAGTGGGTTATTTTTTGGGCAAAAGACCGTATTTTCATCACGTAAAGGACTACGTCAAATCTATTTGGCCATTGTTAACAGAAGTCACGGCCATGGCAAATGGATTTTTCTTCTTTCGATTCAAAACTATAGTGGCAATGGAAGAAGTTCTAGAGGGCGGACCATGGTTATTCCAAGGACAACCAATTGTATTGCAGAAATGGGAGTCGGGCATGCTCCTACGTAAGCTGAAACATACGCAAGGCTGAGTTTGGAATAAACTTCGACACTTGTCAGTTTAATTGTGGACTAATGATGGCTTGAGTACGGTTGCAAGTGGCATTGGACGACCTCTTTATCCGGATGCGATCACACGTGCATGCATGAGACTGGATTTTGCTCGTGTATGTGTCATGCTTGACATCAATGCCAAACTCCCGAAGCATTTGGTTATTTAAGGTGGAGAAATTGCATGTAAGGTTGACGTAGAATACGAGTGGCTGCCCCCTAAATGCACCACTTGCATGAGCCTCGGACATGCCATGAAGGATTTCCCTTCCATGAAAGTACCAAAACCGCCGATCAATATTTACGTGTAGAACGCACGAGTGCAGCCGCCCATAGCTGAATCGGGTAAGGCTGTGGAGGAAGACAAAATTAACTCATGTGGATATATTAATCAGCAGCCTATTGTATCTGAGACTCCGAGTACCCCTGTCGCACAAGGAGTCAACGAAGGAAGGAACAAGGGTAAGGAGTTAGTCATCTTTAAAAGGTTATACCCCTTCATCAGGCACTACAAAAAAATGAGGAATTTGGCATGGGTGAGGAAACTGTTTTAAAACCCGTTCCATATTGGAACAGGCTTTGAAAGGATATTGATAGATGACGTCATGATCCACATTTTTTCGAGTTATAATTTTGGGACGGCCAAACTGTTTCAACATGTGTTCCAAACTAACAATTACAAAATCCATTCCGAAGACCGGTCTAAAATAGTAAAAGTTAATGTTTGGAACTCTATTTGAAACACATTATTAGAATTAGGGACGGTCTTGCAATGACTGTTCTTATCTGTGTCACAATAGATCTCCAAAAAATGATAGTTAGAAAATCTATTCCAGAATGAGGTACAATTTAGAATGATTTTAGTACACACTTAATAAATTATGCTTAAAACCATTCCAAATTATAAGTTTTACTTAAGAAGTAATGTGTTTTAAAAACCATTCCAAAATTCGCTACACATTGGAACGTGTTTATATGTATTTTGTGGACAATTTGCAAAATAATATTCTCACACAAATAAAATTATTTTTCAAAGCAAAAAATAATATCTTTCTATTTAGGAACGGTCCAAAAATAAACAAACTATTCCGAACACCATTCCAACTTTGAACGCACTTAAAAAAATCATTCCTAAATACATTACAATGTCCTAAATAAAAAATGAGGGACAAAATTTAGGAACAATTAATTTATTCTAACTGTTCCAAAATCAATTTCAAAAAATTTAATTTCACTCCAAATGAAAAGTGGAGGAAAATTCAAACTTAGGAATGATTTTAAATATTTGATCTTTCCTAAGATGAATTTAAATAAAATCGTGCATAAATGTATAAACTATCTGTTCCTAAAATGATTAACAAAAAATATTCCTAAATAAGTTCTAAAACCGTTCCTAAATATGCCCACAGATTCCTCGTTCACTTCCCAATTGCGATATCTCAACATCCGGGTCCCTAATAAATTCCAAACTTAAACGCATAACAATACTTTCCATATGTGAACATATCTAGTGATCTGATCTAAAATCACATGGTCTGATGGACAGTTGCATCATTTTTAGCCCTATTGATTGTGTATCAGATATGATATCTCAGTACTTGTATAACAAAAATGTCCAAAACTTCATCGGATATAGTATTTTTTTCAATTTAGTAATATCTAACGATCTGATTAAAATTTTACCGGTTTGACTAGGCGATCCAAATACAACAGTATAAGATGTTACTTATATCTATGTAAGACTAACAATCTTATATATCCAATTATACTTGATCTTCTAAACATGTATCAATTTAATTCAATGTATTATATGTTTCTGATGGCCTTAATTAATTTATGGTCTACTTATTCTGATCATTAATATGTCTAAGGTGGTTTTTTCTATATTTTTTATTTTCTTGATTTTTTTGGAAACATAATTTTGGCGCACAATTAGGAACGGTTTTGTTAAAAATGCTTCAATACGACGGTTTTGAATTAAACGACATCGTTTTTATTTTTAGGAACAGTTTTAATAATAGGAAGAGTTATTGTTAAAAATGCCTATCAACTGAAACAGCATCGTTTTGGTTATTCAGAACGGTTTATGGAGCGAATTTAAAAAAAAAATCATTCCAAAGCTCATTCCAAAAATTAATATACATACAATATTTAACAAATTTTTTCTTTCTCTTCTTTCTTTCTCTCCCTCACTCTCTTCCTCTCTCTCTTTCCCTGACCCCCAAACCCCTCGCCTCCCCTCGCCATCAGCCGCCGTCAACTGCCGTCACTAGTAGAGGTAAGTGATCGATTTTTCCCCCTATTTTTGTGATCCCCCCCCCCCCCCAATTCTTTTTCATTTTTCCTCCCCCAGTTTTCTTCTTTTCCCCGAACTTTACCTCATTTTCCCTCTCCATGTTCTGAAAATATTTCGTACATGTTTGACAAAAAAAAATTGAAAATATTTTCAAAATATATTTCTGAAAATATTTTTGAACATACTGTCAGAAAATATAACTGAAATTTTTTTGTAATTTTTAGAATCGTTTTTGTATTTTCTGTAAATTTACCAATTTTTAATCTTGTGAAAGTTTTAATACATTTATATCATTTAAAAAAAATCAAAAACTTTATGCAATTTTAATTTTTCTTAATTTTCTGAATTTTTTTCAAAAAAATTGTAATTTTTATAAATATTTCTAATAATTTTCTGTATTTTTTTAAAATTTTTGGTAATTTTGATCATTTTCTGTAATTATTAAAAATTGTAATAATTTTTTATAATTGTAAAAGTATTTAATTTTTTTCTAAAAAAATTTAACAATTTTTTGCTCATTTTTAACATTTTTCATAATTTTCTATTTTTTAAAAAAAATTATGCAATTATTGTGTAATTTATTGTATAGTGTAATTATTTGTGAAATTTACTATATAATTCTGTAATTTATGCAACTTTTTGTGTGTATTGTATCATATTGCTTAAATTTTTTGTGAAATTTATTGTATAAATGTGCAATTTATTGTATAATTAAGCTAATTGATGTAATATTATTTTTTACATGACATTGGCCCAATATTTTCAATAAAATAATTTTACATCATAATGTAAATAATCACAAAAACTAGACCAATATTTCCAATAATAACATTATTGCATCATAATGTAAATAATCAAAAAAATTACACCAATATTCCCAATAATAATAGTTTTACATCATAATGTAAGTAATCACAAAAAATTAGACCAATATTCCTAATTGTAACATTTTTACATCATAATGTAAATAATCACAAAAGTTAGACCAATATATAACCTCAATAATAATATTTTTATATCATAATATAAATAATCACAAATATTAGACCAATATATAATCCTAATAATAATATCTTTACATCACAATGTAAATAATCACAAAAATTAGACCATCGCATAATCTCAATAATAACATTTTGACATCATAATGTAAATAATCACAAAAATTAGTTCAATATATAATTCAATAATAAAATTTTGACATCATAATGTAAATAATCATAAAAAATTAGACAGACATATAACCCCAATAATAACATTTTTACATCACAATGTAAATAATCATAAAACTTAGACCACTATATAATCCCAATAATAACATTATTTAAATAATAATGTAAATAATCACACAAATTAGATTTCCAATAATAATCTTTTTGCATCATAATGTAAATAATCACAAAAATTAGACCAATTTATAATCCCAATAATAATATTATTTAAATAATAATGTAAATAATCACAAAAATTAGAGCAATATGTATTCCCAATAATAATATTATTTACATAAAAATGTCAATAATCACAAAATTAGAAAATATTCTCAATAATAATATTTTTACATAGTAATGTCAATAATCACAAAATTAGACCAATAGTCCTAATATAACATTATTTACAAAATAATGTCAACAATATCAATATTATCAATATTAATGTAATATTTCAAATTAAAATATAGTTACATAATCATTAGAAATAGAAAACAAATTGAGGACAATAGTTCCAATAATTGATAATTATTTCAAAATATATAATTTTTTTGTAATTACGTATAAACATATCATACATTCCTCTTTAGCCCATCAAGTGAATTCTGCCAATAGAACTAGTTAAGTTTATTCATCTTCATCTATGAACAAAAAACAATGTTGATAAATAAGATGCTAACAGTTTTTTCCTTCTACAGAAGACAGAGCTTGGTCGGCAACCCAAGCAGATGGAGTTATTTGAAAGGTGCTACGAGAGAAAGGAGGACTGCGGCTGAGGTGGTGGTGAGTAGATTATTAATATTATTTTTTTTTTATAGAAATTCATTCTTGGTTAAAAGTACTAATAATTTGTTTGTTTTACAGAAAACGTTCCAAAACCGCCTCCGACAAACCCTCGGGCCTCGAATCAGGACGATATGGACGTTGTTGACAAGGAGGGGTTAGATTAAGTTTTAAATTTTTTGTTTTATTTTTGTAATTAGATAATTCCATATTAATATAATATTTTCCTTATTTATTCATGTTTCATAATGTTTACTACATTTCATTATTTCATATTTATTTAATTAATTAAATTTATAAATATAATTAATTAAAATTTTATTAAATTAATTTAATTATATATTAAAATTTATTGAAATATATAAATTATTTATTTATTATAATTTATGAAATATATGAATAAATTATAAAATATAAATAAATTAAAAAATTAGGAACGGTTTTAGTAATGGTAAAGAAATGTTACAAATCTAACTAAATGACCGTTCCAAAAATCATTACTAAAACAGTTTTAAACATGTTCCTAAACTTCATTGATCATTCCAAATACCATGCTCAAACCATTTCAAATAAGTGTTCCTAAATAGTGGTTGACCGTTCCTAATACCAGTGTTATTTCACTTTTATGTATGTGTTCCAAATTAGAGAGACCGTTCCTAATAGCATTACTAAAACAGTTTTATATACGTGTTCCTGAATAAGACTAACTGTTCTTAAAACCGTTCCAATTAAAAAATAATAATTTTTTTGACAAATTCAATATTATGAATGATTTTCATAGAGTGTTACAATTCTCGTCCCAAATAGGAACGCCTTGCTCGAGCAGTTCCTAAAATTTTGTAACGCCATTTGTAAGGTCGAATTTTCAACTGTTACAAAATCGTTCCAAAAACGGCTCCAAATAAGTTTGGTGTCCTGCAAACCGTTCCAAAGACAAAAAAACAGTTCCTAGACCCATTCTAAATCCTGCCTTTTTTGTAGTCGAGATTTAATTGTATGTTTAATCATATTTTTTGATTTTTCATGCTAGCGTCGCGCTTCCCGTTCTGATTCACTCCCTAGAGAACAAAATGAGCCAACACAGAATGTGGGTGAGAAAATAAAAAGATCTCGACACCAACGCCACCAACACAATTGTGGAAAATGACGATATTTTTAATATTTATATTTGATGTAACATCTATAACAATTGATTATAATTTTTAACATTAATTATAATTAAAAAGCATATAAAAGTTAGAATTAAATAATTTTAATATGTAATAATAATATTTAATATTTTTTTAAAATAAATATAAAAAATTGAGTCGTGGATCGACCCCTTTTTGTCGGCATTGTCCATAACTTGTAATAGAATTGTTATGCTTTTTAAGAGAATAATATTTTTATTAAAAATTTGTTTTTTGTAACATAAAAGTAAATAAGCCGAATAGAGAGAGTATCAGGAAGAATATACGCAGTAAATGAATTGGGATGAATAGCAATTTATCTTCTGTAATATTAAAAATGAGCACATTACCCCCTCACAAAAAAAAATATAGCTCTTTAACCCCCTGTACTTTTTAAAAATCATAAGGCGGTAAATTGTTGAATTTTAAAAAATATATAGAAGTAAACCGCAATTTATTTTTTCATAAGAGGGTAATTTGCACATTTGCAATATCAAAAAGCGGTTGCTTGCATTTTTCCCAAATGAATTGTGTTCTCTTAGATTCATATAATCCTCTACTTATAAGTGTGTACAAAAGGAGTCCTACTGCCACCCAAAGTTGGAAGACTACAAATATTATATGGGATAAGATTTATCCAGAAAGAGTGATCACAACCAAAACTTTGGGAGACTATAAAACTCAATCAAATATGGAGGTATATCGAATACTAAGCATTGTGCGGGCGACAAAGGAAACCGTTAAGCATATATATCCTAGCGATTGTTCTATTGCTAGATTAATTTGGGCACTCTCAAATCTGCCGTCGTAGCATTTGTTGGCGTTGATGGGGGGTCCTGCTGATTGGATTTCAAGTTGCTTTGAGCTGCTGAATATTGTGGAGTAGTCGAGGTTCCTTACGAATTGTTGGGCTATGTGGTATAATAGGAATAAAATGGTTATGTAAAAACCAAATTGCAGGACCCATTATGCATGGTGCAAGGGGCGTTTGTGTGGCTCCATCAATATCAAGAGAAGAAGGCAATAAAATTTGTTGGGTTTTTTTATGGCCCATTGATCCACTAAGCAATAGCCTACAATGTCGGCACACTAGGCATGACCCACAATCCAACCCCAACTCGGTAACCCGACCCAACTTCCAATATATATATATATATATTGTAAGTCCCTAACCCTGATCATTTAGTTGTTTCTCCCTTATATCTCTTGCGCCACTGAAATGACTTTCTCTCCTCTCTCTCTGTATCTAAAATCCTCCATGGATTTTCTTGTCTCTACTTCGTTCTTCTGCCGTCTTTTGGAAGGAAGCTTTCCAAAACCAATCCAATGGCTTTTAGGAAAGTTTCCTCAACTTCCATACACTGTCTCTTCTTGACCCCTATATATACCTTCGTCTCTTTTTGGTTTAAGAACACAGCATCTATATTCACTTCCAAAAGCTTTTGAATAAACACTATTACTGGGTCTTTGTGACTAAAGGAAACCGAAATCTTTGTGACATTACTACTGGGTCTCTGTGACCAAAGGAAACGAGGTCGTTGTGATCTGTTGAGTCGATTGATAGTGAGGTAGCCGTGGGCTCAATCTTGTGTGGTTTAAAGTTTCTGTGACGATCTACAGGCATTTGTTGGCCGCTTTGGATCTGATTCTATCTGAGCCTACTGCTTCATTTCATTAATATAATCTGTTTATATTTCTGCATTTATATTCGGTTTGTATTTTAAGGAGTTTTGTACTCCGTATTATTGTAATAGTTGATTAGAATTTTGAGGTTGCCACTCTATAGTGGTATCAGAGCCTCGTCTCTGAAATTCGGCTCCGGGTGGTGGTAACGTTTCTCAAATCCCTCCTGTTTTATTTTCGCAATTTTCTTTCAGTCGATATTACTGTTATTATTAGCTGTGGTAAATCCCCCTAAACTCTCACTTGGCCGGTCCCCTGAGGACATTGGGTATCTAGTCCGGACATAGGCTGGAAGCCTCGGCTATATTAACACTTATTGCTATTATATCTTTGTGATATATATTTTTGCGATTCGTTCAATTTTTGTGATATATATTTCTGCGATTGTTCGATCTTTGTGATATATATTTCTATAATTTGTTCGATTATTATATCTTTGTGATATCTATCTCTGCGATTTGTTCTTCGGAATTCAAGCTATATTTTATTAATCCGCTGCAAAATTTTCTGCGATTTGTTCGCCTCAAATTTGTGTCTCTGTCATTTGTTGAAATTTGTGATTGGTGAGATTATTATTATCATAATTATGATTATTGTGTTTATTGAGATAATTGTAATTATTGTGATTATTGAGATATAAATTCAAGCATTATTATTACTGTGAATCATTATGAGAATTCGGGCCATTCTTTGTGATAATTCTTGAAAACTTTTCTAAAGACATTTTCTACCCTTTGTTTTTTCATTTTTGTGAATTTTGTTTCTAAAGAATTGTGCCAAAAAAAAATTCAATGTGTTAAATTTTCCTTTTTGAAAATTCACATTTGTTAAAAATTATTTTCTAAAATCCTTCTTATATGGCTGGTTATAATCTCCAACTTTTCAATGAAAAAAGTGATTTTTCGATTTGGCAACAAAAAATGAAAGGAATTTTGATCCAACAAAAAATTTTCAGGGCCATAGATGGCAAATATTCTGATAACATTTCTGAAGAAAAAATGTTGGAAAATGATGAGTATGCGTATTCTTCGATTATATTAAATCTGTCTGATTTTGTGTTTAGAAAAGTTGGTAAACAAAATTCTGCAAGAGCTTTATGAGAAAAATTAGAAGAGCTTTACACTGAGACTTCCCTCCCGAGTAAACTGTTTTTGCTTGAGAAATTTTTTAGATACAAGCTTGATTTGTCCAAAGACATTGATGAGAATGAGACATAGCGAGCTACCAGTTTCGCCACCTACCCCGATAAGTTCGTCATATATTTGATGTTGAATCTTGATTATGTGCTTAGTTTGTTTGAAATTATTATGATTTCGTATAAATATTTTGTAGGTTTAGTCTCATATCCATAATATTAGTTGGTTAGCTTTCTTTCTACACACTTGTGTGTTTACGGCAACCTATGTTAAATTGAATATCATTGTAATTCTGTTGTTGATGTTGTATAAGGATATTTTCATTCCTATGCGATAGTTACACTTACACAACTTTTCCTATAATTATTAGTATATATAAAGCATTGTATGTTATGTCAAGATAATTATTATGTTTTACGTATGTTAAAGGAGAAGATTGTTCCTATTAAATTGATTAAACAACTTTCTGTAATAATGTTTGTGTTTAAAAGTTTAAATAAACATCTGCTAAATTCTTCGGACTATGTAGCTACACTATAAATTATTTAGGGATGTTCCATTCTTATGACATGATAACTTTCTCATTGAAGATAATAAATTTAGTTTGGATAAATAAATTTACATGTCAAATATATTGTATTTCTTTTAGTATTGCAAATAGTAGATGATGTCATGTTTTTTCCTTTATTCGCGGTTATAAACGCATGTATCTTGTTAGCTCTCAGAGTGAAAATCAAAGAGTCATTTTGGAAAATTAAGTAGGTTTAGGTATCTAGTATTACAGATAGAATTAATGTGTTTTATGTGTTTGGAACAATTTGTCAATGAAAAGCAAACTAGACATGGTGATACGATATAAAACTTTGGAATACTATATGTTGGTATTCCAAAATTCTTTAATTTTTTTGGATGCTTGATCATGTATGCTAACACTATTGATTGTTTTGGTATATCTAGTTTTAGTTAGACCATTTGTTTGATTTAAGCATTGAGATAATGTTGTCAGGAAAAAAGAAGACTAAGGAACCTAGGTTCAAACGGCTCAAGAAGAAGTTTGATGTTGAGTTTGATCAAAATGATGGGTTGATCGAGAGCAAAGATGAAGCTGTTGGAAGCCATGACTGTGAACTGAAGGAAAACGAAGATGTAATTGAGGCAAGTTGTCAACAACGAAGGTAACATGGATAACTGATTATAACTTTGTAATAAGTTTCTTATGTGGATTATTTTTCTTAAATTTATCTTCTTTGTTCAAAACCAATAATTTCTTTAACTTTGTTATGTTCCATTTCGAGTCACATTCAACAACTTCTTATTTATTTGTGTTTCTTAATTTTCTCTTTGAATTATTCACACAAGGTGGAAAGTTGCAGTATGAGTCTAATCCTCATTATGATGTATTTTTATTATGATAGAGATACAAAAATAGGTGAAGAGAAAGAAATTTCCCAACAGATGGAACCCCAAAAAGTTGGTGATGATTATGCCAAACTGCAAACGAGAAAATGGTGAATGTAAGGATTTGATGGTGATTCATGATAATGTCAAGAGTAGCGATATTGTTGGAGAGGAAGGAACACACACAACGCAGATCACGTCCGATCATTTTCAACCAAATGACTCCACAGATGCGTAAGAATGTCCTTTCCTTTGAACTCAAAACTGAAAAATGTTGTGTTTTCAATTGTAATATTGTTCATTTTGTTATCTATCTTAAAATTCCATATTGTTTATTTGCTGATTTATTTAGGCTTGTGTTAACTAACAAAGATCAATCTCAAGAGGAGATGATGGTGATTATTGATAGTCTAAAAAATAGAGGTGTTGTTGGAGATGATTGCACACACTCAGCTCATAACGTGTGTGATCACATTCAACCGAATGACTCAACAAATATGTAAGAATTCCTTTCCCTTTGAACTCAAAATAGAAAAAGGTTTGAACTGATTTCATACATAATATAACCTTATGTTGCTGGCGATCTTTTATTCAAGTAAATCTTTATAAACTATATTTAAACACGGAAGATGATTGTGACCATGTCCTTGGTCTTGTGTTGTTAGCTGTGAAAGTGATTTGGAATTGAAGAAGGTGGATGATATAGGTGGATTGATGGGGTCGTCAGCTGAGGCTGCAAATTTGAAGAGTGCGATTGAAGTCGTGATGATAAATCAAGGACTTGATATATCTAATAAGAAGGATATACCAACAGATCATGATGAAGCAATGATTGATGCGTGAGTTTTCTTTTATCTTTGCTAGAGATGCTAAAGGTTCAATATCTCTCCAATATCATAAGATTTTAAGTGTGTGGTCTTTCAATATTCTTGAGTTAATGATGAGCAAATGTAGAGTACAGAAAGCCTGATATATGAGTTTGCAGATTTTTTTGTCAAGCACAAATTTCACTAGAGTAAAATTTGTTGTCATCTCTTTTTCTACTTGGAGTGCTGTCATTTGATTGTAGCTTTTATCATTGCAGTGATTTTAACATTGTACATGACACACTTCCTATGGATACTAAGTCCAAGTCCAAGAAGAGGACTTTGGAGAAAAAGAAAATATCTAAAAGTAAAATAAATAAATCAGAAGTAAAAGTGGAAGGTAGTTCTAGTACAAGCATATGCAATATGGTTCAGAATGAAGGGAAGATAGTTGTGTATGAGCCAAATGAGGAAAAGGTGGTCGGGGTACAAGCAGGATGATGAAGCACAGTCTTTACCGAATGAGTTGATTATTGAAGAATTGGCTAAGAGAGATCGTAAAGGAAAATTAGCTATACGTGCGAAAATTATGCTGACATGAACGTACCTTTCTCCCACGTAGAGCTAATTTTCCTTTAGGATCTCTCTTAGCCAATTCTTCAATAATCAACCCATTCGGTAAAGATTGTGTTTCATCATCCTACTTGTACCCGACCGCCTTTTCCTCATTTGGCTCATACACAACTACCTTTCCTTCATTCTGAACCATATTGCATATGCTTGTACCAGAAATACCTTCCACTTTTACTTCTGATTTATTTATTTTACTTTTAGATATTTTCTTTTTCTCCAAAGTCCTCTTCTTGGACTTGGACTGAGTATCCATGGGAAGTGTGTCATGTACAATGTTAAAATCACTGCAATGATAAAAGCTACAATCAAATGACAGCACTGAAAGTAGAAAAAAAGATGACAACAAATTTTACTCTAGTGAAATTTGTGCTTGACAAAAAAATCTGCAAACTCATATATCAGGCTTTCTGTACTCTACATTTGCTCATCATTAACTCAAGAATATTGAAAGACCACACGCTTAAAATCTTATGATATTGGAGAGATATTGAACCTTTAGCATCTCTAGCAAAGATAAAAGAAAACTCACGCATCAATCATTGCTTCATCATGATCTGTCGGTATATCCTTCTTATTAGATATATCAAGTCCTTGATTTATCATCACGACTTCAATCGCGCTCTTCAAATTTGCAGCCTCAGCTGAAGACCCCATCAATCCACCTATATCATCCACCTTCTTCGATTCCAAATCACTTTCACAGCTAACAACACAAGACCAAGGACATTGTCACAATCATCTTCCGTGTTTAAATATAGTTTATAAAGATTTACTTAAATAAAAGATCGCCAGTAACATAAGGTTATATTATGTATGAAATCAGTTCAAACCTTTTTCTATTTTGAGTTCAAAGGGAAAGGCATTCTTACATATTTGTTGAGTCATTCGGTTGAATGTGATCACACAAATTCTGAGCTGAGTGTGTGCCATCATCTCCAACAACACCTCTATTTTTTTAGACTATCAATAATCACCATCATCTCCTCTTGAGATTGATCTTTATCACTTAACACAAGCCTTCATAAATCAGCAAATAAACAATATGGAATTTTAAGATAGGTAACAAAATGAACAATATTACAATTTAAAACACAACATTTTTCAGTTTTGAGTTCAAAGGAAAGGACATTCTTACGCATCTGTGGAGTCATTTGGTTGAAAATGATCGGACGTGATCTGCGTTGTGTGTGTTCCTTCCTCTCCAACAATATCGCTACTCTTGACATTATCATGAACCACCATCAAATCCTTACATTCACCATTTTCTCGTTCGCAGTTTGGCATAATCATCACCAACTTTTTGGGATTCCATCTGTTGGGAAATTTCTTTCTCTTCACCTATTTTTGTATCTCTATCAAAATACAAAATACATCACAATGAGGATTAGACTCATACTGCAACTTTCCACCTTGTGTGAATAATTCAAAGCGAAAATTAAGAAACACCAATAAATAAGAAGTTGTTGAATGCGACCCGAAATGGAACATAACAAAGTTAAAGAAATTATTGTTTTTGAACAAAGAAGAAAAATTTAAGAAAAATAATCCACATAAGAAACTTATTACAAAGTTATAATCAGTTATCCATATTACCTTCGTTGTTGACAACTTGCCTCAATTACATCTTCGTTTTCCTTCAGTTCGCAGCATGGCTGCCAACAGCTTCATCTTTGCTCTCGATCAACCCATCATTTTGATCAAACTCAACATCAAACTTCTTCTTGAGCCGTTTGAACCTAGGTTCCTTAGTCTTCTTTTTTCCTGACAACATTATCTCAATGCTTAAATCAAACAAATGGTCTAACTAAAACTAGATATACCAAAACAATCAATAGTGTTAGCATACATGATCAAGCACCCAAAAAAACTAAAGAATTTTGGAATACCAACATATAGTATTCCAAAGTTTTATATCATGTCACCATGTCTAGTTTGCTTTTCATTGACAAATTGTTCCCAACACACAAACACATTAATTCTCTCTGTAATACTAGATACCTAAACCTACTTAATTTTCCAAAATGACTCTTTGATTTTCACTCTGAGAGCTAACAAGATACATGCGTTTATAACCGCGAATAAAGGAAAAAACATGACATCATCTACTATTTGCAATACTAAAAGAAATACAATATATTTGACATGTAAATTTATTTATCCAAACTAAATTTATCATCTTCAATGAGAAAGTTATCATGTCATAAGAATGGAACTTCCCTAAATAATTTATAGAGTAGCTAGATAGTCCGAAGAATTTAGCGGATGTTTATTTAAACTTTTAAACACAAACATTATTACAGAAAGTTGTTTAACCAACTTAATAGGAACAATCTTCTCCTTAAACATACGTAAAAAATAATAATTATCTTGACATAAACATACAATGCTTTATATATACTAATAATTATAGGGAAAGTTGTGTAAGTGTAACTATCGCATAGGAATGAAAATATCCTTATAAAACATCAACAACAGAATTACAATGATATTTAATTTAACATAGGTTGCCTTAAACATACAAGTGTGTAGAAAGAAAGCTGACCAACTAATATTATGGATATGAGACTAAACCTACAAAATATTTATACGAAATCATAATAATTTCAAACAAACTAATCACATAATCAAGATTCAACATCAAATATATTACGAACTTATCGGGGAAGGCGGCGAAACTGGCAGCTCGCTATGTCTCATTTTCATCAATGTCTCCAACTCCAAATGGCATGACTCAACTTTACATGGTACCAAAGCACACAAGATAATTGGTCTCCTCTTCCTCCCAACACTACATTGGACAATGGTCTTTTCCGTCGCATTGCCAATCCCCAAAGACGCCTAAAAGACAATAAGTATTCAACATGATATCAAGTTAATCACACACAACAATCAAACAAATATAAGAAAGAACAGTTCAATTGTGTTCTAAATAGTATTGAATATGATATCAAGTTCTATCACACACAAAAATCAAACAAATAGAATAAAAGATGGTTCAATTTTGTTATAAACAATATTCAATATGACATCAACTTTAACGAACACAAAAATCAAACAAATATAACAAGAAATGAATTCAATTTTGTTCTTAATACTGTTCAATATGTTATCAAGTGCTATCATATCATACACGAGAATAAAACAAATATAACAAAGACTATTTCAGATTTGTTCTAAGCAGTTTTGAATAAGATATCATGCTCTATCACACACAACAATCAAAAAAATATAACAAAGAACAGTTCAATTTTGTTTTAAGCGGGGATGTGATGGATCTTACCTGAGTAATTCGAAGTCTTTTACCATTTGAGTTAGAAAGGACATGTTGCCCAGGCTTCACCTCAACTCTTCACAGAGATATATAAAGTCAAACAAACAAATAAATATTTATGAATTTCTGAATCGGGAAAGAAATCTATGTAAATTTAGTCTTGAATCTTCTCATGCATAACTCAAAACGGGAGTGTTTGTTTCGCTGATTGTTTGGAAAAGTCAAGAAAATTCAGACGACCAGTGAATCAAACAAACAACGAGATATAAAGTCAGACAAACAAAGATATATATATATTCATAGGTTTCTCTAACGGGAAAGCAAGGGATGTTATTCATTCTTCAAGCTTCTTACACAAAACTGAAAATTGGAACAGTCCAACACAAACACTCAAAAGTCAAGAAAATCCACACAACAGTGGAACAACTACACAAAGACATCTTCTTTCTTCAGTAATTTTACATTGAAACATTTTCACTAACTAATGACTACAACAGTAACTCTTTTCTTTGAACAGTGAGATAACACACAAAGACATCTTCTTTCTCCAATATTTGTTTTTTTAACTCATGTTAAAATTGAAACTTATTCTCTAACGACTGATGAAACTCTTATCTTCAACCATTAGTATCATTGTAATAACCCGGATCGGAAGTCCTTATGCGAAGAATTACAAATACAAAATGAAAAGAAAGAGATACGAAACTGAATATGACATACCCCCAAAAGCCATAGTAAATCGATGTGAAGTTGGAACTGCTGATCTTACTCTTAGCCCTGTTGGCCAAAATGAGTTGAGAATGTACGAACGAAGACAGAAACTCTCAGAATAAAAAACCTTCAAAGTCGGTATGCATGTCTGTGAAAAAGGAAAGGGAAGATGGGTATGATCTTGAATTCCTTCCTAGCTGCAGAGTTGTCTCTTCGTATCTCTCGCTTAATACTCTTAAATGGAACTTGGAAGCAAGCACGGGAGAGGGAGACCATCCGTATCTCTAATAATTCTTACCGCATATAAATTGAGTAGAAACAAATTAAAAACAAAGCAAGTATATATTATTTCTATTTTTAAAATTTTTTATCCAAATTAAATTTAGTAGAATTAAATTAATAATATGACAAGTGTATCTTATTCATATTTTAATTTTTTTTATTCAAATTAATTTAGTATAACTAAACTAATCAGATACAAATATGATACAATTACCATATAATTAATAAAATTTCTTAAATTATATATCCATCATTCTATATATATATATATTGCCATATAATATGAGTTAAGAGATTCCAATATACTATAGTTACTGCTGCCAAGTTTTGTTGTTGTGACGTAAAACGTCTCATCCTAATTATTCACTTTTGCATCAATTACATTTCTCTTTTGTAAATCGAGTGTTTTTTTACATTTGCAGGGTCACTTTATTCCACAATAATAAGTTAAGAAAAGACTCAAAATGGGAGTTTAACATTATGAGTAATTGTGATCTCATTTTATTTCTATTTGAAAAAATAAGATGAAATAAGTTTTCTTGATATAAGATTTTTCATATTCCTTTTGATTGAGCATAAGATAAAGTATGATAATAGTTTTTTCTCTTGGATTTATTTGCAGATAAATTTGAAGTAAAGAACGAAAATGTTAATTGCAATGGTCTGAGTTAAAGGTTCACAGATAAGTAAACTCAATAATCTTATTTATCAGCAATCTAACGGTTCATATTAATTTATCTAAATCAACGTTCAGGATTTAATATGATGAATGGTCCAAATTTATACATTATTTTGGTATTTATTACTAGTTTTTCATCTTAAGCGGGAATAAAAGAAAATTTTAGTGTGAGATAATAAGAAAAAAATTGTGAAAAGAATTAATTATAATTATAAATTATAATAAATATAAAAAAGTGAAAGCGAGAGAAAAATATGGAATAGTGGGTGGTTAAGAGAAACAAAAAAATATAATGTGAAATTATTAAAAACTATTGAAATTACTAATTTGATCAAATTTTTTAAAGAAAAAAATAAAATGAATGATAAATTTTTGTATTTAAAAGTTGGTACGACAAAAATTTTCTTTTATAATAATATACATAGATAGATATTTAGTATATATGAATCTTTTATATAATATAAATAATTAAATATTATTTATTATATCGATATAGATATAGATAAATATTACTATTGTAATATATATAGGAAAAAAATGCAATTTAGCCTCCTGTGATATTGTAAATGTGCAAATTATCCCCTATGAAAAAAATTAGTAATTTACCTCCATGTGCTTTTTAAAATGCAGCGATTTAGCCTTATATGTTTTTTAAAATTAAACAATTACCTCCCTAGACATGGGGTAAATTATTTCATTTTAAAAAAAAATCAAGGAATAAATTGTTATTTATTTTTTATAAAAAAGTAATTTACTCATTTACAACATTATAAGAGAGTAAATTGCATTAAACTCTATATATATATAGCTACCTCCAGAATCCTTCCCCAACCCACCCGCCACCACAACCCTCTACCAGCTCCCGTCCGCCTGCCGCTGCAAAGATTTTTCATAAGCCAGAAAATCAAGTTGATTCCAGGTCGGTGCCTAGTCAACATCTCAAAAGTAAATCTCTCAATAAGCATGTCGACAACCAAAGGAACAAGCATTCCTAACCTTACCAATGCGTCGTCTCCTATACTTAGCTCTCGATCAACCTTGCAATCAAATGACAACATTGAAATAGAAAGACTTGGTTAATGAGAGACCTTATTTATTAGTAGGGTGAATAGCAATTTATTTTTTTATGATATTAAAAATGAATAAATTATCTTTTTATAAAAAATAAATAGTATTTTATCTTTTTATGCTTTAAAAAATGAAGTAATTTATTATTTTAGATAAGGAAGTAAATTATTTCTTTTTTTAAAATATAAGTAGGTAAATTGTTATTTTATTTTTCATAAGAGGGTTGTTTACCTATTCTCCATAACAAAAGCAGGTAGATTGCAATTTATCCTATATTAATTTCCAGATTTTTTCGATCAAGCACAAATTTCGATTTTGGGGAAAACTTGGATCAAAGAACTCAAAAATCCAAAATCCATAGAAGAACAACCTTTTACTGGCATCACTATTATTTTTAAAATTTTAAAATTAATTAATTACTTTTAACTATCTTTTGATTGTTATTTTTTTTCAAACATGCATTTTTTATTTCTCAACCGTTATTTATTATCTTTTGTTTGTCAATAATTTTTTATAAATCAAAATATTTATATTAACTTATTTTCTTAATATTTATTTTTAAGGTACTTTTTTACTCCATAAAAATAAATAAAACAATATATATTTTAAAAATTAAGTACGTATATAGAATGTGCCATACTTATTAATTTTTATAAATTAAATGAAGAGCATATATTCCATTTCTTTTCTACTTATTACTTTTCGTTTACACATTTTCTCATCAAATTTCCACTTGTTTCTCTCATCTCTTCAATTTCCACATCATTTTCTTCCTTCAATAGCTTTTCACAACCCCTCCCAATCTTCGTAGTCATACATTTGAGTGTTCCACACACCCACTAAAATAATAAGCAGCGCATGCGCGCCACCTCAAATGCCCAGAATTTGGAGCTACTGTAGATCACATTCAAACTTGTTGCCTCCAAGAATTTGAAGTTTGCAGTTAAATGCTCCTGCAGAACAATGTTGATGGGGAATGCCCTAAAATTTGGTAAAAGAACAATAAAATGGATCAGGACCCGTGCATTTGGTGTGTGTTGATTGGATTGTCTGTCACAGGACCAGTACTTTTATCATATTGATCTATGTGGTTTTTGTAGGAAATTGATTGGAGTGATTGAAGTTGAGAGTTCATCTTTCAATCCGTTACTTTCAGTCTCTGTCATAGAGATGAAGGAAGAACAAGTTTAATCTGGCATCAAACTATTGTACTAAAAACAGATATAGAAGGTAAAGGAATAGCATTACCTGGAAATATAATCCAAGTGATTTTAGGAGCACCAATTGCATTATATTATGAACTAGCATGAAGCTCGTGCTATGCGCGTAACTTTATAAATTCTATAATATTTTTATAAATTTCGAATTATATAATTATGTCATTTCAATGACATTCTTCCTATATATAATAGTCTAAACTTGTATAAAATTCAATATTCAATTATTTTACTGAACAATATTTTGTAAATAACCATTAAATATCATCAATTATTATGTTATAAATTTTAAATACTATAGATATTTTTTTGTTTAATTATTGATTTGAATATGAAAATTGGCTTGTGTTCAGCAGAATATGAATATGAAAGACTATGGCAGAATTGATTTGATGAAGAATTCTTAATCCTTAAGAGTCAAGAACTGGAGGCTTCTTCCAATCCTCTACTGTAGAATATGATGCAATAAGATGAAATACCAAGATCAAGGATTAAATAAGTATATATCAAGGAGCATGAGTGGATTTATTAATCCACATAAAACAAAATAGCAGATACAATGGAAAAAGTTTCTGTATTGGCTTATCTCCTGAAACTGGATCAGTCACGGGCTCTTCCACAACCTCTTGTCTATGATACCCATTTCCCTTGGTGCTGCAAAGCAGAATTCTTTCAAAAGCCAACAATTTAATTAAAAACCTTGTGTAATTGAGGTTATTGAAGTGTCTTGTGTGATTGGACTCATTCAAATTTTATGTATGTTATTAAATTTCCAATGGATGAATAGCAATTTATCTCTATATAATATTAAAAATGTGCACATACACCGGTATGAAAAAAAATTATAGCAGTTTACCCCCCTGCATTTTTTAAAATGAAGCAATTTACCTCCTTATATAAGGAGGTAAATTGCTTCATTTTAGAAATTATAGGAAGGTAAATTACTATTTGTTTTTTCATAAGGGGGTAATGTACTCATTTGCAATATGACAAGGGAGTTGCTTGTATTTTTCCCAATTTTCAATTGTTATGGGGTATTAAAACCTTTTGTAATTGGACTCATTCATGTTCAGATTCTTTTCAAATATTTTGGATTAAAAAATATTAGTGTTTTAATATTAAATATTCCATAATATAATTAATAATATTTAAGTAGGGGTATACTTGTCTTTTTACAATGAAAACAAATACATTAGGATAATAATATTTGAAAAGGTTGTGACTGGAATTGAATAGAAGGAAAACTTCAACTTTGTAGATGAAATTAAAATGTTTCTTTCTTCCCTTCTTCTTTCTCTCTTTCTTGTCTGTTTAATTCAATCTTTCACTTTCTCTTTCATTCGTTCTCGTCTCCATCAATTTAAAATCTCTAGTTTGATGGACAAGAATTGGAGTGTATATAAATATATATATATATATATAAAATCCAAAAATTAATTTAAGCTTTTGCAGTCTACTAGCTGTATTATAGAAGCTTGAAAGACAATCACAATCAGTAAAATAACTCAAGTGCATGATGGAGGAGAAGATCAATCATTTCTTTATTTCTATAAATAGAAGCAATTGTAGGAGAAAAAATCACGGGAGAAAGATTCGAATAGTCCTCTATTTATGTCCAAAAATCCTTTTGGTATTTAACTTTGACAATATCAGTTTTAATCCTGTACCTTTCTTTTTTGCTTTGATTCAGTCCTTCAGCCAATTTTATGCCCAGTTTGCCCTTCTTTAGTAATAAAGTCTAATAGTCCATTTTAATGCTCTAAAAATGGCCCAACGTGCTTCCGAAATAAATTAAGACCCCATAACTTCGTACCTTGCTTTGACCGCTCTGTTTCCGGGTATTCCAAGCCCTCGGTTTTACATACTTCCTCCAACCACACTACCGCAGCAGATGGTCCGCAAGAACTTGGGTCCTTCAGTAACAAAACAACACAGCCCTATTTCGTTTTCTACCTTAGGGCGTAAAAGGGATTCCAATATAAGGAATTAATAGAATTTTGGACAAACAGGTTGAACAAAAGCCTAACTTTTATTGAAGAAATATAGAGAATATTACATGAATATTATTCCTCCATTGGAGGAGACAACTATTTTAGTCTCTCATGGTGTAGAGGACTTGACTTGTTGGGGAAACTCCCAAAAACTGAAAAATTAAAATACTACAAAAGATTGAAAAAGACTCAGAATTCTAATGCTTTGAAGAGTAGGAGAAGTTTTCTGAAGTCGCCCTTCTGCTTCATTGAATCTTTATTTATAGGCCTTCGTGGACTTCAAATTCGGACTCCAAACTTATTTTGTGATGACATCATTGCATTCGCCATCGCCTCGTGATTTCCAGTTGTCGGTCATAATGGTTTGTCGGTCACATGAATTCCAACTAACTTTCCTACTTTGCTGATTGTTGGCTTTTATCATTTTCTGACGACAATCTTATCCTTGATTTTTTATATTTTTTTAATTTTTACTTATTTTTTATAAAAAATTTTCTTTTTACCTTGTCCTGATCAGGTTCGGGTTTATTTTGTGTGACCTGAATTTTTGTCCCGAATAGGGGTTTCTCTGGTTTTCACAGCAAGGGCACAAAGGTTGGTGGGATAATATTATAACTGATGAAGCCAAAACTCAAATTCTTTCAAGTGTTAAAAGAGATTCAAAAGGAAATATTATTAATAACGATGAAGGAAGACCCATTTCTAATGCAATATCTTCTCTAATATATACAACTACTACTCATTTTATTGAAAATCCTCAAATATATCAAGAAAGAAATACAGAATTTTTATAAAATTTAAAGTGTAGAAAACTCCATGATTTTAGATGGTATAAAGATGTCTTTTTATCCAAAATTTATGAAAGAAATGATGCAAATAGTTATTTCTGAAAAGAAAAGTTTATTTCAGGATTACCAAAATCGTTTGCAGAAAATGTCCGTATAAAAACTAAAGAAAAATACGAAAATATTGCATTCCTTTTCTTATTGAGAAATTATAAATCATGTTAATCTAGTAGGATTACAATTATGCAATGATTTAACCTTAAAAACCCAATTAAAGAAACAAAATCTTACTACTAGAAAAGAGTTAGGACGTTGGGGTGAACAATTTGAATTTCAAAAAATAAGGTCACCATCATCATCATCAAAGTCAAAACACTATAACAATCATATGCATAGATCATCAAAGAAAACTCCTTTTAAATCCCCTACTAAACCCTCTTCTAAACCTAATTTCCAAAGAAAAATTTTTTTAAAGAAAAAATATTCTAGTGTCCCTAATTGCATTATACATCATAAATGCCAAAAACCAGGTCATTATGCCACTAGCTATAGCATGCGAAAGAAAATTTATGAATTAAGTTTAGGAGAAGAGTTAACAAATCAATTATTAAGAATCCTAGATGAAGAAGATTTAAAAATATTTGAAATCGAAAATTCTAGTCTAGAAGAACAATTAGATCAAATCCAAACAGATGAAGGATATTCCTCAGAAGAAGAAGAATCCCAAACCTCTAATTTAGAAGATAATAATGAATGTACTAGTTGCTCAGCAGAATTATGTCTTTGGCTACCTTAACTAACCAATTTTCGTTAATCTTAGTTCTTATTGACAAAATCCAAAATCCTGAAGATAAAGAAATTTACCTTCATAAACTTCAAGAATTAATTTCAAATGAAAATCCTCATAAAACAAAACCCCCTCCTAAAACAGATTTCTCAAAAATCATGAATATGTTTGATTCTTCTAATTCTAAAGTATCAATATCTGACCTAAAACATGAAGTTAGACAATTAAAAAAGGAAGTTAAAACTTTAAAAGAAAACCATGATCAATTAGAACAAAAAATTTAAATCAGAAAACTTCAAAATCAAATTTTCAAAGAAAATTCCAATAAAATATCTCCATCTAAAGTCTCTAAAGAAGAATCTTTTGTTAATACTATCTCTAGAATTGCTTATCCAAAATGGTATGTAAAAATTAATTTAGTTATTGAAGATTTTAAATTAACTGCCATCGCTTTAATGGATTCGGGAGCAGACATGAATTGTATTCAAGAAGGATTAATCCCCACTAAATATTTTGAAAAAACTAAAGAAAAACTCTCAGCTACTAATTTAGCTAGTCTTAAAATTAACTTCAAACTTTCAAAAGCCCATGTTTGTAATAATGGAATTTGTTTCAAAGCTAGTTTTGTGCTAGTTAAAGATCTTAATACTCCAATAATTTTAGAAAATCCTTTTCTTCAAATGCTTTATCCAATTAACGTAAGTTCTGAAGGGATTAGGACCAAAGTAATGGGAAAAGATATCTTATTTCAATTTCAATTTCTTGTAACCCAAAGAGATATTAAAGAAGTCCAAGATATTTTTATATTTCAAGAAATTAGTAATAAAGAAAAACAAATTCTCTTTTTGAAAGACGAAATTTCTCACAAGAAAATAGAAGAACAAATTTCTGCACCTTTAACTCAAAAGAAAATTCTTGAATTTCAAAACCAAATTCAAAGCCAAGTTTGTTTAGAATTAGCAAATGCATTTTGGGAAAGAAAAAAACATGTCATTACTCTCCCTTATGAAACAGATTTTGACAAAAGACAAATTCCCACTAAAGTTAGGCCAATTCAAATGAACCAAGAATTACTAGAATATTGCAAAAAAGAAATTCAAGATCTTCTTAATAAAAAATTAATTCGCCCTTCAAAGTCTCCTTGGTCTTATCCAGCTTTTTATGTCCAGAAAAATGCAAAATTAGAAAGAGGGACACCCAGGTTAGTTGTAAATTATAAATCTTTAAATAAAGCATTAAGATGTATTAGGTATCCCATACCTAATAAGACAGATCTTCTTAAAAGACTTTATAATGCAAAAATATTTTCTAAATTTGATATGAAATCAGGATTCTGGCAAATTCAAATTGATGAAAAAGATAGATATAAAACAACTTTTACTCTCCCTTTTGGCCAATTTGAGTGGAATGTTATGCATTTGGGTTTTAAAATGATTCTTCAGAATTCCAAAAAAATTATGAATGACATTTTCACTCCATATACTTCTTTCACTATTGTTTATATTGATGATGTTTTAGTCCTCAGTGAAAATATGGAAAAACACTGGAAACATCTACAAATATTTCTTAAACTAATTAAAGATAATGGCTTAGTTATTTCAGCTCCCAAATAAACCTCTTCCAAACTAATATTAGATTTTTAGGACATCATTCAAAGATCTCTAACTTTTGGAAAAAAAATTTCAGACCAAATTTTAGATAAAACTCAATGACAAAGATTCTTAGGAAGCCTAAATTATGTTTCAGATTTCTACCAAATCTTAGACAAATATATAAACTATTATATGAAAGATTAAAAACTCCACCACCTCCTTGGACTCAAATTCATACAGATTTAGTGAAAAAATTTAAAATAAAAATTAAATAAATCCTTTGTCTAAGTATATATCATCCAACTGCACCAAAAATTGTACAAACAGATGCATCTGAACTAGGATATTAAGGTATTCTTAGTCAAATTATTAATAATAGAGAAACAATAGTAAGATATTATTTTGGAATTTGAAAAACTACAGCTCAGAAAAATTATCCTACAATAAAAAAGGAAATATTATCTATTGTCTTATGCATTTCTAAATTCCAAGATGATTTATTAAATCAGAAATTTCTTTTAAAAATTGATTGTCAAGCTGCAAAAGATGTACTTACAAAAGATGTTAAAAATTTAGTTTCAAAACAAATTTTTGCCAGATGGCAAGCTTTATTATCTGTATTTGATTTTGATATTGAATATATTAAGGGAGCTCGCAATCACATTCCTAACTATTTGACAAGAGTATTTTTGCAGGGATGTCAAAATCAAGTGAAGAATCAAAGTTAAAGGTAAGCCCTTTAGCAAAACAAACAGCCCAAATTCTGAAATTAGAATACTCTTCTCTAACACCAGAGAAGACCCAATTAAAACCCCAAAATCTTCAAATCGTGAAACCACAAAGTCCTCAAAATGCAAAACCATTATGAATTTTGCCCCCATCTCTCCAACCAAAAACACAAAGTCTCACCCAGACAACCTCAAAAACACCATCATTACCACAAACTGTCATCCAAATTAACAACAGATTTACCCCGTTGGGGAAACCAATTCCTCTTGTCCCTTCCAAACTCACTTAAACTTACAAGGATATAGCAGGGACTTCTACTACTAGACCTACCAGTTCCCAATCCAATTCACCAATCTCCCCATATTATGAGAAAGTAGATTTTTCACCTCGATTGTATAATTGAGGATGAATGGATTAACGAACAAACTCAAGATAATCCTGTTCTAATGGAAACCATGGTCCTTGATGAAAATCATAACAGGATATATGAAGATCCTCTCAAAATCCAACAATTCTATGAAGACATTCTTGTCTCAACAAGATTTATTTTTATTCAAAATATGCCCCCTAAAGGAACCCCAGCTAACTCCTCGCAAATTGGCTACAGAAAATTTTTCATAAATTTCATTCTCTTTTATGAGCTCAAAAATATTTCAAATAAAAAATATCCATTAATTTCCTATTGGGATTATATCAAAGCCTTTCAACATTTTCTTTTTAAACAAAATGAGAAAAATACCATGTCTTTCTATTTCTTTTTCGGTACCAAGATTTCTCCAGAAAAAAATTCCAAATTGGTTTGTCAGATGGTGGTATTATTTCGGTCCAAAACCACAAATTCTTTCGAAATCGGTCTAAGAGAGCATTCAAATTCTTTATGAAAAATCTCAAGATCAGTATGTTTCCAGGACAACACCTTCCCAATATACTCAAATTTTACATTCAATTTAATCTGACCTGGATTTTGAATATCGAACCTCAATTCAAACCCATCCAAATTGATGAAGACACGGTCATATTTTCCCTGGAAAAGAAATGTTGCATAAAATGGTGGGACAAAATGAACACAGAAACTTTTGAACAAACAACAATTTTGGAATGGTTCAAACAAAATCCCACAGTATACAAGACATGAACAATTCTTGGCAAAGAGATTAGTTCGGAGCAAGAACAATTTCTACTGAGGAAAAACAATTTGTTTGCAATAATTGCCAAAGCAACAACCACGGAGGAAATGCAAAAAATTCTTGAAGAAATACAAAGTAACAAAGAAGACTCTATCGCCAATTCATCTGGGAGACGAAAATAAAGATGATTGTTTTGGTATTTTTAGTCCAATTCCATAATTGTTTTGGTAGTTTTAGTCCAATTTAATTTGATGTAACAATTCCATGCAAAATTGAGAATGATGTAACAATAACGTAATAATGATGGAAAAAAAAATTCAAACATAAAAAATTTAAAAATTCATTTCAGGTTTTGCAACCTACTAGCTGCATTATGGAAGCTTGAAAGACAGCCACAATCAGCAAAATAATTGAAGTTCATGATGGAGGAGAAGATCAATCATTTCTTCATTTATATAAACAGAAGCAATTGTAGGAGGAAAAATCACAACTTATCTTTGAGAGCTTTTCTCACACACACTCACTAGCATTTGCTTCTTCTTAGAAGTTCTTTCTTGTTCTTCGTCTAGTTCTTCTTCATTCAGTTCTTCTTTCATATTACATAAATCGGATGTCTTGGATAATTAA
Source organism: Sesamum indicum (assembly GCF_026168435.1). Taxonomy (NCBI): domain Eukaryota; kingdom Viridiplantae; phylum Streptophyta; class Magnoliopsida; order Lamiales; family Pedaliaceae; genus Sesamum; species Sesamum indicum. The sequence continues at coordinate 4,026,978 of NC_142660.1, read as the reverse complement.
TATCTCTGTACATTCAATTGTTCTGTAAATTCTTTTTATTCAAATTCTGATATTCAAGTAAGTTTTCTTCTACTCATAATTATCTTTAATTTCTGCTTCATAAAATATACTTCTTACAAATTCTATTTGCATAATCTTTATATAATTTATTGTTATATTTATTATATATTTTAGATCTTCATATTTCCTTACATGATTTCAATTATGGTTGTTATATTAAAATTATTCTTGGTATATATATATATATATATATATTTATGCAATTCCTAAAAACTCTAGATATGATCATAATAATTTTACCAATTTGAATTATTAAACTTTTTTCATTACGTACATTAATTAATTGAAGATTTATAGTTGTTTACTTTTTAAAAATGAATTAATTATGTATATTTCTGAAGCCATATATTTTTATTTAGAACTTAAATATAAGATATATTTATTTTATGTTTTATTTTAATGTTAGAATTTGATCTTTTTTTCATGGTGTAATGACTTTTGTTGGAACACTATAAAAAAATTATTTTATTGGAACGGTTTTTTTTAATTTTATAATATTTTTTCTTTTGGAACCGGTAGGCCTACCGCGGCTAAACGAGGCGTTACAAAGTATTTATAACAGCTTGTCAAAAAGCCATTAAAAATTGTAATGGCTATTGTAACGGTCTACTGTAGTTGTTACAAAACTAGTAACATGAAATAAAATTAAGTTGGAAAGGCTTTTGTAACTGTTAGGTTGGATTTGATATGAATGTTCTCGTAACGGCCTTTGTAACACATTTAGGTATGATTTTGATATTTGGAATGGTTTTTGTAATGCTCTTTATAATTGTTTTATATTATATTTGTATCTATTTTTGGCACTGCATTTGTACCTGTTTTTTTCACTCATTTTGTAACGATTTTTGGAACGGCCCCATATTTAATTTGTAACTATTTTTGGCACATTATCTGTAACGGTCCGATGATTTTACATTATATTGGTGTATTACAAAAGTCATTACAAATGCAGTTACAAAATTTATTATTTTTTAATATATTTTAATATTTATTTTATTTAAATTTTTTTAATATATTTTAAATTTATATTTGGTAAAACTAAGTAAATAAATTTATATAAAACACACATTATACAAAAAAAACAATTTAATTACAAAAATTAAAATAATACTTATAAAATTGTATTTTTACAAACTACCAAAAAGAATCCTAAACTAAATTATTATCCCCAACAGCCGCGTGTTTGTCGTCATCGGGTACCGGGGGATCACCTGGAGGCTCGGGTGCTAGATTACTCGGGCTAGTTTGAATCAACGCTTCTGATGTAGCGCTCGAGTGCCGACACCCGATCATCTATGCTAGGGCGTTGCGGTTGTGGTGGCGAGGGCAAGGGAGCAGTCAACTGGGTCGCCTAGGATGGTCCAGCAATCAAGTGATGGGTCTTAGAGCCTAGACCGAATACTCGGCCCCTCTTCCAGCCACCTGCTGCTGACTACCAGATGTAGCACTCCCTACTCGCTACATCTAATTATCACTGTTTCATCCTTTCTTTAATCAAAACTCATTCTATAAGTAATTCTCTTTCAACTTGTAAAATAAATTCTAATTTATCAATATAATATATATATATAGAACGAGTTGAAAGAGAATTACTTATAGAATGAGTTTTGATTAAAGAAAGGATGAAACAGTGATAATTAGATGTAGCGAGTAGGGAGTGCTACACTAGACTTGCTGCTCGTCCGGGCTATGGAGCTTTAAGCGGACAATGGATGCTTTTCATTGCTATTATGTTGTCTGTGACGATCCTCCATCATCCTCAAGACCATATCTTGCAAACATATTAAGAACAAATTACGTTAATTTGGTTATACAGATTTCAACATATCATCCCTGGAAAGCCATGCGATTTAAAATCATACCGTCTAATATGATTTAATGGTACATATTTGTATATATTTAAATTTAGTATGAATCGCGTGCTCGAATGTACGATAGCGTATATTTCGATTTGAATTTATGAGATGACTCATTTTCTGTAACTGCTTTTGTAAGAGTTGGTATAATTTATCATTGTAATGGCATCTGTAACAGACTTCATAACGACCGATCAACATTAAAATTCGCACCTGTTCTTTTATTTTGATTTCAAAAAATTTTAGTTTGTAATGAATTTTGTAATGGCTTTTTGAAATTTGGTCGTTACATAATTTTACTTCCCGCCTGTTGACAAAAGTTGATCGCCTTATTTTATAATGGCCTTTGTAACGATTTTTTTAATAAATTGATCGTTTCAAATAATAAATTTTTAAAAAAGTTAAAAAAAATTATAATATTTTTTTATTTTACAACATTGCAATAGAAAATATTTTCATTAAAAAAATATATATTATGTAGCCTCGTATCCATCATCGTCAGTCTTGTAGTCCTCGAAGTTGTCTTTATCATCCTCTTCATCTTCATTATCAGTTTTACCAGCTTCAATCCGTAAAGTACCTACAACCTGCTGGTGTGCAATTGAAAGATCAACCACAATTTGTAAACCAGTGGGATCACATAGATCGTACGACTGACTGTCCGTAGCAACTTCAGGGACTAGTACGACTTTCTATGGCTGATATGCAATCTCAGACCATTTGGACTCATCAACAACTTTCTGAGCCTTTGTTATGCAGACAACCATCAGATCCACTTTGTCGCTCTTCATACTTTTTTTTTAAAAAAAAGAAACCACCTAGAGGTGGGGGGAGCTTTTCGGAGTCCCCAATCCTTCTATATTAAAATGCACAAAATAGTTACAGCAGGGAGAGCTACCTCCATAGAATTTCTAGTAAAGCCATAAACAAGGAGTACTACTCCCTTACAAATAGAGCAACAATAAATAAGGGGTACTACTCCCTTACAACAAAAGACCCGAACAGGTGTCCTAGAAAAATTATGGCTAGTCACAAAGGTTTTTGTTATCCCACCATGTCGTGGATCGCACAGCACCTGCAAATAAATCTGTACAAAAAGACCAAGCCAGAGTGTGTGTAATGTTCCAAAAGGATTAATAAATTTAATATTAACGTGGCGATCATGTTTGTATGGCTGGTAGCCTTTGAAACTGTGAAAAGGGTTCATAAGACCTTTGTCCCTTTTCATACTTGTGTACTCAATATAGTACACTTGCACTACTTGTTGTGCAAGTATGAATGACTAATTCTTTTGGTACACATATCTGAAATTTACATCAACGAGATGATAGCGTGGATGTACCTTCATACCTCTTAGTGGATCGACCCAACGACACTTGACTAGAACGATATACAAGTTCGAAATAAGTGGATAGGCCAATTGAATGATCTCTTCGCTGATTCCATATAAGTCATTGTCCTCGTCTGTATACGATGAATTTTTGACACACGGCCCCACAGTTCATTGTTGACTTGCCGTGGTTGTGACGTTCTGTCTGGAAGTTGTACCTGTTCACAAAGTAGCAAGGCATCGACGTCACTTCTGCACTTGGACCCCAATAATGACACTTCAGGAGCTTGTTGCCTGTGCAGTTTAACTCGGAATGTACCTACACGTTCATATATTAATCAAATATTTTGAACTTCGACACAACGTATTTTTAAAAATTAAAAAAAAATAGATTAACTTACATGTCGTTTGAACCAATCTTCTTCAAGGCCCCACTAGCCCTACCAGGGTAGTTGAAAATAGACTCCTAGATTCCAGCATTGCTGCTCGTGCGCTCGTCATTCCTACGAGGCATGCTTTGTTTGGAAGGCGCGTTCGGCTTAAAGTACTATGAAGAAAAAAAACTGATTTCCTCGACAATTGATGCTTCTTCATGTGCTTTATTTTTCACCTTTTTCATCAACTCCCATAGGAACCTTTCAAATGGGTTCATCCATCTATATTCCACTGCCCGCCCCTACGCGAGCTTTATACGGCAGGTGCACAATGAGATGCTCCATCTCGCAATTCTGTCATGTCAACGCAGCGGGCAAGGTTAGACGCGTAGCTATCAGGAAACCTAAGGCCACGAATCCATCCAAATATCCTCCTCTTCTACTCCTTCATCAGGGTATAGACTGCTTTAGGCATAATGTTCTAGCTCTACATTCATTCAACTCAAGCTCCAGGAGGTTACAGATGATCTTCAAATCCCTATGTGCATTCATATATAACCAAACATATTTTTCTCAATGTGCATGACATCAGGGTTGTGTCGAATAAGATGCGTAGATTAGTATGGCAGATCCCAAAAAAGATGTTTTTCTTCGTCCACTTGTGGTCGCTTCCACAGCCGGAAGGGAATGTCAACGGAAGGACTAATGTCTGCAACCCAATCTAGGATCTGGTCTCCTATCAGCCTCGGACGTGCAAGCTTATATTCAACACGGTTCTTTCGTGAAGGCTTTCTTGTTCCTTCGGTAGGGATGGTGCTCAGGGAGAAACTATTTGTGGCAGTCAAAATAGCACGCATTTTTACTGTGCTATAGATGGAATGCCCGTGTGCTATCCACACGAATTGGGCAACCCATAACACCATTCGTATTCCACCTAGATGCCATCCTATAAGCGGGTAGGCTGTTCACCATCCACATCAACGCCGCCCACATGATGAATGCGTTGTCCGTAGCATTGTCGTACGTCCGAACACCCACATTCCACAATTGCAGTAGCTCTTGGATCAACGGTTTCAATTACACATTGATCAGACGCTTCGGATTAGAAGGGCCAGGGATCACCATCGTCAGGAACATGTACTCAGAACTCATGCACATACCAGGGAGGAGATTGTATGGTGTAATGATAATGGGACAACATAAAGAAGTACAACCGTACTAACCGTGAAGCGCAAAACCGTCTGTGCAAAGGCCCAACCAAATATTATGCTGCTCTTCTGCAGAATTGGGATACATCCGATCAAAATGCTTCCAAGCTTTGGCATTAGATGGATGACACATTGACCCCTCCCCCATTTAATGTGTGGCATGCCATGTCATGTGTTTGACAGTTGCTTTTGAAGCATATAACCTCTGTAGACAGGGAGTAAGCGGTAGGTACATAAGGACGGCATACGAGGACTTCTTGCAGTGTGGTCTCGCCCTCGAGTCGGCTTATACCTAGCGTCCCCACAAAATTTGCAGTACTCCCACTCGACATCGTCCTTCGAGTACAACATGCAGTCGTACACGCATCGATCCTCTTAATGGGTAAACCCAAATCTTTTATCAACTTTTTCATACTGTAATAGTCTCTCGGCAAGGTATGACCCGGGAGCAATACTCTATTAGCCCACTAGGAAATTCAATCTTATGATCGCTCAGAAATATGGCCGTCCACCTTGATATCCATCAACTCAGCAACAGTTGCCAATTAAGATTGGGTGCAACCATTCCACAATGGCTGGTAGGCAACATGCACTACACTTAAAAATGGTCTGCCAACCCTAACTCATAATCATAGGGGCCACCGTCATAACAATATGAAGAAGGACCAGCATCAACAGGGTAGGACATCATACAATCATCAGGCAAAACATCGTGAGAAGCAGAAAAATAACTCAAATCGGCCGCATCAAAACCCATTTGATGCACCCAACCCATAAGTTGTTCATTACCGCAATGTGAATAATTATCCTCGACATGGCCAGCTGGGTTTGCTCCTCAGGCACTTGAGGGACAGTCACAACGTCAAAGTACTTTTCTGCACCCTATCCTCGCCATGAGAAGTCCAATTACAATATTTTAGCATAAATCTTCACATAGACAAGTGATAACTGACATCATCGTGTGTTCTGAACTTTGAGTTTTTGTATTTTTGGCAATGACACTTAATTTTGTCTCCATCCACATGTCTACGCTGACTCTTTGCCCATTTTTATGAAAGTCTTAAGCTCATCCTCAAACTCCGATGTCCGACTTGTCCTCCATGAGAGGTTGTTATTATACATCCACATTCCCAATTTTCGTAACATGATGATATATCACTGTATTCACATATAAAAATATATCTAATTAATTTTCTAATTTGATGACCTACATATTTATAAATATAACAGTACTACGTACAGTATTTAGGAGACTACATATAATTAACATGATATAAGATTAATAAAAAAATCATACAACTAAAATAAGTAAATATACTACAATTAATTTAATTAAACACAATAAAGGATTAAATTAGTCGTTACCTGGTCAACCAAGTTAAGTGATGATTAGCACTAATTGACGGTCCAACATTCGAGTAATAATCTACAAGCTAGTCAAATGTATATGCATGAAAATCAGAGTGTTGGAGAGTATTTGTTGTTAGTATAACAATTTTTATAACAAATAAAATGAAATGAACATTTTAACGACTTTTATAACGACATTTGTAATGCCAAAGATAGTCGTTGAAAATTAGCCATTAGAAAATGTAGTCGTTATTTTGTAACGGCCTTCACAAAAGAACCCGTCTCTAATGTGACGAATCTTACAACATCGTCTTTTCATTTACTTTGGAACGATTTTTGCCACCGCCTTTGTAGCTGCTTGATATCTAGAAAATTATCCATTACAAAAATCGATAGTAGTTACAATAATCATAACATAATAGTAACGGGCTACAAATTGTAACGGTTTTAGGCACACACTAATTTTATAACGGGTTTGGCTGCTACCAAATGTTTCTTTTAATTATCCTCTTAATAACGTCAGCATGTCCAATCCGTTACAAAGGCTGTGTGTATTGGAACGACCATACGACCGTTCCAAAAAAGCCGTTACAAATACAGCCTTTTTTTTGTAGTGGAAAATCGCTTTTTTTGTCACATATGTTACAACATTTTTCAATATAATCTCATTTGTTATAATTTTCTTATATTGCATTCTATAAGATGAAACTTTTTTTTATTTTATTCCTTATGCGTATATTTTTGTCCGCATAATTAACGGATCCATTAATAGTCTCACATGCATTTTTCATTAAATACTGGACGAAAAATGCACTAGAGGACTAAAATTGAGAAACTCTTCAATTTGTTAGATGCAATACTAAAAAAAATTAACAAACAAAACTAAATTATAGAAAAAATAGCGCCTAATATATGAGATTAAAAATATAATTTTCCTTTTTACTAGATAGTACAATGGAGTATGCTGCATGTAGAAACATAACCTTACAAATGAATGTTGCACTTATCCATATCTTAAAAATTGTAACTCTATTACATAGTTCTAATATTTACCTATATATTATTATGGAAGATTACCTATACTATATTCTATATTTTGTGTTATATTTAATTCGACAAAAATTAACCTTGTACTATTATTATTTATGAGGTGAAGAATGTAATATAGTGTACTTATTTACCTCTATTAGTTAATTTTTTATATTACTAGCAAGAAACATATGTTGGGTTTTCAAACCCTTATACAATAATTTCAGAAATAGAATAAATATACAATGATAGAAATGATAATAATATGACAGAAAACTAAAGAACCTAATAGATCACCTCAAGGAGCCAACAAATCGAAGAACAAGACCTCAGCCACAAAAGGCTGGCAACTCTCACCGGTTCTCGACAACTTGACAATAATCACAAAGAACCTCAATCACCAAGACCCGCACAAGAACCACTAAGGTTAATTTAGAGATCGATTATAAAGTGAGAGAGGAATATTTTGTTCGGTTAATCAGATAAGCCATGGATGGCTTTATAGATGAGAGATAAGGAAGAGAGAGTGAGAATCAAGAGGTGGTTGCATATTTCATTAGAATAAGGTGGCGAAGAACGAGAGAGAGAGGGAGAAGCAATCGTCACAGCGGGACAAGAGAAAAATGGGGGGAAAGGGTTAGGGTTTTAGATTAAGTATAAGTGCCGGGTCAGAGTCGGGTAATGGGTCGGGCACAAGGTGGGCCGGGTTAAAACCAGTGGGCCGTGACTAAGTGGGCCGAGCCATACAGTGAAAGAGTTGGGCTGATGGGGGCAAAGTGGGCGGGGATGGGGGCTTTAATTATTATTTTAATTTTTTTATAAATTATAATTATACATATTATTAATATATTTTAATAGTTATAAATTATATATTATAAATTAAAATTAAATATTAATAGCCTAGTTTGATCGATTGATTAGAAGGAGTATTTTAGTTATTGTTTTTAAAACATAGGCTCAATTTGACTAGGGGGCGGTGTGATTATTTATTAAAAATATAGGGGTGATTTTTTATATTAAAAATTTTATAGGGGAATTTTTGATAATTTAAAATACCAAGGGGGTAAAATGAATTTAACCCAATAAGTAAGTGAAATTTCTCCAATCTTGACATGAAAAACTCCATCTCCTAGTATTCATTATCCTAAATCTCGCAAATAGTCCATATATATTTAATTTAAATTCGACTCCCCCCCAAAAAAAAAGAATTAACAAAACTATATTACTTATCATAACTGAAAAGAAAGTATCGATAACAATAAAGATTCTAACAAAGGCAAGACTAATAATCTTATACTATCAGTTAAAAAGCAAAAGAAACCCCTTTGAGGTGCGCAATCTCAGGCTTGAATTGCCACAGGCCGTGCCCTCACCCTCTCGAACGTGAGTTCCTTGTGATAGCGTATCCCATTTGAGGCGAATGGCAAGTGAAGCTTGCAGTTGATGCTCCTCATAATTTTTATAGTTTTGGCATCTGATCTTGGTCGCTTAGCTACCTCGCATTCTCGAAATGGTTTTCGGACCTGAGAAAAGAGCAAATCAGCAGGCTTGGGAGGTTTCCAACTAAAACCCTCCGATATTTAAGTTAGTAAAAGAGTTTGAGATAGAATCTTAATGTATTTAATGTAGATTTTAGTGCAATAAATGTCTTACCATAAATGAACTGTACATGATGCATTTGTAATGTTTGAATAGATCCACTTGCTTATCTGAAGAGGTTCACTTGCATTGTGCCACGTATTGTGATCTTACTTTGTAGTATATCAGGCAAATCAACAACCCTCAGCAGGTCGCAGGTCAGACCCAATCCATATTGAGAGTGCGCGGATCTTCGGCCTGACCGTGTAGTAAATGCCCATTTTAAGGCATTTGTGTGATTTCATTGATAATTTCCTTAATCCCCATCGACATCCACAAGCTTGCAGCTTGGCATGTACTTTCTAGTCGATGTAGTGAAATTTAGCCCAAATCTGCGTACTCCTAATGTAACAGCCCAATGTAGACAGTAATAAACTAGGCATATATCATCGGCTACATCACCATACAATTAAAATAATATAAGAAAATTTTGTTAACCATGTGCGTATATGGTATATTATTATAGGCGTACACGGATTGATTTGCTCTTTAAATTTCCCTTTTTTTTTTACTAGCTCAGAGAATTATAGTAATTTGTTACTGGATACATAGGGCTGTACTTTAGAAATAAGCAAAATTCTCCAATTGTAATTTTTAAATCAAAATAAAAATTATGGTCAAGACTAATATCATGGTAACATATAAATATACGTACAAATAATTAAAAAAAATGCTTAAAAAACAAAATCAGGTCAATTGACATTTAAAATTTACAACATCAACCCCTAAAAATTGAGATGTAGAATAATAACATTCGATCATAAATAATTAAGACTTATTCTTTTTTCAAAGAAAAAAAAATTACCATCAGAATCTTTACTTGCATAAAAAACTTTATAACAATAATTTTACCATCAAGAAGAGAGATAGGCGTCTGATTTAGTGCAATTCCACTCCTTCAGGGCTATGAAAAAATACCAAGAAAAATAAAAATTAAATCCAAATTTTTTTAAAAAAAATTAAATATTGTCATCATTTATGAAGCGCTCAGATTTTGTCCACCATCAAGAAAAACATAAAATAAAAAAGAGATAAAAATGAACAATATTAATATAAACTAACAGAGCAAGAAAGAAATATAAGTAAACAAGATGATGAAAAAGAGATCAAAGGAGAAATTGCACGAGAAAAGAGTGAGGCAACGTTGGGGGTTTTATGGTAGAAATTTTGTTTGGTAGATAGTGTGTAAGAATTCAAAATGATAATTTCTCCAAGATTTCGATTATCTTTGAAGGAAACTGTGCAATGAACATAAATGAAAAATATCAACACGTTTCAATGTAGAAAATGTCAACGTAAAATCTAATAATTGGATGCAAAATACAGAAATGTCAACACATTTTAGTGTAAAAAATCTCAATGTAGAATCTAATTATTCAATACGAAATACACTGCATAAATATTAAATACAAAAGCATATTCACACCGAATACAAGTACTCATGACAATCTCTCTAAAATATTTAGATACGTAAAATATAGACATGTTCTAATTAAAATACCATCATACTAGTCAAAAGTTTTAACTTTTTCAATTGTACAATAAACATAATAATTTCTCAAGAATTTCGATATTATGATTAATAATACTTCAAGTATAAAACAACAACACCACTAAAAGATATTTATTTTTGGTGATGGCTCATTACTATGGTTAAACATGAAAAAAATGTGGCACATACCATTTAACTATAGAAGCTCAATGTTTATTAGTCGTTGTCTCTGCAAGTAAGACAAAAATATTAACCTCGACTAAAAATCAAATATTTTGACTACACTTAAAATCATAACAAATGTTCACTAACTATGGACAAATCATTCATTTTTTATATGAATTTTATGAAATTGTGGTGGATATTATTAATTTATAAAAAATTTTAAACCATGATTATTTACAATATTGGGAATAATTATTTTTTTCCTAGTGTACACCGCTAAAAAGAAAAAAGAAATTGCACAACAAATAAAGGGGCACTCACAACCTATCCTCGCCAAATAGAAGAAAACACTTTCTGTCACATGAATTCTCAACTTTTTACCAAACAAACCTTAACAAAGATTTTTATATCCCAACCACATGCACGTGAGGGTATCACTCTGCCATGTGACAAAAAACCATTATCTTTAAGGTTAGGAAAATGAAAGTGTGTTGATCGTTACTTCTTTTGTTCAACTCCAAAATGCATGTCCGTAATTGTGAAAATGGAAAAAGTGTTTGAAGAGAAAGTGTTCGCAAGATGAAATTGTTAAAAAAATTGTTTCTTGTTTGCTGAATGACTACCATAACTAATTCTTTACAAGTTCAATGTAAAAATAAGTAAAGGCATGTTGAAGTTTCAATTTAAGCGTTGGAGGTCACTTATAGAGTCGTGTCTGCACTTCTTTGTTAATAAAGGCGCTATTTACTGTTATGCAATTTCATTGCTGGCCTTCGTCTTCCTTATACTTACTTTTGGTACTTCTTGTACTTCTTCTTCACGCGATGGAGCTGGCAAGTTGGCAAGAATTAGTGTCATACTACTTCTTTACACCCTGCCCTTCAAGTAGGACTTATCAAGGACGTTGATGAGTCCTAACTTGGAGATGAGAGACATAAATTGAGACCCTACTAAAGCTTCAGTAAAAACATCAGGAGGTTGATGTTTGGTTGGAATGTGTTTAGGTGCAACGAATCCTTCTTTGTAGTTATCTCATACTAAATCGCAATCTATTTCAAGGAGTTTTGTTCTCGCATGGAAGACAAGACTAGCTAGAATGTAAAGGGTTGCTTGGTTGTCACAAAAGAATGGAATTTAAGTAGGAACTATAATCAGTAAATCTGTAAGAAGGTTGTATATCCACATAAACTCACAAGTAGTTGATCCCATACTTCGATATTCTACTTCAACACTAGAGCGAGCCACGGTAGTCTGTCTCTTCATCTTCCATGATATCAAACGTTCTCAAAGGAACACATAATAACTTATCAAGGACCTTCTAGTGTCCTTGCATGTAGCCCAATCTGCATCACAAAATGCAATGATATTGAAATTTTCTTCTGAAGGACAATCCTCTATTCATAGTCCCTTTAAGATATCTCACAAGATAAAGTGTTGCATTCCAGTGTTCCTTGCAAGGGTGTTGCTTGAACTGGCTAAGTTGTTGAGTGCCATAGCAAATTTCAGGCCTAGTGAACCCTAAGTACATCAATATGCCTAGAAGCCTTCTATAGGATTCAGGATCTAACATTTGTTCTTCTTTAGAAACTGTGACTCTACAACCTGCTGGCAGAGGGGTTGAAGTGGCTTTAGCCTGCATAAGTCCTGCATCTGTCACAATATCTCTTATATATTTTGTTTGAGTGACTGTAATTCCTTCATTAGACCTTGCAATTTCCAAACCAAGGAAAAACCTTGTTGTTCCAAGGTCTTTAATAGTGAGAAGCCTGTCTAGGTATTGCTTAATTTCTGTAAGTACTTGCTTTGATGGACCTGCAATCAAGACATTATCCACATATACAAGCAAACAAAAAAATCCTGCAGGTGTTAGTTTGGTAAATAAACAATGATCATGTTTTGACTGAATGAAGCAAACTTTTAAAAATTTTATTGTAAATTCTAAGTTCCATTGTCTTGAGGCTTGTTTTATGACATAAAGAGATCTTTTTAGTTTGCAAATATGCCCTTCAGGGACATTATATCCTTCAGGTGGCTTCATACATATTTCTTCATCTAAGGTTCCATGCAAGAATGCATTATCTATATCTAATTGGTGTAAATGTCATTTTAATTTAGCAGCAACAACGATAAGAACTTTCACTGTTACAGATTTGGCCACAGGTGAGAAACTATCAATGTAATCTATACTTTCTATTTGGTTATAACCTTTAGCCACTAATCTAACCTTATATCTTTCTATGAATCCATCTGGTTTGACCTTGATCTTAAAAATCCATTTGCTGCCTATAGTTCTTACTCCATTCCCTTTTGTTGGCTGCATGAGCATAAGTTCTAGGCTCTTGTGGAAGTTGGGAAGCTGTGAGTAAGCAAGTATGCATTGAGTGGCTATGTGTGATTGTAGGCAAGTTTGAAGAATTAAGGCTGCTAGAACATATAAAGTCTTGGAACTTTATTGGTCTAACCCTTAATCTGGAAGATCTTCTTAGTGTTTCATTAGGTCTATGATTTACATCTTCATTTCCTTCTTCAAGTGAATTGTCTGCAGAATCCTTATTTTCATAGTTCTGATCAGTTTATGAGGCATGCTCAAAGTTAACAAATTCATTCTGGTCTAGATCATCAAGCATTTGAGGTATGCGACAAGTGACAGGATCGGCTACTGTCCCATATAAGGAAAAGCATTCACTTTAAATGTTACATCTCTTGAGACTAAATTAATCCTTCTATTCAAGTCATATAGCTTGTAACCTTTCTGTTTGGAGCATATCCTAAGAATATACACTTATGTGCTCTAAGATCAATTTTGGATTTATTGGGCAGTACATTTGTTGTAAAACTCAAACACCCAAAAGTTTTGAAATGATTGTAATTTACTGATTTATTATATAACACTTCATATGGTGTTTTCCATTCTAAAACATGTGAAGGTATCCTATTTATTATATAGGTTGTTGTAAGAATTGCGTTTGTCCAAAACATTTTAGGCACATTAGATTGAAACATCGATGCTCTAGCTATTTGTGAAAGGTGTTTGTGCTTTGTTTATACAACACCATTTTGTTAGGGAGTATAAATGCAAGATGTTTGATGTATTATTCCTTCTGTTTTAAAGAAATTCTGACACTGTTCACCAAGAAATTGAAATCCATTATCACTTTTTATGACCTTAATTCTTTTATCAAATTGAGTGAGTATCAATTTATGAAAGTCAATTAGCAAATTAATAGCTTGAGATTTATATTGCATTAAAAAGGTTCAACTAGCTTTGTTGTAATCATCAACTAAGGTCGGTAAGAATGTACATTTTGAAATTGGGTACTCTTTATATGGTCCCCATATATCTATGTGAACTAGATCGAAACAATTCTGATGGGACAAGGCTGCCGCTGTTGTTTAGCTTGAGGACAAACTTCAAAAAGTATAGATTGTGTTACATTGCCTTTTATCATTCCTGCATGAAGCATTACATTATGTGATGCTTGCCTTAGTCTTCTATGCCAAGTTTCTGCAGAAATATAAGGTGGACTAAGTTAACATTCTCTGCTGGAAGATATAACAACCACTATATGATCTTTGTCAAAAGAGTGTTTCTTCAGGATATACCATTTTCCTACTAAGCATTCTACTGCAACCACATCCTTAGTCTTGTTGTCTTGCATCAAAAAATAAGATTTGAAAAATTTGAATCTGATGGATGGGCCATTGCATAATTTACTAATGGACAGCAAGTTAAATTTCAAGTCAGGTACCAATGTCCAAATTGATTTTATCAAATAAAGTTAATTTTGTTGTGCATTTTATAGTGTGTTTGGTGCCATCTGCTAAGTGAATATAAGTATTAGGAACACTAGTTTTAACTTCATCAAGGACTGAAGAATCATTGCACATGTGAGTGGTTGCTCCACTGTCTAAAATCCAGGTATCAACAAACAAATTATCTAATACTGTGTTTCTAGAATACTTACCTGAAAATTCTGTATTGTCCTCGTTTGAAGAGGCTGGTATTTGTGATTCCAACCCTCCAAAGTATCTGTGATGCTTAGACCTTGTAATCTCTGTCATGGATCTTCCATCAACCACACTATGCACTGATTCCTCAGGTGCGGTGGTGCTGCAACTTTATTTGCTGCAGGCCCTAATTTCTTTCTTTGCTCAATTAGTGTCTTGTCCCAATCCGGATACCCATGAATTTCGAAGCAGACCTCCTTCAGATGTCCAAATTTACCACATTCTTTGCATATTTGATTTCTCTTGTCTGTAAAATTCCTCTTCCTCTGAGAATTTCTAGTATCTTAGAGACTTGCATAGCCATATTTTGTGTTGTATAAGAATGCCCTGAGTTTATTTCCTTTTGTTTTTCAATCCTCAAAACCATAGAAAGGCCCTGCTAGTGTTAGAAAGTGGATCCATCATAAATATTTGATTCCTTACATGATCATAGTCATCATGTGCCCATTAAAAACTGCATCAATTGATCCCCATTTTAGTATTTGCTGCTTCCTTAGATTCACCACAAGTACATTGAGTTGTGGGTGTAATACATGCCAATTCCTCCCACAACCATTTTAATTTCAAGTTCGATCCACAATTCTCTAGATGTGTATAGAAAACTTTCTACAATGTTCTTGGATATAGATTAAGAATTGAAAATGTTACCATATAGTTTGCTCTAGTTCACTGCTCCGATTCTTTTCCATTCTCTGCCGGTTTAATGCCTTCTCCATTGATGAAACATAGTTTCATCATGGCACATAGTGCTATTTTAATTGATCTGCTCCAGGACAGGTTGTGGGAGCTGTCAATGGGTTTGTCACAAGGCACTGACCTGGATTATCACTATGATGAAGCTTCAAAACTTCTTGATATTCAGCCATTCCCTTTTCTTGAAGTTTCTTGAAATAATGTTGTGATTAAGAGCTATAAAGATTGTTTTAACACAAACCAGAGACCATCATTGATGGCTCTGGTACCATATAAAAATGGCGAAAGCGTGCACAAAGAAAGTCAAGACTTCCATTGATGAATTCACAATTACAGAGAGAGTGTTTGCAAGAGAGAATTGTTATAAAGCGATTCTTGTTTCCTTCATAGCGAAGAATACAACTGTTCTTGTCTATATATACATATCACTTAGCTGAATAACTACCATAACTAATTCTTTACAAGTGCGATGTAAAAATAAGTAAAGGTGCGTTCACGTTTTTATTTAAATGTTGAAGGTCACTTATAGAGTTGTGTCTGCACTTCTTTGTTAATAAAGACGCTATTTGTTGTTATGCTATTTCACTGCTGGCATTCTTCTTTCTTCTACTTATTGCTGGTACTTCTTCTATTTCTTCTTCACACGATGGAGCTGGCAAGTTGGCAAGAATTAGTGTCATACTACATCATTACAGTAATGTGGGCAGATTTTGAATGGGTTTGATTGTCCGACACCTATTTTGACTGAGGGTAGTTCCCAAAGACGAACCAGCCTAGCACCACGGTTGGTTCCCTGTCTAAACTATCTAATAGATTGGTGTGACCGGTTGTAAGAAAATTGATCCATACAACTCTATTATGCTAGTCAAGCGGCACTTAATATCACTGCCAATCATGTTCTTCACAAGCATATGAAGTGTATTGAAATGGATTTTCATTTTGTATGGGATGAGATTCTATGTGGCATTATTTATTAGGTCTATGTTTCTACTCATTTCTAAAGACTCTTTGTCCCTATTAGTTTTTTCTTACTTTCTTGGCCAATTGGGCAACCATAACTATGTGCAACAATTTGAGGGAGATGAGAGGGTTGGACTATATTGCATTTATTTTGACATATAATTTGTATTTTAACCATATGTATATCATTTGAAGTAGGAGAATTTAGGATTTCCATGTCTAGGGAGTTTCACATTTTTCTAAATTATACTATTATTAAAAAAAACTTTTTATCCAACCAACTTTTGAATATTGAAATTTATTATTTAAATTATTTTTTCTTTTAAAAAACCAAAGCAGAAATATAACAGTTAAAATATACTTTAGCAGCAAGAATATTATATTTATAGAAACAAAATATTATAAATGAGAATAAATTGAGAAGCTTACCTGAAATTGAAGTCGATAAAATTCTGAAAATTTGGAGAAGAGAAGTGACATAAAGAAAGAGAAATTGTAACAAAAACTTGAGTTAAGAGTTTACAATCAGATTTCCTCGTATGGAACTGGGATTTATTAGGGATCCTTCAAGAATGCATACAAGTGGCCATATGTCACCGAGGTTTTAATGTCTAGTAATGTTTCACCTGTTGTGTAGTCTAGTTCCACAAAACACCAGTCAACCCTTCAGTTGGTCTTACAAGCGCTTGTATTTGATATAGTTCTCAATTAGATTAACAAGCCAACAACACAGACATGCACATGTTACCAGCAATCATAAGCAATGCATAATCATTTGCAAGAATTAAGTGAACCTTGCATTATGCACCAAGCAAGAATACAAGGAACGCATCAGGCTTCTGCACACAGCTTAATGTGCAACTTTGAAGTCAAAATAATACAAAAACGTGCCATGAACAACCCTCAACTGCTAGACCAATTAGAATAAGTCAACTAAGCATCCAATCAGCGCCAAGTGGACAACGACTGTCAAGGCTATGGACAATGTCAACCGCATCCCACAACTCCAGTCATGTTCTCCACAACTGCCTGGAAGTGCTCATCAGTCAGCCATCTCAAATGGCAATCATAACTCCCAACTTCTGCCAGCCCTGCACACAGCTACCGAGCCCTGTGCGCATTTGCCAAATGTTGCTCGTGCGTCAACCGGACACTACGTGTGCACGCCTGCATCCATCTACCACACCAAGGTGTTGCTTGCTTGCACAGCATCCCACCGTCAGCGTGCAATGTGCCGCTTATTAGGGTAGACGATCAAAAAGCGAATTAGATTGGTTTTGATGTATTTTATTCTGACAATAAATCGATATTTATAATATTATTTTAAGTGAATAAAATGAATATTTACTTATTTGACATTTACTTTGTTGTGCTCATTATGTACGTTTGCATCGACTTGAACATAATAAAAAAACTCACAAACCAATTGAAACCGTGCAGTTGGGTCGCACGTTGGATGATGATCATGAAACTAACTGCCAAAAGGCTCGGTCTAATACACTTGTGGCCACAGTGGTTGATCGAATAGGAAAGGAGGTTCCTATGTCGATCAATAAGCTTAGGGTCTCAAGTACTAAAGCATAGATGCCTAATTCAAGATGGAAATCGACACTAAATTTCATGCCCTAGACTAAAGGTCGGGAGACGGTAGAAGGACCATCCCCGTATGAACTCGAGAACCTAAATATTCACACGGACATTCACCTAGTCTCTAGTGCAACGAACTGTTTCTAGACGGCCACCCATGGCGACGACCTTTATTGATTAAGGGTTAATAAAAAATTATTAATGAAATTAGATTGAATTAATAATAGTATAAGACACTACTTCAAGTCTAGTTCAATGGTGAACCTAAAGAGTCATACACAAATTATCAGAAAAAATAACAAATTAATTTGAAATTTATTCCACAATAATTAGATTACTTACAAATGGGAGATCCAATAGATGGAAGGCCCAAGGATAAATTAATGCAATTAATTTATATTGAGATTGTCTTTGTTATTTAATAAGTTGTACCTTATTAACTAATAAAGACAATGACGACTTATGTATTTAATCCATTTAATTGGATTAAATACATATTGGGCTCAATTGGATGGATTTTTATTAATATTGAATTTAAATAAAAATTAATTGGGCTTGTGTTTTTAAGCACAAAAACGGTCAATGCACCTTTTTGAGCCCATTGGAAAATTATAGGTAAGAAAATAATTGACTAGCAAATTGCAATTTTAGCGATCTTCTGGATTTGTAATTAAGAAGACATACCAAATAGATAAATGAATGTATCTAAACACATTCATATACATCTATACAAGGTTTATATATTTTGTATAATTTAATAAGAAAATAATATTATCACACAATATACAAAAAAAGCATAAAAAAGATTCTCCTCTTTCCTAGTCTCTCTCGGTTGCCCCCTCTCTCTTGCTTTTAAAGCAATTTCAGCACTGAGATTTCAATTCCGGTGTGCTGGACAAATTAGGGGCCCTGTATTGGAGCCTCAAGTGAACAATTTTTCCACCGAACGCTACAAAAATGAAAAGGTATCTTATTTTTTATTTTTTTATATTGCTTTTCGATTTATGCATATTTGCCTCAGCCTCGTGCATGTTTATTTTATTTTTCTATAAATCGAATGCCGGGGAACTCCAAGGGCACACCCCTTGGATTCATTGTTTTACGCTTTGATTTTAATTATTATGCATTTATGCTCTACCACTACCGCTTGTGTTTTTCCAAGCCGTACGACGAGATCCTTCACTGCCTGTAGTGCGGCATCAAGGCAACTCAACACAGCCATCCTGCTTGTCTGCGTAGCATCCTATAAAAGTATGCATGGGGTACTGCCTGCACGTATAGCCCATCGTCCGTCCGAACATCGTTGGTCCAATGCCCGCAACTGTTCGCACAATGCCCACACGA
The DNA here is from genome assembly GCF_026168435.1 of Sesamum indicum. NCBI lineage: Eukaryota > Viridiplantae > Streptophyta > Magnoliopsida > Lamiales > Pedaliaceae > Sesamum > Sesamum indicum. The sequence continues at coordinate 4,007,884 of NC_142660.1, read as the reverse complement.
CGTGCACGCCAAAGCCTAGCAACCTCACCAACCTACGGACACATGTTGCCTGCTTGATTACAAACATGGTGCTGCACCATGCTAACAACGCTAGGAACACTGATGCGCATGCTTGTCGCACTAACACCAGATGTTGCACAAAGGAGCTTGCAAACCCCCCATGTGTAGAGCCTGACGCGCTCGTCGAGTGCTACTCCTCCGTTTGCTTCCCAATATTCATTAATCTTTTTCTCAAACTGCCACAAAGTAACATCGCGTTGCCAAGTAGCATCAGCATCACATTCACCCATCTAATTAACCATATAATTCGTTCGTCTATTATTCTACTTTGGTCCATCATTCTATGATCAAGAATTTTCAACACTTTTTCTCGAATTCCTCCCTAGTCATTACGGGCACGTTGAGTCTGTTGTCTCGCCATGTCTATTAGAACTTCATGGAACTTCTTTAGAAAGCTAACATAAAAAGTTGGATGAATTTTAAACCTATCATGCAACTTCAGTCTATAAGCTAATGAACCCACCTTGTTCAACACCTCAAGGGGGCCGCCGTATTTTGGAATCAGTCCACGATGCACAGACTTGAGGCTGATTTTCTTCCAAATCTGCGGGGTAAGCTTCAACAGACATGATCCTCAAAACTGAGTTCCACGTGTCGTCTTTGCATATCAGCAACTTTGTCATCCTATGTTGTATCTTTGCCAAACTATCATTCGTTTGATCCAGCAGTTCCTGCTTGGACCTTGCAAACCAATAGGCAGCAGGGCACTTGCCCCCCATCTTCTGAACAACGATCTCATGGGGCATAATAGATTGTTGCCACATGCTAGTTCAAAGGGCTCATACCCGTCCCAGACGATGTATGCAAATTGTAACAGAATCAGGCAACGTCCAACAACTCAACCTAATCTCACTTGCTCGCAGACATATAATGTCTCAAATAATCCTCCAACACTGCATTCACCCTCTGTATCTGGCCATCGGTTTAGGAATGGTAGCAGTGAAAACCTTGAACTTTGTGCCCATCATATTGAACAAAGCTATCCAGAACCCTCCAATAAATCTAGTGTTCCTGTCACTCACAATGTCGGGAAGACCAAAGTTCTTAGTTACGTTTTTAAAAAATAATTCAACAGTTGTCTTAAAGAGGCAAGCATGTGGCTAGTAATAAAATTGCTTACCTGGAAAAATGATCAAAAATAATAAATATAGAAGCCATATTGTTAACTTTAGGGAAAAAAAAAGTATAATCCATGGAAATAGATTGCCACGGTTTGTCCGGAACCGACAATGGCTACATTAGTTCGGCTTCCTTCTTCATTTCCACCTTATCTAACTGACACACTAAACAAGTCCTCGCTTAAGCTTTGACATCCTCCTCCATCCTTGGACAATAATATTGCCAAAATATTAATGCCAACAATCTTTCAATACCGAGATGTCCAACCCATTAACGATCGTGGGTCTCCTCAATAAGGATCTACGCAGTGCACCAGTCAGCACAAAAACTATCCCACCTTTAGCATACAACAGCCTACTGTTAAGCTTTACAAACTTGGCCATCTATCACCTCTTCGATTAACTTTTGATAACCTGCATCCTTTTGGGAACTCTCATGAATCTCATCAAGAAAATCAGACTCCACCACTGTCAAGGCAGTAACATATTTCTCAATCAGTTTTTGGCTTAAAAGCATCGGCCATATCATTGTGTTTCCTCGGCCGGTGCACCTATTCAAATTCAAACTCTCCAAGAACTCCTGCATATGATCTTGCTTCTGGGATAACTTCCACTGTGTTATGAAATGTGTGTTAGCAACATTGTCAGTCACCATAGTGAAGGGAGCAAGCGAGTGGGTCGTCTCAAGAACGCGCAAGCGAAAGCGGTAATTAAAATTCATAAATTCAAAATCGAATATAATAACACCATGATTCTAAATGGTGTACCCTTGGAGTTTTCGGATGTTCGATGTAGTTAATAAAATAAAATATAAAAATTGGGGCTTATAGTGAAATTAAAATCGAGGAGCGCAAGAAATATAAATCAAGAATTACCTCTTATTTGATTTCCTTTATTTGTTCACACAAGACTCCAACGTAGAAGTCCTCTAAAGACAAGTCCACACCATACCAGAATATAGCGATTAATTTCCTTTGCTAGAAGAGAATAAGGGAGAAAACACACGAAGTGTGTAGACAGAGGGGGCATTCGATTAGGGAGTTCTACGGGTAGGAGTACTTTTTTTTTAGTTGTGTGATAATTAGTTATCCAAATAACTAACTAGAATATATATATATACCTTGTATGGATGTACTACAATGTGTCTAGATTCATTTCATTATCCATAAGGCAATATATTCTTTATTCAAAATAAAGAATGACCAACATAACACTTTCCAAAAGTGAGAATTGCTAGTCAATTATTTTCTTTCCTTGAATAATCCAATGTGTTTAATTAGGCGGTGCTTGGCCGATTTTATTGGAATAAAAATACAAGGCCCAACTAATTTTAACTAAATCTAATTTAATTAAAATCCACCAAATTAAGTCCATCATATATTTAATCCAATTAAGTACATGACCCAATAAGTCTTTATTAATTAATAAGTCCAACTTATTAAATAATAATGCCAAGCCCAATATAAATCAATCCTATTAATTTATCCTTGGGCTCCTCCATCCAATGAATTTATCTCATTTGTAACTAATCCAATTATTTATGGAATTAATTCCCAATTAATTCCTCATCCCGTCTCGGTGATTTGTGTTTGACTCTTTAGATTCACCTTTAAACTAGACTTCGACTAGTGTCAAACAATATTATTAATTAAATCAAATTTAATTAATAATTCTCGATTAACCCTTGCTCAAGAAACCCCGTCACCATGGGTGGTCATCTAGCAACTGTCCATGACACTAGAGACTTGGCGAATATCCATGTGAACTGTTAGGCTCTCGAGTCCATACGAATACGGTCCTTCCGGCTACCGTCTCCCAGCCTTAGTCTAGGATATGGAATTGGGTGTCGGCTCACATCCTGGTTTAGGGCATCTATATTTAATACTTGAGATCGAGTCCAAGTGCATAGGAGATACTTCTATAATGTATTGACAGGGGACGGGTCCTGTTCTTGAAACTCACCATCCTCGCTACATGCTTTGACTGCACTGGACAAGGCTTATGATGACCATGTTTGAGACACGATCACCTCTTGCATAAATCCAAGATATAGTCCATGTATGCATGTGACTATCGTGATTCCTCAAGTTTGAGGACTACTCCCATACTATCGGAGTCAGGAATTCGAATCATACCGACCAAGCCTCCAAGGCTTCCATATGATGACCGTGTGAGTCTGTTTAGTCGATTGACACCTAACCAACTGACCCACTAAGATCGCATAAACGTCTCACGTCTGTCGCCGATGAAACCTGACACTCATCAAATGAATGTGACTCTTAATGCAAGTCTCCATAGGACACTTGGTGCCCATTCTCGAGGTCCTTGACTTCGAACATTTGAGACCCAACTCTTGGCAGTTGATTTCTTGATCCCCATCCAATGAGCAGACTAACTCTTGCACGGTTGTCAAAGTGGTCTGTGAGCTTTGTTGTGATGTCCAAAAGAAATACAAACATATATATAACGAGCACAACAAAGGAAATGCCAATAGGGAATACTCATTTTCTATACTAAATAATATTACATGGGATCGATGAAAAGGCACCGCGAGGTGCGAGTGGTTCAGCTCGGGAATGCGCAAGCAAAAGCGGCGATAATAAATTTCAAATTAAAATAAAAATGAAATAAAATCATAGTTCTAAGGGGCTGTACCCTTGCAGTTTCTTAGCGTTCGATGTAGTTAATAAAATAAACGACAATAGAGTTAATGGGGCTAATGGTTGAATGAAATACGAGAGGTTCTAGAGCGTAAATCAAGAATTACCTCTTTGTTTGATTTACATCGAACCACCTTGGTTTGATCCATTCACGCAAGGCTTCAATGTAGAAGCCCTCTAAAGTTTCCTCCACACTACACCAGAATTGGGATCACTCAATTCTCTTTGCTAGAAGAAATTAGGGAGAAAAATACACACCAAATGTGTACAGAAGAGAGGTGTTCGGCCGATTGGTAGAGAGTGTGTAGGAAATTATTTTGTGTATTGTGTATTCATTCATTAGTTATCCAAATAACCAATACATATATATACCTTGAACCGATGCATTTAAATATGTTTAGGTTCATTTAACCATTCCTAAGGTAATAAAATACTTTATTCCAAATAAAGGATGACTAACACGGCACTTTTCAAAAGTGAATTTGTTAGTCAATAAGTTTCTTTTCTAATAATTTCCACCAACTTAATTAATGGGCTTGGGAGATTTTAATTAATTAAAATAAAAGATTCAATTAATTAAATTCAATTTAATTAATGCCCACTTAATTAAGTCCAACATATATTTAAATATATGAGCCCAAGGACCCTTTGTTAAATAATAAGTCCAACTTATTAAATAATAAAGGCAATCCTAATATAAATTAATCTAATTAATTTATCCTTGGGCTTATCCATCGAATGGATCCCTTTCATATATAAGTAATCAAATTACTTACGAAATTAACTCCCAATTAATCCCTCGTCTCTTCTCGGTGATTTGTGTATCTCTTTAGATTCACCTTTCAACCAGACTTGGGCTAGTGTACAACACTATTATTAATTAAAGTCAATTCAATTAATAATTCTCGATCAACTTATGATGAAGAAAATCCATCATCATGGGTGGCCATCTAGCAACGATACATGGCACTAGAGACTAGGCAAATTTTCATGTGAACTTTTAAGCTCCCGAGTCCATACGGGTACGGTATTTCCCTCTATCGTCTCCCAGCCTTAGTCTAGTGTATGGAATTGGGTGTTGATTCCCATCCTGGACTAAGCATCTATGCTTAATACTTAAGATCGCGTTACGCCAAACTGCTCGACATAGGAACCTCTTCATCCTTGTCGATAAATGACTGTGGTCACAGTTTTATAGAGTGTAGATGCATCTCCAAGTACATAGGAGGTACCTCTGTCATGTTTTGACATGGGACAGATCCTCTTCTTGGAACTCACCGTCCTTGCTATATATTTTGACTGCACTAGACAAAGCTTATGATGACCATGTTTGAGACACGATCACCTCTCGCACAAATCTAAGATACAATCATCGCATGCACCTGACTGCGGTAATTTTTCAAGTCTGGGGATTACTCCCGTACTATCGGAGCTGGGGACTCAAGTCATACCGACCAAGCCTCCAAGGCTTCTATATAAAAATCCCTGCGAGTAAGTTCAGTTAATTCGACACCTATCCAATTGACCCATTAAGATCGCATAGACATCCCACGTCTGTCGCCGATGAAGCACGACACTCATCAAATGAATGTGACTCTCAATGCGAGTCTCAGTAGGACTCCCAATACCCAGTCTCGAGGTCCTCAACTTAAAACATTTCATACATAACCCTAAACAGTTGGTTTAATGACCGCCATCCAATGTGCAGTCCAACTGTTGCACATTTGTTAAAGTTGTCTATGGGTATTTGCTGTGATGTTCAAATACTACTTGATATAATTTGGTAATCACAACCCATACGTATGCCGACGACGAATTCTTACCACATTCATCAGGACAACATTACTTAAATAAAGATTGCTTGATGGTTATCAATACCGCCAATCCAATTGGATTTTGGTTACCCATTCCAACAATCAAGTTATTGTGAGAATGGATTACAAGTGTGCCAATCTAATTGACTTCTAGGTCACCTATTCTAACACATAGTGAACTTGGTTTCCAACAAATAATGCCTCAACTCATCCAAGTGATGCACCACAACAGTAATCTCCTTTCATGTATGCTATACCGAAACTCAACATTCTTTAACTTGCAGATTTCAAATTCAATAGAGTGTTTGTACCAATGCAAACCCAAGTGCTCGATAAAAAGCGTCTACCAGCTCCTCAAATAGCTTGTCCAACTTAGGAAGTATACACACTAGTTCTAACGAGATAGCCTAGTCTAGCAACCTAAACGCATCAACATAGGCAATGGTCTACTCCCACTTCTAGTTTTTCTTCAGCAAATCAGTCATGGGGTTACTAGTTTTGGAATATTCCTTGATGAATCGCCTGTAATAATTCATGAGTCCCAAAAACGAACGCAATTCAGTCATCTTCGATGGAATTAGCCAGTCCATCATAGACTGCACCTTCTTGCTATCCATCTGAAACCTTCCTTGGCTAATCATGTGCCCAAGGAAAGTAATTTGTTCACGATAAAACTCACAATTATCCATTTTAGCATACATCTCATATTCCCACAACTTTTGTATTAGAGCTCTCAAAAACTACAAATGATGAGTCAACGATCCAAAATAAATCACAGTCATCAAGATAGACGACAACAAAGTGGTCCAAGAATTCAAAAAGATGTCGTTCCTCAGGATAAAATATGTAGTCAAAGCATTTGTCAAACCAAACGGCATCACCAAGAATTCAAAAGAACCATACCACATTACACATTTGGTTTTGGTTCATCCCCCACAGCCACACAAACTTGCCAATAGCATAACCTTAAGTAAATTTTCTTGTAGTATTTAGCTCTTGCTAGTTTGTCAAACAAATCTAGTGCATTAGAAATAGGGTACTAATTTTTTTTATAGTCACTTTATTCAATGCCCTGTAATCCACAAACATTCTCATTGACCTATCCTACTTTCTTTGGAATAGAATCGAAAAACCATATTAAGCCTTGGACGGCTAGATTAACCTTGTCTCCAATAAACCATCTAATTGCTTCTGCAATTCAACCAGCTCTATTAGACACACACTGTAAGGGGGCTTGTGCTAACGGCCGTGAACCTGGCTCCATCAATGCCGTGATCAATGGCCATTCATAGGGATAATTTCTTAGGTAGTTCGAGAGGGAACACATCCCCAAACTCCTCCAACACCTGAACTACTTCATTTGGCACCTCTCAAACCACATTTAGCTTAATTTCGATCAATGTAGCAAGTTAATTCTTCAGAGCACACCTTAACCCGTTCTTCAGCTGCATGGCCGATAACAAGCCATCTCTCTTTTCTATTGGCTTAATGGAATCCTACAAATATACAACACTATACAAAAGAAGGGCAACCAACATCAACAATAAACAACCGACTCAAGTAAGGTATTATCGTTGCTTTCAACAATAATAAGAAATCCATCCCAAGTATCACATCAAAGTCGTCTAGGAGACAAACATCATGCTACACTTCCCTTGCCAAGTGCTAACCCTCAATTCCACACTAGCAACACCCTAAATCGACTTTTCTTCAAAATGCACAGCCTTGATACAACTGGAATGTTCTGTTAGAGGCAGTCCCAACTTCTGAATCTCACGATTAGCCACAAAGTTGCTAGTGGCACTCGTGTCAATCATCACCTCACCTCTTTTCTATTTACCTGCACCCGAACGTACACCAAACCTTTTCTCATTTTGGGGGCCTCTGTTGCATTGCACTAAGCAACTGCAAAATGTTGACCCTAGAGGATCCACCCTCCTCATCGTCATTCGCCTCAGCCACCAGAGAGTTTAACTTCCCACGCTTGGGACAATCTCGCATGCAATAGTCACCATTACAAAGATAACATCCTTTACTCGTTGTATAGACAATTGATTGGGAGGTGTCCTTCTTATCCGTGTCTGTCGCATCCTTATTTTTCTTTAATTTGAACTTACCATTCTTACTCGCTTTGCCAACCTTTCCTTTGTCCCTTCCAAACTCTTTCTTCATCTTTTCTGGATTAGCACCGCTAGTGATTTTGATGTCCACTAGTCGCTCTGCTTTAGCAATCACAGAAGCCAGGTCCTTGACACCTTGATGCTTTAATCGAGCCCAAGTCTGCAACCCTATTAGGTATTGAATAGTTTGTCCTCCTCAGACATATCTCGCATATCAAGCATCAATGAACTGAATTCTTTCACATAATCTCTCACCGTACCCAACTGTCTTTTGAAGGGACTCCCTTCCAAGCCAAGATGTATTACAAGGTAGGAATTGATCTTTTAATTCCTTCTTCATGACCTCCCATATCTCAATCTTGTCACGGTTCGCTCTGGTGTCGTTAGATAGATGTGTACACCACCAGAGTTTCGCATGATCCTTCAAATACATATTGGTGATCAAAACTTTCTCAACATCACAAGAAAATTCTCAAAATCTTTGGTACCATGAGCACCACAAAAGGACTTCGAATCTGGAACATTCATCTTGGATAAGTGAGCACGGTCCTCCTCCCTAACCATAACACGCTTCAATAGATTCACCTCAATCTTCATGCCATCAAATTTTAAGTCAATAGCATCAGTGAGGTTGCTCACAGCCTCCACCATAAAAGTTACCTAACCTTCAACAAAGCCTGGCAAATAATCAATTGATTTCTACTGTGTCTCAACCTACAAGCATATGGTCTGAACCCACGGAGAAAGTGCCACTGGTAGGGAATTTGGGTTCAACAACACGATTTCGCAAAGAAGTTTGTTCTGCCATAGCCCAAATTTCACGAACCCCAATGCAACCTAGCTCTAATATCAACAATCATAAGGGTCCTATATCTAGTAAATTTCCCCCCACTATGTGGCCTAGTTTCGCCTAAAGCTAGTCAGCCTTCACTCAATCTCACAAGCACTCGTGTTTGATATAGTTCCAAATTAGATTAGCAAGTTAACAATCACACATGCACAATTAGCAACTAACGTAACCAATGCACAATTGGTTATAAGAATTAACCCAACCTTATATTAATCACAAAGCAAGAATACAAGGAATGCCTTAGGCTTACATACACAACTCACTGCACATCTCTGATGCCAAAATAATACAAAAATGTGCAGGGAACAACCCTCAACTACTCAATTAGAATAAGCCAACTAAGCATCCAGTGGACGGTGGTTGACAAGGCTATGGACAATACCAACTACCTCCCACTATTCCAGCCACGTTCTTCACAATTACCTGGAAGTTCTCAGCAACCACCCACGTCAACTACTAAGCATAACTGTCAATGTCGGTTCGCCTATCCACAGCTGTAGAGCCCTACACGAACTTCTACCTGGCATTGCACACAATTCTCAAGTGTTGTGTGCTACATTTATATCAATCTGCCGCACACAAGGGCATCCTGTCTGCACAGCATCTTATTGTTCGCATGTCCCGTGCTTCCTGCGCTCGTAGCATCAAACCAACTCCTCAACCACCCTGCTTGTGCATGCAGCATCCCATAAAAGTATGCATGGGGCACTACCTGAGTGCATAACACATCGTCCATCCACACAAAGTTCGTCCAACGCTCGTAACCATCTGCACAATGCCCACAGGCTTGTCACGCACGTTGCAACCTAGCAACACTGACTAACCTGCCGACACATGCTGCCTACCTGATTGCCAACCGTGGCGCCCTACCATTTCGACACCATTAGGCACATTGATTGCTTATGGATATCGTACTATCAACTAACGTTGGACAATGGGGTTTACGCTATACAATATGCAACATAAAATCCAATTCCCCAATTCCATTAGCCTTCTCTATGGAAGGTGAAAGCTACGCCTAAGGTAATCTTTATCATTTGGTTGCTTAGCCATTTTTGCCTGTGTACTTCGGTCTTTTTCTATGATAGGAGAGAAATTCCTTCAGCCATCTGTAATTTCGCAAAGTGACACAAGAAGAAATTGAGCATATGGTTGTTGACTACAGTTATTTTCATCTATTTCAAATAATGTAGTACCAAACGTTGCTGAACTTAAAACTACATAGATCATTCTCATTATGCATAAATCGATACACAACCCCTATAGACAAACTTTGTTAGTTAATACATTATGGCAGATTCGGAGTCGTCGAAACTCATTCATATTCAATAATACAACTATTAATACTTATGTAAATCTGAAGGTTGCCTACTGTTATCTAATTAAATAAACCTAGCCCAACAACCTAACAACAAAAAAAAAATATTTGCAATCGTTTGCAAATGGTTACCTCGTCCAACACAATAGTAAAAGTTCAGTATTGATGGATCTTATTCTGGAAACCCTGGTCGTTTAAGTTGTGGGGGAATTATCAGGGATGCATATTGTAAGTTTGTTGTGGCTTTATTTTCTTTCATTGGTTTCACAACTAATAACATGCTTAACTGAATGTTGGGAACTACAAGATGGGTTATATATTGCTTAAAAACATAACATACAAAAACTTATTGCCGAGTCGCATTCTCAAACTTTGCTCCAACTTATTTGCAGGGAGGAACATTCAAAGAAGGATTAATCCTTTTGCTCAAGGATTCCAGACATATTTCAACTGATTTTATTAAGATTTCTATGATTTTTTGCTATCGGGAGGGAAATAGAGCAGCTAATCTTTTGGCACGCACTGCAACCAATTTTGAATCACCGATGCAATTTTTTTTTTATTTGCAAACTTTTGTATCATATATTGTAAAATCAAATTAATATCGGGTCTGCCCTCATTTGGCTCAAATGAAATACTGAGCCCAATTCAATTGTGTAGGAATGTGGGCTTAAGTCAGCTGAAGGAGTAAAGCAGCCCACTAACCCATCTTCAAGCCTGCCCAATCGTGTCACTAAGAAGCCTACCTGCTGTAATGACTTTTACTTATAGAAATAAAAGACAACAAGTCTTTTTAGAGTTACTTAAGATGGCTGGAACACTTGCTATCAAAAACATTAATTTTTTAGCTTGTATTTAGCATGAGAAAAGTAAGACCAATGACATGAGAAATCTTGTCACAAAATTCTTCTGTGTTTTTCCTCCAAACTTCCTAGAGCCTTTTTCTCGTTTTTAAGTGAGATATCTCAACATAACCTTAACATTAGTGCTTTTATTCTATCTACCATGCCACCAAATCCATACAAGCTCTCGAAGAAGCCATCTTGAATCTTACCGAATGACTGTCGAAGCTTTACACCTCCATGGAACAACACCATGAAACTTTAGCAGCATCAGTGGCGGACCTCCAACACAAAATCTCCAATATTCCGTCATCCTCAGTTATGTTCCTATCCTTACCTTTCTTCTGCCTCCCTTGCCACCTCCACCTTCATTGCCTCTATAACATTCCAAGTTCAACTTTCAGCTGCTGCACCCATTAGCCCCCTAAGTTACAAATGTAACCATTCGACGAGAACGACCTACTCTACTAGGTTTTTCAGGCATGGAAGTTCTTTGCTAATTACCAAATCTATTGGAACACGCCTAGTTTTGATCTACTACTACATGACAGGTGATGCCTTGAAACTGGTACAAATGGATGTACACCAACCAAACTATCTTCATAGGATGCCTTCATTTGCTTCATTGAACTTTGCTTTGGCCCATCATCGTACGAAAACCATGAGGAAGCCTTTTTTAAACTCATGGTTTTCAAGTTGAATTCGAGCAACTTTGTAATCGAGTTGTGGGGTTACCTCCGGAGTCTATTCTCAATTTTTTTTCCGGCATTCATCACAATATTCAAAGGGAAATTTCAATGTTGAGTCCCTCTACTACCAATAAGGCTATCGGCTTCGCTAAGCCTGTAACACTTCCTACAACTTTATACCTAATTATCATTAATTATCATACACTTTCCTTATTACAACTCCTCTTGTAAGATTATTTCAGTTGTCAATATAATATATAAACATCTCATGAGATAATAGGCATATTTAAAAGATAATATTTACTCTGCCCAGACGTCCTCGTTTATAAAATCTTAAAGAAAAATAATGCAACAACCAATTGTACAAGATTTAAAATTCAAAGTGGGCTAGATACTAGCATTTTTAATATTCTCATCAAAAGATTGGCTTCAAATGTTACGGTTGACCCATCTATACACAATAACCGCATGGCTCAAACTCCAATGACCACTCAATATGATATATCTCCTAAAAAGTACGTAATGTGAGTTGTCTACTCAATACGTATAGCCAAACAATCTATACATACATATATACATTGCAAGTCAAACATAATACAATCATATCAACCACCGAATATTTGTCAAATAATACAAGCTAATATAAAAAATCACAAATGCTCATAATCACATATCAGTTTCCGACATGATGGTGACATTTTAGTTTATTTTCTAAGGGCCCTACTTAACAAAATTGGAGTGCATCAATCAATGGCTTTATCGGTTATCATCATTATCTCAATTACACAGCACACAGCTCGTATGATACCCCATCCACACTGATACTACACAGCTCGTATGACATCCCCATCATCAATCGTTTCACACAACACACAACTCGTATGATATATCTCTTAGTTTATGACACCGTAAGATTAAATTTTAAAATACCAATTGTTACGTTAAATATTTACACTAGTATATTTATTTAAATGGTCCTTTCGTATAACGTTTTAACTGTTGATATATTATCATATTTATCCTCCACTTTCACTTATATTAATCACTTGATTCATTTTAATCATACATTGATTTTGTTTTTAAAATGTGTGTTGTGCTTAACCGATTATATGTTTGTAAGCATTGTATGAAAAACTCTTATTCAAATCAAGTTTGATTGAATCAAATTAATTATAGAGCAGTGTGATACATTGACCATGTGATTGGTCAGTTTTTTCTAAATTATATACTAATTACAATGTAAATATAATATATTTGTCATATAATCCGATCAAATTTGATGACAGTTAGAATTCTCAGAGTATTGCATGTTGTTAATTAAAATATGTTTCGGATCCAGATAAGCCCAAATCATGCAATGTATATACATTGTAACTTATTCATAATATCCGCATCTTTTTTATCCTTTCCTTCTTCCCTAAATACTCTGTTATCTTTCTTGTTAAAAAAGAAAATCTATTATAAGTATTTAATGTCAAATATTTCCTTCACGAACCAAATTAATTTGTTATATTTATAATCAATGAGTTATAATAATTGATATATTTACTAATTTATAAAAATTAATCAATAATTTGTTAATTTAGAAAATAAATAATGAACACATGTGTTCAACTATTTTTGAATTATTATTATTATTCTTCCATTATTTTCTTATGCTTTGGAACGGGTGCCCTGGCCGTGCCAAATCCCACCTTTTTTGTAGTTTTGGCATCAGTGTGTGTGATGGTGTGTGTGTGCATAATCGGGCAGTGTGGGTTTTAACAAGAAAAAAATTGAGGCGGTGGGTGACCCATATGTTGCCTACCCCTTTTCATACATATATATTTTTTTATTTATTTAATCTTTTTGATAATTACTATTGCATCCTACCTAATTTCTTAGTTAATATAATTTGCTCCAAAATATTATAACTAACTCCAATTTAGTCCGTTCAAGTTTTATTATATTGAAATTGTGATCTATAATTTATTGATAATTAAATTTAAATTTTCTTAACAGTTACGAATTAGTCTCTCGATTATGTGTAAAATGCTATGGACGTCACTCCTCTCCTAATAAAAATTTCGTTCTTGAAAGTTAACTAGCTTACCCTTTCAATGGAATAAATAAGGATACTTCTCTCTCTTATATTCCTCACCCTCCCATGTCACCTCTCTGGGAGAATGATGGCTCGATCGTACTTTTACCATTGATATCTCCTTATTTTACAATTTTCTTATGCTTTTGTCCAAAATCTCTATTGGCTTTTCCACATATGTCAACTTCTAAAAAATCTCTATCTCCGGTTGATGGATAGTGTGGTAACGATCAAATAGGGATCGTCGTAGCATCAAAACATGGAAAACATAATGTATCTGTGACAACTCTACTGTTAACGCTAGTCGATACGCTAGTGCTCCGATTCTTTCAAATAATTTCATATGGCCCAATATATCTCGGACTCAGCTTCCCTTGCTTGCCAAATATCAAGATTCCCCTCCATGGAGATACTTTTAGGAAAATCTTATTACCTACTTTATATTCCATCTCTATATGGTGTTTATCAACAGAACGTTTCTATGGATCTTCGTCTGCTTTCAAACACTTCTTAACTACCTGTATCTTGTCTACTATTTTCTACACTAATTTAGGACCTTCTAGTTGTCATAATCTCTCAATATCCCAATAGATTAGACTGCGACATCTCCTTCCATATAATGCTTCATATGAGGCCATACCGGTACTAGAATGAAAACTATTATTTTATGCAAACTCCATCAAAAGTAGGTGATTATCCCAGTTGCCCTTAAGCTCCACTATACAAGCTCTCATCATATCTTCCAAGGTCTGGTTCGTTCTTTCTGACTGCCCGTCTATTTGAGGATGAAATGTAGTACTCAAATGTAACCTTGTGCCTAATGCCCTTTATAAACTTACCAAAAAATGTGAGGTGAATCGAGGATCTCTATTTGACACAATAGATACAGGCACTCGATGTATTCTCACAAGTTTGGAAATGTACAACTCAGCTAACTTGTCCAGAGAATCGCCCAGTTGTATTGGCAAGAAATGAGCATATTTCGTCAATCTATCCACAATTACCCAAATAATATCATGCTCCCTGAGTGTACATGGCAATCCTTGGTGCCTGATGTTCTACCTTTGCTTGCTGACATGTTATATATTTAGCCACATCCTTCTTCATTCTTTGTCACCAGTAGTGAGGTTTTAAATTCTGATACATCGTTACTATATCAATATGCATCGCATATGGTGCATTATGAGCTTCTCGCAAAATTTCTCTTTGTAACCCATCGATGTCAAACACACAAACTTGTTTCCTATTTACCATCATTTAATCACCTCTTATTAACTCATTTGGTTTCTTACCCTATTTCATTCTTTCCATCATCCATAACAAGAAAGAATCTGGAGCCTGTGCTTCTCTGATTTGATTTACAAAGTCTAAATTAAGTTGCAAGGCTGCCAACAGACCTTCCAATCTCCAATTTCGTATTCATAGATTTCATCTCCAGTAGCAATATCTGACTGTGACTCCCCAAATTGGCTAATGTAATTAAACTCTTTCTACTGAAAGCCTCAATACTGCCATGGTTCAATGTGGAGCCTAGCACGGCCAAGCCAGTAGTTACCTGGAGGATAACAACTAGGAAATGGCATAAGACAAAGGGTCGAGATCTCATCATAGATCCAATGAATATTTTTAGACACCACCATCAGTTTGGAACGATGGTAAGAAGAGGTGACATGTGGTTGGAACGCGTCATTTTGGCAGAAAATATGGTAGACCCATGAGACCGAGCAAGTATCGCAGATTGCTCACTCAGATAGGTCTGAGGGATATGGGCGATTGGCTTTAGCTCAAGTGGGAGATTGTTAGAAATGGTGACCAGAACCAATTGGATTGGCGGTTTTGAGAACCATTTAGCAATTTTTATGAATATTTTTATTATCTTGATGAATGTAGTAAGCATTCATCTTTAGCATCATGTGTTTGTTGTTCTTACTATTGAAATTGAACGGCATTTTAACGTTACAATAAATACCCACAAACCAATTGAATAACCCATGTGGTTGGGTTGTGCATTGGATGGCAGCTATGAAACCAACTTCTGAGGGTTGGTCTGAAAAGCTCCAAGTCGAGGACCTCGAGATTGCGCATCGAAAGTCCTATAGAGACTTGCACTAAGTATTGGATTCATTGAATGAGTGTCGTATTTCATCGGCGAAAAACATGGGATATCTATGCAATTTTAGTGGATTAGATGACAAGGTTGTTAACTGATTGAACTGACTTGCGGTAATCATCATATGGAATTCTTGGAGGCTTGGTCAGTATGACTTGAATTCCCAACTCCGATAGTATAGGATTAGTCCTTGGACTTGAGGAATCATGACAGTCGCATGCATATGATGGTTGTATCTTAGATTTGGCAAGAGATGATTGTGTCTTCAATGTGTTCATTGTAAGCTTTTTCTAGTGTAGTCAAATTGTGTATTGAGGACGATGGTTTTCAACATAGAATCCGTCCCCTATTAGTATATGATGAATATATCTCCTATGCGCTTTGAGATGGTTTAAACTCTCTAAGTCTATGGTCATAGAGATTGGTCGAATAGAAAGTGGTTTCCTTTGTCGATCAATAGAGTAAACGTATCTCAAGTAGGTGAGTCGTTGCCCTGAATCCTTGGTGCAGAAGGGGCACTGTTCTTGCAATACTTGTTTAGTGTGTCGAGGGCCCAAAGTGAGTTATTCAATTTGAGTCTCCACCAAAGTTTGGCTAGAATGCCTCAACAACGTCTCTCAAGTTTCTGACGCCAAGGCTTCCCTTAGCAGTGGGGTACCAAGTATTAATTCATTTGGTCTAGTGAATTTTTTTCTGAGAAGCAGTAGTACCCCAAAAGTATCTAGCGAAGAGTTTGACTCTCAATTTAAAACCTTCAAATAAATTAATTAAACTTAGTTAACACTCAATTTAAAATCTTTAAGTGAACCAATTTAACTTGGTACACTCTTAACTTTAAACCTTCAAGTAAACTAATTTAACTTAGTTAAGTCTCAATTTAAAAGTTTAAGTAAACTACTTTAACTTAGCTAACTTTCAATTTAAAACCTTTAACTAAACTAATTTAACTAAGTCAACTTCCGATTTAAAATTTTTAAATATTGTATCATATTTGTTACTAATTATTTACTTGTTATTTTGTAGGGATTCAGAAGAAGATACTAGCGAATCAGAAGATAGCTTCGATGATAATAATTCGTCATCCCATTCCAATCAGTCACCTTCAGAAGATGAATTTGATCCCCTTTTGTAATTATGAATACTTTAGAATATATCACATTTATTTTGTGGATTGTATTGAATTATCTTTATTTAGTAGATTGTATTGAGTCTTTGTTATATGTATTTTGCTTAAATATTTTGTTATTATAGATTATTAGAGTAAAATTAAATATAATTTTATTATTAAATATTAAATTTAAAAATTTTAAAAAATTTACAATGATTACGTTGCAAATGTCGCTGCAAAGAAAAAAGATTGCCAACAGATTGTCTTTATAAAAATGCATTACGACTTTGTGATAACTTCTGTTGCAAATAAAAATGATTTTGCAACGGATTTCAAAAAAATATTTGTTGCAAAATTTGTACGGAATGTTGCTGCAAAAAATGTATTTCAATATTGCAATGACATTCGTTCTAAATAAAAATTCTTTTGCAATGGCTAATATTAAAATATTAAAATATTACAGTGACTTTTCTGTTGTAAATAAAAATTATTTTGCAACTGCTCATATTAAAATATTTGCAATGGATTATTGATGGGAAAATGCATTGCAATATTACAACGATTTTTCTGTTGCAAATATCATTGCTAATAAAAATTAATTTATGCAACGAAATGGTCATCAACATTACCACTGATATACCATTGCAAAATATGAAAAGTCAAACTTTAAAACAACGTTTTGCAATGGAAATTTACAACGAATAAAAAATCATTGCTAAATTTTCAACTGCTGAAAAATTGGTTTCTATATAGCAGTGTACCTATAGCAACGGATGATATTCCGTTGCAACAGTCCGTGACTAATCTATTTTTCCATGAATTTTTCGTGAAATTCGTTTGCTGTAGGTTTATTTTTTTGTACTGTACATATATATATATTTATTTTCTTATATTGTTAAAATTTATTTATTTTGGTAAGTACTATGAACTCTACTGAAGGCTTTGGTTTAATAATTATCGATTAGTTATTGTAGTTTTTCTGTGTAAATGTGAGCAGGAAACTAATTTATATCAATTTAAAAAACTTTTTGGTAAATCTATTATGTCACACTAGATATAAAAACACAAAGAATGGTGCATATTCTTTTCCTTTTCTACTTTAATAATGCTAAAATTTATAAATAACTATGATATTTTGGCTAATAGCTTATAAATAATTTAGTAATAACTATTTTTGTATACCTGTTATAATCTTATAACAATATGCTAATATATTTAGTGAATGAAATAATAACAATATATGCTAATATTCAAACTATTTTTTTATCATTCCGTATATTTATAATAGTCAAACTAATTAATTCATTTTTTTTTAAAATAAAAAATTAATAGTTCTAAGTATTTTCATTCCAATAAAAACTCTCTCAATTGGTGAGGACGTCTTGAGAAACTAGCAATCTCATATGGAATAAGACTACTTTTTTGTGGAATAAGTACCAAATACCTCTTTGTGATATAAAATAAAGTTCAAAAAATTCCTTCTGTACATAAATTGCGTCACACGCGCTTTGACTGCAAATTTACTATGAAAGTACCTAGTGTTTGATATTTTTGTCCTTCTCTCACATCTAATATATAATATTATATATATATTTATTAATAATAAAATATTATTTTATATAATAAAATATTATTTTCATTAAATTTAATTAAAAATTAATTTATATGTTAAAAAAAAAAGCAGTGGCGTCGGCAACGGCCGTGAGGGGTGGGGAGTGGGGGTGGAGGGGGGTGGGGGCAAAGTGGGCGGGGGTGGGGGTTATAATTAATATTTTGAAATTTTTTTATAAATCGTATTTATATATATTATTAAAATATTTCAATAGTTATAAATTATATATATTATAAATTAAAATAATTATATATTAATAGGCCTAGTTTGATCGGTTGATTAGAAAGAGTATTTTAGTCATTGTTTCTAAAAAATAGGCTCAAGTTGACTAGGGGGCGCTGTGATTATTTATTAAGAATATAGGTGATTTTTTATATTAAAAATTTTATAGAAATTTTCTTTTTAAATTTTGATATATCAAGGGGGTCAAAATGAATTTAACCGAATAAGTAAATAAAATTTCTCCAATCTTGAATGGAAAATTCCATCTCCTTGTATTCATTGTCCTAAAATCTGGCAAATAGAGCTAATATATTTAATTTAAATTCGACTCCCCAAAAAAAAATGAATTAACAAAACTATATTATTTATCATAATTAAAAAGAAAGAACAGAAAAAATATAGTACAAAGTTATCTTAAGAAAGTATCGAACCCGATCCCGATTGAGAGCCTGCGGATCCTCAGACTGACCTTGTAGTAAATGCCCATTTTAAGGGCATTTGTGTCATTTCATTGATAATTTTCTTAATCCCCATCGACATCCACAAGCTTTCAGCTTAGCATGTACTCTCTAACGTGAAATTTAGCTCAAATTTGCGTACTCCTAATGTAACAGCCCAATATATCCAGTAACAAACTAGGCATATATCACCAGTTACATTACCATACAATTAAAATAATAGAAAAAAATTATGTTAACCATGTGCTTGTAACCATGCTTCTAACAATGTGCGTATATGGTATATTATTATAGGCGTACGCCGATTGATTTACTCTTTAAATTTCTTTTTTTTTTTTTTGACTAGTTCAGAGAATAGCAGTAATTTGTTACTGAATACATAGGGCTGTACTTTAGGAATAAGCAAAATTCTCCTATTATAATTTTTAAATCAAAATAAAAATTATGGTGAAGACTAATATCATGGTAACATATAAATATGTGTACAAATAATTAAAAAAAATGCTTAAGAAACAAAATCAGGTCAATTGACATTTAAAATTTACACACCAAACCCTATAAATTGAGATATAGAATAATAACATTCGATCATAAATAATTAAGACTTCCTTATTCTTTTTTCAAAGAAAAAAAAAATTACCATCAGAATTTCCTCCTTAATCCTTAAGATTAATCAAAGAAATTATTCAGAGGTATGAAAAAATACCAAGAAAAATAAAAATAAAATCCAATTTTTTTTTTGAAAAAAATCAAATATTGTCATCATTTATGAAGCACTCAAATTTTGACCATCAAGAAAAATTTAAAATAAAAAAGAGATAAAGTGAATAATATTAGTATAAAATTACAGAGAAAGAGAGAAATATAAGTGAGCAAGTTGATGAAAAAGAGATCAAAGGAGAAATTGCACGAGAAAAGAGTGAGGCAACGTTGGGGGTTTTATAGTAGAAATTTTGTTTGGTAGATGGTATGTAAGAATTAAAAATGATAATTTCTCCAAGATTTCGATTATCTTTGAAGGAAACTACGCAATGAACATAAATAAAAAATATCAACACGTTTCAATTTAGAAAATTCCAACGTAAAATCTAATGATTCGATGCAAAATACAGAAATATCAACACATTTTAATGTAAAAAATCTCAACATAGAATCTAATGATTCAATATAAAGTACAGTGCATAAAATATTAAATGCAAAAGCATATTCACACCGAATACAAGTACTCATGACAATCTCTCTAAAATATTTAAATACATAAAATATAGATATGTTCTAATTAAAATACCATTATACTAGTCAAAGGTTTAACCTTTTCAATTGTACAATAAACATAATAATTTCTCAAGAATTTGGATATATTATTTTTGGTGATGGCTAATTACTATGGTTAAATATGAAAAGATATGGCACTTAAGACAAAAATAATAACTACGATTAAAAATCAAATATTTTTACTACAATTAAAACCATAACAAATGTTTACTTACTATGGACAAATCATATATTTTTTCTATGAATTTCATGGAATTGTGGTGGATATTATTAATTTATAAAAATTCATAAACCATGATTATTTACAATATTGGGATTGTAATTCCTTCATCAGACCCTGCAATATCCAGATCAAGGAAGAACCTTGCTAGTCCTATGTCTTTAATAGTGAAAAGCCTGTGAAGGTATTGTTTAATTTTTGGAAGTAGTTGCTTTGATAGACCTGCAATCAAGACATCATCCACATATACAAGCAAGCGAAAAATCCTGCAGGTGTTAATTTAGTAAATAAACAATGATCATGTTTTGACTGAATGAAGCCAATTTTTTTCCAATTTTCTTGTAAATTCTAAGTTCCATTATCTTGAGGCTTGTTTTAAGCCATAAAGTGATCTTTTTAGTTTGCAAAGATGCCCTTCAGGGACATTATATCCTTCAGTTGGCTTCATATATATTTCTTCATCTAAGGTTCCATGCAAGAATGCATTATTTATATCTAATTAGTGTAAATGCCATTTTAATTTAGCAGCAACAACGATAAGAACTCTCACTATTACAGCCTTGGCCATAGGTGAGAAACTATCAATGTAATCTATACATTCTATTTGGTTATAACCCTTAGCCACTAATCTAGTTTTATATTTTTCTATGGATCCATCTAGTTTGACCTTGATCTTAAAAATCCATTTGCTGCCTATAGTTATTTTGTTGGGAGGAAGTTTAGTTATTTCCCATGTTTGATTTCCTTCAAGTGCCTTAAGTTCTGCAGTCATTGCTTCTCTCCATTCTCTTTTGTTGGTTGCTTGAGCATAAGTTCTAGGCTCTTGTGGAAGCTGGAAAGCTGTGAGTAAGCAAGTATGCATTGAGTGGCTGTGGATGATTGTAGGCAAGTCTGAAGAATTAAGGCTGTTAGAACATATAAAGTCTTGGAATTTTATTGGTCTAACTTTCAATCTGGAAGATCTTCTTAGTATTTCATTAGGTCTATGGTTTACATCTTCATTTCCTTCAAGTAAATTGTCTACAGAATCCCTATTTTCATTGTTCTGATCAGTTTCTGAGGCATGCTCAGAGTTGACAGATTTATTTCTGTTCAGATCGTCAAGCATTTGAGGTATGGGACAAGTGACAGGATGAGGCTGTTGTCCCATATAAGGAAAAACATCCTCTTTAAATGTTACATCTCTAGAGATTAAATTAATCCTTCTATTCAAGTCATATAGCTGGTTTGGAAGCATATCCTAAGAATATATACTTATGTGCTCTAAGATCAAATGGATTTATTGGGTAGTACATTTGTTGCAAAACACAAACACCCAAAAGTGTTGAAATGATTGTAATTCACTGGTTTATTATATAGCACTTCATATGGTGTTTTCCATTCTAAAACATGTCAAGGTATTCTATCAATTATATAGGTTGCTGCAAGAATTGCATCTGTCCAAAACATTTTAGGCCCATTAGATTGAAACATCAATGCTCTAGCTATTTGTAAAAGTTGTTTGTGCTTTCTTTCTACAACACCATTTTATTGGGGAGTATAAATGCAAGATGTTTGATGTATTATTCCTTCTCTTTTAAAGAAATTCTGACACTGTTCACCAAGAAATTCGGATCCATTTACACTTCTTGTGACCTTAATTCTTTTATCAAATTGATTGAGTATCATTTATAAAAGTCAATTAGCAAATTAATAGCTTGAGATTTAAATTGCATTAAAAAGGTCCAGCTAGCTCTGCTGTAATCATCAACTAAGGCCAGTAAGAATATACATTCTAAAATTAATACTCTTTATATGGTCTCCATATATCTATGTGAACTAGATCAAAATAATTCTGGGAAGTAGTTGTACTAGTGGGAAAAGGCTGCCTTTGCTATTAAGATTAAGGACAGACTTCACAAAGTATAGGTTATGTTACATTGCCTTTTATCATTCCTGCAAGAAGCATTACATTGTGTGATGCATGCCCTAGTCTTCTATGCCAAATTTCTGCAGAAATATAAGGTGGACTAAGTCGACATTCTCTGCTGGAAGATATAACAGTCTCTATATGATCTTTGTCAAAGGAGTGTTCTTGAGGATATATAGTTTTCCTATTAAGCATGCTACTGAAACCACATCCTTAGTCTTGTGGTCCTGCATCACACAATAAGATTTGGAAAATTTGAATCTGATAGATGAACCATTGCATAATTTACTAATGGACAACAAGTTAAATTTCAAGTCAGGTATCAATAGAACATTGTCCAAACTGATTTTATCAGATAAACTTACTTTTCTTGTGCATTTTATAGTGTGTTTGGTGCCATCTGCTAAGTGAATATAAGTATTAAGAACACTAGTTTTAACTTCATCAAGGAGTGAAGAATCATTGCATATGTGAGTGGTTGCTCCACCGTCTAAAATCCAGGCATCAACAAAAAAATTATCTAAAACTGTGTTTCTAGAATATTTACCTAAAAATTCTATGTTGTCCTCGTTTGAAGAGGCTGGTATTTGTGATTCCATCCCTCCAAAGTATCTATGAAGCTCAGACCTTATAATCTTTGTCATGGATCTTCCATCAACCACACTATGCACTAATTCCTCAAGTGCAATGGCTGTTGCAACGTTATTTGCTGCAGGCCCTGTTTTCTTTCTTTTCTCAATTAGTGTCTTTTATCAATTCGGATACCCATGAATTTCGAAGCAGAACTCCTTTAGATGTCCAGATTTACCACATTCTTTGCATATTTGATTTCTCTTGTATGTAAAATTCCTCTTCCTCTGAAAATTTCTTTGAATTTTTGGTCTCTTAGAGACTTGTATAACAATGCCCTGAGTTATTTCCTTTTGTGTTTAATTCTCAAAACCATAGAATAGGCCCTGCTAGTGTTAGGAAGTGGATCCATCATAAGTATTTGATTCCTTACATGATCATAGTCATTATGTAAGCCCATTAAAAATTGCATCAATTGATCCCCCATTTCAGTATTTGCTGCTTCCTTAGATTCACCACAAGTACATTGAGTTGTCGATGTAATACATGCCAAATGATCCCAAAACCGTTTTAATTTCAAGTTCAATTCAAAATTCTCTAGCTGTAGATGTATATAGAAAACTTTCTACAATGTTCTTGGATATATATAAAGAATCCAAGAGGTTACCATATAGTCTACTCTAATCCACTGCTCCAGTTCTTTTCCATTCTCTGTTGGTTTAATACCTTCTCCATTGATGAAACTTAGTTTCATCTTGGCACCTAGTGCTATTTTAACTGATCTGCTCTAGGACAGGTAGTTGGAGCTGTCTAGTTGGTTTGTCACAAGGCTCTGACCAGGATTATCACTAGGATGAAGCTTTAGAACTTCTTGATCTTCAACTATTCAAATGCTGTAAAGATTGTTTAACACAGACCAGAGACCATCATTAATGGCTCTGATATCATGTAAAAATGGCGAAAGCATGCACAAAGAAAGTCAAGACTTCCATTGATGAATTCACAATTATAGAGAGAGTGTTTGCAAGAGAGAATTGTTACAAAGTGATTCTTGTTTCATTCACAACGAAGAAGACAATTGTTCTTGTCTATATGTACATATCACTTAGCTGAATTACTACCATAACTAATTCTTTAGAAGTGCGATGTAAAAATAAGTAAAGACGCGTTCGTGTTTCTATTTAAACATTGAAGGTCACTTATAGAGTCGTGTCTGCACTTCTTAGAGTGGGGGGGGGCGGACTGAATTATGTGCATAGCCCAAATAAAGCTCAGCCTAAGAAGTATAAAAAGGATCAAGGATGACCAGTACCTGAACGGCAAAGGCCCAGAAGGCTTAATGGCCCATGAAGGAGGGTAGGAGTTTAAGGTGTCCGTGAATTCAGCCTAGAAGTATGGCCCAATAAGGATGATTGGCCCAAGGTCCACACCCAGCCATCCCCACATGACATACACTTGGCTTTCCAGGTGCGCTTCCCCACAAGCTCGAAAGACATATTTCAGGGGAGGTCTCCCTAGAGCCTTGGACTCCTTGGCAGTTAAGAGTCCTCACTGGAGGTCTCCCCCAACCTGAAGATAAGTAGTGAAAAATGACTCTAACAGAAGATTAAGGCATGATTGGTTTATCTAAACAACACTTATCCTCTTCCTCCGAAAATCAAGGAAGATCTACAGACCGCCATTGTGTGGGGGCATCCCTCTTTAATTACAGGTTTGATCCCCAGGTAGGGACCACCTTCCAGACGTTCAAGCATTCCTATTAACACTCACTTGAGCATTCTTTTGTAGGATAAACATATTTTCTAGCATGATTTGATCTTTATATTTCAATCTCTTATTTTGTTTTATTTTCTCGATTATCTCTTCTTAAATCTAGTACAAACTTGGGCATCAGAGTGTTGACATGTTGTTTTGGAGGTCTCGTTTGTTAAGATTTAGCGTGCATCAGCCCAAGTTCGAAACAACAATCCATGCTCATTGTGTTGGAATAGGTAACCAAAAAAACCAATTAGATTGGCGGTTTTCAGAACCATTCAAGAAATTTTTATTTAAGCAATATTATCCTGAGGGATATGGTAAGTATTCGTTTTCGGCGCATGTATCTGTTGTGCTTATCAAATTACGTCAAGCACTGCTTTGACGTCACAAAAGATGCCCACAGACCACTTAATAACCCATGTAGTTGGGATACGCATTGAATGGCGGCTATGAAACCAACGTCTAAGGGTTGGTTTGAAATGTTCAAAGTCGAGTACCTCAAGACTGGGTATCGAGAGTCTTACTTAGAGTTGCACTGAGTATTCATTCATTCAATGAGTGCTGCGATTAATCAGTGACAGACGTTGGATGAGTGAATTTGTTGACAAAGTGGTCAACTGACTAAACTGACTCGTGGGGATCGTTGTATGGAAGCCTAGAGGCTTGGTCGGTATGACTTGAGTCCCAACTCCGATAGTACGGGAGTAGTCCTCCGATTTAAGGAATCATGACAGTCACATGCATACGATGACTGGCTTAGGTCTATGTGAGAGGTGAATGTGTCACAAACATAATCATCTTAAGCTTTATCTAGTGCAGTCAGAGTATGTAGCGAGGACTATGAGTTACAAAAAGAGGATCCATCCCCTTTCAATACACGACAGAGGTATCTCCTACACACTTAAAGATGCATTAGTGCTCTATAAAACTGTGCCCACAATTGTTGATCAAATAGGAAAAGCAGGTTCCTGTGTCGAGAAATTTGGCGTAACGCGATCTCAAGTATGAATCATAGACGCCTAGTCTAGGATGGGACCCGACAACTAATTCCATGCCCTAGACTAAGACCAGAAGACGATAGAAGGAAGGACCATACCCATATGGACTCGAGGGCCTAAATGTTCACACGGTAATCTTTAATGCCATGAAACGTTGCTAGACGGCCACCCATGGTGACGGGCTTTCTTGATTAAGGGATAATCAATATTTATGAATTAAATAGAATTTAATTAATAATAGTGTTAGATACTAGCCCAAGTCTAGCTGAAAGATGTATCTAAAAAGTCACACATAAATCATCGGAAAGGAACAAGGAATTTATTTAGAATTAATTCCACAAGTAATTGAATTACTGAAAAAGAGAGAGAGAGATCCATTGGATGGAAAATGGCCTAAGAATAAATTAATAAAATTAATTTATATTTGCGCTTGTCCTTATAATTTAATAAGTTTGATCTTATTAAATATTAAGGATAATTTTGGTTTTTGTATTTAATTAGATTAAATACAAATTGAGCTCAATAAAACTGAATTTAGATAAAAATTCATTGGGCTCGTGATTTTTAAAGGTAAAAATCGGCAAAGCCCATGAATTTTGAGCCCATGGAAAAATTCATGGAAGGAAATAAATGGCTACCAAATTATATTTTGGGAAGGTGCAATTCTAGCCATTTTGGGGAACTCTTTATTTGGAATAAAGATAAATATACCTTGTAGATAAGAGAATGTATTTAGAAATATTCTTAATTATCAAACAAGGTATATAATTGTGTAATATAATTATTTATGAAATAATTATAATTACAATTACACAACACAAAAAAAATCCCTCCTCTCTTCCTAGCCATTCGGTCGCCCCTCTCTCTCAATGCACTTGGTGCATTTTTTCTCTCATTCTTTTCTAACAAAGAGAACGTAGAGATTCCGACTCTGGTATAGTATGGACAAATTAGAGGGTTACTAGATTGGAGCCTCAAGTGAAGGATACTTCAAACGACCGTGAAAACCGAAAGGTATCATTTTTTTCACCCTTGTGTTTTTCGATTTTGATGCTTTTTATATCAGCCCATGTATGTTTTTATTTTAGTACATTGAATGCTCGTGTACTCCAAGGGTATACCCCTTGGATTCGTTCAATTCTCGCATATATTTTTTGTTATTGTGCGTTATGTTTTATCAGTTCCGCTAGCGCGTTCCCGAACTGTACCACGCGATCCTTCAGCGTGCACAGCCGGGCGCGCGCAGAGGCAGGGAAGCTAGCGCGTAGCTTGGGTTGCGCAGTAGGCAGGCTGTGCGCGCAGGTATGAAGGAAGCAGGCGTTGCAAGGCCGACGGTCGACGGTTGGGCCGTTTTTCACTGTTTTTCGAAAATTTAATTTTCTCAAATTTTTTTCCATAATAATTGTGCTGATTTTAATTTATTTTGGATAAAATTGAATTTTGTTAAAAATTGATTGCATAATTAATTGGATTTATTATGTGCATTGGATGCACATATTTTTTTATCATCCTTTAATTACAAATTGAGAACTTGTATTTTTTTTGTACAGTTTATTTTGTGATATTGGATATCATGGCTTGTAATACGCTACGTGGGATGTATATTATGAAATATATGGATGGAGGATCACGAAACCCACGACCTCTTGTATGTTTATGTTTATGGTTGGAATGCTATCTTCTCTCTCCCTCTCGTTTTTAGCCTTGGAATAATAAGGTTTTACTATCTCCCTCCTTTTGTACTCACCCCGACTACTAATCAAAGTTTTTTTTCAAATATAATGAGCGAAGTATAGGAATTTTGGTGAGGTTTTTTATTTTAAAGCAAGCCTATGGAGAAGAAGGTCCACGTAGGAGGTGGCCTATAGAGAAGTTACAAAGCTCATCTACATATTAATGGGTACATTACTTTTGTAATAGCATAGGGCCACCTTAGACTGACCACAAACTCATTGTGGGCTCAGTGGGTTGCATAGGTTGGGTTCGTAATCATCCCACAAGACTATGTTTAATTATTTTGCATGCTATGCATTTAATACTTTTTTTTAAATGCATTTAAATATTTCATATTTGTGCATGCAAACAATAAAGTGTTAGGGCCCAAGATATGGGTCAGAATGGTTTGATCTGTCCAAAGTTTTCCATCGACAATAATGTGGTGAGGAAGCTACCACTACCTAAGTGTGGTCTCACGAGTCAAGCACATTTGGACTAAAGGCAAGCTGCACCATTATTATGAACAAAGGAACACGCTCACTATTTCCCTATCTCACGAGTCATGGGGGGCAACATTTCAGGTGAGATTTGGTTAATGGATTGAGCCCAACACTAATTAAATGTTAAGCCCATAGTGGACTTGGATTGAAATGGCATTTCGATCTGTTCAGGCCTTCCATCCATAAAAATATCATGAGGATGCTACCGCTATCCAAATGTGGTCTCTGGAGTCGTGGCACATTTGAAATAGAAGGAAAACTATATTATTGTTATAAACAAAGGAACACACTCATTGTTTTCCTGTTGCACGAGTCATGGGGGGTGACAATTGAGGTGTGATTTGGTTAATGGTTTGGGCTTACAACCAAGTTACATGATTCGGTTGGAGTCCTCGAGATCATACAAAGAAGTGAGGCAAAATATCTTGGTAATCTCATGGAATGAGAATGGCATCAGTTGCCTCCCACGAGGCCTTTTCCATGTGAATCGTAAAAGTAGGGCATGGTAAATTGTTCTTTTGGATTTCAAGCCCACTATAAAAGGATTTCTCAAAAGCCCACTTGAGAGTGGAGGGATTTTGTAGAAATAGGGGAGCGGTTAACGACTAAAAGACCAAATCTTAACTCAAACTCAATATTACTATGATCTACTTATTGTTTCAGCTCTGTGTTTAGAATGTATGTCTTAGATCCGTTTTTCAGTTTTATCTTTGAGATTTATTTGATGGAACACAATTAATTAAATTGGCTGGGAAAATCGAACGATTGCCCTCAATTTTCGAACCTAGCTTATGTCATGAAAAAGCCAATTCCATCAGATTTGCGAAAGGAGTCGTTACTTGAAGAACGTTTGACATTCGGGATTAAGACATAAGGACATCGCAAGGTCCGCAGCGTCATACATGCTTCTATCATCCATGAGCGGTATGACAGGTTGGACGTTATTGGCTCAATAATGCTCCACATAAATCAAATTTATGAGGCACCGAACCAGCATATTGGATATGCCACGACGGAAGCATTTCTTGAAGCCAAGATAACCGAAGGTCATCTGTACACAAATATTGGGTTAAGATGCAATCCCTTATGGAGAAGCTCTAAGTCCTCAATGTTGAACTTAAATGGAGATGTACATTGACGTAATCCTTCAGATCTCTTCATCCCTTCCTTCAATCTATTTATCATGAACTTTAAATGAGATTAAGAAGACTATTCATGAGATGATAAAAATGGTTGGACCAATATGAGGCAACGATTGTAAAATCTGCACTGTTAGTATTGAATTTGGAGGCTTCAACCTCAAGAGCAAAAGGCAAGCATGCCGAACGCCGAATGAGAAAGAAAGATGAAGCAAAGTCAGCCACTGCAAGCGCTTTGAGCGGTCCTGTGGCCACGATGGGTGAGGGTAAAAGGAAAAATGGAATAATGGTTCAACAGTCAAAATTCACGTATGATGCTTGCATGAATTGCAAAGGGAATTAATTTAGAATTAATTCGAAAAAAATAAATTAATTTAATTGGATTAATTTAATTTAAGGAGAATATATAAATGATTGGATCATTTATTTAATAATCTATTTGATGGATGGCTCAAGAATTAATTAATTGGGTTAATTAATTTTGGGCTTAACACCTTTAAAATTAATTGGATTAATTTATTTGGTTTGACTAAATTAATTTATTGGATTAATTAAATAGAGTTCTGCCTTAGTTGGATTAAATGAATCTTTAGACATAGTTGGGCTAAACTTAATTTAATTAATTATTGTCTAATGGATTTTGGTTGGGCTTAATTTAATTTTATCAAATCAAGCCCGATCCTTACTTGAAGTCCAAGCACATTTGAGGGAGGTTGAAGCATGTTAAGAAGGAGTTGAAACTCCACACCATGATGAAGATAATGGAGTGGTTATTTCATCATGGTTTAAGGTTATATGCATGTGTGTGTATAGGTTGCCTTGGAGGACAAACTTGATAGTTATTGAATTTTGAATTCAATTGTATGTAATATACAAAACTACACACATATCATGTATGACCAATGCCTAAGCCACGCAATTTGCTCTCTTTTCTCTCCAAAAATGTTCTTCTGTTTGTTCTACATTGAATTGAATTCAAGCCAGAACATAAAACATTTGGTAAATAATAGTTCTAGTTTGGAGTTGTTTTTCTTCTTGTTTTTTGTTCTATCTAGCAATAGAAAAAGAACTATATATCTTCCTTAATGTGGAGTGGAAAATTAAGTGGTCCTAATTTTGATGCTAAAGTGAACGGAATGGAAGGACATAAAGGGAACTAATGCACGTTGCTGCTCAAGTATAGAACCAAAAAAAGGTAAAGTTTCATTTTTGTTTCTATGCTTTTTGTTTCATCCTCTAGCCACTTGTCTAGCATGTTTATATGTTGATCATTTTGCTTTTGACAAATACCGAATGCCCGGGAATCTCAAAGGGAACACCCCTTTGAACCGTTTTAATTATTTTTTTACTTCACACTTCCGCAACGTTCCAGGGACATACCGATTCTTTCAGTGGTATCAGATCCCAATTCGGTGTTGTGGCTTTAGGATTAACATGTTATTACATGTTGAGCATGAAGAACGTATTTTATTTGCTTTTGGAAAGCATGTTTAATGCCTTTGAAGCATGGTTATGTGTTTAGAAAATATGTATTAATTTTGCTTTTAAATTACGGATATCACTATATTTTTTTAAAATTGGATTTTCTGTAAATGCATGGTTATATTTCTATTTTTAATCGCAGATATTCAATAAAAATAAAAAATAAAAAACGGAGCTGTACGGTCATCGCTGCTTTGCCGGCTGGTAATTGGCCAGCAGGGGGCGCGGCCGGGTACATACAGGCAGTGGGCTGCGCGCTGATTCGCGCGCGCCCACTGGCATGCATGCCGGCAGGGGAGCGTACGGGCGCCCGCTCGCACGCCCAGCACGTGGCCGGCAGCAGCCGACCGTCTGTTGTTCCGAACTGCTAGGCCATTTTGTACCATTTTTTTTAGAAAATTAGATTTTTCTTATTTTTGTAATTTTTCTAAAATTATTAATCTTGGCTAAGTTTAAATTAATTTAAATTGAATTTTTCTAAAATCAAATTGTGCGTTTAGTTAATTTGGAAATGGTTTCCAAACAAACAAAAAAAAATTGTACATTGTATGTATGGTTGATATTCATTTTTAAATTACATTATTAGTATGTTATTTTCTATATTTAATTATGTTTTTGGTACTAGATATTGAATATCTATGTTAAATACATGGATTATATTTATTTGTATAATATATTTATACTTGATATAAATGTGTTAATTATTATTTATTGGATAAATAATGGGGATGATCACAAAGCCCATTGGCCAAATGCATGGTTTAATATTTTGTTGGGTGAGGCATGCATGCCTCTTTGTTTTAATTCCTTGCATTTTTAACCTTGAAATAATAAGGCTTGCTTTCTCCATCCGTACACCCCACAATTTATGATTGGGGTTTTCAATTTCAGCTGTAATGGGTGTTGTAAGTATTGTGACGTTCATTTATTTTTAATAAATGTAAGCTTCGAAGGAGAGGAAGGCCTAGGCCTGTTGGATGGAGCTCACGATGGAAGAAGAACAAAGAGGAAGGCCCATTAGAATGATAATGGGATACTATTTTATAATAGTCAGGGCCACACCCTAGATTGACCATAAACTCACTACGGGCTTAGTGGGTCACTTAGGATTAGGCTTGTGACTATCCAACAGGGGTGTGCAAGGCTTATTTTTGCATGTGGTGTATGTTTTAATATTTGGAATATGATGTGTTTGTAATGCATCTGTTTATACTCAATGATTAAAACTGATGCATGCAAAATCTTCCAATGATGAGGTCTCGATTACAACAAACTTAACTCTCAATTGGATGGTCCAAGTTAAACATAAGCCGATAATAGATTAAAATTCAAATAGTTTGATTAAATCCAAACCTTCCATCCACAATAATATGGTGTGGATGCTGCTTTCACCCGTTCGTGGTCTCACGAGTCGTGGCACGTTTGGAATGGAAGAAAGCTACACTATGTTGGGAACGAATGGAATATACTCCTATTTCCCTGTCTCATGAGTCGTGGGGGGTGGCAATTGAGATATTCGTTTGGTTGATGGACCGGGCCTAAGGCTAAGTAGTGTAATTCGCTTGGAGTCCTCGGGATCACGAGAAGAGGTGAAGCAAAATAACTTGGGGATCTCATTGGATGAAAATAGTATAAGTTACCTCCCATAAAGCCTTTTTCCGTGTGAATCATAAATGCGGGGCATGGACATTTGCGTTTGTGGACTCCAAGCCCACTAGAAAATGATTTTTCGAAAATCCCACTTGAGAGTGGTGGGCTTTTTGAAGAAATAGTGGGACGGGTTAATGACTAAAGACCAAGTCTTAAACTTGATATATAATATTAGAATAATCTACTAAATTTTTGTTTACATTTGATGCAGATGTCTAAGAATCCACTCACTGCAATTCTTGAGACTAATAAATTTAACAAACAAACTACAATGATTGGCTGTGAAATGTTAGGATTGTCCTAGATTTTGAGAAGCAGAGTAGTTACCTGGAGGATTAACTAGGCAATGGCACAAGGAAAAGGGTTGGATCTCATCACAGATTCAAGGAATATTCTTTGACGCCACCATCAGTTTGGAGCAATGGTAGGAAGAGGTGACGTGCGATTGGACCGCACCATATCGGCAAAAAATATGGTGGACCCGTGAGACCAAGCAAGTATCGCAGATTGTTCACTCAGATAGGTTTGAGGGATATGGGCAATTGGCTTTAGGTCAAGTGGGCTATTGTTATAAATGGTGACCATAAAGTCAATTGTTGGTGGTTTTGGGAACCATGAATGTGATTATCTTGATAAATATAGTAAGCATTCATCTGCGGCACCATTTATTTGTTGTGCTTACTATTTACATTAAACGGTATCTTAACGTTACAAAAAGTACCCACAGACCAATTGAATAACCCATGTGGTTAGGTTGCGAATTGGATGACAGTTATGAAACCAACTTCTGAAGGTTGGTTTGAAAAGTTTCAAGTCGAGGACTTCGAGACTGGGCATTGAGAGTCCTATAGAGACTTGCACTAAGTATTGCATTCATTGGATGAGTGTGGTGTTTCATCGGCGACAAACATGGGATGTCAATGCAATTTTAGTAAATTAGTTGACAAGGTTGTTAACAGATTGAACTGACTCGTGGGAATCGTTATATGAAAGTCTTGGAGGCTTAGTCGTTATTACTTGAACTCCCGGTTCCGATAGTACATGATTAGTCCTTGGGCTTGAGGAATCATGGCAGTTGCATGCATATGATGGTTGTATCTTGGATCTGGCGAAAGATGATTGTGTCTTTGATGTGGTCGTTATAAGCCTTTTCCACTGTAGTCGTATTATGTATTGAGGATAGTGGTTTTCAACATAGAATCCGTCCCGTATCAGTATAAGATGGATATATCTCCTATGAGCTTTGAGATGCTTTAGACTCTGTAAGTCTATGGTCATAGCGATTTGTCGAATAGAAAATGGTTTCTTTTATCGATTAATAGAGTAAACGCATTTCAAGTACTTTACAAAGCCTTCTGCAAGTAGGTGAGTCGTCCCTTGAAACCGTGGTGCAGAAGGGGCATTGTTCTTGCAATACTTGTTTAGTGTGTCGATGGCCCAAAGTGAGTTAGTCAATCTAAGCCTCCACCAAAGTTTGGCTAGAATGCTTCAACAACGTTTCTTAGGTTTCTGACGCCAAGGGTTCCCTTAGCAATGGGGTACCAAGTATTGATCCATTTGGTCTAGTGAATTTTTTCTGAGAAGCGGTAGTACCCCAGAAGTATCTAGCGAAGAGTTTGACTCTTAATTTAAAATCTTTAAATAAACTAATTAAACTTAGTTAACGCTCAATTTAAAATCTTTAAGTAAATCAATTTAACTTGGTTAACTCTTAACTTTAAACCTTCAAGTAAACTAATTTAACTTAGTTAAGTTTCAATTTAAAACTTTCAGTAAACTACTTTGACTTAGTTAACTTTCAATTTAAAACCTTTAAGTAAACTAATTTAACTAAGTTAACTTCCAATTTAAATTGTTCAAGTAAAACTTGAAGTTCATGTAGATATGGTATGAGGAGGTAATGGTCAAAGGGTTACATTATCATCCACCCCACAGCTTGTTCCACCTTCACCTGTAGCTTGAGAGACGCCATCCTTATCTCCATTTGTAGCTCCATTGCCATCACCTGGATATACTCTCTACACCACCACCACCACCATATGTATCCGTGCCTGAAGTTGCCTCAAATCATGACCTTTTTGTAACAACTCTATTGAATGTCATTACTTCGGAGGATATCATGTAAGAAAATTTATATTATTGAATTGTTAATAAAATATTTTTAAATATTATATCATACTTGTTACTAGTTATTTACTTGTTAGAAGAAGATACTAGCAAATCAATATGTAGTTTCGGTGATAATAATTCGTCATCCCATTCCAACCAGTCACCTTGAGAAGATTGTCAAAATGAATTTGATCCCCTTTTGTAATTATGAATACTTTAAAATATATCATATTTATTTTGTGGATTGTATTGAATTATCTTTATTTTGTGGATTGTATTGAGTTATCTTTATTATATGTATTTTTGCTTAAATATTTTATTATATTTGAATTTATAGATTATTAGAGTCTAAGAAAATATAATTTTATTATTAAATATTAAATTTTAAAATTTTGAAAAAAATTACAATGATTACCTTGCAAATGCCGCTGCAAAGAAAAAGATTTGCAACAGATTGTCTTTATAAAAATGAATTATGATTTTGTGATAACTTCCGTTGCAAATGAAAATGATTTGGCAACAGATTTTAGAAAAATATTTTGTTGCAAAATTTGTAAGGATTGTCAATGCAAAAAAAATGTATTTCAATATTGCAAAGACTTCCGTTCTAATGTCATTGTAAATAAAAATTATTTTGCAACGGCTCATATTAAAATATTTGCAATGGACTATTGATAGGAAAATGCATTGCAGTATTACAACGACTTTTCTGTTGCAAATAAAAATTAATTTTGCAACGAAATGGTCATCAACATTACCACTGATATACCATTGCGAAATATGAAAAGTCAAACTTTAAAACAACGTTTTGCAACGGAAATTTACAACGAATAAAAAATCGTTGCAAAAATTTTCAATGGCTGAAAAATTCGTTGCTATATAGCAGTGTACCTATAGAATATTCCGTTGCAAAAGTCCATGACAAAAATCTATTTTGCCACGAATTTTTCATGAAATCCGTTTGCTGTAGGTCTATTTTTTTGTATTGTACATACATATATATATATATATATATATTTATTGTTTTTTCTGTTTTCGTATATTGTTAAAATTTATTTATTTTGGTAAGTACTATGAACTCTACTTAAGGCTTTGGTTTAATAATTATCGATTAGTTATTGTAATTTTTCTGTGTAAATGTGTTTGTGAGGAGGAAACTAATTTATATCAGTTTAAAAAACTTTTTGGTAAATTTACTATGTCAGAATAGATATAAAAAAACAAACAATGGTGCATATTCTTTTCTTTTCTACTTTAATAATGTTAAAATTTATAAATAACTATGATATTTTAGCTAATAGCTTATAAATAATTTAGTAATAACTATTTTTGTATACCTGTTATAATCTTATAACAATATGCTAATATATTTAGTGAATGATACAAATATTCAAACTATTTTTTATCATTCCTATGTTTATAATAGTCAAATTAATTAATTCATTTTTTTAGAAAAAAAGAATTAATAGTTCTAAGTATTTACATTCCAATAAAAACTCTCTCAATGGGTGAGGACGTCTTGAGAAACTCACAATCTCATATGGAATAAGACTACTTTTTGGTGGAATAAGTAAGGGGAAGAATTCAGAGACCTCCTTAAATAATAAGAATGCTTAAAATTTTTTTTATGAAAATTAAAGTGTCAAATACCTCTCTGTGATATAAAATAAAGTTAAAAAAACTCCTTCCCTATAAAAATTGGGCCACACGCGCTTTGACTGTAGATTTGTTATGAAAATGCCTATTTTTTAACATTTTTGTCCTTCTCTCCCATCTAATATATAACATTATATATATTTATTAATAATAAAATATTATTTTATATAATAATTATTTATATAATAAAATATTATTTTAATTAAATTTAATTAAAGATTAATTTATATGTTAAAAAGAAAAAGCAGCGGTGTCGGTGATGGTCGTCGCCCATCTCCAGCGAGGGCGATTGCGTCGCCTAAACAGGCGGTGAGGGGTGGGGAGTGGGGTGGAGGGGGTGTGTCAAAGTGGGAGGGGGTGGGGGTTATAATTATTATTATAAAAAAATTTTATAAATTATGATTATATATATTATTAATATATTTTAATAGATACAAATTATATATATTATAAATTAAAATAATTATATATTAATAGGCCTAATTTGGTCGGTTGATTATAAGGAGTATTTTGGTCATTGTTTCTAAAAATTATGCTCAAATTGACGAGGGGGCGGTGTGATTATTTATTAAAAATATAGGGGTGATTTTTTATATTAAAAATTTTATAGGGGATTTTTTTATATATATATCAAGGGGGTCAAAATGATTTAAACTAATAATTAAGTGAAATTTCTCCAATCTTGACATGAAAAACTCCATCTCCTAGTATTCATTGTCCTAAATCTCGCAAATGGTCCTCATATATTTAATTTAAATTCGACTCCCCCCAAAAAAAAGAATTAACAAAACTATATTACTTATCATAACTGAAAAGAAAGAACGGAAAAAATATAGTACAAAGTTATCTTAAGAAAGTATCGGTTACAATGAAGATTCTAACAAAGGCAAGACTACTAATCTTATACTGTCAGTTAAAAAGCAAAAGAAACCCCTTTGAGGTGCGCAATCTCAGGCTTGAATCGCCACGGGTTGTGCCCTCACCCACTCGAATGTGAGTTCTTTGTGATAGCGCAACCCATTTGAGGCGAATGGCAAGTGAAACTTGCAGTTGATGCTCCTCATAATTTTTATAGTTTTGGCATCTGATCCCTGTTGCTCAACTACCTCGCGTTCTCGAAATGGTTTTCAGACCTGAGAAAAGAGCAAATCATTAGGCTTGAGAGGTTTACAATTAAAACCCTCTAATGTTTAAGTTAGTGAAAGGGTTTGAGATAGAATCCCAATGTATTTAATGTAGATTTTAGTGTAATAAATATCTTACCATAAATGAACTGTACATGATGCATTTATAATGCTGGAATAGATCCCCTTGCCTATCTGAAGGTGTTCACTTGCATTGTGCCACGTATTGTGATCTTACTTTGTAGGATATCAGGCAAATCAACGGCCCTCAGTAATGGATCCTTTGAGTCGAATCGCAGATCGGACCCGATCTCGATTGAAAGTGTGTGGATCTTCTGCCTGACCATGTAGTAAATGCCCATTTTAAGGGCATTTGTCTGATTTCATTGATAATTTCCTTAATCCCCATCGACATCCACAAGCTTGCAGCTTAGCATGTACTTTCTAGTCGATGCGGTGAAGTTTAGCTCAAATTTGTGTACTCCTAACGTAACAACCCAATGTATCCAGTAACAAACTAGGCATACATCACCAGCTACATCACCATACAATTAAAATAATAGAAGAAAATTTTGTTAACCATGTGCGTATATGGTATATTATTATAGGCTACATGGATTAATTTACTCTTTAAATTTTCCTTTTTTTTTTTTTGACTAGCTCAGAGAATTACAGTAATTTGTTACTGGATACATAGGGTTGTACTTTAGGAATAAGCAACATTCTCCTACTGTAATTTTTAAATCAAAATAAAAATTATGGTCAAGACTAATATCATGGTAACATATAAATATGTTTACAAATAATTAAAAAAATGCTTAAGAAAAAAAATCAAGTCAATTGACATTTAAAATTTACAACACCAGCCCCTAAAAATTGAGATATAGAATAATAACATTCGATCATAGATAATTAAGACTTCCTTATTCTTTTTTCAAACAAAAAAAAGTTACCATCAAAATCTATAGTTGCATAAAAAAATTTATAACAATAATTTTACCATCAAGAAGAGAGATAGGCGTCTGATTTGGTGCAATTCTATTCCATCTTGGACCTTAAGTTACCCATTATATTAACAATTAATTTATTTTGATTAATCAACATAGAATTGTCCTCCTTTATCCTTAAGATTAATCAAGAAATTATTTGGGGGTATGAAAAAATACCAAGAAAAATAAAAATAAAATCCAAAAATTTTTCAAAAAAATCAAATATTGTCATCATTTATGAAGCACTCAAATTTTGTCGACCATCAAGAAAAACTTAAAATAAAAAAGAGATAAGATGAACAATATTAATATAGAATAACAGAGCAAGAAAGAAATATAAGTGAGCAAGATGATGAAAAAGAGATCAAAGAAGAATTGCACGAGAAAAGAGTGAGGCAACATTAGGGGTTTTATAGTAGAAATTTTGTTTGGTAGATGGTGTGTAAGAATTCAAAATGATAATTTCTCCAAGATTTCGATTATCTTTGAAGGAAACTACGCAATGAATATAAATGAAAAATATCAACACGTTTCAATATAGAAAATCTCAACATAAACTCTAATGATTCGAAGCAAAATACAGAAATATCAACACATTTTAATGTAAAAAATCTCAACGTAAAATCTAATGATTCAATACAAAATACACTGCATAAAATATTAAATACAAAAGCATATCCACACCGAATACAAGTACTCATGACAATCTCTATAAAATATTTAGATACACAAAATATAGACATGTTCTAATTAAAATACCATTATACTAGTCAAAAATTTTAACTTTTTCAATTGTACAATAAACATAACAATTTCTTAA
The DNA here is from genome assembly GCF_026168435.1 of Sesamum indicum. Classification (NCBI taxonomy): domain Eukaryota; kingdom Viridiplantae; phylum Streptophyta; class Magnoliopsida; order Lamiales; family Pedaliaceae; genus Sesamum; species Sesamum indicum. The sequence continues at coordinate 3,968,908 of NC_142660.1, read as the reverse complement.
GAATTGTACAATAAAGATTTGGTAAAAACATAAGAAGGTTGATGTTTGGTTGGAATGTGTTTAAGTGCAAAGAATCCTTCTTTGTACTTATCTCGTACTAAATGGCAATCTATTTCAAGGTATTTTGTTCTCTCATAGAAGACAAGACTAGCTACAATGTAAAGGGCTGCTTGGTTGTCGCAAAAGAATGGAATTGGAGTAAGTACTGTAATCTGTAAGTCTGCAAGACGGTTGTATATCCATATAAGCTCACAAGTAGTTGATCCCATACTTCGATATTCTGCTTCAGCACTAGAGCGAGCCACGGTGGTCTGATTCTTCGTCTTCCATGATATCAAACTTTGTCCAAGGAACACACAATAATCTCTCAAGGACCTTCTAGTGTCCTTGCATGTAGCCCATTCTGCATGAAAAAATGCAGTGATATTGAAATATGCTTCTAAAGGAAAATACAATCCTCTGTTCATAGTCTCTTTAAGGATCTCACAAGAAAAAGTGTTGTGTTCCAATGTGCCTTGCAAGAGTGTTGCATGAACTGGCTAAGTTGTTGAGTGCTATAGCAAATATAAGGCCTAGTGAACCCTAAGTACAATAGTCTGCCAGAAGCCTTCTATAGGATTCAGGATTTGACATTTGTTCTTCTTCAAAAACTGTGAGTTTAAAACCTATTGGCAGAGGGGTTGAAGTGGCTTTAGCCTGCATAAATCCTGCATTTGTCATAATTTTTCTTATATATTTTGTTTGAGTGATTGTAATTCCTTGATTAGACCTTGCAATTTCCTGACCAAGGAAAAACCTTGCTGATACAAGGTCTGTAATAGTGAAAAGCTTGTCTAGGTATTGCTTAATTTATGTAAGTACTTGCTTTGATGGACCTACAATTAAGACATCATCCACATATACAAGAAAACAAAAAAATCCTGTAGGTGTTAGGTTAGTAAATAAACAATGATCATGTTTTGACTGAATGAAGCCAAATTTTTCCAATTTTGTTATAAATTCTAAGTTCCATTGTATTGAGGCTTGTTTTAAGCCATAAAGACATCTTTTTAGTTTGCAAACATGCCCTTCAGGGACATTGTATCCTTCAGGTGACTTCATATATATTTCTTCATCTAAGGTTCCATGCAAGAATGTATTATTTATATCTAATTAGTGTAAATGCCATTTTAATTTAGCAGCAACAACGATAAGAACTCTCACTGGTACAGCCTTGGCCACAGGTGAGAAACTATCTATATAATATATACATTCTATTTGGTTATAACCCTTAGCCACTAATCTAGTTTTATATCTTTCAATGGATCCATCTGGTTTGACCTTGATCGTAAAAATCCATTTGCTGCCTATAGTTCTTTTGTTGTGAGGAAGTTTAGTTATTTTCCATGTTTCATTTCCTTCAAGTGCCTTAAGTTCTACAACCATTGCATCTCTCCATTCTCTTTTGTTGGCTGCTTGAGCATAAGTTCTAGGCTCTTGTGGAAGCTGGGAAGCTGTGAGTAAGCAAGTATGCATTGAGTGGCTATGGATGATTGTAGGCAAGTCTGAAGAATTAAGGCTGCTAGAACATATAAAGTCTTGAAATTTTATTGGTCTAACCTTTAATCTGGAAGATCTTCTTAGTGTTTCATTAGGTCTATGATTTACATCTTCATTTCCTTCTTTAAGTGAAATGTCTGTAGAATCCCTATTTTCATTGTTCTGATTAGTTTCTTAGGCATGCTCAAAGTTACCAGTTTCCTTCTAGTCTAGATCATCAAGCATTTGAGGTATGGGACAAGTGACAGGATCAGGCTGTTGTCCCATATAAGGAAAAACATCCTCTTTAAATGTTACATCTCTAGAGATTAAACTAATCCTTCTATTCAAGTAATATAGTTGGTTTGGAGCATATCCTAAGAATATAAACTTATGTGCTCTAAGATCAAATGGATTTATGGGGTAGTACATTTGTTGCAAAACACAAACACCTAAAAGTTTTGAAATGATTGTAATTCACTGGTTTATTATAGAATACTTCATATGGTGTTTTCCATTCTAAAACATGTGAAGGTATCCTATTAACTATATAGGTTGCTGCAAGAATTGCATCTGTCCAAAACATTTTAGGCACATTAGATTGAAACATGTTGAAATTCAAGAAAGAACTATCAAGAAAATTTATCAGGGAACAACTGAATTCACTGAAAAATTTGAGAGAGTTGCAGCGTGGGTTTCTGTTCTGTATATATTATAACAGAGGAGGGGGAAAGCTTTTAATACATAGAAGGCCAACTAACTTAACTAACTGATAAAGTGCCTAATCACTTAAACGTATAGTACAAAGCGTGTTTTAATAAACACGATTTCTATCTCTGTAAAGACTAGACTAATGCTCAGTAAAGTCAACTGCTACTGTTCATCTTTTTCCTTTGTCTGCGACTGTTGTTGCTGTTGTACAGAATCCATGGATACTGATCCTTGAATTTTATTACCCCCTCGCAAGTTAAACTTGGGTTGAGGGTAACCAAGGATAACGTGGAACGTAAATGAAGAAATGAACTGCAGGAGAGTGGTTTAGTGAATATATCTGCAACTTGTTGTTTGGAAACCAAGTATGTTGGTTAAATAAGTCCTGCTTTAAATTTATTCCTCACCACACGATAGTCAATTTCGAGGTGCTTTGTTCTTTCATGGAAGAGGGGATTCGCTGTTATATGTTATGCTGCCTTATTGTCACAATAGAAGGGAATTTGTGTCCTAACTTTGATTCCCGAATTCTTCAACAGATAAACTAACCAGGTAACCTCACAAGTAGTTGTGGCCATACTTCTATATTCAGCTTCGGCTGACGACCTTGCCACTATTGTCTGCTTCTTGATCTTCCAAGATACAGGCGTTTCTCCCACAAATATGCAAAATCCAGTCAAGGATTTCCATGTTAATTGGCACGTTCCCCAATCTGCATCACAAAAAACTCAAAGTGAGAAATCTATTTTTGCAGAGAAAAACAAACCTGAAGTTATGCTGCCTTTTAGGTATCTGACAACATGGATAGCAGCATTCCAATGTCCCTCACATGGTTGCTGTAGATGTTGACTTAATTGCTGCACTGCATAACATAAGTCAGGTCTTGTAAATGCTAAATGCAATAACCTTCCAACAAGCCTCCTATATCTTGAAGGATCAGTGAGTGCAGCCCTGTTTCTTTAGTGAGTTTCAAGCTTGGAGGTAGTGGGGTAGTGGCATGCTTGCCATTACCAAGTCCAACATCTTTTATAATGTCTTGAGCATACTTATGTTGAGTAACAACCAATCCTTCTTCAGAACGAGCCATTTCAAGGCCTAGAAAGTACTTAGCATTGCCCAAATGTTTGACAGAAAAATGTTTGTCCAAATAATTCTTAACATTCATTATGGAATTTTTGGAAGTAGATGTGACAAGTATATCATCAACATATACAAGTAGAGCTACTAAATTCATACCTGATCCCTTCACAAATAAGCAGTGATCATGGCTGCATTGTACAAAACCAAATTCACTAATCTTATTTGTGAATTCCTCATTCCACTTCCTAGAAGCTTGTTTTAATCCATACAATGATATTTCCAATTTGCATACCTTACCTTTTGGAATATCATAGCCTTGTGGACCTTCCTTGTAAATATCCTCATCGAGAGTGCCATGCAAGAATGCATTAGTAACACCAAGGTGGTTACAGGCCATCCTTTTCCCACAGCCATAGCCAAGAAGAGTCTCACAGTGACTACTTTGGCTACAGGAGCAAAGCAATCATTGTGTCTTCCCCCTCAATTTGGCTACAACCCTTTGCCACCAACCATGGTTTATATCTTTCTACAGTGCCATTAGGATTAAGTTAAATCTTATATAGCCATTTGCATCCAATGGCTTTCTTATTAGCGGGCAAATCAGCAATCTTCCAATTTCTGTTTCTTTCTAAAGCATTGTGTTCTTCTTGCATAGCTTTTCTCCATTCTGCTTTATCTTGAGCTTCCTTGAAGTCTTTGGATTCCTGCAAGTTAGAGAGACTTTCCACAAAGCAAGAATGTGCATGTGACATATGAAAGTTAACATGAGTGTCAATGTTATAGCATTCATAATCTCTCATCCAGATGGGCTTATTAGTAATTCTGCTAGATCTCCTAGGTTGTTCAGTGTTTTCCTCATGCACTTGATCAGTTTCTGTGGGAGTCTATGTAGGTTCATTACTATCTTTAACATCATTACACTCATCCACAGCAGGAAGTGGGCAAATTATATCACCTTCATCATCTTTAGAATCTGAAAAGGGAAATGAATTTTCATAAAAGACTGTATCCCTAGTTATATGTATGTTGCCTGTTCCTAGTTCCACGACTCTGTATCCTTTGACACCATGTACATATCCTACGAACACACATTTCAATGCCCTTTGTTCAAATTTCCCTTTAAAAGGTGCAGTGTTGGTGATAAAACAAAGGCAGCCAAACACTTTAATGTGTTCATATGTAGGTTTTGTCTTGTATAGGAGTTCATAAGGGGTTTTCCATTTTAACCTTTGACTAGGCAATCTGTTTACAAGATAAGTAGCCATCAATGAGGCTTCAGTCCAAAATTTGGAGGGCATATTAGCTTGAAACATTAGAGACCTGGCAATTTGTAGAAGATGATGATGTTTCCTCTCAACAACTCCATTTTGTTGAGGGATATAAACGCAGGTTCTTTGATGTATTATGCCTTTATTTTGAAAGAAGTTTTGGCATTCTTTATTGACAAACTCAGTTCCATTATCAGTTCTGATTTGTTATATTTGAACATCAAATTATTTCAGCACCATGTTGTAAAACAGTTCCAATTTTGATTGTCTTTGTGTGTGCTACATTACATAGGTCCATGTACTCCTACTAAAGTCATCTACAATAGTAAGCATATACTCATAATTGTTGATGGAATATTTTCTGTAGGGTCCCCATACATCTACATGGATGAGTTCAAAAACAAATATAGTATTGGAATCACTCAACGAAAAAGGCATTCTGTATTGTTTTGCCAAAGGGAAAATCTCACATTTCATTTGTTCAGTAGTACTATTGCTACAAATTTTCATGTGCTTCATAACATCTAGGCTTGTGTGACCTAGTCTATTGTGCCACAAAGTTTTGTTGCCTTCAGCTCTACATTTATTCACATAATAGGCATCAGTACGTAGATTTTCTTCAAGGTTCAGTCTAAGTGCTTGTGGTTCTCTTTCTAACACATAGATTCTTCTTTGTTGCCTACCTACAACAATCACCTTCTTTGTCCGAGGGTCCTACACAACACAAGTTTTGTCTGTGAATTGAACACTAAGATTATCATCTTTACATAGTCTACTAACAGAGAGCAAATTATGCTTAAATGCAGGTACATACAAAACATTCTTTAATATGATATTTCTTGTAATATGAACATCACCTATTATCTTGACCATTTGGTTAGTTCCATCAGGGAGTCTAACAGGTATTTTATTGTCAAGTTTATGAGGATTCATTAAAAATTTCATTAAAGCACACATGTGGGCTGAAGCTCCACTGTCAATAACCCATACCTTTGTAAAGTTAGAGTTATTACCTTATCCTTCAAAGTGTGAGAAATTGGAGCTTATTTGACTGTTGTTTTGATCCTGAATGATTCTGAGCCTTTCTTGTCTAATGATTTCTATGATTTTTGCATCTGAATCATTATCCAAAGCTGTCTGTAGGCTGTTGACTTGATGATGAATTTTGGAATTTGAAGTTCTTGGATTCATTGGTCTTCCAGCAGCTTTTCTTTGATCTAACATGTTCTTATACCACTCAGGATATCCCACTAATTCAAAACACCCTTCCTTTAGATGTGCCTTCTTTTTGCAATGATCACATTGCATTTGTCTTTTATCAACTGTTGTTCCTATCTTGTAATTGGTCTTCACGTTTTCCTGTTTTCTTGTCTCTGGTAACTACACAGCCATAGCACCTTCCCTTTCTACATCAGCAATTCCAGAATTGACTTGACTTTGTTTTTCAACTGTGCGAACCATGGAATAAACCTTTGCAGCTGTAAGTAGAGGATCCATGAGCAATATCTGGTTCTTGACATGATCATATATGTCACTAAGCCCCATAAGGAACTGGATTAATTGGTATGATGTTGATTTTTCAGACATCTTATGGCTTGCCCCACACGAACACACAGGTAAGGGATCTAAAGACCCCAACTCATCCCAGAGTTTCTTGAGCTTTGTAAAATACACTGCCACAATTGAGCTATTCTGAGAAATGGAGGCGGTTTCTCTTTGAATTTTGTAGAGAAGAGGGCCATTGCTCTGACCAAACAGCATCTCAAGATCCACCCACAAGTCCCTGGCTGATGCACTTTGTGCATTTTTTCTCTGATTCTCTTTTAAAAAAGAGGTTGTAGAGATTCCGAATTTGGTATGGTGTAAACAAATTAGAGGATTGCTACATTGGAGCCTCAAGTGAAGGATATTCCAAGCGACCGTGAAAAATGAAAGGTAACATTTTTTTCACCCTTGTGACTTTCGGTTTTGATGCTTTTACATTAGCCCCATGTATGTTTTTATTTTAGAATATTGAATGCTCGTGTACTCCAAGGGTACACCCCTTGCATTCGTTTAATTCTCGCGTATATTTTTCGTTATTGTGCGTTATATTTTATTGCTTCCGCTAGCGCATTCCCGGGTTGTACCATGCGATCCTTCAGCACGCACGGCCAGGCGTGCGCGCAGGCAGGGAAGCTAGCGTGTAGCCTGGACCGCACAGGCAAGCTGTGATTCCAAGTACGACGGAAGCTCACACTGCAAGGCCGACGGTCGACGGTTGGGCCGTTTCACTGTTTTTTGAAAATTTAATTTTTTGGAATTTTTTTTCATTATTAATTGTGCTAATTTAATTTATTTTGGATAAAATTTAATTTTTTGAAAAAATGATTGCATAATTAATTGGATTTATTATGTGCATTGGATGCACATAGTTTTTATCATCCTTTAATTGCAAATTGCGAACTTGTATTTCCTTTGTATAGTTTATTTTGTGAAATTGGATATCATGGATTGCAATATTATGTGGGATGTATATTATGAAATGTATGGATGGAGGATCACGAACTCCACGAACTCTTGTATGTTTATGTTTATGGTTGGAATGCTATCTTCTCTCTCCGTCTCGTTTTTAGCCTTGGAATAATAAGGTTTGCTATCTCCCTCCTTTTGTACTCACCCTGACTTCTGATCAGGGTTTCTTTTTAAATGTAATGAGAGTAGTATAGGAATTTTGGTTTGGTTTTTTACTTTAAAGCAAGCCCATGGATAAGAAGGTCCACGGAGGAGGAGGCCCTTGGAGAAGTTAGGGCCCAAATATTTGATATTTTTGCATGCAAACAATAAAGTGTTAGGGCCCAAAATGGACTTGGATTAAAATGGTTTGATCTGTCCAAAGGTCTCCATCCACAATAATGTGGTAGGAAGCTGCCACTACCCAAGTGTGGTCTCACGAGTCGTGGCATATTTGGACTAGAGGCAAGCTGCACCATTATTGTGAAAAGAAACACGCTCACTATTTTCTTATATCAGGAGTCGTGGGGGGCGACAGTTGAGGTGAGACTTGGTTGATGGAATGAGCCCAACACTAATTAAATATTAAGCCCGTAATGGACTTGGATCTAAATGGCATTTCGATCTGTCCAGGCCTTCCATCCATAAAAGTATCATGAGGATGCTACCGCTATCCAAATGTGGTCTCCAGAGTCGTGGAACGTTTGGAATAGAAGGAAAGTTCTATAATTGTTATGAACAAAGGAATCACTAATTGTTTTTTTGTCGCACAAGTCGTGGGGGGCGAAAATTGAGGTGTGATTTGGTTGATTGGTTGGGCTTAACACCAAGTTACATGATTCGGTTGGAGTCGTCGAGATCATATGAAGAAGTGAGGAAAAATATCTTGGGAATGTCATGGGATGAGAATGGCATCAATTGCCTCCCACGAGGCCTTTTCCATGTGAATCATAAAAGTGGGGCATGGTAAATTATTCTTTTAGATTTCAAGCCCACTAGGAAAGGATTTATCAAAACCCCACTTGAGAGTGGTGGGATTTTGTGAAGTAGGAGGGGTTAATGACTAAAAGACCAAGTCTTCACTCAAACTCAATATTACTATGATCTACTTATTGTTTCTGCTCAATGTTTAGAATGCATGTTTTAGATCTGTTTTTCAGTTTTATTTTTGAGATTTATTTGATGGAACACCATCAATTAATTTAGCTGGAAAAATCGAAGGATTGCCCTCGATTTTCGAACCTAGCTTATGTCATGAAAAAGCCACTTATCGAACTTGCAAAAGGAGTCCTTACTTAAAGAACGTTTGGCGTTTAGGATTAATAGATAAGGACAATCGCAAGGTCCGCACGTCATACATGCTACTATCATCCACGAGCGATATGACAGGCTCGACGTTATTGGCTCAATAATGCTCCACATAAATCAAATTTATGAGGCACCGAACCGGCATATTGGATATACCGCGACAGAACCAGTTCTTGAAGCCAAGATGACTTAAGGTCGTCTGTACACAAATATTGGGTTAAGATGCAATCCCTTATGGAGAAGCTCTAAGCCCTCAATGTTGATCTTAAAATGAGATGTACATTTACGTAATCCTTCAGATCTCTTCATCCCTTCCGTCAATATATTTATCATGAACTCTAAATGGGCTTAAGAAAATCATTCATGAGACGATAAAAATGGTTAGACCAATACGAGGCAACGATTGAAAAATCTGCGCTGTCAGTATTGAATTTGAAGGCTTCGACCTCAAGAGCGAAAAGCAAGCATGCCAAACGCCGAATGAGAAAGAAAGATGAAGCAAAGTCAGCCGCTGCAAGCTTTTTTAGTGGACTTGTGGCCACGATGGGCAAGGGTAAAAGGAAAAATGGAATAATAGTTTGATAGTCAAAATTCACGTATTATGCTTGCATAAATTGCCAAAGGGAATTAATTTAAAATTAATTCGAGAAAAATAAATTAATTTAATTAGATTAAATTAATTTAAGGAGAATATAAAAATGATTGGATCATTTATTTAATAATGCATTTGATGGATGGCTCAAGAATTAATTAATTGGATTAATTAATTTTAGGCTTAACACCTTTAAAATTAATTAGATTATTTTGTTTTTGATAAACACCGAATGCCCGAGAATCTCAAAGGGAACACCCCTTTAAACTGTTTTACTTATTTTTTTATTTCACACTTCCACCACGTTTTCAGGCCATATCGATTAGCATAATTAGGAGAACAAAACCTTTGGAAAATTAGGAGAATTAGACTTGAAGTGGAGAACAAAACTGGTTGAAAAATTAAATCCTTCGGTTAGATCGAGGTAGTGTATATTTAGTGGGAGTTCTTGAAAAATCTGACCAGAATGGAATTCTCACTCATTGGAGTTCTTCCTCAGATAGCAACAATTGAACGATGTCTCTCATAAAGGAGGGATCGAACCTTGTTGGACTTGGTTCGATTGATCTTTCACTAACGTGAGGAGTATCTCCTTGAGGAATCAAGTGAAGAAACACCTCAGTCAAATGTAGCAAATATCGTTTATAATCGGATTCTTCCACTAACTCACTATATTTCAGCCTCCTGAGGGATGACTAGAATACCTTAGTTACCTAATAGGTACTGGTTTCTGAGTTTGACTAGTCAATTGGATTATGATCCGAAGACATAAGGAGAAGCGATGTAGGACATTGGGTTGGATGAATGGCTTGGAGCCATGAGATTCGACAAGGAGTACAAACTAAGTTTGAAACTTCCTGTATCTAGAATATTCGTGTAGATAAGGTCATGAAGGGTATGACTCAGGTGGAGAATAAGTTAGAAGTGGGAGCTTAGTTGTGCTCCTAGTGTTTTAGGTATGAACGTCTTACTCATTCGGAATGATGTGAAGATGTTGGGAGACACTGAAGCACAAACATTATTCAAATAATTCTCCATGAAGGAATTGGATTCCTTTCCTTATCCTAGGGTTAAGCCATCCAAGACTCAGTCTTCGAGGATTGATGAGGAGCTTAGAAAGATGTTTGACATCCTTTATGTCTTTTGCTGTTCACAACATGGGTATGTGGTTTGATGCACTAGGCCGAATGTTGTGTGTGCTTTGACCACAACCATGGATATCGGGAGTCTATCGATAAGGCACTGCATAGGAGTCAAGATTACTCTTTAGTACCTCAATAAGGATTAAAGAAATGTTCTTCATGCAAGTCAATAGAGGGTTGATTTTGGAAGGTATGGCAACACTAGTTTCCAGTTATATGTGACTGGTCGGCTAGTCTCAATTTGAGTGTACATTCAAACTTAATGGTGATGTGGTGGCTTGGAATGGTTTCAAGCGGGATGCCACAATGGTTTACACCATAGAAGTCAAATGTATAGTGACTTTAAAAGTTGCTCAAGAAGTTTTTTGAATGAAAATCCACATCTAATGGTTGAGTGAGCCTAGCACGGCCAAGCCAGTAGTTAACTGGAGGATAACAACTCGGTAATGGCACAAGGAAAGGGCCGAGATCTCATCAAAGATTCAAAGATTATTCTTAGACGCCACCATCAGTTTGGAACAATGGTAGGAAGAGGTGATGTGCAGTTGGACCGCGTCATTTCGGCAGAAAATATGGTGGACCCATGAGATCGAGCAAGTATCGTAGATTGCTCACTCAGATAGGTTTGAGGGATATGGGCGATTGGCTTTAGGTCAAATGGGAGATTGTTATAAATGGTGACCAGAAAGCCAATTGTTGGCGATTTTGGGAACCATGAATATGATATTATCTTGATGAATATAATAAGCATTCATCTACGGCACCATATGTTTGTTGTGCTTAGTATTTACATTGAACGGTGTCTTAACGTTACAAAAAATACCCATAGACCAATTGAATAACCCATGTGGTTGGGTTGCGCATTGGATGGTAGCTATGAGACCAACTTTTGCAGGTTGGTCTGAAAAGTTCCAAGTCAAGGACTTCAAGACTGGGCATCGAGAGTCCTATAGAGTATTGCATTCATTGGATGAGTGTCGTATTTCATCAGCGTAAAAAATCGGACGTCTATGCAATTTTAGTGAATTAATTGACAAGGTGGTTAACTGATTGAACTGACTCGTGGGAATCGTCATATGAAAGTCTTGGAGGCTTAATCGGTATGACTTGAATTCCAGGCTCCGATAGTACAGGATTACTCCTTAGACTTGAGGAATCATTATGATGGCTGTATCTTGGATCTGGCGAGAGATGATTGTATCTTCGATGTGGTCGTTATAAGTCTTGTCAAGTGTAGCCTGAGTATGTAGTGAGGATGGTGGAATTTAAGATAGAATTCGTCCCCTATCAGTATATGATGGATATATCTCCTATATGCTTTGAGATGATTTAGACTCTCTAAGTTTATGGTTATAGCGATTGGTCGAATAGGAAATGGTTTTCTTTATCGATCAAATAGAGTAAATGCAACTCAAGTTTCAGTATAATTGTCTAGTCCAGGATGGGAACCGACCCCAATTTCATGGGCTAGGCTAAGGGTAGGAGATGGTTGATGGACGGAACGTATCTGTATGGAACTTGAGAACCTAAATGTTCAAACCAACATTCACCTAGTCTCTAGTGCCATGGACCGTTGCTAGATAGCCACCTATAGTGACAGGCGCTTTCGATTAATGGTTAGTTGAAAATAATAAATTAATTTAGATTCAATTATTTGTGTTGGACACAATGCCCAAGTCTAGTTGATGGTGAACCTAAAGAGTCACACACAAATCACTATGTAATCAGTGGAATTAATTTGGAATTAATTCTAGAAGAAACAAATTAATTTTATTGAATTAAATTAATTCAAGGAGAATATATAAATGATTGGATCGTTTATTTAATAATTTATTTGATAGATGGCTCTAGAATTAATTAATTGGATTAATTAATTTTGGGCGTAACACCTTTAAATTAATTGAATTAATTTATTTGGTTTGCCTTAATTCATTGATTGGATCAATTAATTAGAGTTTGGGCTTAAATTTATTTTATTAGATTAAATGAATCTTCGAACATAGATGGGCTAAAAGTAATTAAATTAATTATTGTAATGGACTTTGGTTGGGCTCGATTTGATTTGATTATATCAAACCCGGTGCATACTTGAAGTATAGGCCCATTTGAGGGTTATTGGAGCAAGCTAAGAAGGAGTTAAAACTCCTCACCATGATGAACACTATGGATTGGTTATTTCATCATTGTTAAAGATTATATGCATGTGTGTGTATAGGTTGCCTTGGAGGGCAAACTTGATAGTAATTGAATTTTGAATTCAATTACATGTAAAATGTAAAACTACACACATCATGTATGACCAGTGCCTAAGCCACGAAATTTGCTCTCTTTTATCTCCAAAAATGTTCTCCTTTTTGTTCTACATTGAATTGGATTCAAGTTAGATAAAACATTCCAAAAGCACTAAAAAATAGTGTTAGTATGGAGTTATTTTTCTTCTTGTTCTTTGTTCTGTCTAGCAATAGAAAAAGAACTATAACTCTGCGTTAGTGTGCTGTGGACAAATTAGAGGAGTTCTAATTTGGATCCTTAAGTGAACGAAATGGGAGAGCGTAAAAGGGAACCAATGCACGTTGCTGCTCAACTATAGAAACAAAAAGCAGGTAAAGTTTCATTTTTGTTTCTATGTTTTTTGTTTCATCCTCTAGCCACTTGTCTAGCATGTTTATATATTGATTATTATACTTTTGATAAACACCGAATGTCTGCAAATCTCAAAGGGAAAACCTTTTTGAACCGTTTTAATTATTTTTTATTTCATGCTTCCGACACGTTCCCTAGCCATACCGATTCTTTCAGGTATATATATGTGTATTAGTTATTTGGAATAACTAATGAATAAATACAGAATACACAAAAATAATTTCTTACATCCTAACTCCACCTTTCGGCCGCCCCTCTTGAATACACACTTAGTGTGTATTTTTCTCCCTAATTTTCTTCTAGCAAAGAGAGTTGAGGGATCCCGATTCCGATGTGGTGTGGGCGCAACTTTAGAGAGTTTCTACGTTAAAACCTTAGGTGAACGAATGAAGAAAGTGTGATATAAATCAAAGAGATAATTTTTATTTATAATTTTTGAAACTCGTTTTCATTCAACCAATAGCCCCGTTAATTCTTTTATTGTTATTGTTTATTATTATTAACTACATCGAACGTCCGGGAACTCCAAGAATACACCCCTTGGAACTATTGTTTTATTATATTTTCATTTTATTTTATGCATTTTAATCACCGCTTTCGCTTGCGCGTTCCCAAGTCGATCCACTCGCACTTCGAGGTGCCTTTCAATTGTGTCACAAACATGATCGTCATAAGCTTTGTCTAGTATAAACGGAGTATGTAGCAATAACGGTGAGTTTCAAGAAGAGGATCCATGCCCTGTCTGTATGTGACAAAGGTATCTCCTATGCACTTGGAGATGCATTCATGCTTTTTGAATCCATGGCTACAGTCATTCATCAAATAGGAAAAGGAGGTTCCTATATCGAGAAACTTTGGCGTAACGCGATCTCAAGTATCAAGTATAGATGTCTAGTCCAGGATGAAAACCAACACCTAACTCCATGCCCTAGACTAAGGTCGGGAGGCGGCAGATAGGAGGCCCTTACCCATATTGACTCGGAACCCTAACTGTTCACACAGTAATTCACCTAGTCTCTAGTGCCATGGACCGTTGCTAGACGGCCCCCGTGGATGGGCTTTCTTGAATAAGGGTTCATCAAGAATTATTAATTAAATTGGATCTAATTAATAAAAGTGTTAGACACTAGCCAGAGTCTAGCTGAAATGTGAACCTAAAGAGTCATACACAAATTATCGAAAAGAAACAAGGAATTAATTTGAAATTAATTCCACAAGTAATTGGATTACTTACAAAGAGAGATCCATTGGTTGAAAAAAGGCTCCAAAATAGTATTAATTTGTATTGGACTTGTCCTTATAGTTTAATAAGTTGGATCATATTAAATAATAATGATAATTTGGGCTTACGAATTTAATTGGATTAATTATAAGTTGAGCTGAATTAAATAAAATTTTTATTAAATTGGATTTAAATAAAAATTCATTGGACTTGTATTTTTAAGAAAAAAAAAATCAGCCAAGCCTAATTGTTTTGAGCACATGAAAAATTTCATGGAAGGAAATAAATTGCTAGCAAATTGAAATTTTGGAAAGTTCAATTCTAGCCATTCTGGGAATCTCTTTATTTGGAAAAGAGAAATATGCCTTATAGATAATAAGATGTACTTAGAAATATTCTTAATTATAAAACAAGGTATATATATATAAAATATAATTATTTGAAAAATAATTATGATCATTGTTACACAATCAAAAAAAAAAAAAAATCCCCTCTTCCATCAAGAGAATTCAGCCGCCACTCTCTTTGTGCACTAAGGTGCAATTTTCTTCTTTTCTAGCAAAGAGGAAGTAGAGATCCCATCCCGACTTCGGTATGGTGTGAACGAATTAGAGGACTTCTATGTTGGAGCCTTAAGTGAAGATCAAGCGATCGTGAAAAACGTAGGTATCATTGTTCACCCTTTTTATATTCGGTTTTATAGTTTTGCATCAATCCCATGTTCGTGTATTTTATATTACATCGAGCGTTTGGGAACTTCAAGGCTACACCCATTGGATTCGTTTTTTCTATGCACTTTACTTTTTGTTATTACACCCCTTGGATTCGTTTTCTATGCACTTTACTTTTTGTTATTACACCCCTTGTATTCATTTTTCGGCTATACCATGCGATCCTTCACATTGGACCCGTGCTATTTTCTCACACATCACTCCTATTCATAATTTCTACTATTTTTGTTGATTAATACTAATAATCTTAAAATTAATTAAAAAAATTAAGATTCAAACACAAAATTAACTCTATAACTAATATTACTTTTTGAACTTTTTTATCACAAACATTAATAAATATCTTTTAATATAAATAATATTATTTATTTATTATAAAATTAATTCAAAATTAACTCTAAAATTTCCTCCCAATTTTTAATAACACAATTTTTCATTTCCCCCTTTTCTTTCCCCCCTCTCTCTCTCTCTTCCCTCTTCCCTCCCCCCCCCCCCACATTTTCACGGCCTTTCTCTTCAACTCTCTTCTTTTTTCTTTCTTCCCCTTTACTATTCAGCACCGCCTGGGCCACCCTCCTTCCTCTACTCTTTTTCTTTTTCTTCTCTTCCCTTTTCTTTTTTCTTTCTCTTCTCCTCTTTTCAGTTTGTTTCTTCCGCAACCGTTGACCAACCACTGCCGTCGACCATTCGCCGCCTCAGTCAGCTTCCTTCCTCTTCTCTTTTTCTTTTTCTTCTCTTCTCTTTTTCTTTTTTCTTTCTCTTCTCCTCTTCTTCTCTTCTCTCTTTCTTTCCGTCGCCGCTGTCTCTCTGCCGCCCCAGGTATTTATTTTATAATTTTTTGTAATATTCATTATTTTTACAGATTTTAAAAATTTATTATGAACTTTTAGATTTTTTACACGTTTTAGGTTTTTACAGTTAATATGTACTGATTTAATTAACCTTTTAAAAATTTTATTTGTCATTACAAATTCTTTTCTCTGACTCCGTCATTGTCCAGGTATTTATTTTAATTTTACAAATCTTTATAGCTTATGAGTTGTTAGATATATTCATTTGTTGGTATATTGAGTTGTTTGGAAAATTGATTTGTTGGTACATTGATTTTTAGGTATATTAAGTTGTTTGTATATTATGAATTGTTTGTTATATTGAGTTGTTTGATATTTTTGTTTTTAAAAACCACCCGAAGTTGGGGGAAGCTTTTTGGAGTCCCCTTCCCTTCTATATTAAATCAGATGATGCTCCAAATTTACAACAGGGAGAACTAACTCCCTAGAGATGCCTAGAAAGTCATAAATACGGAGTACTACTCATTACAAACAAGAATTGTCAAAATGTGAACAAGGAGTACTACTCCTTTCCAATGATAAATTAAGAAAGCGTAACTAAGAGTACTACCCCTTATAAAAAATGTAGTTAAGCCAGAGACAAAAGTTAGTGACCTAAGCTCGAAGATAAACCTTCAAAGTGCCAAAAGAAATTAACCATGTCACTAAATGAGCATCAGTCAGGAGCCCCTTGCAACAAGAGATCAACCCAAGCAAGCTAAAAAAGAGGATACCTCTAACAGACATGTTTCAATTACAACTAATCAAAAGAGGTGAAAATAAATGACACCTTGGCAAGCAGTAGGAGGGAGAGCAACTCCTTTACGATTGTAAGCAAATGACCCAAAGAATGGACTAGTGAGAATCAATTTGCAAGAGTGAATCACATGCTTCCACGAAACAAATGAAGGACATGGTTTCATAGTACTTTTAGTTTCAGCTAGCAGGTAACTGAAACTAGAAGTACTATGAAAACCAAAAACATGGGCAATTAAGATGATCAAGTTTAACAATCCTTGTAATCTTACTATGGAGTTGGTCCCTAGTGATGATGGAGTCCATATATTCCTAAAGATGGGAGTGATAATTTTATGATCTCTGATTTCCTCTCAGACCGATAAAGTTGTGGCCTACCATCTTGGATGATTTCCAAAAGGGCTGATCCTATTGGCCATGTACAATAAGAGCTGCAACAATGAGGTTGGCGATGTCATGTAGAACAGTTCTATTCAGTTCATTCAAATTCCACATTCCATCTTCTCAGAGCCAATTGATAGGAATATTTATGGATCTTCATGATTACAAGGATTTTGAAGTGAGCCGTCTGCAAGCTCAAGAAAATGTGGCTTTGAGCAACCTGATGGACTTTACAAAGCCTTCTGCAAGTAGGTGAGTCGTCCCTTGAAACCTTGGTGCAGAAGGGGCATTGTTCTTGCAATACTTGTTTAGTGTGTTGAGGGCCCAAAGTGAGTTATTCAATCTGAGTCTCCACCAAAGTTTGGCTAGAATGCCTCAACGTCTCTCAGGTTTCTGACGCCAAGGCTTCCCTCAGCAATGGGGTACCAAGTATTGGTCCATTTGGTCTAGTGAATATTTTTCTGAGAAGCGGTAGTACCCCAGAAGTATCTAGCAAAGAGTTGCTGTCAATTTAAAACTTTTAAATAAACTAATTAAACTTAGTTAACCCACAATTTAAAATCTTTAAGTAAACCAATTTAACTTGGTTAAGTCTTAACTTTAAACCTTCAAGTAAACTAATTTAGCTTAGTTAAGTCTCAATTTAAAACTTTAAGTAAACTACTTTGACTTAGTTAACTTTCAATTTAAAACCTTTAAGTAAACTAATTTAACTAAGTTAACTTCCAATTTAAATTCTTCAAGTAAAACTTGAAGTTCATGTAGATAATGGTACGAGGAGGTAAAGGTCATAGGGTTACATTATCATCCACTCCACCGCTTGTTCCACCTTCACCTGTAGCTTGAGAGACGTCATCCTCATCTCCATTTGTAGCTCCATTCGCATCACCTACATATATCCTCAACACCACCACCACCACCACCATATGTATCAGTTCCTAAAGTTGCCTGTAATGATGACCTTTCTGTAACAACTCTATTGAATGTCCTTACTCCAGAGGATATCATGTAAGATAGTTTATATTATTGAATTGTTAATAAAATATTTTTAAATATTATATCATATTTGTTAGTAATTATTTACTTGTTATTTTGTAGGGATTCAGAAGAAGATATTAGTGAATCAGAGGATACTTTCAGTGATAATAATTCGTCATCCCATTCCAACCAGTCACCTTCAGCAGATTGTGAAAATGAATTTGATCCCCTTTTGTAATTATGAATACTTTAAAATATATCATATTTATTTTGTGGATTGTATTGAATTTATCTTTATTTTTTGGATTGTATTGAGTTATCTTTCTTATATGTATTTTTGCTTAAATATTTTATTATATTTGAATTTATAGATTATTAGAGTCAAATGAAATATAATTTTATTATTAAATATTAAATTTAAAAATTTTGAAAAAAATTACAATGATTACGTTGCAAATGTCGCTGCAAAGAAAAAAGATTTGCAACGGATTGTCTTTATAAAAATGCATTACGATTTTGCGATAACCTCCGTTGCAAATGAAAATGTTTTAAAAAGAATATTTTATTGCAAAATTTGTACGGAATGTCAATGCAAAAAATGTATTTCAATATTGCAAGCACTTCTGTTCTAATGTCCTTGTAAATAAAAATTATTTTGCAACAGCTCATATTAAAATATTTGCAATGGACTATTGATGGGAAAATGCATTGCAATCTTACGACTTTTCTGTTGCAAATATGGTTGCAAATAAAAATTAATTTTGGAAGGAAATGATCATCAACATTACCACTAATATACCATTGTAAAATATGAAAAGTCAAACTTTAAAACAACGTTTTGCAACGAAAATTTACAATAAATAAAAAATCGTTGCAAAAACTTTCAACGGCTGAAAAATTCGTTGCTATATAGTAGTGTATCTATAGCAATGGACAATATTCCATTGCAAAAGTCCATGATAGATCTATTTTGCCACGAATTTTTCAAGAAATTCATTTGCTATAGGTCTATTTTTTTGTATTGTACATATATATATATATTTTGTTTTCGTATATTGTTAAAATTTATTTATTTTGGTAAGTACTATGAACTCTACTTAAGGCTTTGGTTTAATAATTATCGATTAGTTATTGTAATTTTTCTGTGTAAATGTGTTTGTGAGGAGGAAACTAGTTTATATTAATTTAAAAAACTTTTTGGTAAATTTATTATGTCAAACTAGATATAAAAACACAAGGCATGGTGCATATTCTTTTTTTTTCTACTTTAATTGTGACGCCCCAAAGATTATATTATATAATTGGGGGATTAATTGGTAAATTTTTATGAAACTTAGTTAGTTGGTAAATAAATTATAGGTCATAATTGGAATATAATAAAACCTGAACGGATTAAATTGGAGCTCGTTATAATATTTTAGAACAACTTATATTAATTAAGGAAATTTAGGAGGGACGTGATGGCTATTTTAAGAAAATTTAATTAAATAAATAAAATAATAATAATAATAATATATATATAAACATATATATAATAATATATATAGATATATAAATATTAAATTATAAGAAAAGAGAGAGTGGATGAGAGTGGCGGCCAAGCCCACCTCACTTCTCTCTCCTCTCTCTCATTGCACATATATATAATATACACATGTATATTTCAACTTCAAAAATTTGCAATTTCTAACTGCGGTCCAAGAAGAAACAGAAAGTTAAGAATTTATGTTTTAATTTATATTAATTTATATAATTATATTATTTAATTAGTTCTTTTACTAAATATAATTTATATTGAGCGATGTATTATTTAACCGGAATATTTTACGAGTTTGACAATTTAAAATAGTGTCGAATTAAATATCAAATTGGATATAAAAATGATATCGTTGGTCAATTAGATTGTTAAATTTATTAGATTTGAATATTACTATAGCTAATTTATATAATTCCATCGGAATTATTAACCAAATACGCAATTCTACATATTGTTATTTAATTAAATTGTATAGTAGCGAGAAATTTATAGAAAATTCATAGAAATATTCCGAGAATTATATTTAATAAATGTTATGTTAAAAGAGGAAAAATGAAGATTTGTATTTCGATAGAAATGGAATATTAAAGAATTATTAGAAATTGTACAAATGATAGTCAATATTATATTTAAAAGAAATTACGATATTCTCGATATATTAATTGTATGTGGTATAACTCATTATAGGATACGGGGTAGAGTGAAAAGACCGAACCACTACCTATTGAATAGATAAAGGCGTTGTAAGATCGAGGTAAGTAAATAATTAGTATTATCTATATATATGTATCTTTATTTGTAATTTTACTGTTATCTGAATTTGTGGTTAATGCTGGCATGGATTTATCTGAAAATATATGAGTTGTGAATGATTTGATTTGACTGACGATATTGTGTACGTGGAATGAGGAAATACGTTGAAATATCATGTCTGTTGTATGTTGTGTTGTGGGTGTCTGAAAATGAGAATGTATTGAATATATGGTTTTACGTTACTAGTTGCTTACAAGAATGGTGATATGTGGAAATGAGGGAGTGGTGGAAATTGAATATAATTGTGGTGTGAATACCCCTTGATGTGTTGAAAAGCCTATAAGGCGATATGAAAAGTGCTATGTGCGAAAAGAAAATGCTATGTGCGAAATGAAACAGCTATGTGCGAAAAGAAAATGCTATGTGCGAAATGAGATTGATGAGCCGGCTGTCAAGGGGATTCACTTGAATTTATATAATGGTGAGATTGAGTTGATGGGTAAAATACAATATCACCTTCTGGTAAGCAAATTAGAAAAAAATGGAGTTTGATTGATTGTCTTATTATGAGATAGTCATATGGTGTAATAAAGCTGATTATGCTAGAATTTGTATTCCATGCGTGTTGCCTGTTTATCTTGTTTGGGCTGCATATATAGATAGGACTAGTTATTTACTTACTGAGTGGCAGGCTCATTCCCCTACTGACATTTTCTTTCAGGAATAGACTTTGAGGTATCTGACTGTTGAAGAATAGGTCCACGCGCTATACTCAGGCAGGTCGGGCCAGTATGCAGTTTTCTCCTCTTTATCAGTTAGAGTACAAATCACATTTTATCTGTACAGAGAGAATATAAGTGTATAGATTACTTGTGATGAATCACATTGTGGTGTTTGATATGTATATATAATGTTGTAGGTTGATAATACCTGCTATGACATGTTGGAGTTACGTATGCAAATTGATTAGATGATTATGTGCATTTATATATATAAACACAGGGATTACTATAAGTATGACGTTTAGGGTAGATATAACCCTTGTAGCGAAGGGGATGCTACATTAATAATGTAAAATTTATAAATAACTATGATATTTTAGCTAATAGCTTATAAATAATTTAGTTAAAAAAAATTTAGTTTAGTTGTTACGATCTTATAACAATATGCTAATATATTTAGTGCATGATACAAATATTCAAACTATTTTTTATCATTTCGTATATTCATAAAATTAAAGTATCAAATACCTCTCTGCGATATAAAATAAAGTTAAAAAAACTCCTTCTGTACAGAATTTGGGCCACACGAGCTTTAACTGCAAATTTGCTATGAAAGTACCTGTTTTTTGATATTTTTATCCTTCTCTGCATCTAAAATATATAATATTATATATATTTATATATAATAAAATATTATTTTAATTAAATTTAATTAAAGATTAATTTATATGTTAAAAAGAAAAAGCAGCGGCGTCGGCGACGGTCATCACCCATCTCCAGCGAGGGCAATTGCATCGCCCAGACGGGTAGTGAGGGGTGGGGAGTGGCAGTGGAGGGGGTTGGGGGCAAATTGGACGGTGGTGGGGGTTATAATTAATATTTTCAAATTTTTTTATATATTATATTATATATATTATTAATATATTTTAATAGTTATAAATTATATATATTATAAATTAAAATAATTATTTATTAATAGGCCTAGTTTGATCGGTTAATTAGAAGGAGTATTTTAGTCATTGTTTCTAAAAAAATAGGCTCAAGTTGACTAGGAGGCGGTGTGATTATTTATTAAAAATATAGGGGTAATTTTTTTTATTGAAAATTTTATAGGAGAATTTTTTATATTTTGATATATCAAGGGGGTCAAAATGAATTTAACCTAATAAGTAAGTGAAATTTCTCCAATCTTGACATGAAAAACTCCATCTCCTATTATTCATTGTCCTAAATCTTGCAAATAGTCCTCATATATTTAATTTAAAATCGACTCCCCCAAAAAAAAGAATTAACAAAACTGTACTACTTATCATAACTGCAAAGGAAGAATGGAAAAAATATAGTGCAAAGTTATCTTAAAAAAGTATCGGTAACAATGAAGATTCTAACAAAGGCAAGACTAACAATCTTATACTGTCAGTTGAAAAGCAAAAGAAACCCCTTTCAAGTGCGCAATCTCAAGCTTGAATCGCCACAGGCCATGCCCTCACCCTCTCGAACGTGAGTTCCTCGTGATAGCGCAACTCATTTGAGGCAAATGGCAAGTGAAGCTTGCAGTTGATGCTCTTCATAATTTTTATAGTTTTGGCATCTGATCCCGGTCGCTCAGCTACTTCGCGTTCTCAAAATGGTTTTCAAATCTGAGAAAAGAGCAAATCATTAGGCTTGGGTGGTTTCCAAGTAAAACCCTCCAATATTTAAGTAAGTAAAAAGATTTGAGATAGAATCTCAATGTATTTAATGTAGATTTTAGTGTAATAAATGTCTTACCATAAATGAACTGTACATGATGCATTTATAATATTTGAATAGATACCCTTGCCTATTTGAAGGGGTTCACTTGCATTGTGCCACGTATTGTGATCTTACTCTGTAGGATATCAGGCAAATCAACATCCCTCAGCAATGGATCCTTTAAGCCGAGTTGCAGGTCGGACCCGATCTCGATTGAGAGTGCGCGAATCTTCGGCCTGACCGTGTAGTAAATGCCCATTTTAAGGGCATTTGTGTGATTTCATTGATAATTTCCTTAATCCCCATCGACATCCACAAGCTTGCAGCTTAGCATGTACTTTCCAGTCGATGTGGTGAAATTTAGCCCAAATTTGCGTACTTAACGTAACAACCCAATGTATCCAGTAACAAACTAGGCATATATCACCGGCTACTTCACCATACAATTAAAATAATTGAAGAAAATTTTGTTAACCATGTGCGTATAGGGTATATTGGGATTAATTATTTTTTTCCAAGTGCACACATAAGTAAAGGCGCGTTCACGTTTCTATTTAAATGTTGGAGGTCACTTATAGAGTCATACCTGCACTTCTTTGTTAATAAAGGCGCTATTTGTTGTTATGCGATTTCACTGCTGGCCTTCTTCATCTTCCTTATACTAACTTCTAGTACTTGTATTTCTTCTTCTCACGATGGAGATGGCAAGTTGGCAGGAATTAGTGTCATACTACTTCTTTACACCCCCCCTTCAAGTGGGACTTATCAAGGATGTTGATGTGTCCTAACTTGGAGACGAGAGACATAAATTGAGGTCTTGGTAAAGCTTTGGTAAAAACATAAGTAGGTTGATGTTTGGTAGGAATGTGTTTAGGTGCAAGGAATCGTTCTTTGTACTTATCTCATACTAAATGGCAATCTATTTCAAGGTATTTTGTTCTCTCAAGGAAGACAAGACTAGCTACAATGTAAAGGGCTGCTTGACTATCGCAAAAGAATGGAATTAGAGTAAGCCTGTCATCTGTAAGTCTGCAAGAAGGTTGTATATCCATATAAACTCACAAGTAGTTGATCCCATACTTCGATATTCTGCTTCAGCACTAGAGTGAGCCACGGTGGTCTGTTTCTTCGTCTTCCATGATATCAAACTTTCTCCAAGGAACACACAATATCCTCTCAAGGACCTTCTAGTGTCCTTGCATGTAGCCCAATCTGCATGACAAAGTGCAGTGATATTGAAATCTGCTTCTGAAGGAAAATACAATCCCCTGTTCATAGTACCTTTAAGATATCTCACAAGATAAAGTGTTGTGTTCCAATGTGCCTTGCAAGGGTGTTGCATGAACTGGCTAAGTTGTTGAGTGTTATAGCAAATATCAGGCAGAGGGAACCCTAAGTATAATAGTCTGCCCAGAAGCCTTCTATAGGATTCAGGATTTGACATTTGTTCTTCTTAAAAAACTGTGAGTTTAAAACCTGTTGGCAGAGGGGTTGAAGTGGCTTTAGCCTGCATAAGTCCTTCATGTGTCACAATTTCTCTTATATATTTTGTTTGAGTGATTGTAATTCCTTCACTAGACCTTGCAATTTCCAGACCAAGGAAGAACCTTGCTGGTCCAAGGTCTTTACTAGTGAAAAGCCTGTCTAGGTATTGCTTAATTTCTTTAAGTACTTGCTTTGATGTACCTTCAATCAAGACATCATCCATATATACAAGCAAACAAAAAAATCCTACAGGTTTTAGTTTAGTAAATAAAGAATGATCATGTTTTGACTGAATGAAACCAATTTTTTTCAATTTTATTGTAAATTCTAAGTTTCATTGTCTTGAGGCTTGTTTTAAGCCATACAGAGATCTTTTTAGTTTGCAAACATGCCCTTCAGGGACATTATATCCTTCAGGTGGCTTCATATATATTTCTTCATCTAAGGTTACATGCAAGAATGCATTATTTATATCTAATTGGTGTAAATGCCATTTTAATTTAGCAGCAACAACGATAAGAACTTTCGTTGTTACAGCCATTCGGTTTGACCTTGATCTTAAAAATTCATTTGCTGCCTAGAGTTCTTTTGTTGTGAGGAAGTTTAGTTATTTCCCATGTTTGATTTCCTTCAAGTGCCTTAAGTTCTCAGCCATTGCTTCTCTACATTCTCTTTTGTTGGCTGCTTGAGCATAAGTTCTAGGCTTTTGGGGAAGCTGGGAAGCTGTGAGTAAGCATGTATGCATTGAGTGGCTATGGATGATTGTAGGCAAGTCTGAAGAATTAAGACTACTAGAACATATAAAGTCTTGGAACTTTACTGGTCTAACCTTTAAGCTGAAAGATCTTCTTAGTATTTCGTTAGGTCTATTAGTCTTGTGGTCCTGCATCACACAATAAGATTTGGAAAATTTGAATCTGATAGATGAGCCATTGCATAATTTACTAATGGACAACAACTTAAAATTTCAAGTCAGGTAGCAACAGAACATTGTCCAAACTGATTTAATCAGATAAAGTTACTTGTGCATTTTATAGTGTGTTTGGTGCCATCTGCTAAGTGAATATAAGTATTAGGAATACTAGTTTTAACTTCATCAAGGAGTGAAGAATCATTGCATATGTGAGTGGTTGCTCCACTGTCTAAAATCCAGGCATCAACAAATAAATTATCTAAGACTGTGTTTCTAGAATACTTACCTAAAAATTCTGTATTGTCCTCGTTTGAAGAGGTTGGTATATTTTATTCCATCCCTCCAAAGTATCTATGAAGCTCAGACCTTATAATCTCTGTCATGGATCTTCCATCAACCACACTATGCACTGATTCCTCAAGTGTAGTGGCTGCTGCAACTTTATTTGTTGCAGGCCCTGTTTTCTTTCTTTGCTCAATTAGTGTCGTTTACCAATTCGGATACCCAGAATTTCGAAGCATGCCTCCTTCAGATGTGCAAATTTACCACATTCATTGCATATTTGATTTCTCTTGTAATTTCTTTGAATTTCTGGTCTCATAGAGACTTGTATAACAATGTCGTGAGTTTACTTCCTTTTGTTTTTCAATCCTCAAAACCATAGAATAGGCCCTGCTAGTGTTAGGAAGTGGATCCATCATAAGTATTTGATTCCTTACATGATCATAGCCATCATGTAAGCCCATTAAAAACTGCATCAATTGATCCCCCATTTTAGTATTTGTTGTTTTCTTAGATTCACCACAAGTACATTGAGTTGTGGGTGTAATACATGCCAATTCATCCCACAACCGTTTTAATTTCATGTTCAATCCACAATTCTCTAGATGTAGATGTGTATAGAAAACTTTCTACAATGTCCTTGGATATAGATTAAGAATCCAAGAGGTTACCATATAGTCTGCTCTAATCCACTGCTCTAATTATTTTCCATTCTCTGTTGGTTCAATGCCTTCTCCATTGATGAAACTTAGTTTCATCTTGGCACCTAGTGCTATTTTTAACTGATATGCTCCAGGACAGGTAGTTGGACCATCATTGATGGCTCTGATATCATGTAAAAATGACGACAACGTGCACAAAGAAAGTCAAGACTTCCATTGATGAATTCACAATTACAGAGAGATGTTTGCAAAGAGAATTGTTACAAAGTGATTCTTGTTTTCTTCACAGCGAAGAAGACAACTGTTCTTGTCTATATGTACATATCACTTAGCTGAATAACTACCATAACTAATTCTTTACAAGTGCGATGTAAAAATAAGTAAAGACGCATTCCCGTTTCTATTTAAAAGTTGGAGGTGACTTATAGAGTGGGGGGGAATGACTTATGTGTACAGTCCAAATAAATCTCAGCCCAAGAAGTATAAAAAGGAATCAAGGATGACCAGTACCTGAATGCCAACGGCCTAGAAGGCTTAACGGCCTATGAAGGAGGGTAGGAGTCTAAGGTGTCCTTGAATTCAGCCTAGAAGTATGGTCCAATAAGGATGATTAACCCATGGTCCACACCCAGCCATCCCCACGTCGCATACACTTGGCTTTCCAAGTGCGCTTCCCTATCAGTTGGGAAGACACATTTCAGGAAAGGTCTCCCTAGAGCCTTAGACTCCTTAGCAGTTAAGAGTCCTTACTGATGGAGGGTCTCCCCCAACCTGAAGATAAGCAGTGAAAAACGACCCTAATAGAAGATTAAGGCAGGATTAGTTTATTTAAACCACCCTTATCCTCTTTCTCCGAAAGTGAAGGAAGATCTACAGACCGCAATCGCATGGGCGCATCACTCTATAATTACAGGTTTGGTCCCCAGGTAGGGAAAACCTTCCAAACGTTCAAGTAGTCTTATTAACCCTCGCTTGAGCATTCTTTTGCAGGATAAACATATTTTCTAGCATGATTCGATCTTTATATTTCAATCTCTTTTTTGTTTTATTTTCTCGATTATCTCTTCTTAAATCTAGTACAAACTTGGGCATCGGAGTGCTAACGTGTTGTTTTGTAGGTCTCGTTTCTTAAGATTTAGCGTGCATCAGCCCAAGTTCGAAACAACAATCCAAGCTCATTGTGTTGTAATAGGTAAACAAAAAAATCAATTAGATTGACGGTTTTGAGAACCATTCAAAAATATTTTATTTAGGAAATATCATCCCGAGGAACATGGTAATATTCGTTTTCGGTGCATGTATCTATTTTTGACGTCACAATAGATGCCCACAAACCACTTAATAACCCATGTAGTTGGTTAGCATAAAATTACACATAGCAGTCACAAAACGGAAAAATTATGGTTTGATACAAAATCAATACACCGTTAATTCTTTTCAGAAGTTTCCTCAAATGCTACATTCACTTCTTCTTTATTTTTATTATATCTTTTTGGCATTTTACAATTTTTTATAAAATGACCCTTTTTACCACAATTGTAGTACCTCCTATCTTTATATTTTTTATCCCTAGTTCCCTTCTCATCATCACGTGATTCAGAACCACTGTGGCTTTTATTATTTTTCTTTACTATGTCTTTTATGAAAAGAATTTTTATATTTTGTTCTTCCTTTAACAAAATTAATTATATATTGGTCCTGACTAGGTTTGTTAGTATTCAAATCTATTTCTTTGCTCTTTAAACCACTATCACAGTTTCTAAATTTCTATTGTCCCTTCCATATTTAATTGCATATTTAACTTCACTATGTGCTTATGAAATTGCATTTAATAAAACTATTAGAGAATAGTCATGAATATTTTTATCTCCAATCAACTTAATTTCCTGAATTAGTTTTGTAAAATCATCAAGATTTTTCTCAATATTTTTAGATAAATCCAATTTGTTTCTAAAAACTTTCTCAAGATAAAAACAATTTACTAGGCAATGATGTTTCAGTATACAATTCTTCCAATTTATTCCATAAATCTTTTGTATTATTTTATTTTCCAACTTTTCTCAAAACAGTGTCAAAAAGATTTAATATTATTGAAGAATAAGCATACTCATCATTTTCAATTTTCTTCTCTTCTGAAATATTTTCTACATATTTCCCGTCTATTGCTTTAAAAACTTTTGTTGTGTTAAAATTCCCTTCATTTTTTATTGCCAAATTGAAAAATCAATTTTACCATTGAAAGATTGTAAATTATAACAAGCCATTTTACATAGATAGAAATATACAGCAAAAATATTATATTAACAGAAAAATCAACCATTCACAAAAAAATCAATGAATCATAATTTATGATTTTACATTGAATAACCAAGGATTCTTAGGCCAAATCTCGATTAGATACCAGACGACCTCAAGGGTCCGGTCAGGTGAGGAATTAGCGGGGAATTAAGCCTCAGTTTTTATAATAAAATTTTAAAAGTATGTAATCAATTAACAGATGCACTTAGTAGAATACTATTTTGCAAAGATATTTTGCACCAAACAAAATAATGATAATGTTATCAACAATACTCTTCAACAGTCAACTAAATCCTCAAGGATATATTTGAACAAAACAGGAATCTTGCACTGAGAAAAATTATTAACAATTTTTTTATACTAAGCAAAAAACAATTTCAAAAATATTTCTCACAATTTTCGGAGATAATGATTTTCAGAAATTTCACACAAATTAGAAAATAGAAATTTCAGTAGATTTCAATAGAAAAATAATCAGAGAGATATAGCAATTTCAACAGATATAAGCACAAAGTATCAACAGTAAAAAATTACAAAAAATTAAAGAGGAGGGGTTTAGAGGTTACCACCACCAAGGCTAGAGATTAGAGACCAAGCTCTGATACAACCGTCAGAAATTTATCCCCAAAGTTGATGAGCACTAAAAAACTATTACAGAGATAATGATTGATTTTCAAACCCTTATACAATAATTTCATAAACAAATTACGGAATAAATATACAAAGATAGAAATGATAATAATATGCCAGAAAACTGAAGAATCCAATAGATCGCTTCAGTGAGCCAATAAATAGGAGAGCAAGACCTCAGCCATCAAAGGCCGACAGCTCTCACGGTTGCTCGGAAACCCAACAATAGTCACAAAGAACTTCAGTCACCAAGACCTACACAAGAACTACTAAGGTTTATTTTGCAGAAACAGTTCACTAAAAACTGAGAACGATTATAGAGTGAGAGAGGGATATTTTGTTCGGTTAATCAGAGATCAAAAGCCATGGATGGCTTTATAGATGAGAGATATGGAAGAGGGAGTGAGAATCAAGAGGCGGTGGCATATTTCTAATGTCATCGGAATAAGGTGGCGAAGAACGAGAGAGAGAGAGAGAGGGAGAAGCAATCCTCACAACGGTGCAAGAGGAAATGGGGGGAAAAGGGCTAGGGTTTTAGAATAAGTATAGGTAGCCGGGTCAGGGTCATCTATATATATATATATATATATATATATGCAATTTCTGAAAAATCTCGATATGATCATAATAATTTTACTAATTTGAATTATTAAAATTTTTTGGTTACGTACTTTAATTAATTGAATATTGATAGTTGTTTACTTTTTAAAAATGAATTAATTATGTACATTTCTGAAGCCATATATTTTTATTAAGAACTTAAATATAAGATATATTTATTTTATGTTTTATTTTAATGTTAGATTTTAATCTTTTTTTCATGGTGTTATATATTTTAATATTTGTTATATTGCATATTTTATTTTATAAAAATAATATATCTATTATAAGCCGTGTCAGTACAATGCATGTCGTATATATCCTAAAATTTTGAAATTTTTTGTGCCCGTATCGCTTACCCATGTCCATGTATTATAGCTATCAGACCTTGCTTATATAGGCCTCAGTTTTGGAGAAATTCTTTGTACATGCAATAAAAAGAATTAAAAGAAACAAATAGTAATTAATTGAGGACTAATGAGTACTATTATGTATATATATATATATGATATACATTAGTAAAAAAATATATTAAATTATACGGATAAAAAAGTAATTAGATATGTAGGAGACACACCTTAAACATATACAACCCATCAAACCATATAATTTTCAATACCACTATAAATACCAAATATTAGTTTTTTATGCAAGTTACTATTCATTGACTGAGACACCATTCTCTTGAAAACTGCACCTCTTACGGAAATTGCATTTCACCTGGTGTGCAATTGCGTCGTGGTAAAAATTTCGATTTTATCCTTTAGCAAATTAACCTCGACCACATCATTAAGGCCGTCTATGGAAAAATTTACCTCGACGCTGAGCATGCAGACCAGGTCTCGAGCCCGTGACGTCCACGATCTAGACGTAATCCGCGAAGCCCAAGTAAACGGAGTGGAACAGAGCTCGCCTGGCGCATAGTCAATTCCTCAGGAGGTAACCCCCCTGATGCATGAGCAGGCACCCCTCAATGGGGAAGTCCCCTCATCACATCAACAATCTCCGATCGTGCCCCCAACTGGAGTACTCCTCCCGGATGCTCCACCCCAAAAACCAATGATTCAGCTGACATAGGAGGCCTTGCTAGCCTTGATAAGCGACGCATCTTCTTGAGCTGCGGCTCAAGCCATGGCCCAATTTGTGGCACAACAACCAGCGAACCCGCCCCTTCCTTCCCCTTGCAGAAATCGAGAACTATCCTCGGCTCCCAAGAAGGAGGAGCAGAGGCGAGAAGAAGTAAACAGTCGGATCTTTAGACCCAAAGTTGCACAAACTCAAGATCGGAATCTCCATAATCAAGAATCTTCCGCCCTCTTACCACCTCGGGGAGCCGAGGATTCCTACTTGATGTTGGCTATGGCACCTCCAAGACGATGCCCATTTGCCCCCAATATTCTAGCCGAGGCGCTCCTAACTGGTCTCAAGGTGTCGAATCTATCGTAATATGATGGGACAGGAGACCCACAGGAACACCTAGACAAGTTCTATGCCAAGATTGATTGGTATGATTTGAGTGACGCCGTGTACTATAAGGTTTTCCGCACTACACTCTCAAAACGCGCGTTGGCCTGGTTTAACCAACTGCCCGCTGGAACTATTTCCAGCCTCGAGCAGTTGGTTCAACATTTTTTGCACCACTTCTCTATGAACAAAAAGGTCCCGAAAACGGCGGTATATCTATTTACTATTCGCCAGAGGGAAGCCGAGACCCTGAGAGACTTCATGCAAAGGTTCGTAGATGCAATGCATGAGGTTCTCCATGTTAATCAAGTGTTGTTAGCTAGTATTGTCCAATAGAATCTACAACCGGGAAGATTCAAGGAGTCTATAGCCGGCAAACCCCCTAGCACTATGGAGGATTTACTTGTGCGCTCCCAAAAATACATCCGTATTGAGGAGTCGAACGCGATGGATCCTTCCTTCAACAACAAATAGAAGGGTCGGGAAGAAGAGAAAGAGCCGAAGAAGGAGGAGGAACGCAAGCATGTACCTCCAGCTAGTTTTGCCCACTATACCCCTTTGAATGCTCCCAGAGGGGAAATACTAGTTGTAGCTAAGCAGAAGGGACTAATCAATCAATGGCCAAGAAAAATGAAAGACAACCCTAAGAGGCTCAAGTCCGACAAATACTATCGTTTCCACTGAGACAGAGGGCACACGACGGAGGAGTGCCACCACTTGAAAAATGAGATAGAAAAGTTGATTAAGAGATTATACTTAAAAGAATACGTCAATCAGGGATCGAAGCCCCAACCTCGGGACTCAACATCCAATCAAACTGGGAACGGCGACAACCTCCCCACGGTAGGGGTTATCGCCGTGATTTCGGGTGGCCCCGCTGGGGGTGACTCGATCAATGCGAGAAGGGCCCTCGCTCGAGCAGCTAGGGGGAGTCATGCGCAAACCCCTATCCAAGTTCATAACATTGGATCGCAGCAAGAGGACGAGATTTCATTCGGCCAGCAATACTTCGACCCAATGAGGAATCAAAACAACGACACCCTGGTCATCTCCGCCACGATATCTAACTTTTGGGTCAAGAAAATTTTGGTGGATAGTGGGAGTTCTGCTGATATTATATTCCACGAGGCATATGTCCAATTAGGGATTGATAACGCACAACTTCGGAAGGTGAACACCCCTCTCACGGGTTTTAGCGGAGACATGATCCAACCAGTGGGGGAGGTGACGCTACCATTATCCCTCGGTTCTTATCCAAAGAGATCCACGAAATTAGTGAAGTTCCTCGTAGTGAAGGCCCCATCCTCCTACAACGTCATCTTGGGGAGACCAAGCCTAAACCTCTTCCGAGCAATAGCATCTACTTTCCACTTGAAGCTGAAATTCCCCACTCCTGACGGTGTGGGGGAAGTAGTAGGGGACGAGAGAATGGTAAGAGAATGCTACGCGAATGCACTTAAAAGATCACGCGAGAAGATGAATGAAGCGACCGATGAAAAAATGAAGAGAAATATGACTGATGGGAGACGAGAGACAACAGATCCCCCGGAAGAGTACGTACGAGCACCCAGTGGGGAGAAAATAGTTGAAGCCGTGGAAGAGCTGAAGCCGATCCATCTCTCTATAGATGGCGAGAAGACATTAAAGATAGGCACGACGATGTGTCAGTCCACCGAAGAGAGTTTAACCCGATTTTTAACTGAAAATGAGGAAGTGTTTGCATGGAGCATGATGGATTTCTATGGGATCCCACCCGGCATCATCACTCACCAGCTCAACGTAAATCCCGAAGCAAAACCAGTATAGCAAAAGAAAAGGATATTCGGGCTGAAGAGAAGTCAAGCGATAAAAATGGAGGTGGATAAGCCAAGCA
The DNA here is from genome assembly GCF_026168435.1 of Sesamum indicum. NCBI lineage: Eukaryota > Viridiplantae > Streptophyta > Magnoliopsida > Lamiales > Pedaliaceae > Sesamum > Sesamum indicum. The sequence goes on along the minus strand of NC_142660.1, from coordinate 3,936,302 downwards.
CATACGCCCGGTGGAATATCCAGAGTGGTTGGCTAACGTCGTCTTGGTTCCGAAGCCAAACGGAAAATGGCGCCTTTGCATCGACTTCACAAATCTGAACAAGGCGTGTCCAATGGATCCCTTCCCCCTCCCACGGATCGACCTGTTGGTTGACTCCACCTCTGGATGTGAAATGTTGAGTTTTCTCGACACGTATCAAGGATACAATCAAATTTCGTTGGCCCCTGAAGATCAAGAGAAAACAAGTTTTGTCATAGACCAAGGGATCTTCTGTTACAATGCCATGCCATTCGGCCTGAAAAATACAGGAGCAGCATATCAACGGCTTGTTAACGACATGTTCAAAAACTAAATTGTTCGAAACTGGGAAATATACATAAACGATATGCTGGTTAAGAGTGTTAAAGAACAGAATCATGTCAAGGATCTAGAAGAATGCTTCCAAATCCTGAAAGCTTTTGGCATGAAGTTGAATCTCGCTAAGTGTACCTTTGGGGTGCGGGGGGGGGGGGGGGGAATTTTTCTCGGGTACATGATCTCCGAAAGAGGGATAGAAGCAAACCCCAAAAAAATCAGTGCTATCATGAACATGCCCCCACCCAAGTCAATCAAAGAGGTACAAAAGCTCGCGGGAAAATTGGCTTCCCTGAATAGATTCATTTCGCGGTCTGCAGATAAGGCCTTCATTTCTTCAAGAAACTTCGTGGTGTAGAAAAGTTTGAATGGAACAAATCTAGCCAAGAAGCATTTGACGAGCTGAAGAGGTATTTGTTTTCACCGCCTCTATTGACAAAACCAAAAACAGGAGAAACCCTCTACCTTTACTTGGCAATTTCTAAAGATGCTGTTAGCTCAGTTTTGGTACGACAGGAAAATAGAGAACACCACCCGTTGTACTATATTAGTAGGATACTGCAGGGGGCCGAATCCAGGTACTCCCAAATCGAAAAATTAGCCCTCTCTTTAATCACCGCAGCCAGAAAGTTGAGGCTGTATTTTCAGTCGCACCAAGTGGTGGTGTTGACGAATCACCCCTTGAAACAAATACTGTCGAGTCTAGAGCTCTCTGGGAGAATGGTCAAGTGGGTTGTAGAGTTGAGTGAATTTGGCGAATTTCACCCCAGGCCAGCCATTAAAGCACAGGTGCTAGCCAACTTCATCGTAGAGCTGGCACACGATGAAGCAAGTATTTCTACTCCTTCCTGGACTTTACACGTCGATGGATCGTCAACGTTAACGGAAAGTGGGGCTGGAATAGTTCTAGAGAGCCCTGAAGGTGACAAATTCGAGTATGCTATAAAACTGGAATACCCCTCGTCGAACAATGAAGCAGAATACGAGGCATTCTTAGCAGGAGGTGAGTTAGCTTTAGCCGCCGGGGCAATGAAGATTATCATTTATAGCGACTCACAATTGGTGGTTAACCAGATCCAGGGATCATTTGAGACTCAAGATGAAAAAATGGCTAAGCATTCGTTGAAAGCAAAAGATCTACTTGAAAAGTTTGAAGAAGCCTCTATTGTCCAGGTGTCGAGGACGAAAAATGCCGTGGCTGACCAACTGGCTAAACTAGCAAGTTCGATGGCAGCCATCCGAAGCAGGAGAATCACTTTTCTCTCTTCAGAAAGAGCCGCGATAGAGGAGCAAGAGGAGATCATGTGCGCAGACCTAACACCTCCGACCTGGAAAGAAGAGATCGTCAGATTCCTAACAAGTGGAGCCGTACTAGAGAACCAAAAGGAAGCGAAGGCCTTGAGAGGAAAAGCATCCCACTTCGTCATGATAGATGGAGAATTCTACAAACGCGATTTCTTGCTGCCCCTCTTAAAATGCCTAACTCCTGAATAGGGAAATTATGTCCTACGAGAGATACACGAGGGAATTTGCGAAAACCACCTCGGAGGAAAAGCCTTAGCAGGAAAAGCCCTCAGGCAGGGTTTCTTTTGGCCAACGATGCTCTCTGATGCGCACGGGTTAGTAAGGCAATGCCGGGTGTGCCAAGAACATGCAAACATTAGTCAACAACCAGTAGCGCTGATGCATCCCCTGGAAAGCCCCTGCCCTTTTGATCAGTGGGGTATGGACCTAGTTGGGCCATTTCCGCAAGCTGTAGGGCAAACAAAGTTCCTGATCGTAGCAGTGGACTATTTTACAAAGTGGGTAGAGGCCGAACCATTAGCGAAAATATTAGAAAAAGATGTGAGTGCAGGGGCTTACAAGTTGCAACAACTCGATGGAAAGAACATCCCTCGCACGTGGAACATCGCAAATCTCAAGAAGTATTATTGTTAAGTTCTCTGGATAGAGTGGAACATACTTTTTGAACATTTTGTAATAGAGGGCGAAGTAGAAGTGTAATGTTTTTGTCCCTCCTCGGTGACCCCTTGTGAATCCTCTGTAATTCACGCTCAAGTAATGAAGTTAATTTTTCTGTTGTAGTTAAACTCTCCAACAAGGGGACTATGGATCTTCGTGAGGCCCCCTTGAGGCATCAATTACCCTGGGACCCCTAAACGAAAGTCCATCAAAGATCACCCTCTAGCGACATTGTCCCAGAAAATTTTGCCCTCCCTAAATGAAGTTGGTAGAGATCCAACTGTGGGACTCGAGCAAAACCATCCCTTAAGACAACACCCAATCAAAATACTTTGCGTAAAAGAAGGCAAACTCATCAAAGAAACGTATAATGCAAACAAAATAAAAGTCGATTATGTAAATTACTACAATCAAATCAAAGTCGATTACAGGCTGGGAATCAAAGTCATAGTAAATAATAAATCCAATTACATGCCAATAATAAATCCTAGAAAACACATGGAAAACTACGAAACTTCTAGACTTGGGGCGCTCAACCGTTGGCAACTTCCACCACCTTCTCTTCACCCCTCGACACCTCGGGATCGAGGAGTCCAATGTCCTCCTCAACAATTCGGCCTTTCTCGCGAAGGGTCTGACGAAGGACTCGATGGCACCTTCGAATTGCGTCATCATAATTAGGAGCTTCCTTGTCAGTTATGATTGTCTCGAACTCCTCCGATTCCTGGAACTTCTAAACCGCCTCCCCTTGAGTCTTAGCAATAAAAGCAACACCGGAGGGCGAGGATAAAAATTTCTTCCCACTGTAGACCTCGCGCTCAAATTGACGCTCCCAAGATGCAATATTCCCCAAGCGTCATCCCTCTCTTTTTTGAGCCAGGAAAAGTCGCCTTCCCGCTGCTCTAAAGCAGCCTCCAAATGCTTCATTTCCGCCATTCGGGCGGCTTTTTGATTTTTAGTGGCCGTTGTCACAACCACAGCCTGAAAAAATAAAATAAACTACTCAAAACCAACAAAATCACACAAAGTAGATAGGTAAAAACACAACACAAACCCGAGCCATGTTCTCAGCCAGCAACTCATCCATCTGCTCCTCTGAGAGGTCCGCAACCTGACTCAAGTCTTCTTCACTCATGATACCTCTGGTGCGGCTCCAGTAGGACGAAGCACCTCCCACGTGGCTCGCCCCCGCATCACAAGCATCGCCATCTGCCAAGGAAAAGGCGCCTCTCTGCATCTTCGGAGGAGGGGATGGACCAACTAGGGGAGTTGGAAGTGAACCAGAATGGCGGCTCCCAGTGGAGACCCCATGAGGCGCGATAGAAACGGAGCTCCCCACCTGTGGCGGTGCCGACTCTTGGTCGCGTCTCTTCTGCTCCCTAACCGCCGCCTTTTGGGCGCGCGCAGCGTTGATCTCAAGCTTCTTACCTGAAACAGAATCAATTTAGCGCAAGAAAACCCAAACCAAGTTCATGAAAAAATAAAAATATAAATAAATGTAGCGGAACAACTTAATTGTCGTATGACAATTGCAAGGAAATACCAGAAGGAAAGTAGTGAGCGACATCCACCATTCGGCTAAACAACCCTGCTGCCATACACCCCTGACGCAATTTTTCAAACTCCTTACGGTGAGTAATCGTGATAGCCGAGCTACTCCACTCTGAGGCCAAACCCCAACCATTATCTCTAACGTAAAAAAATTTTTCCTTCCAAGGACCCTTAGAAGAAACAAACACTTTCAAAAACCTACAAGCTTTCTGAGGAGTGAAGTAAAAATACCGTCCGTCATAAGAAGAAACAGACACTTCCGCCACGCAGCGGACAATCCATAAAGCGTGAAAGTTTTCTAGAGTCAACGGAAGCTTTAATTCTAAAAGACGACGTTGCCAACCCTCAAAACACATAAACGCATTTGGCGTAAGTTGGCTAACACAAATACCATAACTCTGAATCACCTTGACAAGTAAAGGATGAGGAGGAATAGAAAATTAGTTACAAAATAGGTAGTATAAATAGTGAAACACCCAGCTGAAGGATCCCTAATCCTCCGACCCCGAGAGGAAAGAATAAACTTGTTTGCGGAGGGTACCCTATAAGTCACCCGAATGCCGACAAGCTGCTCTCTAGTCAAAACGTTGTCGCAAGTACCAATATCCACCGTGCGACAATGTGGGACGCGATAACCAGGAATGTCTGGACGTCTCCCATCAACCCCCAACGCCACAACTACACTCGGCCGGGCGGACACTTCGGTAATTAATGTCTCACTATCATTTTCAACCTCCTCCCCTTCAATTTTGTCTCCTCGTCCTCGCTGACGACCTCATCGTCAGTCTTACTTCGCCCAGAGGCAGCCTCCCCATCTGATGCCATATCATCACATTGTTCGCTACGCCTAAACCCCATCGAGTCCAACTCAAAATCAGACAAATCCTCTAAATTCTCACCTAAGTCAAAAGAAGAACACTTAGGCAAACTCATAATCGCGGCAATATGGTTGGGTGAATAGCCTTCTAGGTACGGAGGAAGATTATCCCAAACTTTTTCAGCAGGCGGAATAAAGTTCGAAAATTATCCTCTACCGAATCCCAGTACCGAACCACCCGAGGGAGGGGCCTCCGCCCCCCAGCCCGAAGCGCCGCCTCGAGCTGGAGGGGGGGCCTCGCCCCCCAGCCCGAGGAGCTGCCTCGAGCTCGGAGGGGGGGCCGCGCCTCGAGCCGACGGCGGGGCGTCCACCCTCCGGCTCGAAGTCTCACCCCGTGCCTCCCCCCACCTTCGCCGTGCCCTCCCGTTCGTCGGACATGCCGTCACCTGTTGGCTATTTTCACATTCACCCTCTCCACCCCACATTTTTTATTAAAGTAAAATACGAAGCAAGTGCACCAAATGAAAAGCGAAGCAAAATTTAACTAAGGGAGTTACCTTTGCTAGCCATTGTGGAGAGAAGTTTGGAAGTTAGAGATGCAAATCGAAGGAAGGCAAATGTGAAAAAAAAAAAAAGTATAACTAAGTAGGTGGAAGGCAATTAATAGCTCCCACCCACCCAACCACTCCCATTTATTATATTCAATCAGTTTTCTTTAACATTTACTCTCGTACAAAATATTACACCGGCAAGTGCATATTCATCCGAGAGTGGGGGGTTGTATGATATACATTAGTAAAAAAAATATATTAAATTGTAAGGGTAAAAAAGTAATTTGATATGTAGGAGACACCACCTTAAACATATATAACCCACCACACCATATAATTTTCATCTCCACTATAAATACCAAAATATTAATTTTTTATGCAAGTTACTATTCATTGACTAAGACTCCATTCTCTTCAAAACTGCACCTCTTACGAAAATTGCATTTCACCTGGTGTGCAATTGCGTCATGGTAAAAATTCTGATTTTATCCTTTAGCAAAACACCTCCACCACCTCAATACATAACTTTTTGACTAATTGTTTTAGCATTAGTTATTTGTAGTATTTAATTTTATGAAACAAGCATCAATATTTTGTAATCATTTTTTGCAAAACAAGTTGATGTCAGTTAAAAGAAGTGATTTAATAATTTTAAAAAATAATCTAAGGTACAAATATAATTAATATTAGTAATACGTAATTTACTAATATATAAAATTATTTATGTTAAACAGGACTTCATATTAAAATTACTAAATTAATAACTTAGTTGCTAATACATGCTAAGAGATTATTTATTCATTATCAATGCACCAACTTTGTAAATTCAAAGCTTCAAAACAATTTTATGCACAGTTTACATACATATACAGAATATATATATATATATACTATAATATATTTATAGTATTTTTTCTAAATAAAACACACTATATTCTTCATAATCTAACCTATGAATTACCATTTAAATTGAAATCCAATTTTAAGATTAACATATTATTTCAAGTTAGCAATTTAATCATGGCAATTACAAAATTTTAACACACTGCCAATAGTATTTTGGTGAAAACAAGAGTTGTAATTGAAAGTTCACTTAATTCTTTTTCTAGTGATGTTTGTTCAAAATACTTTGGAGTGAAATAATTTTTTTTTTGGCTAAATTATCTTCTTATATGCTAAATGTATGATGTAAAATAGTAGTTTGATAAAAAAAGAATTGTTTGACCAACAATAAGATAGTAATAAGTCAATTGACGATAAATATGAATTTTCATTCAACTTAATTTTTATGCTAATATCAACAAATTAGGTGAATTTTGATTAGCGGATGCATTTATTTATTAAACAAAAATAAATATAAAAAATTTCTAAATATAATTTTTTAAATAATATAATTTTTATATAATTATACCAAATCTCAAGCTACGATTGATGTAATTATCCATTTTTATAATGTAGGGGGAGATAATGTAAAGATACTACGTTAAAGGGACATTGATGCAATTATACCCACGCATTATCATAGTAATTATCTCCTCCTTGACGTGGATCCGTTGACTTAGATCTGATTCAAATCTCAAGTGACAGTTCAGTTCACCGTCATTTCCTTCTCGTCTTTTTCCATTAGAGTTGACTTGCTAAAACTAGTGATCCTGCAACCGGAGATGGCGGCTTACAGTGCTGTCATTTCTCTCTCGCATACCCTAGACACCATCTTGGCTCCTGGCGGCCTGCGGATTTCTCCCCAAAGAAGAAAACTTGAATCTCTCCGTGATAAGGTTAGTTTCTTGCAACAATTTCTTGAAAGTTCTTTAAGGAAGACGGGCGATCATGCAGCTGCAGAAAGTCTTGAAGCCAAAATCAGGGACGCGGCTTTCGAGGCTGAAGACATGATTGTATCCCGGACATCCTACATTGTCGAAGTATCTGAAACCAAACTCCTTCTTTTCGTGTTGAGAAGCGTCATGGTGTTTATCTTTGTCAACACTATGTTGCACTTTGCTGTACAAAATTTCGGGTCTGCCGCTCTCCAAAGTGTGACGTTTGATGTTGTCCGTATCTTGATGCCTGTTGTGGTCATCCCAATTTGACGTACTTATTGTCCAAATATGTGATGGAATTTAAGACCAAAGCTAGAAATGTCAAATATGAGGTTCAATTTAATTCTCAGGAAATTGAGGCCTTGCATAAGATAATAGAAAAAGTCGGGTCCGTGGTGGAAAAGATGATAAAGATTAGGGATGAGAGTGAAGCAGATGATCAGAAGCCGATGAGGAATCTCTCCTCGGCTGGATCATCACCTACAGGCGATTTTTCTGTTGGTAGTGGAAAGATTGTTGTGGTGGGATTTGAGAGTGATTTGGAAGAGATGAGGACTCGACTAACGGGTGCTTCGTCCAAGCGTGACATTGTTTCGATTGTGGGGATGGGCGGCATTGGTAAAACTACTCTTGCTAGACAGGCGTACGATGATAGCTATATCGTCTATCACTTTGATACCCGGGCTTGGGTGACAGTATCTCAAGAATATTCCTTGCGCCAAGTCCTGGTTGGCCTTTTAGATTCAGCAAAAATCCTCACTGAGAAGATGTACGACAAGACAGAAGAAGAATTGGCTGACTGTCTCTACAAAGGCCTCGTCGGAAGAAGGTACCTCATAGTAATGGATGATATTTGGGATACACAGATTTGGGATGCCGTGAGAAGATTTTTCCCCAACGATTGCAATAGAAGTCGTATCCTTCTGACTACTCGGCTATCAGATGTGGCCCTTTATGCCGACTCTTTTAGCCCTCTTCATAAAATGCAATTCCTCAAGGAAGGTGAAAGTTGGAATCTTTTTTGCAAAAAGGTTTTTGGAGAAAAGGATTGCCCCCGCGAATTGGAAGACATTGGAAAGGCGATTGCACGAAATTGTGGGGGACTTCCGCTAGCAATTGTTGTAATTGGTGGGTGGTCTCCTCTCCAAGGAAAGTAGGAGACAAGAATATTGGAGAAATCTAGCTGAAAATTTGAGTTCAATTGTGACTAAAGATGACGACCAGTGTTTGGAGATATTAGGTCTGAGTTATAACCGCCTGCCTCAACGCTTGAGAGCTTGCTTTCTCTATATGGCTGTGTTTCCAGAGGATTATGAGATCCCTGTCGCCAAACTTATCCGCTTATGGGCCGCTGAGGGATTTCTGAAGCCGAATGCATCTAAAAGTTTGGAAGATTTGGCAGAGGAGTACTTGGATGATCTCATCGAGAGAAACCTCATTTTGGTCTCTAGGCGGAGTGCTAATGGAAAGATCAGAACATGCAATATTCATGATCTATTACGGAACTTGTGCTCGCGAAATGCTCGGAAGGAAAAATTTCTTTATATGGTGAACTGCAAGGATAATGTTCTTAAACAAGGTGTAAATATCACTCCACACAGATTAAGCAACCCTCCACGCACATTAAGCATCCCGCCACGCAGATTAAGCATCCATCCCGATCTTCTGAGCATTCAATCTCAGATTCTATATAAAAGTGAGATTCATAACTCAAGTGCTCATTCTCTCCTATGTACTGGTGCACGTCTTATATATCCATCATGCGTCTACCTTGGTTATAGACTGCTGAGGGTACTGGATTTAATCATAGTACGTTTCTTTCACTTCCCAGCTGAAATAACTAAGTTGGTCCACTTGAGATACCTTGCTTTCACCTACAATGAGGCACTTCCTCCATCGATAGCTGAGCTCTGGAATCTACAGACACTTGTTTATCACAATTGGACATTTGGAAAATGTCCTGTTTTCCCTGTGGAAATCTGGATGATGCCAAAACTACGGCATTTATGCATCACACCCTGTAGATTGCCTGTTCCTCAGAATGTGCGAATGCTTGTTCTAGGAAACCTCCAGACGCTTTCGGAAGTAAGGAACTTGAGATGTAGCGTTGATATCTTTAAAAGAATTCCAAATCTGAAGGAACTGGGAATTTCCTATGAGGTCTCCCCCTCGGAGAATTGGTCAAAATATCAACTTGAAGCTCTTGTCAATCTACATCAGCTCGAAACATTGAAACTTCTCTTTAAGTATTCTTCCCATGCATCAGAAATTGTCAATCCGCCAAAGCTTGCTTTCCCTGAGAAGCTTAAAAGATTAATTCTAGCTGGTTGTGGAATTCCTTGGTCAAGTATGACAATTGTTGGTGCGTTGCCTAATCTTGAAGTGCTCAAACTGCGAAAAAATGCTTGCCAAGGCGTTGAGTGGGAGCCAGTTGAAGAGCAATTTTGTCAACTTAAACACCTGCTGCTAGAAGAGGTAGATCTTGTACAGTGGGTGGCCAATGAAACCCATTTCCCCTGTCTCCAACGCCTTGTTATTAGGTCCTGCTACAAGCTAAAGGAGATTCCTTCTGGTATTGGTGAAATACCGACACTTGAATTGATCGAATTGGTCGACTGCCATCATTCTGCTGTGACTTCTGCAGAAAAAATCCAAGAGGAACAAGAAGGCCTGGGAAACGAAGAACTCAAAGTTCATATTGATTTGAGGCGATACTTCAAGAATAAATTTTACTCCAAAATCTTTCATTAAAAGGCGAGGCCTCTTTGAGTGATTGAATATTTCATTTTTTCACCTGTGTGAATTTAGGTGCATTTAGCCGCAACGATTCCTGTTCCAAACATAAATCCAATCTTATGATTCTAGCCTTAAATTCTGAGTAAAATGTGTGTCGTTTTGGTTTTCCTTTCTTTCCTTTGTCAAAATTGTACTGCATGTCCTGGTTGGAATTCAGTTCACCCTGAGCCAAATGCAGTCTCATGTTTTGCATTTGATTTGTTTACCACTTAGAATTTCCATTGTAGATTGATCAGGACATCGACATGAGGCCCTTGACAATCTTGTGACTTTGAACATCTTTATCAAGAATCAATCATCATTGTTGAACTCCTTGCACAAGTACACAAATACAACCAACTGTTTTGGTGCGGTTGCTGAGGTTGTCCGATTAAGGGAAATTTTATCGACTTAAATGCCCGTTGCTTGAAGAGATGGATCTTATGCCATGAAGAGGGATCAAGATTCCTGGTTGCAGAGGTCGTAACCAGATATGACAAAGCTAAAGGCGAATTTTAGTATGTTAAATTTTAAATATTATTTGTAATAAATAATACAATATATTTAAATTTTGATAATAATTCAATTGAGTCAATAACATATACGTGAAGAATCAAGTTCAATAACATAGCAAAATTACACAATGAAACAGAGAAAGTCAGAGAATCCGCCATGAGTTTCATTCCTCTTTTGTTAATTTTGTTGCATAGAGCTATCCAGGAGGACGAAGACTGTTTAAATTAACAAACCACTGCCAAAGAATCTACCAATCAACAAGTGCCAGTTACACGACGTGGACCAATCATGGCGCGAATAAACGACTGGAAAGAAAGTGTAAATAAACCAAGAGAAAACGTAATAAGCTAAAACACGACTTTGAACTACGTTTAATCTATCCTTGATTTAATAGATCATCTTCAGCACCTGGTGTCTTCAGTGCATTGATGGAAGAGTATGGCTGCAGTATAGCTCCATCTAGCGTCACCAGGAGGTATTCGAACAGCCCCCCATAAGTAGGACTAGGGGCAAAAGACACAAGTCCCAACTTGGAGAGAAAGGAACTAAACAACTGCAAAGGGAGAGCTTTGGTGAAGATGTCAACGATTTGGGCAAAATTCCGAATCAAAACAGGGGCAGCAAAGCATCTTTGTACGCATCTCAAACGAGATGACAATCAATTTCAATATGTTTTGTACGTTCGTGAAAGACGGGGTTGGCTAAAATGTGAACAACCGCTTTATTGTCACAGAAGAGAGAAATTGGCAAGGAAATTGTAAAACCAAAATCAGCCAGTAAGTACAAAAGCCATTGCAACTCACATTTAGTAGAAGCTAAGTTGTGATATTCCGCTTCTGCTGAAGAACGGAACACCATTGATTGTTTCTTTGTCTTTCAAGAAATGAGAGCCTTACCAAGGAAGACACAAAATCCAGTTAAGGATCGTCTGGAATCACAGCATGATGCCCAGTCAGCATCGCAGTAACCTCGAAGGTTTAAGGTATTAGCTGCAGGCAAAAATAAACCCAGCGTAGGATAACCTTTAAGGTATTTAACCACATGGAGAGCTGCCTTCCAGTGTGTATCACAAGGTCGATTCAAATATTGACTCAATTGCTGCACCGAGTATGAAATGTCAGGCCTAGTGAAACCGAGATAGAGTAATCGACCTACTAGACGCCTGTAGGAATCAGGGGCTGAGAGCAAAACACCAGAATCCGAGCTCAACTTAAGCCCCAGAGAAAGAGGCGTAGGGCTGCCTTAGCATGCGGCAAACCAGTGTCAGCTATGATATCTAGCACATACTTCGTTTGAGCCAAATAAATCCCATCAACATTTCGTGCTATCTCCAAGCCCAAAAACTAGCGTGCCTCCCCAAGATCTTTAATAGTAAAAAGATCATGAAGGTAAGCTTGAACCTTGTGAAGTTCATCAACACAGGCTCCAGCTAGAAGAATATCATCGATGTATACTAAGAGAGAAACAAGACCATGAGCAGTATGGAGAAGAAACAGACAGTGGTCATGTGCACACTGTGTGAAACCGAATTCCTGTAATTTCAGTGTTAGTTCCATGTTCCATTGACACGAGGCTTGTTTCAAGTCGTATAAGGACCTTTCTAATTTGCACACAAGGCCTGATGCAACCTGGTAACCAACTGGAGGAATCATATAAATGTCCTCATCCAAATAGCCATGAAGAAAAGCATTATTTACGTCAAGTTGATGGAGAACCCAACCATTAGCAGCAGCAAGCGTGAGAACGAGGCGTACTGTCACTGTCTTCGCCACAGGGGAAAAGCTTTCTGTGTAATCGATCCCTTCAATCTGATTATATCCTTTAGCAACAAGGCGCGCCTTATATCGTTCCACACTACCATCAGTTCGTAATTTTACCTTGAAGACCCACTTGCATCCGATAGCTCGCTTTCCAGCTGGTAACGGTGTAAGCTTCCAAGTGTGATTAGTCTCCAATGCTCGAATCTCTGTGTCCATGGCTGCTCTCCATTCTGGAGATTGGACAGCCTCCGCAAAAGAGCGAGGTTCCTTTACCGCTGAAATAGACGCCACAAAAGAAGAGTATGTAGGAGAATTACAGTGCAGAGTTGATGAATTTTGTTGACATACAAAATTGTTGAGCCACAGAGGTTTTTGGCTCACTCTAGTCGATCTTCGAGTAGATTGTTGTGAGCTAGTAACAACATCATTTTGCTGAACAATAGGTGCATTCTCAGGGCTAGCAACATGTGAAGGTGAAGGCACAGTGAGTGATTTAGTGTTGTTGTCATCAGTGTCTACTGGAGGAGTGGGAAGTGGACATTCAAAGCATTCCGTCTTGGCCTTGAGCAAAGGGAAATATAAGTTCATAAAAAATCACATCCCTGGATGTGAAAAGGATATTATCCTCCAAATCATAGACCTTATAACCTTTTTGCGTCATCGAGTAACCAAGAAAAAAGCACTTGTGAGCTCTTTTGTGGAATTTCGACTTGTGTGGATTGAGATTCGTTGCAAAGCATAGACATCCAAATGTCTTAAGATGAGTGTATGTGGGGGGATGTCTATTCAAGGCTTGGTAAGGAGTGCTCCATCCCAAGATATCCGTAGGAGTTCTGTTGATAATGTACGTAGCAGCTAATATGTAATTTCCCCAAAATTTAAGTGGGAGTGATGCCTTGAACAAAAGCGCTCTAGCAACGTTGAGCAAGTGTCTGTGCTTGCTTTCTGCCCTCCCATTTTGTTTGGGAGTGTAAATGCAAGAAGTTTGATGTATGATTCCCAAACGTTGATGCAAATTCTGACAATTCAAGTTCACAAACTCAGACCCATTGTCGGACCGAAGTACTTTTATCTTGACCCCAAATTGTGTCTCAACCATAATTGAAAAATTGTGAAGTGTCGTGGTTACTTGATCCTTGTATTTGATGAGATAAGTCCATAATGATCTGCTAAAATCATCCAAAATTGTCAAAACATAGTGACACCCTGTCGTACTAGGTGCTTTATATGGTCCCCAAATGTCTAAGTGAACCAAATCGAAAAGTGCCTTAATGTGTGATTCACTTGGTTTAAAAAAAATTCTGCACTGTTTGGCCTTTGGACAGATATCACACTTCAATTACAAAGATTCTTTTGAAATATTACACTCCGGAATGCGTTTAATTGCTGTCATAAAGGCATGCCGAGCCTTCTATGCCACAACGAGTCATTACAATCGACAACGACAGTGCAGGAATTAGGAACAGCCACAATGGAAGTAACCAACGGTTTGAAAACAGCACAATGCACAATATACAGATTCTTCTTCAGCATTCCTTGTGCCACTATTGCTCTAGTTACTTGGTCCTACAAAATGCAACCAAACTTGTTGAAAGAAAAAGTGTAGGAACCCCCACAACATATCTGACTTACGGACAAAAGGTTGACAGAAAAATATGGAACATAAAACACTGAATTAAGCGTCAACTTATATGATATTCTCACTATTCCAATGTAAGCGACCTGCTTCTTCGTTCCATCGGGAAAATGAATAAAGTGTTTGTGTGAAGGAGCAGAATATGTGTCAAAACACGACAAATGACCACACACATGATTTGTCGCTCCCGTATCAATTTTCCAATCACCAACATTGAGCATGCTTGAATCAAATGAGTTACCTGCGAATTGCTCTTCTGTATGAACATATTTTGCGAAGTTGGAGATAGGATCTGAAGGTGTTTCCTTGTTCTTTACCAGCTTTAACAATTCAGCCAATAAATCAGCAACTTCGATTCTCGAATCTGTTTTCACTGTTGAGACATTACAAGTGCTAGTTTCTGCTGCTTTCAAATTACCAGTAAAATTATAATTTCCCCCCAATCTGTTTCATCTTATCGTTTAGCGATTTGTACCATTCCGGTGTTCCATGAAGTTGGAAACAAGTCTCTCTCAAATGTCCTGATTTGTGGAAGTGTGTACACAACATAGATCATTTGTCAATGGATATTCTACGTCTTTGTGTCTGTCTATAATTCCCTTCCTTCTTGTTGTCTCTTAAGGATACTTTAGCGATTTGGGTCTGCACATTGTGCTGTTGTTCCACCGCAAAAATCATGGAGAAAGCTTTCTCTAGATCGGGTAACGGATCCATCATAAGCAGTTGGTTTTTTTCTTTGTCGAAGCTTTCGTGAAGCCCCATGAGGAACTGCATAAGTTGCGTTGAGGATAACATCTCACCAATGGCCTTGTTCACTCCACATGTGCAACCACCACATGTGCATTTCGGTGACGGAGCTAGAGAAAGCACTTCATTCCAGAGTTTCTACACCTTCATAAGTAGCTAGTCAACGTCATGTCACCTTGCGAAATGGATGATATTTCTCTCTGTATTTAGTAGATCATAGGAGCACTACTGCGACCGTATCGTGCTTGAATCTCTAGCTATAATTCTCAGGATGAACCACGTACATGAAAGCCTCCACGATGTCCTTCGAGATCGTATTCCAGAGACACGAAGTGACCATAAGGTCTACTCTCCTCCATTGCTCAAACAGAGAAGAACCTGCTGGAGGACGAGGAAAGGTTCCGTCGATAAACGCAAGCTTCATCTTGTAACCTAGAGCAACGTAAACGGCTCTGCTCCACGTCAAGTAATTAGAACCGTTCAAAGACGAAGAAGCCAGCACAAAGCTAGAGTTATCAAAAGGATGCACATAGAGGACTTCCTTCTCGTATTGTACCGGCTCCATTGCCAACAAATCTGCCATAATTTTCTTTCTCAATTACAACAATTTTTTGCGTTAAAGGCAAATACAAGTATGAAGAGACCTTCAAGATGAAGGCTCTGATACCATTTAAAATCAAGTTCAATAACAGAGCAAAATTACACAATGAAACAGAGAAAGTCGGAGAATCCGCCATGAGTTTCATTCCTCTTCTGTTAATTCTGTTACATAGAGCTATCCAGGAGGACGAAGACTGTTTAAATTAACAAACCACCGCCAAAGAATCAACCAGTCAGCAAGTGCCCAATTACACGACGTGGCCCAATCATGGCGCGAATAAATGACTGAAAAGAAAGTGTAAATAAATCAAGAGAAAACATAATAAGCTAAAACACGACTTTGAGCTACGTTTAATCTATCCTTGATCTAATAGATCATCTTCAGCACCAGCAGCACCTGCAATGTCTTCAGTGCATTGATGGAGGAGTATAGCTGCAGTAGAGCTCGAACTAGCGTCATCAGGAGATATTCCAACAATATAATTATTATAAGTGACTTTTATATTGTATATAAATTTTTAATCTGAAAAGTGAATTTTAGTATATTAAATTTGTATTGTGTTTTTTAAATTTAAATTTTTATCTTTTAAAATAATTATATACTTTTTTAGGTGTTTTTATATTTAAATTAATATATTTCATAAATAAATATAATTTATTATAATATGTTTGGTTCAATAAATAATTTAAATTAATCAAATATATTTAATAAATAAATAAATTTAAAATATATTTAAATGTGAAAGAAAGCGACAAAATAGACACTATACACTTAAAGTAACTCCAGAAAATGCCAAAAAATGAAGCGTACTCGCACAATAGACGCGCCAGACACTCTTCATTAGTTTCTAATGGAGAAGGGTTTTTGTTATATTTTATAGAATACGGAAGGTTTTTTTCCTATAAAATCAAAATTAGGTGATTTCTCGGTATTTCACCAAAATATAAGGGGTATTATGCAATTTACCCTATATTTTATTATATCACAAGAAAAGCATAACACGTAAACAAATGTGAAACAAATACCCTACTAAGAAACCAATATAAAGAACACGGAAAAACGTATTGGATTAATGAAAGTAGGAGAAAATAATTAACAAAAATAAACAAAACAAAAGATTTAATGAAGGAGAGTGATCAACTGAATTAGTATTTTAAGAATTTACATTGGTTTGTGCATCTTGATTAAAACAGATTAATTAGTTTAAATTTAATTTTACATTGTGTCAAATTGCATTTTTCTTTTTTGGTAAATTTAGTTATAGTTTTTTTCAAATATTAAGGAAAAATCTATAAGAAAAATTAGTAAATGTAGATATACATAAAATAAATATAAAGAAAAGATAATAAGAAAAACATAAATCACTATCAATAATATTATCTTAAAATCAAAACAACATTGAAAAATAGTCATCTATTATTATTAAATCCAATTTAATTAATAATTCTCGATCAACCCTTAATCAAGAAAGCCCGTTATCATGGGTGACCGTCTAGCAACTTTTAGGCTCCCAAGTCCATACGGGTACGGTCCTTCCATCTACCGTCTCCTAACCTTAATCTAGGGCATGGAATTGGGTGTCGGTTCCCATCCTGGACTAGGCGTATATGCTTAATACTTGAAATCGCATTACGCCAAATTGCTCGACATAGGAACCTCTTCTTTCTATTCGTCCAATGATCGTGGCCACAGCTTTATAGAGTATCGACGTATCTCCAAGTGCATAAGAGATACCTTTATCACGTTTTGACAGGGGACGGATCCTATTCTTGGAACTTGCTGTCCTCGCTACATACTTTGACTGCACTAGAGAATGCTTATGATGACCATATTTGAGACACGGTCACCTCCGTACAAATATAAGATACAGTTATCGCATGCATGTGAGTGTCGTGATTCCTCAAGTCTGAGGACTACTCCCATACTATCGGAGTCGAGGACTCAAGTCATACCGACCAAACCTCGAAGGCTTCCATATGATGATCCCTGCGAATCAGTTTAGTTGATTCGACACCTAGCCAATCGGCCCATTAAGATCTCATAGACATCTCATGTCTGTCGCTGATGGAACACGGGACTCATTAAATTAATGTGACTCTTAATGCAAGTCTCAGTAGGACTCTCGATGCCCAGTCTCGAGGTTCTCGACTTGGACATTTCAAACACAACCCTGAACAGTTGGTTTCATGACTGCCATCCAATGCGCTATTATCTTGATGAATATAGTAAGCAGTAATCTAGGACACCATATGTTTGTTGTGCTTACTACTTTTGTGAAACGGTATTTTAACATCACAACAAATGCCCACAAACCAATTGAGTAACCCATGTAGTTGGGTCACGCATTGAATGGAAGCTATGAAACAAACTTCTGAGGGTTGGTTTGAAACGTTTAAAGTTGAGGACCTCAAGACTAGGCATCTAGAGTCCTATGGGGACTTGCAGTAAGTATTGCATTCATTGGATGAGTGCTGTGTTTCATCGGCGACAGACATGGGATGTCTATGCAATTTTAGTGTATTAGTTGACAAGGTTGTTAACTGATTGAACTAACTAGTGGGAATGGTCATATGGAAGCCTTGGAGGCTTGGTCTGTATGACTTGAATTCTATACTTCGATAATACAAAATTAGTCCTTGGACTTAAGGAATCATGGCGGTCGCATGCATATCATGGCTATATCTTGAATCTGGAGAGAAATGACTGTGTCATCGATCTGGTCGTTATAAGCCTTGTCCAGTGTAGTCGGAGTATGTAGTAAGGACGGTAGATTTCAATATAGAATCCGTCCCCTATCAGTATATGATGGATATATCTGCTATGCGCTCTCTAAGTCTATTTTCGTAGCGATTGGTCGAATAGGAAATTGTTTCTATTAATAGAGTAAATGCATTTCAAGTATTCAGCATAGTTGTCTGGTCTAGAATGAGAACTGACACCTGATTCCATGCCCTAGACTAAGGCTGGGAAATAGTCGACAGAAGGACCATACCTGTATGGAACTCGAGAGCCTAAATGTTCACGCCAATATTCACCAAGTCTCTAGTGTCATGGACCGTTGCTAGAAGGCCACGGGCATTTTTGATTAATGGTTAATTAAAAAAAATTAATTAAATTAAATTTAATTAATTATTTGTGTTGGACACAAATGCCCAAGTCTAGCTGAAGGTGAACCTAAAGAGTCACACATAAATCACTATGGAATTGGTGGAATTAATTTGAGAAGAAATAAATTAATTTAATTAGATTAAATTAATTCAAGTAGAATATATAAATAATTGGATCATTTATTTTATAATTCATTTGATGAATGGCTCAAAATTAATTAATAGGATTATTTAATTTTTGGTCTTAACACTTTTAAATTAATTGGATCAATTTATTATGTTTGGTTTAATTAATTGATTGGATCAATTAATTAGTATTTGGGCTTAGATTTATTTAGTTGGATTAAATGAATCTTTGGACTTTGTTGGGCTAAAATTAATTAATTAATTATTGTTCAATGAATTTTGGTTGGACTTGATTTAATTTGATTATATCAAGCCCGATGCATAATTGAAGTCCAAGCTTATTTGAGGGAGGTTGGAGCAAGTTAAGAGGGAGTTGAAACTTCTCACCATGATGAATATTATGGAGTGGTTATTTCATCTTGTTTGAAGGTTATATGCATGTGTGTATATAGGTTGCCTTGGACACAAACTTGACAGTTATTGAATTTTGAATTTAATTATATGAAATATACAAAACTACAGACATATTCTATAGGGCTAACCAACAAGCCGCGAAATTTGCTCTTATTTTGTCTTTCAAAATATTCTCCTTTTTTTTCCAATATTGAATTTGATTCATGTTATAACATAAAACAATCCAAAAACACTAAACAATAGTGTTCTGTTTGGAGTTGTTTTTCCTTCTTATTCTTTGTTCTATCAAGCAATAGAAAAGGAACTATATCTATTCCATAGTGTGGTGTGTAAAAATTAGAGGGGTTCTAATTTGAATCCTAAAATGAATGGAAGAGGAACGAACAGGGGAACAACGCATGTTGCTGCTCATCTATAGAAACAAATGGTAAAGTTTCATGTTTTATTTCTATACTTTTGTTTCATCCTTTAGCTACATGTGTAGCATGCTTATATATTTGTTAATATGCTTTTGACAAAAACAACTGGAAATTTTAAAGAGAACACCCCTTTGAATCGTTTTAATTTTTTTTTATTTCAAGTTTCCGCCGCATTCCCAGGCCATACTGATTTCTTTCATATATAACCCATTTGAAGAAGCGCAAAAAGTTTGAGGGGATATCTCCCTCATCATGAAAAAGAGGAGGTGTGGCTGAAGACCTGGCAGAGCTGGTCAGAGGAGTGCCCAGAGAATTCATCTTGGCCTTTTTGGAGGATGCCCTAGGCGTGACTCTCGATGTAGGCGAAGCAGGTCGCTTGCCTTTGGATTCGCTGGTGGGTGGGGTCCCTTTAGGAGATCTTGAAGGACGGGTCCTTGTTGCACGACACGCCCACCCCCACCCCCCCCAAGACAGCCTCACGCATTAATTTGCTAGACATAATACTCACTGCCAAAACAAAGGATTAAGTATGGTCATGATCACATCAGATTGAAAAAACCAAGAATCAAGAAGGAATGGGGACATGGGGAGGAGTTAAATTCACATTCCCCTGTAACCGTCCCTAATTGGGCGGTTACTTGGAATAGTAGGCGCATGAGAGGGGGCGGTTATCATATGCCCCCTTTGAGGCAGTAATTATGATAAGATAGGAGTAGCCCTAGCCAATCGCATCACCACTGACAAAGCACAGGGCTCAAAGCCCGATATTTCAAAAAGGAAATAGGAGGCTGGAGAAGAGCAAAGATGGGAGGCACCTGGGACAACTGGCTCCTCCAAAACAATGAAGGAAGTACCCCCTCAGACACGAAGACTCTCCTACTCTAAGAAGGAGTTGTTGGACACCCCTCCTCCTTAGAGTGGGGGGGGGGACTGAATTATGTGTATAGCCCAAATAAAGCTCAGCCCAAGAAGTATAAAAAGGATCAAGGATGACTAGTATCTGAACGAAAATGGCCCAGAAGGCTTAATGGCCCATGAAGGAGGGTAGGAGTCCAAGGTGTCCCTGAATTCAGCCTAGAAGTATGGCCAAATTATGATGATTGGCCCAAGTTCACACCCAGCCGTCCCCACATGGCATACAGTTGGATTTCCATTTGCGTCTCCCCACCAGTTCGGAAGACACATTTCAGGGGAGGTCTCCCTAGAGCCTTGGACTCCTTGTCAGTCAAGAGTCCTCACTGATGGAGGGTCTCCCCCAACGTGAAGATAAGTAGTAAAAAACGATCATAATAGAAGATTAAGGCAGGATTGGTTTATCTAAACCTCCCTTATCCTCTTCCTCCGAAAATTAAGGACGATCTACAGACCGCATTGTATGGGGGGCATCCCTTTATAATTACAGATTTGATCCCCAGGTAGGGAACACCTTCTAGACTTCAAGCATTCTTATTCACACTCACTTGAGCATTCTTTTGCAGGATAAACATATTTTCTAGCATGATTCGATCTTTATATTTCAATCTCTTATTTTATTTATTTTCTCGAT
The DNA here is from genome assembly GCF_026168435.1 of Sesamum indicum. Taxonomy (NCBI): domain Eukaryota; kingdom Viridiplantae; phylum Streptophyta; class Magnoliopsida; order Lamiales; family Pedaliaceae; genus Sesamum; species Sesamum indicum. Next base: position 3,915,600 of record NC_142660.1, on the reverse strand, counting down.
TATCTCTTCTTAAATCTAGTACAAACTTAAGCATCAGAGTGCTAACGTGTTGTTTTGCAGGTCTTGTTTCTTAATATTTAGTGTGCATCAGCCCAAGTTTGAAACAACAATCCAAGCTCATTGTGTTGGAATAGGAAACCAAAAAAATCAATTAGGTTGGCGATTTTGGGAACCATTCAAGAAATTTTTATTTAAGAAATATTATCCCGAGGGATATGGTAAGTCTATCTGTTGTGCTTATCAAATTATGTCAAGCATTGCTTTGACGTCACAATAGATGCACACAGACCACTTAATAACCCATTTAGTTGGGTTGCGCATTGAATAACGTCTATGAAACCAACATTTGAGGGTTGGTCTGAAATGTCCAAAATCAAGGACCTCGACACTGGGCATCGAGAGTCCTATTGAGACTTGCACTGAGTATTGCATTCATTGGATGAGTGCTGCGATTCATCGGTGACAGACGTTGGACGAGTGGATTAGTTGATAAGGTGGTCAACTGACTGAACTAACTTGCGAGGATCGTTGTGTGGAAGCTTTAGAGGCTTGGTTGGTATAACTTGAGTTCCCAGCTTCGATAGTACGGGAGTAGTCCTCATATTTGAGGAATCACGATAGTCACATGCATACGATGACTGGCTTGGGTCTGTGCCAAAGGTGACTGTGTTATAGACACGATCATCTTAAGCCTTATCCAGTGCAGTTAGAGTATGTAGCGAGGACGGTGTGTTCCAAAAAGAGGATCCATCCCCTTTCAGCACATGATAGAGGTATCTCCCACACACTTGAAGATGTGTTAACTGTATATAAAACCGTGGTCACAGTTGTTAATCGAATAGAAAAAGCTATTTTCTATGTCGAGAAACTTGGCGTAATGCGATCTCAAGTATTAAGCATAGACGCTTAGTCTAGCATGGGACCCGACACCTAATTCCATGCCCTAGACCAAGGCCAGGAGGTGATAGACGGAAGGACTATACCCGTATGGACTCGAGAGCCTAAATGTTCACACGGTAATTCACCTAATCTCTAATGCCATGGACCATTGCTAGACGGCCACTCATAGTGACGGGCTTTCTTGATTAAGGGATAATCAAGATTTATGAATTAAATAGGATTTAATTAATAATAGTCTTAGATACTAGCCCAAGTCTAGCTGAAAGGTGAATCTAAAGAGTCACACATAAATCACCGAAAAGGAACAAGAAATTAATTTGGAATTAATTCCACAAGTAATCGAATTACTTAAAAGAGAGAAAGATCCATTGGATCGAAAAGGGCCTAAGAATAAATTAATGACATTAATTTATATTTGGACTTGTCCTTATAATTTAATAAGTTGGATCTTATTAATATTAAGGATAATTTGGGCTTATGTATTTAATTAGATTAAATACAAATTGGGTTCAATCAAATTAAATTTTTATTAAACTGGGTTTAGATAAAAAATTCATTGGGCTTGTGATTTTTAAAGGTAAAAATCGGCCAACCCACTAATTTTGATCCTATGGAAAAATCCATGGAAGGAAATAAATTGATAGCAAATTGTATTTTTGGAAGGTGCAATTCTAGCCATTTTGGGGAACTTTTTATTTGGAAAAAGAAAAATATGTAGATAATAGAATGTATTTAGAAATATTTTTAATTATCAAACAAGGTATATATATATGTGTAACATAATTATTTATGAAATAATTATAACTACAATTACACAATACAAAAAAAAATCCCTCCTCTCTTCCTAGCCATCCGGTCACCCCTCTCTCTCAATGCACTTGGTGTATTTTTTTTCTCATTCTCTTCTAACAAAGAGAACGTAGAGATTCCAACTCCGGTATGCCGTGGACAAATTAGAGGGCTGCTACGTTGGAGCCTCAAGTGAAGGATATTTTAAGCGACCGTGAAAAACAAAAGGTATCTTTTTTTTTCACCCTTGTGTTTTTCGGTTTTGATACTTTTTACATCAGCCCCATGTATGTTTTTATTTTTGTACGTTGAATGCTCAGGTACTCCAAGGGTACAACCCTTAGATTCGTTTAATTCTCTCATATATTTTGCGTTATTGTGCGTTATGTTTTATCACTTCCGCTAGTGTGTTCCTGGGTTGTACCACGCGATCCTTCAGCACGCACGCAGGCAGGGAAGCTAGCGCGTAGCTTGGGCCGCGCAGCAGGCAGGCCGTGTGTGCAAGTACTACGAAAGCGCGTGCTGCAAAGCCGACGGTCGACGGTGGGCCATTTTTCACTGTTCTTCGAAAATTTAATTTTCTGGAAATTTTTTTTCATTATTAATTGTGCTGATTTGAATTTATTTTGGATAAAATTGTATTTTGTTAAAAATTGATTGCAGAATTAATTGGATTTATTATGTGCATTGGATGCACATATTTTTTATCATCCTTTAATTGCAAATTGTGAACTTGTATTTTCTTCATATAGTTTATTTTGTGATATTAGATATATTGGATTGTAATATTACGTGGGATGTATATTATGAAATGTATGGATGGATGATCACGTAGCCCACGACCTCTTGTATGTTTATATTTATGGTTGGAATGTTGTCTTCTCTCTTTGTCTCGTTTTTAGCCTTGGAATAATAAGGTTTGCTATCTCCCTCCTTTTGTACTCACCCCGAATTCTGATCAGGGTTTCTTTTTAAATATAATGAGAGTAGTATAGGAATTTTGGTGAGGTTTTTATTTTAAAGCAAGCCCATGGAGAAGAAGGTCCACGGAGGAGGAGGACCATGGAGAAGTTACAAAGCCCATCTACATATTGATGGGTAAATTACTTTTGTAATAGCATAGGGCCATCTTAGACTGACCACAGACTCATCGCGGGCTCAGTGGGTTGCATAGGTTGGGCTCGTGATTATCCCACAGGAGTATGCTTAATTATTTTGTATGCGATGCATTTAATACTTTCTTTTAAATGCATTTATATATTTGACATTTGTGCATACAAACAATAATGTGTTTAGGTCTCAATCAACACTCAAAATTAACTCTCACTTGGTTGGACCAAGTTAAAGATTTCCATCCACAATAATGTGGTGGGAAGCTGCCACTATCCAAGTGTGGTCTCACAAGTCGCGGCATATTTAGACTAGAGGCAAGCTGTACCATTATTGTGAACAAAGAACCACACTCACTGTTTCCCTATCTCACGAGTCGTGGAGGGCGATAGTTGAGGTGAGATTTGGTTGTTGCATTTAGCCCAATGCTAATCAAATATTAAGCCCACAATAGACTTAGATCGAAATGGCATTTTGATCTGTCCAGGCCTTCCATCCATAACAATATCATGAGGATGCTACCGCTATCCAAATATGGTCTTTAGAGTCGTGGCACATTTGGAATACAAGAAAAGCTATACTATTGTTATGAACAAAGAACACACTCATTGTTTTCCTGTCGCATAGGTCGTGGGGGGTGACAATTGAGGTGTGATTTGGTTGATGGGTTGGGCTTAACACCGAGTTGTATGATTCGGTTGGAGTCCTTGAGATTCTATGAAGAAGTGAGGCAAAATATCTAGGAAATCTCATGGAATGAGAATATCATCAGTTGCCCCCCACAAGGCGTTTTCCATGTGAATCGTAAAAGCAGGCATGATAAATTGTTCTTTTGGATTTCAAGCCCACTAAGAAAGGATTTCTCAAAACCCTATTTGATAGTAGTGGGATTTTGTAGAAATAGTGGGTGGGGTTAACGACTAAAAGACCAAGTCTTAACTCAAACTCAATATACCATGATCTATTTATTGTTTCTGCTCTATGTTTAGAGTGCACGTTTTAGATCCGTTTTCCAGTTTTATATTTTAGATTTATTTGATGGAACACAATCAATTAAATTGGCTTCGAAAATCAAAGGATTGCCCTCAATTTTCGAACCTAGCTTATGTTATAAAAAGCCACTTTCATTGGACTTGCGAAAGGAGTCCTTACTTAAAGAACGTTTGACGTTCGGGATTAATGAAAGAATCGGTATGGCCCGGGAACGCGGCGGAAGCGTGAAATAAAAAGTTATTTAAAACTATTCAAAGGGGCATTCACTTTGAAATTCCCTGGAGTTTGGTGTTTGTCAAAAGTATAATAATAAACAAATAACAATGCTAGACAAGTGGCTAGAGGATGAAACAAAAACATAGAAACAAAATTGAAACCTTACCTTTTGTTTCTATAGTTGAGCAGCAACGTGCATTGTTCCCTTTACGTTCTTCCGTTCACTTTAGGATCCAAATTAGAATCCCTCTAATTTGTCCACACCACACTAAGAAAGAGATATAGTTCTTTTTCTATTGCTAGATAGAACAAAGAACTAGAAGAAATAACAACTCCAAAAAAACACTATTGATTAGTGCATTTGGAATGTTTTATATTCTAAATTTAATCCAATTCAATATAGAACAAAAGGAGAACATTTTTGGAGAGAAAAAGGGAGCAAAATTTCGTGGCTAATGTTATTGGTTATGCATGATATGTGTGTAGTTTTTATATATTACGTACAATTGAATTCAAAATTGAATAACCACCAAGTTTGCCTCCAAGACAACCTATACACACACATGCACATAACCTTCAACCATGATGAAAATAACCACTCCATTATCTTCATCATGGTTAGGAGTTTCAATTCCTCCTTAACTTGCTCCAACCACCCTCAAATGGGCTTGGACTTCAAATATGCACCGGGCTCGATTTAATCAAATTAAATCACGTCCAACCAAAGTCCATTAGATAATAATTAATTAAATTAATTTTAGCCCAACTAATTCCAAAGATTTATTTAATCCAATTAAATAATTCTAAGCCCAAACTTTAATTAATTGATCCAATCAATTAATTAAGCCAAACCAATTAAATTAATCTAAATAATTTAAAGGTGTTAAACCCAAAATTAAATAATCTAATTAATTAATTCTTGAGCCATCCATCAAATGGATTATTACATAAATGATCCAATTATTTATATATATTCTCTTTGAATTAATTTAATCCAATTAAATTAATTTGTTTCTTCTCGAATTAATTCCACCAATTCCATAGTGATTTGTGTGTGGCTCTTTAGGTTCACCTTCAGCTAGACTTGAGCATTATGTCCAACACAAATAATTAATTAAATTATTTTTAATTAACCATTAATAGGAAACGCCTATCACCATTGGTGGCCGTCTAGCAACGACTACATACTAGGTGAATGCTGGCGTGAACAATTAGGCTCTCGAGTTCCATACAGGTACGGTCCTTCCGTCGACCATCTCCTGGCCTTAGTCTAAGGCATAGAATTGGGCGTCGGTTCCCATCCTGGACCAAGCAACTATACTAAATACTTGAGACGCATTAATCAATTGATCGACAAAGGAAACCATTTCCTATTCGACCAATCATTATGGCCATAGACTTAAAGAGTCTAAATCATCTTAAAGCGCATAGTAGATATATACATCATATACTGATAGAGGATGGATTCTATCTATAAATCCACCATCCTCAATACATAATCCGACTATACTGGAAAAGACTTTTAATGACCATATCGAAGATATAGTCATCTCTCGCCAGATCCAAGATATCGCCATCATATGCATGCGACTGCCATGATTCCTCAAGTCCAAGGACTAATCCTGTGCTATCGGAGCCGAGATTTCAAGTCATACCGATCAAGCCTCCAAGACTTCCATATGACGTTTCCCGCGAGTCAGTTCAATCAGCTAACAACCTTGTCAACTAATCTACTAAAATTGTATAGACATTCCATGTCTGTCGCCCATGAAACACGACACTCATCCAATGAATTCAATACTTAGTGCAAGTCTCTATAGGACTCTCGATGCCTAGTCTCGGGGTCCTCGACTTGGAACGTTTCAGACCAACCCTCAAAAGTTGGTTTCATAGCTGCTATCGAATGCGCAACCCAACTACATGGGTTATTCAATTGGTCTGTGGGCATTTGTTGTGACGTTAAAACACCTTTCAACATTAATAGTAAGCACAACAAATACACGATGCCACAAATGAATGCTCACTACATTCATCAACATTATATCACATTAATAAAGATTGTTAAATGGTTTTCAAAACCGCCAATTGGATTGGCGATTTTGGTAACCATTTAGCAATTTAGTGGGAGTTGTTGAAAAATCTAACCAGAATGGAATTCTCACTCGTTGGAGTTCTTCCTCACAGTGCAACAATTGAACGGTGTCTCTGATAAGGGAGGGATCGAACCTTGTTGGACTTGGTTCGATTGATCTTTCACTGACGTGAGGAGTAGCTCCTTGAGGAATCAAGTGAAGAGACACCTTAGTCAAATGTAGCAAACATCATTTATAATCGAATTCTTCCGCTAACTCACTATATTCCAGCCTCTTAAGGGATGACTAGAATACCTTAGTTACCTAATAGGTACAGGTTTCTTAGTTTGACTAATCAATTGGATTATGATTCAAAGGCATAAGGAGAAGCGATGTAGGACATCAGGTTGGATGAATGGCTTAGAGCCATGAGATTCGACATGGAGTACAAACTAAGTTTGAAACTTCCTATATCTAGAATATTCATGTAGACAAGGTCAGGCAGTATGGCTCAGGTCGAGAATGAGTTAGAAGGTCAGTGGGAGCTTAGTTGTGTTTCTAGTGTTTTAGGTGTGAATGTCTTACTCATTTGGAATGATGTGAAGATGTTGGTAAACACTGAAGCATAAACATTATTCAAGCAATTCTCCATGAAGGAATTGGATTTCATTCCTTATCATAGGGTTAAGCCATCCAAGAATCAGTCTTCGAGGACTGATGAGGAGCTTAGAAAGATGTTTGACATCCTTTATGTCTTTTGCTGTTGACAACATGGGTATGTGGTCTGATGCACTAGGCCGAATATTGTGTGTGCTTTGAGCACAACCATGGATATGGGGATTGTATCGATAAGGCATTGCGTAGGAGTCAAAATTACTCTTTAGTACCTGAATAAGGATTAAAGAAATGTTATTGATGCAAGTCAATAGAGAGTTGATTCTGGAAGGTATGGCGACACTAGTTTCCAGTTATATGTGACAGGTGGCTAGTCTCAATTTGAATGTACATTCAGACTTAATGGTGATGTGGTGGCTTGGAATGATTTCAAGCGGGCTGCCACAATGATTTTCACCATGGAAGTCAAATGTATAGTGACTTTAAAAGTTGCTCAAGAAGTTTTTTGAATGAAAATCCGCATCTAATGGTTCAATGTGGAGCCTAGCACGACCAAGCAAGTAGTTTCGTAAAGGATAACAACTAGGCAATGGAACAAGGAGAAGGGCCGAGATCTCATCACTAATTCAATGAATATTCTTAGACTCCACCATCAGGTTGGACCGATAGTAGGAAGAGGTGACGTGCTGTTGGACCGCGTCATTTCAGCAGAAAATATGGTAGACCCGTGAGACCAAGCAAGTAACGCATATTGCTCACTCACATAAGTCTGAGGGATATGGGCGATTGACTTTAGGTCAAGTGGGAGATTGTTATAAAGGGTGACCAGAAAGCCAATTGTTGGCGGTTTTGGGAACCATAAATGTGATATTATCTTGATGAATATAGTAAGCATTCATCTGCGGCACCATGTATTTGTTGTGCTTACTATTTACATTGAACGGTGTCAAAACGTCACAACATATACCCACGACCAATTGAACGGTGTCAAAACGGTGTCAAAACGTCACTTACTATTTACTATTTGTTGTGTAGTTGGGTTGCGCATTGAATGGCAGCTATGAAATGAACTTCTGAGGATTGGTCTAAAAAGTTCCAAGTCGAGGACTTCGAGACTAGGCATCGAGAGTCCTATAGAGACTTGCACTAAATATTGCATTCATTGGATGAGTGCCGTGTTTCATCGGCGACAAATATAGGATATCTATGCAATTTTAGTAAAATTAGTTGACAAGGTTGTTAATTGATTGAACTGGCTCGTGGGAATTATCATATGGAAATCTTGGAGGCTTAGTCGGTATGACATGAATTTCTGGCTCCGATAGTACAGGATTCTCGAGCAACCATGGCAGTCGCATGCATATGATGGTTGTATCTCGGATTTGATGAGGGATGATTGTGTATTCGATGTAGTCGTTATAAGCCTTTTCTAGTGTAGTCAGATTATCTATTCAGGACGGTGGTTTTCAAAATAGAATTTTTCCCTTATCAGTATATTATGGATATATCTCCTATGCGCTCTGAGATGGTTTAGACTCTCTAAGTTTATGGTCATAGCGATTGGTCAAATAGAAAATGGTCCTTTGTCGTTCAATTGAGTAAACAAATTTCAAGTACTCAGCATAGTTGTCTGGTCAAGGATGGGAACCGATGCCCAATTCTATGCCCTAAACTAAAGTCGGGAGATGGTCGACGAAAGGACCGTACCTGTATGGAACTCGAGAGCCTAAATGTTCACGCCAATATTCACCTACTCTCTAGTGTCATGGACCGTTGCTAGACGGTCACCCATAGTGACGGGTGTTTTTGATTAATGATTAATTGAAAATAATAAATTAAATTAAATTTAATTAATTATTTATGTTGGACACAATGTCCAAGTCTAGTTGAAGGTGAATATAAAGAGTCACACACAAATCACTATGTAATTGGTGGAATTAATATTGAATTAATTCGAGCATAAATGAATCAATTTAATTGAATTGAATTAATTCAAGGAGAATATATAAATATTTATATCCTTTATTTAATAATTCATTTCATGGATGACTCAAGAATTAATTAATTTTGGGCTTAAGACCTTTAAATTAATTGGGTTAATTTATTTCGTTTTCCTTAATTAATTGATTGGATCAATTAATTATTAATTGGATTAAATGAATCTTTGAACATAATTTGGCTAAAATTAATTTAATTGATTATTATAATGGACTTTGGTTGGGGTCGATTTGATTTGATTATATCAAACCCGGTGCATACTTGAAGTCCAGGCCCATGTGAGGGTAGTTGGAGCGAGCTAAGAAGAAGTTGGAACTCCTCACCATGATGAACACTATGGAGTGGTCATTTCATCATTGTTAAAAGTTATATGTATGTGTGTGTATAGTCACCTTGGAGGGCAAACTTGGTAGTAATTGAATTTTGAATTCAATTGTACGTAATATGTAACCCTACACACATCATGTAAGACCAGCGCCTAAGCCACAAAATTTGCTCTCTTTTTCTATCCAAAAATTCTCATCTTTGTTCTACATTGAATTGGATTCAAGTTAGCACATAAAATATTCCAAAAGCACTAAAAAATAATGTTAGTATGGAGTTATTTTTTTTCTTGTTCTTTGTTTTGTCTATCAATAGAAAAGAACTATATCTTTTCCTTAGTGTGCTGTGGACAAATTAGAGGAGTTCTAATTTGGATCCTAAAGTGAACGGAATGGGAGAACGTAAAGGAAACCAATGCACGTTGCTGCACAAGTATAGAAACAAAAAAAGGTAAAGTTCGATTTTGTTTCTATGCTTTTTGTTTCATCCTCTAGCCACTTGTCTAGAATGTTTATATATTGATTATTATGCTTTTGACAAATACCGAATGTTCGAAAATCTCAAAGGGAACACCCCTTTGAACCGTTTTAATTATTTTTTATTTCACGCTTCCAACGCGTTCCCTTGCCATACCGATTCTTTCAGGTATATATATGTGTATTAGTTATTTGGAATAACTAATAAATTAATACATACTACACAAAATAATTTTCTACATCCTAATTCACCTCTCGGCCGCCCCTCTTGAATACACAATTGGTGTGTATTTTTCTCCCTAATTTTCTTCTAGAAAAGAGAGTTGAGGGATTCCGATTCCGGTGTGGTGTGGGCGCAACATTAGAGAGTTACTACGTTGAAGCCTTGGCTGAACGGATGAAACGAAGGAGGTGCGAAATAAATCAAAGAGGTAATTTTGATTTACAATTTTTGAAACTCATTTTTATTCAACCAATAGGCCCGTTAATTTTATTATTGTTGTTTATTATTATTAACTACATCGAACGCCCGGGAACTCCAAGGTTACACTCCTTCGAACTATTGTTTTATTATGTTTCCATTTTAATTTACGCATTTTTATCACTGCTTTCGCTTGCGCGTTCCCAAGCCGATCCACTCGCACTTTGAGGTGCCTTTCAATTGTGTCACAAACATGATCATCATAAGTTTTTGTCCAGTACAGTTGGAGTATTTAGCAATGACGGTGAGTTCACGAAGAGGATCCGTCCCTTGTCAGTATGTGACAAAGGTATCTCCTATGCACTTGGAGATGCATTCATGCTTTTTGAATCCATAGCTATATTCATTCATCCAATAGGAAAAGGAGGTTCCTATGTCGAGAAACTTTGGCGTAACGCGATCTCAAGTATTAAGCATAGATGCCTAGTCCAGGATGGAAAGCCTAAGCTAACTGCATGTCGTAGACTAAGGCCGGGAGGCGGTAGACAGAAGGATCTCATCCGTATGGACTCGAAAGTCTAAATGTTAACATAGTAATTCACCTAGTCTCTAGTGACATGGACCGTTGCTAGACGGCCCCCATGGTTACGGGCTTTCTTGAATAAGGGTTAATCAAGAATTATTTTAAATTGGATGTAATTATTAAAAGTGTTAGACACTAGCCAGAGTCTAGTTGAAATGTGAATCTAAAGAGTCACACACAAATTATTAGAAAGAAACAAGGAATTAATTTGAAATTAATTCCATAAGTATTTGGATTACATACGAAGAGAGATCCATTGGATGAAAAAAGGCCCCAGAATGGTATTAATTTCTATTGGGCTTGTCCTTATAATTTAATAAGCTGGATCTTATTAAGTAATAAGGATAATTTGGGCTTATAAATTTAATAGATTAATTACATGTTGAGCTCAATTAAATTGATTTTTTATTAAATTGAATTTAAATAAAATTCACTGGGCTTGTATTTTTAAGAAAAAGAATTGGCCAAGCCTAATTGTTTTGAGCTCATAAAAAATTTCATGGAAGGAAATAAATGGCTAGCAAATTGTAATTTTGGAAAGTGCAATTCTAGTCATTTTGGAGTCTCTTTATTTGGAATAAAGAGAAATATGCCTTATAGATAATAGGATGTATTTAGAAACATTCTTAATTATAAAACAAGGTATATATATATAAAATATAAATATCGTGAAAATAATTATGATCATTGTTACACAACCAAAAAAATGAAATCCCTCTTCCACCAAGAGAATTCAGCCGCCACTCTCTTTGTGCACTATGTTGCAATTTTCTTCTCTTCTATCAAAGAGGACGTAGAGATCCCGACTTCGGTATGGTGTGAACGAATTAGAGGGCTGCAATGTTGGAGCCTCAAGTGAAGATCAAGCGATAGTGAAAAACTTAGGTATCGTTGTTCACCCTCTTTATATTCGGTTTTATAGTTTTGTATCAGCCCCACGTTCGTTTATTTTATATTACATCGAACGTTTGGGAACTTCAAGGGTACACCCCTTGGATTCGTTATTTCTATGCGCTTTAATTTTTGTTATTATGCTGTTTTATTTTACCGCTTCTACTAGCTAGTTTTTCGGCCATACCATGCGATCCTTCACATTGGACCCGTGCTATTTTCTCACACATTACTCCAAAATTAACTCTCTTCTTTTTTCTTTCTTCCCCCTGGCTACTCAGCGCCACCTGGGCCACCCTCCTTCCTCTTCACTTTTTCTTTTTCTTCTCCTCTTCTCTTTTTCTTTTTTCTTTCTCTTCTCCTCTTTTCAGTTTGTTTCTTCCGCAGTCGTTGACCCACCACTGCCGTCAACCATTCGTCGCCTCAGCCGGCTTCCTTCCTCTTCTCTTTTTCTTTGCTCTTTCTCTTCTCCTCTTCTTCTCTTCTCTCTTTCTTTCCGTTGCCACCGTCTCTCTGCCGCCCCAGGTATTTATTTTATAGTTTTTTGTAATTTTCTTTACTTTTACAGATTTTAAAATTTTTTTATGAGCTTTTAGAATTTTTACACATTTTAGGTTTTTATAGTTAATATGTACTGATTTAATTAACCTTTTACACATTTTATTTTTCATTACAATTTTTTTTTCTGACTCCATCATCGTCCATGTATTTATTTTATTTTTACTACTCTTTATAGATTATGAGTTGTTATGTATATTGAATTACTGGTATATTAAGTTGTTTGGTAAATTGATATGTTGGTACATTGATTTTTTTGGTATATTAAGTTGTTTGTATATTATGAGTTGTTTGTTATATTGATTTTTTGGTATATTGAGTTGTTTGATATTTTTGTTTTTTAAAAAACCACCCGAAGGTGAGGGGAGGTTTTTGGAGTCCCCTTCCCTTCTATATTAAATCAAATGACGCTCCAAATTTAAAATGGGGAGAACTAACTCCCTAGAGATGCCTAGAAAACCATAAATAAGGAGTACTAATTACAAATAAGAATTGTCAAAATGTGAACAAGGAGTACTACTTCCTTCCAATGGTAGATAAAGAAAGCGTAACTAAGAGTTCTACGCCTAAGCTCGAAGACAAAAGTTAGTGACCTAAGCTTGAAGATAAAGCTTCAAAGTGCCAAAAGAAATTAACCATGTCCTAAATGAGCATTAGTCAGGAGTCCCTTGCAACAAGAGATCAACCAAAGCAAGACAAAAAAGAGGGTACCTCTAACAAACAAGTTCTAATTACAACTAATCAAAAGAGGTGCAAATAAATGATACTATGGCAAGCAGTAGGAGGGAGAGCAACTCCTTTATGATTGTAAGCAAATGACCAAAAGCATGGACTACTGAGTATCATTTTGCAAGAGTGCATCACATGCTTCCACGAAACAGCAGAAGGATATGGTTTCATAGTACTTTTAGTTTCAGCTAGTAGGTAACTGAAACTAGAAGTACTACGAAAGCCAAAAACATGGGCAATTAAGATGATCAAGTTTAATAATCCTTGTAATCTTACTATGAAGTTGGTCCTTAGTGATGATGGAGTCCATATATTCCTAAAGATGGGAGTGATAATTCTATGATCTTTAATTTTCTCCCAGATCGATGGACTGTACAAAGTCATCTGCAAGTAGGTGAGTCGTCCCTTGAAACCTTGGTGCATAAGGGGCATTGTTCTTGCAATGTTTGTTTAGTGTGTCGAGGGCCCAAAGTGAGTTATTCAATCTGAGTCTCCACCAATGTTTGGCTAGAATGCCTCAACAACGTCTCTCAGGTTTCTGACACCAAGGCTTCCTTCAGCAATGGGGTACCAAGTATTGATCCATTTGGTCTAGTGAATTTTTTTTTGAGAAGCGGTAGTACCCTGAAGTATCTAGCGAAGAGTTTGACTCTCAATTTAAAACCTTTAAATAAACTAATTAAACATAGTTAACGCTCAATTTAAACTTTAAGTAAACTAATTTAACTTAGTTAAGTCTCAATTTAAAACTATAAGTAAATTAATTTAACTTAGTTAACTTTCAATTTAAAACCTTTATGTAAACTAATTTAACTAAGTTAATTTGCAATTTAAATTCTTCAAGTAAAACTTGAAGTTCATGTACATATGGTACCAGGAGGTAAACGTCATAGGGTTACATTATTATCCACCCCACCGCTTGTTCCACCATCACCTGTAGCTTGAGAGACGCCATCCTCATCTCCATTTGTAGCTCCATTGCCTCACCTACATATATTCTCATCATCACCACCACCACCACCACCATATGTATCAGTGCCTGAAGTTGCCTCCCATTGAATGTCATTACTCCGGAGGATATCATGTAAGATAATTTATATTATTAAATTGTTCATAAAATATTTTTATATGAATTTAACCCAATAAGTAAGTGAAATTTCTCCAATCTTGACATGAAAAACTCCATCTCCTAGTATTCATTGTCCTAAATCTCGCAAATAGTTCTCATACTTAATTTAAAATCGACTACCAAAAAAAATAATTAACAAAACTATATTACTTATCATAATTGAAAAGAAAGAACGGAAAAAATATAGTACAAAGCTATCTTAAGAAAGTATCGGTAATAATGAAGATTCTAACAAAGGTAAGATTAATAATCCTATACTGTCAGTTAAAAAGCAAAAGAAACCCCTTTAAGGTGCGCAATCTCAGGCTTGAATCGGCCCAGGCCGTGCCCTCACCCACCCGAATGTAAGTTCCTTGTGATAGCACAACCCATTTGAGGCGAATGGCAAGTGAAGCTTGCAGTTGATGCTCCTCATAATTTTTATTATTTTGGCATCTGATCCCGGTTGCTTAGTTACCTCGTGTTCTCGAAATGATTTTCGGACGTGAGAAAAGAGCAAATCATTAGGCTTGGGAGGTTTCCAACTAAAACACTTCGATGTTTAAGTCATTAAAAGGGTTTGAGATAGAATCTCAATGTATTTAATGTAGATTTTAGTGTAATAAATGTCCTATCATAAATGAATTGTACATGATGCATGTAAAATGTTTGAATAGATCACCTTGCCTATATGAAGGGTTCACTTGCATTGTGCCACGTATTGTGATCTTACTTTGTAGGATATCAGGCAAATCGTTGGCGCTCAGCAATGGATCCTTTGAGCCGAGTCGTAGGTCGGACTTGATCTCGATTGAGAGTGCGCGGATCTTCGGCCTGACCGTGTAGTAAATGCCCATTTTAAGGGCATATCTGTGATTTCATTGATAATTTCCTTAATCCCCATCGACATCCACAAGCTTGCAGCTTAGCATGTACTTTCTAGTCGATGTGGTGAAATTTAGCTCAAATTTGCGTACTCCTAACGTAACAGCCCAATGTATCCAGTAACAAACTAGGCATATATCACCGGCTACATCACCATACAGTTTAAATAATAGAAGAAAATTTTGTTAACCATGTGCGTATAGGGTATATTATTATAGGCATACGCGAATTGATTTACTCTTTAAATTTCCCTTTTTTTTTTTACTAGCTCAGAGAATTACAGTAATTTGTTACTGGATACATAGGGCTGTACTTTAAGAATAAGCAAAATTCTCCTATTGTAATTTTTAAATCAAAATAAAAATTATGGTCAAGACTAATATCATGGTAACATATAAATATGTGTACAAATAATTAAAAAAATGCATAAGAAACAAAATCAGGTCAATTGAAATTTAAATTTTACAACACCAGCTCCTAAAAATTGAGATATTGAATAATAACATTCGATCATAGATAATTAAGACTTCCTTATTCTTTTTTCTAAGAAAAAAAAATTACCATCAAAATCTTTACTTGCATAAAAAAATTTATAACAATAATTATACCATCAAGAAGAGAGATAGGCGTCTGATAATAACAATTAATTTATTTTGATTAATCAACATAGAATTGTCCTCCTTAATCCTTAAGATTAATCAAACAAAATTTATTTAGGGGTATGAAAAAATACCAAGAAAAATAAAAATAAAATCCAATTTTTTTTTAAAAGAATCAAATATTGCCATCATTTATGAAGCATTCAAATTTTGTCAACCATCAAGAAAAACTTCAAATAAAAAAGAGATAAAATGAATAATATTAATATAAAATAACAGAGCATGAAAGAAATGTAAGTGAGCAAGATGATGAAAAAGAGATCAAAGGAGAAATTGCACAAGAAAAAGTGAGGCAACGTTGGGGGTTTTATAGTAGAAATTTTGTTTGGTAGATGGTGTGTAAGAATTCAAAATGATAATTTCTCCAAGATTTTGATTATCTTTTAAGAAAACTACTCAATGAACATAAATGAAAATAACCATACGCTTCAATGTAGAAAATCTCAACGTAAAATCTAATGATTTGATTCAAAATACAGAAATATCAACATAGAATCTAATGATTCAATACGAAATACACTGCATAAAATATTAAATGCAAAAGCATATTCAGACCGAATACAAGTACTCATGACAATCTCTCTAAAATATTTAGACACATAAAATATAGGCATGTTCTAATTAAAATACCATTGTACTAATCAAAAGTTTTAACTTTTTCAATTGTACAATAAACATAATAATTTCTCAAGAATTGTACAATAAAGCTTTGATAAAAACATAAGAAGATTGATGTTTGGTAGGAATGTGTTTAAGTGCAAGGAATCCTTCTTTGTACTTATCTCGTACTAAATGGCAATCTATTTTAAGGTATTTTGTTCTCTCGTGGAAGACAAGACTAGCTATAATGTAAAGGGCCGCTTGATTGTCGCAAAAGAGTGAAATTGGAGTAAGTACTGTAATCTATAAGTCTGCAAGAAGGTTGTATATCCATATAAGCTCACAAGTAGTTGATCCCATACTTTGATATTCTGCTTCAGCACTAGAGCGAGCCACGGTGGCCTGTTCTTCGTCTTCCATGATATCAAACTTTCTCCAAGGAACACACAATAACCTCTCAAGGACCTTCTAGTGTCCTTGCATGTAGCCCATTCTGCATCACAAAATGCAGTGATATTGAATTATGCTTCTGAAGGAAAATACAATCCTTTGTTCATAATCCCTTTAACATATCTCACAAGAAAAAGTGTTGTGCTCCAATGTGCCTTGCAAGGGTGTTGCATGAACTGGCTAAGTTGTTGAGTGCTATACCAAATATCAGACCTAGTGAACCTTAAGTACAATAGTCTGCCAGAAGCCTTCTATAGGATTTAGGATTTGACATTTGTTCTTCTTCAAAAATTGTGACTTTAAAACCTATTGGCAGAGGGGTTGAAGTGGCTTTAGCCTGCATAAGTCTTACATTTGTCACAATTTCACCTATATATTTTGTTTAAGTGATTGTAATTCCTTGATTAGACCTTTCAATTTCCAGACCAAGGAAGAACCTTGCTAGTCTAAGGTCTTTAATAGTGAAAAGCCTGTCTAGGTATTGCTTAAAATCTTGAAGTACTTGATTTGATGGACCTGCAATTAAGACATCATTCACATATACAAGGAAATAAAAAAATCATGCAGGTGTTAGTTTAGTAAACAAACAATGATCATGTTTAGACTGAATGAAGCCAAAAATTTCCAATTTTTTTGTAAAATTCTAAGTTCCATTGTCTTGAGGCTTGTTTTAAGCCATAAAGAGATCTTTTCAGTTTGCAAACATGCCCTTCAGGGACATTATATCTTTCAAGTGGCTTCATATATAATTCTTCATCTAAGGTTCCATGCAAGAATGCGTTATTTATATCTAATTGGTGTAAATGCCATTTTAATTTAGCAGCAACAACGATAAGAACTCTCACTGTTACAACCATGGCCACAGGTGAGAAACTATCAATGTAATCTATAAATTCTATTTGGTTATAACCCTTAGCCACTAATCTAGTTTCATATCTTTCTATGGATCCATCTGGTTTGACATTGATCTTAAAAATTCGTTTGTTGCCTATTGTTCTTTTGTTGTGAGGAAGTTTAGTCATTTTCCCATGTTTGATTTCCTTCAAGTGCCTTAACTTCTACATCCATTGCTTCTCTCCATTCTCTTTTGTTAGCTGCTTGAGCATAAGTTCTAAGCTCTTGTGGAAGCTGGGAAGCTGTGAGTAAGCAAGTATGCATTGAGTGGTTGTGGATGATTGTAGGCAAGTCTGAAGAATTAATGCTGCTAGAACATATAAAGTCTTGGAACTTTATTGGTCTAACCTTTAATCTGGAAGATCTTCTTAGTGTTTCATTAGGTCTATTATTTACATCTTCATTTCCTTCTTTAAGTGAATTGTCAGCAGAATCCCTATTTTCATTGTTTTGATCAGTTTCTGAGGCATGCTCAGAGTTAATAGATTCCTTCTGGTCCAGATCGTCAAGCATTTGAGGTATGGGACAAGTGACAAGATTAGTCTGTTGTCCCATATAAGGAAAAACATCCTCTTTAAATGTTACATCTCTAGAGATTAAATTAATCCTTCTATTCAAGTCATATAGTTGGTTTGGAGCATATCCTAAGAATAAACACTTATGTGCTTTAGGATCAAATAGATTTATGGGGTAGTACATTTGTTGGAGAACACAAACACCCAAAAGTTTTGAAATGATTGTAATTAATTGGTTTATTATATAACACTTCATATGGTGTTTTCCATTCTAAAACATGTGAATGTATCCTATTAATTATATAGGTTGCTGCAAGAATTGCATCTGTCCAAAATATTTTAGGCACATTAGATTGGAACATCAATGCTCTAGCTATTTGTAAAAGGTGTTTGTGCTTTCTTTCTACAACACCATTTTATTAGGGAGTATAAATGCAATATGTTTGATGTATTATTTCTTCGCTTTTAAAGAAATTCTGACACTGTTCACCAAGAAACTCAGATCCATTATCACTTCTTATGACCTTAATTCTTTTATCAAATTGAGTGAGTATCATTTATAAAAGTTAATTAGCAAATTAATAGCTTGAGATTTAAATTGCATTAAAAAGGTCCAGCTAACTCTGCTGTAATCATCAACTAAGGTCAATAAGAGTGTACATTCTGAAATTGGATACTCTTTATATGGTCCCCATATATCTATGTGAACTAGATCAAAATAATTCTGGGAAGTAGTTGTACTAGTGGGAATAGGCTGCCTTGGCTGTTTAGCTTGAGGGCAGACTTCACAAAATATAGGTTGTGTTACATTGCCTTTTATTATTCCTGCATGAAGCATTACATTGTATGATGAATGCCCTAGCCTTTTATGCCAAGTTTCTGCAGAAATATAAGGTGGATTAAGTCGACATTCTCTGCTGGAAGATATAACAGCCTCTATATGATCTTTGTCAAAGGAGTGTTTCTTGAGGATATACAGTTTTCCTATTAAGCATGCTACTGCAACCACATCTTTAGTCTTGTGGTCCTGCATCACACAATAAGATTTGGAAAATTTGAATTTGATAGATGAGCCGTTGCATAATTTACTAATGGACAACAACTTAAAATTTCAAGTCAGGTAGCAACAGAACATTGTCCAAATTGATTTAATCAGATAAAGTTACTTGTGCATTTTATAGTGTGTTTGGTGTCATCTGCTAAGTGAATATAAGTATTAGGAATACTAGTTTTAACTTCATCAAGGAGTGAAGAATCATTGCATATGTGAGTGGTTGCTCTACTGTCTAAAATCCAGGCATCAACAAACAAATTATCTAAAACTATGTTTCTAGAATACTTACCTGAAAATTCTGTATTGTCCTCATTTGAAGAGGCTGGTATTTGTGATTCCATCCCTACAAAGTATCTATGAAGCTTAGACCTTATAATCTCTGTCATGGATCTTCCATCAACCACACTATGCACTATTTCCTCAAGTGTAGTGGTTGCTGCAAGTTTATTTGTTGCAGGCTTTGTTTTCTTTCTTTGCTCAATTTGTGTCTTTTACCAATTTGGATACCCATGAATTTCGAGGCAGACCTCCTTCAAATGTCCAAATTTGCCACATTCTTTGCATATTTAATTTCTCTTGTATGTAAAATTCCTCTTCCTCTGAAACTTTCTTTGAATTTCTGGTCTCTTAAAGTCTTGTATAACAATGCCCTGAGTTTATTTCCTTTTGTTTTTCAATCCTCAAAACCATAGAATAAGCCCTGCTAGTGTTAGGAAGTGGATCCATCATAAGTATTTGATTCCTTACATGATCATAGTCTTCATGTAAGCCCATTAAAAACTGCATCAATTGATCCCCCATTTTAGTATTTGCTGCTTCCTTAGATTCACCACAAGTACATTGAGTTGTGGGTGTAATACATGCCAATTCATCCCACAACCGTTTTAATTTCAAGTTCAATCCACAATTCTCTAGGTGTAGATGTGTATAGAAAACTTTCTACAATGTCCTTGGATATACATTAAGAATCCAAGAGGTTACCACATAGTCTCCTCTAATCCACTGCTCCAATTCTTTTTCGTTCTCTGTCGGTTTATTGCCTTCTCCATTGATGAAACTTAGTTTCATCTTGGCACCTAGTGCTATTTTAATTGATTTGTTCAAGGATAGGTAGTTGGACTCTGTCTAGTGGGTTTATCACAAGGCTCTGACCAGGATTATCACTAGGATGAAGCTTCAGAACTTCTGGATCTTCAGCTATTCCATTTTCTTGAAGTTTCTTGAAACAATATTGTGATTAAGTGCTGTAAAGATTGTTTAACACAGACCAGAGACCATCATTGATGGCTCTGATATCATGTGAAAATGGCGACAACGTGCACAAAGAAAGTCAAGACTTCCATTGATGAATTCACAATTACAGAGAGTGTTTGCAAGAGAGAATTGTTACAAAGTGATTCTTGTTTCCTTCACACGAAGAAGACAACTGTTTCGTCTATATGTACATATCAGTTAGCTGAATAACTACCATAACTAATTCTTTACAAGTGCAATATAAAAATAAGTAAAGGCACGTTCACGTTTCTATTTGAATGTTGCAGGTCACTTACAGAGTGGGGGACAAACTGAATTATGTGTATAGCCTAAATAAAGCTCAGCCTAAGAAGTATAAAAAGGATCAAGGATGACCAGTACCTGAACGCCAACGGCCCATAAGGCTTAATGGCCCATGAAGGAGGGTAGGAGTCCAAGGTGTCCCTGAATTCAGCCTAGAAGTATGGCCCAATAAGGATGATTGGCCCATGGTCCATACCCAGCCATCCCCACGTGGCATACACTTGGCTTTCCAGGTGTGCTTCCCCATCAGCTGGGAAGACACATATTTTCTACCATGATTCGATCTTTATACTTCAATCTCTTATTTTGTTTTATTTTCTCGATTATCTCTTCTTAAATCTAGTACAAAATTGGGCATCGAAGTGCTAACATGTTGTTTTGTAGGTCTCGTTTGTTAAGATTTTGCATGCATCAGCCCATGTTCGAAACAACAATCCAAGCTCATTGTGTTGGACTAGGTAACCAAAAAAATTAATTAGATTGGCGGTTATGAGAACCATTCAAGCTATTTTTATTTAATATTATCCCGAGGAATATTGTATATATTCATTTTCGGCCCACGTATCTGTTGTGCTTATCAAATTACGTCAAGCACTGCTTTGACGTCATAACAGATGCCCACAGACCACTTAATAACCCATGTAGTTGGGTTGCGCATTGAATGGCGGCAATGAAACCAATGTCAGAGGGTTGGTCTAAAATGTTCAAAGTCGAGAACCTCGAGATTGGGTGTCGAGAGTCCTATTGAGACTTGCACTGAGTATTGCATTCATTGATTGAGTGCTGCGATTCATCGGCGATAGACGTTGGATGAGTGGATTAGTTGACAAGGTGGTCAACTAACTAACTAACTCACGGGGCTCGTTGTATGGAAGCCTTAGAGGCTGGGTCGGTATGATTTGAGTCCCCAGCTCCGATAGTATGGGAGTAGTTATCAAATTTAAGGAATCATGACAGTCACATGCAAACGATGACTGGCTTGGGTTAGTGCGAGAGAGATGACTGTGTCACAGACATGATCATCTTAAGCCTTATCTAGTGGAGTCGGAGTCTGTAGCGAGGACGGTGAGTTTCAAGAAGAGGATCCATCTCCTACACACTTGAAGATGCATGAATGCTCTATAAAACTGTGGCCACAGTCGTTGATCGAATAGGAAAAGGAGGTTCGTATGTCAAGAAACTTGGCGATCTCAAGTATTAAGCATAAACACTAATCTAGGATGAGACCCGACACCTAATTCCATGCCCTAGACTAAGGTCAGGAGATGATAGACGCAATGACCATACCCGTATGGACTCGAGAGCCTAAATGTTCACACGGTAATTCACCTAATCTCTAATGCCATGAACCGTTGCTAGACGGCTACCCATTGTGACGGGCTTTCTTGATTAAGGGATAATCAAAATTTATGAATTAAATTGGATTTAATTAATAATAGTGTTAGATACTAGCCCAAGTCTAGCTGAGATGAACCTAAGGAGTCACACATAAATCAACGGAAAGGAACAAAGAATTAATTTGGAATTAATTCCACAAGTAATTGAATTACTTAAAAAGAGAGAGGGATCCATTAGATGGAAAGGGCCTAAAAATAAATTAATGGCATTAATCTATATTTGGACTTGTACTTATAATTTAATAAGTTGGATCTTATTAAATATTAATGATAATTTGGGCTTTTGTATTTAATCAGATTAAATACAAATTGGGTTCATAAACTTAAATTTTTATTAGACTGAATTTAGATAAAAATTCATTGGGCTTCTGATTTTTAAAGGTAAAAATCGGCTAAGCCCACTAATTTTGAGCCCATGGAAGGAAATAAATGGCTATCAAATTGTATTTTTGGAAGGTGCAATTCTTGCCATTCTGGGGAACTCTTTATTTGGAATAAAAAGAAATATACCTTGTAGATAATAAAATATATTTAGAGACATTCTTCATTATCAAAAAAGGTATATATTTGTGTAGTATAATTATTTATGAAATAATTATAATTACAATTACACAACACAAAAAAAATCTCTCCTCTCTTACTAGCCATTCGGTCGCCCCTCTCTCTCAATGCACTTGGTGCATTTTCTCTCTAATTCTCTTCTAACAAGCGAACATAGAGATTACGAATCTGGTATGGTGTGGACAAATTAAAGGGTTACTACGTTGGAGCCTCAAGTGAAGGATATTTCAAGCGACCGTGAAAAATGAAAGGTATCGTTTTTTTCGCCATTGTGTTTTTCAGTTTTGATGCTTTTTACATAAGCCCCATGTTTGTTTTTATTTTAGTACATTGAATGCTCGTGTACTCCAAGGGTAAACCCCTTGGATTCATTTAATTCTCGCGTACATTTTTCCTTATTGTGCGTTATGTTTCCGCTAGCGCGTTCCTGGGCTATACCACGCGATCCTTCAGCACGCACGGCCAGGCACGCGTGCATGCTGGGAAGCACGTGCAGCAGCCTGGCTACGATCGCAGGTACGACGGAAGCGCGTGCTGCAAGGCCGACGGTCGACGATTGGGCTGTTTTTCACTATTTTTTGAAAATTTAATTTTGTGGATTTTTTTTCATTATTAATTGTGTTGATTTTAATTTATTTTGGACAAAGTTGCATTTTGTTAAAAATTGATTGCATAATTAATTGGATTTATTATGTGCATTGGATGCACACATATTTTTATCATCCTTTATTTGCAAATTGCGAACTTGTATGTTCTTCGTATAGTTTATTTTGTGATACTAGATATCATGGTTGTAATATTACGTGGGATGTATATTATGGAATGTATGGTTGGAGGATCACGAAGCCCACAACCTCCAGTATGTTTATATTTATGGTTGGAATGTTATCTTCTCTCTCCCTCTAGTTTTTGGCCTTGGAATAATAAGGTTTGTTATCTCCCTCCTTTTGTACTCACCCTGACTTCTGATCAGGGTTTCTTTTTAAATATGAAGCGAGTAGTATAGGAATTTTGGTGAGGTGTTTTATTTTAAAGCAAGCTCATGGAGAAGAAGGCCCATGGAGAAGTTACAAAGCCCATATACATATTGATGGGTAAATTACTTTAGTAATAGCATAGAGCCACCTTAGACTAACCAAAGACTCATTGCGGGCTCAGTGGGTTGCATAGGTTTGGCTCGTGATCATCCGACAGGAGTATGCTTAATTATTTTGCATACGATAGATTCGAAGATAGAGCCCCCTGAATATTTGTGCATGCAAATAATAAAGTGTTAGGGCCCAAAATGGACTTCGATCAAAATGGTCTGATCTGTCCAAAGGTTTCATTCCCAAATAATGTGGTGAGGAAGCTGCCACTACCAAAGTGTGGTGTCACGAGTCGTGGCACATTTGGACTAGAGGCAAGCTGCACCATTATTGTGAATAAAGGAACACGCTCATTATTTCCCTATTTCAGGTATCATGGGGGGCAACAGTTGAGGTGAGATTTGGTCGATGGAATGAGCCCAACACTAAATAAATATTAAACTCGTAGTGGACTTGGATCCAAATGGCATTTTGATCTGTCCAGGCTTTCCATCCATAAAAATATCATGAGGATGCTATTGCTATCCAAATGTGGTTTCTAGAGTCATGGCACATTTGGAATAGAAAGAAAGCTATATTATTGTTATGAACAAAGGAACACACTCATTGTTTTCCTGTCATACGAGTCGTGGGAGGCGAAAAATGAGGTGTAATTTGGTTGATAGATTGGGCTTAACACCGAGTTACATGATTCGGTTGGAGTCCTCGAGATCATATGAAGAAGTGAGGCAAACTATGTTTGGAATCTCATGGAATGAGAATGACATCAGTTGCCTCCCACGAGGCCTTTTCCATGTGAATCGCAAAAGATGGGCATCTTAAATTATTCTTTTGGATTTCAAGACAACTAGGAAAGGATTTTATCAAAACCCCACTTGAGAGTGGTGGGATTTTGTAGAAGTAGTGGGAGGGGTTAACGACTAAAGTACTAAGTCTTAACTCAAACTCAATATCACTATGATCTACTTATTATTTCTGCTCTGTGTTTAGAATGTATGTTTTAGATCCGTTTTCCAGTTTTATTTTTGAGATTTATTTGATGGAACACAATCAATTAAATTGGCTGGGAAAATCGAAGGATTGTCCTCGATTTTCAAACCTAGCTTATGTCATGGAAAAGCGACTTCCATCGGACTTGCGAAAGGAGTTCTTACTTAAAGAATATTTGGCGTTCGGGATTAAGACATAGGGACAATCGCAAGGTCCGCAGCGTCATACATGCTTCTATCATCCATGAGCGGTATGACAGGCTGGACGTTATTGGCTCAATAATGCTCCACATAAATCAAATTTATGAGGCACCAAACCAGCATATTAGATATACCGCGACGGAAGCATTTTTTGAAGCCAAGATGACTGAAGGCCGTCTGTACACAAATATTGGGTTAAGATGCAATCCCTTATGGAGAAGCTCTAAGACCTTAATGTTGATCTTAAAAGGAGATGTACATTGACGTAATCCTTCAGATCTCTTCATCCCTTCCTTCAATCTATTTATCATTTACTCTAAATGGGCTTAAAGACCATTCATGAGATGATAAAAATGGTTGGACCAATACGAGGCAACAATTGAAAAATGTGCGCTGTCAGTATTGAATTTGAAGGTTTCCCATCAAGAGCGAAAGGCAAGCGTGCTGAATGAGAAAGAAGGATGAAGCAAAGTCAGCCGCTGCAAACGCTTCGATCGGTCCTATGTCCACGATGGGTCGATAGTCAAAATTCACGTATGATGTTTGCATAAATTGCCAAAGGGAATTAATTAAGAAAGAAAAAATGAATTAATTTAATTGGATTAAATTAATCTAAGGAGAATATATAAATGATTGGATCATTTATTTAATAACCCATTTGATGGATGGCTCAAGAATTAATTAATTGGATTAATTAATTTTGGGCTTAACATCTTTAAAATTAATTGAATTAATTTATTTGGTTTGACTAAATTAATTGATTGGATCAATTAATTTGAGTTTCGGTTTAGATTTATTTAATTGGACTAAATGAATCTTTAGACTTAGTTGGGCTAAAATTAATTTAATTAATTATTGTCCAATGAATTTTGATTGGGCTTAATTTAATTTGATTAAATCAACCTCGATTCATACTTGAAGTCCAAGCGCATTTGATGGAGGTTGGAGCAAGTTAAGGAGGAGTTGAAACTCCATACCATGATCAAGATAACTGAGTGGTTATTTCATCATGATTTAAGGTTATATGCATGTGTGTGTATAGATTGCCTTGGAGGTCAAACTTGGTAGTTATTGAATTTTGGATTCAATTGTATGTAATATACAAAATTACACACACATCATGTATGACCAGCACTTAAGCCACGCAATTTGCTCTCTTTTTTCTCCAAAAATGTTCTTTTGTTTGTTCTACATCGAATTCGATTCAAACCAGAACATAAAACATTCCGAAAGCAGTAAATAATAGTTTTAGTTTGGAGTTGTTTTTCTTCTTGTTCTTTGTTCTATCTAGCAATAGAAAAAGAACTATATCTCTTTCTTAGTGTGGCGTGGACAAATTAGAGGGGTCCTAATTTGGATCCTAAAGTGAACGGAACAGGAGGACATAGAACAGAAAAAGGTAAAGTTTCATTTTTGTTTCTATGCTTTGTGTTTCATCCTCTAGCCACTTGTCTAGCATGTTTATATGTTTTTGCTTTTGACAAACACCGAATGCTTGGGAATCTTAAAGGGAACACCCCTTTGAACCGTTTTAATTATTTTTATTTCACACTTTCACCACGTTCCTGGGCCATATCGATTCTTTCAGTGGTATCAGAGCCCGATTCGGTGTTGTGGCTTTAGGATTAACATGTAATTCGGTGTTGAGCATGCAGAACGTATTTAATTTGCTTTTGGAAAGCATATTTAATGCCTTTGAAGCATGGTTATGTGTTTAGAAAATTTGTATTAATTTTACTTTTAAATTATGGATATTGCAATATTTCTGAAAATTGGATTTTCTGTAAATGCATGGTTATATTTCAGTTTTTTTAATTGCATACATTCAAAAAGAAAAATTGAAAAATGGAGTTGTACGGCTGTTGTTGCCTTGTCGGCTGGTCACTGGCCAGCAGGGCGAGCGGCCGGGTGCGCGCAGGCCTGCTTGGCTCGTGCGCCGGCTGGCGTGCATGCCGGTAGGGGAGCGACCGGGCGCCCCGCGCGCACGCCCAGCACGCGGCCGACAGTAGCCGACCGTCTGTTGTTCCGAACTACTGGGCCGTTTTGTACTGTTTTTTTTCAGAATAGTACATTTTTCTTATTTCTGCAATTTTTCTGAAATTATTAAACTTGGCTAATTTTAAATTTATTTAAATTGAATTTTTTTAAAATTAAATCGTGAGATAAATTAATTTGAAAATGGTTTCAAAACAAATTAAAAAAAGCTTGTACATTGGATTTATGGTTGATATCCATTTTCAAATTACATTATTAGTGTGCTATTTTCTGCATTTAATTATATTTTTGGTACTAGATATTGGATATCTATTGTTAAATAAATGAATTGTATTTATTTGTATAACATGTTTATATTTGATATAAATGTGTTAATTATTATTTATTGGATAAATAATGGGGATGATCACAAAGCCCATTGGCCGAATGCATGGTTTAATATTATATTGGGTGAGGCATGCATGCCTTTGTTTTAATTCCTTCTTGCATTTTTAGCCTTGAAATAATAAAGCTTGCTTTCTCCCTCCTTTTGTACACCCCATAACTTTTGATTGGGGTTTCCCATTTCAGTTGTAATGAATGTAGTAAGTATTGTGAAGTTTATTATTTTGATAAATGTGAGCTTCCAAGGAGAGGAAGGCCTAGGCCTGTTGGACAGAGCTCACGACGGAAGAAAAACAAAGAGGAAGGCCCATTAGAATTATAATGGGTTACTATTTTGTAATAGGTAGGGCCACACCCTATATTGACCATAAACTCACTACGGGCTTAGTGGGTAACTTAGGATTGGGCTTGTGATCATCGAACAGGGGCGTGCTAGGTTTATTTTTGCATGTGGTGTATGTTTCAATATTTGGAGTATGATGTGTTTGTAATGCATCGGTTTATACTCAATGATTAAAACTGATTCATGCAAAATCTTATAATGATGATGTCTTGATTACAACAAACTTAACTCTCACTTGGATGGTCCAAGTTAAATATTAGACTCATAATGGATTAAAATTTAAATAGTTTGATTAAATCTAAACCTTCCATCCACAGTAATGTTGTGTGGATGCTACTTTCACCCATTCGTGGTCTCACGAGCCGTGGCACGTTTGAAATGGAACAAAGCTACACTCTGTTGGGAATGAATGGAATATACTCCTATTTCCGTATCACAAGTCGTGGAGTGCAGCAGTTGAGATATTCCTTTGGTTGATGGGTTGGGCCTAACGCTAAGTAGCATGATTCACTTGGAGTCCTCGGGATCACGTGAAGAGGCGAAGCAAAATAACTTGGGGATCTCATTGGATGGGAATGGTATAGGTTACCTCCCATAAAGCCTTTTTTCGTGTGAATCGTAAAAGCGGGGCATGGACAATTGCGTTTGTGGACTCCAAGCTCACTAGAAAATGATTTCCTAAAAATCCCACTTGAGAGTGGTGGGATTTTTGAAGAAATAGTGGGACAGGTTAGTGACTAAAGACCAAGTCTTAAACTTGATATATAATATTAGAATAATCTACTAAATTTCTGTTTACATTTTATGCAGATGTTTAAGAATCCACTCACTGCAATTCTTAAGAGTAATAAATTTAACGAACAAACTACAATTATTGGCTGCGAAATGTTAGAATTGTCCTAGATTTTGAGAACCAGACCGATGTTTTGGATAGGTTTCTTCCTCGGGCCTTGTCGGAAGGGTCCAAATACGAAGAACGTTTGATGTTCAAGAAATGGCATGAGGACAATCGGAAGGTTCGCAGTATCGTACTGGCGTCAATGACCAATGACATCAGAAACAGTATGATAGATATGATAATGTCCAATCGATAATGCTCTGCATAAGCCAGGTTTATGCGGTTTCGGATTGGCATATTAGATATGCTGTGACAAAAGCATTTTTGGATACCAAGATGATTGAAGGGTCTTCTATACAAGAGCAAGGGGTTAAGATGCTATCCCTTGTGGAGAAGCTCAAGGACTTGAAGCCTGATCTTGAAAAAGAGACATACATTGACGTGATCCTTCAGTCTCTTCCTCCCTCCTTTGATCCGTTTATCATGAACTATAATATGAATGGGCTTGACAAACACCTTCATGAGTTGATAAATATGTTAGTCCAGTATGAGGCAATGATTGAAAAGTCTGCATCTTCAGTATTGGTAGGGTAGGCTTCAACTTGATAAACGAAAGGCAAAGGAGCCGGACACTGGAGCAGAAAGAAGGGTTAGACAAAATCAGCTACTGCAAGCGCTCAGAGCGCTCTTGTTGCCTAGTTGGGTATGGGCAAAGGAAAAAAGAAGGCAGTTCAGCAGTCATGGATTGCAAAAGATGTTTGCATTAATTGCCATGAAAAGGGGCAATAAAAAAGGGAGTGTCCGAAAGTTTATAATCAATGTATAATTTATTATTGAGTCTAAACATGACTACTACTATACTTTTTGGGTATTGGATACCAGCTGTAAAGCTCGAATCTGCATTCATCTGCACCATGTGTTTGTTGTGATTACTATTTACATTGAACGGTGTCTCAACGTTACAACAAATACCTACAGACCAATTGAATAACCCATGTGTGTATAGGTTACCTTGGAGGGCAAACTTGGTAGTAATTAAATTTTGAATTCAATTATATGTAATATGCAAAACTACACACATCATGTATGACCAGCGCCTAAGCCCCGAAATTTGTTCGCTTTGCTCTCCAAAAATGTTCTCCTTTTTGTTCTACATTGAATTGGATTCAAGTTAGAACATAAAACATTCTAAAAGCACTAAAAAATAGTGTTAGTATGGAGTTATTTTTCTTCTTGTTCTTTGTTTTGTCTATCAATAGAAAAATAACTATATCTCTTCCTTAGTGTGCTGTGGACAAATTAGAGTGGTTTTAATTTTGATCCTAAAGTGAACGGAATGGGAGAGCGTAAAGGGAACCAATGCACGTTGCTGCTCAACTATAGAAACAAGAAAAAAGTAAAGTTTCATTTTTGTTTCTATGCTTTTTGTTTCATCTTCTAGCCACTTTTCTAGCATGTTTACATATTGATTATTATGCTTTTGACAAATACCAAATGTCCGAAAATTTCAAAGGAAACACCCCTTTGAACTGTTTTAATTATTTTTTATTTCACGCTTCCAATGCGTTCCCTTGCCATACCGATTCTTTTTGGTATATATATGTGTATTAGTTATTTAGAATAACTAATGAATGAATACAGAATACACAAAATGATTTCCTACATCTTAACTCCACCTCTCGGTCGCCCCTCTTGAATACACACTCCTCCCTAATTTTCTTCTAGTAAAGAGAGTTGAGGGATCCCGATTCCAGTATGGTGTGGGCGCAACTTGAGAGAGTTTCTATGTTGAAGCCTTGGGTGAACGAATCAAATGAAGTAGCTGCGAAATAGATCAAAGAGGTAATTTTGATTTACAATTTTTTAAACTCGTTTTTATTCAACCAATAGCCCCGCTAATTTTATTATTATTGTTTATTGTTATTTATGACATCAAACGCTCGGGAACTCCAAGGGTACACCCCTTGAAACTATTGTTTTATTATGTTTTTATTTTAATTTACGTATTTTTATCACCGCTTTTGGTTGCGCGTTCCCAATATTTTCTGAGAAGCGGCAATACCCCGAAGTATCTAGCAAAGAGTTTGAATCTCAATTTAAAACCTTTAAATAAACTAATTAAACTTAGTTAACACTCAATTTAAAATCTTTAAGTAAACCAATTTAATTTGGTTAACTGTTAACTTTAAACCTTCAAGTAAACTAATTTAACTTAGTTAAGTCTCAATTTAAAATTTTAATAAACTACTTTGACTTAGTTAACTTTCAATTTAAAACCTTTAAGTAAACTAATTTAACTAAGTTAACTTTCAATTTAAATTCTTCAAGTAAAACTTGAAGTTCATGTAGATATGGTATGAGGAGGTAAAGGTCATAGGGTTACATTGTCATCCACCCTGTCGCTTGTTCCACCTTCAGCTGTAGCTTGAGAGACGCCATCCTCATCTCCATTTGTAGTAGCCCCATTGCCATCACCTGCCTATATCCTCAACACCACCTCCACCACCATATGTATCAGCGCCAGAAGTTCCCTCTTTTTGTGACAACTCCATTGAATGTCATTACTCTGGAGGATATCATGTAAGATAATTTATATTACTGAATTGTTAATAAAATATTTTTAAATATTATATCATATTTGTTACTAATGATTTACTTGTTATTTTGTAGGGATTCAGAAGAAGATATTAGCGAATCAAAAGATACTTTCGGTGATAATAATTCGTCATCCCATTCCAACTAGTCACCTTCAGAAGATTGTGAAAATGAATTTGATCCCCTTTTGTAATTATGAATACTTTAAATTATATGACATTTATTTTGTGGATTGTATTGAATTATCTTTATTTTGTGGATCGTATTGAGTTATCTTTATTATATGTATTTTGGCTTAAATATTTTATTATATTTGAATGTATAGATTATTAGAGTCAAATGAAATATAATTTTATTAAATTTAAAAATTTTGAAAAAAATTACAATGATTAGGTTGAAAATGTTGCTGCAAAGAAAAAAGATTTGCAATGGATTGTCTTTATAAAAATGCATTGCGATTTTGCAATAACTTTAGTTGCAAAATATTTTGTTGCAAAATTTGTACGGAATGTCGATGCAAAAAATGTATTTCAATATTGCAACGACTTTCGTTCTAATGTTATTGTAAATAAAAATTATTTTGCAACGGCTCATATTAAAATATTTGCAATGGACTATTGATGGGAAAATGCATTGCAATATTACAATGATTTTTCTATCTCAAATATCATTGCAAATAAAAATTAATTTTCAACGAAATGATCATCAACATTACCACTAATATACCATTGCAAAATATGAAAAGTCAAACTTTAAAACAACGTTTTGCAATGAAAATTTACAACGAACGGATGATAATGTTGATGATCATTTCAACGGCTGTTTAAAGCAGTGTACCTTTTGCCAACGTACGATATTTCGTTGCAAAAGTCCATGACAAATCTATTTTGCCATGATTTTTTTATGAAATTCGTTTGCTGTAGGTCCATTTTTTGGTATTGTACATATATATATATTTATTGTTTTTTTTTGTTATGTATATTGTTAAAATTTATTTATTTTAGTAAGTACTATGAACTCTACTTAAGGCTTTGGATTAATAATTCTCGATTAGTTATTGTAATTTTTCTGTGTAAAATGTGTTTGTGAGGAGGAAACTAATTTATATCAGTTTAAAAAACTTTTTGGTAAATTTATTATGTCAGACTAGATATAAAAAACAAAGAATGGTGCATATTCTTTTTTTTTCCTACTTTAATAATGTTAAAATTTATAAATAACTACTTGCCATTTCCAGCGAGGGCGGTTGTGTCGCCCAGATGGGCGGTGAGGGGTGGGGAGTGGGGGTGGGGACAAAGTGGGCAGCGGTGGGGGTTATAATTATAACTTTGAATTTTTTTTATAAATTATAATTATATATATTATTAATATATTTTAATAGGTATAAATTATATATATTATAAATTAAAATAATTATATGCTAATAGGCCTAGTTTGATCGGTTGATTAGAAGAGTATTTTTAGTCATTGTTTCTAAAAAATAGGCTCAAATTGACCAGGGGCGCTGTGATTATTTATTAAAAATATAGGGGTAATTTTTTACATTAAAAATTTTATAGGAGAATCTTTGATATTTTGATATATAAGGGGGTCAAAATGAATTTAACCAAATAAGTAAGTGAAATTTCTCCAATCTTGACATGAAAAACTCCATCTCCTAGTATTCATTGTCCTAAATCTCGCAAATAGTCCTCATATATTTAATTTAAATTTGACTCCCCGAAAAAAAAAAGAATTAACAAAACTATATTACTTATCATAACTAAAAAAGGAAGAACAGAAAAAATATAGTACAAAGTTATCTTAAGAAAGTATCGGTGACAATGAAGATTCTAACAAAGGCAAGACTAATAATCTTATATTGTCAATTAAAATGCAAAAGAAACCCATTTGAGGCGTAATCTCAAGGTTGAATCGCCACGGGTCGTGCCCTCACCCTCTCGAACGTGAGTTCCTTGTGATAGCGCAACCCATTTGAGGCGAATGGCAAGTGAAGCTTGCAGTTGATGTTCCACATAATTTTTATAGTTTTGGCATCTGATCCCGGTCGCTCAGCTACCTTGCGTTTTCAAAATGGTTTTGGGACCTAAGAAAAGAGAAAACAATTAGGCTTGGGAGGTTTTCAAATAAAACCCTTCGATATTTAAGTCAGTAAAAGGGTTAGAGATAGAATCTCAATGTATTGAATATAGATTTTTAGTGTAATAAATGTCTTACCATAAATGAACTGTACATGATGCATGTCTAATATTTGAATAGATCCCTTTGCCTATCTGAAGGGGTTCACTTGAATTGTGTCACATATTGTGATCTTACTTTGTAGGATATCAGGCAAATTAATGGCCCTCAGCAAAGGGTCCTTTGAGCTGAGTCGCAGGTCGGACCTGATCTCGATTGAGAGTGCGCGGATCTTCGGCCTGACCGTTGTAAATGCCCATTTTAAGGGCATTTGTGTGATTCCATTTATAATTTCCTTAATCCCCATCGACATCCACAAGCTTGCAGCTTAGCATGTACTTTCTAGTCAATGTGGTGAAATCTAGCTCAAATTTGCGTACTCCTAACGTAACAGCCTAATGTATCCAGTAACAAACTAGGCATATATCACCGGCTACATCACTATACAATTAAAAATAATAGAAGAAAATTTTGTTAACCATGTCCGCATAGGGTATATTATTATAGGGATACGCGGATTGATTTACTCTTTAAATTTCCCTTTTCTTCTTTTGACTAGCTTAGAGAATTACAGTAATTTGTTACTGGATACATAGGGCTGTACTTTAGGAATAAGCAAAATTCTCCGATTGTAATTTTTAAATCAAAATAAAAATTATGGTCAAGACTAATATCATGGTAACATATAAATATGTGTATAAATAATTAAAAAAATGCTTAAGAAACAAAATCAGGTCAATTGACATTTAAAATTTACAGCACCAGCCCCTAAAAATTGAGATATAGAATAATAACATTCGACATAGATAATTAAGACTTCCTTATTCTTTTTTCATAGAAAAAAAATTACCATCAGAATCTTTACTTGCATAAAAAAATTTATAACAATAATTTAACCATCAAGAAGAGAGATATGCGTCTGATTTAGTGCAATTCCACTCCTTCTTGGACATTGAGTCACCCATAATAATAACAATTAATTTATTTTGATTAATCAACATAGAATTATCCTCCTTAATCCTTAAGATTAATCAAAGAAATTATTCAAGGTTATGGAAAAATACCAAGAAAAATAAAAATAAAATCCAAAATTTTTTTAAAAAAATCAAATATTGTCATCATTTATGAAGCACTCAAATTTTGTCGACCATCAAGAAAAACTTCAAATAAAAAAGAGATAATTTGAACAATATTAATATAAAATAACAGAGCAAGAATATAAGTGAGCAAGATGATGAAAAAGAGATCAAAGGAGAAATTGCACGAGACAAGAGTGAGGCAACGTTGGGGGTTTTATAGTAGAAATTTTATTTGGTAGATGGTATGTAAGATTTCAAAATGATAATTTCTCCAAGATTTCGATTATCTTTGAAGGAAACTACACAATGAATATAAATGAAAAATATCGACACGTTTCAATATAGAAAATCTCAACGTAAAATCTAATGATTCGATGCAAAATACAGAAATATCAATACATTTTAATGTAAAAAATCTCAACGTAAAATCTAATGATTTATTACGAAATACACTGCATAAAATATTAAATACAAAAGCATATCCAAACCGAATACAAGTACTCATGAAAATCTCTCTAAAATATTTAGATACATAAAATATAGACATGTTCTAATTAAAATACCATTATACTAGTCATAAGTTTTAACTTTTTCAGTTGTACAATAAACATAATAATTTTTCAAGAATTATACAATAAAGCTTTGGTAAAAACATAACAAGGTTGATGTCTGGTTGGAATGTGTTTTAAGTGCAAGCAATCCTTCTTTGTACTTCATACAAAATGACAATCTATTCCACGGCATTTTGTTCTCTCATGGAAAACAAGACTAGCTACAATGTAAATGGCTGCTTGGTTGGCACAAAAGAATGGAATTGGAGTAAGTACTGTAATCTGTAAGTCTGCAAGAAGGTTGTATATTCATATAAGCTCACAAGTAGTTGATCCCATACTTTGATATTCTGCTTCAGACTAGAGCGAGCCACGGTGGTCTGTTTCTTCGTCTTCCATGATATCAAACTTTCTCCAAGGAACACACAATAACCTCTCAAGGTCCTTCTAGTGTCCTTGCATGTAGCCCATTCTGCATGACAAAATGCAATGATATTGAAATATGCCTATGAAGGAAACTACAATCCTCTGTCCATAGTCCTTTTAAGATATCTCACAAGAAAAAGTGTTGTGTTCCAATGTGCATTGCAGGGGTGTTGCATGAACTGGCTAAGTTGTTGAGTGCTATAGCAAGTATCAGGCCTAGTGAACTCTAAGTACAATAGTCTGCCAGAAGCGTTCTATAGGATTCAGGATTTGACATTTGTTCTTCTTCAAAAACTGTGAATTTAAAACCTATTGGCAGAGGGGTTGAAGTGGATTTAGCCTGCATAAATCCTACATTTGTCACAATTTCTCTTATATATTTTGTTTGAGTAATTGTAATTTCTTGATTAGACCTTGCAATTTCCAGACCAAGGAAGAACCTTGCTGGTCCAAGGTCCTTAATAGTGAAAAGCCTATCTAGGTATTGCTTAATTTCTGTAAGTACTTGCTTTGATGGACTTGCAATTAAGACATCATCCACATATATAAGCAAACAAAAAAATCCTGCAGGTGTTAGTTTAGTAAATAAACAATGATCATGTTTTGACTAAATGACGCAATTTGTTTTTCCAATTTTGCTGTAAATTCTAAGTTCCATTGCCTTGAGGCTTGTTTTAAGCCATAAAGAGATCTGCTTAGTTTGCAAACATGCCCTTCAGGGACATTATATCCTTCAGGTGGCTTCATATATAATTCTTCATCTAAGGTTCCATGCTAGAATGCATTATTTATATATAATTGGTGTAAATGCCATTTTAATTTAGCAACAACAACGATAAGAACTCTCACTGTTGCAGCCTTGGCCACAGGTCAGAAACTATCAATGTAATATATACATCTATTTGGTTATAACCCTTAGCCACTAATCTAGTTTTATATCTTTCTATGGATCCATGTGGTTTGACCTTGATCTTAAAAATCCATTTGCTGCCTATAGTTCTTTTGTTGTGAGGAAGTTTAGTTATTTCCCATGTTTGATTTCCTTCAAATGCCCAAAGTTCTACAACTATTGCTTCTCTTCGTTCTCTTTTGTTGGCTGCTTGAGAATACATTCTAGGCTCTTGTGGAAGCTGGGAAGCTGAGTAAGCAAGTATACATTGAGTGGCTGTGGATGATTGTAGGTAAGTCTGAAGAATCAAGGCTGCTAGAACATATAAAGTCTTGGAACTTTATTGGTCTAACCTTTAATCTGGAAGATCTTCTTAGTGTTTCATTAGGTCTATGATTTACATCTTCATTTCCTTCTTCAAGTGAATTTTCTGCAGAATCCCTATTTTCATTGTTCTGATCAGTTTCTGAGGCAT
Organism: Sesamum indicum; assembly: GCF_026168435.1. Taxonomy (NCBI): domain Eukaryota; kingdom Viridiplantae; phylum Streptophyta; class Magnoliopsida; order Lamiales; family Pedaliaceae; genus Sesamum; species Sesamum indicum. The sequence continues at coordinate 3,879,214 of NC_142660.1, read as the reverse complement.
GCTAGGAGTTACCAGTTTCCTTCTGGTCCAGATCGTCAAGCATTTGAGGTATGGGACAAGTGATAGGGTCAAACTATTGTCCCATATAAGGAAAAACATCCTCTTTAAATGTTACATCTCTAGAGATTAAATTAATCCTTCTATTCAAGTAATATAGCTAGTTTGGAGCATATCCTAAGAATATACACTTATGTGCTCTAAGATCAAATGGATTTATAGGGTAGTACATTTGTTGCAAAACACAAACACCTAAAAGTTTTAAAATGATTGTAATTCAATGGTTTATTATATAACACTTCATATGGTGTTTTCCATTCTAAAATATGTGAAGGTATCCTATTAATTATATAGGTTGCTGAAAGAATTGCATCTGTCCAAAACATTTTAGGCACATTAGATTGAAACATCAATGCTCTAGCTATTTGTAAAAGGTTTTTGTGCTCTTTCTACAACACCATTTTATTGGGGAGTATAAATGCACGATGTTTGATGTATTATTCCTTCTCTTCTAAAGAAATTTTGACACTGTTCACCAAGAAACTCAGATCCATTATCACTTCTTATGACCTTAATTCTTTTATCAAATTGAGTGCGTATCATTTTATGAAAGTCAATTAGCAAATTAATAGCTTGAGATTCGAATTGCATTAAAAAGGCCAAGCTTGCTCTGCTGTAATCATCAACTAAGGTCAGTAGGAATATACATTCTGAAATTGGATACTCTTTATACGGTCCCCATATATCTATGTAAACTAGATCAAAATAATTCTGGGATGTAGTTGTACTAGCGGGAATAGGTTGCCTTTGCTATTTAGCTTGAGGACAGACTTAACAAAGTATAGGTTATGTTACATTGCCTTGTATCATTTCTGCTTGAAGTATTACATTGTGTGATGAATGCCTTAGTTTCTATGCCAAGTTTCTGTAGAAATATAAGGTGAATTAAGTCGACATTCACTGCTGGAAGATATAACAGCCTCTATATGACCTTTGTCAAAGGAGTGTTTCTTGAGGATATACAGTTTTCCTATTAATCAGGCTATTGCAACCACATCCTTAGTCTTGTGGTCCTGCATCACACAATAAGATTTGGAAAATTTGAATCTGATAGATGAGCCATTGTATAATTTACTATTGGACAACAAGTTAAATTTCAAGTCAGGTACCAACAGAACATTGTCCAAACTGATTTTATCAGATAAAGTTACTTGTGCATTTTATAGAGTGTTTGGTGCCATCTGCTAAGTCAATATAAGTATTAGGAATACTAGTTTTAACTTCGTCAAGGAGTGAAGAATCATTGCATATGTGAGTGCTTGCTCCACCGTCTAAAATCCAGGCATCAACAAACAAATTATCTAAAATTGTGTTTCTGGAATACTTACTTGAAAATTCTGTATTGTCCTCGTTTGAAGAGGCTGGTATTTGTGATCCCATCCCTCCAAAGTATCTATGAAGCTTAGACCTTATAATCTCTGTCATGGATCTTCCATCAACCACACTATGCACTATTTCCTCAAGTGTAGTGGCTGCTGCAACTTTATGTGCTACAAGCCCTGTTTTCTTTCTTTGCTCAATTAGTGTCTTTTACTGATTCGGATACCCAAGAATTTCGAAGCAGACCTCCTTCAGATGTCCAGATTTACCACATTCTTTGCATATTTGATTTCTCTTGTATGTAAAATTCCTCTTCCTCTGAAAATTTCTTTGAATTTCTCGTCTCTTAGAGACTTGTATAACAATGCCCTGAGTTGATTTCCTTTTGTTTTTCAATCCTCAAAACCATAGAATAGGCCCTGCTAGTTGTGACGTCCGTAGGATTTTTTATTTAATTGGGAGACTAATTGGTAATTATTAGAAATTTAGATGTAATTAGTAAATAAAATTATAGATTGAATTTGGGATATAATAAAACTTGAACGGATTAAATTGGAGTTCGTTATAATATTTAGGGCAAATTATATTAATTAGAAAATTAGAAAGGACGTAATGGGTATTTTGAGAAAAGTTTAATTAAATATATAAAATAATAATATTATATATATAAATAATATATAGTAGAATTGAGGGGAGAGAGAGAGTGTGTAGAATGAATGAGGCGGTGGGCCTCTCTTCCATATTAATATGCACACACACACATAATACAAACTCACACACACACATTCATACACACACAGCGACGCACACACACATTTCGGAAAAACAGAGGTACGGAAATTGTAATTTAATTTTTATTAATTTATATAATTATATTATTTAATTAGTCCGTTTATTAAATGTTGATTATATTAAGCGGTGAACTGTTTAATCGGAGTATTTTATGATTTTGGCTATTTATATTAGTGTCAAATTAAATATCACAATTGCTATAAAAATGATATAGTTGGGTAATTAAAATATTAGATTTGTTAGATTTAATTATTACTATAGCTAATTTACACAATTCCATCGGAATGATTAACCAAATATGTAATTCTATGTATTATTGCTTAATTAAATTGTATAGCAACGGTAAATTGACAGAAAATTCGTAAAAATACTTCGAAAGTTATATTTTAGAAATATTATGTTATTAATTAGGGAAAGGAGGCTTCAGTGGTAATATAATTTACGAATGTTATTAAAAATGATAGTTATAAATACGTAAGGGGTTTAATTAAGTGAATTCTTATGAATTATTTGGTAAATTAAATATATTGATTATACGTATTATAATTTATTATAGGACGTGACGACAAGATAGAGAGTTGAGCAGTCCCTCGTGAATCGAAGTATTTTGGGGATTTACGGTAAGTATAGCTAATTGGATTTATATATATATCTATATGTGTAGTATTGTATATATATTTTATATATTGGTTTCTTGGATGCGATCGTTGACTTGGCTTTATATTATTATACGTGGCTTTCGTATATTGATTGTTTATATAATTAGTTGTGAATTATTTGTTAGATTACCATCTTATTGGTGAAATTGTTACTATGTGATATGTAATGGTAATGTAGAGATATGCGGGATATGATTATGTGATAATCATATAATTGATTGTTGATGAAATCAAATTGAGAGTTGTTGTTGAGGAAGTGATTATTATAAAGAAAAGAATGATGATCGTGAGTTGAAATAAAAGATGATGCTTACCTAGTTGGAAACACAGTCAATGGTTTATGAAAATGTGATTGATATTGAGATATGAGAAATATGTGAATTAAGCTAGGTACCATGGCGCGTAGGGTACCGGGGTATTCCGAGGCAGCAGGGAATATCCTGTGCTTGTTAGCTACACACTGGGGTGGTGTGGGGGTACCATGTTTGTTGTGATGTCCTGTGCTATATTGCTACACAGCTGAAGTAAAAGAGTGTGGGGATATCACACAACGGGTATCCTGTGCTGTATATGATATGATGATGGCCGGCGAAACCATTGACTGATGTATACCAATTAGAGTAAGTGGGGCCCTTAGCTAATAAACGATAATGTTGAATATTGTGTCATAGATTGATTTATAATTGTGATTAGGTATTACTGCTTATATTTGATGTTGCTATTGATAATGACTTTTAGTCAATGTGACTGCATGTAAGTGAAATTGTTGCCTGTGTATATATATAAACTGATCAGCTATACTTATTGAGTAGGCAGCTCATTCCTTGCCACGTACTTTTCAGGAGATAGGTCACACTGATTAGCCACATTGGACTTTGAGTGGTGCCGTCGTCTTTATTAGGTGGGTCAGCCGTGACTTCTGAGGCCAAAGTTTTTATTTTTGGGTTGTAAATACTCTTGTCTTTTGTCGGGATTTGTGTTTAAAAGTTGTGGTATGATTTTTCTTGAGGTTATGTACACGAGAACATGTAGTGAGGGTAAATATTACTTTTGGTGATATCTAATACCTTTTGATATATATATATATTACTGATAAATTAGAATTTATTTTACTGATCGAACTAGAATTACTTATAGAATGAATTTTGATTAAAGAAAGGATGAAATAGAAATGATTAGATGTAGCGAGTAGGGGGTGCTACATTGGGTGGTATCAGAGCAGGTCTACGTTTCTAGGGTAATGATTGTGAGATGTCCCTAATGATTGAATTGTTTAATGTAGGATGGCTTCTCAAGGTACACGTGCTGACCCAGTAGCTAGTAGAGAAGAGTCAGCGGAGTCCGTAGAGGGCTCAGTGGCACCTGCAAGTGCAGGTGGGGTGGAAGTAGGTCGAGAGGGTGCTGGTGTTGATGCTCCTATTCCTCCCGGTGGTGTTCCAGTGGTTGGATTACCACCAGAGTATGCACAGATATTTCAAATGGCTTTTCAGGCCCAAGCACAAGCACAAGCGCAGTTACTTGCACAGGCGCGCGCATCCACTCCAGTGCCAGCACCAGTAGTTCCTACCATTGATCGTAATTATGAAAGAATCAGAAAGATGGGGGCTACAGAATTTGAGGGTACACTAGACCCAGAGGTTGCTGAGAGATGGTGGGAAAAAGTCGAAGATGTGATGAACTTAATAAATTGCACTCCAGAGGATCGACTTAAGTACGTTGTTTCTTTGTTCGTGGGTAATGCCTTGATTTGGTGGAGGTCTGTAAAGAGGGGATATGAGCCAAGAGAAATAACTTGGGCTGAGTTCCAGAAAGAATTTGATGATAAATACAGACCCAAGATGTACCGAGACAAGAAGAGGATGGAGTTTCTGAATTTAGTGCAAGGGGATGATCAGACAGTGGCAGAATATGAACTCCGTTTTGCAGCATTAGCCAAGTATGCACCGGAAGCAATAGAGATGCAGGAGGATCGTTGCTACCGTTTTGAGCAAGGGCTACGACCGGAGATCAGAAGAGGTCTCGCAGTCAGAATTACAAATTTTAAAACTCTTGTTGAATCGGCGGTTCGGATGGAAGAAGCAGTAATGGAGGACAAGAAGAAGGGGGAAGAGAACAGGAAGTCAACATATGCAATAGGGGAATCGAGTAGGTTGACCAAGAGGGGAACCGGTCGCTCATTCTCAGCGGGAAGTGGGAGTTTTACACGTGGTGGTCCCATTTTTCGAGGAAGTAGTGGACAGAGGTTTGGGGGATCCACGGGCTATAACAGAGGTTCATTCGAACGCAGTTCAATTGCTACGCCTTCTACTGGATCAGGAAGGGGATTTGGACCGAGTTATGGTCGAGGACCAGTTTTTCTCCGAGTTGTTCTACTTGTGGAAGACAACATCAAGGGCCATGTTGGCGACGGGAGGATATACCGAAGATTTGTTATCGCTGTGGAGGTAGAGGACACATTGCCAGGAATTGTTCCAGTCAGACTATAGGCGGGGTTGAAAGTGTTACTAGCGGGACTCAGAGCCAAAGCAGTGTTGGGAGTAGTGACAGGGGAACTGGGAGAGGTAGAGGCAGAGGTAGAGGCGCGGGTAGCAGAGATAGTGGCCACGCCATTAGTAGCGGTATGAGGGGGGTTGGAGCACAAGTTACTCAGGGACAGACCCAGGCAAGGATATATAACATTACTAGAGAGGAAGCCCCAACATCGAATGACGTGATATCAGGTACGATATTGTTATATGACATTGCGGCTTATGTTTTGATTGATCCTGGCTCTACACATTCATATATTTCATCCGAATTTGCATCTAAAATACCGGGAGAGAATAGTCCGTTGGGATGTAATTTGATGGTTTATTTGCCCGTGGGAGGGGGTGTGATAGTGAACAGTGTTAGAAAAGGGAGTTTAGTGAGAATCGGAGATGTAAATTTACCTGTAGACCTTATAGTGCTGGATTTGAAGGAGTTTGATGTGATTTTGGGGATGGATTGGTTAGCGCAATATAAAGCAATAGTTGACTGCTATAAAAAGGAAGTGATGATCGAATATTCTGGCGAATCAAAAGTAATATTTGTGGGGGATCGTCAGGTGGTACCAGTTTGTGTAATATCAGTCATGGAGGCAAGACGATTGATGTTAGAGGGTTGTGAAGCATATCTAGCCCATGTGGTAGATACCGAAAAGGTTAATCCCACGTTGGAAGAAATCCCGGTAGTGAGAGACTTCCCTGAAGTATTTCCTGATGACTTACCAGGATTGCCACCGCATAGGGAAGTGGATTTTGCCATAGAAACTCTTCCAGGAGTTGCCCCAATTTCTATTGCGCCGTACAGAATGGCCCCAGTGGAATTACATGAGCTCAAAAAGCAAATTGAAGAATTATTGGGGAAAGGGTTTATCAGGCCAAGTACTTCGCCGTGGGGAGCACCAGTGCTGTTTGTGAAGAAGAAAGATGGAAGCATGAGGTTATGCGTCGACTACCGACAATTAAACAGAGTAACAGTGAAGAATAAATATCCATTGCCGAGGATTGATGACCTGCTAGACCAGCTAAAGGGAGCTACAATATTTTCAAAGATCGATTTGAGGTCTGGGTATTGGCAGTTGAGGATTGCAGAGAATGACATACCGAAGACAGCTTTCCGTACTCGTTTTGGTCATTATGAGTTTCTGGTGATGCCTTTTGGGTTAACAAATGCACCAGCGGCATTCATGGCATTGATGAACCGTACATTTCAGGAATATCTGGATCACTTCATTATTGTATTTATAGATGACATTTTGGTATACTCGAAGGATAGAGACGAGCATGAGCAACATTTGAGGATAATCTTACAGATTTTGAAAGAGAAGGAGTTATATGCTAAGTTAAGCAAATGTGAATTTTGGGTAAATCAGGTGGTTTTCCTTGGGCATGTAGTATCTGGTGATGGGGTTATGCCTGACCCTTCAAAAGTAAAAGCTATTATGGAGTGGAGAGTGCCAAAGAATGCCACTGAAGTCCGAAGCTTCTTAGGGTTGGCTGGATATTACAGGAGATTTGTTGAGGGTTTCTCTATAATTGCCGGTCCTCTAACCAAGTTGCTAAGAAAGGGGGTAGAATTTCAGTGGACGGAACAGTGTCAACAAAGTTTTGATGAGTTGAAGAAGAGAATGACCTCCAATCCAATTTTGGTTTTGCCATCTGGTAGCGGTGGATATATAGTGTATACAGATGCTTCCAAACAGGGTTTGGGATGTGTGTTGATGCAAAACGGAAAGGTAATTGCTTATGCATCCCGTCAATTGAAGAACCATGAATTAAATTATCCTACACATGACTTGGAGTTAGCCGCGATTGTGCATGCACTGAAGATCTGGAGACATTACTTGTACGGAGAAAAATTTCAGATCCTTACTGACCATAAAAGTTTGAAATATATCTTGACACAAAAGGAATTGAATTTGAGACAGAGAAGATGGATAGAATTGCTGAAGGATTATGATTGCACTATTGACTTCCATCCAGGGAAAGCGAACGTGGTAGCAGATGCCTTGAGTAGAAAGAGTTCAAGTACATTAGCCAATCTGGGGAGTTACAATCAGACATTGCTACTGGAGATGAGGTCTATGAATACGAAACTAGAGGTTGATCAGGTAGCGGGTTTATTGGCAGCCTTGCAAATTAAGCCAGACTTTGTGGATCAGATCAAAGAAGCACAGACTCGAGATGCTTTCTTATTACGAATGTTGGAAAGAATAAGACTTGGTAAGAAAACAAATTTTTCAATAAGAGGTGATGGAGTACTAGTGAATGGGGGACGAGTTTGTGTGCCTGATACAGATGGGTTACGCGAAGCAATTTTGCAGGAGGCTCATAATGCACCATATGCAATGCACCCTGGTACTACAAAAATGTATCGAAATTTAAGACCTTATTACTGGTGGCAAACTATGAAGAAGGATGTGGCTGAATTTGTGGCTAAATGTATGATATGTCAGCAAGTAAAGGCAGAACATCAGGCACCAGCAGGTAAACTGCGACCTCTATCAATACCAGAATGGAAGTGGGAGAAGATCACTATGGATTTTGTCGTGGGGTTGCCACGGACATTCAGAAAGCACGATGCTATTTGGGTAATTGTGGATAGATTGACAAAATCTGCTCAATTCTTGCCGGTACGAGTAACTGATTCTCTGGATAAGTTAGCTGGATTATACATTTCTGAGATAGTGAGATTACATGGAGTGCCTGTATCGATTGTGTCCGACAGAGATCCCCGATTTACTTCACGCTTTTGGGAAAGTCTACAAAGGGCATTGGGCACAAAATTGCATTTTAGTACCGCATTTCATCCTCAAACAGATGGGCAGTCAGAAAGAACGATCCAAACCCTAGAGGATATGATGAGAGCTTGTACAATGGAGTTTAAGGGCAACTGGGATGATCATCTACCTCTAATGGAGTTTGCATATAATAACAGTTTCCACTCTAGTATCGGTATGGCTCCATATGAAGCTTTATATGGAAGAAGGTGTCGCAGTCCGATTTCTTGGGATATAGAAGGACTAAGACAACTAGAAGGTCCTGAACTGGTGCAGGAAACAGTGGAAAAGGTACAAGTGGTTAAGAAGTGTTTGAAGGCAGCACAAGATCGACAAAAAAGTTATGTTGATCAACACCGAAGAGAGATGGAGTACGAAGTAGGTGATAAGGTTTTCCTGAAAATATCGCCTTGGAGGGGAATTCTGAGGTTTGGCAAGCAAGGAAAGCTGAGTCCGAGATACATTGGGCCGTATGAAATTATTGAAAGAATTGGACCACTGGCGTATCGACTGGCATTACCGGCGGAGTTATCACAAATACATGATGTTTTCCATGTTTCGATGCTGCGACGATATCGGTCTGATCCTAGTCACATTATTCGTGAGCCGGAGATAGAGATTTCCGAGGAGTTAACATATGTGGAGGAGCCTGCAGAGATTTTGGATAGGAATGTAAGGAAATTGAGAAATAAAGATATACCGATGGTAAAGGTAAGATGGAGTCATCATTCCCCGAGGGAGGCGACTTGGGAGGTTGAGGAGCATATGAGAGAGAAATATCCGTATTTATTCCATTGAGCGGGTAAGTTGCTTAAATTTCGGGGACGAAATTTTTATTAGGAGGGGAGAATTGTGACGTCCGTAGGATTTTTTATTTAATTGGGAGACTAATTGGTAATTATTAGAAATTTAGATGTAATTAGTAAATAAAATTATAGATTGAATTTGGGATATAATAAAACTTGAACGGATTAAATTGGAGTTCGTTATAATATTTAGGGCAAATTATATTAATTAGAAAATTAGAAAGGACGTAATGGGTATTTTGAGAAAAGTTTAATTAAATATATAAAATAATAATATTATATATATAAATAATATATAGTAGAATTGAAGGGAGAGAGAGAGAGTGTAGAATGAATGAGGCGGTGGGCCTCTCTTCCATATTAATATGCACACACACACATAATACAAACTCACACACACACATTCATACACACACAGCGACGCACACACACATTTCGGAAAAACAGAGGTACGGAAATTGTAATTTAATTTTTATTAATTTATATAATTATATTATTTAATTAGTCCGTTTATTAAATGTTGATTATATTAAGCGGTGAACTATTTAATCGGAGTATTTTATGATTTTGGCTATTTATATTAGTGTCAAATTAAATATCACAATTGCTATAAAAATGATATAGTTGGGTAATTAAAATATTAGATTTGTTAGATTTAATTATTACTATAGCTAATTTACACAATTCCATCGGAATGATTAACCAAATATGTAATTCTATGTATTATTGCTTAATTAAATTGTATAGCAACGGTAAATTGACAGAAAATTCGTAAAAATACTTCGAAAGTTATATTTTAGAAATATTATGTTATTAATTAGGGAAAGGAGGCTTCAGTGGTAATATAATTTACGAATGTTATTAAAAATGATAGTTATAAATACGTAAGGGGTTTAATTAAGTGAATTCTTATGAATTATTTGGTAAATTAAATATATTGATTATACGTATTATAATTTATTATAGGACGTGACGACAAGATAGAGAGTTGAGCAGTCCCTCGTGAATCGAAGTATTTTGGGGATTTACGGTAAGTATAGCTAATTGGATACATATATATATCTATATGTGTAGTATTGTATATATATTTTATATATTGGTTTCTTGGATGCGATCGTGGACTTGGCTTTATATTATTATACGTGGCTTTCGTATATTGATTGTTTATATAATTAGTTGTGAATTATTTGTTAGATTACCATCTTATTGGTGAAATTGTTACTATGTGATATGTAATGGTAATGTAGAGATATGCGGGATATGATTATGTGATAATCATATAATTGATTGTTGATGAAATCAAATTGGGAGTTGTTGTTGAGGAAGTGATTATTATAAAGAAAAGAATGATGATCGTGAGTTGAAATAAAAGATGATGCTTACCTAGTTGGAAACACAGTCAATGGTTTATGAAAATGTGATTGATATTGAGATATGAGAAATATGTGAATTAAGCTAGGTACCATGGCGCGTAGGGTACCGGGGTATTCCGAGGCAGCAGGGAATATCCTGTGCTTGTTAGCTACACACTGGGGTGGTGTGGGGGTACCATGTTTGTTGCGATGTCCTGTGCTATATTGCTACACAGCTGAAGTAAAAGAGTGTGGGGATATCACACAAGGGTATCCTGTGCTGTATATGATATGATGATGGCCGGCGAAACCATTGACTGATGTATACCAATTAGAGTAAGTGGGGCCCTTAGCTAATAAACGATAATGTTGAATATTGTGTCATAGATTGATTTATAATTGTGATTAGGTATTACTGCTTATATTTGATGTTGCTATTGATAATGACTTTTAGTCAATGTGACTGCATGTAAGTGAAATTGTTGCCTGTGTATATATATAAACTGATCAGCTATACTTATTGAGTAGGCAGCTCATTCCTTGCCACGTACTTTTCAGGAGATAGGTCACACTGATTAGCCACATTGGACTTTGAGTGGTGCCGTCGTCTTTATTAGGTGGGTCAGCCGTGACTTCTGAGGCCAAAGTTTTTATTTTTGGGTTGTAAATACTCTTGTCTTTTGTCGGGATTTGTGTTTAAAAGTTGTGGTATGATTTTTCTTGAGGTTATGTACACGAGAACATGTAGTGAGGGTAAATATTACTTTTGGTGATATCTAATACCTTTTGATATATATATATTACTGATAAATTAGAATTTATTTTACTAATCGAACTAGAATTACTTATAGAATGAATTTTGATTAAAGAAAGGATGAAATAGAAATGATTAGATGTAGCGAGTAGGGGGTGCTACACTAGTGTTAGGAAGTGGATCCATCATAAGTATTTGATTCCTTACATGATCATAGTCATCATGTAAGCCCATAAAAACTACATCAATTGATCCCCCATTTTATTATTTGTTGCTTCCTTAGATTCACCACAAGTTCATTGAGTTGTGGGTGTAATACATGCCAATTCATCCCACAACCGTTTTAATTACAAGTTGAATCCACAATTCTGTTGCTGTAGATGTGTATAGAAAACTTTCTACAATGTCCTTGGATATAGACTAAGAATCCAAGAGGTTACCATATAGTCTCCTCTAATCCACTGCTCCAATTCTTTTCTGTTCTCTGTCGGTTTAATGCCTTCTCCATTGATGAAACTTAGTTTCATCTTGGTACCTAGTGCTATTTTAACTGATCTTCTCTAGGACAGGTAGTTGGACCTGTCTAGTGGGTTTGTCACAAGGCTTTGACCAGGATTATCACTAGGATGAAGCTTTAGAACTTCTTGATCTTCAGCTATTCCATTTTCTTGAAGTCTCTTGAAATAATATTGTGATTAACTGCTGTAAAGATTGTTTAACACAGACTAGAGACCATCATTGATGGCTTTGATATCAGGGAAAAATGGCGACAGCGTGCACAAAGAAAGTCAAGATTCCATTGATAAATTCACAATTACAGAGAGAGTGTTTGCAAGAGAGAATTGCTACAAAGTGATTCTTGCTTCCTTCATAGAGAATAAGAAAATTGTTCTTGTCTATATGTACATATCACTTAGCTAAATAACTACCATAATTAATTTTTTACAAGTGCGATGTAAAAATAAGTAAAGGCACGTTCACGTTTCTATTTATATATTGGAGGTCGCCTATAGAGTGGGGGGGGGGGACTGAATTATGTGTATAGCCTAAATAAAGCTCAGCCCAAGAAATATAAAAAGGATCAAGGATGACCAGTACCTGAACGCAAACGGCCCAAAAGGCTTAATGGCCCATGAAGGAGGGTAGGAGTCTAAGGTGTCCCTGAATTCAGCTTAGAAGTATGGCCCAATAAGGATGATTGGCCCATGGTCCACACCCAGCAATCCCCACGTTGCATACACTTGGCTTTCTAGGTGCACTTCCCCATCCGCTGGGAAGACACATTTCAGGGAAAGTCTCCCTAGAGCCTTGCACTATGTTCGGTTTTGATTTTGGCCCAAATTTGAGATGGTCCAAAATATAAACCATGTTTGGCTTGTTTTATTTTGTAAATTTTAGGTATATTTTGCATTATTTTAAAACAGTATTTTGATTATTTTTTTATCCAAAAAATACAACTATTTATATACATTTTCATACATATATATATAAATATATATAAAAGAGATATGATTTGACAATGAACAGTACTTTTTGTCTCCCCACTACCCAACATCAAACATACAGTACTTATTTTATATTATCCCCAAAATAAATTCAAACATACACACTATCTCTAACTTATACTTATTTATCTTTGTTTTTTCTCTCTATCTCCATAAAACACCCCAAAACAAATTAAAAACATTATGATAGAGTTTTGACCCAACTCGGCTTAAGCTCAGCTTGTTTGCACCGTTAATTGTTACTGGTTGGAATTTGTTTATATATAGACAACGTAGAAAAAGGGTCATTTGTTTCTTTTCTTATACTAAATTGTTTCCGTTCAGATAGCACAAAAGGTACTCCTATGAGGTTAATTTTATAATTGTTTTTAATACATCATTCTTTCGAATTTTAAAAATTACACATAAATTGTATTCAAAATTATTTTGGTTTCTGAACCCATCCTTATTGTTATGATTGCACGAAAAATACTGACTCACGTAAAAAATCCAACTAAGTACAACATAACTCCTGAATTTTAAAAAATTATGCAACGTGACCCCCTAACATAGGAGATAATGAGCTTCTTTCTAAAAGTTTTAGGATAGCATTGCCTATAGAAGGTTTATGCGTATTAGTGCTTTCACACGAAGATAAAATACAATTAACTCCAAAAGATCAAATGGAAATCTTACCTTATGTTTGGCTTCGGTTTTCGGCCAGCTCAGAGATGGCCCAAAACCGACGCAATGTTTGGCATTGCTTATTTTGCTATATTTTTGTCTTGTTTCTAAGTATTTTGTCTTATTTCTAAGTATTTGATTTTTAAATAAAAATATATTTTATTTTAACCACTTAATATTTTATACGTAATATTTTCTACATCATTGAAATAATTAAAAAATTTAAAAAATATAAAATAATATAACTATTCTACGCGGTTAATTCATATATTACATTATTTGAATAATGTATTTAAATTTATCACCTCGAATAGAACAACTACCAAAAAATATTGTTAATCCATTATTAGAGTGCATTTAATTATTTTTAGAAGTGTATTTACATAATTTATTTTTTCTCATTTTCATACATATATAATTAGGAAATAATATTTATTTTAATCCACTCACAACTAAATAAATTATATATATTTTTATACATACATATATATATATAAAAGAGACATGATTTGACAATGAACAGTATTTTTTGTCTCCCCACTACCCAATATCAAACATAACATACTTATTTTATATTATCTCCAAAAATAAATCCAAACATACACACTATCTCTAACTTATTTTTATTTATCTTTATTTTTCTCTCTCTATCTCCACAAAATACCCAAAAACAAGTTAAAAATAAAATCAAACATAATGTTGGACTCCTTGGCAGTTAAGAGTCCTCACTAATGGAGGGTCTCCCCCAACCTAAAGATAAGAGGTGAAAAATGACCCTAATAGTAGATTAAGGCATGATTGGTTTAGCTAAACCTCCCTTATCCTCTTCCTCCGAAAATCAAAGGAAGATCTACAGACCGGCATTGTATGGGGGCATCCCTCTATAATTACAAGTTTGGTCCCCATGTACGGAAAACCTTCCAGACGTTCAAGCTTTCTTATTAACACTCACTTGAGCATTCTTTTGCAAGATAAACATATTTTCTAGCATGATTCGATCTTTATATTTCAATCTCTTATCTTGTTTTATTTTCTCAATTATCTCTTCTTAAATCTAATACAAACTTGGGCATCAGAGTGCTAACGTGTTGTTTTGCAGGTCTCGTATCTTTAGATTTAGTGTTTTTAATTTTTTTTGGATAAAATTGGATTTTGTTAAAAAGAAATTGCAAAATTAATTGGATTTATTATGTGCATAGGACGCACATATTTTTTATCATCCTTTAATTGCAAATTGTTAACTGGTATTTTCTTCGTATAGTTTATTTTGTGATATTGGATTATCATGGATTGTAATATTACGTGGGATGTATATTATGAAATGTATGGATGGAGGATCACGAAGCACACGACCTCTTGTATGTTTATGTTTATGGTTGGAATGCTATCTTCTCTCTCCCTCTCATTTTTAGCATTGGAACAATAAGGTTTGCTATCTCCCTCCTTTTGTACTGACCCCGACTTCTAAGCAGGGTTTATTTTTAAATATAATGAAAGTAGTTTAGGAATTTTGGTGAGGTTTTTTATTTTAAAGAAGGTCCATGGAGAAGAAGGTCTACGGAGGAGGAGGCCCTTGCAGATGTTACAAAGCCCAAGTTCGAAACAACAATCCAAGCTCATTGTGTTGGAATAGGTAACCAAAAAAATCAATTATATTGGCGGTTTTGAGAACCATTCAAGAAATTTTTATTTATGCAATATTATCCCGAGGAATATGGTAGGTGTTTGTTTTCGGCGCATGTAATTGTTGTACTTATCAAATTAAATCAAGCACTGGTTTGACGTCACAACAGATGCCCACAGACCACTTAATAACCTATGTAGTTGGGTTCCGCATTGAATGGCGGCAATTAAACAAACGTCTGAGGGTTGGTCTGAATGTTCAAAGTCGAGGACCTCGAGACTAGGTATCGAGAGTCCTATTATGACTTGTACTGAGTATTGCATTCATTGAATGAGTGCTGCGATTCATCAGCGACAGACATTGGATGAGTGGATTAGTTGACAAGGTGGTCAACTGACTGAACTGACTCGCGGGGGTCATTGTATGGAAGCTTAGAGGCTTGGTAAGTATGATTTGAGTCCCCAGCTCCGATAGTACGGGAGTAGTTCTCAAATTTAAGCAATCCCGACAGTCACATGCATACAATGATTGGCTTGGGTCTGTGCGAGAGGTGACTATGTCATAGACATGATCATCTTAAGTCTTACCAATTGGAGTCGGAGTATGTAGCGAGGACGGTAAGTTCCAAAAAGAGGATCCATCCCCTTTCAATACACGACAGAGGTATCTCCTACACACTTGAAGATGCGTTAACGCGCTATAAAACTGTGGCCACAGTCGTTGATCGAATAGGAAAAGCAGGTTCCTATGTCGAGAAGCTTGTCGTAACGCGATCTAAGTATTAAGCATAGACGCTTAGTCTAGGATGGGACCTGACACCTAATTTCATGGCTTAGACTAAGGCCAGGAGACGATAGAAGGAAGGGTATTCCCGTATGTACTCGACAGCCTAAATGTTCACACGGTAATTCACCTAATCTCTAATGCCATGGACCGTTGCTAGACGGCTACCCATGGTGACGAGCTTTCTTGATTAAAGGATAATCAAGATTTATGAATTAAATAGGATTTAATTAATAATAGTGTTAGATACTAGCCCAAGTATAACAGAAAGATGTACCAAAAAAAGTCACACATAAATTATCGAAAAGGAACAAGAAATTTATTTGGAATTAATTCCACAAGTAATTGAATTACTTAAAAAGAGAGAGAGATCCATTGGATGGAAAAGGACTTAAGAATAAATTAATGACATTAATCTATATATGGGCTTGTCCTTATAATTTAATAAGTTGGATCTTATTAAATATTAAGGATAATTTGGGCTTTTGTATTTAATTAGATTAAATACAAATGGGCTCAATAAAATTATATTAAATTGAATTTAGATAAGAATTCATTGGGCTTGTGATTTTTAATGATAAAAACCGACCAAGACCACTAATTTTGAGCCCATGAAAAAATCCATGGGAGGAAATAAATGGCTAGCAAATTGTATTTTTGGAAGGTGCAATTCTAGCGATTTTAGGAAACTTTTTATTTGGAATAAAAAGAAATATACCTTGTAGATAATAGAATACATTTAGAAACATTCTTAATTATCAAACAAGGTATATATATGTGTAACATAATTATTTATGAAATAATTATAATTACATTTACACAACCCAAAAAAATTCCTCTCTTCCTATCCATTCGGTCGCCCCTCTCTCTCAATGCACTTGGTGCATTTTTTCTCTGATTCTCTTCTAACAAAGAGAATTTAAAGACTCCGAATCTGGTATGGTGTGGATAAATTAGAGGATTGCTACATTGGAGCCTCAAGTAAAGGATATTTCAAGCGACCGTGAAAAATGAAAGGTATCGTTTTTTTCACCCTTGTGTTTTTCCATTTTGATGCTTTTTACATCAGCCCCATGTATGTTTTTATTTTAGTACATTGAATGCTTGTGTACTCCAAGGGTACACCCCTTGGATTCGTTTAATTCTCGAGTATATTTTTCGTTATTGTGCGATCGCTTCCGCCAGCGTGTTCCCGGGCCGTACCACGCGATCCTTCAGCACGCACCAGGCCTGCGCGTAGGAAGGGAAGCTAGCGCGTAGCTTAGGCCACGCAGCAGGTAGGCTGTGATTGTAGGTACGACGGAAGCGCGCGCTGCAAGCCAACGGTCGACGGTTGGGCCATTTTTCACTATTTTTCGAAAGTTTAATTTTCTGGAATTTTTTTCATTATTAATTGTGTTGATTTTAATGTTTTTTTTTTGCATAAAATTGGATTTTTTTTAAAAATTGATTGCATAATTAATTGGATTTATTATGTGCATTGGATGCACATATTTTTTATCATCCTTTAATTGCAAATTGCGAACTTGTATTTTCTTCGTATAGTTTATTTTGTGATATTGGATATCATGGATTGTAATATTACATGACCTCTTGTATGTTTATGTTTATCGTTGGAATGCTATCTTCTCTCTCCCTCTCGTTTTTAGCCTTGAAATAATAAGGTTTGCTATCTCCCTCCTTTTTTATTGACCCCGACTTCTTATTAGGGTTTCTTTTTAAATATAATGAGAGTAGTTTAGGAATTTTGGTGAGGTTTTTTATTTTAAAGCAAGCACATGGAGAAGAAAGTCCATAGAGGAGGAGGACCTTGGAGAAGTTACAAAGCCCATCTACATATTGATGGGTAAATTACTTTTGTAATAGCATAAGGCCACCTTAGACTGACCACAGGCTAATTACGGGCTCAGTGGGTTGCATAGGTTCGGCTCGTGATCCTCCCACAGAAGTATTCTTAATTATTTTACATACGATGCATTTAATACTTTTTTTTAAATATATTTAAATATTTGATATTTTTGCATGCAAGCAATAAAGTGTTAGGGCCCAAAATGGACTTGGATCAAAACAGTTTGATCTGTCCAAAGGTTTCCATCCACAATAATGTGGTGAGGAAGCTACCACTACCCAAGTGTGGTCTCACAAGTCGTGGCACATTTGGACTAGAGGCAAGCTGCACCATTATTGTGAACAAAGGAACACGCTCACTGTTTATTTATCTCAGGAGTCGTGGGGGCCGACAATTGAGGTGAGATTTGGTTTATGGAATGAGCCCAACACTAATTAAATATTAAGCCCGTAATGGACTTGGATCGAAGTGGCATTTCGATCTGTCCAGGCCTTCCATCCATAAAAATATCATGAGGATGCTATCGCTATCCAAATGTGGTCTCTAGAGTCGTGGCACATTTGGAATAGAAGGAAAGCTATATTATTGTTATGAACAAAGGAACACACTTATTCTTTTCCTATCGCACGAGTCGTTGGGGGCGACAATTGAGGTGTGATTTGATTGATGGGTTCGTCTTAACACCGAGTTACACGATTCGGTTGGAGTCCTCAAGATCATATGCAGAAGTGAGGCAAAATATCTTGAGAATCTCATGGAATGAGAATGGCATCAGTTGCCTTCCACGAGATCTTTTCCATGTGAATCGTAAAAGTGGGGAATGGTAAATTGTTCTTTTGGATTTCAAGCCCAGTAGGAAAGGATTTATCAAAACCCCACTTGAGAGTGGTGGGATTTTGTGAAATAGTGGGAGGGGTTAACGACTAAAAGACCAAGTTTTAACTCAAACTCAATATTACTATGATCTACTTATTGTTTATGCTCTGTGTTTAGAATGCATGTTTTAGATCTGTTTTTCAGTTTTATTTTTGACATTTATTTGATGGAACACAATTAATTAAATTGGCTGGAAAAATCGAAGGATTGCCCTCGATTTTCGAACCTAGCTTAGTCATGGAAAAGCCACTTCCATCGGACTTGCGAAAGGAGTCCTTACTTAAAGAACGTTTGGCATTCAGGATTAAGACATAAGGACTAGCGCAAGGTCCGCAACGTCATACATGCTTCTATCATCCATGATTGGTATGGTAGGCTGGACGTTATTGGCTCAATAATGCGCCACATAAATCAAATTTATGAGGCACTGAACCAACATATTGGATATGCCCCAACGGAAGGGTTTCTTGATGCCAAGATGACTGAAGGTCATCTATACACAAATATGCAATCCCTTATAGAGAAGCTCTAAGCCCTCAATGTTAATCTTGAAAGGAGATGTACATTAACGTAATCCTTCAGATCTATTCATCCCTTCCTTCAATCTATTTATCATGAACTCTAAATGGGCTTAACAAGACTATTCATGAGATGATAAAAATGGTTGGACCAATACGAGGCAACGATTGAAAAATGTGCGCTGTCAGTATTGAATTTGGAGGCTTCGAACTCAAGAGAGAAAAGGCAAGCGTGCCGAACGCCAAATGAGAAAGAAGGATGAAGTAAAGTCACCTGCTGCAAGCACTTTGAGCGGTCCTGTGCCCACGATGGGCGAGGATAAAAGGAAAAATGGAATAATGGTTCAACAATCAAAATTCATGTATGATGCTTGCATAAATTGCAAAGGGAATTAATTTAGATATAATTCGAGAAAAAGTAAATTAATTTAATTGGATTAAATTAATTTAAGGAGAATATATAAATGATTAGATCATTTATTTAATAATCCATTTGATGGATGGCTCAAGAATTAATTAATTTTGGGCTTAACACCTTTAAAATTAATTGGATTAATTTATTTGGTTTGACTAAATTAATTGATTGGATCAATTAATTAGAGTTTAGGCTTAATTGGACTAAATGAATCTTTAGACTTAGTTGGGCTAAAATTGATCCAATTAATTATTGTCCAATGGATTTTGCTTGGGCTTAATTTAATTTGATTAAATCAAGCCCGATCCATACTTGAAGTCCAAGCACATTTGAGCGAGGTTGGAGCATGTTAAGAAGGAGTTGAAACTCCACACCATGGTGAAGATAATGTAGTGGTTGTTTCATCATGGTTTAAGGTTATATACATGTGTGTGTATAGGTTGCCAAAGAGGACAAACTTGATAGTTAATGAATTTTGAATTCAATTATAAGTAATATACAAAACTACACACATATCATGTATGACCAGCACCTAATCCACGCAATTTGCTCTCTTTTCTCTCCAAAAATATTTTCCTATTTGTTCTACATTAAATTGGATTCAAGCCAGAACAAAAAATATTCTAAAAGCAGTAGATAATACTTTTAGTTTGGAGTTGTTTTCTTCTTGTTCTTTGTTCTATCTAGCAATAGAAAAAGAACTATATCTCTTCCTTAGTGTGGCGTGGACAAATTAGAGTGGTCCTAATTTCGATCCTAAAGTGAAAGGAATGGGAGGACATAAAGGGAACTAATGCACGTTACTGCTCAACTATAGAAAAAAAAAGGTAAGGTTTAATTTCTGTTTCATCCTCTAGCCACTTGTCAAGCATGTTATATGTTGATTATTATGCTTTTGACAAATACCGAATGCCCGAGAATCTCAAAGGGAACACCCCTTTGAACCTTTTTAATTATTTTTTTATTTCACACTTCTGCCGCGTTCTCAGGCCATACCGATTCTTTCAGTGGTATCAGAGCCTGATTCGGTGTTGTGGCTTTAGATTAACATTTTATTACGTGTTGAGCAAGAAGAATGTATTTAATTTGCTTTTGGAAAGCATGTTTAATGCCTTTGAAGCATGGTTATGTTTAGAAAATATATATTAATTTTGCTTTTAAATTATGGATATCGCTATATTTTTAAAAATTGAATTTTCTACAAATGCATGGTTATAATTCAGTTTTTTAATTGGAGACAATCAATAAAAAAAATTGAAAAACGGAGTTGTACGGTCGTTGTTGCCTTGCCGGCTGGTCATTGGCCAGTAGGGCGTGCGGCACCCGTGCGCACGCCCAGCACGCGGCCGGCAGCAGCCGACCGAACTGCTAGGCCGTTTTGTACCTTTTTTTTCAGAAAATTAGATTTTTGTTATTTCTACAATTTTTCTGAAATTATTAATCTTGGCTAATCTTAAATTTATTTAAATCGAATTTTTCTAAAATTAAATTATGCGTTTAATTAATTTGGAAATGGTTTCCAAACAAACAAAAAAAAATTGTACGTTGGATGAATGATTGATATCCATTTTTAAATTGCATTATTAGTATGTTTTTTCTGCATTTAATTATATTTTTGGTTTTAGATATTGGATATCTATTGTTAAATACATGGATTGCATTTATTTGTATAACATGTTTATATTGATATAAATGTGTTAATTATTATCTAATGGATAATGTAAATGTGGATGATCACAAAGTCCATTGGCCGAATGCATGGTTTAATATTATGTTGCGTGAGGCATGCATGCCTCTTTTAATTGCTTCTTGCGTTTTTAGCCTTGAAATAATAAGGCTTGATTTCTCCATCCTTTTGTACACCCACAACTTTTGATTGGGGTTTCCAATTTTAGTTGTAATTAGTGTAGTAAGTATGGTTCATTTATTGTAAACAAATGTAAGCTTCCAAGGAGAGGAAGGCCGCCCATTGGACGAAGCTCACAACGGAAGAAAAACAAAGAGGAAGGCCCATTAGAATGATAATAGGTTACTATTTTGTAATAGTTAGGGCCACACCTTAGATTGATCATAAACTCACTATGGGCTTAGTGGGTCACTTAGGATTGGGCATTTGATCATCCAACAGGGGCGTGCTAGGCTTATTTTTTCATGTGGTTTATGTTTTAATATTAGGAGTATAATGTGTTTGTAATGCATCTATTTATACTCAATGATTAGAACTGATGCATGCCAAATGTAATAATGATGAGGTCTCGATTACAACAAACTTAACTCTCACTTGGATGGTCCAAGTTAAATATTAGGCCCATAATTGATTAAAATTCAAATAGTTTGATTAAATCTAAACCTTCCATCCACACTAATGTGGTGTGGATGCAACTTTCACCCATTCATCGTCTCACGAGTCGTGTCATGTTTGGAATGGAAGAAATCTACACTATGTTGTGAACGAATGGAATATACTCCCATTTCCCTGTCTTACGAGTCATGTGGGGCGGCAGTTGAGATATTTGTTTGGTTGATGGGTCGGGCCTAACGCTAAGTAGCGTGATTCGCTTGGAGTCCTCGGGATCACGTGAAGAGGCGAAGCAAAAAAACTTGGGGATTTCATTAGATGTGAATGGTATAAGTTACCTCCCATAAAGCCTTTTTCTGTGTGAATCGTAAAAGTGGGACATGGACAATTGCGTTTGTGGACCCCAAACCCACTAGAAAATGATTTCCCAAAAATCCCACTTGAGAGTGGTGGGCTTTTTGAAGAAATAGTGGGAGAGGTTATCAACTAAAGACCAAGTCTTAAACTTGATATATAATATTAGAATAATCTACTAAATTCCTGTGGACATTTGATGCAAATGTCTAAGAATCCACTCACTGCAATTCTTGAGACTAATAAATTTAACGAACATACTACAATGATTGGCTATGAAATGTTAGGATTGTCCTAGATTTTGAGAACCAGACGTATGTTTTGGATAGGTCTCTTTCTCGGGCCTTGCCGGAAGGGTCCAAATACTAAGGACGTTTGATGTTCGAGAAGTGGCATGAGGACAATCGGAAGGTTCATAGTATTGTACTGGTGTGAATGACCAATGACATCAAAAACAATATGATAGGCATGATAATGTCCAGTTGATAATGCTCAGCGTTAGCCATGTTTATGCGGTTTCGGACCGGCATATTAGATATGCTGTCACAAAAGCGTTTTTCGATATCAAGATGATTGAAGGGTCTTTTGTACAGGAGCATGGGGTTAAGATGCTATCCCTTGTGTAGAAGTTCAAGGACTTCAAGGTTGATCTTGAAAAAGAGACGTACATTGACGTGATCCTTCAATCTCTTCTTCCCTCCTTTGACCCGTTTATCATGAACTATAACATGAATGGGCTTGACAAAGACCTTCATGAGTTGATAAATATGTTGGTCCAGTATGAGGCAATGATTGAAAAGTTTGCATCATCAGTATTGGTAGGGTAGGCTTCGACCTGAGAAACGAAAGGCAAAGGGGCCGGACACTGGAGTAGAAAGAAGGGTTAGACAAAATCAGCTGTTGCAAGCGCTCAGAGTGCTCCTGTTGCCTAGTTGGGCATGGGCAAAGCGAAACGGGAGGTGGTTCAGTAGTCATGGATTGCAAAAGATGTTTGCATTAATTGCCGTGAAAAGGGTCAATAAAAGAGGGAGTGTCCCAAAGTCTATAATCACGGTATAATTTGTTATTGAACCTAAACATGACTACTACTATACTTTTTGGGTACTGGATACTAGCTGTAAAGCTAAAATCTGCAAATGGTTTGCAGGTGGTAAAAAGGAGTAGAAGGCTGAGACAAACGGTCCTGAAACTTAGCAATGGCAAGGCTGTGGCTATGTGGTTAAATGGCTAGATAGTCTTAGCTATTGGTGATCATGCTATGATAATGTTGATAGGATATAATTATGTAACTTAGTATGATCAAATTATATTATTCCATTGTTGGACAATTTGAATAACATGATTTGATCGATGATGGTTATTTCATTTGACAAAGAATGGTTATTCTTCTATGATAGGTTGTTTACGTAATTATTTCAAGACTATCTCACAATTGGATTATGAGTGTTTATAATAAATGGTGAAATGAATAATCAAGATAAACTCATAGATCTGGCATGCGAAGTTAGGTCACATTTCTCTAGTTAGGATAAGGAAGTTGGTGAATTCAACGAGTCTAGAAATAGACAAGTTGAGCCTACAAGCTTGCAAGTCCTTCCTAAACAAGATGAGGACTGAGAAGCACTTCGTAGGACAAAGTGTGCTTGCCAATGGTCTATTTGATTGGATCCAATTAGATATTTATAAGTCATTGAATACACAGAGCCAAAAAGGGGTTCACAAGTCTAAAAACCTTGGAAAATTAGGAGAATTAGACTTGAAGTGGAGAGCAAAATTGGTTGAAAAATTAAATGCTTCAGTTAGATCGAGGCAGTGTGTATTTAGTGGGAGTTCTTGAAAAATCTGACCAGAATGGAATTCTCACTTAGTGGAGTTCTTACTTATAGTGCAACAATTGAACCGTGTCTCTGATGAGGGAGATCGAATCTTGTTGGACTTGGCTCGATTGATCTTTCACTGACGTGAGGAGTAGCTCCTTGAGGAATCAAGTGAAGAGACACCTCAGTCAAATGTAGCAAACATCATTTATAATCGAATTCTTCCACTAACTCACTATATTTCAGCCTCCTGAGGGTTGACTAGAATACCTTAGTTACCTAATAGGTACAGGTTTCTGAGTTTGACTAGTCAATTGGATTATGATCCGAAGACATAAGGAGAAACGATGTAGGACATCGGGTTGGATGAATGGCTTGGAGCCATGAGATTCGATATGGAGTACAAACTAAGTTTGAAACTTTCGATATCTAGAATATTCGTTTAAACAAGGTCAGGCAGGGTATGACTCAGGTCGAGAACGAGTTAGAAAGTCAGTGGGAGCTTAGTTGTGTTCCTAGTGTTTTAGGTGTCAACGTCTTATTCACTTGGAATGATGTGAAGATTTTGGGAAACACTGAAGCACAAACATTATTCAAGCAATTTTCCATGAAGGAATTGGATTCCTTTCCTTATCATAGGGTTGCCATCCAAAACTCAGTCTTGGAGGACTGATGAGGAGCTTAGAAAGATGTTTGACATCCTTTATGTCTTTTGCCGTTCGCAACATGGGTATGTGGTCTGATGCACTAGGCAGAATATTGTGTGAGTTTTAAGCACAACCATGGATATCGGGAGTGTATCGATAAGGCACTGCATAGGAGTCAAGATTACTCTTTAGTACCTAAATAAGGATTAAAGAAATGTTCTTCATGCAAGTCAATAGAGAGTTGATTCTGGAAGGTATGGCGACACAAGTATCCATTTATATGTGACTGGTGGCTAGTCTCAATTTGAATGTACATTCAGACTTAATGGTGATGTGGTGGCTTGGAATGGTTTCAAGTAGGATGCCACAATGGTTTTTACCATGAAAGTGAAATATATAGTGACTTTAAAAGTTGCTCAAGAAATTTTTTGAATGAAAATCCACATCTAATGGTTGAATGTGGAGCCTAGCACGGCCAAACCAGTAGTTACCTGGAGGATAACAACTAGGCAATGGCACAAGGAAAAGGATCGAGATCTCATCACAGATTCAAGGAATATTCTTAGACGCCACCATCAGTTTGGAATAATGGTAGGAAGAGGTGACGTGCGGTTGGACCGCGTCATATCAACAGAAAATATGGTAGGCCCGTGAGACCGAGAAAGTATCGCAGATTGCTCACTCAGATAGGTTTGAGGGATATAGGCGATTGGCTTTAGGTCAAATGGTTGATTGTTATAAATGGTGACCATAAAGCCAATTGTTGGCAGTTTTGGGAACCATAAATGTGATATTATCTTGATGAATGTAGTAAGCATTCATCTGTGGCACAATGTGTCTGTTGTGCTAACTATTTACATTGAACGATGTCTTAACATTAGAAAAAATACCCACAGACCAATTGAATAACCCATGTGGTTGGGTTGCGCATTGTATGGCAGCTATGAATCCTTCTGAGGGTTGGTATGAAAATTAAGTTCCAAGTCGAGGACTTTGAGATTGGGCATCGAGAGTCCTATAGAGACTTGCACTAAGTATTGCATTCATTGGACGAGTGTTGTGTTTAATCGACGACAGATATGGGATGTCTATGCAATTTTAGTAAATTAGTTGACAAGGTTGTTAATTGATTGAACTAGCTCGTGGGAATCATCATATGGAAGTTTTGGAGGCTTAGTCGGTATGACTTGAATTCCCGGCTCCGATAGTACAGGATTAGTCCTTGGACTTGAGGAATCATGGCAGTCGCATGCATATGATGGTTGTATCTTGGATTTGGCGAGAGATGGTTGTATCTTGGATTTGGCGAGAGATGATTGTATCTTCGATGTGGTCGTTATAAGCCTTTTCCAGTGTAGTCGTATTATGTATTGAGGACGGTGGTTTTCAACATATATCCTCAACACCACCACCACCCCCACCACCACCACCACCATATGTATCAGTGCCTGAAGTTGCCTCTAATAATGACCTTTCTATAGTCATTGTTACCAATGATTATTGTTTTCTTCCATTGACTATTTTATGAGCTTATTTCAGTAAGTCATCTTATTTAATTTAATTCTATTGTAACTGCCTGTTTATTGCCAGCCTAACCGAGAGGATGAGTATGCTAGGATCGAGGCATCTGGTGGCAAGGTCATACAATGGAATGGGCACCGTGTTTTTGGTGTTCTCGCGATGTCAAGGGCTATTGGTAGGTCATGCATTGCCATATGTGTAACAGTTGGTCATCAATTTACTCTTTCCATGCATGTGCGTACAGAAGTTGCATGTTTTTGTTGTTGCTTCTGACTTGCGGTACATTGTCTTTTGTGTTGCGAAGTTTATGGAACTCTTTTCTCTCATTTAATTCATGTACACTAATTTCTGGCTGTCAAACCAGATAAAACTTATCTGATTTGCTTTTGATTATCTCAGCAAATCCAGCATTGGTAGGAGAATTTCAGTACGAGTTTTTGTTGTGAAATTGCACAACAAAAAGATACATTCTTCTTTTTTATTTTCTTTCAAAGCTCGGATGCAAGAAGGGACAGGTCTCACATTTCTTACCTCTCTGCTCTGTTGTAATGATCCTCAAGTATTTTTTGATTGCTGGTGACCGGATAAAGCTTTATGTTTGTGCATTTTATATGTCATCACCTATTCTATTAGCATTGGGAAAGAAGGAACTCGATATGGTACTTGGAAGAACTTAAATGTTTAGACTGTGTGTGATCGCTATACGGATTTCTAATATGCTTATCTATATTTTGCTTCTCGATACGCATTTTTATTTTAGTTTTTTTGCCTTCATTTTTATGATTGTAGATATTTAGCGACAATGCTTTTTCATGGTTATTCCTGAACAATATTGATGAAGTTTATGCTATGAACTGAAACTTCCGCTGCTCTCCCTCATACTTCTCAAGTGATAGATACTTAAAGCTGTGGATCATAACAGAACCTGAGGTCATGTTTGTGCCTCATGCTAGAGAAGACGAGTGTCTTGTTCTGGCCAGTGATGGCTTATGAGACATAATGACAAACGAAAAAGTTTGTGAGGTGGCTAGAAAAAGAATCTTACTGTGGCACAAAAGGAATGCGTCGAACCCATTGGCAGATAGAGGGCAAGGAGTTGACCCTGTTGCACAAGCAGCAGCCGATTACCTCTCAAACCTCGCCCTTGGGAAGGGAGCGAGGATAATGTTTCTATAATTGTAGTCGACCTGAAAGCCCAAAGGAAGTTCAAGGTCAAATCTTAATGACCCCGTCGACCGGTTCTGATATAGTTTTGTACTCTTATTTTTACATAACCAGTCCATTCATTTTTCATATGGGCTTCAAGTGTGTAAGAGAATAGTTACCGGTATGTGACATAGAAACAAGTGGGATAATGACCTGTGTAAGAATTCTTGCCAAGAACCGTGGCAACTGTATTCTATGTAATTTCGATATATGTTGCGTTATCAGTACATTTGGATGAATAAATACTCAGACTACATAGCTCTTGTTTGCTTAAGCTACTGTGTCTATGTGGGTGGTTATGTCTATGACCATGTTGTTTGGATCGTCTCCCGTCATGGGTTTGTTGTATTCGGTCTATACCATATATTAAGATTATAAGACAAGCCCAGCACTGTGAAAATGTTGAACCTTGGACCATTGGAGTATCTTCTAAGAGCCGACTTACTTAGGATTGAATTGCTAACATAGACGCAACCCATCAGACTATTCTTTTGCTCTAATCATATGGAAGGAAGGCCCGCATAATTTTATAAAACATTAAAGTATATTTATATACATACTAGCGTAGACTTCGTGCTATACACACGATTATATAACTATATATGTATAGGATTAAATACAATTAAATTTCCCTTGAAAATACAAAATTATATTGTTTTCTAAAAAAGGTTTTAAAAAAAATTCATTGTTTATAGTTGTCCTCCGTTTGTTAGAATTTGAATGAAAAATATTGACGTTAATAAAAGAAATTATATAAATTTTTAATTTTATCATCATTTAATATTTTTATGTAATAGTTTTGAAAAAAAATATATGATGTTAGCATCACTCCATGTATATATATATATATTAGTTTTATCCCTTTACAAATACAAATATATATATATATAATTGTTAGATAAGAAGCAAAAAAAAGACTTATATAATTTTTCTTTTTTGTTAATGTTGGTATTTTTTATCCAAAATTATAATGGAAGAGGGTCGAGTATAAACGAAATTTTTTTAAAAAAAATATAAGTATAGTTTCAAAACTTTTTCAAAGAAAAAATTCACGAGCAAAGAACAGAGGATGCATCTCACCAGTAATTGTACCCTTAAATTAGGGGTGGTCAAAAAGTCCTAAAATCACTCGAATCAAATCCAATTCAACTGTTTTATATGATTTATTTTTCAAATTATAATTTTAAATTTAGAGTAAAATCTCACTGCATTATTGGTTGAGTTTCAATTTAGAACTTAAAAAGGTTACAAAAAAAACGGATCACACCGCTAAATATGTATTTATTTTTTAATTATATATAAAATAATTAATTTTTTTAGAAGAATTTCAGATTCGAATTGTATAATCTCAAAAATTCATATGTTATCAATGATGCACATTACAAAGCTCATTTTTTTTAAAATTATATTTAGACTTATCGTTTAATTTTTTAAACCAATTCAAATTTTAAGCCCATCTAAAGATTGTCACAATTTGGATTCATTTTTTTTCCTGTTTTTTTTTTCTCCGCCTTTTCCTCTTCTCTCTTTTCTCTCTCACTACTTTCTTTGTTCTGTCTTTCTATCTTTTTTATCTCTATTCCCTCTAAAATCGATCATTGGCTTTTGTCGGATTAATATATATGATCTTATATTTTAATCTACTTAAAATTGTAGAGAGAATTTGTGGTTTGTGGTGCATAATGTTGGTTTACTACATACAAGCACTTATTTCATTTATTGAACTTTGTTAGTCTCAACGTTTTATTATTGTTATAAATATTAAAACCGTCAAATTGTCCGCAACAGCACAAAATTGCACCTTTGATTTTGGTTTTAATAGTAACAATTAAAAGAATATTTTATAAAATTAGCAATAACAATTTAATTTAAAAATAAATTAAAAAAAGAAATAAAAACCGCACCGTGAGAATCCCTACCTAAATGGTGTAAAGTGCCATTTTTATAATTTATTATCTGTATTGTGCAAAAACACAATAATACCGGGGTGCAAAATGAAAATTATCCTTTATTTGGATATCTTCTCTAGATTCTCTCTCTCTCTCTTGTGGGATTGTGGACATGTTTGCACAAACTTCTACTTTTGAAAAAATAATTATTGTCAAAAAAAGTTAAAAATTATAAGAGAATAAAAAGTGAGTAGTTTTTTGGGGAAAAAAAAATAAAAACTAAATTGAACAGTGTTTGAAGAAAAAATATTTCTAAAATAAACTTAATTGATTTAAAACTATTTTATTTCTATATATTAAAAAAGATACTATTTTTTGTTTATTATTTAATTTATTATTTGTCAATAATAATTATTATTTTTCACAAAAAATAATAAATTTTATTTTGATTGATGTATTTTATATTTAGTTTTAAAAAGAATATGTTTAATTTTATAATACTCGTCCTAAGTAATATAATTGTTGATTTATACACAATAACTAGACTTGCATACTTGCAAAAAAAATATTTTATTAATTAATCAAATAATAATATGTGAGCGAAATAATACAATTAAATGATATAGCAAATAAAGTACAAAAAATTAAAAATATTAAATATGTGAAAGTGTAAATTTGATTATTATTAAATTATTTGAATTCTTTAAAAATTCCAATATCAGTTTTAAACATACAACTTTAAAAATAAATAACAAACGATAAAGTTGAATTAAGATTATTATAATAGAAGTAACATATTCAAAAGTAAAGTTGGATTTATTTATAAAAAAGGCAAAGCAGCTAGAAGTACCCCAAAAATATTATTTTAGTCATTTTAGAAGTAGAAATTGACATTCCAAATATTGCAAAAATACCCTTTTTTTTTTTTTTTCTTAAATCAAAAGCTAAAAGACATTTTTTTGAAACGGTCGCAAAAATAACTGTTTTGCTATCCTTGTTACAACACCAATTTGGCTTCGAAGTAGCTGCTGACCGAGAACGAGTGGAGGACGCTGTTTGCATGTACAACAAATTAAGAAAATAAGAGTAAACTAAGTAAAATAAAATATACTAATTTTATTTATTTATTTTGTTGAAAATTAATTCAGAAAGAGTCTTGAAAACGTAAAATCAGCTAAAACACAAGCACAAATTTTTAAAAAAAAAAAAAGAAATACTTCTTGAATGCAAATTGAAAAAATAATTTTACCCATGAGATGATTATGTGTATACATATATACAATTACATATTGCTTTATAACTATAAAATATTGATAAGACGAGTACATAGTCTTCAACTCCTCCGGGTCCGGGGTCAGGGTCAGCATCTGCAGTAGAGTTCCGCAATAGACAAACTCTGTTTTCAGTTATTTTTTCACCTGTTAATTTCTTGAACACGCGTACAGAGTCTTCAACTCCTCCTCGGTCAGGGTCAGCGTCTGCAGTGGAGTATTTTTTCACTTGTTAATTTGTTGAACTCGTGTACAGAGTCTTCAACTCCTCCTGGGTCAGGGTCAGCGTCTGCTGTAGAGTTCCGCAATAGACAAACTCTGTTTTCAGTTGTTTTTTCACCATTTAAAAACGAATCTACGCCCTTCACATTCTCACACAAACTCTTCTTCTTGTTTCAGTAGTTCTCTCTCTGTCTCATTGGCAAAAACAAAGCAACGCAGTTTTCTCTTTTCGCTGGTGAAGGCAAGCATGGCATTGCAGCGGCGGCGTCGTCATACAGGGAATCTAGAGAGGTTTGTTTTTTCTATTTTCTGGCTTCTTTTCCACGAGTCTTGGTATAGGAGTTATGATTTTGTCCTTTTTTGCATCTGTGTACGAGTTTTTGCCAAGAACAGTCGCAACTGTACTCTGTGTAAATTCGATTTATTTATATGTTGTGTTATCAGTAGATTTGGATGAATATATAATTAGACTTGTATAGCCTGTTTGCTTTGTTGGAAAAATAAAAGCTGTGCCGTGGTGGTGGTGGGGTTATGTCTTGAAAATATTAAGACTATTGGCAATGAACCATCACAACTTAGATGCTGTAATTTGATTGAATGTTTCAGTAGTTTTAGGTGTAAAAAGTACAAGTCGGAGCAGTGAAATAGGTCTGCCCTTAAGTTAAGACCATTGATTCTTTACGTTCAGTAGCATGCCATTGGGATCGGTTCCTTGGCCTCTATCTGCTAATGGATTTGTTGTCTTCTTTTTGTGCCGGAATCATAGGTATGAAGTTCTAAACATTTCATGGTCTACCACTACCAGTATCATTCAACTTTCTTCTTTCTCATGCAACTTTGGAGCAGAGATAATGTGTTAAAATGTACTAAGTTGAAGGAGTATTTGTAGAAGCCACGTTTGAGTTGTATACAATGTACACGCGGTCGAGTTTCTACAATTACGTCTATATTCTGTTGCTATCTGTTGTATTTTTAATAGAATTTGTTATTCTCTGCAATAAAAGAATATACGTTGACGTAAAGTTTTATACATACATTTATCAAAATCCTGTTCCATGAAAATCCTATAAATAAAAGTTAATCTTATATTTGAGGTAGTTTTTAGATTACATGTTATAATTTTTTTTGAGTATTTTATACTTTTACTCTAATTCACCTATTAGCTTAAGCATTATAGTGATGATATTTTGTTTTGCATTTTTTTTTAATTTTCTTTTGGTGGGGTGGGGGAATGTTATTGAATCCCATTTGTGTGGATGCAAGGAAATTATTTTAGCATACTCATTATTATTTTATAGTAACTTTTTTTTACAATATTTTGCAACTTTATTTTAATTCATTTGTTAATTTAAAGATTGGAGTGCTAACTTTTATTTTGCAAATGATGATTGTTTTGTTGAAATTTTGTAAAACTCCATTTATTTGTACATCTCAATAGAAAATTTTTGCACTCAACATTACGAAAGGCCCTCATAATTTTATAAAACATTATGGCATATTTACACACATATATTTTTACATATAATCTTACAAGAATTATTCATGAAGTTATGCTTTGAACTCAAGTTTTCCCTGCTCTTGCTCTTGCGCATGTTTCTCAAGTGATAGATACTTAAAGTTGTGGATCATATTAGAACCCAAAGTCGTGTTTTTGCCTCGTGTTTTAGAAGACGAGTGCCTTGTTCTGGTTAGTGATGACTTATGGGGTGTAATGACAAGTGAAGACGTTTGTAAGATAGCTAAAAAATGAATATTAATATGGCACAAAAAGAATGCAACGAATCCATTTGTAGCTCTGAGACATAAACATGATTCAACATGAAAATCCTATTTGTAGAAGTCGAAGATTTTGAGGTATGTTTTACATCACACATTCATCATACTCATCTCTTTTTTTTTTTTTTTGATGAATTCAACATACTCATTATCATTTTATAGTAATGTTTTACAATCTTTACCTTAATCTCCTTATATTTTAAGCATTGAATGTCATTACTCTGGAGGATATCATGTAAGATAATTTATATTATTGAATTGTTAATAAAATATTTTTAAATATTATATCATATTGGTTACTAGTTATTTCCTTGTTAGAAGAAGATACTAGCGAATGAAAAGATAGTTTCGGTGATAATAATTTGTCATCCCATTCCAACCAGTCACCTTCAGAAGATTGTGAAAATGAATTTGATCCCCTTTTGTAATTATGTGGATTGTGGATTGTATTGAATTATCTTTATTTTGTGGATTGTATTGAGTTATCTTTATTATATGTATTTTTGCTTAAATATTTTATTATATTTGAATTTATAGATTATTAGAGTCAAATAAAATATAATTTTATTATTAAATATTAAATTTAAAAATTTTGAAAAAAATTACAATGATTACCTTGCAAATGTCGCTGCAAAGAAAAAAGATTTGCAACGGATTGTAACTTCCATTGCAAATGAAAATGATTTTGCAACGCATTTTAGAAAAATATTTTGTTGCAAAATTTGTATGGAATGTTGATGCAAAAAATGTATTTCAATATTGCAACGACTTCCATTCTAATGTCATTGTAAACAAAGATTATTTTGCAATGGCTCATATTAAAATATTTGCAATGGACTATTGGTGCGAAAATGTTTTGCAATATTACAACGACTTTTCTGTTGCAAATAAAAATTAATTTTGCAACGAAATGATCATCAACATTACCACTGATATACCATTGCAAAATATGAAAAGTCAAACTTTAAAATAATGTTTTGCAATAGAAATTTACAACGAATAAAAAATCGTTGGAAAAATTTTCAACGGCTGAAAAATTAGTTGCTATATAGCAGTGTACCTATAGCAACGGACAATATTCCGTTGCAAAAGTTCGGAACAAATCTATTTTGCCACGAATTTTTCATGAAATTCTTTTGTTGTAGGTCTATTTTTTTCTATTGTACATATATATATATGTATATATTTATTTTTTTTTTGTTTTCGTATATTGTTAAAATTTATTTATTTTGGTAAGTACTATGAACTCTACTTAAGGCTTTGGTTTAATAATTATCGATTAGTTATTATAATTTTTTTGTGTAAATGTGTTTGCGAGGATGAAACTAATTATATGTTTAAAATGCTTTTTGGTAAATTTATTATGTCAGACTAGATATAAAAAAATAAATAATGGTGCATATCCTTTTGTTTTTCTACTTTAATAATGTTAAAATTTATAAATAACTATGATATTTAGCTAATAGCTTATAAATAATTTAGTAATAACTATTTTTGTATATCTCTTATAATCTTATAACAATATGCTAATATATTTAGTGAATGATAAAAATATTCAAACAATTTTTTATCGTTCCGTATGTTTATAATAGTCAAATTATTCATTTTTTTTTTAAAAAAAAAGAATTAATAGTTACATTCCAATAAAAACTCTCTCAATGGGTGAGAACGTCTTGAGAAACTCGCAATCTCATATGGAATAAGACTACTTTTTGGTGGAATAAGTAAGGGAAAAAATTCAGAGACCTCCTTAAATAATAAGAATGTTTAAAATTTTTCTATGAAAATTAAAGTATCAAATACCTCTGTGTGATATAAAATATAGTTAAAAAGCTCCTTCCCTATAGAAATTGGGACTGCAAAATTGCTATGAAAGTGCTTGTTTCTTGATATTTTTGTCCTTCTCCACATCTAATATATAATATTATATATATTTATTAATAATAAAATATTATTTTATATAATAATTCTTTATATAATAAAATATTATTTTAATTAAATTTAATTATAGATTAATTTATATGTTAAAAAGAAAAAGTAGCGGCGTCGGCGGCGATCGTCGCCCATCTCCATCGAGGGCGATTACGTCGCCTAGACGGGCAGTGAGTGGTGGGGAGTGGGGGTGGGGGTTATAATTATTATTTTAAATTTTTTTATAAATTATAATTATATATATTATTAATATATTTTAATAGTTATAAATTATATATATTATAAATTAAAAAAATTATATATTAATAGGCCTAGTTTGATCGGTTGATTAGAAGGAGTATTTTAGTCATTGTTTCTAAAAAATAGACTCAAATTGACCAGGGGGCAGTGTGATTATTTATTAAAAATATAGGGGTGATTTTTTATACTAAAAATTTTATAATGATATATCAAAGGGGTCAAAATGAATTTAACCCAATAAATAAGTGAAATTTCTCCAATCTTGACATTAAAAACTCCATCTCCTAGTAATCATTGTCCTAAATCTCACAAATAGTCCTCATATATTTAACTTAAATCCAACTCCCAAAAAAAAAAAAGAATTAACAAAACTATATTACTTATCATAACTGAAACGAAAGAATGGAAAAAATTTAGTACAAAATTATCTTAAGAAAGTATCGTTAACAATGAAGATTCTAACAAAGGCAAGACTAATAATCTTATACTGTCAGTTAAAAAGCAAAAGAAACCCCTTTGAGGTGCGCAATCTCAGGCTTGAATCGCCACAGGTCGTGCCCTCACCCACTCGAACGTGAGTTCCTTGCGCAACCCATTTGAGGCGAATGACAAGTGAAGCTTATAGTTGATGCTCCTCATAATTTTTATAGTTTTGGCATCTGATCCCAATTGCTCAGCTACCTCGCGTTCTCGAAAAGGTTTTCGGACCTAAGAAAAGAGCAAATCATTAGGCTTGAGAGGTTTACAACTAAAACCCTCCGATATTTAAGTTAATAAAAGGGTTTGAGATAGAATCTCAATGTATTTATTATAGATTTTAGTGTAATAAATATCTTACCATAAATGAACTATACAGTTGCATTTATAATATTTGAATAGATCCCCTTGCCTATCTGAAGGGGTTCCCTTGCATTGTGTCATGTATTGTGATCTTACTTTGTATGATATCAGGCAAATCAACGGCCCTCGGCAATGGATCCTTTAGGCCGAGTCGCAGGTCGGACCCGATCTCGATTGAGAGTGCGCGGATCTTCGGCCTGAACGTGTAGTAAATGTTTTAAGGGCATTTGTGTGATTTCATTGATAATTTCCTTAATCCCCATCGACATCCACAAGCTTGCAGCTTAGCATGTACTTTCTAGTCGATGTGGTGAAATTTAGCCCAAATTTGCGTACTCCTAACGTAACAGCCCAATGTATCCAGTAACAAACTAGGCATATATCACCGAGTACATCATACAATTAAAATAATAGAAGAAAATTTTGTTAACCATGTGCTTGTAACCATGTGCGTATATTGTATATTATTATAGGCGTATGCGGATTAATTTACTCTTTAAATTTCTCTTTTTTTTTTTTTTTTGGACTAGCTCAGAGAATTACAGTAATTTGTTACTGGATACATAGGGCTGTACTTTAGGAATAAGCAAAATTCTCCTATTGTAATTTTTAAATTAAAATAAAAATTATGGTCAAGACTAATATCATGGTAACATATAAATATGTGTACAAATAATTAAAAAGATGTTTAAGAAACAAAATCAGGTCAATTTGACATTTAAAATTTACAACACCAGCCCCTAAAAATTGAGATATAGAATAATAACATTCGATCATAGATAATTAAGACTTCCTTATTCTTTTTTCAAAGAAAAAAACATTACCATCAGAATCTTCACTTGCATGAAAAAATTTATAACAATAATTTTACCATCAAGAAGAGATATAGGCGTCTGATTTAGTGCAATTCCACTCCTTCTTGGACCTTGATTCATCCATAATAATAACAATTAATTTATTTTGATTAATCAACATAGAATTGTCTTCCTTTATCCTTAAGATCAATCAAAGAAATTATTCAGGGGTATGAAAAAATACCAAGAAAAATAAAAATAAACTCCAAATTTTTTTTTAAAAAAATCAAATATTGTGATCAATTATGAAGCACTCAAATTTTGTCGACCATCAAGAAAAATTTAAAATAAAAAAGAGATAAAATGAACAATATTAATATAAAATAACAGAGCAAGAAAGAAATGTAAGTGAGCAAGATGATGAAAAAGAGATCAAAGGAGAAATTGCACGAGAAAAGAGTGAGGCAACGTTGGATTTTATAGTAGAAATTTTGTTTGGTAGATGGTGTGTAAGAATTCAAAATGATAATTTCTCCAAAATTTCGATTATCTTTGAAGGAGACTACGCAATGAACATAAATGAAAGATATCGACACGTTTCAATGTAGAAAATCTCAACCTAAAATCTAATGATTCGATGCAAATTACAGAAATATCAACTCATTTTAATGCAAAAAATCTCAACATAAAATCTAATGATTCAATACGAAATACACTGCATAAAATATTAAATACAAAAGCATATTCACACCGAATACAAGTACTCATGACAATCACTCTAAAATATTTAGATACATAAAATATAGACATGTTCTAATTAAAATACCATTATACTAGTTAAAAGTTTTAACTTTTTCAATTGTACAATAAACATAATAACTTCTCAAGAATTGTACAATAAATCTTTGGTAAAAACATAAGAAGGTTGATGTTTGGTTGGAATGTGTTTAAGTGCAAGGAATCATTCTTTGTACTTATCTCGTACTAAATGACAATCTATTTCAAGGTATTTTGTTCTCTCATGGAAGACAAGACTGTCTACAATGTAAAGGGCTGCTTGGTTGTCGCAAAAGAATGGAATTGGAGTAAGTATTGTAATCTGTAAGTCTAAAAGAAGGTTGTATATCCATATAAGCTCACAAGTAGTTGATCCCATACTTCGATATTTTGCTTCAGCACTAGAGCGAGCCACTTTCTTCGTCTTCCATGATATCAAACTTTCTCCAAGGAACACACAATAACCTCTCAAGGACATTCTAGTGCCCTTGAATGTAGCCAATTCAGCATGACAAAATGCAGTGATATTGAAATATGCTTCTAAAGGAAAACACAATCCTCTGTTCATAGTCCCTTTAAGATATCTCACAAGAAAAAGTGTTGTGTTCTTATGTGCCTTGCAAGGATGTTGCATGAACTGGCTAAGTTGTTGAGTACTATAGCAAATATCAGGCTTAGTGAACCCTAAGTACAATAGTCTGCCAGAAGGCTTCTATAGGATTCAGGATTTGACATTTGTTCTTCTTCAAAAACTGTGAGTTTAAAACCTATTGGCAGAGGGTTTGAAGTGGCTTTAGCCTGCATAAGTCCTGCATTTGTCACAATTTCTCTTATATATATTGTTTGAGTGATTATAATCCCTTGATTAGACCTTGCAATTTCCAGACCAAGGAAGAACCTTGCTAGTCCAAAGTCTTTAACAGTGAAAAGTCTGTCTAGGTATTACTTCATTTATGTAAGTACTTGCTTTGATGGACCTGTAATTAGGACATCATCCACATTTACAAGCAAACAAAAAAATTGTGACGTCCATAGAATTTTTCACGTAATTGAGAGACTAACTGGTAATTATTAAAACTTTAAATTTGATTAGTAAATAAATTATAGATTGAATTTCGGATATAATAAAACTTGAACGGATTAAATTGAAGTTTGTTATAATATTTGGGGCAAATTATATTAATTAAGGAAATTGAAAAGGACATCATTGGTATTTTGAGAAAAGGTCAATTGAATATATACAATAATAATAATATTTTTTATATATAAATA
Source organism: Sesamum indicum (assembly GCF_026168435.1). NCBI lineage: Eukaryota > Viridiplantae > Streptophyta > Magnoliopsida > Lamiales > Pedaliaceae > Sesamum > Sesamum indicum. The sequence goes on along the minus strand of NC_142660.1, from coordinate 3,841,082 downwards.
ATATATATACATATATATATACACAATGAGTGAGGAGAGAGAGAGAGTTTGAAGTGAGGCGGTGGGGCCTCTCCTTTTTACTCCTCATTTCAACACACACACACACATTAATACACACACATTCACACACTTACAGAACCCAATTACACATACACAGTTCCGCAATATCAGTACGAAATTTTGATTATAATTTATATTAATTTATATAATTATATATATAATTAGTTCTTTTACTAAATATAGTTTATATTGAGCGATATACTATTTAATCGGAGTACTTTATGATTTTGATTATTTAAATTAGTGAAACCATTAAATATCACAATTGCTATAAAAATAATATAGTTGGGTAATTAAAATATTAGATTTGTTAAATTTAATTATTATTACAGCTAATTCACACAATTCCATCAGAATGATTAACCAAATATGTAATTTTATGTATTGTTGCTTAATTAAATTGTATAGCAACGATAAATTGACAGAAAATTCATAGAAATGTCTCAAAAAGTTATAAAGAATATTATGTTATTAAGAAGGGAAGATGGGGTTTTAATGATAATCTCATTTACGAATGTTATTAAAAACGACAGTTATAAATATATAAGGGGTTTGATTAAGTGAATTCTTATGAATTATTTGGTAAATTGAATATATTGATTATACGTATAACATTCTATTATAGGACCTGACGACAAAGTAGAGGGTTTAGCGGTCCCTCGTGAAACCGAAGCATTTTGGGATATAAGGTAAGTATAGCTAATTGGATTTATATATATATCTATATGTGTAGTATTGTATATATTATATATATTGGTTTCTTGGATGCAAATGTGGACTTGACTTTATATTATTATGAGTAGCTTTCGTATATTGATTGTTTTTATAATTAATTGTGCACTATTTGTTAGATTATCATAATATTGGTAAAATTGTTACTATGTGATAAGTGATGGTAATGTAGAGATATGCGGGGATATGATTATGTGATAATCATATAATTGATTGTTGATGAAATCAAATTGGGAATTGTTATTGAGAAAGTGATTATTATAAAGAATAGAATGACGATTGTGAGTTGAAATAAAAGATAATGCTTACCTAGTTGGAAACACAGTCAATGGTTTATGAAAATGTGATTGATGATAATGTGATTGATAATGAGATATGAAAAATATATGATTTAAGCTAGGTACCATGGCGCGGGGAATATCCTGTGTTGTTAGCTACACACGGGGGTGGTGTGGGGGTACCATGTTTGTTGTGATGTCCTGTGCTATATTGCTACACAGCTGGAGTAAACGAGTGTAGGGATATCACACAACGGGTATCTTGTGCTGTATATGATATGATGATGGCTGACGAAACCATTGACTGATATTCTCCAATTAGAGTAAGTGGGGCCCTTAACTAATAAACGATAATGTCGAATATTATGTCATGGATTGATTTATAGTTGTGAGTATGTATTACTGCTTACATCTGATATTGCTATATGATGAATGACTATTGTTGATGTGACAGCATGTACGTGAATTGTTGCCTGTGTATATATATAAACTGATTGGCTATACTTATTGAGTAGGCAGCTCATTCCTTGCCACGTACTTTTCAGGAAATAGGTCACACTGATTAGCCACATTGGACTTTGAGCGGTGCCGTCGTCTTTATTAGGTGGGTCAGCCGTGACATCTGAAGCCAGAGTTTTTTATTGTTGGGTTGTTAAATATTTTGGTCTTTTATCGGGATATATATTTAAAGTTGTGGTATGATTTTCCTTTAGGTTATGTACATGAGCACATCTTGTGAGGGTAAATATAAACTTTTGATTATATCTGATACCTTTTGTGATATATATATTATATTAATAAATTAGAATTTATTTTACGAGTTAAAAGTGAATTAGTTATAGAATGAGTTCTGATTAAAGAAAGGATGAAATAGTAATAATTAGATGTAGCGAGTAGGGGGTGCTACAAAAATCCTGCAGGTGTTAGTTTAGTAAATAAACAATGATCATGTTTTGACTGAATGAAGACAAAATTTTCCAATTTTGTTGTAAATTCTAAGTTCCATTGTGTTGAGACTTGTTTTAAGCCATAAAGAGATTTTTTTAGTTTGCAAACATGCCATTCAGGGACATTATATCCTTCAGGTGGCTTCATATATATTTCTTCATTAAGGTTCCATGCAAGAATGCATTATTTATATCTAACTGGTGTAAATACTATTTTAGTTAAGCAGCAACAACGATAAGAACTCTCACTGTTATAGCCTTGGCCACAGGTGAGAAACTATCAATGTAATCTATACATTCTATTTGGTTATAACCATTAGCCACTAATCCAGTTTTATATCATTTTATGGATTCATCTGTTTGACCTTGATCTTAAAAATCCATTTGCTGCCTATAACTCTTTTGTTGTGAGGAAGTTTAGTTATTTCCCATGTTTGATTTCCTTCTAGTGCCTTAAGTTCTACAGCCACTGCTTCTCTCCATTCTCTTTTGTTGGCTGCTTGAGCATAAGTTCTAGGCTCTTGTGGAAGCTGGGAAGCTGTGAGTAATCAAGTATGCATTGAGTGGCTGTGGATAATTGTAGGCAAGTCTGAAGAATCAGGGCTGCTAGAACATATAAAGTCTTGGAACTTTATTGGTCTAACCTTTAATCTAGAAGATCTTCTTAGTGTTTCATAGTGTTTCATTTGGTCTATGATTAACTTCTTCATTTCCTTGTTCAAGTGAATTGTCTGCAGGATACCTATTGTCATTGTTTTGATCAGTTTCTGAGGCACGCTTAGAGTTAACAGTTTCCTTCTGGTCCAGATCATCAAGTATTTGAGGTATGGGACAAGTGACAAGATCAGGCTGATGTCCCATATAAGAAAAAACATCCTCTTTAAATGTTACATCTCTAGAGATTAAATTAATCCTTCTATTCAAGTATATGCTTGGAGCATATCCTAAGCATATACACTTCTGTGCTCTGAGATCAAATGGATTTATGGGGTAGTACATTTTGCAGAACACAAACACCCAAAAGTTTTGAAATAATTGTAATTCACTGGTTTATTATATAACACTTCATATGGTGTTTTCGATTCTAAAACATGTGAAGGTATCCTATTAATTATATAGGTTGCTGCAAGAATTGCATTTGTCCAAAACATTTTAGGCCCATTAGATTGAAACGTCAATGCTCTAGCTATTGGTAAAAGGTGTTTGTGCTTTCTTTCTACAACACCATTTTATTGGGGAGTATAAATGCAACATGTTTGATGTATTATTCCTTCTCTTTTAAAGAAATTCTGACACTGTTCACCAAGAAACTCAAATCCATTATCACTTCTTATGACCTTAATTCTTTTATCCAATTGAGTGAGTATCACTTTGTGAAAGTCAATTAGCAAATTAATAGTTTGAGAGCTGAATTGCATTAAAAAGGTTCAGCTAGCTAAGAACAAATCGAAATTCGATTCACAAATTATGAACTTCTATATGGATAAACTCAAGTTTTGCATGGCTCTGATACCATTTAGTACCAGGATATCACAAACCAAGAAGAATTTGAATATAACAACCATATTTGAAACCATGTAAAGAAATATAAAGATCTAAAAGAATGAATATGACAATTAACAATAAATTATATAAAGATTATAAAAATTATAACAAGAATATTTAATGAAGCAAAAATTAAAGACAATTATGAGTGGAAGAAAACTTACTTGAATTTTCGAGAATTTGTATACAAAGATATTACAGAACAATTAGATGTACAAAGATATTAATTATCCAAGACATCCTATTTCAGTATGAAGAAGTGAATGAAGAAGAAATAGATGAAGCACCAGAGAAAGAACATGAAAAGAAGAGATGAAGAACAAGAGAGAAAACTTGAAGCAAATGCTAGAGAGTATGTATAAGAAAAGCTCTCCAAGAATGAGTTGTTTTTTTTCTTCCCACAAATTCCTCTATTTATAGAAATGCTTGGCCTTCATCATGTAGTTGAATTATTTGCTGTTTGTGGCTATCCATCAAACCTCCATAATGCAGCAAGTTGTATGGAAAAGCTGATAAGAATTTTCGAATTTTTGATTTTTTTTACATCATGATTACATCATTTTCAATATGAAATTTGTTGCATCAATAAAATTTATTACAACAATGATAATTTTTACATTAAACTGAACTTTTACGGAATCGGACTAAAAATGCCGAAACAATCATCCTCATTTTCATCTCCAAGATGAATTGGTGATGGTGAATCTTCCTTGTCACTTTGAATTTCCTCAAGAATTTTCTGCATTTCTTCAGTGGTTGTTGCTTTTGCAATTCTTGCAGACAAATTGTTTTTCTTCAATAAAAATTGTTCCTGCTCTGAATTGAATTCTTTGCCAAGAATTATTGACGTTTTGCACATTGTAGGATTTTGTTTGAACCATTCCAATATTGTTGTTTGTTCAAATGTTTACGTATTCATTTTATCCCACCATTTTACACAACATTTTTTCCCCAAGGAAAATATGATTGTATCTTCATCAATTTGGATGGGCTTGAATTGGGGCTCAGTTTTCAGAATCCAAGTCAGATTAAATTGGATGTAGAATTTGAGTAAATTGGGGAGATGTTTTCTTGGAAACATACTGGTTTTGAGATTTTCTATGAAGAATTTGAATGCATCCTGGACTGGTTTAGGAAGAATATGTGGTTCCGGACCAAAATAGTACCACCATCTGACGAACCAATCTGGAATTTTCTCGGGAGAAATTTTGGTGCCAAAAAGAAAATAAAAGGACATGGTATTTTTTTTTCATTTTGTAGAAGGAAATGTTGGAAGGCTTTGATATAGTCCCAATATGATATCAAAGGATATATTTTACTTGGTATGTTTTTGAGCTCATAAGGACTTTTTTCCCAATCGGTCAAAGAAAGAATGGAGTTATGAAAATTTTTCGGTAGTCAATTTGTGAGGAGTTGGCTGGGGCTCCTTTAGGAGGCATATTTTGAATGAAGATGGATCTGGTAGAGACAAGAATGTCTTTATAGAATTGTTGGGTCTTTTGAGAATCTTCATAAATCCTGTTATGATTTTCATCAAGAATCATTGTTGCCATCAAAACAGGATTGTCTTGAGTTTGCTCATTTATCCAATCATCCTCAATTACACAATCGAGGTGGAAATCTGTTTTCTCAAAATACGGGGAGATTGGTGAATTGGATTGGGAACTGGTAGGCCTAGCTGTAGAAGTACCTGCTATATCTTTATAAGTTTGGGTGAGTTTAGTAGGGGCAAGAGGAATTGGTTTCCACAATCGGGTAAATCTGTTGACAATTTGAATGGGAGTTTGTGGTAAGGATGGTGTTTTTGCGGTTGGTTGGGTAAGACTTTGTGCTTTTGGCTGGAGAGATGGGGGTAAAACTCGTAACGGTTTTGAATTTTGTGCAAATTGTGGCTTTGAAATTTGAAGATTTTGGGGTCTTAATTGGGTCTTCTCCGGCGTTAGAGAAGGGTATTCTAATTTGAGAATTTGGGTGTTTGTTTTTGCTAAAGGACTTACCTTTAGCTTTGAGTCTTCTCCTGATTTCGACATCCCTGCAAAAACTCTCTTGTCAAGTAGTCAGGAATGTGATTGTGAGCTCCTTTAATATATTCAATATCAAAATCAAATACAGATAGTAAAGCTTGTCATCTTGCAAAAATTTATTTTGAAACTAAATTTTTTACATCTTTTGTAAGTACATCTTTTGCAGCTCGACAATCAATTTTTAGGAGAAATTTTTGATTTAACAAATCATCTTAGAATTTAGAAATGCACAATACAATAGATAATATTTCCTTTTTTATTGTAGGATAATTTTTCTAAGCTGTAGTTTTCCAACCACTAGAATAATATCTTATTATTGTTTCTTTATTGTTAATAATTTGACTAAGAATACCTCCGTATCCTAGTTCGGATGCATCTGTTCGTACAATTTTTGTTGTATTTGGATGGCATATACTTAGACAAGGAATTTCTTTAATTTCTATTTTTAATTTTTTCACTAAATGTGTGTGAATTTGGGTCCAAGGAGGTGGTGGAGTTTTTAATCTTTCATATAATGGCTTACATATTTGTCTAAGATTTGGATAAAAATCTAAAACATAATTTAGGCTTCCTAAGAATCTTTGTAATTGAGATCTTTGAATTGGGACAATAGTTCCCTGATGAATTTGATGTCCTAAAAATCTGATATTAGTTTGGAAGAGTTTTATTTTAGGGGCTGATACAACTAAGCCATTGTCTTTAATAAGTTTAAGAAATATTTGTAAACGTTTCCAGTGTTTTTCTATATTTTCGCTGAAGACTAAAAACATCATCAATATAAACAATGGTAAATGAAGTATATGGAGTGAAAATATCATTCATAAGTTTTTGGAATTATGAAGGAGCATTTCTTAACCCAAATGGCATAACATTCCACTCAAATTGACCAAAAGGGAGAGTAAAAGCTGCTTTATATCTATCTTTTTCATCAATATGAATTTGCCAGAATCCAGATTTCATATCAAATTTAGAAAATATTTTTGCATTATAAAGTCTTCTAAGAAGATCTGTTTTATTAGGTATAGGATACCTAATCCATTAATTGGATAGAGCATTTGGAGAAAAGGATTTCTTAAAATTATTGGGGTATTAAGATCTTTAACTAACACAAAACTAGTTTTGAAACAAATTCCATCATTGCACACATGGGCTTTTGAAAGTTTGAAGTTAATTTTGAGACTAGCTGAATTAGCAGCTGAGAGTTTTTCTTTAGTTTTTTCAAAATATTTAGTGGGGATTAATCCTTTTTTAATATAATTCATGTCCGCTCCTGAATCCATTAAGGCTATAGCATTTAATTTAAAATCTTCAATAACTAAATTAATTTTTACATACCATTTTTGATAAGCAATCCTAGATATGGTATTAACGAACGTTTCTTCTTCTTCAGAGACTTTAGATGGGGATATTTTGTTAGAATGTTCTTTGGAAATTTTATTTTGGAGTTTTATGATTAAAATTTGCTGTTGTAATTGATCACGGTTTTCTTTTAAAAAATTACAATTATAAAATGAAATCTGGATCTCATATCTATGAAATATTCTATAGGGTACATTACAAAATTACTAATACTGGCCTAGATATTCAAACCATATCACACACTAAATCACCAGGTCAAACAGTATTTTGGGAAATCAATAGAGCCAAATCTAATCTTTTAGTTCCAAAAACTATAGAATGGAAAAATGTTACTTTACCAGAAACATGGAATTTACCACCAGGATCAATTCCCCCTATTCAACCCATAGAAAATTCAGAAATTAATCAAATTACCCAACATCAAGACGGATCCGTAGGAATAAAATTTTGTAGATAAAATTCATTAAAAGCAAATAGAACATCCTTCTCTCATCCTATCACCCCTTCCAGACACTCAACATCAGATACAATTAGACCTACCACCTCAAAATTTCAAGGAATAAGAATAGATCGAAACCTTGCACAACCAATATATCAAGATTATGAGAAAACTGGTTTCCCTAATTCTGCACCATCACAAATTCTTACAATTACCAAAGAATTTTTAATAGATAAAGAATTTCTTAAAAAAGACTTTCTTTCTGAAGAAAATATTTCCAATAGAAAATGGTTCATGAGTAATTTCTTTGAACCCCAAAGAGCAAACATCAGATCTGAATGGTATGAGTATATTTCATATACTAAACAAAATATTTCTTTTTTCTCCTATCTATTCGAAAAATATGGAGATGACAAATTATCAGTCATTCAAAAAACTCTCAAAAAATGGACAAAGCTTGATGGGTCAATAATCTCCAGTGAACATCCACCTTTAGAGGAATCCGGTATCTCTATAAAAGGCCAAATCATCAAATGTCTTCCAGTTAGTGAACCATCTACCACTGAGGTAAGCACTGTACAAATTAAGCAAAATAATTTTTCAAATCTAATCCTCCATTCCATAGGAAAACAGTTAGATCGAATAGAAAATAAAATTGAAGAAACTTTAGAAAAGAAAGAGCCTTCATCATCTTCTCTAATAACATCTAAGGATCAAACTCTTCATATCAAACTCTTCATATTAATGCTAATAATCTTCCTTTTCAAATTTATGATTATATACCAAAATTAAATTCAGAAAAATCTATTCTCTTAGGAATTCAAGAGAGATTGAGAGATCTAGGAAAAGACAAAGTCATTAATACAATTCAACAAAATCATGAAAATTCTGATAATGAACAAAATTTTAATTTTACTAACCCTGTCCAACATTTATCACCTTATAAAAATTATTATAAACCAACTCCCCTAGATCTAAAAATAGAAGAAGTCCAAAATTTTAGGTCTTTTAATGGAAATTTAATATATGAATGGAATCTAGATACGTTGTCCGAATATCAAATTCTTAGCTTATGTAAATATATGGTTATGGTATCAAATATTTACAAAGAAAGAGCAGGATTAACAAATGAAGATGCTGCTAAAAATCTTATATTAGGATTCAATGGACAATTAAAAGGTTGGTGGGATAATACTATAACCACTGACGCCAAAAACCAAATTCTTTCAAGTGTTAAAAAAGATCAAGAAGGAAATATTATTAATAATGATGAAGGGAGACCCATTTCTAATGCAATATCTTCTCTAATATATACAATTATTATTTATTTTATAGGAAATCCTCAAATATATCAAGAAAGGAATACAGAATTTTTACAAAATTTAAAATGTAGAAAACTCCATGATTTTAGATGGTATAAAGATGTCTTTTTGTCCAAAATCTATGAATGAAACATTGCAAATAGTTATTTTTGGAAAGAAAAATTTATTTCAGGATTACCAAAATCATTTGCAGAAAAAATCCGTAAAAAAATTAAAGAAAAAATACGAAAATATTGCATCCCTTTCTTATGGGGAAATTATATATCGTGTTAATTTGGTAGGATTACAATTGTGCAATGATTTTACCCTAAAAGCGCAATTGAAGAAACAAAATCTCACTACTAGAAAAGAATTAGGAAGTTGGTGTGAACAATTTGGATTTCAAAAAATAAGGTCACCATCATCTTCATCAAAGCCAAAACATGATAACAATCATAAACATAGATCAACAAAGAAAACTCCTTTTAAATCTTCTAATAAACCCTTTTCTAAACCAAATTTCTAAAGGAAGAATGTCCAAAAGAAAAAGTATTCTAGTGTCCCTAACTCAATCATATGTCATAAGTGCCAAAAACTAGGTCATTATGCCAGTAGTTGTAGAATGGGAAAGAAAATTTATGAATTGAGTTTAGGAGAGGAATTAACAAACCAATTACTAAGAATTCTAGATGAAGAAGATCTAAAAATATTTGAAATTCATAATTCTATCCTAGAAGAACAACTAGATCAAATTCAAACAGATGAAGGATATTCCTCCTCAGAAGAAGAATCCCAAAACTCTAAATCAGAAAACAATAATGAATGTACCAGTTGTTCACCAGAATTATGTCTTTGTAATAAACAAATAGCTACCTTAACTAACCAGTTTTTCTAAATCTTAGATATTATCGATAAAATCCAAAATGCTGAAGATAAAGAAATTTTACCTCCATAAACTTCAAGAACTAATTTCAATTGAAAATCCTCAGAAAATAAAACCCCCTCCTAAAACTGATTTCTCAGAAATTATGAATATGTTTGATTCTTCTAATTCTAAAGTTTCAATATCTGACCTAAAACATGAAGATAGACAATTAAAAAAGGAAGTTAAAACTTTAAAAGAAAACCATGATCAATTACAGCAACAAATTTTAATCATAAAACTCCAAAATAAAATTTCCAAAGAAAATTCTAACAAAATATCCCCATCTAAAGTCTCTGAAGAAGAAGAAACGTTCGTTAATACCATATCTAGGATTGCTTATCAAAAATGGTATGTAAAAATTAATTTAGTTATTGAAGATTTTAAATTAAATGCTATAGCCTTAATGGATTCAGGAGCGGACATGAATTGTATTCAAAAAGAATTTAATTGATAATTATTAGAATTTTTCAAGCAATTGGGAGACTAATTGATAATTATTAGAAATTTAGATTTAATTAGTAAATAAATTATAAATTGAATTTGGGATATAATAAAACTTGAACGAATTAAATTGGAGTTCGTTATAATATTTAGGGGTAAATTATATTAATTAAGAAAATTAAGAAGGATGTAATAGTAATTATTAAATGAATTTAAAAAGAAAAGGGTGGGCAGTGGAATGTGCTGCCATCGCCTCTCCAATCATCAAACATGTATATAGTATGTTAATTGAAAGTCATTTATACTTTAACACACACATACTCACATTTACACACACACATTTCGGAAATAGAGGTACGGATTTGAGATTTTAATCCTTTATAATTTATATAATTATATTATTTAATTAGTTGGTTTATTAAATATTGATTATATTGAGTGATGTACTATTTAATAAGAGTATTTTATAATTTTGGCTATTTAAATTAGTGTCAAATTAAATATCACATTTGATATAAAAATAATTTAGTTGGTCAATTAAATTATTAGACTTGTTATATTTAATTATTACTATAGCTAATTTATACCATTCCATCGGAGTGATTAACCAAATATGTAATTCTATGTATTGTTGCTTAATTAAATTATATAGCAACGATAAATTGATAGAAAATTCATAGAAATATCTCGAAAAATTATATTTAGGAAATATTATGTTATTAAAGAGGGAAAATGAGGTTTCTATGGTAATATAATATACGGATGTTATTAAAAATAATAGTCATAAATATAAAAGGATTTTGATTAAATGAATTCTTATGAATTAGTTGATAAATTAAATATATGTTTGAGAAGCTTAGAAAGTGTAGTTATCTAAAATAAAATGGAATAGGGGTTTGGACTTTAATATAAATAGAATATTAAAAGATTGATGAAAAATGTACGAACATTATATAATATTTTATTTAGAGTTTATGATATTCTATATATATTAATTATACGTATAATATTCTATAATAGAATGTGACGACAAAGTAGAGGGTTGAGTAGTCCCTCGTGAAATCGAAGCATTTTGGGATTTAAGATAAGTATAGCTAATTGGATTTATAGATATAGCTATATGTGTAGTATTGTATATATTATATATATTGGTTTCTTAGATGTGATCATGAACTTGGCTTTATATTTATATACGTGGATTTCGTATATTGACTGTTTTTATATTTAGTTGTGATTATTTTCTAGATTAGATAATATCGGTGAAATTGTTACTATGTGTTATGTGATTGTAATGTAGGGACATGCGGGATATGATTATGTGATGATTGTATAATTGATTGTTGTATGAAATCAAATTGGGAGTTATTATTGAGGAAGTAACTATTATAAAGAATAGAATGATGATTGTAAATTGAAATAAAAGATGATGCTTACCTAGTTGGGAACACAGTCAATGATTTATGAAAATGTGATTGATGATGTAATATGAAAAATATATGAATTAAGCTAGGTACCATGACGTGTAGGGTAACGGTTTCGAGCAGCGGGGAATAACCTGTGTCGTTAGCTACACACTGGGGTGGTGTGGGGATACCATATTTGTTGTGATGTCCTGTGCTGATATTGCTACACATTGGAGTAATAGAGATGGGAATATCACATACAATCGGCATCCTATACTGTATATGATATGAGGATGACATGATGATGGCCAGCGAAACCATTGACTGATGTACTCTAACTAAAGTAAATGGGGCCCTTAGTTAATAAACAATACCGTCAAATGTTATGTTGTGGGTTTATTTATAGTTGTAGGTATGTATTACTGCTTACATATGATGTTGCTATATGATGAATGACTGTTAATCGACGTGACTGCATGTACGTGAATTGTTGTTGATGTATATATATAGACTGATTAGCTGTACTTATTGAGTAGACAGCTCATTCCTTGTCACGTACTCTTCAGGGAATAGGTCACACTGACTAGCCACAATGGACTTTGAGTTGTGCCATCGTTCTTATTAAGTGGGTCAGTCGTGACATCTGAAGCCAGAGTTTTTGGCTGTTTGATTGTTAAATATTCTGATCTTTTATCGGGGCTTATGTTTAAAATTGTGGTACTATTTTATATAAACTTTTGGTAGTATCTATTATCTTTTGTGATATATATATATTATATTGATAAATTAGTATTTATTTTTATGGGTTAAAAGGGAATTACTTATAGATTGAGTTCTAATTAAAGAAATGATGAAATAGTGATAATTAGATGTAGCGAGTAGGGGGTACTACATAGATCATCAAGCATTTAAGGTATGGGACAAGTGACAGGATTAGGCTGCTGTCCCATATTAGGAAAAACATCAGGCAGGCTGTGATTCCAGGTACAACGAACGCGCTGCAAGGCCGATAGTCGACGGTTAGGCCGTTTTTCACTATTTTTTGAAAATTTACTTTTCTAGAGTTTTTTTTCATTATTAAGTATGCTGATTTAATTTATTTTGGATAAAATTGAATTTTGATAAAAATTAATTGCATAATGAATTGGATTTATTATGTGCATTGGATGCACATATTTTTTATCATCCTTTAATTGCAAATTGCGAACTTGTATTTCCTTCGTATAGTTTATTTTGTGATATTCGATATCATGTATTGTAATATTACGTGGGATGTATATTATGAAATGTATGGATGGAGGATCACGAAGCCCACGACCTCTTGTATGTCTATGTTTATGGTTGGAATGCTATCTGCTCTCCCACTCTCGTTTTTAGCCTTGGAATAATAAGGTTTGCTATCTCCCTCATTTTGTACTCACCCCGACTTCTGATCAGGGTTTCTTTTTAAATATAACTAGAGTAGTATAGGAATTTTTTAGAGGTTTTTATTCTAAAGCAAGCCCATGGGGAAGAAGGTCCACAGAGGAGGAGGCCCTTCGAGAAGTTACAAAGCCCATCTACATATTGATGGGTAAATTACTTTTGTAATAGCATAGGGCCACCTTAGACTGACCACAGACTCATTGCGGGCTCAGTAGGTTGCATAGGTTGGGCTCATCATCATCCCATAGGAGTATGCTTAATTATTTTGCATGCGATGCATTTAATACTTTTTTTTTAAATGCATTTAAATATTTGATATTTGTGCATACAAATAATAAAGTGTTAGGGCCCAAAATGGACTTGGATTGAAATGGTTTGATCTGTCCAAAGGCTTTCATCCACAATAATGTGCTGAGGAAGTTGCCACTACCCAAGTGTTGTCTCACGAGTCGTGCCACATCTGGACTAGAGGCAAGCTGCACCATTATTGTGAACAAAGGAACAGGCTCACTGTTTCCTTATCTCAGGAGTTGTGGGGGACGATAGTTGAGGTGAGATTTTGGTTGATGAATGAGCCCAACACTAATTAAATGTTAAGCCCGTAATGGACTTGCATAGAAATGGCATTTCGATTTGTCCAGACCTTCCATCCATAAAAGTATCATGAGAATGCTACCGCTATCCAAATGTGGTCTCTAGACTCGTGACACATTTGGAATAGAAGGAAAGCTATATTATTGTTATGAACAAAGAATACACTCATTGTTTTCCTGTCGCACGAGTCGCGGGAGGCGACAATTGACGTGTGATTTGGTTGATCTATTGGGCTTAACACCGAGTTACATGATTCGGTTGGAGTCCTCGAGATCATATGAAGAAGTGAGGCAAAATATCTTGGGAATCTCATGAAATAAGAATGACATCAATTGCCTCCCACGAGGCCTTTTCAATGTGAATTGTAAAAGTGGGGCTCAAGAATTAATTAATTGGATTAATTAATTTTGGGCTTAACACCTCTAAAATTGATTGGATTATTTTGCTTTTGAAAAACACCAAATACCCAGGAATCTCAAACGGAACACCCCTTTGAACCATTTTAATTATTTTTTTATTTCACACTTTCGCCGTGTTCCCGGCCATACCGATTAGGATAATTAGGAGAACAAAACCTTTGGAAAATTAGGATAATTAGACTTGAATTGGAGAATAAAACTAGTTGAAAACTTAAATCCATCTGTTAGATCGAGGTAGTGTGTAATGAATGGGAGTTCTTGGTTCTAACCAGAATGGAATTCTCACTCAGTGGAGTTCTTCCTCAGAGTGCAACAATTGAATGGTGTCTTTGATAAGGGAGCGATCGAACCTTGTTGGACTTGGTTCTATTGATCTTTCACTGACGTGAGGAGTAGCTCCTTGAGGAATCAAGTGAAGAGACACCTCAGTCAAATGTAGCAAACATCATTTATAATCGGATTCTTCCACTAAATCACTATATTCTGGCCTCTTGAGGGATGACTAGAATACCTTAGTTACCTATAGGTATAGGTTTCTGAGTCTAACTAGTCAATTGGAGTATGATCCGAAGACATAAGGTGAAGCGATTTAGGACATCGGGTTGGATGAATGGCTTGGAGCCACGAGATTCAATATGGAGTACAAACTAGGTTTTAAACTTCCTGTATCTAGAATATTCGTGTAGACAAGGTCATGCAGGGTATGACTCAGATCGAGAATGAGTTAGAAGGTCAGTGGGAGCTTAGTTGTGTTTTAGGTGTGTCGTCTACTCATTTGGAATGATGTGAAGATGTTGGGAGACACTGAAGTACAAACATTATTCAAGGAATTCTCGATGAAGGAATTGGATTTCTTTCCTTATCATAGGGTTAAGCCATCCAAGAATCAGTCTTCGAGGACTAATGAGGAGCTTATAAAGATGTTTGACGTCCTTTATATCTTTTGCCATTGACAACATGGATATGTGGTCTGATGCACTAGGCCGAATGTTGTGTATGCTTTGAGCACAACGATGGATATAGGGAGTGTATCGATAAGGCACTGCATAGGAGTCAAGATTACTCTTCATTACCTGAATAAGGATTAAAGAAATGTTCTTGATGCAAGTAAATAGAGAGTTGATTCTGGAAGGTATGGCGACACTAGTTTCCAATTATATGTGAATGGTGGCTAGTCTCAATTTCAATTTACATTCAAACTTAATGGTGATGTGGTGGCTTGGAATGGTATCAAGCGGGATGCTACAATAGTTTTCACCATGGAAGTCAAATGTATAGTGACTTTAAAAGTTGCTCAGGAAGTTTTTTGAATGAAAATCCACATCTAATGGTTCAATGTGGAGCCTAGCACGGCCAAGCCAATAGTTACCTGGAGCATAACAGCTAGGCAATGGCACAAGGAAAAAGGCCAAGATCTCAACACAGATTCAAACAATATTTTTAGACGCCACCATCAGTTTGCAACGATCGTAGGAAGATGTGACGTGCGGTTGGATCACGTCATTTCGGCAGAAAATATGGTAGACCCATGAGATCGAGCAAGTATCGCAGATTGCTCACTCAGATAGGCCTGAGGGATATGGGCAATTGGCTTTAGGTCAAGTGGGAGATTAATTGTGACCAAAAAGCCAATTGTTAGCAGTTTTGGGAATAATGAATGTGATAAATGTAGTAAGCATTCATCTGTGGCACCATGTGTTTGTTGTGCTTACTATTTAAATTGAACGGTGTTTTAACGTCACAACAAATACCCAAAGACCAATTGAATAACCCATGTGGTTGGGTTGCGCATTGGATGGCACCTATGAAACCAACTTCTGAGGGTTGGTCTGAAAAGTTCCAAGTCGAGGACTTCGAGACTGGGCATCGAGAGTCCAATAGAGACTTGCACTAAGTATTGCATTCATTGGATGAATGTCGTGTTTCATCAGCAACAGACATGGGATGTTTATGCAATTTTAGTCGATTAGTTGACAATGTTGTTAACTGATGGAAGTATTGGAGGTTTGGTTAGTATAACTTGAATTCCCGCTCCGATAGTAGAGGATTAGTCCTTGGACTTAAGGAATCATAGCATTCGCATGCATATGATGGTTGTATCTTGGATTTGGCGAGAGATTATTGTGACATCGATGTGGTCATTATAAGCCTTTTCCAGTGTAGTCGGATTATAAATTGAGGACGGTGGTTTTCAACATAAAATCCGTCCCCTATCAGTATATGATGGATATATCTTCAATGCGCTCTGAGATGGTTTAAACTTTCTAAGTCTATGGTCCTAGCGATTGGTCAAATAGACAATGGTTTCCTTTGTCGATCAATAGAGTAAACGCATCTCAAGTACTCAGCATAGTTGCGTGGTCCAGGATGGGAACCGTTCCCCAATTCCATGTCCTAAACTAAGGCCGGGAGATGGTCGACGGAAAGACCATACTTGTATGGAACTCGAGAGCCTAAATGTTCACGCCAATATTCACTTTACTCTAGTGCCATGGACTGTTGGTAGACGGCATCCATAATGATGTGCATTTTTTATTAATGGTTAATTAAAAATAATTAATTAAATTAGATTTAATTAATTATTTGTATTGAACACAATGCCTAAGTCTAGTTGAGGGTGAACCTAAAGAGTCACACACAAATCATTATGTAATTGGTGGAATTAATTTGGAATTAATTCGAGAAGAAACAAATTAATTTAATTGAATTAAATTAAATCAAGAAGAATATAGAAATGATTGGATCATTTTATTTAATAATCCATTTGATGGATGGATTAATTAATTTTAGGCTTAAAACCTTCAAATTAATTGGATTAATTTATTTGGTTTGCCTTAGTTAATTGATTGGATCAATTAACTAGAGTTTGAGCTTAGATTTATTTAATTGGATTAAATGAATCTTCGAACATAGTTGGGCTAAAATTAATTTAATCAATTATTGTCCAATGGACTTTGGTTGGGCTCGATTTAATTTGATTATATCAAACCCGGTGCATACTTGAAGGCCAAGCCCATTTGAGGGTGGTTGGAGCAAGCAAAGAAAGAGTTGAAACTCCTCACCATGATGAACACTATGGAATGGATATTTCATCATTGTTAAAGGTTATATGCATGTGTGTGTATAAGTTGCCTTGGAAGGCAAACTTGGTAGTTATTTAATTTTTAATTCAATTATATGTAATATGCAAAACTACACACATGATGTATGACCAGCGCCTAAGCCACGAAATTTGCTCTTTTTTCACTCCAAAAATGTTCTCTTTTTTGTTCTATATTGAATTGGATTCAAGTTAGAACATAAAAAATTCCAAAAGCACTAAAAAATAGAGCTAGTCTGTAGTTGTTTCTCTTCTTGTTCTTTGTTCTGTCCCGCAGTAGAAAAAGAACTATATCTCTTCCTTAATGCGTTGTGGACAAATTAGAGGGTTTCTAATTTGGATCCTAAAGTGAACGGAATGGGAGAGCGTAAAGGGAACCAATGCACGTTGCTGCTCACCTATAGAAACAAAAAAAGATAAAGTTTCGTTTTTGTTTCTATACTTTTTGTTTCATCCTCTAGCCACTTGTCTAGCATGTTTATATATTGATTATTATGCTTTTGAGAAACACCGTCCGAAAATCTCAAAGGGAAAACCTCTTTGAACCGTTTTAATTATTTTTATTTCACGCTTCCGACGCATTCCACAACCATACCGATTCTTTCAGGTATATATATGTGTATTAGTTATTTGGATTAACTAATGAATGAATACAGAATACACAAAATAATTTCCTACATCCTAACTCCACCTCTCGGCCACCCCTATTGAATACACACTTGGTGTATATTTTTCTCCCTAATTTTCTTCTTGCAAAGACGGTTATGGGATCCCAATTTCGGTGTGGTGTGGGCGCAACTTTGGAGAGTTTCTACGTTGAAGTTTTGTGTGAACGAATCAAATGAAGGAGCTGTGAAATAAATCAAAGAGGTAAATTTTATTTATGATTTTTTAAACTCGTTTTTATTTAACCAATAGTCCCGTTAATTTTATTATTGTTGTTTACTGTTATTAATTACATCAAACGCTTGAGAACTCCAAGGGTACACCCCTTGGAACTATTATTTTATTATGTTTCCATTTCAATTTACGCATTTTTATCACCGCTTTCGATTGCGCGTTCTCAAGCTGATCCACTCGCATTTCGAGGTGCCTTTTAATTGTGTCAAAAACATGATTGTCACAAGCCTTGTCGAGTACAGTCGGAGTATTTAGTAATGACGGTGAGTTCCAAAAAGAGGATCCGTCCCCTGTCAGTATGTGACTAAGGTATCTCCTATGCACTTGGAGATGCATTCATGCTTTTTGAATCCATGGTACTGTCATTCATCGAATAGGAAAAGGAGGTTCCTATGTTGAGAAACTTTAGCGTAACACGATCTCAAGTATTAAGCATAGATGCCTAGTCAATGATGGAAACCAACACCTAATTCCATGCCCTAGACTAAAGCTGGGAGGTGGTAGACAGAAGGTCCTTACCGTATACTCGAAAGCCTAAATGTTCACACTGTAATTCACCTAGTATCTAGTGCCATGACCGTTGCTAGACGACCCCCATGGTGACGGGCTTTCTTGAATAAGGGTTAATTAAGAAATATTAATTAAATTAGATGTAATTAATAAATGTGTTAGACACTAACGAGAGTCTAGCTGAAATGTGAATCTAAAGAGTCACACAAAAATTATCGGAAATAAACAAGGAATTAATTTGAAATTAATTTCACAAGTAATTGGATTACTTACAAAGAGATATCCATTAAATGAAAAAAGGCCCCAAAATGGTATTAATTTGTATTGGGCTTGTCCTTATAATTTAATAAGTTGGATCTTATTAAATAATAAGAATAATTTGAGCTTATGAATTTAATTAGATTAATTATAAGTTGAGCTCAATTAAATTATATTTAAATAAAAATTCATTGGGCTTGTATTTTTAAGAAAAAAATCTGCCAAGCCTAATTGTTTTGATTCCATAAAAAATTTCATGTAAGGAAATAAATGGTTAGCTAATTGTAATTTTGAAAAGTACAATTGTAGCCATTTTGGGAATCTCTTTATTTGGAATAAAGAGAAAAATGCCTTATAGATAATAGGATGTATTTAGAAATACTTTTAATTATAAAACAAGGTGTATATATATATATATATAAATATAATTATTTGAAAAATAATTATGAACATTGTTACACAACAAAAAAAAAAAAAAAATCCCCTCTTCCACCAAGAGAATTCATCCGCCACTCTCTTTGTGCACTAAGATGCAATTTTCTTCTCTTCTAGCAAAGAGGACGTAAAGATCCCGACTTCGGTATGGTGTGAACGAATTAGAGGGCTGCTATGTTGGAGTCTCAAGTGAAGATCAAGCGATCGTGAAAAACGTAGGTATTGTTGTTCTCCCTCTTTATATTCGATTTTATAGTTTTGCATCAGCCCCATGTTCGTTTATTTTATATTACATTGAACGCTTGGGAACTTAAAGGGTACACCTCTTGAATTCGTTATTTCTATGCGTTTAAATTTTTGTTATTATGCGTTTTTATTTTACTGCTTCTGCTTGCGCGTTTTCTCGCCATACCATGCGATCCTTCACATTGGACATCACTCCTATTCATAATTCCTATTATTTTTGTTGATTAATATAATAATATTAAATTTAATTGAAAAAAATCAAGATTCAAACACAAAATTAACTCTATAACTAATATTACTTTTTGAACTTTTTCATCAAAAAGATTAATAAATATCTTTGAATATAAATAATATTATTTATTTTTTAAATAATTCATTCAAAATTAACTCTAAAATTTTCCTATCAATTTTTAATTACACAATTTTTTATTTCCCCCTCTTTCTTTCCCTCTCCCTTCATTTTCACCGCTTTTCTCTTCCAACTCTCTTCTTTTTTCTTTCTTCCCCTTTGCTACTCATCGCCGCCTGGGCCACCGTCCTTCCTCTTCTCTTTTTCTCTTTTCTTTCTATTCTCATCTTTTCAGTTTGTTTCTTCCACAGCCGTTGACCCGCCACTGTCGTCGACCATTCGCTGCCTCAGCCGGCTTCCTTCCTCTTCTCTTCTCTTTTGCTTTTTTCTTTCTCTTCTCCTCTTCTTCTCTTCTCTCTTTCTTTCCGTCGTCGCCGTCTCTCTGCCGCCTGAGGTATTTATTTTATAGTTTTTTTGTAATTTTCTTTATTTTTACAGCTTTTAAAAATTTATTATGAACTTTTAGAAATTTGACACATTTTAGGTTTTTACAGTTAATATATACTGATTTAATTAACCTTTTACAAATTTTATATTTCATTACAGTTTTTTTTTTCTGACTCCATCATCGTCCAGGTACTTATTTTATTTTTACAAATCTTTATAGATTGTGAGTTGTTAGGTATATTGATTTGGTGGTATATTGAGTTGTTTGGTAAATCGATTTGTTGGTATATTGTTTTTTGTTATATTAAGTTGTTTGTATATTATGAGTTGTTTGTTATATTGATTTTTTGGTATATTGAGTTGTTTGGTATTTTTGTTTTTTAAAAAACCACCCGAAGGTGGGGTGAGCTTTTTTTAATCCCCTTCCCTTCTATATTAAATCAGATAACGCTCCAAATTTACAACGGGGAGAACTAACTCCCTAGAAATGCCTAGAAAGCCATAAATAAGGACTACTACTCGTTACAAACAAGAATTGTCAAAATGTGAACAAACAGTACTACTCCCTTCCAATGGTAGATCAAGAAAGCGTAACTAAGAGTACTACCCCTTACAAAAACTATTGTTTAGCCAGAGACAAAAATTAGTGACCTAAGCACGAAGATTAAGCTTCAAAGTGCCAAAAGAAATTAACCGCCAAAAAAGAGGGTACCTCTAACAGGCAAGTTCCAATTACAACTATAGAGGTGTAAATAAATGACACCGTGGCAAGCAGCAGGAGGGAGAGCAACTACTTTACGATTGTAAGCAAATGACCCAAAGAATGGACTAGTGAGAATCAGTGAATCAAATGCTTCCATGAAACAGCAGAAGGACATGGTTTCATAGTACTTTTAGTTTTCGCTAGCAGGTAACTGAAACTGGAAGTACTATGAAAACCAAAAACATGGGCAATTAAGATTATCAAGTTTAACAATCCTTGTAATCTTACTATGGAGTTGGTCCTTAGTGATGATGGAGTCCATATATTCCTAAAGATGGGAGTGATAATTCTATGATCTCTGATTTCCTCCCAGACTGAATGGACTTTGGGTAAATGTAATTTTCATTAATAAGTAAAAGGTATAGTACAACAATGTTCTTTTTCAGGCGGTACCCTCGTCAGGCCAAGGTATGTGCCACAGTCGATATAATGCATATGTATTAATCGAACTAGCTGACTCAACGCTAAGAATACGTTGTCTAACATCATTTATAATTAAGTAGCTACAATACTAGGCTGCTTCTCCTCATGCTGAAATCGTCTCAGATTTCGCTCCCTCCATATGTGGTACACAATTGCACCAAGTAAGGCACGGTATGTAATATTGATGATGTGCTTCCCTCGCTACTTCCTTGCTGCCCACTCAATATCTCTTGCCCAATCCCTATTAGGCCACTGAAATCGAATAATACGCCAAACATAGTTAAGGCATCGTCTACTTAATCTGCACTGGAAGAAGAGGTGGTCATGTGACTCTACCATATCATCGTTACAAAACACGTAGTTTCCAAGAAGAGTACTACCCCTTACAAAAAATGTGGTTAAGCCAAAAACAAAAGTTAGTGACCTAAGCTCGAAGACAAAGCTTCAAAGTGCTAAAAGAAATTAACCATGTCACTAAATGAGCATTAGTCAGAGCCCCTTGCAACAAGAGATCAACTGAAACAAGCAAAAAAATAGGGTACCTCTAACAGACAAGTTCCAATTACAGCTAATGAAAAGAGGTGCAAATAAATGACACTGTGGCAAGCAGTGGGAGGGAGAGCAACTCCTTTACGATTGTAATCAAATGACCCAAAGAATAGACTAGTGTGAATCAGTTTGCAAGAGTGAATCACATGCTTCCACAAAACAGCAGAAGGACATGGTTTCATAGTACTTTTAGTTTCAACTAGCAAGTAACTGAAACTAGAAGTACTATGAAAACCAAAAATATCGAGTTTAACAATCCTTGTAATCTTACTATGGAGTTGGTCCTTAGTGATGATGGAGTCCATATATTCCTAACGATGGGAGTGGTAATTCTATGATCTCTGATTTCCTCCCAGACCGGTGAAGTTGTGAGTCTACCCTCTTTATTTGATTTCCAAAAGGGTTGTTGCTGCTGGCCATGTACAATAAGAGCTGCAGCAATGAGGTTGGTGCTGTCATGTGGAACAGTTTTGTTCAGTTCATTCAAATTCCACCTTCCATCTTCCCAGAGCCAGTTGACAGGAATATTTATGGAGTCTTCATGATTACATGGATCATGAAGTGAGCCTTCTTGCTTCCAACAGTCATGCCAAAAAGAGACTTCTCTAGTACCCTAGCTCAAGAAAATGTGGCTTTGAGCAGCCTGTTGGACTTTACAAAGCCTTCTGCAAGTAGGTGAGTCGCTCCTTGAAACTTTGGTGCAGAAGGGGCATTGTTCTTTCAATACTTGTTTAGTGTGTCGAGGGCCAAAAGTGAGTTAGTCAATCTGAGTCTCCACCAAAGTTTGGCTAGAATGCCTCAACAACGTCTCTCAAGTTTTTGACGTCAAGGTTTCCCTTAGCAGTAGGGTACCAAGTATTAATCCATTTGGTCTAGTAAATTTTTTTCTGAGAAGCGGTAGTGCCCCAGAAGTATGTAGTGAAGAGTTCGACTCTCAATTTCAAGCCTTTAAATAAACTAATTAAACTTAGTTAACACTCAATTTAAATCTTTAAATAAACCAATTTAACTCTTAACTTTAAACGTTCAAGTAAACTAATTTAACTTAGTAAAGTCTCAATTTAATACTTTGAATAAACTACTTTGACTTAGTTAACTTTCAATTTAAAACTTTTAAGTAAACTAATTTAACTAAGTTAACTTCCAATTTAAAATCTTCAAGTAAAACTTGAAGTTCATGTAGATACGGTACCAGTGGGTAAAGGTCATAGGAATTACATCATCATCCACCCCACTGCTTGTTCCACCTTTACCTGTAGCTTGAGAGACGCCATCCTCATCTGCATTTGTAGCTCTATTATCATCACCTGCATATATCCTCAACACCACCACCACCACCACCACCTATGTATCAGTGCCTAAAGTTCCCTCTAATGATGACCTTTCTGTAACAATTCCATTGAATGTCATGTAAGATAATTTATATTATTGAATTGTTAATAAAATATGTATAAATATTATATCATATTTGTTACTAATTATTTACTTGTTATTTTGTAGGGATTTAGAGGAAGATACTAGCGAATCAGAAGATACTTTCGGAGATAATAATTCGTCATCCCATTCCAATAGTCACCTTCAGAAGATTGTGAAAATGAATTTGATCCCCTTTTGTAATTATGAATACTTTAAAATATATCACATTTATTTTGTGGATTGTATTGAATTATTTTTATTTTGTCGGTTGTATTGAGTTATGTTTATTATATTTATTTTTGCTTAAATATTTTATTATATTTGAATTTATAGATTATTAGAGTCAAATGAAATATAATGTTCTTATTCAATATTAAACTTAAAAATTTTGAACAAAATTACAATTGATTAGCAAATGTCGCTGCAAAGAAAAAAGATTTGCAACGGATTTTAAAAAAATATTTTGTTACAAAATTTGCACGGAATATTGATGCAAAAAATGTATTTCAATATTGCAACGACTTCCGTTCTAGTGTCATTTGGAAATAAAAATTATTTTGCAACGACTCATATTAAAATATTTGCAATGGACTATTGATGGGAAAATGCATTGCAATATTACAACAACTTTTCTCTTGCAAACGAATTGGTTATCAATATTACCACTGATATACCGTTGGAAAATATGAAAAGTCAAACTTTAAAAAAACGTTTTGCAATGGAAATATACAATGAATAAAAAATCATTGTAAAAATTTTTCAACTGCTGAAAAATTCATTTCTATATAGCAGCGTACTATAGCAACGGACAATATTCCATTGCAAAAGTCCATGATAAATCTATTTTGCCACGAATTTTTTATGAAATTCGTTTGCTATAGGTTTACTTTTTTTTGTATTGTACATATATATATATATATATATATATATTTATTTATTGTTTTCTTTGTTTTCGTGTAGTGTTAAAATTTATTTATTGTAATTTTTCTGTGTAAATGTGTTTGTGAGGAGGAAACTAATTTATATCAGTTTAAAAAACTTTTTGATAAATTTATTATGTCAGACTAGATATAAAAAATAAAGAACGGTGCATATTCTTTTTTTTTACAAGGAGTATCTTAGTCATTGTTTCTAAAAAATAGGCTTAAATTGATCAGGGGGCAGTGTGATTATTTATTAAAAATATAGGGATGATTTTTTATATTAAAAATTTTATAAGGAAATTTTTGATTTTTTGATATGTCAAGGGGGTCAAAAATGAAACCTAATAAGTAAGTGAAATTTCTCCAATCTTGACATGAAAAACTCCATCTCCTAGTATTCATTGTCCTAAATCTCGCAAATAGTCCTCATATATTTAATTTAAATTCGACTCCCCCAAAAAAAAAAAGAATTAACAAAGTTATATTACTTATCATAACTGAAAAGAAAGAATGGAAAAAATATAGTACAAAGTTATTGTAAGAAAGTATCGGTAACAATGAAGATTCTAACAGAGGCAAGACTAATAATCTTATACTGTCAGTTAAAAAGCAAAAGAAACTCCTTTGAGGTGCGCAATCTCAGGCTTGAATCACCACGGGCCGTGCCCTTACCCACTCTAACGTGAGTTCCTTGTGATAGTGCAACCCATTTGATGCTCCTCATAATTTTTATAGTTTTGGCATCTGATCCCGATCGCTCAGCTATCTCGCGTTCTCGAAATGATTTCCGAACCTGAGAAAAGAACAAATCATTAGGCTTGGGAGGTTTCCAACTAAAATCCTCCAATATTTAAGTCAGTAAAACGGTTTGAGATAGAATCTCAATGTATTTAATGTAGATTTTAGTGTAATAAATGTCTTACCATAAATGAACTATACATGATCCATTTATAATGTTTGAATAGATCCCTTTGCCTATCTGAAGGGGTTCACTTGCATTGTGCCACGTATTATGATCTTACTTTGTAGGATATGAAGCAAATCAACGGCCCTCAGCAAAATGTATACTTACTTCTGGTACTTGTATTTCTTCTTCATACGATGGAGCTGGCAAGTTGGCAAGAATTAGTGTCATACTACTTCTGTACACCCCCGTTCAGTGGGACGTTGATGAGTCCTAACTTGGAGATGAAAGACATAAATTGAGGTCATGGTAAAGCTTTGGTTAAACCATAAGCAGGTTGATGTTTGGTTGGAATGTGTTTAGGGGCAGGGAATCCTTCTTTGTACTTATCTCATACTAAATGATAATCTATTTCAAGATATTTTGTTCTCTCAGGTAGACAAAACTAGCTACAATGTAAAGGGCTACTTGGTTGTCGCAAAAGAATGGAATTGGAGTAGTACTGTAATTTGTAAGTCTGCAAGAAGGTTGTATATCCATATAAGCTCACAAGCAGTTCATCCCATACTTCGATATTCGGTGGTCCGTTTCTTCGTATTCCATGATATCAAACTTTCTCCAAGGAACAAACAATAACCTCTCAAGGACCTTCTAGTGTCCTTGCATGTAGCCCAATCTGCATCACAAAATGCAATGATATTGAAATCTGCTTCTGAAGGAAAATAAAATCCTCTGTTCATAGTACCTTTAAGATATCTCAGAAGATAAAGTGTTGTGTTCCAATGTGCCTTGCAAGGGTGTTGTATGAACTGGCTAAGTTGTTGAGTGCTATAGCAAATATCAAGCCTAGTGAACCCTAAGTACAATAGTCTGTCCAAAAGCCTTCTATAGGATTTAGGATTTGACATTTGTTCTTGTTCAAAAACAGTGAGTTTAAAACCTATTGGCAGAGGGATTGAAGTGGCTTTAGCCTGCACAAGTCCTGAATTTGTTACAATTTCTCTTATATATTTTGTTTGAGTGATTGTAATTCCTTGATTAGACCTCTGCAATTTCCAGACCAAGGAAGAACCTTGCTGGTCCAAGGTCTTTAATAGTGCAAAACCTGTCTAGGTATTGCTTACTTTCTGTAAGTACTGGCTTTAATGGACCTCCAATTAAGACATCATTCACATGTACCAGTAAACAAAAAATATCCTACAGTTGTTAGTTTAGTAAATAAACAATGATCATGTTTTGATTGAATGAAGCCAATTTTTTCCAATTTTGTTGTAAATTCTAAGTTTCATTCTCTTGAGGCTTGTTTAAGCCATAAAGAGATCTTTTTAGTTTGTAAACATGCCCTTCAGGGACACTATATCCTTCAGGTGGCTTCATATATATTTCTTCATCTAAGATTCCATGCGAGAGGTGACCCAGGTTAGTAATTAACTATCAAGGCATTAATAAGATATTAGGGTTTGATGGTTATTACATTCCTAGTAGAGAACACTTAATAGATTACATTAAAGGAGCAAAAGTGTTTCTAAATTTGATTGCAAATCTGATTTTTATCAGATTAAGATTCCCGGCATTCGGTGTACAATAAAAAATAAGAAGGCCAATCACAAGAAAACAAGATAAGAGGAATAACAAATTTAAATGGAAGTTTTACCCTTGTCGTTTTCCTTCACGGCTACAAGCGTTGATTCCTCTTCATTTTTTAGCTCCGTTCAGGGTGAGATCTCAATCTAGAGATCCTCCAAAGAATGATACACCACCACTAAAGGATGTTGGATCATTTGTTCCTCTTTCGATCTCTAAGATCTTGAGAGGGTTTTTAGAGAGAAAAGAGAGTGAAATTTTGTGGAATGGTGTGAGCAGTAGTTGCTGGTCGGCTATGAGGTTATAGGAGGCTTTATATGTGACCTAATCACAAGATACCAAGGAGTTTTGACATATCAAGAATCCAACAACCATCCACCATCCTTAAAGCCACCTTATAGCGGATTTTGGTGCACCGCAGGGCATCAGTTCGGCCGCACCACACTCAAGGAGGTGTTTTGGCTCCTCCTTAACCTAGCCATGTTCTAAACAGGGCCTTGGACTTGTATTTTAATGGACTGGGCTCGAGTAATTAAAATTAAATCAAGTCCAAATCTAGTGGACTTTAAATCAAACCTAGTTTAATTTATAAGCCCAATATTAAAATATCCTTTAATCTCACCATGGTTTCTTACTAGAAATCTAGGGCTATTGTAGGTAGAGATTCCGGGCTCGATGAGTCCAAGACTGATATGCTCTTTGATAATCATCTGCATATCTTTAATGTCTTCCATGCTCATCTGGACAGGTTTATATCGAACGTACTCTATACTTGCATTCCTCCTTTAGCTTTAGAGTAGCTTCGATCTTGTTCCTTTCCCACCATGCCAGAGGGTTTTCACTGAAGTTCCTCTGGATGAGCCTTTTGACATTCTCAAGAGAAAGTCTGTTGTCCTCGCTAATATCTAGAGATTTCATTTCCAGTAGTGTTACCTTAAGGTTCATAATTTCCTCCTCGGATTCCTTAGAAGCTATCATTGTCTATGAGTCCCTGTTGCCTGAAAGACAAAAGGATCTTACCAAATTTTCTCTTATCCTACATTTTTGGATGAGTTAATCTGGCATCAAAATCACCACGTTTGCTGTTTTGATTCACTTAACTCCCTTGATGATGCAGATGATACCAATCGGGGTCCTAAGATAAGCAGCCCCGCCACGGGTGATCCATGTTGAACGCTACTATATGGAACGTGCGTGGCCTGAACAAAAGGGACCATCAGCTGGCACTAAAAGACGTAGCAACTGAGGTCAAGTTATAATTTATTGGCCTTCTTGAAATGCATGTACGAAATACTAATATTGATCCTATATAATCTTTCTTACTGCCTCAATAGAAGTGGTTTGTTGATCCTGTGTCTGTTGGGAATCGTATATGGATTGCATGGGACGTTACTATTCTTGATGTTAATGTGATAGAGTTGCGTGATCAATTTGTACAGTGTCTTGTAAGTGTTAGAGCACTCCATACGAATGTGATTATTACTGTTGTGTATGGTAACAATGAAATTGCTGAGCGGCGTGAGTTGTGGCGATCACTGGGGGTGCTTGCGGGTCAGTGTGTGGATGACCCGTGGATAGTAGGAGAAGATTTTAATGCTGTTCGTGACCTCAGTGAGGTGTGTGGTAATTTTGGTGGTATCAGATTGGCGATGGATGAATTTAATGCATGTGTATAGGATACGGGATTGCTACAAATTCCCATGCAGGGTGAATGGTACACATGGCATAACCGGATTTCGAATTCGCCAAGTTTTTCGAAGCGTTTAGATCAGATGCTCATAAATAACATAGGGCTTGAGCGTTTCCCTAACTCATACTATTCAAACCTCACCCCACGCACCTCGAATCATTCACCACTAGTGCTATATGGGGATCGACAACAACAACTGGGAGGTATGTTCAGATCTGATAATTACCTTACTCTTTCACCAGATTTTATTCCCAGTGTGCAGAATGTCTGGAAACACGACATTATTGGAGTGCCTATGTACGCGATTACGCAGAAACTAAAAGTTTTAGAGCCAGTATTCCGACAACAACGGCGCAATAAAGGAGATCTTTCGGAGAATGTACGTCTGGCTAAAGGATTCCTTGAGGAAGCATAGATCTTGGTTAGCTCTGATACACAGAATAACCTCTTTCTACACCTGGAACACCTTTGTCGTTTGGTTATGCCAAGGCGGCAAAAATGGAACAAATCATGTTACAGCAGCAAGCTAAGATGCAATGGATGAAGGATGGGGATCAATGCTCACGAGTCTACTTTTGCAAGATAGCTCAGCGACATGCCACTTGGAGAATCTTGCAAATAAATAATGAACATGGGACCACCTACCCAGAGCCAGGAGCGGATATTCATGAGTTTGTCTCCTTCTATCAGGCTGTGTTAGGCAGAGAAAGACGGAGGCAGGTGATAGATATCCGGTATCTAAGGCCATGGGCTGGACATGTCCCCAATGAGGAGGAAGGGCTTCAGCTCCTTACACCCATCATTGTAGTTGACGTCAAACAGACAGTGTTTGACATTGCTGAAGATAAAGTAACTGGACCTGATGGTTTCTCATTGGTTTTTCATAAAGCTGCCTGGCCAATTGTGGGTCCGGAGGTTATGAAGGCAACTTGGAGTTCTTTACCACGGGAAAACATTGAAGTAAATCAACACCACACTTCTGGCACTTATCCCTAAGGTACATGCCCCTATGATGGTTACAGATTTTTGCCCTATTTCGTGTTGTAATGTTTTATATAAGATTATTGCCAAACTTATTGTGCGAAAGCTGAGTATGGTGCTGGATATAAGTTGATAAGCCCTTGTTAGGCTGCCTTTATTCCTGGTCGTAGTATTGGAGACAATATACAGTTAACTATTTACAGGTTACAAGCAGGCGCGCCTACCTCCTAGATGTGCACTGAAAGTGGATATCCGAAAAGCTTATGACAGGGTAGAATGGGATTTTCTACTTGCAGTGTTACACTTGTTTGGATTCCTAACTACGTTCATTAGGTGGATAGACGAGTGTGTCACGACACCCTCGTTTTCTGTCGGGCTGAATGGGAAACCTCAGGGTTTCTTTCGGGATCGAGAGGTTTACAGTAGGGGGACCCTTTATCACGATATATGTTTATTCTCGTAATGGAGGTTCTGCATTTGATTCTTTTGCAGATGATTGATCAGGATATGCATTTTTCCTTTCATTGGAAATGTTAGCCTTCTCGATTATTTTAGCCTGGATTTGCAGATGAACTGTTGCTACTCTGCAAAGCTGATATGGACTCTATAGGGGTTTTTAAGCAAGGGTTCGAGCTATTCGTCTCCTGGTCAGATAAGAGCCATCTTATCATCTCTCGATCTGCACAAGGGATACGGGAGCAGTTGTTACTGATGCTCGGCTTCCAGGAAGGGCACCTTCTGATGAGGTACTTGGGAGTTTCTCTACTTTTCTCTAGAATATCGTTCACAAACTGCTAGCCTTTATTATTAAAAATTGATCAACGCATTAAAGGTTGGGAATGAATGAGATTATCATATGTTGGGAGGGTACAGATTATTAAATTTGTTCTTATGGCGTTAAGTATATATTGGGCTTTTGCATTCATCCTACCTAAAGGTGTTATAAGGGAGATTGAGAAGCGTTTGAGAGCTTTTGTGTGGAAGGGCACAACGACCAGTGGATATGCCAAAGTAGCATGGAGGGATGTCTGTAGACCGGCATTGGAGGGGGTCAGGGCCTAAGGGACATCGCTACTTTAAACCGTGCGTTGATGAGCAAAAAGCTGTGTGATGTTATTCAATGTGATAGAACATCAATTTGGGAAGAATGGTTATATAACGGGCGGCTACGTGATAAATCTGTATGGACGGTCACTGACAATGGGGATTCGTTGGGCTTGGGACAGCAGACAAGCTCAGTGGTGTTATTATGGAGGGGCAATGGCATTGGCCTCTCATTACGGACATTGAGTGCTTGGAGATTTTGCATGCATTGCTAATAATTCATGGCGAGACGGATCACATTATTTGGCGACTCGAGATGGGACGACCCACAGTTGTATCTCCTTACAGGCTATTACACCCACCGGGACCCAAGGTAGGTTGGTCTTCACGAGTCTCGGGTTTCCTGAAGATCCTGACGCATAATTTCATCCTATGGCTTGCAATTTTGGGAAAACTATATACAGCTGATGAACCATGGCTATCATACCTAGGCGCCTGTATATTATGTGATGAGGGTGCAATAGAGACAAATACTCATCTATTCTTTCGATGTTGTGCCAGAAGATGCCTAACAGCGATTCGGCTGCTTGTTCGATTTGAATGGCCTAATAGAGAGTGGCCACGAGATGTTGAGTGGGCTGCAAGGAAATGGAGAGGAAAACATATCATTAACTTGGCTTATCGTGCACTCCTTGTTGCTTGCATTTACCATATTTGGAGGGAACGAAATTTGAGATGCTTTGAGCATACGGAGCGACCACCAAGCATCATAGCCACCATCATTGTGGAAGTTATTAGACAAAGGATTATCAGTGTTAATTTATCTCGTTCTGTTAGTTCATGTGCGTTATATAGATTATGGCGTATCCCTTGGCCTGTTGAGGGAGAAACCACCAGTTGAGCACTATTGTACTGTACGATCTTGTTTTATTAATAAAACTTACATTTACCAAAAAACAAAAATAGATAAATTCCTACATAGATCTAAAAGATTATATATTTGGTCTAAACCTTTTACAAGAACACGTGTTTTGATATTTTTTCTCAATTAGGTGGAATAATTAAGGTTTAAGTTATTTCTATTAATAATAGTTTAACAAATATATAAAGCATTAAGTTCTTTCCCACTCACATATTCAGATTTTCTAAATATATAAAGCATTAGTATATTCACATTAAACTAACGACTACATAGAGTGTACTTATCCTTAGTTTTTGCTACATTAAAGGAAAAA
This sequence comes from Sesamum indicum, assembly GCF_026168435.1. Lineage (NCBI taxonomy): Eukaryota > Viridiplantae > Streptophyta > Magnoliopsida > Lamiales > Pedaliaceae > Sesamum > Sesamum indicum. Next base: position 3,809,493 of record NC_142660.1, on the reverse strand, counting down.
TAATGAAAGCAGTGAAAGCAAAAATTAAATTGAATTTAAATCCAATTAAGAGAGTGTACTTCTTGATTTTTCGGGCATTCCATACTTAAAAACACAAATAATAAATAAAAATATGCATAAATGATTTTTGTGGCTTAAGGCAGAAAGAAAAAACTAATAAAAATCTAACCAAGAAATTATACCATTTTGATTTTGTCCGAATCTGCTTTGCTCATTGTTCCTTCTCCGGATCTGCGTTCACGCAAAGATCAACTTAGACCTCCTCTTCCTTCATCGACATCACACGTCGGAAGCATAATTTTCAATACCACTGTTAGATGACTTGAGATCTGGCAGTAGAACCTTTTCTTATTGAATAAAATGGATTCGGTTCTCACTCTCAAATTAGTGAATCGAATTTAATTAACTTTTTCTTGAAACTTGTTCAAGAAGAACTTGATGGAGAAGGGAAGAGAGAGTAGTGGATGGATTGTGAGAGATGTAGAGTAGAGAGAAAAAGCTAATTTTTCAAAACACTGAGATGAGAGATGTTAGGAAAAATAATACACTTGGTGTGTTATACGTCATCATGGCCGAGTGGGGTCTGTAGAGGAGGAGTCTATGGTTTCAAGGCCCAATAGGAATCGAATAAATTTATTTAATTCAAATAAATAAACTAAAGTTCGAGTCCAATATTTAATTAATATAATTAACTACTTGAATTAAGCTCAATTAAATTAATCAAACAAATTAAATTGTGCTAAGCCCCAACTTTTTTTTAGGGAAAAAGCGGTTGGAATATGTATTGCGAGCAAAGACAAAGTTAGTACTAGGCAACATGACAAGCACTAAAACCAGAAAAAGGAAGTGAATAATGTTAACAATCCAAGCTGCTAAGCCCAAATTTAATTAATTCAATTAATTAATTCTGACAACACTTCTCAAGACATATAATAACCAAATTAAAGACACAGTCATCTTTTATCAAGCCCAAGATACAACCACTACATGCATGTGATTGTTATGGTTCCTCAAGTCTAAGTACCAAATCCAATACTGTCGAGGTCGAGGGATGCAAGTCATATGTACCGACCAAGCCTAATGGAGCCAGTTCGGTTGAATTGATAACCGTTGTCAACTATCCACTGAACTTGCATAAACGTTCTACATTTGTTGTCGATGAAATGCAACACAAACCTAATGGATGCATCACTTAGTACAAGTCTTGATAGAGTCCTCGATGTCTGTATCAAGATCCTCAACTTGAAATATTTTAAACCCAACTCTCAAAAGTTGGTTTCATAACTGTCAATCAATGTGCAACCCAACTACATGGATTGTAAGATTGACTTGTGGATTTTGTTGCAATTTTAAAGCAATAAATCATAATAATATAAACAATAAACACATTTCAAATGAATTCTTACTATATTAATTTAATCCAATATTAAATTAAAAAAAAATTACTAAATAAATTACGAAAACACCAATCTAATTAATTATCCAGTTACCAATTCTAACAAAAACTACATCAAGAAATTTATTTTCATACAATCCAAGATAAATAAAGTCCTAAAAAGCAACACATTCAATATTGAAAGTCGAAAATGGACATGATACACTATTACAATGATACGCTTTACAATAAGCTTTATTGTAATTTTAGTCATATAATTATAGATATTTGGCATATTTGTAAGATTTATAAATTGCGATTTGATTCATTAATTTTGTAAATTCTATGATTTGAGGATACATTTTGCCAAAAATTTGAAAATTAGTTGAAAACTACATGTGCAAGTCGCGAATATATCCTTAAATTTACATCAAAACACAAATTGCACGTGCTAATTTTCGTCAAATTTAGAAATTTCGAGAAAAAAATGTGTTATAAAATCGCAAAACTTTTACGAAGATAATACATCAAATTATAAGTTTCATTTTTTTTAAGGTCCAAAACGCCAATTACCTCTAATTATAGGACAAAAATTTTCAATAGAGCCTTTATAATATGTAATTCAAAATGATGCCATTAATCAAACTTATTATCTTAAGAAAATACGATTTTAATCTAGAATTATTTCTTTTAAAGAAGTTTATGTGTCATTTCAGACATAAAAAGTAGAAAATTACAGGATCAAAATTATATTTAAACTTTGGAAAACAGTATTTACACAATAGAGAAGTCACAAAATAAAAAAAACTAATGAATCATGCACTGGTTTAGCGAAGTTAATCATTAGAGGGTTCCCGTGAAGAACGTGGTCTTGCACACCCTACCTCGCCAGGTTCGTGCCCTCGATTTCTTTAAAGTGAACAAACGCGTAGTGATGCAAGGGGAGTGAGTTAACACTGATCACTTCTCCATGAGCGGCAAATAGAGATTTTAACTCAAAGTCTGTCACTTTTGGTGACAAATTGCCGATCACAACTTGTTGGATGGATGAATCTCCTGTTGCAAATCTTTGACGGTCGGATCGTGGTTTTGTGTAGCTTTAGCCGCTGATTTTACATGTGATGCCATTAAACGGGTCAAATACACAGAACAACAATAATAATGAACCGACGGAGGTTCCCATGTGAATAAAGAGATTTGTGTGCAATGGGGATGTGGTGCAATGAGGTTTTGTAAGTGTATGAGCGGGGTTGTTACTAAAATATTTTGTTGGATTTGTCTGAATTTAATGAAATTTACTGGCTCTTGGTTGTATAGTGCATTATTTGGAAATATGATAACTTTTATCCTAAATTAAATTAAAATTCTAAATTGGTTCTATTACTTAATAATATTTATTAGACTTGTCTTCTATAAACACTAAGAAATATTAGTATGGCATTACATTATAGGGTTTAATGCAATTTCCGTCCTATGGTATTGTACCTGAGTAAATTACCCCTCTATGATAAAAAATCAAATTACCTCCCTATATTTTTCTAAAAATAAAGCAATTTATATCTGTGTCTAAAGAGGTAAATTATTCCATTTTAAAAAATATAAGGAGATACTTTGCTTTTTCTTTTTACAAGAAATAATTTATTCATTTGCTATAATAATTACAGGAGGTTGCTTTCATTTTTTTCTCATTATTATAAACTTTCTTGTACTTTTAATCTTATGTTGTTGATTTTTGAAGCAATTTTATCTTGAAATCTCTATAGACACTAAAGTTAATGCTATCATTTTTGCATATTAGTGTTCAATTTTTTCTTATCATTATATTTTATAAAATCAAACTTTGAAATTTTAAAATTATTTATTAATTGCATGCTATTGATATGATAAAGTTTATATCCATACTTTATGATTGTTTATGATAATTTTAATACTCTTTTTACTATTATTATTACTCTTCTTTTTATATATTGCAAGAGCCGATCAATTCTATGCGATTTACTACTTAGAACTTTTATTATTTTATTAATTTTATGCAACTTGCCGTTGAAAAATCCTCCTAAAATCTCTTATTATAGCTAAAATCATGTCAAGTTTTGAATTCCTGACTAAGTTCTAAACTTTTGGTCAACGATGTCTTAGCCTATCACTCATAGGTGAGCTAGGTTTCATGAATAAGTGTAAGATGATGGGTTCGAATCCCACCAAACAAGTGAGTATTTGACTCACTTTATGTGTTTATTATAATTTATTTTATTATTCTTTGTTATATTAATATATGAATCGAATATCGATATATTGTCAAACTAACCAATTTATTAAAATATTGATGTTATTATGTGATTACCATATATATATATATAATAGATTCCTCCCAAAAATTTTCAAAAATATGAATTAATTTCCCATCAATTTTTGCATTGTTTGACAATTTTTAAATTTCACTAATTGATGGATGGGTTCTTCCTTATAAAGAGATTGGTGTAACTTTAGTTGTTTGGCATTTGGGTCCATTAAGAATTAGAATTTGCAACTTGGCCCATTAGTTTTGGATATTTCATGATTTGAGGACACATTTAGCCAAAAAGTTAAAAATTAGCTGGAAAAACACATGTGCAAGTCATGAATATGTTACCAAATTTATGCTAGCACATGACTTGCACGTGCTAATTTTCGACAAATTTAGAAATTTCTAGTAAAAAAACGTATTAGCAAATCATAAAATTTACTAAGATAAGCTTAACTTTTTGAAGGTCCAAAAGGCCAAACACCTTCAATTACAGGACCAAAAATTTAATAGACTTTATAATATTCAATTCAAAATGAAGCCATTAATCAAAATTATTATCTAAAGTTAACATGATTTCAATCTAGAATTACTTGATAACTAAACATTCAACTTGCTCCACAAATATTTATAAACATTCTGTGTGTGTTTTTAGATATTAGTGCTGAATAATCTCATTTGGTATGCAATATTTCTTTTAAAGAAGTTTATTTTCAGACATGGAAAGAGAAATAAAAAAATTAAAAATTAAAAAATTACCAACCGATTTAGCGAAGTTAATCATTAGAGTCTTTTCGTGAACAACGTGGCCTTGCCGACCCTGCCACTCCAACTTTGCGCACTCGATTTTTTTAAAGTGCACAAAGACGTACTGATGCAAGGGGAATGAGTTAATGCCCATCACTTCTCCACGAGTTATAGACAGAGATTGTAACTCAGAATCTATCACTTTTGGTGACAAATTACCGATCCACAAGTTGTTGGATGGATGAATCTCCCGCTGCAAATTTTTGACAGTCAAAACGTGCTTCTATGTAGCTTGCGCCGCGGATTTTACATGTGGTACCATTAAACGGGTCAAGTACAGAAACAAGATAAATGATGGGTTGTCAAAGATTGCGATATGAATGAAAGTTGAATAGAAATAGATTTGTGCGCGATGGGGCTATGGTATTTGTAGTATGTATATGGGTGTTGTGGTTATTGTAGTATTTTGTCGATTTTTTCTTAATTTAATGGCATTTAGTGGTTCCTAGTTATACTATGTATTATTTGAAAATATTATAACTTTCACCCTGAAATTAAATTAAATTTCTAAATTGGTCCTACTACTTAATGATATTTATTAGACTTGTTCTCTATAAACACTAAGAAATATTAGTCTAGCTTTATATTGTAGGGTTTCATGCAATTTACCTCATGTGATATTGTAATTTTTCAAATTATCCCTTAAGAGAAAAAAAATCAAATTACCTTCCTATTTTTTTTTAAATAGAGCAATTTTTGTGTTCCTTTCTGAAAAGGTAAATTACTTCATTTCAAAAAATATAGTGAAGTATTTTGCTATTTTTTATAAAGAATAATTTGTTCATTTGCAATATTACTTACAGCAGGTTGCGTGCATTCGTGTGTAATTAATCGTTATTTATTGATTTGTCAAGCAATTTTGTCTTGGGATTTCTTTAGACACTAAAGTTAATGCTTTCATTTTTGCATTACTTAGTGTTCATTTTTTATTCTTTTCATTGTATTTTATACTTTGAAATTTTAAAATTATTTATTAATTCCATGCTATTGATGTATTAATTTCCAGTCAATATTTGCATTATTTGACAATTTTTAAATTTCATTAATTGATGTATTAACTTTCTATATGTATAAATAAAGGATGAAATTTAATGCTAATAATTGTATAAATAAAGGATGGTGATGGCACGAGTGTGGATGGTTGTATTGGTGCATTGGATACTGTAATTTTGATTTATTTGAATTTAACTTAGTGTGGTGTTCTCCAACTATACTATGGATTATTTAAATTAGAACTTGCGATTTGGTCCATTAATTTTACAAATTTCATGATTCAATGACATATTTTCCCAGATATTTAAAAATTAGTTGGAAAATCACATGTGCAAGTCATGTATATTCTTAAATTTAAGCCAACACAACGTGCTAATTTTGGACAAATATAAAAATTTCTGTCAAAATTTATTAGAAAATCAAAAAATTTACTAAGATGATAGATTAAATTGTAAGTTTCACTTTTGAAGGGCTAAAATGCCAAACACCTCTAATTATAGGACAAAAAGTTTACAATAGAGCCTTTATAATATTCAAATCAAAATGCTGCCACTAATTAACCTTATTATCTAAAGGTAACACGATCTTAATCTAGAATTACTTGATAACTGAACATTCAGCTTTCGGTCCACAAATATTTGTAAACATTCTCTGTGTGTTTTTAAATATTAGTGCTTAATAATTTTCACTTGATATGCAACATTTATTTTAAAGAAATTTATTTTTCGTTTCAGACATGGAAAGTAGGAAAAAAAATTAGAAAACTAATAAATTACTAATCGATTTAGCGAAGTTAATCATTAAAGGCTTCCCATGAAGAACGTGGCCTTGCAGACCCTACCTCGCCAGCTTTCGTGTCCTCAGAGATGGAAGGGGAATGAGTTAATGCTGATCACTTCTCCCTAAGTGACAAACAGATATTTAAACTCACAATCTTTCACTTTTGGTGACAAAATGCCGGTCCACAAGTTGTTAGATGGATGAATCACCCTCTGAGAATCTTTGACTGTGCATCATGGTTCTGTATAGCTCCAGCCGTTGATTTTATACGTGATGCCATTAAATGGGTCATGTACAGAGAACAAGATAAATGATAGGTCATCGGAGGTTTCGATGTGACTGAAAAGCGAAATAAAAAGAGATTAGTGTGCAATGGGGAGGTGGTGGAGTGAGGTTTTGTAAATATTTGAAAATATCATAACTTTCACTGTGAATTAAATTAAAATTCTAAATTGGTCCTATATGTTACTTATTAAAAACATTGTTGTGTTTCTAATCTAAATTTGTTGATTTTTCAAGAAAATTTATCTTGGAATTTCTTTTGATACCAAAGTTAATTCTTTCATTTTTTTTCTTATCACTATATTTTATAAAAACAAACCATGCTAATGACATGATAAAGTTTTTGTCCTCACTTTATGATTGTGTTATGATAATTTTATTACTCTTTCTATTATTATTAGTACTATTTTTGGTTATATATTGCAGAAGTCGACCATTTTTATACAAAAATTTACTGCTTAAAATTCTTCATTGTTTTATTGATTTTATGCAACTTGCCCCTAAAAAATCCTCCTAAAATCTCTTATTATAGTCAACATCATATCAAATTTCGAATTCCTGATTAACGTCCTAACTTTTGGTCGACGATATCCTCAAACTCACACCAGCACATGACTTGCATGTGCTAATTTCTAACAAATTCAAAAAAATTTATCAAAATGTGTTAGTAAATATAAAAATTCACTAAGACAATATATCAAATAGTAAGTTTCACTTTTTGAAGGTTCAATAACGACAAATACCTCTTATTATAGGACAAAACATTTCAATAAAGCCTTTATAATGTTCAAATCAAAATGATGCCATTAATCAACCTTATTATCTAAACGTAACAACACGATCTTATTATCAAATTTTTTTTATAACTATACATTCAACTTAGTCCACAAATATTTTTAAACATTTTGTGTATGTTTTTGATTATTAGTGCTTAATAATCTCATTTGATATGCGACATTCTTTTTAAAGAAGTCTATGAGCCATTCAAACATGGAAAGTAGCAAAATTGTTGGACAAAAAATAGCCTTCAAAAGCTGTATGAACACTAATCAAAAAAAAAAAAGTAGAGAAATCGGAAAATAAAATAATCAAGAAATTACCTACCTGCTTAGCGAAGTTAACCATTAGAGGCTTCTTGTGAAGAATGTAGCCTTGCAGACCCTGGCTCGCCAACTTCATGTCTTCGATTTCTTTAAAGTGGACAAAGTCATAGTGATGAAAGGGGAATGAGTTAATGTTGATCTCTTCTTTATGAGCGGCAAATAAAGATTTTAACTCAAAATCTGTCACTTTTGTGAAAAATTGTCGATCCACAAGTTGTTGGATGGATGAATCTCCCGCTGCAAATCTTTGACAGCTGCATCATGGTATTCTGTGTCTTCCCACGCTGATTTTACAGGTGGTGCCATTAAACAGGTCAAGTACAGAGCACAAGATAAATGATGGGTCATTGGAGGTTTTGATGAGAATGAATAGTTGAATAGAAATAGATTTATGTGCAATGGGGATGTGGTGGTGTGAGGTTCTGAAGTTTAAGGGGGTTGGTTACTGCAGTCTTTTGTTAGATTTGTCTGAATTTAATGGCATTTGGTGGCTCTTGGTTGTACTCTGTTATTCACCCAAAATTAAATTAAAATTCTAAATTGGACCTATATATTATTTATCATAAACATTCTTGTGGTTCTAATTTTAATTTGTTGATTTTTCAATCAATTTTATCTTGAAATTTCTTAACTCTAAAGTTAATGCTTTCATTTTTGCATTGCTTAGTCTTTATTTTTTTTTTCTTATCATTATATTTTATAACATCAAGCTTTGAAATCTTAAAAATGACTTATTAATTCCATGTTATTGATATGATAAAGTTTATGTCTTCACTTTTATGATTGTACTATGATAATTTTATTACTCTTTCTATTATCATTGTTACTCTTTTTTGTTATATATTGCAGGAGTCGCCCAAATTTTTACAATTTACTGCTTAAATATTCTACATTGTTTTATTGATTTGATGCAACTTGTCCATGAAAAATCCTCCTAAAATCTCATATTATAGCCAACATCATGTCAAATTTCGAATTCATGACTAACTTGTAAACATTCAGTCAACCAATATCCTCAAATTTACCCCCGTGCTAATTTCGGTCAAATTTGGAAATTTCTTTCAAAATGTGTTAGCAATAGCAAATTTACTAAAATAATAGATCAAATTATAACTTTCACTTTGTGAAGGTCCAAAATGCCAAATATATCTTATTATAGGACAAAAAAATTCAATAGAGCCTTTATAATATTCAAATCAAAATGATGCAATTAATCAACCTTATTATCTAAAGGTAACAAGATCTTAATCCTGAATTGCTTGATAACTAAATATTCGGCTTGGTCCACAAATATTTATAAATATTTTGTGTGTGTTTTTCCATATTAATGCTTAAAAAGCTCATTTGATTTGCGACATTCCTTTTAAAGAAGTTTATATGTCATTTCAGACATGGAATGCAACGAAACTACAGAACAAATAATATATTTAAGCACTCAAAAATAGTATTTACACTAACAAAAAATAATAGAGAAATCATGATATAAAAAAATTAATAATCACCAACCTGTTTACAAAGTTAATAATTAGAGGCTTCTTGTGAAGAATGTAGCCTTGCAGGCCCTGCCTCACCATCTTTGCGCTCTTGATTTCTTTAAAGTGGACAAAGGCTTAGTGATGAGAGGGGAATGAGTTAATTTCGATCACTTCTCCATGAGCGGCAAATGGAGATTTTAACTTAGAATCTATCACTTTTACAGACAAATTGCCGATCCATAAGTTGTTGGATGGATGAATCCCCAACTGCAAATCTTTCACGGCTGCATTGTGGTTCTATGTACCTTTCGCCGCTAATTTTACAGGTGGTGCCATTAAACAGGTCAGGTACAGAGATTAAGATAAATGACAGGTTGTAGGAGGTTCCCATGTGAATGAAAAGCTGAATAGGAAGAGATTTGTGGTGCAATTGGAATATGGTGTAGTAAGGGTTCATAATTAAGTGCATGGGCGGGTGATTACTATAATATTTTGTTGGATTGTTTTGAATTTAATGGAATTTGGTGGCTCCTGGTTGTACTCTGTATTATTTGAAATCTTAAAATTATTTATTAATTTCATGTTATTAATATGATAAAGGTTATGTCCTCACTTTATGATTGTATTATGATAATTTTATTACTCTTCTTTGTTATATATAGCAGGAGTTGACCAATTTTATACAATTTACCGCTTAATCATATTTTAACAGATTCAAGTTGTTCAATCAAAGTTAGCATTTCAGCAGGTGCATCATATTCTAGAAAACATTGCACGCACTGCAAAAAGTAGAACATCCAACTACATCATTCTTCATTAATCATTCATATTACCCTGTAAGTTTCAAAAAATTGAAAATAGAATCTATAGAAAAACAACAGTTCCTAGTTCTTTGAGCATGTCGAACCACCAAATATCTATCTGAGATTGGATTGAACAACTAAATTTGTACGACCCATAAATTTAGCAGCATTCAACTAATTACTGTGAAATCATAGCTTCTATTTCGACTAACAATCCAAAACAAAACACTCTATCAAGTCATTTACATTCTCATTGTAATCAAAAGGAGAAAAAAGAAAGAAGTAATAGCTTGGCATGTGTAGTGGTATCCTGTTTCGTTGGAAATAATGGTGATGGCCATGAAAGTGCAGCGGTAGTCCAGCATCTCTGGAATCCATGCTCAAGAAAGAGGAAGACACTTTATCCATACAACACGCTTTTATAGGTGAAAATGCACTTTCTTATGCATATGTATTTTTTATGTGTCTAGCTGTTAATTGTTAAGTTTGACAGGTGTCCAAGTTGGTTAGGGTTCAAGGTGCATAGTGGGCTGGGTCAGTTCAAGACTGACATGAACCAGCCTGAGAAAGTCCACCTTAGGACCGGCCCGCTACTATTCGTGGCCGGTCTTAGGGCAGTCTAGGAGCTCTAAGTGTGCCCCAATTGTGTCTATTTTTAAACCCAAGTTCAATCGATTGATCGGCCCGGTTGAGGCCCGAACCAAGCCCAAACCAATCCTGCATTAGGTACGCATGTGTTTGTTTTATTTTTTATGATATTGAAGTGTTCTTGTACAGAATTACTTAAATTTATAATTATCTTTATGAAATAAATAAATAATAAATTAAATCACATAAAAATTTATATATAGAAAAATAATAGTTAAGAATATATAATCTTTTTAAAAAAAGGCCGACAAGCCCGGTCCAAGGCCAGGTGGTTTCGATCCACTGGGTTGGGCTGGTCCCAAGTATTGATTCCTGAGATCGGCCAAGGACCAGCATGGTCCCAAGCAGGCATAGGCCAAACCAACCCCCTTTTTAATTGGTTCAATCCAGTCTTGGGTTGGGTTACCCAAGCCTGGTCTATTATGCATCTTGAGTTGGGGTTAGTTAGATTGTTAGTTGATTATTCCTTTTTCCTCGCTGTTTCTGGACCTATTTTTAAAGTCAAGCTTCCTTGAGCTCACTACTGAGAATAATTGAATACAATCAATACACAGGAAATTTTGCTCTTAACATTTCGTGACGTCAACAAATTTTTTTACTGCAATTACAGTTTTCAACATGGTATCAGAGCCTTCTTTTGAAGGTCTCTGCATACTTCTCTCATCAATGTACAAACCATGTTCGATTATATTCCTCAATGGCGCCCAGAGGTTCAGAGGCAATGGAAGGGAATGTTGTGGAGACTCAGACTACTCCGGTGAATCAAAGTGCAATTGTAAACCAAACAACGGTAGATATTACTCTTACTGAAAACACCGAAAAATGCGAGTGGATCGGCCCAAGAATGCGCAAGCGGAAGCGGTAATGCGAAAATTCGTAAATAAAAACGAAACATAACAAAACCATAATTCTAAGGGGTGTACCCTTGGAGTTTCCGAGGATTGATATAGTTTATTACAATGCCAATAAAGTTAAATGGGGCTAATGGTAAAAGAAAAAAAAATGAGAGGTACATAAATCATAAATCAAAAGTTATCTCTTTGATTTGATTTACTTCGAATCTCCTTCATTTGGTTTGTTCATGCAAGGCTTCAACGTAGAGGCCCTGTAAAGTTACGTCCACACCACACCAGAATTGGGATCCCTCAACTCAATTTGCTAGAAAAGAAATTGGAAAAAAAAAAAAAAGAAGTGTGTATTGGAGAGGGGCGGCCGAGTGGATGTATTAGAATGTGTCTAGGTTTATCCTATCATCCATAAGGTAATAAAATCCTTTATTTCAAACAAAGGATGATTAACATGGCACTTTCCAAAAGTGAATTTGTTAGAAAATAATTTCCTTTTTTAAGACCTTCCACCAACCTAGTTATGGGCTTCGCATTGGCCTATTTTATTAAATAAAATACAAGGCCCAATAATTTTAATTAAATCCAATTTAATTAAAGCCAACTTAATTAATTCCATCATATATTTAATCCTATTATATATATGAGTCCAATAAGCTTTTATTAATTAATAAGTCTAACTTATTAAATAATAAGGGCAAACCCAATATAAATTAATCTTATTAATTTATTCTTGGGCTCCTCCATTAATAAGTAATTCAATTACTTATGGAATTAATTTCTAATTAATCCGTCGTTCCTTCTCAGTGATTTGTGTGTGACTCTTTAGGTTCACCTTTCAGCTAGACTTGGGCTGGTGTTAAACACTACTATTAATTAAATCTAATTTAATTAGTAATTCTCGATCAACCTTTGATCAAGAAATCCCATCACCATGGGTGGCGGTTTAGCAATGGTCTATGGCACTAGAGACTAGGCGAATATCCATATGAACTTTTAGACTCTCGAGTCCATACGGGTACGGTCCTTCTTTCTACCGTCTGCCGACCTTAGTCTTAGGGCATGGAATTAGGTGTCGGTTCCCATCCTGGACTAGGCGTCTATGCTTAATACTTGAGATCGCGTTACGCCAAATTGCTCAATATAGAAACCTCTGTTTCCTATTCGATCAATTAATGGCCACAATTTTATAGAGCGTAAATGCATCTCCAAGTGCATAAGAGACACCTCTGTCACGTTTTGACAGGGAACGAATCCTCTTCTTTGAACACACCATTCTCGCTACATGCTTTGACTGTACTGGACAAGGCTTATGATGACCATGTTTGGGACGATCACCTCTCACACAAATCCTAGATACAGTCATCGCATGCACGTGACTGCGTAATTCTTCAAGTCTGAGGACAACTCCTATACTTTCAAAGCCGGGAATTTGAGTCATACCGACCAAGCCTCCAGGATTCTATATGACCATCCCCGTGAGTCAGTTCAGTCAATTCGACACCTAGCCAATCAACCCATTAAGATTGCGTAGATGTCCCACGTATGTCGCCGATGAAACACGACATTCATCAAATGAATGTGACTCTTAGTGCAAGTCTACATAGAACACTCGATGCCCATTCTATAGGTCCTCATCTTGGAATATTTTAGACCCAATCCTAGACAGTTAGTTTCAAGACCGCCATCCAATGTGCAGTCCAACTATTTTACGGTTGTTAAAATGGTCTGTGGGCTTTGTTGTGATGTTTGAAAGAAATGCAAAAAAATGTGTAATGAGCACAACAAATAAAATGCTAATAGCAAATACTCAATTTATTCCCTGAATAATATTATATAAAATTGAGTTATTGGCAGAATAGATTACAAGTATGCCAATCTAATTGGCTTTCAGGTCACATATTCTAACACTTACAGCTTTATTCATCCGACCATCCTACCTGGATAGCAGCTCTTGTTGCGAAAATGAAGCTGGAATTTATATATATGGAAGCTTGGTCCGACCTGCTGAAGTTTCAGAGGAGTTTAAGAAATGGAATCGTATTCATTCCATGTTGAAAACTTGGATCCCAAATTCTATTTCAAAGGATATAGTTGAGGCATTCATGTATGTGAGTTCAACAAGGGATTTGTGGATGGAATTAGAAGCTCGATATGGAGAGAGCAATGGTCCATCAATCTATCAATTACAACGTGAGATCAGATTCATCGTGCAAGGAAATATGTCAGTGACAAATTACTATACCAATGAAAGAAAAATTATGGGATAAGTTGGCCTGCTTGGCACCAACTCCTAGATGCGCATGTGTTGGATTCTACCGCTTGTGATGGAAATAAACCTAATAAACTCTTATTAGTTCATTTTAGTTGTAATTCCAGCCTATCTTAGGCAATATCATGTAATAATGACGTTTGGTATAACGGACATTGCCATTTGTCCAAGAACTCAATGATGCATATTTCTTCTACTACCCTGGTCTCTGCTTCTTAAAACGTCATCTGTAATATCTGTCCCTTAGCTAAACTTCATAGATTACCATTTCATTCCAGCAACATTCGCTCCAACTTCATCTTTAATCTTATCCATGTCGATATTTGGGACCTTATAGCAACACACATTCTCTGGGTGTCAATTTATTCTCACTATTGTTGATGATTTCAGTAGAGCAACTTGTACATTTCTAATAAGACACGAGACTCTATATCTTATAAAAATTTTGCATCTTGTTCAGACACAATTTGACAAGAGAATAAAGTGTGTGAGATCAGATAATGGCTGGAATTTCTCAACGAGCAATGTCAAAATTCTTTCATATCCCTAGTATCATTCATCAAAAGAGTTTCACGTACCCACCACAACAAAATGGAGTAGTGGACCGTAAGCATAGGCATCTTCTAGAGGTATTATGTTTCAGGTTTTACTTCCTAGGAAATTTGTGGGTGATGCCATTCTTTCAACTACTTATCTCATAAATAAGTTCTACTCTCGTCTTCTTAATTGTAAAACACCATTTCACATTTAATACAACAAGCCAACCTCGTATGAACACCTTAAAACATTTAGTTGTCTTTATTTTATTGTCAATAAAACATACAAAGTTCCTGGGTTACCCCCTAGTCAGAAAGCATATAAAGTCTATGATCTTGAATCTTACCACACATTTGTGTCTCGCGATGTTAAATTCCATGAATATGTGTTTCCTTTTGCTCATTTTAATCCTACTCCTACACACTGTCGATTGTCAAAGATTCCACTTGCCGCAAATGCTGTTGACCCCATACCTCCGACAAATTGATCCCTACCTAAACCACCTCTCCTACCTTCTTCCCATTCTGATTCTACTACTGTCCCTTACACACAACCTAGACGGTCACAGAGGGACCATCAGCAACTATCTTCACTTAATGACTTTGTATGTCATATAGATGATCGTGCATCTACACTAACTCTCAGAAACTTTACCCCTACATCCTTGAAATTTATGGCATCATTATCTATTTTGGAGGAACCATGGACTTATAAGCCGACTTCTATTAGTACCCCATGGGTGAATGCTACGAACCAAAAGCTTATAGCCTTTGAGAACAATGACATGGACGTTGGTCCTTTGCCTAAAGGGAAGAAGACGATTAGTTGTATGTGGGTTTTAAAGTTAAATGGAAATATGACTATTCTGTTGATCGTACAAAGCCCGACTAGTGGCCAAGGGCTACACCCAGATTGATTATACTAAGAGCTTCTGACCAATTGCTAAAGTTGTTGCGGTGCGCTTCGCTTGGCTGTTGTTATAGACTTTCGATGGCCCGTGCACCAGATTGATATAAATAACGACTTTCTTCAGGGTCATTTGCAAGAAGAAATTTATATGACCGCTCTTAAAGGTTATTTTGTTGATCCAGGCCATGTTTGCCGCCTAAAACGCTCATTATATGGTTTTAAAGTACGATTCGGATAAATGGAATCGAGAATTCTCCAACCAACTGCTCTGTTTGGTTTTCATCCTTCTACTCACGACTATTGTCTTTTCATCAAACGTGTCGACTGATAATTGCATTGGTTTTTTGATCTATGTCGATGACTTTCTCGTTATGGTCCCTACAGAAGAATTGATCTCTCAGGTTAAGGTCTATTTTGATGATATTTTTACTATCAAGGATTTAGGAATTTCCTTGGGCTCCAAATTGTGGGATCTGCTCACAGCACCTTCATTACGCTGTCCAAGTATATCTTGGATATTATTACTGATTGTGGGCTTCAGCAGGCACTTTCCGCCGCTACTCCTTTGCCGCAGGGCATGAAATTACATTCTCATACTGATGCTTACTTGAATGGTCCAAAACTTTATCCCCATTTAGTGAGGCGTTTGCTCTATTTCAGCTTCACGCGCCCTGATATTTCACATGGCATTCAACAACTTAGCCAATTCCTCCAAAATTCATGTGAGGATCACTGGCATGCGGTGCTGCATGTGGTTTGCTATTTGAAAAGGTCTCCTACTAAAGACCTTCTCTTTCCTTCCTATCTTGTAACCTACTGTATTGCAGATTAGCGTTCTTGTGTGGATTTGCACCGTTCACTGACTAGGTTTTGTATTTTTCTTGGAGATGCCCTTGTTTCTTGGAAAATGAAGAAGTAGTGTACAGTTTCTCAATCCTCTGCTGAGGCCGAATATCATAGCATGGGGCCTACTATTTGCGAATTCAAGTGGATCTCTTATATCCTTTGTGATTTTGGGACTGTTGTCCTACGCTCATTCCTTTGCATTGCGATAATCCGACCGCCTTACATATTACGACCAACAAGGTGTCTGATGAACGAACCAAGCACTTGGACATTGACGGTCACATTGTCCGTGATTGTTACAAAGAAGGGCTTCCTTGCTCTTTTTGTTCGAAGTTGCAAACAACTTGCTTACATGTTTACCAAAATTATTTTGGGAGCTACCTTCGATTCTTTTCTGTGCAAGTAGGGTTTGATCTCCGGTGATCCACGTCCAACTTCTGGGGAGGATGTTCGAAAAATAATGGTGATGGCCATGAACGTGCAACTACAATATAGCATCTCCAGTATACAACATGTTTTTTATATTTGAAAAATACATTTCTCATGCATATATAGTTTTTATGTCCAGCTGTTAATTTTGACAGGTGTTCAAGTTGGTTGGGGTTAGTTAGGTTGTTAGTTAGTTATTCATTTTTCCCACTTCTTTTGGACCTAAACTTACAGACAAGCTCTTTGAGTTCAATTCTGAGTAGTGATGGCAATGGGGAGAGTCTGGTGCGGGTTTGCCCTTGCCCGGACCTGGACCTTCCCCTCTTCGTAAACCCCGAACCCGTACCCTACCTCGCCTGGAAAAACCTCGACCCCGCCCCATCCCATTTCGCATGATTTTAATTTTTTATTTATTTAATTAAATAATATCAATTTCAATTTAGTAATTTAACATAGATTTTTTTATCTAAAATGAATTATATAATACAACGAATATATTCAATTAATATTTTATTTTTTCAATAAGTAATATTAATTTATATTTAACCAAAACATTTATCTAATTTTTTAATTTCACCGATAAGTAATCTCCAATTTTAATTAACATAGTTTTAACTAAAATAAATTATATAATACAAATAGTACATTCAACTAATTTTTTCTATAAGTAATGTTAAATATTATTGTAAAGTTAGGTAATCTAACATAACTTTTTTATCTAAAATAAATTATATAATAGAAATACTACATCCAACTATTTTATTTTTGATATTTTGCATATAGAGTTGGATATATGCAAAATTATTTAAAAATTTACCTATAACATCATAATTTTCTATTAACAATGTATTTGATATGAATAAATAAATAATAAAAAATTTTAAGAAATAGACCGGGGTGGGTTCAAAATGGATCCGATAGAAAACCCATAACCAATGCACTCATGGATCTACTATTCGACGTTGGTTCAGAAAACTTTTTATTAATAAAAAATATTCTTGTTCTTATTTGATAAATATTTTTATTAGTAAGATTTTTAAATTTTTTATATACTAAAATTATATTAGTATAATATTAATTTTCATATTTTCTTAAAACAAAATAAAGAGAAGGGTTATTCAGTAAACTTACAAAAAATATTCTTTTCTTCTCAATCTGTTTTTCTAGTACCAAACAAGTAGATGTATGTGAAATTTACGCTACATCCAATTATACCAAATAACTTGAAGAAAAAACTATTATTTTTTTCTTTCCCTTCCCCCTTTTACTTTCATGTTTCTCTCATTTGAACCAAACAAACCCTTAGTTAACAATAAATCATGTGAAAAAACTTGCAGAAGTCTTAAATGTTGGGCATATGCCTCTAACATGTTGTTTTGAAGTCAGAGCGGACTAATCATGGGTTTTTTATGGATTTCTCTCGGAAAAACATGATTTCAAGCTTGAATTTCTTGAAATCCTGCTATCGTAAAAGACACACCATCAGTGTACTATAAAACTTGGAGAATTTCGGATGAGCATTGACAGGGTTAAATAAATGAGTTATAAAGCATGAGATCAACCATAAAACTCATAAATTACAAAAAAATTAGATAAGTTAAAAGCAGAATGGACTGCATGCGAACTACACACACTACTACATCTAAAACTACACACTCTTCACACGGAATTCACGTTGACGCCACGACCGACGAGGATGAAGACGATATGGTGGTGGGGATAGATGGTGGCGAGTTAGGGAATGTTGTTGACGAACATGGAGGGTAGGCGAACAGCAACAATGCAGCAGCGACTGATAACAGATTAGACGGGGAAGATTCGCCGGCAATTAATTAGTCCCCCATGGAGTTTCAGTTTGCAAATTTTATTGTTTTGGCCAATAGAGTAATCGACAAAGGGGATGACGAATCTGTTTGTGCACTAAATGATCGTCACTGGCGTTGGACAGCGAAATATGGAGAAAGCGACAGGAATTCACAAGAGTTGTTGTTTCGCCATTTGGTGCGCTTGACAGCTAAACAGACGGCGGAGCATCCTCTTTGCTTGGCGTCGTCGATCTCTGAAAATAGGGCTACTGCAGATTTGAATCTGAGGGTCTCTGTGGTGCTGCTAGCGGCGCGAGATGGAACTGCCAGGATTGCACAGGCAATTACTCCTAACCCAAATCGGATACACAACATTGGAGAACCGGAGATGATGATGATGATCCCTGCTGCGAATACTACACCACTACACAGAAGGCGCCGGCGATTGGACTGGCTGAAACTGCTAAAACCACCGTTGCAGCAGTTTCGGCCGTTAAGGTAACACTGTCGGAACTGCCTACTGCCGACGTTCTTTCTATTGATGCTACGCCAGTGTATGTGACTGCGACTGCCACGTCACAATTACCTATATTTTCGCCCATCGGAATCATCGTCGGTAATGTGCCACTTCAACATTATACGAACTTCATGAATTATTACGATAAAATTTCCAATATTTTCCATAATTCGTCTCAAAAAATATTGACCTATGTTCCACCTATGATGAAAAATGGCGAAATTATTGTACGACCCACAATGGATATGGTTCGAGATGGTTCACGTTGCTGGAATGCGAGAGCAGTGGGTTAATTTTTGGGCAAAAGACTGTATTTTCATCACGTAAAAGACTACGTCAAGTCTATGTGCCATTGTTAACAGAAGTCACGGCCGCGGCAAATGGATTTTTCTTCTTCCAATTCAAAACTATAGTGGCAATGGAAGAAGTTATAGAGGGCGGACCATGGTTGTTCCAAGGACAACCAATCGTGTTGCAGAAATAAGAGCCGGGCATGGTCCTACATAAGCTGAAACATACCCAAGTCCCAGTTTGAGTTAAACTTCGACACTTGCCAGTTAAATTTGGACTAATGATGGCTTGAGTACGGTTGCAAGTGGCATTGGACGACCTCTTTATCCGGATGCGATCACACGCATATGCACTAGATTTTTCTCGTGTATGTGTCATGCTTGACATCAATGCCAAACTCCTGAAGCATTTGGTTATTATGTCCCTAACAGAGGAAGGTGGAAAATTGCATGTAAGGTTGACATAGAATATGAGTGGCTGCCCCATAAATGCACCACTTGCGTGAGTGTCGGACATGCCGATCAATGTTTATGTGCAGAAGACACGAGTGTAGCGACCCATAGCTGAATCGGGTAAGGCTGTCGAGGAAAACAAGAATAACTCATGTGGAGATATTAATCAGCAGTCTATTGTATCAGAGACACCGAGTACCCCTGTCGCACAAGAGTCAATGAAGGAAGGAACAAGGGTAAGGACTTAGCCATCTTTAATACTTTTGATTCACTTAACTCCATTGATGATGCAAATGATACCATTCGGGGTCCTAATATAAGCAGCCCCACCGCGGGTGATCCATGTTGAACGCTGCTATATGGAACGTGCGTGGCTTGAACAAAAGGGACCATCAGCTGGCACTGAAAGACGTAGTAACTGAGTTCAGGTTATAATTTATTGGCCTTCTTGAAACACGTGTACGAAATACTAATATTGCTCGTATATAATCTTTCTTACTGCCTCAATGGAAGTGGTTTGTTGATTCTGTGTCTGTTGGGAATCGTATATGGATTGCATGGGATGATACTATTCTTGATATTAATGTGATAGAGTTGGGTGATCAATTTGTACACTGTCGTGTAACTGTTAGAGCACTCCATACGAATGTGATTATTACTGTTGTGTATGGTGCCAATGAAATTGCTAAGCGGCGTGAGTTGTGGCGATCAGGGGGGGTGCTTGTAGGTCAGTGTGTGGATGACTCGTGGATACAGGATTTTAATGTTGTTCGTGACCTCAGTGAGGTGTGTGGTAATTTTGGTGATATCAGATTGGCGATGGATGAATTTAATGCATGTATACAGGATACAGGATTGCTGCAAATGCCCATGCAGGGTGAATGGTACACATGGCATAACCGGATTTCGAATTCGCCAAGTTTATGGAAGCGTTTCGATCGGATGATCGTAAATGACACAGGGCTTGAGCGTTTTCCTAACTCATACTATTCAAACCTCACCCCACGCACCTCGGATCATTCACCACTAGTGCTATATGGGGATCGATAACAACAATTGGGAGGTATGTTTTGATCTGATAATAACCTTACTCTTTCACCAGATTTTATTCCTAGTGTGCAGAATGTCTGGCAACACGACATTATTGGAGTGCCTATGTACTCGATTATGCAGAAACTGAATGCTTTAGAGCTAGTATTCTAACAGCAACGGCGCAATAAAGGAGATCTTTCAGAGAATGTACGCCTGGCTAAAGGATTCCTTGAGGAAGCATAGATCTTGGTTAGCTCTGATAGACAGAATGACCTCTTTCTACTCCTGGAACACCTTTGTCGTTTGGTATACGCCAAGGCGGCAAAAATGGAACAAATCATGTTACAACAAAAATGGAACAAAAATGGATGAAGGATGGGGATCAATGCTCACGAGTCTTGTTTTGCAAGATAGCTCAGCAACGTGCCACTCGGAGAATCTTGAACTAAATGATGATGGGACCACCTACTCAGAGCCAGGAGCGGTTATTCATGAGTTTGTCTCCTTCTATTAGGCTCTGTTAGGCGGAAAAAGATGGAGGCAGGTGATAGATATCCGATATCTGAGGCCATGGGCTAGACATGTCCTCAATGAGGAGGAAAGGCTTTAGCTCCTTACACCTGTCACTGCAGTCGACGTTAAACAGACAGTGTTAAACATTGCTGAAGATAATGCACCTAGACCTCATGGGTTCTCATCGGTTATTCATAAAGCTGCCTGGCCAATCTTGGGTCCGGAGATTACGAAGGCAATCTTGGAGTTCTTTACCACGGAAAAACTGCAGAAGCAAATCAACACCAAACTTCTGGCACTTATCCCTAAGGTACATGCCCCTATGATGGTCACAAATTTTCGCCTTATTTCGTGTTGTAATGTTTTATATAAGATTATTTCCAAACTTATTGTACAAAAGTTGAGTATGGTGTTGGATAAATTGATAAGCCCTTATCAGGCTGCCTTTATTCCTGGTCGTAGTATTGGAGATAATATACTGTTAGCACAGGAACTATTTACAGGCTACAATCAGGCACGTCTACCTCCTAGATGTGCACTGAAAGTGGATATCCAAAAAGCTTATGACACGGTAGAATGGGTTTTTCTACTTGCAGTATTACACTTGTTTGGATTCTCGACTATGTTCATTAGGTGGATAGAGGAGTGTGTCACGACACCCTCATTTTTCGTCTGGCTGAATGGGAAATCTCAGGATTTCTTTACGGGATCGAGAGGGTTACGGCAGGGGGACCCGTAATGGAGGTTCTGCAATTGATTCTTCTGCAGATGATTGATCAGGACATGCATTTTTCTTTTCATTGGAAATGTGAGCCTTCTCGATTATTTTAGCTTGGATTTGCAGATGATATGTTGCTGCTCTGCAAAGCTGATATGCACTCTATAGGGGCCTTTAAGCAGGGATTGGACATAATCGCCTCCTAGTCAGATCTCCGGCTTAATGTGCATAAGAGCCATCTTATAATCACTCGATCTGCACAAGGGATACGGGAGCAGCTGTTAGTGATGCTCGACTTCCAGGAAGGGCACCTTCCGATGAGGTACTTGGGACTTCCTCTACTTTCCTCTAGATTATCGTTAACAAACTGCTAGCTTTTATTATTGAAAATTGATCAACGCATTAAAGGTTGGGAAGGAATGAGATTATCATATGATGGGAGGGTACAGATTATTAAATTTGTCCTTATCGCGTTTAGTATATATTGAGCTTCTGTGTTCATCCTACCTAAAGGTGTTATAAGCGAGATTGAGAAGCGTCTGAGAGCTTTTGTGTGGAAGGGCACAACGACCAGTGGATATGCCAAAGTAGCATGGAGGGATGTCTGTAGGCCGGCGTCGGAGCGGGGTCAGGGACTAAGGGACATTGCTACTTTAAACCGTGGGTTAATGAGCAAGAAGTTGTGTGATGTTATTCGATGTGATAGAACATCAATCTTGGTAGAATGATGTTTGATACTTAAAAACACAAATAATAAATAAAAAATGCATAAACGATTTTTGTGGCTTAAGGTAGAAAGAAAAAACTATTAAAAATGTAAACCACGAAATTATACCATTTTAATTTTGTCCGAATCTGCTTTGCTCGTTGTTCCTTATTCGAGTCTGCGTTCACACAAAGATCAACATAGACCTCCTCTTCCTTCATCCACATCACACGTCGGAAGCATAATTTTCAATACCACTGTTAGATGACTTGAGATCTGGCAGTAGAAACGATTTTTATTGAACAAAATGGATTCGATTCTCACTCTGAAATTAGTGAATCGGATTTAATTAGCTTTTTCTTGAAACTTGTTCAAGAAGAACTTGATGGAGAAGGGAAGAGAGAGTAGTGGATGGATTGTGAGAGATGTAGAGTAGAAAGAAAAAGCTAATTTTTCAAAACACTGAGATGAGAGACGTTGGGAAAAGTAATACAGTTGGTATACGTCATCACGGCCGAGTTGGGTTTGTAGAGGAGTCATCTCAACTCCTCTTTTGACCTAGTCACTCTCAAAATCGGCTAGGACTTTATTTAGGTGGATCGAGTTTGGTTTAATTCAACAACTAAATCAATTCAAACCCAGCAAAGGTCCATCTAATTTTTAAATTGGCCTAATTAATTTTAAGACCCAATAGGAGTGGAATAAATTTATTTAATCCAATTAAATAAATTAAAGTTCGAGTCCAATATTTAATTAATATAATTAATCAAACAAATTAAATTGTGCTATGCCCCAACTTTTTTTGAGGGAAAAAGCGGTTGGAATATATATTGCTAGCAAAAACAAAGTTAGTACTAGGCAACAAGACAAGCAATTAAACCAGAAAAAGGAAGTCAATAATACTAAAGCCCTAGTTAACAATCGAAGCTGCTAAGCCCAAATTTAATTAATTCAATTAATTAAATTCTGACTACACTTCTCAAGACATATAATAACCAAATTAAAGACACAGTCATCTTTTATCAAGCCCAAGATACAACCATTACATGCATGTGATTGTTATGGTTCCTCAAGTCTAAGGACTAAATCCAATACCATCGAGGCCGAGGGATGCAAGTCATATGTACCGACGAAGCCTCAAAGGATGACACCTCGTGAGCCAGTTCGGTTGAATTAATAACCGTTGTCAACTATCCACTAAACTTGCATAAACGTCCTACATTTGTCGTCGATGAAATGCAACACAAACCTAATGGATGCAACACCTAGTACAAGTCTTGATAGAATCCTGGATGTCTGTATCAAGATGCTCAACTTGAAACATTTTAGACCCAACTCTCAAAAGTTGGTTTCATAATTGTCAATCAATGCGCAACCAACTATATAGATTGTATGATTGGTTTGTGGATTTTGTTGCAATTTTAAAGCAATAAAGCATAATAATATAAACAATAACCACATTTCAAATGAATTCTTACTATATTAATTTAATTCAATATTAAATTCAAAAAACAATTACTAAATAAATTACGAAAACACCAATCTAATTAATTATCCAGTTACCAATTCTAACAATAACTATGTCAAGAAATTTATTTTCATACAATCCAAGATAAATAAAGTCCTAAAAAGCAACAGATTCAATATTGAAAGTCGAAAATGGACGTGATACACTATTACAATGATACGCTTTGCAATAAGCTTTATTGTAATTCTAGTCATGTAATTATCGATATTCGGCATATCCGTAAGATTTGTAATTTGCGATTTGATTCATTAATTTTGTAAATTTTATGATTTGAGGATACATTTTGCCAAAAAATTGAAAAGTATTGAAAACTACATGTGCAAGTCACGAATATATCCTCAAATTTACATCAAAACATGAATTGCACGAGCTAATTTTCGTCAAATTTAGAAATTTCGAGCAAAAAATGTGTAATAAAATCGCAAAACTTTTACGAAGATAATACATCAAATTATAAGTTTCATTTTTTTAAGGTCCAAAATACCAATTACCTCTAATTATAGGACAAAAATTTTCAATAGAGCCTTTATAATATGTAATTCAAAATGATGCCATTAATCAAACTTATTATCTGAAGGTAATACAATTTTAATGTAGAATTATTTGATAACTAAACATTTATTCCTTATAAACATTCTGTGTGCGTTTTCAAATATTAGTGCTTAATAATCTCATTTGATAAGCATTATTCATTTTAAAGAAGTTTATGTGTCATTTCAAACATAAAAAATAGAAAATTACAGGCTCAAAAATATATTTGAACTTTCGAGAAAAGTATTTACACAATAGAGAAGTCACAAAATAAAAAAACTAATGAATCATACACTGGTTTAGCGAAGTTAATCATTAGAGACTTCCCATGAAGAACGTGGTCTTGCACACCCTGCCTAGCCAACTTCTTGCCTTCGATTTCTTTAAAGTGAACAAAGGCGTAATGATGCAAGGGGGGTGAGTTAACACTGATCACTTCTCCATGAGCAGCAAACAAAGATTTTAACTCAAAATCTGTCACTTTTAGTGACAAATTGTAGATCGCAACTTGTTGGATGGATGAATCTCCTGCTGCAAATCATTGACGATCGGATCGTGGTTTTGTGTAGCTTCGGCCTCTAATTTTACACGTGATGCCATTAAACGGATCAAGTACAGAGAACAAGAAAAATAATGGACCGGCGGAGGTTCCCATGTGAATAAAAATCAAATAAAAAGAGATTTGTGTGCGATGGGGATGTGGTGGACTGAGGTTTTGAAAGTGTATGAGGGGGGTTGTTACTGCAATATTTTGTTAGATTTGTCTGAATTTAATGAAATTTAGTGGCTCTTGGTTGTATAGTGCAATATTTGGAAATATGATAACTTTTATCCTGAATTAAATTCAAATTCTTAATTGGTTCTATTACTTAATAATATTTATTAGATTTGTCCTCTATAAACAATAAGAAATATTAGTATGGCATTACATTATAGGGTTTAATACAATTTTCCTCCTATTGTATTGTACTTGAGTAAATTATCTCTCTATAAAAAAAAAAATCAAATTACCTCCCTATATTTTTTAAAAATAAAGCAATTTACATATCTGTCTAAAGAGGTAAATTATTTTATTTTAAAAAATATAAGGAGGTAGTTTGCTATTTCTTTTTACAAGGAATAATTTATTCATTTTCTATAATAATTACAGGAGGTTGCTTTCAATTTTTTCTCATTATTACAAACTTTCTTGTGTTTTTAATCTTAAATTGTTGATTTTTCAAGCAATTTTATCTTGAAATTTTTTTAGACACTAAAGCTAATGCTTTCATTTTTGCATACTTAGTGTTCAATTTTTTTTTCTTATCATTATATTTTATAAAATCAAACTTTGAAATTTTAAAATTATTTACTAATTGCATGCTATTGATATGATAAGTTTATATCCTTATATTATGATTGTATTATGATGATTTTATTACTCTTTTTACTATTATTATTACTCTTCTTGTTATATATTGCAAGAGCCGATGAATTCTATGTGATTTACTGCTTAAAATCTTTCATTGTTTTATTGATTTTATCCAACCTGCCGTTGAAGTCTTGACTAACTTGTAAACTTTCGGTTAACGATGTCCTAGCCTATCACTCATAGGTGATGGGTTTGAATCCCACCAAACAAGTGAGTATTTGACTCACTTATGTGTTTATTATAATTTATTTTATTATTCTTTGTTATATTAATATATAAATTGAATATCGATATATTGCCAAACTAATCAATTTATTAAAATATTGATGTTATTATGTGATTACCATATATATATATATAAAATAGATTCCTCCCAAAAATTTTCAAAAATATGAATTCCCATCAATTTTTGCGTTGTTTGACAATTTTTAAATTTCACTAATTGATGGATGGGTTCTTCCTTATACAAACATTGGTGTAATTTTAGTTGTTTGGCATTTGGGTCCATTAAGAATTAGAATTTGCGACTTGGCCCATTAGTTTTGCATATTTCATGATTTGAGGACACATTTTGCCAAAAAGTTAAAAATTAGCTGGAAAAACACATGTGCAAGTCATGATATGTTATCAAATTTATGCTAGCACATGATTTGCACGTGCTAATTTATGACAAATTGAGAAATTTCTAGCAAACAACGTGATAGCAAATCGTAAAATTTACTAAGATAAGCTTAACTTTTTGAAGGTCTAAAACGCCAAACACCTTTAATTATAGGACCAAAATTTTAATAGACTTTATAATATTCAATTCAAAATGAAGCCACTAATCAAAATTATTATCTAAATTTAACATGATTTTAATCTAGAATTACTTGATAACTAAATATCCAACTTGCTCCACAAATATTTATAAACATTCTGTGTGTGTTTTTAGTATTAGTGCTTAATAATCTCATTTGATATGCAATATTTCTTTTAAAGAAGTTTATTTTCAGACATGGAAAGTAGAAAAAAAAATAGAGAAATCAAAAAATTAAAAATTAAAAAATAACCACTCGGTTTAGCGAAGTTAATCATTAGAGTCTTTTCGTGAACAACGTGGCCTTGCAGATCCTGCCACGCCAACTTTGCGCCCTCGATTTCTTTAAAGTGCACAAAGACGTACTGACGCAAGGGGAATGAGTTAATGCCCATCACTTCTCCATGAGTTGCAGACAGAGATTTTAACTCAGAAACTGTCACTTTTGGTGACAAATTGCCGATCCACAAGTCGTTGAATGGATGAATCTCCCGCTGCAAATATTTGACGGTCACATCATGGTTCTGTGTAGCTTGCACCGCTGATTTTACATGTGGTTACCATTAAACGGGTCAAGTACAGAGAACAAGATAAATGATGGGCCGTTGGAGGTTCTAATGTGAATGGAAAGAGAATTGAAATAGATTTATGTGCAGGGTGGTTACTGTAATATTTTGTTGAATTTGTCTGAACTTAATAGCATTTGGTGCTCCTAGTTATACTATGTATTATTTGAAAATATTATAACTTTCACCCTGAATTAAATTAAGTTCTAAATTGGTCCTATTTACTTAATAATATTTATTAGACTTATTCTCTATAAACACTAAGAAATATTAGTCTATCTTTACACTATAGGGTTTAATGCAATTTACCTCAGGTTCTATTGTAATTGGTCAAATTATCCCTTATGACAAGAAAATCAAATTACGGTCCTAATTTTTTTTTAAAATAGAGCAATGTTTACATTCCTGTCTGAAAAGATAAATTACTTCATTTTAAAAAATATAGGGAAGTATTTTGCTATTTTTTTATAAAGAATAATTTGTTCATTTGCAATACTATTTACAGCAGGTTGCGTGCATTTTTTTTTTATTATTATTACATACACTCGTGTGTTATTAATCTTAATTTATTGATTTGTCAAGTAATTTTGTCTTGAGATTTCTTTAGACACTAAAGTTAATACTTTCATTTTTGCATTACCTTGTGTTCATTTTTTTTTCTTTTCATTGTATTTTATAAAATCAAACTTTGAAATTTTAAAATTATTTATTAATTCTATGCTGTTGATATGATAAAGTTTATGTCCTCATTTTATGATTGTATTATGATAATTTTATTACACTTTCTAGTATCAATATAACTCTTATATATTGCAAGACTCAACCAATTTTATGCAATTTACTGCTTAAAATCCTTCATTGTTTGATTGATTTCATGCAATTTGTCCCAGAAAAATCCTCCCAAAATCTCATTATAGCCAAAATCATGTCAAATTTTCAATTCCTGACTAACTTTTAAACTTAATCTATCACTTATAGGCTTCATGAACAAGCGTAGGGTGATGGTTTCAGATCCCATCAGATATGTGAGTATTTGACTCACTTTATATGAGTTTATTATAATCTATTTCAATATTATTCTTTATTATATTCATATATGAATTGAATATCGATATATTGTCTAACTGATGCATTGGCGATCAATTTAGTAAGATATTGATATTATCATGTAATTATCATTTCAATATACATACATACATATATATTAAAACATTAGATTCACCCAGAAATTTTCAAGATAGAATTAATTTCCCTTCAATATTTGCATCGTTTGATAATTTTTAAATTTCACTAATTGATGGATTAAAAATGCTAAATGTATAAATAAAGGATGAAATTTAATGCTAATAATTATACCAAAAATATAGATGTTTTCTTATAAAGAGATTTTGTGTATGCACCGCCCCGAGGATGGTGATGGCACGAGTGTGGATGGTTGTATGGGTGCGTTGGATACTGTAATTTGGATTTGTTTGAATTTAATTGAGTATGGTGCCCTCTGACAATACTATGGATTATTTAAAAACAGAACTTGCACGTGCTAATTTTGGACAAATTTAGAAATTTGTATCAAAATTAACGAAGATAATAGATCAAATTGTAAGTTTCATTTTATGAAGGTCCAAAACGCCAAACACCTCTAATTATAGGACCAAAAATTTCAATAGAACCTCTATAATATTCAAATCAAAATGATGCCACCAATCAACCTTATTATCCAAAGGTAACACGATCTTCATTTAGAATTACTTGATAACTAAACATTCAGCTTGGTCCATAAATATTTGTAAACATTCTCTGCGTATTTTAAGATATTAGTGCTTAATAATTTTCATTTGATATGAAATATTTATTTTAAAAAAATATATGTGTCATTTCAGACATGGAAAGTAAAGACTAAGTAGGAAAACAATAAAATAAGAAAATCAATAAATTACTAAACGGTTTAGCAAAGTTAATCATTAAAGGCTTCCCCTTGCCTCGCCAACTTCGTGCCCTCAATTTCTTTAAAGTACACAAAGGCGAAGAGATCGAAGGGGAATGAGTTAATGCTGATTACTTCTCCCTTAGCGACAAACAGAGATTTAAACTCACAATCTGTCACTTTTGGTGACAAAATGCCGGTCCACAAGTTGTTGGATGGATGGATCATTCTCTGAGAATCTTTTATGGTGCATCATGGTTCTGTGTAGCTCAGCTATTGATTTTATACGTGATGCCATTAAATGGGTCATGTACAGAGAACAAGAAAAATGATAGGTCGTCGGAGGTTCCGATGTGACTGAAAAGCGAAATAGAAAGAGATTAGTGTGCAACGGGGAGGTGGTGGAGTGAGGTTTTGTAAATATTTAAAAATATCTTAAGTTCCATTGTGAATTAAATTAAAATTCTAAATTGGTCCTATATGTTACTTATTAAAAACATTCTTGTGTTTCTAATCTAAATTTGTTGATTTTTCAAGCAAATTTGTCTTGGAATTTCTTTTGATACCAAAGTTAATTATTTCATTTTTTCATTATTTAGTATTTAATTTTTTTCTTATCACTATATTTTATAAAAACAAACCATGGCAATGATTATTTTTATACAAAAATTTACTGCTTATAATTCTTCATTGTTTTATTGATTTTATGCAACTTGCCCCCCAAAAATCCTCCTAAAATCTCTTACTATAATCAACATCATATCAAATTTTGAATTTCTGATTAACATCCTATCCTAATTTTTGATCGACGATATCCTCAAATTCACACCAGCACATGGCTTGCACGTGCCAATTTCTATCAAATTCAAAATTTTTTATCAAAATGTGTTAGTAAATATAAAAATTCACTAAGACAATATATCAAATTGTAAGTTTTTTTTGAAGGTTAAATAATGACAAATATCTCTTATTATAGGACAAAATTGTCGATCCACAAGTTGTTGGATGGATGCAGCTCCCGCTGCAAATCTTTGACAGCCGCATCGTGGTATTGTGTGTCTTCGACCGCTGATTTTACAGGTGGTGCCATTAAACAGGTCAAGTACAGAGAACAAGATAAATGATGGGTCTTGGAGGTTTTGATGTGAATGAATAGTTGAATAGAAATAGATTTATGTGCAATGGGTATGTGGTGGTGTGAGGTTCTGTAAGTGTACGGGTGTTGGTTACTGCAGTCTTTTGTTAGATTTGTCTGAATTTAATAGCATTTGATGGCTTCTGGTTGTACTTTGTTATTCACCCAAAATTAAATTAAAATTCTAAATTGGACCTATATATTATTTATCATAAACATTCTTGTGTTTCTAATTTTAATTTGTTGATTTTTCAAGCAATTTTATCTTGAAATTTCTTGACTCTAAAGTTAATGCTTTCATTTTTGCATTGCTTAGTCTTTAAGTTTTTTTTCTTATCATTATATTTTATAACATCAAGCTTTGAAATCTTAAAATGATTTATTAATTCAAGTTTATGTTTTCACTTTTATGATTGTATTATGATAATTTTACTACTCTTTCTATTATCATTGTTACTCTTTTTTGTTATATATTGCAGGAGTCGACCAAATTTTTACAATTTACTGCTTAAAAATTCTTCATTATTTTATCAATTTGATGCAACTTGTCCATGAAAAATCCTCCTAAAATCTCATATTATAGCCAATATCATGTCAAATTTCGAATTCATGACTAACTTCTAAACATTTAGTCAATGACATCCTCAAATTTACGCTCGTGCTAATTTCGATCAAATTTGAAAATTTCTTTCAAAATGTCTTAGCAATAGCAAATTTACTAAAATAATAGATCAAATTATAACTTTCACTTTTTGAAGGTCCAAAACGCCAAATACCTCTTATTATAGGACAAAAAAATTCAATAGAGCCTTTATAATATTCAAATCAAAATGATGCAATTAATCAACCTTATTATCTAAAGGTAACAAGATCTTAATCCTAAATTGCTTGATAACTAAATATTCGGCTTGGTCCACAAATATTTATAAATATTTTGTGTGTGTTTTTCGATATTAGTGCTTAAAAAGCTCATTTAATTTGCGACATTCCTTTTAAAGAAGTTTATATATCATTTTAGACATGGAATGCAACAAAATTACAAAATAAATAATATATTTAAGCCTTCAAAAACAGTATTTATACTAACAAAAAAGAATAGAGAAATCATGAAATAAAAAAATTAATAATCACCAACCTGTGTACGAAGTTAATCACTAGAGGATTCCTATGAAGAATGTGGCCTTGCAGGCCCTGCCTCACCTTCTTTGCTGCCTTGATTTCTTTAAAGTGGACAAAGGCTTAGTGATGAGAGGGGAATGAGTTCATGCCGATCACTTCTCCATGAGCGGCAAATGGAGATTTTAACTCAGAATCTACCACTTTTGGTGATAAATTGATGATCCATAAGTTATTGGATGGATGAATCGTTAGCTGCAAATCTTTTATGATTGCATTGTGGTTCTATGTACCTTCTGCTGCTAATTTTACAGGTGGTGCCATTAAACGGGCCAGGTACAGAGAACAAGATAAATGATAGGTTGTAGGAGGTTCCCATGTGAATGAAAAGCTGAATAGGAAGAGATTTATGGTGCAATTGGGATATGGTGGAGCGAGGGTTTGTAATTAAGTGCATGGGCAGGTGGTTACCATAATATTTTGTTGGATTGTTTTAAATTTAATGGAATTTGGTGGCTTCTGGTTGTACTCTGTATAATTTGAAATCATAAAATTATTTATTAATTTCATGTTATTAATATGATGAAGTTTGTGTCCTAACTTTATGATTGTATTATGATAATTTTATTACTCTTTCTATTAACATTATTACTCTTTTGTGTTAGATATTGCAGGAGTTGACCAAATTTATACAATTTACTGCTTAAAATTCATCATTGTTTTATTGATTTTGTTCAACTTGCTACTGAAAAATCCTCCTAAAATCACTTATTATAGCCAACATCATTTCAATAAACCTTCGGTCAACAATATCCTCAAATTTACACCAGCACATAACTTGCACATGCTAATTTTGGACAAATTTGAAATTTTCTATCGAAATATGTTAGCAAATCGCAAAATTTACTTAGTTAAGAGATCAAATTGAAAGTTTCACTTTTTGAAGGTTCAATAGAGCCTTTATAATATTATATTCAAAATGTCTAAAGGTAACACGATCTTAAGAATTACTTGATAACTAAATATTCAACTTGGTCCATAAATATTTGTAAATATTCTCTTCAAAAGATAAATATTTGTAAAAATATTCTATGTGTTTTTTTTTATATATTAGTGCTTAATAATCTCATTGATATGCAACTTTTCTTGTATAGAAGTATATGTGTCATTTCAAATATGAAAAGTAAAAAATTGAACTGTTAGTATGTTAGAATTTCATATGATTAAGAAAAGCACTCCCCCATAATGTATGATTAGCTACAAGTCCTTTTTCTTTTTCTAATCAGTGCTTAAACCATTAAGAGATAAATCTGCTAGTTATAAACAGATTCAAGTTGTTCAATCAAAGTTAGCATTTCAATAGGTGCATCATATTTTAGAAAACATTGCACGCACTGCAAAAAATACAACATCGAACTACATCATTCTTCATTAATCATTCTTCTTACCCTATTAGTTTCAAAAAATTGAAAATAGAATCTATAGAAAAACAACGGCTCCTAGTTCTTTGAGCATGTGGAACCACCAAATATCTATGTTAGAATGGATTGAACAACTAAATTTGTACGACCCATAAATTTAGCAGCATTCAACTAATTACTGTGAAATCATAGCTTCTATTTCGACTAACAATCCAAAACTCAACACTCTATCAAGTCATTTACGTTCTTATTGTAATCGAAAGGAGAAAAACGAAAGAAGTAATAGCTTGGCATGTGTAGTTGTATCATGTTTCATTGGAAATAATGGTGATGGCCATGAGAGTGCAGCGACAGTCCAGCATCTCTGGAATCCAGGCTCAAGAAAGAGGAAGACACGTTATCCATACAACACGCTTTTATAAGGGAAAATGCACTTTTTTATGCATATATTTTTTATGTGTCCAGCTGTTGATTGTTAAGTTTGACAGTTCTCCATGTTGGTTGGGGTTCAAGCTACATAGTGGGCTGGGTCGGTTCAAGACCGAGATGAACCAGCCTGAAAAAGTCCACCCTAGGACCGGCCCGCTACTATTCATGGTCGGTCTTAGAGCAGTCTTGGAGCTCTAAGTGTGCCCCAATTGTGTACATTTTTAAACCCAAGTTCAGTCCATGGACTGGCCCAGTTGAGGCCTGAACCAAGCCGAAACCAATCCGGCATTAGGTACGCATGTGTTTGTATTATTTTTTTATGATATTGAAGTGTTCTTATACAAATTTACTTAAATTTATAATTATCTTATGAAATAAATAAATAATAAATTAAATCACATAAAAATTTATATATAAAAAAATAATAATTAAGAATTTATAATCTTATTAAGAAAAGGCCCAACAAACCCGCTCCAAGGCCAAGTGGTCCCGAGCCACTGGGTTGGGCACCCAAGTATTGATTCCTGGGACCAGCCAAGGACCAGCATGGTCCCAAGTAGGCCTAGGCCAAACTAACACACTCTTTAATTGGTTCAATGCGGTCTTGGGTTGGGTTAGCCAAGCCTGGCCTATTGTGCATCTTGAGTTGGGGTTAGTTAGGTTTTTAGTTCATTATTCCTTTTTCCGCGCTGTTTTTGGACCTATTTTTAAAGTCGAGCTTCCTTGAGCTCACTACTGAAAATAATTGAATACAATCAATACACAAGAATTTTTTCTCATAACATTCCGTGGCTTCAACAAATTTTTTCACTATAATTACAGATTTCAATATGGTATCAGAGCTTTCTTTTGAAGGTCTCTGCATACTTCTCTCATCAATGTACAAACTATGTTCGATTATATTCCTCAATGGCGCCTAGAGGTTCAGAGGCAATGGAAGGGAATGTTGTGGAGACTCAGACTGCTCCAGTGAATCAAAGTGAAATTGTAAACCAAACAACGGTAGATATGACTCTTACTGAAAACACCGAAAAATGCGAGTGGATCGGCCCAAGAATGCGCAAGCGGAAGCGATAATGTGGAAATTCAAAATTAAAAACGAAACATAATACAACCATAATTCCAAGGGATGTACCCTTGGAGTTTTCGAGGATTCGATATAGTTAATCACAATACCAATAAAGTTAAATGGGGCTAATGGTAAAAGAAAAAAAAAAATGAGAGGCACATAAATCATAAATCAAAAGTTACCTCTTTGATTTGATTTACTTCGAACCTCTTTTGTTTGGTTTGTTCACGCAATGCTTCAACGTAGAGGCCCTCTAAAGTTATGTCCATACCACAGCAGAACTGGGATCCCTCAACTCAATCTGCTAGAAAAGAAATTGGAAAAAAGAAAAACAGCAAGTGTGTATTGGAGAGGGGCAGCCGAGTGGATGTATTAGAGTGTGTCTAGGTATCATCCATAAGGTAATAAAATCCGATATTTCAAATAAAGGGTGACTAACATAGCACTTTCCAAAAGTGAATTTGTTAGTCAATAATTTTCTTTTTTTAGATTTTCCACCAACTTAGTTATGGGCTAGCATTGGCCGATTTTATTAAATAAAATACAAGGCCCAATAATTCTAATTAAATCTAATTTAATTAAAGCCAACTTAATTAAGTCCATCATATATTTAATCCAATTAAATATATGAGTCCAATAAGCTTTTATTAATTAATAAGTCTAACTTATTAAATAATAAGGACAAGCCCAATAAAAATTAATCTTATTAATTTATTCTTGGGCTCCTCCATCCAATGGAACCCTCTCATTAATAAGTAATTCAATTACTTATGGAATTAATTTCTAATTAATTCGTCGTCCCTTCTCAGTGATTTGTGTGTGACTCTTTAGGTTCACATTTCAGTTAGACTTTGGCTGGTGTTAAACACTATTATTAATTAAATCTAATTTAATTAGTAATTCTCGATCAACCCTTCATAAAGAAAGCCCATCACCATGGGTGGCCGTCTAGCAACCGTCCATGGCACTAGAGACTAAGCGAATATCCATATGAACTTTTAGACTCTCAAGTCCATATGGGTATGGTCTTTCTGTCTACTGTCTGTCGGCCTTAGTCTAGGGCATGGAATTAGGTGTCGATTCCCATCCTCGACTAGGCGTCTATGCTTAATACTTGAGATCGCGTTACGCCAAATTGCTCAACATAGGAACCTCTTTTTCCTATTCGATCAATTAATAGTCACAATTTTATAGAGCGTAAACGCATCTCCAAGTGCATCAGAGATACCTCTGTCACGTTTTGACAGGGGACGAATCATCTTTTTGAAACTCACTGTTCTCGCTACATGCTTTGACTGTACTGGACAAGGCTTATGATGACTATGTTTGGAACGATCACCTCTCGCACAAATCCAAGATATAGTAATTGCATGCACGTGACTGTGTAATTCCTCAAGTCTGAGGACTACTCCTGTACTATCGAAGCAGGGGATTCGAGTTATACCGACCAAGGCTCCGAGGCTTCCATATGACCATCCCCGTGAGTCAGTTCAGTCGATTAGACACC
The DNA here is from genome assembly GCF_026168435.1 of Sesamum indicum. Classification (NCBI taxonomy): domain Eukaryota; kingdom Viridiplantae; phylum Streptophyta; class Magnoliopsida; order Lamiales; family Pedaliaceae; genus Sesamum; species Sesamum indicum. Next base: position 3,773,635 of record NC_142660.1, on the reverse strand, counting down.
TAGCCAATCGACCCATTAAGATTGCATAGACGTCCCACGTCTGTTGCCGATGAAACACGACACTCATCAAATCAATGCGACTCTTAGTGCAAGTCTTCATAGAACACTCACTGCCCATTCTCGAGGTCCTCGATTTGAAACATTTCTAACCCAACCCTAGACAGTTAGTTTCATGACCGCCATCTAATGCGCAGTCCAACTGTTGTACGATTGTTAAAGTGGTCTATGGGCTTTGTTGTGATGTTTGAAAAATGCAAATAAATGTGTAATGAGCACAACAAATAAAATGCCAATTGTGAAAATACTCATTTTATTCACTATATAGTGTTATATAAAATTGAGTTACTGGCAGAATAGATTTCAGGTCACATATTCTAACAATTACAGTTTTATTCATCCGACCATCCTACCTGGATAGCAGCTCTTGCTGCAAAAATGAAGCTGGAATTTATATATATGGAAGCTTGGTCAAACCTGCTGAAGTTTTAGAAGAGTTTAAGAAATGAAATTGTATTCATTCCATGTTGACAACTTGGATCCTAACTTCTATTTCAAAGGATATAGTTGAGGCATTCATGTATGTGAGTTCAACAAGGGATTTATGGATGGAATTACAAGCTCGATATGGAGAGAGCAATGGTCCATCAATCTATCAATTACAACGTGAGATCAGATTCATCGTGTAAGGAAATATGTCGCTGACAAATTAAAATACCAAATTAATGAAATTATGGGATAAGTTGGCCTTGTTCTTGGCACCAACTCCTAGATGCGCAACTGTTGGACACTACCACGTTTGATGGAAATAAACCTAATAAACTTTCATTAGTTCATTTTAGTTGTAACTCCAGCCTATCTTAGGCAATATCATGTAATAATGACGTTTGGTATAACGGACAAGGCCATTTGTCCAAGAACTCAATGAAGCATATTTCTTCTACTACCCTGGTCTCACAGGTTGGTTGTTACCTGTGGACGACGTGCAGGCGACTAGGGGATGTCAACCAGCACGTAGCGACGATGGAGCGCAACCTTGGGCACGAGTAGAAGCTAATGTGCGGAGCAGAGTGCTTTGATGTGCGGAGCAGAGTGCTTTATCCTTGGAGATGGTGAAAAAGTGCACTCCTCGGCCCTTTGAGTGTTCTACTCTTGGAACAAAAGATTATTTTCTTAACCCTATTATAAGGGGGACATGAACGGTGAGCCACAACCGGTCCTCCCCGTGCACGACGGTGGTACATGAGAGGACGTCTGCACTAAATGAGCATCTCTTGGGGGCATGATGGGGGCCTTCAAGAGCCGGCTCTAGGCAGCTCGTGAGAGGCGCGCTAGAGTCCTCAAAGGGATTGGAAACCTGACGGGCAGTGTAGGGCCAGGATGGCCTATGTCGGGCGCCGAGACTGCCGAGAGGCTCCGTGTGATGTACAAGGTTGCCCCGCGGGCTGCGGGACATCTGGGGCAACACCTCTCGTGCGAATGGGTGATCGAGGCAAGCATTCAAAGACCTCGTGATCCAACTCATGGAATGCGCTATCGAGTTCTAGCCGTCCATGGGGGTCCGTTGGCTAAGGAGAGGCGGTCGTGGGACAACACCGCACTGTGGGCATATTGTGAAACCAAAGCCGAAAGACAAGAAGGCATGTCGGGCATAGCCGTGCGGGAGAACGGCAAGGTGTCGGCATATCGGTTGGTCCTCGGACTTATGATGTTGTCCTACTCGGGCGAGGCATGGAAGGCGGCCATCTGTTGTGGTGATGGACGACGACGAAGGCGAATGCCTAGGATGTACCGAGTGAGTTTAGGCATGAGATGGGCATTGCGGGGGCAAGCGTAGTGCCGCAATGCCGAGGCGGAGTGAGGATGCTCCCTGCCACTGAGCAATGCATCGACAGGTTTCAAGATGGTGTGCGAGACGCAAAGGCACGAGTGTCGAGAGCCTCAGCAAGCACACGGACTGTCGCAATACTCTGATGTGTGTGAAGGCCGGACGAAGGTTGGGCGTCACCTTTGGGGCCGCACAGGCGAAAAATATATGAGAATTACATTCCGCTGCATTAAAAACGAGCACGCCTATGACAAGTGGTATCAAAGCCTTGTTGCCTTCACGGGGCGAGGTGAATTGCGAGCCTGGAGGATGAGAACTTCCAGTTGAGAGTTGTGCCTATCTGATTGAGTACATGCGTTCTAACTGAAGTAGACGCCAGTTGGTATCAGTTGAGGCCGTCAGTTGGGACAAGATCAGGCTGTTTCACAATGTTTGGTTTTGGGGGACGTCTACTGCAGAGATCATGTTGGGTAGAGTCCTTTGTACGCGTTTAGGCTGCTTTAGAGAGCAAGCGGCTACGATCCAACTTCATTGTTGTTGGTTGGCAGGTGAGGGAGCGCCGCAGATGTGTGGGCGAGCTGTTAACCGTAGTGCAGAATTTTCTTTTCGGCAGATTGATATTCGAACTTCAGAATTCACTTGGTTTCCCTGAGTGAGAGGGGGACATGCCGATGCGTCGGGTGGACTGCGAGAGCCATGTTTGTGAATGAGGGTAACAACCATGTGTGCGGATTGCCGCAAGCCAGGAGGCGGTCTACGGGGTGTGGCCATTTTGGTGGGCGAGATACCACCTTGAGCTGAGAGGGGTGGATGAAGGGCCATCTTCTCAGTCTGAAGAACCTTCGTGCGGAGAAGGACGTGCTAAATATTCAAGTGCCGAAGCACAGTGCACATGAGGTGCAAGAAACGAGCCACACTTAGGGTTGCAAGGAGTGGACGTTGAGACCCTTTTCCTTTGTGGGCAGTTGTCAGTGCGAGCCGTGTGTGGCCGAGCAAAGTTTTGAGATGAAATGCTATTGTGGTAGATGAGGGTGCGTTTAGAGGAAGACGACACGCTTCAAGAACCAAGGAGCATAGGTATCCATTATGTGTGAAAGACAACTTGTCCGGAGCTTGAGTGGGAGCAGCCCACTAAGCTGTGTGTGTTGGGTGCTCATCAGGAGCACGAGTTCAAACACGATTGTGAACATTCCTCAACGGGATTTTGACACCATAATATGGGCTCTTTGGTCTAAGATTTTCAAGGAGGACTATCGTGTCGATATTCGAGTGGAGCAGCAGGCTCCATTGGGACCATGTGCGGCATGGTGCGGCAGGCAGGTCGGGAGGGATTGGGAGCGGGAGATCCCAACTTTGTTAGTGCGGTGGAGACGGGAGTTGTACATCCCATTCTTGTTTGTGATCAGACCGATGCGAGACTGGCGTTTGGAGTTGCTGCCGGACGGGGAATCAGAGATCCTATCCTTGCAGTTGCGGTCAAGCGCTCAGGATGAGACAGCGAGATTATGTTTTGCTATCCACGAGCGGCGTAGTTCCGACAGTTGGGCAGGTGGCCCATGTTTTGCGATCGAGCTAGGAGAAGCTTGGTCATCAACCAGATTTGGGACAGGCCGGTCCTATTTCTGTGGTGGGTTGAGCGGCAACCCTTTTTCATGTTCGGTCCACGAGCGGCGTGGATCCGACAGTTGGGCAGGTGGGCCCATGTTTTGCGGTCAAGCTAGGAAAGCTTGGTCCTCAACCAGATTTGGGACAGGCGGGTCCCATTTCCGTAGTGGGTTGAACGACAACCCTTTTTCATATTCAGTCCACGAGCGGCGTGGTTCCGACAGTTGGGCAGGCGGCCCATGGTGTGTTTGCAAGTGTTCGAGTGTAGTCTACTGCAGAGGCGGGTCCGCGTGTTGCCTAGGGCGGCAACACATCGAATGGGGGAGAGAGTGTGAAGTGTGACGCTGCCGAGTCTCCACACTTCCATTCCAAGATCAATCCGAGTGTATTCGAGGCACTATTTTGAGGGACAACACAGACTCCACTCTTCCTTCGTTTCAGATCAATTTGAGTGTATTGAGGCACTGTCTTGAGGAGCATTGGAGATTTCAGAGGCGCATTTGACAAGAGTTGGAGCACAGTTGAGGGAAGCGAGTGTAGACGAGTACACAGACTTCCAGCTTGAGGCGATCAAGTTGGTGTATAAAGGCACTGTTTGTGGCTAGCTACCCGATACACTATGTTTTGTGGAGGAGCAGCTTAGCGTCGCCTCGAGGAGATCTCATGTTGTGCTGGAGAGGCACATCATGATTGGAGCACTCGAAAGAGCAGGAGGTCGGTCTGGTGTCGCAAGATACTGAGAGAGTATTGGGCACCGCATACACCTCAATCCTTCGTGTATGTGTTGACGAGGACGTCAACGGATCGAGTGGGTGAGGATCTCACAGGTCGGCTGTGACTTTGGACGACGTGCGGGCGACCAGGGGATGTCGGCCAGCACGCAGTGGACGGTGGCTCGTGTTGTGCAGAAGAGGCACTTCACGACTGGAGCGCTCGATACAGCAGGAGGTCGATCTGGTGTCGCGAGATACTGGGAGAGTATTGGGCACTGCATACACCTCAATCCTTCGTGTATGTGTTGACGAGGACGTCAACAGATCGAGTGGGTGAGGGTCTCACAGGTTGGTTGTTACTTGTGGACGACGTGCAGGCGACTAGGGGATGTCGGCCAGCACGTAGCGACGATGGAGCGCAACCTTGGGTGCGAGTAGAAGCTAATGTGCGGAGCAGAGTGCTTTGATGTGCGGAGCAGAGTGCTTTATCCTTGGAGATGCTGAAAAAGTGCACTCCTCCGCCTTTTGAGTGTTCTACTCTTGGAACAAAAGATTATTTTCTTAAGCCTATTATAAGGGAGACATGATACGGTGAGCTACAGCCGGTCCTCCCCGTCCACGACGGCGGTACATGAGAATACGTCTGCACTAAATGAGCATCTCTTGGGGGCATGATGGGGGCCTTCAAGAGCCGGCTCTAGGCAGCTCGTGAGAGGAGCGCTAGAGTCCCCGAAGGGCTTGGATACCTGACGGGCAGCGTAGGGCCAGGATGGCCTATGTTGGGCGCCGAGACTGCCGAGAGGCTCCGTGTGATGTGCAAGGTTGCCCCGCGGGCTGCAGGATATTTGGGGCAACACCTCTCGTGCGAATGGGTGATCGAGGCAAGCATTTAAAGACCTCGTGATCAAACTCATGGAATGCGCTATCGAGTTCTAGCCGTCCATGGGGGTCCGTTGGCTAAGGATAGGCGGTCGTGGGAAGACGACGCACTGTCGGCATATTGTGAAGCCAAAGCCGAAAGGCAAGAAGGCATGTGGGGCATAGCCGTGCGGGAGAACGGCAAGGTGTCAGCATATTGGTTGGGCCTCGGACTTATGATGCTGTCCTACTCGGGCGCGGCATGGAAGACGGCCATCTGTTGTGGTGATGGAAGACGACGAAGGTGAATGCCTAGGATGTACCGAGTGAGTTTGGGCATGAGATGGGCGTTGCGGGCGCAAGCATAGTGCCGCAATGCCGAGACGGAGCAAGGATGCTCCTTGCCATTGAGTAATGCATCGACAGGTTCCAAGATTGTGTGCGAGATGCAAAGGCACGGGTGCCGAGAGCCTCAGCAAGCAGACGGACTGTCACGATACTCTGATGTGTGCGAAGGCCGGACGGAGGTTGGGCGTCACCTTTGGGGCCGCACAGGTGAAAAATATATGAGAATTACATTCTGCTGCATTGAAGACAAGCACGCCTGTGACACCTAGTCTCTACTTCTGACAATGTCATTTATAATATATGTCCCTTAGCTAGACTTCATAGATTAGCATTTCATTCCAGCAACATTCACTCCAACTCCATCTTTGATCTTATCCATGTTGATATTTGGGGACCTTATAGGTAACACACAATCTCTGGGTGTCAATTTGTTCTCACTATTGTTGATAATTTTAGTAGAGCAACTTGGACATTTCTAATGAGACATGAGACTCTATATCCTACAAAAATTTTGCATCTTGTTCAGACACAATTTGACAAGAGAATAAAGTGTGTGAGATCAGATAATGGCTGGAATTTCTCAACGAGCAATGTCAAAATTCCTTCATATCCCCGGGATCATTCATCAAAAGAGCTTCACGTACACCACAACAAAATGGAGTAGTGGACCGTAAGCATAGGCATCTTTTAGAGGTTGCAAGATCCGTTATGTTTCAGGTTTTACTTTCTAGGAAATTTTTGGGTGATGCCATTCTTTCAACTACTTATCTCATAAATAAGTTCCACTCTCCTCTTCTTAATTGTAAAACACCATTCACATTCTATACAACAAGCCAACCTCGTATGAACTTAAAACATTTAGTTGTCTTTATTTTATTTTCAATAAGTCCAAATTTGATAGACTTGCCTCTAAATGTATCTTCCTTGGTGGTACCCTTGTCAGAAAGCCTATAAAGTCTATGATCTTGAATCTTACCACACATTTGTGTCTTGCGATGTTAAATTCCATGAATATGTGTTTCCTTCTGCTCATGTTACTCCTACTCATACACATTGTGCATTGTCAAAGATTCCACTTACCGCAAATGCTGTTGACCCCATACCTCCGACAAATTTATCCCTACCTAAACCATCTCTCCTACCTTCTTCCCATTCTGATTCTACTACTCTCCCTTACACACAACCTAGACGGCCATAGAGAGACCATCAGCAACTATCTTCGCTTTATGATTTTGTATGTCATATAGATGATCGTGCCTCTACACCAACTCTTAGAAACTTTACCCCTACGTTCTTGAAATTTATGGCATCATTATCTGTTTTGCAGGAACCATGGACTTATAAGCAGGCTTCTATTAGTACCCAATGGGTCAATGCTATGAACCAAAAGCTTATAGCCTTTGAGAACAATGACATGGACGTTGGTCCTTTGCCTAAAGGGAAGAAGACGATTGGTTGTAAGTGGGTTTTAAAGTTCAATTCAAATATGATTATTCTGTTGATCGATACAAAGCCCGACTAGTGGCCAAGGGCTACACCCAGATTGATTACACTAAGAGCTTCTCACTAATTGCTAAAGTTGTTACAGTGCGCTTCGCTTGGCTGTTGCTATAGACTTTCGATGGCCCGTCACCAGATTGTTATAAATAACGACTTTCTTCATGGTCATTTGCGAGAAGAAATTTATATGACCGCTCCTAAAGGTTATGTTGTTGATCCAGGCCATGTTTGCCGCCTGAAACGCTCCAATCGACTGGTCTGTTTGGTTTTCATCCTTCTACCCACGACTATTGTCTTTTCATCAAACGTGTCGACTAATGATTGCATCGGTCTTTTGGTCTATGATGATGATTTTCTCGTTATGGTCCCTACAGAAGAATTGATCTCTCAGGTTAAGGTCTATCTTGACGATATTTTTACTATCATCGATTTTTAGGAATTTCCTTGGGCTCCAAATTGTGGGATCTGCTCACGGCACCTACATTATGGTATCCAAGTATATTTTAGATATTATTACTGATTTTGGGCTTCAGCAGGCACTTTCCGTCGCTACTCCTTTACCGCAGGGCATGAAATTAAATTCTCATACTAATGCTTACTTGAATGGTCCTAAACCATATCCCCGTTTAGTGAGTCTTTTGCTCTACTTCAGTTTCACATGCCTTGATATTTCATATGGCATTCAACAACTTAGCCAATTCCTTCAAAATTCATGTGAAGCTCACTGGCATGCGGTGCTACATGTGGTTTGCTATTTCGAAGGGTCTCCTACTAAAGACCTTCTCTTTCCTTCCTATCTTGTAACCTACTATGTTGCGGATTGGCGTTCTTGTGTGGATTCGCATCATTCTCTAACTAGGTTTTGTATTTTTCTTGGAGATACCCTTCTATCCTGGAAAATGAAGAAGCAGTGTACAGTTTCTCGATCATCTGCTGAGGCCGAATATCATAGCATGGGGCTACTATTTGCGAATTCAAGTGGATCTCTTATATCCTTTGTGATTTTGGGACTGTTTTCCTATGCCCATTCCTTTGCATTGCGATAATCCAACCGCCTTACATATCACGGCCAACAAGGTGTCTGATGAACGAACCAAGCACTTGGACATTGATGGTCACATTGTCCGTGATTTTTACAAAGAAGGGTTTCCTTGGTCTTTTTGTTCGTAGTTGCAAACAACTTGCAAACATGTTTACCAAAATTCTTTTGGGAGCTACCTTCGATTCTTTGTTGTGAATGTAGGGTTTGAACTCCAGTGATCGACGCTCGACTTTTGGGGAGGATGTTGGAAATAATGGTGATGGCCATGAAAGTGCAACTACAGTCTAGCATCTCTAGGATCCAGGCTGAAGAAAGAGGAAGACGCGCTATCCATACAACATGTTTTTATATATGAAAATGCATTTCTCGTGCATAGATATTTTTTATGTCTAGCTGTTAATTTTGGCAGGTGTTCAAGTTGGTTGGGGTTAGTTAGGTTTTTGTTAGTTATTCATTTTTCCTGTTGCTTTTGGACCTGAACTTACAGAGAAGCTCCCTTGAGTTCACTTCTGAGTAGTGATGGCAACGGGGCAGGTCTGGTGAGGGTTTGCCCGGACCCAGACCTTCCCCTCTTCGTAAACCCCGAACCCGTACCTTGCCTCACCTGGCAAAACCCCGAACCCACCCCATCCCCTTAAAAGCCCAACCCCACCAAACCCGTCTCGCAAGCCATCCCATTTCGCATGATTTTAATTTTTTATTATTTAAATAAATAATATCAATCTCAATTTAGTAATTTAACATAGATTTTTATTTATCTAAAATGAATTATATAATACAATGAATATATTCAATTAATATTTTATTTTTTCAATAAGTAATATTAATTTATATTTAAACGAAACATTTATCTAATTTTTTAATTTCACCGATAAGTAATCTCCAATTTTAATTAACATGGTTTTAACTAACATGTATTATTTAATACAAATAGTACATTCAACTAATGTTTTCTATAAGTAATACTAAATATTATTGTAAAGTTAGGTAATCTAACATAACTTTTTTTATCTAAAATAAATTATATAATACAAATAACACATCCAACTATTTTACTTTTGGTATTTTGCATATAGAGTTGGATATATGCAAAATGATTTATAAATTTACCCATAACATCATAATTTTTTATTAATAATGTATTAGATATGAATAAATAAATAATAAAAAATTTTAAAAAATAGACCAGGGTGGGTTCAAAATGGATCCGATACAAAACCCATAACCAATGCACTCATGGATCTGCTATTGGACGTTGGTTCAGAAAACTTTTTATTAATAAAAAATATTCTTTTTCTTATTTGATAAATATTTTTATTAATTAGGTTTTTAAATTTTTTATATACTAAAATTATATTAGTATAATATTAATTTGCATATTTTCTTAATACAAAATAGAGAGAACGGTTATTCAGTAAACTTACAAAAAATATTCTTTTATTCTCAATCTGTTTTTCTAGTACCAAACAAGTAGATGTATGTGAAATTTACTCCACTTCAAATTATACCAAACAACTTGAAGAAAAACTATTATTATTTTCTTTCCCTTCCCCTTTTTACTTTCATTTTTCTCATTTGAACCAAACAAACCCTTAGTTAACAATAAATCATGTTAAAAAACTAGCAAAAGTCTTAAATGTTGGGCATATGCCTCTAACATGTTGTTTTGAAGTCAAAACGGACTAATCATGGGTTTTTTTATGGAGTTTTCTTTGAAAAATATGATTTGAAGCTTGAATTTCTTGAAATCCTGCTATCGTAGAAAGACACACCATCGGTGTACTATAAAAAATGGAGAATTTCAGATGAGCATTTACGGTGTTAAATAGATGAGTTATAGAGCATGAGATCAACCATAAAAATCATAAATCACAAAAAAATAGATAAATTAAAAAAAAAAAAAAAAGCAGAATGGAGTGCATGCGAACTACACACACTACTACACTTAAAACTACACACTCTTCACACGGAATTCACGTTGACGTCGTGGTCGACGAGGATGAAGACGATATGGTGGCGGGATAGACGAAGGCGAGTTGGGGAAAATGTTGTTGACGAACATGGAGGTCAGGCGAGCAGCAACAACGCAGCAGCGATTGATGACATATTGCATGGGGAAGATGCGTCGGCGATTAATCAGTCCCCCATGGAGTTTCAGTTTGCAGATTTTATTGTTTTGGCTAATAGAGTAATTGATAAAGGGGATGACGAATCTGTTCGTGCACTGAATGATCTCCACCAGTGGTGCATAGCGAAATATAGAGAAGGCGATAGGAATTCGCAGGAGTTGCTGTTTTGCCGTTCAGTACGCTTGACGGCTGAACAGGCGGCGAAGCATCCTCCTTGCTTGGCGCCGTCGCTGCAGATCTCTAAAAATAGGGCTACTGCAGATTTGAATATGAGGGTCTCTATGGTGCTGCTAGCGGCGCGAGATGAAACTTCCATGGTTGCGCAGGCAATTACTCCTAGCCTACATCGGATACAGAACATTGGAGAAGATGATGATGATGATCCCTGCTGCGAATACAGCAGCCACTGCACAGATCGTGCCGGCGACTAGACAGGCTGAAACTGCTAAAACCGCAGCTGCAGCAGTTTCGGCCTTTAAAGTAATGCTGCCGAAACTGCCTACTGCCTACGTTGTTTCTGTTGATGCTGCACCAGTGCATGTGACTGCAGCTGCCACATCACAATTACCGATATCTTCGCCCACCGGAATCTTTGTCGGTGAACTTCATGAATTATTACGATAAAATTGCCAATATTTTCCATAATTCGTCTCGAAAAATATTGACTTATGTTCCACCTATGATGCAAAATGGCAAAATTACTGTACGACCCACGTTGGATATGGTTCGAGATGGTTCACGTTGCTAGATTGCGACAGCAGTGGGTTATGTTTTGGGCAAAAGACCGTATTTTCATCACGTAAAGGACTACGTCAAATCTATTTGGCCATTGTTAACAGAAGTCACGACCACAGCAAATGAATTTTTCTACTTCCGATTCAAAACTATAGTGGCAATGGAAGAAGTTACAGAGGGCGGATCATAGTTGTTCCAAGGACAACCAATCGTGTTGTAGAAATGGGAGTCGGGCATGGTCCTACGTAAGCTAAAAAATACCCAAGTCCCAATTTGGGTTAAACTTCGACACTTGCCAGTTGAATTGTGGACTAATGATGGCTTGAGTACGGTGGCAAGTGGCATTGGACGACCTCTTTATCTGGATGCGATCACACGCACATGCACAAGACTGGATTTCGCTTGTGTATGTGTCATGCTTGACATCAATGCCAAACTCCCGAAGCATTTGATTATTATGTCACCAACAGAGGAAGGTGGAGAAATTGCATGCAAGGCTGACGTAGAATACAAGTGGTTGCCCCCTAAATGCCCCACTTGCATGAGCCTCGGACATGCCATGGTGGATTGCCCTTCCATGAAAGCACCGAAACCGCCAGTCAATGTTTATGTGCAGAAGGCACGAGTGCTGCCGCCCATAGCTGAATCGGGTAAGGCTGTCAAGAAAGACAAGAATAACTCATGTGGAGATATTAATCAGCAGCCTATTGTATCTGAGACTCCGAGTACCCCTGTTACACAAGGAGTCAACGAAGGAAGGAACAAGGGTAAGGAGTTAGTCATCTTTAATACTTTTGATGCACTTAACTCCCTTGATGATGCAGATGATACCATTCGCTGTCCTAACATAAGCAGCCCCGCCACGAGTGATCCATGTTAAACGCTGCTATGTGGAACGTGCGTGGCCTGAACAAAAGGGACCATCAGCTGGCACTGAAAGACGTAGTAACTGAGTACAAGTTATAATTTATTGGCCTTCTTGAAATGCGTGTATGAAATACTAATATTGCTCATATACAATCTTTCTTACTGCCTCAATGGAAGTGGTTTGTTGATTCTGTGCCTGTTGGGAGTCGTATATGGATTGCATGGGACGATACTATTCTTGATGTTACTGTGATAGAGTTGGGTGATCAATTTGTACACTCTCGTATAACTGTTAGAGCACTCCAAACGAATGTGATTATTACTCTTGTGTATGGTGCCAATGAAATTGCTGAGCGGCGTGAGTTATGGTGATCACTGGGGATGCTTGCGGGTCAGTGTGTGGATGACCCGTGGATAGTAGGAGGAGATTTTAATGTTGTTCGTGACCTCAGTGAGGTGTGTGGTAATTTTGGTGATATCAGATTGGCGATGGATGAATTTAATGCATGCATACAAGATACCTGATTGATGCAAATGCCCATGCAGGGTGAATGGTACACGTGGCATAATCGGAGTTCGAATTCACGAATTTTATGGAAGCTTTTGGATCGGATGCTCATAAATGACACATGGCTTGAGCGTTTCCCTAACTCATACTATTCAAGTCTCACCCCATGCACCTCGGATCATTCACCACTGGCGGCAATATGGGGATCGACAACAACAATTGGGAGGTATGTTCAGATTTGATAATTACCTTACTCTTTCACTAGATTTTATTCCCTGTGTGCAGAATGTCTGGCAACACGACATTGTTGGAGTGCCTATGTTCGCGATTACGCGGAAACTAAAAGCTTTAAAGCCAGTATTCTGACAGCAACGGTACAATAAAGGAGATCTTTCGGAGAACGTACGCTTGGCTAAAGGATTCCTTGAGGAAGCACAGATCTTGGTTAAGTTTGATAAACAGAATAACCTCTTTCTACTCCTAGAACACTTTTGTCATTTGGTATACGCCAAGGCAGCAAAAATGGAACAAATCATGTTACAGCAATGATATAAGATGCAATGGATGAAAGATGGAAATCAATGCTCACGAGTCTTCTTTTGCAAGATAGCTCAGCGACGTGCCACTCGGAGAATCTTGCAAATAAATGATGAACATGGGACCATCTACTCAGAGTCAGGAGCGGTTATTCATAAGTTTGTCTCCTTCTATCAGGCTCTGTTAAGCAGAGAAAGACAGAGGCAGGTGATAGATATCCGGTATCTGAGGCCATGGGCTAGACATGTCCGCAATGAGGAGGAAGGGCTTCAACTCCTTACACCTGTCACTGCAGTTGACGTTAAACAAACAGTGTTTGACATTGCTGAAGATAAAGCACCTAGACCTGATGGGTTCTCATCGGGTTTTTATAGAGCTGCCTCGCCAATCGTTGGTCTAGAGGTTACAAAGGCAATCTTGGAGTTCTTTACCACGGGAAAACTGTTGAAGCCAATCAACACCACACTTCTGGCACTTATCCCTAAGGTACATGCCCATATGATGGTCACAAATTTTCGCCCTATTTCGTGTTGTAATGTTTTATATAAGATTATTGCCAAACTTATTGTGAAAAAGTTGAGTATGGTGTTGGATAAGTTGATAAGCTTTTGTCAGGCTGCCTTTATTCCTGGTCGTAGTATTGGAGACAATGTACTATTAGCACAGGAACTATTTACAGGCTACAATCAGGCGCACCTACCTCGTAGATGTGCACTGAAAGTGAATATCCGAAAAGCTTATGACACGGTAGAATGGGATTTCCTACTTGCAGTGTTACACCTGTTTGGATTTCCGACTACGTTCATTAGGTGGATAGAGGAGTGTGTCACAACACCCTCATTTTCCATCGGGTTGAATGGAAAACCTCAGGGTTTCTTTACGGGATCGAGAGGGTTACGGCATGGGGACCCTTTCTCACTATTTCTGTTCGTTCTCGTAATGGAGGTTCTGCATTTGATTCTTCTGTAGATGATTGATCAGGACATGCATTTTTCTTTTTATTGGAAATGTGAGTCTTCTCTATTATTTCAGCTTGGATTTGCAGAAGATCTATTGCTGCTCTGCAAAGCTGATATGGACTCTATAGAGGTCTTTAAGGAGGGTTTGGACCTATTCGCCTCCTGGTCAGATCTCTGGCTTAATTTGCATAAGAGTCATCTTATCATCTTTCGACCTGCACAAGGGATACGTGAGCAACTGTTAGTGATGCTTGGCTTCCAAGAAAGGCACCTTTCGATGAGTTACTTGGGACTTCCTCTACTTTCATCTAGATTATCATTAACAGACTGCCAGCCTTTATTATTGAAAATTGATCAACGCATTAAAGGTTGAGAAGGAATGAGATTATCGTATGCTGAGAAGGTACAGATTATTAAATCTGTCCTTATGGCGTTAAGTATATATTAGGCTTCTACGTTTATCCTACCTAAAGGTGTTATAAGGGATATTCAGAAGCGTCTGAGAGCTTTTCTGTGGAAGGGCACAACGACCAGTGGATATGCCAAAGTAGCATGGAGGGATGTCTGTAGACCGGCGTCGGAGAGGGGTCAGGGCCTAAGGGACATTGCTACTTTAAATCGTGCCTTGATGAGCAAGAAGTTGTGTGATGTTAATCGATGTGATAGAACATCAATATGGATAGAATGGTTATATAACGGGCGACTACGTGATAAATCTGTATGGATGGTCACTGACAATGGGGGTTCGTTGGGCTGGAGGAAACTCCTTCGACTATGCCCCTTGCTTCGGTCGATGATGGACTATCAGATTGGTGATGGGAATTCATTTTATCTGTGGCATGATCCATTGCATCAACTCGGTCCCCGTATTGAGAGATTACCACGGGGTCCACGTTTGCTTGGGCTTGGGACAGCGGACAAGCTCAGTAGTGTTATTATGGAGAGGCAATGGCATTGGCCTCTCATTACGGACATTGAGTACTTGGAGATTTTTCATGCATTGCCAATAATTTATGGCGAGACAGATTGCATTATTTGGCGATTCGAGATGGGATGACCCACAGTTGCATCTCTTTACAGGCTATTGGACCAACCAAAATCCAAGGTAGGTTGGTCTTCAATACTCTCGAGTTTCCTGAAGATCCCTAGACATAATTTCATCCTATGACTTGCGATTTTGGGAAAACTATCCACAGCTGATAAGCCATGGCTATCATACCTTGGCCGCCTGTATATTATGTGATGACAGAGCAATAGAGACAAATACTCATCTATTCTTTCGATGTTGTTATGCCAGAAGATGTCTGACAGCGATTCGACAACTTGTTCGATTTGAATGGCCTAATAGAGAGTGGCCACGAAATGTTGAGTGGGCTGCAAGGAAATGGAGAGGAAAACATATCATTAACTTGGCTTATCGTGCACTCCTTGTTGCTTGCATTTACTACATTTGGAGGGAACAAAATTTGAGACGCTTTGAGCATATGGAGCGACCACCGAGCATCATAGCCACCATCATTGTGGAAGATATTAGACAGAGGATTATCAGTGTTAATTTATCTCTTTCTGTCAGTTCATGTGCATTATATACATTTTGGCGTATCCCTTGGCCTGTCGATGGAGAAACCACCAGTTGAGCACTGTTGTACTGTACGATCTTATTTTATTAATAAACTTATATTTACCAAAAAGTAAAAATAGATAAATTCCTACATAGATCTAAAAGATTATATATTTGGTCTAAACCTTTACAAGAACACGTGTTTTGATATTTTTTCCCAATTAGGTGGAATAATTAAGGTTTAAGTTATTTCTATTAATAATAGTTTAACAAATATATAAAGCATTAAGTTCTTTCCCACTCACATATTCTGATTTTCTAAATATATAAAGCATTAGTATATTCACATTAAACTAACGACTACATAGAGTGTATTTATCCTTAGTTTTTGCTTCATTAAAGGAAAAATAATGAAAGAAGTGAAAGTGGAATTGATAACCCATGATACCTTGTGAGCCAGTTCAGTTGAATTGATAACCGTTGTCAACTATCCACTAAAATTGCATAGACGTCCTACATTTATCGTCGATGAAATGCAACACAAATCTAATGGATACAATACTTAGTACAAGTATTTATAGAATCCTCGATGTCTGTATCAAGATCCTCAACTTGAAACATTTTAGACCCAACTCTCAGAATCTGGTTTCATAACTGTCAATTAATGTGCAACCCAACTACATAAATTGTACGATTGGTTTGTGGATTTTGTTGCAATTTTAAAGCAATAAAGCATAATAAAATTGTTTCAAATGAATTCTTACTATAGTAATTTAATTCAATATTAAATTAAAAAAATTACTAAAAAAATCTAATTATTTATCCAGTTACCAATTCTAACAATAACTACATCAAGAAATTTATTTTCATACAATCCAAGATAAATAAAGTCCTCAAAGGCAACAGATTCACTAGGCGTAAAAAATTTTAGTCAACAATGCTCCAATTTGGATTGGTTCTTTAGATAATAACGAAGTATTCCAACACTTTGGCAAATATATTGCAGAGATTTCAGCTTTTGTTTCGAAAAATATCCTCTTGCATGTCATACTAAAAATTCACATATCACTTTAAACATTGAAAGTCGAAAATGGATATGATACACTATTACAATGATACGCCTTACAATAAGCTTTATCGTAATTTTAGTCATGTAATTATAGATATTTGGCATATTTGTAAGATTTATAATTTGCGATTCGATTCATTAATTTTGTAACTTTTATGATTTCAGGATACATTTTGCCAAAAATTTGAAAAATTAGTTGAAAACTACATGTGCAAGTCACGAATATATCCTCAAATTTACATCAACACACGAATTGCACATGCTAATTTTCGTTAAATTTAGGAATTTCGAGCAAAAAATGTGTTATAAAATCGCAAACTTATTATCTGAAGGTAATACGATTTTAATCTAGAATTATTCCTTTTAAAAAAGTTTATGTGTCATTTCAAACATAAAAAGTAGAAAATTACAGGATCAAAAATATATTTAAACTTTCAAAAACAGTATTTACACAATAGAGAAGTCATAAAATAAAAACTATGAATCATGCACTGGTTTAGCGAAGTTAATCATTATAGGCTTCCCGTGAAGAACGTGGTCTTGCACACCCTGCCTCGCCAATTTTGTACCCTCGATTTCTTGGTTGTATAGTGCATTATTTGGAAATATGATAACTTTTATCCTGAATTAAATTAAAATTCTAAATTTGTTCTATTACTTAATAATATTTATTAGACTTGTCCATGAGCGGCAAACAGAGATTTTAACTCAAAATCTGTCGCTTCTGGTGACAAATTGCCGATCACAAGTTGTTGGATGGATGAATCTCCTGCTGCAAATCTTCGAAGTCGGATCGTGGTTCTGTGTGGCTTCCACTGCTTACACGTGATTTCATTAAACGGGTCAAGTTCAAAGAACAAGAAAAATAATGGACCCGCTGTAGCACCCCCTTCGCTACAAGGGCTATACCTACCCTAAACGTTATATTTATTGTAATCCCTGTGTTTATATATATATATATATGCACATAATAATTTAATCCATATATATACGTAACCCCAACGTCATAATAGGTATTATCAACCCACAATATTATATATATATACATATCACACACCACAAGGTGATTCGTCACAAGTAATCCGTACGCTTATATTCTCTCTATACAAACAAAACGCGATTTGCACTCTAACTGACTAAGAGAAGAAAACTGCACACTGGCCCGACCTGCCTGAGTATAATACGTAGACCTAGCCTTCAACAGTCAGACACCTCGAAGTCTACTCCTGAAATAAAATGTCAGCAGAGGGATGAGCCTACCACTCAATAAGTAAATAACCAGCCCTATCTATATATGTATATCAAATACAGCCCAAATAAGATAAGTAGGCAACATGCATGGAATACAATCAATTAAATTCCAACATAATCAGTTGTAGTACATCACATAGCTATCTCACAATAAAATAATCAATTAAACTTCCTCTTTTTCCTAGTTTGCTTACTAGAAGGTGATATTGTGTTTTCCCTGCCAACTCAATCTCACCATTATTAAATTTAAGTGAATCTCCTTGACAGTCGGCTCATCAATCTCATTTCGCACATAGCATTTTCTTTTCGCACATAGTTGTTTCATTTCGCACATAGCATTTTCTTTTCGCACATAGTACTTTCTTTTCGCACATAGCACTTTTCATATCGCCTTATAGGCTTTTCAACACATCAAGGGGTATTCACAGCACAATTATATTCAATTTCCACCACTCCCTCATTTCCACATATCATCATTCTTGTAAGCAACTAGTAACGTAAAACAATATATCAACATATCCTCGTTCCAAACATCCACTACGCATCAAACAACAAATATAATATTTCAACGCATTTCCTCATTGTACGTACACAATACCATCAATCAAATCAAATCATCAATCACTCATATACTTTCAGATAAATCCATGTCAGTATAAACCACAAATTCAAATAACAGTAAAATCACAAATAAAGATACATATATAGATAATACTAATTATTTACTTACCTCAATCTCACAATGTTTCTTTCTACTCAATCGCTAATTGTTAGTCCTTTCACCTCACCCCCGTATCCTATAATGAGTTATACCACATACAATTAATATATCGAGAATATCGTAATTTCTTTTGAATATAATACTAAATCTTATTCGTACAATTTCCAATAATTCTTTAATATTTCACTTCTATCGAAGTACAAATCTTCATTTTTCCTCTTTAATAAGATAATATTTCTTAAATATAATTTTCAAATCATTTCTATGAATTTTCTACCAATTTATCGTTGCTATATAATTTAATTAAGCAACAATACATAGAATTACATATTTCGTTAATCATTCCGATGGGATTGTGTAAATTACCTATAGTAATAATCAAAACTAAAAAATCTAATATTTTAATTACCCAACTATATCATTTTTATAACAATTGTGATATTTAACTCGACACTAATTTAAATAGCCAAACCCATAAAATATTCCGATTAAATAGTACATCGCTTAATATAAACAACATTTAATAAACGAACTAATTAAATAATATAATTATATAAATTAATAATAATTAAAATAGAAACCTTACCTACGCTGCGAACTACCGAAACAGAAAATGAAAATTGCAATTTTTAAGATTGAGTAATTGTCTTATGTGATTTAACAAACACATATATATTATATATATATGGAGGTTGGGCGGTGGTGATGGCCCACCTCCCTAATCCCTCTTTCTTTTCTCTTTTTTTTTTTATTAATTTAAACTTTTCTCAAAATACCCATTGCGTCCTTCCTAATTTTCTTAATTAATATAAATTATCCCAAAATATTATAACGAACTTCAATTTAATTCATTCAAGTGTTATTATATTCCAATTATGGCCCATAATTTATTTATCAATTAACTAAATTTCATAAAAATTTATCAATTAAACCCCCAATTATATATTATAATTTTTGGTGCGTCACACCCGCGAAGGTTCTGATGTGAATAAAAAGCTAATAGAAAGAGATTTATGTGCAATGAAAATGTGGCAGAGTGAGGTTTTGTAAGTGTATGAGCGGGGTGGTTATTCCAATATTTTGTTGGATTTGTCTGAATTTAATGAATTTTAGTGGTTCTTGATTGTATAGTGCATTATTTGAAAATATAATAACTTTCACTTGGATTATTACTCTTTTTACTATTATTATTACTCTTCTTGTTATATATTGCAAGAGCCGATCAATTCTATGCGATTTACTGCTTAAAATCTTTCATTGTTTTATTAATTTTATGCAACTTGCTATTGTAAAATCCTCCTAAAATCTCTTATTATAGCTAAAATCATGTCAAGTTTTGAAATCCTGACTAAGTTCTAAATTTTTGGTCAACGATATCTTAGCCTATCACTCATAGGTGAGCTAGGTTTCATGAATAAGTGTAAGATGATGGGTTCGAACCCCACCAAACAAGTGAGCATTTGACTCACTTTATGTGTTTATTATAATTTATTTTATTATTCTTTGTTATATTAATATATGAATCGAATATCGATATATTGTCAAACTAATCAATTTATTAAAATATTGATGTTATCATGTAATTACCATATATATATATATATAATAGATTCATTCCAAAAATTTTCAAAAATATGAATTTCCCATCAATTTTTGCGTTGTTTGACAATTTTTAAATTTCACTAATTGATGGATGGGTTCTTCCTTATAAAGAGATTGGTCTAATTTTAGTTGTTTGGCATTTGTGTCCATTAAGAATTAGAATTTGCGACTTGGCACATTAGTGTTGCATATTTCATGATTTAAGGACACATTTTGCCAGAAAGTTAAAAATTAGCTGGAAAACCACATGTGCAAGTCATGAATATGTTATCAAATTTATGCTAGCACATGACCTGCACGTTCTAATTTTCAACAAACTTAGAAATTTTTAGCAAAAAACGTGTTACCAAATCGTAAAATTTATTAAGATAAGTTTAACTTTTTGAAGGTCCAAAATGCCAAACACCTTTAATTATAGGACCAAAAATTTTAATAGACTTTATAATATTCAATTCAAAATGAAGCCATTAATCAAAATTATTATCTAAAGTTAACATGATTTTAATCTAGAATTACTTGATAACTAAACATTCAGTTTGCTCCACAAATACTTATAAACATTCTGTGTGTGTTTTTAGATATTAGTGCTTAATAATCTCATTTGATATGCAATATTTCTTTTAAAGAAGTTTATTTTCACACATGGAAAGTAGAGAAAAAATAGAGAAATCAAAAAATTAAAAATTAAAAAATTACCAACCGGTTTAGCGAAGTTAATCATTAGAGTCTTTTCGTGAGCAACGTGGCCTTGCGGACCCTGCCACGCCAACTTCGCGCACTCGACTTCTTTAAAGTGCACAAAGACGTACTGATGCAAGGGGAATGAGTTAATGTCCATCACTTTTCCATGAGTTGCAGACAAAGATTTTAACTCAGAATCTGTCACTTTTGATGACAAATTGTCAATCCACAAGTTGTTGGATGGATGAATCTCCCGCTGCAAATCTTTGACAATCACATCATGGTTCTGTGTAGCTTGCACCACGAATTTTACATGTGGTACCATTAAACGGGTCAAGTATAGAAACAAGATAAATGATGAGTTGTCAGAGTTTCCGATATGAATGAAAGTTGAATAGAAATAGATTTGTGTGCGATGGGGCTGTGGTATTTGTAGTATGTGTATGGGTGGGGTGGTTATTATAGTATTTTGTTGAATTTGTCTTAATTTAATGGCATTTGGTGGCTCCTAGTTAAATTATGTATTATTTAAAAATATTATAACTTTCACCCTGAATTAAATTAAATTTCTAAATTGGTCCTACTACTTAATGATATTTATTAGACTTGTTCTCTTTAAACACTAAGAAATATTAGTCTAATTTTATATTATAGGGTTTCATGCAATTTACCTCATGTGATATTGTAGTTGATCAAATTATCCCTTAAGAGAAAAAAAAAATCAAATTACCTTCCTATGTTTTTTTAAATAGAGCAATTTCTACGTTTCTTTCTGAAAAGGTAAATTACTTCATTTTAAAAAATATAGTGAAATATTTTACTATTTTTTTCATAAAGATCGTGCATTTTTTTTTCATTGTTATAAACATTCGTGTGTAATTAATCTTTATTTATTGATTTGTCAAGCAATTTTGTCTTTTGATTTCTTTAGACACTAAAGTTAATGCATTCATTTTGCATTACTTAGTGTTCAATTTTTTTTTCTTTTCATTGTATTTTATACAATTAAACTTTGCAATTTTAAAATTATTTATTAATTTTTTGCTATTGATATGATAAAATTTATGTCCTCATTTTATGATTGTATGATGATATTTAGAACTTGCGATTTGGTCCTATTAGTTTTGCAAATTTCATTATTTTATGACATATTTAGCTAGAAATTTAAAAATTAGTTCAAAAACCACATGCACAAGTCATGTAAATCCTTAAATTCACGCCAACACGAAACTTGCATGTGGTAATTTTGGATAAATTTAGAAACTTCAATCAAAATGTTTTAGAAAATCAAAAAATTTACTAAGATAATATATCAAATTGTTAGTTTCACTTTTTGAACGTTCAAAAAGCCAAATACCTCTAATTATAGGACGAAAAATTTCAATATAGCCTTTATAATGTTCAAATCAAACTGATACCATTAGAGGTTTCTTGTGAAGAATGTGGCTTTGTAGACCCTGGCTCGCCAACTTCATGCCCTCGATTTCTTTAAAGTGGACAAAGGCATAGTGATGAAAGAGGAATGAGTTAATGTCATCTCTTCTTTATGAGAGGCAAACAAATATTTTAACTCAAAATCTGTCACTTTCGTGACAAATTGCAGATCCACAAGTTGTTGGATGGATAAATCTCCCACTGCAAATCTTTGACAGCCGCATCGTGGTATTGTGTGTCTTCCACCACTGATTTTACAGGTGGTGCCAGTAAACAGGTCAAGTACAGAAAACAAGACAAATGATGGGTCATCGAAGGTTTTGATGTGAATGAATAGTTGAATAGAAATAGTTTTATGTGCAATGGGATGTGGTGGTGTGAGGTTCTGTAAGTGTACGGGGGTTGGTTACTGCAGTCTTTTGTTAGATTTGTCTGAATTTAATGGCATTTGGTGGCTCCCGGTTGTACTCTGTTATTCACTCAAAATTAAATTAAAATTCTAAATTGGACCTATAATATTATTTATCATAAACATTCTTGTGTTTCTAAGTTTAATTTGTTGATTTTTCAAGAAATTTTATCTTGAAATTTCTTGACTCTAAAGTTAATACTTTCATTTTTGCATTGCTTAGTCTTTAAGTTTTTTTCTTATCATTATATTTTATAGCATCAAGCTTTGAAATCTTAAAATGATTTATTAATTCCATGTTATTGATATGATAAAGTTTATGTCTTCACTTTTATGATTGTATTATGATAATTTTATTACTCTTTCTATTATCATTGTTACTCTTTTTTGTTATATATTGCAGGAGTCGACCAAATTTTACAATTTACTGCTTAAAAATTGTTCATTGTTTTATTGATTTGATGCAACTTGTCCATGAAAATTCCTCCTAAAATCTCATATTGTAGCCAACATCATGTCCAATTTCGAATTCATGACTATCTTCTAAACATTTAGTCAACGATATCCTCAAATTTACGTCAGTGCTAATTTCGATCAAATTTGGAAATTTCTTTCAAAATGTGTGAGCAAGAGCAAATTTACTAAAATAATGGATCAAATTATAATTTTTACTTTTTGAAGGTCCAAAATGTCAAATACCTCTTATTATCGGACAAAAAAATTCAATAGATCATTTACAATATCCAAATCAAAATGATGAAATTAATCAACCTTATTATCTAAAGGTAACAAGATCTTAATCCTGAATTGCTTGAAAACTAAATATTCGGCTTGGTCCACAAATATTTATAAATATTTTATGTGTGTTTTTCGATATTAGTGCTTCAAAAGCCCATTTGATTTGCGACATTCCTTTTAAAAAAGTTTATATGTCATTTTAGACATGGAATGCAGTGAAATTACAGAACAAATAATATATTTAAGCCTTCAAAAACAGTAGTTACACTAACAAAATAGAATAGAGAAATCATGAAATAAAAAAATTAATAATCACCAACCTGTTTACGAAGTTAATCATTAGAGGCTTCCTATGAAGAATGTGGCCTTGCAGGCCCTGCCCCACCTTCTTTGCGCCCTTAATTTCTTTAAAGTGGACAAACGCTTAGTGATGAGAGGGGAATGAGTTAATGCCGATCACTTCTCCATGAGCGGCAAATGGAGATTTTAACTCAAAATCTACCACTTTTGGTGATAAATTGCTGATCCATAAGTTATTGGATGATGAATCCCCAGCTTCAAATCTTTCACGGGTGCATTGTGGTTCTATGTACCTTCTGCCGCTAATTTTACAGGTGGTGCCATTAAACGGGTCAAGTAAAGAGAACAAGATAAATGATGAGTTGTAGGAGGTTCCCATGTGAATGAAAAGCTGAATAGGAAGAGATTTGTGGTGCAATTGGGATATGTGGAGTGAGGGTTTGTAATTAAGTGCATGGGCAGGTGGTTACTATAATATTTTGTTGGATTGTTTGGAATTTAATGGAATTTGGTGGCTCTGGTTGTACTCTGTATTATTTGAAATCTTAAAATTATTTATTAATTTCATGTTAATAATATGATAAAGTTTATGTCGTCACTTTATAATTGTATTAAGATAATTTTATTACTCTTTCTATTAACATTATTACTCTTTTGTGCTATATATTGCAGGAGTTGACCAATTCTATACAATTTATTGCTTAAAATTCTTCATTGTTTTATTGATTTTATGCAACTTGCTACTGAAAAATCCTCCTAAAATCTCTTATTATAGCCAACATCATGTCAAATTTTTTAATTCCTTACTAACTTCTAAACTTTCAGTCAACAATATCCTCAAATTTACATCAGCACATAACTTGCACGTGCTAATTTTGGGCAAATTTGAAATTTTCTATCGAAATATGTTAGCAAATCGCAAAATTTATTTAGATAATAGATCAAATTGTAAGTTTCACTTTCTGAAGGTTCAATAAAGCCTTTATAATATTATATTCAAAATGATATATATCATGAAAGAACCTTATTGTCTAAAGGTAACACGATCTTAAGAATTAATTGATAACTAAATATTCAACTTGGTCCATAAATATTTGTAAATATTCTCTTCAAAAGATAAATATTTGTAATAATATTCTCTGTGTTTTTTTTAGATATTAGTGCTTAATAATCTCATTGATATGCAACTTTTCTTGTATAGAAGTATATGTATCATTTCAGACATGGAAAGTAGAAAATTGAACTGTTAGTATGTTAGAATTTCATCCCCCTTAAATAACATATGATTAAGAAAAGCACTCTCCCATAATGTATGATTAGCTACAAGTCCTTTTTCTTTTTTCAATCAGTGCTTAAACCATTAAGAGATAAATCTGCTAGTTATAAACAGATTCAAGTTGTTCAATCAAAGTTAGCATTTCAACAGGTGCATCATATTTTAGAAAATATTGCACGCACTGCAAAAAATAGAATATCGAACTACATCATTCTTCATTAATCATTCGTATTACCCTGTTAGTTTCCAAAAATTGGAAATAGAATCTAAAGAAAAACAACGGCTCCTAGTTCTTTGAGCATGTCGAACCACCAAATATCTATCTTAGATTGGATTGAACAAATAAATTTGTACGACCTATAAATTTAGCAGAATTTAACTAATTACTGTGAAATTATAGCTTCTATTTCGAGTAACAATCCAAAAGTCAACACTCTATCAAGTCATTTATGTTCTCATTGTAATCGAAAGGAGAAAAAAGAAGTAATAGCTTGGCATGTGTTGTTGTATCTTGCTTCGTTGGAAATAATGGTGATGGCCATGAAAGTGCAGCGGCAGTCCAGCATCTCTGGAGTCCAGGCTCAAGAAAGAGGAAGACACGCTATCCATACAACAAGCTTTTATAAGTGAAAATGCACTTTCTTATGCATATGTATTTTTTATGTGTCCAGCTGTTAATTGTTAAGTTTGACATGTATCGGAGTTGGTTGGGGTTCAAGGTGCATTGTGGGCTGGGTCGGTTCAAGACCGAGATGAACCAGCCTCAAAAAGTCCACCCTAGGACCGGCCCTCTACTTTTCATGGTCGGTCTTAGGACAGTCTTGGAGCTCTAAGTGTGCCCCAATTGGGTGGGGTAGTTACTATAGTTTTTTGTTGAATTTGTCTGAGTTTAATGGCATTTAGTGGCTCCTAGTTATACTATATATTATTTGAAAATATTATAACTTTCACCCTGAATTAAATTAAATTTATAAATTAATCCTACTACTTAATGATATTTATTAGACTTGTTCTCTATAAACACTAAGAAATATTGGTCTAGCTTTATATTATAGGGTTTCATGCAATTTACCTTATGTGATATTGTAGTAATCAAATTATCCCTTAAGAGAAAGAAAAATCAAATTACCTTCCTATGATTTTTTTTAAATAGAGCAATTTTTACGTTTCTTTCTGAAAAGGTACATTACTTCATTTTAAAAAATATAGTGAAGTATTTTACTATTTTTTTCATAAAGAATAATTTGTTCATTTGCAATATTACTTACAGTAGGTTGAGTGCATTTTTTTTCATTGTTATAAACATTCGTGTGTAATTAATCTTTATTTATTGATTTTTCAAGCAATTTTATCTTCGAATTTCTTTAGTTGCATTACTTAATGTTCAATTTTTTTTTTCTTTTCATTGTATTTTATAAAATTAAACTTTGAAATTTTAAAATTATTTATTAATTTTGTGCTATTGATATGATAAAGTTTATGTCCTCATTTTATGATTATATGATAAAGTTTATGTCCTCATTTTATTACACTTTCTACTATCATTATAACTCTTATATATTGCAAGACTCAACCAATTTTATGCAATTTACTGCTTAAAATCCTTCATTGTTTTATTGATTTTAAGCAATTTGACTGAAAAATCCTCCTAAAAATCTCTTATTATAGGACAAAAAGTTTTCAACAGAGCCTTTATAATATTCAAATCAAAATGATGCCACTAATTAACCTTATTATCCAAAGGTAACACGATCTTAATCTAGAATTACTTGATAACTAAACATTCAGCTTTCGGTCCACAAATATTTGTAAACATTCTCTGTGTGTTTTTAGATATTAGTGCTTAATAATTTTCACTTGATATGCAACATTTATTTTAAAGAAATTTATTTGTCGTTTTAGACATGGAAAGTAGGAAAAATAAATTGAAAAATAAAAAAATAAGAAAATTAATAAATTACTAAACAGTTTAGCGAAGTTAATCATTAAAGGCTTCCCATGAAGAACGTGGCCTTGCAGACCCTACCTCGCCAACTTCGTGCCCTCAATTTCTTTAAAGTACACAAAGGCGTGGAGATGGAAGGGGAATGAGTTACTTCTGATCACTTCTCCCTGAGCGACAAACAGAGATTTAAACTCACAATCTATCACTTTTGGTGACAAAATACCGGTCCACAAGTTGTTGGATGGATGGATCACCCTTTGAGAATCTTTGACAGTGCATCATGGTTCTGTGTAGCTCCAGCCGTTGATTTTATACGTGATGCCATTAAATGGGTCATGTACAGAGAACAAGATAAATGATAGGTCATCGGAGGTTCCGATGTGATTGAAAAGCGAAATAGAAAGAGATTGGTGTGTAACGGGGATGTGGTGGAGTGAGGTTTTGTAAATATTTAAAAATGTCATAACTTTCACTGTGAATTAAATTAAAATTCTAAATTGGTCATATATGTTACTTATTAAAAACATTCTTGTGCTTCTAATCTAAATTTGTTGATTTTTCAAGCTAATTTGTCTTGGAATTTTTTTTGATACCAAAGTTAATTCTTTCATTTTTGCATTACTTAGTATTCAATTTTTTTCTTATCACTATATTTTATAAAATCAAACCATGCTAATGACATGATAAAGTTTATGTCCTCACTTTATGATTGTATTATGATAATTTTTTATTACTCTTTCTATTATTATTAGTACTCTTTTTGGTTATATATTGCAGAGTTGACCATTTTTATACAAAAATTTATTGCTGAAAATTCTTCATTGTTTTATTGATTTTATGCAACTTGCCCCTAAAACATCCTCCTAAAATCTCTTATTATAGTCAACATCATATCAAATTTCGAATTCCTGATTAATATCCTACTTTCGGTCGACGATATCCTCAAATTCACACCAACACATGACTTGCACGTGCCAATTTCTAACAAATTCAAAAAAATTTATCAAAATCTGTAATAAAAATTCACTAAGCCAATATATCAAATTGTAAGTTTCAATTTTTTAAGGTTCAATAACGACAAATACCTCTTATTATAGGACAAAACATTTCAATAGAGCCTTTATAATGTTCAAATCGAAATGACGCCATTAATCAACCTTATTATCTAAACATAACAATACGATATTAATCTCAAATTTTTTTATAACTAAACATTCAAATTAGTCCACAAATATTTTTAAATATTTTGTGTGTGTTTTCTGATATTAGTGCTTAATAATCTCATTTGGTATGCGACATTCCTTTTAAACAAGTTTATGGGTCATTCAAACATGAAAAGTAGCAAAATTTGTTGGAAAAAAATTAGCCTTCAAAAATTGTATTAACACTAACAAAAAAAAATAAAAGTAGAGAAATCGTAAAATAAAAAAATCAAGAAATTACCTATCTACATAGCAAAGTTAACCATTAGAGGCTTCTTGTGAAGAATGTGGCCTTGACCTTGCCTCGCCAACTCAGCCTTGGATTTCTTTAAAGTGGATAAAGGCATAGTGATGAAAAGGGAATGAGTTAATGCTGATCTCTTCTTTATGAGCGGCAAACAGAGTTTTTAACTCAAATCTGTCACTTTTGTGTCAAATTGCCGATCCAAAAGTTGTTGGATGGATGAATCTCCCGTCGCAAATCTTTGAAGGCTGCATCGTGGTATTGTGTGTCTTCCACAGCTGATTTTACAGGTAGTACCATTAAACAGGTCAAGTACAGAGAACAAGATAAATGATGGGTCATCGGAGGTTTTGATGTGATTGAATAGTTCAATAGAAATAAGTTTGTGTGCAATGGGGATGTGGTGGTGTGAGGTTTTGTAAGTGTAAGGGGGTTGGTTATTGTAGTCTTTTGTTAGATTTGTCTGAATTTAATGGCGTTTGGTGGCTCCTGGTTGTATCTTGTTATTTACCCAAAATTAAATTAAAATTTTAAATTGGACCTATATATTATTTATCATAAATATTCTTATGTTTCTAATTTTAATTTGTTGATTTTTCAAGCAATTTTATCTTGAAATTTCTTGACTCTAAAGTGTATGCTTTCATTTTTGTATTCCTTAGTCTCAATTTTTTTTTCTTATCATTATATTTTATAACATCAAACTTTGAAACCTTAAAATTATTTATTTATTCCATGTTATTGATATGATAAAGTTTATATCCTCACTTTTATGATTGTATTATGATAATTTTTTACTCATTCTATTATCATTGTTACTCTTTTTTGTTATATATTGCAGGAGTCGACCATAACTCTGTCCGCTCCTTTGCCCGATCTAATAGAAGGCATAGGAAATAAGCTGCATTCGAACGAAACTCTGTTAAAACCCGTGGATCCTCCGAACCTCGGTCCACTTCCTCGAAAAATCAGACCACCACGTGTAAAGTTCCCACTTCCCGCAGAGAATGAGCAGTTGGTTCCCCTCTTGGTCAACCTATTTGATTTTCCTATTGTGTATGTTGATATGTCTTCTCTTCCTCCTTCTTCTTGTCTTCAATTACTACTTCTTCCATCCGGGCCGCTGATTTAACAAGAGTTTTAAAATTCGTAATTCTGACTGCGAAGCCTCTTTTGATCTTTGGTCGTAGCCCCT
Source organism: Sesamum indicum (assembly GCF_026168435.1). NCBI lineage: Eukaryota > Viridiplantae > Streptophyta > Magnoliopsida > Lamiales > Pedaliaceae > Sesamum > Sesamum indicum. The sequence continues at coordinate 3,744,381 of NC_142660.1, read as the reverse complement.
ACTCAAAACGGTAACAACGATCCTCCTGCGTCGCAATTGCTTCTGGTGCATACTTGACTAGTGCAGCAAAACGGAGTTCATATTCTGCCACTGTGTGATCATCCCCTTGCACTAAATTTAGAAACTCCATTCTCTTCCTATATCGGTACGTCTTGGGTCAGTATTTATCATCAAACTCTTTCTGAAACTTAGCCTAAGTTGTTTATCTTGGATCATATCCCCTCTTTACATACCTCCACCAAATCAAGGCATTCCCCACGAATAAAGAAATAATATACTTAAGTCGATTCTCTGGAATGTAATTCACTAGGTTGATCACATCTTTGACTTTTTCCCACTATCTCTCAGTAATCTCCCTGTCATGAGTACCCTAAAATTATGTAGCCCCCATCTTCTTGATTCTTTCATAATTACGATCAATTGTAGGAACTATTGGTGCTGGTGTTGGAGTGGATGCGGGCACTTGTGCAAGTAATTGTGCTTGGGCCTGAAAGGCCATTCAAAATATTTGTGCATACTCTGGTGGTAATCCAACCACTGGAGCACCACCGCGAGGAATTGGAGCATCAGCACCAACACCCTCTCGACCTACCTCCACCACACCTGCACTTGAACGTGCTACTGAGCCCTCTACGAACTCCGCTGGCTTTTCCCTACTAACTATTGGGTTAGCACGTGCACCTTGAGAAGCCATCGTAACTTAAACAATTAGGCACATCCACAATCAACCTATTACCCTAGAAACCTTGACGTGCTCTGATACCACCCAATGTAGCACCCCTTACTCCCTACATTTAATTATCACTATTTTATCCTTTCCTTGATGAGAACTCATTTTATAATTAATTCTTTTTCAACTCATAAAATAAATTCTATTTTATTAATATAATATATATCTATGTATGTATCACAAAAGATAATAGCTATCACCAAAAAGTTTATATTTACCCCCATCAAATGTCCTTATGTACATAATCTCAAAGAAAAATAGTCCAAAGTTTTAACACAAACTCGGCAAAAGACTAGAATATTTAACAATCAAACAGCTAAAAACTCTGACTTCAGGTGTCACGGCTGACCCACCTAATAAGAACGACGGCATGGCTCAAAGTCTAATGTGGCTAGTCAGAGTGACATATTCCCTGAAAAGTACGTGGCAAGAAATGAGCTGCCTACTCAGTAAGTATAGCTAACCAGTCTCTATATATACACACATAGACAGAAAGTCACATACAATGCAATCACATCAATTAACAAATATTCGTCATATAGCAACAACAAATGTAAGGAATAATGCATACCCACGACTATACATCAATCCGCGATATAATGTTTGACGTTATCGCTTATTAACTAAGGGGCTTACTTACTCTAATTGGAGTACATTAATCAATGGTTTTTCCGGCCATCATCATCTCATCAATGTCATAACATATACAACACAGGATACCCGTTGTATGACACTCTCTACTCCAGTTTGTAGCAATATCAGCACAGGACATCACAACAAGCATGTTATCCCCACACCACCCTAGTATGTAGCTAACAACACAGGATATTCCCCACTACCCGGAATAACCCAGTACCTTACGCGCCATGGTACCTAGCTTAATTCATTTATTTTTTATATCACATCATCGTAAACCATTGATTATGTTCCCAATTAAGCACCATGTTTTATTTCAACTCACGATCATTATTCTATTCTCTATAATAATTACTTAGTCAGTAATAACCTCTCAATTCGATTTTATGCAATAACCAATTATACAATCACATAATCATACCATTATCACGTTCATTCATTAAAAGCACATATGACACATAGTAGCAACTCCATCAATATTAAGGTAATCCAACAAATAGTCCACAACCAATATACAAAATCCACGTATATACATATAAGTCCAAGTTCATGATCACATCTAAGAACCAATATATATATAATATATACAATACGACACACTACACATATAATTATATATAAAAATTCCATTAGCCATACTTACCTTATATCCCAAAATGGTTCGACTTCACAAGATACTGCTCAACCCTCTACTTTGTCATCACATCCTATAATAGAGTATTATACGTATAATCAATATATATAGAACATCATAAGCTCTAAATAAAATATTATATAATGTTCGTACATTTTTCATCAATCTTTTAATGTTTTGAAGTTCAACCTCTGTTCCAATTTAATTTAGATAAGTACACTTTCTAAGCTTCTCAAACATATATTTAATTTATCAACTAATTCATAAGAATTTATTTAACCAAACCCCTTATGTGACGCCCCAAATATTATAATACATAATTGGGGGATTAATTGATAAATTTTTATGAAATTTAGTTAATTAGTAAATAAATTATGTTCCATAATTGGAATATAATAAAACTTGAACGGATTAAATTGGAGCTCGTTATAATATTTTGGGACAATTTATATTAATTAAAGAAATTTAGGAGGGACGTGATGGGTATTTTAAGAAAAGTTTATTTAAATAAATAATAATATTATTATTACTATTATTTATATATATGTATTAGTAAATAATACAAATATATTAGTATATATATATATTAATGAATAATATATATTATTTATATATATGTATTAGTAAATAATACAAATATATTAGTATATATATATTAATGAATAATATATATTAATGAATAATATATACATATACATGTAATTGGAGAGAGAGAGAATTGAGAGTGGGAGGTGGGGCCATCACCCCTCCACCGCCTCACTCTCTCTTTTTCATTTTTTTTACTCTTTCTCTTTGTTTTGTTTTATATATACACACAAGCATAACACACACGATTGAGAATTGAGAAATTGCAATTTCCTCTCAGCCGAGAAAGAAAAAGATACCGAGGTACGATAATTATAATTTTAATTTTGATTAATTTATATAATTATATTATCTAATTAGTTCATTTATTAAATGTTGTTTATACTAAGTGATGTACTAATTAACCGAAATATTTTACGAGTTTGGCTATTTAAATTAGTACCGAATTAAATACCAAACCGGATATAAAAATAATATCGTTGGTTAATTAGATTATTAAATTTATTAGATTCGAATGTTGCTGTAGCAAATTTATATAATTCCATTGGAATTGTTAACCAAATACGCAATTCTATGTATTGTTATTTAATTAAATTGTATAATAGCGGGAAATTGATAGAAAATTCATATAAATATTCTGAAAATTATATTTAATAAATGGTATGTTAATAAAGAGGAAAAATGAAGATTTTTATTTCGATAGAAATGGAATATTAAAAAATTATTAGAAATTGTACAAATGATAGTCAATATTATATTTAAAAGAAATCACGATATTCTCGATATATTAATTGTGTATGGTATAACTCATTATAGGATACAGGGGTGAGGTGAAAGGACTGACAATTAGCGATTGAGTAGAAAGAAACGTTGTGAGGTTGAGGTAAGTAAATAATTAGCATTATCTATATATGCTTTCTGTATTTGTGGTTTTACTGTTATATGAATTTGTGGTTAATGCTGCCATTGATTTGTCTGAAAGTATATAAGTGATGAATGATTTGATTTGATTGTCGATATTGTGTACGTGGAAGGAGGAAATACGTTGAAATATTATGTTTGTTGTTTGATGTGTTGTGGGTGTCTGAAAATGAGAATATAATGATATATTGTTTTACGTTACTAGTTGCTTACAAGAATGGTGATATGTGGAAATGAGGGAGTGGTGGAAATTGAATATAATTGTGGCGTGAATACCCCTTGATGTGTTGAAAAGCCTATAAGGCGAAGTGAAATGAAAAGAGCTTTGATGCGATATGAGAAAGAAATGAAATAAAAAGAGCTTTGATGCGATATGAAAAAGATGTGATGTGAAAAGAGCTATGATGCGAAATAAAAGAGCTATGATGCGAATTGAAAGAGCTATGATGCGAAATGAGATTGATGAGCCGGCTGTCAAGGGGATTCACTTAAATTTATATGACGGTGAGATTGAGTTGACGGGAAAAACACGATATCACCTTCTGGTAAGCAAACTAGGGAAAAAGAAAGTTTAATTGATTATTTTATTGTGAGATAGCTATGTGGTGTACTACAATTGATTATGTTGGAGTTAAATTGACTGTAATCCATGCATGTTGCCTACTTGTCACGTTTGGGCTGTGTTTGATGTACATATATAGATAGGGCTGATTATTTACTTACTGAGTGGCAGGGTCATCCCTCTGTTGACATTTTCTTTTAGGAGTAGACTTTGAGGCATTTGACTGTTGAAGAATAGGTCTACGCACTATACTCAGTCAGGTCGGGCCAGTATGCTGTTTTCTCCTCTTGTCAGCTAGAGTACAAATCTTATTTTGTTTGTTTAAAGAGAACATAGGCGTAGCGATCAATTGTGGTGGATCACCTGTGGTGTTTGATTTGTATATATGTGATGTTGTGAGTTGACTATGTCGTTATGACGTTGTGAATACGTATGTATATTGATTAAATGATTATGTGTATTTATATATATAAACACAGGGATTACTATAAGTATGACATTTAGGGTAGATATAGCCCTTGTAGCGAACGGGGTGCTACACCTTATATATTTAAAACTATCATTTTTAATAATATCCTTAAATGATATTATCATTAAAGTCTAATTTTCCCTCTTTAATAACATAATATTTCTTAAATATAATTTTCGGAACATTTTTATGAATTTTCTACCAATTTATCGTTACTATATAATTTAATTAAACAACAATACATAGAATTACATATTTGATTAACCATTCCAATGGAATTGTATAAATTAGCTATAATAATAATTAAAGCTAACAAATCTAATAATTTAATTAACCAACTATATCATTTTTATATAAAATGTGATATTTACTTCGACACTAATTTAAATAGCCAAAATCATATAATACTCCGGTTAAATAGTACTTCGCTCAATATAAACTATATTTAATAAATAAACTAATTAAATAACATGATTATGTAAATTAATATGAATTGAAATTAAAAAAAAAAAAAACATAGCGTGCCTCTTTTTGCTGCGCAATATCTGTTTGTCTCTGTGAGTATTCCACTTTTCCTTTTTTTTCCAAGCATGTTACATATATATATACATATATATATATATGTATATATATATGTATATATATATATATTTTAAGAGGGGGGTGAGGCAGTGTCAATTCCCCCTCTTTTATATATTATATATATGTATATAATATTATTATTATTATATTTATATATTTAGTTTATACTTTTCTAAAATACATTTCGCGTCCTTCCTAATTTTCTTAGTTAATATAATTTACCCCCAAGTATTATAACAACCTCCAATTTAATTTGTTCAAATTTTATTATATCTCAAATTCAATCTATAATTTATTCACTAATTAAATTTAAATTTCTAAATAACTACCAATTGGTCTCCCAATTATGTGAAAAATTTTATAGACGTCACACAATGTGTTATAAAATCGCAAAAATTTTATGAAGATAATACATTAAATTATAAGTTTTATTTTTTTAAGGTCCAAAATGCCAATCACCTCAAATTATAAGACAAAAAGTTTCAAGCCTTTATAATGTCTTTCAAAATGATGCCATTAATCAACCTTATTATCTAAAGGTAATACGATTTTAATCTAGAATTACTTGATAACTAAACATTTAGTTTAGTTCACAAATACTTATAAACATTCTGTGTGCGTTTTCAAATATTAGTGCTTAATAATCTCATTTGATAGGCATCATTAAAGAAGTTTATGTGTGATTTTAGATATGAAAAGTAGAAAATTACAGGATCAAAAATATATTTAAACCTTCGACAACAGTATGTAGACTATAGAGAAGTTACAAAATATAAAAACTAATGAATCATGCACTGTAGCAAAGTTAATCATTGGAGGCTTCCCGTAAAGAATGTGGTATTGCACGCCCTGCCTCGCCAATTTCGTGCCCTCAATTTTACTGATCACTTCCCCATGAGCGGCAAAACAGAGATTTTAACTTAAGATCTATCACTTCTGGTGACAAATTGCCGATCGACAAGTTGTTGGATGTATGAATCTCTTGCTGCAAATCTTTGACAGTCAGATCGTGGTTTTGTGTAGCTTCCGCCGCTGATTTTACATGTGATGCCAATAAATAGGTCAAGTACAAAGAACAAGAAAAATAATGGACCGGCGGAGGTTTCGATGTGAATAAAAAGCTAATAGAAGATATTTGTGTGCAATGGAGATGTGGTCGAGTGAGGTTTTGTAAGTGTATGAGCGGGGTGATTACTATAATATTTTGTTGGATTTGTCTGAATTTAATGAAATTTAGTGGCTCTTGGTTGTATAGTGCATTATTTGGAAATATGATAACTTTTATCCTGAATCACATTAAAATTTTAAATTGGTTCTATTACTTAATAATATTTATTAGACTTTCCTCTATAAACACTAAGAAATATTAGTATGGCATTACTTTATAGGGTTTAATGCAATTACCATCCTATGGTATTGTAATTGAGTAAATTATCTCTTCATGAAAAAAAGAAAATCACATCACCTCCCTATATCTTTTAAAATAAAGCAATTTACATCTGTGTCTAAAGAGGTAAATTATTTTATTTCAAAAAATATAAGGAGGTACTTTGCTATTTCTTTTTACAAGGAATGATTTGTTCATTTCCTATAATAATTTCAAGAGGTTGCTTTCATTTTTTTTTCTCATTATTATAAGCTTTCTTGCTTTTTAATCTTAAATTATTGATTTTTCAAGCAACTTTGTCTTGTTCAGACACTAAAGTTAATGCTTTCATTTTTGCATACTTAGGGTTCAATTTTTTTCTTATCATTATATTTTATAAAATTATAGTTTGAAATTTTAAAATTATTTATTAATTGCATGCTATTGATATGATAAAGTTTATATCCTTACTTTATGATTGTATTATGATAGTTTTATTTGTCTTTTTACTACTATTATTACTCTTCTTGTTATATATTGCACGAGCCGATCAATTTTATGCAATTTACTACTTAAAATCTTTCATTTTTTTTATTGATTTTATGCAACTTGCCTTTGAAAAATCCTCCTAAAATATCTTTTATAGCTAGAATCATGTCAAGTTTCAAATTCCTAACTAACATCTAAACTTTTGATCAATGATGTCTTATCCTATCACTTATAGGTGAGCTAGGTTTCATGAATAAGTGTAAGGTGATGGGTTCGAATCCCATCAAACGAGTGAGTATTTGACTCACTTTATCTGAGTTTATTATAATTTATTTTATTATTCTTTGTGATATTAATATATGAATTGAATATTGATATATTGTCAAACTAATCAATTTATTAAAATATTGATGTTATCATGTAATTACCATATATATATATATATATATATATAATAGATTCATTCCAAAAATTTTCAAAAATATGAATTTCCCATCAATTTTTGCGTTGTTTGACAATTTTTTAAATTTCACTAATTGATGGATGGGTTCTTCCTTATAAAGAGATTGGTCTAATTTTAGTTGTTTGGCATTTGTGTCCATTAAGAATTAGAAATTGCGACTTGGCCCATTAGTTTTGCATATTTCATGATTTGAGGACACATTTTGCCAGAAAGTTAAAAATTAGCTGGAAAACCACATGTGCAAGTCATGAATATATTATCAAATTTATGCCAGCACATGATTTACACGTGTTAATTTTTGACAGATTGAGAAATTTCTAGCAAATCGTAAAATTTACTAAGATAAGTTTAACTTTTTGAAGGGCCAAAATGCCAAACACCTCTAATTATATAGGACCAAAAATTTTAATAGACTTTATAATATTCAATTCAAGATGAAGCCATTAATCAAAATCATTATCTAAAGTTAACATGATTTTAATCTAGAATTACTTTAAAACTAAACATTCAGCTTGGTCCACAAATATTTATAAACATTCCGTGTGTGTTTTCAGATATTAGTGCTTAATAATCTCATTTGATATGCAATATTTCTTTTAAAAAAGTTTATGTGTCATTGCAGACATGAAAAGTAGAAAAAAATTAATAAATTACCAATCGATTTAGCGAAGTTAATCATTAGAGACTTCTCTTGAACAATGTAGCCTTCCAGTCCCTGCCTCGCCAACTTCATGACCTCGATTTCTTAAAGTGCACAAAGATGTAGTGGTGCAAGGGGAACAAATTAATGCCCATCACTTCTCCATGAGTTTCAGACAGAGATTTTAACTTAGAGTCTGCAACTTTTGGTGACAAATTGCCGATCCACAAGTTGTTGGATGGATAAATCTCCCGCTGCAAATCTTTGACAGTCACATCGTAGTTCTGTGTAGTTTCACAACTGATTTTGTAGCTGGTGCCATTAAATGGGTCAAGTAAAGAGAAAAACAAAAATGATGAAATGTTGGAGGTTCCGATGTGAATAGAAAGAGATCTGTGTGCAATGGGGATGTGGTGGAGAGAGGTTTTGTAAATGTATTGGAGGGGTGGTTACTGTAATATTTTGTTGCATTTGTCTGAATTTAATGGCATTTGGTGGCTCTTAGTTGTATTATATATTATTTGAAAATATTCTAACTTTCACTTGGATTAAATTAAAATTCTAAATTGGTCCTATTACTTAATAATATTTATTACACTTATCCTCTATATACACTAAAAAATTATCAGTCTGGAATTACATTATAGGGTCTAATACAATTTAACTGCTGTTATGAAGGTCCAAAACGCCGAACACCTCCTAATTAAGGAGAAAAATTTCAATAGAGCCATTATAATACTCAATTCAAAATGATGTCATTAATCAACCTTATTATCTAAAATTAACATAATTTTAATCTAGAATTACTTGATAACTAAACATTCAGCTTGGACCACAAATATTTGTAAACATTCTTATGTGTTTTTAAATATTAATGCTTAATTATCTCATTTGATATGCAATATTTATTTTAGAAAAGTTTATGTGTCATTCAGACAAGGAAAGTAGAAAAACTTAGAGAAATAGTAAAATAAAACAATTTATAAATTACCAACCGGTTTAGCCACATGTGGGCCGAAAAGTACATCTGAAAGATATTCTCCTTCGCCTGGTCAAACCATTTTGGCTAGTCAACGAGGTTTAGCTCCAACTCCAAGCATACTGCGCCAACGAGGACTTCTAGCAGGACTCCTCAAAGAATAAGGTCAACCGAGCTACGAACCCCACGGCGTCCTTGACTGTGTATTGTGGGGGATCTTCCTCTGTCAGCATGCAAAAGAGGAAGTTGGTAAGTAAATCACATTCTTTTTTAAGTTTTATCATTATTTTATAAATAAGATGTTAACTATTATATTCTTCTACAGGAGATAGAGCTCAATCAATCGCCCAAGAAGATGCAGTTATTTGAAAATTTCTATAAGAAAAAAGAGACCACGACTGGAGCGGGCAGAGGGCTGTTGAGATGGAGGTAAATACATTATTACTATTATTTTTTTCTAAAAATTAATTATTGATTAAAAGTACTAATAATTTTGTTTGTTTTGCAGGAGACGTTCCAGAAGCTGATGGATGATCGTTAGTCTCAACCCACGGCCAAGGACCATGATGCCCTGGCAGAATCAGAGGCTTTGGTGGCAATGATGGATCAACATATGTGGTTGGCTGCAGCCGTGGGCAAGAACAAGGGCCGAGTATTTGTCCTTGGTTCTGAGGCCCATATCTTCAGCCGGACCTTCACATCACCATCGCCACCGCCATCGCCCCAACTAAATCCGACGATGGAGGACCGCATCAACCTCCTCGAGATGATGATGGCCGACATGATGGCCATGATAAGGAAGATGCGGGCTACCTCCTCGACAGACCCTCCAACCTCGATCGAAGACGATATGCACGTTGCTAATAAGGAGGATTTAGATTAGGTTTTAATTTTTTTTTATTTTTGTAATTAGACAATAGTTCATATTAATACAATATTTTTTTTAATTATTAATATTTCATAATGTTGATTACATTCCATTATTTCATATTTACTCAATTAATTCAATTCACAAATATAATTAATTGAAAATTTATTAAATTAATCTAATTCTATATTAAAATTTATTAAAATATATAAATTTATTTATTTATATTTATTAAATAATTTATTAAAATATATAAATTTATTTATTTATTTAAATTTATTAAATATATGAATTAAATTATTTATTAAAATATATAAATTTATTTATTTATTTAAATTTATTAAATATATGAATTAAATTATTTATTAAAATATATTAATATATGAATTAAATTATTTATTAAAATATATTACATAAGTATAAAAAGTTATAAAATCATAAATAAATTATAAAATCAAAATTAGGAATGATTTTAGTAATTGTAAAGAAAATATTACAAATATAAATAAATGACCGTTCCTAATACCAATACTAAAATAGTTCTACAAATGTATTTCTATCATGTTAGATATTTATTTCTATCATCTCTCTCTTGTCAACTTCCAGGTCACTTTTTATTCTTTCTCTCTCTTTTTTTCCAAAATTTTCTTATTATATTTTTTATTTATCTAATTAATATACTTTTAAAATAATAATTAATTTTTAAAATTTAAATTAATAGTGCACACACATTTGAGTGTGCCAAATATATATTAGTTATTTTTTATAGTTCTATTTGTCAATAAATTAAAATATTATTCAAATTAGCAGACTGATTATGAACACAAACTATTTATAATAAATAACAATAAATTTTGGATAAACCCTAAATTTACAAATTGGCATAGTTTTAAGACATTTGATGAAATTAATATACAGAATTTGTGTATTTTAGAAAAAGAAATTAATAAAAAAAGGGTAGGGGTGGGGGGTGGGGGGACTAATGGCAACTTTGGGAATACAAGTGATACTGCAGCCAAGGTCGTCATCATCATCTTCGTACCCAAGAAGCACAAACCATTTCTCTCTGCCATATTTCTCAAAGTCTCTCTCTGTCTCTCTGTCATATTTCTCAATGCGAATTCCTTTTCTTCTTCTTCTTCTTCCTTTTTTTGCGATTTTTCGATGATTTCTTAGAATCTTGGGAAGAAATTGTACTAAAGATATTCAAAAAAGAAAAAATCCACAGGTAAAAACCCTAAAAATCGCCGTCCTCTTTCCGGCCATTTTACCCAAAACCACCGTCCATCCTCAATCCCACGTTTTAAGCCTCACCCCTTTCTGTTTTCTCTATTCATGTTCCGATTCTCACCCAAAAAAACAGAGGAAAGAATAAGGGGGGAAAGATCAGCAGAAAGGGAGTGAAGGGTTATCTTCTTTCACTAATCTACTAAATCTGAAGGGTTTCTGCAGCCTCGATGAAGGAGAGACGGTGAAGTGCGTTCAAGATTCACCGCCTCTGATTCTGCCCCTACGCAAGGCAGCACCCTTGGGGAAAAAACAGCGACTGAGGTACAACGGAGGTAGTAGGTGGGCTCAATGCAGACAAATCCAAGAAAGGGAAACCCCACTGGTAAAACCCCCTACTCACACTCACATGTTTTCTACTGATGAAGTGAGTTTGAATTCGTATGAGATCCATGTTGCTGGAAGAAACGAATTAAAAGCCCTTTTATGTGTGATCCTGAATGTATCACCTCTAAGATTGATTTACATCTTATATGTCCAGACACATTAAATCTATGGATACACCTAAATTGTGACTCCTTTTCATATATAAATTCCAAGAAATATTTTATAATCTCTCTAGGTTGTGATTTGTGATGTGGGCCAACAGAAAACCTGCCAGAGATTTATTTCCCTCCAAACACCTTCTTCTTAGCAGTCACAAATTATTAGGATCTCAACATGTGTGTGTGTTTCTTCTGCTTTCTCTTTTCCTTTCCCTTTCTAGAATAATTTTCACATGTTGAGTGTTTCTCTGTAGATCTCCAGTAGATTGCCCAGGCTGCAAATGCTTCTGCCCAATGGAGTTTTCTTTAGATGTGAATTCAGTGTGTTCAATGAGTTCTTCAAGAAGATTAAAGGTGAAGCTGACAGGTATTCTATTTTACATTGAAGTCTCGATTTCTGCTGTTGTTTTTTGTTCATACTTGAATTAGTTTCTGCATGTAATGCTTAATCTTGGTTGTCTTATACGATGATTCATTTAAAATAAATAAATAATCATAAGCTATGACAAGTTATCGCCCTTGTTGAGGTGTGAAGAGCATTCTTCTGGTCAGTTCTTTTAAGTCCTCATTAGTTGACGAGATATTTCCTCCACTCCTTTCAAGATCTAATAGTTAGCATTGATATACTGGGTTTTACATAATGCTGGGATTGGTTGGACATTACAATGGTTAACCTGTGAATAGCGCTCTCTTTTGTCAATTATGTTGAGGCTTTTTTCCAGAACTCAGGGAAAGTTTTGATGATCTGGCAATTAATATGACTTAGGATTAACATTTCAGTGTGGTTAACCATAGCTAAAAATTTGATATTATTTTAATATTTTGTTCTAACTGTTGAAGTAGTTCCTTTCTCTGATTTGGGTTTCTTATGTTCAACTTTCTTACGTGATAAGCTTTCGATGTTTTCAGCTCATTAGCATGCCTTTTTTGTTTTCCTTTAATAGCTCATATTAATATCCTGATCATTTGGCTGTAGGAACTTGGAATTTCAACAATCCATGAGGGAGATTAAGGAGAAAGCAGAGGACTTGAAAGGGGTGAATGAGGATCTGAAAGGTAGGTAATGTTACAAGTTACAACAATATATAATTCTTGTGTTGTTGTGGGGCACATGTTTAACTATTTAGAGACTGAGAAATAATGTTGTATGTCAAGTTGGCAGACACTTCCAATGTGAGCTCTGAGATGGTGAAATGGTGAAATGCAGAACAAAAGCAGACTATTGAGCAGCTGTACAAGCATGTAGATGGTGTTTGGTCGCAGGCTCAAGAAAAACAAAAAAGGTATAAATCATCCTCTAGTGGTTCTACAGTGTCTTCCCAAAGGTGAATTAGCAATATGGAGTTTGACTTAATTGAAGTACTTCTGGACATATATTTTGTTTTCCCTAACTCTTTGTTCCTTGTTTTCCTCAACTCTTGGCTACTAAAGGAACTAATTAAAATTTCTGGGTACCTTTTTCTGGTTAGAGTGTAGCTACTTACATCAATATATTTTTTAATGCATTATTCATATCTTTGGCATCCAGCCTAAAGAAGAATTGGATTATTTTTTATTTGTCTATAACTAGAACAGTCAGTGCTGAAACATAAACTATACTCCTATTTTTCTTTCACAGAGCACAACATTCTCTACTTACAAATAATGCAAAAACACACTAGAAAAAGAGAACAGACTGAGAGTCGTCTTCATTCTTTAGTCCAGGACCTTAAGATTGGACTGGACGGTGTTACCTTAGTTTACATGTAACTATATTACTGATGCAGGAACATTATTTATATATAGTTTGCTATTATGCTTCATACTGGCACGGTATCTGTGGTGTCGGCTGCTTCTAGATGAATTTTACACGACTATGATAATTTTGGCTCTAAAGTTGTGTAAACCACAAGTATGCAATATGTTATTCTATTACAAAAAAAGATAAGAAAAAGAATTGGGATAAGTTTTGTATTAGCTATAACTGGAATACTCATTTCTGATACATACTCCTAATTTTCTTCCACGGAACACAGCATTCTCTACTTACAAATAAGCAAAAACACACTAGAAAAAGAGACAAACTGAGAGTCATCTTCGTTCTTTAGTTCAGGACCTTAACCTTTGACTGGACCGTGTTACCTTGGTTTACATGTAACTGTATTAGTGATGCAGGAACATTATTTACATATAGTTGCTATTATTCTTCAAACTGGCTCAGTATGTGTTGTCAACTGCTTCTAGATGTGTTTTACACAAGAATGTTAATGTTTCACTCTAAAGTTGTGTATGAACCACAAGTATGCAATATGTTATGTCTATTTTGATGTAAATAAGCTTGCATTGTATGGTTACAAATTCTTCTATGTATTTTTTTTTAATAATGGATAAGATTTAAAATTAAATTTAAATTCTATCACCTTATTTTAAGTTAATCCTTTCACTATGTTTTAGGTTCATAATGTGGGGTAAAAATGCAGTTCACAACCTAAATTATCTTGGTTAAATCAAGTTTAATTCCATTATCATATTTTTAAAAAAAAATCATGATGATTCTCATTTTACTTTTAGAGAATAGTATATGCTTATCTATATTAATAAAAATTAATGATTAATATTATTCGATTCAAATTGAAATTTTACATTAGGCAATCAAATGAGGTACTATATGTATTGTTGAAGCCTTATTATGATTTATTATTGGAGTCCTTGAGGGTATAAATGTTGTTTCACACTTCTATCTATTAAAGGAGTTTAGGATTATTAAATAGTTCATTATTCTATTAAAGCTTTGTTTTTCAAAAAAAATTTATTTATTATTATGAAGATATTAAGTCATCATTCACAGTTTTTATACATAATATAGATATAGAGAACTTGATTTTAATTGATCAAAATACTATTCATTACTTAATGCTGGATCTAGTATCAGAATGGATGTAATCCTTTTAATTTTTTGATGGCTCCTTTATGTATTTTATTATTACGGCCAGCACGTTTCTTCTTCTCCATAGTAGTTTATGGCGGGCATGGTGCACAGTGGCGCCAAGGGCTCCTGGAGCTGCACCGTGCACCATGCGCCATTTCGACTAGAACAATGTATAAGAAATTAAAATAAATAAATAATACTTATATTTTTTTCCTTTAAAAAACTAGAGAAGCAATTTCAGAAATTAAAATTTAAGGAATATGTAGTAACTCTATATACTATACTAAAGTAAAGCATATAGTTTAATTAGTGAACCATAGCATACTTTGATCAATAAACAAATAATAAATATATGAAAAGTGATGACTTCAATTTACATTAATACTTAATTAAAGAACATAGAGTACATAGTTACATTACATAGTATCAGAATCAAAGACAAGAAAAGGAAAAACAGAGTAACTCTATGAAGAAAAGAAAAGAAAGAAATAACAAAATTGAAAAGAGAACGAGAAGCCAAAAAGAAGAACTGAAAGCATCATGAGAAAGTAGCAGCAACACAAGAAAAAAGAAAGAAAACGTAATTGGTGGCGGCACAGGGAATAAGAAACAGTGCCTGTTGTTCCTTATTTTTTTAATTTCTTTTATAAAATTTTGATGGCCCAGACCTAAAAAGGCCTAGGCTCACAAAGGAGCACTGCGAGCGCCTCGGCAATAGCCCGAATGGTGCCCAGCCGTCACCATGGCAACGCGTGGACGAAGGCCAGCGCCACAGGCCAAGAATGGCGAGAGGCTTGCGCCTTTGGCCATGGCGCGCGCCCTTAACTACAATGTTCTTCTCTCTACACAGATATCTTGTTTTCATTTTCTATTTTGTTGCTTTTGCTTACATTATTAAACATCTATACAAGTAGGTGAATATATGCGCCTTCAACATGTTTATGAGGCATGACATTAATTTCTTTTTGCTTTCGGGAGTTGGTGGATAATATATTTTCACATATACACAGTTGCGATTCACCCATAGCCCAGCTCCTTGTCATGGTTCGACTAAGGACAACGAGCCCAAATGGAAGGCTTCTGCCACCGCCCCCCCCAGTTGTTGCTTCTGCTACCGTCTGTCGAGTAGACCTCGACACCATCCCACATTTTAGGAACATGTTTTCTTTCTTTTTATTAATCATTTCCTTATTTCTGTGGGTCTGCATGCATACACTGAGGACAATATATGTGCTGGGTGTGGGGAAGGTATGTTGTGCTTTCTGCTTGTGAAGTTGTGATTGATTTTTTGGGATGTGGTTGGATAGCATTATACAACAATTCTTGCAAAATTGGTTGTGTTGTTGAAAATTTGAATTAATGTGTTGGAATATGGATGTGTGGGGATTGAAAATGTTTAATTGGGGTTGACAATTTTAATTGAACCCCGAAACTTGTGAAGGAAGTTAGTATGTCTTGAGAAAAATATGTGAATTATGCTGCAGTAGATGTTGAATTTTCAGATTGTTGTCTTGTGATATCCCTTACATTAATAGAATCTTTTGGTATAAGTTGAGATAAGTAGGAGAAACTAGCACTAGTGGCATATTAAAAAAAAAATGTGTGAAGTGTGTTCCATTGACTGCATCAAATGAACGATGTTCAAGAATCAACACAAAAGCCCTTTGTGTGAGCTTTTGAACCAAAGCACTACCATTTAAACAGTGCTTCTACATTTCTTTTGATTGAGGGCATCAAACTTAGTATGTTCATTCTAGAACTTGCTTGTGTAATACATTTTGAGACCACAATCTTCTAAGATTGGTGTATGAAAGTGATAAGGGCACTTAGGAGTAACCCATTGACCTGAAAATAACCTACCTTGAATTCAGCCATAGAAACATCATTTGAGCCTTGGCTTTTCTTTTCTTGATTAAACCACATTATAAGCTGAATTATCCCCTTCTTGGTTATTTCCTGAAGTGATTTTTGAACCTATTCGAGGGGATGATGTTGGCTTGGTTGCTTGTGAATCGACATGGAAATGAGTGAATTAAATGATTCAAGTTGTATACTGGGGATGCATTGCTAGCCCCAAGGAAAATAAATAAAAGAGGAGCGAAGAGGAAATGAAAAAAAAAAAAGAAGAAGAAAAAGAAGGAAAAAAAGTAGAAAACTGATGAAACAAAAAAGAAAAAAAAGAAGACAAAAAGAAAAAATTCTGAAAAAGAAAGAGATTCAGAAATGGAAAACAAAACAATTTGACGAGTTTGATTGTTCAAAGCGCTTGAATCGAGTTGAAGGAGAATGAGCTTTGAAGGATAAGCAACTAGGTTGGCATCGCTCCTTTGAATTCATCAGCCACAATTCGACCTATTTTTTACCACACCTTGTCCTTATCCCCATTACAACCCATGGAAAGACCCTTTGATTCATGCATTAATTTGCATTTCGTTGGTGGTGGAGATTTGATTCACAAGCAAGCCTATGGTAATGACATACTATGTATTGATTTGAGTGGAACCCAAATTCTTAAACACTTTATGAGTGATTAGAGTGATACGCGAATTCTTAAACACTTTATGAGTGATTAGAGTGACACCAATGTGAGAGTGTTGAGACTTGTTTCATTTGATTTTGATAAAGTCAATGGGATACTTGTGTGTTGAATGTTTGTGCTACAAGTGATTGTTCTCAGTATTGCTATCTCTTCTTAAACTATTAAGTCTTATTAGTGTAGGGGATATACTTGACTGACATGAAAGGAAATTTGACAATTGCTACTTGGATAATTCGTGTATTTGGATTGAGAAATGTTTGAGGGCAAGCATGGCTTCGGTGTTCGGGAATCTAATGAAATATATTTTAACCTTCTATTCATGCTTATTTTGAGTTATTGGAAAGGATTTTGTTGTGTAGGTTAGTTAAGATACCCCAAGTTCCTGGAAGATGGGAGTGTAATGTAGGTGATAGTTTTTTACACATCACAGTTGGAGGTTATAGGATTCAGAGTCAGCTCTTGTGTTATTTTGTTGGGTGGTTTTTTGTCTAAAGTTCAGAAATAGCATGTCAATTATAATTATACTTAATGTTGTCTGTTGTCTGTTGTCTTTTGTCTCTTCCTAATAATTGTTTCTCTGAAGGGGTCAAGAGAAGCCATCACGTATCAAATACTACTTTACTCTTGTTTTGTCAATCTAGCGTTGTCATGTAATAGCATTTTATTCATGCAAAAGCAGTAAGGTGGAGTTAATCTTAATTTCTTAAATTCGCTGCACAAAGAGGAACTGTGTAGAATTATATTAAAATATTGAAACCGTTATGGTCTTCTTTATCACCAGAACTGGGATTGATGTGCTTGGATGATATGTTAAAAATGTTTATGCTATTTTTTGGAGGCCATATGCTAAAATCTTTCAATTGACAATCTAGAGACTTCACGGGAATGGCAGTCTGAATGGGCTTCTTCAAGAATAGGCTTTTGTAACTCATACTGGTCGTGGCATGTGTGAAGTTTTGGAGAACTTTGTAGTCTCTGTTTCCAGCATAAAGACAAAAGGTAGCTTGCCTTGTGGCATGCATGGTATTTTTCTGCACTTCGGCACGTGAATTGTTTCAATTATAATAATTCAATCCTTTAAGTGCTTTTGTATTCTCATAATTCTCCCACGATGAATTAGGGTTCTAGTGGACCTGGTAGGGTTTTGAAGTTACCAATTTTGGCCATGGACGTGTTCCACTGATAGGTTTCCCCAGGTTTGCCGTATTATTAAGAATTATGTGTTGGAAAAAGATAGAAAATTAGAATCATAAAGAACAATTGAATATTATCTTGTTCACATGATTTGCTAACAGAGACTGTTTCGGACCGATAGTTAACTAATTGGCTTTTGGTTGATGGTGGTTGTTTTCTCATTTTGTACTTGTCCCATTTCTTTAGCTACCATGTCTTTCTTGGTCAGTTTTTTGGATTAAGGATTGTTCTGTTTAAGGTGACATGTAAATCATTCTTGTTTTGTGGTATTCTTATTGGTGTTATGAAGATATGTCTGCGACTATACTTCCCAGTGTTGGAAAATCAGCACTTTTGACTATGTTGACGGGAACTCATTTAGAAGCCCCATCATATGAGTTCACCACACTGACTTGAATTCTGGGCATTGTTCACTACAATGATGCTAAAATACAACTCCTTGATCTTCCTGGAATTATAAAAGGAAGGGGTGTGGTAGCGAGGAAATGCTTTTGATGGTTTTGGATGCTTCCGAAGTAAGTGGTAGTGCTGTCAGTTTCTATTGGATGATTGGAGTAGTTCTGTTTGAATGTTTTGCAAGCCACACCCAATCACTAGGGGTGACATGCCATGATTAACAAGGGGAGATCAATAATGCATTATGTTCCTACAGAAGTATGCTTAAGAACAACATTAGCATTCAATTTCAGTGCCAATATCTTATGATTACTGTCTGTTGATGCCCTTTCAAAGTTTCAGTGTAATTTATGATGTCAGAAAAAGATTTTGGCCCCATTAGTTGTTTGTGTGGTTATATTAACCTGAATTGTTCTCTGATCTGGCTCACTTTGATTGCCTCCGCTAATGTTGCCTTGATATTGAAGGAGAAAGCATTTAATATTTACTTGAAACTAAGAAAAAATTTTCTTATATTTGGTGATTGACAGTAATCTGGTTAATTTTCTATTTTTGATTTTCCAAATTTGGTCATTGACGTGTTTTTAACTACATCCTTTCAACTCCAAATTTGGTCATAAAAGTAATTATGCCAATTTACATAATTATGCTGAAACCAATACATAATTACTTTTATGCGGTGCTTTTGGACAGTTATCTGCCTATTGGTTTCAGCATTAAGTAATTTCTAATATGTTATATTTTAATTAGTTATGTAGCTTTAATTCTAATATTTTTCGTGGCTCAATGATCGTGAAATTTCTAGAGTGAAGGGCATCGACAAATCTTAACAAGGAAATTGGATGTTGTGCGTTGCGCTTAAATAAAAGATGTTTGGGCTTGTCATGGATCTAACCTTTATGCATAATAAGGATGTAACAAAACCTTTCAATGCCGGTCAACAGGGATTCACTTTACATGGTGAGAACATCTTGTTATAACTTTGTTTCATTCCTACTCCAACCTTAAGAAAGAAAGAGAATTGGATTAATAAAAAATTGAATTATTCATTTATTTCTGATTGTTTCTTAGCATTTGTTTATCCATTGGTTACATTATATATTATACATCATTACTTGTTTTAAATTTTGTTTTGTGTTTTTGAGAGGTACTTGTGATACAAGAAGAGTGATATTTTTTTATTGGCAATATTATAGGTATTCTTCTTTAATAGGTTTTGTTATTTATTAAAGTTTTAGCCTTAATATTTACGTTTGTGGTTCATGCACAACTTTATAGACAAACGTTGTAATATGTAGACTAATATGATTTTTTTTCAGAATATACAGTATTATTCCCCTTTTATTATGTTTTAATTGAGTAAAAAAGTGAAAGTAGTAAATAGTTTTCTTTTCAGTTAGATATACAAAAATTATATTTAGGTAATTTTGTCCTTAAGGTTATATGTCTTTTCACACTTTTGTCTATGTAGTTTCAAGGAATTTTGGATTATTAAATGATTTATTTTTCTATTGAACTTTTTAAATTTTCATTGTTATGTATAATATAGATATATATTTCTTAATTTTAATTGATCAAAATATTGTCTATCGCTCAGTGCTGGATAGAGTAGCAGCAGAATGGAGGTAATCTTTTTATTTTTTTTAATGGCTCCTTTATGCTTTTTGATGATTCTGGATCCTGGAGTAGGTGAGTAAGTGGATAAATATATTTTTCATGTATACAATCAATAACTAGATGTGATTATATTTGCTTATGAATACATCAAATGTGACAAAACGGTAACGAAGCAACTGGAACGGTGACTCCAATTTCCAGTAAGCTGGGAGTGTGGGGAAGTTATAGGAGCAAGATTCAGCTCTTGTGTTATTGTGCTTGGTGGATTCTATCTCAAGTTCAAAGATAGCATGTCTTATAATTAATATTTCATTTTGTCTTCTGCCTCTTTATTTTTGTTCCTAATAATTATTTCACTAATGGGATCAAGAGAAGCCTTTAGGTATGGTATCAAATCTTACTTTACTCTTATTTTTGTCAATCAGGAGTCGGGTATCAACTTCTTTTTTCATCCAAAACACTATGGTGCAGTTAAAGTTAACTTCTTAAATTATATAATAGGTAGTCGAGAGAAACTATAACTTGTTGATTCGTTTCGTATGACCAACTGTTTACATAGAATATTGATAGAGATTAATTTTGTTTTCAAAAAGCATTTTTCACATCCTTTTCACTTACTTTGTGTTCAAAGATTTTGTTAATTATATTAGAATATGTTTTAACATAATTAGTAAATATATTAATTTCATATATATTTGATCAAATATATAAACTAAAAATAACTTATGTAAATAAATTGGAAAGGATGTAGTTAGAAATTTCGCCAATTGGATATTTATATGATGGAGTTGAAAGAGACTATCTTTATCTAATATGTGAGAGTTTGATTGATTGTTTTGGATGAGTTCTAATTGCACATTGTATGTCTTCTTTTATTCTTTCATCTTTTTATTTATAAATAGTCTGAATTTTTGTGTCTAATTATATGTAAGATTTAGTTATTTATTGTAATATTGTCTTCACTAATTTCGGTCATTTTAATTATATTTCTTGTTATTTTATGTCTATGATATTGTGAGAAATATACTTCATTAGAGAATTTCTTATTATATGTTCTATGTTTAGAGAATTTTATGTCTATGCGATTTTTTTCAGGTATGTTTAGTGTTGTGTTTTTGAAAAATAAAAATTATTGTTCATTGTGAAATTATTATCAAATTATGTCTTTTATATATATATAAATTTTGGGTTTGTATCAGATGTGAAATATATCACTAGATAAAAATTTGATATTTGCATTTGTATTTATATGTTTAATTTTTAAATTATCTTTCAATTCTACTACCATGCTCACCCTCAAATATATATATATAGAGAGATTTAATTAATAAAATAAATAAAATTATTTAAATTAAATTAAAAGTTATGAATGTATATTATTCATTCGCATAAATATTACTTTGACCTGCTTTTTGGTAATTATAGAAATACTTATTAGGGCATTTATCTTTAGTTTTTTTTTTATAATTAAATTTTATTAAAACTAATAAATGATAATTCAAAATAATTTATGCAGTTTATATAAATCACATCAGAATTAGTAATTTATATATTAAACAAATATTTTTAAATTATTAAATTATTTTTTTAAAAAAAATTATGCCTTTTTTTCAATCCTACCACCATGCCCACCCTCAGCAGGGGTAGTTTTTAAGTTTTGGATGGAAAGATAGGGGTGGTTTGTATAAAAGGACAAAAAGTGAGGGGTATAAATATAATTATCTTTAGTATATATTCAATTATGTACATATTTATATTTTTGTAATATAAACATATATAATTTATTAAAATAAAAATAGTGAATGAATATTTAGCCTAGGAACTAATCTGTATTAATAATTTAACATTTCAATTATTAAGAGATACAATTTTACATAGATATTTGATAAAAATAAAATAAAATTATTTAAATAAAATAAAAATTGGTATAAATATTCATTCGGTTGAATATTACTTTGACATTTCTTTTATTTTTTGGTAATTATAAAAACGCTCTTGAGGGCATTTTTATTATTAAAAGTATAAGGTAGACTGTGGCATTTTTGGATTTTAATCACCCCTGGCAACATTTAAAATAAAAAAAAGACCCCTGTTAACCTTATCAAATTTTAATTTAATTTTTATAATAGAAATGTTCCCAGTAGTTTATGTAATTACCAAAATATGAAGTCAAAGTAATATTTATGTGAATAAAAAAGACCTTATATATTCTCTATTAACTATTTTATTGTTGAAGCTCTGTATAAAATTACATTCCTTTGAAATATCAAATTATTTAATTAATATATTAAAACATTAGTTATTAGGTTATAAATTAGGGTCATATTTACACCTCTTCATCTACCACTGTTGTCTTTTCAAAAATTAAAGAAATCATCTCTAACAACCTTTAAATAAAAACATTATCTATGTTAGTCTGAGCAAATTTTAATTTAATTTAAATGTGGCAAAGTAATATTTATCGGAATAAATAATATGACTCCATGTATATTTTTATTATTTATACTAATTTTTAATTATAATTTAGATTATTTATTAACTTTTATTAAATTTAAAAATTAGTTAATCAACTATATAGCAGGATATAACGTTTCACCAATTTTATTTCCCTCATTCACTGCATGTTGTGATTATGTTGTGCAGTTCAGTTTTACCACATCAATTCGGTTTCAAATTAATGCATATGATAGTAACGAACAAATAGGCCAACACAGAATGTGGTTGAGTAAATAAAAAACCTCGGCGCAATTGTGGGATGTCGTATGAAATGTCAAATTATTTGATTAAAATATTAATAAAAACTATTTATAAATTATGATCAATTACATTTTCATCTATTGGCTTTTTATACAAATCACTATCGCCTTTCAAATTACACAGAAACCATTCCTAATAGCTTTTAACTAAAAAAATTATCTTTGTTAATCCTGTCAAATTTTAATTTAATTTTTCAATAACAAAAATGTCCTCAAAAGTTTCTATATATCAAAAGATAGAGAGAGTGTGGCAAAATAATTTTTAATTTAGATTTAAATTATTTTGTTAACTTTTTGTTAAATCAATTAATCATAGTGTACCAATTTTATTTTCCTCATTTATTTCATGTCGTGATTATGTGGAGTTCAGTTTTATAAAAGCATAAAATCGGTTACAAATTAATGCATATGATGTGTACGGAAATAAGAAACTTGGGCGCAATTGTGGATGGACAGTTATTTTTATATATTTGCATTATCGTAATATTTGTAACTGTATCATATTTTTTATTAATAAATTTTTAAAATTATTATTAATCATAATAACAAAAATGCCCTCAAAAGTTTTTATATAATTATCAAAAGATAAAGGGTGTGTTCAAGTTATTTATGAGAATGAATATTATGACACCATATATTATTATTTATTCACAACCTTTCATTTATTGTCCTTTTACACAAACTATCATTATTTTTTTAAAAATTACAAAAATCACCCCTAACAGTATTTAAGACCCAAAAATATCTTTACTGACTCGATTAAACTTTAATTTAATTTTTTAATGATAAATGCCCTCAAGAGTTTTTCTGTAATTACCAAAAATTAAAAGAGCAAGTAATATTTATCAGAATTGAATAATATGATTTTATATATTTTTTATTATTCATTTAATTTTTAATTCAATCTTAATTATTTTAATAATTTCTTTTATTGAATTTCTATATAAAAAAATTACATCTCTTAATATATTAATAAAAATAAAATTATATTTACAATCTCTCACTATTTTCTTTTACACAAGCCACACTTATCTTTTAAAAGATTATAGAAATTACTCCTAACAGCCCTTGAAATAAAAAGAAAAAAAAGCAACTTGTTTTATATGAAAAATAGAGTAATATTGTAATAAAGGATTTACTCTATAATTAATTTTTCTCGAACCCTATCGCCATGCCCACCCTCAGTTCTTGCCCAACGTTTGCCCTCTCTCATGTACATAATTCTAAGTATATGGAATAATTATATTTACGTTCCTGCTTTTTTACAAAATAACAAAAATAAAAAATATTCCTGTATAAATTATTTAAAATTATTAAAATTAAAAGATTATTTATTTATTTATAATTAAATTTTATTAAAATTAATAAATTATATTTCAAAATAATTTATGCAGTTTATTGAAATCACATTAGAATTAGTAATTTATATATTAAACAAATATTTTAAATTATTAAATTATTTTTTTAAAAAAATATTCCTTTTTTGTCAATCCTACAATCATGCCCACTAGCAGGGATAGTTTTTAATTTTTGAATGAAAAGGTAGGGGTGGTTTGTATAAAAGGACAATAAATGAGGGATATAAATATAATTATCTCTAGTACGTATTTATATTTTTGTATATAAACATATATAATTTATTAAATTAAAAATAGTGAATGAATCTTTTAATTTTAAGAATTTAGAATAAATTATACATGTTTTAATTTTTAGCCTAGTAACTAATTTTTGTTAATAATTTAACACTTCAATTATTAAGAGATACAATTTTACATAGAGATTTTATTAAAAAAATAAAATTATTTAAATAAAATAAAAATTAGTATAAACAATAAAAAAAATATATGAAGCCATATTATTCATTCGCTTAAATACTATTTTGATATTTCTTTTATTTTTTGGTAATTGTAAAAACACTCTTTAGGGTATTTTTATTATTGAAAAATTAAATGCAAGTTCAATAGGGCATTTTTGGATTTTAAAATACCCTCAAAAATTAAAAAAATTACACTTGGCAACATTTAAAATAAAAAAAAAAAGACCCCTATTAAAATTATCAAATTTTAATTTAATTTTCAATAATAGAAATGTCCTCAGTAGTTTATGTAATTACCAAAATATGAAGTTGTCAAAGTAATATTTATGTGAATGAAAAAGATCTTATATATTCTCTATTAACTTTTTTTATTGTTGAATCTGTGCATAAAATTACATCCCTTTGAAATATCAAATTATTTAATTAATATATTAATAAAAATTAGTTATTAGGTTATAAATCAGGGTCATATTTACACCCCCTTCATCTACCACTGTTGTCTTTTCAAAAATTATATATGTTAATCCGAGCAAATTTTAATTTAATTTAAAGGTGGCAAAGTAATATTTATGAAAATAAATAATATAGCTCCATGTATATTTTTATTATTTATACTAATTCTTAATTATAATTTAGTCTATTTATTAACTTTTGTTAAATTTAAAAATTAGTTAATCAACTATATACCAGAATACAACGTTTCACCAATTTTATTTTCGTCATTTATTACATGTCGTGATTATGTTGTGGAGTTCCAGATTTACCACATCAATTCGATTTCAAATTAATGCATATGATAGTAATGAACAAAATGTGGTTGAGAAAATAAAAAACCTCGGCGCAATTGTGGACGCCGTAAGAAATGTCAAATTATTTGATTAAAATATTAATAAAGATTATCTTTGTTACTTCTGTCAAATTTTAATTTAATTTTTTAATAACAAAAATATTATCAAAAGTTTCTATATACCAAAAGATAGAGAGTGTGGCAAAATAATTTTTAATTTAGATTTAAGTTATTTTATTAACTTTTTGTTAAACCAATTAATCATAGTGTACCAATTCTATTTTCCTCATTTACTTCCTGTCGTGATTATGAGTTCAGTTTTACAAAAATATCATATCGGTTACAAATTAATGCATATGATGTGTACCAAAATAAGAAACTTGGGCGCAATTATGAGATGGACAGCTATTTTTATAATATTTGCATTATCGTAATATTTGTAACTGATCCTATTTTTTATTAATAAATTTTTAAAATTATTATTAATCATAATGATAAAAATGCCCTCAAAAGTTTTTATGTAATTATCAAAAGATAAAAGGTGTGTCCAAGTTATTTATGAGAATGAATATTATGACACCATATATTATTATTTATTCAACCTCTCATTTATTGTCTTTTTACACAAACCATCATTGCTTTTTTAAAAATTACAGAAACCACCCTTAACAGTATTTAAATTCCAAAAATATCTTTATTGACTCAGTTAAACTTTAATTTAATTTTCAATGACAAACGCTCTCAAGATTTTTTTTGTAATTACCAAAAATTAAAAGGGCAAGTAATATTTATTAGAATGAATAATATGACTCTATATATTTTTTATTGTTTATTTAATTTTTAATTTAAACTTAAATTATTTTAATAATTTCTTTTGTTAAATTTCTATATAAAAAAATTACTTCTCTTAATATATTTAATATAATTGAAATGTTAAATTATTTAATTAATATATTAATAAAAATTATAATTATATTTACAATCTCTCACTATTGTCCTTTTTCCGCAAATCACACTTACCTTTTAAAAAATTATAGAAATTATTTCTAACAACCCTTGAAATAAAAACAAAATAAATAAATAAAAAAGCTTGTTTGAATCAAGATAACTTACAAAATCATTTAGAATAGGACTTGGGAGCTAAAAGCATTCAAGAGACTTTAATTCATTTTTTTAAAGTTCTAAAATTAATTATATGAACAATTATACGTAAATTTCTTTTGATTGAAAAATTTCGTCTAGTACTCCTTGTGTTTATTTTTGTTTAACAAATAGATCTCTCTGTTAGTTAAAATTTACTGAATTTTTTTATGTTAATAAAAACTTAAATAAAAATTTATATTACCCCGAATTGATAGAGACGGGCATTTCTATCATGAAAATTAATTTAATTTTTAAATAATAGAAATACCCTCAAGAGTATTTTTGTAATTACCAAAAGATAAAAGAGGTGTCAAATTAATATTTATGAGGGAATGTTAACTTATTCGATTTAAACAAACCATTTTTGCCTTTACAAAAATACCCTTTTAAAATCCAAAAATGCCCTCAAGTCAAACGGTAGCCAAAGGGAATAAATACTATAACCCCACATTTTTTCAATATTTATATCGATTTTTAATTGAATCTCTATACAATTTTGATAATAAAATATTAAATTGTTCAATTAATATATTAATAAAAATTAATTATTTGGTTATTTCAATTTTTAAAATATTATGGGAACGTATTCTTCATCTTCATATATATTACTTGGCCAATCCCTCTACCTTTTGGTAAATTAGTATTTCTGTCATATAAATTAAGAAATTTGACCAAATGAACATAAGCATTTTGGAAATTTAAAGACTATTAGGAGTTGTATTTTAAAAGACAAGGGTGGTTCATATAAATATAATTATTTCTAAATATAATTTAACAACTAATAAAGATAATACAATTATATAATATCTTACAAGTTAAAACCACAATAATTAAATCAACATAAATTTAAAATTTAAATTAATAATGGAATTGGTAATAGTATAATAAATAATTAAATTTAAATCTAATATATTAGATGTTGAACCCAAAAAGAGAGAATATATTTTTTAAGAATAAATTTATTAAACCACAAGTAAATAGATATAATTTTAATTTTTTAATAAATCTTTTATTATTTAATTTTTTAATAATACTTAATTCATGTTTTGCCCTTGTCATACTTTTTTGTACTATATATGAATAAAATACTTTCATTTGTATGACTTGGCTGTATTTTCCATCTCACAGATTTATTTACATTAAAAAAAATCAAATTAAGTATTGTAATTAAAAAATATTACAAAGAAAGTAACTGAAAACAATAAATAACCAAGATGAGAGTATTTTCTTTTAAATGATTATGTTGAATACAATTCTTTTAGAAATAAATTTATGAAAAGAGAAAATATATGTATTTAACTAACAAAAAGATGAATGATTTCAAAGACATGATCAATCGTCATACATAAAAGGCTATGATTTGACAAATTAATTTTAATTCTAACTAATACTTTGATTTAGCTAATTAATTTTATCTAAAATAATTAAACACATAAATATTAAAGTACATTTTTCATATCAGATAATTTTGTATGTATGTAAGTGAAAAACAATAATTTCAGCTTTTAAAATAGCAAAAAGACAAGAAAGTACAAACACTGACATACAAATCAAACATATTTTGTTAAGATGCTTCCTATCAATCAATTTAATATCTTTACAAATATATTTAAAATAAAATTAATTATACTTAAACCCCATTTTGAAAATACTAACTTATATTTTATCCCAAAAAATCTTTACTTACATTCCCCACTCAGTTCACACATGACTCCCTTTTTGTTAAAATTTGAATTGAAAATGCTAAATTATACTTTAATCCCAAAGAATTTTTCGAAATTACACTTATACGCCCTCCAAGATTCTCGGTTCACACATTACCCCTGACGTAAACTAATAAAAACATTAAAATAAAGGATATTATTGCTAACAACAACATTTTTTGTTAAAATCCTAACAAGAAATCAATTGTAAAAAGTAAATCTTCAAAGAGGGTGTAAGTGTAATAAATAGAAAGTAACCCAAAAGAAAAAAACAAAAAAGTCCCTATGCAACACAGACATTAAATCAATAGTGTTTTTGAAATTACCAAAAGATAAAAGAGGTGTCAAGTAATAATTTAATTTTTAAACGACAGAAATCACCTCAAGAGTGTTTTTGTAATTACCTATGTCAAAATAATATTTATGAAAAAATATTAAATTATTTAGTTAATATATTAATAAAAATTAGTTACCAGGTTGTAAATTAAGATACCTCACCTATTGTCCTTTTACACAAACTTTAAAAAATACAGAAACCACTCCTAACAACCTTTAAAATCCAAAAATGCTCCTATTAACACGATCAAACTTTAATTTAAAAAAATGCCCTCAAGTAATTATCAAAAAGTAGAGGAAGTGTCAAATTATATATGGGAATGAATACCATGAGCCCACATATTTTTTCAATATTATAATAGTTACTATTGAAATATAATTAGACACAAATATTCTATTCAATTTATTTTTTTCTTAAAAAATAATTGATAATTAATATATTAATAGATTTCAAAGTGTAGATTATTTATAAATAAAAAGATAAAAGAATAACAAATGAAATACACTAAATGTGTAATCAGAACTCGTCTACAAACAACAGTCAAAATCCTGCATACGACACAGAAGAGTTATGATGAAATGGATCCACATATTAGATAAAAACAGTCTCTTTCACCTCCATCATAAACTGTACTATTAATATGAATAACATAAGATATGAGATCTTTTGTGCAGATGCATTCCTAAATGAGATGACGCGAAGTATTACCCAAATAAAAAGACAAATAATACTAAATATGCTTTATTAACAAGAAAAAAAAAAACCCATATTAGCCTACATATTATAACGTTTTGACTATAGAATCGTGCATGAACCACAAATATAAAATACTAAGGCTAAAAATTTCATGAATAACAAAACCTACTAAAGAATAAATATTACAATATCACCAATAAAAAATTATCAATCTTCTTGTATTAGAAGTGCATGTGGCTCACAAAATTACAAATAAAATATAAGCATGCCTAGTTATTGATATATCCACTTACTCACCTCCTCCACGAGGCAGGCACTATCATATTTCATAAACATGTTGAAGGCACATACATTCACAAACTTGTGTAGGTTTTCATTTACGTATCACCTAATACTAAGAAAGCAACAACAACAAGATAAAACTGCAAATAAGAAATCCGTGCAGAGAGAAGTAAAAACATGTTGACCCTCATAATAAAAAGCATAAAGGAGCCATCAATAAAATGAAAGGTTTACCTCTATTCTGCTACTCGATCCAGCACTGAGTAATGAACAATATTCTGATCAATTAAAATTAAGTAATTTATAACTATATTATACATAAATATCGTGAATGATAACCTAATACTCCTTTTAATAATAAATAAAAGTTTGTCAAAAACAAAGTGTTAATAGAAAAAGAAGCTTTTATAAGTTCCTTTAAAAGACATCTATAAAAGTGTCAAAAGACATTTATAACCTTAAGGACCACTTTAATAATAAATGAGAAATAGTTATAAAAGTACAGTATTACCCAAATAAAACTTTTGTAGTTCTAACTGAAAAGACTATTTAGTCATTCCACTTTCTATGTCAATTGAAACATAATAAGAAGGCAAATAACACTTAATAAGCTTTATAAAAAAATACCCTATTAGCCTACATATGATAACGTTTGACTATAAAATCGTGCATGAACCACAATCATAAAATATTAAGGCTAAAAATTTCATAAATAACAAAACCTACTAAAGAATAAATATTATAAAATCACCAATAAAAAATTATCAATCTTCTTGTATTAGAAGTGCCTCTTAAAAATACAAATAAAATTTAATACAAGTAAATACAATAATGTAACCAATGGGTTGAACTTCCTTGGCTTCTGCTCAATAGGCTTTAAGCAAAACCAAAACGAATGGTAAGAAAATAACACAAAATAAATGAAAATTTCAATTTGTTGATTAATCCAATTAAGATGAGAAAGAGAGATAACAAAACATTCTCACCGTGTAAAGTGAATCCTTGTTGACTGGCACCGGAACATTGTGTTCCCTCCTTCATTCAGCAAGTGTTTTCATTCCCTGGCAAGCTATGATATTCTCACCGTGTAAAGTGAATCCTTATTGACTGGAGCCGGAAGGTTTGCTTCCTCCTTCATTGAGTAACTATTTCATTCCCTGCCAAGTTTATCAGCAACTGTTTTCACTGGAAGGTTTTGTTCCCTCCTTCAGCAACTGTATTCATCAAGTCTTACCACATGGTTAAAATGCTGTTGTCAAAGGGTTGTAAAAGCGAGGAACTTCGACCTCAGTCCAAGCATGCAAGAGCACACTATCTACCAGACAAGCAGATTCAGTCTACAAGATAATATTGCTAAGTTTACATGTAATTTTAATTAATAAGGCATCTAGAAGAATGAAAGCATCGAAAAATTATAATGTGAAAAAGATAGAAAAGACTCATACTTTTAACAGTTTTACAATGTATGGGAGGAAGGAGGAAAAGATACTCTTTCTGGAACATTCTAGCATCCATAACACAATGTTCCCACAAAGGAAAAGGTTCTGTTCCCTCCTTCCATTCAGCAACTGGTTTCATTCCCTACGAAGTCTTAAGGACAATATTACCTAAATATAACTTTTGTAGATCTAACTGCAAAGAGTCCAAACTCAAAACTCTTATCAGGTAAGGTTACAAGCCTTACTCGTGTGTTAAACAAGTACCAAGAGAAAGTGACAAAAGAACAAAAGGCAACGAAGGTGGTCTTTTATTTAAGCGCAACATACAGCTTCCAATTTCCTTGTTAGATTTGTCGATGCCCTTCACTCTAGAAATTTCATGATCATTGAGCCACGGAAAATATTAGAATTAAAGCTACATAACTAATCAAAATATAGCATATTAGAAATTACTTGATGCTTAAACCAATAGGCAGAAACTGTACCAAAAGCACCGCAAAAGTAATTATGTGTATGTAAATTGGCACAGAACCTAAAAAACATGCCAATCACCAAATTTGGAAGATCAGAAACAGACAAAATTAACCAAATTACTGTCAATACCAAATATAAGAAATTCTTTTCTTAACTTCAAGCAAATATTAAATAATTTCTCCTTCAATGTCAAGGCAACATTAGCAGAGGCAATGTAAGTGAGCCAGAACAAAGAAGTATTCAGATTAATATAACCACACAAACAACTAATCGGGTCAAAGACTTTTTCTGACAACATAAATTACACTGAAACTTTGAAAGGCATCAACAGACAGTAATCATAAGATATTGACACTGAAATTGAATGCTAATGTTGTTCTTAGGTATATTTCTTCTATAGGAACATAATGTATTATTGATCTCCCCTTGTTAATCATGGCATGTAAAAGTATGTATGGACAATACACACACAAGGACTAACATATAAACGAAGGAAGCTAGTGATTGGGTGTGACATGCAAACTGTTACAAACATTCAAACAGAACTTCTTCAATCATCCAATAGAAACTGACAACACTACCACTTACTTTGGAAGCATCCAGAACCATCAACACAAGATGTGCTGATTTGGCAACTGCGATAACCTGAAACCATACTCAAGAAGTTCCTTTAAGGCATATAATATCCTCCAAAAGCCAAGTCAGTTTCACCAAGCATCACATCTAGTTTATCATCTATTATAGACTAAACCTTTACCTTGGTACCACGCCCCTTTCCTTCAGATGCACCTTTATAACTCCAGGAACATCAAGGAGCTGTATTTTAGCATAATTGTAGTGAACAAGTTAGTGTGGTGAACTCATATGATGGGGCTTCTAAATGAGTTCCCGTCAACATAGTCAAAAGTGCTGATTTTCCAACACTGGGAAGTAATAATTGCAAAATATCTTCAGAACACCAATAACAATACCACATAAAAAGAATGATTTTACATGTCAATAACCTTAAAAGGAAAAATCCTTAATCCCAAGAACTGACCAAGAAAGACATGGCAGCTAAAGAAATGACACTAGTACAAAATGAGAGAACAACCATGATCAACCAAAAGCCAATTAGTTAACTATTAGTTCGAAACAACCTCTGTTAGCAAAATCATGCGAACAAGATAAAAATTCAGTCATTCTTTAGGATTCTAATTTTCTCGCTTTTTCCAACACATAATACTTAAAGTAATGACAAGGCCAACCTGGGGAAGCCTATCAGGGGAACACGTCCATGGCAACAATTGGTAACTTCAAAACCCTCCCAACTCCACTAGAACCCTAATTCATCATGGAAGAATTATCAGAATACAAAAGCACTTTAAAGGATTGAATTATTATAATTGAAAAGAATCTTGGAAGATGAATCTATTAGAATAATTTTCTATGCAAGCAACCATTCACATATTGACACAACAAGAAGAAATCAAAGAAGTTGCATACTTTTGGGGGCTCCAACAATTGCATCCTCAGCTTTGCTATCTTAACCTTGAGCTGACCCAAATGATATTATGTATAATCAAACAAGTTACTATCATGATTATGCATCTTGCAGCATCGTATAGACGGTCAAATCCATCATACCTAAAGCTTAGTAAACAATAGTCAAATCAAGAGCACAGTGTCTATCACATAAGTTTTCTAAGTTAAATGTCATTTTAATTAATAAGGCATATATCAAAATGCAACTATGAGAAATCATGATGTAAAAAAGATAGAAAATATTTTTAAGAGTTTTACAATGTATCAGGGGAAAGGCGGAAAAGATACTCTTTTAGAACAACCTAGCATTCATTATCTTACATTCTCGGACTCTTTTCGGAACTACCTAATATCCTTACAAGGTTATATTTGGCTGAATATGTAACCAATGCACCAGAAGCTCAAGAATAGAGAGCAACAACAAAGTTTCAGCACATGGAACAAATTCAAAAAGTCGCGTAGCAAATGTGTAAGCTGATGAACAGAAACAATTCACATGCCAAAGTGCAGAAAAATACCATGCAGGAAAGTTACCTTTTGTCTTTATGCTGGAAAAACAGACTACAAAGTTCTCCAAGACTTCACACATGCATTCCCACTACGAGTTACAGAAGCCTATTTTTGAAGAAGCCCACTCAGACTGCCATTCCCATGAAGTCTCTAGACTGTCAATTGAAAGATTTTAGCATATGCATTCCCAAAAATCGCAGACATTTTTAACATATCATCCAAGCACATCAATCCCGGTTCTGTGATAAAGAAGACCATAACGGTTTCAATATTCTAATATAATCCCATACAGTTCCTCTTTGTGCAGCGAATTTAAGAAATTAAGATTAACTCCACCGTACTGCTTCGCATGAATAAAATGCTATTACATGACGACTCCAGATTGACAAAACAAGAGTAAAGTAGTATTTGATACGTGATGGCTTCTCTTGACCCCTCTAGAGAAACGATTATTAGGAAGAGACAAAAGACAACAGACAATATTAAGTATAATTATAATTGACATGCTATCTCTGAACTTTAGACAAAAAACCACCCAACAAAATAACACAAGAGCTGACTTTGAATCCTATAACTTCCAACTGTGATGTGTAAAAAAGTATCACCTACATTACACTCCATCTTTCAGAAACTTGGGGTATCTTAACATCACAAACCTACGCAACAAAATCCTTTCTAATAACTCGAAATAAGCATGAATAGAAGGTTAAAATATATTTTAATAGATTCCCGCACACCAAAACCATGCTTGTCCTCAAATATTTCTCAATCCAAATACACGAATTATCCATGTAGCAATTGTCAAATTTCCTTTCATTTCAGTCAAGTATATCCCCTACACTAATATAACTTAATAGTTTAAGAAGAGATAGCAATACTGAGAAACAATCACTTGTAGCACAACATTCAACACACAAGTATCCCATTGACTTTATCAAAATCAAATGAAACAAGTCTCAACACTCTCACAAGGGTGTCACTCTAATCACTCATAAAGTGTTTAAGAATTCGCTTGTCACTCTAATCACTCATAAAGTGTTTAAGAATTTGGGTTCCACTCAAATCATACATAGTATGTCATTACCATAGGCTTGCTTGTGAATCAAATCTCCACCACCAACAAAATGCAAATTAATGCATGAATCAAAGGGTCTTTGTATGGGTTGTAATGGGGCTTAGGACAAGGTGTGGTAAAAAATAGGTCGAATCGTAGCTTATGAATTCAAAGGACGATGTCAACCTAGTTGCTTATCCTTCAAAGCTCATTCTCCTTCAACTCGATTCAAGCACTTTGAACAATCAAACTCCTTATTATTTGTTTTGTTTTCTGTTTCTGAATCTCTTTCTTTTTCAGAATTTTTTCTTTTTTTCTTTTTTTTCTTCTTTTTTCTTTTTTTTTTTCCTTCTTTTCTTCTTTTTTTTCTTCTTTTTTTTTTTCATTTCCTCTTTGCTCTTTTATTTCTTTTCCTTGGGGCTACCAATGCGTCCCCAGTATACAACTTGAATCATTTAATTCACTCATTTTCATGTCATACAAGCAACCAAGCCAACATCATCCCATTGAATGGGTTCAAAAATCACTTCAGGAGATAACCAAGAAGGGGATAATTCGGCTTATAACGTGGTTTAATCAAGAAAAGAAAAGCCAAGGCTCAAATGAAGTTTCTACGGTTGAATTCAAGGTAGGTTCTTTTTAGGTCAATGGGTTACTCCTAAGTGCCCTTATCACTTTCATACACCAATCTTAGAAGATTGTGGTCTCAAAATGTATTACACAAGCAAGTTCTAGAATGAAAATACTAAGTTTGATTCCCTCAATCAAAAGAAATGTAGAAGCACTATTTAAATGGAAGTGCTTTGGTTCAAAAGCTCACACAAAGGACTTTTGTGTTGATTCTTGAACATCGTTCATTTGATGCAGTCAATGGAACACACTTCACACATTTTTTTTTAATATGCTACTAGTGCTAGTTTCTCCTACTTACCTCAACTTATACCAAAAAATTCTATTAATGTACGGGATATCACAAGACAACAATCTGAAAATTCAACAGCTACTGCGGGATAATTCACATATTTTTCTCAAGACACTCTAACTTCCTTCACAAGTTTCGGTGTTCAATTAAAATTGTCAAAACCCAATTAAATATTTTCAATCCCCACACATCCATATTCCAACACATCAATTCAAATTTCAAACATTCAGATTTTCAACAACACAACCAATTTTGCAAGGATCGTTCTAAAATGACTATCCAACCACCTCCCAAAAAATCAATAACTTCACAAGTAGAAGCACAACATACCTCCCCCACACCCAGCACATATATTGTCCTCAATGTATGCATGCAGACCCACAGAAATAAGGAAATGAAAAGTAAAAAGAAAGAAAACATGTTCCTGAAATGTGGGATGGTGTCAAGGTCTACTCGACAGAAGGTAGCGGAGGTGGAGGCAACAACGGGGGGGTGTGCTGGCTGAAGCCTTCCATTTGGGCGCGTTGTCCTTAGTCGAACCATGATAAAGAGTTGGGCTATGGGTGAACCACAACTGTGTATATGTGAAACATATATTATTCACCAACTCCCGGAAGCAAAATCATAAAAAATTAATGTCATGCCTCATAAGCATGTTGAAGGCGCAAATGTTCACCTACTTGTATAAACAAAATATAAAATGCAAACAAGATATCTGTGTAGAGAGAAGAACATAGTAGTTAATGGCGCGCGCCATGGCCAAAGGCGCAAGTCTCTCGCCATTCTCAGCCTGTGGCGCTGGCCTTCGTCCATGGCAACGCCTAGGCACCATTCGGGCTGTTGCCGAGGCGCGAGCCAGGCATGCCTTTGTGAGCCTAGGCCTTTCTAGGTCTGGGCCCATCAAAATTTTATAAAACAAATTAAAAAAGTAAGGAACAACAGGTACTGTTGCTTATTCCCTGTGCCGCCACCAAGTACGTTTTCTCTCTTTTTTCTTGTGTTGCTGCTACTTTCTCATGATACTTTTTGTTCTTCTTTTGGCTTCTCGTTTTCTTTTCAATTTTGTTATTTTTTTCTTTTCTTTTCTTCATAGACTTACTCTATTTTTCCTTTTCTTGTCTTTGATTCTGATATTATGTAATGTAACTATGTAGTCTATGTTCTTTAGTTAAGTATTAATGTAAATTGAAATCATCACTTTCATATATATATTATTTGTTTGTTGATCAAAGTATGCTATGGTTCAGTAATTAAACTATATGCTTTAGTTTAGTATAGTATATAGAGTTACTACATATTCTATAAATTTTAATTTCTGAAATTGCTCCTCTAATTTTTTAAAGGGAAAAAATATAAGTATTATTTATTTATTTTAATTTCTTTTACATTGTTCTAGTCGAAATGGCGCACAGCGCAGCTCCAGGAGCCCTTGGCGCCATTGTGCACCATGCACCATAAACTACTATGGAGAAGAAGAAACGTGCTGGCTGTAATAACAAAATGCATATAGGTGCCATCAAAAAATTAAAAGGATTACATTGATTCAGATACTAGATGCAGCACTAAGTAATAAATAGTATTTTGATCAATTAAAATCAAGTTATCTATATCTATATTATGCATAAAAACCGTGAATGACGACTTAATACTCTTTATAATAATAAATAAAAAATTTTTGAAAAACAAAGCTTTAATAGAATAATGAACTATTTAATAATCCTAAACTCCTTTAATAGATCGAAGTGTGAAACAACATTTATACCCTCAAGGACTCTATTAATAAATCATGATAAGACTTCAACAATACGTATAGTACCTCATTTGATTGCCTAATGTAAAATTTTAGTTTTAATCGAATTATATAAATCATTAATTTGAAATAAAATAGATAAGCATATACTATTCTCTACAAGTAAAATGAGAATGATCATGATTTTTTTTTAAATATGATAATGGAATTAAAAATTTTAAATTTATCAATCATTTGATTTAACCAAGATAATTTAGGTTGTGAACTGCATTTTAACCCCACATTGAACCTAAAACATAGTGAAAGGTTTAATTTAATATGTGGTGATAGAATTTAAATATAAGTTCAAATCTTATCCATTATTAAAAAAAAATACATAGAAGAATTTCTAACCATACAATGCAAGAATTTCTAACATATTGCATACTTGTGGTTCATACACAACTTTAGAGTCAAACATTAACATTCTTGTGTAAAACACATTAGAAGCAGTTGACCACAGATACTGAGCCAGTCTGAAGCATAATAGCAAACTATATGTAAATAATGTTCCTGCATCACTAATACAGTTACATGTAAACCAAGGTAACACGGTCCAGTCAAAGGTTAAGGTCCTAAACAAAAGAATGAAGACGACTATCAGTTCTCTTTTTTCTAGTGTGATTTTGCTTAATTGTAAGTAGAGAATGCTGTGTTCCGTGGAAGAAAAATAGGAGTATGTATCAGAAATGAGTATTCCAGTTATAGCTAATACAAAACTTATCCCAATTCTTTCTTTCTTTTTTTGTTTTTTGTAATAGAATAACATATTGCATACTTGTGGTTTACACCATTTTAGAGCCAAAATTATCATACTCGTGTAAAATACATCTAGAAGCAGCTGACACCACAGATACTGTGCCAGTATGAAGCATAATAGCAAACTATATGTAAATAATGTTCCCGCATCACTAATATAGTTACATGTAAACTAAGGTAACACTGTCCAGTCCAAGGTTAAGGTCCTGAACTAAAGAATGAAGACGACTCTCAGTCTGTTCTCTTTTTCTAGTGTGTTTTTGCATTATTTGTAAGTAGAGAATGTTGTGCTCTATGGAAGAAAAATAGGTGTATAGATTATGTTTCAGCAATGACTGTTCTAGTTATAGACAAATAAAAAATTATCCAATTCTTCTTTAGGCTGGATGCCAAAGATATGAATAATGCATTAAAAAATATATTGATCCAAGTAGCTACACTCTAACCAGAAAAAGGTACCCAGAAATTTTAATTAGTTCCTTTAGTAGCCAAGAGTTGAGGAAAACAAGGAACAAAGAGTTAGGGAAAACAAAATATATGACCAGAATTACTTCAATTAAGTCAAACTCCATATTGCTAATTCAAAGTGTGTGCCAACCTTGACATACAACAGTATATCTCAGTCTCTAAATAGTTAAACAAGTGCCCTACAACAACACAAGAATTATATATTGTTGTAACTTGTAACATTACCTAGCTTTCAGATCCTCATTCACCCCTTTCAAGTCCTCTGCTTTCTCCTTAATCTCCCTCATGGATTGTTGAAATTCCAGGTTCCTACAGCAAAATGATCAGGATATTAATATGAGCTATTAAAGAAAAACAAAAAAAGGCATGCTAATGAGCTGGAAACAACAAAAGCTTATCACGTAAGAAAGTTGAACATAAGAAACCCAAATCAGAGAAAGGAACCACTTCAACAGTTAGAACACAATATTAATATAATATCAAATTTTTAGCTATGGTTAACCACATTGAAATGTTTATCCTAAGTCATATTAGTTGCCAGAGCATCAAAACTTTCTCTGAGTTCTGGAAAAAAGACTCAACATAACTGACAAAAGAGAGCGCCTATTCACAGGTTAACCATTGTAATGTCCAACCAATCACAGCATTATCTAAAACCCAGTATATCAATGCTAACTATTAGAACTTGAAAGGAGTGGAGAAAATATCTCGTCAACTAATGAGGACTTAAAAGAACTGAAAGAAGAATGCTCTTCACACCTCAACAAGGGCGATAACTTATCATAGCTTATGATTATTTATTTATTTTAAATGAATCATCGTATAAGATAACCAAGATTAACCATTACATGCGGAAACTAATTCAAGTATGAACAAAAAACAACAGCAGAAATCGAGACTTCAATGTAAAAGAGAATACCTGTCGGCTTCACCTTTAATCTTCTTGAAGAACTCATCGAACACACTGAATTCACATCTAAAGAAAACTCCATTGGGCAGAAGCATTTGCAGCCTGGGCAATCTACTGGAGATCTACAGAGAAACACTCAACATGTGAAAATTATTCTAGAAAGGGAAAGGAAAAGAGAAAGCAGAAGAAACACACACACATGTTGAGATCCTAATAATTTGTGACTGCTAAGAAGAAGGTGTTTGGAGGGGAATAAATCTCTGGCAAGTTTTCTGCTGGCCCACATCACAAATCACAACCTAGAGAGATTATAAAATATTTCTTGGAATTTATATATGAAAAGGAGTCACAATTTAGCTGCGTCCATAGATTTATTGTGTCTGGACATATAAGATGTAAATCAATCTTAGAGGTGATACATTCAGGATCACACATAAAAGGGTTTTTAATTCGTTTCTTCCAGCAACATGGAACTCATACGAATTCAAACTCACTTCATCAGTAGAAAACATGTGAGTGTGAGTAGGGGGTTTTACCAGTGGGGTTTCCCTTTCTTGGATTTGTCTGCATTGAGCCCACCTGCTACTTCCGTTGTACCTCAGTCATTGTTTTTTTCCCAAGGGTGCTGCCTTGCGTAGGGGCAGAATCAGAGGCGACGAATCTTGAACGCACTTCACCGTCTCTCCTTCATCGAGGCTGCAGAAACCCTTCAGATTTAATAGATTAGTGAAAGAAGATAACCCTTCACTCCCTTTCTGCTGATCTTTCCCCCCTTTTTCTTTTCTCTGTTTTTTTGGGTGAGAATCGGAACATGAATAGAGGAAATGGAAAATGAAGGGGTGAGGCTTAAAACGTGGGATTGAGGATGGACGGTCGTTTTGGGTAAAATGGCCAGAAAGAGGACGGCGATTTTTAGGGTTTTTACCCGTGGATTTTTTCTTTTTTGGATATCTATAGTACAATTTCTTCCCAAGATTCTAAGAAATCATCGAAAAATCGCAAAAAAAGGGAAGAAGAAGAAGAAGAAAAGGAATTTGCATTGAGAAATATGAGAGAGAGAGAGAGAGAGAGAGAGACTTTGAGAAATATGACAGAGAGAAATGGTTTGTGCTTCTTGGGTACGAAGATGATGATGACGACATTGGCTGCAGTATCACTTGTATTCCCAAAGTTGCCATAGCCCCCCCACCCCACACCCTTTTTTTATTAATTTCTTTTTGTAAAATACACAAACTCTCTGAGTTAATTATTTTTTTATTATAAAAAAAATTATTTTATTATAATTTTTTTTAAAATAATAACACAAACATGACGAGTCGCGATTTGAAATCGTGACTCGTCATTAAATTAATCCCAAAAAATGCAAAATTCCCCAAGTTGGGAAACAAAATCCCGACTTCAAGTCGGGATCCTGAATGATTTTGTTTCCCGACTTGGGAAATTCTGCTTTTTTTTTTTCGTTTAAATTATTATTATATAATTTAATTTATATATAATTAATTTTAACAATATACTAAAATCCAAAATTAATAAAATTAACATTGCATTAACTTAAAAAATTACAATTAAGGGTACAAATGTAATAGTTATTTATTTTGTACAATTGTAAAAAATTACATTAAATGTATAAATGTAAAAGTGTATATTTTTGTACAATTGTAAAAAATACAAAAAATATACAATTAATCCTGGCTACCCGGTACTGGCACATCCGATTGTGTTGAAGAATTTCTTTGTTGTGCTTGTTGTCGTGCACGCCTTTGCGCCCAATCCATCTCGTTGTGAATACGTGTTGTTTGATTTCGACCAGGGCGCGAAGAGATGCGAATAGTAGGATCGTGGACCAACTCAAATCCCGGTACATCCCAATAATCTTCGGAATGTACAGGTTCAAATGACTTAGAATATATATTCTTATAAGTCATTATATCGTAATAATCCTTCACCATTGATGCAGCATTAATCATGAATGCAGCGCAAACCTTTTGAGCGTGACTGCAAGGTATACCAAATTGAGTCCATTTGCCGCAAGAACATTCTCGGTTCGCAATTTTGACAACATGGGTGTTGACTCCATGTCCACCGTGACGTCTTGTAACAACGGAGGCGGACTGTTGGAACTGATGGTATTTGGTGACAGTATGTTCAACAGAATTTTGATGCCAACGTGTGAACATCTTATATGCAAAATCCGTCCACAGTTGGTTGTTGGTCAACATTACAGTACTTCTTGCTAACCTCTCACGGAAATAATGGACACTTCGCTGAAACGTCATCTCAGCAATTGCTGTCAACGGTAGGCGACGAGCCCCTTTCAATACTCCATTTATGCATTCCGACATATTTGTCGTCAGAATTCCGCATCGCCATCCACCGTCCTGTGATGCTGTCCATTTTTCCTTGTTGATCCTATCTAACCACTGAAATGCCTCGAGGGACTGTTTCTTTATCTCCTCCATAGTGCGATTGAATTTTCTGATCTGATATTCAGAGCCAGCTCTCCAACAAAGATCCTTCAACACAACATTTTTGTATTTACTGTTGAAATTGGAACACACATGCCGCAAGCAATATCGGTGCACGCCGTTAGGTGGCACGAAATCCGGACATTCACGTACAGCTCTTGTGACACCAGCATGGCGGTCAGAAATAAGGCAGATACCCCGTCGCCCTCGTATAATGTGTCTGCTCAATTATCTAAGAAACCACTTCCAAGATAAAAGTGATTCTTCATCGACAATAGCAAAAGCAAGAGGAAGTACCTGTTGATTTCCATCCATGGCAGCAGCAATCAACATCTTGTGCTTGTACTTTGTGTATAGATGGGTCCTATCTACACTGATAAGGTTGCGACAGTGTTGGAACCCTTCAATGCACGGCTTGAACGCCCAGAATACGTACCCTATCACATATGCACCGGTTGATGTGTCGCGGGCTTTATGTTGCCATTCAACAATCGTTCCTGGATTATATTTTTGGAGAGCTCCCAAGTATTTGGGTAGCTTTTGAACGGAGCTCTCCCATGTGCCATAAACCATCTCACGTGCTATTTTCAAACTGTACCATGCCTTTTGTTATGCTATATCGTATCCGGTATGGTCTTTCACAGTCTGGATGACATGCTTGATTCCGTACGACGGGTTGCATTTTACATGTCCTAACAATAAAGAAGCAACATATACTCTATTTAAATTATCGTGTTCGAGGGACATTTGATTCAATATACATGTATGGTCCCCTCCGTATTTTGTTATTGTCCACCTTCTCATTTTTGGTTTGTAAATGCCTCGCAGCTCCCATCTACACCGCATAGCTGCAAAAAATAAACACGAATCAGTCGAATAATTTTGTATGCTTAGACATATACGACAAATATATATATATATATATATACCTTCGGTGGTATGCCTACACAATACTTTCCACTTGGTCTTTGAACTCTCAGGTACCCAATACTCGCGTCGGGCATATCGTATTGAGTGATCTTTCACCGCCTCGATTAAAGCTTCTTTATTTTTGAAAAGCATTCCCACATCAAGTCTGCCTTCGTTTTTGTCATAAAATTTTGCATACCTTAAGTTCGGTACATCAATGGAATCCACTGGTACCTCCGGGAATGTTTGTTC
The DNA here is from genome assembly GCF_026168435.1 of Sesamum indicum. Lineage (NCBI taxonomy): Eukaryota > Viridiplantae > Streptophyta > Magnoliopsida > Lamiales > Pedaliaceae > Sesamum > Sesamum indicum. Next base: position 3,701,036 of record NC_142660.1, on the reverse strand, counting down.
AAAAAATGGTATGGAGCGGTAAAATGTTTCCTGAGAAGTTCGTTGTGGCGTAACCGGCTGAGAGGATGTTGACGTACCTTGTGCAACATTTTCGGCGACAACATTTATGTCAACATCTTCTATTCCATCCTCAGGTGGAATTGGATAATCCACTTCATCCGGTTCGGAAGCTGCATCTGATTCATTAGCCAGGCTGTCCGCAATAGGGTCTTTTGGCTCGGCAATGTGTTGTGCAGAAGTTAGTATAAAATGGGAGGTGGATGGAGTATGTGAGTGGGTGGGCTCTGTGTAATTAAGTTCAATATTATCGAGCCCTTGTGTGACAGACACCACATTCGGAGTATAACAATCTGTATCATAATTTGATGTGCCTGCACCAAAATCGCGGTTAGAAGTACCTGCATCGAAATTAGAGTTATAGGTACCTGTGAAATTTTCGTAGTTGGAGGATGACGGAAATCCTTGGCTCGATAACATCGCCATGTATTCCCCCCACGGTTGACTCATTTGTGAGTTGTCATCCACCAACTGCCGGGAATCGAAAGCTCCCCAACCTCGGCCAATTTGTGGAGCATCGTCGTGCTCGATTTCCACCGTTTCGACGAATATTTCCATTAGTGGAAACCCAGCTGTAGGATCAGTAAAGAATGACAATGTATCGTCATCCTTTATTGGTATCAGTGTTTCCTTAATTCGCCCTAGGTATTGGCACGAATGTTTTGCAGAAACATTCAATGAAAATCGGGAGCTATCAACACCAATTTTTTTGTAGATTTTTGACAAAAATTGATCATAACTGGATGAACGGGGGATCCTCATTGCTGCAATGGGCGTCTGATCATATGTAACAGACCATCCATCACTCGATAATTCACCACCAAAATACAAAAAAATCTCAATGCGAGAAGATGAAGTTGATATTTTTTTTTGCAAGTTTCTACGTAAAATTACTCTTCGTATTTGATATGGGATGAACGAGGGATTATGCTGCTTGAAACAATATGACGAAAACAAGCTGATCACGCATATTTATAGGCTCGACATTTATTATGGTAGGTCGCCTACCGGCCTTTATTAAAGGCTGGCCAACGTACCAGCCTTTAATAAAGGCTGGTACATACCAGCCATCTATCCCATCACCGTGATATATAAATATATTATAATATATAATATATAATAATATATTATACATATAAATATATTATATGTATATATAATATATATATATATATTAAAGGGGGCTGGCCGCGCGGGCCAGCCCCCTTTAATGGAGGGCTGGCAGCGGCCAGCCCTCATTAAGGCTGGCGCTGCCAGCCATTGATTAAGGCTGGCCGCTAAATTTTTTAAAAATTTTTTTTTAATTTATTTTAATTTTTTAAAATAAAAATTTTCCCCCACCCTCATCCACCATTATAAATTGGACGGATGAAGGTGGGTGGAAACTCACTTCATCCACCAGCAAAAATTTTCACCCACCTTCATCTTATACCGTGAGTTTGTCTTCAATTTTTTTTTCACACAAATGGATAGACGATCAGTCTACGGTCCTCGTGATAGTACTGTATTATCTCAACAAGCCCAACATAGGTCTGACGATATTCCAGATGGTGACCTAGACGCCGTACTCATTTCACGGCGTGCGGATGGTACCTTTTGGAGCTACTTTAACCAAAATAATATGTCCGAGCGTGTACAAGAAATCCTACACCAAATAGGATTTTATGGAGTTTAAAGGTGCGGACGCCTTCAATTAAATCAACACCTCATCACTGCATTAGTGAAGAGGTGGCGATCGGAGACGCACACTTTTCATTTTCGTGTAGGGGAAGCCACAATTACCCTACAAGATGTACAAATAATTTGGGCACTCCCAATAGACGGCGAGCCGGTGACTGGAATTGATTTCGACCGCACAACACAACAATGGCAAGAATATTGCCTTACTTACATAGGCTTTAGCCCGGATGCAAATGTGTTGAAGGGCTCGAGATTACAGACATCGGCAATTACATCTCATTTGGCGGCGGTCGAAATTACTTATAATCCTCCCCAGGCTGTCGTCGTCCAGTACGCACGTGCCGTTGCATTACTTTTATTTGGGGGATTGATGTGCCCAGATTCCTCAGGTAACTATGTCTCATTATTATATCCTTCAAAATTAGAAGATATAGAAACCGCGAGGAACTATAGTTGGGGGAGTGCTGTGCTGGCATTTTTATATCGCGAATTGTGCAATGCCAGCACAAAAGGCAAAGCGGCAATTGGTGGAGCGCTGCAATTGCTACAGGTAAAATTGACTTAAAAAGTCTTACACATTTTTTTTTTGCTATTGATATTCATTAATAACACATATTTGTATTGTTCGTGTAGATTTGGGCGTGGTCACGGATTACGCCACTTTGTCCTGGACTTGGTGCCCAACGGCTATTTATGGGCCAAGTGCAAATGGACAACAATCGCTGGCTCCCAGCAGCACCATATGGTGCTACTTGGAATTGTCAGCACACTTTCACCACTACAGTTCGGGGAACTGTACGAGTCATACGAGAAATTTTGGATGAGATGCAGGCGGATCAGGTAACTAAATTTTAATATTATCCGTATATTTATACCGTGAATTAAATTCATATTAATTTACATCTTTGTTTTTATTACAGTTCATATGGCAGCCGTATGACATGGACTCGGATGTCATTATGGCTTACGCCGATGAATTGAACCCCCAGTTGTGGAGGTCATCCGTTCCGTTGATATTCTACGCAATAGTTGAAATGCATCGTCCCGAACGAGTTGTTCGCCAATTCGGGATGAGGCAGAATGTACCAGAATCGACGGATACTCGTGATATGAGCCTCCATCAGATTTCCCGTAAAAATCACGCGGGCGCAGATTGGTCTCTGCAACACATACAATACATCAATAGATGGCAAAGACGATACGACACGGTTGTACATAGGCCACTCATTTCTAATAGAAGGGAAACAGAACGAGGTTATTGGGAGTGGTACTACAACATAACAAGAAATTTCGTGTCGTCATCTACTGATAGACGTGTGGAAAGCGGGTACCAACCTGGAGAAGCACCTATGTTGCAAGTTGTGGTACGTTATTATATAATATTATATGTTTTATTTTATATATATTTTTAACAACACAAGGCTAATTATTTTTCTACACTTTTCAGGCAAATGAGGTGAATGCCCTTGAAACTTTATGTCGATCTAGACCACCAAATATCGAAGGATATAGTCAATTGGTGGATAGATTTGAACATGGGTTACATATTATCAAGGAGGCTATAACCCAACAGCCACAACAAATTGCTTCTCCATCCGATGATGCTCCCACAACATCCCACAGGCAAAGAAGAAGTTCTAGCCGAATGTCAACTGGTTCAGTTGAACGTCATGATTTTGGGGTGGATATAGCTGGTCCTTCTATAGTATATCCACCTCAAGATTATTATGTACCTCAACCGCCTCAAGATTATTATATGCCTCAACCATCTCAAGGTGATTGATTTTTATCGACTCCATATATGTCAAATCAAACACAAGATTTTTCTCTTGACCTTGGTCTTGGTTTTAATCAACCATATACACAAGGATATAATATTTCACCAATTCCATTTCCATCATTTGGTGCATATCGTGACAATGTGGAGTCAAGTTCACCTTCATTAAGTCGGTTTGTTGGTGAAGAAAATGAGGCGCAAAATGAGCCAGTTCAAAATGTGGACGAGGAAATTAGAAGACCTCGACGTCAACGCCACAGACGACATTGTGGAACGGGTGGACATTTTTTATATTTGTAATTGTATAATTTAATGTAATTTTTTACAATTGTACAAAATAAATAACTATTACATTTGTACCCTTAATTGTAATTTTTTAAGTTAATGCAATGTTAATTTTATTAATTTTGGATTTTAGTATATTGTTAAAATTAATTATATATAAATTAAATTATATAATAATAATTTAAACGAAAAAAAAAAGCAGAATTTCCCAAGTCGGGAAACAAAATCCCGACTTGGGAAATTTTGCATTTTTTGGCTAATATTTAATGACTCAAATCGCGACTCGTCATGTTTTTGTTATATATTTAAAAATAATTATGATAAAATAATTTTTTTTTATAATAAAAAAATAATTAACTCCAAACTCTCTATATTAATTTCATCAAAAGTCTTGAAACCATTTGTAAATTTAGGGTTTATCCAAAATTTATTGTTAATTTTTATAAATAGTTTGTGTTCATAATCAATCTGTCAATTTGAATAATATTTTAATTGATTGACAAATAGAACTATAAAATAATTAATATATATACGGCATGCTCAAATGTGTGTGCGCTATTAATTTAAATTTTAAAAATTAATTATTATTTAAAAAGTATATTAATTAGATAAATAAAAATATAATGAAAAAATTTTGAAGAGAGAGAGAGAGAGAGTGACGTGGAAGTTGACAAGAGAGATGACAGAAATACGTCTATAACATGATAGTATTATTTGGAGTTAGAATTTTAATGTATAACGACAATCATAAACAAATAATTATTTGAAATTATAAATATTGTTAGTCTTATATGTATTATTAACAAAATTGTAACAACAACATATTTGCAAATAATATATTTTTCTCCCTATTTTTGTTCACTCCTAAAATCTATAAATATGCAAAATGTTCTAAAATCAAATAAAATAGATAAGCGCTACCAGTCAACACAAATATTGAACGTTGTCACCAATACGATGGTTGACACTTATTGCATTATGTAGTGTATGAATATTTTTAGAATTCACCACAGGTTTATTCAATTCATTGTGGAAGTGATGAGATACTTTGTGAAATTTCATTACATTTTTTATGTCACATACAGACATATATTTATATATATGCAAAAAACTTGTTTTTATACCAATTAAGTGATGACATATATGAAAAATAATATGAAAAAACCTGGTTCATCAAGTGTACCTCTCAACCAACATGGAAGGCCCGAGTCAACCACATACGCCACCAAATGTCTTAGAGCAATGCTAATTTACAATTTAGGGTTTACCCAAAACTTGTACATATTTTATGTAAGAATTATTTGTCGAATTCTACTCAAATTAAGAATTAGTTTTATTTTTGTTTAAATATTTATTCTTTTGTATTTTTTAAAAACCTTTTTTTATATATATTATAATTTTGTCCATTAAATTTTTATTTTATAATTTAATATTTTTTGTTCTATTTTATATTTTTCATCTGTGTTGTTTTTTTTCCTATAGGTACATATTTTATTTAATATTTATATATACGATTCTACTTAGTATGGTACTTAATTTTATTTTCATTTAAACTTTTATTTTTTTTTTATCTTTTTATACACCTATTCTTTTAACATATTCTAGTTTCATCCATATTGCAATTTGCCCCCATTGCCAGATATAGCTTACAAGAGCTGAAGAGCATGCAGAGATATCTAAGATAATTGGATCAAGAACATTTCAGTTTTCTCAACAAACCATGCCTCCTTGTAATAGTGTGATGTTTTATTAGGAGGAAAATATGATAGTGAAGTAAAACTCGATGTATATGAAACCTCTCCAAAGTTCAATTTTGTTTCCGTCAGAAATTGGGCGAAAAAGTGAAAGTATAAGACCAAAAAGATTAAAAAGTACAGTTTTTATTTTTATTTACTGTATTACCCATATATATCTATATATATAATTTTTCTCAAATTTTTTTCTCCTTTCTGCTGATTATACTTAACATAATTGCCAAAGAAAAGATAACAAAATCGCTGGATATGCGTGCCTTCTTTGCATCGCCTTCTTCAACGTATCTGGAGATGATATATAAAGTTTTTTTTTTTTACCAACAAAAGTTTTGATGTTAGACGAAAATATTGTTAGTAATTTTTATTATGTTTAAATTAAACAGTTTAGAATAAATTAACAATACTCATTTTGATAAATATTGTTATTAATAAAAAATATTATTGCTTATTTGATAAATATTTTCATTAATAAGGTCTATAAATTTTTTATGTACTAAAATTATATTAGTATAATATTAGTTTATTTATTTTCTATTACAAAATGAAGAGAAGCGTTATTCAGTAAAATTATAAAAATTAGTTTTTTCTTCTGAATCTATTTTCCTCGTACCAAACAAAGGGAAGTATTTAAGATTTACTCCCCTTCTAATCATACCATTCAATTTGAAGGAAAACCCTTATTCTTTCTCTCCTCCTCACCCTTTCACTTTCCTTTTCCTCTCATTTGAACCAAACGAACCCTAAAGCTAAAAAGCATCATCAGACCATCTGTGTTGCATATTAAATTAATTTCTATAGCTAACTATAAACAAGCATGATTCATACATCCAATTTTGGGAGTGTTACGATGGTCAATCATCTACTTCATCTAGCTTAGAGATAATCATACATTGGTTGGGCAGACGAGCACGAGCATAATAAAAGATGTAGTCAAATAAAAACCAATCGCAAACTCAATCAACTGTTTCGCTATCTTTTAAAAGCAGGATAGATAATTCCACTGGACGACTCTAACTTATGAATCCTACCCATATATTCTTTCATCCTATTCAAGGTAACAGGTAGTGCAGAAGCATTACTTGAAATCTTCTATTTGAGGAGTCGTATTTTCTCAGCTTCCTCTGGACCGTCTGTTGCTGACAAGCCCATGTTCTTCCTCGCCGGGCCTACATAAGCAAGAGACAACTTCAACTCTAAAGTATAGAGAAGTTGATGAGAAGAGAGAAAGCCAATAATTAAATGAAGCAGATCAAAATATTTATTTGGGATGAATTAAGATTAAAAAAGACAACACAACATACATAAAATGAAACCTTCAATAAAGAAAAGGAGATACATCACAAAAAACATGGACAAAATAGAAATTTACGTAGAGTTTCCTACTTGGTTTCTAAGGGAAACCTTCAAAGACAGGTGCCAGTTGAAGTGCAAGATAGACAAAAAAAAAATCCTTAAAATTAAGGTAAACAAGTAGAAATTATACTACACAAAACATAAGATTTGCACTCAAATTCAAGGCATTTGGACAATGCAACAAAAGAAACATAATTTCTCCATTTATTTCTTAATTTCCACACGTAAAAATCCCACATCTCATAGGGTAAAAACATATTGTTTCAATTATGTGAGGAAAAAAAAAATAGGCCATTTGTTCAGTAAGAACCTAGGCTGACACCAGCTTCTGAATCCGACCCAGGAGGCATTCTGGTTTCCAGTTCGGCCACTTCATTGATCAAATGGGTGGGTAAAATGGGTCTTTGTAAGGCGAGATGAGAGGAGAGAGTGGAGGTAAGTCGAACCGGCAGAGTGGTCCGGTACTCCAGTACTTTTTGAGCCATTTGCTTTACTTCTTCTTCTAGCTTTATCACCTCTTCCTCTTCTGCAGCTTCTTGGAGGTCTACCGCGTCATTGTTTTGGAGTGGCGATGACATTAGAGCTTTGAGGTCAAATTTAGTTGCTTGTGCCTAAATATTGGTGGACAGAGAGGGAGCGAACTTGGGACCAAGGTTTGTAGAAATTTTGAAATGGAAAGGGATTTGTTTTGTGATTTTGTGAGCAAAATCGGTACTTCTTGATAGAACATCGTATCGAAATAAATTCAATTTCGATGATTGTGTGTAACTTTTTGGTCCTCAAATATAATTACTAATGTGAATTTGATTATCAAATAATTTAAGGATGTGATTTTAATCCTCAAACTTTAATTTTTTGGATACTATTGGTCTTTCTATTAACTTTTTCGTTAAACTTAACGAAAATTTTATTTGAAGTGGAAAAAATTGTTATTTTCTTCCTATTTTATGATATTTTTTTCAAGTTGTAATCCAATGCATGCATTTTTTCTATTTTTCTTCAACTTTCAAAAGAGAATAAACCAAAAAAAAAATAAAATAAATAAACAACAAGTTTTCTAAAATTTATGAAAAATTTGTTACTTCAATTTATTTTATTTTATTTTTTATTTATTCTCTTTTGAAATCTGAAGAAAATAGAAAAAATGTGTTCATTGAATTACAACTTAAAAAGCAGCACAAAATTGGAGGAAAATAATAATTTTTTCCACTTAAATGAAATCTTCATTAAGTTTAATGAAAAAATTAATGAAAGGACCAAAGGTGCAAAAAAAGTTAAAGTTTGAGGACCAAACTTGCAATCTTAAATTGTATAAGGACCAAAAATTACATTAGTGGCTATATTTGAGGACAAAAAATACATTTATTCCAACTTTTTTATTTTGTTCTATATTAATTAATTGAATAAAAGTAAAATAAATATTAGTAAACAACAAATAAATTTTAAATGTGCATTGATAAGACCATGAATGAACCGTCCTATTTGCAGCCCATACATCAGTCCAACAGCAGGCTCAGGAGACTTACCCGTTTGGTTGTGTTTCTATTTTCATTTTCAGTTTCCAACATTTGAAAATGGGTAGAAATGCTTTATTGATTTTTGTGCGAAAATTGAGAATATATTTAGATTAGTTGTTTCCAAATGTAGGTATATAGGTATGAGAATGTTGAATATAGGTATATGTATTTTTGATGTGACAGATGACCAAATTGATTGAATATGTGAAATTATAGAATAATCAAAGTGAGTCTTGCCATTTGAAATAATTTTAATTGATTTGAAACAAGAAAAGACATGTTGACAAGATAAGACAAGTATGACAAACCATGTGATCTATAGTTTAAAAAAATTTGAGAATTAAAATAGGAATGCATTCTCAATGAAAATGGCTTGACCAAACAAAATCCCAACTATCCAAATAGTGAAAAGTGAAAAAAATCCCATTAAAAACACAACCAAATAAAGAGGTATCAGAGTTTGGTTTAGTGTTGTGGCTGTAGATTTTACATGTGTTATGTGTTGGGCACATATAATACGTGATTTACGGCTTTTGAAAAGCATGTGCTTTATTTAATTGCATAATAGTATGTCTGAAATACATGGTTTAATTTGTTTATTAATTATGGACATTAAGGAATTTTAATATTGGATCTTCTAAAATTTTTTACATTATTTCAGTTTTTTATGCCAAAAAAAGATAAAAAATTGGTTTAAGACATTGACAGCTGGGCAGCACGCCTACTGGCGTGTGTGCTCTGTTGTGGCGCTATACAAGCAACCATATTTTCAGACTTCTGCATATTTATGAAACTATTAATTTTTGATTGTTTTAATTTTATTAAATTTAATTCTTTCAAAATTAAAATTTGCCTTGGACTAAATGTTTTTCAAGAAAAAATTAATTGTACATTGGATGTACGAGTTTAATATTTATTTTTTATTTTATTATCAAATGTGTATTTTTTACTTATAATTGTGTCTTTTACTATTTGTATTGGATATCATGAATATGAAATAAAGTGGACCGGTTCAAGAACGTGGCAAAAGCGTGAAAACAACAATGAATTTTAAGACGGTGAAATAACCCAATCAAATGGGTCCCTTTTATCATCCACGTGCATTCGGTTTAATCTAAATTATGTATATCGTGCATGAGTATATAAGTATCAAAAGTGGTCTTCTTGCGATGAACTTGAGCAAAATATTATTTTGAAATTCTTTAGTTGATAAGTGAAAGTGGATATAATATTTGGTTTTTTACTTAGGTTTTGACTGGGCCTTTGGAACTGTATGGAGCTAAATGCTACAACATGATTATTATGTTGATCATGTGAAATTCTGGTTAACGTTATGAACTTCTATTGGGAGCCATGTCTAGATTTCATATGAACATCCAAGAGGTCACATTTACTTTGATATTGTTCAATTCGTCATAATATTCAATATGCATGTGGTCTTTAATGATTTATTTTCTATATGATTGTGCGATTGAATTTTATGGATTTGTTCAAGAAGTTCCTGCTAAGCGGTCAATAGGCCCAAAGTGGACGGTTAGTGGGGCATGCCGAGATAACATTAGGCTGCCAGTTGAGACTTTGTTGTTAATTTCCCACTAAGATGTACTTTTTCGGGCAGACGGGAGATTGTTTATATGTGATTGGCAACAACATATGTCAAAATAGGTGATCAGGAAGCTAGTTGAGATGCGCATTAGATTGCACTAACTTCTGAGGGTTGGTCTGAAATGTTCCAAGTCGAGGATATCGAGACTGACATTGAGAGTCCTATAAAGACGTGCACTAAGTATTGCAGTTTGGATGAGTGTTGTGTTTTAGCGACGATAACGTAGGTTCTCTATATAATTATAGTGGGTTAGTTGATAAGGTTGTCAACTTACTAAATTGACTTGCATGGAGTTGTCATATACAAGTGTTGGAGGTTTGGTTGGTATGATCGAAATTTCTTGCATCTAATAGCACGGGATTAGTCCTCGGATTTGAGGATTCATAGCAGTCGCATGCATATGATGGTTGTATCTTAAATCTGGAAAAGGTGACCGTATCTTTGATATGGTCATTATAAGCCTTGTCTTGTGTAGTCGAAGTATGCAATGAGGATGGTGGATACTGTGACAGAACTTGTTCCCTATCAATTTTTTGAATAGCCTTGTACATTTATTGAATTAATTTAAATAGGGCTTGGACTAAGTAATTAGGAGATGGACTTCAGAATTATTTAATTGGATTAAATAATTGTACTTCTATTGAATTAATATTAATTGGATTAATTTTAGATTCATTGGACCTTGGTGGGACTCAAATTTAATTAAATCAAATCTAATCCAATTAGAGAAACCCTAGTCGTCCTGTTTGACCAATAGAGAGTGAGGTGGCCGAGTGGGGCTCTAAGAAAGCTTCCCACTTGGTCAAAACTTGTTGATTTCTATACATGTTATGCATAAGTTATGGTAAGTGGTTATCTATAATGGAACTAGAGGATTTGGAAACTAGGGGCCCGTTTGGTTGTGTTTTCAATGGGATTTTTTCCACTTTTCACTGTTTGAGAAGGTGGGAATTTGTTTGTTTTGTGCCATTTTTAGTGAGAATGCATTCCCAATTCAATTCTCAATTTCAAATTTTAATAGGTCAAATAGGCTTGTCATAGATGTCTTTTCTTGTCAGCCACTATTTGCTTCTTTCCCATCAATTAGAATTGCTTTTCTCTCTCAACCATTCCTTTCAATGGAATTCTCAAACAAAACTAGCTCTCCTCCTCCTTCCTCTTCACCTAAAATTCACCCACAGATCTATCCTTTTTTTTACGACCGTCGAGTCGGTGTGGTTCGAACAATGAAGTCAGTTGCCGGAAGAGAAAGCGCAGCACTCGAAATAAGGTGAGCTCTATACCGAGGTCCGTCTGTTTCTCTTGTTTTCTTGAGTGTAGGAAACACAAACTATGACTCTGAAGTTAATTGATCCCATCTATAATCACACTGATAGGACTTCATATTCACTGCAAGTAGTGAAGAAGCTGAAGCCCAAACTTGATCTAAGTAGCAGACTGTTTGGCCCTGCGATTAAGTAGACTTGTATTTTTTTTTTTTTTTTGTAAATAAATGCAATTTTTTATACCATTTCGCCCCTTTTTCGTGATTATTTTTTGAATTAAATTATACCAAAATTACATTTTGATAACAGTTATTGTTCTCTCAAATAGACATTTTCGACCTGCTCATCACTTAAAGAAGCTCTAGTAACTAGCATCTTAACTATAATTTTATTTTCATGAAAATCATTGACTTCATTGATTTTTAATACTTCTCTAACTTATGTTTTAATTCAATACTTGGTGGAATTCTTGACATAAGAAGGATGTTAGTTTTGGAATTTAGCTTACAATTTACAGTTTTATAATCAATTATAAAATTTGAATCCAAACACCTTCATCACTTTTGCTAAAATAAATTGTTCTGAATCAGTTCTTTCATAATCAATTATTTGATAATCAATCATGTAATTGTCAGGCCAGACTAGGCGTAATATATATTCTCAAATTATATGAATTTTATGTGTAATTAGATTTAATTTTTGAAAACAACGGTGTAATTATTCTAAAAAAAAATGTATCTGAACCTAAAGTCACGATTATCATGTTGTCTCTTAACTTGATGTGTTTGAATAAGAATTCCACAGTTTTATAGAATCATTCTCGTCTCAACATATAGTAAACATCAAAATTAACTCATTAAAGCTAAATAAAATTAAAGATACATATGTTATATGCTAATGAAATAATAACAATAATAATTAGATCGTGTACTTACTACCAATAATAAATAAATAATTATAAATATTTATAATAATGAATAATTACAATAAATTACAATGAGTTCTCACAGATTGTTTATACTTACAAATATGAAGTTATGAGTTATGATTAATACTTTTGATATTTTAGTGACATACGTTGTGACTTTAACATGGTAGATGAGTCGAAAGGGGAAGGAGGCATGTAATACGTCTTCGGAGCCAAAGTCACGGGCTGACGATGCTTGGTGGGATATGCCACAGGTGTCTTTGCTCATTGAATTGATGTATGAGCATTACAAGAAAGGACACCTCATCTCATCAACATTTAGTCAGCAAATTTGGCGTGAGATCGGGATTGAATTGTCCCAATGTAATAAAACACAATACACAGTTGGGCAGCTTAAAGGTAAGGAAACAGGCTTCGAATGCTTTGGCGTAAGTTTTACGATTTGGTGTACAAACGGACTGGTTTTGGTTGGGACCCGACAACGTGCACCGTGACTGCCTCTGAGGATCGTTGGGTTGAATGGATCGCGGTAATTGTATTACATTTCTCATGTTATTTTGTTACATATATTCATCATTTCTTGTCATACGTCAATTAAGTGTGACTGATTATGCAGGTTAATCCGAGAGAGTCTGGCTTGAAAAAGAAGGGTCTTCCTCATTTCGATTTATGTACTGAGATGTTCTCATCTTCTGTGGCCACCGGCAGTAATGCCCGTTCCTCTGCCATGCCTCCAGTCTCCAACAATGACAATGATGAAGTTGATGTAAGCTATCCTGCAATGGATAGTGGTAATCCACTCTCATCCGGGCCCGAGAAAATTCCAACAGCAACAAGAGGCGTGCAGCGAAAAGGGGGGCAAAGTGATTGGTTGAAGCGAATTGATGCCTGCATTGATGCCATAACCGCTTGCAGTAAAGCCAAAACTCGAAAGTTGGCAAAAATTTCCAACGATGATATTGAAGAGTGCATGGCTGCGCTGTGTAAAATGGAGGGACTACCGCGGGATTTATTCTTTGCAGCGCAAGATCAGTTTGTGTTGAAGGTGAGGCGTTAAATGTTTCTTCTGATGAGTGATGAGGACAAACGTGCTTGGGTTGAAAGATTGGGAAAGTGAACAATTTTTTTTATTTTTATATGGGCTGCATGAATCTGAAGACAATTTTTTTATGTACTTGCATGATGTTAGTTGTAGTTGTTTTTTTTTAATTTATTTAAATAATACATGTATGTTGTTCATGGTAACATCATTTTACTCACGTCATTAATTTTGTAAGCTGCATGATTTAAAAAAAAATAGGTATATTTATTGAACTAAAATTAATATTAAATATATTTAGCTGGCTAAAAAAAAATTTACCATAATTTCTTTTCCAGCATTTTGTGTTTATCAAAAATTCAAATTCAAGTTCTTTTTCCCTGCTCATACATCAGATTAGTTAGAAGCCTTTTACTCACAACTTTTCAAAATTTGACTATAATTGAATAGATGAGTTTGAATTTAATTTTTTCAAAAATAATTTTATATAAGAAAATTAAAACATATTATTACTAGCCAATAAACTATAATTCAGAATGATTTTAAAATCTTTCCAAATAAAATTGTCCAAGTAATTTTTGAAAATATTATTACTAAAACAATCTAGAATAATGAAGTAGTGAGTCTTGACAATGTTGACCAGAAATCCTATATATAAACAAAAATATAATTAATTATTCATTTTACACACCTCGTTTGCTTTTAATTTAACGAGAATGACAATTTTGCTTTACAATTATTATATTAAAAACAGTTCAATTAATTATTCATTTTACTCACCTCATTTTCTTACAATAAATGTAATTACGTCATATTATTACTTTCTCACCAAACCCCCGTCCTTTCAAATTTACTTTGTGACCAACCCTCTTCCTTGTCATTTTGTCACCAACCCTCTTTCTTGTCAAATAATGGGGGTTGATACACAATTGGCCAAGTATAAAAGAGTACTCTGGCTTGTGATTAATGCATATTTGCATTACAAATATATCACCAAGCAATTTGAGCAGAAAAAGATAGATGGATGAATCAAGCAGCAACAATCGTTCTAATAGTTCTTCTGATATGTCCTCGGATGAGAAAAACAACTTCAGGTTAATCCATCAATTGTTAAGCACTTCAATTTTGAAGACGAAACAATCACAACATAATTCAATTTTGCAAGGCTCTGATTGGATGAGCGAGCTTCTATCCGGGCACCCCGATCGAATCTACAATATGTTACGTATGAACAAAGAAACATTCCAGACTTTATGCCTGTTCCTAAAAGGGAGAGGTGTTTTAATAGACTCGCAACGGACGCGTGTCTCTGTCATGGAATCAGTGGCCAGTTTCTTACAAACCGTTGGTTTAAGCGAGTGCCAGAGAACGAGCTATGAGCGGTTCCAGCACTCTTTCGAGACCATCTCCAGGCACATAAAAAGGGTTTCGCGAGCTCTGAATCTTCTTGCACCGGAACTAATTTGTCCTCCAAATTTCAATCATATTCATCCCAGAATCCATTACAATACATACTTCTTTCCATATTTTAAGGTAATATTTACTGCATTCATTAATCACCGAAATAATAATTTTTATTTTTCTTCTCATAACATTTCAAATTATTTATTATTAGGATTGTGTTGGCGCAATTGACGGAACACTTATAGCAGCAAGTGTTCCAGTGTCCATGCAAAATGCATACCGTTCACGTCACGGTGATATATCACAGAATGTTATGGCTGTTTGTGATTTTGACTTGATGTTTACGTATGTCATGGCTGGATGGGAGGGTAGCGCAAATGATGCCCGTGTGTTCATGGACTGCCTAAAAAATGATTAGAATTTTTCTTGGCCACCAAATGGTATTAAATTTACATTATCTAAAATTTGTAACCGATAATTTGACAGTCTTCATTGATGATAAACATCTCTTGTATTTCAGGTAAATATTACTTAGTGGATTCCGCTTATCCTAATTTTTCTGGATTCTTGGTGTCGTACCGTCAAGATCATTATCACATCAACTTGTTTAGAGGTAACAACCGGTATGCCCATTCACCCAAAGAATTATTTAACCAGCGTCACTCACAGTTGCGTAATGTCATTGAGCGGGCATTTGGTGTGCTAAAGAACAGATTCCCTATTCTGAAAGGACCTATGGCGCCATACAACTTAGTCATCAGCGGGATGTGGTCATCGCATGTTGTGTCATCCACAACTTTATACGAAAACTTGGCATAGATGACCAATTTTTTGAATGTGGGGAACGAGGAGAGTTTGACAATCCTGACAATGAAGCAAACGATCAGTTTCGTCGTTTGCCTCAACAATCGCAAGAAGATATTGATACGCAAGCAGCATTCCGTGATGCAATGGCCGCCCATTTGTGGAATGATCCAGGGACCGATAACGACAATGTTGATTGAATTATTGTATTTGCGATCGCTTAAAATTGACCAAATTGAAGTAGTTTCATTAACAAAATATATTGCTAGTATTTTGTGTGTTGGATTTACAATTTAAATATTTTATTATACATCTATATATATGTCTCTATCTATATCTATATATATATATATTAAATAAATAATAAAATATAATGTTATCTTGGAATTAAAAATTGCTGTCATTTGCTGGTTCCGTGATTAAGGAGTATAGATTATGTAAATTGTGTGATGATTTACTGAATGAGAAAGAAGAAGAAAAAGTACTCCACGAAGAAAAATATATTGCTAGTATTTTGTGTGTTGGATTTACAGTTAAATATTTTTTTATACATTTATATATTTTATTATAGATCTATACATCTATAAAGTCTAGCCTTATTATACATCTATATTCATAGCTGCCAGCAATTCATAATATATATATGTATCTATCTATATCTATCTATCTATATATAATATATATATTAAATAAATAATAATATATAATATTATCTTGTAATAAAAAATTACTGTTATTTGCTTGTAATCTTGCAGCATGTGAATTTGGCGTGAGTTACTACACAAAAACAAATCTTCAGCAAAATTTTTTCAACATTCCATTTTTCAAAGTGGCAGCGAAGTGTATATTGATTGGACATGTATGTCCAATCAATAATAAAATAACTATTTCTAAAGGTATACATAACAATAATGAAAATATAATAATATTTGTTTTACAATTATGAAAATATATAATGTTATGTGTTTTACAATAATGAAAATATTGTGTAACTTTTACTAAACTGTTGTTTTATTATACTATCGATATACCGATATCAAAATGAAAAAATTTGCTAAAATTAATTAAGGAATACATAATCGATATATTAGTTCGATATTTTTAGTATGTATCAAAATCTTTTATTGAATTTGACCCGATTTAAATTATGATATTTTATTAAATATAGATCACTTTTTATATATATTCAATACGGTATAAAAATATCAAAAATAAAGAATAAGTCAAATGTATTGTTTGTATTAAAATATATAAATGTAAAAATGATATTCATTATCACAAAAATTTAATTTTATATAAATGTTATAGACATCAAATCAAATGTCAAATAAGCTTGCTTGTGGAAGGAAGCAATGAGTTATCCAAGAATTTTGCAGCAAAGTTGTTTTTTCTAATGATGTATTTTGCATCAATTTTTACTAGTATGTCCCTATTATTTAGTGTAATTCCCATGCAACCTTCCAATTTACTTTGCCTATAAATCCAATCCATGCACCACCTCACTTTACCTTCTTCATCCATAATATCTTTACATCAAACTTGCTATCTACTACTTTCTGCTTTCTGCTTTCTCCTATTTCACAATACGATGAGCAAATTTTTTCATCTTATTCATAAAAACATAAACATGATTGTAAGTGGTTATATATTTCAGTCCGTTGTTTTTTATCGTGAACGATAGACAAGGGAGATGGAGGACGTATTCGTCCAATCTCTCATCTACTGCAAAAGGCTCGGTATCTTTCGCCCAAACCACCACAACATGCAAGCCATTCATTCCGCCCTATTCGACGTGAATAAGGAGTTCCGCACGCGATTAAGTTGCGCTTGGGCCTATACAGGGGTTGACCAACTGCGAGATCGTTTTTATACGTTCCAATGGGTGGAAAATCACCCGGGCGTTACATGGAATCACGACGAAAGAAGATTAACGATGGACGACGAAGTGTGGCAAGCCATTTCCCGGGTATGTGTCGTTATGTTTTGATATTGCAAATTTCTTTTTTTTTAACAATAAAAATTGAAATAATTGTTGAATCCTAATGAATAGGAGAATCGATTGGCTCGATGCTATTAGAATGCGTACGAGCCAAAGTGGGAAGAGCTGTGCGAGCTCTTCGATGAGGATGAGAACCTCGATATTCCGGTACCCGACGAGGAGGAAGAAGAAGACGATGCTGATTTTTTCCCGGATATTCCAGATATGGCAGCCCCCCCAACATAACGAGCCTGCTACTGTCATTTTTTATCCTATTTGCATGGATGTGTCGTCGAGCTCGGACGACGAAGATGGCACGGACTTAAACGTCCTAAAGGCGCCAAAAGACGATGGTGCAAGCTCGTCCAATGCGGCGCCGCCGGAGGAACCCCCTACTAATGGAAAATGATTGTAAAGTTTTTTGTTAATTTGAAGGATGATTTTTATGTAAGCCCTTGATGCCTTATTATGAAAGACCCTTCTTTTTGCACGTAATAGTCTTGATAATTGCTATTCTCCTCACATTCACATGTAATGTCTAGTTATCTCAAACATTTTAATTAATTGTTGAATTAATAATATAACAAGGCCAAGTTATGTTAATCTCTATTTCTGTCTAATAATAAAATTTGTTTATCTTTTACATGCATCTTCTATTGTTAAATTGATGATTTATATATTTAATATATTACTTTTCACATCTTTTTTCTATTTATAAAAAATATATTTTATTATAATAATATACATCTTCTACTTTTACATGCATTCTATTTTTTATATATTTTGTTAATTTGGTTTAAAAAAATAAAATAATAGTTACTGTTTACTTATACATTTCTATCTATTTTGTATTCCAAATTTTTGCTTAATTTATTTTTTTATTATTATAATTTTTCTTTTCGCTGGTAATCTTTTTTTTTTTTAATGTATTTAGACTTCTAAAGAATACATTTTGATAAATACTTGTCTATATGGCCTATTTTATATATGTCATTATGTTAATGATTCTCAATGATGGAGCATTGCTGAATCATGGTTTGGTTTCAAGAACAATATGCTCTTCTTAGAAACTGTTGTATAGTTCAAACCTCCTTTCAATGTTTATAATAGCATTATGGTATGTGTCCTAACTTCTAGGAATAATGTGTTGTTTGTTGCATTCTCTATTCTGTATATGTGCATTTTGCTTTAAATTTCCATTGGGAGTAGTTATAAAATTCTCTAAAGTTTGTCATATTGTAATTACATCCCTTTCAATTTTTTTCGTTTCACAGTTAGAACTCCTATGATTTAAATATCTTATAAAATATTGTTACAATTGGTGATTTGTTTTTTGTTCAATTGATTCTTTTGTTTTTCATCCTTATTTTGGGATTTATTTGCACCGACGAAAGTGGTCTATTCTTTCATGACTACTTAATTATTTTAATTTATTTTATAATTATTTAGTTTATTGTTCATGATAATTAATTTACTCTGTATTTTTCTGTTCAAATTGATGAAATAATATTTAGAATTTAAAATAATATAAATAAAATTAAAATAAAATAATATTCAGAATTTAAAATAAAATAATATAAAAAGGAGACAAATATTCAATCAATTAGGTCAACCCTCATAACTAATTTCTGTCACATCAAAAGTACATATACCTATATTCAACATTCTCACACCTATATACCTACATTTGGAAACAACTAATCCAAACATATTATCAGTTTTCGCACAAAAATCAATAAAGCATTTCTACCCATTTCCAAATATTGGAAACTGAAAATGAAAATGAAAACACAACCAAACCGGCTTTGAATATACTCTCCATACAACTCTCATTCTCCCTCTTGGGTGATAGAAATCAGCTAACACACCTCTCCAAGCCTTAGGCGACGAAATTGCTCCCATCTCTCCATGATTTAATGTTCTTCTTGAACTAGGTTTAGATTAGGAACGAAAGAAAACCAAATACACTATCGATAGTGTTAATTGCGCGTTTCTTCCATGAATCTATCTTTTCCTAGCAATGACATAGATCTACTTCCATGGATGTGCATGGACTAGCTTTAGAGGGATGCTACATTAAATCCTCCATGTAGATGAACTAGAGTAGATTTGGAATTAATGAGACTAACCGAATAAAAAACAAAAAAGGTATTTTTTGTGGTTAAATTTCTATTCTTCATTTTATTCCTTAGGCACTTTAAAATGCTTAGTTTATTAGTTGTATTTTTAATTTTTGTGCTGCTCTTCCGGCCAGTGGACTACATGATCTCAGTTTTTCAGGGGACAAATTCACATGGTGTAATGATTAGGAGCACCCGTATATAGTCCGGGAGAGACTTGACAGGGCTTGTGGAACAACAGGATGGATACAGGCTTTTCTGGAGGCCTCGGTGCACCATCTTGACACTATGATCTCGAACCACAAATTATTGTTGATTCAATTGAAGGACCATGAGAACACTTTTATACAGCTCAAACAACGCCCTTATAGGTTTGAGTTGTGTTGGACACAGTTTGAGAAGTGTCGATCATTTATTGAGCTAAGTTGGCAGACGTATCTAGTGACTCTAGGTTCCACTCATGTGCAACAGAAATTGGATGAGTGCAGGAACAATCTTACCGTTTGAAGCAAAACCTGCCAGGGAATGGATAAACGGAGAATCAAAAGGTTGGAGCAACAGTTCTGCAAGCTCTGGGATAGGGTGATCTCCGCTGATGCTAAGCTAGCGACGAGTAGAATCTGAAAAGAGCTCGAAGACTTGTACGTAGCGGAAGAATCTTAATGGAAATGGAGGAGCCAAACGCTTTGGTTGGTAGAGGGTGATCATAACACGGACTATTTTCATGCTTGTGATGATACCGGGGTATGGCTGAATGGAGAACAAGACATTCAACTTTTGATTATGAGTTACTTTACCAGGACTTTTTAGTCTCGGCGCCCATCCGACTCAGAAATTGAAATGAGGAATAGTGCACATCACTCCTCGTCTTGACGATGACATGGGCAACGAGCTCTCACGACCCTTCACGAAAGAGGAGGTTTCGCTTGCTCTTTCCTAGATGGCCTCGTCGAAAGCCCTAGGGCCTGACGGTATGCCACCACTCTTTTACCAGAAGTATTGGTTTATTGTCCAACATGATAGTTCTTGCTTTGTCCTCCATATTTTGAATGATCTCATAATGTCAGACGTCATTAATGCTACAAATATTATCCTCATCCCAAAATGTGCTAAACCCGGCCACCTTACTTAGTTTCCCCCGATTAGCCTTTGTAACATGCTCTATAAGATAACCTCGAAAATCGTAGCCAACAAAATTAAGCCACTTCCTAACTAATCATTTCGCCCACACTATCTAATTTTATCACTGTGCATCTCATTATTGATAATATCATTATTGCATATGAACTGAATCACTCTCTTAAAATCAAAACTAAAGGACTCAAGGGTCATATGGCTCTCAAACTTGATATCAATAAAGCGTATGACAAGGTCAAGTGAAGTTTTCTTGAGCACATCTTGGTTAGATTAGAGTTCCCACCCCGCTTTGTCTCCCTTGTTATGTTGTGTGTCTCGTCAGTTTCATATTTGTACATACTTAATAGCTTTCGTTTTTGTTCTCTGAGTCCACAACGTGGCATAAGATAGTGAGACCTTCTATCCCCGTATTTGTTTCTTTTGTGTACAGAGGCACTTAGTTCGCTGCTTGGGGCTGGTGAGCGAGAAGGTGGAATGGAGGGCTTTGCTATATACCAAGGGGCCCCAAGTGTCTCCCATTTCCTCTTCGCGGACAATACGCTAGTATTTCGCCCTACAACAATGAAGGCAATGCAGTGTGTAGCGACCACCTTGGATATTTATGCAAACATATGGGGCCAGGTGATAAATTTCAGCAAATCCACGGTAGTCTTCAATAGTATTGTCCTGTAGAGTACACGGGAGAAACTAGCTGCAGTATTGGTCTCAGACATGTCGATAGGCACAAGAAGCACTTGGGGCTTCCGGCAGTGGTGGGTCATTCTCAACGTGCAGTTTTCTTGGGGCTCTGGGACCAGGTATGAAAGCGCATCTCAGGATTGAATGAGAAATTGCTACCATAGGCAGGAAAGGAGATTCTTATCAAAGTCGTCCTCCAAGCTATTTCGACTTTCGCTACGAGTGTTTTTCTCATTCCGGATGTGGTGCTACAAGCTATTCGTTCCATGTGTGCTGATTTTTTGTGGCACAACAGGGGACAAAATAAGATCCACTGGTTGTCTTGGAGTCGCCTCTACTCAAGGAAAACGGATAGAGGGCTAGGTTTTCGAAATTTGCGTGTTTTTAACTCTGCCATGCTCACCAAACAATTCTGGCGCCTCTTTACAAATCAACATTTGTTGGCATATAGGATGCAAGCAAGATACTTCCTAGGTACGTCAATCCTTCATGCTAAGTTAGGCTCTAGACCCTCCTTTTTTTGGAAGAGCATCTTATCGGCGAAGTTTCTTATCCAGGCAGGTTACCGTTATGCTCGATTTGGACCCTTGGATCCCACTACCAACCACATTTCGGCCCCTTACAGCACTTCCTCCCCACATGGTTGCTACTCCGGTGAGTGCTATCATGGACTCTAATACTGGGGATTGGTGCCGTGAATGCCTCACTACAAACTTTCTCCTTGCTAATCGGGATGCCATTCTCGCTATCCCCCTTGGTCATGGAACATATGAGGACATGCCGGTTTGAAACTTTTTGAAATCTGGCTGCTTCACTGTTTAGAGTCCTGACTGTGCAGTGGAGCCCGAGAGTATTTTGCATGTGCTTTGGGAGTGTTACCTCGCTCGCCAGGTTTGGCTCCTATCCAACCTCAAATGGCGGGATCTGAAACCGAGTGGGGATGGAATTGAGTCATGGATGAGGGGAGTGGCAGAATGACTGGAGGCGGGCGAGTTCTGCCTCTTTCTGACGATCGCTTGGATGCTTTGGCAGACTCGTAACTGAAAAGCTGCAGGGGGTGAGTCCTATGGAGGTGGTTCTCTCAGCCCAATCTTTTGTTCGTGCCTTTTAGCTGGGGTTAGCGCAATTCAAGATCTCTCCATTCAACCGCGGCATCCAGCAGCATGGGAAAGCCCACCACCGAGGGCAGTAAAGGTGAACTTTGATGAAGCCGTTTTTTAGGGTGGTAATGAGGGTGGTGCTAGGGTCATTGCTCGTGATTCAGTAGGAGAATGTTTGGCATGATGCTCTTTTCGACTCTATAAACCAGTGGAACTGCTTCACATTGAAGTTGTTGTTGCACGCGTAGCGGCTCGCTTGGTAGGTCGCCAAGGACGGCCGCAAGTGATCATCGAAGGGGATTGTGAGCCTTTGATTAGGAAACTGAGAGTTGGGGGTCTAGATCTATGTAATGTTGACCCTTTTATTTCTTATACACTTACTTTACTTTGTTCATTTCATTCCTCTTCTGCTTTTGTTCGTAGATTGGATAACTTTGCTGCCCATAGCCTTGCTTGGTTATGTTGAGGGTGATTCTACCCCTCAGGCTATGTTCATGACATTCTTTTGGGCGATATAGGTCCCATTTATGAATAACTATTGATTTCCTCTCAAAAAAAGAATTAATATTTATCTACACAATATTATACCTTCAAAATAGGATACTAATACAAATTGTATTTATTTTAAATAAATTCAAATTTTAGGATTATCTTTTTTATGACAGAACATATTTATCACTAATTAATGATGACACGTAACAATAATATGTTAGTTATTAATTTATAAAATTTAATTTTAAATATAAATAATTAATGTAATTGATATTTATATATGTATATGTATATCAATTATTGATAAGTCTCAAAGTGAAGTGCCAATTAGAATTATTTGTTATAGTTAAGAAATCTAACTAATCGAGTTGTACCATGTGAATTATTCTTGACAAATACTTGATATTTATTCTTTTAAAAAATTATACAAATATTAAAATGACAATATCAAACAAATCAAATACAATATTTATCTCTTAAATAAAACATCGAATACGCCAATTATATTAAGAAAAATATTTAATGTTTTATTACATTAAATCAATCACAAAGAAATTACATCAAAATACTCAAATAAACTACTCATCCCCTTCAACCACATTTATAAAGGGGCCTTTGAATTGATTTTTCTTGATAAATTCTTTCTGCAAAAGTAATCAAATTTTATATGATTTAAGACATTCAAGAGGAGATTCCTATACTATCCGATGTTATCTTTAATTGAAAATTTTAATAAATTTGATTATTTATAAATTAGTAGTTGACAAACCATTCCTTTTGAATTAAAGGTGTTATAGCCCATTAATTAAATTCCTTAATTTATGAAATTTCTTTATTGTTATAATTAATTTATTTAATTTGTTGGATTTATCTATTAGGCACCTCATATGACCTTAATTAATTGCTATAATAATTGAAAATGGATAAGTTCCTTTAATTAATTTATTAGTTGACAATTGATTAGTTTAATGCCTTCTTTTAATTGTTAGGCTAGTTAAATTTTATTTATTTATTTATTTATTAGATAATGATTAGTTTATTAATCAATTGAATTAATTTTGTTATAGTTAATTAATTAAAATAACTAATTTAATCTTGATTAGTTAAATATATGAAGTGAATTAAATAAATCTCGTTTTTTTAGTTAATAATTTTTTCAAGTTAATAAAAAATTAATGATTATTTAAATAGTTGAAATGATACTAATAGGACTGATTATTTAACTATAATTGGGACAAATGCTAATAAATTTTATCAGTAATACTTGATTAAAATGGTACACTTTCTTGGGAAGAGAATATATCAAATTATTAATTGGAATGTAGTTACGTGACGGGGAAAGGGAAACGCCCCGACAGAAAATAAAATCCATACATGCGGTCGTGGACTTGGTAATCATTTATTGTTAATTCAATTAACATCCAACCAAAATTGTAATAAATAATCATGCTAATCACATGTAGTACTTACCATGCTTTATATCACCTATGATATCTAACATCATAAATACAATTATATGTAGAAAAAAATGCAAGATTAAAATTACAATTACATACATAATAAAACATGTGCATCCAAAGCACAAAATACGCAAGTTAGTTAAGCAATTTAATTTGAGAAAAAATTCAATTTAATCCAAAAATTAAATTAGCAAAATTAATTATTTCAAAAACTATGAAAAAATCCAAACTTCCAAATTTATGGAAAATGGGGGAAAAACAGCCTAGCCGTTTGGCCGTCAGCTAACAGACGGCTGTGCTCAAGGCTCCTGTGCCTATAGGCAGCATGCACGCAGCCGGCCTGCACTCTTGCCAGGTACTAAAGATAGATCATTAACAACTGTTTACTGCCTCCTCGGCACACTCCCGATATTCGTTGTTATGCTTAAAGTAGATACAACATTAGGCCAAGTGCCCGAACAACATTCTTATGCTGTCTACAGTAGAGACATAGGGGATGTCAAATATTTAAGCTCCTCATTAGTCTACCATGTCCGAATCTTGAACAACTTATCTCTAGATAGAAATTCAATTCCTTTTATGGAGAATTTTCATGAATAATATTCATATTTTAGTGTTGCATAACATCTTTCTATTATTCCAAATGATCAAGATGTTTAACACTAGGGACTAAAATTCATAAGACTCCCATGTGTTTTAAAAAGTCTGCTAAAATCCTCTCTTTGTTTTAAACATAGGCGAAACCTATATGTTTTCTTAAACTTAGTTCAATCACCCCTTTTTGTTAAATCTAACTAACAACGTTAACTTTTTTGTAAAATTATCATTATACCTTTATTTAATATAAATTATTTATTATATTAATGACCATTGGATTGTTTTTGATCTAATAATGATTGTTAGATCTAGTCAATTAATCTCAGTCGTTAATTTTAAAAAAATAAAAGGTCTGAATTCAACAAATTATTTAACTTATATTATATATATAATTTAAATTATAAAAAAATTATTATTATATATATACACAATAAAGTATAAAAAAAATAATTACCCCCACCCCCACCCCCTGCTCCTACCCCTCTCCTCGATAACAACCACCCCCACCTGCACCTGTCACCTCCCTCCTCCCCACCTCCCCTTTGCCAACCCTGCCCCATGCTAGCCCCCGCCATCTCCCGCACATGGGGGTGATGGAGTGGGGGCACCTAGGGCTGACGCCTGTTATCCCAAATTTGAGCGACGTCACCGTCGCCCAAATGAATAAAAGGCGACGACAACACCGTCGTCGCCCTGCTGTGTGGGGGCGGTGACTGTCGTCGTGGCCACCAGTTTTTTTAATTTTTTAATTAGTTTTAATTATATTAACTAAATATATTTTAGTTAATTAAGAATAATTTAAAATTATACTTAAATTAATTTAAATATATAAAAATAATTTATTGAAATAATTTTAAATATAATTAAAGGAAAGTTTGAAATTTCAGCTTCAATAATTATAAAAAATATTTTAAATTAAGTATAATTTATTTAAATATTTTTAATTAAATAATATATAAATTTATAATATTTATAATGATTAATATTTATATTAGTTAAGATACTTTTATTTAAAAAATAAATTCATTATAATAAATTTTTTATTGTTATTTTAATATAATATTTCAATTTAAAATATGAAACTTCAAAAATTTATATAGTTTGTTTTTCATATTTTTAAGTACATATGTTTTAAAAAATTTTATTTTTACATAGATGAATATAAAAAAAAACTCAAAATAAGTTAAAAAATATATATGTGAAAATATATAAATACTATGAGGGTATTTTTGTCAAAGAAATAAAAAAATAAGGTGAAAAACAGCAAAAAAAATGCCCCCAAACGTACAAGGAGTGTGTATAATGCACCTTCCGTTAATTACTAATGAAATGAGTATCTTTAAGATTTTTCAAAATACAGGAGGGTTTTAGCCTACGAAAACACAGGGAGATTTTTAGCTATTGAAACAAAACACAAGGAGGTAGCTTTTAGCCAACAGTAGGAACACAATTAAGCTTGCACTAATCTTCCATCTTGTTCTTGCCTAAGTCATGTACCTTATGAAATTATAAAAAACAAATAATCCGAATACAGGACGTTCAGAAAAGTTTTCATTTTTTTTGGTTCTGCATATTAAACTGAAATAAAATTCATTTATTTACAAAAAATCTAATTTTCTTAAATACACCAAATATCCAAATAATTATAAAATTTGAATTCTAAACATATAATCACCAAAATAAAGCAATAAATCATGCTTTAAGCCAGTAAACATGTACTTCATTCTCATCAAATAAAGAACACAAAACTATAGCTATACATCAAACCGGGCTCTGATACCTTTTGAAAGAAAGCGGATTAGGCCAGGAATGCGCAAGCAAAAATACGAGAAAAATAAAAAAAAGTGGTAAAACATACGCATAATAAAATTAATTTCTACGACCATCTAAGGGGTGTACCTCTGGTATTCTCAGGCGTTCGATGTACTACATGGATTAAGATAATTAAAATAACAAATCTTGACATATAAGGCTATAGGTTAAAGAAACAAATGCGATTTGGTATTAAAATTAAAGTTTACTCATTTATGTTTGAACCGACAATCCTTGTTCACCTTAAGCTCTAATGTGGAAGCCTTCCAGAGATGATCCACACCATACCTTGGAAAGAAGGTTTTGATCTCTTTCCTAGAAGAAATCAAAATCTATTGGTAGAAATGATCGAAGAGAACTACATTATTATGTAGTGTATTCTCTTCATAAAAAACTCTCTACAAATCTACACTTGATCGTAGAACAATGAGAGTTGGAGAATTAGAGGGATGAGAGGGTGATAAGGATAGAGTTTATGGAGGAGGGATGAAGTGTGTGTTCTTTACACTTTTCACTATGTATTGTTGTATGAATAATGATGATAACACACACACACACATATATATGCTTTGTATGGGAAGGTGAAAATGTGTCAAGATCCATTCCACCTACGTACAAGGCAACTCTCTTTTTGTATGGTATGATCTAATCATGCTATATAGAGAAGGCCTCCAAACATGGTCAAGTCTACACTTTCCAAAATTGCAATATGACCAACCCTCCTTCCAACAATAGAATTAAACTCCCTTTGCTAGTGGGCCTTAATTTAGTGGACCGATTTCATTTTAATCAAATTAAAATAAATCCAAGGTCTAATGATTTAATTAAATCAAATTTAATAAACTCTATTATACTTGCAGTAGCAGCACCTTTCAAAATTTCAGGGGACAGACTCCAGATACGAAATATCAGTCTATTTGGTGCTCTGACATACCCTTACGACTTGTTGATACCACATTGAACCTTCTTTGTGGGATCTCCACTCAAAAGGTTGTGTTGCTGTCGTAGATACATTACTGATGGATTTTCAATCCCAACCCCAATCCGTACTTATGAACTTTTGACAGATTCAATCATTTTGTCAAAAGATCAGCCACATTGTCTTTTATTCCTAGAAAGTCAATGCCCATTACTCTGTCTGACACTAATGCCCTTATTGACTTCAGTCTAACTTGGATGTGTCAGTTGGTCTTTTGATTGTATTTATGACTCACCTTTGCTATTATGGTTTGGCTATCACAATGTACAACAATCGGTGGAAAAGGCTGACTTACAATTGGAAGTTGTGAAAACAACCCAAATAGCCATTCTGCCTCTGTAACAGTTGTATCTAACGCACATAACTCGGCTTCAAATGTAGACCAGGTTATCAAAGTCTATTTTGCGGACTTTCAGGAGATTGTGCCCCCACCTAAGATAAAAACATATCATGAACACCTATTACTCCCGAAATTTTTGCCTATCCAGCTAGCATCACTATATCCCTCAAGAATAACAGGAAATCTATCATAATGCATGGCCAGTGACACCGTGCCCTTTAGGTATCTTAGTACTCTATCCAAAGCACCCCAATGGGTTTTGTTAGGACAACTAGTCTATCTAGCCAGCTTAGAGACAGAAAAGGATATATTTGGTCTCGTGCCATTTGACAGATACCGTAAGCTCCCAATAATTTGTGAATACCTTAGCTATGCAACCGGAACACGACTTTCATTTTTGAATAAAACTCAGAAGGAACATATGGTGTTTTAGCAATTATATTGTTTTGATAACCAAATTTCTCAATTATCTTCTCAACATAATGGGATTGAAAAATGTTATTCCATTAGTTGACCGATCCAACTTGATGCCAAGAATCACATTAGCCTCACCCATATCCTTCATTTCAAACTTATTTTTCAAAAATGACTTGGTTTCGATAATAATATCTAGGCATGATCATATTAACAGAATATCATCCACATACAGGTATAGAATTATTATTTTATCTCCTTTACCTTGCAGTATATTCGCTTATCATTCTCATTTACAACGAAGCCAAACACAAGAATAGTTTTATCAAACTTTTCATGCCACTGTTTTAGGTGCTTGTTTAAGTTCATATAGAGACTTAACAAGTTTACAAACTTTAAACTCGTTGTCATGAGCTACAAACCCTTTAGGCTGATCCATGTAAATCTCTTCCTCGAGTTCACCATAGAAGAAGGCTATTTTCACATCCATCTGATTAATCGGGAGATTATACACCGAAGCAAGTGCTATAAGCACCCAGATTGTAGTCAATCGAGCTATCGGAGAATAGGTATCAAAATAGTTTATTCCCTCCTTTTGTTTAAACCCTTTAGCCACCAATCTGGCTTTAAACTTATCTATAGTCCCATCGGGTTTCATATTCTTCTTAAAGATCCACTTACACCCAATAGTAGTACACCCCGAAGAGAGATCGACTAGCACCCACATTCCATTGGAAACAATGGAGTCCATCTCACTTTTGACAGCCTCTTTCCACTGCTTGGCTTCTGAAGTAGTCATAGCATCTTTGAAGGTAATTGGATCATCCTTGATGTTGTAAGTGACAAAGTCACTTCCAAAATCCTTGACAATCCTATCTATCTTACTCCGTCTAGGTTCATCTGACTCCTTATGAGTCTGATTAGAACTACTAGGACTAACCCCCACATTTGACATCTTTTCCACATGTTCAGGAATAGATGTGGAGGAAAGGTATTCCTGTTTTTAAAGAAAATACATCCTCTAAAAATAGAGCATCACGAAATTCGACTATTCTTTTGAGCTCAATGCCTGGAATTTCTTATTTAATAACCAGATATCTTAAGGCATAACTTGTCTCCATATAGCCCAAGAGCACAACATCGACAGTCTTAGAATCCAATTTCTTTCTTTTGTGTTCTGGGACTAGCAGTTTTGCTAGGCACCCACACACTCGAAAGTATTTAAGGCTTGGTTTCCTATCTTTCCAAAACTCAAAAGGAGTACTCGTATTGTGTTTCAGAGGGACTCTATTCAGAATATGGTAAGCTGTATTCAAAGCCTCTCCCCACAGATACTTTGGTAACCCGGAGGTTAGTAGGAGACTGTTAATCATGTCTTTGATTGAATTCATTTGATTGAATTGAGATTTAAATGACCTAACCTACTATGCCACAGAGTAGAAGATTCCACATTCAGTATAATAGAATCAAAAACATCAATTTTACTATTTTCAACTCGAACTTTGAACAAGCCATCGTCTAAATAGCCTTTACCGACAAAAATACCAAATTGTTGAATTACAACTTTATTAAATTTAAAGACTAATTCATATCCCTCCATAACTGTTACAAAACCACTAATGATGTTTCTTCTGACAGTGGGAACATGATGAACTCTTTTTAGCGACAAAATGCGCCCTGAAGGAAACTTCAAGATCCACGCTTCCTATCCCAAGTACTTCAGCTGTACTAGAGTTCCCCATGCTTGTTGTCCTTCCACTGATGGCCTGATAAAACAAAAAGAGAGATTTATCAGCACAAACGTGCACATTCGCTCCAGTGTCAATCAACCAATCATATGGTTCGTAAATAGTCAGGAGTTCGGGTTGTACAAATACATACCCGCCAGTTGCTCCTGAGGTGCTAGCACCTCTAAAACCTCCCACAACCATGTTGACATCTGCCTGTCCAGTCTTGGCCTTTTTATTAGGACAAAGCTTGGCCCAGTTTCCAACCTGCCCACAGTTCCAGCATGGTTGTTTGCTTTTGGTTTCTTATTTTTGGAGGCCTTGCTTTTATTAATGGCTTTCGAGTTTAAGTTAATCTTATTCACTTTCTGTTTGCCCACTATAAGATTGGCCCTAGGTTGATGTTCAACAGGCATCTTATGGGTTTGATTTCTATGTTCTTCCTTAATGCTGATAGGAATCATAAGATCATCCGAAACATTCTCTCTTTCTGATGCTTGAGTGTCATGCCAAAATTTTACCAAGATTTGGGAAATTTTTCCACTATGGACATGACCAGAAACTTCGGAAAGCTTCATCTCAGCATCAGCCAGAGGATGCTCAAGGTTGATAATCTCATAAGTCTGTTCAGCTACAGACCGGTCCTCAACTATTTGATACCTCATGAACTTGGAAACAAAATACTTTTCAAGCCCTTGCTTTTCAGTATTATATTTTCGATCCAACTCATCCCATAGAGGCTTAGCAGTGTAAGAATCGGAACGATAGACAGAAGAGCATATTCGACAAGGCTGATAAAATCGCTCCTCTACCTATTTGATCCCTTTCTATCCACTGCGCAATCTCAGCAGTTCTGGGATCGGTATCTGTAGGTTCAAGTCTAATCACCTGAATCACTGACAAGAGTCATTACATCGTCAACCAAATTTTCGTTCGTTGTTGCCGGCGTTTGAAAAATTGACCCGAAAACTTGTCCGGTAAACTGGTCAAATCGACCTTGGGTGTGATTGGAATTACAACAGAAATCGGCTCGGCCATCTTTAGTATTTTCGGAAACTAAAAGTAGCATTTCAAATACTGAGTTTGAAAATAGCATTTGCGAAAATAGTTCCAACAACAAAATTCGATTTTTCAAAACCTGTATATGTTTTTCAAGATTGTTGAAAAAAATTTAGTACAAGTAATCAAAAAAACATTTTGAAATATTACAATCGGATTTAGAAATCAAAAGCAATTAATGCCACGTTGGAACAAATAACATGAAATAATTAGAAATGCTATTTATGACAAGAAATTTAAATCGAAAACTTACAACGAGAATTATATCGTAACAATTCTTAGTCTAATTAAAGTCGTTAATCTAATCGAATCGCAGAATTACTGCTTGTTTTGAAAAAAATATACGCCCCGTATCAATACTGCACCGGGTTCAACGTAATTTCTTCCAGGACTTTCAGTTTTAGCACTATATCGAAGATCACCTTGAACAAACACTCAAAAGCTTGTTTCCGAAACTAAGTCCAAATCTATAAAATATTTTATACAGAAACTAAGAGAGACTTCAATAAAAGAGAGGAATTATTCCAATGTTTTTGTGTGTTGACAAGCATGAAGAATGGCCTTTATTTAGGCATGGCCACTCCTCACACTAATGCAACCAATAATGACCTACTAATGCAGCTATAAAATGACTTAAAATCCATTTTAAATCAGCCATGAATTGCCTTAAAAACTCAATTGAAATCATCCATGAATTGTCTTCAATTTTCCACATGAAACAACCAAAAAAAAATTCTGTAACAAGAAGTCAAATAGTGGCCCTCAATTCTCTTTCAATTCTATGAGTTACAATTTTTTAAATCAAAGTTCAACATGAACATGTCTCTAAGTGTATAGGAGATACTGCTATCACATATTGACAGGGGATGAATCCTTTTCGTGAAACCCATCGTCCTCGTTACACATTGTGACTACACTGGACAAGGCTTATAATGATCATGTTTCTGACACAATCACCTCTCACACTAATCCAAGATACAACCATCGTGTGCACGTGATTGCCATGGTTCCTCGAGTTTAGGGTTACTCCTGTATTATCGGAGTCGGGAATTCAAGTCAGACTGACCAAGCTCCCAAGATTTCCATATAACGATACCCACGAGTTAGTTCAGTTAGTTGACTACCTTGTCAACTAACCCATTGAAATTACATAGATGTCTAACATCTCTCATTGATAAAACACATAATTCATCTAATGAATGCAATATTCGATGCAAGTCTGAATAGGACTCTTGATACCCAGTCTTGAGGTCCTCGACTTGGAACATTTCAGACCAATCCTCAAAAGTTGGTCTCACAGCCGCCATCCAATGCGCAACCCAACTACATGGGTTTTCTAAACTGTCTATGGACATCTGTTGTGATATTAAAACAATGCTTAACATAATCGGTAAGCAGAACAAACACATACACCAATGATGAATACTTACCACATTCATCGAGGGAATATTACTTGAATAAATATCTCTTGAATAGTTCGCAAAATCTTCTATTCACTTGACTTTCTGGTCACATATTCTAACACGGGCATACCAACCGTTGCCGACAGCTATGCAAGAGATAGAAAGATTCATACAAGCTGGCTAATTGAAAGATTACATTCATAAAGAAAAAATACGTGAGTAGAAGATTGAAAGCTCTCGTCACCGCGGCTCCTGCAGGAGCAGGAACAAGTAGAGGATCTCTAGAAGGTTTTTTCGACCATGAAACGCTTATAACCTTAGGAAGTTTTATTCTTCAAATTCCTACTCTTCATTTACAGCTTGCTATTCATGTAATCAAGCACTATCTCACATTAATAAGTACAATTCTTGCTTCCTATCTTGTGTTACTTGCAAGCTTAGTTTTCAGTTCCTAGCTAACTCCAAATAAGCTGCCACAACTAGCTAGTGCATATTTTTACATAAGTCATTCCTAGTTGGTATATGCACTTACTTAAGCTACCACCAGCCAGCGCACACTCCTAATAAGATGCCACGAGCAGGTGCATCCTTTTAATGAGCCACTCGTAACTGGCATATAAGTCGCCTCTAGTTGGTGCATGCACTTACGTATGTTTCCACTAGCTAGTGCAGGCAGTAACATAAGCCACCACTAGCTGACGCACACATCCAATTCAGCCATCACTTGTTGGCACATATATCTTACAAGCAGCTACCAACTAACGCACTCACTTAAGTTTCTAGTTTCTTTCTATTGGCACATCTGTTTCGGCATAATGTTAATCAAACTTGCTTAGGATAACTCACTTCTTGAGTCCTATCCTTCCTCATTTACTGCGAGATATATTATCTCCTACTAACAAGAATCACATCTTCCTCGTTAATGACAGGAGCAGCTGGAACAAGTACGCATGCATCAATTGAGCACGACAGTTCAACATTTCTTGCCCTATAACATGTTGCCTAAACCTATAGGCTTGTCGCAGTAAAAGCCTAACTACTTAGATTAAGAATGATCATATCCTACCTAGACTGCTCTAACACTTGCAGGCAACATTGTGACATAGCAAATAATTTGGGTATTTTTCAGCCAAGTATTTATGCTAACATGCAAGAACAACAACGCATAGCAGAAATGATTCTCCAATTGGAGTCCTTCAACTGATCAGCATTACTCAAGAAGCTCAGAGAAATTCGTCTTGCTGACGAGCAGGAAATTCTTCTCTTTTTTGTGCAGGAGAGTCACCTACTCCAGTAATCCAGCTCTACCATATGCACTCCTGGAGTGGTGTGGGGGGGGGGAAGTGATGATATCCCAAAAAATTATTGCGCCAAGCCCACAAGCTAGGCATACTAGTCCAGCCGGTTAAGAGCCCAACTGGTTCATCAATAAGACAGATAAAGGCCCACCAGCAAGACGGATAAACCCCATCAGTGTGGAAGAAAGTCCCATAGGTTTACCTGCTACTTTACTGAACTGGCAGGCCCAAGAAATAAATCAATTTTAGGCGGACATGTCATCTTGTAGCTAGGAGGACATGTTATATCGCTTGTCAACACATTTATACACGTGATTCTAAAATATCTCTAGGTGGTTCCAAGTAAATCAATAACAAATGAGCTAGGAAATCAACAAACAACCAACTCTAGGCTTTTTAGGCAGATATGACAAGGTTCATTCCAACTCACGTATCTCAGTCAATATTTATCCAAATCTCAAGCGGTTTATTTTGAATGATAGCCAGTCCAAATGGCTTTCCAACGCCACAAGGAACTCATTAATGAACCCCATATCCTGCTCTTCACATGCCTATAAATATAGGTATTGTAAGGTCATTTGGTAACATCATTCCACACTCTCAAACTCCCACTTGCTCTCCTCATTTCTCTTGATTTTTTAACTATTCTAAACTTATATTTTGCACTCCAAACCAATATATACACCTTATTCTCATTTTATATCATTATTCCCACTTTAATTCAAAATTTTCCTTTTATTTCTTCATAAACCATTACTGATTTAAGCATTGAAGTACTAACCTCTGTTTTGCAGGGCTAATCCTATGATAATCTTAAGATTTTCTCGAAAATCCTTCGACCATAATGGTTTAGCCAAATTTTTGGTAAGTGTCAATATATAAAAAATAAACAATATCATGATAAAGGCAAGGCATTAGTTTAGCTATAGGATATGAGTGTAAATACCAATAAACATTGAAATTTAATGGACATAAATATATGAGTAGGAATAAATTTAAAGATTATGAAAAAAGAAAAATAAATAAAATTATAATATGAGTAAGGAATAACTTCAAATATTAAGGAAAAGAAAAAATAAAATTATGACAAGAAAAAGTGTAAAACATCACTTCCGCCATACAAGAGCAAAGAAAAGAAACATATAGAGTATTAAGTTTTGAGATCGTTTAGTGAAGAATAAAAAAATGGTAGTATGGCGCCTATCTAATAAATGTAGAGATGTTGAGTAAATTTTGTCCTATTTTACAAATATGTTGGAGACCACTATCATTAGCTAATTGGAAATTTTAGTTCGGATATACACAAATAGTATATTGTAAGATATTTTATTTAATTTTGATATTTTTAGTGTTAATAAATAAAACTTAATCATAAAGCAAACTCACATAAATATATAGTGAATTAATATAAAATAGAATTTAATGTTATTTAAGATAAACTACAATTAAATTACTATTTTAATATTGAATATAATATTTTGGATAAATACGAAAAATAATATTTAATATATTTAAAACATACGATATTTCAAACAAATAAGAATCTTTTTTGTCAATTAAAAAATTCAATTACAAAGTTTTAGAAAAATAAAAAACAAATATCAAAATATTTAAAATAGGTGATGTTTTTAACTAATGTTTTATTTGTAACTTAAATTTTATTATAATAGTGGAGATAAGATTTGACAAATAAAATAAAAATATTTCAGATATTTAAAATAGATAATATTTCTATTCAACAAAATGTTTTCTTGATAATTAAAAATTCAATTACAATCCTGGAGATAAGATTTTGGATAAATGTAAAGTAAATATCTAATATATTTAAGTAGATGATGTTTTTAACTAATAAGATTTTTTCTTAACAATCAAAAAATTCAAAATTATCAAAAATTAGTATTCCATCAAAATTAACTAAATTTAGGTCAATTATCATTCTGCTCTATATCTATATATATATATATATAGAGAGAGAGAGAGAGGGAGAGAGAGAATGAGAGAGAGAAATAATATACATGATAAGTTACAATGATTTTGACGTTTAACATAATTACGAACATCCTCTTATTGTTTAAAAAATTATCAAGATCTCTTGATTTTAACGGTTGTCTAGCAATTAGCCCAACCCGTTATGTTATCATTTATTTTTTATAATAAACTAACTAAAATACCCTTGTAGATTAAGAATTATATATTTATTATTTTTTTGTGTACTATGTGGATAATTTTTAAAAAAATTTCATCCATCCAATTCGATTTTTAAATTTTTTTAATTTTTTAAGAAAAATATAAAAAACACAGTAAGGACGATAATTTTATAACTTTATCTAAAGATTACATAAATTTATCAAATATTACGGGAGTATTTGTAATTTTTAAATAATGAGAGGATATTTGTAATTATGCCAAACTAAGGTGGTTGTAAATTTACCCTAATATATATGAACAAATGTTCTAGAGAAGACGATGATAGTGAAAGAAGCCTAAAACCTTTGTATCCCTTTTCTTCTCAACCTCTATGAGATAATTTTGCCTTCTTATCTCCGATTACTTTCTCCAAATCTTATGTTAGAGAGATGTATGCAAGTCTTAGTGCCCATTACAAATAAAACAAACAAATAGCAAATGATCAAGAAGTAGAAACTAACCATAGTGTTTGGTGTCATGGGCTGCCAGCGCACTCGGCACCCTTAACGCACACTTCGACCACTCAATCGTTCTACATGGCCGACCAATCAACCTTCTCCGACAGATGCTTGACTTCCGCAGTCTTAGAGTTTTAGGTGTTGGTCTTTTACTTTGCTTTGTTATTTTGCTTTATATTGTTTAGATTGCTCAAGTGATGTTACTCCTGAGATGCATTTTTCAATCTTTTCATTGTCTATTGCTTTGAATAGGATTTTTTAAGCTTATTATAGGGGGGGTAATTAGTTCAAGAAGCTTGGTTTAATGACGTGTTAGAGTCCCCCTCAAGGTGATCCCCTTGCTCTAGCATCGTTGTCCACTGTATATGCATTTTTCAGCTTTAATAAAATCTCCTTTCTGAAATCGCGTGTGCAATTTTCTATCGTTGCTGTTGTTGCTCTCAATATTGTGCTTCTTGTTGGTGCGCTGCGTTAGTGCCGAGCGGGAGTTCGAGTGTGTGTTCTGATTGGCGGAAGTAGTCAGCGGACTACTAGCCACACGGTGCGCGTTGCGGAAGGCGCCTCGTGAGAAGCGGTATCAGAGCCAGGTGCCATCATGGGACCGAG
The DNA here is from genome assembly GCF_026168435.1 of Sesamum indicum. Classification (NCBI taxonomy): domain Eukaryota; kingdom Viridiplantae; phylum Streptophyta; class Magnoliopsida; order Lamiales; family Pedaliaceae; genus Sesamum; species Sesamum indicum. The sequence continues at coordinate 3,663,722 of NC_142660.1, read as the reverse complement.
GTAGGTTGCGGTAACCTAAGAGAATCCTGCTGCGAGAGCGTAGGGGCAAGATGCGGAGAGCCCGTGACATGCAGCATCGCCTAGCGAGCCAGCTGAGAACCCGGAGGACGGACACTCCCGGTTGACTGAAGTGGTGATGAATTTGGTGGAGAAGGTCTCTTCCCTCGAATCTGATATCACGGTGCTTAATTAGGAGCTGGATGAATGTCGACAGGTGATCCAACAAATGGTTGGTGCCTTTGGTGGCGATGGTTTTGCCGATATGCGACGTGACATGGAGCAGATGTCTATTCAGCTTGGTTTGCTCCAACGTGCAGTGAGTAACACCCTTGTTGTTGCTCATGACCCCGGTGCTAGTCTTTGGATTCCCGAACCGGAGGCCTATAGCGGTGCTCGTGATGCGAAGGAGGTCGAGAACTTCCTTTTTGACATGTAACAGTACTTCCTTGTGGCAGACGTGTAGGACGAGGCAAGGAAGGTGTCGACTGCGGCCATGTATTTGACTGATGATGCTAAGTTGTGGTGGCGTACCAAGTAGGCCGAGATACAGGCCCATCAAGTGTGGCTTGATACCTGGGTCCTTCTTTGGGAGGCGATCCGAGAGCAGTTCTTCGCAGAGAATGTCGAGTACAATGCCAGGCGGGCATTGCGGAAGCTGGAGCATACAGGTTCCATGCGAGAATATGTGAAAGCTTTTTCAGCGCTGATGCTGAATATCCGAGACATGTCGGTAAAGGATAAGCTTTTCGCTTTCATGGAAGGCTTGAAACCGTGGGCGCGTATTGAGTTGCAGCGTCAACGTCTGACTGATTTGAGTTCGGCTATGACAGCGGCCGAACGCTTGGCAGATTTCAACTTAGAGACTCGGAGGGACAGGCAGACAACGTCTGGTCCCGCACAGAATAAGCCAGGTGGGGCGAGATCGTTCAGGAGTAACTCCAACAGAAGTGGGGGAGACCAGAAGCCCCACGCTCAGAGTAGCTCACAGGGCAGTTCAGGCAGGAACAAGCCCTAGGAGAACAGGAAGGGGGGCATGCAGTGGTGAGCTCCAGCCAACCCTCCCTGTGCACGACGTTAGCAGCATGAGACAACGTCTGCACTAAATGTGCATCTCTTGGGAGCATGATGGGGGCCTTCAAGAGCTGGATCTAAGGCAGCTCAATGGAATGCTTAGAGTCCTCGAAGGGCATGGAAACTCGACGGGCAATGCAGGGCCAGGATGACCTGCGTTTGGCCCGAAAGCGACCGAGAGCCTCCGTGTGACGTGGAAGGTTGCCCCGTGGGCTGCGGGATATCAGGAGCAACACCTCTCGTGTGAATGGGTGATCGAGGTAAGCACTCCAAGACCTCGTCATCCAACTCATGAGACGCGCTATCGAGTTCTAGCCGTCCATGGGGGTCCGTTGGCTAAGATGGGCGATCGTGGGACGACACCGCACTATTGGCTAAATATGATGCCAAGCTGAAAGGCAAGAAGGAATATCGGGCATGCCGTGTGAGATCATGGTAAGATGTCGGCATATCGAATGAGCCTCGAACTTATGATGCGGTCCTACTCGGGCGAGGCATAGAAGGCGTCTAGGAGGAAGGCATGCGCCTAGAATACACTGAGTGAGCATTGGACTTGAGATGGCGTTGCAGGCGCATGTGAGGACTATTGAGGAATGCGTTGGCAGGTTCCAAGAGTGTGGGCAGACGCATGGCGGCACACTAGCTATTCGAGGCCGGCTGCTAAGAGACGCCAAGGCGTGAGAGCCGAGAGGCTTGACGAATATGGGCATTTCGAATAGGCGAGCGCAAGGGCACGCGGTGCCGCGCAGGGATGCGTTCAAATGTTGCGCTAGTGAGCTTCAGTGTCGAGGACACGCGACGGACTATCGGAATACTCTGAGATGTGCGAAGGCTAGTCGAATGTTAGGCGCAACTTGAGACGCTGCACGGGCGAAAAATATAAGAGAAATACATTCCGCTGCAAGTGAAAAGACACGCCCGTGACAGTTGAATATATTTTCTAAGTGTTTTGTTGTGTTTTGTAAATATAGAAAAACAAAAACAAAAATTAATAAGTATGTGCTAGAGATAGTGTGTATATTTGGATTTATTTTTAGAGATGATATGGAATAATTTAAAATAAGTGTTTTTAGAGATGTTGTATTTTGAGAAACAAATCTTTGTCAAATCATATCTCTTATATATATACGAATATATATACAAGTGTTGTATGTTTGATGTTGTATTTTGCGAGACAAAAATCACTATTCATTGTCAAATCATATCTCTTATATATATATGTGTGTGTGTGTGTATATTTATGCGAAAAGAGATAAACAAAATACCAAGATAAGGTGTTTTTGTATGAGACCAAACATTCTATTCTGGAGATAGCCAAGAAACAAAACCAAACAAAGTCCATCTGCTTTCTTGGAGGCAGCCACCTCCTTCATCCTGTACCAGTCAAGTTCAATATTCACTACATAGCCCAATGAACTTGTAAATCAGTTCATCTTTGTGACTAGAGCAATCAGCAAGCTTTCTTTTGTTATCTGCATTGTTGGATCTATAAACAACAGATGCAAAACAAACAGCAATCAAGAAACAGGCGACGCCAGGAAAACGAACCTCGACTCTGTTGATTTTGCCATCCAAGAAATACTTTATGATTGTTCCTGGACATGCAGAAGAGCCCAAAAATGCACAACTTTCAGCACAGATTTTGTTAGGAAACCACCAGTATCATGCAGCAAGAAAGAATAGACCTCAGAGTTACCTATTATAACAGTTACACTAGCAGAGATCACCTCAGTCACCAACAAGCCGACAAAAGCCCATGCATATTGAGTTGCTAAATTTCCAAGGCTTCGAACGATGCCACCAGCCATTGCAAGCAATACACTAGGCCAGTTTTCCTATTGGGGATAAGGTTGATCTAGTTTAAATATATTTACGTACAAGTATCTCATAAACTTCACTATATTTTAATTATGATTTTACCTGAGCCAGCTGAGTTATAAAATTTGGCTCTCGACTGTGCTCTATCCAATTTCACCGAACGGGAAAGCTATGATAACAACAACCAAGAAACTTATGATAAGTATGCTGAGGAAGACGGTGTTAAAAGATAAAATTCACCAACAAAGTAGCAGAATTCATGGTGAACATTTCGGTGGGAGAAATTAGTTTTCTATTTTTGATAAAACTGATCTAGTTACAGTAAAACTGCAGAAATATATACACAATTAAAATGGAGAAGAAAAGCTAACTACTTTACCTGCCTACTCCAGCATGTAAAAGTGTTAAAAAACTAAAATTGCTAAACAATTAATAAAAGTGTAAAATTGAAGAAACACGATTTATAGAGAATAGAATAGAAGCAGAGTGCTGCAGCCTCATCATCGTCAATGGAGCTCTGCTTCTGCTGTAGTTGGGAATTGGATGATGCCATATCTTCTACAGCCCCGCCTCAAGATGAAGGCAAGGACGAGAGACCCATCTTGGAGAGTAGATGAGCAAAAGTAGGGGAAGGAAGTGCCATGGTTAAAAGGTCGGCCAATTGATCAGAACTGCGGATGTGTGAAGGAAAAATGAAACCGAGCTTAAATTGGTCCCGAACAAGATGACAATCGATGTCCAAGTGCTTCGTACGCTCGTGGACGACCGGTTTTGCAGTGATGTGAAGCGCAGCTTTCTTGTCGCACCAAAAAAGAATCGACAGAGAAACAGGGATATCAAGATCACGGAGCAAAAACGAAACCCAAAGAAGTTTACAACAGTAGATGCCATACTACGGTATTCAATTTCGGCAGAGTAACGGGAGACCGTGGCCTGTTTCTTCGTCTTTCAAGAAATAAGGGAGGAGCTTAAGAACACACAGAAACTAGTAATCGAACGACGAGAGTCTAAACAAGAAGCCCAAGAAGCATCGGAGTAGGCGCTGAGCTGAGAGGAACTATCAGAAGAGAAAAACAGACCAAATGAAGGAGTACCCTTAAGGTAGCGAAGAATGTGCAATGATGTATCCCAATGAGAGCTTCGAGGAGCCTGAAGAAACTGACTTAGTTGCTGGACAGCGAAGGAGATATCCGGGCGAGTAAAACCCAGATAGAGAAGACAGCCAACCAAGCGCCTAAAACGGCCAGGATCAGCAAGGAGGCAACCATCGTCAAGAACCAGCTTAAGGCCCATAGGCAAGGGAGTGGGAGCAGGTTTAGCATTAACCATGGAAGCGTCTGATAGGATATCTTACAAATACTTATGCTGCGAGACCAAGATGCCATGTGGGGAACGAGCCAATTCGAGGCCAAGGAAATATTTAGTAGCCCCGAGATCCTTAATGGTGAAAAGACGATGGAGATAATCTTTGACAGATTGAAGAGCAGCAGGAGAAGAGCCAGCTAACCAGATATCATCCACATATACCAAAAGGACCGTAAAGTCACCTGCAAACCGTTTGATAAATAGGCAATGTTCATGGCAAGATTGACTAAAACCAAACTCAAAAAGCTTGGGTGTTAGCTCGAGGTTCCATTGATGAGAGGCCTATTTAAGGCCGTAGAGGGATTTCTGCAACTTGCATACATGACCAGCCGGCACGTCGAGCAAGCTTTCAGGTGGGTCCATGTATACGTCTTCATCCAAGGATCCATGAAGAAATGCGTTATTTACGTCAAGCTACATCAGTGGCCAAGATTTGGAAGCTGCCAAAGAGAGAAACACACGAACAGTTACGGACTTAGCAACAGGGGAAAAAGAATCAAAGTAGTTTACCCCCTCAATCTGGTTGTAGCCCTTCGCAACCAAACGAGCTTTGTAGCGATCAACTGAGCCATCCGGCTTGAGCTTCAACTTAAAGATCTAGCGTGAGCCAATGGTTTTCTTCCCCGGCGGCAAGGAAGTGTAAGTCCAAGTTCTATTCGCAGCAAGAGCCTGTAATTCCTGAGACATAGCTTCCACCCAATGCTCGTCTTTACTCGCCTAGAGATAACTTTTAGGTTTCTGCAAGGCAGACAAGTTGGCAACAAAACATCTATGTGCAGCAGAATAAGAAGAAGGAGTGCAAGAGGGTGCAGAATAGGAGCAATTGCAAATATAATCAGTAAGCCAAAAAGGCTTGGAATGTCTTCTTTGAGACCGACGCAGAGTAGGAGAGGAAGGTGTTGTGGCTGGAATGAAGTCAGAATGAGGAGGAGTGGACACAGGTGCATCACAAGGGGTTTCGACATCATCAAAAGGGATAGGAAGACATACTGGATCAGATGTCGAATGAGCAGAACCGAAAGGAAAAGAACTTTCACGGAATGTAACATCTCTAGAGGCAAAGGAAATGTGTCTGTCCAAATCATATATCTTGTAGGCTTTCTTCGATTGGCAATAACCTGAGAAAAGGCATTTTGAAGCTCTTACATCAAATTTGTGCTTGAGGGGTGAAGTGTTGGTGGCAAAACAGATACAATCGAAGACTTTGATGTGGTTGAGGTTAGGAGGTTTGTTGTAGAGTATTTCAAAGGGAGATTTCCAGTGAAGGACGAACGTGGGAAGTCTATTGATAAAATAAGTCGCCGTTAAAACGGATTCACCCCAAAATTTTTTAGACAAATGGGCTTGGAATAACAGGGCTCTAGCTAGTTGAAGACCATGCTGGTGCTTGTGCTCGACAACCTTGTTCTGTTGAGGGGTGTATGCACATGATGTCTGATGAATAATCCCAGAAGAAAGGAATCAGGACTGACACTGAAAGTTGTTAAACTCGGATCCATTGTCTGAGCGAATGCACTTCACTGAGGTATGAAATTAGGTTTTAACCATAGCAAGAAAGTTGGCTAAAGTTTGATGCACCTGTGATTTGTATCTAAGTAAGAAGGTCCAAGTGGCTCGGCTGAAATCGTCCATAACTGTTAGGAAATAATTGCACCCAGTTAGAGAACTCTGATGATAGGGCCCCAGAGATCAGTGTGTAATAATTCGAATATAGAGGTGGAAGTGATGCTACTGGAAGGAAAAGGAAGACGGTGTTGTTTCGCAATAGGACAAATTTCACAGTTCAAGTCACGGGATGGGGTTGTAGTTTTAACATCTGGAATATGTTGCATTACAATAGAGGAGGGATGTCCCAGCCTCAAGTGCCATAAGGAATCAATACAATCATGTGAGGTAAGACATGAAAACTGCTTATTAATACAAGACTGTATCACATTAGAATCAAAGGAGGATTTGTCCACAAAGTACAAATTTCCAGCTTCATTGCCCACTGCTATAATTCGATTACTCTTCAGGTCTTGAAACATACAATGAGACGCATGAAACAACACTTTGACAGATAATAAGGAGCAAAGTTTGGGGACTGAGAGTAGAGAACTTGAAGGAGGGAACCAACAATACATTGGTGAGAATGAAATTTTTTGTGTAGAGTAACAGTTCCAGTATGTGTAACCGAGGGAGTAGAGCCGTCGGGTAAGTGTGTAAGTGTGGGATTTTTAAGAGCTGTGAGGTTTTCAAGAAAGCAAGTATTGCCACACATATGGTTAGTTGCCCCCGTGTCCACAACCCAAGAAGATAAAATGTTATTTCCAGAACTAGTAAAGACATCATTCATACCTACGAAATCGTTTTCATGAGTCGAGTTCCCTTGCACCTCAGGCTGTACATTGTTCTTCATCAGCCTTATTAACTCTTGCAGCGACTCTTCTTTAGTGTTGTGTTGCATCTGGTTCTCTGGTCTCATTATTGTTCCCACATTATAGGCCTTGGCAGATCCCACATCTTTATTTCTCCTCCCCATGAGTTCCTTATACCAATCGGGTGTACCGTGGAGTCTGAAGCAAGTGTCTCTGCTATGTCTCATTTTGTTGCAATGCGTACAATGTAATGTGCGTTTGTCAGCATTATATCTCTTTTTATCAAATCTGGAGCCACTTCTAATGTTCAATGCAATGTTCTCAGTGTTGTCTGCAAGTTCGACGTGAACTCGCTTCTGCTTCTCTACACTTTGTATTAAGGAATAGGCTTTGTTAACTGTAGGTGCTGGATCCATAACTAAGAGTTGGTGTCTTACACTATCAAATGTGTCATTGAGCCCCATAAGGAATTGTATAAGTTGCGTGAAGGCGGCTGATTCTGCAACTGTGTTCCAAGCGCCACAAGTACATCCGTTACAAGTGCATTGCGGAGTTGGCTTTAGCTCCCCCATTTCATTCCAAAGTCTCTTCATGTTCGTAAAATACGTGGACAGAGGTAGATTCCCTTGCATCATAGAGCATATTTCTCGTTGGAGTTGGTACAATTGCGGACCATTACAATCACCATATCGCTGTTCTAAATCAAGCCACAGACTCTGTGACGATTTCGTATACATGAACGCTTCAACAATCTCTCTGGAAATTGAGTTTAATATCCAAGTGGTTACCATGCTATCGACTCTAATCCATTGCTCAAAGTGTGGATCACTGGCGTGCGGTTTTACAGATGATCCGTCAATGAATCCGACTTTCATCTTAGCGCATAATGCTCTTTTAATTCCAAAGCTCCAGTTTAGGTAGTTGTTTCCAGTAAGAGCTGCACTTACTTACCAGTACCATCCTAGGGTGGTCAGATTGATAGGATCGCATTTTGTGCTTATTTTATATAATATTTTAGCCTATTTTGTGACCAAATGCTCCTAATTAAATATTATTTTGCAGCATTAGGACAAAAGAAATGAAAAATGAAGAAAAGCACCAAAATGGAAATTCAAACAAGACTCAAACTCAATTTTTGGCAAGAGTTTGGAGCTGCTTGGACTACCTCTGATGAAGGAAGAGATTAACTAGGATTAGGATTTTATCTCTACAAGTCTTTTAGTTCAATTAGGAATCTACTTCTAATCCTAGTAGAACTAGGTATCAAGCTATTATAAATAGGTGATGTAATTCACTTTAAGAGACAACTTTTGAACTCTTTTATTTCTCTACGCTTTTATATTATTTTGCTTTTCATGCGTTCGTCCATGAGCATGTCTAGCTAAATCTCTCATTCCGGTTGAAGACTTGGTGAACGCTTAAATCCAACGGGTTGTGAGATCTAATTTATGCTTTCTACTTTTATTCATATTGGTATTTGTGTTGTTCTCTGTGCTTTTATTACAAATAATCTGATTTATTGTCAAGAATATTTGCCTAGCCAATTGAACTTTCAAATCCGTAATTGTTTGTTTAGTTCAATAACTAGTGGTAACACAACATAATTGATTATGTAGAAGTTTTCGATTATGTTGTGGGGAATGTACAATCTAACTTAAATAAATCCTCGTAGGAATTTATTGGTTAGAATTGGGCCTTTCTAGTTCTTAATGCTGTCGGTAAATTAAATCTTGAGGACGTTCCCAAGGTTGTTTACTGATTAGGGATTTAGTCAATGGACGTTCCTTGACTATCCACAAGGTAAGGAAAGGTGAGGTCGTTAGATCGTACCAATTGCTATAACCAATTTATCTATCATGAATAATTGTTATCTTTGCATCTATGATCAACCGTGGAATTAAGTGTGATCCTATTTTTAACTGGAATACTCTTCTCTTATATTTATCTCTTCTAATTTTATTAGCTTTTTAGTTTTATTCTTCTTCCAATCAAAACTCCCCCTAATTATTTTCGTTTTCGAAGGAATTAATTTAAAATCAATCTCTGTGGATTCGACCCTACTCACACATCTACAAAAGTGTTCGTAGGAATTATTTTTGGTGGATTCGACACCTATCACAGATCCATGGAATTGCAACTGTTCAGGCAGAGGTGCCTCTCTGGATCCAGTCGCCGTCGTAGTGGCTGAAGTTGCTGCCATTGTTGTTCAATTTCAAGCTCCGTCAAGATCAAATCTGTTAGGTAATCAGAGTCCTTCAATTGAAGGCTCTGATACTATGTTAAAAGATCAAATTCACCAACAAAGTAGCAGAATTCATGGTGAACATTTCCGTGGGAGAAATCAGTTTTCTATTTTTGATAAAACTGATCTAGTTACAGCAAAACAGCAGAAATATATACACGGTTAAAATAAAGAAGAAAAGCTAACTACTTTACCTGCCTACTCCAGCATGGTCACCAGCGTGTAAAAGTGTTCAAAAACTAAAATTGCTAAACAACTAATAAAAGTGTAAAACTGAAGAAACACAATTTACAGAGAATAAAATAGAAGCAGAGTGTTGCAGCCTCATCATTGTCAATGGAGCTCTGCTTCTGCTGCAGCTGGGAATTGGATAATGCCATATCTTCTACAGACGGCCACGTCTTTCCAGGAGAGTGAGAAGAGCCGGCCAAGTGCCCAAGAAAAATAAGGCCCAGAGCATGCATGATGTAGCAGCTCCTTTACTCTCCACCAGAAACATTTTGACTCCAGAGAAAAAAAAATTTCTCAGATGGAAGTCAGAAAGATTAGAACACCCTGCAAAATGCCAAATGCCAAGCCTGATATTTACAATCCAAAGCAACAAAACTTCTCTGAAAGAAATGGACCTGCCCTTTCACTGCAGATTTCGGCTTTTGTATTCGCCAAAACTGCAGTTAAGAGGGTCAGAATAAAAATTCAAGAACTCCAGATAGCTATATAAAGAAGAGGGTCGAAAGAATGGAAAATGCTGTGTATAGGAAGTTCTGCCAAGTTGCATGCATGTAAACACACAAACTCTATTGTCTAATTATGGAAGAATCATATTCTTCATGCCGAGCTAGGAATCTCTTGTTAGACTCCTGGCATGTGATGGTTAATGTTCTTTCTTGTACTTCTGTTTGTGGCTGTTAACGCATGCCGCTTTTGTACTAATTTTTTGACGAGAAAGGTCATGGCGCTTTTGTACTAATTTTTTGTTGTACCAAAAGACAATTACATTGCACTTCTTCTCTTTCTATTTAGTACAGAAATCTTTTCCGAAACTATAAAATACGACACAAAGAGGTCAACTTTATAGCACATCCTGCCCATAAAGAACACAAGTTGGGGTTCTTACAGGCCCGCGACTTGAGCATGGAGGTGCTTAAAGAACTTGGCCGTCGGTTTCTGGACCAACACGGTGGATGATCACATTTTAGTTGAGGAATCCTCTTAAGGAAGGATTGATCACAGGTTTGTCCTTGGTTAGCCACCAAATCTTGAATGTCTTTCCTTAGAAAGGAATCTCACATCCAACACCAAAGTAGTTCATGTCGACCGAATTATACGATATTTACAAATACAGAGAGGCTGCTTAATGCCAAGAATGAAAATACACCACCTATACAGAATACGCTTGAGTTCTTTCTACTTCAAATCTTCAATTTCTCTGATGTTTAAAGCTGTTTTGCAGTCACTAAACTAGGAGCTATGGTAAACTACCAACGGATTGGAGCCTGCTTCTGTTTTCCCATCTGATAAATGCAGCTTCAATTCTTCCAAGAAAATAAAATTACTTACGGTGTCCAGATGAAGCCATAAGTACGCCGACAGCAATGATAAACATCGATAACATGCCGACAAGAAGCGCATACGTTCTTCTTGAAGATCTTCTGTACTCTCCAAACAGAAGTATACCCCAAAACGTGCTCACTAGTGGAAGCGCCTGTAATCACCAGATTGATTGAGTTATAAGCAAAGTGAAGTTCTGGCCTACCTTGGCAAAAAGAACTATGCGAGATGAACTGACCTGAACGGCATCAGCCGCGGCATATCCAGCAGCTTGACCTCCCATGAACTGAAGACCGTTCCCAAACCCACACAAAAACCCAGCCAAAAGGGCCCAACCTCTACCGTTCCAGTCTGATAGATATGCTTTGAACGATGATTTGGGTAAATTTAAGACGGGCCGATACAAGAAGCTGATGTTCAAAATGATGGCAATCACAAAGCAGGATACTGAGAAGTAGAAGAATGCAGTGTAAACACTCAAGTGGGGAACGTCATTTTGTAGCGTATGCCACTGATCATTAGTGGCCAGGTTGAAAGCGGGAGAAAAGAGGGAGAAACAAACTCCTGCAAAGAAAGTTATTGCCAGGCCAATGAAAGTGCCCTTCCCAAAAACCTGCAAGCAGGCACAAAAGAAATAAACATCCTGTAAAATTTTCAAATGAACACATTAGTATGAAAGCGGTCAACAACCTTAATTGCCCGTTTATTCTCTAGCTCTATGAGAAAATGTGCGGTTCCAAACTCTGCCTTCTCCTTGGTAGCAGTTCCATTCTCCAGATCTTCTTGTATAAGTAAGTAAGCTTTAGCATCGAAAGTAAATAAAAGGAAACAACAAAAGCAGCTGATTTACTAATTTTGAACACAAAAATGTGAAAGTGCGGACTTCATTGTCCTCTTACCCTTGTTTGCATATGTTTCCTTGGATACAGAGGCATCCTTTAACCTGTCCAAATTTAGTTCAAAAGCTCACATTCTCGCACTTATTAGTACATTAACAAGTCTGAAATATAAGCCAGTAGAAAATACATACCCTTGTGCCCTGGCCTTGCTGTCATTTGAGAAGCTAGTAAGCTTGGCTTTATTATCTGCAGCATTGGATGAATGCACAGCAGAGCCGAAACAAACAGCAATCAAGAAGCATCCAACACCAGGGAAAAGAATCTCAGCTTTGTTGATTTTGTCGTCTAAGAAATAATTCAGCGTTGTGCCTGTATAAGAAAAACAGGTCAATATCTAAACCTCAACAAAAGCTATATCATAAGTTCAACAAAATAGAAAAATATGAAAAGAAATGTATACCAATTACGACAGTTATGCTTGACGTGATCACCTCAGTCACTGACAAACCAACAAACGCCCAAGCATATTGTGTCGCCAGGTTCCCAAGGCTGAGAACAATCCCACCAGCCATTGCAAACAGCACACTAGGCCAGTTATCCTGCATTAATTTGTAGAAAAGAACTGTTGAATTTAAGCTTACCAGGAAGTAGATCACATAGGCAGCAATTCAGGGCTTATTTTAATGTAGAATTTCAAGAAAGGCAGTGACATTTCAAATCCTCCACACAACCATAGCAGTTGCAAGAAAGCAGATACTCACTATTACCACTGTCCAATTATTCGAGAGATATCGACAACTATGTGGGGGCATACAGATGGATGTGTTAGACACAATCAGTAGGATGATCTCACCTGAGAGAGCTGATTTATAAAATTTGGCTTCTCAATTGTGCTCTTTCCAATTTCACCGAATGTGAAAGCAATGATAACAGCAGCCAAGAGATTCGTGATCGTGTAATCGAGATATGTATGCTGAGGGAGACGGCCTCGCCTTTCCAGGAGAGTCAAGATTGCAGGCCAAGTCCCCAAGAAAAACAGAGCCAAGAGCATGCAAGCTATTGCCCCTCCTTTACTCTCCACCACATACATTTTCAATCCACTGAAAACAATTCTCTCAGATGGAATGGATACAACAGTGGGAATCCCAAAGTAATCCTGTGAAAACAGATGAGAACATGAAACCTCTTAGATATGACCATATTTCAAGTGCCCCAAAGTTTCAGACAGAACAATTGGCAAACATGAAAAACATCAACTTTGAAGCAAAAAGAATACATGTGTAGTAGAGTATGAACCCTATCTCAATATGCATATTATAGGAGAAACAGACAATCAAAAAGACATCTTGCAGACAAAATCTGTCTTGTGGAGTGAAACACACTTGAATCCAGATAGATAGGTTCTTGCAAGATTGAAGAAACTTTGTCCAAACTTGCAGAAAAAGCACAATAAACTTGACTAAAGATGAAGTCAACAGATCACAAAAATGCATCAAAACAACAGCACCATTTGATGACAATAAACCTCTTGCAATTAGCCATTACCATGGAGAAATGGAAAACAGAGAAGTGTCGGAAGATGGGATTTCTCTCTGCTAAAAAGCTCCAAATGATGGCAGAAAGAATCCCAAAAAACCATTTGTTTTCTATCGTAAAAAAGCCAAACAAACAAGATTGATGGAAAAGATAGAACGTCTACCACTCCAAAAAAATAAAGCAAAATAATCTGAGTGGAAAGAGCCCACAAGCCCCAATACCCCACTTCACTCAAACAACCAAAGATTTCTTGACCAACATCAGCAGGAAACTCTTCCCCTCACTCCATATTCATCTCCTCACTTGCAAAAGCTGCTGAGTAAAATAGGGCTGATGTAAAGTTTCAAGAAGATGATCTACAAAATGGAAAGATGAGATATTTTACAGGCAGTCTTGAACAAAAAAAATTATATAAATGCACAGACTCCAATGTCTAACTGTAGATGAATCATACTTTTCAAAGGGAGGGTATATGGGGATCTGTTTACCAGATTCTTTAAACTATGATGATTATAAGATTCGTTTCCAATAATTCTGTGTGTGGACAATAACATGTGCCAAATTGTTTGACCTTTTTGCACAATTAAAGTCAAAGCGTTGAAGCCAAACATGGTTAGCAGGTATGATTGGCTACAGCCTGTACAGTTCACAGTCTGTCCCACATAACAACCAATTTTCTTTTGGGGAAATTTGGCAGCATTCATATGAATTTGACGCTGTGCTTGGATTAATACATGATGATATAATCATATCAAATTTTAATATCGGCCAATCATATTCTTCATCTTCATATTTTAATAATGAGGATGTTAAATTAAGATAATATTAATTCCCAGTTTAGTGAAAGACATTGGGCAGGATAAAAGGCTCAATCCCAAGCACTAAATTTGCACAAAGTCCAATATTAAAATTAGATAAAACTTGGGCTGATTCCAATCATTCTTTGCAAGCTCAACCCATTAATTTTTCTTTGCCAAAAATATGCTCACAATTTGGACTGTTAAAGACTCTATTGCCCCAAAAGCCCACAAAATTTATCAATCATGATTAATTACATCAACTGTAAAACAACTTATAAAAATATCCTATTTTTCACAATATTACATATGACCACCTTTTTATCTATTACCTATTTATTACATCAGTAGAAGTAAACTAGGCCTCTTAAATAGATATTTCACACTATAGAGGAGTGAGGATTTGATCTTCGCCGTTCATGATAAAATATGGTAAGAATTTTCAGTATTTAATTCAAATCCACCCAAGAAAGATAGGATAATCTCAAAACTAAATTAAATTTGTACTCTTTTTAAAAATGTAAAATTTTACTTTTTTTTACCTTTTGAAATTTCCGTCTGGATTTGAAAAGAAAATATTGAACTCAGTAAAAAAGAAATACAAGATGATGTGTATGGCCCAAGAACACTTAGCCCAAAAGAGGTTATGAAGCCCAAACTGAGTCCACCAACTCATAAGGAGGATAGTCCACCAGAAAATTCTCAGATTCAGCCCAAGAGAGGGCCTAGTAAAACGCTTTCCAGACCACAGCCCACCTTCAAGGCCCAATTTTAACAACCTAGGAGAAAGGAGGCACCATCAAAACTCAGGATTCCTAATCCTAGGAGGTCTCCTAGGAGAATAGGAATCTTCACATGAAAGGAGCCCTCCCCCAAGCAAAGACGTGTTGTTGCGAACTGATCAACTAAAGATAAGACCATGCCTTATCCACACGTATCTTGCCCCCTTTTTCGAGAATATAGATAGTATGCAGAGTCCCAACGGAGGGGTCGCAACTATATATATAGGTGTAGTCCCCCAACGGGGACAACTTCCAGAATCTGAAAAATTGCTTTCTACTCTTGCTTCCGCTATCAACTTGCATTCTGACTAGAATTTTCTCACGAATTTCTTACTTACATCTCAAATTTCTCATCACGATTTATTTTATGATTATTTAATCTTAAATTCGAGAGTAACTTGGGCATTTGAATACTAACGTGTTATTTTGCAGGTTTCATTTTCTAAGATCTTTTGTGTAATCGGCCCAAGTCCATTATCCACTTCCAAGCTCGTTGGATTTGTGCTAAAATTGCACGCATTAAGTGGCGCCGTTTGTGGAAAATTTGAGTTAAACACGTAAGTTACTATAGAAACCCCCAACAATCCCGTAAACAAGCAAAAGATTGTGGAGACACCTAGCAACAATCAACCTTTACAAGAACTTCTCTCACTCCGGTTGGTGAAGGATCCGCCCCACCCAGCTCTCCCTGCACTAATGTCACCCTCTAAAGTGGTGGAACCTATGGTTGATCCTCCAAGACGAAATACCTTTTCGGACACCACATCAGGAGAAATCTCTCCAGTTTTGTTAGGTGCAATCTAACAGGTGGTCGCGGCAGCAATTGGGGAGCCCCGACTCCCATAATGGAAGCAGGCATCCATGAAGAAGGAACAAAAAGAGGCATAACTGAAGGAGACGCTTTTGTATCCAGAAACCCAACTGATTGAGAGATAGGTGCCCCCTCCAGCGGTTCCCCAGGAGGTCCCCTAACAATGGCTGGCACAAGTGAAATGCCTCTAGAAAAGTCTCCAAAATGTCCAACACCAGATAGCAAGGGCGCCAAAGATGAGCATCAAGGTATCCCCTTCACGGAATCAGTAGTGGCATATGAACTTCCAGTAAATTGACGTATCCCAGGTATCGCTGAATATGATGGGACAACCGATCGTTAAGAGCATCTCTCACGTTTTAAGAATGCAGCTCTTTTACATAGGTACACGAATAGAATCAAGTGTAGCGTTTTTGTTACCACCTTCTCTAGGGCCAACAACAATGGTTCAATCAGTCGTCTGTGGGAGTAATAGGATGTTTTCAAGAATTTTGATTTCTCTTTTTGCACCAATTCGCTAGTCGTCGGAAGCTTTAAAAGACGGAGCTCAGCCTTTTTGGCATACGCAAAAAGATAACGGACCGTTAAAGGAGTACTTGTAGAGATTCAATACTAAAGCATTAGAGGTATCCTCCGCCACTCAAGAGGTGAAGGTCAGTGCTTTCTCACAAGGACTTCTTCAAGTCCCTGGCTAAGAAATCCGTCTCCAAGTTCGATACCATCCAGCTCATGCAGTGAAATATATCATTATGGAGGACGCCCAAGCTGCCTAAAAGGAGTGTCGTGGGGGGGAAAAGGAAAGAAGTGAGGGAAGAGGCTTCCTCCAAGAAGCCCCAAACTGATTTTTGAAACAAGAGGCCACCTTTCTAGAGGATTAATGCAGTATACACCCCCTTGGCGGTACCTATCACTCTAGCTCGCCCCAAGTCATGGAGAGAGAGCCCGAAACATCTTAAGTCTGACAAATTCATGCTGTTTCTATAATGATTACAGTCACACCAGTGAAGAGTGCCGGCATCTGAAAAATGAGATTGAAAGACTTATTCAAAATGGTTATTTGCAGGAGTACGTTTGTTGGGAGAAAGCTCGAGGAACAGGGCCATATCGAAAGTAAGAAACAGACAAAGGGAAGAAAGCAAAATTTCCAGGCCGAATCTCTCCCAAGCAAAGAGCATAGAAATGCATTCGAGGAGAGGGTTGAGGCTGATCACCCTCCTCGAAAAGGAGTTATCCGAATGATTGCAGGAGACCCAAGTAGAGGAGACTTGCACCATGCTAGAAAGGTTCAAGTCAAAGAGGTGCACGGTATAACTATATAAGAAATATGAGATGTTGGGGCAATGGAAGACACCCCCCTCATCCTGTTCGGAAGAGTAGAACGATCAGGTCCCAAAAGCTCTCTAATGATGCTCTAGTCGTCACGGCATTATTAGCCAACTATAAAGTAGGGCGCATCTTCATAGATTCGTGAATTTATGCGAACATATTATTTGGAGAGGCATATGATCAGATGCAGTTAGGGGACACCCCCTGAAAAAGGTGAACACCTCCTTGTACGGTTTTGCCGGAGAGTTAGTCCACCCTCGGGGCATGGTTTCACTCTCATTGACTCTAGGTACTGGAACTACGCGAAAGATTTGCTTGTTGAAATTTTTAGTGGTGGGCACACCCTCAGCCTACAATGTCATTTTGGGGAAACCAACCCTCAACGCTTTCCAAGTTGTAATATCTACTTATCATATGAAAAATCAAATGTCCTACATTTGGAGGCATAGGAGAAGTACAAGGAGACCTCCTCTAATATCGCAAGTGTTATGTGGAAGTTGTTCATAAAGGGAAAAAGAGAAACAAGAATGAAATACTTAAGGAGGCGCCCCCAAGCAAACGAGAGAAGGGGATTGTAGAAGATAAAGAAAGCAAAGGGACGTCTCCCAAGGCTCAGCTAGCTGAGGAATTAATGAATATTGAAGTTGTACCTGAAGATTTAGAAAAATTTAAACGAATCGATTCTCAGATGGAGGATGCATTACATGAAGAAATAATTCGATGCTTGCATCGCAACTAAGGATTTAGAAGGGATCGACCCTAACATCATAACTCACCAACTCAATATAGATTCCAGCATCAAGCTAGTGAGACAAAAGAAAAGGCACTTTGGGCCTAAAAAAGATAAAATAATCCAAGCTGAAGAACAAATTATTGGTGGCAGGACACATTGAAGAAATATAATACCCTGGATGGCTGTCCATGGTCGTATTAGTACCCAAGCCAAGGGGAAAATGGAAAATGTGCATCGACTTCAGGGACCTCAACAAGGCATGCACTGAGGATTTTTATCCTTTACCTCGCATTGATCAACTGGTGGACTCCACATTAGGATATGGGTTGTTAAGTATGATGGGTGCATCTCAAAGATATCACCAAATAATGCTGGTCTTAAAAGATTGCAAAAGAGTTAGTTCCATGATGTCTACTGGAACATTTTGTTAATAGCTATATAATTTGATTTGAAGAACGCAGGGGCCACCTACCAACATTTGGTAGATAAAATCTTTAGCTCACAAATTGGGGAAAGCGTCTTAAGTGTACGTGGAGGATATGTTGGTAAAAAGTAAGGAGACCAAAGACCATGTTGCAGACTTAGAAGACATATTCTCTATTTTAAGGAACTATCGACTAAAACTCAATCCTATAAAATGTGCCTTTGAAGTAAAAGAGGGACGCTTCCTAGGATTTATGGTCACCTAAAAAGGGATTGACGATAACCCCCTCAAGATTAAAGTCATTTTGGACATGAAGGCGGCCTACAACATTAATGAAGCACAAAGCTAACTAACAGGGTGGCAACACTCAGTTGTTTTATCTCCAACTTGGCAGAGAAAAGCTTGCCCTTTTCAAAGTCCTGCGGAAGGTGAAGAATTTCGAGTGGGACAGTGTGTGTCAACAAGCCTTTGAAGAACTCAAGCGATATTTAGTGGGACTCCCTCTACTAGTGAAACCATCTCCAGGGTATACCCTTTATGTGTATTTATCGGCCATCCCTCAAGCTATTAGCTCCGTCCTCATTCGTGAAGATAACGGAAAACAAATGATGATTTACTACGTCAGTAAAGTATTCAACAGATCGGAAATACGATACACTATTATTGAAAAAATGGCCCTCACGCCTTATTTTCTCTCGCATCCCATTGCAGTACCTGCCTCTGAATCAAACACTATGCAAACTAGATACCTCAGGACGATTGGCAAAATGGGCGGTAGAATTAAGTGAGTATGATATCTCTTACCTACCTCGGACGATCATCATGACCCAGGCTTTAGCCGACTTCGTCTTCGAGACCTTAGGGATATCTGAAGAAGAACCCCCCCCCCCCGAGCCTAGAAATAGCTATTACATGTGGATGGGTCATCCATAATTTAGGGTAGTGAGACAGGCATAGTCAAATTTGTTTAAAGCCTCCAACAACAAGGCTGAATACGAAGCACTCGTAACAAGTCTCAAAATGGCACATGAAGTGGGAGCTAGACACTTGATAGCAATTCACAGCTAATAGTCAAACAAGTGGAGGCTCATACAAGGCCAAGGAAGAAAATATGATACAATACCTACAACAGATAGCAGAGCTAAATACAGGATTCGAGAGTTTTCAACTTATTCAAATACCATGGGAGGAAAATGTCAAAGCAGTCTACCTCTCCAAATTGGTTAGTGGTTTAGAATATTGTAGGACGAGGCATATTACCATATAATATCTCCCTAAATCAAGAGCTCCAATTCATATTCAAACAATATCTTCTGTAGGAGATTGGAGGACACCTGTTATCCAATGGCTCGAAGAGGGACGCCTCCCAGACAATAGATGGGAGGCAGCAAGACTCGGGGCTCGCGCTTCCCATTTCGTACTACAATGAGGGGTCCTCTACAAGAAATCCTTTACACACTCCATACTCCGGTGTTTATTGCAGTAAGAGGGCCTACATATTCTTAGAGAAATACATAGTAGTTGTTGCGGAGCGCATGTGGGAACATGGATCCTTGCTAACAAAGCATTGTAGGCTGGATACTTGGCCTTTCATGAAATAAGACGCATGGCAATTGGTGGGCAAATGTGAAAAGTGTCAAAAGCACGCCTCCCTCACACATCAACCTTTGGCACCCCTTACAAGTATGTTGCTGCCTTGTCCTTTCGCAAAATGGAGGATGTATATTGTGGGACATTTTTCCCTATCTCCCGATCAAAGAAAATTTCTGCTAGTAACCATAGACTACTTCACCAAATGGGTAGAGGCCGAGCCACTCGCTCGTATTACAGAAATAGAGGTGATGAAATTTATATGAAAGAACATCATCTGCCGTTTTGGACTCCCCCAAGAAATAATCTCAGACAATGGCCGATAGTTCCAAGGCTAGAGAACATAAGATTGGTGTAAAAGACTGCATATCAAATAAAGATTCACATCAATATCAGACCCCCAATTCAATGAGCAAGTGGAGGTCATTAACCGAATCCTCGTTCAAGGAATCAAAACAAGATTAGAATGAATTGGTCAAAATTGGATAGAAGAATTAACTAATGTCATATGGTCATACCGCACAACCCCCTGAGACCATGGGAGAGAGTCCCTTACATTGGTTTATGGAATTGAGGCGGTTATTCCCGCAGAATTAGGGGTACCCTCCCACAGAATTTTACACTTTTTTTAATAAAAACAATACAAAGTTGTTAAAAGAAAACCTTGATTTTATTGTAGAATTGAGAGAGAAAGCTTCCATTCGCATTTAGAGATACAAAAACATGATGATTAATGCCCACAATAAAAGAGTAAATATATAACATTTCCAAGTCAGAGATCTAGTATTAAGAAGGGTGAACACATTGAAACTAGTGGAAAAATTAGACCCCACTTGGGAAGGACCCTTTAAAGTTACAGAAGTAATATGACGAGGAGCATATGAGTTAGAAGATCTTGAGGGATGCCTACTATCACGTCCTCGAAACATACACAATCTCAAGAATACTATGCATGAAGAACGGCATCCCCTTCGCATAAAAAAAATTCTCCTGAAGGACTCCCTGTAAACATGTCCTCCTGAAGGATATCCTCCAACAAGTCCTCATGAAGGACTCCCTCTAAACATGTCTTCCTAAAGGACATCCTCGAACAAGTCCTCTCCAAGGACTCCCTCTAAACTTTTCCTCCTGAAGGACATCCTCCAATAAATTCTCCTTAAGGACTTCCCCCAATAAGTTTTTCTGAAAGAGGCTTTCAACAACAGACGCCAAAACCAAGTCATTATTGACGAACGGATATTCCATGAGATTTCTGCTCTGTTAGGGGCCTCCCCCATAAAGGTATGCCTTCTTACATTTTTTTAATAAGAAGAGGCGCAAAAACAAAATGGGAGTAAGCCCTGCTAAAATTCATACAGACATACATCGTCGAGGGAGCCTCTAGGTCCCCCATTTTAAGCCCTCATATGCCTCTCATTCATTTCCCTTTACATAGTCACATTTCATAATATAATAAGAACAGTGACCCCATTCTTAAGCACATAGGATGCAGGAAAGACAAAGGGGCATCCCCCATGATAAGTCTCCCTCATACCATGCCACTTCAAGCAACGTTTAAGAATTCCATCATTCAGGAAGGCAAGGAAAACACCATGATCAACGTCAAGCATGAAGTAAAGCAAAAAGCAAAGGGCATCGCATTATAGCCCTCAGCAAAAACATGGCTGGGGGCAAAACAGACAAAGTATCCAATTTGTCTCATCCCCATTCCAAATGGGGGAAAGGAGCAGAACGAAAAAATTAAATTGTTTCCAGCCAGCAAAAAGAAGGAGAAATTATGCTACATCATCATTTTTTTACCCCACATGCGGGGTCTTCCTTTTCCTTTTCAAGAGGGGCTTCAGTAGCAGTCACAAGAGTAGTAGGGGGCTCTGCACTAGCGGCCAAGGGGGTTTCCTCTTCCTTAAACATAGGGGCGTCTTCACCCCGGAGGTCCCCCGTTGTAGAGTCAATTGCTGCTTCAATAGGGGGACTCCTCACTTCTGCCTCAACCTCCCCCAGCAGATCATCTAAATCTCCTTCAATAAAATCCTGCAGAATCAATATAAAGATGGAATGAAGTATAATTAGAGGATGAAGGGGGTGATTCCTATCTCTGGGAATGAAGGCTCTATAATGCATTATACAAAGCAGTTTCAAGGTCAAGGAAAATAGGCTCTTCTCTTGAAGGGGGATACCCTTGAGCATGGAATTGCTCCTTGCAGGCTGTGAAGCCATGTTCTAAGCAAGGCCCGGCTATCTTGGCCATTTTCTGCTAGTAGCCCTCGAATTTCTTGAGCTCCTTGAGGTAGCTTTCCCAGTAAGCTTCCAAGTAGTTCTTGCCCTCCTCTACGGGGAAAATCTAACACCCCCTTCTTAATGGCCCCCTCGTGGCCGCCCACCTCCTTCCGCAGTTTCTTCAAGTATTTCTCTAACTACTGGCAGCGGCTTGTAACTTCCTTCTTTGCCTCCCTCAGTTTAGCATTTTCATTCCCCAGGCGCTCCACCTTATCCTACAATTTTCACCTTTGGGCGTCAATTGGAGGGGTAGGGGGAACCCCCTGAGACCTGGAAGAAAGCTCTTCACATATAGAGGTCGCCTGTAGAAAAACATGGAACATCAGAATATCATTCTAAAGGGAAAAAAATGCATCAAGGGAATAATACCTTGAATAGATAGGAAACTGCTATCCCTTCACGATCCTTCGTAGGAAGAGGGGCTAGAAGTTGCTTATCCCCAGGGTACAAGACACCCCTCTCCTAAGATCGGCTACTGGGGGATTCCTCCCCCTTTCTTAATCTAATGATTAACGATTGTGAGGGCAGGCATAGGAAGTGTGCGAGGATCTAGGAGGAGTATCCATATCTTCTTTGGAGCAGGGGGCACAGATGAGCGACATGAAGAAAAACCCCCATGGAACTCGTGCGAGACCTTTTTGAAGAAGAACCAGCAGCTGGCCCTGGAGAGAAAGAAGAAGAAGGACGGTTACCCTTTGACTCGTTGGAAGTGGGGGCCCCTTTTTAGGATCTTGGAATAGGGGTCCCCCCAGCGCAGCCTCCCACGACATGATCCCTCATAAGCTTGCTTAACATGATGTTTTCTGCCAATACAAAGAAAAATTTTGTACACAAAGATATACAATGAAAATAGTTGGCAGCAAACAGAAAACAAAGAGTTACCCAAGGAATCTCCCAAGCGTTCTGTTTGAGGGGACAAACCAAAGTACCCTAACATTTTTTTGTCAATAAGGGAGCGACGGTCATAAGGGATCTCATTCAACCTAGTCAACAGAGAAGACAAAATAACTATTCTTGCCCCAACATGCACAAGGCGGAGTTTCTTGAACCCATTGACTAGGGAATAATAACTGCTTTCCAGTGTTTAGGGGGATTCGGAGTGGGTAAAAAGGACACCCCCTTGCGAGGAACAAAAGAAAAGAAACCTTTTCTCAGCCCGCTTAAGGCGATAACACTTAGCAGAAATATGTGATGCTACAGGAGAACCATGAAAGCGAAAAATCATAAAAGGCCAGCCAAAACCCTAAAAGAATTTGAACCAATTGGTTCAAAGGAACCTGAAAAAGATGAGCAACCTATGAATAAAACAGAGGGATAGTAAAATGCAAACTTGAACATAGCTAGGTAGTGAAAGAACACAAACAATTTGGAGGAGGATGAAAAAGACGATTCATAGGGGAAGGAGTGTACACGGTAAAGGAAGAGAAATGTGGAACTCTTGGAGTAGCTGATCTACGGAGGAGGTTTTCAGAGTAGAGGACCCCCAGTCTATCGGTGACTGAAGCATCCTCTCTTCCTTTTCGTCCTGAAGGGATCTCTTCTTCTCCTCCCCACATGGAGACCCAGACACCCTGTCCTCCCCAAGGGAAGACCCAATCATCCCTTCTTCCCCTAAGGGAGACTTGGGTCTCCTCTCTTCTTCAGGTGAAGATCTCCCACTCTCATTTTTCCCTACCTCCTCATCGAAATCCTCATCTATTAGTCGCCGTGCAGCAGCCATCGCCTGTCACAGGCTCTTCTTTCAGCCACTAGTAAATCGGGACAAGATATGGCTAGTCCTCCTTGAAGTGGCCTTGGAGGGATCATTGCTCAGGAAAGTTTCCTTGAGGAAATGGACAGCTCATTGGAAGAAGACATTGAGAAAGATGAATCTTGGAAAAGTAAGAAAGGAAGATAATACTTACTGGAGATGAAGGTGGAAACCCCTTGTGCTTCAAGAAAAAGGAATTTGTGAAAGGGCAGAGTGAAGGCAGGTTACACCTAGTCGAGATAATGGACAAGGCAGGTTACACCTAGTCGAGATAATTCTGACCAGGATTTTCTCAAAAATTCTTACTTACATCTCAAATTTTTCATCACGATTTATTTTTAAGATTATTCACTTTTAAATCCGAGACTAACTTGGGCATCAGAGTGTTAACATGTTATTTTTAATTTTTCAAGATCTTTTGTGTAATCGAACCAAGTCCATTATCACGATCCAAACTCGTTGGCTCCGTGCTGAAATCTCACGCATCACATGAACCTAATTTTACACCTTGTTCAACATTCGGTATTGATTATTGACAATATACATAGTTTTTCAATTCATCAACAACTATTTTTTTTATCCAATGAAAATTATATGTTAACAATGTTTTATTAGACACTCTTTTGTCTTAAGATATATTATAGGGTTAAATACACTTTGCACCTTTAAACTATGTATTTTGTCTCATTTACACCCTTAAACTATGAAAGGTAACAAAAACACCCCTGACAAAATAATGTGGCATTGATAAGAAAAAAATTCCCTTCTCACTTACCCCTATACTTTTTTATTTTACTTCCTAAAATATATTTTATTAAAATATCTCCCCCAAACTATTTTTAATGATTTAAAATTTTACTCATATTTTATTTTAAAAATAATATTTATAATTTATAATTTTTTATAAATTATGGAACACAAAAAATAATACATCAATTTATGCAAATTTATTTTACAAAGTAAATAAATTATGTTAAACAGTACATGTAAATATGTGTCAATACATAATTCATATAATATTATAGAAAAAGTATGTTATATAATTTGTGAATTTTTATTCAATTACATGTCCACATAATAAAAATATACCATATCATTACTTTAAAAAATATAAAATATTATATATTAATTATATTATAAATTTGCTTATTTTACAGTATATATATGTATGGTGTAATATTTATTTTTATATTGATAATTTATTCTTAAAAAAAGTACAGTATATATGACAACAAAGGGAAATTTATGTAAATCTTTTACCAGTTGTGTAAAAAGTATGAGAATTGTAAATTTATAGAGTTTATATAAACTCTACACTCAGTATAAAAATTATAAACTTTGGGTAGTATTTATTTTAATTAAAAAATTTATAATAATTCAGATAATATTTAGGAGAATTATTGTAATAGAGATATTTTAGGGGTGTAAATAATAAGGGCATTTTCGTCATAAAAGAAGTAGTGTATATCATGAGGGGTTATTTTTTTACATTTTATAATTCAGGGGTGTAAATGCACTTTATGCATAGTTCAGAGGTGTAAAATTATTTAACCCTATATTATATTTACTCCACAAGTATAAAAATACTGTTTGGCGCATCTTCATCGATAAATTATATTGAATATTGAATGAGAGATAAAATAAGAAGTTTTTGTAAGTTTTCTCCGTATTTTCCTTCAAACCCCGATGGAAACGATATAATTGTACACGAAGAATTTTTGGAGGGATACAAGTGAAATTGCAAATGGTTTTTCTTTTTCTAAAAAAGATATAATTTCATGGTTTTAGAGGGGTATAAGTGCAATTCACACAAAATCAGCTGTGTGCAAGTAAAAGAAGTGAGACAATGAATCACCAAATCTTGAATGTAGCCGAAGACAAGAATCTCTCATCTCATGCTAAGTAGTTCATGTCAACCAAATTACACAATCTTTACAAATACAGAGAGGTTGTTCATTCATGCCAAAAGAATGAAACTACACCACCCAAACCAAGAGCTCTAATTCACATTCAAACAATATCTTCTGTAGGAGATTGGAGGAGACCTGTTATCTAATGGCTCGAAGAGGGACGCCTCCCGGACAACAGATGGGAGGCAGCAAGACTCGGGCTCGCGTTTCCTATTTCCTACTACAAATAGGGGTCCTCTACAAGAAATCCTTCACACACTCCTTACTCTGGTGTTTATTGCAGCAAGAGGGACTACATATTCTTAAAGAAATACATAGTGGTTGCTGCGGAGTGCATGGGGGAACACGGATCCTTGCTAACAAAGCATTGCGGGCTGGATACTTCTGGCCCTCCATGAAACAAGATACACAACAATTGGTGAGCAAATGTGAAAAGTGTCAGAAGCACTCCTCCCTCATACATCAACCTGTGGAACCCCTCACAAATATGTTGTCACCTTGTCCTTTTGCACAATGGGGGATGGATATTGTGGGACCTTTTCCCCTAGCTCCCCATCAAAGAAAATTTCTGCCAGTAGCCATCGACTACTTCACCAAATCGGTAGAGGCCGAGCCACTTGCTCGTATTACAGAAACAAAGGTGATGAAATTTATATGAAAGAACATGATCTGCCGTTTTGCACTCCCTAGAGAAATAATAGCAGACAATCACCAACAGTTCCAAGCCATAGAATACAAGATTCTTGTAAATGACTGCATATCAAACAAAGATTCACATCAATGTCACACCCCCATTCTAATGAACAAGTGGAGGTCACTAACGGAATCCTCGTTCGAGAAATCAAAACAAGATTAGAACGAGTTGGTAGAAATTGGACAGAAGAATTAATTAGTGTGCTATAGACATACTGCACAACCCCCCGAGGGTCTATGGGAGAGAGTCCCTTTACATTGATTTATGGAACTGAGGCGATCATTCCTGTAGAACTGGGGGTACCCTCCCACAGAATGTTACACTTTTCTGAAGAAAACAATACAGAGTTGTTAAAAGAAAGCCTGGATTTTATTGAATATTGAGAGAGAAAGCTCTTATTCGCATTCAAAGATACAAAAACACTATGATTAATGCCCACAATAGAAGAGTAAATATATGAAGTTTCCAAGTCGGAGTCTAGTATTAAGAAGGGTGGACACATTGAAACCAGTGGAGAATTAGACCCCACTTGGGAAGGACCTTTTAAAGTTACAAGAATAATAGGACGAGGAGCATATGAGTTAGAAGATCTTGAGAATTGCCCACTATCGCGTCCTTGAAACATACACAATCTCAAGAAATGCTATGCATGAAGAAGGGCGTCCCCTTCGCATCAAAAAAGTCCTCCTGAAGGACTCCTTCTAAACATGTCCGCTTGAAAGACATCCTCCAACAAGTCCTTTTGAAGGACTCCCTCTAAACATGTTCACCTAAAGGACATCCTCCAACAAGTCTTCCCAAATGACTCCCTCTAAACTTGTCCTCCTGAAGAACATTCTCTAATAAGTTCTCTATGGACTTTGCCTAAATAAGTTTTTTTGAAGGAGGCCTTCAACAACAGACGTCAAAGGCCAAGTCATTATTAACGAATGGATATACCATGAGATTTCTCCTCTATTAGGGGCCTCCCACATAAAGGTATGCCTTCTTATATTTTAATGAGGCGAGGCACAAAAACAACATAGGAGTAAGACTTGCTAAAATTCATACAGGCCTCCATCATCGAGGGAGCCTCTAGGTCCCCCATTTTAAGCCCTCATACGCCTCTCATTCATTTTCCTTTACATAGTCACATTTCGTAATATAATATGAACAGTGACCCCATTCTTAAGCACATAGGATGCAGGAAAAACAAAGGGGCATCCATCCCCCTCATACCATGCCACTTCAAGCAAAGTCTAAGAATTCCATCATTCAAGAAGGCAAGTAAGCACCATGATCAATGTCAAGCATGAAGTAAAGCAAAAAGCAAAGGATATCACATTATGCCCCCCAACCCAAAAACATGGCTAGGGGCAAAACAAACATAGCATCCAACAAAAGAAAATGTAAATTGTCTCATCCCCATTTCAAATGAAGGAGCATAAAATTTTTTGCAGCCAGCACAAAGAAGGAGAAATTATACTACATCATCATTTTTTTCCCCGCATACGGGGTCTTCCTTTTCCTTTCCAAAAGGATTTTCAGAGCAGTCACATGAGTAGTAAGGGGCTCTGTACCAGCGACCAAGGGGGTTTCCTCTTCCTTAAACTCAGAGGCGCCTTCACCCCCGAGGTCCCCCGCTATAGAGTTAATTACTTCTTCAATAGAGGGACTCCTCACTTCTGCTTTAACCTCCCCCAGCAGATGCTCTAAGTCTCCTTCTACAAAATCTTGCAAAATCAGTATAAAGCGGGAATGAAGTACAATTAGAGGATGAAGGAGGGAACCATCCTGAATCAAGGGGGGATTCCCATCTTTGGGAACAGAAGGCTCTACAAAGGCATCAGGCGCATTATATAAAGCGGTTGTAAGGTCAAGGAAAATAGGCTCTTCTCCTGAAGGGGGATGTGAAGCCATGTTCAAATTAAGGCCTGACTATCTTGGCCATTTCCTGCTGGAAGCCCTCGGATTTCTTGAACTCCTTGAGACGGCTTTCCCAGTAAGCTTCCTAGTAGTTCTTGCCCTCCTCTGAGTGGGGAAAATCTAAGACCGCCTTCTTAAGGGCCCACTCGTGGCTGGTCACCTCCTTCTGCAGCTTCTTCAGTCTTTCTCTAACTACTGGCAGCTTGTAGCTTCCTTCTTCGCCTCCCTCAGTTTAGTGTTTTCATTCCCCAAGGGCTCCACCTTATTCTACAATTTTCGCCTTTGGGCATTAGTGGAGGCGTAGGGGGAACCCCTGAGACCTGGAAGTAAACTCTTCACATATAGAGGCCGCCTGTAGAAAAACATGGAACATCAGAATATCATTCTAAAGGGAAAGAAATGCATCAAGGGAATAATACCTTAAATAGATAGGAAGCTGCTATCCCTTCAAGATCCTTCCTAGGAAGAGGGTCAAGAAGTTGCTTATCCCCGGGGGATAAGGCCCCCATACTAAGATCGGCTACTGGGGATTCCTCCCCCTTTCTAGATTTAGGGATTGACAACTATGAAGGTAGGAAGAGGAAGTGAGCGAGGATCTAGGAGTACCCATCTCTTCTATAAAGGAGGGGGAGGAGGGGGCACAAATGAGCGACGTGAAGAAGGAACCCCAATGGTACCCATAGGAGGACTTTTTGAAGAATTACCAGCAGCTGACCCTAGAGAGAGAGAAGAAGAAGGATGCCTACCCTTTGACCCACTGGAAGTGGGGGCCCCTTTTGAGGATCTTGGAGTAGGGTCCCCCTAGCGGGGCCTCCTAAGACATGATCCCTCATAAACTTGCTGAACATGATGTTTTATGCCAATACAAAGAAAAAGTTAGTATCCAAAGATATATAAGGAAAATACTTAGCAGCAAACAGAAAACAAAGAGGTACCTAAGGAATCTCCTAAGGGTTCCACTTGAGAGGCCAAGCCAAAGTGTCCTATCAATCTTTAGTCAACAAGGGAGCGGCAATCATAAGGCGTCCCATTCAACCTAGCCAACAGAGAAGACAAAGCAGTTGTTCTTTCCCCCACATGCACAAGAGGCAGGATTTCTTGAACCAATTGACTAAGGAAAGACCAGTCATGGGGGAGGGGAGGACATAAAAATAATTATTTTTTCAGTGTTTAATCTGGAGCGGGTAAAAAGGACACCCCTTTGAGAAGAAGAAAAAAAAGAAACCTTTCTCAGCCCGCTTAAAGCGATAACACTCAGCAAAAATATGTGTTGTTACAGGTGAACCATGAAAGCGAAAAATCATACAAAAGCCGGCCAAAATCTTAAAAGAATTAGGAACCAATTGGTTCAAAGGAACCTGAAAAAGACGAGCAACTTATGAATAAAAAAGGGGGATGGGAAAATACAAACCTGAACGTAGCTAGGCAGCGAAAAAACACAAATAATTTGGAGGAGGATGAAAAGGACAATTTGTAGGGGAAGGAGTGTACACGGTAAAGGAAGAAGGAATGTGGAACTCTTTGAGTAGCTAATCTATGGACAAGGTTTTCAGAGTAAAGGAGCCCCAGTCTATCGGTGACTGAGCCACCCTCTCCTCCTCTTCTTCTTAATGGGATCTCTTCTCCTCCTCCACAAGAGGAGACCCAGACACCCTCTCCTCCCTAAGGGAAGACCCAGGCCTCCATTCTTCCCCTAAGGGAGACCTGAGCCCCCTCTCTTCCTCAGGGCAAGATCCCTCACCCTCATTTTTCCCTACCTCCTCATTGAAATCCTCATCTATTAGTCGCCGTGCAGCAGCCGTCGCCTGTCGTAGGCTCCTCCTTCGGCCACTGGTAAATCGAGACATGATAAGGCTACTCCTCCTTGAAATGGCCTCGAAGGGATCATCGCTCAGGAAGGTTTCCTTGAGGAAATGGACGAACTCATTAGAAGAAGACATTGAGAAAGATGAATCTTGGAAAAGTAAAAAAAAAATAGAATACTTACTGGAGATGAAGGTGGAAAATCCTTGTGCTTCAAGAAAAAGAAATTTGTAAAATGGGAGAGTGAAGACATGTTACACCTAGTCGAGATAATGGACGAGGGGGGTTAAGCCCACGACCCACTTGTGACTTACTAGGCATGTGGACAGGTGGCTACAAAGTGCATGGGTGGTCGGTTACCAAAACGTCACCCTTTCACATAGTAGATAATCATGGCCATCAAATCAAACTGACAAAAAGTTGGGATACACTCTCTTAAGTTGCAGAGAACGATGAACAAGCAGCAAAATATTGAAGGGGGATCCCCCTTCCTAACGCTACCAGGGCTTCTACTCTAAGGAGTTACGGGGCACCCTTCCTCCTTAAAGTGAGGGGGACTGGATGATGTGTGCGGTCTAAGAGCACTTGGCCTAAAAGAGGTTATGAGCCCAAGTTGAGCCTACTAGCCCATAAAGAGGGTAAACCCACTAGAAGGTTTCCAGATTCAGTCCAAGAGGGGGCCCCAGTAAAACGCTTTCCAAACCACCAACCCACTTACAAAGCCCAATTAGAACAACACAGAAGAAGAGAAGCGTCCCAAGACTCATGATTCTTAAATTCAGGATGATTCCCACCAGAATAGGAATCCTCACACGAAAGGAGTCCTCCCCCAAGTAAAGACGTGTTATTGTGAACTGATCAGCTAAAAATAAGATCAAATTATACCTTATCCACACATATCTTGCCCCCTTTTTCAAGAATCCAAGTAGTATGCAGAGTCCCAACAGAGGGCGATGCCCCCTCTATATATACAGGTGCAGTCCCCCAACACGACACCTTCCAGAATTTGGAAAATTGCTTTCTACTCTTACTTCAACTATCAACTTGCATTCTGACCAGAATTTTCTCAGAATTTCTTACTTACATCTCAAATTTCTGGTCACGATTTATTTTTATGATTATTTACTCTTAAATCTGAGACTAACTTGGGCATTGGAGTGCTAATGTGTTATTTTGTAGGTTCTATTTTTCAAGATCTTTTGTGTAATCGGCCTAAGTCCATTATCATGATCTAAGCTCGTTGGATCCGTGCTAAAATCGCACGCATCACATGAACTTCTAATTTTATACCTTGTTCAGTGTTCTGTATAGATTATTGACAATATACATAGTTTTTCAATTCAACAACTATTTTTCTTATCCAATGAAAATTATTTGATAACAATGTTTTATTATAATTACACTCTTTTGTCCTTAGATATATTATAGGGTTATGCACCCTTAAACTATATATTTTATCTCATTTACACCCTTAAAGTATGAAAGTTATCAAAAACATCCCTGACAAAATAATTTGGCATTGATAAAAAAAAAATGCCCTTCCCACTTACCCCTATACTTTTTTATTTTACTTCCTAAAATATGTTTTATTAAAATATCTTCCCAAATTATTTTTAATAATTTAATATTTTATTTTAAAAATAATATTTATAATTTAAAATTTTTTATAAATTATGGAACACAAAAAATAATACGCCAATACATGCAAATTTATTTTACAAAGTAAATAAATTATGTTAAAAAGTACATGTAAATATGTGTCAATATATAATCTGTAGCACCCCTTACTCGCTACATCTAATCATTTCTATTTCATCCTTTCTTTAATCAACATTCATTCTATAAGTAATTCTATTTCAATCAGTAAAATAAATTCTAATTTATCAGCAATATATATATATCACAAAAGGTATTAGATATCACCAAAAGTAATATTTACCCTCACTACATGTTCTCGTGTACATAACCTCAAGAAAAATCATACCACAACTTTTAAACACAAATCCCGACAAAAGACCAGAATATTTACAACCCAAAAATAAAAACTTTGGCTTCAGAAGTCACGGCTGACCCACCTAATAAAGACGACGGCACCGCTCAAAGTCAATGTGGCTAGTCAGTGTGACCTATCTCCTGAAAAGTACATGGCAAGGAATGAGCTGCCTACTTAATAAGTATAGCTGATCAGTTTATATATATACACAGGCAATAATTTCACGTACATGCAGTCACATCGACTAACAGTCATTATCAATAGCAACAACAAATATAAGCAGTAATACCTACTCACAATTATAAATCAATCTATGACATAATATTCAACATTATCGTTTATTAGCTAAGGGCCCCACTTACTCTAATTGGTATACATCAGTCAATGGTTTCGCCGGCCATCCTCATATCATATACAGCACAGGATACCCGTTGTGTGATATCCCCACACTCTTTTACTCCAGCTGTGTAGCAATATAGCACAGGACATCACAACAAACATGGTACCCTCACACCACCCCAGTGTGTAGCTAACAAGCACAGGATATTCCCTGCTGCCCCGGAATACCCCGGTACCCTACGCGCCATGGTACCTAGCTTAATTCACATATTTTTCATATCTCAATATCAATCACATTTTCATAAACCATTGACTGTGTTTCCAACTAGGTAAGCATCATCTTTTATTTCCATTCACAATCGTCATTCTTCTCTTTATAATAATCACTTCCTCAACAACAACTCCCAATTTGATTTCATCAACAATCAATTATATGATTATCACATAATCATATCCCGCATATCTCTACATTACCATTACATACCACATAGTAACAATTTCCCCGATATTCAAATAATCCACAACCAATTATGTAAACAATCAATATATGAAAGCCACGTATAATAATAATAAAGCCAAGTCCATGATCGCATCCAAGAAACCAATATATATAATATATACAATACTAAACACACACACATATATATATATATAAATCCAATTAGCTATACTTACCGTAAATCCCCAAAATACTTCGATTCATGAGGGACTGCTCAACCCTCTACCTTGTCGTCACGTCCTATAATAAATTATAATACGTATAATCAATATATTTAATTTACCAAATAATTCATAAGAATTCACTTAATCAAACCCCTTATGTATTTATAACTATCATTTTTAATAACATTCGTAAATTATATTACCACTGAAACCTCCTTTCCCTAATTAATAACATAATATTTCTAAAATATAACTTCCAAAGTATTTCTATGAATTTCCTGTCAATTTACCGTTGCTATATAATTTAATTAAGTAATAATACATAGAATTACATATTTGATTAATCATTCCGATGGAATTGTGTAAATTAACTATAAGGATAATTAAATCTAACAAATCAAATAATTTAATTGCTCAACTATATCATTTTTATAGCAATTGTGATATTTAATTTGACACTAATTTAAATAGCCAAAATCATAAAATACTTCGATTAAATAGTTCACCGCTCAATATAAACTCTATTTAATAAGCGGAGTAAATAAATAATATAATTATATAAATTATTATAATTTAAAATATAAATTTTTGTACCTGTTCGTTCTCCGCGAGAAATTGCAAATTTCTAACTGTTTGTGTTTTGGAATATGTGTTTGCTTGTATAAAATGTGTATGTGTTTTATTTTATAATGAGAAAGAACAAAAAGCCCACCGCCTCACACTCACAACTCTCTTTCTCTCTCTTCACTTTATATATATATATATATATATATATATATATATTATTATATACATAATATTATTATTATTATTTTATATATTTAATTAAACTTTTCTTAAAATACCAATTACACCCTTTTCATTTTCTTAATTACTATAATTTGCCCCAAATATTATAACGAACTCCAATTTAATCCGTTCAAGTGTTATTATATTCCAAATTCAATCTATAATTTATTTACTAATTACATCTAGATTTCTAATAATTACCAATTAGTCTCCCAATTACATAAAAATTCTACGGACGTCACAATTCTCCCCTCCTAATAAAAATTTTGTCCCCGAAATTTAAGCAACTTACCCGCTCAATGGAATAAATACGGATATTTCTCTCTCATATGCTCCTCAACCTCCCAAGTCGCCTCCCTCGGGGAATGATGACTCCATCTTACCTTTACCATCGGTATATCTTTATTTCTCAATTTCCTTACATTCCTATCTAAAATCTCTGCAGGCTCCTCCACATATGTTAACTCCTCGGAAATCTCTATCTCCGGCTCACGAATAATGTGACTAGGATCAGACCGATATCGTCGCAGCATCGAAACATGGAAAACATCATGTATTTGTGATAACTCCGCCGGTAATGCCAGTCGATACGCTAGTGGTCCGATTCTTTCAATAATTTCATACGGCCCAACGTATCTCGGACTCAGCTTTCCTTGCCTGCCAAACCTCAGAATTCCCCTCCAAGGAGATATTTTCAGGAAAACCTTATCACCTACTTCGTACTCCATCTCTCTTCGGTGTTGATCAACATAACTTTTTTGTCGATCTTGTGCCGCCTTCAAGTGCTTCTTAACTACTTGTATCTTATCCACTGTTTCCTGCACCAATTCCGGACCTTCTAGTTGTCTTAATCCTTCTATATCCCAACAAATCGGACTGCGACACCGTCTTCCATATAAAGCTTCATATGGAGCCATACCGATACTAGAGTGGAAACTGTTATTATATGCAAACTCCATTAGAGGTAGATGATCATCCCAGTTGCCCTTAAACTCCATTGTACAAGCTCTCATCATATCTTCTAGGGTTTGTATCGTTCTTTCTGACTGGCCATCTGTTTGAGGATGAAATGCGGTACTAAAATGTAACTTTGTGCCCAATTCCCTTTGTAAACTTTCCCAAAAGCGTGAGGTAAATCGGGGATCTCTATCGGACACAATCGATACAGGCACTCCATGTAATCTCACTACCTCAGAAATGTATAATTCAGCTAACTTATCCAGAGAATCAGTTACTCGTACCGGCAAGAAATGAGCAGATTTTGTCAATCTATCCACAATTACCCAAATAGCGTCGTGCTTTCTGAATGTTCGTGGCAACCCCACGACAAAATCCATAGTGATCTTCTCCCACTTCCATTCTGGTATTGATAGAGGTCGCAGTTTACCTGCAGGTGCCTGATGTTTGCCTTTACTTGCTGACATGTCATACATTTAGCCACAAATTCAGCCACATCCTTCTTCATTGTCTGCCACCAGTAATAGGGTCTTAAATTTCGGTACATTTTTGTAGTACCAGGGTGCATCGCATATGGTGCATTATGAGCCTCCTGCAAAATCGCTTCGCGTAACCCATCCGTATCAGGCACACAAACTCGTCCCCCATTCACTATTACTCCATCACCTCTTATTGAAAAATTTGTTTTCTTACCAAGTCTTATTCTTTCCAACATTCGTAATAAGAAAGCATCTCGAGTCTGTGCTTCTTTGATCTGATCCACAAAGTCTGGCTTAATTTGCAAGGCTGCCAATAAACCCGCTACTTGATCAACCTCTAGTTTCGTATTCATAGACCTCATCTCCAATAGCAATGTCTGATTGTAACTCCCCATATTGGCTAATGTACTTGAACTCTTTCTACTCAAAGCATCTGCTACCACGTTCGCTTTCCCTGGATGGAAGTCAATAGTGCAATCATAATCCTTCAGCAATTCTATCCACCTTCTCTGTCTCAAATTCAATTCCTTTTGTGTCAAGATATATTTCAAACTTTTATGGTCAGTAAGGATCTGAAATTTTTCTCCGTACAAGTAATGTCTCCAGATCTTCAGTGCATGCACAATCGCGGCTAACTCTAAGTCATGTGTAGGATAATTGAATTCATGGTTCTTCAATTGACGGGATGCATAAGCAATTACCTTTCCGTTTTGCATCAACACACATCCCAAACCCTGTTTGGAAGCATCTGTATACACTATATATCCACCGCTACCAGATGGCAAAACCAAAATTGGATTGGAGGTCAGTCTCTTCTTCAACTCATCAAAACTTTGTTGACACTGTTCCGTCCACTGAAATTCTACCCCCTTTCTTAGCAACTTGGTTAGAGGACCGGCAATTATAGAGAAACCCTCAACAAATCTCCTGTAATATCCAGCCAACCCTAAGAAGCTTCGGACTTCAGTGGCATTCTTTGGCACTCTCCACTCCATAATAGCTTTTACTTTTGAAGGGTCAGGCATAACTCCATCACCAGATACTACATGCCCAAGGAAAACCACCTGATTTACCCAAAATTCACATTTGCTTAACTTAGCATATAACTCCTTCTCTTTCAAAATCTGTAAGATTATCCTCAAATGTTGCTCATGCTCGTCTCTATCCTTCGAGTATACCAAAATGTCATCTATAAATACAATAATGAAGTGATCCAGATATTCCTGAAATGTACGGTTCATCAATGCCATGAATGCCGCTGGTGCATTTGTTAACCCAAAAGGCATCACCAGAAACTCATAATGACCATAACGAGTACGGAAAGCTGTCTTCGGTATGTCATTCTCTGCAATCCTCAACTGCCAATACCCAGACCTCAAATCGATCTTTGAAAATATTGTAGCTCCCTTTAGCTGGTCTAGCAGGTCATCAATCCTCGGCAATGGATATTTATTCTTCACTGTTACTCTGTTTAATTGTCGATAGTCGACGCATAACCTCATGCTCCCATCTTTCTTCTTCACAAACAGCACTGGTGCTCCCCACGGCGAAGTACTTGGCCTGATAAACCCTTTCCCCAATAATTCTTCAATTTGCTTTTTGAGCTCGTGTAATTCCACTGGAGCCATTCTGTACGGCGCAATAGAAATTGGGGCAACTCCTGGAAGAGTTTCTATGGCAAAATCCACTTCCCTATGCGGTGGCAATCCTGGTAAGTCATCAGGAAATACTTCAGGGAAGTCTCTCACAACCGGGATTTCTTCCAACGTGGGATTAACCTTTTCGGT
The DNA here is from genome assembly GCF_026168435.1 of Sesamum indicum. Lineage (NCBI taxonomy): Eukaryota > Viridiplantae > Streptophyta > Magnoliopsida > Lamiales > Pedaliaceae > Sesamum > Sesamum indicum. Next base: position 3,627,134 of record NC_142660.1, on the reverse strand, counting down.
ATCTACCACATGGGCTAGATATGCTTCACAACCCTCTAACATCAATCGTCTTGCCTCCATGGCTGATATTACACAAACTGGTACCACCTGACGATCCCCCACAAATATTACTTTTGATTCGCTAGAATATTCGATCATCACTTCCTTTTTATAGCAGTCAACTATTGCTTTATATTGCGCTAACCAATCCATCCCCAAAATCACATCAAACTCCTTCAAATCCAGCACTATAAGGTCTACAGGTAAATTTACATCTCCGATTCTTACTAAGCTCCCTTTCCTAACACTGTTCACTACTACACCCCTCCCACGGGCAAATAAACCATCAAATTACATCCCAACGGACTATTCTCCCCGGGTATTTTAGATGCAAATTCGGATGAAATATATGAATGTGTAGAGCCAGGATCAATCAAAACATAAGCCGCAATGTCATATAACAATATCGTACCTGATATCACGTCATTCGATGCTAGGGCTTCCTCTCTAGTAATGTTATATATCCTTGCCTGGGTCTGTCCCTGAGTAACTTGTGCTCCAACCCCCCCTCATACCGCTACTAATGGCGTGGCCGCTATCTCTGCTACCCGCGCCTCTACCTCTGCCTCTACCTCTCCCAATTCCCCTGTCACTACTCCCAACACTGCTTTGGCTCTGAGTCCCGCTAGTAACACTTTCAACCCCGCCTATAGTCTGACTGGAACAATTCCTGGCAATGTATCCTCTACCTCCACAGCGATAACAAATCTTCGGTATATCCTCCCGTCGCCAACATAGCCCTTGATGTTGTCTTCCACAAGTAGAACAACTCGGAGGAAAAACTGGTCCTCGACCATAACTCGGTCCAAATCCCCTTCCTGATCCAGTAGAAGGCGTAGCAAATGAGCTGCGTTCGAATGAACCTCTGTTATAGCCCGTGGATCCCCCAAACCTCTGTCCACTACTTCCTCGAAAAATGGGACCACCACGTGTAAAACTCCCACTTCCCGCTGAGAATGAGCGACCGGTTCCCCTCTTGGTCAACCTACTCGATTCCCCTATTGCATATGTTGATTTTCTCTTCTCTTCCCCCTTCTTCTTGTCCTCCATTACTGCTTCTTCCATCCGAACCGCCGATTCAACAAGAGTTTTAAAATTTGTAATTCTGACTGCGAGACCTCTTCTGATCTCCGGTCGTAGCCCTTGCTCAAAACGGTAACAACGATCCTCCTGCGTCGCTATTGCTTCCGGTGCATACTTGGCTAATGCTGCAAAACGGAGTTTATATTCTGCCACTGTCTGATCATCCCCTTGCACTAAATTCAGAAACTCCATCCTCTTCTTGTCCCGGTACATCTTGGGTCTGTATTTGTCATCAAACTCTTTTTGAAACTCAGCCCAAGTTATTTCCCTTGGCTCATATCCCCTCTTTACAGACCTCCACCAAATCAAGGCGTTACCCACGAACAAAGAAACAACGTACTTAAGTCGATCCTCTGGAGTGCAATTTATTAAGTTCATCACATCTTCGACTTTTTCGCACCATCTCTCAGCAACCTCTGGGTCTAGTATACCCTCAAATTCTGTAGCCCCCATCTTTCTGATTCTTTCATAGTTACGATCAATGGTAGGAACTACTGGTGCTGGCACTGAAGTGGATGCGCGCGCCTGTGCAAGTAACTGCGCTTGTGCTTGTGCTTGGGCCTGAAAAGCCATTTGAAATATTTGTGCATACTCTGGTGGTAATCCTGCCACTGGAGCACCACCGGTAGGAATAGGAGCCTCAGCACCAACACCCTCTCGACCTACTTCCACCTCACCTGCACTTGCAGGTGCCACTGAGCCCTCTACGGACTCCGCTGACTCTTCCCTATTAGCTACTGGGTCAGCACGTGTACCTTGAGAAGCCATCCTACATTAAACAATTCAATCATTAAAGACATCTCACAATCATTACCCTAGAAATGTAGACCTGCTCTGATACCACCCAATGTAGCACCCCTTGCTCGCTACATCTAATCATTTCTATTTCATCCTTTCTTTAATCAACATTCATTCTATAAGTAATTCTATTTCAATCAGTAAAATAAATTCTAATTTATCAGCAATATATATATATCACAAAAGGTATTAGATATCACCAAAAGTAATATTTACCCTCACTACATGTTCTCGTGTACATAACCTCAAGAAAAATCATACCACAACTTTTAAACACAAATCCCGACAAAAGACCAGAATATTTACAACCCAAAATAAAAACTTTGGCTTCAGAAGTCACGGCTGACCCACCTAATAAAGACGACGGCACCGCTCAAAGTCAATGTGGCTAGTCAGTGTGACCTATCTCCTGAAAAGTACATGGCAAGGAATGAGCAGCCTACTCAATAAGTATAGCTGATCAGTTTATATATATACACAGGCAACAATTTCATGTACATGCAGTCACATCGACTAACAGTCATTATCAATAGCAACAACAAATATAAGCAGTAATACCTACTCACAATTATAAATCAATCTATGACATAATATTCAACATTATCGTTTATTAGCTAAGGGCCCCACTTACTCTAATTGGTATACATCAGTCAATGGTTTCGCCGGCCATCCTCATATCATATACAGCACAGGATACCCGTTGTGTGATATCCCCACACTCTTTTACTCCAGCTGTGTAGCAATATAGCACAGGACATCACAACAAACATGGTACCCCCACACCACCCCAGTGTGTAGCTAACAAGCACAGGATATTCCCTGCTGCCCCGGAATACCCCGGTACCCTACGCGCCATGGTACCTAGCTTAATTCACATATTTTTCATATCTCAATATCAATCACATTTTCATAAACCATTGACTGTGTTTCCAACTAGGTAAGCATCATCTTTTATTTCCATTCACAATCGTCATTCTTCTCTTTATAATAATCACTTCCTCAACAACAACTCCCAATTTGATTTCATCAACAATCAATTATATGATTATCACATAATCATATCCCGCATATCTCTACATTACCATTACATACCACATAGTAACAATTTCCCCGATATTCAAATAATCCACAACTAATTATGTAAACAATCAATATATGAAAGCCACGTATAATAATAATAAAGCCAAGTCCATGATCGCATCCAAGAAACCAATATATATAATATATACAATACTAAACACACACACATATATATATATATAAATCCAATTAGCTATACTTACCGTAAATCCCCAAAATACTTCGATTCACGAGGGACTGCTCAACCCTCTACCTTGTCGTCACGTCCTATAATAAATTATAATACGTACAATCAATATATTTAATTTACCAAATAATTCATAAGAATTCACTTAATCAAACCCCTTATGTATTTATAACTATCATTTTTAATAACATTCGTAAATTATATTACCACTGAAACCTCCTTTCCCTACTTAATAACATAATATTTCTAAAATATAACTTCCGAAGTATTTCTATGAATTTCCTGTCAATTTACCGTTGCTATATAATTTAATTAAGTAATAATACATAGAATTACATATTTGATTAATCATTCCGATGGAATTGTGTAAATTAACTATAAGGATAATTAAATCTAACAAATCAAATAATTTAATTGCTCAACCATATCATTTTTATAGCAATTCTGATAATTAATTTGACACTAATTTAAATAGCCAAAATCATAAAATACTTCGATTAAATAGTTCACCGCTCAATATAAACTCTATTTAATAAGCGGAGTAAATAAATAATATAATTATATAAATTATTATAATTTAAAATATAAATTTTTGTACCTGTTCGTTCTCCGCGAGAAATTGCAAATTTCTAACTGTTTGTGTTTTGGAATATATGTTTGCTTGTATAAAATGTGTATGTGTTTTATTTTATAATGAGAAAGAACAAAAAGCCCACCGCCTCACACTCACAACTCTCTCTCTCTCTCTTCACTTTATATTTATATATATATATATATATTATATTATTATATACATAATATTATTATTATTATTTTATATATTTAATTAAACTTTTCTTAAAATACCAATTACACCCTTTTCATTTTCTTAATTACTATAATTTGCCCCAAATATTATAACGAACTCCAATTTAATCCGTTCAAGTGTTATTATATTCCAAATTCAATCTATAATTTATTTACTAATTACATCTAGATTTCTAATAATTACCAATTAGTCTCCCAATTAAATAAAAATTCTACGGACGTCACATAATCCATATAATATTACAGAAAAAGTATGCTATATAATTTATGAATTTTTATTCAATTACATGTCCACATAATAAAAATATACCATATCATTACTTAAAAAATATAGAATATTATATATTAATTATATTCTAAATTTACATATATTACAGTATATATATGTTCGATGTAATATTTTAAATTTATATTGATAACTTATGCTTAAAAAAAGTTCAATATATTTATTTTTTACCAGTTATGTAAAAGAATATGATAATTGTAAATTTATGGAGTTTATACAGATTCTATATTCAGTATAAAAATTATAAACTTTGGGTAGTGTTTATTTTAAACAAAAATTTTTTTTATAATAATTCAGATGATGTTTAGGAGAATGATTGTAATAGAAATATTTTAGGAGTGTAAATAATAAGGGCATTTTCGTTATAAAAGAAGTAATGTATATCATGAGGGGTTATTTTGTTACATTTTATAATTTAGGGATGTAAATGCACTTTATGCATAATTTAGGAGCGTAAAATTATTTAACCCTATATTATATTTACTCTATAAGTATAAAAATATTGTTTGGCGCATCTTCATCGATAAATTATATTGAATACTGAATGAGAGATAAAATAGGAAGTTTTTGTAAGTTATTTGTTGACATTCGTATTTTCCTTCAAACCCTGATGGAAAAGGTATAATTGCACACGGAGTATTTTTGGAGGGATACGAGTGTAATTGCAAATGTTTGTTTTTTGTTATAGAAAGGTATAATTTCATAGTTTTAGAGGGGTATAAGTGCAGTTAGCCCTAACATCAAATTGCTTGTTATGGTAGTGCCATGAAATCAAATGGAGCAAGATTTGGTGCCTCTTATTCTAATTTTCTTTTCACACAAAATCAGCTGTGTGCTAGTAAAAGAATTGAGACAATGAAGCACCAAATCTTGAATTTAGCCTAAGACAAGAATCTCTCATCTCATGCAAAGTAGTTCATGTCAACCAAATTACACAATGTTTACAAATGCAGAGAGGCTGTTCAATTCATGCCAAAAGAATGAAACTACGCCACCTTCACACTTTGCTTTTCTGTGTTCTTAACCAATTCAAGAATCCACTTGATTTCCCTCTTTGTTTAATATTTCTTTGCAGTCACTGAACTAGTTGCAGCCTGTCTCAGTGTTTCCATCTGATAGATGCAACTTCAGTTCTTCCAAGAAAGTAAAATCACTTAGGGCGACCGGACGAAGCCATAAGTACGCCAACAGCAACAATAAACATTGATAACATGCCGACAAGAAGTATATATGTTCTTCTTGATGATCTTCTGTACTCTCCAAACAGAAGTATACCCCAAAACGTGCTCACTAGCGGAAGTGCCTGTAATCATCAAATTCATTGAGTTATATGTCATGTGAAAGTTTTGGAGTAAAAGTCTTGGCATAAAGGTCTACGCATGATGAATTGACCTGAACGGCATCAGCTGCAGCGTATCCAGCAGCTTGACCTCCCATAAACTGGAGACCGTTCCCAAACCCGCACAAAAACCCAGCCAAAAGGGCCCAACCTCTACCATTCCAGTCTGATAAATAAGCCTTGAAGGATGATTTGGCCGGTACAAGAAATTGATGTTCAGAATGATGGCAATCACAAAGCAGGATATGGAGAAGTAGAAGAATGTAGTGTAAACACTCAAGTGGGGAACGCCATCTTTCAATGTGTGCCACTTATGGCCAGGTTGAAAGCCGGAGAAAAGAGGGAAAAACAAACGCCTGCGAAGAAAGTTATTGCCAGGCCAATGAAAGTGCCCTTCCCAAAAACCTGCAAGCAGGGACAACATAGAGAAAAGTTAACTTCATGTAATAAGTACAAGCGAATTAACGCATACTAATGAAGGTGGCCAACAACCTTAATTGCCCGTTTGTTCTCAAGCTCTATGAGAAAATTTGCGGTCCCAAACTCTGCCTTCTCCTTCTTAGTCGTTCCATTCCCCTGATCTTCTTGTATAAATAAGTAAGCTTTAGTTTTTAAAAAAGTAGAACCAAATGAAATGTGAAAAAATGGAGTGCATTGTCATCTTACCCTTGTTTGCATATGTTTCCTTCGACACAGAAGCATCCTTTATCCTGTCCAAATTTAGTTCAGAACATCACATTAGCACAGTTAGTAGTGCGTTATGAATGAAATATAAGCCAGTGGAAAGTACTTACGCTGCCCTGTCTTTGCTGTCTTCCGGGATACTGGCAAGCTTAGCTTTGTTATCTGCAGCGTTGGATGAATGAACAGCAGAGGCAAAACAAACGGCAATCAAGAAGCATCCAACGCCAGGGAAAAGAATCTCAGCTTTGTTGATTTTGCCGTCTAAGAAATAATTCAGAGTTGTGCCTGGAAAAGCAAAACAAGGCAATATGTAAAACTTCAACAGAAGCTATACGCATATGGTTACCAAATAAGGAAAAAGAAAAGTTCATGTATGTTTGGTTTTGTTTTTAACTTGTTTTTGGGTATTTTGTGGAGATAGAGAGAGAAAAACAAAGATAAATAAAAATAAGTTAGAGATAGTGTGTATGTTTGGATTTGTTTTTGAAGATAATATAAAATAAGTATGTTATGTTTGATGTTGGGTAGTGGGGAGACAAAAAATACTGTTCATTGTCAAATCATGTCTCTTTTATATATATTTATATATATATATATATATATATATATAAATATATATAATTTATTTAGTTGTGAGTGGATTAAAATAAATATTATTTCCTAATTATATATGTATGGAAATGAAAAAAAATAATTTATGTAAATACACTTTTAAAAATAATTAAATGCACTCTAATAATGGATTAACAATATTTTTTGTTAGTTGTTCTATTCGAGGTGATAAATTTAAATACATTATTCAAATAATGTAATATATGAATTAACCGTGTAGAATAATTATATTATTTTATATTTTTTAAAATTTTTAATTATTCCAATGATGTAGAAAATATTACGTATATAATATTAAGTGGTTAAAATAAAATATATTTGTGTTTAAAAATCAAATACTTAGAAACAAGACAAAATACTTAAAAACAAGACAAAAACATGGCAAAACAAGCAATGACAAACATTGCTTCTGTTTTGGGCCATCTCTGAAATGGCCCAAAACCGAAAACAAACATAAGCAAGCACTGACAACTACAACAGTTATGCTTGCGTCGATCACCTCAGTCACTGACAAACCAACAAATGGCCAAGCATATTGTGTCGCCAGGTTTCCAAGGCTGAGAACAATCCCACCAGCCATTGCAAAGAACACACTAGGCCAGTTGTCCTGCATTAATTTGTAGAAAATCATTACCGAGTTTTGGCTTATTTAGAAGTAGCTCGAATAAGCAGCAAGCACAGCGTAACTTAATCTAGAATTTTCAAGAACCAGGTGGGGAAGACCACACCTGAGAGAGCTGATCCATAAAATTTGGTTTCTCAGGTGTGCTCTTGCCGGTTTCACCTAATGTGAAAGCAGTGATAAGAGCAGCCAAGAGATTTGTGATCGTGTAATCGAGATAAGTATGCTGAGGGAGACGGCCGCGCCTTTCCAGGAGAGTCAAGATTGCAGGCCAAGTTCCCAAGAAAAGCAGAGCCAAGAGCATGCAAGCTATTGCACCTCCTTTACTCTCCACCACATACATCTTCAATCCACTAAAAACAATTCTCTCAGATGGAATAGATATAACTGAGGAAATCCCAAAGTAATCCTGTGAAAACAGATAACATAGATCTCTCAGACATGGTCATAATTCAAAGTGCCCAAATTGTCAGTTTCAGACTAAAAACAGAACACATATAGTAGAACATGAACCCTATATCAACTCAAGATACATATTATGGGAAGAAAGACAACCAAGAAGATACTTTGCAGACAAATCTGCCATGTGGGTGAAACACACATGAAAAAAAGAAGAATTTGGAGGTACTGAAAAAGCAAGGAGAAACTTTGTCCAAACTTGTGGAAAGAACACAATAAACTTGATTCATGATGAACTCGACAGATCAAGAAAAGCATCAAAGCAACAGCATTGTTTGATGACAAGTTAGTCAGTACCCTGACAGATAAAACTATAAGCAGAGAAGTAGATGATGCGATTTTCTCTGCTGAAAGCTTCAAATTGTTGCAGAAAGAATGCAAAAAACTAGTTTTTCATTTCATCAAAAGGATAATAAAACAGAGTGGAAGAGAATATCTACCAGTCAAAAATAATGCAAAAAATCTAAACGTGGAAAGAGCCCACAAGCCCCAATACACCACTTCACTCAAACAACCAGAGATTCTTGATCAACATCAAAAGAAACTCTTCTCCTCACTTCATACTCAGCTCCTGATTTGCAAAAGCTGCTCAGTAAAAGAGGGCTGAAGTGTTTCAAGAAGGTGACCTAAAAATGGAAAGTAGGGTACTTGGCCTAGAAAAACTACACAAATGCACTGATTCCCATTTCAACTGTATGTCAGAATCTCGTCAGACTGCTCACATAAAATGATTAAAAGTTTCTTTCCGAGAATTGTGTGTGCATGCATGGACATTAATCGGATTGAATTTTCCATTTGAAATAATATCGTATTCTATTCCATTCGTCATTTATTTTATTTAAAGAAAAATTCTATAAGCATAACATGTACATGTTAATTGAAATAAAAGATGCGACTGACCCATTCACAAGAATAACAAGTTTCAAACTGCTTTGGTCTCTCTTACACAATTTAAGTCAAAAGCGGCATTGATGGGACATATGATGTGACAGTTGAAGAGTTTGATGGTTAGTGGTGTGATTGGCTACACAGCCTCTGATTTATAAGATTAACCTGAATAAACATGTCACACTGAAGAGCAGTGGGGAATATCATGACCATCACTGCTGATGATGAAGTAAGAATTATTCAGTATTCAACTCGAATCCACTCAAGAAATATGGAATAATTTCAAGTTGTTTAGTTATGGAAGTGGAAATGAAATAAATGCCTTTACCTTATTCTAATTTCTTTTCCACACAAAATGAATGGAAGAGTGCGAGTAAAAGTATCAAGAAAATCATCATGATTGGCAAAGAAATTTGCTTTCTCATGATCACGCCAACTTTCGTTATGTCTGTATAATTTTCTATAGTCAATGCACACGTGCTCGCCAGAATTGGTAAATCTCTTTGAGCAATTAACCATGACCCTGTTCATTCACTCACAGTCATTTATTCTGTAGATATGCATGTGTTCATTGATTGGAATTTACTTATAATTGATGTGAGCATTAAGCGTTCCATGATCGAGAGTGATCTAAGTAAAGTAGACTCAACATTCCCAGGAGAAATCCATTAAATGCAACGGAAGGAAAAGCATAAACAAATTCACGCTGAATTTCCACGGCAGGCGCATCTGGTGAGTTGCAGCATATTCAATTAAATAACTTATCTTCATCTTTGCTTCTAGATTGGATCAGGTCTAACTGAAGAAAAAGTTTAAGACTGCATTAACTAGCCGGTGAAAGCACTTTCTCCGATAGATCACAATCTATATTGATTTCCAAATGAAGAAACTTCAACAATATAAACTGCCAATACATGGTGTCCAGAGTGTTCTTGTAACCGTAAATGGAAACTATAAATGCATTTTCATACTCTCAGCATCTAGTGCAGATCCAGGATGTTATCGACCAAGAGACACACAAAAAAAAAAGAGATTGAATACTCTGTGTCAGGTTCTGGTTACATGGTTCCTGACCAGTTCAGAAGATGAGCTAAGCTTCCAAGTTGCCTTTCCTGACTACGTCTTGCAAAAAGTTCCCTAGCAGCCGTTGATCGAGAACCATGTTGGGTACCTGTAAAACAAACTAATCGGTGACGAAGCAGAGGTTCATCGACCCAATGAGATAGAGCGGCATGAAAATGTCAACTCACCTTGTTGCCAAAATATATCTTGGAGTTGTTGGCAATTGCTTCAATAAATTTGAGTTCTAAGTATTGAGGAGTAAGCTTCAACTTGTTTGCTTCTGCTTCTTTCATTGTGCTAGAAAGTCCAAGATAGAAGTATGTGAGCTCGTTTTGAAGATTTTCTTCCATCGAAAATCATAATGGAGGCTAGTGAAATTGAGAGTTGTTGTGTCGGGGTTATCACAGAAAGAATTATTTTCACCAGGCATTATTGTTTCAGTGGACTAATTTTTACTTGTTTTTTTTTCTAGTGCATTGGTCTATATTTCAACATTTGGTCAAGAAATTCGTTATCATGATGAGATTTTAAATGTTTAACAGAAGATGTTTCTCATTACATTTAACTGATAATAATGCATTGACCGTTCCTTTACAGATGATATTTTTAGTACATTGATATAGCTCATCCATATTGTTACTTATATACTGTAAAAACCAGTGATGATTAAACTTCTCTTGATTTCCACACTATATGCAGGAAAACTGATGGAAAAGAAGCAAAGAGGTGTACCGGTAATAGTCAGCGTCAGCCAAGCTCTTTTCACGAGCTAAGTACATTGCATTAGAGATTTCCTCTTGCATCCTCGCACTGTCTTTCTCCATCAACTTCTGTTCCATCTGGATCTTACTAACATGAGCATGTTTTTCAGCTTCACTTATAGCAATTTTTTTCTGAGTCTCTGCTTCCTTCTCAGCAACTCTCTGTTTCTCCATTGCAATCAAGACCTGTTATCACTTAAATATTTGGTTCAGTTTGAAGGTATTGGCGACATGAAAAGTACAGTGGCCTTTACAGCAGATGAGAAATCATGGAGACTTCAACAGAGTCCACAAATGTAAAAAAATAGGTATGTCTGCATAGAAGAAATGGAAACTCATTCCTACTACTTTTTCTCCAAATTCAGTTATACACTAATTGTGAAAATTTAATACTCAAGTTTCCGCAAGCAGCAGTATGAATAAAAAAGACTAAAGCACCAAATTAAGAATCTAAATATATACCTTGGTTCGCTCTTCTTCCATCTGCACAAAATTCCGCCTTATACTGTCAGGAATCGTAGGCTTTGTTACACGCACGCTGATAATTTCAATACCTGGAGCATAACGTGTGCAGTCAGCCTGAAGAGCATCTTTCATTTTTTCATCAATCTGAACATGTTAAAGGGAAGACTATATTACATTAGGCATCAGATAAAAGCAAAGCATCTGAGCCAGGCTACTAAACTCAGGTAGCCTGTTTGGAAAATTAGTTGCAACAGTCACTCAGGTGCACTGGGTGACGGGGATGAGATAAAAGTACAAATAACATTACTTCAATTTTTGAAGTTAGGAACTTTCCTGATCAAACATATCGATGTAGACTTGCTGAAGGGAATGCGCGCTACAAAACTGATTAATCTCGTGATGGATCTTGTCATATATCCAAGTGTTGTCATATTGGACGCCGTAGTTGAGTAATGTTTCATATACATAGTCCTTATGAAGACGGTTAACAACCTGAAGATGTGCTAATAAGTATGTAGTGACTAATTGAAAACATCACCCTGGAGAATAAGCAAGACAAGGAACATTACTTCTATCTTCTCAAAGTTAATCATAACACCTCCTTTTGTTCCACAAGGGATATCTCTCACCTACACATTTACAATAATAACATCACATTCTTAGTGCACAAATCCAAAGATTTAGATGCCTTGCATCTGGCTACTCAGAGAGAAACATGCACAAGCAGAGATACACAGATACACACACACAGAGGGGGGGGGGGGGGGGGGAGATTTGTACCAAATCTGTCTGTAATGTCACTTGAATAGGCTCAAAGTGGGTTATGAGCGGCAGTTTCGAATGAAAACCTTCAGAACAAACATGCCAAAAAAGATACAGAGAGCTAATTTGTATCAATTGCATACTTTACACCAAAGATAACTATATGCTTTGCAATACACCATAAATGCATAGCTACATAATATGACTTCTGATACCTGGATCCGTGATCGTCTTCAGAAGGGCTCCTCCCCTCCAATACACCCCAACATGCCCTTCAGGGACTTGATGCAAAATAGACAAACTCTGCTTCAGATTTGATGAAGAAGGAACTATAATCTGCAAACCATTTGGTTGAATGTCATATGCTCACCTCAGTCTTAACTTAATTAGACTCTTATAATTTTCTCAATCACAATATTTCTCTCCCGTCCGAACATCAAGAATGCTCAAACGAACAATGGATTGGAAATAACAAACAAATTCAAAATTTCAAACTACCTCATTGAAGAAAGCGAAAACGTCTCCTCCAGAAATGACAACTCAAAGATATCCAGAACTTAAAACCTTAAACTATACTTTGATGGGGTTTAAGTGATTCGCGAAGAAACTATTGCAACTTTTACATCCGAGAGACAAACAAGGCAACTATGATAAATCAAACAAAATCATCATAACCGGTGATCATCTTGGCAACTATTCACAATTTACGCAGAAGCAATCTATCTATATTCCTGTGCGGAAAAATCACAAACACCAAGTAGGATGCTGCTCATTAACTTTACCATGGCGGCAATAGCGACAAACGTGAATAAAACAGTGAAAATGGCGGAGAAATCCCCGCCTCCGCCGCCAGCTGCCGGTGGACGTGGGGGTGGAGGCGCCGCTCTCTGCTGATGCTGTGGGTCCATGAGGAAAGGAGAAGTGGGGTTGGAGAACTTGCTTCCGCTCTGTCTTAGCTCCCCACCAAAAACAACCAACTATAGTTATTTTTCATCATTTAACCAATTTTATTACTAAATCAAATAAAAGAAAAGAAAGTTGACCTCTTCCATTCCAATATTAATTAAATAAATAATTACCCATATTTGACTTCACACAATTAGAAAAAATATCATATTTCAGATATGATCATAATCCCGTCCTAATATTTATTTAATAATTATGCGTAACACAGTCCAGTGGCACTATAGAATTGAAGAACTTACACAAAAATTTTAAGATTATAAAAGGACTAACCCTACAAATAAATATTAGCACTCTAATTTTTAAATCAATAAAAATTACTGAAACAAAAAAAAAACTCAAGATAATATGAGAATAAGGGTTGAAAATAATATTAAAGTGATGAAAATGCGTGGAGTGCAACAGCTAAGCTGAAAATAGATTCGAAATTGATAGAGAATAAGAGTTGGAGCGTGATAGAATGTGTTACCAAAATAACTACACAAAGAGTCAATTTATAAACGATCATGGAGCAAAATCTAAAAAGGTGTTACGGTGAATCATACACCTTTGAAAAGCTACAAATGTTAGCTACTCAACAGACATGATCTTGGTTACTAAAGTTTGCCCAATCTGTCCGAGAATTCAGAAATCTGTTACTTGTTGGTTAAGGAGTTAATTCCAACCAAATACTTGGAGTTAGTTAGAGGTCTTTTAGTTAGTTGTGTCATAGGATGTCAACAACCTGCCTAACATGTCGTCTTTGGTGTATGTTGACTTAACTTGTTGGATTAGACTAATTTATTAAGTATGTCAGGTTACTAAGGATAAAAATATATTATGGGCTTAATATCTTGTTTATGAGCCAGCAGGACCTAGCCTATTGGGCTGCTCGGTAGGGCCCATCTTTGGGCTTTGGATGAAAAATATTTGAGGGGACACTATCACTCTTCCCTACCCCAGAAGTACAAGATTTGGTGTTGGACTGCTGGAGTAGAAAGAAATAGTCCTGCAAAAAAGATTTTTCCCATCTACGTTAATGTTGGGATGCTTTTTTTACTTTCCTTTTGTGCTATTTGAAGAAGAGCCCTTCGGTTGAAGGCAACTTACACATGTGGATTGATAGAGATTTGTACACATCTGCAAAAACTTATTCATGATGACTGTTAAAGACAGAGGAGATGGACAGACTTAGCTGTGTGCAAAAAGCATGCGCACCGCGATTAGTGGTGTAGCAACATATAGGAGAGGGGAACGCCACGTCCTCACGGATGGGACTGTTGGAGCGCTCCATATTTAACGTAGTTTATTTTCTTTTGTCGTTTCATGTGCTCATTGCATTTGGGTAAGTTTTTTCCTTTTCTCCTTCTTTATTTCTTCAAGAACAAATCCTCACCAAGATTTTGAAAATTTTCTATTACAGGTTTTCAATTTTTTCTAAGGTTCCTTGCCAATTACTCTTTGCTCATTTACCACTTGTGCTTGGGTAAGATTCCCCTACATTCCGCTTTTTTATTTTGCAGTCATGACTACTGTTAGTGTGGATGAAAGGCTGTGGAAAATGTGATTATAGATTTGGTGGGTTCTTCTAGAGAGAAGGGAGAACGCCCTACAGCCTCCAACTCTGCCTCACACCATGGAGGTGAGAGCGAGGCAGAATGGAATTGTAAGGAAAAAGGTAGAAGATAGGCTAGTAAGATCAAGGTTGAGTTTTTAGGATTTATCGTTCCCACTTCACTGAAAAAGACAAGGTGATCACTAGGGAAAAGTATGGGATACCTAATGTGTTTGCGATTCAGGTCTCTGCTTTTGATGATTGCCCCAACTTTCCTCCTAACTTGTTTCTATTTGGTCTAGCTGGAAGTTGGTTTACACTTTCCATTTCCAAAGTTTTTTTTGTTGATTTCGCCAGTCAGTTTAATGTTTGCATAAATTAATTGGTCCCCATATTCTTTAGCTTGATGTCTAGGTTCTACATTTTGGTGAGAAACTTAGGGGAAACCCCTCTTGTTGCTCAATTCCATTCATTTTTCATGCTTAAGAAAGTGGCATATTTTGCTCCACTACTCGAGGGAACACTCGATTTCTTCCCACTGAGTCCTATATGAAGGGGTGGATACGTCACTTTTTCTCCATTTCTTTCCCCATATCCTAGAGGTTCCTTCCTATGTGGATTTAGCCACCACTGAACAACTCAAGTACTATGTCTGTAATTGGCCTGCTGCTTTCCAAACCTTGTTGGATGACTTGCATGTCTTTCCTTTTAGCCCCCCAAAGCTAGTATACCATGTTATTCTTCCTCTTTGGGCAGAGCCCAAAAGAGACGGATATAGAGCCTACTACTGAGATAACTACTTGCAGCCTTTCATCTGCTATTTTTCTTGTTTGAAAAGGAAATTTTCAAATAGGTATTTATGTGGGTTAGTACCTGATTTTTACAAGAAAGATGTTTTAGAAGCTCCTTCAAAACAAGCCATTAAAATGGAGAAAACCCCTGGTGCCAAGCGCATCCTACTGAAAAGTCCTCCCTCGACCCGGACTAGCTCCACGTCCACTAGGGATCCTAAAGGCAAGAGTTGACTAATACAATACCCACCCCCAAAGAAAAGGTTAAGGGTCAGATGGGCCTCTTGACACCTTTTGCTCCGCGCTATGTTACCCGGTGTCAAGGGCTGCTCGCGTACTCGGCCCCCTTGACGTGCACTTCGGCCACTCAACCGTTCTACATGGCCAATCACTCAGCCTTCATCGACAGATGATGGACATCCGCAGTCTTAGAGTCTTAGGATTTGGCCTTTTTTTAGATTGCTCAGGGGGACGTTACGCCTCATGAAGTGCATTTTTCAGCTTTTTCACTTCTACTCTGTTCACTTCTCCGAGGAAAAAAGTCAAGAAAAGCAGGTGAAGTTCTTGGTGGTATGGCCAACTCAAGGCGTCAAATGTGATGGTGTCCCGTTGCACGGCAGCACCCACGGAAGAAGCACCGGCGGATGTGGGTACAAATCCAAGAAAGAAAAACCCCATCGGTAAAAACCCTTAAACTACCGTTTTCTCCCCACCATCAAACCCCACCCACACTCACATGGTGAAACCCTCTCACCTTCATTTCTTTTTTCTTGTGTTCATTTCTCATCCAAAAGAAAGAAAACCAAGAAAAGCAAGAGGGAGAGACAGTGCGAGAAGGAGGCCTCAAATTATGGTATTGCGAAATGTTACTGCTGTTTGAACAATCCTTCTTGGCCCAATCCAATGATCCAGATTCAGGTCTGACTTTCACCACGCCGCGACATCATATGGGTTTTTGCCCATGGATATCACGCCCCTGTGCAGAAATCCTCTGGTAAGATAATGATTATGACATTAAAGTTGAGATATATGCAAATAATAGCTTCATTTATGTAATATATGATTTTTTTAATCACAAATTGGAATGCTACAAGCTCTGTTGTGCTGTGGAATGATGCATGCTAGTTAGAGCTAAATGTAAGTAATTTGGTGGATATCTAAGTCATAACGTATCAGAGCATTTTAGAGGACGATTGATGATTTTGATTCTCTGAGTGCAATATGGCTATATACTAAAATTGCCTACAACAGTAGACATACTGTCCGCATATGCCTTTACTATTCCTTTCTCAAATCATGATATGCCTATTGCTATGTAAAATGTTGGACTTGTGTACATGAGCATGTAGTTGCAATCTCTTGGATTTTGGCATCTAATGAGTAAGCTTCTCTGGTACGTCATGTGGGATGGGATGTTAGATACTAATTTTAGGATTTTCTGTACAGTTTGGTCTTATGTAGACGTTATTCGTGATATTCCAGTATTTAGTCCGTTTGGATAATATTGAAGCTGATGAGCTTCTGCTCAAATATTATTTCATTTGGTAATGTACTGAGTTGTGGAGCTCTATGAGTACATGTATCATGAATGATTATGCTACTCAAGATTGATTTTATGATCAGCTACCCCCAAAACCCTTTTATTGTATTTGCTCTCGAAAATATGCAACTTGTTAATAGATTTGAAACTTATTGCGAACCAATTCATTTGTTCATTGGTAGCACTAGCTGTTCTTTTGAGTGGATGGTTGTGCTCTTTTTAGCAATTCTAATAAGAATGTGGCGTAATCTGTTAAGTGCAGGTGGAGTCGTATCTTCAAATCATGGGAGAGCTAAAACTTTCATCTGCCTTTCTTCAAGTATGTTATAGCACATCTAGGATACCTTTTATTATTTTTAGATGTAGGTTCTGTCAGGCCAGTTCCCATCCCTTTTCTTATGTCGCCCCATTTTCAGTTACTATATTTGGCTTTACTTATTCTTTCTTTCTGATTTGCTCTCTCTCTCTCTCTCTCTCTCTCTCTATTCCCCCCAGAGAGGTTCCCTCGCTTGCTTGCTGTGTTGATTCATTGCTTTCTTTACTTGTTTTATGTTGCAGGTAATTTGTTGGATCTTGGGTGAATATGGGACTGCAGATGGCAAGTATTCTTCCTCATATATCACTGGGAAGTTCTGTGATGTCGCAGAGGTTCATTTGGCAGATGACACGGTGAAAGTAGGTATCTAGTTTTCCAGTATATGCATGGTTTTGTATGGTGGAATTACATTTTGACATGTTAAAGTCACTTGTTTTCTTGATGTAGATTATGTGGATGTGGTTTGAATTATGTCCTTTTTCTTTAGCTAATTGTTTGTTCATGTTATTCTAAATTTTCAGAGGTAAATTTATCTGCATTTGTATAGTTGCTCATTGCTTTGTCTCTTACTCTTAAGGCTAAAGTGTTTTTCTGATTTCCATTTTTCGTTTTTCCTTCTAAAAGTGAGATTCTGACACTAATTTCAACTGCTATTCTTAAAGACTACAGATACTGATGTGAAGTTTTTGTATGCACAATCAACCCATTACTCTGTTAAATGCAAGCGATTAATAATTCACAGCCAAATGTAGAAGCTTTGCTGTGAACACAAAAGTGCAGCAGCTGAAACTTAAGGACCCAATTTGTGTAAATAATCTAATGCTACTGTAAACACTGCAACTTTATGAGTGGTCAATTTTCCGGTTCACTTGCACAAATTTTTTCCATTTTGAACTCTCTAAGTTGATTGAAGCTTAGTGTATGGTAGGGGGTAACCTTAATAACATACATTATGATATTGCGATAACTGCATATGAGCATTACATGTGCTTATAACTATGGATTTAGGGCCACAACATCTATAGTTCACTTTTATCAGTCCAGAACCTGATATCACCACTTCAAAATACTGCAATGAGAATGTGTAAACCTAAAATAATAACCTATAGTTACAAACATGATACCAATAAACAATAAAGTTCACCATTTAAACTCCAACTTTGAGATAAGCGCGTGATAATTTTTCTTAACTTAGCTCATTTTTGGAGGTATCAAAATGCTTTACTTAATTTCAGTATTTAAAAATAACTTGGTGATGAATAATTTCGAAAGGATAAAATATAAAAAAATCTCATTCACCTGAGGAATGGTATATGCTGCATGTATTTGAAGAAAGTTGGAATAGTACTTAGTTAATGAGTTTAGCTTAAGCTTTTGTGTAGTATAGAAATTGTGTAAACTTTCCCTGCGAAGAGATGTAAAATACAAGGAAAAACTAATAGATTATGATTAGAACAAAGGAAAAGAGGAAAAAACTTCAATTAGCTTTATAGATCATCAAAATTCTGATGCATTCAAGAGCTGTCTTAGCTAATAATTGAATCACACTTTTAAGGTTAGTGTTTGCCTTTTACCAAAGGTTTGCAGGTGAACATTCTCTCCATGCTCTTGGTTTGCATACATTGTTTCTAGCTACAACTTGTAAATTGGCAGCTACCCCCAAAACCCTTTTATTGTATTTGCTCTTGAAAATATGCAACTTGTTAATAGATCTGAAACTTATTGCAAACCAATTCATTAGTGCATTGGTAGTGCTAGCTGTTCTTTTGAGTGGATGGGTGGGCTGGTCCTCCTCCTACGTTTATCTTTTTAATGTTGTTCAACGGTTGAAGGAGTATAATATTTGGGCATGGAGATTGGGTGGTATTAAGTTAAGCACTAGTAGCACAAAGACATTGGGAGGAGAATATATGGAAAATAAGTATTGTCAAAATCTTTCAGGTACCTTTGAGGATTTACCATGCTGGCGATCAACATAACAAAGCACGACGGTCTTGTTTATAAGAGTGTCACTTTTGGCTGTGTTTGTATGTATGTAATGATTCATGTTGTTCTTAGTTATTTGATGGCCTTATAAGTTCATGATTGATGGTTGGTTAAGGCTTCATTTTAACAACTACTTATCTTTTAAACCAATGCATTGGTAGTTCATATATATGTGCAGACATTTGCCACATCTAATGCATTTGACAGCGTCTTTGTGTTTCAATGTTTCTGGACCACATAGGTAACCAAGCTTGTACACTCGTTTAAGGAAGGTTCGGAGGAATGGTCCAAGAAGGCGGTAGAGCTTGAGGAGTCATGAAGGCTTTAGAAGTAAGTTCTATTTGTAATTTGTTTTATTCAACAATGGCGAATGATGCACAATACACTAATTCCTCTTGTGAACATGCAGTTTGGTTGTCGAATTCCAAACTTATCGGTTTTTCTTTTGTCTTCATGCATGCTGGACGCAAATGGAAGGTGTATGAGGTGGCAAAGAGGGTATTTGAAAACAATGACACAAAAACTAGAAATCTTTGCAAAGTGATAATGGTGGTAAAAAGTTGATCATTTTCTTCGCTTCCACCCTTCATTTCATCCATCAAGCATGTTTCCTTTATATGTTTGCAATTATTATCTTGAGTTCTTGATATTTATCATCTACATTATGGGGTCGTGATTTTCTTTTTATCTATGGCAAGTTTGTTCTTTTGATAAATAGTCTTGGATGCCTTTTTTAGTGGTTTTCAATTACTTTACTACCGTGGTGTGGGTGTTTCTCATCCTTTTTTATTTGGTTGTGCTTTTATGTTATCTCATTCAAGTAAACGATGTGTATTGTTCTTTGTGGTGTACATCAAGCTCTGTGAGACATATTTTGTTGACGGGATGTCAATAATTGTTTAGCATTTTAGGATTAGACTCTTGGTTCAATTGAAATTACATGAAACTTCTCATATTTCTAATTTTGATTTGAACAGCCCAATTCACCTTCCAAACGAGATAAAACCATTTCAAAAGTAAAGAATTCCTTGACATATATGTAGTGTTAATTAACACGTAAGAACCAGAGGGTAACTTCTTTTTAAGTTTTTATTTATCTTTTATTATCCTATCAAACTACTTTTGTTTTGTTTTCTTTTGTCAGTTACTATCAAACTACTTTCGTTTATATTATTTTTTAGTAATTTGACAAATAAATGTGATTTAGGAAGTCATAAGATTGAGACATGAATGTGCACTAGCGTTATGTGATTGTTGCTTTGATTAACTGTGGAGTTGTTGAGGCATAATTTCATGCATTTTGAATTGCTTTGAAAGAGAGTTGGAATATCTTTGCTTCTACTAAATCTTAGGATTCTTGTGAGATCATATTTGTTTGCTAAAACTCTACCCGATTGATCCTTATATCCCTAACATGGGACATGCATACATTTTGAAAAATTCAAAGGCCCTTCCCCTCCCGGAAAGAAAAAAAGAAAGAAAGAAAGAAAAGTAAGAAAAAGGAAATTATATCTACTCCGTTGGTTTAGGTCACTTAGTAACTGGGAACTTCATCACAAATGTTGTTATTCACATAAAACGGTGGCTAGAGCTATGAGTATGGAAAGCACTTTAGGTAAAACGTGTTTTGGTTGAGTAACCGGGTGCCTTCACCACAAGTGTTGTCATTCGCATCAAAAGGCTAGAATGCAACGTTTTTTGGTTGAGTAACCGGGTGCCTTCACCATAAGTGTTGTCATTCGCGTCAAAAGACCGGAAAACGGCCTAAAGAACACAAGTCACGGGCAAAAACAAAGGAAAAAAAAGCAAATAAAAGACGTGACAAAAACAAAAGGGGAAGAAAAAAGAAAAAAAATTCATTAGTGACCAAAGAAAAGAAAGAAAAGCGAAATCCGTCCCGACTAGGTAGATGTAAGGAGATAAAGGTTATTGTGTTAGCATCGAGGATGATAACATTTAGAAATCCATAGATTTTGTGGAAGCTTGATTGTCCTCCTCTATACTTGGCAAAATGAAGTGTTGTGATGTGATTGGCCTCTTACCCTCGTTATGATAAGTTAGCATTTGCATAACGTATTGCGGCGTTTGTGTTTTGAGATTATGTGCACATAGTATTTCGTTCTGTTGGAGGCAATAACTTTAAAGACTTTGCGGTAGTCCTTTCTTTTCTTTATTGATTTATTAAAAAATTGTAACATTTCTTGGTGCTGAAAATCTTTGTGTGTAAAATTGTCTACTTTAGGCATGCCTTTCTTATATGACTACTATTTTTGGTTGGGAGGAGGAGATAGATTCTGGCCTTGTAACAATATTTAAGTTCTATATTATTATAGTTTTCTTTAATCTTATGAATTATTCCCTTTAGATTGTCATCCCAGCAAGGTGAGGGTGCAAGTTCAGTATATAGCAGTGGTGCATCTTACATGGCCGCCCCTTAAAAGGAAAATGTATGTACTTGCATGTAAGAGTTAAAGAAGTCTACCATGCTGCATATAGACAAGTATTATAAATTTTTCACTTCTAATCTTTACTGGCCCATGAATGTTGTTTATCCAAGTATGTGAGGTTGGGAATCATTGTTAACTAATAATTGAAAATAAAATCAGATTTCTTTTTTGTCTTCCATCTTTCTTTTAAACTCTTCTAATGAAGTTCATCAGATATCTTTCAGTTACATTTGCTACACTTGGTGAGAACACTAGATGATGTCCCTGGATGTGCTTCTTAGTGCTGGTGTTCCGTGGTGCAAGTGACTATTTATGTGCTATCATATCATGTTTATCATTTGTCCCCTACAGTTGTAAGTTGCTTATGCAGAACCCATTCATTAGTTCATTGGTAGTGCGAGCTATTCTTTTGAGGGCCTAGGTGTGTTGGTGCTCTCCTGCATTTATCTGTTTATGCTCTTGAAGTGTTGAAGGAGTAAAATTCAAGTCCATACTCAAAAATGTATATTGGGTGGTATTGAGTTATGCTCTCGCAGCAAGGTGTTTTAAATGAAAAAGAGATTACATCATGAGAAGAATATATGGAACATAAGTACTATAACAATCTTTTAGGTACCTTTGAGGACTTAGCATTCTGCTAGGGATTTTCTTATCCATTGAAAATCAACACATACAATTAGTCACCATCATTTGTTAATATTAGGTCTATGTTGATTTTTGTTGTTCTGCATCTTTAGTAATTTCATCTTTGGTTGCATTGTAAGTCAATCTCTTAAATCTATGTTTTTCTTGACTTAGACTGGTGCAAAAAGCTCGAGAATTTATTGTCACTTCCCAAGAGCTCATCACTCGGGGTTCAGTCCTGGTAAGTCACTTGTATTGGCTTAATTCCTATCAATATTTATGTTGATCTATCTAGAGAAGTTATTTAATATCAATATCTGACAATTAAAGTGCTTATTCTGTTTATTCGATCTTATTGTTTTAGGATATTATTGTGGAGATGCTGTTGATATTGCTAGTATTGAATTGTCGAGTGTTGCAAGAGAAGCTATTAGGTGTTCTCCAATGGTGTCTCGCTTCCAGTTATCATATGATCTTGCAGTCTCGTTATTTTCTAGGTTTGTTTTCTTTTGTCCTTGTGTGTGAACCTCTTCTTGTATCACTCAGAAGTGGTCTCTTGAAAACTTAGTATTCTACCGGCATTCCTTTTCTTGTTATGCCCCTGTGCAAAAACCTACGGTAAGATAATAATTATCATTTAAAATTGAAATATATGCAAATAATAGCTTCATTTATGTAATATATGACTTTTGGTCACAATTGGAATGCTAATTACAGTGTCGCGCTGTAGAATGATTCATGTTAGTTGGAGCTGAGTGAAGGTAATTTGGTGGATATCTCTAAGTCATAAAATATTAGAGCATTTTAGAGGATGATTGATGATTTTGATTTTTTTAGTACAAATAATGGCAATATACTAAAATTGCCTACAACAGTAGACATACTGTCCGCATATGCTTTTACTATTCCTTTCTCGAATCATGATATGCCTGTTGCTATGTAAATTGTTAAACTTATGTACATGAGCATGCAATTGCAATCTCTAGGATTTTGGCATCTAACTATTTGGACGATGAGTAAGAGTCTCTGGTTTGTTGTTGTGGGATGGGATTTTTGATGCTATATTTTGGATACCCTATAGAATTAGGTCTTATGTAGACACTATTGGTGATTTTCCGTCTTTTTAATCAGTTTGGGTAAGATTGAAAGTGATGAGCCCTGCTGAGTTGTGAAGCTCTGTGAGTACATGTATCATGAATGATTATGCTACTCAAGATTGGTTTATGATCAGTTACCCCCAAAACCCTTCTATTGTATTTGCTCTCTGAAATATGCAACTTGTTAATAGGTCTAGATCTGAAACTTTGAAATAATTAAGCAGGCTGTTCGATTTGAGAATTGGAGTTCATTAGGGTTTAGGCCTTGAACTGGTATCCCTTTGTCTATACCTGTATCATCCAGAATGGTACTGTGATGCCAATCTGGATCACTATGAACTCTGTGCTTCCTGTTTCCATCATGTCATCTGTACTTTATGCTGACTTGTGTTGAACTACTGTAGCTCTTTGCGGATCTTGGGGATCTTCAATACATTATTCAATTTCTATAGGCAGATGCTCATCATCTTGTTATAAAAATTGTTGGAGGTTTTATGCTGGTTTTACTCAATCCAGGTTTAAAACTCAGCTACATATTGGACAGTTGGTGAAGGTGAAGGATACATCAGCTAAACTTAAGCAAGCTAGTGAAACATAATATCAAGTTGAAGTCATTGTCATTTTTTCTTTTTGCTTAACAGTTGATCCGGCAGTTGTGTTTTTGTCGTATTTCATCTATTCTGCCTATTTTAACCAATTTATGTGTCATGATTGCCTGCAATTGTGGTGTCCTAGAAATCTTGCAATCTCTTGAAACTCAAACAATGCAAATAGACTTTGTAGTTTTTTTGTTTAAAATTTATGGGGTCATAAAATGATGTTTGAACATTTTTCTGCACCAATCTCTGATCCATGCTGGATGGTCTAATCTCCATCCTTTTCCCTGCAGGCAACGAAGAAAATTACACCGCCAAACTTGCGGAAAACTTTCAGGCAGATTTGAAAGTCTGCTCAGAGGGAAACAATGGATACTCCTTTTGTTCCCCAAGCCGTCTCCCTTCTAGGTAATATATTCTGTGGGCTAGGATGCTATCTAAATGAGTTTAACTCTGAGATTTTCTTCTGTTTGTGGTTTCGGTAATGGCAAAACTATAGACAATATTTTATAGTTTGTGAAATTTGCATTGACTGGTGGACCATTTACGTAATCTCATACCACTTTCTATGTTAAACTATATTTTTGGGCTGTGGCTTAGATTTTGAAACTATTATCTCTGCAGCTACTCAGCTGGCTATGCAGATATAAGTGCACATAAGAGTTTGGAACAGTGAGCTCGTCTTGTGAATCTAGGAGGTACACCAATTAAGGAATTTTAACGTTTGTGATAAATGTATATAATAAACCATCTTTTCATCAATAGGCCATTGTCAACCAACATATTGTAAAACTCTTGTAAAGTTAATCTGACCGTGGTAGAGATTATGCTCTTGCTTGCGTGCTTGGACTCATGTTGAAGTAACTTCCTCCTCACTTTTACAACTCTTTGACAGGATAAGAATCGTCGGGGGATGAATACAATTGTTGAACAAAACCTTCCGGCGAAAAAGGTGAGAATAGATCCATCCTCATACACTCTCATTTATTATTTAAAAGGGAATATAATTGAAATAATACATAAGTGGTGTTCACACTTTTATTATAGTATAATCTAATAATATATATAATTGTAAATCAAAAGCATATTAAGTTATTGTGTATATTATAAATTTGTTCATGATTTGCATTTATGTAAAATCAAGTTAGTAGTTGGATTCTAACTTGGATGTTATCTAATAATTGGATTCCAATGGAAATGGTTTATATGCAAATTATATTGCATAATAATAATTATTTATGATTTATTATATATTAAAAATTATCTGTAATGAGATAGTCATAATTATTTCATTTATTTTATATTGGTTTTACTTATTAATTAAATTTTTATTTTATTTGTCGTATTGTGGGAAAAAATATTTTAAAATTCACAAATTAAAATTTTAATTGATTATTTAATTTAAAGACCAATTAAGAATTTAATGATATAGAAATTAAATAACATATTTGTAGAAGAACTATTAAGTAGACCAAATATTTTAATGCAGTATACATGTTTAGTAGTAAGACATCAATTATCTATAGGCTTGCTACACACAGACACGCATATATATATATATATATATATAATTAAATTTGTTGTCATTATTTATGGTTTGCTGATTTTGAATTTTAATGTTTATAAATTTTTACAGATTTGGTTTGAAATTTAACCAAATTGGTAAGAATTTGTAAACGTTAAAGATAAAAAAGTCACATCAATGGCTAAATAAAC
Organism: Sesamum indicum; assembly: GCF_026168435.1. Lineage (NCBI taxonomy): Eukaryota > Viridiplantae > Streptophyta > Magnoliopsida > Lamiales > Pedaliaceae > Sesamum > Sesamum indicum. The sequence continues at coordinate 3,601,590 of NC_142660.1, read as the reverse complement.
CAAAAGTAATATTTACATAATGGAACCACACGACGAAGGCAATTGTTTGCACTTTTCGTACTTTAGAAAAATTATTTTTAAAGAAATTGTTTACATGCATATTATATTATACAATTATATTTTTTTATATTATATATAGTTTACTATAAAACAAAAAAATATTTATTTGCATACTTTGAATAAGAAAATTGAATTAATTGTACATAAATTGCGTACAATTACGTTAGTATTTCGTGATTTATTATATATTACTAATCATATTTTCGTATTATTATAGGGTAAATTATATTTCTAGTCCCTTTTTGTTTTATTCTCTATGTAGGGCAAATTGGTTCTTAGTGTTGTCGTATAATAGGACTTTTAAAGAAAGATACATGCCTTATATAATTATATTTGTCATATTATTTATGACTTACCTTTATAATTATTTCATATTATTAGATAGATATTTATTTTACTAGGCAATAAAAAATGTACAAAATAAATAAATAGTACATATGGTTATTATATTTGTAATTATAATTGAATTTATTGTATTTATAATTATAATCAAATAAAATTGTATTTATAATTTTCATGTAGGGTTAAGAGTTAGGATATAAAATGATGGTCTTATAACTGATAGTGAAAATTAGAATTACTTCATTTAATTAATATTTTTAATTAATTTTTTTGAGGATATGTCATATATATGTAGATTGATGTTAATATTATTATATTTTTATTTTTATAAGTTTAAAATTTCTTATCAATATTTTTGGACCAATTCCTAACGAAAAAGGGTTAAGCCTAAAACGATGAAAGTTTCAGCAGTTAATGTAATTTTTGGAGGAATGTAATTTTTTATTTTTAAATTAATCCTAAATTTATTCGTTAATCATATCAAGTTAGTTGCTTATTGTTAATAAAGTTTTAATGACAAATTAGCTATTTCTTTAATTAATTTTGTTAATTTATAGTTAAATATTTAGTAGACCAAATATTTTAACACAGTATATATAGGCATATTACACACATATAATTACTAGTTAATACTTTAAAAATTGACTAATAGTGCTGTGTGGCGAATTGGAGTATTACAAATTAAAATTTTAATTGATTATTTAATTTAGAGATCAATTAAAAATTTAATGATATAGAAATTAAATTTCATATTGCTGGAAAAATTATTTAGTAGACCAAATATTTTAATGCAGTATATCAATTCTCTATAGGCATATATTTGTTATCATTATTTATGGTTTAATGATTTTGAGTTTTAATATTTGAAATTTGACCAAATCCATAAGAATTTGTAAATATTAGAGATCAAAAATCATATTAGGTAAAATATAGTAGTTTGTGAAAAATAAAATAAAAAAAAAGCCAAAAACAATTTTGTTTGTAAATATTTTGGACCAAGTGACCGTGGCATTTATTTTTACTTTGTACTCTAAAAAAAATAAATTTAAGATAGGTTTTTTAAAAAAATTATTTCACGTTTAGTTCCTATATTTATTTGCTTTTGGTTTCTAATGTTATTCTATAATTAAATATAAATCATTAGAAATGAAAATCATAGTGGCTAAAAAAGCAAAATAGGTCGCATCATTAATTTTTTTCTTTTCCTTTTTTCACTTTCTGTACTCAAAAAATAATTAATTAGAATTAATAATAATTTATGTACTAAAATTGTATACTACTTATTATACTATATAATTATATATATTCTTTTATTTGGTATTATATAATTATATTTTTATGAATTACTATTATAATCATACTCTTCATATTATTATATGTTTATTCCCTTTATTAGGGGATAAAAAAAAGATGAAGATCGAATTTATTGTACAAAATTAAATAAATCGTCTATATGATCATACTTAATAATTTCAAAGTTAGTTGTTCCTAGTTTTGTCATTTCCCTTTTAATTGATTTTGTTGATTTATTATGTGATAGTTATTTAAACAGTAATAATTTGTGTTAATTTTTAGTAGAAAAAAAATTAGATGGATAAATCAGTTTTCTAATTTTATATGTAAGCTAATATTATTACTTTAAATTTTAGTTTTGAATAATATCAAAATTAAAAAAATAATTTATTATTTATATTAAGATAAAACTTCAATTTATTTAAAAATTATAATATATGGTCAAAGTTTATATATGTGTATAACTAAACATTACGAACATATCGAATTTCTTGCTTTTGATGTTTCCCAATACATAAAAACTCGCACATTTATCTATTTACTTGAAATTAATTTTTAATTTATTTGAAATTAAAATTCCTATTTTATTTATTAGAATTTTTTGTAAATATTATTAAAATTACAAGTTCTCTAATTTTTTATTTCTTAATTGTCAAAGTTCATTAAAATATTTTGAATAATAATTTAATTCAAGTAAAAGTTTTATCTCACATTCTATTTAAAAGTTTATTTATTTCATATTAAAATAAATAATTTGAAAATATGAGAAAGAATATTCCATGGTTTTTAGTTTTTTATTAAATTATGGGCAAAAAGAATATTTATTTGGCTAAGCAGTGGTCTTAAAAATTAATTTTACTTGTATATTATTAAATTATGAAATTACACTTATATGTTCTATCAAAATTCTCCATTTATATTTTACCTTTTTCCAATATGATTTAGAAAACAAGAATTACATAAAATTTGAATTTTGGTACTCATTTAATATTTTCATGTATATTTTTTATGAATATAGGTTATGTATATGGAGTGGAGTTAATATTATTATATATATCTTCTTATAAGTACAAAAATATTACATACAAATATCGATTGAGGGGGTAATAATTAAAAATTTGTGTACTTTTATGCTATTGTCAAAATTTTTCGTTCAATCCTTAACAGAGAGGGTAGATGAAAATAGTGAATTTTCTATACGTGTAATTTTAGAATATTTTTTTCCCCAAAAAAAAGTGTAATTCCCAAGCAATATAAGTATAATTAACCCTAGATTAATCATTTCTCAGTTCTCTTCTATTAATTGTATCATATTATATTATTTAAAATGTGAGGTGGATAAGTTATTTGTCCCTTATTTTGTCATTATATTTAATGGTCACTTACCTATTTTTATGAGTAGATCTCTTGTAGATGTGGTCTAATTATTCTTAATTTTTTTAATATTATGCTTATATATTCTTATTTATATTGTAGGTATTAATTAATTTTGTTAATTTAATTATTTTATTAATTAGTAATTATTGCATGTTTTTCTTATGCGCACATAGCAAATAATAGTTATAGTTCAACAAACAATTAAAATCATTGTTCTTTATCTTTTTATTAATGTTTTTCTTTACTAATTAGTTTTTAATATTTACTAAAAATGCCTCTATCAAATATGAAAAATCAGAGAAATTGAAATTTTATATTTATTATTTCTCATCGCTCCCCCTACTATGATAAAATCATGGATATAATACTTCTGATTTTTTTACAACTCCAATATTAATAGTATTCTGAATGGGCATTTATGTTAGTCAATATTACTATTTTGATTTCAAATTTTCATTATAACTTATTTTATTTTGTATTATGTCGAACATAAATAATAATTTTAAAAAATTAACTTATTATTTATATTAAAATAAAACTCTTAAGAAAAAATATTTTTAAAAACTAAATTTATTTATTATAATTTTGGACGAGTTTATTAAAAAAAATTATGTTAACTAAAATTTTATAATTTTATTTTAAAAAGTTATTTATTATAATTTGTGGTACATATTTATTAAAAAAATTTATTATTTATGTATAATAATTTATTAAGATACTTTCAAAACAAATAATAATTAAATTCAAAAAAATAATAAGAAGAAGTAACTAAAAATCATCTTTGTAGTTTATAGTTACTTTATTATTTATATTAATATGAATAATTTGAAAATGGGATGATTTGGTATTGGGTGTTTTGCTACTTAGTTAAGTCCTACCGTTAAATTTTTTGTAGATTTTTTTCATCTCCTTTGTTTTTATTTTCTTGTATAAATGTCTTGAACTCAAAAATAATATTTTGTTTGTATATTATCTGTTTCACACTGTTAATATTAAATTTATAAATAGATTATTAAAACACATAATTATATCCACAAATATGAAATTTAAAATAATGCTAAGTTAGCTACTAAAGAAAAAATATAGCTTATGAAATTCTTTTAAAAACAAAGTATACCAGCAAAGGATTATTCAGGACCTACATCAAGGTATTGATGAATATTATATGACTTTATTTCAAAATTGATGATTAGCCAAATTTGGGAGATTTTTCAAATATTAGGGTGAAAAAAAATAGTATAACAAAACCTAAGGAGGGGCCGCATACCTAATTTAATTTTCTTTTTTTTTTTCACTTTATGTATTCAGAAAAATAAAATTAATTATTTAGAATTAAGAATAATTTTTGTACAAAATTAAACTTAAAATTAAGTAATAATAGGACTTTTAAAGAATCTACATGCCTTTTGTAATTATATTTGTCATATTATCTATGAATTACCATTTATAATTATTTCATATTATTAGATAGATATTTATTCGCTTTATTAGGTAATAAAAAAATGAAGAAAATTGAATTTATTGTACAAAAAAAATAAATAGTCCATATGATTAGTATATATGTGATTATATATCATATTGTGTTTATATATTTTTATGTATATTTATAATTTTCATGTTAAATTAGGAGTATGGACATAAAATGTTGACCTTAAAACTGCTGTTAAAAATAGAAATACGTCACTCAATTAACATTTTTATGTATATATATATATAGAATGAGGTTTATATTATATATTTTTATTTTTATAAGTGTAAACTTAAAATTTTATCAATATTTTTGGACAATTCCTAACGGATTAAGCGTGAAAGTTTGAATGGTGTGTGTAATTTTAGAACTTTTTGGAAAAAAGTGTAATATTTCATTTTTAAGTTAGTATTGCTTATTATTATGTGGTTAATTACTGTTTAATTTTTAAGAACTAGTCGTCGTGTACATTAGTAAATATTATAAAATTGGATTAAAATAATATTTTGTTTGAATATCTAGATAGTGGTCCTGATAATTAAATATTATAAGCGTAAACACAAAAACATAATAATTATTTGGATTATAAAAACATAGCTATATCTGATAAAATTTAGTAATGTCAAAGTGTAAGTGTGAAAAAACATGACCATAGAAACAAACAAATTTATAATTTATTTTGAATAGAAATAAAGATGAGAGGGATAGATTAGCTTTCTAATTTTATGAATTTTAATTTTTATTATATTTAATGTTATTTGTATTATATTAGAAATTTATAAATTAATTTATTATTTATATTCAAATAAAATTTTTACATTTAAAAATTATAATGTCGTCAAAATATATTAAAATATTTAATGAAAATTCATTGTTGTGGTGAACATATTGAATTCCGTGTATAAGCTACAAACTTTTTTGCTATCGTCGATATTTTTCATCCAATCCTTAACAAAAAGGGTCAAATTAGAATTTTATTTTTGACAAAAAGTGTAATTCCCATTTTTAAAAGCGATATAAATATAATTAATCTTAGATTAACCATTTCTCAATTATCTTTTATTAATTATATTACATTATATTATTTGAAACGTTAAGGTGGATAAGTTATTCTGTACTTATTTTGTCATTATATTTAGATTTAATGGTCACTTATTGTTTTTATGAGTAGATTTGAATGTATTCTAATTATTCCTAATTTCTTTAATCTTATGCTTATATATTCCTATTTATTTTGTGGATATTAATTAATTTTGTTAAATTTATAATTATAATCATATTATTAATTTAATTATTTTATTAGTTATTGTTGCACGTTGTTCTTATGTGCACATAATAAATAATATTTATGGTTCAAAATTAAAACCATTGTTCTTTTATATTTTTATTAGTATTTTTCTTTACTAATTATTTTTTTAATATTTACTAAGAATACCTCTATTGAATTTGAAATAACTAGAAAAAAATAGAGAAATTGATTTTTTTTATATTTATTATCTCTCAACACCGCCCCTACTATGATAAATCATGGATATAATACTTTGAAACTTTTTATAGCCCCAACAACGATAGTATTCTGAATGGGCATTTAAAGTCAATATTATTATTTTAATTTTAATTTTGATTCAAATTTAATTTAATTTGTATTGCGTCAAAACACAAATAACAATTTTAAAAAATTAACTTATTATTTATATTAAAATAAAATTCCAAAGAGAAATTCTTTTTAAAAACTATATTTATTTATTTTAATTCTGGTCAAGTTTATTAAAAACATTATGTTAACTAAATATATAATTTTGTTTTAGAAGTTATTTATTAAACAATTTTTTATTTATATATAAAAATAGAAGTTCTCTAAATTTGTAATCTAAAAAAATAAATCTTCTTTAATGTAATTTGTGGTCACAATTTATTAATATATTTTTGAAATAAATAATAATTTAAATTTAAAAAATAATATAAAGAAGTAACTCAAAATTATTTTTACGACTTTGTAGTTATAATTACTTTACTTTGTTATCTATATTAATATAAATAAAGTATTGGGTGTTACTTAAATTTTTTATGGAACTTCTTTTGCCCCCTCTTTTTTTTTTTTTTCTCTTTAATTTCTTTAACATATTGTGTATATAGCTATAAATAGATGATTATAAAATTAAACATCATTTTATATGTATATTATTTTTTGACACTGTTAATATAAGTCTATAAATAGATGATTATAAAACACATAATTATATCCAAAAAATCTGAAATTTAACAATGCTAAATTTTAATATGGTTTATGAAAATCTTTTAAAAACAAAGTAGAAAAGTAAAATAAATTTATAATCCTGCCGTTAAGTGTTCTGTAGATTTTTTTTTTTGTCCTTTTTTTTTTCTTGTATAAATGTCTTGAACACAAAAATAATATTTTGTTTGAATAACTTAAACATTATCTTCATAAACTAAAAAATATAATAAACATCTTATATGTATATTATCTTTTTCACACTGTTAATATTAAATTTATAAATAGATGATTATAAAACACATAATTATATCCACAAATATGAAATTTAAAACAATGCTAAGTTAACTACTAAAGAAAAAATATAGCTTATGAAATTCTTTTAAAAACAAAGTATACTAGCAAAGGATTATTCAAGACCTACATCGCGGTATTGATGAATATTATATGAATTTATTTCAAAATTGATGGTATATCCAAACTTGGGAGATTTTTCAAATATTAGTGGGGGGAAAAACAGTATAACAAAACCCAAGGATGGGATCGCATATCTAACTTAATTTTTCTTTTTCTTTTTCACTTTATGTACTCTAAAAAATAAAATTAATTATTTAAAATTAAAAATAATTTATGTACAAAATTAAACTTAAAATTAAATGATAATAGAACTTTTAAAGAATCTACATGCCTTTTATAATTATATTTGTTATATTATTTATGAATTATCATTATAATCATTTCATATTATTAGATAGATATTTATTCGCTTTATTAGGTAATTTAAAAAAAGAAAAAAATTGAATTTATTGTACAAAAAAATATATAGTCCATATGATTAGTATATCTGTAATTGTATATCATATTTGTGTTTATATACTTTTATGTATATTTATAATTTTAATGTAAAATTAGAATTTTGGACATAAAATGCTGACCTTAGAACTGATCTTAAAAATTAGAATTACGTCACTCAATTAACATTTTTAGGCATATATATATATATAGAATGAGGTTCATATTATATATTTTATTTTTATAAGTGTAAAATTAAAATTTTATCAATATTTTTGGATAACTCCTAACGGATTAAGCGTGAAAGTCTGAATGGTGTCTGTAATTTTAGAACTTTTTGGAAGACAATGTTTTTCTCATTTTTAAGTTAAATGTTGCTTATTATTATATGGTTAATTACTATTTAATTTTTAAGGGCTAATCGTCGTGTAACATATAAACATTATAAAATTGGATTAAAATAATATTTTATTTGAATATCTAGATAGTGGTCTGAATGGTGTCTGTAATTTTAGAACTTTTTGGAAGACAATGTTTTTCTCATTTTTAAGTTAAATGTTGCTTATTATTATATGGTTAATTACTATTTAATTTTTAAGGGCTAATCGTCGTGTAACATATAAACATTATAAAATTGGATTAAAATAATATTTTATTTGAATATCTAGATAGTGGTCCTGATAATTAAACATTATAATCATAAACACAAAAATGTAATAATTATTTGGATTATAAAAACATAGTTATATCAGATAAAATTTAGTAGTGTCAAAGTGTAAGTCTGAAAAAATATTACCATAAAAACAAACAAATTTATAGTTTATTTTAAATAGAAATAAATATGAGAGGGATGGATTAGTTTTCTAATTTTATAAATTTTAATTTTTATTATATTTAATATTATTTGTATTATATTAGAAATTTATAAATTAATTTATTATTTATATTAAAATAAAATTTTTACATTTAAAAATTATAATGTGGTCAAAATATATTAAAAAATAAAAATTAATTTTGATTTTTGATTCCATTGAAGATAAAAGTTCTCTCATTTTATTTTTAGAAAATTAATTTTATTTATTAGAATTTGTGGTAAATATTTATTAAAATAATTTCAAATCAATTAATAATTCAATTTTAAATAGTTGCTGATATATTAATAATTAATTAACTAAAATTATAAAATTTCTCTAATTTTTTATTTTGAAAAATCATAATTTTTTAACTATTATATATGGTAAAAAATTCATTGAAATGTTTTCAAGGAAAATAATAACTCAATTTCAAGTAAAAATTTACCTTGAATTCTAGTAGTTTTATTTTAAATTTATGTGTTTAAAATAAATAATTTCAAGAATATTTTGGTGCTATTTTTTTTTTATGGGGGAAAAGAACTTGTTCCTTGGGTAATAGGTTATCTTATAAATTTTCCATTTACATTTGATTATGTGCATGGTTTAAACATAAAATGCTGACCTTAGCAAATAAAAATGACAAATTTTTAGTTTTATCACTGATTTAATATTTTTATATATATTTTTGTACTTATAAATATAAAATACAATCTACATATCTTGGAGTGAGATTAATATTATTATATATTTTTTATAAATAAATTGGAATGATAAAAAAGTAATCTCATTTTTTCTACTAATTATTTTTTACATTCACACTGTATTATTTACTTGACAATAACTTTGCTAAAAATAGCCTCTATCATGGAAGATGGGAAAACTAAAAAAAATCAACGAAATTAAAAGAACTCACCAATTCTATATTTATTATCTCTCAACAAAATTAAAAGGATCAAACTAGGCCTGTCAACGAGTCGAGCTCGACCATTTTTGTCGAGCTCGACTCAGGAACTTTGAGCTCGAGCTCGACGAGCTGGCTGAGGTCAAGCTCATTTATCCTGTTTTGAATTATGAGTTTGAGCTAGGGGTGGCAGATGAGTCGAGCCGACTCGACTTTGCATTCATAAGCTTTACATGATGATTAACGAAAAACGAGAAAATTGAACTGCAAAAAGATCGATACAACAAATAAAAAGTCCTTGTTAAATGCATTAAATATACTCTAGATCTTTGAAATCAATTATCAGATCATTCTCATTCCCAATAGAAACAAGGCCTATTGTATTTTGCCTGACAGGACACCTACACCTACGAAATGCTATACAATACAGTCCATACAACGAGCAGCAATTCACATTTATTTTTGAAAGGAGTAAAGGAATGCCAATAGAGCGTACCTCCTGTGCTCCTCCTGTCTGATGTGTTGTCGATCTGATGCATGATTTGACATTATCCTCGAGCAATATGTAGTACCTGTTTACAAATGAAGAATTGATTGATGGGCAAGGAACAAAATTTGACATGTCTAATACTTGATGGAAGAGGTTAAACTTCTAGAACCAATAAATTCTAAATAATGAGAATAAATATAATTATATAATATAATATAAGTATAAACTGTTAGAATCCTATTATCATAAAACATCTAAGTTGAAATCCAACTATAATTTGAACATAAATTTAATTAAATTACTACATATAATTTAATAATCTAGTATAATATGAAAAAAGGTATTGTTAAAAAAAAAAGTAACATGAAATATGATAAATTATTCTATTATAATTTTATCTCAATTAACCTATGTAAATAAATTAATTACAAAATTACTTATCCGTGACATAAGAAAGAAATATAAAATATATCTTTCACATTTTTATAATACAACAAAGTATCACGTCTAAAACAAATATCTCAAGGTGAATATTAAATTTATAAGATTTGAAGTAATACATTTTCAAATAGAAATAATATAAAACATTATTAAACTAAAATTTAACACAATAATGTTATCTTAATTAATTTTATATTGAATTAATTTTATTTTGAATATTATTATTGTTGGTACATATAAAATTAAAATATATAATAATCATGCTTTTACGAAAGAGAACAAAGAGAGATGATATGCTAATTGTAATCTAAAACATAATTAGGAGTTAATTACAAATATATAAAGAAATTCATTAATAGAATATAAGATAGAAACAATTAATTTGTACATCTCATCTTTATTTTTCTTTAAAATTAATTATAAATTTATTTTACTTATTTAAAATTAATTGTAAATTTATTTTACTTTGATATTTTATTTTTAGAAGGATTTCAATCATGTTTTTTTTTCTCTTTTGTAGTTAATTTTAGAATTAATAAATTTTGTATTTTATAGATATAATTATATCTTTTATAAATTTATAAAAGATATAATTATAATAAATTATATCCATTTTTTAAATAAAATTAGAGATTTTAATTTACATAAATATAAATTAATACTAAATTTACATATAATTTAGCTGAGGTAGTTTTTGTTTTTAAAAAACTTGACCAAAATTTAATAAATAAATTTAGTTTTTAAAAATATTTTTTCTAAGAAAATTTTGTTTTTACATAGATAATAAATTAATGTTTAAAATTATAATTATTTGTACTTGAAGTAATAAAATCAATTATAATCTATAATTAAAATAATAATATTGACTTACATGAATGGCCATTTAAAATATTATTATTGTTGGGACTACAAGTACCCATAGTTTGATCTAGGGGTGGCAGATGAGTCGAGCCGGCTCGCGAGCTCGGCGAGCCAGCTCGAGCTCGAGTTTATATTTTGGTGTTCACCAGCTCGCGAGCCAGTATTTTTTATTTTTTTTATATATTTTTTTATTTTTGAATTTTTATATATTTAATTTTATATTTAATATTTGATCAGTTTTATAATTAAAATTGACCATATATTATAATTATTAATCAATATCATACATTTTATTTTGGATAGTAATAAATTATGGTAGTTTTATTTATACATTTAATCTTTATATAAAAATAAATTTAATCAACAACTTAGTAAATTATAATTTTTTTATAATTAAAATTATTATTTAATATGACATATATAAACTTTATGTTATATTTTAATATATTTGTTTTACGTTATATTTTTCTTAAATTGACAAGTGATTCATTTATAATTTTTTATTATTTATAAATTTATGTCAAAATTTAGTAATTCCTATGAATTCATCTAAAAATTATAATAATAATAATAATAATAATAATAACAATAATAATAATGATGATGATGGTGGTGGTTGAACAATTCTAATTATTAATTTAATATATAATGAGATTAAAAAGTTTAATCAATAAGTACGATATCTTAAAATTCGGGCACCTGATTCATACGAAATTTAAATATATACATGACTATGTCCATTAGATCATATCCGATGGTATGATTTAAAATCACATGGCCTGATTCAACGATACACCGTCTTGAATGATTACTCTTATGTTTTGAGTACGATATCTCAACATTTGTATATCCAATAAATCTAAAACTTTATCAAATGTACTTTTTTTGTAAGTTTTATCATATCTAACGGTCAGATCTGAATTTTGATGGCCCGATTAACCCATATTTTTCAACAATATAAGATGATTGTTACATCAATGTTATACTAACATTTATAAATATATAAATTTTGCAAATTGTTAACATATATTAATTTCAACTATATCTATGTAAAAATTTGACGATTCGATTTCATTATATAAAATAATAATAATAATAATAAGAATAATAATAATAATGATAATGATGATGATGATGATGATGGTTGAACAATTCTAATTATTATTTTATTATATATATAATGAGATTAAAAAATTTAATCAATAATTATGAAATCTTAAAATTCGGGCACCCGATTCATACGAAATTTAAATATATACAAGACTGTGTCAATTAGATCATATCAGACAGTATGATTTAAAATCACATGGTCTGATTCAACGATACACCATCTTGAATGATTACTTTTATGTTTCGAGTACGATATCTCGACATCCGTATAACCAATAAGTCTAAAACTTTATCAAGTATATTTTTCTGTAAATTTGATCATATCTAACGGTTTGATCTGGATTTTAATGGTCAGATTAACCCATGTTATTCAACGATGTAAGATGAAATTACATCAATATTATACTAACATTTATAAATATATAAATTTTGCAGATTGTGAACATAATTAAGTAATTAACTATATCTATATAAAATTTTATGATTCGATCTCATGATTTAAAGCAGCAATAATAATAATAATAATAATAATAATAATAATGATAATAAATTAATAATAATAATAATAATATCAATACTAAAAACCCTCTTTCTCTCTCTTTCTCTCTCTTTTTCTCGTTTGTTCTTCCTTTTTCTTTGTTTCTCTCAGTCTCTTTCTCTTGCTATCTCGGTATCTTCGTTCTTTTCCTTCCTTTATTTCTACCCCAAACCCATCCCTTAGAACCCTAGCCCCCAAATTCACGGCAATGCGGGAATGGAAGATAAATATGTTTGTATGACCTATCTTTGTACTGGGATATTCACTGATTATCTATTCAGGGTTTATGCTTTCTTCTTATCTTTTTATAATTTGCACTCTTCTAAAGATCGAATGGGCATTTACTATGTGGTTAGGGATGTTGTTATATGTAAGTGAATCCAGATAATCAAGCATACCTAGCACACCTTATTCTTGATGTTCTTTGCTGTCAATTAAGTAAACATATATTCTTAGCTGAAAAATGAAACATGCTCATATTCATTCAAGATGGATAACCAGATGGAATCTGCTGAATTGCTCTATTGGTTATTCTCAATATTTGCATATTTTTTTAAATTTTGTAATCTGGTTAATGGAATCTCCTTGGGATGTTTTCATTCTGTCGAGATCTCCTTGGTAAATTCTGCTATATGCGGACCGCCTTATGCTAAATATAATTTTAATTAGATCCCTTGAAAACAAAACCTATGCTTCTGTTAAAAGCTTGAGTCTACATATTTGCTTGCTAATTAAATTTTGGATTGGTGTTTGGATATGCATTTATGGTTATTTTTTAATGATAATAATTTCTCTAGCAAACATCAAGGCAATAAGTATTTCATTCTCAATGTTCAGATATGAATATATCAGCAAGTACTTCTTTTTCTATAGCCGATTCAACAAGTCCAGTAATGCAAAGTGAGGAGCAAATACTTGAACAAACAACTAGTGCTACTAATAGAGTTGATACAGATACTATTGGCACATAGAAGAACATTGAGGAGGCTAGTAAAGATGATGAAACTTTAGGACCAAAACCCAAACGTAAAAAAAAATTAGCAGTTTGGTTAGATTTCATAGAAATAAAGGATGCAGATGGAGTTATGAAGATCTCTTGTATACATTGTAAGAAGATGTATACTAAAACCAAAACTACTCCAACAACTCAATTGCATCGGCACTTGCAAAGGTGCTATGAAAGCAAAAGCTGACAAGTCCAAAGATGGACTTTTGCAAACACAACTTGGTTTTGTCACTTCTAGTGTAGATCCAACTTCGTGTCCAAGTATGTATGTTGGGAAGTTTGATATGGAGAAGATGGAAGAGTTACTCATTGGATAATGATGCATGAGCATCCTTTTTCTATTGTGGAAGAAGAGGGGATTCAATTTGATGCAAAGAAGAGGAATGCCTGAGTGGCGTGGAATTACAAGAAATACAACCAAAACTTATTGCATCAACGTTTATGAGGCAGAATAGAAGAAGCTGAAGAGTTTATTAAAAAATGTGAACAAAATTAGCCTCACAACGGATTGTTGGAAATCAAAAAATCAAAAGATCGAGTACATGATCATTACAGGTCATTGGATTGATGAAAGTTGGCAATTACAGAAGCGTGTACTTGACTTTGTTCACATTCCTCCTCCACGTCGAGGTCTTGAAATTGCGAATGTCATTTGGCACTGCTTGGAGGATTGGGGTATTGATGGTAAGATCCACACCATATCTGTAGATAATGCGTCTGCCAATGATTCAACTATTGAAAATCTGAAGATTTATGTGAAAAACAAAAGAAGACTACTTTGTGAGGGAAAACTATTCCACGTAAGATGTTGCGCCCATATACTTAATCTCATTACTCAAGATGGACTTTTTGAGATTAAAGATATTGTTGATGTTATACGTGATAGTGTAGAGTATGTCCGACGATCCGATGCAAGACTTAAAATATTTTTTGAGATAGTGAAGCAATTGACTTAACAGACAAGAAGTTAGTTGATGATTGTCGGATAAGGTGGAACTCAACATATGAAATGTTGGCTGCTGCAATCAAATTCAAAGATGTCTTCCCAAGGCTTGCTTATCGGGAACCACATTATGATATTTGTCCAAGTGCAGAGAATTGGACAAAAACAGAGAAAGTATGCTCGGTATTAGAGCTATTTTGGACAGCTATGCACATTGTTTTCGGACGTGATTATCCTACTTCAAATTTGTTCCATAATGAGGTGAGCAGAGTAAAAGTTTTGGTAGGTAAGAAGTCATTAGAGAATGATATATTTTCATTCAGAACATGGTTGCAAGAATGAAGAACAAGTTTGACAAGTATTGGGGAGATACTAATTTGCTGATGCCTATAGCAGCTGCTTTGGATCCAAGGTGTAAGTTGAGAGCGCTTGAATTCTGCTTTCCAAGATTATATTTTTCAGAAAATGTTGAGAGACAAATTACTATTATTCGGAAGACATTATATGAGCTCTATTCTGAGTATGTGGCTATTTCTAACATTGAAGACAAGTCAATTGGAGAAGGACAAAGAAACAAACTATCGAATCGAGATCTTGCAAATGTTGAAACTCAAAGTGGCTGGTCTGAGTATGCTGAATATCTGAAGTCAGTGGAATCTATTCAGCCTCAAAAGATATTTTAGCTATTGGCCTCAGAAGCAACAATGGTGATCGGGATAGCTAAAATATCTTTTGCCAATATCGATAAAATCTTATACTTCAATGCATGAACTCTCCACCATTCCAGAACATCAAAGTCTTTCCCATCTTTTTTGTCCTTCTCAAATATATAACAGTTTTCTTCAAGATATAAATCAAGTTCAGACTTCTGAGGTTGAATATATTCCACTGACTTCAGATATTCAGCATACTCAGACCAGCCACTTTGAGTTTCAACATTTGCAAGATCTCAATTCGATAGTTTGTTTCTTTGCCCTTCTTCAATTGACTCGTCTTCAATGTTAGAAATAGCCACATACTCAGAATAGAGCTCATATAATGTCTTTCGAATAATAATAATTTGCCTCTCAACATTCTCTGCAGAATATAGTCTTGGAAAGTAGAATTCAAGCGCTCTCAACTTATACCATGGATCTAAAGCAGCTGCTATAGGCATCAGCAAATTAGTATCTCCCCAATATTTGCCAAACTTGTTCTTCATTCTTACAACCATGTTCTGAATGAAAATATATCATTCTCTAATGACTTCTTATCTAACAAAACTTTTACTCTGCTCACCTCATTAAGGAACAAATTTGAACTAGGATAATCACTTTCGGAAACAATGTCCATAGCTGTCCAAAATAGCTCTAATACCGAGCATACTTTCTCTGCTTTTGTCCAATCCTCTACACTTGGACAAATATCATAATGTGGTTCCCGATCAGCAAACCTTGGGAAGACATCTTTGAATTTGATTGCAGCAGCCAACATTTCATATGTTGAGTTCCACCTTGTCCGACAATCATCAACTAACTTCTTGTCTGGTAAATTCAATTGCTTCACTATCTTAGAAAATATTTTAAGTCTTGCATCGAATCATCGGACATACTCTACACTATCACGTATAACATCAACAATATCTTTAATCTCATAAAGTCCATCTTGAGCAATGAGATTAAATATATGGGCGCAACATTTTACGTGGAATAGTTTTCCCTCACAAAGTAGTCTTCTTTTGTTTTTCACATAAATCTTCAGATTTTCAATAGCTGAATCATTGGCAGACGCATTATCTACATATATGGTGTGGATCTTACCATCGATACCCCAATCCTCCAAGCAACGCCAAATGGTATTCGCAATTTCAAGACCTCGACGTGGAGGTGGAATGCGAACAAAGTTAAGTGCACGCTTTTGTAATTGCCAACTTTCATCAATCCAATGACCTGTAATGACCATGTACTCGATCTTTTGGTTTTTTGATTTCCAACAATCCATTGTGAGGCTGATTTTGTTAACATTTTTTAATAAACTCTTCAGCTTCTTCTTTTCTGCCTCATAAACATTTATGCAATAAGTTTTGGCTCTATTTCTTGTAATTCCACGCCACTCAGGCATTCCTCTTCTTTGCATCAAATTGAATCCCTCTTCTTACACAATAGAAAAGGGATGCTCATGCATCATTATCCAATGAGCCACTGATTCTTTCATCTTCTCCATATCAAACTTCCCAGCATACATACTTGGATATGAAGTTGGATCTACACTAGAAGTGACAAAACCAAGTTGTGTTTGCAAAAGTCCATCTTTGGACTTGTCAGTTTTTGCTTTCATAGCACAACTTTACAAGTGCCGATGCAATTGAGTTGTTGGAATAGTTTTGATTTTAGTATACATCTTCATCCAATGTTTACAAGAGATCTTCATAACTCCATCTGCATCCTTTATTTCTGTGAAATCTGACCAAACTGCTGATTCTTTTTTTACGTTTGGGTTTTGGTCCTAAAGTTCCATCATCTTTAATAGCCTCCTCAATGTTCTTCTCTGTGCCAATAGTATCCGTATCAACTCTATTAGTAGCACTAGTTGTTTGTTCAAGTATTTGCTCCTCACTTTGCATTACTGGACTTGTTGAATCGGCTATAGAAAAAGAAGTACTTGCTAATATATTCATATCTGAACATTGAGAAGGAAATACTTATTGCCTTGAGGTTTGCTAGAGAAATTATTATCATTAAAAAATAACCATAAATGCATATCCAAACACCAATCCAAAATTTAATTAGCAAGCAAATATGTAGACTCAAGCTTTCAACAGAAGCATAGTTTTGTTTTCAAGGGATCTAATTATATTTAGCATAAGGCGATCCGTATATAGCAGAATTTATCATGGAGATCTCGACAGAATGAAAACATCCCAAGGAGATTCCATTAACCAGATTACCAAATTTTAAAAAATATGCAAATATTGAAAATAACCAATAGAGCAATTCAGCAGATTCCATTTAGTTATCCATCTCGAATGAATATGAGCATGTTTCATTTTTCAGCTAAGAATATATGTTTACTTAATTGACAGCAAAGAACATCAAGAATAAGGCGTGCCAAGTATGCTTGATTATCTGAATTCACTTACATATGACAACATCCCTAACCACATAGTAAATGCCCATTTGATCTTTAGAAGAGTGCAAATTATAAATAAGATAAGAAGAAAGCATAAACCCTGAATAGATAATCAGTGAATATCCCAGTACAAAGATAGGTCATGCAAACATATTTATCTTCCATTCCCGCATTACAAAAGGCCAATAATCCACAAAAGTGAGAAGTAACTGTTGAATAACTCAAACTGAAACTTCAAGTAAAACTCAAACTTACCGAAGAACAATTCCAAGTAAAACTCAAACTGAACAGGAAGCCGCACTCGTCGGTGTCCTCGTTGCTGACTTGCCTTTGTTGTTGCTGTGAATTTGGGGGCTAGGGTTCTAAGGGATGGGTTTGGGGAAGAAATAAGGGAAGGAAAAGAACGAAGATACCAAGATAGCAAGAGAAAGAGACTGAAGAAAGAAAAAGGAAGAACAAATGAGAAAAAGAGAGAGAAAGAGGGTTTTTATTATTATTAATATTATTATTGATATTATTATTATTATTATTAATTTATTATCATAATTATTATTATTATTATTATCATTATTATTATTATTATTATTGCTTTAAATCATGAGATCGAATCATAAAATTTTATATAGATATAGTTAATTACTTAATTATGTTCACAATCTGCAAACTTTATATATTTATAAATATTAGTATAATATTGATATAATTATCATCTTAAATCGTTGAATAACATGGGTTAATCAAACCATCAAAATCACGATCAAACCGTTAGATATGATCAAATTTATAGAAAAATATATTCGGTAAAGTTTTAGACTTATTGTACGGATGTCGAGATATCGTACTTGAAACATAAAAGTAATCATTCAAGACAGTGTATCGTTGAATTAGACCATGTGATTTTAAATCATACCGTCTAATATGATCTAATTGACACAGTCTTGTATATATTTAAATTTCGTATGAATCGGGTGTCCGAATTTTAAGATTTCATATTTATAGATTAAACTTTTTAATCTCATTATATATATAATAAAATAATAATTAGAATTGTTCAACCATCATCATCATCATCATCATTATTATTATTATTATTATTTTAAATAATAAAATCGAATCATCAAATTTTTACATAGATATAGTTGAAATTAACATATGTTAACAATTTACAAAATTTATATATTTATAAATGTTAGTATAACATTGATGTAACTATCATCTTACATTGTTGAAAAACATGGGTTAATCGGGCTATCAAAATTCAGATCTGATCTTTAGATATGATAAAACTTACAAAAAAATACATTTGGTAAAATTTTAGATTTATTGGATATACGTATGTTGAGATATCGTACTCGAAACATAAGAGTAATCATTCAAGACGGTGTATCATTGAATCAGGCCATGTGATTTTAAATCATACCGTTGGATATGATCTAATGGACACAGTCTTGTATATATTTAAATTTTGTATGAATCAGGTGCCCGGATTTTAAGATATCGTACTTATTGATTAAACTTTTTAATCTCATTATATATAATAAAATAATAATTAAAATTATTCAACCACCATCATCATCATTATTATTATTGTTATTATTATTATTATTATTATAATTTTTAGATTAATTCATAGGAATTACTAAATTTTGACATAAATTTATAAATAATAAAAAATTATAAGTGAATTACTTGTCAATTTAAGCAAAATATAACGTAAAATAATTATATATTAAAATATAACATAAAGTTTATATATGTCATATTAAATAATAATTTTAATTATAAAAAAATTATAATTTACTAAGTTGTTGATTAAATTTATTTTTATATAAAGATTAAATGAATAAATAAAAGTACCATAATTTATTACTATCCAAAATAAAATGTATGATATTGATTAATAATTATAATATATGGTCAATTTTAATTATAAAACTGATCAAATATTAAATATAAAATTAAATATATAAAAAATTCAAAAATAAAAAAATATATAAAAAAAATAAAAAATACTGGCTCGCCGAGCTTGCGAGCCGACTCGACTCATCTGCCACCCCTAGATCAAACCATGGGTACTTGTAGTCCCAACAATAATAATATTTTAAATGGCCATTCATGTAAGTCAATATTATTATTTTAATTATAGATTATAATTGATTTTATTACTTCAAGTACAAAAAATTATAATTTTAAACATTAACTTATTATCTATGTAAAAACAAAATTTTCTTAGAAAAAATGTTTTTAAAAATTAAATTTATTTATTAAATTTTGGTCAAGTTTTTTAAAAACAAAAACTACCTCAGCTAAATTATATGTAAAATTTAGTATTAATTTATATTTATGTAAATTAAAATCTCTAATTTTATTTAATAAATAGATATATTTTATTATAATTATATCTTTTATAAACTTATAAAAGATAATTATATCTATAAAATACAAAATTTATTAATTCTAAAATTAACTACAAAAGAGAAAAAAACATGACTGAAATCCTTCTAAAAATAAAATATAAAAGTAAAATAAATTTATATTTAATTTTAAATAAGTAAAATAAATTTATAATTAATTTGAAAGAAAAATAAAGATGAGATGTACAAATTAATTGTTTCTATCTTATATTCTATTAATGAATTTCTTTATATATTTGTAATTAACTCCTAATTATGTTTTAGATTACAATTAGCATATCATCTCTCTTTGTTCTCTTTCGTAAAAGCATGATTATTATATATTTTAATTTTATATGTACCAACAATAATAATATTCAAAATAAAATTAATTCAATATAAAATTAATTAAGATAACATTATTGTGTTAAATATTAGTTTAATAATGTTTTATATTATTTCTATTTGAAAATGTATTACTTCAAATCTTATAAATTTAATATTCACCTTGAGATATTTGTTTTAGACGTGATACTTTGTTGTATTATAAAAATGTGAAAGATATATTTTATATTTCTTTCTTATGTCACGGATAAGTAATTTTGTAATTAATTTATTTACATAGGTTAATTGAGATAAAATTATAATAGAATAATTTATCATATTCCATGTTACTTTTTTTTTTTAACAATACCTCTTTTCATATTATATAGATTATTAAATTATATGTAGTAGTTTAATTAAATTTATGTTCAAATTATAGTTGGATTTCAACTTAGATGTTTTATGATAATAGGATTCTAACAGTTTATACTTATATCATATTATATAATTATATTTATTCTCATTATTTAGAATTTATTGGTTCTAGAAGTTTAACCTCTTCCATCAAGTATTAGACATGTCAAATTATGTTCCGTGCCCATCAATCAATTCTTCATTTGTAAACAGGTACTACATATTGCTCGAGGACAATGTCAAATCATGCATCAGATCGACAACACATCAGACAAGAGGAGCACAGGAGATAGGCTCTATTGGCATTCCTTTCCTATCAGAAATAAATGCGGATTGCTGCTCGTTGTATGGACTGTATTGTATGGCATTTCGTAGGTGTAGGTGTCTTGTCAGGCAAAATACAATAGGCTTTGTTTCTGCTGGGAATGAGAATGATCTGATAATTGATTTCAAAGATCTAGAGTATGTTTAATGCATTTAACGAAGACTTTTTATTTGTTGTATCGATCTTTTTGCAGTTCAATTTTTTCGTTTTTTGTTAATCATCATGTAAAGCTTATGAATGTAAAGTTCTTGTTTTAGCAGGAACAATATATTTTACCATCGGAACTATTGCAGTTCAATTTTCTCGTTTTTCGTTAATCATTATGTAAAGCTTATGAATGTAAAGTTCTTGTTTTAGCAGGAACAATATATTTTACCATCGGAACTATACAAATGTTTTAATTTCCTACTTGCATAATTTTTTTTGTAATGTGTTACTCTTCAAATTAATTCAAAAATACATGTTTCCTTCCGAAAGAAGTATTTTATTTTATCACACTTTGTTTTCTAAAATTTTGAAATTTCTCACTTTGTCATTCGACTTGGGGTCAGGATAAATTGCCCAAGCATGGGTTTATTAATTAAGTCTAGTAGTTCCTAGATATGTTAATATGTGGATATTATCTTATTCGAATTTAAACTCATTAAATATCTCATAAATTAAATAATTAAATTTCATATTTAAATTTATTAACAATATTTTGACATGAATTGCAGTGCTACAAAATTAATTTTTTTAATTAATTATTTAATGATATCTAATTAAGTAGACCAAATACTTCAATACAAAAAACATCAAACTATTTATTTTTGGGATAATTTACACTCCACTCCCTTGATCTTTTGTTAGGAAAATTACATCTAACACTTTTGAAGTTTGCTTTCGTCCAGCAAATTAGTTCTCTGTTACTTAAAATTTACTAAATTTGCTAATATTAATAAAAAATTTAAATGATCTAGGTATATATCACAAGGATAGTTTAATTTGAAAAAAAAATATTTAACAAGTCAATAAATCAATCAGGGGAAAATATTTTTATAATTTATATATTATTAAATTCTTAATTGATCTTCAAATTGAATAATTAATTAAACAATTTAAACTCCAATTGATTGCACAAAATACTGTTAATAAATTTAAATACGAAATTTAATTATTCAATTTATGAAATAGTGGTGAGTTTCTCATCACAAATCAAAATATGATTTTTAATATATAATAAATTACAAATAATGATAACAACATATTACGTGTAAAAATATATTTTTAGATGTGAATATAGAATTTACAGATTTTGAAATAAAACAAATTCTTGAAATATAAATAACATTAATCAATCAAAATTTAAATTTAAATATAGGATAATCATGCTTATACGTAAAAAAGGAAAAAAAAAAACAACAAAAAGAGATCATATCCTAATTATAATTAAAAAACAATTAGAAGTTAATTATAATTATAAATAGAAATTAATTAATTGAAAAAATTAATTTATCCATGTCACCTTTATTTCTATTTAGAATTCACTATAAATTTATGTTACTTTTCTACTTTGGTTAAAAAATAATTAGGAGTTAATTACAAATATAAATAGAAATTCGTGAATAGAATAAAATAAAAAAGACTAATTTATCCATTTCACCATTTCATCTTTATTTCGATTTAAAATTAATTATAAATTTATTTTACTTTTCTACTTTGTTTTTAAAATATTTTCATAAGCCATATTTAAATTTAGCATTGTTAAATTTCATATTTTCTGGATATAATTATGTGTTTTATAATCATCTATTTATAGATTTATATTAACAGTGTCAAAAAATAATATACATATAAAATGATGTTTAATTTTATAATCATCTATTTATAGCTATATACACAATATGTTAAAGAAATTAAAGAGAAAAAAAAAAAAGAGGGGGCAAAAGAAGTTCCATAAAAAATTTAAGTAACACCCAATACTTTATTTATATTAATATAGATAACAAAGTAAAGTAATTATAACTACAAAGTCGTAAAAATAATTTTGAGTTACTTCTTTATATTATTTTTTAAATTTAAATTATTATTTATTTCAAAAATATATTAATAAATTGTGACCACAAATTACATTAAAGAAGATTTACTTTTTTAGAATACAAATTTAGAGAACTTCTATTTTTATATATAAATAAAAAATTGTTTAATAAATAACTTCTAAAACAAAATTATATATTTAGTTAACATAAATAAACTTGACCAGAATTAAAATAAATAAATATAGTTTTTAAAAAGAATTTCTCTTTGGAATTTTATTTTAATATAAATAATAAGTTAATTTTTTAAAATTGTTATTTGTGTTTGACGCAATACAAATTAAATTAAATTAGAATCAAAATTAAAAATTAAAAATTAAAATAATAATATTGACTTTAAATGCCCATTCAGAATACTATCATTGTTGGGGCTATAAAAAATTCCAAAGTATTATATCTATGATTTTATCATAGTAGGGGCGGTGTTGAGAGATAATAAATATAAAAAAATGAATTTCTCTATTTTTTTCTAGTTATTTCATATTCAATAGAGGTATTCTTAGTAAATATTAAAAAATAATTAGTAAAGAAAAATACTAATAAAAATATAAAAGAACAATGGATTTAATTTTGAACCATAAATATTATTTATTATGTGCACATAAGAACAACGTGCAACAATAACTAATAAAATAATTAAATTAATAATATGATTATAATTATAAATTTTTAACAAAATTAATTAATACCCACAAATTAAATAGGAATATATAAGCATAATATTAAAGAAATTAGGAATAATTAGAATCCATTCAAATCTACTCATAAAAACAATAAGTGACCATTAAATCTAAATATAATGACAAAATAAGTACATAATAACTTATCCACCTTAACGTTTCAAATAATATAATGTAATATAATTAATAAAAGATAATTGAGAAATGATTAATCTAAGATTAATTATATTTATATCGCTTTTAAAAATGGAAATTACACTTTTTTTTAAAATAAAATTCTAATCTGACCCTTTTTATTAAGGATTGGATGAAAAATATCAACGATAGCAAAAAAGTTTGAAGCTTATACACGGAATTCAATATGTTCACCACAACAATGAATTTTCATTAAATATTTTAATATATTTTGACGATATTATATTTAAATGTAAAAAATTTATTTTAATATAAATAATAAATTAATTTATAAATTTCTAATATAATACAAATAACATTAAATATAATAAAAATTAAAATTCATAAAATTAGAAAACTAATCTATCCCTCTCATCTTTATTTCTATTCAAAATAAATTATAAATTTGTTTGTTTCTATGGTCATGTTTTTTCACACTTACACTCTGACATTACTAAATTTTATCAGATATAACTATATTTTTATAATCCAAATAATTAATATGTTTTTGTGTTTGTGCTTATAATGTTTAATTATCAGGACCACTATCTAGATATTCAAATAAAATATTATTTTAATCCAATTTTATAATATTTACGATTGTAGACGACGACTAGTCCTTAAAAATTAAATAGTAATTAACCACATAATAATAAACAATATTAACTTAAAAATAAAATATTACACTTTCTTCCAAAAAGTTCTAAAATTACACACAACATTCAAACTTTCACGCTTAATCCGTTAGGAATTGTCCAAAAATATTGATAAAATTTTAATTTTACACTTATAAAAATAAAAATATATAATATAAACGTCATTCTATATATATATATATATACCTAAAAATGTTAATTGACTGACGTATTTCTAATTTTTAACAGCAGTTTTAAGGTCAACATTTATGTCCATACTCCTAATTTAACATGAAAATTATAAATATACATAAAAATATATAAACACAAATATGATATATACTCACATATATACTAATCATATGGACTATTTATTTTTTTGTACAATAAATTTAATTGTTCTTCTTTTTTTTTTATTACCTAATAAGTGAATAAATATCTATTTAATAATATGAAATAATTATAAATGGTAATTAATAGATAATATGACAAATATAATTACAAAAGGCATGTAGATTCTTTAAAAGTCCTATTATCACTTAATTTTAAGTTTAATTTTGTACAAAAATTATTCTTAATTCTAAATAATTAATTTTATTTTTCTGAGTACATAAAGTGAAAAAAAAAATTAAATTAGGTATGCGGTCCCATCCTTAGGTTTTGTTATACTGTTTTTTTCACCATAATATTTGAAAAATCTCCCAAATTTGGCTAATCATCAATTTTGAAACAAAGTCATATAATATTCATCAATACCTCGATGTAGGTCCTGAATAATCCTTTGCTGGTATACTTTATTTTTAAAAGAATTTCATAAGCTATATTTTTTCTTTAGTGGTTAACTTAGCATTATTTTAAATTTCATATTTGTGGATATAATTATGTGTTTTAATCATCTATTTATAAATTTAATATTAACAGTGTGAAATAGATAATATACAAACAAAATATTATTTTTGAGTTCAAGACATTTATACAAGAAAATAAAAACAAAGGACAAAAAAAATATCTACAAAAAATTTAACGGCAGGACTTAACTAAGTAGCAAAACACCCAATACCAAATTATCCCATTTTCAAATTATTCATATTAATATAAATAATAAAGTAACTATAAACTACAAATATGGTTTTTAGTTACTTCTTCTTATTATTTTTTTGAATTTAATTATTATTTATTTTGAAAATATCTTAATAAATTATTATTATACATAAATAATAAATTTTTTTAATTAATATGTACCTCAAATTATAATAAATAACTTTTTAAAATAAAATTATATAATTTAGTTGACATAATTCTTTTTAATAAATATGACCAAAATTATAATAAATAAATTTAGTTTTCAAAAATATTTTTTCTTAAGAGTTTTATTTTGATATAAATAATAAGTTAATTTTTTAAAATTATTATTTGTGTTTGACATAATACAAAATAAAATAAAATATAAGCAAAATTTAAAATCAAAATAATAATATTGACTTACATAAATGCCCATTCAGAATACTATTAATTTTGGGGTTGTAAAAAATTCAGAACTATTATATCCATGATTTTATCATAGTAGGGGGAGTGATGAGAAATAATAAATATAAAATTTCAATTTCTCCGATTTTTCATATTTGATAGAGGCATTTTTAGTAAATATTAAAACATAATTAATAAAAAAAACATTAATAAAAAGATAAAGAACAATGATTTTAATCGTTTGTTGAACTATAAATATTATTTGTTATGTGCACATAACAAAAACTTGCAACAATAACTAATTAATAAAATAATTAAATTAACAAAATTAATTAATACCTACAATATAAATAAGAATATATAAGCATAATATTAAAGAAATTAAGAATAATTACACCACATTCAGAAGAGATCTACTCATAAAAATAGATAAGTGACCATTAAATCTAAATATAATGATAAAACAAGGGACAAATAACTTATCCACCAATAATATAATATGATGCGATTAATGGAAGAGAATCGAGAATTGATTAATTTAGGGTTGATTATACTTATATTGCTTGAGAATTAGACTTTTTTTTCAAAAAAAAATATTCTAAAATTACACGAACAGAAAATTCACTATTTTTATCTGACCCTCTTTGTTAAGGATTGGATGAAAAATATTGACGATAGCATAAAAGTTACACAAATTTTTAGTTATTACCCCCTCAATGAACATTTGTATGTAGTATTTTTGTTATAAGAAGAAATATATAATAATATTAACTACACTCCATATACATAGCCTATATTCATCTCTGTAAATACAAAAGTATACATGAAAATATTAAATGAGTAACGAAATACAAATTTTATGTATTTCTTGTTTTCTAAGAAAAAAGGTAAAATGTAAATGGAAAATTTTGACAGAACATATAAGTGTAATTTCAGAACTTAATAATATACAAGTAAAATTGTGTTTTTATAAAGTTTAATTTTTAAGACCGCTGCCTAACCAGATAAATATTCTTTTTGCCCATAATTTAATAAAAAACTAAAAACCATGGAATATTCTTTCTCCTATTTTCAAATTATTTATTTTAATATGAAATAAATAAACTTTTTTTAAATAGAATTTGAGATAAAACTTATACTTGAATTAAATTATAATTGAAAATATTTTAATAAATTTTGAAAATTAAGAAATAAAAAATTAGAGAACTTGTAATTTTAATAAATATTTACCACAAATTCTAATAAATAAAATAGAAAATTTATCTTCAAATAAATTAAAAATTAACCAGATAAATATTCTTTTTTCCCATAATTTAATAAAAAAACTGAAAACCATGGAATATTCTTTCTCCTATTTTCAAATTATTTATTTTAATATGAAATAAATAAAGTTTTTTAAATAGAATTTGAGATAAAACTTATACTGGAAGTAAATTATTATTGAAAATATTTTAATGAACTTTGACAATTAAGAAATAAAAAATTAGAGACTTGAAATTTTAATAAATATTTACCACAAATTCTAATAAATAAAATAGGAATTTTATCTTCAAATAAATTAAAAAATAATTTCAAGTAAATAGATAAATCTGCGAGTTTTTTAATTGTATTGCGAAACATCAAAAGCAAGGAATCCAATATGTTCATAATGTTTGGTTATATACATATATAAACTTTGACCATATATTATAATTTTCAAATAATTTAAAGTTTTATCTTAATATAAATAATAAATTATTTTTTTAATTTTTGATGTTATTCGAAATTAAAATTTAAAGTAATAATATTAGCTTACATATAAAATTAGAAAACTGATTTATCCATCTAACTTTTTTTCTACTAAAAATTAACACAAAGATAATGTTTAATTATTAAGACCACTACCTAACAAATTATTACTTTTTATATTATAAATATTATGTATTATATACACGTAGAAATACCACTATAACTAGTGCAAAAAAATAACTACTCACATAATAAATTAACAAAATCAATTAAAAGGAAAATGACAAAACAAGGAACAACTAACTTTGAAATTATTAAGTATGACCATAGACGATTTATTTAATTTTGTACAATAAATTTGATCTTCATCTTTTTTTATCCTCTAATAAAGCGAATAAATATATAATAATATGAAGAGTATGATTATAGTAGTAATTCATAAATAATATAATTATATAATACAAAATAAAAATATATATATGATTATATAATATAATATGTAAGTAGACAATTTTAGTACATAATTATTTTTTGAGTGCGGAAAGTGCAAAAAAAAAAGGAAAAAAATTAATTATATTTAATGGTTTATATTTAATTATAGAATAACATTAGGAACCAAAAGCAAATAAATATTTTTGTACATAAGTCTAACAATTTACATAGCAACAGGCATATCATGATTCGAGAAATAGTAAAAGCATATGCGGACAGTATGTCTACTGTTGTAGGCAATTTTAGTATATTGCCATTATTGTACTCAAAAAATCAAAATCATGAATCATCCTCTAAAATGCTTTGCAATGCTATGATATTTTATGACTTAGAGATATCCACCAAATTACCTTCACTCAGCTCCAACAATCATGAATCATTCTACAGCACGACACTGTAATTAGCATTCCAATTGTGATCAAAAGTCATATATTACATAAATGAAGCTATTATTTGCATATATTTCAATTTTAAATGATAATTATTATCTTACCGTAGGTTTCTATACAGGGGCATAACAAGAAAAGGAATGCCAATAAAATACTAAGTTCTCAAGAGACCACTTGTGAGTGATACAAGAAGAGGTTTACACATAAGGACAAAAGAAAACAAACCTAGAGCATAACGAGACTGCAAGATCATATGATAATTGGAAGAGAGACACCATTGGAGGACACCTAATAGCTTCTCTTGCAACACTCGACAATTCAGTAGTAGCAATATCAGCAGCATCTCAACATAATATCCTAAAACAATTAGATCGAATAAACAGAATAAGCACTTTAATTGTCACAAATTGATATTAAATAACTTCTCTAGATAGATCAACATAAATATTGATAGGAATTAAGCCAGTACAAGTGACTTACCAGGACTAAACCCCGAGTAATGAGCTCTTGGGAAGTGACAACAAAATCTCGAGCTTTTTGCACCAGTCTAAGTCAAGAAAAACATTGATTTAAGAGATTGACTTACAATGCAACCAAAGATGAAATTACTAAAGATGCGGAACAACAAAAAGCAACATAGACCTAATATTAACAAATGATGGTAGCTAATTGTATCTGTTAATTTTCAATGGATAAGAAAATCCCTAGCAGAATGCTAAGTCCTCAAAGGTACCTAAAAGATTTTTACAGTACTTATGTTCCATATATTCTTCTCATGATCTAATCTTTTTTTCATTTAAAACACCTTGTTGCGAGGGCATAATTCAATACCACCCAATATCCATTATCGAGTATGGACTTGAATTTTACTCCTTCAACACTTCAAGAGCATAAAAAGATAAATGCAGGAGAGCACCAACACACCTAGGCCAGGTGCCCTCAAAAGAATAGCTCACACTACCAATGAACTAATGAATGGGTTCTGCATAAGACCCCATCAACTTACAACTGTACGGGACAAATGATAAACATGATATGATAGCACATAAATAGTCACCTGCACCACGGAACACCAGCACTAAGAAGCACATCCAGGGACATCATCTAGTGTTCTCACCAAGTGTAGCAAATGTAACTGAAAGATATCTGATGAACTTCATTAGAAGAGTTTAAAAGAAAGATGGAAGACAAAAAAGAAATCTGATTTTATTTTCAATTATTAGTTAACAATGATTCCCAACCTCAAATACTTGGATAAACAGCATTCATGGGCCAGTAAAGATTAGAAGTGAAAAATTTATAATACTTGTCTATATGCAGCATGGTAGACTTCTTTAACTCTTACATGCAAGTACATACATTTTCCTTTTAAGGGGCGATCATGTAAGATGCACTACTGCTATATACTGAACTTGCACCCTCACCCTGCTGGGATGACAATCTAAAGGGAATAATTCATAAGATTAAAGAAAACTATAATAATATAGAACTTAAATATTGTTACAAGGCCAGAATCTATCTCCTCCTCCCAACCAAAAATAGTAGTCATATAAGAAAGGCATGCCTAAAGTAGACAATTTTACACACAAAGATTTTCAGCACCAAGAAATGTTATAATTTTTTAATAAATCAATAAAGAAAAGAAAGGACTACCGCAATGTCTTTAAAGTTATTGCCTCCAACAGAACGAAATACTATGTGCACATAATCTCAAAACACAAACGCCGCAATACGTTATGCAAATGCTAACTTATCATAACGAGGGTAAGAGGCCAATCACATCACAACACTTCATTTTGCCAAGTATAGAGGAGGACAATCAAGCTTCCACAAAATCTATGGATTTCTAAATGTTATCATCCTCGATGCTAACACAATACCCTTTATCTCCTTACATCTACCTAGTCGGGACGGATTTCGCTTTTCTTTCTTTTCTTTGGTCACTAATGAATCTTTTTTTCTTTTTCTTCCCCTTTTGTTTTTGTCACGTCTTTTATTTGCTTTTTTTTTTCTTTATTTTTGCCCGTGACTTGTGTTCTTTAGGCCGTTTTCCGGTCTTTTGACGCGAAGGACAACACTTGTGGTGAAGGCACCGGGTTACTCAACCAAAAAACGTCGCATTCTGGTCTTTTGATGCGAATGACGACACTTGTGGTGAAGGCACCCGGTTAGTCGACCAAAACACGTTTTACCTGAAGTGCTTTGCATACTCATAGCTTTGGCCACCGTTTTATGTGAATAACAACATTTGTGATGAAGTTACCCAGTTACTAAGTGACCTAAACCAGCGGAGTAGATATAATTTCCTTTTTCTTACTTTTCTTTCTTTCTTTTTTTTTTTTTTTTCTGGAAGGGGAAGGGCCTTTGAATTTTTCAAAATGTATGCATGTCCCATGTTAGGGATATAAGGATCAATTGGATAGAGTTTTAGCAAACAAATATGATCTCACAAGAATCCTAAGATTTAGTAGAAGCAAAGATATTCCAACTCTCTTTCAAAGCAATTCAAAATGCATGAAATTGTGCCTCAACAACTCCACAGTTAATCAAAGCAACAATCACATAACGCTAGTGCACATTCATATCTCAATCTTATGACTTCCTAAATCACATTTCTTTGTCAAATTACTAAAAAATAATATAAACGAAAGTAGTTTGATAGTAACTGGCAAAAGAAAACAAAACAAAAGTAGTTTGATAGGATAATAAAAGATAAATGAAAACATAAAAAGAAGTTACCCTCTGGTTCTTACGTGTTAATTAACACTACATATATGTCATGGAATTCTTTACTTTTGAATTGGTTTTATCTCGTTGGGAAGGTGAATTGGGCTGTTCAAATCAAAATTAGAAATATGAGAAGTTTCATGTAATTTCAATTGAACTAAGAGTCTAATCCTAAAATGATAAATAATTATTGACATCCCGACAACAAAATATGTCTCACAGAGCTTGATGTGCACCACAAAAAACAATACACATCGTTTACTGAATGAGATAACATAAAAGCACAACCAAATAAAACACCCACACCACAGCAGTAAAGTAATTGAAAACCACTAAAAAAGCATCCAAGACTATTTATCAAAATCACGACCCCATAATGTAGATGATAAATATCAAGAACTCAAGATAATAATTGCAAACATATAAAGGAAACATGCTTGATGGATGAAATGAAGAGTGGAAGCGAAGAAAATGATCAACTTTTTACCACCATTATCACTTTGCAAAAACTTTCTAGTTTTTGTGTCATTATTTCCAAAGACCGTCTTTGCCACCTCATACACCTTCCATTTGCGTCCAGCATGCATGAAGACAGAAGACAAACTGATAAGTTTGGAATTCCGCAACCAAACTGCATGTTCACAAGAGGAATTAGTGTATTGTGCATCATTCGCCATTGTTGAATAAAACAAATTACAAATAGAACTTACTTCTAAAGCCTTCATGACTCCTCAAGCTCTACCGCCTTCTTAGACCATTCCTCCAAACCTTCCTTAAATGAGTGTACAAGCTTGGTTACCTATGTGGTCCAGAAACATTTAAACATAAAGACGCTATCAAATGCATTAGATGTAGCAAATGTCTGCACATATATATGAACTATCGATGCATTGGTTAAAAAGATAAGTAGTTGTTACAACGAAGCCTTAACCAACCATCAATCATGAACTTATAAGGCCATCATATAACTAAGAACAACATGAATCATTACATACACACAAATACAGCCAAAAGTGACACTCTTATAAACAAGACCGTCGTGCTTTGTTATGTTGATCGCCAACATGGTAAATCCTAAAAGGTACCTAAAGTTGCAGTGCTTACAGGGTTAGCATTAGGTTATTTACACAAATTGGGTCCTTAAGTTTTAGCTGCTGCACTTTTGGTTCACAACAAAGCTTCTACATTTGGCTGTGAATTATTAATCGCTTGCATTTAACAGAGTAATGGGTTGATTGTGCTTACATAAACTTCACATCAGTATCTGTAGTCTTTAAGAATAGCAGTTGAAATTAGTGTCAGAATCTCACTTTTAGATGGAAAAAAGAAAAACAGAAATCAGAAAAACACTTTAGCCTTAAGACTAAGAGACAAAGCAATGAGCAACTATACAAATGCAGATAAATTTACCTCTGAAAATTTAGAATAACATGAACAAACAATTAGCTAAAGAAAAAGGACATAATTCAAACCACATCCACATAATCTACATCAAGAAAACAAGTGACTTTACCATGTCAAAATGTAATTCCACCGTACAAAACCATGCATATACTGGAAAACTAGATACCTACTTTCACTGTGTCATCTGCCAAATGAGCCTCTGCGACATCACACAACTTCCCAGTGATATATGAGGCAGAATACTTGCCATCTGCAGTCTCGTATTCACCCAAGACCCAACAAATTACCTGCAACATAAAACAAGTAAAGAAAGCAATGAATCAACACAGCAAGCAAGCGAGGGAACCTCTCTGGTGGGAATAGAGAGAGAGAGAGAGAGAGAGAGAGCAAATCAGAAAAAAAAGAATAAGTAAAAAACAATATAGTAACTGAAAATGGGGCGACATAAGAAAAGGGATGGGAACTGGCCTGACAGAACTTACATTGAAAAATAATAAAAGGTATCCTAGATGTGCTATAACATACTTGAAGAAAGGCAGATGAAAGTTTTGGCTCTCCCATGATTTGAAGATACGACTCCACCTGCACTCAACAGATTACAAAAGATTCTTATGAGAAGTGCTAAAAAGAGCACAACCATCCACTCAAAAGAACAACTAGCACTACCAATGAACAAATGAATTGGTTCGCAATAAGTTTCAGATCTATTAACAAGTTGCATATTTTCGAGAGCAAATACAATAAAAGGGTTTTGGGGGTAGCTGATCATAAATCAATCTTGAGTAGCATAATCATTCATGATACATGTACTCAGAGCTCCGCAACTTAGTACATTACCAAATGAAACAATATTTGAGCAGAAGCTCATCAGCTTCAATATTATCCAAACGGACTAAATACAGGATTATCACGAATAACGTCTACATAAGACCAAACTGTACAGAAAATCCTAAAAGTAGTATCTAAAATCCCATCCCACATGACGTACCAGAGAAGCTTACTCATCCGTCCAGATAGTTAGATGCCAAAATCCCAGAGATTGCAACTACATGCTCATGTACATAAGTCCAACATTTTACATAGCAACAGGCATATCATGATTTGAGAAAGGAATAGTAAAGGCATATGCAGACAGTATGTCTACTGTTGTAGGCAATTTTAGTATATAGCCATATTGCACTCGGAGAATCAAAATAATCAATCGTCCTCTAAAATGCTCCGATACGTTATGACTTAGATATCCACCAAATTACTTACATTTAGCTCTAACTAGCATGCATCATTCCACAGCACAACAGAGTAAGTAGCATTCCAATTTGTGATTAAAAAAATCATATATTACATAAATGAAGCTATTATTTGCATATATCTCAACTTTAATGTCATAATCATTATCTTACCAGAGGATTTCTGCACAGGGGCGTGATATCCTGTAACAAACGGAAAATTTCACAGTTAAACTTAAGAAAATTCAGAAATGGGGATGAGGAGAATGCAGAGAATGAGATGAGAAAAGAACCAGAATTTCATTAAAATTGATAAAACATGTCTTCCTTACAATTCGTTTCTCCCTTTTACAATCAAAGCTCACAATGTTCAGACAAACGTGTACGGAATAAAAGCTGAAATTCATTAAAAATCCTAGCAGACTGCAAGTCTGTGTTGTCCTCCCTCTACTGCAATTGGTTCTTCAATTTCGCATGTATGAGGCTTTCCCAAAATGAGGACGACAGCAGCTGCACAACGGCTCACTCCTTCTCCGCCGTCCACGTGTCAGTTGATTGTTCAAATCGGGAACAATCGACCTCTCCAAAATCCCCAATCTTTTCGTCCTCAGCATTACGCCCTAATTGCTGCAAAACGACGTCGCCCGGAATGCTCGATTTAAAATTTGCCCCAATTGCTTTGGCGCCCTTGATCTGACGGTTCCCGTCTCTTCCTTCCATCTGACGGTTCCCGTCTCTTCCTTCCATCTGACGGCTTTCATTTAAAGTTGCATTTCTTCCCTGAAACACGACATTCCTTCCTCCTTTTTTAGATCCTTGTCCCCAAGGATCAAAACTTAGAAACTTAGCAGCAATTGCATGATAATCCTCCCAAGTGGCCTGCTCGGGAGTGGAGTGCGACCATTGGATTAACACCTGAGAGACTCCAACATTGTTTCTGGGCACTAACCTTCTTCCTAAGATTGCAATGGAGTAGACTTTAAACACCTCATCCTCAAGTTCAGGCAAGTTAACTAATGGGAAATACTTAGAGCCAATCTTTTTTTTCATAACGAAACATGGAAAACAGGGTGGATTTTGGACCCTGCTGGTAATTCAAGCCTATAAGCCACCCTTCCAATCCTTTCAATGACTCTGTAAGGGCCAAAATACTTGGCAGATAGCTTCAGCTGTTTCCTTAAGGCTACAGAGGTCTGCTTGTATAGCTGGAGTTTAAGGAATACCTCATCACCTACCTGAAACTCCCTTTCTGTCGTCTTCTTGTCTGCGTACAACTTCATTCTTTGCTGAGCTTGTTCAGATTTTCCTTCAGCAACTACAACACCTTGGTTCTTTCTTGCACAAGTTCAGCAACATCAGAGTGATGACTTTGCAAATATGGTCCTATGGGAAGCTGTTGAGGTGGATATCCATAAAGAGCCTGAAAAGGAGTGGCCTTCAACCCCGTATGATAGTTGGTATTGAACCAAAGCTCAGCTAAAGTGAGCCACTGAGCCCATTTCTTGGGTTTCTGCAGACACATGCACCTTAGGTAGTTTTCAAGGCATTGATTTATCCTTTGTGTTTGTCCATCAGTTTGTGGGTGGTATGAGTAGGACATGTCCAGTGAGACACCTGATGAGGTGAATAACTCCTTCCAAAACCTGCTGGGCAAAACCTTCTCCCTATCTGAAATGATACTGATAGGCAATCCATGGAGCTTATAAATGTTATCAAAAAACACCTTAGCAATGGAGGTAGCTGTGTAAGGGTGTTTTAGTGCTAGGAAGTGAGAGTACTTGGGTAACCTGTCCACTACCACCAGGATAGAATCCTTACCATCCGAATTGGGCAAGCCTTCAATGAAATCCATAGAGACACATGACCATGCTTGTTCAGGAACAGGTAAGGGCTGCAGCAACCCTGGGTATGGGTTGTTCTCATGTTTAGCCCTCTGACAAATTTCGCACCTTCTCACCCATTCTTGTACATCCACCTTCATGGTAGGCCAATAGAATAAGGGTTTAAGTCTTTGATAAGTACCCTGCATGCCTGAATGACCACCCAATGCAGAATCATGCATTGTCTTGAGGACCTTTTCTCTGATCCCTCCATGGCTTCCTACACATATACTTCCTTCCTTCTTCAGCACTCCATTTTCATAAATATAGTCTGGAAATGAAGTGGTGTCAAGAATTTTGGACTGTATGATAGTCTGAAAAAGGGTATTCCCTTCATAACTCAATTGAACCTCTTGGATCCACAATGGGATCTGAGTAGATATAACATGTGTTTGAGGGTCCTCCTCCTGATAAATCCTCCTGGAGAGGGCATCTGCAGCCCTATTCTCCTTGCCCTTCTTGTAATGAACTTCATAACTGAGCCCCAACAGTTTGGTCACCCCCTTTTGCTGCAACACTGAATCTATCCTCAGGTCAAGAAGGTGTTTAAGACTCTTTTGATCAGTCCTTATGATGAAATGGTTACCCAAAAGGTAATGTCTCCACCTTGTAACTGCTAAGAGAAGGGCCAGAAACTCCTTCTCATAAGTGGACAACCCCATATTCTTGGGAGCTAATACTTTGCTGAGATAAGCTATGGGTCTCCCTCCTTGCATCAATACAGCCCCTATTCCCTTCCCACTGGCATTAGTCTCCACAATGAAAGGCTGAGAGAAATCAGGCATGGCTAGCACAGGAGCTGAAACCATCAGTTCCTTGAGATGGTTAAAAGCCTTCTCAGCCTCTACATTCCATTCAAAAGAATCCTTCTTCAGTAATGAAGTGAGGGGCTTACTAATGATCCCATAACCTTGTATGAATCTTCGGTAGTAACTAGTGAGACCCAAAAATCCTCTTAATGCCTTGACATTTGTTGGTACAGGCCAATTGAGCATGCATTCAATCTTCAATGGATCTGTAGCCACACCTTGGTGTGAAATTACATGCCCCAAGTATTCTATCTCCTTCGAGCAAAGGAACATTTTCTCTTCTTGGCAAATAACTGGTGTTTTCTGAGAAGGTCCATCACTTTTCTGAGGTGTATCAAATGCAAACCCCAGTCCTTGCTATAGATCAATATATCATCAAAGAAAACCAATACAAACTTCCTCAAATAAGGCTCAAAAATAGCATTCATCAGAGATTGGAAAGTGGATGGAGTATTACATAATTCAAAAGGCATAACAAGAAATTCATAGTGGCCATTGTGAGTTATGAAACTAGTTTTAGGTACATCTTCTTTCCTCATTTTGATCTGAAAGTAACCAGACCTCAGATCAATCTTTGAAAAATATGTAGCCCCATGTAACTCATCCAACAGCTCATCAATAATGGGAATGGGAAAATTGTGCTTCACTGTAAGTTTGTTGAGATACCTGTAATCAACACACATCCTCCAGCCCCCATCCTTCTTCTTAACCAGCAATACAGGAGAAGCAAAAGAACTCTGACTAGGTCTGATAATGCCACTGTTTAACATTTCCTTCACAATCTTCTCTATTTCAGTTTTCTGTCCTTATGCATACCTGTAGGGGTGTTGTCTTCTAGGTATGGCCTCAAGTAGTAGCTCAATACGGTGCTCAATTTCTCTTTCAGGGGGAAGAGAATGAGGTTCCTTGACTATGTCCTCAAACTCCTGCAAAACCTCTTGCACCCTGGTATTACCTGCAGCTTCAGTTGAAGTGCTGTGACTCAACAATAATTCCCCTTGTGCTTTAGGGCTTCTTCCTCTAACAAGCTTTGATAGGGAGTGTGTGGTTACTGCCTTGGATCCTGTTTTACCACTGAGAGCCTTTAGGATCACCTTGCTGGAATCTTGACTAAGGGTCACCCTACCCTGGTGGAAGTCAAGCTCAATCGGATTGTGTAATCCTAGCCAATCACAGCCTAGGACCAGATCATACCCTCCCAACTTGATCAGCTTAACTGGATGCGTAAACTTGTGTCCTTGAATCTCCCAGCTAAATTTGTGACAAGCTAGTTGACTGGTAAGTTTGCTCCCATCTGCTACTCTTACCATCATGGGGTGTGTCCTTACTAGTTTACACCCTAAAAGGTTGGCCACCTTTTCATCAAGAAAGCAATGTGTGCTACCACTGTCAATGAGGATGAGGATCTCTTTATCCTCCACAGTTCCTTCAAGTCTCAATGTTCTATAATTGAAATCCCCCTTCATAGCATGTAAGGACACAGATACATCCCCTTCATTTTCCAGTTCTATCTCAATGGCTTGCTTCCCTTGCTCCTCTTCACCATTATCCTTATCTCCTCCATCTTCCAGCAACATGTAAACTTGTCTGTATTTACACCTATGTCCAGGGGTATAGGGTTCATCACACCTATAACACAAGTTCTTCTCTCTTTTTGCCCTGACTTCAGCTTCAGTTAAGAACCTGGTAGGTTGTGCTGGTGATCTCTGTGGTGGATTCTTGTTGGGTGGTTTGAAAGGTGGCTTGGGTGGTAAATTTCTGGTAGGGTGGTGGGCTCTTTTGAGTATAGCATTGACTGTTTGTTCTTGGTTTCTGGCAAGGTTAATGGCTTGGTACAAGGAGGTAGGTTCACAGTTTGTTACATAAAACTTCACTTCATCCTTAAGACCACTGATGAACTTCATCATGAAGAAGTCCTCATCTAGATTCCTGTTGAAGATGAGCATCTGATCCTTCAGTTCTTCAAACCTCTCAAGATAATTATCCACTGTAGTCTCATGATGCAGCCTATTGAACTCAGTTGTCACCTTAGCATTGTTAAGGGCTTCAAACCTCCCCAATACATTGGCTACAAACTCTTCCCATGTCCTGAACTCCTTCTTCTCCACGTACCCTTGGTACCATAGTTCAGCCTTACCTTGCATATAAATGGAAGCCATAGACACCCTTTGGTCCTCAGGTATTGGTATTAGCTGAAAATACCTCGAGCATCTCCTCACCCATCCTCTTGCATTTTCCCCATCAAAGTGTGGAAACTCTAGCCTGTTCAAGATATTATATGTCCCAGAACTCTGATTCCCACTGGGTTCATGCCTTGAACTGCTTCCTCCTTCTTGTCTGAGGACATTGTGTGGTGTGGCCCTGAAATTTGATCCCTTGTCAACAGTTGCTGTTAATCATTCTCCTAGTATCGATTTATTTCTATTATACTGCTGCATTTGATCAGCCATACTTTGTAGTTTTTGCTGTAAGCTGGCCATGTTATGCTCCATATTGAGCATTGAAGCTTGAAGGCCCTCTTGTACTTCTAACATTTGGTCCATCCTTCCATGGAGTTCATCCACACTAGCTTCCCTCTTTGCTCTTTCATCTAAGAACATAATGTCTGCTTTCTTTTGAGCTTCTTGCAGTTCTTTTAAGCGTGTCCCATAAGCCATTTTCTTTTAATATTTCAACTTCTTAAGGTCCAAGGAAAGTCTGGCTCTAAGGCCAATTGTAACAAACGGAAAATTTCACAGTTAAACTTAAGAAACTTCAGAAATGGGGATGAGGAGAATGCAGAGAATGAGATGAGAAAAGAACCAGAATTTCATTAAAATTGATAAAACATGTCTTCCTTACAATTTGTTTCTCCCGTTTACAATCAAGGCTCACAATGTTCAGACAAAAGTGTAAGGAATAAAAGCTTAAATTCATTAAAAATCCTAGCAGACTGCAAGTCTGTGTTGTCCTCCCTCTACTGCAATTGGTTCTTCAATTTCGCATGTCTGAGGCTTTCCCAAAATGAGGACGACAGCAGCTGCACAACGGCTCACTCCTTCTCCATCGTCCACGTGTCAGTTGATTGTTCAAATCAGGAACAATCGACCTCTCCAAAATTCCCAATCTTTTCCTCCTCAGCATTACGCCCTAATTGCTACAAAACGACGTTGCCCGGAATGCTCGATTTAAAATTTGCCCCAATTGCTTTGGCGCCCTTGATCTGACGGTTCCCGTCTCTTCCTTCCATTTGACGGCTTTCATTTAAAGTCGCATTTCTTCCCTGAAACACGACATATCCATGGGAAAAAACCCATATGATGTCGCGGCGTGGTGAAAGTCAGACCTGAATCTGGATCATTGGATTGGGCCAAGAAGGATTGTTCAAACAGCAGTAACATTTTGCAATACCATAATTTGAGGCCTCCTTCTCGCACTGTCTCTCCCTCTTGCTTTTCTTGGTTTTCTTTCTTTTGGATGAGAAATGAACACAAGAAAAAAGAAATGAAGGTGAGAGGGTTTCACCATGTGGGTGTGGGTGGGGTTTGATGGTGGGGAGAAAACGGTAGTTTAAGGGTTTTTAACAATGGGGTTTTCCTTTCTTGGATTTGTACCCACATCCGTCGGTGCTTCTCCCGCGGGTGCTGCCGTGCAACGGGATACCATCACATTCGACACCTTGAGTTGGCTATACCACCAAGAACTTCACCTGCTTTCCTTGACTTTTTTCCTCGGAGAAGTGAACAGAGGAGAAGGGAAATGGTTTGATGGTGGGGTTGAGTGAGGGTATTTTGGCGGTGGGAGGATGGAACTGCACCGTCTCTTCTTCGCCGGCTTTGGCTTTATTGGAGGGAGAAAATCTGTACAAGTATTCGAGGGCTTACGAGGGGTATTGGTTGAGGTGTGAGAAAGAAAATTGCAAGAAGGGTTTTACTAGTATGGAGATGCTGTAAATGCCGCTGATTGTGCCGGCATATCAGTGCTGTGGAGGTTTGTGGCGTGGAGAGTGGAGGAGGGAAATGGATGCCGGCCATGTTTGGGTGCGTTTTGTGGAAACTTGGAGAGTGGGAAGCAAAGAAGAAGACAAGAAGACAAACCATAATAATAATAATTCATTCTAATCCTAAACTAACTATATATCTGATAATAATTCATTCTAATCCTAAACTAACTATATATCTGAACTAAGTTGATGCTTTGAGCATTACGCTCTCTATTAGTGCCACCATTTCAACTTCTACTTTTATGAGGAAAATTAATTATAAATCAATACAATAGTAAAAATTATATATATATACATATATTAAAGTTTGAGTATTTTGAAAAAACAGTTTAATATTTATTATATTATCATACAAAATTGCTTATAATTTTTTACTTTAAAATGATTTAATTTAAACAATTAAAAAATAAAAATTATAATTTTCAATAATAAGTTGATGACACATACACACTATTTCCAATACATACAATAGTACCCCAAAGTTTGTTTCTGTTACTCAAAGTTCAAAGAATTTGTTAATATTAATAAAAAAATTAGATGAAAATTCATGATTCCCCCCTTCACTTATTATTAACTTATTGCAGATCAAACAAATCTTTTTATAGTCAAACTACCCTACATCTTCACATGTTAATACATGTAAGGTAGTATATTTTCTAGTTTAGTCAGAAAGTATTATTTTACCTGAAATAAATTAATTTGGCGTAAATCTAAATTGTCATCCTTTTTTTAAAAAAATATCAGCAATTTTTATGAATTTTAAGTGACGAATGGGTAAATTTATTAGACGGAAGCAAATCTCATGAATACTAAATGTAAATTTCTAAACCACATGAGATCTACGTGTAATTACACCAAATCTCAGGGAAAAACAATGTAATTATTTGGGTCAAACTGCAGAAAATCCCCATGTGGTTTAAAAACTCAGCAAAAGCCCCCCTTCTGATTTGAAAATAGGCAAAACACCCCCTGTGTCTAATAAATTCAGCTCAATCGCCCCTGTTCGTTAAATATGACCAACGACGTTAACTTTTTTATAAAATAACCATTATACACTTAATATATTTTATTTGTTATTTTATTGACAGTTGGATTTAAATTGATCATACTAGAACAATCAAAACTGATAAGTTAATTTTAACTGTTAGATCTTACATTTATTAAAAAAATTAAAAGTTCAT
This sequence comes from Sesamum indicum, assembly GCF_026168435.1. NCBI lineage: Eukaryota > Viridiplantae > Streptophyta > Magnoliopsida > Lamiales > Pedaliaceae > Sesamum > Sesamum indicum. Next base: position 3,559,468 of record NC_142660.1, on the reverse strand, counting down.
ATTTTATTAATTAATAATATATATTATAAAAAGATATTAGAAAAAAAATTAAACCCCCATCCACCCACCCACCCCTCGCTGCCCCCTTTCTTCCCCCCTGCGCATGCCCCGCGCCACCACCCGTTGCCTCCCCCCTCTCCCCACGTCCCACCTCCCCCCGCATATGGGGGCGACTGTCACCCAAGCAAAGAAAGAACATCGCCCTTCTGTGTAGGGAAAGAGGTTGACGGCATCGTTGGACAGCAGTCGTCGCTGTTGACCCCATTTTTTAATTTTTTTTAATTAATTTAATTTTATTAATTAAATATATTTTAATCAATTAAAAATAATTTTAGATAATTATAACAAACATGCAGAAAAGGAAAGAGGAAAACCCAAACTTGTGATAAATTATAAACCTCTTAATAAAGTCTTAAAATGGATAAGATATTCGATTCCTAATAAGAAGGATCTGTTAGATAGATTACACAGGGCAACAATTTTCTCAAAATCTGACTTAAAATCAGGATATTGGCAAATTCAAATAAATGAATCAGATAGGTACAAAACATCATTTACAGTCCTATTTGGACATTATGAATGGAATGTTATGCAATTTGGATTAAAAAATGCACCTTCAGAATTTCAGTATATTATGAATGATATTTTTAATCAATTCTCTAATTTTATCATCGTTTATATTGATGATATCTTAGTCTTCTCAAATAGTATCGAAGACCATTTTAAGCACTTAGAAATGTTTAAAAACTTAGTTATCCAAAATGATTTGGTATTATCAAAATAAAAAATGAGTATTTTTCAGACAAAAGTTAGATTTCTTGAACATCATATTAAAAAGGGAGAAATTATACCCATCAATAGAAGTATTGAATTTGCAGATAAATTCCCCGATAAGATCATTGATAAAACTCAATTACAGATATGTTTAGACAGTCTGAATTATATAGCCCCATACTATAACAATCTTGCTCAAGATATAACAATATTGTATGATAGGCTTAAGAAGAATATATCAGAATGGACTGATGAACATACAAAAGCAATTAGATTAATTAAACAGAAGGTAAAATCATTACAATGTCTAACTCTTGCTAATCCAAACTGGAACAAAGTTATTGAAACAAATGCCTCTGATATTGGATTTGGAGGAATACTAAAACAAATTGATGAAAATAAGCAAGAATACTTAGTTAGATTCCATTCGGGGAAATGGAAAGCAGCCCAAAGAAACTATGCTACGGTTGCTAAATAAGTTCTTGCTATTGTTAAATGTGTATTGAAATTTTAAGATGATTTACTTAATCAAGAATTCACCATTAGGACAAATTTATGTTTCATAAAAATTTTAAACATGATGTTTCTAAACAAATGTTTGCTAGATGGCAAGCACATCTTGCCCCATTTAATTTTTCTATTGAACATATTAAAGGAGAGACAAATAGTCTCCCTGATTTCCTATCAAGAGAATATATTGATGGAAATAAATCCGCATGAATTTGGAAATGAAATGCTTAGAGGGATGAATATTTCCTCAAAAATTCCAAATGGTTGGATGGAAGAATTAGTTATAGGAGAAAGATTTTTTATGAACGGAGTCCATTGGCCTATTTACCAATGGAAATTCTGGGATGAACCAATTGAATATAAGACAAGATTGAAAAGAACTCAAAAAATAATCAAAAAGCGAATTGATAAAATCAAGAAAATAATTTCTGACATTCTCATATAATTTCCAGATGCAAACATCATTGCAGAAAATCATATTAAACAACTTTGGATAGAAAATTTGCTATACCATCAGCAAATTGCTGGTTATTATGTTGGCTAATGAATTATCTTTATTTTTCAGGAATGCTCCCCCAAAGTAGAAGAGGAAGAAATTCCTCCTCTAATCAAAGAGGAGGTAGGTTTCGAGCATGTGATATTGTCAGACATGAAAATAGGACCTTAGTAAGGAAAATATTTCCAAAATTGGAAAATTTAATAACATCCCTAAAGAAAAAAATGAACTCTTCAAACAGTTTTTTGAATTTAAAAAGGAACATAAAAAATTAACAATTGATGAATCATCAGTATCTTATGCAAAGATAGTGCAAGAAGATGAAGATAAATTAATTAATTACAAATTTAGTGAACACTACGATATAATTATACTTCTTGAAAATGATGGTTTGAGATGGGAAAATGATCCTGGTATCTAATGAAAAGGTACCTTAATGTTGCATCTTTTTCAGCAGGGTCATACAAACCTAGGGCATATTATGAATGTATCCTTAAGGCAACTCAGAGTGTTGCAATTAATCACACATTCTCCAGCAATGTGAAGGAATTTAATTATTCAAAAGCAGTAATTAAAAAATTTATCATTACTGTTGAATGGGGAATTAACCCATTAGGAAAAAAAGAATACTTTCACCCAGAATCAAAAAATACAATAAAGTTTAATTACTAGGACTATGTTGAAGCATTGAATAAAGCTTTTCTTTATGAAAATTATAAAAGAAAACATACATGGTTTTTTAAAATTTGCCCATTGATTTTCCAACAAGAAATATCGAATTGGGTATTCCAATGGTGGATAAGTTTTGGTCCATAAATTTCTATTCTTCCTGAAATCTTCCAGGAATACTATACGGAATGGCTAAATTATTCGCCAAAAACAATCCAAGCAGAAAAATCGAGAAGATGGATTGAAGGAATGGCTTCTATTTATTTTTTTATGGAATTCTCTATCCCATGGATCTGAAAGTGGCTACCAGACGTAGGAATTAGCCTACAAAAAATCCCATGCATAAAAAAGAAGGTATTGTTCAAAATTTTGGAACAAGTTGATGCAAATTAATCTCGAGACCAAGAAATACTATGGTCAAGAAATCATCAATGACATGGAAGAAAAATTGCAAGAATATAAAATTCTTGCAGAAAAAGAAGAGAATTAGACACCTAATCCTTTTGAACATATCTCCCAAAGAATTCTGAATAAGGGGTAATCACGAAAGATCAAATGATTGAGGAATACCTCAAGCAAATGCAAAATGATCTCAAAAAGAATCTTTCGGGAATTGCTTCTCCTATGGAGGCTTCAAGCAAAAATGGAGAAAATAAACTTTCTTGTCTCGCTGGAGAATCTCAGAATCCATTGGAGAAATTTTCTCAAGAGGGAATTTCTTGATAATTTACTCAAAGGAATCTGGGAGACATTAAAGGAAAAATCAAAAATGGAAATTTCAGAATCATATGAAGATAAAGAAGACCTCAAGCAATCGGGATGCGAATCAGAAGAAAGCAACTTCTCCAAACTAATGAAGAAATAAGGTGACAGCAGAGCAAGTCAATAAAATTGACCAAATGACACGTGCCAACAATGAAGCAACACTTGGCAAATGAAGGCCATGCAGACGTGAAAAAATAATTTCAAGTTCGGACCATCTGGTTATAAATATAACCCTTTCTCCCCTTTTTTGGAGAGCCCTCAGAAGTCTTCATGTGTTGAAGCAGAGGCACTTGTACTTGTAATTTCTTTCTCCTTCCTTAGTTATTTAAAAGTTTCATTTGGCATAAGAAGAGATACAAGCTACCTGTGAGTTCTCGTATTTAACTTTCTGCATTTGTTACTTCTATTATTGCTTCTGTTTTATTTAGCCTAATGCAAGGCTAAATTACTGCTACTGAATTATTCAACTATAACGGAGATAGCATGGTATATAGGTAAAAAAAAAAAAAGAGTATTTTTCATTACTGATAAAGATAAGAAAAAATTGAAAGAATATAAAGATAAGACATTCTGGATCGTCGATTTAAATTATGAGTATGAACAAGGTCGGCCTTGCCATTACTGCCTAAGTTTGCCGTTCTTTGGCGTTGTTTTTGGGCTTTAGTGTGGTATCTTCTGACCAAAATCCATACCTATTAGTATTAAATTGACGTAAAAGGTTCCATATTTAGTCTCCCCTTATGTTATTCGATTCTCTTTATATTTATTATAATAAAAAATATTCTTTTGATGCATTCCGCTTGCATGGTCGGTTTTTTCTACCGCCTACATGGTCGGATTTATCGTTTTACTTTTATGCATTCCGCCTACATGGTCGGTTCTTTATACCTCCTCATGGTTGGATTTAACTTTTCTTTTGAGATTTTCAATCGAAGGTCATGGCTTAATAACCATTATGAAATATGAATAATTAAGAAAAAATATTATATTAATATGAAAAATTATCTAATTACAAAAATAAAAAAAAATTTAAAATTTAATCTAACTCCTCCTCGTCAGCGACGTCTATATCGTCCTGGTTCGAGGCCGAGGGGTCTGTTGAAGGGGGCTCTGGAACGTCTCCTATAAAACAAATAAAATTATTAGTACTTTTAATCAAGACTTAATTTTTTTTTAGAAAAAATAATAGTAATAATCTACTTACCGCCACCTCAGTCGTCCTCGGTCCGCTCCAACCGTCGTCTTCCTTTTTCTTGTAGCACCTTTCAAATAACTCCATCTACTTGGGCGGCCGACCAAGCTCTGCTTCCTATAGAAGAAAAAATAGTTAGCTTCTTATTTATCAACATTGTCTTTTATTGACAAATGAAAATGGATAAACTCAACTAGTTCTACTCACAAAATTCACTTGACGGGCTAAACAAGCTTAAAGGCATGCGTGATCTATTTGTATGTAGTTACAAAGGAACTATATATTTTTAAATAATTATTAATTATTAAAACTATTGTCCTCAATTTATTTTCTATTTCTAATGATTTATAATTGTATTTTAATTTGAAATATTAACTTAATATTGTTATTGTGGATATTATTTTGTAGATAATATTATTATTGGGATTATTGGTCTAAAATTTTGTGATTATTGACATCATTATGTAAAAATATTATTATTGAGAATATTAGCCTAATTTGTGTGATTACTGACATTGTTATATACATAATGTTATTATTGGAAATATTAGCCTAATTTTTGTGATTATTGACATTGTTATGTAAATAATATTATTACTGGAAATTTTGATCTAACATTTTGTGACCATTGACATTATTATGTAAAAATATTATTATTGAGAATATTGATCTAATTTTTGTGATTATTTATATTATTATTTAAATAATGTTATTATTGAGATTATATATTGATCTATTTTTTGTGATTGTTTATATTATTATTTAAATAATATTATTATTGGGATTATATATCGATCTGATTTTTGTGATTATTTACATTATGATGTAACAATTATTTTATTGGGAATATTGGCTAATGACATGTAAAAAATAATATTACATTGATAAGCCAAATTATACACTAAATTGCACATCTTTACAATAAATTACACAATAATTGCATAAATTACACAATTATACAATTAATTTTGAAAAATTACACAAATTACATAAAAATTACAGAAAATAGATATATATATATATTTCTATAATTGCAGAAATTACATAAAATAATTTTTTTTACAGAATGTTTATAAAAATGAGCAAAACTTTACATAAAATTATTAAAAAAAATAGAAAATTATGAAAAATATTAAAAAATACAGAAAATTGTTAAATTTTTAAAAATTTTTAAATAATTTTAAATTACCAAAAATTTTTATTGTTTATAATAATTACAGAAAATTCTTAAAATTACCAAAATTATGAAATTGTTCAAAAGTTCAAAAATATATTAAAATTTCAAAAATTACAGAAAATTATTAAAAATATTTATAAAAATTACATAAAATTTTTAATAATCTCAAAAAATTAAGAAAAAAATTTAAAATTGCCGAATTTTTTTGATTTTTTTTAAATTTTAGAAGATAAAACATTGGTAAATTTATAGAAAATATAAAAAAAATCTGAAAATTATAAAATTTATTCAGTTATATTTTCTGAAAATATGTTCAGAAACATATTCTGAAAATATTTTAACTTTTTTTTGTCAAACATGTATGAAAAATATTTTCAGAAAATGGGAGGAAAAATGAATTAAAGTTGGAGGGATAAAACAAAGAAAAATGAAGAAAAAAGGTGGGGGGGGGGGGGGGAGGGGTTCACAAAAGTAGGGAGGAAAAAAAAATCGATAACTTACCTCTACTAGTGTCGAAGAAGGGGTGCCGGCGGTTGATGGCGGGGATGGCACGGTGTCACAGGTCGGCTATTACCTGTGGGCAGCGTGCGGGCAATCGGGTCGATGTAGGCCAGCACGGGACGACATGCGGGCATCTCGGGTTGATGTAGGCCAGCATGTGGCGACGTTGTGCGCAACCTTAGGCACGAGTAGAAGCAAACGTGCGGAACAGAGTGCTTTGATACGGGAACAGAGTGCTCTAGCCTTGGAGATGCTGAAAAAGTGCACTCCTCGGCCCTTTCAGTGTGCTACTCATGGGAAAAGTGATTTTTTTTCTTAAGCCTATTATAAGGGGGACATGATACGGTGAGCATCAGCCGGTCCTCCCCGTGCACGACGGCAGTAGCATGAGACGACGTGTGCACAAAGTGAACATCTCTTGGGGGCATGATGGGGGCCTTCAAGAGCCGGCTCTAGGCAGCTCGTGAGCGGAGCGCTAGAGTCCCCGAAGGGCTGGGAAACCTGACGGGCAGCGTAGGGCCAGGATGGCCTACGTTGGGCACCGATTATGCCGAGAGGCTCCGTGTGGTGCCCCGCGGGCTGCGAGTTATCCGGGACAACGCCTCTCGTGCGAATGGGTGATCGAGACAAGCAATGAAAGACCTCGTGATCCAACTCATGGAACGCGCTATCGAGTTCTAGCCGTCCGTGGGGGTCCGTTGGCTAAGAATAGGCGGTCGTGGGACGACGCCGTACAGTAAGCCTAAGCCGAAAGGCAAGAAGCATGTCGGGCACGTTGTACGGGAGAACGACAAGGTGTCGGCATATCGATTGGGCCTCGGACTTATGATGATGTCCTACTCGGGCGAGACATGGAAGGCGGCCATCGAGGGCAAGCGCCTAGGATGTACCGAGTGTGTTGGACAAGAGACGGGCGTTGCGTGCGCAAGTGTAGTGCCGTAATGCCGAAGTGGAGCGAGGATGCTCCTAGCCATTGGGCAATGTGTCGACAGGTTCCGAGATGATGTGCGAGACGCAAAGGGCACGGATGTAGAGAGCCTCAGCGAGCACCCGGACTGTCGCGAACTCTGATGTGTGCAAAGGCCGGACGAAGGTGGGTTGGCACCTTTGGGGCATCACAGGCCAAAATTATATGAGAAATGATATTCCGCTGCACTGAAGATTGGCAGGCCTGTGACATATGGTATCAGAGCCTCGTTGCCTTCACGGGACGAGGCGCATTGCGAACTTGGAGGACGTGACCCTCCAGTCGACGAATGGAATATGAGCCCTGATACTGTGACAAGAGGTATCAGCTTTCAGTCGACGAGTGGTATAAAAGCTCTACGTCTGAGGTAGAGACGAGTTGGAATCCGTAGAGACCATCAGTTGAGACAAGATCAGACCGGGTTGTGACGGGACGATTTTGTGGGACGTCTACCTCTTAGAAGGCGTTGGGGATACCTCTAAGAGGGTGTTGGTTAGAGTCCTAGGAGAGCAAGCGTCTACGGTCCAACTTCGTTTGTTGTTGGTTGGCAGGTGAGTGAGCGCCGCAGATGTGTGGGCGAGCTGTCAACTGTGGTGCAGAATTTCTTTTCGGCAGATCGATATTCGGACTTCAGAATTCACTTGGCTTCCCTAAGTGAGAGGGGGACATGCCGATGAGTCGGATGGACTGCGAGAGCCATGTTTGTGAAGTAGAGGTAGCAACCATGTGTGCGGAATTTCGCAAGTCAAGAGGCGGCCTAGTCGCCAAGGCCGTTTTGGTGGACGGAACACCACCTTGAGTTGAGATTGGTGGACGAAGGGCCACATTCTCAATAATCTGAAGAACCTTCCAGCAGAGGAGGACGTGCTGAATATTCATGAGCCGAAGCACAGTTGGACATGAGGTGCGTGGAACAAGCCACCCTTGGGGTTGCGAGGAGTGGACGTTGAGACCCCTTTATGGGCAGTTGTCAGTGCAAGCCGTGTGTGGCAGAGCAGAGTTATGGGATGAAATGCTATTGTGGTAGATGAGGGTGCGTTAGGGGAGACGACACGCTTCAAGAACCAAGGAGCATAAACATCCGCTATGTGTGTGAAAGACAACTTGTCCGACACATGAGTGGGAGCAGCCCACTAAGTTGTGTGTTGAGTGCTCATCAGGAGCACGAGTTTGAGCACGATGGGAGCAGCAGGCTTCATCGATGCCGGGAGCAAGCAGGCTCCATTAGCACCATGAGCGGCATGGTGTGGTCGGCCAAACAGGGATTGGGAGCGGGAGACCCCAACCTTGTTAGTGCGGTCGAGATGGGAGTTGGATACTCCCCTTTTTTGTTGGTGTTCGGACCGATGCGAGACTGGTGTTTGGAGGTGCTGCCGGACGGGGATTCAGAGATCCTATCCTTGCAGTTGCGGTCAAGCGCTCGGGACGAGGCAACGAGATTGTGTTTTGCGGTCAAGCTAGGAACGCTTGGTCGTCAGCCAGATTTGGGACAGGCGATCTCATTTCCGTGGAGGGTTGAGCGGCAACCCTTTTGAAAGCTGTTCGGGTCGCGAGTAGCGTTCTGCCGACAGTCGGGCAGGTGGCCCGTATTTTGCGGTCAAGTTAGGAAAACTTGGTCGTCTACCGGATTGAGAACAGTGACTCCTTTCGGTGCGGGGTTGAGTGATAACCCTTTTTCGGTCCACGAGTGGTGTGGTTCCGACAGCTGGGCAGGTGGCCCATGGTGTGTTCGCAAGTGTTTAAGTGTAGTCTACCGCAGAGGCGGATCTGTGTGTTTGCCGAGGACGGCAACACATCGAGTGGTGGAGAGAGTGTGAAGTGTGACGCCGGGTTTCCACACTTCCGTATCACAGACTCCACACTTCATTCGTTCCAGATCAATTCGGGTGTATTGAGACACTGTCTTGAGGAGCATTGGGATTTGAGAGGCGCACTTCACAAGACTTGGAGCACAGTTGAGAGAGTCCAGAAGAGAGTGTAGAGCCAGGCACAGACTTCCGACTACATTTGAAGTGAGTGTAAACGTAGTACACAAACTTCCATCTTGAGGCGATCAAGCGAGTGTATAAAGGCACTGTTTGTGTGCGAGCTATCCGACACCATAGGAAGAGAGTGCAGTGAGGCGCAGACTTCCGTTCATGTTTAGTGTTGATTGAGTGCATCAGAAACACTATGTTTTGTGGAGGAGCAGCTTAGCGTCGCCTTGAGGAGATCTCGTGTTGTGTAGAAGAGACACTTCACGATTGGAGTGCTCAAGGGAGCAGGAGGTCGGTCTGGTGTCACGAGATACTTAGAGAGTATTGGACACCGCATACAAATCCTTTGTGTGTGTGTTGACGAGGATGTCAACAGATCGAGTGGGTGAGTCTCTTGTGGACGACGTGCGGGCGACTAGGGATGTCGACCAGCACGCAGTGGATGATGACTCGTGTTGTGCAGGAGAGGCACTTCACGACTGGAGCGCTCGAAAGGGCGGGAGCGGTCTGGTGTCGCGAGATACTTGGGGAGTATTGGGCACTGCATACACTTCAATCCTTCGTGTATGTGTTGACGAGGACGTCAACAGATCGAGTGGGTGAGAATGTCACAGGTCGGCTATTACCTGTGGGCAGCGTGCGGGCAATCGGGTCGATGTAGGCCAGCACGGGACGACATGCGGGCATCTCGGGTTGATGTAGGCCAGCATGTGGCGACGTTGTGCGCAACCTTAGGCACGAGTAGAAGCAAACGTGCGGAACAGAGTGCTTTGATGCGGGAACAGAGTACTCTAGCCTTGGAGATGCTGAAAAAGTGCACTCCTCGGCCCTTTCAGTGTGCTACTCATGGGAAAAGTGATTTTTTTTCTTAAGCCTATTATAAGGGGGACATGATACGGTGAGCATCAGCCGGTCCTCCCCGTGCACGACGGCAGTAGCATGAGACGACGTGTGCACAAAGTGAGCATCTCTTGGGGGCATGATGGGGGCCTTCAAGAGCCGGCTCTAGGCAGCTCGTGAGCGGAGCGCTAGAGTCCCCGAAGGGCTGGAAAACCTGACGGGCAGCGTAGGGCCAGGATGGCCTACGTTGGGCACCGATTATGCCGAGAGGCTCCGTGTGGTGCCCCGCGGGCTGCGAGTTATCCGGGACAACGCCTCTCGTGCGAATGGGTGATCGAGGCAAGCAATGAAGGACCTCGTGATCCAACTCATGGAACGCGCTATCGAGTTCTAGCCGTCCGTGGGGGTCCGTTGGCTAAGAATAGGCGGTCGTGGGACGACGCCGTACAGTAAGCCTAAGCCGATAGGCAAGAAGGCATGTCGGGCACGCCGTACGGGAGAACGACAAGGTGTCGGTATATCGATTGGGCCTCGGACTTATGATGATGTCCTACTCGGGCGAGACATGGAAGGCGGCCATCGAGGGCAAGCGCCTAGGATGTACCGAGTGTGTTGGACAAGAGACGGGCGTTGCGTGCGCAAGTGTAGTGCCGTAATGCCGAAGTGGAGCGAGGATGCTCCTAGCCATTGGGCAATGTGTCGACAGGTTCCGAGATGATGTGCGAGACGCAAAGGGCACGGATGTAGAGAGCCTCAGCGAGTACCCGGACTGTTGCGAACTCTGATGTGTGCAAAGGCCGGACGAAGGTGGGTTGGCACCTTTGGGGCATCACAGGCCAAAATTATATGAGAAATGATATTCCGCTGCACTGAAGATTGGCAGGCCTGTGACACACGGGGAGGTGAGAGGTGGGGGAAAGAGAGAGAGGGCGAGAGTGAGGGCAAGAGAGAATGGAAAGAAAAAATCTGTCAAGTGTTGTGTATATGTTGATATTTGGAACGGGCATTTTTTAAAAATTCGTTCCAAACAACCAAGACGACGTCGTTTCAATTTACGAGCATTTTTAACAATATTGTTCCTAAAAATAAAAACGATGTCGTTTAATCCAAAAATGATGTTTTGGAGCATTTTTAACAAAACCGTTCCTATTTGGGGAAAAAAAAACGTTCCTAATTGTATGCCTAAATTATTTTCTCTAAAAAATTAGAAAAATAAAAAATGCAGAAAAAACCGTCCCAAACATGTTAATAATCAGAGAAAAGTAGACTATAAATTAATTAAGGCCATTGAAAACATATAATACTTTGAATTAAATTGATACATATTCAGAAGATCAAGTATATTTATATATATATGATTGTTAGTCTTACATAGATGTAAGTAGCATTAAACTGTTAAAATTTTAATCAGACCGTTGGATATTATTAAATCACAAATACAACATTTGATGAAGTTTTGAACATTTTTATTATACGGATATTGAGATATTGTATCTGATAACAATCAACGAGATTAAAAACGATGCAATTGTCCATCAGACCATGTGATTTTAGATCTGACCTCTAGATATTTTCACATATGGAAAGTATTGTTACGCGTTTAAGCTTGGAATTAATCAACGTCCCGAATGTTGAGATATGGTAATCGAAAAGTGAATGAGGAATCTGTAGATATATTTAGGAAGGGTTTTTGAACTCATTTAGGAATGATTTTTTGTTAATCATTTTAGGAACAGATATTTTATACATTTATGCATGATTTTATTTAAATTCATCTTAGAAACAGTCAGATATTTAAAAATCGTTTCTAAGTTTGATTTTCCTCCACGTTCCATTTGGCGCGAAATTAATTTTTTTGGAACTGATTTTGGAACAGTTAGAATAAATTGTTCGTTCCTAAATTTTGATTTTCCCTCTTTTTTTATTTAGGATATTGTATATATATTTAAAAATATTTTTTTAAAATCTGTTCAAAGTTGGAATGGTGTTTGGAAGGGTTTGTAAGTTTTGGGACAGTTCCTAAATATGGAAATATTATTTTTTTATTTTCAAAAATAATTTTATTGTGTGAGAACATTATTTTGCAAATTTTCCACAAAATTCGCTCCAAAAACCGTTCCAATTTGTAGCGATTTTGGGAAGATTTTTGAAACACATTACTTCTTAAGTAAAACTCATAATTTGGAACGATTTTTGGTATAATTGATTAAGTGTACTAAAACTGTTTCAAATTATACCTCATTTTGGAATACATTTTCTAACTGTCATCTTTTGGACATCCATTGTCACACATATAGGAATGGTCATTGCAAGACTGTCCATAATTCTAATAATGTGTTCCAAACAGAGTTCCAAACATTAATCTTACTATTTTGGAATGGTCTTTGGAATCAATTTTGTAACTGTTAGTTTGGAACATATGTTGGAACGATCAATTATAATCCGAAAAGATGTGGATCATAATGTCATCTATCAATATATGTTCCTCATGTATTCCAAAGCTCGTACCAATATGGAACTAGTTTTGGAACGGTTTCCTTGCTCGTGCCAAATTCCGTCTTTTTTTATAATGCTAGATGCCTAAGTGGGCACATCAATCCTGAATTTTCTAGTCTTGGAACTAACGATCATTGTTCGAAATAATTTTTCGAGGTAGGGCATGCCTGTTGACTATATTTTTTCAAAGGAATTTGAGCACTTCATGTCCTCCTTTACATCATATGTGCCCTCCATCTGCTTAGTCACCAACTGGGAACCAAAATAGGACGTTAGATTCCCCGCTCCTGCATCAAGAGCCATTGTAATACCTGCTATAAGGGCCTCGTACTTAGTCTCATTGTTTGAGGCTTTGAAATCAAATCTCAGGGAAAACTCTATCTCATTACCCTCTGGGCTAGTTAGCACGACTCTGGACCCACTACCAGCATAGATGGAGGAGCCATTTACATGAGTAGCCACCTACATTCATCTTCATAAGTCAGTGTTGCCTCAAACATGAATTTAGCTAGTGTTTGGGCCTTGATGGTCATTTGCGTTAGTAGGAGATATCATACTTGCTGAGCTCTACAACCTATTTGATCATTCTACCTAAACTCTCAACTTTCCCCAGTTTTTGCTGCAGGGGGTGTTAGTGCATATAATAATAGAATGGGATAAAAAGTAAGGACATTATTTCCTTCCAGTTGATACTAGGGCGAATGCTAATTTTCTAACTCAGGTAGCATTGTTCAACGCCATGTAATACCTTGCTAACATAGTAGATGGGTTTCTGAGGTCTGTCCTCCTCCTTTATGAGCATGGAGCTCACAGCGTGCTACCCTACTGATGCATACTAGATTTTTAGCCGCACCACAAGGTTCTTAGGGTATTAAGAGAAATCTTAAGATTAACATGGACTAATTCTGCAAAACAAAGATTAACATGATGGTTAAGTCAGTAACAATTTACTAAAAAAGATGAAAGAAGACTTGGATCAAAGAGACAATAATGGTGAAAAATATTGATAAAGTACTATATACTCGTGTGGAGTGAAAAATATAAGTTTAAAATAGCTTAAAATCTAAAGAGATTTAAGAGAATAAGTGAGAGTCTAAGAGAGAGGATCGATGTTATGAAATAATTACATACGACCTCTATTTATAGGTTTTTACAAAGTAGAAGACAAGAGTTTACTATAGAGAGTCCTATGTCGTTTGAAATCTCCTTGAATTATCTAACTAATTGAAAATTTTGTTCGGGATTTGGATCAATATTGACTTAGATATAATTGTTTTACTAGGTCTTGCCAGGTCTACTTGGAAATCTGGAAATTAGATACTTGTAGATTACTAGCTCGTTTGTCATCAATCTATTAGGAGTCACGTGGAGATATTTTAGGAAGACAAGTCTTAATATGTTGGCAAGTTGTATGACATGTTCGCCTAGCTGAATGAATACTTGTCCTACTGGAATGGAATTGATTCTTAGATCTGCTATTGTAGTATAGTTGAGAGAAAGGGCTTTGTGAGCCTTCCTTACCTACTCATGAGCTAGCTGGGCTGGTGTGTATGCTTTGGCCCTACTTTCTTAGCTTTGGGATTTGTGAGCAAAAAATATTTGAGGGGGCATCACTAATAGAAAGATAGAGATACAACAGTTCACCTAGTGAGGGCTTAGTAAGCAATAGCAACTCGATTAGGTAGGCCTTCAAATCCTGGAAGGCTTGTTGATGGGTCTCATCCCAGGTGAAGTCATTGGTCTTCCTTAACACTTTGAAGAAGGGCAAGTTGCGCTCTATAGAGCGGGATATGAACCTGCTACGGGCACTTATGCAGTCGGCAAGATTTTGTATCTCATTGAGTGTGGTAGAAGCTTTCATTTCTTGGATTACTCGTATCTTGTCTGGATAACCTTGATGCTTTTCTCGATCACCATGTAGCGGAGGAGACATCCACTTCGTACGCCAAATACACATTTTGCTGAGTTCAATTTCATATGGTATATATTTAGTGCTCCGAACATCTCAGCATGATCAGTGATATGGTGGTCATCTTGTTGGCTTTTTGACCATAATGGCGTCGACATAGACGTACATATTGTGTCCTAGTTGCTCTTGGAACATGCGATCTACCAGCTGTTGGTAGGTAGCACTTGTATTTTTAAGCTCAAAGGCATAACAATATAGCAATATATTCCCCTCGATGTGATGAAGATTACTCGCTTCTGGTCATTGAGGTTAAGCATGATTTGTTGATGACCCTGTGATGCATCCATTAGACTTAACAGTTCATGACCAGAGGTCGAATCTACCATCTAGTCTATGCAGGGGATAAGGTAGAAAAACTTTAGGGCATGCTTTATTAACATCTTTAAAGTCGACACACATGCACTATTTGTTACCAGGCCTGGGGACTGATATAATATTCGATAGCCATTCTAGAAATTGAATCTCCTTAGTGTGCCCACAACAAGGAGCTTACTTACCTCTTCATGGATGACCTTGTCCTTCTTAGGACGAAAATATTTTTTCTTCTATTTCACATAAGAGAAAAATAGATCTAAGTTCAAGCTATGAACCATTACATTAGGGTCAATCCCTATGAAGTCGTAGGCGCACCACGCGAAGATGTCCACATTTTCCTGCGGGAAAGTGGTTTGTTGCCCAGCTAATTCGGGCTTTGTTGGGAGTCGATCCTGGTGGTTTTTTCCTGCTCTCCTAGCACTATCTAAATGCTCAGCAGCTCCTCTGTAGGCTGCAGTCATGCAAGAACTTTGTTTTCCTACTCGTCACACTGCATAGGTCTTTTTCCCATCTCTCTGTTGGGTTGAGGGAGATTTATCTCCATGTCCTCCCTATTGCCTCCTTTTACAGATTCAATGCAGCACTTTCGTGTTGTGTATTAATCGTTGATTACCTCCCCTACTCTTTCTCTAGTGAGGAATTTCAGCTTCATGTGGTAGGTAGAGACTACAACCTAGAAGGTGTTCAACGCAAGTCACCCTAGAATGAGATTATATGCAGAAGGATTATGAGAAAGCAGATCTTCTTAACGGGTGTTTGGCTAAGCTTTTTTAAAACATCTTATAAGATGTTTCAGGAACTTATTTAAAATAAGTTCCTAAAGTTTTTTGATAAAATAAGATGTTAAAGTTTATAAAATGTGAAAATATCTTATAAGATGTTAGGGTGTTTTGCCACAATAATGTCTTTTATTGGTAAAACAACTAAAATAGGCATGATACTATTAGAATCAAACAGTGTTATTTCTTGACATATTTTGCTTTAAAAAAAATTTAAAAAAGCTTTTATAAATAGTACACATTAGTTTAATTCCAAAAAAAAATTTAATAGATAATTTTTTTATAATAAAAAATGATGAATTATTACCTAAATCTTTTAATAAGAATAATATATATATATATATATACATTGATGCTAGTCGATTATTAATTAGATATATAATTTATATTTTTTTTGTTAATATAATGATTGTTTCTAGTCATGTAATTTATAATTTCTTAAATTTATATTTTTTTAATAAATATAATATCAATATTAATCTTATTTTTATTTAACTATAATAATTTATTATTAAATAACTGAGTATTTTCTCTTTTCCGAGAGTTAGAAAAATTAAATAGTAATATTTTTTTTTAAATCCTAAAGAGAGAAAGGGTGTGTGTGTGTTTGTGCTTGTGTGTGTGTGTGTGAGAGAGAGAGAGAGAGCAAGGAGAGTGTATGAGTATATGAATGAGATATTTTTATCTTATGACATATTAACTTTATATAGCTTATAAGATCTTATAGAAAAAGGTTATGAAAGTTAACTTTTTTTTGAAAAAGCTTATGAGACCCAAAACATCTTATTTTGAGATTTTATAAGCTCTTTAAAAAAAATTATCAAGTACTTTTTTTGAGCTTATAAGCTCTCTAAAAATCTTATAAGATGTTTTTAGAAGCATATAAAACTGAGCCAAACACCCTTTTAGTCTTTCTATTGAGCTTTGCCCTAAAGATAAGGGGAGCAAGATCCATCCCAAGAGTTGTATGACCTCTCATGCAAAACCATATAATGATGGGCTTAATGCAATTTACCCCCTTGTGATATTATAAATGAGCAAATTACGCCCCTATGATAAAAAGAAAAAGAAGAAGAAGAAGAATTAGCAATTTACCTCCCTATGCTTTTTAAAATAAAGCAATTATGAGGTAAATTGATTTATTTTAAGAAGCACAAGGGGGTAAATTGTTGCATTTTAAAAAACACATGGAGGTAAATTATTATTTCGTTTTTCATAACAGTAACTCGCTCATTTACAATCACAGAGCGATTGCTTGCATTTTTTCCTATAATGATGTGTCTACCGACTATAGTGGGATATCTTCGAGCTCTATCTACCGATAAACCTCATAGAATAGGATATCTGCAACACTACTATAATCCACAAAAATACGTTGAACAGTATAGTTAGCTAAAGTAGCAATATATCAAGAGCATCATATGGGGTAAGTAACCACTTATGTATCAGCAAAACCAAAGTGGATCATGGGATCCCATGTTAATACTTTTCGATCAATTTCCATGATTACCCTAGCAGCGCCAGCATAGGCTTGCCTAGCTCTCCTGGAGTCCCCATCAGGGGGATCGCCCCTCTGAGAGGGATTTTTTTGGGGCTCTACTCCTCAATAGGAGCATTCTCCTTTCTGTTCTCCCTCCTCGGGGATCAACTGCTCACTCCTCGCTTCTGCAGGAGTCTCGATGGTGGGACTGCTCCTTATTTTGCTTGCATCATCGATCTTTTTCAATGTAATCTTTAATATAGCTAACCTGGATGAGCCTTTTTATCGTCTGTCTTAATTTGCATACCTACTAGTATTGTGTTCGTATTTCCTATGCTAATTGCAGAAATATTTGATTTAGGAAGTGAGGTCATTTCTCAGAGGTTTTGGGCTACTACAGAGCATGGTATCTATCTCTAACCATTACGAATTGTGGTAGGCTGGTGATAAACGGGGTGTAGTGCTCATTCTTTGGGTCGAGGGGATTGAACAGTCCTTTGGGTTCTCCCCTGCTTTTGCGTGATGAGGAAATCTCACTATCCTTCCTTTTGTTATGATGGTCACTTGATGCCCCCTAAATACTTCATGGATTAAGCCCACAATTAAGCCACACCAGCTCAGTTGGTTGCGAGCGCAACTGGTATATTAGTAGGGAAGTAAGGCCCAAAGACTTACTTTTTGCTTCGCTAAACTGGCAAGACCAAGAAACAAGTTCATTCCAGCTAAACATGTCATCATACAGCTAACGAGCATGTCATATATCTTGCCAAGACACCAATACACGTCATACTAGACACCTCACTTAGATTCACACTGATTGGATGGGAATTAAGTTGATAAGCTACTAGTAACACTTTTCTAGAAATCTCATCAAACCTAGCATAACTTAGTAAAATACTCATATCTCTTTCAATATCTATCTGAATCACAAATGGGTTCTTTTGGATGAAAGCCAACTCAAAAGGATTTCGAATGGCATATGGCACTCTACAACCAACCTCCGAATATGCTCTTTAAACGCCTATAAATAGAGGCCTTATGTAGCCATTTGATAATATCAATTCTCACCCTCAGATTCTCACTTCTCTCTAAATTTTCAGGCTATACTAAGCTTATATGTCGCACTGCACACAAAATTACACATTTTATCATCATCTTTTTACCATTGTTCGCACTTTGATTCAAGTTCCCTTTACAGTTTCTCAATAAAACCGTTTTTTACTTAAACATTAGAGTCTAACTTTTGTTTTGCAGGGTTAGTTTTCGTTGATCTTAGGATTTTTAAATCCTTCGACCTTGTGGTGTGACAAAAAATCTAGTACACATCATTGACGCCGTTTTTGGGAAATTGAGCTTAAGATGTGAGAAAATGCCAATTCAAACAATGGAGGTGGCTATGGATCCTGATGCGTTCAAAAAATGCATGGGTCCAATGGATTCGGACAATTGTTCAAAACTTAGGTCGAAACGAATGCAAATCCTGAAGGGAGAACCTGCAAAAAGGCGATAGCACTCCGACTCCCAAATTTGTATTGGATTTGAGATTGAATAAAGTAAAAACGTAGTTAATTTAATTAAAGATCGAGATATTGTGAATAAAGTTAATAAAAAGTGTAAAGAACACGTAATAATATGATTAGAGAGAGTTTAAAAGATACTTTAGAGAGTGAGAGGGGAGTTTGAAGAGTAAGAAGTGTGTGAGAAAGGTATCCCGCACCTAGAGGGACCAAGGCAGTATTTATAAGCAAGTTCCCCTATTAGCTGGGGTGTCTATCTCACTCCCTAGATATTTGTGTCGATTGGTTGGGGTGGTTAGGATAAAGAGTAGGTCATCCTTATCTGCAGCTGAATATACGTCAGTAAGAGTCCTCTTTGTATAGGGAGACCCCTCATTTGCAATAAGTCCTAGTCGCCAGGGGGTCCTCCTTGCTAGGGTTGATATGGTCCAAGTGGCTGCTGACATGTTACATGGGAGAGTGGGTTTCCACGTGTGTGGGATTTTTGGGCCAAATATTTTATCAGGCTTTAATCATAGTCCGAGTCGAGGGATGTCCTTGGTCTTCCTCCCTTATACCTGCATTTCTTGTGATGTCTAGGCTGTTTGGGCCAGCCTAAGTAAACTATGGGCTGGAACATCCTTGGCCTCCTAGAGAAACTATAGGTGTGGGATGTCCTGGGCCACCTGTAGGGTGCCGTGGGCTTTTTGTTTCTTTCTTCTTTTATGGCCAGCTCCGGCCTCTTTGGGTCATCTTATTTCTATGTACATCAATAGCCCCCTCCCCCCCACTCTAGTAAGTGGAGATTGGGTCCGAAGAGGGAGTTTTTTTTCTTTTTTTTAATTCATAGAAAGAATGTTAGTAGCATAGCTTACAAGTCCCCCAAACAAAGACCTAACTACATGCCCGAAGGAAGACTCGGGTACCTCTACGGAGGAGGGTCTCTATACCTGTGTGGAAGGCAAGGTTTTTTATGAGAGGGTGCCTGCCTAGGGGCAGGACTTCAAGTTTCCTTTAATCTTTTTCAGTAAATCGGTAATACATCGGAGTGCCAACCATTGTTTTGCAGGGCTAGTCCCCGTTGATCTGTGAATTTTCCTTGAAGATCCTTCAACCTTGTTGTGTGACCAAAAATCTGGAATGCATCAGTCAGCCTTCTTTACTATTTGGGTATCTTCTAATTTCATGTATCTTTTTGTCGAGGCCAATAGGTCATGAAAGTCATAGACGGGCTTCTTGGTCAATGATTCAAAGAGCAGTCCAACGTGAAGTCCATGTCTGATAGTGTTGACCAATATCTCTGGGTGAGTGGCTGGGACTTCTAGAACAATTTTATTGAAACGTTGGACATACACCCTCAAGGTTACTTTTTCATCCTAGTTTACCCAAAAAGGCTGCTAGCAAATCTTCGGTACTTCTTGTTGTTAGCGAATTAGGATAGAAAAATGGAACTCAGTTCTTCAACAGATTGTATGATCAACTGGCACCTAATTGAATTGTTGGGCAGAAAAGGTTGTGCAGCAAGAGTGCATTCTCAAACTTACAGATGTGTTTAGCCGAGTCTGTGATTTCGTTGTAGGAAGGCGGATGTGCAGGAGCCCTGAAATGAGCAGGGAGCTTTTCTTCCATGATGTCACAGCTTGCTCTATAGGCAGGCTTCATTCCTTACCTATTGGCGGAGACCACTTCCTTCCTAAGGGCCGCCAGTATTCAGGTGGCTCAGAATTTGATACATCCTTGCTAGTGGGATCAACAGGTATTTGTGCGTCCTGCTAGAGCATAGCGGATTTTGCTTGTTGGGGAGACTCTCTCTTGCTGGGAGATTTGTCTTACTCCACTAGCTTGAGAACCTTAGAGAGGTGAGTTGATTGTATCCATAATAAACTGGTGGAGCTACTCACATAAGAGGGGGTTAGCAGCAATAGGCAGAGCTGCTGTTAGGTCAAAAGTTGGAGCAGGGGCATTGAGAACCTTTAGTGCCTATGGTGGAAGTGGAGAGAATCCCTCGCTCTATGGGCAGGGCTTCCCTCCTTACCTCTTGGCGGAGACCACTTCCTTCCTAAGGGACCTCCATTATTCAGGTGGCTCAGAATTTGATACATATTTGCTAGTGGGATCAACAAGTATTTGTGCATCCTACTAGTCCATAACGAATTCTGCTTGTTGGAGAGATCCCTTCTTGCTGGCAGAGGTGTCTTACTCCACTGGCTTGAGTACCTTAGAGAGTTGAGTTGATGGTATCCATAATAAGCTGGAGGAGCTGCTCACATAAGAGGGGGTTAGCAGCAATAGGCAGAGCTGTTGTCGGGTCAAGAGTTGGAGCGGGGGCATTGAGTCCCTTTAGTGCCTGTGGTGGAAGTGGAGAAAATCACCCGCTCTATGGGCAGGGCTTCCTTCCTTACCTCTTAGCGGAGACCACTTCCTTCCTAAGGGACCGGCAGTATTCAGATCGCTCAGAATTTGATACATCCTTGCTAGTGGATCAGTAGGTATTTGTGTGTCCTGCTAGAGCATAGCGGTTCTGCTTGTTGGGGAGACCCTCTCTTGCTAAGAGAGTTATCTTACTCTATTGGCTTGAGAACATTAGAGCCTAGTTGATGGTGTCCATAATGAACTGGTGGAGTTGCTCATGTAAGAGGGGGGTAGCAGCAATAGGCAGAGTTGTCAGGCTGGAGCGAGGGCATTGAGGCCCTCTAGTGCCTGTGGTGGAAGTGGAACAATAGAATCTGCTATAACGGGGAGGGAAGTATTTCCCTCGAAAGATCCATTATCACCTCTGTTATCCGAACATGTCGTTTCTCACGTCTGTAGCTCAAGTTTTCCTACAGACGGCGCCAATAATGCATACCGAGATCGAAGGACTTATCACAAAAATCTTATGATTAAAGGGGGGCTAACCTACAAAACATATATTAGCACTTTGACGCTTGAGTTAGTAAGAGTTTACTGAAAAAATAAAA
This sequence comes from Sesamum indicum, assembly GCF_026168435.1. Taxonomy (NCBI): domain Eukaryota; kingdom Viridiplantae; phylum Streptophyta; class Magnoliopsida; order Lamiales; family Pedaliaceae; genus Sesamum; species Sesamum indicum. Next base: position 3,538,106 of record NC_142660.1, on the reverse strand, counting down.
GGAAAAAAACTTGAGATAATATGATAATAAAGGTTGAAAATGATGCAAAAGTGATAAAAATTATGAAGAGTGCAAAAAGTAAGTGAAAATAGCTTAGAAACCGAGAGAAAATAGGAGTTGGACAAGATCCAGAAAGTGGTTATGGTATATCATGCTCCGTTGGAAAGTTGACAAACGTGTTAGCTACTCAATAGAGAAAAAAAATGGTTCGTCATTTGGATATATCCAAACAAAGATACAATGACTAAAACTTTGCCAGTCTGTCCAAGAGTCCGAAAATCTATTACTTGCCAGTTAAGGAGTTAATTCCAACCAGATTACTTGGAATTAGTTAGAGATCTTTCAGTATATTGTGTCATTGAATGTCAGCAATGTATATGGCTCCCTGATGTATGCTGACTCAACAAGCTTTATTTGGCTAATTTCTTGAGTCTACTAGATTAATGATGAAAATATACTATGAACTTAATACCTTGATCATAGACCAGTAAAACCTGACCCGTTGAACTTAATATCTTGATCATATACCAACAAGACCTGACTTGTTGAACTGCTCGGTGGGAGCCCACTCCTTGGCATTGGACGAGGAAAAATATTTGAAGAGGAAAAATATTTGAAGGGCATCACTATCCATGGGTAAATCGTTAGGTCAATTGGCATTTGAACCAATGGAATAAATTAGACAAACATCCCCACAATTAAATCTAATTATACAAATTCCATCATCAAAAGTAATACCATCAACTGTAGAGACATAAATTTTAGTTGCCAGAAAATATTAATATAAATTACAATTACAACTTTAGAAAATGTGAGATGAAATATATTTTGTATAATTAAGCCTAACTTCAAAAGAATGCGTCAGCAATTTATTTCGTATTGATGCAAACTGGACCAGTTGAAAAGAATCAAACTGGATGTCCAGACACAACAGAAACACACATGAGTATTGAGAACCTGCAGTAATAATATAACACTAAGTAACAACGAACATAAGCATTAGGGTTCAAAATCTCATTGAAATCTGGGAAAAAGAAACATTATAAAATAAAGTAAAATTTCACTGCTCTGCCTTCCTACCTAGATGTACACAGCAAGAAAGACTAAAGAAAAGGGAATAGAATCAGCCAAACATTTCCACTCAAAAGGGAATCAAATTCCCCTGCTCTTTTTCCCCACTGGAGGAGTTGTGTCCAGATGAAAGTAAGAATCACCCTTTAGCCTCCCCTCAGATTCTTGGCCACATCAAACCGGAAATCAGAAGAGTTACAGAGACCGAAACAAGCGTACAAGTGCCGCTTTGAGATAGTAGTTTCGTGCCAGCGCTGCCGTCCGTGTTGCTGAATCCACTTCCTGTTGGTCCAAGGCCGAAACCTGGAGTCATGGTTGAGCCCGGAACAGTGCCCGGGTTGGTGTTGCCGACTGGCACAGTTCCTGGGCTGGTACCCCCGACCGGTACGGTGCCTGGAGTGGTGGTGCCACCCGTGGTTGGAGTGGTTGGAGTTCCTCCGGTGGTCGGGGTGGTCGATGGGGTCGTGCTGCCTCCGATGCTACACAAGATTTTAATAAAATCAAGATTGATTTACAAGTCTTACACAACAGGAATATGATGATAAAATTAGGAATAATTATATTTACACCCCCTGACCTATAGTCTATTTACACAAACCACCCGTTTTTGGATAATTATAAAAACTAACCCTGACAGCCAAAGAATAGGGGAAGTTAGTGTAATGCTGTTAACATTTTTAGAGGGTGTGTATGTAGATTTTCAAAAAAGTAAGGGGTAGCTTGTGTAAGTGATAATGATATTTTGATAGGTGTATATAAAATTATCTAAAAGATAGGAGTGATTTGTGTAAACAAGCCATAGATCAAGGGGTGCAAATATAATTATCCCTAAAAATTACAGCCGAGCCGAACCTAAGTTCAATTAAAAAATGCATGAACAAAGGCATAATCAGAGATGGACTAAGGTTGTGTAGTTTGGCACCAAGACAAACAGACATAAATACTTAAGCATCAGCATCATGACAGCTCACATGATTACATTTGCGTTTTTCGGCCAAACCTGAACCAAATACATTAATTATGAACTTAGAAGAGCAGGTAGGAATCTACCATTCCCTTTCAACTCTGCAAGAATGACAACATTTTTAACTTGAAACTAACAAAAAAAATCATCTGACATCTCCTCGTACCAACAACAGCAATTAATTTTCTAATACCTACCAAGAATCTGAACAAACTGCATGTTTTCAGCCACAGCAATTGTAAATGAGAGTAGTTCAACCACAAACTATAAACTTCTACAGGGGAACGTCGAAACACCTTAAAAAAACCACTGTCTTCCTCTTCTATTGTTGCTGGTAAGGAAGATTCAATTTCCCAATCAAGAAAACAGCCTAATAACTTCATAAAACAATTCAACATCTTAAAACTGAGTAAATATTTAACTTAGATGTTCATGCTGATTTGCAAGCCTAATTATGAAAAGCCATCCAAAATTTCTCCTTTCCAAGGCAAAAGAACACATGAACAAACCTGGGACTGGATTGATACACACATCCACCACCACCTGAACCTGTGAATCATCAAAAAGGACAACAAAGAGGAACAGAGGTTAGCATCTGGAGATAAATGTTTTTTGGTGAATTTGGGGAGGTTTTATTTTTTTTCTTACAGAAAGAAAGAGAGAGAGAGAGAGAGAGAGAGAGAGAGAGAGAGAGAGGGAGAGTTACTAGGAGGATTAGGTGTAACTGTGGCAGTGCCCTGAAAGTCACAGCTTCCAGGGATCTGGCCCTTCCTCTGGTAGTAACTATTAACAGCATAATTGCAGTGATCTTTAACAGTGTTTGGGTTAAAACAAGGCCCATTTTGGAGGATTGCTGAACAATCAGCTCCAGCTCCACAGGCATAATCTATGTTCTTCTGAAGAACACTGTCACTCAAAGCGCTATTGCAAACACAATAATTTGCATCTGTAAAATCAAAAAAAAAAAAAGAGGAAATCCAAACAAATCAAATGTCAGAAAACCCATCATGAAACCTCAAACCTTTCTTGAATAGCATGAAAATTGAGTGAAGCCCTTGTGAAAGGGAAAGAAGCAAAAAGATCAAATCTTTTCATAAGCCCTTTTGCCTGCCCTTCAGGAAAGGGAAGAATAGAAGGAGCCCTTCACTTTTATCACTTTCTTTCCCCCCTTTTTCCCCCCTTACAACACATTACATAGTACTAGTAAACTACAAAGGAAGAACACAGGATGAAAACCCACATCAAATTTCAATTTTTCTTTTTAAATAAATAAAGCTATGAACTTTACCTGAATGACCAGCCAAGCCCAAGAACAGAACTAAACCCACTACAAAAACAGCCATAATTATTCAAGAAATCACAAGAAAAAGATGGCTACAACTCTTTCCACTCAAGCTGGTTAGTGAAACCAACACAAACACCAAACAGGAGAGAGAGAGGTGAGAGAGGGAGAGAGATGCTAGTGAAAGGAAAGAGTGTAGATGTGGGGAGTGGAGATTTCTAGACAGGAAGATGAGAATGACGGTGCCAGGTATATATATACATGTATAGACAGTATTATTATATTATTATAGTTCCTCAAAAGTGTTTTTCGTGTATTGAACATTAGCGAAGCTCAAGAAGCCTTTGTCGTCTATACTGAATGTAGACGTACTGCGGATGTGTATTTATGTGTGTGTGTATGTGTGTGGGATTTTAACATTAACACTACCTATTTGCTACTCTCTTTTTTTTTCTTTTTTCTCTCTCCTCCTTTTGAGACATTGCTGCAGAAAATATCAACTCGAATCTTCTATCCCCATTTTGATTCAATTTGAATGATCTGCAACATTCCTTGCGTTGCATCTGATGTGACAATGTTTTTAGTTTTGAATTCTTGGAATTTGGTGTATGAAATTTAATAATAGATAGGTACAATTACATTATCTTTCCTTAAATTTGATAATTACACATGGATTTTTTTGGTTGAAAAATTACATTTAAAACACTCCTAAAATTTATTTTCGTCTAATAAATAATTTTTTTATTAGTCAAAATTTACTGAATTTATTAATATTAATAAAAAAATTAAATAAAAAATTTATATATACCCTCAATGGACTCATTACTACTTACTGCAGGTGAAATAATTTTTTTAGACTAAACTACCCTTATAATAATGAAGATATATCTCCTTACATACATTAATGCGTAAATACGTATGAGGGTAATTTGGTTATAGCAAGATTTATTTTACTTGTAATAAGTCAATAATCAATTAGTTAAGGGTTAATATAGATTTTTTTAATTTTTTTATTAATATCAGCAAATTCAATAAATTTTGACTATTGAAAAAACTTATTTGTTAGACGGAAGCGAACTTCAAGGGTGCTAAATGTAATTTTTCAAACTACAAAAAATTTATATGTAATTACATTAAAACTTAAAGAGATGAGAATGTAATTATCCTAAAAAGATATTCAAAAAATTCAAAGTCTGAGATTTTAATTAATAAATTATTTATATCCAGATGATTTTACAAATATATGCTTTATAACTATTAATCACAAAATAAGTCTATAATCGTAATTCTAAACGTTAAGAGGACATTGTAGGGTTGAATTCATATTATACTTGACGTGTTATGTATTGGATGTATAAATGATTGTTATGTGTCTTTTTATTTTCAAGAAGTTGGATATGTGATAAGTATTTAACTATTCAGTGAATTTAATATCGAATATAGCATCTATAAGATCGACTTAATAGCTCGCACAACCAAACTATCATACATCGTTACACTATAACACCTAACATTCAATGATTTTTTATTAACATGGTTTGCGTTTTGATCTATGTCTTATGGCATAATATATTGTCTATTTTGACGTTATAGGAGCCTCAGAGATTTGTTCTAAAAAGGCGTCTCATTAGAAAGAGGAAACATTGGGGCTTATAAACCTTTTGAACTCTTCCTCTACAACCAATGTAGGATGTTTGTCTACATCATCAGCCTCTCAGACAGGGGCTTGGAAGGGGATACATGGCCTTATTCCCACATATGCAGCCAAATAATGTGGCTTGCAATCCCAATCGATACCCCGTTGCTTGATACTTTCTACTCTGGTCTCGGAGCCTTAGAAGTTTGTCCTGAAAAAACTTCTCGTTAGAAAGAAGAGTCCTTATGACCGATAACTCACTCAAACTCACTACAAAAATATTATTTTATTGAAATGAATTTTTTCTTGATTTTATAACATCTTCTCATTTTGGAACGATTTTTGTTAAGGCTACGCGTACCATGGCTATACGAGGCATTATAAACTATTTTTAACGGCTTGTCGAAAAGTCGTTGCTAATTGTTACGGCTGTTGTAACCGTCTATTGTAGTTACAAAACTAGTAACATGAAAAAAAAGTTAAGTTGGAACGGCTTTTGTGATTTGATATAAGTGTTATTGTAATGGCCTTTGTAAAACATTTAGGTATGATTTTGCCAGATATTTGGAACGATTTTGTAATGCTCTTTGTAACTGTTTTATATTATATTTGTATCTATTTTTGGCACTGCATTTTTAACTGTTTTTTCCACTCATTTTGTAATAGTTTTTGGAACGACATGGTATTTAATTTGTAACTGTTTTGGCACATTATTTGTAACGACCTGCCGATTTTATATTTTATTGGTGTATTACAAAAGCCGTTACAAATGCAGTTACAAAATTTATTATTTTTAATTTATTTTAATATTTATTTTTCTTTAATTTATAAAAAATTATTTTATATATTTTAAACTTATTTTATTTAATATATTAAAAATCTATCTTTGTAAAATTAAATAAATAAATTTATATAAAACATACATAATATAACAAAAAAATAATAATTCAATTACAAAAATTAAAATGTTATTATAAAATTGTATTTTTAGAAAATACTGAAAAAAATCCTAATCTAAATTATTATCCCCAGCGAGCACGTGTTCGTCGTTGTCGGGTGCCGGGGATCAGCTAGAGGCTCAGGTGCTAGATAGTCGGGCAAGTTGGGATCGACGCTTCTGATGTAGCATTCGAGTGCAAACACCTGATCATCTATGTCGAGGCACTGCGGGTGTGGTGGCTAGGGCGAGGGAGCAGTCGATTGGGTCGCCTAGGATGGTCCAACAATCAAATGGTGGGCCTCGGAGCTGAGACCGAAAACTCGGCCCCTCTTCTGGCCACTTGCTACTGACATCTAAACCTGCTGCTCGTCTAGAGCCACGGAATCTTGAAAGGATAATAGAGGCTCTTCATTGTTGTTCTGTTGCCTTTGGTATTCCTCCATCATCCTCAAGAACATCTCCTGCATACATGTTAAATAATTAGATTGAAAAAATAAATTACGTAAAAAAAATTTAATTACTTACCGCAACCTCCTCCGCCCCTCAGGCCGCTCCACTAGTCGTCCTCCTTTTTGTAGACCTTCTCGAACACCTCCATCTAAGTGATGGGGCATCCGAGTTGTGTCTCTTATTAAAAAATCAATTTAAAAAATGTTTAAAAATAAAAAAAATAAATAAAATTATTAATATGATTTGAAATACTTACCATCTTCCACTTGTGCGCCCCAACGAATGACGACCCCCTACAGTAGATGGTCGCAGTTGTTTCCAGGTTTGTTGCCCGGTTGAACTTATTTTTGGCCAACAGTGCCTAGAATTCTGGGCTCGACCAGAACTCCAAGAGCTGGCGCCAGATCTCCTCGGTCAGCTACAACGGTCAAGCCAACTGGTTCTGTGCGTTAGCAAACCAATTCGGTTGGAACTTCCCTACCTATGACTTGACAAGTTTGAACATGCTCTCGACGTCGCAGTCCCACCAATGGCGGTGGTGGGGCGGGGGGGAGTGAAGAGAGAGAGAGAGAGAGAGAAGAAAAATCAACCAAGTGTTGTATATATATAAAATTTTATAACGGCTCGTGCCAAAGAGAGTTACAATATTTGAAAAGACATTACAACGGCCATTACAAAATATGCACTCTCATGTAATCGTTACAAAATTCATTCCAAAAACCGTTACACAAATACGAATACGATGTCGTTTGGGTTACTTCCATTACAAATAATCAATTAATTTAATTGAAAATATTTAAAAAAAAGATGCCGTTTTCGAGGATTTAATGCTGTGGAAACGTTTCATTATAGTGGAACAATATAATTGAAATACATTAAAAAAACAAAAAACATTATTTGACGTTCATACATATACGCAGTATACAATAAATTTGTATATTCATAAATGTTAGTATTACATTAATGTAACTGTCGTCTTATTAAACTGCATGGCTTAATTGGACCGTCAAAACTAATATCAAACCGTTAGATATGATCATACTTATGAAATAATTCATTTGGCTAAGTTGTAGTGTAATTGGGTATACGGATTTCAATATATCATTTTTGGAACATAATAGTAAACATTCAGATCGGTATATTTTTTAATCGGGCCATATGATTTAAAATCATACCGTCTGATGTGATATAATAGATACATACTTGTACAATTTATATTTGGTATAAATCGGGTGGCTAGATGTGAAGATATCGTATTTTTCAATCTGAATTTTTGAATGACCCATCTTTTATAACAGCCTTGTAATTTACACTTGTAACGACCTTGGGACAACATTTATAACAGCCATTCGAATTTAGAATTTCCACCATTTTTTTAATTTATCCGCCACTTTTACCACTTTCATTTGGAACGGTGATCGTAGCGATTTTGTTATTACAACGACCGTTCCAATAATTAAGTTATTTTGTAAAAGTTTTTGGAATGGCTGTTGGAACTCTTCATGTTCTATTAATTTGGAACGACTTTTGTAACCACCTCTAATAAAAAAAAACCGTTTCAATTGTTATGATTCTTATAATTTCATCTTTTTGTACATTTTTCCGCGGTTTTTCACATTGTCATTGTAACAACTCCTTAAAGCCGTTACAAAAATCGTAGGAAATTAGTAACGGCCAATAAATTATAACGGTTTTTCGCACACCACATATTTGTAACGGTCGAAATAAAAGTACTTTATTACCCTCTCAATGACTTCAACACGTACATTCCGTTACAATGGCCGTTCCAATTGGATCGACGATTTGGCCGTTCCAAAAAACCCATTATAAATTCCACCTTTTTGTAGTGATTTTTTATCTGCAATTAATATCAGATGTTTACCTACGTCGTCTATATTAACGTATAAATTATAATTTGAGAATTTATCAATATAAAAAAAATATTAAAATAGTCTTTGGATTCATATAATTTAATAAAGAAATTCTTGCGCACGAAAAGGGTCCTCAGCACTAGGGTTTCTATTTGCAATCTTCTTGAATGTCATGTCACTATTGGGCACCACTATGCTTGGCCCCTTTAGTACAAGCATCTAATTCCATGCTACAACTCATGCCCTACCCCAAACCCCCCCCCCCCCCAGCAATCAATATCTATATTAGTATGTGATATTTTGTAATAATTGAGGTGAAAAAACTTGTATAATGTGGACACAAGATCATTAAACACCGCCTAACCAATACTTTTTAAAAATTAAATTTATCCTAAAAGATTCAAAATCTTAATCTAAATGCAAATGCAAAAAATATTTAAATATAAATACGAATCTACTAATAACTTCCGCGATATGATCATAGAAATCCCACTCACTGTGAAATATTCAATAATCTCGGTGAGGTTATCACGACACAGAAGAAAAGTTTCTATTCAGATCAAGATTGATCAGACAAAATCCGTAACATAGCAAGTATGATATATTGCCATGTGATTTATTACATTTCTTAAATTGTACATCAATCACAAGATAAGTATATTAAATCTGTAATATAATCGGTTCAGGTCTGACCAAACCCAATTCAATTTAAAATTTCCCCGCGACAGAATTATAGATATGAGAAAAAAGGGTCAAAGAGGCAAAAGATCCAAAAGTAAAAGGTAAGAAAAGATATTTACAGCTTTTATGTGTCCTTTGGGTGTAAAGCTACAGAAGGAATATGTGGCTTTAATGTGGAGATCCTTACATTCTTTCAATTTCTACATATATGCACACACACATTTTAATTAATAATTTCATATCATAACAATGCTAATTATTGCAACCCTTTTTATGAAAAGTGTTGTGGTCCAGGTTTTTTTTATGAAGGGATAAAACTGAAAATTTTACCCGCAACACGATAACTCATCAAGTGAAAAATACGATTTTCGATGGAGTTTTTATGTAAGAGTGGTCACTATCAATGAAATAGCAGTAAGGTTAACGAAAATAATATTTTTGGTATTTATAGTAGTGTTGAAAGTTATATTGTGTGGTGGATTGTATTTGTTTAACATGTGCCTCATATATGTTAAATTACTTTTTAACCCTTACAGGCTAACATTTTTTATCAATATACATTATAAAATAATTAAGAAATCAAATTCTTCTCTATAAAGTGGGACAATAATTTGTTTTTTTAATTTAAATGTAGTATATAAGATAATTATTTCATTTTTATTTATGCATTTTATGGTTAAAGGACAAAATTTAAGATATAATTGACGTTTAATTTATTGCTAATTGCTCAATTAAGAAAGTATTAATTGCCTATATCAAAAGCTTTTAATTATTTATAGAAGTTTGAAACTTACGTCTCAATTTTCTTGATTAATTAGTGAGGGCGTGAATAAAGTTATGTGGATGGAATAATTCGATATTCCAAATTAATTTTTGTATTAGTTTAAGTGATTAGATATATTGTTATACCACAAATTTCAAGTAGTATATGGATCATAATCACCATACAACAATTTACAATAAATTAATAATTATTATTATTAAAATAAATAAATTTCGTAATTTAATAAAATTCAAACTCATAATCTTATAATTACAAATTTTTCCTGACAAACACAGTTGAAATTGAAATTTTTTGAATAAATTGTTAAAAATTCAAATAAATTGACTAATAATTACGTTTTAAATTAAAATCCATATAAATTTGAGCTTTATATATTTCATCAAGATAATAAATTCGCAATAACCGTATCAAATTTAGGGCTTGTAGGCTTATACATTTTGATGGACTGACCTATAAAAGAGTTATAAAATCATTCTCTTATTTTGGAGCGACTAATTACGCCAACGCACGTTTAATTACGGTCATCGGGAGATTGGCTCACCAAAGAGCCGATAGTATTCAAGGTCAATGTAAGTGAGTTGTAAGCCGAAGCTCTAGTTTAATGTCTATAAAAAAGGGCCTTCAGAGTTTAGAGTACTATGTACATACATACAACAAGGCACAACAAATGCAGAACCATTCAAGTCTAAAACTCTCTAGCACGACGAAACTCTGTAACCACGAGGTTCCATACATTCCTTCTTCGATATCAAATTTTCATAGCCTTGATATCATATTTAAAAAGGGTTTAATGTAATTTACCTCCTTGTGATATTAGAAATAAGCAAATTAGCCCTCTATGAAAAATTAATAGCAATTTACTCCCTGTATTTTAAAAAATCAAACAGTTTATCTCCCTGTCTAAGGAGGCAAATTGCTTCAATTTTAAAAACATAGGAGAATAATTGTTACATTTAAAAGAATACAATAGGATAAATTACTATTTTATTTTTCATATAGGAATTATTTGCCTATTTTTTATAACACAGATAGACAGATTGTAATCTATTGAAAAATAACTCCACCTACAAATTATAACTTTCTCTTTATGCATAAAATTGGTTATCCCACTTATAATTAATCATAGCTTACTCATGATTACTTGTAAAAAAGTCTAGAGCTATTTTCTGAGCTTTAAACGAATCATGATTAAACATATGAGGGATCATTGAAGTTGTGGGTTTTATGGGGCCCTTTTACTTGTCTCTCTATCTGTTTATCTTTTCACCTCATTAATACCCTTGTGACTAAAACCAAAAATAAAAAAAAAATTAACCTAACGGCTATAAGATACATGGGCCCGTTTACTTTAATACAATATTTATTTTATTGTATGGAGATTTGATATACAACCAAAACCCTGTACTAATACCTAAATAACAAATACAGGTGGTATAAAATTAGTCTTAATGTTGCATCAAATGTTAATGACCATTGTGTCCTTGAATTTGACTGAATAGTAATAATAATAATAACAATAACAATAACAATAACAACAACAACAACAACAACAACAACAATAATAATAATAATAGTAATTGATGGGTGTAGCCCCACACATTTCGACCCAAGAACAAGTTAAAAAATCCAAAGACTCCACCCCCTGTGCATGGCCATGACAATGAAGGAAACCCACTACGCACGGCCCAACGCGCTCAGCCCAAACACTCATAGCTGGGCCACTCCTCATACACACATCAGTCCTTGAAGCTTGCGTGGCACACACATGACCCTCCACGTAGGCCTTCTTAGCTGTCAGGGAATGCGCGTGGCAGGAAGGCCTCCCCCAAGAACGCGAACTCTAACACCCAGTAGACTCCTTACGGGCTAGGAGTCCCCATCTGTCTCAAACTCTCTTCCCCACTTAAATAATAACTCTAACAACATGATCCTTCAAATATTGAATTCGATTAAGTTTTACCTTAACTAATTCTATCCATTTCCCATAAGAATAGGGAGCATTATCAGTTCCACAGCAAAAGAGGACATTGTTCTATAAATAAGGGATTCATCCCAAATTAGAGGGACACCTTCACCCTACGAAAATCTGGCTATCACTCTGCCTCGCCTCTATCATCTTCATAGACGCAATTCATTTCTATTTTTCTATCATTATATCACATCCTTTCAATATTTTTTATTATTTCAAATTATTATTCTTCAAATCCAGTACTAACTTGGGCGTTGGAGTGCTAACGTTTTATTTTGTACGTCTCTTTCTTTCAAATTTTGCTTTAAGCCATCCAGGCCCAACGCTTAAACTGGAATCACTGAACTCGTGCTAAAATTGCACGCATAAAGTGGTGCCGTCTATGGAAAATTGAGTTCAAGGCGTGAGATACTATGGAGACCTCCAACAGTCCCACTAACAAACAGAAGACCGTGGAGACGCCCAGCAACAATCAGCCTTTGTAGGTTGTTGCGAGAAACTCCCTGATGCTAGTAGGAGGGTCCGTCCCATCCTTCTCAGTTCCTATGCTGCCTCCTGGAATGACGGAATCGTTGGTCGATCCTCCAAGGCGAAGTACCTCTACAGATACCACATCAGGCGAAATTTTCCCAACTTTGCTGGGCACAATTCAACAAGTAGTTGCAGCAACCGTTTGGTAGCAAATGGCAATGCTGATACCTGCTCGCTCAGGAATGGAAGGAAGCCCCCCAGAGGCAAGAGTAAATTGTGATAGAGGCCCTGCCTACTGTAGCATAAGGGCTCCCTCTAGCAGCTCCCTCAAAAGTCCCCCAACAGTGGCTGACTCATTTGGAGTCTCTTCAAAAAGACCTACAAGACGTGCACCACCAGATAAAAGGAATTCCATGAGAAGAGCTATAGGGTGTCCCCTTCACAAACATTGTAATGACAGACGAGCTCCCTGCAAATTGTCGAACCCCTGCTATTACTGAATACGACGGGTCGACTGACCCCCTTCGCATTTTGAGAACGCAGCCCTGCTGCACAGGTGTACGTACGGGATCAAGTGTTGAGTCTTCGTGACTACTTTCGCTAGGGCCGCTCAGCAATGGTTTAACCAATTGCGTCCTAGAGCGATAAGGAGCTTCCAGGAATTCAGGTCCCTGTTCCTGCACCAGTTTGCTAACAGCCGGAAACTTCAGAAAATGGAGCTCAGCCTCTTCACATTGCGACAAAGGGATAACGAGTCGTTGAGGGAGTACCTAAAAAGATTCAACGTTACAGCCTTGGAGGTACCCTCCGCCATGCAAGAAGTAAAGGCCAACGTCTTCTCGCAAGGTCTCTTGGATGGGACTTCTTCAAGTTCCTAGCCAAGAACCCAGTTTCGAAATTTGATGCCCTCTTAGCTCGCGCAGCCAAGTACATTAATTTGATGCCTATCATTTAGGCCCTCATGGCGGTCGGAGAAAAAGGTCTGCTCACCCGCCCCCGATCATGGAGAGAGCAACCTTAGTGCCTAAAATCCGATAAGTGTTTTATTTTCACAATGATCATGGCCATACTATTGAAGAATGCGGGCACTTAAAGAATGAGATAGAAAGACTCATTCAAAACGGGTACCTCCTAGAGTATGTCTGCTTGGGAGAGGCCTGGGGAATAGAACCCTACATCAAGCAAGAAGCAAACAAAGGAAAATAACTGAAGGTTTCTTTTCCAGAACTTTCACTCAGCGAAGAACGTAAAAACATCTTTGAAGGAAAACCTGAAGCCAACAACCCCTCCCCCCCCCCCAAGAAGGGGATCATACGGATAATTGCAAGGGGATCTCTTGGAGGTGACTTCTACCATGCCAGAAAAACACAAGTCAAAGAGGTAGGTAGTCCACCTCCCTTTATGGATTTGCAGGGTAGGTAGTCCACCCAAGAGGCATGGTCTCACTCCTCTGACTTTGGGCACTAGCGCTACTCGAAGAATATGCCTATTAAAATTCCTAGTGGTGGATACCCTCTCGGCTTACATTGTCATTTTAGGAAGGCCTACCCTCAACGCATTCCAGGTCGTAATATCCACCTATCACATGAAAATAAAACTTCTTACGTTAGGAAAAGTAGGATAAGTACAAGGGGAACCCCTCCAATCTCGTAAATGCTATGTGGAAGTTGTGCTCAGAAGATAAAAGAGAAGCAGGGATGAGGATCTCAAGGGGATACCCTCCGAAAAGCATGATAAGGGGACACCCTCCTACAAACGCGACAAGGAGCTACCTCTCAACAAATGTGAAAAAGCTGATGACGAAAAGAGTGAAGATGGGAAGGCACCCTCCAAGGTCCAATCAATGGAAGAGTTGATGCATATCGAAATTGTAGCCAAAGAGTCAGAAAAATTCACACGTATTGGTTCTCAACTAGAAGGTGCAATATGCGAAGAGATAATCGGATGCTTACGTTGTAACGTAGACATTTTCGCATGGACTCCTTAAGAGTTGGAAGGAATCGACCCCAATGACATAACCCACCACCTTAACATCAATCCTCGCATGTAGCTGGTGAAACAAAAAAAGAGATATTTTGGGCCTGAAAAGGACAAGATTATCCAGGCAGAAGTGGACAAGCAATTGGCAGCTGGCCATATTCAGGAAGTACAATTTTTCGAGTGGCTGTCTAATGTGGTGTTAGTTCCTAAGCCCGGAGGAAAATGGAGAATGTTTATCGACTTTAGAAATCTCAACAAGGCGTGCCCTAAGGATTTTTATCCTCTTCCTCGAATCAATCAGCTGGTGGAATCCACATCTAGGTGTGGACTTTTAAGCATGATAAACGCCTCACAAGTGTATAAATAATGCTAGCTCCTAAAGACCGCAAAAGAGTTAGCTTCATTACATCTGCCGGAACCTTTTGCTACGTAGCCATGCCATTCGGCCTAAAGAATACTAGTGCTACCGACCAACGCTTGGTGGATAAAATATTCCGTCCTTAGCTTGGAAGGATCATGGAAGTATACACAGACGACATGCTTGTAAAAAGTAAGAAAACCCAAGATCATTTAACAGACCTGGAAGAGACATTTACTGTTTTAAGAGAATACCGATTGAAACTCAATCCGGGAAAATGTGCATTTGAAGCAAAAAGAGGGCGTTTCTTGGGATTCATGGTTACTTAGAGAGGAATCGAAGCTAACCCCTTAAGATCAAGGCTATCCTAGACATGCGCCCTCCAACATCAACAAGGTATAAAGGTTGACTGGAAGGATAGCTGTACTAAGCCGATTCATCTTTAAATCAGCAGAAAAAAGCATGTCCTTCTTCAAGGTCCTCTAGAAGGCGAAAGACATTAGATGGGATGACTCATGCAAGCTTTCGAGAGCCTCAAGTAGTACTAGGCGGGGCTCCCCCTGTTGGTGAAGTCTTCCCCAGGAGATACCCTTTATGTCTACCTATTCAACCACCCCTCAAGCAACTAATTCGTGAAGAGGGAGGGAAACAAATGCGAATCCATTACGTTAGCAAGGTCCTCAATGGAGTAGAAGGGCAGTACACCATCATAGAAAAGATGGCCCTTGCATTGGTCACCACTACTAGGAGACTACGCTCGTATTTTCTCTCACATCCTATTGGAGTGAAGACCAACCTACTCTTAAAGCAAATGCTAGGCAAACCGGAAACTTCAGGGCGATTAGTGAAATGAGCGGTCGAATTAAGCGAATACGATGTCTCCTATCTACCCCGAACCACCATCAAGGCCAAAGTCCTAGTTGACTTTGTCCCAAATATGGTAGGCACCCCCAAGCCGACAAATAGCTGTTGCATGTAGATGGGTCGTCCACTTTCCAAGGCAGTTGCGTAGGCATAGTCTTTACCTCACTTCAAGGGGAAGACTTGGAGTTCACTTTTAAATTTGGGTTCAAAGCTTCCAACAACGAGGCTGAATATGAAGCACTTGTAACAGGGCTTAGGAAGGCATGTGATGTGGGAGCCAGACATGTGATAGCCTATTCAGATTCTCAGTTGATCGTGAAGCAAGTGGAGGGCTCTTAAGAAGCCAAGGAGAAGAACATGATCCAATATCTAAAGCAGATAGCAGAGCTCAAAACAAGATTCGAGAATTCTCAAATCGTTCAAATTCTGAGAGAAGAAAACATGAAAGTCGATTGCCTCTTTAAATTAGCCAACACTCTAGAAGATTGTAGAATGATGCACATCACCATACAGTACCTCCCTCAACCAAGAGCCCAAATTTTCATTCAAGCAATATCTTCCTTGGAAGACTGGAGGACCCCTGTCATCCGATGGTTAGAAGAAGGACACCTTCCAGACAATAGATAGGAGGTTGCCCGACTGAAAGCCCGAGTTACCCATTTTCTATTACAAGAACGAATCCTGTATAAAAAATCCTTCACACATCCTTTGCTCCGATGCATTATCCCAATCAGAAGGGATGCTTATCTTGAAAGAGATACATAGTGGCTGTTGTGGGGCGCATACAGGCACTTGGGTACTCGCCAACAAAGCATTGCGGGCAAGTTACTTCTGGCCTTCCATGAAACAAGACGCAAAACAGCTGGTGATCAAATGCGAGAAATGTCAGAAGCATTCCTTCCTTATACATCAACCTGCGGAGCCCCTTACAACCATGTTGTCACCTAGTCCCTTAGCATAATAGGGGATAGATATCGTAGGACCATTCCCCTTAGCACCTGGCCAAAGAAAATTTTTACTAGTGGCCATCGGTTACTTAACCAAGTGGGTGGAAGCGAGACCACTCGCCTGAATTACACAAACTGAGGTGATGAAGTTCATATGAAAAAACATCATTTGCCGCTTTTGGCTCCCCCGAAATAATCTCAGACAATGACCGATAATTCCAAGGCCACAAAATACAAGGCTGGTGTAAAGACCTACTTATCAAGCAAAAATTTACATCAGTGGTGCACCCCTAGCCAACGAGGAAGTGGAAGTTACCAATCGAATACTCGTCCAGGGGATCAAAAGATGATTAGAACGAGTAGGAGGGAATTGGACAGAAGAATTGACCGGTTCTTATACGCATATCGAACAACTCCTCGAGGGTCCACATGAGAAAACCCCTTCACCATGGTGTACGGAACCGAAGCTATCATCCCTGCAGAGTTGGGAGTACCCTCCCATAGAATACTACATTTCACCGAAGAAAATAAGACAGAACTACTGAAAGAAAGCTTAGATCTCATTGAAAAACTAACATTATGTTTGGATTTGTGTTTTAATTGTTTTGTTTTGTGTTTTGGAAATAGAGAAAGAAAAATAGAGATAAGTAAGTGTGTGTTGAAAATAGATGATATGTTTGGATTTGTATTTTGAAAAAATTTAAAATATTTTAAAATAAGTGGTGTAGGTTTGATGTTGGGATTTGGGAGACAAATATCACTGTTCATTGTCAAATCATATATTTTTATATATAAATATGTATATATATTAATATTTTATGTTTAATGTTGTACTTTTGGGAGACAAAAATTACTGTTTATTGTCAAATCGTGTCTGTTTTATATTATGTATATATATAAATATATATATATATTATATATCGAAAGTTGAAAAATAGAAAAACACGCAGATAAGGTGTAAAAACACAAAAACAAACATTGAGTGTGTTTTATCTTGTCTCGGGAATTGCGGAGTAACAAATCCAAACAAAGCCTAAGGGAACAGGCTTTCACTCATATCCAAAGATACAAAAGCACCATTATCAACGGTCACAATAGAAGGATGAAGAGATGAAGCCTTCAACCGAATACCGTCATGGATGCACCTCCCACGAAAGACAGAATTTGAAGAGCTTTCTCTTTCAGAAAGTTTTGGGGACCCCTCTTCAAAAGACTTTGAAGAGGATACCCCCCCTCTCAACAAGATCTGTAGGTATTCACACATCAAAGAAGCAAACCTCATCCCACAAGAAAAATAGCGAGTACGGGAAGAAAGATTACCTAATCAAATTTCAAGGCCCCTGGCCTAAAACCATGGCCAGGGGCAAATCATCCCATCAAAGCAAGAAAAATAAAATTGTTTCATCCCCATTTTTAATTGGGGAAAGCAAGCAAGAAAAGGAAATTATTTATTCCAGCAAGCACATTACATTATCAATTTTTTTCCCCACAGGGGGGGCTTTCATCTTTTTCCTCAGGGATCATAGCAGCAGAGGCTTCAGGGAGGCAGGCTTCAGGGGCATTCCCCTCTTTCAGGGCTCCATCTCCTAAGAGGTCCCCTGCTATAGAGTTAAATGCTGCTTTAGGGGGGACCCCTCACTTTGACTTCAACCTCTCCCAATATATTATTTAAGTCCTCCTCTACGCAAAAGGAACAACTTGTTAAGAATAACCCCGACAAAGGAGCAGTATTAAATTAAGGGAATATCGATCTAGAAAATAAACCTGATTCAGGAGGGAGGCCTCTACCTATAGGAGTAGGAGCATCTAAAAAGGGATGTGGAGCATTCTCCATGGCAGCAACAATATCCAAGAAGGAAGGCCCCTCACCTGATGGAGGATACCCCTGCGCTTTGAATTATTCTTTCCATGCCATGAAGCCGTGTTCGAAGTAGGGCCCTGTTATCTCAACCAACTCCCTTTGATAGGCATCAAACTTCTTGAACTGCTCCAAACGACTTTCCCAATATCCCTCCAAGTAGCGCTCCCATCTGCTATGTCAGGAAACTCGAGGGCCGCCTTCTCCATAGCTTGCTTAAGGGCGTCCTCATGGCCTTGAGCCTCTTTCTGCATGTTCTTCATTTCTTTCTCCAACTGGTGCGAACACCCACTTGTTCTTTCTTATCCTCCCTGAGTTTGATGTTCTTAGCCCTCAGGCGCTCCAGCTTCTCCTCTAGTTTCCTCCTTTGGGCATTAGGTTGGGTGCTGGAAGGACAGAAAAGAGTTTCTTGCAAATAGAAATAGACTAACAAAAGAAGGAAGAGATAAACACACCTTTCGAAAGGAGAGAGGGTATCCAAGAGAATCGTACCTTAAACATGTAAGAAGAGGCTATCCCTTCCAGTTCCCCTTTTTCAAGGAAGATAGCAAGTGTTTTATCCCCTGGGCCAGCACCCCTTTCATGAGCTCAGCCACCAATGGAGCATTGCTTCCCATCTCCTGATCCAGGGATTGACGAGTATGCAGGCAGGCATAATAAGATTGGGAGTACTTAAGAGACATCCTCTTCTCATCCTTGAGGGAGGGTGGTGGAGGAGGCCTTAAAGGTGGTCTGGCAGAACTAGAGGCCCCGATTGAACTTATCTTCGCCCTCTTGGAGGATCTCGCTGGAGTAACATTGAGGGTAGGGGAGGCAGTGCGTTTCCCCTAGATTCACTAGAGAACCCTCTAGGAGATCGAGCAGGAGGGATCCCTCCAGTCCAAACCCCCAAAGCATGGTCCTACATCAATTTACTGAACATGATGTTCTTTGAATCAAGAAAAATATAACAAGTATCCTAATCTTGGATTGGCACAAATAAAAAGAAGACAAAAAACGCCGATGGAAATACCCAAGGAGTCCCCCAAAGGCTCTATCCAGGGACTTAAACCAAAGTGGCCCAGCAACCTTTCATCAATGAGGGACCGACAATCATAAAGGCTGTAGTTCAAGATTTCCAGTAGGGAAGTTAGAGCAATAGACCTCTCCCCAACCTGAAGAGGAGGGGGAGTCTCCTGAATCCAGTGGTCAGGAAAGGACCAAGGGCGAGAAGGCAAAACAAAAAAAAAACTCTTCTTTCAGTTTTTTGGAGGATGGGGAGAAGGCAAGAAAGAAATTCCAGGGCGAGGCATAAACACATAAAAGCCTGTCTCCGCCCTCTTCAGGCGGTAACACTGTGCAAAAATACTGGATGAAACAGGGAACTGATGAAAACGAAAAACTGAAGAAACTGGCTAAAAGTCTAAAAGGGTTGGGGACTAACTGGTTCAAAGGGACATTGAAAAGACGCGCCACATCGGAGTAAAATGAAGGAATGGGGAAATGAAGGCCTGATTTCAACTAAGCGGAAAAGAAGGTCAAGTAGTTGGGGAGAGGAAGGTGAGAACGGCTCATGGGGGAGGGAGTGTAGAGGACAAAGGACGGAGGGATGTGATACTCTTGTATCAACTGCTCTATCCCCATGACTTTGAGGACAGAAGAATCCCACTCTAGAGGCGAAGGAGAAACCTCCCTCTCCTCTTCTCCAAGGGAAAAGTCCTCCCCTTCCTTTCCCCCCTCGTCAAGATCGGCATCCTCCCGTCGATCGAACGACGGGCCGCCGCTGCCGCTTGGCGGAGACTCCTCCTCCGACCTAGGCGAAAGACCGCTTATCACCCTCGAAGTAGCCTTCGCGGGATCATTGTCCGAGAAGGTCTTGCCTATAAAACGGATAGACTCATCGGAAGAAGATATACTCTACACAACAAATACCTAGAAAAACTTTAGAGGGAGGGGAACAATATACTTACACAGGTCTCGATGGAAAAGACTGGTGATGCCTCACGAAAAAGGAAAGAAAAAGACATAGGGAGGAGCTACCTATTTAAAGACATGGGCGAGAAGTTGAGGGCATGCTTTAGTAACCACCAGTGACAGGAGGGGCTCGTAACCGTCCTTGCGCGTGGTGGAGGTAGTTATCAAGCCCCAGCAATCAAGAAGGCTAGGCATAGGCCTGGTCATCATTCATTGATAGAGGTAGAAACACGGTGCTCGAGTTGGGCAATCAAAAAGACACGTGTGGGTGGGAAAAAACAAAGGATGAAGGAAGTTGATTCAAGGATCTCCCATCCAGTTGACAGAAGGACCCCTCCTAGATCAAAGGGGACAAAGCTCCTACTTTAAAAAGGAGTGGGAGGCATCCTTCCTCCTTAGAATGGGTGGGACTGACTGATGGGTGTAGCCCAATGCATTTCGGCCCAATAACAAGTTAAAAAGCCTAAACACTCCACCCCCTGTGCTTAACCACGACAATGGAGGAAGCTCATTGTGCACGACCCAACGCGCTCAGCCCAAACACTCGTAGGTAGCCCAAACACTCGTAGGTAGCCCACTCCTCATACACACATCAGTTCTTGAGGCTTACGTGACACACACATGGACTCTCCACATAGACCATCTTAGCTGACAGGGAGTGCGCGTGGTAGGAAAACCTCCCCCAAGAACTCGGATTCTAACACCCAGCAGTTGCGGGCTAGGAGTCCCCTCCATCTCAAACTCTCCTCCCCATTTAAATAATAACTCTAACAATATGATCCCTAAAATATAGGATTTTATTAAGCTTTATCTTAACTAACTCTATCCATTTCCCACAGGAATATGGAGCATTATAAGTTCCACAGCAAAGGAGGACACTCTTCTATAAATAAGGAATTCATCCCCAAGTAGAGGGACACCTTCACCCTACGAAAATCTGGCTATCACTCTGTCTCGCCTCCATCATCTTCATAGACGCGATTCATTTCTATTTTTCTATCATTACATCACATCATTTCAATATTTTTTTATTATTTCAAATTATTATTCTTCAAATCAAGTACTAACTTGGGTGTCAGAGTGCTAACGTTTTGTTTTGCAGTTCCCTTTCTTTCAAATTCTGCTTTAAGCCATCCAGGCCCAACGCCTAAACCGGATATAGCTGGACTCGTGCTAAAAACGCGCGCATCAGTAATAAAAATAAAAATATAAGGATAATAACAATAATATGAAGAAGAAGAAGAAAAAGAAATAATAATAAGAGCGCTTGGGACAGCCCAACCCCCAATCCAGAACATGCAGGCCTAAACAGCCTAGGTAACCAAGAAACGTGGAAGAATGGGGAAGCCAAGGACCTCTCTTAACTTGTTCCATGATTAGAGCCCAGCAAGGCGTTCGACCCAAAAGGCTCATACACATGGTAGCGCACTCTCCCACGTGGCACCCAATCAACCTAGGTGCCAGCAGCCACCTCAGACCATATCAATCCTAGGAAGCTTGCGTGAGCGAGGGACTCTTTGGCGGCTAGGACTCATTACACGTGAGGGGTTTTCCAAGTTGAAGAAGACTCTTATTAATACATATCCAACTACGAATAAGAATGTCTTATCCCTTATCCAACCATCCCAACCAATCAATGCAAGAATATCCGGAGGGGGATAGATGCCCAGCAGATAGGGGTACTCCCTTATAAATATTGGTTTGGTCCCTCCAGGCGAGGGACGACTCTCTCACTCTCTAAGCATCCCAAAAATATTCTTTAAGCATTCTACAAGCATATTATCATATATTCTTTCACTTTTAATCAGTTTTATTCACCATATCACGATTTTCAATTCAATTTATTTATTTTTTTTTACTTTATTTCATTTTGAATCCAATACTCTGGGAGTCGAAGTGCTAACGTACTTTTTGCAAGTCCCCTCTTCAAGATCCGCATACATTTCGGCCAAGTTTTGAACGGTAATCCAGATCCATGGACCCGTGCTATTTTTGCACATATCAAGTGGCGCTGTATATGGGAACTCAAAGTTAAAGACGTGAGTAGCAATGGAAATACCTAGCAACGCTTTGAGCAAGCAGAAAGTCGTGAAGACAGTTGGTAGCGCTCAGGCTCTGCAGGTCAAGCAAGGGGCACCCTTGGGCCCCGCCAGTGAGGCGACAGTCCCAGGACCTCCCAGGCCCACTGACTTGCTGACTGAGCATCCACGTTGCCATACCTCTTCAAGTGAATTGTCCCCAGCACTCCTAGGGACCATACATCAAATGATCGTGGCCACCATAAAAATACAAATGGTATCACTAGCCTCAACGTACGCTGTGACTCTGTCAGATTTGGATGTCCTAGAGGAAGAAGGTGAAAGGGTACCCCCTGCCACTCCCTCACAAGCCCAGCAGGATGTTTCTCAGTGGCTCACATGCCTAGAGTGCCTACAGAAGGGTCTCCAAGACGCCAATATAGATTGCGGGATCGCCCTTGGAGGAGCAGTAGGGTGTCCCATTGACAGAAGGAGTAATGGCAAACGAACTACCTCTGATCTGTCGTACTCCAACTATAGCTGAATATGATGGTACAATAGATCCACGGGAGCATCTTTTGCATTTTGAGAACACAACTCTCTTGCACCAAACACAAACGTGATCGAATGTCGTGCCTTTGTCACCACCTTCACTAGGGAGGCCCAGTAGTGATTCAACCAGTTGTCCACAGGCACGACTGGGAGATTCCAGGAGTTTTGATCCCTCTTTCTGCATTAGTTTGCCAGCAGAAAAAAGCATAAAAAAAATCAAACTTAGCCTCTTCACTATCCAATACAAGGATGTAGAGTCTTGAAGGAGTAGTTGCAATGATTTAACATGACAGCCCCGAAGGTGCCCTCGGCCACTCAAGAGGTTAAAACTAGGGCCTTCTCCCAAGAATTCTTAGATGGAGACTTCTTCAAGTCTCTAGCAAAAAAGCCTGCTACCAAGTTTGATGCCTTCCTAGCTAGAGCCATGCAATATATCAATATGGAGGATGCCAAAGTCTCCAAGAGGGAAGGATGTGGAGAGAAAAAGAAGGAGATGAAGGAGGAGACCACTGCCAAGAAACCCTGGACGGACTCACGGGATAATAAGCTACCTTTACAGAGGGTGAATCCTATATACACCCCATTGAATGTCCCCATAACTCAAGCTCTCATCGCGGTAGAAGGCAAGGGTCTGTTGGCACATCCCAAAATGGCTGAGGATAGCCCTCACCAACCTAAGTCTGACAAATTCAATCATTTTCATTACGATTATGGCCACATCATGAAAGGATGTCGGCACTTGCAGGAATCCATATGCTGGGAGAATGCCAAGGCACGGGACTATATAAAAAATAAGAACCAGATCAATCTAAGAGGGGGAAGGACTCCAATCCGGAACTAGGAGACGCCTAGGTCCCTGGCTGGCGAAAGGTCTGAGGCCAGGGACCCCCCAAGCAAGGGGGTGATACGGATGATTGCAGGAGGATCTATCCTAGGTGATTCACATAGAGCAAGAAAAGCTCAAGTATGAGAGACACATGTTGTAACCTTGAAGGAGGTCCTAGACATAGAAGTTCTAGAGAACACACCGCTCATTCAGTTTGGACGAGCAGAGTGATGCTTTGATCATCACAACCTTATTGGCTATTTATGAAATGAGACTAATCTTTATAAATTCAGGTAGTTCTGCAAACATCTTGTTCAACGAAGCTTTGCTTAGATGCAATTAGGGGACATCCCTCTAGAAGTAGTAGACACTTCTTTATACGATTTCGCAGGCGAAGTGGTGCATCCCCGTGGCATAATCTCGCTCCTCGAACCCTAGGGACCGAGCCATCCTAGAGGACTTATTTACTGAAATCCCTGGTTGTAGACATACCCTCAGCATACAACGTCCTCCTTGGGAGACCCACGCGTAATGTTTTTCAAGTTGTGATATTTATCTATCAAGTGAAGATTAAATTCCTCGTACCTGGAGGCCTTGGTTAAGTACAAGGAGACCACTTGCAATCTCGCAAGTGCTACGTGGAGGCTGTTCAAAAAGGGCAAAAAATGTGTTGAAACAAGGCGTCTAAAGAAGAAACCCCTAGCAAAGGAGGGAGATTCCGTGTTGGTTGAAGAAACCAAGGATGGAGAGGAGACACCTGTTAAGGTTCAACCAGCTAAGGTTACTTGCTATAGAACTCATGCTAGAGAATTCTAAGAAAACTACTCGGATTGACTCCCAAATGGAAGGTGTGATTTGGGAAGAGGTGACTCAATGCCTCCGACGTGATGTGAATATCTTCACTTGGACCCCCCAAGACTTGGAGGGGATAGACCTAGGTGTCATTATTCACCATCTCAACATAGACCCTAGCGTCAAGCCTGTAAAATAGAAGAAAAGACACTTCAGATTAGAGAAGGATAAAATTATCCAAGTTGAGGTAGATAAACTACTAACTGCAGGACACATTAGGGAAATAAAATTTTCCAAGTGGTTGTCCAATGTCGTCTTGGTAGCCAAGTCAAGAGGAAAATAGAGAATGTGTGTGGAGCTCAGGGACCTCAATAAAGCGTGCCTTAAGGACTTCTACCCCTTGCTTAAGATTGATCAACTGGTGGACTCCACATCAGGATGCAAACTACTAAGTATGGTGGACGCCTCGCAAGCATATCATTAGATCATATTGACTCCCGAAGATCACAAAAGAATCATTTTCATCATAGTTGCTGGTACTTTTTGTTACATTGCCATGACATTCAGCTTGAAGAATGTTAGAGCCACGTATTAATGTCTAGTGCATATGATATTTTGACCTCAATTAGGGAGAAATGTCGAAGTCTACATAGATGATATGCTAGTGAAGATCAAGAAAGCTGAAGATCATATCACAGATCTAGAGGAAACATTCTTGGTCTTAAGAAAGTACAAACTGAAGCTCAACCCAAGCAAATGTGAATTTGGAGTGCCTGGGGGACGCTTCCTAGTGTTAATGGTAACTCAAAGAGGCATTGAGGCCAACCCCCTCAAGATTAAGGCCATCCTTGACATAAAGGCCTCGACCAATAATAATGAAGTACCGCGGCTAATTGGGAGAATAGCAACACTCAGTCGATTTATTTCTAAATGCACAGAGAAAAGCCTACCCTTCTTCAAGATGTTGAGGAAGGCAAAAAACTTAAAATGGGACATCAGTTGCCAACAGATGTTTGAGGAGCTTAAAAGGTACTTGGCAAGGCTCTCTCTACAGGTTAAATCCTCGTCAAAGGACACCCTCTACCTCTACCACTCTGCCACGTCAAAGGCAGTTAATTCTGTCCTCATTCAGGAGTATGGAGGAAAATAAATGGCCATCTACTATGTCAGAGGTGCTCAATGGAGTAGAAGAACTGTATATCCCCATAGAAAAAATGGCGCATGCGATGGTGGTCGTGGCTAGGAATCTGCGCCCCTACTTCCTCCCATATCATATAGGGGTAAGAACTAACTTACCTTTAAAGCAAACTTTGGGTAAACCAGATACTTCAGGACGATTGGTGAAATAGGCCGTAAAATTAAGTGAGTACTACATCTCCTACTTACCACGTACAACAATCAAACCCCAGGCTTTGGCGAACTCCTTCTCCAAGATGATAGGGACATCCTTGGAGGAGGCTCCTGAGAAAGAGTTGTGGTTACTTCATGTGGATGGATCGGCCATGACACAAGAAACTGGAGCAGGTATAGTCATTACCTCCTCCCAAGGGGAAGACATGTAATATGCTATAAGATTTGAAATTCATAGCCTAGAACAAAGAGGCCGAATATAAAATACTCGTGATAGGCATGAGCATGGCTCACAAAGTTGGGGCCCAACGCCTGTGACCTACCCAGACTCTCAACTAATAGTCAAACAAATAGAAGGAACATATGAAGCCAAGGAAAAAAATATGGTTCAATACTTACAACAAATAGAGGAACTGAAGGCAAAATTTGAGAGCTTCTAGCTCATATAGATCTCGAGGGAAGATAATATTAAGGTTGATTGCCTCTTCAAATTAGCGAGTGCCTCAAAAGATGTTGAACTAGGTGCATCACCATACAACATTACCATAGCCCTAGCCTCCCTAAAGCATCCAAGCCAGCTCCCATGGAGAAGATTGGCGAACAATTGCGACAAGATGGTTAGAAAGGGGACACCTCCTAGATAATAGATGGAATGCTGCTAGACTCAAAGATTAAGCCTCTCGATTTTTGTTGCAAAAGGGGATGTACAAGAAATGTTTCACACACCCCTGGCTCTGATGCTTATCCCAACAATAAGGGATACACGTACTCAAGGAGATACATAGTAGGTGGTGTGGAGCACATGTTAGAACTTGGATTTTGGCTAATAAGCCTTACGTGCCGGATATTTTGGGCCTAACATGAAGCAAGATACATGATAATTGGTGAGCAAATGAGAATGATGCCAAAAGCATTCCACTCTTATACACCAACCAGCAGAACCCCTCACTACTATGCTATCATCATGTCGTTTCTCCTAATGGGGTATAACATAGTGCGACCTTTCGTGCACTCGGGGTCTTCTCCTTCTTTTCCACCTAGGCAGCAAGGGCAGGTTCCTCCTAGGCTTTGGGGGCATCCTCCTTCATCTACTTGGAAGAGCAAGCTCTTGGGACGTTCTCATCAGCAAAAGTTGGCAAAGTATCTTGGGGGAGGGGGACTCCTTTCTTTCGCTTCAACCTCCCCTAGAATGCATTCAAGATCTTCTTCTGTAAATTCCTTTTGAAATTTAAGTAAGCAGGCTAGACAACTTCTGTTCAAAAATAAATTGAAGGATGGAGGTGACCTGATTCCATGGTGGAAGCTCGAACACAGGAGCAGTAGGCTTGGCAAAGGGATCCAGGACACCCTCCACCATCGCATCGAAATTGAGAAATGAAGTTCCTTCTCTTGCGGGGGGAGGGGGTATCCCTGAGCAGCAAACTGCACCTTACAGACCTGAAAGTCGTAGTCAAGGTAGGCACCGCTACCTTCACCACCTCCCTCTGGAATTCTTCAAACTTTTGATACTCCAGCAGGCAGTTGGCTCAATAACCCCCCAAGTACTCATGGACCCCATGAGTGTTGGGGAAATTAAGCTCGGCCTGGTAAGTGGCCCTCTTCATCTCACCGGCCTGATCCTCTTTGAAAGTGGCCCCTGAGGTTGCGAAAGGAACTCCTCCCACAAGGATGCTACTTAGGACATAAAGAAAGTTAAAAGAAGAACAACCAAGAAACAAGAAACGATAGTGATTAGAGGTGTATACCTTAACCAAATCAAAAGATATCATCTTACTAAGATCCTCTTGGGGCACGAGGGAGAGAAGGCGCTTGTCCTCCGAGGTAAGCACCCCCTTTAGAATCTCAACAGCCAAGGAGAACTCTTCTTCCCTCTCTTGGTCAAGCGAATGATGAGTGTACAAGCTCCCAGAGGAGGAACGATGGGGCTTAAAACGTGTGCTCCCTGAGTCTCGAGGAGGAGTGGTAGAAGGACACGTGGAGCCGGTTGGAGGGGTGCCCATGGAACTCACCTTGACCCTCTTGGGATGTTCTTGGCGTCCCAACAGTGCGCCACTTACCCTTTGACTCGCTCGAGGTGGACATCCCCCTGGAGGACCTGGACAGAAGAGTAATGGCAGTTGCGCGGCCTCCCCCAACCACATGCTCACGCATTAGCTTGCTAAACATAATGTCCTTTGCCAAAAGAACAAAACACTAGTCAAGAGTTTATATCAACAACATATCAAGAACAAAAGAAAAATAAGATCAAGAATAGCAAAGATACCTAGAGGTTCCCACAAGGCTCAACTCGAGGGCTTAAACCAGAGTAGCCCAAAAGCTTTTCATTAACCAAGCACCTGCAGTCATCAGGCTTTTCATTTAACTCTTCCAATAGCGAGGACAGGGCGACTGACTATAAGAAGAAGAGAAAGCAACAGTAGGAGGAGAATCATGGATCTACCTATTAGGGAAGGTCCAAGGGCGATGAGGCAAAACATAAAAGAAACTCCCTTTCCAACACTTCAAAGGAATAGGAGCAGGAAGGAAGGACACCTCTCGATGGGGAGAAAAGTGAAAACCCCCAGTCTTAGTGCATTTCAATTGAAAGCATAGGGAAAAAACCTTAGCAGTCACAGGAGCACATTAAAATAAAAAATCATAAAATAATTGGCCAATATACAGAAAGAATTTGGAACCAATTGATTTAAAGGAACTTGACAAAAAAGCAACATCTTCAAAGAAATAAGGGATGGGAAAGCGAAGGCCAACCCTATGCTGGGAAGAGAAGAAATTTAAGCCATTAGGGGAAGGGGAATATGGGCGACTATTGGGGGAGGGTACATAAATAATATAATTCGATGGAATCCAAAACTCCTCCACCAATTGTTGAATGTCTAGAAGTTTGAGGCAAGAAGGGCCCCAGCCTGCCATGGACTGGACGACCTCCTTCTCCTCCTCCCCATGAGAAGAACCTTCCTCCTCATTGCCCGCTACTCCCTCTTCCTCATCAGATGACTCATCTAACAAGCGATGGGCAGTACTGTAGCTTGCCTCAAACTCCACCTCCGACCGCTAGTATAGTCAGACAGATTAGGGCTACCCTTCTTAAGGTGGCCTCAGAGTGATCATCGCCTGGTGGCACTTCCCTCACGAATCTAATGGACTCATCGAAAGATCCATGGATATTCAAGAAAAATAGAGAAGAAAAGATGCGACAAAATAAGAAGACGAAGTAAGAGAAAGGAATAACAAAGAAAAATTACAAACTCGTGGGAAGAAGCTCTCTCTCTTCAAGGTGAGGGATAGGGAGGAAGGAGAAGGGGCTGGGCTTTGAAGCTGGAGTAAAGCAGAAGTGGGGAGGTTAAGCCCATGTCCAACCCAATAACCGCCCCCTCATTGGGCGATTACCAACAAATGTGAGCGCGTGGGGGGAGGGGTCCCTAGCCTTCACATTAGATCTAGTAGAAAAGTAAGGCGCAAGGCCCCAGTCAGCAAACTGTGTCAGAAGAAGAGGAAGTAGGAACATCCATTAAGAGAAAGCCTTGCCGAAACGATGAGGAGAAGCTCCCCCACGCATAAGGACCCTCTACTCTAAGAAAGAGTTGACCGGCGTCCTCCTCCTTAGAATGGGGGGGGGGGACTAAAATATGTGTATGTCTGGGATGGCCAACCTAAAATGCCATGAGCGCTTGGAATAGCCCAACCGCCGATCCAAAACATGTAGGTCAAGACAACCCAGGTAACCAAGAAACCCAAGAAGAAGGGTGGAGCCCAGGACCTCCCTTAACTTGGTCCATAATTAGATCCTAACAAGGAGTTTGGCCCAAAAGGATGTGGCAGCCCACTCTTCCACGTGGTACCCAATCGACCTAGGTGTCAGCAACCACCTCAGACCACATCAGCTTTAAGAGGCTAGTATGAGAAAGGAGGGACTCCCTAGCGGCTAGGATTCCTTGCAGGCGAGGGGTCTCCCAGGCTGAAGAAGACTCTTACTATACACATCAAGCTGCAGATAAGGATACCTTATCCCTTATCCAACCATCCCAACCAACCATTGCAAGAATCTCAAGAGGGAGATAGATCCCTAGTAGAAGGGTGCACTCACCTATAAATACAAGTTTGGTTCCTCCAAGCGCGGGACAACTCTCTTACTCTCTAAGCATTCCAAAAGTACTCTTTAAGAATTTTACAAGCATATTATCACGTGTTCTTGTACTTTTCATCAGTTTTATTCACTGTATCACGATTTTCAATTCAATTTGTTCACTTTTTGACTTTATTTAATCTCAAATCCAATACTAACTTAAGCATAGGTGTATGTTTCTTGTAGGTCCCCTCTTCAAGATCCTTATATGCTTAGGTCCAAGTTTTGAATGATAGTCCAAATCCATTCGACCCATGCTATTTTTGCATGCATCAAGAATAATAATAATCATATTTTGTTGTCTATTAAATTTTGTGAATAAGGGCTCAAAGGTAATTTTTCTGTTAAAAGCATGTGGATACATCAAAGTAAATATTTGATAAAATTTATTATATTTCAATAATATATATAAGTAAACACCTAACTAATCATACAGAGCTTTTTTATCATTCATTTAGTAAAGAATAATCCTTCATTCATTTAATACGATTTTCGAAGAAAACAGGTCCATAATGTATAATCATGATCATCATGTATGAATGTGAATACAATAAGATAGACACAATACAATTCAAATAAAGAATATGACAGTACTTCCATTTTTCTGTAATTATTGACATACTGCATAATTTATATTAAAATAACTTCATAAGCGCTATCCTTATTGGTATATGTTACATGTTATCATGACAAAATTGCAATTTTAGTTCTAAAGTATAGGATTGATTTCCAATATTAGTTTCATAATTTTTGAAATAGTTAATATTAGTTTTATACTTTAGAAAATATTATAAAGTTAGTCCTATCATTAAAAAACAATAATGTTTGGAACTAACTTTACAATGTTTTTCTAAATGCTGGACTAATATTGCAACGGTGAGGCTAACTTTGCAATATTTTTTTAAAATGTGGGACTATATTGGCTATTTCAAAAAGTATAAGACTAATATTACAAATTACCCTATATTTTGAGATCGAAATTGCAATTTCCTATTCTCATGCTTCATAACATTTTCAACCGAACATAAAACTGGACAGTCAAATATAAAATCGCACATTAGAACATGTTAAACCAAACAAGGGATAATAGATGGAGGAATTAGTTATCATTTCATTTTTATTCTACTCAATCCCGTTATGTCTAATTCCATTGAACCATACGTATCTCAAAGATAAATTATATTTACATCTCTTGATATCAGGTTTAATTACATAAATATTTTATATTTTTTGTAAAATTAAAAATATACCCCTAATGGGGAGTCTATGTATATTTTTGTTCTCGAGGGGTGTTGATGCAACTTATAATCACAATTTTAAGGAGTGTATTTGTAATTTTTTAAAAAATAAGGAGTATTTGTGTAATTAAATTTAATTTTTTGAGATGTAAGTCTTAAGTAAAGTTGTGTACAAATTAAGAGTGTTAATTCTCCCATTTTCCCTGCTTAAATACCCGAAACCTCAATGTAACCCCTATATTTCATCATAATTCCGAAACTATCACAAAATAATTACCAACTAACCCCATTTTCGCGTCATCAAACCCAGACCAACTTCTAAACAAAAGCCCTAGCAACAGACACATTACATGCACAATACATACAAATAACCTGTATCTATACATTTTTGCAGAAAAATTGGCGGCAATGCCGTTTTTGGCAAAATCAGGGCTGCTGATCAGGGGGCGGACCTTCAAATGCATCTCCACCTGCGTTCACCTCCGCCAAGAAGCGCAGCTGGCGGAGCCTCCCCCGTCTCTGCCGCCGAATCCTGCCTTCGGAAGCCCGCTGTATAAAGAGAACTGGCGGAGTCCTATTGCCTCCGCCTCCCCGGCTGAGGCTGCGGCACTAATACCCGTCAGCCTTGGGTTTCTCCGCCTAGACTCCACTGCGCAAATCCAATCGCTATCTCAGATGCTTGATGCGAAGAGTTTGATGGATCAGTTCGCTGATTGGATGACGTTGAAGCGGTGGGCGCATGTAAAGCAGTTGTTTGAGTTATGGATTAGGTCTTTGGGTAATAGCGGAAAGCCGAACAAGCCTGATGTGAATCTTTACAATCATTATTTGCGGGCGAATTTGATGATGGGGACATCTGCGGGGGAATTGCTCGATCTCGTGGCCCAGATGGATGACTACGGGATAATGCCTAATACGGCGTCCTTTAATCTCGTGCTCAAGGCTATGCAGCAGGCCGGTGAAACGCAGGCAGCTGAGAAGTTGATTGAAAGGTCGGGTTTGTTGGTAATATGTTGAGGTTACAGTTATTATTTTGCTTGATAACGCCAAAAAAAATAAATATAGGATTCGTATATTAAATGGCATTTCTGAAAATATTTCCTTTTCTTTTAATATGAGTTTAATTGAATAAGCTGTGGCTATAATGTGGACTGTGGAGCATTGACCAGCGGTAGTTCTTGAATGGCATTAGTGCTAAAAGTTCTATATGTGTTGGCTCTAATAGACTTGTTATATGTGTTGCTTATACATTGTGTCTTTCTGGCATCTGTCTATTTGTACTAGTATTATCTGGGAGTTTAGTACTATACAGATTATTTTCTTTCTCTTGCCTGTTGTGTTTTTCCAAATTCTGATTACTATATCCATAAATATGATAGTGTGCTCGTAAGATGGATTGAGGTGTGTAGATTGGTCGTAATGAGGAAATTAATTCTCCTTATGTTTGCATTTTATTGTTTTGACATGAACTGCTTTCTACTCAAATATGAAATTAGTTTCTTACACTATTTTACTATTTGATGGGTGAATGTTTACACTATTGATGTCAGGATGCTCCAGACAGGAACAGAATACAAGGACTCTTTGCCTGATGATGAGTCGTATGACTTGATTGTTGGTATGCTTCTTTCAGCAAACCAGATTGATTCTGCCTTGAAGTACATAGATCTTACATTGGAATCAGGATATATGTTGTCAATGAGTGCATTTCTGCGCTGTGTGCAAAGTTGTGTTAACAATGGGAGGCTGGATACCTTGGTATCAATTATAGAGAGATGCAAGGTATATGTGTTTGGCTGGCTTTCTGGTTCCATATGACCATCACATATTTTGATGATTGACTGTGATTTTATGGATGTTATCAGAAAATGGATCAGAACAAATCTTTATGCCCTCCTTGGCATATATGCAATTATATTGCTGATGTTGCAATGCGATCAGATAACAGTAAGCTAACTTATTATGCTCTTGAGTTCATGACCAAATGGATTGCTCGAGGGGAGAATGCTACTCCTGCAGTTCTTCTCTCTGTAGACGAAGGATTGGTTGTATCCGTCCTTGGAACTGCTGGTAGAACATATAATTCTAGGCTCCTGAATGGTTCATGGGTTGCTCTCAAGTGCTCGTTACGCCAAAAGAAGGTTCCTAATCCTGAATCTTACATTGCGAAAATATATGCTCATGCTAATATCGGGAACCTACAGAAGGCTTTTAGTGCTCTGCATGAATTTGAGGCAGCTCATGGACATTCTAACCAAGAAGATGGAGAAGGTCTTTTCTCTCCATTTTATTCTTTAAATCCTCTGGTCATGGCATGCTGCAGGAAAGGTTTCACAACTTTGGATACGGTAAGTTCTTCTGCATGCTTGCCTTTTGGTGTTGACCTTATGGTCAGTGGGATCAACTGAACTTCCAGAAGTTTGCAACTTCTTGCTTTCACTACTAGAAAAGTACCATGTCTGAGATTGTTGATACCTCATGCTTTCATTTGAATAAATTTGAGCTACTGATGCTCTTCATGATGTGTTATATGCTGGACTTCTTGTTTTTTTGTGTTTCTTAATGAACACTTGAGAGAGAAAATAGATCCCATCTAGATTCTGGAATCAGTTCCAAATTTCTTACTGAAAAACTGAGGGACCCGATAATGTGGTAACTAATGCATCTCGCTTTTTCACTCTTGCCTAGTACTTGTTAGACCATCACTGTCTCAATGTGTTTGCTGGCAGAATGTCCATCCGTAGCTTAAAGGTAAGGAAAATAAGATTCAGGAGAAAACCAACTAGCTTGATCATGCTGAAACTTCATTTCTTCTTATGTGTTGAGGGCCATACTTAAAATTGTTAGATGTTTACTCAAGGTGAGGATCCAATATCACTTCACATAAAATAATTATGCCATATGTCGAATTTCTTTGATCTCTTTGCTTGTTGTGTACGTTACATATATTGCAAAATTTTATGATGCCGTGTTTATAATGTTTGTTGTTGTGTAATTAACTGAATCCTTGAAGTGTTTTCTCAGGTTTATTATCAGCTGGAGAGGTTAAGCCTTGCAGATCCTCCATACAAGTCTATTGCTGCTCTAAATTGTGTAATTCTAGGCTGTGCAAACATATGGGATATTGATCGTGCTTACCAGACCTTTAGTGCTATTGATGCCACTTTTGGATTGACCCCAGACATTCATTCTTACAACGCCCTGATATGTGCCTTTGCGAAGCTCAGCAAGGTAACTCGTGTGCATCTCTTGGTCTCCCTTCTTTCTCCCCCTTTCTATACAAGTACTTGATACTTCCTTGGTTCCATGAAGTATTTGACTTTAAAAGTGCCACCTAAGTACTTCAATGAATCAATATTTCCACCTAGTTTTTTGGTTTTCTTTTACACAGCACCCCAGTTTCTTAAACATTTCACAGCAGCTCAAAAATTGTTTGGCTGACCTCAAAGAGGCAAACAAGATGCATGGTAGTCTGAGGGATGACGCGCTTCATCTAACATACACTGTCTGACACATAGCATTGATGATGCTTGCTCCAGCTACCTTCTTCGATCTGGTTATATTCCTGTAAATCTGTCTTGTTGCAAGATTTTTCCTTCTTCCTATTTAAATCTTGTGGTGATAAACACTCTTTAGGATACTGTCTTTATTACAGGAATTTAAATGAGCTAATCAAAGGCTCAGTTTGTGCCTCAAATGAGCAGAGTGATATAAGTTTAATGAAATACACTACTTTGTCCACAAGGGATTAATACTGATTTGATATGCTTACATCCATCAATTATGTTTGTTATTCCTGTTGGATCAATGGAAGGCCTTTTCGTGTGGCAGCGGGATGAAGCTGTAAAAGTTTTTCAGCACTTCGTTGGATTAGGCGTGAAACCAAATATGACTACATATTCTCTACTTATTGATGCTCATCTTATACTGCGGGATCCTAAAGCTGCTCTTTCAGTGATTGATGACATGGTAATTTTAATGCCCGTGTAGTTGGCATATTGAACCTAGCTCTGAACCAGAACTAAAAGAAAACCATTCAAGCAGATACATGCAGGATATGAACCATCCAAGGAGATTCTGAAAAAGGTCCGCAGGCGATGTATCCGAGAGATGGACTACGAATCTGATGACAAGGTGGAATCCTTGGCCAGACAGTTCAAAATTCGAATGGGTACAGAGGTTCGGCGGGACCTACTGTTTAATCTTCAGTACAGCACAGATTATTCATGAAAGTAAGTTCTCAAGAATTCTCACATCTGGATCACATTCCCATATATGCCTTGTCGCGTATGTTTTCAGAAGTTATTGTCCTTAAATATTCATTGGTTTAAGTCGAGATATCTTTTTCTTTAGTATGATCATATGGCAGCTTAGGATTCTGTATGACTAATTAATTGAGGCTATACTTGTTTGTCGTCCTTGAAGTACACTGATGAAGCCTTAAAACTCCTGTAACCATGTTTGCAGGTCTGTGCACTATGCTGGATATATAGGTAGCCAACTATTCGCAGTTGCGCTTTCTTTAGCCCAAGCAGGATGAATTTGGCTAGATAGCTTCTTTTATGGATATAGGCACTGTTGTTTGTGTTCTTTGGTTCTGTTTGAAAAAGAAAAGGCCCAAGGCTTTATTATTAACACAAGATATTCTGATGATGGTGAACAAATTTAGACATTGCACAATATAAATAACCAGGTGTATGCTTTACTTTCTCTGCAATTGTAATCATTACATACTGCAGATAATGTGATGTACCCTGATAAGTTATTGCATTCTTGGTGCCTTATCCCTTACTTCTTTATTTTGATTCTGGAGATTTTTATAGAACATTTTAGGTAAATAGCTGTTTCGGATGATTGCCCGGAAAGGTTGGAATTTCAGCCTGTTGTTCTTTGAAATTTATCACCTTGAGTTGGTTAAAGTTTCTTTCTAAGTTTATTTTCTTAACTTTTGATCTCAACTTGGAACTTTTTCTGCTCTACCATTTCCTTTATTGCGTTCTATTGACAATTTAAGTCAGCTGATTACAAGTGTTGTAGCCTTAAGATGCATGTTTTGACCGTCCTGCTGAAATGACATGTATTCGTTAGCTCATTTCTTGAATTGACAAGTCTACTTTTATGTACAGCTGAACGTCTACTGTGCTGTTTGTACTAGGAAGAGAATGATATCTTGATTGTTTGATGAGGGGAACATTAAAGACTGGACTGAGCCATGATGGTTATGAGACAAAGAAATTGATGCCAAACTTTGTTTGGAACAAGAGTGGAGTTGAGTTGCAAGAATTGATATCAAGCAACGTATGTTTGTATGTCTTGATCATAATTAGCAAACAGATGCAGAAACAAAATGTAACTTTGTTAATACTGTTCTTTTGGATATTCAAGAAATGGGAATTGCCAATGACAACCTAATACAAGTCTTGAAAACTCTACGATTGGAAACTGTTGAGGATTGTATGTTTTTGAATGAAAAGAATGGCAAACATTTCAAGAATTTTCAGAAAACTAGTGTATGATTAATAGTTTTGACGTACCAGTTAGTTTTTGGATGCTTATGATTTGACATATTGTGTCAATATTTGATCAGTTTCATGTAAAATAAAGGGTGTATTGTTCTACCGTACTGGAAAATCATACTACCATGGCTTGCTATAAAATTTATGTTCGGATCAAATTTGATCACACACTTATTGCATGACAAGTGCAGGAAATTGTTAATTTAGATTAATTTTGGCCACAGCAAATTATTTACATTGCAGTAATTTACCTCTTCTCCTAAGTATCTTCTTCATTTTTTCATTTTATATTTTCTTAGAGTGTAATTTCATTTTCGTCTAAAATTGACAAAAAAATGTAAGTATAAGGCCAAAAAGATTAAAAAAAAAACACACACATTTTATTTTCTTTACTACTCATATATATAATTTTTCTTTCAATTCTTTTTTCTTCCTGCTGACAATACCGATCAATAAATTTTTTAAAAAAGATAACCAAATCGATGAAAAAAACATTACGTCTTCGTTCATTTGTAAGAATTTTTAATTTTTTAGATTGAATAATTTAAAATAAATGCACAGCACTCATTTTAATGAATTTTTTATTAATAAAAAATATTTTTGTTTTTTGATGATATTTTTATTGATAAGATTTTTACTTTTTTTATATACTAAAATTATTTTAGTATAATAATAAGTTATTTATTATCAAATATAAAATAAAGGCTAATGGTTAATCAGTGAAATTATAAAAATTAGTCTTTTCTATCCAATTTATTTTTTTTTTCACCAAACAGTGAAAAGTATTTGAGATTTATTCCTCTTCCAGTCATACCAAACAATTTGAAGAAATATTATTATTCTTTCCTTTGCTGTGCCTTTCCACTCGCCCTCCCCGTTCACTTTCTCATTTCCTATCACTTCAACCAAACGAACGTTAGTAGCTAAGTTTGGTTTATAGTTTGCATATTTGAATACAACTTACCTAATCCAATATTTTTTTTTCCTATCCATTTTTTTTTTTTGGTTTATCTTTTGTGAAACTTTCTTTTAAATCTGTCATGTATTTGCAATTTGTATAAGTTCTGACTATTAA
Organism: Sesamum indicum; assembly: GCF_026168435.1. Lineage (NCBI taxonomy): Eukaryota > Viridiplantae > Streptophyta > Magnoliopsida > Lamiales > Pedaliaceae > Sesamum > Sesamum indicum. The sequence goes on along the minus strand of NC_142660.1, from coordinate 3,500,537 downwards.
ATTTTGCTTCTTCCCAAGTTTAAGTGCTTGATGATAGATCTCATTTCATTATCATTCTTTGTTCTTATTCTATCCAAAGGCCTATTAATTGAGCTACACAAATTTTTATATATTTGCGTAATCAAATAAAGTTTTTCGAGCTTATATAAAGATAAATTATTTTTTGCATGATTATATTAATAAGCCATAAATTAATAACATAATAAATTTTAATTTATTGAGTTCTCCTCCAAACATTGAAAAGAATACAATATTTTTTCGAGAAGAATACTACTCATTTGATGCCATTAATATGAAAACGGAAGCACAGAGTTAACACAAGACCACAAACCAACAAAAAACACCAAGACAACCCCCAAAATCCTAAGACAACAACTTCAAACACGAAAAGGGAGGCTCTAACCGCCTGAGCGATAAGAGAGTGGGGATCCATGCTGGACACCTCAAAACAGCAAGGATTACGGTTAGTCCATAAGGCTAGCAGATTTGAAGGATGACGGTTAGTCCGCCGTGAACACCTCCTTAACCTCCTCTTCCAACCAAGACCTGTCCGGACGCAACAACGAGCTAACGTGTTGATCAAGCCGCAAGGGCTGAACAACTAGTTGAAAGGACACCGATCGAGGGATCCAGGGATCAGCAGCAAGACGCAAGCTGCAGCTGCTCCTAATAAACCATCGCAAACCCTTCTCCAGTAGTGGGCGGGCACAGAGCAATGAACGCCACACATATGACGGTCTCACTCCCCCCGCGGCCTCAAAGAACGTCCCTTGCCTGAAGTACCTTGCTCTAAGCATTTGTGACAACAAACTATGCGAATTAGTTACTAAATACCAAGCTTGTTTGCACAACAAGGCCTGATTGAACTCCTGTAGACTGCGAAGCCAAGACCTCCCTCCTTCTTGCTTAAGCACAATTTCCTCCAAGCTAGCCAATGAAATTTCCTAGAACTCTCCTGGTTCCAAAAGAAGTTAGCCATCCTACTCTCCATATCCGACGATAGCCCATCCAACAACTTGAAGCAGCTCATTGCATAAGAAGGAATAGCTTGTAGGACCGACTTGATCAAGACCGCACACCCTGCTTGAGATAGCTGCCTAGCCAACCAACTCTGTATCTTCCTCCAGATCCTATCCTTCAAATCGTCAAAAACATCCCTCTTTGACCTCCCCATCACTGCTGGAAGTCCTAGGTACTTCGTGTGCTGGTTTGCCACTAGAACCCTAAGAATCCCCCCCAACTCCTCTCGGAGAGCCACCGGTGTGTTCTTATTGAATACCACTGTCGATTTCTACAAGTTAATGGCAAGATCAGAAACCTCCTCAAACCAGCGAAGCATCGACTGTACACACTGCATCTCGCCCTCCACTACACCGCAAAAGATTAGAGTATCATCTGCTAAAAGGAGATGAGAGACCTAGGGACCGGCAAACCGCCACCCCGGTAAGATGCCCCTGGAGCTCCTCTTCATGAATTATGCTGCTTAGAACCTCTATACAAAAAAGAAATAACTAGGGAGAAAGGGGGTCCCCTTGGTGGATCCTTTGTTCTGGATGCAATGAACCGAAGCAAACACCATTAAGTAAGAAGGAATAAGAGGCAGTAGAAACATATGACATAATCAGGCCCACCACTTTATCATGAAAACCTAATCTACACAGAACTCTCTCAAGAAAAAACCACTGTACACGGTCATAGGCTTTACTAATATCCAGCTTCAAGGACACATGGGCCACTAGAACGTTATCAGTAATCAAACGACTCGGATACGAAGGCCAATTAGGAAGGAGAAATGATGGCATTAAGAATAGGCTTGAGACGGTTGGCTATAGCTTTAGACGCGATCTTATAGACTACATTGCATAATCTAATGGGCCTAAAGTCCGTGACTGTCTCAGGATTGGCACACTTTGGTAGCAGAATGATGTTAGTAGCATTAAGGCGAGGGTGAAAGTGGATTATTAACCGAGATCTTATCACAAATTCAACCATATTATTAGACGCTACCATCTATTGAGAGAGATTGTAGGCAGAGGTGATGTAAGAGTGGATCGCGTCACATTGGCCGAAAATACAGCAAATCCGCTGACCAAGCATGTTTCATAGATTGCCCATACTCAACATTTGGACAGGATGGGGCTATGGCAAATGGGTGATTAGCTTTAGGTCAAGTGCGAGATTGTTAGAATAGGAGACCAGAAAATCAATCAGACTGGCTATTTTGTGATCTATTTAATCATTTTTTTTTAGTTTGTAATATTGAATTAAATGAATAAGAGTAAATATTCATTCGGCCTTACTTTGTTGTTCTTACTCCTGTAATTTTCATACATTGCAACAAAGCCCACAAATCACTAATCAACCAATGAAGTTGGGTTGTACATTTGATGGCAATTATGGAACCAACTTCAGAGGGTTAGATTTGAAGTATTCCAAGTCGAGAGCCCCGAGAATGGGGCATCGAGGGTTATATTGATACTTGCACTAAACATTGCGTCTATATGATAGGTGTTGTGTTTGATCGGCAACAAACGTATGATGTCTATGCAATTTTAGTGGGTGGTTGACAAAGGTTGTCAAGCCGACTAAATTGACTCGCAGGGAATCGTCATATTGAAGCACGTGAGGCTTGATCGATATGACTTGAACTCCTCAACTTCGATAGTATAGGGTTTAGTCCTCAGACTTAGGATCCACACAGTCTCATATATGGGATGATTGTATCTAAGGCCTGGTAAAAGATGACCATGTTCGTATGTGGTTATTATATGTTCCAGTGTAGTCAGAACATGTATGAAGACTAGTGAGTTCCAAGAAAGGATTCATCGCCTATCATGAGATAATAATTGATCCGGGTCGAAATGCACGTGACCTCTTTGATTAGGCGAGCTGGTCCTCCAAGTGGCTCGAGATCGCTACCTCTCCCAGACTAGTGATTGGGCCTTGAGAAAAGAAGCAGATTGTCAGGCTTGCTAGGGTGGCCCCCAGCTAAGACCCTCCGATGCTTAAGTCAGTGTTTGGTTCTGAGGTCGTATAAGTAGGTCGCTTAGCAAGGTAGAGAGCTAGAGCGACCCAAAAGTAAAAAGTGATGAAGACAACGTACCATTAATGCACTAACTGGGGGGTATTTATAGAGAGAAGCTGGGGGTCTGGTTGGTCTAATGTGCGTCTTCCACGTGTCTCAGGTCTTCGATTCGGGTCGTAAAAAAGTGCGGATCCTGTTGGTGAACTTTGTAATTTTGTGCCCTTTTGGGGGCAAAACTATCTTTTTCTAATAAAATAGGGTTTTACCCGCATCATTACTCCCCCACTTCTCTTAGTGTGCAGAGCACGCTAAGAAAATTCGAATCATCTGTCGATCTAAGCCTTTAGATCAATACTACAACCTCAACATCCGACCGTTAGTCCTGGCGCGTATCCCCATGAACTTACCCCTATAAATAGGCGGTGGTTTAACTGCATTGTTACCATTTATATGCGATCTAGAGTCTCTAAGTGCGACCTCGCCTCTCTACCCGCGATCTGATTCTGCTTTTAAGACCAGGTACTTCTTTGCGATCTCTTTCTTTTTCAATTATGTCCGATTCTGAGTCGAGTAGTTCTAGTTCATCCGATAACTCTTCAAGTAGATCATCCAATAGCCCACCTGCGACCTCCCATATGCCCTTAGCTCATAAAAAGCAGGTAGGTTCCTCTCCTAGGGTAGATAGAACCGACCTAGATGTAGCGACCCCATTGATGATTTTCGAACAATGAGAAGAAACTGCTGACGAACCTTGGCTAAATATAGAAAGTACACTACATTGGACAGCTACCACAATTAGGAAAAAATACCACATTTCTGATTTTGAAATTATTCTCCCTTCTTCTTCTGATCGCATGAATCAGCCTCTCCCAGGTAGTTGTCTAATTTCCATAGTGCATTTAGACACAGGTCTGCGTTTTTCCCTTCCGACCAACTGCTCGAATTCTATCTAGATTAGAAATATGTCCCATGCAGCTAGCTCCAAATTCCATACGTCACATGCTTGCATTTAACATAATAATGGAGTATTTCGAACTTGAACCTGATTCCGATAGCTTCTGGTCGCTTTACAAGTTCACGAGCTCGAAGAGGTCAGGCGACCAGGGTTTTTTCTATCTCACTGCCAAACCAAATTGTGCCTTTGTTGCCAATTTGAAATCTAATGTGGGGACTTGGAAAGATAAATTTTTCTTCCTCCGACATCCTCCCAATCAAGTCTAGCCTTTCCCTTGTGACTGGCATACTACCACCCAGTATCCATGGAGTAGGATTAGATGGCGATCTGATTGGTACTCTCACCCGATATCAATACAAGGCCAATCTGCTTTTGACGGAGAATACCTTAAAACTCGCAGGTCTTAGTCCGACACCCATTCAAACTCAGGGTTCTTTAGGTGATCAATCTTTTTCCTTACTCCACTTGCCATACATTCGTATTTGGTGGTGACTCCACTTTATTTTTCTTGCGACCTCTATCGTGATGGACTCTCGAATTATAAGGATGATTCGTGCTAGAAAGGCTAAGGAGCTGACTACTCCTTCTCAATCTGAATCTCCTTTTCTACCTTATGTTCCCGAAGATACGCCCAGGTCACGAAGAGGTCGATCTCCAAGTCCACATGACATAATCTCTATTGAGATCCTCAGCGCGGATAGCGATCCCAGGGGTGACAACTCAACTGAAAAGTCTTTCGAAGAGCCTGATCCCGAACCACTTATACGGAAAAAATCGAAAGGAAAAGAGATCGCTGCAGCACCGCCCAAGAGAAAACACGACTCCAAGCGACCTAGTCTTGCAACCTCCCATAAGAAAACACGACTCCAAGCGACCTAGTCTTGCAACCTCCCATAAGAAAACAAAGGCAATCACGTTAACAGAAGAAATGGAGAACCTGGAGGAAATTGACAAGCTGATGACCTGGTGGAAGAAAGCTCAGGTAGAGCTCCAATCACCTTCGTATAGATCTGCTACCATGGAGGGTGAGAGACTGATACCCAGCTACGCTATCTCCAACCAGAGTTCAGTGCTGAAGACCTATGCTGGCCAAGATTCGTGGGAACTGTACAAATCAACCATCCTTCCTCGCGACTAAACCCTTTTGACTCCCTTGTCGCACATTCGGGTGAGCAGAATTTCGCTCACTCCCTCTCTCAGGTAATGTTCCTCTACATCAAGGGTCTCTAACTATTCTGTTCGTTTCCTAATTTTCTTCCCACTGTTTCTTTAATGTTTGCAGGTCTCTGCTTTTGGCCATCACCTCTCTTTAAAGTGCAATTATTGGCGACATGAGAAGAGGACTGCTGATAAGCTACTCGAGGAAAAGGATTCAAAGTTGGCAACCTTTTTTGAAAAGGAGAAGGCTGACCTCGAATCACAAAAGGCTGAGCTCGAAGCACAATTGGAAGAGCTCAGATCGAAGGTCGCCTCCTCTGTAGAGTCGAACAAAGCTGAAGGATTTTCTGTGGGTCGTGTAGGTGGTCGGGAGGAATACCTCTTTTCAAAAGAATATCAACATCAGCTTGAGATCGCCCGTGATCAAGGTCATGCTCAGTACTTAGCTTCAGATGATCACAAGAAAATCCTGGCGAATACGCGATTACAGGGAGCTCGAGATTTCCTCAAGTCTAATGCATTTCAGGTCGCTGTAGAGATTAAGTCAGCTGATTACCTTATGAAAGGCTTTGATCGCTAGACCTCACAAATCAAGAAATTGAAAGGATTTGCAGAAGTCTTTGACACCAACTGGATCGATCCTACCCTCGATGGTAATTTCACAACATTCCCTGAAGAACCACCCCTAAAACATGATGACGAATTTGGGGTCTTGGTGGAGAAGATCAAGAAAATGGGCGATGACGAAGTAGATGAATAGATCTCTGAATCCTTGTAAATTTTATGACATTGTAAAAATTGCAACATTTATGTAGATTGTTTTGCTAATCCAGATAGTCTTTTTATATGAAATATATTTCATACCTGCAGACTTTTAAGAATTCTCCTGAGTAGGAAATTAATAATACTGTCTTGAATCCGATCTACTCCCAGAATAATAAGTTAGAACATCTTTTTCAGATCGCAGAGAAACTATGTCGTTAAATATTACCTTTCTCAGGCAAACATGATCTTTTTCAGACACTGGATTGCTTTTTCAGATCGCATATTTGATGGTCTTTTTCAGACACTAGATTGCATCTTTTTCAGATCGCATATTTGCTGGTCTTTTTCAGATATTAGATTGCATCTTTTCTAGATCACATATTTGATGGGTCTTTTTCAGACACATGATCACCTTTCTCAGGTCGCATAGTGTTGGTCTTTCTCAGACACTGGGATTGCACCTTTTTCAGGTCGTGTTCATGTGGTCTTTTTTAAACACATGATTACCTTTCTTAGGTTGCATTTGTTGGGTCTTTTTCAAACACCAGGTCGCATAGTATTTCGTTGCAATCCCCGTAAATGGTATTTATTTCATGCAAACACTCTTATAGAAACAAATACTGCAAAATAATGAAATTGTACACACAATTTCATAATTTTGCAATGCAAACAAAGTAATAATATTCCTGCAAAAATTAACATCGGCAATGAGAACAATATAAATACAGGCATACCCTTTTCACAGAAAGCGTTGTCCTCCTTTTGCTCTATCAAGCTCCAATTTTTCCCTGCTCGATGACCCAGCTGACGATCTACTTGGAGATTTTCGATCTCGACGTCCTGCCTCAAACACGATCTCACTGAGCTAACCTTGCCGGATTAACCTTTCGATCTCGTCCTTCGGCTGGTAACAATCCTCCGTGTCGTGCCCTCTATCTCTGTGGAACTTGCTATATTCCTTGGAATCCCTTCTTCCCGATTTTCTAATTCTAATAGGCCATTGTAGCAGACCGCTACCTTCGACCATCATCATCGCTTGTTCTCTGGAGGTGACCAACGGCATGTACTTGTGGTACCTTGGTTGGACAAGTCTATCCCGACCTCGACCTCCTACCCATTCTTTATCCTTGATCGCATTCATCTCTCCTCGTCGATATACTTGCGGGCTAAGTGCATCAATTGTTCTACATCTTCGGGAGGATCTCTTGTTAACGCCGATGCAAACAGGCGCCTCCTCAATCTATATATCAGTATGCTCATCATCATATCGATCCGCAAATCCTGCACCTCTAAGGTTTCAGCATTAAATCTCCTCATGAAGTTTTTAAGGGATTCATCGCTTCCTTGCCGAATCGTGAACAAGTGGGTCACCGATTTTTTCGATCCCCTTTTGCTGGTGAAGTGAAATGCGAACTTCTGCACCAGTTGCCCATATGTCTGATAGATCCGCTCGGCAAGCTGGTAAACCATTCTTGCGCCTTTCCTGTCAAAGTGGTCACAAACAACTTTGCATTGATAGAATCCGTTTGCCCATACAAATTCATTACCAATTTGAACGCAGAGATGTGCTAGCGTGGGTCCTTCGATCTGTCATATTTGGGTAAGTCGGGTAATTGAAAATTTGAACCAGCAACTTCGATCAGAATATTTTTGGTGAAAGGCGAGTTCATGTTGTGCTTCACCAGGTCGCCTCGCTTCTTCAGGTCATCTATATGTTGCTTCAGCTTTTTTATCTGCTTCCCCATGCTTTCCACTTCAGCTTTGGATATCGCTGGTTCCCTTGTCCTGATGTTGCTTGACGCGGTGACTGATCTCTCTCCCAGACTAGTGATTGGGCCTTGAGAAAATAAGTAGATCGTTAGGCCTGCTGGGGTGGCCCACAGCTAAGACCCTCCGATGCTTAAGTCAGTGTTTGGTTCTGAGGTAGTATAAGTAGCTCGCTTAGCGAGCTAGAGAGCTAGAGCGATCCGAAAGTAAAAAATGATGGAGACACATACCATTATGCACTGACTGGGGGGTATTTATATAGAGAAGCTGGGGGTCTGGTTGGTCCAATGTGCGTTTTCCACGTATCTCGGGTCTTCGGATCAATTCACGACCCGACCCGATAAAAAGGCGTGGATCCTACTGGTGAACTTGTAATTTCGTTCCCTTTTAGGGGCAAAGCTGTCTTTTTCTGATAAAATAGGATTTTACCCATATCAATAGTGATCTCCTATGCTTTCTGATGTGTGTTGTGCTCTCGGGAGTCTGTGGCCATAGAGGGTTTTCATATAGGAAAGTGTTTTTTTATGTTAATCAAGTGAAGAAACAAAATTAGAATATTAAACATAGATGTCTAGTCCAGGATGGAAAGCGATGACCAATTTCATGCCCTAAACTAAGACCGGGAGATGGCCGATAGAAGGACTGTATCCGTATGGCACTCGATAGCCTTAAAGTTCATGCAATTTTCACCTATTCTCTAATGCCATGGACCGTTGCTAGACGACCACCTATGGTGACAGGTACTTTTGGATTAAATGTTAATTGAAAGTGATTAATTAAATATTATGTAATTAATTTAGTGTAAATATATTTGCCAATTAAATTATATGTTGACATAAGTCAGGTCTAGTTGAGGGTGAACCTACAGAGTAACACAAAACACCACTCAAGGAAGTAGTAGAATTAATTATGAATTAATTCTAGAATGAATTTAAGGAGTTTAAATTAATTTGAGAGATTAAATGATGTAATCATTTAAATGGGAGAACCAATATGATAGGAAGCCCAAGTTTAATTAATGAGATTAATAAATTTGGGTTAGGTTTAGTTAATTTGATAAGATCAATTTTAATTGAACCAGATGACTTGTTAATTTGATGAGATTAAATAAATCTGGTTAGGCTCAATTATTTGATAGATTAATTAATTGGGTTATGGCTAGCATTTATTTGATAAGGGACAATATGCATAAAGCCCCCTGTGTTTAAAAAAATTTGCAAAAAAAACCTCCTGTTATGAGAATAGGTTAAAAACCCCCTCTGTGTTTTGTAAAACTCAACTCAATCGCCCCCACCCTCTAAACCCCCCTACTGCCCGCCACCCCCACCACCATCTCCGTTAAGGCGACACATTTTGTTAAAATTGTCCTATCTCCGTAAATTCTTTACCGAATTGAGTGAGGTCAGTTTCGTTAGAATCATCTTGAAGAGGCGAGCCTGATGGTGGTGGTTTGAGACCCAGATTTGACCGGACGACGATGAATCAATAGCAAATATTTCAGCGGTCGTGGCTTGAGCCCAATCTCTCCGATTGACAAAAACTTCAAATTGAAGGTATGAAAATGTTCGTCTTGAAGAGAGGATTCTAATGGTACCATTGGCTGTCAAAAACTCGTTCAGACTGGGCCGAAAACTTAGAAACAAGTTTCCTGCAAAAAAGGGGCGAAAATTATTCGGTTTTTTTTTCTTATTTTTTTTAGTTTTCAAATAATTTTAATTATATTAATTAAAATGATTTTAGTTAATTAAGAATATTTTAAATAATTTTAATAAATTAAATATTTTAGCTAATTAAGAATAATTACAATAATAATTATTGTAATTAAATATATATTTTAATCAATTAAACATAATTTTAGATTTAACCATTAATAATTATAAAATTATTTGAATTAAATGTAATTTAATTTAATATTTAATATCAAATAAATTAAATATAATTTAACATTTTAATTTAAATTATAAAAAAAATACAAAACTAAAAGAAACAAAAAGGGCATTTTAGTAAAAAAACATCTAAGAAAAAGGAAACAAAACAGTTAAAAAATACTCCCACATGCACAAAAAGCGCGTGTAATGCACCTTTCGTTAATTACTAACGGAAAGGGTGTTTGTTGCTGAGTTTTACAAAATACAAGGGGATTTTTAGCCTATTCTCATAACAGAAGGGTTTTTTTTGCAAACTTTTTAAAATATAGGGGGGTTTTATGAATTTTGTTCATTTGATAAGATCAAATAAATGCCATTTGGGCTTTTAAGAATTGATTGGATTAATTCTATTGATGCCCAAGCCTATAGTTATTTTTAAATTAAGCCCAATAGGATATATAAATATATGTAGCCCTACCATGACTATATATATTTATATGTGAATATACATATATATATATATATGAGGTTGTATGGATGAGCGAGTTATTGCTTGAATACTTATGGTACTAGTAGGTAGTGTACTATAGAAACACACATTGTACCTATTTTTGACTTGACATGCAATGTATACATGTATACATACAACAAGTTCATGAAATGTCTCTTGTGTGTGTATAGTGTATAGGCTTGTTTATATGTCATTTTGTATATGATACAAAAGACAACTCTGTTCTCCCGCTTTTTCTCTCTATTCTTGTTCTTATTGAACTAGTTTTTTAAGTTAGAGTAAGGTGATATTGAGTTTGATATACTAAGTTAATAGTATAATCAAATCTCTTATACTACATACACTTTATCTCTAGTAAAGTTTGGTGTAGACAATCTTGTAGTGTAGTGTGTGTTCAACATAGAGGATATCTTGATGGTCATGCGTGAGCACACGATGGAGGAGAAAAGCTTGACGAAACTCTTCAAATCGGAAAGGTAAATTTTCGTGATTACATTTTCGTCGCTCTTTGTTAAAATAGCCACTTGTTTTATTGCAAGCTTGTTTTGTACTTGTTAAGTGTTGAATGCTCGAGATTAGGTGGCTAGTTCTCTCTTAGTTTAGAATTTAAATATGCTTATTTTCATGCTTCTGTTGCTTCCTTGCCAAATGTCGGGCCACACTGATTCTTTCACCACCTTCCCGGGGCTACTTGCTGCCTACGAGCTGCTCCCCTCCTCGCGCTTACCCTTCGCTAACGACTCTTCTAGGAACCTTGACGATGCACTAGAAGGCCACCTGCTAAACTCTTATAATTCAATAACCCCTGTCCTCCTCAGTCCAGGACCGTCCTTGCGAGATGTGATGAGACGCGAACCTGTCGAATCAGCTGGTGAGCCACACGCCCTTGCACGGAACATCGCTCGCAGCCATGGTCCATTAGGAGTGTCCGCCCCGGGATCCATAAAAAAAGCCTTCCGAAAATTACAACTCATAATACTTCCCTAGTGTGCCCAACTTACCACAAAGATCATAACAATTTGGCAAGCGCTCGTATGTGAAGTGCACCAACATCCCTCCTTATTCGGTGAACGAAGCTTCAGTGCCATCTTCAAAGGCAAATTGACATTCAACGCTACCCGAATATGCAACGTAGAACCCCGGAGCACCCGACTCATCTATTTCCATATCTTAGAACCTTCCTAACTTATTGCCTATCACTGTGGCCACCCCTAAGTTCATCGTGCTCAGCAGGATATCATGAACATGGATGAAAAATTCACACCAATCCAAATTAACGGCCATGGTATTTTCCTCCTTCCAAAATTCACATCCTCGAGTGCCCGATTCCAATCAATGATATGATTAAACCTGAGGAGGAATCAACCCCTATCCAACTGACGCATCTCCATCCCCTTCACCGAATTAAGCATCCTTTCAATGAAAGTGCACAATGTGTCGAACCTTACACTGTGATTCATGAGCAGCCGCCCCACTAAACACAATTGATAATGTGCCGACTCAGCCTGCCACAAACCTGCCGGCATGATCACTCCACTGTCTTCCTCCTCCGTTAGCAATAAGCCTGCTCCATTCCATGGATTTTTGCCTCCATACTCTTCCCCTAACAAAGTACGGTGGATGTGTGCTGATGCTGGAATCGCCACGAAGAAACGCCCCTAGCCCTCAACCGCGCATGAAGAAGAAAAGACCCCTACCAGAAACTCCTGTCAGCGAAAACATGGACAGTAACAGAAACAAAGACAAAACGAGCACCTGATTGTGAGTGGAGGCAAAGAAGGCAGCAACCCAGCAGAGCAGGTACACGATAGAACAAGAAAAATAAAACAACAAATGAAAAAAAAGAACAAATGCATACACTCGACAGTACAAAAAAAAAAACAAAATAGCAGATGAAAGAAACAAGCAAACGCAGACACCTGCCAGAACTAGACGAATGGAACAATAGAAAAGATAGCAAACAAGATGCAGGGACGAGAAAACGAAATTAACAGAGAAACAAGAACAATAAACAAAGCACAAGTAAAGGAATTCCCTCGTCCAGTGCCGAAGCCAAAAATCAATTATGCTGCCGCCCACGAGGAGAGGATGCCCCAAGCCTCACTGGTACACCGGCCAGCCCTGATCAGTCTACCGTCGACAAATTGAAGGTGGAAGAAACAGTTTGGACTCTCAGTTGAGAGAACTTATTTTTTTCGGTAAAGGTAAATTTCATTAAGTAAAAAAAGTATAATAGTACAATACATCTTGCTTAATCTAAACGATTTCCTCAACAGGCCAAGGAATCCGCCATAAGCGATAAAGCGCACAAGTGCTAATAGCAGTAGGTAATTCTATACTATGAATCCTCTGCTGCACATCTCGAACCATCAGCGCACCCACAGTGCGTGTATCTCTATGTACTCTATCAAATCACCTAATGTTGCGCTCACGCCAGATATGGTACACGCACGAGGCCAAAAAAACGCGGTAGGCCATAGAAACATAGTGTTTGCCTCTCCATCTGCGAGCAGCCCATAAGACATCAGTAGCCTAAGCTCGGTTGGGCCAATCAAATCGAAGTGTGCGTTGAATCACCATCAAGCAGCCACGTGAATAAGTGCAGCGAAAAAAAAGATGATCATGGGTCTCATCAGCACCATCAGAACAAAGTACGCAAAAACTATTAATATGAGCCACCAAGGCTTATCCATAGTAGAGAGTCTACCAAGGATCACCAGCCATAATACAAAAGTATGTCTAGGGGTTTTGAAGCGGCCTATCAATAGTGAAAACCAGCCTACCTTGGGGCCTTCACCCCGTAGTGAATGAATCATCATAGCAACTATTAGTTGTGTATCTCTTGACCGCCAAAGGATACGATCAGCCCCTCCATAGATGGGTAGAAGAGACTGAAAGAGCTGTAAAGAGTGAGTGTCAGTGATAGAGGGCCAACACCATTGCCCATCTAAAAGGAAAACCGCAACCTTGTCTATCTCCATAGTATTTGTAAGTCGAGTGCCCTACAGAAACTGCGGGATGAGTGGACCAAGATCATGCCATAGCAAAAAAGTAGTTCCATCCCCTATGAAATAATGGATAAAAGGCTGGAGAAGTGGCCGTAAGCGAAGGAGTTTTTCTCAGGTGTGTATGATATATCCAATTAACCCAAATAGAAGCTCGGTTGCCGCGGATAATCTGCCACCATTTGAGTCCCATAAGTGCGCGGTTAAGAGTAGTAATATTTTGAATCCCTTGACCACCTTCATCAATAGGACGACATACGCAATCCCATGCCACCTTTGCATACCCTCGAGCAGATGATCCCTTCCATAAGAAGGTCCTCAACCGTTTTTCTATCTCTTGAATGATGCCTTTGGGTAGAATAAAAGCAGACGCCCAATAGATACTAGGGGCAATAAGAACAGATTTAATAATCTGTACTCGTCCTGCATAAGATAAAGTTGTGCCCTCCCATCCTTTAATGCGCTGATCCAGTTTTAACAGTAAGGGTCGGCAATTCAAAATAGTGAGCCGTGATGAGATAAGAGGAAGTCCCAAATACTTCATTGGCAGAAGTGCCTCTTAGAAGTGGAGTTGGTCAATAAGCAAATCCCGAATCCCCATAGCTGACCTTGAGATAATAAAGTTACTCTTTTGGGCGCTGATCCGAGAGCCGGACAAATCCCCAAATAAGTTAAGTCCCTGCTTGAGCACTCGTACGGACTCTAGCTCAGCCCGAGAGAATAGTAATAGGTCATCAGCATATCCAAGTTGAATCAATCTCAACTATTCGCATTTCCAGTAAAAAACAAACCTCCTGTCTTGATCAATTAGTTGTTGCAAAATAAGATTCAAAACTTCCATAATCAAGATAAATAAATATGGGGACATGGGGTCTCCTTGGCGAAGACCCCGAGCACCAGCAAAGAAACCATATGGTTTCCCATTAATCCCAACAGAGAACGAGGTAGTAGTAATACATTTTTCCACCCAATGAATAAGCCTGTCAGTAAATCCAAAGAGCTGCAAGGTAGCAATGAGGAAATCCCATTCAACTGTATCATATGCCTTACGTATATATACCTTAAGGGCACAGCGAGGTGGCAAACGCTGTTGATTATATCCTGTAAAAAGCTCCTGCGCCAGTAGTATATTATCGCTAATAGAGCGACCTGGAACAAAGGCTGTCTGCACTGGACTAATAAGCTTATCCATCACCAAACTCATTATTTGCACAATGATTTTAATAATGACTTTATACAAAATATTACAACAAGCAATCAATCTAATGTCAGATACACGTGTAGGATTGTGTACCTTGGGGATGAGTGCCAGAACCGTAGCATTCACCTGTCTCAAGAGTCGGCCAATGGTGAAGAAATCCCGAACAGCCTGCGTCACTTCAGCACCCACAATAGGCCATGCGGCTTGATAAAATCTCGAGGTATACCCATCCGACCCAAGGGCTTTATCAGCTGCAATATCAAATATAGCCGATTTAACCTCATCATCTGACACCGGGCGCATCATCGCTCGAGCCTCTTCATTGGTCAAAATATGGCGTACCCACAGACATAGGTACTGAAGGTCTAGAAACCTTCTGCTCCGCTCACCCCCCAGCAAGTTGCCATAGAACCCAATAAACTCCTGGATCACCTCCTGGTAAACCGTACGGGTATAGCCAAGCTTATCATCAATTTGAAAAATTCACCGTTTTGTACGGCGCTGTGCAATTTTTTGGAAAAATACTCGCAAACATTGATCTCCTCCTTTCATCCATTGCATCTTGGTACGCTGCTGAAGCATAACATGCTCAAGCTGCACCGCTCGTGCATATATTAATCTGCAACAATGCTCAAGCGACAAGAGCAGAGAATTATGTCGATCCATGCTGAGCAACCGCTGAGCCGTATCAAGAAAATCCTTGGCCAGCTGCACATTAGGTAATAAATACCCCTTATTCCTTCGCTGTTGTCGAAACACGGGCTTTAGTGCTTTGAGTTTACGCATAACCGAGTACATTGGAATTCCCGTAATATGGTGCCTCCAAATATTCTGCACACTAGGAATAAATTGGGAGGATAAAGCAAGATAGTTATCAAAACGAAACATACCTCCCAACTGTTGTTGGGTGTCCCCTCTAAGAACAAGGGGGAATGATCGGAAGTACGTGGTGTGAGGCTTATGTAGGAAGCCCTCGGCCATCTCATCACCCGCACATCATTCACTAGCATTTGGTCCAATCGCTTCCATAAACTACGGGAATCAGTACTGCAGTTGTGCCACATAATTCCCCTTGCATAGGCAAAGAGAGCAAGCCAGTATGCACGATATAATCATTAAACTCATCACTAGCTAGTCGGTTGTCACCCGCCTGGCCACATACTTCACTAGAATCGCGCACCACATTGAAATCACCTCCTACCAGCCACATCTCCTCAGAACACTGCCCTGCAAGCGTAATAAGTACCTGCCAAAGCTCTCGGCGGGCACTAATATCGTTCGCTCCATAGACAATCATAATAGTATAGACATTATGAACATTCCTCATACGGACACGACAGTGGATATATTGTACACCAATATCCATAATAGTGACGTCAAGTAATTCATCATCCCATGCAAGCCATATTCGATTCCCAGAACTCACATAATCAGTAAACCACTTCCAACGAGGAAGTGTGGCAAGTTGAATACTTACCGCATTTGTCGCTTGGAACCGTGTTTCCAAGAGGCTGAGAAAGTGTAAGTGAAAATCCTCAAATAGGGTGGAGACTGCAAGTTGGTGGTCTCGCCTGTTGAGTCCCCGTACATTCCATATAGCTAGATTCAGCATGGATTACTAGATGAGGGGTTGCATCTGTTAGGACCCCGAGTGACTTCATCTGTATCAGTATCAAGGTAGGTTAGCGCATCAAAAGTATTATGCATTGCAATTTTCTTACCTTTATCACATCTATTTCCCGTGTTAGGGACTCCCATGCTATCATCCATAGCCACCTCAACCTCCGGAGCAGGCGAAGGAGGTATAGGTGAAACAGAAGCTGCCACTGCTGTCTGAGGCCGAGCACGCTGAACATACACCGAAACCGAGGGCTTTAAAACTTTATTGGTCGCACAATCCTTCATAGCATGTCCCAGGCTCATACAAATGGTGCATTTTGGAGGGAGCCACTCATTTTCTACATCGACTTTACATGCGACTTCCACCCCTCCTCAGTTGGAGACATGACAACAAGATGCTTTGGTAATTTCGTAGTAACATCAAGCATAACACACACACGAGCAAAATCCAGTCTCGTGCATGCTCAAGTGATCGCATCTTGATAGAGCGGCCGTCTTATTCCACTTGCCACCATATTCAATTCTTCATTAGTCCACAATTCGATCGGCAGGTGTCGAATTCTAACCCACATCGGGACTTGCGTGTATTTCAACTTTCTCATCACCATGCCTGGTTCCCACTTCTGCAAGACTATGGGTTGCCCTTGGAACAACCATGGACCCCCCTCAATGATCTCCTCCATTGCCACAGTTATTTTAAATCTGAAGAAGAAAAATCCATTTGAAGTTGCTGTAACATCAATCAACAGTGGCCATATAGATTTAACGAAATCTTTAAGGTGATGAAAATAAGGACGTTTACCCAGAAAATATCCAACCGCCGTGGAATTCCAACCCATTTCGAATAGTTTCCAACGTAGGACGAATAACAATCTCTCCATTTTGCTTCGATGGGAGAACATATTCCAAAGTTTTACGGGTTGAATTATGAATGCATCTGCAATTTCGTCACTAGCATTAGGAATATTCAAGCAAGAATGCAGGGGAATGTTACCGACAAAAAGTCCGGTCTGCGTCAAGGGCGGCACATGTACAACAACTATCACGGGAGGCAAACCCACCACTGATTGCTTAACAAGTTGCGGCGCAACGACATCAGCAGAAGTCATCACCGGTGGTGCAATAGAAACAGTTTCAGTCATCGGCAGCGTACAGACTGGCGACGAAGCAGCATCCATCCTCGAACAGGCCACCACTGGCATCGAAACAAAAACCGATAGGGACTCAACCACAGCAACAGAGTCCGTTTCCACCATCTGTGCAACAGAAGCCGGCGGAATCAAAGCAGATGGGGGCCGGCGAGCCATGCGCAGACCTCGCGCTAAACGCACTGCCAAAACACGGCTCGGGCGAATAGGACCATATCACGATTCCCACTTCTTTTTTAGGGTTTCTAGCACCGTCAGGGAAGTGACATCTCCATCATCAATAATCCTATTTGCCAGCGTCAAGAATTCTGCAATATTGAAAGAAGAACGAACGTCATCCAAACCAATTTGCGGCAATAAACCAATTTCATCCTCTGCCTGATGGGACTCGCCTCCTAGAGCAGCCTCACCGGCATCCTCCACTGTAGCACCATCGTCAGTGCCGTGCGTGCGCAGCTGCAATTTTTCCTTCAGTTCAGGCGACAGAGATAGCCAGAGAGTTGAGTCCTCAAATTTTTAAACTTTTTCCAATTTTCTGTCTGCAACTTTGCCTATGAAATTTCTTCTAAAATTTGGTAGTTAAGCGAAGATTCTTGACGAACAGAATCCCGTCAGAGGAAGAGGTGATGCTGTGAAGTGTACGATCCGTAGTGCGCAATTCAAAATCTAAGCAGGAATTTTCTGGGATTGTAAGAAAAGCTTTCTGCACCTAACATACGTGAATCGAATTCTGATATCCTCACCGCTCCCAACTTCTCCAGATCTCCCCAGATGATTCCACAATTGGAGAAGTGGAAGATGACTTCCTGCTGAAAATTCCGTGATAGTAAATTGAAGTATTCAATCTATAGTTATGTGATTTACGCCGAACGCTACAGCAGTTGAGAGAACTTAGGACTCCCATGCGGAAGAACTTCGAAGAATTGTAACTTGGTCGAGAAAAAAAGAAGAAGACCATTGGAAGTATGAAATCATGAATATTATTTGAAAAAGATGTGACCAAGCACACTTTATTCCCATTATTGTCGGGTAAAATTTATTTTTGTACTCGAGTTTTGTTATTAATATTATTTTGATACTCGAATAATTACAGATGACTTAATGGATATCGGAGTTTCATTATTAATATCGTTTTATTACCTAATTGATTTTTTTATTTGTTTTATGTTATTATTATTTTTAAGTAATGATCATTTTAACCTTAGATTTAAAATAAAAAATATACTTACAAAAATTGCACATATATCAATCAATGTATTTTATCTTCATTTTAGCCATTCTATTTTTAATATTAAAATTTTGCTATCAAAATTATTATTTTTTTTTATTATTTTAGTACTTTTTAGTACATTTATTTTAAATGTCATGAAATTTAATTATTGAATAGTAACTTATACAATAGTCAAATAAATCCACTTAAGGAATAAATTTAACGTGGTACATATCTTTAATTAATATAATAAGTATATGTGGCAAAAATATTTTTTATTCATCGAGAAAGTATTTGTTTGCATTTAATCAAGACATTAGAATCTGATTGCAAACACTTAATTTTAGATTCAAAAACTTAAATTTTATATTATAATTTTTCAAAACTAAAATAATTTTTTTTTCAAGGTTGCAAAAATCATGGATTTTACTTTCAATACATTTAATTATTAAATAATAAATTTATTTTATAAATACAGCTAGTGAAAAATAGCTGAAAGATATTATTATCAAGTATAGCAATCAAATATGAAACTCGAAAGTTAAAGGGTTTGAATAGAAAATTGGGAAAAGTATTATTTTAGTTCGCTAAGTATGTTTAATTTTAATTTTAATCCGATAACTATGTCCATTTTTGTTTAGGTCCAGTAACTTACGAAATGCTTACTTTTAGTCCTCTGGCAGATTTTCGGACATTTTTATCCCTATGCAACTTTTGAAAGGCAGTTTTAGTCCATATGCACTCATAGGAGTAAAATTGTTCGAAAATCTGTCAAACGACTAAAAGTAAGCAATTTCGTAAGTTATTGGACCTAAACAAAAATGGACATAGTTATCGGACTAAAATTAAAATTAGGTATACTTAACGGACTAAAATAATATTTTTCCCTAAAAAATTTATAGAAGAAAATTAGTACTCCTTGTTTATGGCTTTCTAAGTATATGGGGAGTTAGTACTTTTTATTGTAAATTTGAGTTTATCTGATTTAATATAGAAAGAAATGGGTCCTCGAAAAGCTCCCCACAACCTCGGGTAGTTTTTGAAAAAAAAAAATTGAAAAAAGTGTGTTGATTGAAAATTTATAATTTTTTTTCTTAATTTGGTGTATTAATTATTTTTATTTTAGTATATAAGGGTAAAATAATTATTACATAAAAAATAGTAAACAAATAAATATAAAAGATCAATTGGGTATTAAAATGATATTCAAGGTTAAACTCAAAAATTAATTGGTTCATTTGTATTTATGTATTAAAATAATATTAATGATAAAATTCGGGTATCAAAATTAAATGTACCCTATAAATAACTAACCCTCTGAATATGAAAATTTATGCTAAAGTTTTTTAACTCCTAAAAAGAATAAATTTGAGCAATATTTAAAGGCGATATTACAATATATTAGTATATTCAAATAATATAATTTTTCAATTATAAAAACGTAATCTTTTTTTCACAGTTCAAGAGAAATGACAGATAATTAATTCATATGATGTCATTAATTTTTATAAAAATTTAATTGACGACACCACAAGAAATATGAACGTTTCGCTAATTACCATATCCCAAAATGAAAAATTATAGTAAATATTTTTTTTATTAATAAAAATATTATTATTATTATTATTATGAATATGTCTCTTTATAGAGACTTTACCTTAATAATGATTACTTATTTTATTTTCAAGAAAATCAATTTTATAGACCTTCTATTGTATTGATACTAATCCTGTCGGAGGAAACCACTATCAGGTTAGAAGCGGAAACCTCTTCATGAACAGATCCGCGAGTTTCTCTTATTCTTATGGGCATCACACCAGATGGGGCAGTCCCAGTAAAGGATCAAAGCCAAGGGAAGGCTTTTTTGTTTGGATTACTGTCTTAAACAAAGAAACCTGAAAGCAGCTACACCTCTTCTGGTAGGTCTAGTTCTCCCATTCTCTGATATCTATCATTTGACCTCAATTACATCGACCCTTATTCGCCTTAAACCCATATGACATCAACCAGAAGCACGAAAGCAATTCTGTTTGTTCAGCTGAATTTGGATATGAAGGAAGGAAAGGCAGGAAATTCTATACTTAACATCTTAATCATGCACCCTATTCAAAGAGGAAGTCATCTCTCCGACAAGAAAATCATCTATATTAGGCCATTTGACGATCATAGATGAATATTAAAAGACTTTGAATTAATTTACAATGACTACATAAATAATGAACAAATAAAATAAAATACTAGGGTAATAAGTATGATTGGTCAATCATGGTTGATTTAAATTTTAATATATACCAAATAGGTCATTTTTATATCTATATCAATTACTTATATCCTAATTTAATAATTATTTTTATAATATTGTTACAATCTCATTAGTAACTATATAATAAACTTATAACATGTAATATAAAAAAATTAGAAGATCTTCTGAATTGTTTACATTTTTTTTAAGCATAATAATATTTATCTATTGGTGCGTGCCCATTATTTATTTATTTATTTTATCGAAAAACTTATGTGTGTTAATGGTTTAGGAGCAGCATTTACACATTTTAATTTATTTTTATAAGGAGTAATTTCTATTGTACATTGTTGAGATCAAATCTTGTACACTGATATTTTGTTCTATTATATTAAAAAAATCATATAACGTACCCAGTAATTATAATCAAACACTCAAATTACATTTTACTTTATTTTACTAAAAAAAGTATTTGTCTTACATGATAAGTGA
This sequence comes from Sesamum indicum, assembly GCF_026168435.1. Classification (NCBI taxonomy): domain Eukaryota; kingdom Viridiplantae; phylum Streptophyta; class Magnoliopsida; order Lamiales; family Pedaliaceae; genus Sesamum; species Sesamum indicum. The sequence goes on along the minus strand of NC_142660.1, from coordinate 3,479,570 downwards.
ATTAATTAATTCTCTTTTTTATTCTTCAAAATATTTGACTTATATGATAATTTATTTAATTAATTTTTATTTATCATCTAACCTATTTCAACATGTCGGAGACCTGACTAATTCTCATTTATATCTATGCTAGAAAATTTCTTAGAATTAAATCCTTTCAATTTCATGGTTTTTTCTATTCATTTCGTCTAATATCGTACGTATATTTTTTTTATCTATTAAAGTATTATATTATGAATAAAATATAAAAAAGATTATATGAGTAAATAAGTATAATTTAAAAAATATATAATTAATATGAATAATATGAAAAGTAATTAATAGAAACTAATAAGTATATTATTTTATATTTCTGTCATTAGAAAAATAATATTAAAATATTAATTTATTTTAATAAAAAAGAAAGATCTTTTTTAGATAATTAATATTTTTATAAATATATAGATATAGATATATATACAGATACAGAGATGCAAACACACAAAAATATCTCAGGGCAAGAAATTGGGCTTATAAGCCCAATACTTCATTGGGCCCAAAAGCTAAACAAACTGAACCCAAAACTACCACGTTAATCAACCCTTCGTTTCAATTTTTGATTTTCTTTTTCCCCCTTTCTGTTCTGATCAAAATCCAAAATCCCTAAAATTTCTGTAAATGATATACATAAACTTGAATTCATCATCCCCCTTTATCTATTACTGAAAGATAGTTAATTTGAATCGAAGATAGAAGGAAAATGGGGCAGATGACAAATGGTAAAGCTAAAAAAGAAGTAAAAGAAGAAATTAAAAAAGAAGAGGAAATTGAAGATGAAGAAGAAGAAGAAGAGGAACAGGAGCAGGAGCAGGACGGAGTTTCGGTGCACTCTCCTTGCAAGATCAACGCTTCCTCACTCCGCAAGGTACACTTTTATTTGTTTATTCCTGTATGTATTTGTTGATTCTTTTTTAATTTAGTTTTTGGTGAATTTTTCAGGAGAAGTCAGAGGTGGAACTGGAGCTCAGATTGCTTGAAGCTTTGGAAATCTATCCTCCTGCCAAATTACGAGGTTTCTTTTTTTAATTTTTGGTTTAATCAATTTCCTTTCTTCTATTTCGCTTGCATGTTTGTTTTTTCTTCTTTGATATAGTATTTAGTTTAACGTTTTATTTACATGCATGCTAACATTTAAACTAAAAATTCATTTATTATTCTTTATTTTGGTGAACGGATTGCAGCCATTTGTTAGTATAGGTAATTGATTGGTAACGCGGTTCAGTAACATAAAATTTGTCTTAGGATGGAATAGTTTTTTGATTCCAGAAAATGAAAACTGGATATTCAACTTTTTTGTCCAGTATTTTTGGAGTTTTTTTTCATTAAATTTAATCAGGCTATCACTTTCCTTCTTATCAATAAGGAATGTAGTAGATTGACTTTTTGCTGACGCTTATGTAATTGAGTAGTTTTGTGATGAATTCTTTCTTGTTTCCAATTCCAGGTCCACATCGTCACTTTGTTCTTTATGGTTTAACTGAATACATGCGCAGAAGGTTTGCTTCTTTTCTGCTTTTGCTTTCGTTGTATCTTCAAGTGGAATCTTATGTGATTGTTTTAAGCTATCTTCTTTTTCGGTTTTGAAAATTGTGTACTGGTGCAGTTTCAATCGACCTTTTACTGCAGAAGATATTCTGAAGTTGCTTGGTCGGTTTTACAACTTGGACATGGTGGTATGCTCCTTCATCTTTTCACATCTACACAGAAATAGTTGTCATGGTTAAAGTTAATAGAAAGTTTTCATTTCGTTCTTACTAAGCTTGACAAAGTAAAACGAGATCATATAACATGCATGGGGTGAGCCTAACTGCCTTGTGATTTAAATATAAAAAAAACAGTTGGTAAAACTGTGTGTCAATGATATGTTTATGCAAGCAATTCGGTTTATAAGTATCTCGTAAATTTGAGATGAAGAATTTTCCGCACTCAAATTTGTATATAAAACAGAAAAAATAGTCGTTATGATTAGTTTCTAATATAATCTCCAACTTGCTACTTTCTTCTTTTTGTTTAGGATGGATTTGGGAAGTAGTCAATTTGAGCCTATTAACTCTCTTTTTGCTCGCTGCGAGAGAAAAATTTTGAGCCCAATAGGCAATCTTTTGTGGCACTTCTAACTAATCATCTCAGGTTCAAACTATTGATAAGAGTTGAGTATTGCCTCCGTTCTGTTGAATTTCAGAAACCAGATGATGAAGATGCAGAGTTTCTGAGTCAGGAGGAGGACTTTCGCTTGCCTCAGAGTTATCTAGTGGAGGAAGATACTTGACATAATATAATCTCGAGTACATAGTTTTTACATATGGAAGTTGTTCATATGTCTTAGTTTGCGGTATGCGATCCTCTCAAAGATATTTCAGCAGCCAGCCTTCTGCTGTAGTCCTAATTTTGATGGCTTATATGTTTATTCTGAAAGGCTACAGACTTGAAAGGGAAAATGTTTCTGGACAGCTAAATGTGTAATATATACATATGCCAAACTGGATTGCATTCTCAATTTTGAGGATCTCTATGCCATGCCAAATGCCTTAAAGTTTCGGTGAGATTTCTTCTTGCCTGCTTTCATGGTTTGATGGATCATGTTCACTAAAGCACAGTACTTTATGTCATCACTTTCTTTTCCATTGGAGCAAGATATTCATCTCCATTAACAATCATTTTTAGTTTCTTATGGTAACTTATGTAGTTCTTTAAACAAACTATTTCAGATGATTAAATTTCTTCAAGGTATTCTCGTCGATAGATATGGAATTTTTTTGCTTTAAAGGTTTGCATTCAGTTTGTCTCTTTCTTTTGTGTCCCTGATCTTTCAGTTTTGCTGTCGATGATTTCAGTTGTAGATAATTTCTGTTTCTGCTTGTAATTCCCTTGAACCGAGTCCTCCTTTCTATTTAATTATTCCTAAATACTATGCAAGGTAAATGGCTGCCCTGTTGGAATGAGTAATAAAGCTTTGATGCTTCGCTGAAATTTTGTCTAAACTATAGCAGATAACTGATAAAGGTTAAAATGTATATAAATCCTAGAGGATTCGAAAAGTAAGTTGGTTGAGATTTTTTTACCAATAGAGTTGGAGAGCAGTGGATGGGAAGAAAAGTGTATGAACATCAGATTAAGCATTACTATATATAAGTAGAAGTGTTACATTAATGTTTAACTTGTCTATGAAAAACAGAGAATTTCCTAAGAAGCTAAAAGTTCTCACAGTGGTAGAAGCAAAATGCTGGCAGATGAATTAAAACAATCTCATCTTGACATTGTTCTAATGAAAAATAAAAAAAATTGGTTGGATTATCGCAAACTGCCAACACTCTGCTGTCATTAATGGAGAAAGCTGAAGATATATCATCCATCAGAAAACACATGATCTTTGGCACGAATTAGGTGTTGCCGACACATCATTGCTGCTGCAGAACAAAGAAAACATCTCGTTAACAAAGGAGTGATCTGGTGGGATATTTGTAAATGAATTCAAGATAAATTTGCACCTTAGGTTCTGCTGGCTTGGATTCCTCAGCTTTGATGTTCTCCTCACCTGTCCAGGGCAAATGAAGTATAATATCAAGCAGATCTCAATCAGCACACATGGAGAGAAGTAAAGATGTTACTTACCATCTTCAGGCAAATCAGAGGTCCAGAGAGTGAGGTTATCTCTCAAGAGCTGCATAATTAAGGTGCTGTCTTTGTAAGACTCTTCACTCAGAGAATCCAAATCAGCTATGGCCTCATCGAATGCTTGTTTAGCCAAGTGGCAAGCCCTGCCAAGTTTAAGCGAACATATTATACATTTGATTTGTGGATTTCTTGAAAGAATGGTTCATGAATATTCAAGGCTAAAACACTAATAAAATTACCTTTCAGGAGAGTTCATGATCTCATAGTAGAACACTGAGAAGTTCAAAGCAAGACCAAGACGGATAGGGTGGGTGGATGGTAGTTCTGTACTTGCAGCGGCTGAAGCAGCCTGTAAAACATCGGAAAACATTGACCATGTAAGTAACAGATTGAAGCCATATTGATTTCTAATGTGGTTTTGTTAGTTTTCAATGTTAATAATTTTGTTCAGAGAAATTAACATGCCTCATAGCCCTTGAGGGACTGTTCAGCAGCCTCTTTCTTGTCCTGATCAGTCTTGAACTCAGCAAGGTAGCGATAATAATCACCTTTCCTGCATAATGGATGCGAGAAATAAGTCAGTGGAATCACCTAACATATATGCAACGAGCTACTGCATCTTTTGTATCTACTCAGTCCAACCATTATAGTAAAGATTGACTTGTCAAAAACATTTTAAAGCCACATATTATTGTCGGGTCTCTGCCAAAACAAGCTTTTTCTTGCTCACTAATATTAAAGGTTAAAGCATGAATATGGCACATTGCTTTATTATGTAACAATGAATGCATAAAATTACTCATACTGCAATACAGTGCCTCTAGCAGAACAGAATAAAATGTAGCGGCCGGGAAGCGCTGACGATGATAATAACAATGAAGTAAGAGCAAAGCAATTAAGCCATATAAAGAACAGACCAAAAATTAAGTACACACAATTGTAAGACCAATTTGACTTACATCTTGTAGTAGAAAACAGTAGCTTCTCCTGAACCAGAAGACGGAATTAGATGCTTGTCAATGACAGAAAGAATGTCATAGCAGATCTTGGATAGCTCATCCTCGACCTTCTGGCGGTAGTCCTTGATCAGCTTCACATTGCTCTCATTTCCCTTGGACTCTTCCTTCTGCTCAATTGAAGACATGATCCGCCATGAAGCTCTGCGGGCACCAATTACATTCTTGTACCCAACAGAGAGCAGATTTCTTTCATCCACCGACAGCTCAACATCTAGTTTTGCGACTTTTTTCATGCTTTCAACCATTTCTGAGAAACAAAAGTAATGTGAATCTCAAAGAAGATAAACAACAGTATCACCAACCCCAATACCTATCACATCAAATTCCATTTTGACCATTGGATCAGAATTTTGACGTAATAATATTGAAACCTATTATATAATAAGCTAATTTGAGGAAAGGAGTAGATAAAGGTTTGCATCGCCAGGAAGACAAAAAATTCTACAGTTCAAGTTGAGCCAAAAAATAAAAGTTAAATGAAAAAATTCCTAATACTGTAACAGCAACCTCTCAAGCTCATATCAGATTCCATATGTATATTGAAAACCGAAACTTGGTCCCCCTTTTTCTCTGTTCTTTTAAGACCAACACAACTATCTTATTTTAGCAAAAAAGATGAACAAGAAATAGCAAGACTAATTAGAACAGGTTTCATATCCAGCATATGAGAATTAACAAAAGAAAATTCCTTGCATAAATCTCCATAGACACAAAATTCAACAAATAAACCAACTATGTGAAAGGAACTTATGATAACTTACATAATTGGCATTCCCAATATCCAAGATCATACATTTCCAATCTCATTTTTGCCCCAACAAGTCAAGCTAATTTCTTGAATTACGCTAAGAATAACTGCTTTTCCATTTTCCTGGTGCACAAATCATAAACATTCACATGTGAAATCTCACACAAGAAACACACACATTCCGATTCATCTTGGAACAACTGCCTCCGTTTACACACATAGTCGGAGGCATGGGCATTGCATTCAAACGCGTAACAAATATCCTACACAAACACCAATAATGTGGATTGTGGAGAAAATAGGGATACATACCATCATAACGCTCGGCCTGTTCGGCAAGCTTAGCCATGTAGACATGAGCCTCTCTCTCTCTCTGCGTCTCCGTCTCCGTTTCCGTCGTCATTGTGCAGATTGAAGATTTGGAAATGGTTGAAATGCAGAGAAAATGTGTCGATAATAAATTTTCTGGTTGTGAAGAGTGGATGAATGAAGAAGAGCAGCAGCAGCAGAGGGGAAGGGAAAAATGAAGGGAGAGAATCTGGACCGTCGGTTGAAGGGGCGGTTGTGTAATATGAAAGAAAGTGAGGGCGCGGCCCCGCAAATGGTGGAATATATATACACACGCGTGCGGCGGTAAATAAATAATAATAATTGCTAGATGGAAATATTTTAAATAAGTTTCAAAAGTGTTTTTTTTTCCTTTTTCAATGACGATGCCCCTTCAAATATTCTTTTCTCAAAGCCTTCTAAGGAGGCAGATTCTATCGAACAATCAAGCAGGCCTGATCTTATTAACACATGAGTAAGGTATTAATTTATAATTTCCTTATTTTTTCCTAACTTGTCAGGCCAAAAATCAAACTCAGACCAATAAGATCACTCAACTGACAATAAGGATGACATATTACATATGTTTTTGACATCATATTAAAAAATTTCCAACAAACTCCTCTAGCTTCATGACAACGACCTAAAAGCAACAGATAAAATGGTATCCGTAAAAATCGGTCTGAGTGGCAAGACTCCTTCAAACAATAATAACTTCTTCAAGATAAGTCCAAAGCGCAATCCCCTTTTTTCTTTTTTCTTTTTTTTTTTTTGATTATTTAGCTAACTTATGCAGCTTTCTAATGGTATATCACAGGCTGCAACATGATTATTATTACTCTATCTTAATATACCAAGCCACTTTAGTTATTTCACCATTATTCTTACTTTATTTCAAATTTTGTGATTATCTTTTCAGTAAAGTCATTACTCAATTAAGCATTGATTAGTGGAAATTACATTGTATATTTTGATGCCAATGTCCCTATATTCTTGTGATTTGATGTTTGTTCTTGCGTGACATTTTAAGTGTTTTTAGGAAAAAAGAACAAGTTGCAAAAAACATCTTAAATGCAAGCAAAATCTAAAAATGCAGCAAAAAAGTGTATTAAGAATAACTCGTGACTCACGAGCTATCAGGAATCCGCAAAACAAATAATCGAATTTAGCATAATCGATGACTCATGGGTTATTAGATAGATGCCAGGCGGAAACTGAAGAGTCCCCCGCATAATTGCTTAGTTAAATTATCATATTTAGTAGCTTACTCCTTTTAATTAGAAGTTTTAGTGACAATATGATTAGGAGAGAAAGAAGGAAAATTAGACTAAACTTAGGACTATGAGAGTTCTTTTGGCTAGAGTTAATTCTAAAATTCACATCAAAGTACGAAGAGAAGACAAGAAAACAAGTGGAGAAGCTGATCCGTCGTCGGAGTGACGACCGTTCACGCCCGATTTCTAACTCAATGAGTTTTTCTATCTTCTTTCCTTTTGTGTTTTATCTAGTTCGATGAACTAATTTACTTTTTTCTAGAGCTTTTGAGAAACCTAATTGAGACAATGTTATAAGTATTTTATCAAATTAATTTACAACTTTGCTTTCATACATCCATGTGTTACTGTACTTGTTTTTATAATTTGAGAGCATGATCAACTCTTGGATTTAATTAATTATGTTAATGAACAGAAAGGGAACTTCACATAGTGAAAAGGTAATTCATGGTGTGAATTGAATGATATGTAGACATACATAGACATGATTTATTTGGTTCCAACAGGTTTTTCACATATCTTAGTGCATTAATATCACGAGTTTTAAATTGGAGGAATTCACTATTTTCTTGATAATAATAGGTTTGATTTAACTCGAGAGAGTATATTAACTAACTTGGAAAAAATCTCGATGTATGAAAATATTGCCTGCTAGATTAATTTGTGATTTCTGTATTCATTTGATCAATAAGGTGGACCAATTGCCATATCATCTTTCTCATTTTGAATATTCTCCAATACCTTTGTTTAACTTATTGTCATTAGTAATTATTTTTAGTAGTAGTAGTTAATCTATCACTTGACTTACGATCGTCCAAATAATAGTATATTAGTTATAGTTTTGGTAATTATTGTATTTAAATCCTTGTGGGAATGTTATCTATTATACTACTTGATAGCTAGTTCACCTGGTATTGACTAGGGGTGGCAACGAGTCGAGCTCGAGCTCAAGCTGATTTTTTATTTTTTTTATTTTTTTGTTTTTTTGTTTATTGTTATTATTATCATTATTATTAGTATTATTATTATTATATTAAATTATAGGAATCACCAATTTTTTACATAAATTTATAAGTAATAAAATAAATTGTATAATACATACTATATTATTATTATTATTATTAGATTAAATAATGGAAAACACCAATTTTTTTACATAAATTTATAAGTAATAAAATAGATTGTATAATGTATACAATATTATAAATATATCAAAATATAGTATGAAATTCTAATTTATTGTTATAAATATAAACTATTGATTAGTTTAGTAGTAATATAATTAGTAAAATATACCAAAAAAAATCATTTTGAACAGTTTAAAGTTATAGAGAAGTATCAATTATCTGAAATAATGCAATTGAAATACTTAAAAATATTTTATAGTTGAAATTAATATAAGTTCACAATCTGCAGTAAATTTATATATTTATAAATGTTAGTATTACATTGATGTAACTATCATCTTACATTGTTAAACAACATGGGTTAACCGGACCATCAAAATTCAGATCAGACCGTTAGATATAATCAAACTTATAAAAAAATACACTTGGTAAAGTTTTAAACTTATTGGAATACGGATGTCAAGATATAGTACTCGGAACATAAGAATAATCATTCAAGTCGGTATATCGTAGAATCAGGTCATGTGATTTTAAATAAAACAGTCCGATATGATCTAATGGACACGGTCTTATATATATCTAAATTTGGTGTGAATCGGGTGCCCAGATTAAGATATCGTAATTGTTGATTAAATTTTTTGATCTCATTATAGATATAATAAAATAATAATTAAAATTGTTCAACAATCACTATTATGATCATTATCATTATTTTAGATTAATTCATATGAATCACTAAATTTTGACATAAATTTATAAATAATAAAATAGATTGCATAATGCATAGTATGTATCCTGATATAAATATAAAACTCAAAAGTAGATAAAAAAAATCATAAGTGAATTACTTGTCTATTTAAAAAAGTATAAGGTAATACAAATATATATTAAAATAACATAAAGTTTACATATGTCATATTAAATAATAATTTTAATTATAAAAAATATTATAATTTACTAAGTTGTTGAATAAATTTATTTTTGTATAAAGATCAAATGTATAAATAAAAAGTATCATAATTTATTATTATCCAAAATAAAATGTATGATATTGATTAATAATTATAATATATGGTCAATTTTGATTATAAATTTGATCAAATATTAAATATAAAATTCAATATATAAGAAATTCAAAAAGAAAATATATATATAAAATAAAAAAAATAGAAAAAGCTCGCGAGCTTATGAACAAGCACAATTGAGCTTGAGCTTGAGCTCAAAATCGAGCCGGCTCGCGAGCTCGACTCATCTGCCACCCCTAGTAGTGACCTATATATATATATACTTTAGTAATTAAGTTTTTGACGCTGTTGTCGGGAATTTAATTTGAAATAGTATTAGAGCTCTTTAATATTGATTAGTTTGGATATTTTTTTTAATTTTATTTTTACCTTCACTTATTCTCTTTCTTTGGTTGACAATCTTATGACATGAAACAGTGGAAACTCTAATACAAAACTATACAATCTTTGAGCCAACCATGATGGAGTATTCGTTCCCAACAGCTAATGGGACAATCTCCAGTATTGCCAAGCCTACAGTTCAAGCAAACAATTTTGAGATCAAACCTTCTATCAGTCAGATCATTCGATCAAGTGTGCAATTTTCTGGTTTGCCAGATGAGGATCCTAATAAACATCTTTCTAATTTTCTTGAGATACGTGATACTTTTAAGTTTGATGGTGTTAGTGATGATGCTGTTAGACTTAGAATTTTTCCATTCTCATTATGTGATATCGTCAAAAATTGGTAGTATCACTACATGGGCTCAGAAGTTCCTTGCAAAATAGTTTCCTCTCGCTAAAACTGCTAAGATGTTAAATGATAATACTTCCTTTGTGCAGTTAGATAGGGAATGATTATACGATGCATGAGAACGTTCCAAAGGAATGCTTAGAAGATGCCCTCATCATGAGCTACCTGTGTGGCGGTAGGTACAAACTTTTTATAATGGTGTCACTTTGCCTAATCGCTCTACTATTGATGCAGCTGCAGGCAACACTATCATCAAGAAATTACTGTATGAAGCATTCAATATTATTTATGAAATAGCCACCAATTTATACTCATATGGGCTAGAGATGACTGATAGAAGAGTGATTGTGGTCTATTGCGTCGATGCAATAACCACATTGTCTACTCAAATGGATGCACTAACACAAAAAGTAGATAACTTTGGGGCTGCTATATGAAATGGTGCAGCCATAGAACCTTGTGGTGCATGTGGTCAAATGCGGCGCTTAAGTCAAGACTGCAAGTTTGGGAGTCAATTTTCCATTCATGAAGATGCTAACTTTGTTTCTCATGACAGGTCTAATTCCAACTTATACTCCAGCACATACAATTCAGGATGGTGTAACCGCTCCAACCTTTCTTGGAGTAATAATCAACAGTAAGGACCACTGGGACATCATCAACCACAACAACAAACCTCGTAAGAAAAGAAGAGCAATCTAGAAGACATGCTTTCTAATTTCATCACAATAGCGAACACTTGATTCCAAAATCAAGATGCATCAATCCGGAACTTGGAGGTTCAAATAGAATAATTGGTAAGCATAGTCTCTGGAAGAAAAGAGGGACAACTCCCAAGTGATACCAAAAAAAACCCAAGGGAACAAATCAATGCAATCACCCTTAAAAGAGGAGAAATAATTGGAGATGAGCCAACGAAAGAACAATTGGAGGAAATACGAGCTCCAAAAGAAGAGGAACCTCAAGAGGAAATAAGAGGGAGTCCTCCTAAACTTAATTTAGATGCTATTCCCTCACATATCCTATTCTTTAAAAATTTTGAAAGCTAACTTGGATAAACAATTTGGAAAATTTTTAGAGATACTTAGAAAGTTTTATATTAACATCCCCCTAATGGATGCTCTTTCGAAGATGCCAAGTTATGCAAAATTTTTGAAGGAGGTGATCTCCAACAAGAGAAAGTGGGAAGGAGGTGAAATGGTGAAGCTTAATGAAAAATGCTCGGCAATTCTCCAAAACAAGCTACCACCAAAGCTTAAGGATCCAGGGAGGTTTTCTATCCCTTGCACCACAGAAAACACCAATTTTAATAAAGCTTTATGTGATTTAGGTGCTAATGTTAATTTGGTGCCATATTCTATTTTTGAGAAACTTGGAATGCATGAGCTTACTCCCACTATATTTACTTTCCAACTAGTTGATGGAAGTATTATGTATCCTAGGGGAATAGTGGAGGATGTGTTGGTCAAAGTAGGAAAATTAGTCATCCCTATTGATTTCATTGTGCTAGATACGGACGAAATAAGAATATGACATTAATTCTAGGAAGACCTTTCCTTGCTACGAGTAGAGCAGTGATTGATGTGCAAAAAGGTCAACTCACTCTTAGAGTTAATGATGAACATATAGTATTTAATGTGTTTAAACCTATGAAATATTTGTAGAAGAATGAACATAAAATATTTGCAATTGATAGCATTAATACCCCTAGAACTGACAGTGCAGATTCAAACAAGTGTAAAGCTCCCAAAGAAAATTGCATAAAAAATACTAATGGGAATAATTTGCAGGACATGAAAGAAGAGAATAAGGAGGTTACATATTTTGTAGACACAGGGCAAGAATTGAAGTCAAATCGCAGACAATGTTGCCTTTGAATGGATCTACTTCCAATCAAAAAGTAAAACCACTAGTTGAAGCATTGCCCAATTGCAAAAATGCAAGTGAGGATAAAGGGCTTCACCCTAATAGGATCAAGAGACGGATGAACCAAGCCCACGAGAATGCCGAAATATACAAGGAACACACCAAGGCATGGCATGAATCTCACATGAGAAAGAAAAAAAATTCAAGGATGGTGACAAGTGACACCACAAAGACAAGAGCCCCATTAGAGTGGATTGGCAAAAGATCAAACACTATCTCGAGGGAACACTACCACCTTCTGTGGAGCCTCCCTCCTACTTTTGCACAATTGAGGGCCCCATTGTCAAGCTAATGACGTTAAACAAGTGCTTCATGGGAGGCAACCCATGCTCTCTTTGAGTTTTTACCTTTATTTGCTTTTTGGTTTGCTGATCCTTAATAGTCCATGACTCACGGGCTAAGCCGCAGTCCCATTGCTCTGGCTTCTATTTTGTGCACCTATATAACCCATAACCCAAAAGTTATCCACAAAGCGGTACAAAAGAAAAAGAATTATTGTTTCATTTTTTTTCTTTCTTTCTTCTTATGTCCTCTTCCTTTTATTTTTATTTACTTTATATTTTTTTTATTATTATTTATCTCACTCATTTATCTATCTTCACTCTGATGTTAGATGGACTCCGCTAGGCCCTCTCGTTCATAGCAGCATCAAGATGGTTTTAGGTGCCCTTCTCTCCTCCTTTCTAGGACTCCACTGGCCCCACATGGTCAAGGAAGTTTTCTACTACTTTATTTTTATTATTGTCCCTAGGGTATAAGACAATGAGGGCAATATCATTCTTAAGTGTGGCGGGAATTCTATTACTTCATGGTATGCTTGATTCACATAATATGGTTTGATTTATTAATTCTTGGGCTGCAAAGATGAATTATATCCCGTTACATCACATCTTGACCGTTGTTGACATGATTGATGGATGCACTGCTAGGAGTGCAAGAGATAATGGGCATAAATAGGAAAGAACTCAAACTTGCCACACCTGTTTTGATTATCTTGATAATTGTTTTGAATGATAAATGCTTTTGAGTAACACGCATAAGCCAATTTTTGTGAGCTTTTGAGACTTATGAGCACATCTTACTACTCTAATATTTTGTTTGGCTTTGTGATGTCATCTCTGATTTGATTTTCTAGAACTTGTTCTGTTATACATGTTGAGGCTGCATTTGTTGAGTTGGATGTGGTGTAAGTGATAAGGGCATTAGGACTTAGCTAAAATATTTTGTTAAACCTGCACAAGTGACCATCCTTAGTAGCCTTATTGAGCCTAGGCCTAATTTCATTGTCATTTTAGCCAAGATACAAGTCTCTTATGACCATTTTATTCACTAGACCTTTGAACCCATTTTTAACGGATTAAAATGACAGCTTGTGGATTGCTTTCCGATCAATATATTATTCAAATTCACAATCTCTACTCCCTTTGAGAAACAAGGAGGAAAAAAGGAGAATGGTTTGTGAAAGTTGTTGAAAAAAAAAAAAGAAGATCGAAAAAATGAGAAAACTCCAAAAAAACAAAAAGTTGGAGAAAAACATGTGATACACACAAAAAAAAAAAAAAAGGTTAGGAAAAGAAAGAGTATGCAGTCAATAAAGTATAAACTTGAACCAATAGAATTCATAAGAGCGGCATGTTATGCAAGCCTTGTTCTCTAATTCCTTTAACCCAAACGAATCTTTCGTATTTCTATATTTTTTCTTCCTTCAACCCCAAACCTAAAGCCCCATTTCTATCCAAAAAAGTCCCTTTGATCGCTACACCTAATTCACTATTAAGTAGTGGAGATGTGATATAAAAGCAAGCATATGGTAAAATCTTGCCACGACATGACTTGAGAGTTGGTTATTTCACCCTTAAACACTTTGAGCGTATAAAATGAATCTTAAGTGAGGGTGTTAACTCACTTTGCATTTTGATTTTGAAACAATTTTTGATGCAATTGATTCACTGTGTGGCTTGTGTGAATTTATTTTATAAAGTCTGTTGTTGCTTGTACCTTGATAGTAAATTCATTTGAATGATGATATAAGTCAAAATAAGGTGTAAGGAATGGGATTTTCTTTCAGAGGTGAAGGATTGAAAAGTTACATGCTTGAGGACAAGCAAGCATTGAAATGCTAATCGTTGTTTTGCAGGTCAGTTATTCTTTAATCTTAAAATTTTTGTTAAAATCCTTCTACCCTTATGGTATGGTTGAACCCCGATACCATCATTTGCACCATTTGTGAAACCACTTGAGCTAAAGATGTAGACATAGACAACTCAAACAATGGAGGTGATAATGGCTCTTTTGAGAGAAACACTTTCCTCCCCGCTGCAGCAGGGTTTGTAGTTCTACTTCTAGAATAGACATTGGGGGATCTCAATGCCCCTGCTCTTGCTGTTCATCTAACAACCCTACCTACTGCCGCCAACTCGCCTTTTTTGAGCAACCCCACAAATTAATTGTGGAGACTATCAATTCAACCCTCCACGACTCACTTGCCAGTGAATAGGACATTCATCCTAATAGGAGAATCTTAGCACTCAAAGAGATAAAGGAACTGATGGACCAACTCCCATCGTGCTCCAGCAGGATGGACCTGCACTAATTGATCCCACCTATAAGGAAGGGGAAACCAAGAGCTTCTAGAAGTTTTCTCTCAACAAGTAAGGAGGGAGACCTACTAGTAAAATTGGGTATTCCTTCTAGAGATGACAACATGGTAAAAGAGCTCCCACTTTAGGGCGCTTTCTCAATGCTTACTTACAATAGCACCATGGACCCTGTTGAGCACCTCTATAAGTTTGAGAATGAAGGCTTGCTCTACAGGTATACTGATGGTATTAAATACCGCGTATTTCTTATTATACTAACCGACTCTTCCCAACTATGGTTCGACTAGCTCCAAATTGGATCAGTTTGTTCTTTTGTAGAGTTCACCTCTCTTTTTTTCTAACTAGTTCGCTAATAGCAAGAAATACCTAAAATCGACTATTAGCCTTTTTGGGATAAAAAGTGAAGAAAAGGAGACCTTGAGGGCATATGTCCAATGCTTTAACAATGTTATGCTAGTACTCCTATCTACCTACTAGGAGGTGTTGATTAGCACTCTCACGTAGGGATTTTGAGTTGGATCTCTCTTTGGATCGTTGGCTAAGAAGCCTATCACCAACTTCCAAGAATTGGTAGCCTGATTAGAGAAATACATGAATTTAGAATATGCTCGACTAGTGAAGAAGGTTGAAAAATTGTGAGAGAAGGCGGGAGAATAAAGGCACTTCCTCCCATAGGAGTTTAGGAGAATGCAGAGGGCGGTTCAATCCCATCAACCCAAGAAATGAGCATTTCACCTCTCTCATTACTAGCCCAGCACTAATGTTGATGGCCATAAAAGGCACCCTGCTTTGCAATGGCCCAAGGGTGTAGAGGAAGGACCACAACTTTTCAAATCTAAATATTTTTTCAAGTACCACAAAGAGTATGGACATAATACTAATAGATGCTGCCAACTGAGGCAGGAGATAGAGAGGCTCATTCAAGATGGTTACTTAAAAAGACTACGTAGATAAATAAGGAAAAATGCAGCGCACCCCCCTGTGATGTGGGTAATGTGCATGACACCCCCCTGTGATATAAAAAAAACCAAATTACCTCTTTGTGAAATTTTTTTTGTAGCAATTAGACCCCTACGAGTCAAAGGTGTGGCAAACGCACCAATGTTGTGGCTGGGGGGCATTTATGTTGTATTTTTATAATTTTGCCCCTCATTCATTAAATGAAAGAGGTTAAATGTAAAATACCCCCACTGTGTTAGTGATAAAAAGCAAATTAACCCCCTGCATTTTTCCCCAAATAAAAGTTCAGCAGCTTGCTCATCCGTTGTTGCAATTTCTCCTTCTTCCAATTGTTTCTCACTTAAATTTCAGAAATAGAAGCTGAAAATATACATAAAAACTAAACACAAACACTAAACAAGATTGACAAAAACATAAAATTGAATTCCATTAGAAAGGATTGAAACCTAATATTGTTTTTATTGCCACATTACTAGTTTTGAATGAAATCCATATCTACAAACATTGAGTGCCATATTATAGACAAGTTTTGCCACATCTACAAAATGAACAGGCCATTTACCCAAAGAAAAAGCCATTGACAGGATGCAGTTTAAACTACTCTTTTTGTCTTCTCTTTTCTCTTTTCTTCATCTTGTCCAAAATTTGTGAAATAATTGGCCTCTTGTTGTATCTCCTAGTTGCAGGTACTGAAAAAGTTGCTGGAGTATCATTCCCCAATAAGGATGCATTTCTGGGGCCTTGATAGCCTACTTGCGGTTACATTAAATTTAGATTTAGAAAAATATTTGTTGCAGCTGGGTTGGTTTAAAAATATTTTAATAAAGAAGAACATACCTGGGTTGCAAAGCTTGGTGCAGGTGCAGGTGCAGGTGGTTCTATTACATTTCTGCCTTTTCTCTTTCCTTTTGTTGCAGCCTGCAAATTGTAATTAGAAATGAGTTTAACAAAAAGGTGAAGGGATAAAATAGAAAGAACAAAATTCATTGAACGGGCTTGATGTTAGATATCCCAACTTAATACCATGCAATTTTAATCCCTAAATGTAAATGAAAAGACATACAGCAAAACCATTGTTCAATTCCTCTACATTTGCACTACTGCAATTTTATCGGGTAGTCTGTTCAATTCAATTGAGAGTATTGATTTTTTAAGACTTCAAAAAATAAGCAGTAGGAAAACAACCTTGTTTAGAAATCTTAATCTGCCAAGCCTTGGTCCATCCCTGATTCCATGAATGTCAACTGAAATCTCGTAATGCTGCTCATGAACTAATTCTTCAGCTTCCAAGCAAGCCTCGATCCCTGCATCTAAATAACCAAATATATCCAAAGTGTAGTATGGATTACTCAACTTCAATCAAAAGAATTGTAGAACTCATTTGAAGCTTTAGAATTACTCACAATGAACACTCAAAAAAGCCATTTTGCTTCCTACACACCCACTAAAAATTTGAGTGTCCTGCATGCCCATTCTCATTTGTGGAGGCAATTACATAGGTGACACTTGAGTCCTAGTTCTTCAGTATCGTTACTCCACATGAAAAAGCCAAAATCCACCCAAAAAAGGAATAAAACATACTAAACCCTAATCTACTTTCCAAATGAAGAAAAAATAGTAAAGACAGAACCACCTACCATAATTGCTTCGAAATCTGATGCTTGATCAGCTTTTTCCCTCACAAAACCATTAAATCAAAAACAAAACACAAAAGTCAGCAGTAAAAACTCGTAAAAAGAAAAAAAATTCAAAAATCATAAAAAAAGAATTACCTTTTATAAAAGTTTTTCCCCTCGATCTGGACAGTACTTTAGCTATATCCACATATGTCCTAGAAAACAAACAAAAAAAAAATAAAAAATCAGTAAATTAAAAATTAAAAAAACAAAAATAAAGTTATTAAAATACTTACGGAGTTGCTTAGACACAATCAGTCATTTTAATGGAGTTTGAAGGGTGGATTTTGCGTGGATTTTCAAGGATTTTACGTTGGGGTTCGTGGTTTGACAATAGAAACCCTAAGTTTGACTAGCAGTCAGCCTTTTCAAATATAAGGAGGGGTATTTTCATCTTTCACCCTTCACACCAATGTTTAGTTCGTGTAGGGAGGCAGTGTGCTACATTGTTTAATTCACATGGGGGTAATTTGCATTTTTATTTAACACAGGGGGGTTATTTGCTCTTTATCACTAACACAGGGGTATTTTGCTTTTAACCCTAGATAAATATAAACCCCACAAATGACGAGAAGAATGTCCCGCCACACAATTCTTGCAGAGGCGAGGATTGACATGATGATTCCTCCAAGAGGTAGCACAACAAAGAGAAGACTCTCCTATTGAGGAGTAGAGTCTAGAAACAAACCTACCAAATGAGTAATTCCCATGATAGCAAGAGGACCCACAAATAGGAATTTTAGTAGAGCTACCACATTCTTGTGCAACCAGAATTGTCATGGAGATTGACCACGAGACACCAGCAGGGAATCTAACGATCTACTTTGGATCTGCTAAGAAACAGGGAGTTCATTAGCCCATAATGATGCTCTTATTATTTCTGATACCTCAGGTAACTATATTGTTTAGCGTGTTTCTGTGGATTCTAACAGTTTAATAGATATACTATTTTACTAAGTCTACAGACAGATGGAGTTCAATAATACCCTACTAGAGTGTTAGACTCCTCACTCTAAAAGTTTACAGGGGAGGTAGTGCATCCTCTGGGATAGACCTTATTTTCCCCATCTTCAGTAGTGGAACCCAATACGAAGACCAAAATGATCTGCTTCCTCATAGTGGATATGGTTTTGGCCTTTAATGTCATCTTACGGCGACTTACTTAAATACTTTCCAGGCTGTAGTCTCCATTTAACACATGAAACTGAAATTCCCCGCTAGAATGGGAGTGAGGGAGGTTACAAGTGACCACTATACAACGCGGATGTTCTACGTAGAGTTCATGAAAGGAGACATCATAAAGGATATGGAGGTACGTCCTCCCCAACACAATAGAGGGGACAATATAATGAGTAGGGAATTAAGGTTCCTGCTTTGTTAGCCCAATGAAGAGCTACTGAGCATACAACTGGTACCTAGAGTTCAAGATAAGACCACCTGAATTTGTTCCCAACTAATCCTTGAGTTAGCATGGTGGATAACCACTTTCTTGTAGGAAAATGTAGATGTTTTACACGGTTAACTTATGACCTGGTGAGAATTGACCCCAGTATCACAGTACACAGCTTGAACTTAGATCCCTTATTCTCTCCTGTGAAGTAGAAGAAAAGATATTTCGATCCTAAAAAGGACAAAGACATCCAAGAGATGGTAAGTAAACTCCTTGCTGCGGGATGCATTAGGGATCCAATTTCTTGAATGGCTATCCAATGTTGTGTTTGTTCCCAAGCCAAGTAACAAATGGAGAATGTGTGTAAACTTTAGGGATGGTAATAAAGTTTTCCCTAAAGACTTTTCCCCTCTTCCTCGTATAGACCAGCTAGTGGATTCCACTTTTGGTCACGAACTGTTGGGTCTAATGACGCCTCATAGGATTATCATCAAATTATGCTTGGCTTTGATGACTAGAAGCAAGTATGCTTCATTACTCCATAGGGGACGTACTGTTATATTTTTGTCATTCGAGCTTAAAAAAATACAAGTGTTACCCACCAGGGACCGGTAGATTGCATGTTCCAAAAGTAGCTTGGATGCAACATGGAGGTCTACGTCGATGACATGCTGGTCAAGAACAGACAAGCTGACCACCACATCATTGACCTTGTTGAAACATTTGGGTACTACAGAAGTACTACATGAAATTAAACCCAGCAAAGCGTGCTTTTAGAGATCAAAGTGGATGTTTCCTTAGCTACATGGCTATTGAGAAAATCATTGAGGTCAACTCGGATAAAATACGAGCCCTCCAGGAGATGAAGGCTCTTACCAACCTTAGTGAAGTAAGACTAACCGGTCACTCCTTGGAGTGTAACCGAGCTTCTTCAAAGTGTTGAGTAAGACCATGAATGCTCATGTGGCTCTCACACAAAGGGCATGGATATTGCAGCGTAAACTTTATAGGCTGGATATTTTAGTTTACTCTCAAGAAGGATGGTATAGATTGGGTGAGGAAGTGCTAACGATTCCAGAAACACGCTCCTCTCATCCATGTACCTGTTGAGCCTTTTAAGGCACTTTCAACTCCTTGCGCCCTTCGCGAAATGATAGTAGGACCTTTCCCAGTTGCATAAGGACAACATAAGTTCTTGCTTGTAGTAGTGGACTACTTTACCAAGTGAGTAGAGGCCAACCCTCTTCCCAAGATCACAAAATATGAAGTGCTAAAATTCCTGTGGAAAAACGTATCTATAGGTATGGTCTCCTCGTGAAAGTATTTCTAACAATTGTTGCCATTTTCAGGATTGGAAGATCCAAGACAGGTGTGTCGACCTAGGCATCCAACATAGATTCATCTTAGTGGCCTATTCCTAAGCTAATGGACAAGTGAAGGTCACGAATTGCATATCAAAAACAAACTCGAGCAAGTAGGAGGCAATGGGTGGACACCCTACCTAGTGTGCTATGGTCCTACAAGACTACCCCTAGGTCGACCACGGGTCAACTTGGTGGACGACATAGAGGTCGTTATCCTTGCTAAAGTAGGACTAGAAATATTTCAAATCTAGCACTACGAACATGAAGATAAAAATATGCTGCTACGTATTAACCTTGATTTGACGAATGAGGTTCGAGAAATACTCGAATCCCCATGGATTGGTACAAGTAAAAGGTGGTAAATACTTACAACAAAAGGGTAAAAGGAGATAATTCTGTATGGGAGATCTAATGTTGAGACGAGCAAGTACACTTGAAAACTAGCGCTCAACTAGGAGGACCCCTACAAACTAATCCGAATCATCAAATTCGGCGCCTATGAACTAGAAGATATAGATGGAAGAAAACTCTCCCAGCCATGGAATGCCTACAATCTAGGAAGTTTTACGCTACTCTTGCTTGGGATTTACTACTTCATTCAATATGCGTTACCCTGCCGCAAAAAAAGAAACATAATGTTTGGTTTTGTTTTTAACTTGTTTTTGGGTATTTTGTGGAGATAGAGAGAGAAAAACAAAGATAAATAAAAATAAGTTAGAGATAGTGTGTATGTTTGAATTTGTTTTTGAAGATAATATAAAATAAATTTGGTATATTTGATGTTGGGTAGTGAGGAGACAAAAAATACTGTTTATTGTCAAATCATGTCTTTTTTATATATATTTATATATATATATATATGTATAAAAATGTACATAATATATTTGTAAATGAAGAGAGAGAAATTTTAGTTTTGTCCCCCACTCGCTGTTACAAAATACCTAGAAACGAGATAAAAATTAACAAAATATTGAATGCCAAATATTGCTCGGTTCGGAGATGGCCCAAAAACAAAGCCAAACATAATGAAAGGTTCTTGTTTCCTTGTTGTAATCCGCACTACTAACATATTGATAGCTCTACTAGCTTTGAGTCCTAATAAGACGCCCTAGCTAGCACACTCCTACTCATTTCACTAGCTTCAAGCACTAATAAGTTTCCCTATCTTGCACACTCCTACTCATCTCACTAGCTTTGACCCCTAATAAACCACCTTGCTGGCTCCACCCTATTCATTCTACTGGCTACAAGCCCTAATAAGTTGTCCTTAGCTGGCTTAATCTTGCTTATTTTATAGGCTATAAGCCTTAGCAAACTACCATCATGTGGAACACTTATTTAGCTTTGAAAGCTACAATTTCCTAAGCATACATATGGTTGGCTAAGCTACCTAGATGGAAAACCTATTACACACTGCCCTAAGAAAGAAGCCATGACGCTGGTGATACTCCACAAAATAGCATAGATCAAATTGCTCTGCTGAAGGCAAGGGGACACTGACAACCTTGCTCGAATAATAGAGTAGTGCATAGAAGGAAACATTGCCTAACCTGCCACATAAATATCAAGCTTTCTTGTAGGCGGACAAAATTATGTGATCTCTCCTCTAGCAATAATATCCGTACTTAGCTAAAATCAGCTATGTATTGAGTATGAAACTACATTATATATATGTTCCTAATCAAGTTATTTGCTAGAAGTATTCATCTAATGGAAACAAATAAATTTCTACTTTGTAAAAGGGGAAAAATCCAGAGACCCCCCCTGTGATAATAGGAATGTTCAAAAACCCCCCTATGAAAATTAAAGTATCAAATACACCCCCTATAATATAAAATAAAGTTCAAAAAACCCCCTCCGTACAAAAATTGGGCCACATGCGCTTTGACTGCGATTTTTCTATAAAAATATATTTTTTTTTGACATTTTTGCCCTTCTCTCACATTTAACATATAATATTATATATATGTATTTAAGAATTAAATATTATTTTATATAATAATTATTTAATTAAAATATGATATATTTCTATTAATAATAAAATATTTTTTTATATAATAATTACTTAATTATTTATATAATAAAATATTATTTTAATTAAATTAAAATTAATTTTATATATAATTTAAAAAAAAAAAAAGCAGCGGCGGCGTCGTCGCCGCCGCTGCTGAAGAGAGGGAAGGCGCCCTCCTCACCATGGGCGATATTATTTTAATTAAATTAAAATTAATTTTATATATAATTTAAAAAAAAAAAAGCAGCGGCGGCGTCGTCGCCGCCGCTGCTGAAGAAGAGGGCCGGCGCCCTCCTCACCATGGGCGACGGCCGTCGCCCAACGCAGCAAGGGCGACGGCCGTCGCCCATCATCTGGGCGACGCGGTCGCCCATCCAGCGAAGGCGACCGCGTCGCCCTCCATTTCTGGGCGACGCCGGCCGCCCAGATCTGGGCGGCCGGCGTCGCCCAAATGGGCGCCGGGGGAGGGGGAGGATAGGGGAGGGGGGAAGAAGATGGAGGTGGGGGTGGGCCCGGTGGGGGTTGGGGGTTTGGGGGTGGGGGTGGGGGGAATGGTGTATAATTATTATTTTTTAATTTTTTTTATAAATTATAATTATATGTATTATAAATATATGTTAAAAATTATAAATTAAAATAATTATATATTAATAAGTCTAGTTGACCGGTTTGACTAGAAGGGTATTTTAGTCATTGTTTCTAAAAAAATAGATTCAAATTGACCAGGGGGCTGTGTGATTATTTATTGGTAACCTAGGGGTGATTTTTGATATTAAAAATTTCATAAGGAGGTTTTTGATATTTTGTTATATCACAGGGGGGCAAAATGGATTTAACCCTTGTAAAAGAGCATATTTTGCATGCGGGATGGGCATATTTATTATTATAGTAAGACTCCAAGTCTCACTAGCTACATGATGACAAATTACTTTTGCATGTGTTAAGCATATCTTTGGGGAAGTGTTGGGATATCTCAATATGTTGCTATTACCTCGTACACTTTGCAAGAAAAGAGAAAAAGACCTACCATCCACCCCTACATATTTTTGCAGAAAATACTCAAAAACATCATCATCACAATAAGGATACAAAGAAGAAACTATGGAACCATATTTATGAAATGCATTCAGAGAAGTGGGGAAGAGAAGTAGAATTTGAGGCACCCTTGTGAGAGAAGAACCTGCTGCGAACTTAGTACCTTTTGTCTCTTTGTAGGAAGGGATAATTTTTGAACCAGCACTAGTAGGAGGAGCAGTTTGGAGAGACAGTGCATCTTCTTCAACTTGATCTGTCAGGTCCACCACCATGGGTCTTGCTCAGTAGGAAGTAGACTTTTGGCACCATAGGTGGGACCTCGTCGTTTGGTTCTGAGGTGTTTTCCAGCTCGATATTCTCACCTAGGATGGAGGTCATCACCTCCGGTGAAGGGAAATGACTGTTGAAAACTGTGTACATATATATTTGAAACCTACTCCAACAAGATATGCAAGCTAGTGACCTTCTCCCTTAGGTCATAAATCCTGGTTGTATCCTCCTCCAAAACGTGTTGCTCATTCTTTAAAGCCTTGCTCAACTGGAAATTGATACTCTCTAACTCCTCAACCCTCCTGAGAGAATCGTCTGACAATGGGCCCCCTAGCTTATCCCAGTTGTGTAGAATTAAGGAACTACAAAACCAATTAGATTGAAAATTATTCATCATTTTTTATTAAAATAATATTCTCCTGATGAATAGAGTAAATATTTATCTATAGCATATGTGTTTGTTGTGGATACTGCTCATGTTAAACCGTGCTTTAACATTACAACGAATACCTAAAAATTGAATGGTTAAACCCATCGAGTTGGGCTGCGTATAGGTTGGTAGCTATGGAACCAACTTTTAAGGGTCAATCTGAAATGTTCTAAGTTGATGACCTCAAGACAGAGCATCAATTGTCCTATAGAGACTTGCAATAAGTATTCCAGTGTCGTGTCTCATTGATGGGAGACGTATGTAGTCTCTGAAATTTTAGTGGGTTAGTTAGTAAGGTAGTCGATTGACTGAAGTGACTCATGAGAATCGTCATATAGAAACCTTGAAGGGTTGGCCAGTATGACTGGACTTTCCGATTCTGATAGTATAGGATTAGTTCTCGGATTTGAGAAATCATGACAGTCGCATGCATACGAAGACTGTATTTTAGATTTGGTGAGAGGTGATAATGTCTTTTGATATGGTCATTATAAGCCTTGTCTAGAGCAGTCAGATTATAACGCGAGGATAGTGGATTCCAAAAGAGAGTTTGAATCCTGTTAGTATTTAACAAAATCTCCTATGAACTCTAAGATAGTTTAGACTCTTTAAGTTTTTTGCCAAAGAAATTGATCGAGTATGGAAGAATCCCTAGGTTGGAGGACTACAGTAAACGCATCTCGAGTATGAAACATAGTTACCTAGTCAAGGATGAGAACCAACGTCCAATTTCATGCCTAGACTAAGGCCAGAAAATGGTCGATGGAAGGACTATACCTATATGGAACTTGGTGCCTAAATTGCCATGCCAACATTCACTTAATCTCTAGTATTATGGACTGTTGCTAGATGGCCGCCCATGGTAACAGACATTTCTAGTTATGTGATAATAAAAAATAATTAATTACATTAGATTTAAGTAGTTTTGTTGGTCACAAAGCCCAAGTCTAACTGAAGGTGAACCTAAAGAGTCACACACAAATCATTGTAGAAGTGATGAAATTAATTCTGAAACAAACAAATTAATTTAATTGGATTAAATTAATGGATAATTTATTTGGATATTTCATTGGATGGATGAACCAAGAATTTAATTAATTGAATTAATTAAATTTTAGCTTAGCTGTTTAAATTAATTAGATTAATTTAAATGAGACTTGGACTAATTAATTAACAGATGAGCTTGTTTAATTAATGAATTGGATTCATTAATTAGTGGTAATGGTCTAGAAATAATTAGTTGGACTAATTATGTCTTTGGGCTTAATTAATAAGTTGAATTTATTAATTAGCTATATTTGGCTTGTATATATTTAATTGGATTAAATATTCACATGGACTTTTATTGGGTATTTTATCTATTTAGATTAAATAATAAACTTAATAGATTAATTATCGAACTTAATTTAATATTTTATACAAATTAAAACAAGTCCAATTCAAATAATCAAATCGTAACCGATTTAGAAAAGAGAATTAGTCATGTTGGGAATAGAGCCAAATGGGTGTTATGGAAGAGCCAACTAGGTTCTGTGTGTTTTGTATCTACTAAATGTCTTTGTGATAATTTGTAGTATATAAGTATGAAAATTAGATTTTCCAACACAACAATTCTCTCCTCACCTAGGACTCTTGGCTTTCTCTTTCTTTTTCATTCATTGAATTCTGGGTTTTGAGACCCTGCTTGATAGCCCACTGCCTTTGCTTTCCTTATGAAATGGTAGAAAGTCAAGTCATAAGTTCCATTATTGGACTAAGAAAGAGATTATTACCTTAAGGCCTTTCATTAGAGTAAGAGGTGCTTAGCGCTCTTTGCAAGAACCGCAGTTGGGGATAGGAATGAAGCCAATTTCCCTTACAAGAAGATCAATAGGATTGGAAGAGAAAGATGTCGATTCAGAAGGATTTCCGGTTACCTTATTCTTTCGAGTAAGCAAGCGCATTAAAGCCCCTTTTCAACTACCTTCTGATATGTTGGTGAAGTTTTTTTTCAGTATTCTCTATTTCTAAGATTCTACTTTTTTGGCAAAAGGTGTAAGCAAGTCGACATTTGCGTCGATGGTTACTCCTGTGTCAGACCACGAACTCTGTCCTTGAGCTTGTGGGTGCTATAAAAGACAATCTCCCGATGCTCTTAAGAGAGGTATGTGCCCTGGATAGATCGTCTACCCAAGGGTTGACTTTCAAACCAACCTAGAAAAAGCTCTTCCCACTATGCGGGAAGTACAGGAAAGTATGCTTCCAAGGCTGCTAAGAGGACAGGCAAGGGGGCCATGGCTAAAGCGTGCCTTCTTCCCTATGAGCTTGCTTCATGGCGAAACCTAGTTGTCTCCGTCCATGCACTAGGGGAAGAGTGGTCCCAAGGCGATCTTTGGGCTCCACGAGTCCGTTATGCGTTGGTTAAATGCAATAGGCTGTTCACACCATCAGACCTTGGATTGCTTTGAAAAGAGGATAGGACATGCTTTCGTCTAACGACCTCTTGGTCAGAGGCCCTGTTCTATTGAGGAGACCTATATTTGCCATAGGTAACTATCTTAACCTACAGCCAGTCCATGATTAGTTCGCGTCCTGCGGGATGATTTAATCAAATTTCCTAAGGGGACAAGAGAACATCGTCTGAGCCCTTAGATATGTTATTTGACGATAGAGATTGGGAACGAACCTCACATAAAGCAAACCAACTCCAGGGATTAGTTGAATGAAAGCGCTAGCTCATGGATGAGCGATCAGAGTGACTAATCGGCACAGAGCGAAAGGAGTTTTCTTGCTTGCCCTACTTTCCACTTGGAAGCCAAGCCAGCGCGGGGACAAAGGCGGTAGAGGGCGGTAGTAATGGCTGTTTCTCCCTCCTTCTTTAGGGAACAAGTCCTTGGCACAGATGGTACCGAACCCTACCTATTCGGAAGAAATGATTCCATCGATTCTCATTCTCAAGCTGAAGCATAAAAAAAGAGTACTTTTTAGAGAGCTACCTTCGCTGATGACAAAGACAAAGGGGCAAGGCATTTCCTGACAAGGAAATGTCCCACCAACAAATAGAAAGAAGGTTAGCCCGAGAAATTGGTTTACTAGAAATGTCCCACCAACAAATAGAAAGAAGATTTCATTGGCATGTGATAGGGCGGGGGTGGTCTAATTCAAAAGAAACTGATCTATGATGAAATTTCCTAATAAGTTAGGTTTTATGGTGATCGATATCAAGATGCTACGATAACTAGGGTCTTTCTGGGAAAGTTTTTCGATTATTCATTTTTTCCGAGCCTGTTGCAGGGACGGATCAAATACATCTAGAGTTCGCTTACTCAAGTAAGAGTTCCATCTATTTAAATAATTATAGGAGTCAAGTGAATAATCTTATCTTTTTAAAGCTATCGAGCTATAGGACAAGCAAAGTCAAAAGATCTATCCAGCAGGTATAGCAGGTTTACTAGCCATTCCATTGATCTAACTAGTTTGAATGCTAGTTTCCAGTGAAAAAATAGCATAAAAAGGATTTTCTATTACCAGGCGACCTCTACACCTCGTTACGCTAATGCTTCACTCGCTCCTTTACCTGCGGTTTAAGTTGGACTCCCTAGAGATTTCTTTTCATGAGAGGGTGTAGGATTACTATTACTATAATAGGCTTATGGAGAGGTGCGCTAATAAGCGTCTGGAAGAAAATATGCTTCTCCTTTGGACCCTCTCTCTATAAACCAATCCTCTACTCGTACTCAGGCAAACAAACTTCCTTACATTCGCCCCTCTAGTTTCGTTTCATCCTTTCCCTTTCTTCGCCTCATTTCTTTTATAGAAAGCCCCAACGCTTTATTAATGGGCATTTTCGGGGAGTAGCCCGCTTCCCATTACTCAATAGGGCAATTCCTCGCACATAATTAAGGGAGCCATTGAAAAGTGACTAAAACACCAGAAACGACGACTACCAGAGCTAATGATAGAGGCAAGAACACTTTCCGGCCAAGTCCCAAATTAATTGATCATAACGATATCATCATGAATTTTCTCTCATTTTCTCCCTAGTTTTAGTTCTCCTTGGAGGATATTCAAGTCAAGAACTACGAAAAAATGATTTCACTAATTAATAGTGCAAATTGATTTTATTTTCTTCCATTGATCTAATTCTTTTGAGCAAGAGAATAGATCTACTTCCACGGGTGTGGTGTAAAATAGCTTTAGAGAGCTTCTATGTTGAATTCGCTCGTGGACGAATATGGTGGAGATTTGAGTCAACGCTTGAAGCCTCATGGTTATTTTTTGGTTCTCATATTTTTAATCCTTTACCACTAAACACGTGATGTTTTAATTTATTTTCTCTACATTTTAATAAACATCAAATTCCATAAAATGATCAAATGGTACGCCCTTTTGATCTGATTAATTTACCCTATTGGTTTAAATTACTATTTTTCCATGCTTTTGCCACGTTTCTGGGTTGATCCACAACCTTTCAGCGGTATTAGACTCCGACCCGGTGTTTGTAGTTCAGGATTTAACATGTATTATATGGCAAAAATATGTTAAATATAATTGTGATGTGAATACCCCTTAGAAATGAGGAAATGGTGGAAATTAAATATAATTATGATGTGAATACCTCTTGATGTTGTTGAATAGCCTATGTGGTAAAAAGAAAAGAGCTATGATGTGATATCAAAAGAGTTATGATGAGATGTGAAAAGAGCTATGATGTGAGAAAAAAACTATGATGCCAAATGAAATTGATGAGTCAGCGTGTTAAGGGGATTTATTGAACATTATATAATAAATGGGGAGATGGAGTTGGTGAAAAAAAATACTATATCACCTTCTGGTAAGCAGACTATGAAATGAGTTGTTTAATTGATTGTCTTGTTATGAGTTGACTATGTTAGATAATAAAGTTAGTTACATTGGAGTTAAATTGATTAGATTCTATACATGTTGCTCCTTTTGCCTTGTTTGGACTACATTGGATATACATATATAGATAACGTCAGTTATTTACTTGCTGAGTTACAAGCTCACTCCTCTTCAAAAGAGAGAAAAGTTACCTGAATCAACAAGGATAGATTGGGTCACGGGAGCTAAAGAGGTGGCAAAGGGGTCTAGAGCACTATCTACTACAACATCAAGATTCAGAAATGAAGGCTCTTCTCTAGATGGGGGATACTTGAGCTATGAACTACTCCTTGCAGGCCATTAAACGATATTGCATGAAGGGCCTTGCTATCTTAGTCATCTCCTGCTGGAAATCCATAGACTTCTTGTATTCTAGGAGGTGATTGGCCCAGTAAGCTTCCAAGTACCTCTTACCCTCCTTAGTGTCAGGAAACTCAAGCTTAGCCTGCTCGACTGCATTCCTAGCCTACTCCGCCTGAGTGGCTTCTTCTTTCTGCAACCTCTTCACGTCTTCTTTATTTGTTGATGGCTCCCGCAGCCTCCTTCTTCTCTTCCTTCAATTTGGCAATATCAGCATTTAAGCGCTCCATCTTATCCTCCAGTTTTCTCCTCTGGGCATCCTCCTGAGAGGCTGGAGGTGCCCCTTGAAGGAGTGAGAAAAACTCCTGACACAGAGAGGTCGCTTGAAACATGAAAAGAAAATCAAGAATTATCTCAAGAAGCAAGAAACCAAAAGGAGTAGGAGGATGTATCTTAATCAAATAAGTGGATATCATTCTTTCGAGCTCCTCCCAAGTGAAGGAGGCAAGGAGGTGTCTGTCCCCCAAGGGCAACATCCCCCTCATAAGCTCAGCCACCAAGCGGTCCTTCTCTTTCTCTTGCTCGACGGATTGGCGAATGTATAAACTCTCTGAGGAGGCATGGAAGGATTTGAGGAGGACACCTCCCTCATCCCGAATGGAAGGAGGGAAAGAGGTGTGGCAGAAGGTCGTGCAGAGCTAGTCAGTAGAGTGCCTAGGGCACTCATCTTCACCTTCTTTGAAGAAGCTCCAAGCGTGGACTAGGCTGACCTTTTTCCCTTAGATTCACTGGAGCGAAGGGTCTTTTTGGATGACCTTGATAGAGGGGCCCCTATTGGGCGACTCCTAGGGACATTATCACGCATTAATTTGCTGAACATAATATACTTTGCCAAAGAAAAGAATAAAATAGTTATAATCATGCATTTATAAAAGATAACACGAATCAAGAAGGATATACACTACCAAGGGACTCCCGAAATCCACCCGAGGAATCAGGCCAAAGTGTCCCAGGAGTCTTTCGTCGATCAAGGCCCGACAGAGATAAGGTTTCTTGCTTAACTCCTCCAGCAAGGAGGAGAGGGCAATCATCTTTTCACCAACATTTATAGCAGAAGGAGGGTT
Source organism: Sesamum indicum (assembly GCF_026168435.1). Lineage (NCBI taxonomy): Eukaryota > Viridiplantae > Streptophyta > Magnoliopsida > Lamiales > Pedaliaceae > Sesamum > Sesamum indicum. The sequence goes on along the minus strand of NC_142660.1, from coordinate 3,449,693 downwards.
GTGTATCCAACGATCCGAAAATGTCCAAGAACGAAGAGGCAATATATAGAAAAGATTATTCTTCCAGCACTTTGGGGGATGGGGGGCAAGCAAGGACACCCTTCAACGGGGGGAAAAATGAAAACACTAGTTTCCGTATGTTTTAATTGAAAACATTGCAAAAGCTTTTACAGTTATAGGGGCACCATGTGAGCATAAACTCGTAAAAAAACTAGCTAAAACTCGAAAGAAATTGAGGGCTAGTTGATTTAAAGGCACCTTGAAAAGGCAAGGAACTTCAGCGTAAAAATGAAGGATAGGAAAGTGCAAACTTGACCTCGATTGTGCATAAAAGAAGCTTAGATAGTTTGGGGAGAGAATAGGGGCGAGAAATAGGGGAGCGGACATAAATAGTGAACAACGAAGTGATGTGAAATTCCTTTGCCAACTGGCGGATGGCGGCGAGTTTGAGATAGGAGAGACCCCAGTCCACCGGCCACTGGATGTCTCACTCTCCTCCTCTTCAAGGGAGGACCCCTCTTCCTAATTACCCCCCACCTTCTCCACCTCGGATGCCTCATCCAATAAATGACGGGCAACTATCTCCATCTGTCGCAGGCTCCACTTTCAGGCACTTAAGGGTTCCGATGAACCAGGGCCCATCCTCCTCAAAGTTGCCTCTGAGTGATTATTGCCTGGAAGAGTCTCCCTCACAAACCTCACGGAATCATCAGAAGACGCCATGGAGAGTTCAAAAATGAAGAAGAAAACTAAAGGCTGTGAAAGGAAGAGTTGCATAAGGATGAAAGAACACTTACAAGTTTGGAGGAAGATCCTTTTTCTTCAAGAATGTACGTTGTAGAAGGAAAAGATAGAGAGGGGAAGTTATACCTTGAATTAAAGGTGAGTGGGGGGTTGAACCCACGTTTGCCCCTGTAACCGCCTTCTATTGGGTTGTTACCCAAGACAACTGGTGCGTGGAGAGGGGCGGCTATCGTACGCCCCCCTCCAAGGCAGCAGTTATGATGCCTAGGTTTACCCCTAACCATCATTTCAATATTAACAAGGTGCAGGATGCTAAGCTCGAACTTCACAAAGAGGTGGGAGAAGAATAGAGATAGGGGGCACCCAAGAAAGATGATCCTCTCAAAATAGTAGAAGGAGAGCCCCCTCACATACAAAGGATCAACTACTTTAAGAAGGAGTCGACGGGTACACTCCTTCTTAGAGTAAGGGAAGACTGAATAATGCACATAGCCCAAAGAGGCCCAGCCCAAGAAGAGCAACATGGCCTAGGACCACCCAATAGGTTATCGATAGGCCCAAGATACCCCCCAGCCCTAGACGAAAGATGGAGGCCCAGGGCACCCCTAACTTAAGTGGATCCAAAAAGGGGAATCAACTCAAAGGCCCGCATTTGGCAATCTCCACGTGGTCGGTGACTAGCTTCCTAGTCGGCCGCCACATCAAACCATATCAGCCCTAGATATATAATGCGAATAAAGGAGGACTCCTTGGAGACCAGGATTCCTAGGCAGCTAGGACTCCCAAGAGATTGAGACCCCTTATCAATAAGGGGTCTCCCCCAATCAAAAGATACTCTATCATGACATGTTGAGCATTGGATAAAGACAAATCATGACTTATCTAATCACTCTTATCCTCTCACCTCGAAGATAAAGGAAGAAATAAAGACCCCCATAAGACGGGGGCATCCCTCTATAAATATAGGTTTGATCTCTCAGGCAGGGGACACTCTCTAGACTTATGAATACTCTTATCAACATTTATCAAACCATTATCTCCCAAAATTTCATATGTATTCTCATAATTTGATCATCATATCTCATTCTCTTAATACGTTTTATCTTTTACGGTTATTTCTTCTTAAACCCAGTACTAACTAGATTTAGGCATGTGTGACCAACATAATTAATTAAATTCAATTTAACTGATTATTTCTGATTAACCAATAACTAGAAATGGTCTGTTACCATGGTGGTCATCTAGTAATAGTCCATAGTACTAGAGACTAGGTGAATAGTGGTGTGAATATTTAGGTCCCTAGTTTCATACGAGTACGGTCCTTTTGTCAACCATCTAGGTCTAGGGCATGAAATTGGGGTTGATTCTCTTCCTAGATTAGGCATCTATACTTATAACTCGAGTCCTCATTTCCTCTACTAATTGACACTGAAAAACCTATTACATTCATTCAGTCATTGTGGCCACAGATACTAAGGTCTTAAACTGGTTTCAGAACTTATAGAAGATATTGCTTTCACAATCCTGACAATGGACGGATTCTTTCTTAGAATTCACCGTCCTCGCCACATACTTCGGCTGCTCTACACAAAGCTTATGATGACCATGTCTCACAATTCAGTTACCGCTCGCAATATCTAAGACACAGTCTTTGTGTGCACGTGCTGCCATAATTTCTCAAGTCCATTGACTAATCATGTACTATCAAAATTGGGAATCCAAGTCATACCAACCAAGCCCTCATAGCTTTCATATGATGATTCCTATAAGTCAGTTCAGTTAGCCAAATACCTTACCAACTAACCCGCAGAAATTGTATAGACAACATATATCTCTTGCCGACGAAACAAGGCTGCAATATGTACAAATCTCTATAGGACACTCAATACCCTGTCTCAAGACCCTCGAGTTGGAACGTTTCAAACTAACTCTCAAAAGTTGGTTTCATAACTGTCAACCTATGTGCAACCCAACTTTGCAAATTTAACCTTTCAGTCTGTGAGCTTTTGTTGCTACATTGAACCGCCATTAAATATAAGTAGTAAGCATATCAAAACTCTAATTCCTATTGATGAACACTTATTATATTCATCAGTATTATATTATTTTGATAAAGATTGACACACAGAAAACAGTCAATCCAATTAACTTTCTGATCACCTATTCTTGCAGAATCGTCCATCTCTAACTCCAAATGCACACTTAGCCTCAAAGGACTTCAAACGTTTCATCTAAATTTGTAACGTGATCACCAGCCTGTTTTTACTATTCAGTAGCATGTCATCTACGAACACATTTTGCAATCGTCTCTAGTTTAGGGTGGAATATCTTATCTACCAAGCATTAGTATGTAGCCCCTACTTTTTAAGTGCAAAAGGAATGGCCACATAACAAAATGTCCCAAAGGAGATAATAAAGTTGACCTGTTATGATCCTTGGGGACCAGCATAATCTAATGGTACCCACATAAAGTGTCAATCATGCTCAAGAGTTCACACTTGAAGGTGGAGTCCAATCATTGATCAATCTTTGGGAGAGGGTAGAAATCCTTTGCACAAGCTTTGTTGAGATCTCATAAATTTATGCACGTCTGCCATTTGCCTCCTGGCTTGAGAATTAGTACCACATAGACAGCCATTCAGGGAATTGAATTTCTTCTATATGTCCAGTTGCCAAGAGCTTATCTACTTCGACTTAGATGATTTTGTCCTTCTTGGGCTCGATGTGTCTCTTCTTATATTTCACTGTCTTTAGAGAGATCTATATTATGGTGATGTGTGATTACTTCAGGTTCTAATCTCTACAAGTTTTGAGGAGTCCAGGAAAATATGTCGGCATTCCGTTTGAGGCATTAGATCAAATCTTCTTTGATTTTCCCTTTCACTTGGGATCTAATACGAGTGGTCTTTTCAGAGTCTCCTGGTATCACTTCTAGGGTGAAGAGCTCCTCTGTAGGCTCTACTCTAGTAGGATATTTCCCGTTCGAATTTGCTTCTTCCAAGAGTGTAAGGTCTTTTCCTACTTTTATGGGATTCCTCCATAGATGGGTCCTCTAAGCCAGGCTTTTGTCCCCTTTGTACCGCCTCTACATAACACTTGTCGGATTGTAGATGATCTCCCTTGACCTCGCCTATCCCTTCTCGCATAGGGAATTTGATCTTTATGTAAAAAGTGGACACCACTGCTTGGAAGGTGTTAAGGGTGGGTCTCCCTAAGATTAGGTTGTATGCCGGTGGGACGCCCACCACTAAGAATTTTCTTAGACAAGCCCTTCTGATGGGCTCCATACCCATGGAGAGGAGAAGCGATATCATGCCCCAGCGCAAAGCAATATAAGGAGGTGCCCACCAGTTTCAAGGGGATATCCCCTAGTTGCATTTGGTCGTATGCTTCTCAGAATAAGATATCAATTGAGATGTCGGAGTCAATGAAAATTCAGCTTACTTCATAGTTAACTAAGGTGGTCATGATCACTAAAGCACAATTCTGAGATAATACCAACCCAGTCTTTTCAGCAGACCCAAATGGGATGATTGGTGCGTCCCTAATTGCCTCTATATCCATGATTTTATCTAGAACGACTCTCTCCACCTCCCATATTTGGGCCTTTCTTGCTCTATGTGAGTCTCCTCCCATAGGTCCTCTAGCAAACATGTGGATAACCCCTTTCCAAGGGGGATTAAGGTCCTTAAGGGCCCAGTTGCAGGGCTTGTGTCCAAAGATGTAGGGTATCTTCCCTAACGTTTATACTATTATTCCACAGATAGGCCCTTTGAGCCACTCTTTTGTCCCTTTTGTACCGCATTTACATAACATTTCTCCCTTGACCTCGCCTATCCTTTCTCGCACAGGGGATTTGACCACTGCTTGGTAGGTGTTCAAGGTAGGTTTTTCAGTAGGTCCTCCAACAATCATGTGGATAACCTCTTTTCCTGGAGAGATCCTTACTAGGTTCCTTCGAAGCCTTTCCCTTAGTATCTTCGCATTTCTAGTAGGAACCCATACCCTGAACCTCTTTTCAACAGAAGAATTCCTGCAGGTATCCATTTCGAATGAGCACCTCTATCTCATTCTTTAAGGGTTCGTTTGATTCAAGTGAGAGGAAAAGGAAAATGAAAGGGAGAGGGGAAATAAACCGGGGAGGGGGAACGAAAGAATAATAATTTTCCTTCAAGTTATTTGGTATAATTGAAAGGTTAGTAAATCTCAAATACTTCCACTTGTTTGGTACGAGAAAAATAGATTGAGAAGAAAATACTATTTTTTGTAATTTTATTGAATAACCCTTCTCTTTATAATTAGAAAATATAAATAAAAAATTATACTAATATAATTTTAGTATATTAAAAATTTAAAAACTTTATTAATAAAAATAATTATCAAATAAGAACAAGAATATTTTTTATTAACAAAAATATTCAGCATTAATTTCGATACAGTAGTTTTTCAGCGATTTTGTTATCTTTTATCTAGTTATTTATGTACCGTATTATCAATGGGAAGGGAAAAGAATTGGAGGAAAATTCTACATATATATATGGACAATAGAGTAAATAAAAATAAAATATATTTTTTTTTATCTTTTTTATCTAATGCGTTCACTTTTCCACCCAATTTTGGATGAAAACACAATTGGACCTCGGAGGGGTTTCATATACATCGACCCTCCATCTCTTCCCCCTAACCAAACACTAAACTATCTCTTATATATTCATTTTTACTTATACTTCTCTTATACTCCAACTTTTTCCCCATCCAAACATACTCTAAATGTCAACGTTCATCCTTAGTATGCCCATAATCATTATGGAAATAATAGTATTTGTCAAACTTGGGTCGGGTAGGTCCTTCTTTAGCCATCTGACCGAGGCTAACAATCATTTACCTTCGACTGCCATCAGTTCTTGCGTAATAGGTGCATCAAAGGGTGGTACATAGGGTACCCCATTTGGAACGGTGGGCTCTTGTCACAAAATTCTAGCCTTGATATTTGGAATATCCTTCCTCCTCGAAAACCTCCTTCTTTCCCCCGTCCTTCTGTCTTGGAAGTTTATGCATCCTCCATGTTGATATACTTTTTTGCTCGAGTTAAGAGGCCATCAAACCCTGGTGCAAGTTTCTTAGCCAGGGATTTGAAGAAGTCTCCTCCAACAATCCTTAGGAGAAGGTACAAGCCTTAACCTCTTAGATAGCTAAAGGCACCTCCAGTGCTGCCTTATTGAAGCAGTGTAGGTAATCCCTCAAGGACTCGCCCTTCTTCTGGCGGACCATGAAGAGGCTAAACTGATCTTCGGATGTCTTCTGTTTCTAGTAAATTGATGCAATAACAAAGAACAGAATTCTGAACTCCCAATTTCGCCAGCCGATCATTGGTTGAACCATTGTTTGGCTGCTCAAGAAAAGTGGTAACAAATACTCAACACTTTATTATGCCAGCTTAACAGTTTAAGAGAGTTACATTCTCGAATTGAGATAGGTGCTCCTAGAGAACCTAGGTGCCATCATACTCCTTAATGGTTGGAACCCGACAGTTTAATGAAAGCTCATCCAAAATGACCTCTTTAGTGAGGGGGATACCACGTTGTTCCTGCATCGGGACTTTCATCACATGATATTGGACAACTTGAAATCCCTTCTGCAGGCACTACAGCCGAGCTATCCACTGAGGGGGAACCTCCTCGAGTAGCTTCAAACGGTGGCCCTTCTCCTTAAAGGGAGCCAATAGCCATTGAGCCAAGGGCACTTCTCCCTCACTTGGTGTCTCCACAATTATGGAGCCACCACAGGAATTGAAGTTACAACCATCAATTGCAACTATACTACCAATGTGATTTTCTGGTACATAATCTCCAGCTGCTCAGGAGACAACCTTCTTAAGGAGGTGGTAGACGAAGTTCTATTATGCTGGGGCTGCGATAGCGGCTCGATAGGCCTGGAAAATCCTACTATCATAGGCCCAGTAGGGGCCAAGGGTGTCCCTGCCACCACCTAGAGAGCTTGGGCGTCACCAGATGTAGCACCCTCTAATAGTACTACGACTATATCTTCCCAAAACATTACACTTAAAGTAAACTCTGTTTATACATATAATTGTACACATAATTCAGTCCATGCATAATATATATATATATATATATGTATGTGTGTGTGTGTGTGTAATCTCATCATCAGCACTAGAGAATTTATCATCTCATCAACAAAATCATACGTGTGTCTAATATAGTTGTTATAATTAGTTCACATACCATATTTATCTTTAATTCATATTTATACAACCTCAAAAGGTGATTTTTATCTTTATTAACAGGTGCCGGAAAAACTGCATTTTGGCCCAACCTGACTGAAATAGAAGGTTTGGACCTAGTCCTCGGTAGGAAAAGATCTATATCTGAAAAATATTAGCAGGGGAGTGAGCCTGCAACTCTGTAAGTGAACAATCGGCATCACCTATACATGTGCATGAAGTATAGTTTCAAACAAGACAAACGAGCAACATATGTAGAATATAATCAACTTTAATTTCAACACTATTAGCTTTGTTTTCCATACGCAGTCAATTCATAATAAAACAATCAACTAAACTCCTCTTTTCCTAATCTACTTACCAGAAGGTGATATAGTATTTTCTCCACCAGCTCAACCTCATCATTCATTACATAACATTTAAATGAATTCTCTAGACATGCCACACAGGCTTATCAATCTCATTTCGCATAATAACTCTTTCAATTTGCATCAAAACTCATTTTTATATTACATTATAACTCTTTTCACATCGCATCATAGCTCTTTTCATTTCATCTCGCCACACAGGCTATTCAACAACGTCAAGGGGTATTCATATCTCAGTTATATACAATTTCCATCACTCACTCGCTTCCACATAATAACCGTCCTTGTAAGCAACTAATAACGTAAAACCACATCTCAACATATATTCATTTGCAAATCCTAAGTACACATTATTCAACAAATAGAATATTCAAGTATTTTCTCATTTCACTTTCACAATATAATCATTCAAATTAAATCACCATTCTCTCATACAAACCAAAGTAGGGTAATTCTAGCACGAATCCCAAAATTACATAAAAGTAGTAACACAATAAATGAAATATATATAGATAATACTAATTATTTACTTACCTTACTTTCACCAATTAATCATTTATCTTAAACCATCAATTGATCATATTCTTCTCATAGGTTATCAGCAGCACAAATCATATCTTACAATAAAAGTAATAACAAGATAAAAGGGACTCCTATAAACGACACTAGTTATTTACTTACTTCGATCTTAGAGCGATTTAATTAATAGAAAGAAAATTCTCCAATCCCCTACTTTATCCCCTTCCCCTATAATAAGTTATAATCCATATAATCAATATATATATATATATATCAAGAATAACGTAATTTTAAAATAAAATAATAAATATTATTTTTGCAGTTTCCAACAATCTTTAAGTATTTTATTTCTATAGAAATACAATGTTCGTTCCGCTATTCTAAATAATTAGACAATGTAGACTTCCTAAAAACATACATAGTTTGTCAGTTGCCTTATAAAAATATATCTTATTAAACCCCTCATCTTATTATAGCTATTATTCTCAGTAGCAATTTTAGATTAAATTATCTCAAAATTCTTATATTCCTTTCTAATAAATATCACATTTTCAAATATAACTTTATAATATTTCTCAAATATAATTTTTTGATATCCTTAACTATTTTTCATCAGTTTCTCACTATGATTTAAATTAATTAAACACATACTCATATAATTAAATATTTTATTAATCAATCCGATTAAATTGAATAAATTATTTATAGAAATAATTAAATATAATAAATTAAACAATTTAAATCATTATTTATACCATCCCCAATTTAAGTGAGACTGCCAATCGCTAATTTATAATTACTCAAAATCATAGAACTTTCTGATTACATATTAAATCGAATAGTATAAATTACATTTAGTGAAAATACTAATTAAATAAAATAATAATATACATTAATACTAATTTAATTATACTTTTCCCTTACCTCACTTTGATTTATTTATTTATTTATTTTTTAAAATTTATTTTTCAAATACTCATTACGTCCCTTATTTTCTTAATTTATATAATTTACTCCCAAATATTACTAATGAACTTCAATCTTATCCATTCAAATTTTAATATATTTGGATTTCAAGTTATAATTTTTTTTATTAATAAACTATATTTATCAAGAAAAAAAAAATTCTCTCTCTAAAAAAATGGACACCCCAAAAGCTCTATCTTCTCTTTCACACACTAATACACCACAAAATACACACACTCTCGAAATTTCCGTCGGCCAGCAAGGTGGGAGACGACGGCAAGTCGTCGGAGTACGTTGCTGATGAAGGGGAACCAAGGGAGTTTGCTGGTTTTAATGGAGAAGAACCCCAACTCGCCATGGAAGAAGAAGACCCGGCCTCCACTGTTCCGGCGACCGAAGGCGACTCCCATGGCAGCCCAAGGTCTGTGGGGGTGGAAGGAGCGTTGGTGATGAGAAATGGTGAAGAAATGGGCGGTGAACAGCCGGATCTGGAACTGAGGTCTCGCGCCGTTAACAATGACGGAAATCTGTCTTCGTCTCCACGCGACTTCAACTTGGAGGAGTTCCTTACTCTCGCGAACAAAGTAATCGACCATGGCGACTCACAGGCTATGGATGCTCTGAAGGATTTGAAACGACGTTGGGAGGCTCGATTTGGGATTGGGAAGTCGCGGTTGCCGGCGAGAGCTTGAATGTTGATGACCACCCGTTTGCTTGCGAGTTGAAACAGGCATGCCGGAGACGTACAACACTGGCGACGACGATACTAGGGACTGGAAGCAGTGATTTGGCAGCGACGTTCCAGCGTCGACCGGCTGTGCGTGGGAGAATAATTACATCTTCTCCGCCGGCGACTTTGCACAGCAACACCGCAAACCAGATCTCGCCGGCGACTTTGCACAGCAAAAACGCGAACCAGATCTCGCCGGCGACCATTGTAATTCCGACGAAGGATGACGTGCACAATGTTGCTGACATGGATGCCTCGGTGGACAACGTCGGAGCTGATGTGGCGGGGCATGTGAGTGACATGGAAGCTTACTTGGAGCATACTGGTGACATCAGCCCTAGTAGGGCTGACATCATCGCTGCTGCTAGGGCTGACATTAGCAATTACATTGATGTTGATGTCAGCAATGGCACAGGCGCATCTAGGGCTGATGTCAGCGATTACACAATCAAATCTAGGGCTGATATCATCGATGACACAGGCAAAGCTAGGGCTGACATCAGCGCTGACACATGCAAAACTAGGGCTGATGTCAGCAATTCTGTGGAAAGAAAATAGGCTATTCATGATGCTCCTGTTCAAACGGGATTGTACGTTGGAAATATCCCGTTGCATGCATACCCGGAACCGATCATTGACGACAAAATAGCGCATGCATTTAATCATTCAACCCGAAAAACCTTATCATTCATTGCCCCAACAATGCAAAACGGAGAGGTTGTCGTTCGACCTTCCTTCGATGCGGTACGTAATGGGTCTAGACGTTGGAAATCTACTGCAGTTGGCTATTTCTTGGGCAAACGGTCATATTATCATCACCTTAAGGAGTTTGCACATTCAGTCTGGCCAGCACTACGGGAGGTAACAGCGACCACAAATGGATTCTTCTTTTTTCAGTTTAAAATAGTTTTTGATATGGAGGAGATAATTGAGGGAGGCTCGTGGCTGTTCCAAGGGCAGCCGATAGTACTTCAAAAGTGGGAATCGGGGATGGCCATGAGAAAGTTGAAGCATACACAAGTGCCCGTCTGGATTAAATTACGACACCTTCCGATGGAATTTTGGACGACAGAAGGATTGAGTACTGTAGCGAGTGGTGTGGGGAAGCCCCTTTACCCCGACGCGATTACAAGAGCATGCACGAGACTGGACTTTGTTCGTGTATGCGTGATGATTGATGCCACACAAAAGTTGCATAAACATATTATTGTCATGGCACTTGATGAAGAAGGAGGGGAGACACCTTGCAAAGTTGACGTTGAGTACGAATGGCTCCCGCCAAAGTGCACAACGTGCATGTCATTGGGACATTCGGTTAAGAATTGTGCAGTGAACAAAACCCACAAACCGACGAAGCCAGCAGTAAATGTGTATGTGCCGAAAGTCAATGTACTACAACCACAACCCCCGACTAAGGGACGTAAGACGATGAAACCAGTGGTTGAAGATATAACCAAAGCAGATGCGGGTGATAGACATGTGGACCAGAACCACTCCAAGCAAGACGAGAGGGGTAAGGCAATTGTTATTTATAATGCCTTTGACGCTTTGCACTTAATTGATGACGCAGATGAGCATTGAGGGGGTCCTAACACAAGCAGCCCCATGTACAATGATCCATGTTGAACATCATTGTGTGGAATGTCCGCGGGCTGAACAAACGAGACCATCAGCTCGCTTTGAAGGACCTGGTCTCTGAATACAAGTTACACTTCCTAGGCATTCTTGAAACTCGTGTTCGTTTGAATAATGTCATGCATATTCAATCGTTTTTACTTCCACATTGGAAATGGTTTGTCGATTATTCTTCTGTTGGTAATCGCATCTGGCTAGCTTGGGATGAGAATGTTGTTGATGTCCATATCTTAGACTTGGCAGATCAGTTTATTCACTGTCGGGTTACTAATATGGCTGTCAATGAATCTGTTATTATCACTGTTGTTTATGGGGCATCTGAGGTGATTGATCGTCGGAATTTATGGACTGCACTGGAGACGCTCGCTCAGCAGTGCTCTAACATCTCGTGGATGGTGGGAGGGGATTTTAATGCAGTATGTGACCTTAACGAAGTATGTGGCATCTCAGGAGATATAAAGATGGCCACCGAAGAATTTAATGCCGGTATTCTGGAGGCGGGGCTGATCCCACTTCCTATGCAAGGTGAATGGTTCCCGTGGCATAATTACAGTACGTCTATAAGGAGTTTATGGAAACGGCTGGATCGGATTCTTATTAATGACCGCTGGCTGGCAAGGTTCCCGAGCGCATATTATCACAACCTTACACCACGGACATCTGACCACTCACCACTGGTTTTACATGGGGATATACAACAACATAATGGAGGCATGTTTCGATTTGATAACTATCTTGCCCATTCACCTGAGTTTATCCACAATGTGCAGAACATCTGGCATCATGAGATTGTTGGTATTCCTATGTATGCTGTGACACGTAAACTAAAGGCACTTAAACCAGTCTTTAGACTACAAAGGAGCAATAAGGGAGATTTGACGATGAATGTCCAACTAGCCAAAGGTTTTCTTGATGAGGCACAACAGTTGGTGAGCTCTGACAGACAAAATGAGCTCTATTTACTTCTGGAACATTGCTGTCGAATCGTTTATGCTAAAGCGGCAAAGCTTAAAAAAATTATGTTGCAACAGAGAGCTAAGATGCAGTGGATGAAACATGGAGACCAATGTTCCCGGGTTTTCTTTTGAAAGATCGCTCAGAGAAAAGTTATAAGGAGAATCCTGCAGATCAATAAATGAGAATGGAATCACACATACGGATCAAGGGGAGGTCGCCCATGAGTTTGTCTCATACTATCAGAACCTCTTACGAGGCACCAGACGACGGCTATCAATGGATATTCATTACCTTAGACCATGGGCAAGGCACTGTATCACAGATGAGGAAGGTAATCAATTACTTCTTCCATTCTCGGCGGATGATGTGAAGAAAGCAGTGTTTGATATTGCTGAAGACAAGGCACCGGGACCTGATGGTTACTCGTCAAGGTTTTATAAGGCGGCTTGGCCTGTGGTGGGGGAAGAAGTTACGAGGGCGGTACTAGAATTCTTTTCTACCGGAAAACTTCTGAAGCAGATCAACTCCACGATCTTGGCTCTGATCCCAAAGGTACATACTCCTATATCGGTTAATGATTTTAGACCGATTTCATGTTGCAATGTCTTATACAAGATCATTGCGAAACTACTTGTCCAACCAATTAGTCTGTTGCTGGACAAGATAGTTAGCCCCTGTCAGACAGCTTCTATTCCGGGAAGAAGCATTGGGGACAACATTATGTTAGTCCAGGAATTATTCTCGAGATATAACCAGATGCACCTACCTCCGAGATGCGCACTTAAAGTGGAATTAGGAAGGCTTATGATACGGTGGAGTGGTACTTCCTATTAGCAGTTTTGCAGTTGTTCGGGTTCCCACCTACGTTCACAAGGTGGATTGAGGAGTGTATTTCCACGACATCATTCTCGATTGGGCTAAATGGAAAACCCCATGGGTTCTTTTCTGGAATGAGAGGATTACGACAGGGAGACCCACTTTCCCCTTATCTATTTGTTCTTGTTATGGAAGCTACGAATTGAACAGGACATGCAATTAACTTATCATTGGAAGTGTGAGAGTTCCAAGATTTTCCAGTTAGGATTTGCAGATGACCTCCTCCTCTTCTACAGAGCAGACTTTGACTTTGACTCCATCAGATTTTTCAAGGAGGGACTGGACTGGTATGCGGAGTTGTCTGGTCTTCGGCTGAATATTCATAAAAGTCACTTAATCATTTCACGTTCGGCTCAAGATTTGAAAGACCAGATGTTGGGGATTTTGGGCTTTCAGGAGGGCCACCTTTCAATGAGGTATCTAGGTCTTCCCTTAATCACTTCTAGGCTGTCTATCTCTGATTGCCAACCGCTTATTTCAAAAATTGATGCACGTATTAATGGATGGGAAGGAATTTCGTTATCATATGCTGGAAGGGTACAAATCATCAAATCTATGTTTTCTGCATTGAGTTTATATTGGGCATCGGCGTTCATATTACCTAAGAAAGTCATCAATGAAATTGAAAAGAGGTTGAGGATTTTCCTATGGAAGGGTACGACGTCCAGTGGTTATGCCAAGGTAGCCTGGAAAGATGTGTGTCGACCGACGGATGAGGGGGGACTTGGGTTCAAGGACATCTCTACCTTGAATCGCGCATTAATGAGTAAGAAACTATGTGATGTTATCCGGTGTGACAGGACATCCATATGGGTTCAGTGGCTTTACCAAGACCGGTTACGTGACACATCAATTTGGACTGTCCGTGAACATGGAGGTTCTTGGGGATGGCGGAAAATGCTCAGGCTTCATCCTTTCCTTCGCTCTATCGTAAACTACCGGATTGGAGATGGAGGGAGATTCTATATTTGGCAGCACCCGTGGCATCACTTGGGACCATTTATCGAGCAGTTCCCTCGTGGTCCAAACCATCTTGGTATCAAAGAATCAGCAAAACTCAGTTTGGTGATTTCAGCAGGAGAGTGGCAATGGCCTTCCATCACGGACTTCAAATGTTTGGAGATCACACATAACCTCCCATTTATTTTTGGAGGTGAGGATCGAGTGGTGTGGAGAATTGACGGAGGGCAGCCTACTACTCAGGCCCTCTACCGATTATTTGATCCCCCTGTGCTGAAAGTAGGATGGTCGTTGCTACTTGCGGGCTCATTGAAGATACCTCGTCATTCGTTCATTTTATGGCTCGCAATACTTGGCAAACTACCTTCCACGGATAAACCATAGCTATCTAATCTTGGAGCGTGCATCTTGTGCGATGAGGGAGCTACGGAATCTCATTAACACTTATTCTTCCGATGCAGATATAGTCGTCAATGCCTACTTGAGATTCGTAGACGGATTCGATTTCACTGGCCCAACAGGGATTGGACAATGGATATTGAGTGGGCAACGCGGAAATGGAGAGGTAAGCACATTGTCAATATCGCGTACCGTACACTACTTGGAGCATGTGTCTACCACATATGGAGGGAAAGAAACTTGAGGAGATTTGAACACACTGAGCGGACACCAGCCACTTTGAGCATCCTGATCACTAATGATGTCAAACATAGGATTCTGAGTGTCAATTTACCTTCATCAGTCAGTACACGAGCATTGTATAGATTATGGCGTATCCCTTGGGTTGAGAGAGAAACCAATTGAAGAACACATGTTGTACTGTACCATTACTTATATTAATGAAATTTACATTTACCCAAAAAAATATTTATCAATTACTCCCACAATTATGTATTAAAAATTTGTGAATATTATACCAGATGTGTCCAAGGCCTTTTGTCCAGATTGTTATTTGAGGTTTCATTAATTCTTACGTTTTAGTTCTACGTTCCCACAAATGGTGCCACTAGATGCAACTATAAAGTGCTCATTAAGAAAGTTTTCGAACTTGAAATCTTTCAGTCAAATCTTTAGCACGCCTACAAAAGAGAATCTACACTAAAGATTTTAGCACTCTATAATCAAGTTAGTAATTAATTATAGAAAGATAAATTTCAAAAAGAATAAAATAGCAATGAGTGATTAGAGAATGAAATAATAATTTTGCTAAGATGAATGCTTGAGTAATGAGTTGATATATGTGCTTATGTTAAAAGAATGCTACCCATACGTGAGGGGAAGGTTGGACATGGATATGTCTCCTCAAGATCTAAAGGTTGTTGGCAAAGATATCTAAAGAGTCCTAGCTGTGAGGAAAACTTTTTATGGGATAAGCTTCCTGAGAAATATCCTCCGAGATCTGAAGAGACAATTTTTAGTGTAAACGATATCTAGTTTTTGTCGTTTATGTGGACGCTTGCTCGCCCTCAAAGCAAATGATCTCGTACCACCATGAAGGATGGCCGAGTCAACACCAAGTGCCTTGGGCTCATAGTCGTGGATTGTTGTCCATTCCCCAAAAGCCCCAACACAGGATCCAACCCATGGAGGGGTTATTCCTTCTTGGGCCCTTTGCACCTCAAGGGCACCACACCATATCTCTGGGTGGATTGGATCTCCAAATGGGTCAGGCATTATTTGAGTCGAGCGTATTATTTGTATATGAAGTAAGATATACAATTTAATGTATTTTATACTAACGTAAAGTAAATATATTACATTAAACTTGTAAAAATACGTATATATATATTTTTTTTCAAAAAATATAGCCAAAGTTATCTTGAAAGTTTCATAGTTTCACAGTGGAATCATTGTTTGACATTTTATCAGTGGTATCTCCTATTTGAGCATTCACACTCCCACGAAAAATAAGTTAGATTGCAAGAATAAGAATTTACCTCTATATCGGGGGTGAAAAGAAAATGCAAGATTTCTTACAACTTCAGGGGCTTATAGAGGTTCTTTAATACAGAAATTCAATTGAAAAAAATAATAAATAAATATGAAAGCAAGAAGATCCAAGAAGACAAGGGAAAAATGGACTAATGAATTGCTACAAACTCCTCCAGAAAGGGGAAAAATCTTCTTTTCCTTGAAGATTTACTCTAATCTACAACGTCCAAAACTTCTCATTCCATCCTTTTTCAAGTACATTTTTACTCCACGAGAAGACGTGAGTTGATTTGGAGACCTTGTCCGGCGGACATGCTTCGCAGTTGATGTCTTTGTACCAGCTGCTTGATGTGAGTGCAACGAGTCAAACTTATACACAGTACGAGGTGATCGTTTCAATATCCAACGACCAGAGTCGAAAGAGTGGAACATCATTTTCTCACAAATGGTTTTTGGCATACTAGTAGGCGCTCATCGCTGCCATTTTGAAGATCAATCACCCGGGCTTCCCAGCGAAGCCGTGTTGCTAGTGTACGTGCTATCTCTACAGGACCAAGCTTATCAGAAATTATAATCCACCCCTGCCAAGAAGCCAGTCTCGCATGTCACATATCGAGAGAGACGCATTGAGATGGAAATATAAAAGATGGACAAGAAAGAAGATGATAATATGCAGCAAACTCATTGAAATAATTGTGAACATTGGAGCATCTGAATAAGAGTTTGGTGAAATATACCTCAGGCCGTAGAATACGGTCCATCTCAAAAAGTAAATCAATGATACTGCACCTCCCTGAAGCAATGTGTGACAGAAGTCCCTTGGCATGAAGCATGTCGTATGTCCGGGGGTATGTAGGGAAAGGTTCGCACCTGTACAAAGAACTGTGATTTCAGCACTCCCAGAAAGGAAATGGAATAGTGCTAGACTTGGCAGTTGACTAGATGAGTAAAAGGAAAAGCAAAACATTAAAAACCAAGGATATCACTTTCACGGGGTGGCATAGAGGGAAGAATAGGCATGATTTTTAGCATCTCAAATGTAGAAACTGAACAAGCCATGATCATCCATCATGCTGAACAAACTTCAGTCCAGAATGTGTCTCTGAAGTTATTTTATACATTAACTTCGGGTTTAATGAATCAACAATTTATGAAGGTCAAAAAGATGAATTGAAAGATTCGAAGATACTGGTGTATCATCACAGACAAATTCTGACCTACTAACCCCCCTTTCCCCCCAAAAGGAGAAAAAAGACCAACGATGATGCGAGCTGATGTCTCTGGTCATTTATACCACATCCACGTAGAAAAACCTAGTTAAGAATATGCCCTTTCCAATCTAGAACTTGAGAATCATTGTAAGAAAGGAACACATCATATGCTATGGAACATAATTCAAAAACAAACAATAAGCCTTCAAGAGAAATTGCCAGTACTTGAAAATATTTCTGGAAACAAGAACAGAGGCTTATTTTTACTTCAAAAATACACAGTAAGAAAAGGCCAAATGAGAACTAAAATCATACCAGTCATGCAGGACACCGGCAAAACCTTGATCAAGAATGACTGGAAGGGTATTACGTTCTCCTAGTGGCACAACGTTCATCACCCACACAGACTTCTTAGCTTCCAGTAGAGCAGTATTTAAACCTCCATAATGAGCACTCATGTCCATAACATTTCGAACCATATTGTATGGAGGCATAGGATCTTCATCACCAGGCCTCTTCGGATGGTCAGAAAAAATCAAGGGAGAAAGCAATGACCAATAATTTCTTAAAGTAGATCTCCAGAAGTCCAAGTCTTCAGAGAAATCTTCAGGATTAATTCCTGTTTTCAAATTGAATATAAACTAAGCCATCTGCTTTGCGTGTTAAGATGGCAGGGTCTACACCAATACAGCTAAGCAAAACTTGTAGGACTTTAAAGTTTACATACCATGGATTATAAGCTCTGCAGAACTCAAAGAACCAGAAGACCTGTTCTGAATTGGGATCCAACGCTTGCTGATCGTCCCACTTACACACTGAGCAAGTGGTTTATAGTATGGTAGGCTGTCTTCCCCATCGCAAAGGGGGAAAGTGCCCTGCCTGCTAGAATTAAGAACCAAAAACATTAAAAGAAATTTAGCGGATAATGGTGGAAGTATGATAGTGGGTGGAGAATGTAGTGCAGGAGGGAGAGCAGTTCATGGGTGGGGTTTCAGAGAGAACGATCAGGCATAAGTAACTAGTCTTACCTGGAAACATAGCATCGAGAATCTGTTGTTTTCTGCCAGATGAAAGTCTCCTCTTGCTGCGCCACAAGATTCCAACAAAGTTTCTGAGTGAATTCCTCAAAAGGAGTTGGAATTTTTCCTTTGCTTGCTCGCTGCCTGCTTCTTGGTGATGTTAAAACAAAGTACCCTCCAGGCTTGAGTACCCTGTCAACTTCTATAAGAAACATCCCACCTGACACAGAAACACATCATTAGTCCAATGGAAAGTACAAAACTAATATTATGATTGTCCTGCTTCAGTACTATCTCAGAAACAGCACAGCCCTCACTTCCCTCATCAGTCTGATCTTAACAGCCCAAAAATGTACAGATGAAGGCAGACAAGAGGTTTCCTGTTCTGGGGATGTTATGCTGGAACTTTCTTGTTTAGTGAGTATAGAATAGTTAAGTTTCTTCTTTAGTAGAGTACATAACAACATATAACTTCAGAGAAGAATTTACAAAGACAGTGACTTATGAAAAGACTGGACACCACTGATACAAAAACGATAATTATTATCTCTGTACAAGTTACAAACTAATTCATTTAATGACAAAATTCAACCGACTCTTATTTATTGGAGCGGCCTTGACAAAATATTTTTCATGCCTTCAGTTGAGTATCTTTTATTATAACACAAACTAGATCCTACGGCTATAAAGCATAGCTTAAGCAATAAAGGTGGAGCTGTCATGCAATCAAGAAACACATGATTATTTTTTAACAAAATGTTTTACTTTGTTTGGCATTGGGAAAACACAGAAAAGGCAAAGCAGGAATCCATAGCAGAACAAGTACAGCATTCATGGTGTTTTTCTTTATTGCATTTTAATGAACTTGACTTGATCATTACTTGCAAAAATAAATATCAATTAAGTACTCACAATACAAAAATTCAAACCACCAACCTGACTTCACCTTATCTAGATTCTATAATGTATTGAGTGTAGACTAATGTTTGTGAGGTGAACCACTGTTACATGCAGGCTTACGGTTCCATAATGCGCATTATTATTAAACATGATGTAATGGAGATTATTTGGTTGTGACTGAATAGAACACCCACAGGAATTGTAAACCACATCAACAGTCATTAGAGAGAACTTCAACCACCAAGCTGCAAACTAATACATGATAAGGACATAATTGCACTTAAGGAAATACACATAATTTATGGTTCATCCAACAAATTAAAAGCTACTACTTTTCATCTGGCCACAATAATTGCATAAAACGCCCTCTTCTGTCTTTCCTCCATCTACGTAGAATCACATTAAAACCAAAGAGCTCTCATCTCATGCTAAGCAAAGATTTGCATCAAGAATATCACAACACAAAGGGAAATGACCAAAGTCCTAGACCAACCAACGGACGTACCTTTGTCATCCCAGAAAATGCCGCACTGAGTGCAGTGAACCATGTCATATGATAAGGATGGAACTGGCAATTGTCTTGATATAAAGTTGCCAATGATTGCTGGGAGACCTCTCTCAAGGGCCAGCTGAACTTGGCTACCAGTTGATTCATATGCTGCCATACAAATTGCCATCAGCTTAAGTGAAAGCAAATGCGCGCCAAAGCTACCAAACCCACAGCCAATATCTAATACATTGCGCACCTGTAATTCAGCAGGAAAAAATAAATCCTTCAAATTCAACTGACCTGATTCATAATAGCTGACTTCCTAAATTAAATAGATGTATACACCAGTTCCAAGAGCAAAACAAACTTAAAACAAGCAGTCACTTCTAATCAAGAGTCTCAAAATCAAACATGACAATGTCAGAAACCAAGTGAGATGGCAAAGAAAACTTACACCAGCTTCACGAAATTCACTATCACTTCCTAATCCTATCATCTCAGCAATCTGGTGAGAATAATCTTTGACGCCATCAATCATCTCATCGTCCGAATGGAAAGAAATTTGATTCTCTTCCAGCAACATTAGCCTATAGAAGTTACGATATTAAACAATAAGAAATAGGTTTGAAAACTTTTCCTCCATACTGGAGGCATTGTGTATGTGATATGTGTAACTGCTTAATGGATAATCAATTTTAACTGAAGAGGCCCAAATCTAAGTTTTCCAATTAAATTCAAGAAGAATTACCTTTTCGTCATACTTCCGGATGAAAGGAATTGGTCTTTGCTCAACTTCACATTCCCACTCCATATAACATCCCTACCACTTGGCCAAGTCAATGGAATCTTGTAATCCTTAGGGGGCCGAACCAAACAATACTGTTGATCTCGTGATACTTCACAATGACGATCAAACTCCTCCCCATCTTTAAAACCCACAAGAAGATTGGCAGAAACATTGTAGCAAGGAACATAGTTCTCCTTCTCCCTCCCGCAAAGATCAAAATCCTTTAAGCGATTGGCTCCTAAATTTTTC
This sequence comes from Sesamum indicum, assembly GCF_026168435.1. Taxonomy (NCBI): domain Eukaryota; kingdom Viridiplantae; phylum Streptophyta; class Magnoliopsida; order Lamiales; family Pedaliaceae; genus Sesamum; species Sesamum indicum. Next base: position 3,429,106 of record NC_142660.1, on the reverse strand, counting down.
AATTCCAAATAATCACTCACTGCCTGCTCTTTCAACCTTCTATAGTTCGAATAAATGTCGGGTCTCGCAGAAGCAGTCACAGAATCAAATGCATTGGAAGAAGAAGATCCCAACAGAGCGATCAAAACTAAGGCACTAACGAGACACACAAGCAACCAGTGGACCCGTGGTCTAGGGCCAACAATCAAAACGAGTTTATTGTACCAAGAGCTTCTCATGTCCACTTTCTGTGATAATCTTCAATATAAATGCAGAAGATACCCACTCGCTTTGGGCTATTGCTCCACCAGCAATCTCCAATATCTTTGAAAATGGAAACCAATCATCAAATATAATCTCCCGCATATAATAATATGACCAAAATCCCAACAATCTCAGCTGGCCTCAGGAAACGCCAACTCTCGAGCATCCACCAAACCACAAAATCAGCAACTTCCTCATTGTATCACATGACCACACTATGAATCACTCAGGATTTACAACATAAGAATCCGATCCTTGATAAGAATTCAGATCACAAGAATCTCCTCCTTCAAGCCTATACACACGTCACACATCAACTGCCACACTAAAGCCAAATTACCCGCCAACAAATTCCGACCAACAACAATGCCGAGTCCAACAAAAACAGAAAAGCCAATTCCTATCCCCCAATCAATCTGTCAACCAACTACTTCTCACGTAAAACAACCAAAGCCTCCAGATCAAATCAAACCTGCATTGCAGCATCCAAACAAACCAACAAAACAAGTCACAGCAAAAAACACTCAAAATTGCCAAAAAAAATAAAAATCACTTAGATCTCAAACTCAGATCAGATCCGCAACAAATTCCAACAAAACACAATCAGCATTACCACAAAAAAACAAAACCACAACACGCCCCCCCAAAAGAACACGTGAATAATTAGGGTTTTTGCTCACCGGCAGTTGAAAGTAAACAGACCACGCATCCACGTCGGCTAATCAGCAACAGAGGTTCGGATTCGCCATTGACATCTAGAGAGAGAAAGTTCTGAGCAGCTTTTGGGGAGCGTGGGTTCTCTATAATTGGGAAAAAAATATAATGATTACTTTAATGCCTCCCTGGGTTTTTACATTATTTATACACACACACACACACAAACACACATTCATTTATTTATGTGTAAATTGCATAGCGGAGCAGGAATTCCAAATGGCGTGTGATTCTGAGATCCAATCTCCGTAGGCTCGCAAATTGAGAGAAACAAAAACGCAAGCCTCATTTATTCTTGATAGGAATAATTGTGTTCTTGCCCCCCAACTTATTGCTTTTTACACTCTTCCCCCTCAATTTCTTCTCCTTTTGTTTCTCTTTCCCCCATACTTTTCGGAGCCTTTGATGATCCCTTCTAAGCTGGAGAAGATCAGATTATTGTTTGAGACAAGACAAGAAGAAGGGTTTGATACAAATTAGGATTTTTTTTGTGTAAATGAGATTAATTAGGTCTTGTGTTAGTACAATTAATAATGCTATATGTCCTATTAATGTTGTTAATCAATGAGATTTGATTCCCTATTTGGCTTTATTACATCATTAATTATGTTTCATGTCATCATGTGGATAGGAATTATTAGATTTTAATGAAATAAACCCACTATGAGAAGTTGTATGTTATATCATTTATTAATCCCTAATTACAGTAATTTACCCTGTGAAATTATAAATGAGTAAATTACTTCCTATATAAAAAAAATTAAATTACCTCCCTGTATTTTTTTAAATAAAGCAATTACATCCCTCGTACAATTCCATGTAGTTCAAGTGCTTTTTCTTTATTTTTTTATTTTTTTTAATTTCTAAATATAAGGTTATATTTATAACTTTATCTAATAATGATTGTATCTAACTTGAATCTAAAGTTCTAATTTAACTGGTTGATCAACGGTACAAATTTTATTTAATTTCAATCCAAGGTTAAAATTTAAATTTAAATTCTAAAATATATATATATAAATTGATATTTTATTCTTCAAATTCACCAAAAAAAAAATGCAATAGACGACGCGCATGCATTACGCCGACCCATCTAAGAAGGTAATTTGATTTATTTATTTTTTTCTATAGGGGATTGTTTGCATCTTTCTCAATGTAATAGAAAAAACAAAAAAAAAATGAAATGTAGTTATGTTCTTTTTAGTGAATTGATTATAAGAATTATAACATTGATCCGAATCGAGGTCCACTTACGCTCGAAGGGTAATATAGGTGTCGAACTGGGTGAGAGTATACTTGAGAAAAACATCACACATGGGGCTCATAAAGAAGTACTCAATCAAAGACTATGTAATGTTTAAATCAATTCGAATTCAAAGAATCAGAACACATAAATTACACGTAATAAGTCATACCTTTATTACGACAGACGGAAGTATTTATAAACGGCTCAAATGTCAGTATAGTATCTACGTGGTAGAATCCCTGTTGTTTGTATGTCTTAAGATCAACAATTCTTTTAACAAGTTGAATCGAATCAATTTTCGATAAACTCAACTAAGAAAAATACACAAATCCCAATTCTCTATGGGTACTTTTGCGTGTAAAAATTACACCATATTTCAATCGCGAACATTTGAATCAACAGATATCAATTAGTAATAAATTATAATTAACTCAATCCAAACTCCAACATCATTATTTAATAAAATTCTTATAATTGGATTTTATTTTTATTTTATAAAAAAAAAAAAAAGAAGAGGACTTGAGGTATGGTTTGCATGTGGAAACATGATTAGGGTAAATAGGAAAGCATATTGAAGGATTGTTCCAGGCCAGCCTACCATGTCCCCACCCACCACCACCTCAATTTTCTTTCCTAACAATTTTCAACTATTTCTTTTCTAACAAAGATGCATTAAGGAGCTGTAATATGTGTTAGGGTTTGTCCAATCTGGAAAAGGGAAACCTAACAAAAAGAGATGAGTCTGTCTGAACATGAACATGAACATGAACATGGCAGCTGGAGTTGGATGGAATTGGGATGCATGAGAACAAGAATTCACAGACTTTACTATAAATATTCCACCATTAAACATTTAGTTGCAGTTAGCTATCAAAATCATTCTTCCATTTTCAAATTTAATTCTAATAAATTAAAATACAAGGAAAATAAATCCCTTTTCATAAAATTAAAAAAAAAAAGAAAAGAAAAGTCGTTTTTGGGACGATTTTATTTGATTTTAATTAGAAATTTAATAGAGACAAAAGATGAGGTAGTGCAAGATTTTCTTCTTTCAGACATTATTATAGTAGAGACAAAACATAAATGGCTAAAACCAAAACTTGACATAATCAAAAATATGTATGTTGTTGAGTTGAGCCCACACACTCTTCAATCCTATTAAACTGATCTATGTGAGTTGGTGATAGAAATTATTACCTATTAGGTGAAGGTGGTTCATCTACAAACATTATTGCTATTTGCAAAATAAGAGGTTTCTTTAGCTTAAAGGCTTCCTCATCTTTTCACTTTTTCTTTCTCTTTTTTAAATTCTAAAAGATGAGAGCGGGAGGAATAATACGATAATCCCTAAATACAAAATATAAAAGTCGTCTATTCGCTAGGGAGAAATAGTATAATAATCTTTAAACACAAACTATAAAAGTCGTTCTCTCGCTGGGAGAGGAAACAATACAATAATCCCTAAATATAAAAATCGTCCGTTTGCTAGGGAGAAATGATACAATAATCTCTAAACAGAAATTATAAAAGTCGTTCGTTCGCTAGGGGAGGAAAAAATATGATAATCCCTAAACACAAAATATAAAAGCCGTCCATTTGCTGGGGAGAAATAGTACAATAATCTCTAAACAAAAACTATAAAAGTCTTTCGTTCGCTAGGGGAGGGAAAAATACGATATCCCTAAGCACAAAATACACAAGTCGTTCGTTTCGGGCTTCTACTGCCGGTCAATATATAAGTTAGAGTCAGATAGAAGGCAATTTAGAAAGTGGGAACTGATAGTATTCTTGAATTTTGGTTGTTGTCTTTAGCTTGAAGGTTTGGATTTGATCATAGCCAGCTCAATAATGAACAACACTAAAACATGATGAGTTGTGAAAACTTTGACATATGCCATGACGTTTAATGGGGTGGTGGGGCTGACCAGGTCATGTGCGACCTCTAGCTGTGTGACATTCTTCTATGTGCCAGTAATATGCTTTGGGAAACTGTTGTGGACAGTGGGATTAACATAGTTTCCGATGTAAGCCTATGATGTGTTGCCAAAGCAATAATTTACTTTGATTCATGAAGATAAGTCAAAGTTACATTGAAGTAGATTGTGTAGGACTGACTGTATAAGTCATTAAGACTTCAACCTGTTTGTGTAGAAGAACATTGAAGCAGGATTTAAGTTGAATGAAACCAACAACATGGCCCCTACCACCTGTGGCTTAGATTAGCTTAAATGAGAGTGTATGATACAGTGTGTAGAAAATGCAAATTTATGTAAAAATAGCTGAGGGGTTTTTTAGTTCAAATCTCTAAAGGGAGAAAAAGCGAAATAGTAAGAGGTTCTTCTTTGAAAACCTTACAAACTTGGACGAGTTTTTCGGTGATTATTCTTCCGTGCAAAGCCCTTGTGTAGTTGGGAGTCGAACAATAATCTGATAGCCTCGTAAATATGCAGGAGGAAGCAATGGCATCAATTTATTGTTAAGCAGTGAGCGTGAGTTCACAAACCGTAATGCTAGAAAGAAAATGCAGGAAAAGATACATGTAAGCAGAGCAACTTCAAGATCTAAGTCCGCCATGGCAGTCAACGAGAGCTCGTTCCCCCTTCTTGTCTGGTTGCTCCATACTATTGCTACCAGAAACCAGGCAAGACAAAGAAAATCTCTCCAGCAGATAACTTTCAAACTAAAACACGTCTTAGTTGAGGAATGGATGGTAGTGTACGCAAAAACTGAAAAACATGACATAGTAATGAAGTTCTCCCTGGACTATTATCCTGCCGTCCACATCTTATTTTAACCATTTCCTAATTCTCTGTTCAAGTAATCCACAAACATCCTCTTTGCACTATCAGCATCTGAAGGTGGTGGTGGGCCACTCAAGCTTGATTGCCCAGTTAATTTAATAAAAGTTCGTCTGAGCTTCCGCAGCTCGGGCAAACCAATAGGTCTCGAAATATCAATACTCGGTAAGCCAGGTCCAAGAGACACACCGTTGAGAGGGCCACCCATAGCAAGGGATTGTGCTTCTATAATCATATTCATTACCTCTAGAGTCGCTCTATCCATCTCGTAGAGAGAATTGGCCTCTGTTACCCGCGCACTTTGTGTTGCAATAGTAGGCTGTAAAACTCTGACATCCCTGGTTTTGGAGTCTACCTTTTTCGTGAGGTATGTAACAGCATCTACTATAGCAGCAGATGATTTTTCAATCCCATCTCTAGAGGGCCATAACTCAAACAATGGTGAATCCCAACGATTTCTGCTATCCGGCCTCTCAAACCGTCTTACCAGATCATCAAATATTTTATCATCATAAGCAGGCTCCGACTTGTTTCTGCGTTCTTCATTCCATTTTTGACAATAGGCTTCTTCAACATCACAGTGCACAACACAGTATCTAGTGCCTGCTGCACGAGCCAAACACCATAGCTCGTATCTGTAACCCTTTATGTTGTTTAAAGAATCCACTATGATGATATTATCTCTCGACAATGATCTATCAACTTCAGATCTCAGAACCCCCCTTAGATTCTTCTCAGCAGGCATGTTAGCATAGCTTTCGTTACGATTGAGGTGAAAGAAAGATTCATCGATGATCCTGACTGATGGCTTAGATTCTACTTCTTGAAGAGCTTTAGACAAGCAGGCTGCAGCCGTTGATTTCCCACTACAAGGTTGACCACAGATCACAACCAAAGCCATCTGCAAAAATTGGATGTTTTCATTCTAAGCGTTATTCATAACCTATATTAAAGTCTATTCAGGAAATTACAAACTTCTCACATCTTTAGCCATACTCTTCTATTAATCTACAAGTCTAGAGTTGAATTTGGCATGCAACTGCCTCCTTGCTTAACCTTCTCCTCTTAAAGAATTGTGTACGAATTACGTGGGTTCAATTAGTACATTTCTTCCCTCAAACTGAAACCACAGCTGCCACAAACATACACATATTTACGGACAACCATTCATTCTATATCAGATTTGAAGAAAACTACCATCTATCCAGTCCAAGAACTTCTATAAGCATTATATTTAAGTACATGGTAACTTTCACTCTAGCCAACATGTTTCAAGATTTAGTTCGAGTAATATCAATTTATTCCAAATTTTTAATCGATCACTTCAACACAATACCCTGAATTCCAATTCCTAGGACTAATTCCATGCCACAAAACATAGTACCATTCCTAAGGATGTTAATTTGTCTCCCACCTCACGAATCAAGACAAACAGTATATCTCTATCCGAAACCCACAAAACACCTTTTCTACCAATTACTCAACATCTGATTTTGACCCAAATGTTCAAGATTTATTTCACAAACATTTAATCAAACACCCTCTGGGCACAGCATTAAAAAGCCGAAACTAAAACCATAACAGCTACTGTTAGCAAACAAACAAGAAGAGGGCACTCAAGCTACCTTGAACTGCAGTAAAACGGGACTGCTTATGACCCACGCAGGGACGAGGAACTGACGAGAGGGAGAATATTTCTCTGTTCAGAGAATCACACAGCGATTTTAGTTCAAACTGCAGGAGATTGGAACAGAGACCCAAGAAGACGACTTGGCATGCCAAAGCAATTACACGCCATTTTTGTTGGGGCACGATTAGGCCCATAAAAATATTGGGCCTATGAATACCAAAACTCGGCTATAAAATAGTGTCTCTATTGTTTTTCAATCTATTTTTTTCTAAAATATGTTGTTTATTTATCTAATTTTTCATTTTTTTTTACTCTCATTCAATAGTTATTTTTTTTTTTAATTTTTATGCAGCTTTTTGGTCACCACTTTGTTATAAATTAATATAATTTGCTATGTGTATATACTTTATTAAATAATAAATAATTTATTTTAAATAATTTTAAAGAATTTTACATACAAGTAGGGAGTGCCACAAGTTATTAATAAGAATAATTGATTTGAACTGTATCATATTGGATGTTAATGCTTGAGATTTTAGCAAGGTCCAGTGATCTTAGGTCTCGTCAATGATTTTGGGCTGATTAAGCAAAATAATTTGAGAAATAGGACCTACAAAACAAAGCATTAGCACTCCGACGCTTCCGACGCTTAAGTTAGTTCCGAATATAGAAATATAAATATGAAAGTAAAACGTAATGAGAAATTGAGATAAAAGTATGATTTTCGTAAGCAAAATATAGTGAGAGCACGAGTAGTAGGTTGTAGTGAAGTAGTAGGAAGATTGCCAGATTCTTGAAGGGGGTCCTGTATAGAGGTGTTGTCTATATTTATAAAGAAAAAGCCCCTCGTCGCAGGAACTCTAGGTGAAGCTGCGTGTCCGAGAAAGAAGGTACAACCTTATCTCATCCTTAACTTAAGCAACACGTCTTTGGAAGGATTCCCTCTATACGAAGACTTTTGCTCTGCGAGGAATCCTTCTAGGTTAAGGAATCTAGTTTCTTAAGGGTACCTCCCTTCTTTTGGGCTGGCTTTGGAAGGGTCCATGAAGCCTTAGTACTGGGCCTCCTTCTTGGACCGTACTGGACCTACTTTGTGTATTGGGCTCGTTAAGTATACTGGGTCTCCTTTTTGGACTGTACTGGACCTACTTCTTGAATTAGGCTTGGCCTAGTGGGCTTCCTTCTTGAGCTGAGCTTGACGTTTTTTGACGGGTCGTCCTCATCATGGGTTATGGGCCTGATTTGGGCCTGACATCTCTTCTTGGGCCAAATGTTTTTCGGCCATACCCACCAGACGTTTTTGCCAATAATAATAATTTAGAAATAATATTTTATTATTATTACACATTTTGGTTTTATGCATATTATATATATATATATATGTATACTAATGTAAACATATTATTACGATATTGTTGCTAATAAATTATGCACAGAATGCTGAATTTGAGATTGTTATAATCTATCGCCCAAAGCCACAAACCAAATAAAAGCCCACTTGAAGGCCCACCTCTCCAACCCGCCTGCAAAGCCCATTGACCCAAAACCTGACCCAGGTTTTTTCCTCTCCTTTTATTACTTGCTGCAACCCTAAACACTTCATCTTTCCTTCTTCACTCTCATGAGTGCCAACTGCCTCTCATCTCACTTCTCTCTCTCCCAAATCCCGCTGATAATCTTCCTTCCTCTCACCGGATTTTATGGAGGCCTTCATAGCCAATCTAATGGCTATTGCAAAGCCAACGAAAATCTTCCTTTTACAGGTTCCCTAATCCCCTTTAAAAGAGGATCTTCCCCCTCCAATTTGAACACAAGATAACTGAATGCAAAGCTTCATCCTCCTTTCTCTAAATCGTTCTTTATGAACATACAAACCTTTGTAGGTCTTTGTGACAGTCTGAAATTGAATCTTGGTGGTTTGGGTTGGAGGTGGAGCAACAGTGGTCTTGAAAGGTTCTGTGTGAATGGTGCCTTGGTGGTTTAAAATGGATCTGGCTATTCCTGAGCCAAAATCTACAGATCTGTAAAATCTTAAGATTTGTTCATTTTATATTCATTATCAATCATATTCTTGTATAATATCGGTTTGTATTAAGGGGTTTCGTACTCCACAATTTTGTAATAGTTGATTAGGATATTGAGGTTGCCACTTTAGGGTGGTATTAGAGCCTCGTCTTTGAGATCCAGCTCCTGGTGGTGGTAGCTCTTCTCAAACCCCTCCTATTTTATTTTCACAATTTTTTTTTGTCGATATTACTATCACTATTTTAGCCGTGGTAAAGCCCCCTAAACTCCCATTTGGCCGGTCCCCTGAGGACGTCGGGTATCTAGTTGGGACTTAGGTTGGAAGCCTCGGTCTATTGATCTCTGATATTCTGTCGATATTTATCTCTGTAATTATCTCCGTGATATTTATTTTCTGCGATTTGTTCGCCTAAAAAATCTGTGTGATTTATGCATATCTTTGTCATTTGTTGATCTATGAAATTTGTGATTTTTAACTGTGATTATTGTGGTTATTGTGATAACTGTGATTATTGTGATTATTAATCTATAAATCCGAGTATTATTATTACTGTAAATCATTCTATGATATCTGCGATTTTGGGTTCATTTTTCTGTGAAAAAATTCTTGAAGACATTACTAAGAAAAATCAACTATTAAATCTGGTTATTATCTGCTGATTTTTTCGTTTGAAACATTCTGCCTTATTTTCTGTGAACTGATTTATGAAATCTGTGCTTATAAATTTTCTGAAAAACCAACTGTGATTTTCTTGAAAACTGATTTCAAAAATCCTTTTAAATGGCTGGTTATAATCTTCAACCTTTCAAAGTGATTTTTTGATTTGGCAACAGAAAATGAAAGGGATTTTGATCCAACAAAAGGTTTTCAAGGCCATAGATGGCAAATATTCTGATAATATTTTTGAAGAAAAAATGTTGGAAAATAATGAGTATGTGTATTCTTCGATTGTACTGAATTTATCTGATTTTGTGCTTAGAAAAGTTGGTAAACAAAATTCTGCTAAAGAACTCTGGAAAAAATTAGAAGATCTATACACAGAAACCTTTTAACCTAGTAAACTCTTTTTGCTTGAAAAGTTCTTTAGGTATAAATTTGACTTGTCTAAAAACATAGAAGATAACCTAGATGATTTCACTAAACTGATATAAGATATTAAATTGATAGGAGATAAAAATATTGATGAGTATTGTCATATTGTCTTACTGAATGCTATTCCTGATTGCTATTATGATGTCAAGGCTACTATAAAATATGGTAGGGATAATGTTAACTTAAAAACTGTTGTTAATGGCTTAAAAAGCAAGGAAATGGACCTAAGGACTAATAAACCAAACCAAAACCAACATGAGGTCAATTTTGTAAGAGGTAGGTCTAAGTTCAGAAATTCTGGATCTATGTCTAATAACAGAAGCAGGAGTAAAAACAGAAGTTCTAGTAGAAGTAAGTCCAGATCTAGAGACAATCATTATAGAGATGACAAGACTAGAGAACGACGTTGCTATAATTGTGGATTAAAGGGACACTACATAAAAAATTGTAGAAAGCCTAAGAGAGATAATAAGGAAAGACAATTCGATGAAAAAGAACATGCTAATAATGTCTCGGAAGAAAATGGTGAAGTCTTTGTGGTATGTGAAGTGAACTCTGTGCATTCTATGAACAAACATGAATGGTTACTTGACTCTGGTTGCACGTTTCATATGAGCCCTTTTAAAGAAATTTTTTCTAATTTCAAAAGTGAAAGTTGTGGTTGTTTCTATGGCAAATGAAAAACGATGTGAGATAATGGGTTTTGGTTACATATCTCTTAATTTTAATGATGGTTGTAAATTGATTTTGTAAAATGTTCGGTATGTGCCTGATCTTAGTCACAATCTCATATCTTATGTTGCACTTGAGAAGAGGGTCTAGAAGGAAGATGGGGTAAGGGGCAAATGAAAATCATGAAAGGGTCCCTGGTTGTTTTTAAGGCTGAAAATAAGAGAAATCTTTATTTGTGTTCTGTGACTTATGATTCTCTTGCTGCTTCTGTGAATGAATGTGATAAGACATCATTATGGCATAAACATTTTGGTCACATTAGTCATAAAGGACTTGAGGTATTAAAAAGGGAAGGAATTCTCCATGATAAACTTGATGATTTGAAATTCTGTGATGACTGTGTATTAGGTAAACAACATCGTGTGCATTTTCCTACTAAACCTTCCCCAAATCCCTCCATGTCATCCTGCATTCTTGACTATGTGCATGTTGATGTTTGGGGTCCCTGTAAGGAACCCACCTACGGTGGTAATCGTTATTTTCTATCGATAGTTGATAACTTCTCTAGAAAGGTTTTTGTTTTCTTACTAAAACATAAATCCAAAGTTTTTGAAAAGTTTGAAAAATGGAAAATTTTGGTGGAAAACCAAACTGGTAGAAATCTCAAATCTCTTAGAACCGACAACAGTCTTGAATTTTGTAACCAAAATTTTTCTGATTTGTGTGAAAAGTTTGGCATAAAGAGACACAAAACCAACCCTATACCCCACAGCAAAACGGCGTGGCCAAACGCATGAATCGTACTCTTCTTGAAAAAGTTAGGTGTCTTTTGGTAAGTTCTGATTTACAAAAATCTTTTTGGGGTGAAGCCCTCTTAACTGTTGCTCATTTGATTAATCTATCTCCCTCTGTACATTTGCTTGGTAAGTCTCCTAATATTGTGTGGTATGGTAAACAACCTGATATTTCTTCTTTACGTGTTTTTGGATGTTATGCTTTTGTGCATCAAAATTCTGATAAATTAGAATCATGATCTGTAAAACGTGTGTTTATTGGTTATCTTGAGGGTGTCAAAGGGTATAGGCTATGGGTACGAAGCCAGCTGGGTTTTAAGGTTTTAATAAGTAGAGATGCCATATTCAATAAAACTGAGATGCCTTGCCTTAAAACTCTAGACATAGCCCAAAACGACAGCACATTTAATAAGGTGGAGGATAACATAGAGGGTAACCAACAAGGGGGGGAGATAGAAGCACAAATTCTTCAATACCAAGAAGAACAACACTTAGAACACCCTGAAAACATGAACATAGAGACAAATATTGATGACTACCAATTAGCTAGAGATAGAACTAGGAGACAACCTACGATGCCTTCAAAACTTAGAGATTATCAAGTTGCTTCAAACACTGAAATCCCTGAACCTAAGAGCATAGAAGAAACCATAAAATCAAAAAATTGGTTTACTGCCACGGAGGAAGAAATAAAATCCCTTAGGGATAATAAAACATGGATCCTAGTACCCAAACCTTCTAAATTCTCTATAATATATTGTTAATGGATCTTTAAGGTTAAACAAGAGCATCGCATAAAATATAAAGCTAGATTAGTAGCTAAAGAATTCACACAAAAAGAGGGTATAGATTACAATGAAATTTTTTCTCCCGTTGTGAAATACACTATTGTTCGCATTATACTTTCTCTTACTGCTCATTTTAATTGGGAGTTAAAACAAATGGATGTGAAAACTGCATTTTTTCATGGGGACTTAGATGAGAATATCTATATGCATCAACCTTTTAGCTTCATTGATAAAACAAAACCTGATTATATGTGCCTCTTGAAAAAATCCCTCTATGGTTTGAAATAGTCCCCCAGACAATGGAATAAAAAGAAGTGAATATGATTATTGTCTCTATTTCAAGTATATTGATGATTGTCCTATTTTCTTGGTGCTATATGTGGATGACATGCTTATCTCTAGTCCTAATCTTAAACAGATTTTACAAAAGGATCTGTGTAAGACTTTTGAAATGAAAAATCTTGGTGATGCAAAAAGGATCCTTGTAATGGATATTACTAGAGATAGAAAAGATTCGAAAATTCTTCTTAATCAAAAGGACCTATATTATGTCAATCTTGAAAAACAATTCTACGGAAAAATGCAAACCTGTTTCTGTCCCACTTGCTGCTCATTTCCAACTATGCAAGGATCAATGCCCTAAAAACGATTTTGAAAAAGAGAAAATGAGCAAAGTTCCCCATTCAAATGTTATTGGGTCCATAATGTTTCTTATGATGTGTTCTCGACCCGATATTGCTTATGCCATCAGTTGTCTCAGCAGGTATATGTCTAACCCTAGCCCTCCACATTGGGAGGCCCTAAAATGGCTCCTTAGATACCTTTGTGGTTCTATTGATATTGGTATTACTTTCTCTAAATTCTCTGATAACATTCATTTGATTGGGTATGTGGATTCGAATTATGCAAATGATAGGGATAGCAGAAAATCTACTACTTCTTACATATTCTCTTTGTGTGGTTCATGCATTAGTTGGAAGTCTCAATTACAACATATAGTTGCATTATCCACAACTGAAGCTGAGTATATAGCTACTACTGAAGCCTTTAAAGAGGCAATATGGTTGGAAGGTTTGATAAAAGAAATTGGTTTTCTTAAGAACAAACTCACTATATTTTCTGATAGTCAGTCTTCTATACAATTATGCAAAAATCATGTGTTTCATGATAGGACTAAGCATATAGATGTTAGATATCATTTTATTCGTGATATTGTTAGCAAAGAACTTATAAAACTTGAGAAAATCAAAACTGACTATAACCTAGCTGATATGGATACAAAATGCTTGCCTACTGAAAAGTTTCTTCTGTTTTGAAAATTCTAAATCTTTTTTCCTGACTAACACCTGTGGTGGAATTGTTAGTTTTCGTGTCATTACAGGTACCTGGAAGCTTTCTTTGGCAATAATGAATATGCCAGATTCCCAAATCCTGACCTATGACCTTTGGGTCTTTGGTCCAAGGTGGAGCATATTATAATCTATGGCCCAAAGCCACAAACCAAGTAAAAGCCCACTTGGAGGCCCACCTCTCCAACCCGCTTGCAAGGCCCATTGACGCAAAACCCGACCCAGGTTTTTCCCTCTCCTTTTATTACTTGCTGCAACCCTAAACACTTCATCTTTCCTTCTTCACTCTCATGAGCGCTGACTGCCTCTCATCTCACTTCTCTCTCTCTCAAATCCCACTGATATTCTTCCTTCCTCTCACCGGATTTTATGAAGGCCTTCCATAGCCAATCTAATGGCTTCCTTTTACGGGTTCCCTCATCCCCTTTAAAAGAGGATCTCCCCCCTCTGATTTGAAAACAAGATAACCGAATACAAAGCTTCATCATCCTTTCTCTAAATCGTTCTTTGTGAACATACAAATCTTTGTGGGTCTCTGTGATAGTCTGAAATCGAATCTTGGTTTGGGTCGAAGGTGGAGCAACCATGGTCTTGAAAGGTTCTGTGTGAACGGTGCCTTGGTGGTTTAAAATGGGATCTGGCTATTCCTGAGCCAAAATCTGCAGATCTGTAAAATCTTAAGATTTGCTCATTTTATATTCATTATCATTCATATTCTTGTGTAATATCGGTTTCTATTAAGGAGTTTCATACTCCACAATTTTGTAATAGTTGATTAGGATCTTGAGATTGCCACTCTACAGGGATAAAATTGAAAGTTTATATAATTTTTTTGTTGATAGTAAATAAAACTTTTTTAAAGGGAGTGTAAGTATAATTTCTAAAAAAGTTTGAGTTAAAATATAATTTTATATTTTTGGAGAATATAATTATAATTAACCCAATTTATTATTACCTCTAATAACATATTTTACATAATGCTATAAGCCATACACTTTGTCTTACCTATTTATTTTTAATTATTCACCTCTAATAATCACAAACAATAATTCCTTACTTAGGATTTGCAAAAATAACAAAACCACTCGATGTTCAATTTGAGATTGACCAGCAGAAATTCGTTTGAGACCGATTCGTTAATTTAGCAAATCAAATTTGAATTTAATTTTTCCTTTGATAAATTTAAGTTCGACTTCAGTTCGATTCTATTATAAAAAATAATAATAAAATATATTTAAAAATATCAAATTCCTTGAGCTCGGCTCTCGTACAATTTAATTAAAACTTGTCCGAGTTCGATTTGATCAAATCAAATCCAAACGCAAATATTCAAACTCGACAATACATCAGACAAGTTTGAACAAACACATTCAACTCATTTACAGCCTAACTGGTTTATTGCAGCAAAAACTATATACATTAATACATTAAAGTACATCTAATCAAAATTTTCCTTCCAAAACATATGTGATCAAGAAAATTAAGAATATCAATCATTCAAAAAAGAAATTTGTGACTAACTTTTACATAATTTACAAATTCGATACATAAATTAAACTCCTACAAAGTACGGGGTACACGCTGGTTTATTATATTTGATAGGGGAAAAATGCAAGTAATTCCTTTGTGATATCCCAAATGAGCAAATTATCCCCTTATGAAAAAATAAATAGCGATTTATCTCCCTGTATTTTTTAAAATATAACAGGTACCTCCCTATATTTTTTAAAATGAAGCAATTTATCTCCCTTTATAAGGAGGTAAATTGTTTCATTTTAAAAAGTATAGGGGGGTAAATTGCTATATTTTTTTCATTGGGAGGTAATGTGCTCATTTTCAATATCACGTGAGGGTAAATTGCTATTATCACCCTATTTGAAAGGGATTCTTTGACCCAATCTTTTAATTTTGACCAAACGATGAATTCTTAAAACTTTGATTGTTCTTAATTGTAAAAATATTTTAATTGGTTGACAAATATTTAGGGTGAATATTAAAAAAAAAAATTAATAACCCTCCTTAATTTTCAAACTCCACCTTCCTTATTTTACAAACTTGCATTATTTAGTTTTTAAAATTTATGCATTGTTAAAATATTTAATAAAGAAGAATGATGTATTTTCATAAAAAAACACACTTATATCTTACTTTTTTTCTTATTTTTTTCAAATTCTAACATAATTCTTAATTAGTCCTTTCTTGGGATATCATTTTGTGATATTCGATGTTCTTAATTCTTGATTATATATATATATATATATTATAAATATATTTTAATAGTTATAAATTATATATATTATAAATTAAAATGATTATATATTTAGTTTGATCGGTTAACTAGAAGGGTACGTACTTTAGTCATTATTTCTAAAAAAATAGACTCAAATTAACCAGGGGCGGTGTGATTATTTATTCATAATATAGGGGTGATTTTTTATATTAAAAATTTTATAGGGAGATTTTTGATATTTTAATATATCATGTGGGGTCCAAATGAATTTAACCCAATTATTATATTGCGTCACAATGGTATGTAGCACTTCTATCTTTACTTTGTTTTCTCCCATATCAGTTGAAATATGAGCTCATGTTCGGTTTGATGAACATCTTGTGTCTTAGAAGTCATGTTTGCTTCATTTTCTGTCTTTATGGATCCAGATTTGGAAAATTGGACAAACATAAAGGATAAATTTGTGAAATTAATGTTATTACATGCATGCCTACGTAAAAACACACAACCTTTCTGTACTTAGCATCTATGTATCTGTGTATTTTGATAATTTTAATCTTGATCTATATATAATCCGAGTTCTTTTATCTGGAAATGATTGTATTGAAATGCCAAGAACGTTGTTAGATGTGACAACATATGACTAAGGTTGTTTTTTTTTTTTTGCTCAAGTTAGTTAGTTGGTTAGTTTTTTCTTTTCGTGGCATTAAAATTCTTCATTAATATTTTATTCATAAAAATTTCTATTTAAATATTTAAAATTCTAAATGAATAATATTTATGGACTACGAATTTTTGTAATATTTTTTCCACCATTTTTTCTTATTTCTTTTTGTATTTGGCAATATTAATGTGTACTTTGTATTTTTCATTTTTAAATATCTGTTTTTTTTTTCCCATAAGCTACATATATCCATATATTTATAGTATCCTCTTGGTATATTTTATGCAATAAGTTTTTAATCTTTATTAGGTGTGGTGTTTTTAAAATATGTACGGGTCTAATGGATATGGACTATGCCCAAAGCTTAGGCCGAGCGAATGCAAATCCTAAAGGGGGGACCTGCAAGAATAGCGTTAGCACTCTAACGCCTAAGTTAGTTTCGAATTTTAGAATAAATAATCGTGAAAATGAATCGTAATGAAAAATCGAGAAAAAGCAATTATAGAGAGTGGTTTTTCAAATTTTGGAGGGTATCCCCATAGAGGGACTGAACCTGTATATATAAATGGCGCATCCCCCTATGCTGGGACTATGCACACCTCCTTTGTCCTCTAAAGAAATGGTCAAATTTCAAGTGGATAAGGCTTGACTTGGTCTTATTTTCATCTAATTGGCCCACAACAATTGTTTTTGCCTAGGGGAGGGCTCTTTCCATGCGAGAACTCCTATTTGAAGGGGAGTCCCTTCTAGGTTTAAGAGTCTTGGGTTCTAGGGGCGCCTCCCTTTTTTTGGGCTGTCCTAGTTGCCAGGGGGGGTCCTTCTAGTGCTAATGTAGTCTAATGGAGATGCTGACCTTCGGGTTGATGTCACACCATGTAGGAAAGCGGATTGTCACGTGTGTGGGCCTTTTCAGTTGAATATTTATCGGGCTTTGATTATGGTCCTAGTAGGGGGATGCCTTCAGCCTCCTCCCTTTGCCAATCTGTTTTCTGAGGGATGCCGCCCAAGAACGCCTGCCAATCTATTTTCTAGGGGGCACCTACAAGGCCGCCTATCAAGTGTTCTTGGGCCTCTCATGATTTGGGCCTCCTAGGATGTTACGAGCTTCCCGTTTCTTTCTTTCTTTTTTAATCACTTGAATCTATTTGGGCCAGCTTATATTTATGCACATTAAAGTGTAATAATATTTCTTATAATTTATATTTTTTATTAACATACTTTTGCCATTCTTTTTAGTGATTTTGTAGATATTAAGAACAAAAAATAGAAATGCCATGAAAATCTGCAGTGTTTGCACAACATTCAAAACTTATCATAGAAGTTCGATACACACGTTCAGAGGAGGCATACCCCTCTTTAATTAGAAGCCGCTCTGAGCTGGCAAAACAAGAAATCAAGAAGCAGTTAATTAACTGTTGTAACAAACTAAGCTAACTAACTGAGGCTTAAGAAAACTGCCCAGCTAGAAAATGCTAAGCTAACTTAAAAGTAAAAGCACCTAATGCGCTTAAGTTGTTAAAAACATAACAAAAGCGTGTTTGAGTAATAGATGCGGATAAAAAAAATAAAAAAAAACGACTAGAACTAGTCGTTTGAGCGCGCCGTCTATGGTGCTTTGTAATGTTGCTGCTGAGGAACATACATCTCAACATTCCCTCCTCAAGTTGAGTTTGGGAGAAAATCAATCAAGCCCAACTTACCCAAAAGAAGATGGAAGGAAGGGCTAGGAAGGTACTTGGTAAAAATGTCTGCAAGTGGTTCCTTGGAAGAGACGTGTTGGGGAGCAAGAAAACCAACTTTATATTGTTTACGAACAAGATGACAGTCAGTTTCCAAGTGGTTCTTTTATGGAAGACTGGGTTGCTAACTGTATGAAGAGTTATATGATTGTCACAAAGAAAAGGAATTGGTGTGGAAATCTTAATTCTTGTCTAAATCATATAGTTTGTATCCTTTTTGGCCATGTACATAGCCTAAGAAAACACACTTTGTTTCTCTCTGATCAAACTTAGATTTATAAGGGAATGTGTCAATAGCAAAACATAAACATCCAAATACCCTCATATGATCATAAGTTGGGGCCTTTTGATTTAACATTTCATATGGTGTTTTCCAATCTAAAGTTTGTGTGGTGAGTCTAATAATTATGTATGTGGCAGTTAGTATAGCATCAGTCCAGAAACTTTTAGGTAAAGAAGATTGAAACATTAATGCTCTAGCTACTTCCAATAGATGTTTGTGTTTTTTTTCTACTACCCCATTCTCTTGTAGGGTGTAGATACATGTTTTGTGATGCAAAATACCTTCATTTTTAAAGAAGTCTTGGCACTGTTTACTTGAAACTTCAGTCTCATTGTCAGTTTTTATAATTTTCATCTTCTTATTGAATTGTGTGAGAAACATTTTGTGAAAAAATGTCAACAAAGGTACAGTCTCTGTGTTTTGTGCTTCATCAAGAATGTCCACGTACACCTACTATAGTCATCTACTATGGTCATCATATAAGTGCTGTAAGATAATAAGTCTTGATTATAAGGTTCCCAAATATCAATATGAAGTAAATCAAAAATAGAATCAGAAGTCGTCTCACTTAGAGAAAAAGGGAGCCTGTGTTGCTTTGCCAAAACACTGCATTTATTTACTGTATTGGTACATGATTTTATCCAAGAAAGATGACTAAGTACAGTTGGGGGGTGCGGCGTAGTTTTTTATGCCACTTTTCAGTATCAGTCACATTTAAATTGAGTGCAAGATTACTTAAATAGTCTTGATATAATTTAATGGTTTCAACTCTGAATGACTTTTCTTCCGAGACTTATAGGCTCCCTATCATTCTTCCTACTACCACAATATTTTTAGTCTTACGGTCCTGCAAAACGCAATATAGGTCGGAAAAAACAAATGCAACCGATGAGGAAGCACATAACCTATTTACATATAAAATGTTGTATTTTGAATCAGGGACATGTAAAAATACGTGTAAGTTACATTTGTTTAGGCCAAAGGATTTTTCCTATTCTTTTAACCGATTGTTTTGAATCATCTTCCACGAGTATACATGTTCTAGTTTCAGTATGATCAAAAGAATGGAAGAGATTTATGTTGTTACACATGTGAGTCGACGCCCCACTTCCAATAATTTAAGAAAAGTAGCCATTTGTCTTAAACTTCTTACATTTATTCAAATAATGAAGATGGTTTTTCAATTGATTTATATAATTAAAACATAGTTTTATTTGATTTATATATATATATATATATATATCTTTTTGCACATATATGTTCTTATAATTTTAAATTTTTATGAATTTCATTGATGTTGATTCATTTTATATTATTTCTTTAAAAAAAGTAACTTATTTAAAAATTGCTTTTTGATTGACTTTCACATAGTTAAAATTCTAATAAAATAATATTTTTTTAATTATGATTTAATTAATTCCATAGATAGCACGGGACGCACGGTAGTGTATATACATATATATATATATAAATCAACTACAACAATAATATAAAATGCCACTATTTCCGAGAATATGGGCGTTACACTATACTAATACACTACACTAACATCTCTTAAAAAGTATATCTGTAATTTTATAAAAGACATGAAATATTTCTCTATTTGCACCTAACTTCAATAGGTGTCAATATATTCATCCCCCCCCCCCCCTTTTTTTTTTTATCTGATCATCTTACACTTGTCGAGTGCGCCATAATTACCTGTTAATGTTTAAACTTGAGGGAATTAACGTAAATATCTTCGATGTCAATAATAATTTATTCATACATGATAAAAAAATCAACAAAAGTACTTACAACAAACATCAATCTAATAAGTTCTTTATTTTTTTTCTATTCTCTTTATTATAACTAAATAAATATAATAAAATTTAAATTTTATACACCTGCATCAAATGTAATCCTATAATTACTATATAAACAACCACAAACTCTCGATTTGACAACAAATGATAAATTTTATCTTTCAAGAAATAAAACTAAACATACAACATTTATCTCAAATTACTGTAAATTAATTTAAAAATAGATCCAAATATATAAATTATTTTTTTCTTTTTTTATATTCATAAAATATAATACAACATTCGAAAAATAAATGTAAAATTTGGATGCATATTCACAATAGTCGAGATGTCCAATGTGGTGCCGCAATTTTAAAATTGTGGGACCATTCAGCAGCCCTTTCTCCACTTGTTCATACATTACAAGTCAAAAATCAATTGATTGCTACAATTAACACAATAATTGATGGGCATGGAATTTGGTGGACTCCACTATGAAACATCTTGATATCATCACTATTGTGTCCACGGAATGTATGTAATGTTTCCGAGACTAGGGTGAATATGGGGTTATCTGTCGCCCAGCCGATCCAACTTAAGTTTGGGAATTAATGTTAGGACGAATGTCTCAATATATATATCTATTTACAGTAAAAATATTTAAATTATCTGATAAAATGAAAATTGATCTTCGAAAAGGACAACGACATCGTCGTCGCCCAAAGTAACTGGCCTGATCGACAACGTCACCGTCTAAATTGTCGTTGCCCCCTGTGAGGGGTAGGCGTCGCCGTCGGTGGCGGTGGGGTAAAGGGGTAGGATTAATATTTTATTACATAAATTATAATTTATTTTTCTATCATTTATGATTTGTATATAATGTAAATATATAAATGTGTTAATTTTAAACCTTTTATTTTTTAAAATCCCACATTTAAGATGAATTAATTAAGGAATAATATATAATAAGTAAGGAACAATATATAATAAGTAACAACATAAATGTTATTTTGTAAAATATCATTTAACGAAAATAGACAATTATATCATATTTAAAAAAATAAAAGGGCATTTTGAACTTATTTTAAAATATAAATAAATTTTTAGCCGAGTTTTCAAAATACATTGAAATTTTATGCATTTTTAAGCCCAACTTTTAACTTTGTGTGTGTGTTGTGTGTGAAAATGTCAGAAAGAAAAGCAGAGGTCAAGAACATGCTATTGGCCCCATTTAATCATTTATTTATTTTATGGTATATATATATAAATAAATATTTATTATAGTATGAAAGCATAGACTTGAAGATGAATGATAAGTGGGCAGGTGCTAGTGGCCTCTCCTCTCCACCCTGTCACTTTTGGACATGTACTTAATTAAAATCATCAACATCCACTTTATATATTGGGGCTACTCCAATTTTTGTTTGTGTTGTATTATAAATAAATAAATTATTCTTTTATAAAAAATATAAAATATAAAATATTTTTTTTATATTTTTTAAAATAGAGTAATTTATCGTATTGTTTAAAATGGTAAATTATTTCATTTTTAAAAAAATATATATATATATATATATATATAGAGAGAGAGAGAGAGAGAGTAATTTACTGACCATTTGCAATGCCACAAGAGATTGCTTGCATTTTTTTCTTATACAATTATATTTAAATTTTCAAGAAAACGATTGATCACTTTTAGTTAGAAGAAAATGCAAGTAACTCTTTGTGATAGTGCAAATGAGCAAATTATCCCTTTATGAAAAAACAAATCGCAATTTACCTCCTTGTGTTTTTAATAGTGCAGCAATTTACCCCCATGTAACTCTCAAAATGAAGCAAGTTACCTCCTTAGGTATGGAGGTAAATTGATTCATTTTGAAAAACGCAGGAGGATAAATTGCTGTTATTTTTTCATAGGGGGTAATTTGGTAATTTGTAATATGACAAGGAGGTAAATTGCATTTAACCCCTTTTAATTGGTTACAGAATGTTCAGACTGAGACACAACACTGCTCAAAGAATAAGTTTGTTACTACGGCCTTGTCAATATTAATTTGGGGTAATTACACTCCCTTCTCCTGAAATTTGGTGTAATTACATTTAGAATCCCGTGGTTTAGGAAATTCCATCTAGCACTTATGAGGTTTGCTTCTATCTAACAAATAAGTTCTCCCATTAGTTAAAATTCACTGAACATATTGATATTAACAAAAAAGCTGAATGAAAATTGATACTTATTCTTGATTGATTTAAGTCTGAATTATTGCAGGTCAAACAATTCTTTTCGAAATAAACAATTCTTATAACAGAGAAAATATGCCTCCCTCCATGCATCAACATGAAAAGACGTATGAGGGTAATTTGATCATAAAAAGATTATTTAACCTGCTATAAGTCAGTAATAAATCAATCTTGAGAAAATATAAATTCCCATTCAGTTTTTTGGTAATATTAGCAAACCCGGTGAATTTTAACTAATAGAGAAACTTATTTGTTAGACGAAAACAAACATAAAAAAATATTAGACGTAATTTTTCAAATTACATAAAATTTACGTATAATTTTATCTAATTCAAAAGAAGAAAAGAGAAGTAAAATCATCCCTATTAACTTTACAGTTCACAAAAGTCCTATACGTAAAAGCCCTTTTCTATATGTATATATATATACAAACCAATTATAATTACTCTTCATAACAAACCCTTCACTCCGTCTCTACTTATGGAAATGCTAAAAATAACACGACAAACCAATTGTAAGAAACACAAAACCAAATTCATCAACTTGTCTTATAATGCTAAACTTACTTTATGACATCTTATACTATTTTTTTTGGAGCTTACAAAACGGTAGATCCTATCTTAGAAAAAAATAATATTATTGAATTATTAAAATAAAATAAGATTATGAAACTTTCGATGTATTAATAATGACAAAATTGTAATTAATTTAAAGAAAATAGAACCGGAGTTCACAAACTTCCAATATCTTAGAGAAATTCTAATACAGATGAGGTTTGGTCGGATCTGAAGTAATTATACGGCAAAGTGCACTACACTTGTCGATATGATTGGTGTACAGTTCAAGTAAAATGACGAATCAAAATTTTTTATTTAAATTCTATTATATATATATATATATTTTTCAAATAATACATACATATTATGTGTATTAAATATTTTCATAAAAATAAATGAGGCAAGTTTGGTTTATATAAAATATAGATATTGATTAGCAATAAAAAATTGAAGGGTAAGAGAAGTAATGAGAGAGAGAGAGAGAAGAGATGGAGGAACTCCGAAGCCTCAGCCAAGTCAAAAGAGGAGTGAGAAAGGGTGAGACTGACTGAGAGAGAGAGAGAGAGAGAGAGAGAGAGAGGAAAAGGAGGCGGTGAAGTGGAGGAAAATCAACTCCATTTTACTTAATGGGAAATTCACAATCAATTATTTAAATCACTTCCATTTCATACCCCTCGCCCCCCCCCCCCCCCCTCGCCCCCCATGCTGCTCTTATATATATATATATATTTCTTAATACACACACTCTCTCTCCCACCACCACCACCACCATCTCTCTCTCTCTCCACCACCTCCACCGCCACCGCCGCCGTCTCCACTCTCTCTCTCTATAGATATATATATAGAACACACACACACACACAGAGACCCGTACGTGTGTGTATGTGATCTTCTGCAAGAAAAAGAGAAGAAGAGTACATATATAGATAGAATGATGTTGGTGAGGAAATGCAATAACAATAATAATAATAATATTATTGGTTTGATAATATTTATGTATGTTGTGGGTGTCGGAATCCCAACATGCTTTGCTCAGAATATAATAAGCAGAGGAAGCTTTCCAAAGGGCTTCGTTTTCGGAACTGCTTCTTCAGCTTTTCAGGTTTGTTTTTCTTTTTCCTCTTCAGTTTCATATGTTTTGCAGACATATGCACCACACACATTCAATCCTATCTGTTGTTTCTTCCCAATAACATCCACTGCAATTTATCCCCTGTGATATTACTTGAAAAAAGTTAGCAATTTACTTTTCCTGTATTTTTTAAAATTAAGGGGATAAATAGCTTTATTTTAAAAAATAGAAGAAGTAATTTGCTGTTCTTTTTATAGGGTGATAATTTGCGCATTTGCAATATCACATGGGGTTAAATTGCATTAAACCCCAACAAATTAATATTTTTCCATTCAAATTTTTATATATTATAAGGGTTGAATGCAATTTAGCCCCTTGTGATATTACATTTGAGCAAATTATCCCTTATAGAAAAAATAGCAGTTTGTACTCTTTTGCTTTTTAAAATAAAGCAATTTACCTTACTGTCTAAATAGATAAATTGCTTTATTTTAAAAAATATAAGAGTAAAATATTTTATTTATTTACAATATTAAAAAAAATATTGCTTTCATCATTTCCTTAAATAATTCATTAATACAAAAGGGGTGAAGTTGGGGATCTTGTGAGATTTGTTTGTTTCGATTGAAAAGACAATTATTGATTCGCAGAAAATGACTGCAAGAATTGAGACACATTCTTGAAATTTTCATTCATTAATTAAGGGAATATTTATTAATTAATTATTTATTTTTACTTCTTTTTTTTTTAATTTAATTTATTATAGGTGTCATAGTTTCTTGTGTTCCCACTTTGGGACTTTATCCTTGTAATTCACAAAAGGTTTGTTTGATTCTTTTCTTACTATGATTTTTTTTAGTTCTCGTCAGGTTTTCATTCAATTTTTGTAGTGAATGGACAAAATGTCCTTTTTTTGGATTATGAATTATATTTTATATATTTTTTTTAAAAAAATAAAAATATTTTATGCACTAATATGTGTTATGGATTATTTGCTCTACACATCCTTAACTTTTTTTGTATTTTTTTTTTAAAAAAAAAATCAGCAAGGGAAAAGTTGTAATTTCCATGTGACTGTCGAAAGGCTACATAATATTTCATTTGCGGGTATTTATAATTTTCATTAACGATGAAGGTATTCGTAATTATAACAAACTTTTAGGGTGGTAGTTGTAATTTGCCTTAAATATGAAATTGTTTTCAAATTTTTTACTGAATCTTCTATTCAGTTTAATATATACACGCTACGTTACTTAGATAAAATGGATAACGCAGTCGTTTTGAACGTGATATATATATATTTAATAAAATAAAATAATGCGATATATTTTGAAATAAAAAATCCAATCCGTGTGTTATTTACATCTATTCTTGGCTGTAGAAACTCAAAACTCTCTGTTTTGCCAATATTATTACTTATGTTTGATAATATTTTCAGTACGAAGGCGCCGTTAAGGAGGACGGAAGGGGTCCGACAATCTGGGACAAGTTTGCTCATTCTTTTGGTAAATTTCACATCAAAATACCTTCATCAGAATTCAGACAAAGCTACCTTTGAATTTGCTCTCAGTTTCATAATTGTTCAAACATTCATAAGTTACAAAAACTTTTGTTTCTCTGTCTCATCATACAGTGTTTGATGATGTTTTTTGCTCCAGGAAAAGTGATTGATTTTAGCAATGCCGATGTAGCGAATGATCAGTATCACCTCTACACTGTAAGTTTTCGGGTCTTGATCAAAATGATGCTCGTTTGTGGAGATATAGAGCGCTATGATGCGCGTTGTTATGAGACAACGTCGTTAAAATTTGGACCAAGAACATTTGTTTTCGTGTTGATGTAGGGAGATATACAGCTCATGAAAGACATGGGAATGGATGCATACAGGTTTTCGATTGCCTGGTCCAGGATTTATCCTAGTAAGCTCATCCGCTTATGTCTCAACACGACAGAATTCGATGTTTTTTCTCTAATGAAGTTGCCATTTTGTGTTGCGTTTCTGTTATCAGATGGTACGGGGGTAATCAATCAAGCTGGGATCGATCATTACAACAAGCTGATCGATGCTTTACTTGCCAACGGTAGATGATCTTACACTGTAACAAACAACCTTTGTTACATCAAACTAATTAATGTCTTATCGCGTGTATAGGAATCCAACCATACGTGACGCTCTACCACTGGGATCTCCCTCAAAGCCTCGAAGACGGGTATAAGGGATGGTTGAGCCCTCAAAGCATGTAAAGTATCATCCTTCATACGTAAACATTATTTTCTTTTCTTATGCATCGAAGCATTTAAATAATAAAACTTAAATTTTACTCGTTTCGACAGAAAGGACTTTGCCACGTATGCTGAAACGTGCTTCAAGGCGTTTGGCGACAGAGTGAAGTATTGGATCACGTTCAACGAGCCCCACACGTTTGCTGTACAAGGCTATGATGTGGGGCTTCAGGCGCCCGGTCGATGTTCCATCCTGCTCCGTACCTTTTGTACGGCCGGAAACTCTGCAACCGAGCCTTATATAGTCGGTCACAACGTCCTTCTTTCACATGCAACGGTTGTCAACATTTATAAAAGGAAGTACCAGGTAGATGAAACAAAACTACTTAATTATACAGCTTGATGTGTAAAATCATCGCGATATTAAATAAGATCTTCGCCGTTGTAGCCAAAACAAAGAGGATCAATCGGGATAACGTTGGACTCCTTCTGGTATGAACCGGCAACAAACACCTCAGCTGATATTCAAGCAGCACAAAGAGCGGTCGATTTTAATTTGGGTTGGTAGGGACTCGATCTCTGTTTCTTTTGCCTCAGACAGCAACGGTACAGCTCTAGATATAGATACTCATGATCACACTTTTTTTGTTCAACGTACGTAGGTTTATTGAACCTCTGATTCGTGGGGACTATCCGAGGTCGATGAGAGCCCGAGTTGGAACCCGACTGCCTAAATTTTCTCAGGCGCAATCCGCTCAGGTGAAGGGTGCCTTTGATTTTATCGGCATAAATCACTACACTACGTGGTATGCAAATGAAAATAACACCAACATAATCGGCGTTCTGCTCAATGACTCCCTTGCAGACTCTGGTGCTTTCACCCTACGTACGTTGTAGACTAATTACAGTCTGAGATTTCGTCTTTCGCTTCATTTGTTCCATTTTTATGTAATTGTTTCTGTTTTCTTACTGTCTGCAGCAATTGCATTAGGAAGGCCTGTACATGACAGGGTATGTATGCAGATTTTCACAATGTTCCTCACTGTAGTATTCGAACAATCCGAGTAAATCCCTTTATGTTAGAGGAGTCGACTGATATCGAGAGATTTCATAATTTTATTACATGATCATGCTTACTGTTTCAGTCATTGAAGCTATGAATCTTCGTAAGTGAAACTCTTGTTTGCTTTTCTGGAATGCAGGCGAATTCGATATGGTTGTACATCGTGCCTGATGGGATAAGAAGTCTGATGAACTACATTAGGCAGAAGTACGACAACCCCCTTGTAATAATTACAGAAAACGGTAAATCTCAAACCTTAAATCATGCATCCTCCTTATTTAGTTCATACATAACGTCGTTTGAAGGCTTCATAACAACCCTCGTTCTCCCTTCACACGTGTTCTTTTCTGTCGTCGATCAACAGGAATGGACGATGGAAACAGCCCGTTTGTGTCCATCAAGAATGCTCTCAAGGATGAAAAACGGATCAAGTATCACAACGACTATCTGACGAGCCTGTTAGCTGCTATCAAGTACGTTCTAGCATAAAATCTTTAGTTTCCAATACTCTAAATCTTGTAATATTCTTACCAACTCAAGTTTGTCAACGTTTATCGATCGACACTCACAGAGAAGACGGTTGCAACGTGAGAGGGTACTTCGTGTGGTCGTTGCTGGATAACTGGGAATGGGGAGCTGGATTCAGCTCGCGATTTGGTCTGTACTATGTGGACTATAAGGACAACCTCAAGAGATACGCAAAGGACTCCGTGACATGGTTCAAGAATTTCTTAGCTTCTTAATACACTTGTATGTCCGAAACAAAGAAAATATTACATGAAAAAACAGACACCAACAAGGATTCCATATACAAAAACAAACCACACTTCATATGATTACACCTATTCGTTCTTTGTATTGTTGGATTTCAAATAAATACTTGGTAGTGAAACAACAATCACTATTAATCTAAGAATCAATCGTCATGAATCATTAAAAAATACGATAAACATAAATGTGGAAGCGTACCTAAATTCATAGCTATAGGGAACTAAATTGAATCATGTCAACAGTCTTCCAGATCAACACGGTTTCACAGTGTTTCCTTTAGTTTCATTTCTCTCTCATCTCTCTCACAATGGGATGTCAAAAGATATATCGAAGAGATCGTACTGTACTGTACCGTATGATTTGGGGACCCATCGCTAATATTGAAATTGGCTTCAGTCTCTACACATTAAAGCCCTACATCGTATCGGATACATTAAGACACAAATTACTGAAACTTTATTTCATCACTTTATTGGACCTAAACATCGCTAGTCCATAATACATAATTATTTTACATATAAGACCAACGTCGGATTATGGATCTAACAATTATTGGATTAATAAATCCAACATGTATTTCCTTTTACTAAGGAAGGATTCAAGTATTGGTGATTATCGTTGAGATTAAAATCAAACAAGCTGTCTGGCTGTCTTTTCTTCTCAATCTATTGTTCTTGTGTCAAATAAGTAGAAGTATTTAAAATTTACTCTTTTTTTTTTATCATACCAAACAACTTTAATTAAAACTATATTCTTTCATTCCTTAGGTGTCAACGAGTAGGTTCTTACCCTACCCAAACTTATAAATTAATTCAAAGATTCATACCCAAACCCAATGAATATTATTACACCTAGACTCAAACCCATTAAGAAAATATAGATTGAATTTGGGTTGGGCCTCTATCCATCAGTATCCATGGGTTAATGTACCAATTTGGATCCAAAAAATATGTCTATTTTCTTCCAATTCAGTTAGATTATTATTTTGTCAATCACTCTATGAGGCGTGTACAATTTCGGTTAATCGATCGAAAACCGACTAAATCGAAAATTCGGTCAGTTATTTTTTTAGATTTTGGTTATCTAATTTTTATGTCGGTTAATCGAACCCAATCGAATACTGAATTATGTATATATATATATATATATATATATGAATATATTATATTATGAGTATATATAAATATAATAATATATATATAAATATTAAATATTTCAATATAAGTATTTATAATAAAAAATAATAATTTTATAGTTGACACATAATTATTATAATTGTTAATAATTATAACAAATAAATTAACATTAATTTTTATAATAATTTTCAATTAATTCGGTACAAAAATCAAATCAAACCAAAATAAGTTTGATTTTTACCGAACAAAATCGAACATTTCGATTCAATATTTGGTATGCCGTAATGGGGTATCAAAATTTCGATAAATTGAACTTTCGATTTGATTAACCCAATTGAAACCCCTACAATCTACATTCAAGTGAACAAATATACGAAACTCAAAATACCATAATATAATTTACCGTGTAATTCTTTAACCATGTATATTTTTTAAATAATTAGTTAATATAAATATATTATCATGCTAGGTATATTTTTCAATATCTTAATAAGTAATATTATTTGTTTGCAGAGTTGAAGTGATAAAACTGAATCTTAAAGTTTTATAATATTAAATTTGATTACTATTAAATATATAAATTTGATATTTTCATAAGATTATTTTATAAATAGTATAATAAATGATATAATATTTAAAAAATCTATTGAAAAAGAGTTATTTGTGAGTTTGTTTCAATAATTTTGAATTTATTGATAAATTATGAAAAAATAAAAAATAAAAAATTAATTTAATTAGTTTGATTTGCAAAAAAAAAATAGGTAGAAAAAAATAGCGTCTAGGTTTGACCCTACTTGAAAATTGAGTTTTGAGTTGGGTTCAATAGATTGAGTAAGTTCTGGGTATCAAACAACTTTTTTGAGCCTTCTTTGAGTTTGGATTTGGATAGGGTCTTACCCTACCCATTAACAAGCCTGCCTTTTTTCTTTCACTTTCATGTCACTTGAACTAAACAAACCCTATATCTAAATTGACGAATATTAATAAATTAGTAAGGTCCATGCTAAAATATACGAGTTTTTCACCAAAATTTGAGAAAAAAGGAGCAAATATTAGGATTACATACATAACCAATTTAATTTTGAATTCCTTACTTAACAAATCAATATTAAAAAAATTATTTTAACTCTCGTAGAGTTTGTTTGGTTGGAGGTAAAAAGTGTGTGTATATAAGAGGTAGAAGTAAAAATAGATGTATAAGGATAAGTTTGGCGTTTGGTTAGAGAGAGTAATAGAGGAGAAAAAATATTGTAAGTATACACTATAAAAATCATTTTATAGTAACGGTTTTTGTAAAAACTAAGTTAATTATTCGAAACAGTTTTTGAAACCTGTAACGGCCTTTGTGATAGCACCCCCTACCGCGGCTTTTTTGGGCATTATAAAATCTTTGTATGTTACAATTTGTAACAGTCATGAGAGACCGTTACGATAGTTGTCTAATAGAATGCATTTGGAACGGCTAATTTGATTTTGATTTAATTGTTATTAGAACAGCCTTTATAACATATATAGGTATGGTTGTGCTTGAATTTTGACACAATTTTTGAAATACTCTTTGAAACGGCCATGCATTATGCTGTAATAGTTGTTGTATAGAGCTTTGTATTTCTTTTTGCAAGTGTTTTTGTAACGGCTTTTGTAACTTCATATGCGTATATTGATTTTAGTTTTGTATCTGCCTTTGTTACTATTTATTACACTGCTTTAGTAACGGCTTTTTGGACTCCCATTTTCAAAATTGATAACTATCTTTTGCATGGTCTTTGTAACGGCTTCATGATTATATGATAGTAATTCGTATTCCAAAAGCCATTACAAATGCAATGACAATTTTTTTTATAATATTTAATTATATTTAATCTAATTTAATATTTAGTTTTTAAAAAAATAAATTATTGAATTTTTTTATATCTATATAGTTTTAATTTTTTAAACGTGCAATAATATATATAAAAAATATTATATAATAAGAAAATAAAAATAATATAATTATAAAAATAAAAATATTATTTTTACATTGGATTTTGAAAATAAAGAAAAATCCTAATCTAAATTAGCATCCTCTTCGACCGCGTGTTCATCGTCATCGCTGTCAGGTATCTGGGGATCAGCTGGAGATTGGAGCGTTAGAGGATCGGGCCAGGTGGGATCCATCCGCCGCATCCACTCCTCGACCCTCATTACCCGATCGTTAAGGTCGGGGAGCAGCAGTTGTGGTGGCGAGGGTGATGGGGCAGTGGAATTGTTGGGCTATGATGGTCCAGCAGCCGTGTGGTAGGCCTCAGAACATAGATGAATACTCGGTCCCTCTTCCGCCCGCTTGTTGCTGACAACCACACATGTCGCTCATTCAAGGGCACCGAGCCTGTTGACGATAATAGAGGGTCTTGATCACTGTTTTGTCGATTCTGGCGTTCCTCTATCATCCTCACGAATAGCTCCTGCGAACAGATTAAATGACTAGATTTTAAAAAAATTAATTTTAAATTCAAAATTAAATTATTTTGTATACTTACTGCGCCTCCGCTGCCCTCGAGCTGCTCCATTGGCTGTCCTCCTTCTTTTTGTAGCACTTCTCGAATACCTCCATTTGTTTGACGGGACATGTGGTGCTCTAAAGATTATAATACATAATCGTAGAATTAATTGACAAATCTTTATGAAACTTAGCGATTAGTAAACAAATTATAGGTTATAATTTGAATATAATAAAACTTGAATGAATTAAATTGGAATTCGTTATAATATTTGGGGATAACTTATATTAATTAAGAAAATTCAGGAAGGACGTAATGAGTATTTTGAAAAAATTCTAATTAAATAAATAAAATAATAATAATATTATTATATATAAATAAATTAGTAATAATATATATATATATATAACTATATAATGAAAAAATATCACTTTACCAGAAACATGGAATCTACCACCCGGATCAATTCCCCTTATTCAGCCCATAGAAAATTCAGAAATTGACAAAATTACTCATCATCCTGATGGATCCGTAGGAGTAAAATTTTGTAGACAAAATTCATTAAAAACAAATAGGACTTCCTACTCTCATCCTATCACCCCTTCTAGACACTCAACATCAGAAAAAATTAGACCTACTACCTCAAAATTTCAAGGAATAAGAATAGATCAAAATCTTGCACAACCAATATATCAAGACTATGAGGAAACAGGATCCCCCAATTCTGCACCATCACAAATTCTTACAATTACCAAAGAATTTCTAATTGACAAAAAATTTCTTAAAAAAGACTTTCTTTCTGAAGAAAATATTTTTAATAGAAAATCGTTCATGAGTAATTTTTCTGAATCCCAAAGAGCAAACATCAGATCTGAATGGTACGAGTACATTTCATACACTAAATAAAATATTCCTTTTTTCTCCTATTTATTCCAAACATATGGAAATGATAAATTAGCAGTTATCCAAAAAACTCTCAAGAAATGGACAAAGCTTGATGAGTTAATAATCTCCAGCGAACATCCACCTTTAGAGAAATCCGGTATTTCCATAAAAGGCCAAATCATCAAGTGTCTTCCAGTAAGTGAACCATCCACCAATGAGGTAAGCACTGTTCAGATTAAACAAAATAATTTTTTAAATTTAATCCTTCATTCCATAGGAAAACAATTAGATCAGATAGAAAACAAAATTAAATAAACTTTAAAAAAGAAAGAGCCCTCATCATCTTCTCTAATAACGTCTAAAGACCAAACCCTTCACATTATTGCTAATAATCTTCCTTTTTAAATTTTTGATTATATACCAAAATTAAATTCAGAAAAATCTATTCTCTTAGGTATTCAAGAGAGATTAAGAGATCTAGGTAAAAACAAAGTCATTAATACAATTGGACAAAATCATGAAAATTCTGATAATGAACACATTCCTAATTCTATTAACCGTGTTCAATATTTATCACTTTATAAAAATTATTATAAACCAACTCCTCCTGACCTAAAGATAGAAGAAATCCAAAATTTTAGGTCTTTTAATGGAAATTCAATATATGGATGGAATCTAGATACATTATCTGAATATCAAATTCTTAGCCTATGTAAACAAATGGTTATGGTATCAAATATTTACAAAGAAAGAGCAGGAGTAACAGATGAAGATACTACTAAAAATCTTATATTAGGATTCAATGGTCAATTAAAAGGTTGGTGGGATAATACAATAAATGAGGAAGCAAAAACTCAAATTCTTTCAAGCGTTAAAAGAGATCCAGAAGGAAATATTATTAATAACGATGAAGGAAGACCCATATCTAATGCAATATCTTCTTTAATATATACAATCATTATCCATTTTATAGGAAATCCTCAAATATACCAAGAAAGGAATACAGAATTTTTACAAAATTTAAAATGTAGAAAACTCCATGATTTTAGATGGTATAAAGATGTCATTTTATCCAAAATTTATGAAAGAAATGATGCAGATAGTTATTTTTGGAAAGAAATTTTTTTTTCAAGATTACCAAAATCATTTGCAGAAAAAGTTCGTGAAAAAATTGAAGAAAAATACGAAAATATTGCATCCTTTTCTTATGGAGAAATTATTAATCATGTTAATTTAGTAGGATTACAATTGTGCAATGATTTTACTTTAAAAGCCCAATTAAAGAAACAAAATCTTACTACTAGAAAAGAATTAGGAAGTTGGTGTGAACAATTTGGATTTCAAAAAATAAGGTCACCATCATCATCATCATCAAAGCCAAAACACTATAACAATAATAGACATATATCATCAAAGAAAACTTCTTTTAAATCCCCCACTAAACCCTCTCCTAAACCTAGTTTTCCAAGAAAAAATATTCTAGTATTCCTAATTCCATTATATGTCATAAATATAAAAACCAGGTCATATGCTAGTAGTTGTAGAATGCGAAAGAAAATTTATGAATTAAATCTAGGAGAAGAGTTAACAAATCAATTATTAAGAATCCTAGATGAAGAAGATTTAAAAATATTTGAAATTGAAAATTCTAGCTTAGAAGAACAACTAGATCAAATCCAAACATATGAAGGATATTCCTCCTCCCCAGAAGAATCCCAAAACTCTAATTCAGATAATAATAATGAATGTACCAGTTGTTCACCAAAATTATGGCTTTGTAATAAATAAATAGCCACCTTAACCAACCAATTTTCCTTAATCTTAGATCTTATCGATAAAATTCAAAATCCTGAAAATAAAGAAATTTACCTCCATAAACTTCAAGAATTAATTTCAAATATGGTTGTTATATTCAAATTATTCTTAGTTTGTGATATCCTGGTACTAAATGGTATCAGAGCCAGGTGTACCAGGCTAAATGGTATAACGTGTCGAAGTCCAATTCACAAATTATGAACTTCTATATATGGATATATCCAAGATTTGCATGGCTCTGATACCATTTAGTACCAAGATATCACAAACCAAGAATAATTTGAATATAATAACCATATTTAAAATCATGTAAGGAAATATAAAGATCTAAAAGAATGAATATGACAATCAATTATATAAAGCAATAAATTATATAAAGATTATAAAAATTATAACAAGAATATTCAATGAAGCAGAAATTAAAGACAATTATGAGTGGAAGAAAACTTACTTGAATTTTTGAGAATTTGTATACAAAGATTTTATAGAAAAATTAAATGTACAAAGATACTGATTATCCAAAACATCTTATTTCTGTCAGAAGAAGTGAATGAAGAGGAAAGGATAAAGTACAAGAGAAATAACTTTGGAAGAAAAGATGAAGAACAAGAGAAAGAACTTGAAAGAAGCAAGCAAATGCTAGAGAGTGTTTGTGAGAAAAGCTCTCGAAGAATGAGTTGTGATTTTTTCTTCCAACAAATGCTTCTTTTTATAGAAATGCTTGGCCTTCATCATGGATTTGAATTATTGCTGATTGTGGCTGTCCATCATACCTCAATAATGCAGCAAGTTGTCTGTCAAAACTGAAATGAATTTTTGGATTTTTTATTTTATTTATTTATTTATTTTTTTTAACATCATGATTACATCATGATAACATCATTTTTAATATGAATTTGTTTCAATAATAAAATTTGTTACAACGATAAATTTTTTTACATCAAACTAAACTTTTATGAAATTGGACTAAAAATGTCGAAACAATCATCCTCATTTTCATCTCCGAGATGAATTAGCGATAGTGAATCTTCTTTGTCACTTTGAATCTCTTCAAGAATTTTCTGCATTTCTTCAGTGATTGTTGCTTTGGCAATTCTTGCGGACAAATTATTTTTCCTCAATAAAAATTGTTCTTGCTCTGAATTGAATTCTTTGCCAAGAATTGTTGACGTTTTGCACATTGTAGGATTTTGCTTGAACCACTCCAATATTGCTGTTTATTCAAATATTTCCGTATTCATTTTGTCCCACCATTTTACAAAGCATTTTTTCCCCAAGGAAAATATGATTGTATCTTCATCAATTTGGATGGGCTTGAATTGGGGCTCAATTTTCAGAATCCAAGTCACATTAAATTGGATGTAGAATTTAAGTAAATTGGGAAGATGTTTTTCTGGAAACATACTGATTTTGAGATTTTCTGTGAACAATTTGAATGTATCTTGGACTGGTTTAGGAAGAATATGTGGTTCCGGACCAAAATAGTACCACCATCTGACGAACCAGTTTGTAATTTTCTCGGGAGAGATTTTGGTGCCAAAAAGAATATAAAAGGACATGCAATTTTTTCATTTTGCGTGAGAAGGAAATGTTGAAAGGCTTTGATATAGTCCCAATAGGATATCAAAGGATATTTTTTATTTGGTATATTTTTGAGCTCATAGGGACTTTTTCCCCAATCGGACAAAGAAAGAATGAAATTTATGAAAATTTTTCTGTAGCTAATTTGTGAGGAGTTGGCTGGGGCTCCTTTGGGAGGCATATTTTGAATGAAAATGGATCTGGTAGAGACAAGAATGTCTTCATAGAATTGTTGGGTCTTTTGAGAATCTTCATAAATCCTGTTGTGATTTTCATCAAGAACCATTGTCGCCATCAAAACAGGATTATCTTGAGTTTGTTTATTTATCCACTCATCCTCAATTACACAATCGAGATGGAAATCTATTTTCTCAAAATATGGGGAAATTGGTGGATTGAATTGGGAACTGGTAGGCCTAGCAGTAGAAGTACTTGCTATGCCTTTGTAAGTTTGAGTAAGTTTGGAAGGGGCAAGAGGAATTGGTTTTCCAATGGGGTAAATCTGTTGAAAATTTGAATGGGAGTTTGTGATAATGATGGTGTTTTTGGGGTTTTTGGAGTTGTTTGGGTAAGACTTTGTGTTTTTGATTGGGGAGATGGGGGTAAAACTCGTAATGGTTTTGGATTTTGTGGAATTTGTGGCTTTGAAATTTGAAGATTTTTGGATCTTAATTGGGTCTTCTCTGGCATTAGAGAAGTGTATTCTAATTTGAAAATTTGGGTTGTTGTTTTTGCTAAAGGACTTACCTTTAGCTTTAAATCTTCACCTGATTTCGACATCCCTGCAAGAACTCTCTTGTCAAATAGCCAGGAATGTGATTCTGAGCTCCTTTAATATATTCCATATCAAAATCAAATACAGATAATAAAGCTTGCAATCTTGCAAAAATTTGTTTTGAAACTAAATTTTTAACATCTTTTGTAAGTACATCTTTTGCAGCTCTACAATCAATTTTTAAGAGAAATTTTTTATTTAACAAATCATCTTGGAATTTAGAAATGCACAATACAATAGATAATATTTCCTTTTTTGTTGTAGGATAATTTTTCTGAGTTGTAGTTTTTCGGACTCCAGAATAATATCTTACTATTATTTCTTTATTATTAATAATTTGACTAAGAATACCTCCATATCCTAGTTCGGATGCATTTGTTTGTACAATTTTTTGTGCAGTTAGATGTCATATACTTAGACAAGGAATTTCTTTAATTTCTATTTTTAATTTTTTCACTAAATCTGTATGAATTTGGGTCCAAGGTGGTGGTGGAGTTTTTAATCTTTCATATAATGGTTTACATATTTGTCTAAAATTTGGATAAAAATCTGAAACATAATTTAGGCTTCATAAGAATCTTTGTAGTTGAGTTTTGTCTAAAATTTGGTCTGAAAAATTTTCTCCAAAAGTTAGAGATCTTTGAATTGGGACAATAGTTCCCTGATGAATTTGATGTCCTAAAAATCTAATATTAGTTTGGAAGAGTTTTATTTTGGGGGCTGATACAACTAAACCATTATCTTTAATGAGTTTAAGAAATATTTGTAAATGTTTTCAGTGTTTTTCTATATTTTCGCTGAAGACTAAAACATCATCAATATAAACAATAGTGAAAGAAGTATATGGAGTGAAAATATCTTCATAATTTTTTGAAATTCTGATGGAGCATTTTTAAACCAAATGACATAACATTCCACTCAAATTGGCTAAAAGGGAGAGTAAAAGTTGTTTTATATCTATCTTTTTCATCAATTTGAATTTGCCAGAATTCTGATTTCATGTCAAATTTAGAAAATATTTTTGCATTATAAAGTCTTTTAAGAAGATATGTTTTATTAGGTATGGGATACCTAATCCATCTTAATGCTTTATTTAAAGATTTGTAATTTATAACTAACCTGGGTGTCCCTCTTTCTAATTCTGCATTTTTCTGGACATAATAAGCTGGACAAGACCAAGGAGACTTTGAAGGGCGAATCAATTTTTTATTAAGAAGATCTTGATTTTTTTTTTTTTTTTTGCAATATTCTAGTAATTCTTGATTCATCTGCTTTAGTAGGAATTTATCTTTCATCAAAATCTCTTTCATATGGGAGATTGATAACATGTTTTTTCCTTTCTCAAAATGCATTTGGTAATTCCGAACAAACTTGTTTTTGAATTTGATTTTGAAATTGAAGAATTTTCTTTTGAGTGGAAGGTGCATAAATTTGTTCTTCTATTTTTTTTATGAGAAATTTCATCTTTTAAAAAGAGAATTTATTTTTCTTTATTACTAATTTCTTGGAATATAAAAGTATCTTGAACTACTTTAATATCTCTTTGGGTTACAGGGAAATGAAATTGAAATATGATATTTTTTTCCATTACTTTAGTCCTAATCCCTTCAAAACTTACATTAATTGGGTAAAGCATTTGGAGAAAAGAATTACCTAAAATTATTGGAGTATTAAGATCTTTGACTAGTACAAAACTAGTTTTAAAACAAATTCCATTATTACACACATGAGCTTTTGAAAGTTTGAAATCAATTTTGAAATTAGCTAAATTAGCAGCTGGGAGTTTTTCTTTAGTTTTTTCAAAATATTTAGTGGGGATTAACCCTTCTTGAGTACAATTCATGTCTGCTCCCGAATCCATTAAAGCTATGTCATTTAATTTAAAATTTTCAATAACTAAATTAATTTTTACATACCATTTTTTATAAGCAATTCTAGAGATGGTATTAAAGAACGTTTCTTCTTTTTCAGAGACTTTAGATGGGGATATTTTGTTAGAATTTTGTTTGAAAATTTAATTTTGAAGTTTTATGATTAAAATTTCCTGTTATAATTGATCATGGTTTTCTTTTAAAGTTTTAACTTCCTTTTTTAATTGTCTAACTTCATGTTTTAGGTCAGATATTGAAACTTTAGAATTAGAAGAATAAAAAATATTTATAATTTTTGAGAAATCTGTTTTAGGAGGGGGTATTAGGAGGGGGTTTTATATATATATATATATATATATATATGAATTAGAGAGAGAGAGAGAGTTCAGAGTGGGCTGGTGGGCCACCACCCCCACCGCTTCACTCTCTTCTCTTTTGCTTTATACACACACATACACAATACAACACACACACACACAAACACAATTGTGAAAATTGCAATTCTTCGGCGGTAAAAGAAAAAGAAACAGAGCTACGAAAATTGTAAATTTTAATTTATATTAATTTATATAATTATATTATTTGATTAGTTCATTTATTAAATATTGATTATATGGAGTGATGTACTATTTAATCGGAACATTTTACTAGTTTGGCTATTTAAAATAGTATCAAATTACATATCAAATCGGATATAAAAATGATATCATTGGTTAATTAGATTATTAAATTTATTAGATTTGAATATTACTATAGTTAATTTATACAATTCCATCGGAATTATTAACCAAATACGCAATTCTACATATTGTTGTTTAATTAAATTATATAATAGCGAGAAATTGATAGAAAATTCATAGAAATATTTTGAAAATTATATTTAAGAAATATTATGTTATTAAGGAGGAAAAATGAGGATTTTAATGATGACCAAATTTAGGGATGTTATTAAAAACGATAGTTATAAATATATAAGGGGTTTGATTAAATGAATCCCTACGAATTATATAAATATTTTTATGAAGCCTAATGTGTCTAGTTATTAAGAAGAATTATAACGAAGATTTATATTTTGATAGAATTGAAATGTTAGAGAATTATTAGAAATTGTACGAATAATATTTAATATTATATTTAAAACAAATTATTATATTCTCGATATATTAATTATATGTGGTATAACTCATTATAGGATACGGGGATAAGGTGAAAAGACTGACAATTATCAATTGAGTAGATAGAAGCGTTGTGAGCTCGAGGTAAGTAAATAATTAGTATTATCTATGTATGTTTTCTTTATTTGTGGTATTACTGTTATATAAATTTGTGGTTCATACTGACGTTGATTCATCTGGAAATATATGAGTGGTGAATGATTTAATTTGATTGACGATATTGTGTATATGGAATGAGAAAATACGTTGAAATGTTATGTCTGTTGTTTGATGTGTTGTGGATGTCTGAAAACGAGAGTATATCAATATCTTGTTTTACGTTACTAGTTGCTTACAAGAATGGTGATATGTGGAAATGAGGGAGTGGTGGAAATTGAATATAATTGTGGTGTGAATACCCCTTGATATTGTTGAAAAGCCTGTAAGGTGAAATGAGATGAAAAGAGCTATGATGCCATATGAGAAAGAAATGAATGAAAAGAGCTATGATGCGATATAAAAAACTATGATGCAATATGAAAAGAGTTGTGATGCAATATAAAAGAGTTATGATGCGATATAAAAGAGCCATAATGCGAATTGAAATAGCTAAGATGCGAAATGAGATTGATGAGCCGGTTGTCAAGGGGATTCATTTGAACTTATATAACGGTGAGATTGAGTTGATGGAAAAACATGATATCACCTTCTGGTAAGCAAACTAGAAAACAAGAGAAGTTTAATTGATTGTCTCATTGCGAGATAGCTATGTGGTATAATAAAGATGATTATATTGGGATTAAATTGGCTATATTCCATGCATGTTGCATGCTTATCTTGTTTGAGGCTATACTTGATATACATATATAGATAGGGCTAGTTATTTAGTTACTGAGTTGCAAGCTCATTCCTCTGCTGACATTTTTTCATGAATAGATTTTGAGATGTCTGCCTGTCGAAGGCTTGGTCTAAATGCTATATTCAGGCAGGTCAGGCCAGTACTCGATTTTCTCCTTACTGTTAGTTAAAATACAAATCACATTTTGTTTGTATAAAGAGAATGTAAAAGCATGGGAATTACTTGTGATGAATCACCTTGTGGTGTTTGATATATATATATATATATAATGTTGTGGGTTGATTATACCTGTTAGACGTTGGGATTACGTCTGCGTATTGATTAGATGATTATGTGCATATTTATATATACGAATATAGGGGTTACTTTAAGTATGATATTTATGGAGGATATAGCCCTAGTAGCGATAGAGAGTCCTACATTAGGTGGTATCAGAGCAGGGATTAGATTTCCTAGGGATAGTAGATGAAATATAATATTATACATAAGGTATATATTAGGAATCTACTCACATGTGTGCATTTCATATAGGATGGAAGTGTAAAGGGAAAACGTTGCTGGCCCAATTGAGTCATTAGAGTCTGTGCAAGGTCATGATTCTGCATCAGAATATCAGGGGTTAGAATCCCAAAATATAAATGCCCCACAACTAGAAATAAACCCTTTTATGCAACAGTTTCTGGAAATGATGCAGAGGATGGCTCCACTGCTACAATCCCAACCACATGATGCAGTTATTGACAAAAATTATGAAATAGTGAGGAGACAGGGGGCGAAGGTATTTGCAGGTACAACTGATCCTACAGAAGCAAAAGAATGGTTGAGAAATGTGGAAAGGGTGTTGGACAAAATTGAATGCACTTCTGAGCAAAAATTGAGGTATGTAATGTCCTTACTGGAGAAAGATGCCTTAGATTGGTGGGAAACAGTTCCGGGGATCAAGAATTGACTTCCCACTTTGACATGGAATGACTTTTTGAATGAGTTTGCTGACAAATATACTCCACCCGGTCTACAGAAATCGTAAGAAAGTTGAATTCCTTGAATTA
The DNA here is from genome assembly GCF_026168435.1 of Sesamum indicum. Classification (NCBI taxonomy): domain Eukaryota; kingdom Viridiplantae; phylum Streptophyta; class Magnoliopsida; order Lamiales; family Pedaliaceae; genus Sesamum; species Sesamum indicum. The sequence goes on along the minus strand of NC_142660.1, from coordinate 3,387,522 downwards.
AAGCAGAATGATTTATCTGTTGCTGAGTATGAATTGCAATTTGTGAGATTGTCGAAATATGCTCCAGAAGAGGTGAGTATCGATGAATTAAGGAGAGACGGATTTAAAAGAAGGTTGAGACTTGAGATTCGGGAGAAAATAGCAATTAAACCTCCAAGTTATGGTGCGCTGCTGGAAGCGGCACTGAGGCTAGAAGAGACATCTATTGAAAGGAGTCCTACTGAAGCTAAACGGAAGAAATTGACAGGTAACCTGAATCATACATCAGGACAAAGTGGTGCAATTTTCTTTAGGGGTTCTGGTTTGCAGAGAGGTTGGTATAGAGGCCGAGGAGTGCGTCAGACTAGCAGGTCTCCTTCAGTGTTTTCGAGTAAAGGTGGGCCTACTACAGTTGGATTTGGAGGAAGACAAGGTCCAGCCAGATCGTTCAGTGGAAGATCTATTCCTTCTTGTGCTAATTGCGGTAGGAGATACACTAATGAATGTTGGGGAGCTCAGCCAATTGTATGTTATCGTTGCCATCAGCGGGGACATATTGTTAGGAACTGTCCTACATGGAGGGATAATACCAGAGGACCTCAAACTTCTAAGTTGAGCAGTGTGGAGGAAAACTCACAGCAACAGGTATGAGTCGAGGACGAGGTAAAGGTGGTCGAGGTAGCAGGAATATTTCCACGACATCTACAAGATGAAGGGGTTTGTCCGACCTAGTATTTCACCATAGGGGGCACCAGTATTATTCGTAAAGAAGAAGGATGGGAGTATGAGATTATGGGTCGATTATAGACAATTGAACCGAATCACAATCAAGAACAAGTATCCTTTGCCATGGGTTGATGATTTGCTTGATCAGCTAAAGGGTGCCACTGTATTCTCTAAAATTGATTTGAGGTCAGGGTATTGGCAATTGGGGATTGAAAAAGAGTCAATCCCAAAGACAACTTTTAGGATCAGGTATGGCTGCTTGGTTGACCTTATTCTTCGCCAACTGTGTCTGGAATTCTAGACTCACCAAATTCTCCAGAAGCTAGCGCTAGATCTCCTGTGAATTGATGACTAGTTTCGGGCGTCGGCGAATGCTTCCCCAGGAACTTACCCTCCTGCGAATTGACGACATTGAATATTAACTCGTCATCGCAGTTCACAAGTAGGACAGCTGCAAATTTTACATATTAAAAAAATATAAATGTTAGATACAAAATGTAAGATTACTTAAAATTAAATATTATTTTTACCTTTAAATTTTGAAACCAAAATAACTGGTGCTCCTGTGGGATATGAGATATGCTCCCCCAGGGATGCGGTTAATGTTCTTTGACCGTAGCATGGATCGCAGTGTTAAAATCTTGATCTAACCTAAAAAATAATTAAATATTAGAAATAATAAAAAATTTCAAATTAAATTTTTATAAAATAATTTAATAAATTTACATACGTACCTCGCTTCCCGGAGGCTGATATAATGCCTCTGGGACACTGGTGGCAGTGGTGGCGCTGGTGGTGGTGGTACTCCCCACGGCCAGGTCGGGGCCTCTATATTGTTGGGCGCATACCACATCTGACCCCACTGTGGGGGCATCAGCAAGCCATGACCTCATCCTGAAGGAGGCGGAGCACCGATAGTCATGAATTTACAATTTTAAAAATATTAATACTAAAAATTATTAATTGTAATTTATTATTGATAAAATTATATTTTACCTAAAATTTGCGTTGAAATCCATATTTTTTTCCTAAAAATTGCATTCTAGTCCATAATTTTCTTAAAACCTGCATTAAATTCTGATTCTAGTAAAGCCCTTAATTTCCTAAAAAAAATGCATTAAAATTCCTTTTTTTTTTTCTAAAATTACATTAAGGTCCATTTTTTTCTAATTCTCATAAACTGCACAATTTTTCTAAAAAATGCATTAAGCTCCAACTTTTTTAAAATTACATTGAGGTCCATTTATTCCTAATCATCCTAAACTGCATAATTTTTCTAAAAATTGCATCAAGGTCCAACTTTTCTAAAATTACATTGAGGTCCATTTATTCCTATTATCCTAAACTGCATAATTTTTCTAAAAAGTTGCATTAAGGTCCATTTTTTTCCTTAAAATTGCATTAAGATCCAATTATTTTCTAATAATTGCATTAAGGTCCTATTATTTTTTCTAAAAATTGCATTAAGGTTCTATTTTTTTTTTACTAAAAAGAGCATTAAGGTCCATTTTTTTTTCTAAATTCCATGATTTTCCTAAAATTTGCCTAAAATGTGTAAAATAAAAAAATTACATAAATTCTTTAGAAAAAAATTGCATAAAATTTGCATGTAGATACATACTCATTTTCAGAAAATTCCCATAAATATATTTCCAACAATCAACAATCATCTTCATAAATACAAATAATATCACACATATTTTCAGAAAATATCATAAATATATTTCTAACAATCAACAATCATCTTCATAGAACATACATACACAATTTCAGAAAAAGTACAACATACAATACATTATACCTAACAATGAACAATTTCAGAAATATATTCAATCAATAAAATTTAAATATTCTTGAAGAATTAGGGTTTGGTTCTTAGAAACATGGACTCTCCTAACTCTCCTCTCACACACACTCCTACACATCCAAACAGACACACACTCAACGGTGGACAGCATGGTGGCGTGGATGGCTCCACGGCGGCGGAGGAAGCGGATGACGAGGTGGCTGTTGTCGATCACCATGGAGAGGGTGATCTGTTGATCGATGGTGGGGTTGGTGACTCCATTACCGCGCGGATTCGAGCAGAGTTTAACCTTGCAGAGTTTTTTGCACTTGCGAAAAGGGTGATCGCTGATGGCGATCAGGAATCAAAGGCGGCACCCGCTGCACTGATGCAGAAGTTTGTCTTTGTGCCTATGTCGGAGAAGGCTGGATCGGGGACCGAAACTGGGACGGAGGAGCCCACGGCTGTAATTGTTGCTGCAGTTTCTGTTCCAGCTGCCGCAATTGCTACTACCACCAGCCCGTTGCTGCCAACGCCGGCACAACTTGTTGCTGGTGCTGCTAACATTGAAGGTGGAGATGATAGGTTTCAGCTGCCATCGTCCTCGCCCACCGGAATATTTGTGGGTAATGTGCCTCTACAATCGGGTCTAAATCTTTTGAATTCTGTTGAAAAAATTATTGATGTTTTCCATAATTCAACAAGAAAAGTATTGTCGTATGTGCCTCCCACGATGTAAAATGGGGAAATCATTGTTCGTCCCACATTAGATACAATTAGAGAGGGATCTCGTCGATGGAATGCAACGGCGGTGGGTTATTTCTTGGGAAAACACCCATATTTTCATCACTTGAAAGATTATGTTAAATCTCTGTGGCCATTGTTAAGTGAAGTTACATCCACGTCAAATGGGTTCTTCTTTTTCCGATTTAAGATGGTGGTGGCGATGGAAGAAGTAATCGAGGGAGGACCGTGGTTGTTTCAAGGAAAACCAATTGTGCTACAAAAAATGGAGCCAGGCATGGTTCTTCGAAAACTGAAACATGCAGAGGTCCTGGTATGGGTTAAATTTCGACACTTGTCGGTGGAACTATAGACCAATGATGGATTGAGCATGGTGGCCAGTGGTATTCGGAGACCTCTCTACCCGGATGCGATCACTCGAGCATGCACAAGACTGGATTTCCCTCGTGTATGCCTCATGCTGGATGTTAATTCTAAACTCCCAAAGAACTTGATTATTATGTCACCAACGGTGGAGGGAGGCGAAATTGCGTGTAAGGTTGATGTAGAATATGAATGGTTACCTCCTAAATGTACCACTTGCATGAGTTTGGGACATGCTACAAAGGATTTTATCACTACAAAACCTTCCAAACCACCAGTCAATATTTATGTACCATGAGTACGGCCTCTAGCCGTACCTGCTGCTCCACCACCCACGGAGCAATTCTCCACGGTTGCTACTCTGGTGATGGAAGTGGCGGATTACACCGCTTCCCCCTTACGAGAAAATCGAGGTAAAGAAATTGTTGTCCATAATACCTTTGATGCACTGATGCTCCTTGATGATGATGCAGAGGTAATATCCCGGAGTCCTAACAAATGCAGCCCCTGTACGAGTAATCCATGTTGAACGCAGTTGTTTGGAACGTCCGGGCCCTGAACAGGAGGGACCATCAACTAGTTGTCACCAATCTAGTTAAGGAGTTCAGGTTGCATTTTATTGGTCTCTTAGAAACGCGAGTACAAACACAGAATGCGATACGTATTCAACTCGCTACCCTACCTAGATGGAAATGGTTTATTGATCCTGTGAGTGCTGGTAATCAAATTTGGATTGCATGGGATGATGATACTCTTGATGTAACTATTTTGGACATTGGTGCTCAATTTATTCATTGTCATGTCCATGTACGGAACCTCCATGATACCTATGCTTTTACTAGTGTTTATGGTGCCAATGAGGTGGGTGCTCGACGAGAACTATGGCAGACACTCAATCTACTGGCAAGTCAATGTTCTGAGGAGTTGTGGATTGTAGGTGGAGACTTTAACACCATCCGTGACTTAAGTGAAGTTTGTGGCAACTCGAGGGATATTCGCTTAGCCAGCTATGAATTTAATGCCTGCATTATGGAAACTGGTTTACTCCCTATGCCGATGCAAGGAGAGTGGTTTACTTGGCACAATTGTAGTATGGACTCACGTAGCTTATGGAAACAGTTGGATCAAATGCTGATCAATGATCACTGGCTGACACGATCCACCCCGTACATCTGATCATTATCCCCTTTTGTGCTGAAGGGGGACACACAACATAACTTCGGAGGTTTGTTCTGATTTGATGGGTAAGATTGGAGGTTTGTTCTGATTTGATAACTATCTTACCCTCTCACCTCAGTTTCGAACTACTGTGCAAACTGTTTGGCAACACAATTTTGTGGGTATTTTAAAGTATTCCATTACCCGTAAGCTTAAAGCTCTTAAACCAGTGTTTAACCAGCAGCGGAGAAACAAGGGGGATCTATCACAGAATGTCCAAAGTGCTAAGGAATTTCTTGATACGGCACAATGACTTCTAAGCCTTGATAGACATAATACTTTGCTTCTGCACCTTGAGCATTGTTGTAGGTTGGTCTATAAAAAAGTGGTGAAACTTGAGCAGGTTATGCTACAACAATGGGCCAAGATGCAGTGGATGAAAGGGGGAGACCAATGTTCTAGGGTGTTCTTTCGTGAATTGCACAGAAACGAACTAAACGGCGGATTTTTCAGATTGATGATCAGCAAGGCAACACTCACACGGACCCTCAAGATGTAATCCGAGAGTTCATTGCCTTTTATAGAACTCTATTGAGAGGGGTGAGGAGCAGGCAATTCATTGATATTCAATATCGACGCCCTTGGGCTCGCCACATTCTTACTGATGAGGAGGCTCAGGAGATGGTGCGCCCTGTCACGGCAGCTGAGGTAAAACTGGCCCTCTTTGGCATTGCCAAGGATAAAGCCCCTGGTCCTGATGGTTACACCTCAGGTTTCTACAAAGCAGCTTGGCCTATTGTGGGTGCTAAAGTCACGGATGCTATCATAGACTTCTTCACTATTGGGAAACTATTGAAGTAGGTAAATACTACATACTTAGCACTTATGCCTAAAGTCCATAATCCTACTCGTGTGGCCGATTTTCGTCCTATTGCATGCTGTAATGTTCTTTATAAAGTCATTACCAAGATCATGGTGTAGTGTATGAGTTTGATGTTGGAAAAGATTATTAGCCCATCCTAAACGGCTTTTGTTTTAGGTCGCTCTATTAGTGACAATATTCTTCTGGCTCAGGAATTATTTTCAGGCTATAATCAGCAGCCGCTACCACATCATTGTGCTCTCAAGGTGGATATCCGTAAGGTATATGATACAGTTGATTGGGATTTCCTTCTGGCTATACTTCAGTTGTTTGGATTTTCGAATAAATTCATAAGCTGGATTGAAGAGTGTGTTACTACACCTTCGTTCTCTATTGGGATTAATGGAACTCCTCATGGATTCTTTGTTGGAGCCAGGGGCCTTCGGCATGGAGATCCGATGTCATCATATTCATTTGTCCTGAATATGGAAGTTTTGAACCTCATCTTGCAGCAACTGATAGATCAGGGCATGAACTTTGCATTTCACTGGAAGTGTGCCCCACTTCACCTAGTTTAGCTTGAATTTGCGGATGACTTATTATTGTTCTCACGAGCGGAGGTGGATTCGATTCACTTACTCAAACGAGGACTTGATTATTTTGGAGACATGTCTGGCCTCAGGGTCAGTCCTCAGGAGAGTCACCTAATCCTTTCACGAGCAGGCCATGGAATCAGGGGTCAACTGTTAGAGGTACTTCACTTTCTCGAGGGTTTTTTACCGCTTAAATACTTGGGATTACCACTTATTTCATCTGGCCTTACTATTGCTGACTGTAAGTTGTTCCTTACAGAGTTGGATCAGCGTATTAAGGGTTGGGAAAGCATCTCCTTGTCCTATACTGGGCATCTTCAGATCATTAAATCCATACTTATAACGCTCAGTGTATATTAGGTTTTCGCTTTTATATTACCAAAAGGGGTTATAAGAGAAGTAGAGAGAAGACTACGGGCATTCTTATGGTAGGATACATCTCACCATGGATATGCTAAGGTAGCTTGGGAGCATGTTTGTCGACCCATTAATGAAAGAGGTCAGGGGCTTCGGGATATTCTTGCACTTAATTGTGCACTCATGGGTCTCAAACTTTAAAAAGTTATATATGGTGATCGATCATCTATATGGGTGGACTAGATATACTATACACGTTTACGGGATATGACAGTATGAACGACTCCCGAACGAGGCGGTTCTTGGGGACGCCATAAACATCTTCGCCTACGCCCCCTACTTTGACCTTTTGTTGAGTACCGAATTGGGGATGCGACTACCTTTTTATTATGGCATGATCCTTGGCATGAACTGGGACCACTTATCCAACAATTTCCACATGGCCATTACCTCACGGGTACTTAATTGACAGATATAGTTGCTGCTGTAATTGAGGATGGGCAATGACAATTGCCCCATATTACGGATATTCATTGCCCACAGATCCTCCATACTCTCCCGCATATCTATGGGGGCATTGACCGTATTTCTTGGCGATTACGCTACTCCAGGTTTTTAGAATTGCGGGTACCAAGGTAGGCTGGTCTTCACTACTTTTGGGCCCCTTCAAGATTCCTTGCCGTACGTTTATCCTCTGACTCGCCATCCTTGGAAAGTTTTTTATAGTTGACAAGCCTATCTCACTTGGGTACCACTTATGTCTTGTGTAACAAAGGGGCTACTGAAACACACAATCACCTCTTCTTTCATTGCCTCTACTCAAGACACTGCTTGAGGTGATCCGGCCCACCCTACGTTTTGACTGGCCCCACCGTGACTGGACTACCGACGTTCTGTGGGCTGCAAAAAAGTGGCGAGGAAAGCATTGTATCTCGACTTCTTATCGTGCACTATTGGGCTCTCTTGTATACCACATATGGCGCAAGCGCAATTTTCGACGATTTGATGGAGGAATATGGGGGCATCTTCTGTAGAAAAACTTATTATTGAAGATGTCCGACAACGGATACTTAGTGTTGATTTACCTCCTTCTATTAGTACTTGTGCACTTTTTCATTTATGGCGGATCCCTTGGCCTGTCGAGGTGACTGCCTAGCCTTTCATGTTGTATTGTACCGAGGTACAACTATTTATTTAATGAAATTTATATTTATTGAAAAATATATATATAAACCAAAATTTATATATCAGAAAAATAAAAAAAAATAGAAAATAGAAAACAAGAAACAGAAAAATATTTCAAAATTAGTTTTTGGAATTTTTCTGAAAAATCTCAAGAAAATACCTATTATTTAAGAAAAAAACCAAAACTTTTAGAAAGAAAAATATATTAGCATTTTATAAAATATTAATATTTCCCAAGTTTTATAAATGATCAAGCTTTTTTAAAATTACAAAAAAATTTAGAAGTATAGAAATTTATTAGAATTTTTTAAAAATACAGAAATACATAAGATAATTATTTTTTATGGAGATTTTTTTTAAAATTATCGAAAATTTAAGATAATTTAAAAAAATAGAAAATTATGAAAAAAAATTAAAAATTGCAGAAAATGATTAAAATTTTTAAAATTTTTGAAATTTATTAGAATTTTTTAAAATTACAAAAAATTCTGAAAATTACATAAAATTGAAAAAATTATAGAAAATATCTAAAAAAATTTATAAAATCAGAGAAATATTTATAAAATCACAGAAATATTATACATTTTTTTTTATTTACAAAAATAAAATCCAACAAAATTAGAAAAAATAAGACATATCTAGTGGTGGCGTGGTGGAACTAGTGGGTTGGATACAAACACACACACACACACACACACACACACACACACACACAGAGAGAGAGAGAGAGAGAGAGAGAGAGAGAGAGAGAGAGAGAGAGAGGTGGTTGGGGCGAAGGTTGGGCAGACGTGGGGCGGGGGGAGGGGGGGAGGGTACTGGAAGGGATAAAGAGTGAGAGGGAGGAAGGGGGAAAATATGCTAAGTATCGATTTTATATTCTTTTTTTAGCTGTTCCAAAAATCGGTACAAGGAGTATTATAATAATTAAGTGGCATTGCCAAATTACAATTATAGAGTCATTTATAAAATCATTACAAAAAGAGTGCCAGAAATGATATTAGAATTACCACGAACGATATTGTATTGGATGCCGTGAAAAATGCATTACAAAATGTTCTAAAAGGACCAAAATGATGCCATTTTGCTCCTCCTTGTTAGAAAAGCAATTACAAATGGTATTCCAAATAATTAATTATACTTTACCAAAATGTACCCATAAAAAAAAATAAGTGGGACAATTTAATGTTGTAGAACGTATCTATTATGTGGAACAATATAATTTAAATACATAAAAAAAATTATAGTTGATATTGATACATTTTCGTAGTATGCAATAAATTTATATATTTATAAATGTTAGTATTACATTGATTTGACTATCATATTACATTGTTGAACTGCATGGGTTAATCAGGCCGTCAAAATTCAGATCAAACCGTTAGATATGATCATACTTATAAAAGAATACATTTGGCAAAGTTTTAGCTTTATTGGGTATACGGATGTCGAAATATCGTACCTGTAACATAAGAGTATCATTCAAGACGGTGTATTGTTGAATCAAGGTATGTGATTTTAAATCATACCTTTTGATATGATCTAATGAACACATACTCTTATATATTTAAATTTGGTATGAATCGGATGACCGGATTTTAAAATATCATAATTCCCAACATAAATTTTTGAAATAGTTCAAGATTCGTAATGGATTTTTAAATGGTTCAAATATTTTAGCTTTGTACCGGCCTTTGTGACAACTTTTGTAACGGCTATGAAAATGAAAAATACCCTCAAACTTTTTCATTTGGCCGCCAATAATTTAAGTGGAATGGCTTTTGTAATGGCTTGTTAATATGTAGCTGTTACAAAATTTCAATTCCCTCCTTTCTCCCCAAAAACTCCAGAGTTTGTTGTTATACATGGCTTTTGTAACTGTCGTGTTATTTTTTGCTGTTTCAAATTAATAATTTTTTAAAACATAATTTTTTTTATTTTAAATATAATATTTCATATTCTTCAATCTCGTGGTCCTCAAAGCTATTTTCATCATCCTCGTCTTCTTCATTATCAATTTGAAAATGTTGCATCCATGATGTACCTGCACCATGCTGTTGTGCAATCGAAACATCAACAAAGATTTGTATACCATCGGATCATAGAAATCGTATGTTCGATTGTCCGTAGCAACTTCAGGGACTGTATGACTTCCTTCAGCTGATATGCGATATCAGTCCACCGAGACTCATCAACAACTTTTTGAGTCTTGGTTTCGCAAAGAGTCATCCAATCTGCTTTGTCTCTTTTCATATACTTCAGTACTCAGTGTCGTACACTAGTACTACTTGTTGTGCCAGTATAAATGGTTCATCCTTTTGATACATCTTTTTTAAGTTTACATCAATGAGGTGATAGCGTGGGTGTACCTTCATGCCTCTTACTAGATCGACCCAAGGACACTTAACATGTATATTGAATTTGCAAATTTCAGAAATAACAACTTACTCATAATATGGCGTGACTACTTCACAGTTGGTCAATATGTACGTCTTGATAATGTGGCATTCTGATCCACTGATCCATCTCTTCTTTGAGGCACCACCAGCTCAACCAGGGTTGTTGAAAATAGACCATTGGATTTCATCTTCGTTGCTCGTGATATCATCATTTCTACACAATAATAATATGAACTAGGAAGAAATCAATAGGACAGGACCTCGTACCATCATCAGGCACACTATCGTGAGAAAAAGAAAAATAACTCAGCCCGACTACATTAAAAATCATCCTCTATGCCGAATCCATCAATTGTTCATCACCCTAGTATGAACAATTACCCTCCTCATGAGCAGCTGAGGTGTGCTCCTCTAGAAATTGAGGGGTAGTCACAGCATCAAAGTACTCCGACACCCTCTCGTCGCCATGAGAAATTCAATTATAATATTTTGGTATAACCTTTGGATACACAAGTGATAACTGACATCACCGGGTATTCTGAACTTTGTGTTTTGCAGTTCTGGCAAAAGACCTAATTTTGTCTCCATCCATATGTTCATACTGACCCTTGGCTCATTTTATGAAAGTCTTAACCCCATTCTCAAACTCCGGTATAACACCTGCCCTCCCCGAGAGGTTCTTATGATAATATATCCATCTCCTCATTTGTCATAACATGATGATATATATATATATATATATCACTACATTCACACGCATATATATTTATATAATTTGACCTATAAATTTATAAATATTAGATTACACTAATTAAGAATACATAATATATAAGATCAAAAAATCATAAAACTAAAATAAGTAAACTAAAATTAATTTAATTAACACAAAAGGCTTAAATTAGTTGTTACCCATTCAACCAACTCAAGAGATATTGAGAGTGTGTGTGGTTAATAAGCAATTCAACAATAAATAAAATGAAAGAAAACAACTTGCAACACAAATATATATAAGATATTTTGTACCGGTCATTCTAACGGCTAGAACAAAAGAATAGCCGTTAAAAAAAGTAGCCGTTATAATGTCCCGATTTGGAACGAGTTTTGTAATACACTTGGGTAAAAGAAACCGTTCATTTTTCCACATTTTTGTAAGATCAAACTAACATAGCGGTATCGCGGTTTTTTACATGGCTTTTGCAACGGCTCCTCATTTTTTTCATTGGCCGTTGCAAAATTAACTAGCCGTGCCAAAAACTATATGAAAATAGTTGCAGTCTATAATAATTAACGTGTTGTGTAACGGTCTTCTAATTTAAAACTTTGTAGCGGCCTTTCAAACATTGTTTGTAACGGCTAACATTATAAAAAAATGTTGGTCGTCCCTAAATTAATAAACAATTACAAAAATCATAACAAATTGTATCGGATGTAGTGATGTAACGACTTTTGTAATATATTCAGGTTGTAACGGCCTTTTAAACGATTTTGGCCGTTACAACTTGCTTAGCAAAATTTATATTATCACCGATATGACATCAGCACAATTTATTCTTTACAAATTTATGTCAAAAACCATGTGTACTAGAACAGTTTTACGGCCGTTACAAATCACTCATTTTTTTATAGTGATATAAAACCCCTTCAACATCCAATTTTGTTTTCTTCCAACGCATAAGATAAAAAGACAAAAAGTACATATTTTATATTTATTTACTCTATTACCATACACATAATTTTTCTTTAATTCTTTTATCCTTTCCGTTGATAACGCTGGTATATAATCTTTGAAAGTAATAATTAAATCACCGACAAAAAGTGCTAATGTTGGAATTTAATTTCTTATTTGAGGGCATTGGTAGTTATTTATATTTTATTTAAATTGAATATTTTGAAATAAATGAACAATATTCATTTTAATTAATATTTTTTTATTAATAAAAAATATTCGTGTTCTTGTTTGATAAATATTTTTTATCAAAACATATTCTTGTTCTTGTTTTATGAATCTTTTTATTAATAATGATGCATGCATTTTTTGCACGGTCCAAAGTCTTTGGATCTTGATATCCGATTTGGGCTAATTGAGTGAAAGGTCTTGGAAAGAAGACCTGCAAAAGAACACGTTACTCTGATGCTTAAGTTAATCCTGAATTTAAAAATAAATAAATATAAAGATAAATTGTAATGAAAAATAATAATTTCGTAAGCAAGAACACGAATTTTGGAATGAGAGAGTAGCAGTTTTTTTGTAGGTGGAAGGGGGAATCTGTTGAGGGTGCCATCCATATTTATAGAGGATGAGCACCTCTTCGTAGGGACTCTAGGGAGCTGCATGTCTGGCAAGGAAGGCAGGATTTTGATGGGTAAGGTTGCACCTTATCCGCTTCTTGAGCAGCGAGTCTATCGATGAGGAAGGACTCCTCCTTCATAAAGACTCATTTAGTGGCCTTCGTACTGGACCTCCTTCTTGGGCCAAGCTTGATGGGGCATGCTTCATCTTTGGACAGACTCTGGTTTGGGGGATTCCCTCATGGGCTGAGCCTAGTGGGCCTCCCTCTTGGGCCAAACCATGTTGCAGGGTGCTTCCTTCTTGGAATAAGTCCAGCGACACTAGGCGGGCTGACTTTCTCCTGGGCTACTGACTGACTCGGGCTTAGCATTTCTTCTTAGGCCAATCACTTTTGGGCCATACCCATCATTCAATTCCCCCAATTCTAAGGAGGAAGGATGCCCCCTAACGCCTTAGAGTAGGAGCCCTTGTATCACCTAGAAGGGGGAACCCATTTTCATTAGTTTGGCGTATGTAAGGAAGGAAGGTGTCTCCTAACTCTTCGAAGGAGTGGTTAACGGGTGTCTTTGTGCTTACTTCGAAGTAGGGCTTTATTTTTGTGCAAGAGAATGTTAAATAACAAAGTCAGGTATATATTGCAAATAGATCTTGCTTGAAGCGAAGTTATTGTGCCTCCTGTAGGAGGGCTTATTTGAGATAGGGCCCTTCTTGGAGCAAGACTTAGGAACCTCACCGAAGGAAGAATAAGGTGTCCACTAGAAGCCTTAGATGCCTTCGCGGAGGAGGGCTTAGGTACCTGTATGGGACAGAGCTTACGGTCCCCTAAAGAAGGACCTAAGTGCCTGCTTCAAGGAGGGCTTGGGGAGCCTCCACGGAGGAGGGCATCTGTGCTTGTGTGGAAAACAAGACTTTTTATGATAGGGATCTCTTCTTCATAAATCCTTACGAGCAAACTTATATTAACACATTGAAAGGGGTAAAATAAATCTCCAAAATTATTAAAATAAAAAGCATTCCTTGAGGGAAACATGTATACAAAGATTCATTTGCTGAGGGGGATATGTCTACTTAGGGGCAAGGCCTACTCTTGAAAGATGCCTCCTTGGGAGAAGGGCTTATATTCTGAGAGAGATGGCCCCTTGGTGAAGTAATTTGTTTTTTAGGGGGATTCCTGTTTCGGGACAGGGTTTATTCTTAGAAGGCGTCCGGATAGAGTAGGTCCTCGTCCTCTTGTTCCTTGCATTTTTCACCAAGGACAACATTCTTGTATTCCCTAGCCTCCCTTCTCTTTTCACTGCAAGTTTCTTTCTTGGCGGCTTGGGCATCCTCCATGTTAATATACTTGGTTGTGCGAGCCAGGAGGGCATCGAACTTTGAAACAAGTTTCTTGGCCAGGGACTTGAAGAAGTCCCTGTCGAAGAGTCCTTGCGAGAAGGCGTTGGCCTTCACTTCTTGTATGACAGAGGGTACTTTTAAGGCTGCGGTATTGAACCGTTGTAGGTACTCCCTCAACGGCTCATTGTCCTTCGGCGTATGGGCTAAAAGGCTGAGCTATGTCTTCCAAAGCTTCCAGCTACTGGCGAACTGATGCAGAAAAAGAAATTCGAACTCCTGGAAGCTTCCTATTGCTACGACAGGCAACTGGTTAAACCATTGTTGTGTAGCCTTGACAAAGGTAGTGACGAAAACTCGACACTTGAACCCATTTGTATACCTGTGCAACAAAGCTGCGTTCTCGAAACGCTAAAGGTGTTCTTGGGGGTCAGCCAACCCATCGTACTTAGCAATAGCAGGGGTGCGGCAATTTGCAAAGAGCTCGTCCTCCATCACAGCATCTATGAAGGAGACATCCTATTGTTTTTCTCCTGAGACTCCTTCTATCTGGTGTTGCATGTCCTGGAGGCCTTTTTGAAGACACTTCACTCAAGCCGGCCATTGTTGGGGAACTTCTTGGGGAGCTATTAGAGGGAGCCCTTGTACCGCCGTAGGCAGGGCCCCAATTACAACGACGCCTCCTTCTGGTAGGCCCCTTTCTATTCCTCCTTGAGGGGTGCCTGTTTCCACCACAGGGGCTAAGCTTGCAGGAACTAATACAGCCATCTACTCTCGAATGGCCGCTGCAACTACTTGTTGGATTGTGCCCAACAAGGCTGGAGAAAGTTCGCCTGATATAGTGAGGTGCTTCGCCTTGGAGGGTCAACCAATGGATCCATTACCCTAGGGGTAGCATCGAAGCGGGCAAAGCTGGGCCGGACCCCCTATTGGTGCTAGGGAGGCTCCCTCTGGTGTGGGGGGCTCCCTCTTGGGCTAAGCCTAGTGAGCCTCCCTCTTGGCCCGAATCATGTTACAAGTGCTTCCTTCTTGGGCTAAATCCAATGACAATAGGCGGGCTGACTTTTTCCTGAGCTGGCGGCCTGACTCGAGCTTAGCATTTCTTTTTGGGCTAATCGCCATACCCATCAAATAAAATCTTTGTTAATCTATATAATAAAAATTATTTTAATATAATATTAACTTATTTATTTTCTGATATAAAATAAAAAGAAATTGTTAATTAGTAAAATTACAAAAATTAGTCTTATATTCTAAATTTATTTTCCTCATATCAAACAAAGAAAACAATATATGAGATTTACTACCTTTCAACCATACCAAATAATTTGAAGTTCTTTCCCTCCGCTTTCACTTAAACCAAATGAGCTTTCAAGGTTTGTTTCGTTGAAGTGAAAAGTGGATGTATAATAAAAGTGGAAGTAAAAATAATTGTATAAGAAAAAATTTGATATTTGATTGGGGAGAATAATTAGAGGGGAATAAACTAAATGTATATGAAACCCTTCGGAGTTCAGTTTCGTTTTCATAAAAATATTTTTTTTATTTTTATTTACTCTATTACTTATGCACATAATTTTACTCAAATTATTTTTTCCTTCTTGACTGATAATACCGGTACATAATTTTTGAGAAAAAATAATCAAATTATCGAAAAAACTCTAACATCGTTGATTGTTTGTAGTAATTTTTATTTTATTTAAATTTAAATAATTTATAATAAATGTAGAATACTCATTTTGATGAATATTTTTATTGATAATAAATATTTTGTTCTTGTTTGATGAATATTTTTACTAATAAGATTTTTAAATTTTTTATATACTAAAAATTATTTTAATATAGTATCGTATTTATTTTCTAATATAAAATAAAGAGAAAGTCTTAGTCAAAAAATTTATAAAAAATTAAATTTTTTTTTCTCAATCTATTTTTCTTGTACCAAACAAGAAAAAGTATTTAAGATTTACTCTACTTTAAATCATACTAATCAACTTGAAGGAAAACTATTATTCTCTTCGTCTTTCTTACCTTTTCACTCTCCCTAGCTCTTTCACTTTTTTTTTTTTTTTTCCTTACTTGAACCAAACGAACTCTTAATTAATTAATAATTCATTGGGGAAAAAAGTTCAAGTAACGGGATCCCACTTAAATTAAATTTGAAAAAATTCTAGATTGCAAAGATTATACGAATATTAATAATAAGAGTACCAAATTACCATATAAAACATTCCCCAATCACATTAAGGACATAAATTTTACAATATCCCTCAATGTTTACTACGATTCAGTTACCAAAATTGGAGTCGTACTATAGTTAAACACAAACAATGTATATATATATATGTGACTCTCTTTTGCTCTCTATTACACAAGAAGGTTAAACTAAACTAAAAAACCTAGTATAGACATCTTCTTCTTCCAATTCTTTTGAGTTTTTGCAATATTTTCTGCAACATGGATTTCATTCAAAGACTGCTGTCAGATGCCGATTTTCCACTCGGATTCCGGTTTCATCCGACCGATGTTGAGTTATTGCTGTATTATCTACTTCCCAAGTTGAAGGGTGAAGATCTTTCTTCGTCGGAGTTCATCATGGATTTTCTTGGCGTCTATCAACATGATCCCGACCGACTTCCTTTAGGTAAGTTCAGACAAGATTTTGTTCTGGAACTGAATTTTATTGTTGTTCAAGAAACCTATATGTTTTACGTGATTTTGATGCTTCATGATCCCGGCCGACTTCCTTTAGATAAGTTCAGACAAGATTTTGTTTTCGAGCTAAATTCTATTGTTGTTCAAGAAAACCAGATATTTTACTTGATTTTGATGCTTTCGACGTTGTCTTAAGGACTTCAGTGAAAGACCCTATTGGTAAAATGTCCTATGTTTCCAAGATTTAGTACTCTTAAACATTAAACACTCAAATTTTTTGAAACGTGTGCTTTAAGATCAATTCAAGCATGGAAGAGAGAAAGAAGCATACTTTTTCACACTGGAGGAGATAAAGAACTCAGTAGGAGAGGGTCCGGTTCGGACCACGCCAACCGGCTACTGGAAAGCTTACAGAGAGGACGTTCCCATTCATCATAACCAAGAAATCATAGGGTTCAAGAATAAGCTTTTGTTCTACCGTGAAAATGTTCCCAATGGAACCCAAACTGACTGGAAGATGACCGAGTACGTCTGCAGTCCCAGTTGGATTGCTACTACTAGCACTTCTATTGTAAGTACTTGCATCTTTTGTGATATTTCAGGGGCTATTTGTGTAACTATTATGATTATGACAGCAGAGATACCTAGCTTGGGTTGTCTAATTTGAGCTTATTTTCTGTGTTTTTGTTTGTTCAGGTGGGGCGTTATGTGGTGTGCAAAGTTAGGCAGAAGATGAGGGCGGAGGAGGATGAACCTTTGTTAGAAGAGGAAAATGGCTTCATTGACGGCAGTAAATAGTCAGTGAGTTATGTGATATTATTTAACTTGGGAGAAATTCGATCAAATTTTGATACATAGTTTTTCTTTTTTTTCCTTTGTTTTTGTTACATCCGTACGATGTAATTTATGCTTTTCCTTTGTTTTTGTTACATCCGTATGATGTAATTTATACCGAAAGATGTCCTAATCTATAGAGCTATGTGATTATTTATTTCAGTCAAATACTGGAGTCAGAATTTACTTTTAACTTAAGTACTCGATATGTCATTATGGTTGGGAGTATTCACAGTGTTGAGATGTATCTCAATGTTGGAGGACCTGTATGAAATCAATCCATTCGACTCATGAGGTTAAACACCTGCAGTAGCGTTGATTATTGATAGTCAACTCAATATCTCAATATATCGATCCTTCCCTTTTGAACCCAAGAATGTTCTTGCATGTTATGCGGACACAATGAAATTACAGTTAGTTCTTGGTTAGGTGCAGATTTTGTTAGAATAAGAGACTAGAATCTCAATTAGATTGATTTTTTTATGTAATTTTTTTTTATAGTTTTTGATGTAATGTGATATTATAATGAATAAAAGTAAGTATTCATTCGGGCCATTTACTCTATTGTGCTTACTTGTTTATATTGAGTCAATATCTTAACATCACAATAAATCTTATAGACTAAATCTTGGGTTGTTATTGGATGACAATTGTGAAACCAACTTCTAAGGATTGGGTTTGAAACATTCTAAGTTGAGGATTTTGAGATAGGGTATTGAGTATCGTATAGAGATTTGCAGTAAGTGTTGCATTCGTTGGATGAGTGTCGTGTTTCATTGGCGATATATTTTGGACGTCAATGCAATTTTTGTGGGTTGATTGATGATTAGATTGTTGAACCAAGTGGACTAACTCATAGGGAATTGTTATATGAAAGCCTTGGAGGCTTGGTTGGTATGACTAAAATTCCTTGGCTCCGATAGTACGGGATTAGTCATTAGTCTTAAAGAAGCATGACAATCACATATAAATGATGACTGTATTTTGGGTTTGGAGAGAGATGACTATATCTTGGACATGGTTGTTACAAGCCCTTTTCAGTGCAGTTGGAATATGTAGTGAGGATGGTAGATTCCAAGAAGAGGATCAGTCCCCTTTGAGTATGTGACAACAGTATCTCCTATACGCTTTGAGATGCGTTCAAGCTCTTATAATTTGTGGCCATAGTGATTGGTTAAATAGAAAATGATTTTCTATGTCGATCAATGGAGCAAACGCAATCTCAATTATTGAGAGTAGATGCTTAATCTAAGATGAGAATCGACACCCAATTTTATGTCATAAACTAAGGCCAGAAAACAATAGACAAAAGGACCATACCCGTATGAAATTCGAGAGCCTAAATGTTCATGCTAACATTCACTTAGTCTCTTGTGCAATGGGTCATTGCTAGACGTCACCCATGGTGACAGATTAAAAGTTAATAAAAAAAATTAAGTAAATTAAATTTAATCAATCAGCTGTGACCGACACAAGCCCAGACCTAACTGAGGGTGAACCTAAAGAGTCACACACAAATCATCGTGGGAGTGACTGAATTAATTTCAAAAGAAGTGAATTAATTTAATTAGATTAAATTAAGTTTTGGAGAATATAAATAATTAGATCATTTATATGTGTCATTAGATGGATGACCCAACATTCAACTAATTAGATTAATTAAATTTGGGCTTAACCTTTTAAATTAATTGAATAAATTTAATTGAGTTTGGTTTGATTAGTAAATTGAATTTATTAACTAAAAAAATTGATCTTGCCTCTTTAATTTGGATTAAAGGATATTGGATTTTCAGTTGGGCTTTAATTAAATTAAATTTAAATTAGAGCGCATTAAACCTTAGGCATGCTTTCTAACTTATTTAAACAAGTTCCCGGTGTACTAAAATAGAGCCCATTGGCCGAGTTGATCCTCTATATGGCAAGGACGAGTTGACTCCTCCTTGAAGGAAAATTGGTCGAGTGGGGCTTTAGCAAAGTCCCATCTCGGTCATAACGGTCTATGATTGTCTTCAATCTTGATAAAAAATTGTCATATTGTCAGAAGCTACCTAAATAACATCTAGGTTTTATATGACTAGTTCATTCATCTCCTAACAGTACACACACTACGCACCTTACACCCTCCTCTTCCCCCCGTCTCTCTTTCTCTCTAGCTGAAAAATCCCACTCCCTCTTGGTTTTTCTTGATTTTGAATTAAGTCAAGAATAAGAGTGAATAAAAAATACACTAAGTCAATAGTGTAGTTCTTGATTCTTCTTCCTAGATCTTATACCTTCTAGTAAAAGTATGTGGATCCATTAATGCCTAGTATGGTATGTATTGTTTTAGAAGGGTTTTATACTTGAACGCTCCGTGAACAAGATCTGAACGAGGGGCAACGTTAGTAGTCGAGTAAAGACTAACAAAAAGGAAACGATTTCGTGGTTATTTTTGTGTTCCTTTTTGTTTGTATTCCATTAGCCTTTGCATGATCTTTTATTATCACTACGTTATAATATACCAAACGCTCGGGAACATCAAGAGAAATCAAATTTATTGTTTTTACTTCCAAGTTTTCCACACTTTCACTGCATTTCCTTTCCGAATCTGATTTATATTCTTGACTGCAAAGGCTTTCCTAATATTGCAAACTACTACTATTTTGGGAATTGCGTTAGATACTAGCGGTGTAAGGAAACATTAGTGAGCACTTACAATTCCGAGGAATAGGAAAACCAAATCAACAAGGATCTTGCGATGAAAAAAATTCGAATTGTGTCGTCCCATTTTTCTTAAATTTTCTTAGCCTGAATGCTCTGAAGCAAGTTAACGCGGTAAAGGACATGTAGCAGGCGACTAAAGATGTTCATGCCTTCTACATTATAATGTTAGTTGGCACGAGTTCATATGCAGAAGCATATGTATATAAAATTTACGTCATCTATTGCATAATGTGCATATTTATAAAATGGAAAAAGGGATTTAGTATGATAAAATTATATGAAAAACTAAGAATCAGAATAAAAATAAAGAATTAAATGCAATATTAAACTAAAGATGAATTGTTCCACTTTTATATATAGGTGTTGAATATTAAAGAAAAGAAAGGACAAAAACTATTATTGGATAAGTAGTTCACTGACTAAAGGACTGTTTGGGCGTCATATAATATTTGATTTCCATTTTCGGCTTTATTTTCTCTTGTTTGGTAGGGAAGTCAAAGCCCAAGTGGGGAAATCTAACACCCCCCAAACAGCTGGGCGACACGTGTAGCTACCACACGTGCGGACTCGTAACCGGGTCATCCTATTCGGATCCTCCTCCACTCTACAAAAACCACACGAACCGCACCGAAAATTTTCCCCCAATTTCTTACGATTCCCGCCTCCAATCTCAATATCATTGAATCATCCAAATTTCTGTCGATTTCTTGCATCAATCTTCAAATCCAGCACTCCTTTGATTCAATTCGTTTCGTTCTCTTCCGATTGATTGGTCTTTCGACCCAATCTGTTGATTTCATTTGGTTCTAGGTTTTCGCTTTGAATTTTTCGATCTGTGCGATTTCTTGTAGAAATCTGTTGAATTTTTGGGTAAAGTCTACCAATTGTCTATATTCGTTATTTCCCCTCTATTAATAGACCCAGAATTTGTAATTTTATCCAGAGACTTTTTGGTATCTAGGGTTTGGCCGTCGTCGTGGTTCTTTAATCTTAGGGTTCCTTGGATCTGTAAATTGATTTACGCGTTTGGTATGTCTGTTTATGAATTGAATTTTAATATGCTTTTTTGTGGTTTTGTATGTGAATTCTGTGAATCTAGGGTTAGGGTTTTTCGTGATATTGGGCGTTTTATTTAATTTTGTTTGTATCTGCAATTATTTGTTTGCAGAGCATACTTAGGTCGTCTTAGTCTTGGAAATCTTTTTTTTGAATATTTTATGTTATTAGTTTAAAGAAAGCGGATAGAACAATTTTTATATTTGAAATAACGTACTATAAATTATTTTTTTCTGAAAAGAGAAAGAAAATGTTTGTGTTTATCTTATTAGCATGAATACCCGTATATGCTCGTGGAGCTTACTTGGTGTTTTGCATGAGTCAAACTTGATACAGTATGTAGAAAGGAAAGAATATTTGGATGTTTAGGTGTGTGTCCCTTATGTTTAATTGGTGGCACTGCTGAAGCAAGTGATACTGTCATCTGGCTGGATTCGGTTGGCTTATATGTTAGTTAATTGACCATGTTTCTGTTTACCATTACAGAGTAAAAATAAAGCCATAATTGATTGTTTGGTTGTGCTACTTTTACTTTAACGTGGCAGGTTTTATGTTGACTGCTTATGTTTGTTCTTTGTCGGATAGTGATTTATGAATTTCTATGTTCTCTCTGGTCTTGGACATAATTCAGTTTCCTTCTTTTCTGGACTGATGTTGCCAGCATATTCTGATTCTGGTGCTTTTGTCGTGTAAACGTGACAAATGTTATAATTACACTTGCCATGTGTAGGTTTATCATTTGCGTCTTTCTTTCCTTGCAAGAAGTGTCTGATTCTTTTTCTTGTGCTACCTTGGTTTCTTTGCTTCTGTCAATTTGTAGATGTGCACTCTAGAGAATAGACATACTTATACTAACTTGGAATATTTTCAGAAATACATGGATGTTTTTGTTGGCGCACGTATCATATCGATATTTCTGCTACCTCCTCATGCACTAGATCACTACTTCATTTATTATTAATTATGATTTATGACCGGTTGTACATTCCATTTAAAGATGGGACTCATTAAGATTGGTTTTTGCTTATATTGTACAATACAGAAGATGGGAGTCAAGCGTCCTTTAGAACAGGAAGATCTTCCAGAGCTTTCTTTCAAGCAACCTAAACAACTTGATAATAACAGAAAGCTGACATTTACAGCAGAGGATTTTCCTACTCACAGAACTACTCTCGAAGTTGATTCTCCTGGTAAATTTTGCTATTTGGAATCACATTTGTCAATCTACTTGTATTATTTTATTTTTTAATTTTTTTCCGGGGGGGGGGGGGGGGGGGGGGGCGGGGAGGCAGTGGAGTTGAAGATTTTATATGTGGTTTTCTTATCGATAGTTTCCTTTATATTTATAATCATTTGTTCGCATTTTAGTTACGCATGATTTGAACAACTTATGCGCTTATCATCTGGTTATGTATTGCACAGTATCAATTCAATTAGCGATGAATCACTGATTGATTTTGATTTTGCTCTTTCATATGAATAGGCGAAGTAAAGAGCAACTTTTGTAAGATACACTCTGACGGGATGCTTGAAAATGGTGACACAAATGGTGCATCCCTGGCAGACAAAGAATTGGAGGCAAGTGCACCCTTATCTTTGGTCACCAGTAGCAGTAGCGAGGAAGATGCTGGAAACGAGGACACATCTATCTTGTATAATTTTCCAGGATATATTGACTTCAGCATACCGTGGCGACCCCCGCAACAGTATGAGGATCCATACATTTCCCTGTTGAATTCTTCTCCTAGGAAAGAAGTTCCTGTCGGACCAGATTATCAAGCTGAAGTTCCAGAGTGGGATCCAAGCTCTAGTGCGAAAGATTCTTCGGGTTCCAACAACTTCGTTGATAATGAGGAGCAAAGATTGATGGGTGCTTGTGTCATCCCTATGCCTGGGTTAAATGGTTCAAGCGTTGATGGAGTAACAGTTGGACGGGGCAGAACAGATTGTAGCTGCCTGGATATGGGATCCATGAGATGTGTGCAGCAACATGTAAAGGAAGCAAGAGAAAAATTACGAGAGACAATCGGCGATGAGGCTTTTGCAAATTTGGGGTTCTATGATATGGGTGAAGAGGTCGCGTGGAGGTGGAGTGCTGAAGATGAACATATCTTTCACAATGTGATCTTCTCTAATCCTGCATCACATGGCAGAAATTTTTGGAAGCACCTCAGTGTCATGTTCCCAACTCGAACAAAGAAAGAACTCATCAGTTATTACTTCAATGTCTTTATGCTGCGAAGGCGGGCAGTTCAGAACAGATCTTACTTGTTGCAGATAGACAGTGACGATGATGAAGAGCCAAAAGGTGTCCATGGAGATTACTCTCAGAACCGATCTTCTTTACTTGATCAGGACACTGATGATGAAGATGACCTGAGACACACCCACGGGGACTTGTATCTAGTCAGAGGGGAAGATGAAGACTCTACAATTGAGTCTTTTGGTGATCAGGATCTGGATGCAGGCTGGGTGGACGACTATGGGTCCGAGCCTGAAAATTGTTGCAGGGATGAGGGCAGCGACAACAATCATGACACTTCTGATGGCGATGTTCATAAGCAAGATGCTGTAGAGATGGATGGTGCTGGTCAAGATACCAAAAACTAGCATGCTACTGCAGTTCATATGTCTTAGCTTGCCGTATCCCTGATACTAATGTGTACAAGTAGAGATAGTGAAAAAGGGAAACGACCTCTTGCTGAGATCGATAAGCCCCCCTTTTTCTTCTTCTTTTTCCCTTTGGTGGGGAACTTAAACTCAATGTTCTGAGTAAAACATGGTGAGTTCCTCCCTCTGAAGAATTTTGTTTCTCCACTAAGGTTAAGCATGGGGATCTTACCATTGCTTCAATGGGGTCACCTGATCCTCCATCCCCACCCTGCTGTATAAATTTTGTTAAGAACCGGTTTATGAATAAATTATTATTCTTTAAGGTCATTTTCACTTTGTAATGTTGATTTTATGGAGATGTTCCTGCATAAAATTGCAAGAATGATGAATGCTTAAACTTTAAGGTATGCAAGATCAGTTCCTCCAGACTGTAATAGATGTTATCATCTTGTACAAGGATGTAATGGCAATTAAGATTGGTGGGCTGCTTCCATATATAAATAGATGGCTGCATCACACTTTTGAAACTAAACGTAATTGGGCTGGGCTGGAATTGGTGGCAACATCATGTCACCAAAACGGCCCAAATCTTGCCTAGAATGGACAAATGAAAAGCTCCCTAATCATAAGTGTTAATATGCCATTTGTTTAGTTGAGCAAGTCAAAATAAGTTGGAATCTTCTTACACATGTCTTGCCCGTTGATGCAATCTGTGGTACTATCCCATGAATTTGTACCTCTGAGATCTGTCGTGCTCCGAGACAACGAATTCTCAGATTACTTTCGTAGGATTGAGGTTTTCTTGTTTTTTAGTTACGATGCCAAATTTGTTATACCCATTCTCCCAGGAACATAACAAATATTCATCACTTTGTACTCATCACCTTAAGTGGAAATACACACAAAATTAATTTGAAAGTTTGATTTAGCTTTAGCTTCAAATAGTTTATTTTCGTACTTAATTTCCTATAAATAAATGAAGAACATAGAAACCACAAGGGATAAATCCAATCCCTCAATTTTTAGCCAAAGAGATAATGTAAAATTTTCATAATAGAATTGGATTCTTGAAATTGAAAATGCATAAAAAAATATTAAAAAATTGTCGGCGACGTTCAATTTAGTTGGAATCGTAATGACTATAAGATGATGGATTCAATTTCCGCTGAGGACTCATAACCAAAGTAGTGATGGGAAAAAGCTTTCCCCAAACAGCTTATGGCCCAGACACTGAAATATATTATCATCATTATTAAGTCATAAGCAACTTATAGCTCTTCTTTGGCCAGCTTAGTACGTGTTTGGTGGGGACCTTTTCTTAGTTTTTCTCAGTTAAGAAAAGAGAATCTCATCTTTTTAAAATCAATTCCATTCAGGACTCTTTGCTAATTCAATTTTAAGCAGCTTTCAGCTTCTGCTTATGCATAATCTGATTGTGACCACTCTCAGTCTCTGCCTAACACCCCCTTCTTCATAATAAAAGCAAAAGCTGGTAAAGGTACTGGGGATTGTTTGGTCAAACTCAAAAACATTAAGTAAAATAATGACTTGTGTTAGGCTGATATAAGCTGTTATATTCCATGACTAATTAATAACCCTCCCTACTAAGCAGCTTAATTACACTTTGTACACGTTGCCTTCACATTGCAAATTAATAAGCTGATTTGTTTATTTCTTTCTTGAGCAGATTCATTAATAAATTATAATAAGTGGCTTTTCAAGCTTTTATTATTACGTTTCTGGTAGCTGTAGCCTGTTTTTTGGTAGTTGCTGAGAAGCTAAGGACCTGCTAGCTGAAATTACTTTATTTTATTTACAACAATTAAATTCAGTTAAATCACAATGCCTTGTTGTCTAATTATGATTTGGTAATGTTATCGTAAAGTATATGAAGATCCCCTCAAGTGTAATTAAATAATTGTTAATGTAGTTGAACAAGAAGTAAATTAGTTGGTTGTTTTATGATCTGCTGTTAATATTCTTATTCGATATAATGTTAAATATTATAACATATAATTTATTCTTTGGCCATTTTTGTTGTGTTTATGTGTTATTACTGTATTTTACGGACAAAACTCACAGATCAGTTAAACCGATAAAGTTGGGTCGCGCATTTGATGGCGACTATGAGACCAACTTTCGAGGGTTGGTCTGATACTTCCAAGTCGAGAATCCTTAAGAATGGGAAATGAAGAGTTCTGTACAAACTTATATTAAGTGATGCATTTATGTGATGAGTGTCGCGTTTCATCGACGACGGTGTGACGTCCATGCACTTAATTAGTGGATAATTGACAGGTGGATTATCAAGTTTACTTTTGACTCGCAAGAGTTGTCAAGTGGAAGCCTGTGTGGCATGATCGGTATGACTAGAACTCCTTAACTATGATAGTATGAATATTAGTCCTTCCACCCGAGAAGCCACAATAGCCTTGTGTATGAGGCAGCTATATCTTGATCCTGACTGATGTTACTGAGTGTTAGGATGGTTTTCAAAAGTCCTGCACTAGTATGGTCAGAGCATACATGGAGGTTGGTGCATACTAAGAAAGAATCTATTGCCCCTCATAAGATGATGACGATCTCCTATGTCCTCTGGACTGTGTTAACCCCTAGAAGTTTGTGGTCACAACTGGTGATCATATAGAAAAATAGTCTCCCAATGTTGATTAATGACTTAAGAGCGAATACATAGTTATCGAAGTCAAGTATGGGAATCGGTTTAGAATTTCGTATCCAAAAAATTTAGGTCGAAAGATAGCTTAATGGAAGGACTGTACCTGTATGGTAGGTTCACGATTATTTTAAATATTCTCTAAAGTCATGAACGATTACTAAACGACCACCCATGGTAAGGGATACTCTTGAATTAATGAGTTTATCAAGAGTAATTAATTGAATATGATTCAATTAATTTTTAGCAAGTTAGTTGTCGTTTAAATTGTATATATGGTATATGCCCCACCCTAACTAAAGATGGATCTATACAAGTCACACACAAAACACTAACAATATTGTGCAGAATTAATTAGAGAAATCATTTAGGATGGGAATCAATTTCAAAAGAGATCGATGATTAATTTAAATTTCTTTAAACTAATCATTTAAATAATTGAATTACTCAATTGAGGTCCTATGTGATAGAATACCCAAAGTGGTAATTAATTGAATTAATTAAATATTTGGAATTAATTTTAGGTCCAAGAATTAAATAAAGATTTAAAATGGACTTATAATTAATTGATTGGATCAATTAATAAATAATCAAAAGTTAAAGTACGTTTAATTCAAATTGTGGTCAAGCCTTAAGGGACCACAAGGACCTATCATGCATCAAAAGTCCTTGATTAAGGGTTTGCATCCTCATGAGTGGAGTTCACCTATCTTGAATTGAACCAAGTTACCCACTCTATATATATAGAGGGAGTGGTTGGCCATTTGAGGGTGCTAGCAAAAGGTGTGTGTATCTTTATCTTTCTCACTCTCTTATATATATCTCTCTTCTTCAACAAAGAGTTGTATCTTTTTCATCCTTTTCTTAAAAGTTTGAAATTCATTTAAGGCCTTCTTAAGAAACCTAGAGCACATTTTACTACATAGAAGTGATGTTCTAATCTCACTCTCTTGAGTTTCTGCAACGCTTAAAGAGATACAAGTTTGTGTTTTGTATAGACTTGCTAGACCGAGTCTGTTTAGCTCTTATGTGGACAAGCAAGAAATCATTATTGGAGAAGAGTTTTTGAAAAGAGGTATTTACTCTTTAACCTGCATCAACTAGTTGGTGTGCAAGTGTATGAATGGCCTGGTTGACATGGGATATGATCCCATTTAATAGTTTATTTATCCCTTTCATTGCTCAATTTATGTCCTGGACTTGTACTGATTTCTTCAAGTGGTATCATAGCCTGCTTCGTGCACTTAGCTAGTTGATTTATGTGCATTTATGTGCTTTACTTTACTGTAATAGTATGTTCTTATTATTGTTCCATGTTTATTTTATATGTTAAATTACGTGGTTGTTGAGAATTAAATTTTGGATGATTTACATATTAAATGGTATTTTATTTTTAGTATTTTGTGAAAAATGGACAAAAAACAACAAAAACAGTTTGACGATTCGTCGTCGGCCGAGCACAATGCCAGTGCGCAGGGGTGCCAGCGTGTGCAGGCCCTCCTTGCCGCTTGGGCCGCTTGCACAGGCTGGTGCAGAACTATCCTCTGCGCTTGCACAATGCCCACCAGCTACTATCTTATCACTTCCGATCGCTGTTTCGACCCTTCCGAATGGTGTTTTCGTAATTTTTCTTTTATGAAATTTTACCTTGATTATTAATTTTGTATTTTGAAAATGGTGATTTTGATCCAAAGTTAGTAAGGCCATAATTCTAGAAAATATTTCTTTAATTATGTATTTAATTTGGAATGTTCAAATATATGTTCTGAAAATTTATTTTCAAATTTTAACTTTAAATTTAATTGTTAATTTCAATTTCGCAATACTTGTGATGCCCATAATTTATTTTGAATTCAAGTTGTTGAGGCTATATGAGTTTTGATATATGAAATAAATATGTATGATATTGGATACCGGCATATATTTTATATATGCTTTAATATAAGATATTATGTAACATATATGATATGCGTTGGTTATTTATGTAATGAATAATGAACAAGGATACTCATGAAGTCCTTAGACCAATGTGACTGGTTGATTTATTTATTATTGTGCATTTAATGAGACTTATATGTCTCTTTAATTCACTCTTTCTTGTCTATATTGCCTGGGAATAATAAGGCTTCTTTCTCCCTCCAATGTACATGTGAACGCTAATTTTTTATCGTGTCTGAAAATCAAAACACGAAAACGTTATCACAATAAAAATTTGTATTTGTAGGTAAAAGTGGTACAATCTCTATATAATCCTCTTCAAGAATGTATTTGACAAATTCAAAGGTAAAAACTTCTTATAGATCTCTATTTGACTTGGTTTGAATTTCTGTAACGTTAATTCGAGGATTTACGCCAGTAATTCCAAATTAACTGCTATAGTATCAACTTATGATTTGAAGATTTGGAAGTGAATTTGCCACTTGGATCTTCTTGAGGGCTTAGCGCTTGTAATCCCTAATTACATGTTATAACTTGTGGCGCACCTTCGACGAACGACTTAATCTATGCCTTAAACACTTTGAATATTCATGAACTAGATGAGCTTTGTAAGGAGAATTATTTTGGCCTTCTTTTCTTCGTTCTCTATCTCTGTGTGTTCTGAATGAGCTCTAGGAACCCCTTTATATAGGTGTCAAAGAGGTAGAGTCGTAATGCATTTGAACACCTTTTGTATTATATTTTTGTAATTTAATTTAAAGAGATACATACATCAAATATTTGGCAAGACATGATTGGTTAATTTAACATTATCTCTTTAATATTTGTATTTTTTAAAACAGATAAATGTAAAATTATTTATCTTGATTTGATTGGAGCATACACATAACTGACTCCAACACTGAAGCTGAATACATGATAGCTTCGGAAGCTGCTAAGGAGACATTTCAAATGGAAAACTAAATCTAAGAGTTGGGTGGGTGCAGTACCTAATATTGTTGACCATATAATTGTGTATTGCGATAACAAGGGGTGATCATGAAAGCAAAGAAACCAAGATCATCACAAGGCTAAACACATCCTCAGATGCTATCATCTGATCCGAGAAATGGTAGGAAGAGGGGACGTGAGGGTGGATCGCATTGCATTTGTAGAAAACATGATAGACCTATAGACCAAGCCTATTTCACAATTCACCTATACTCAGCATCTTGAGAAGATAGGTTTGAAGTATATGGGTGATTGGCTTAAAGGTCAAAGTGGGAGATTATTAGTGTAGGCGACCAGAAAGTCAATAATTGGTTGGTTTGTAAACTACTAATAATAATCTTATTCGATTAATGTTAAACATCATGAATATAGTTTATTCGTTGGCCATCTTTATCGTGTTATATTATATGTTATTACCGAATTTCACAGACAAAGTCCACAAACTAGTTAAACCAATAAAATTGGATCATTTGATGGCGACTATAAGACCAACTTTCAAGGGTTGGTTTGGAACATTCCAAATCGAGAACCCTCAAGAATGGCATTGTGGAATTCTATAGAGACTCGCACTGAGTGATAGATTCATATGATGAGTGTTGTATTTCATCAAAAATAGACGTGTCATGTCCATGTACTTTAGTGGGTGCTTGACAGGTGAATTGTCGAGTTCACTAAATTGACTTGCAGGAGTTGTCATACAGAAGCCTGTGTCGCATTACCGGTACGGGTAGAACTCTTTAGCTACAATAGTACGGATATTAGTCGTTCGACCTGAGGAGCCATAGCAGCCTTGTGTGTCGGGCGGCTATATTTTGGTACTAGTTGATGTGACTACAATATTGTGTGGTTGCCAAAAATCTCACACCAGTGCAATTGAACATACATGGAGGTTGGTGCGTTTCAAAAAGGAATCCATCATCCATCATGAGATGGCGATCTTCTATATCCTTCGGACTATGTTCATTTCTAAAGTGTAAGACCACAGAGTTTCTCATATTGATTAATGAGAAACATAGGAAAGAGAGAATACATAGTTATCAAAGTTAAGTATGGAAACTGATTTAGAATTTTGTGCCCTAAACGTTGATCAAATGATAGCTTGATGGATCGTTTCTAGACGACTGTCCATGGTAACGGGTACTTTTAGATTAGTGAGTTGATTAAGAGTGATTAATTGAATATAATTCAAGTAATCTAGAGCAAGTTAGTTGACTGATTAAATTGCATATGTGATATAAGTTCAAGTCTAGCTGAATGTGGACCTATAAACTTCACACACAAAATACTAATGATATTGTGGAAATTAATTGGAGAATTAATCCGGAAGAGATAGAAGATTAATTTAAAGGAGTTTAAATTAATCATTTAAATAATTGAATTATTCAATTGAGGTCCTATGGGATAGAAACACTCAAAGTGTTAATTACTTAGATATTTAAATTTTAGAAAGAATTAATTAGATAAATCAATCTTAGGTCAAAAAATTAAATAAAGTATTTGATGTGGACTTGTAATTAATTGATTCGATTAGTAATTACTAATATAAAGGCAAAGTGTATTTAATTCAAATTGTGGTCAAGCCTTAAGGGACCCTCAGGGCACCACAAGAACGTACTATACATTAAAAGCCCTTGATTAAGGGCTTACATCCTCATGGGTGGAGCTCACCTACTCTTAACTTGAAGCAAGCCACTCTATAAATATACAGAGAGAGAGACAGTGGTTAGCTATTCAAGGGTGCTAGCAAAAAAAGTATGTGTATCTATATTTCTTTGCGTCTCTTATATCTCTCTTCTTCGTAAAAGAGTCGTATTTCTTTTATTCTCCTCTTAAGAACTTGAAATTTATTCAAAATTTTCTTATGAAAAACCCAAAACACTTTCTACTTTATAAAAGTATTATTCTAGTATCACTCTGTTGAGTATCTAGCAGGTTAAAGAAACATAAGTTTGTGTTTTGTGTGGACTTACTAGAGAGAGCTTTCCTTAGCTCTTGTCAGACAAATGAAGAAACTATTATTGAATGAGAGCTTTTGAAACTAGAACACTCTACTATTCTCAAAGAGTTATTTACTTTTGACTTGTATCTACTTATTAGTGTGCAAGTGCACGAATAGCCAGATTGATGTGGGATATGATCCCGTTTATTATTTTATTTATCGCTCCGTTGCTCATTTTACGTCGGAGCTTGTACCGATTCCTTCAATAAATACTTATTGTCCTTTATAAAAAATTACAGGTACACCTCTTGAAGGGTGTTTGTGTAAAATTTTACTATTAAACAAAGATATATTTATAATTGAAATTATAAGTTTAAAAAATAT
This sequence comes from Sesamum indicum, assembly GCF_026168435.1. Classification (NCBI taxonomy): domain Eukaryota; kingdom Viridiplantae; phylum Streptophyta; class Magnoliopsida; order Lamiales; family Pedaliaceae; genus Sesamum; species Sesamum indicum. Next base: position 3,355,965 of record NC_142660.1, on the reverse strand, counting down.
ATTAATAATTATATAAAAGAAAAAGATGCTTGTGTAAGTTGAATATAATTTATCCAAAAAGTTAAGTGCATGAGACAAATAGATCCACTCACCAATAGTTTGACTTGGCATACATTTATAGCATTAGTTGCTTCCATTTTGTACTCTTTCTTTATCATAAAGGTGGAGTTCCAAACAAGTCTCACAATCCTTTTACCATTTGCTCTTTATTCTTTAGCTTTACATTTTGAAGTTATTACATTTTCTTTGTTAATAAGTCTCCTCATAATATAGAAGTATATGTGATCTCACACAACCCAAAATTCTAAAAATACACCATAAATAAGTTGTATTTCAGATAATATTTATAGGAAAAAACGCAAGCAACCCCTTTTGATATCGCAAATGAGCAAATTACCCCCTTATGAAAAATAAATAGTGATTTACCTCCCTGTATTTTTTAAAATACAACAATTTACTTCCCCAATGATTTCAAAATGAAGCAATTTATCTCCCTATATAAGGAGATAAATTACTTCGGGAAGGTAAATTACTATATTTTTTTTATAGAGGGGTAATGTGCTTATTTTTAATATCACGGGGGTAAATTGCTATTCACCCAATATTTGTACGCTAGTGATCAAGAAGTAGAGGGTTTTTTCTTCATAAAAACTTCATTTTATAAAACATGCATTTTCTACACATCATTAATCAAGAAAATATAGGGTTTTTTCATTATACAAAATTTACTTTCTATGTATATAAATATGTATAATTAGCATGACAACATTCACTAGCAAAATTGATGTTGCAAGTCTATTGAGCACATATACAGGTAAGAATTATGAATTTTTGCACTCTCAACCTTACCACTAATTAAGTCCGAATTGACCATGACGCAAACATCCAAGAAACGAAAGTATAAATTAAGGCTGAAATTGAGGTTCATGAATAAGTTCGGGCTCATGAATTCGAGGCATATCGGATGTGTGGATATTTGTCTCACTTTATGTTAGTTATTGAAATTCGTTTCTTTGTACTCATTTATTGAATCGATGCAGTTTATCTACCGATCTTAATCATATTGATATATTAGTTGAATCGATGCCTACTAAAATAATAATAAGAAGAAGAAGAAGAATGGGAGTGTAAAGAATTATGATGATGTAAATGGCCATAATTGCAAAGGGTGTAACAAATTAATTAATAAATTGATAGAAAATGGGACAGATCTTTGGATCTAAAATGTGAATGATTTTAGTGTTGTTTTGGGGTTGAGTGTGGGATGATGGATTCATTTCCTCTCATGACTCAAATATGTGATGGGTAGATCTGCACAACATATTAAACTTATCTACAATCTTTCCTACTAATAATGAATACCAATTTCTTGATTTGTTTCTTCTTGGTTTGTTTTTATGTTTGTGTTCTCTTTTTTAAATATAAAAAAAAAACGGTAATTACAAAATTACATAGTATCTTGATAAACTGATCAGCAAAATATCGACTCTATCGATACATTAATATAATAAAAAACATTGAAATATATTACAATAAATACATATACGTTTGATGGGATCGGTCTCATAATCTCAAATTTATTTATAAAACCTCAATTTTAGCCACTGAACTAATTAAACACCATTCATTTTATGTATTTGTTTTCAATGTCATACCATACCAATAATTCTCACAAGGGACAACTCCACCATGTACTCATTTACTCTTGAAAATGTATTAGTGTGTAACTAAAAAGCTAAAATGACTTATTATGCAAACTTATTTTCATGTGAGACAAAATTATTTATTAATAATTATATTCAAAGATTATAATAACTTTGAAAAATTTTAAATCCATGTTCGTTTGACCGCAGTCGTCATATAATATAGTAAGTATAACTGTAGTTTGTAATTCGGTAATATGAACCAATTACATAATAAATTTAAACAATTTTTTCTATAATTGTATGAAACAGTTATACTCAATATTATAGTACATTTTGAAATACTTCTTAAATGAAACAAATTATTAGAACCGAATTATGTGGATATTTAACTTTGTTTAAAATTAATAATAAAATATACTCAAAGATTATAATAATTTTGAAATTTTTTAATTCATATTTGTTTGACCATAGTCGTCATATAATATAGTAAGTATAACTGTACTTTGCGATTCTGCATTTGTAATATGAATGAATTACATGATAAATTTAAATAAAATTTTTTGATTGTATGAGACAGTTATACGCAATACTATAATTCATTTTAAATACCTCTTAAATGAAACAAAATTACAAGAACCAAATGATGTGGTTATTTATCTATGTCTGAAATTAATAATTAAAGATATTCAAAGATTACAATAACTCTGAAAAATTTTGAATCCATGTTCAACAAGTTTGACTGTAGTCGTCATATAATATAGTAAGTATAATTGTACTTTGTAACTTTATGTTTGTAACGTGAATCGTGTTACGTAATAAATTTTTTCTGTGATTGCGTAAAAGGTATAAATTTAAATAAATTTTTTGTGATTGTGTGAGACGGTTATGGGCAATATTATATTTTATTTCAAGAACCTCTTAAATGAAACAAATCACTACAATACAACCAAATTATGTGGCTATTTACCATTCAACCCCTAAATTCCCAAAAGGTAAACAACCATTTATTAAAGCTTTGCCAAGAAACAAAAGAAATATTAACCGTGGATCCTCATAGGGGCAAAAGGGGAATTAAGCTACACAATGACGGCTGAGGATTGGGACCTACAAAACGAGGCCTCAGTCCTTGAAGTTTCGTAAGTTTCAGAGCAATTTTTGAGAGTGAAAATCAAAACCCACAAACGCAAAAGATCTGTACTTTTATCAATGGAAAAAAATCATAAATTTTTTATATACCCTTTTTGATTTTGGCAAAGCATCATATCAATCAAACGGATCTTGGCCGTTTGATTTTGTAGCAACGAACTCTTCCCACATCATAAGCACACGTGCTCTGCCCATCTTTTCAATCTCTAGCTCTCATATATTGCTTCCATGCATGGAATTCTCCTCCTAGTAAACACACAACAAACAGGAAATGTGTAGATATAGAGAGAGAAAGAGATGATTCGTATGTATGTGTTATATGAGGAGAGAGATATAGGGAAGAAAGAGTCTTTTGGTTTCTGTTTTCATTCTTTATCTTGATAGGCTGTGGCTAGTTCAAGGCCATCATTAGCGACCCATCTGTTCTAAAGTTTGATTCTTTCCAAATTAATTTCTTTTTCACAATCTTGGAAAAATTAACATACGGGGCGGAGTTGTCATTTTTGTGCCTTTCCTTTTCCTTGTTGTGAACGATTGATTACATGGATGTGGAATTCAAGAGTGTTGTTTTTCCTTTAGTTTTGTGGGTCTGATCTTTCACTTGCCCCAAAACTATCACATCTGACCAGTTCGATGATCCTGTTCCTGTAGACCTTGTGATCTGTGCCCCAGGCCCACATTCCAGATTTGAGCTTTTTCAAGTTCATTCTTGTACTTTAATGTAATTTTTCTGATCTGGGCTTCAATGTTTTTGGGTGTATCCGCTTGTTGAACTGTTTGGGTGGTGGTAGATCAAGAAAAGCTGCATTGTTTCAGAGTTTCAAGTTCAGTAAGTTGGTTTGCTGATTTTCATTTGAAGTAATTGGGTGATTTTTTTCTTGCTCTGTTGGTTTGAAGAATCACTTGTCAAATGATGGAGGAGGGGCAAGAATCAAGGTTTGTTTGCAAGTTGTGCTACAAGAGGTACCCATGTGGGAAGTCACTAGGGGGTCACATGAGGTCTCATGTAGTTGCAAATTCAGCTGAATCTGAGGAGAAATTTGAGGTTAACATGAGAAAGTTTTCATCTTTTGGTGATCCTGGACAGTCTCAGAGTATCATGAAAGAGTCAAAACTTGGTGAATTTGGAAATGGGCAATCTAGTTATGGACTGAGAGAGAATCCCAAGAAGACATGGAGGGTTGTGGATTCAAGGCTGCCCTTGCCACAGGAGAGAGTTTGCAAGCAATGTGGAAAAGGGTTTCAGTCACTTAAAGCTTTGTGTGGTCATATGGCTTGTCACTCTGAGAAGGATAGGGGTTTGAAGGATGATCATTCTTGGACTAGTGAGAGTCAGAAAGTGGTTCTTGATAGTCATTCAGATACAGAAGCTGAGGAGAGGAGGCTGAGAACCAGATCATCAAAGAGTAAGAGGTACAAGAAAATTGTTGACAAGTCTCCTTGTTTCTCTTTAGCTAATAATGGTTCTTCATCTGTTTCTGAGATTGATGGACAAGAACAAGAGGAAATAGCTATGTGTTTAATGTTGTTATCAAGGGATTCTGGGAACAAGGGCGGTGTTAATTCAGTTGTAGAGTCTTCGGACAATAATTCGGTTGTCCTGGAGACTAAATCTTCTTCGATTGAAATGAGAACTGGTAAAAAGGAAAGCTTAGACTGCATACATAACCTTGACGAGGTGATCCCTGCCGCAACAAAATTTGGGAATAAGAAGTTGAAAGATAGTACTATAGATGCAGAAATTGCTCAAATGGAGAATTCTGATTCCGGGTATTTCTTAGATGAATGTGCTAAGGCTGAGTCCGATGTGTCGGTTGATGGGTTCAGAAGGTATGGTGGTTTCAGTGAATGCAAGAAGCCCGCCATGAGTGTTGAAGAGAGAGATGAGGAGTATGGTGCTGGATTCAGGAAGAGCTTGAAAGTAATCAAGACTGAACTAAGCAAATCGAGTAAGGAGAATGAGTATGATGATGATGGTATGGCTTCAAACTTTGCTGGGATAGAATCAAGAAAGAGAAAGTATAGTTCTCAAAATCCCGAACCATGGAATGAATCTGCAAAGATAATGAAAAAGAGTACGCCAAATGCTGAATTGTGCAATAATTCTCCAAAGAGAAGTAAATATGAATGCTTCAACTGCAAAAAGACCTTCAAGTCTTATCAGGCTCTTGGAGGCCACAGGCCGTGCCACAAACGAACTAACACATTTTATGAATCTAGATATGAGAGTGGGGAGAACAGCTTAGATGATTCTACTGATTACAGAACTACTAACAAGATTGTCGAGTCCTCCACCAACAGAAAATCAAGTTCCAAGAATTCATCTCGTTATGCTGAGAAAATGCCTAAGCCTAAGAAGAACAAAGGGCATGTGTGCCCATTCTGCAACAGGGTTTTCAAGAATGGCCAGGCCTTAGGCGGCCATAAGAGATCACATTTTATTGGTGGTCATGATGAAAACAACAACCGAATTGCAGTAGCTAAGCCTGAGGCTCCTGATTTACTAGATCTTAATCTTCCTGCCCCTGAGGAAGGTGAGGATAACGAGCGTACCCAGTTCTTTCCATGGTAGGTCCAAGATAAACAGAGGTATAAATTGCTGCTTAGTGATTTCACAAGTATAAAGGACAGTGCTGCAAATTCCGGGAAGATGCTAGAGTCTGTGATTCGAAAAATGGAGGACAGCAGACTTCATAATGCTTTTCCTTGCTTCTATCAAAGATGGTACTACACTGCAGTTTTTCTGCTCATGTTACCGTAAGCAGCCTACCGGTATCACCTCTGTTTCATCCCATTTAGCCGAAAATATGCTGCAATTCTTGCAGACTCTAAACTTGTTTTTTGCTAATTTGAAGTATACCTTAAAGGATTTTTGTAGTGATTTAGTTCTTCGATTGCAGACTAGCAGCCAAGATTTACAAATCATTTCATTTTATTCACTTATTTATTTCCTCCAATTTGCTCACTCTCTTGATGCTGGGACTTGATTCTCTCCACCCTTTTGAGAGTTCTTACTTATCTCCCAATGAATTACTTCTCCCAACAATGTACCGGTCACTATCTTTCATAACTTTCATCAAGTCTACAAACTTGAAGAGACGCCCTGCAATCGACGTTTCCTGAAACAAGAACTTATTATCTACAGCATAAACCAGAAATCGAGAGGGATTTAAGCATCGAAAATTTCAATTTCGTACATGATTTACGGTAGATGGGAATTACATTTTTAAGTTTGCAGACTCATTATCAGAGGCCAAAATCTTTATCTTAACTAGTATCCTTTCTTCCTAGTCACACTTCCATTGGTTCCTCAGCCACAGTTTGTTCTTATTGAGGTGGTTGTATTTAGCTTAGGACTATTATAATTGTCTCTATTATCATAAATCATTGTGCTTTGCAATAGATTAGGGAAGTCTTTAAGTAACCATTCAGTTGGCTGAGGAGACAATAAAAGTGAACCCCAACTGCTTGTTAAGGAAGCTAAGTTTTGTAATGTGTCATGTCATACCAGCCGTTGTCTTAGACATTTGGTTGCTTGCATTGGAGTTGAAGTCACTAAATAAGAAGGGGAAGAGTGGGACTTTTGGCTGCTACTTCACATTGTAGCCAATGATGAATCACTCACTACCCTAAATCCACTATCGGCAACTCTTGGTATCTCAAGTTCTCGAAGATCACACTTTTTTTACTTTGATAGGATTCGTACATAAAAAAGCGTAATCGATTCAACCTCTAAGTCGTTCTAAAAGTAATAGAATAATATGTTCCAAGAACTAAGACGAACGACTATTCTGATTAAACGAGCCATTTTGGATTACTCTCGAGATCCAAAATCTCAACAGATTGATCACGCCACTCTAGTCTAATGGAACTTATATTTGGAGGAGTATGACCACTTGACCAATCTTGATATGTTACAAGAAATACTACGAACTGTTTACTAATTCAACGGTCATTCTTGATTCAAAATTGAAAAGACAACACAACAGCCCTTCATTTTGATGGGATCATACATAGAACTGTTTTATCACTTGAAACTACACATAATTTGTTTCTTAATTCAACCAAACCTTTAGATCTACTTGTCCGAAATTGAGTATTTTAAAGTTGGTTTGTTTTGAGTTGGAAAGACTTAATGAGAGCAGGCGCACGCAGCTAGTTGGCACCAGCCCACCTATATTAATAAAACATAACAATGTCAAATTATGTTGTCCAGGTATTTTCGTTACCTTTCATACTTTAGAAATACTAATAAAACATAACAATGTCAAACATAACAATGGCACGCGTAATTCAGGAGTCGAAAATATATTTAACTCTATTAATAATTCCATTGTTGTGGGACATTTGAAGTTAGAATGTTAATAGTTGTTTTGATAAGCTATGAGGGGAATTTGATCATAAAGATGCTTATTTGGCTTATAATAAATCAATAATAAGTGAATCAGAGGTAAAATATAACTTTTTTTATTGTTAATACCAGCAAATTCAGTGAAAATTTGACTAACAAAGAGACTTATTTGTTATATTGAAGTAAACCTCAAGTATACTTAGATATAAATTTTCAAACTATTTAAGTATAATTCTTTCAAATCTTAGTACCAGAGTGTGTAATTATATGTATATAATAATATATACATATATATAGGTGATATGACATGATATATAGTTGTACAAAATTAGTTGGGCCGTTGGACCCAAAAAGCTAGAAGGGGCCCACATCAAATTACAATATGGGTCCATCAAGTGGGGGATGTGGGCCCAAATACCAAAAGTGAAGTCAAGTGAGATGGGTCACCACAAACAGTGAGTGTCTCTCTGTCTATAAGCATTCCTGTCCTGGGCCCCACCTCCACCAAAACCTATAAAAACTCCACAAAGGGGCGTTCCGAGAATCGAACTCGGGACCTCTCGCACCCAAAGCGAGAATCATAGCACTAGACCAAACGCCCGCCTTGGCTACCTCTTTTATTTTTGGTTCTATGGACTAATAAATCAATTATTTTTTTTTAGAAAAGGAGATAATTCCACTGTCATCTCCTAAATCTTGATATAATTACATGTGTACTTATTTTGATAAATAAATATATTTTAATAAAATTCACAAAATATGCTGAAATCAATGAAAATTCATATTTACCCTAATTGACTCAAAAACCGTCAAACATATATATATTTTTTTTTATCAAACTACTCTTGCAAAGATGAAGATGTATCTACTCACATGCATTAACATGTGAGATGTATAAGGTAATTTGATTAGAAAAAATTTGTTTAACTTGTAATAAGTTAATCAAAGCAAATATAATTTTTTTATTTAATTTTTTCTACTGATATCATCAAATTTTATAAATTTTGATTAATAGTTATATCTAGTTCTTTTTTATAACATCAATATTTTTCGTTCAAACCTTAGTGGAAGAAATTTGGATATAAAAAGAGAATTTTCAGAAAAAATATAAGTATAATTTTAAAAAAATTAGGAGAAACTGTAATTTCACATTTTAAAAGAAACCTAACTATAATTAACCCAAATATAATTTATTAAATTATAAAAAAATTATATAAAATTTCATGAAAGAAGGTTGTAATCATCGTAGCTACTTCAAGAATTAAATTTTAGAGACAATTACATTTACATATCTTGATCTACGGCCTGTATACACGAAGTATCTTTATATTTTAAGTAATTATACATACAACTATCAAAATATTATTATTACTATACAAATCATCCTTTTTTCAAAAAAAAAATTGTACACGCAAACCCCTAAAAAACTTTAAAATTATTGCCGCAATTTTTTTTTATTGTAGAAATAGTTTTATAATCATATAAAAAATAAAAATAATTTATATAAATAAATTATAAATCAGAAATGTAAATATAGTTATCTCTAAATTTAACCTGTATGGTTGGGAAAAGGGAAAAGGGAAAAGGGCAAAAGGTTAAAAAAGGTGGGGGAGGAGAAAGAGAAAGAGAAAGAGGATGTTGGAAAGTGTGGGGGCGGCGGAAGCAACATCGATTTCGACGCACAGGCACAGCCCATCATTTCACATTTACTACTGCACCCCACCCACAAGGAGGAGGACACAGTTTTAGTGCAGTTTCTTTGAAAAGTAATTAGGGTTAAACGGGAAATTAATCGATTCACCCATCCAAACCTAAAATCATGCATCAGAAATTGGGCATTTCCTCCCACATCCATCAAGTAGGGTACGTTGATACAATGAATTATTTACAGCCCTCATCACAAAGTAATTATAACAGTTAAGGATACAACAGGATATTCCCATGTAATCATTAATTACTTAATCATCATGGGACATATTGCTGAAATGGTAGTAGGCTATAGTACTATTGTGGGACTGTGAGTGATTCTTGCAGCTTTTGAACCCCAACACTGTACCTACATAATTAAACCTGCACCAGCTTGTTAATTAGTGTTTCTCTCTCTACGTAACATTAATTCATCATAGCATGCACCACTAATTACACAACTACCAACATCAACTCACTGCTTAATATGTATGCTGTACATATATCACCAGCAAATTAGGATCCACACATGCATATATACATATATGTATTAATCATCATGGGACGTAGCTAATCCTGTACTGTAACACATTCACACACACTAATTACTTATGACTGATCAAACACAAGTACGTAGCACTTGAAGGTAAAATTGCTTCTCTGTTATTTGTGAATCTTATGCATGTAAACAATATTTATGCGCTTTGATTTTGATTGATTTTTGTATGAAAGTGGCTTTTAATTTCCGCGCATCATAACACAACAACTCATCACAGGTATATACATATAGGCCAACAGCAAAACTGCGTCATGCCCCCACATAATTGCAACTCTACCCAACTTCTAATCTAAATTCCATTTCCTAATTAGAACATTTCCGACTTTAGAACATCGATCATACGTCGCCCGCGCGGTGCTATTCTCTAGTTCAAAGCCGCACCGGCCCTAAGTCTGTCTAAGGTAACAGGATATTTATAAAGAACAGTACAACACCATTTACATATATATATGATCATGACTGACTTTATTTCGTCTTAAAATAAAGAATTCCACCATAATTTTTCAGTCTACTGGTTCAAATAATCGGTTCTTCAATTACTTCTAGTGAAAATGTGTAATTGCTTAGTTATTAATTACTAAAAGATTGGTTTTTTATCAGCACATGAGTATATGTTTATTTGAACTCTGCCAACCCATCTTAATAGTATAGATTACTATTTATAACCGCCCTGATCCCATGACTCAAAAACACCCCATATATATGTATGTGCATCAAAACAATTAACATATATAAGATTTATGAAAAGCATATATATTTCCTACCCACCAATGGAACATACAGTCAATGAATATGTACCTCGTTGTGATATATACTACTATCCTTTTCGCATCCCAGGCGACACAATGTCCCCAAGTAGTCCTTGGCCGACCAGATCAGGCTCTGAACTTGCCCCTTGATGATAATCAACTCCATGGGATGCTCCAGTAGCTTTGCCTAATTGATGACTGTGGGGCCGTAATTGTGTACTGTGCACAGAATTTTGAAGTGTGATGGTTGAAGGTGTGAAGTAGCTTGCAAATGCAGGGTCCTGAACCTGATGAGGTGTAATGAGATTGAGAGCAGCGGGTCTGGGATATCCAACTGAGTGGTGACAGTGCTGTCCTTCATATGTAGTAATCACAACTGAGGGGTCCTCATATGAGCGCTCCACTCTTTTCTTTACCGTGCATTTACTGTTTGTACACCGATAATAGCTCCTTCAACAAATTAATTTAATTACAGATTATGATGATGAACCAGCTGTGAGCAAAACTAATTTAATTACTCATCTTACATGCGCATATATATATATATATATATATATTGGTAGCCAGTGCATGTTTCCAACTTATGGTTTGATAGGTTAGTTGCATTTTTTGATGGGAAAAATGCAATTTACATTTCTGACATGAGAATGACCAAAAGAATAAGCTCATGTGAAAAAAAAATGACGAAAAATCAAGATCATTTCTCATATCACATAAGGGTGAATTGTATTCAACCCTTTTTTGACTCATACTCCCAGCAAATCAAGATCATGTAAAAAGATATGAATATTTAGAGAGTATACATAAGGCCCATCTTGAATTAATGATCATCATTTTGCTTTTCGATGATTGTAATGGTGAGGAAGACAGTACATGACATTAGATGCGAGAGACAAGGCGAAAAAGACCAACCTTTAGCATGCACATAATTATGAACAATAGGGTCCAGATTATATATTATTATACGTACTTTCTGTCAGGAAATTAAACTAGAGATAAACAGTGAAAGATGCAAAACTAGCAAATTGGTGCATAGGTACATGCATGAGAGATTTCCTGTTGCATATATATTGTTTCTTTCATCACATATATGAATTATTTAGTTGAATATTCATCAAGTTTGCAGCTACCAATTATATGTACGAACATGTTATAATTGGTAGCTGCAAAATAAAAGTTATAAAGCGATTTTATTCTCTTTCTTTCTAGTGAACTATATATATATATACCATTACCATCAATTTGGCATCAGCACATGCATGGCATACTATATATTGCTTTAATTCACCTGCAGTAGGCTAGGGGGTATCATCATGATATTCAGGAACAAATTCGCAATCATGAGGATAATGTTATTCAATTAAAACGTGGTGGTTGATGGCATATTTATATATATGTACCTTGGAAATGGGCTGTTTTTAACTGCTTTCTGTCCATATTTTCGCCATCGGTACCCATCTTCTAGATGATCAACTTCACTTTTAGTCACAAATGCGAAACGTGGCTGTCGAATTCGCTTAATTTGCACCTTCTTCTTACTCTTGCTCCTGCACAATAATTAATTAATTAGCCTAACTCACCTGTATAAATATGTATATATATTTATATATTTTGTTTCTCTGAAATTAACAAGAATACATACAATCATGGTTGGCAGTCATGGTTTTAATTACTTTTTCATATATAGCAGGTTAATTTGTACGAAGAAAACATGGAAGAGTTTTCATGTAAGTATATGGACACGAATTACCAAAATAAATTGGCAAGCAAGCAACGTATGCTTACTAACACTCTTCACTAGGAATTAACATTTAATTTCTCAACCCCAAATAATTTTCACTTTTTACTATTGTAAACAATAATAATGTATTTGGTTTATCATCTTTTTTAGTAAACAGAGATGTTATTGATTCTTACTTCTATCATTTCCAGTCGTTCACAATAAAGTTGACATACATGATGAATCATTTTAATTAAAATACTTAAACATATTAAGTATAATTTACTGTATAAAAAGAAAAGACATGTATAATTTCGATATTTTCGTATATACTGTATAAAAAGAAAAGACATGTATAATTTCGTATATTTTCGTAAAAAGAAAAGGAAAAGAAAATACTTAAACATATTAAAATATACCTCCTTTTCATATATACATTAATGTGTTAATATATAGTTTCGATATTTATCAACACACTAATTTGAAATCATTTTCATTTTTACACAAAAACCAAATAAAACAATGTATAACCTTGAAAATATATATATAGAGAGAGAGAGAATGCATAACTTTGGAAGCAGACAGTATAATTTAAACATAATTAACAAACTCTTAGAAACCAGAATAGCCAACAAATTGTACAATCATTAAAAGGAAATTAACAACCAACTAGATCTCCGGAGAAAAATGTTACTGCTAACACTACACTCCTTGTATGGCTACCAACGGAGCTTGATCTATAATCTTAATTTCTAAGGAAATATGGTAAGTTTCATTAAAACTGAGTTTGGATTAACGGATTTGAAGAAAGAATTTTAAATGATATAGTAAGAATTTGAAATTCATCAAGACTAAATTTAGAATACTTATCCATAAGAAATCAAAAAACTTATATTATTAAAGACTTAAAGTCCATAACTCAAAATCCATTAATCCAAATGCAACCTAACATAAAACACAAACCGACAGGTAATTAATTATACTGATGATGACTATAACAAGAAAACCCTTTAATTTTTTTGAGTTGTAAATGTTTTACCATGTCCCCAAATGTAGATCACGGTTCTTCATATACTAGTATGATAAAAAAAATGTCACAGAGTGGAAATTTGAAGAATGCTAGCTAATGCACAGGTATAATATCAAAAATTTAGCTTCAAATATATAGCAGAAATTAAACGGCACGATTAATATATAATGTAAGATAGTACAATCCAACACAAACTAATGCGTGCATATGTAATTTTGCCAGTGACCACACGTACACTCAAAAACCATATGACTGAAGCATTAAGAATTAATATGCAATAGCAATATTATATGCATATATATAACAGAAGTCCATTTTGTTTCATCAATGTAATTTTCTAACCTAATTATGCAAAATCTTTTGTTTAATTTTTCTACTCAATATATATATGTCGTCGCGCATGAAATGCCAGTAAAGACAATCTACGAAATCTCATAGCTTCGTTTTCCGACAAAAATGTACGATTTTATTAAAAAAAAATTGTATATGCATGTACCGTTATAGTCAAATTTTAAGGCAAAATAGTATTAAGAAATGTATAATAAAGTAATAATAATAGTAATAATAGTTGAGGGAAAGATATCGATATTTTTAAAATTATTTTTGGGGAAAGTGAACGATTAAAAGGAGAATCTATAGCACGCCATTGCCGCCGCAATATCGGCTGTGCGTGGCCCGTGAATAGCTTCATATAAATATACCAAAAAGACCCTGGATTCTCCTAAAATACCGCAAATGTCCCCACCCCACCTTCCAACTTGCGTGCACTGCAGAACGTGTACGGACGCGGGAAGGAGCATTTTTCTGCGGTTAGGAATCTGTTATCTTCTGGAGAAATTGAACTGAGTAATGAATTCTTTTGTTAGCATTTCGGCCCTCTGGGAATCCTGGATTTAGCTACACATGCATGCAGTTACAGTACTACAACACACTACTCACGCTGTGTCCGACGGCGGATTGCCTGCATCGGCGGCGGAATCAGTCGGCCTCTCAGGCGGATCCTCGGACGAGCTCGAAGACTTCGACGGGGAAGCCGAAACAGAAGCCGCCTCCACTTTCTCCTCCCCCACCATCGGCTCCATAATATTACAACTCATATCATCATGACTCCCAGGAGCCGATGAATCCACCGAGACAAAACCATCGGTGCCGCCTCCACCCAAATCGGGCTCGATCCGATCCAAATCAACGAAACCGGTGGACTCCGCCGGAATATTCCAACCAAACTCGCCGAGTATGCTACTCTCTCTACAATCAATCCCAAATAAGTAACCATGATCACTCACCATCTCCGAGCCATGGCGGCCGCACTCCCAGCTCGATGAAGCCCTGAACTCCGGATCCGCCTTGATCTCCTTACCTGCCATAACTCATCATCCAATCAACAAAACTCACAAAAAATTGCTGATCGCCAATACACGAAGCGGAGAAATCAGAAAGCCAGTTAGGGTTTTCGAAAGAGGAGAAAAGAGAAGTAGGCGTAGTAGAGCTGATATTTCATTTTGATTTGATTGGTGTTGCTTTATTTATTTATTTTCTTTTCATTTTTCTGAAAGAGAGAGTTTGAAAATGATAGGCGGAGAGAGAAAGACAGACTAATAATATTTCCTTCTTTTTTATTATTTTTTTATTTATCACAATTAAATCTTTACTTTTTATTAATTTAAAAAAAATAATTTTATATATACTAATTTTTCATCGCACGCCGTTCCCGCAAACATTTAAAAAGAATCTTAATTAGTTTCATACGATAAGAAGAAATAAAATTACGAAAAGAAAAACTATAATAATAAATTACAATAAATACGAAATAGTGGGTCGTTAAGAGAAAAAAAATATATTAAAATTATTAATTTGATCAAATTTTTTTAACGAAAAAAATAAAATAAAGAATAGATCTGGATATTCAAAAATCGGTACGACAAAAAGATTTTTCTTTTATAATAGTATAGACTTTTGAGTAGTACGTAAAATTATATTCTGTTTTCTTAATTATTTGTTGCTGCATGCACGCAGTCCGCATTAGTATATTAAAAAAAATGAGAGAGGAAAAATAAATTATAATTGTGTATTTATCAAAAATATAAAAGAACGGTGTGAGAGAGAACGAGAAATAATTTTTTTTATAATAGTTTAAATAAAAGTAATATATAAGTGCATGATATATATATATAGATATGAATCAATAATTCAGATTTATAGTTTTCAATAATTATCAAAAATTAAAAAATAAATAAAATTATAACACATTCAGATATTCGCATACTTACGATTCGAACCTATAATCTCGTTTTTACATATATATATATATATAATTTTACAGCTAGCTATATGTCTACTTATACAAAAAGTTCCACATTTGAACGTATTTGTTGAATTGAATTTTTTATAGAATCAATTTTTGAATTTGAATTAAAAAAAAAAGTAGGTAGGGTTTGAATGATGAGCACTATATATATATATATATGTATATAATAATTTCTTGGCAAATTGTTCCGTTGGGTTAGGACTTAGGGTTGGTTTTGTGGGGCAACTATATATATATGATTAATTATATTTAGATCTCGTCTAAAAATTCACTGTTTAAATATAACTCTCTTTTATTAGGATTTGAATAAAAAATAATAATTTTAGTAAAAAAAATAAAAGAATTATATAAATTTTTAATTTTATCCCTTATTTAATATTTTTATTTAATAATTTCATAATTATGAAGGAAAATTGTAATCATATTAAACACACTATATATATAATATATTATATTTATTAGTAAAAAAATATATATGAGAATGTCAAATGATAGATAAAATAAAAAAATTATGTAATTTTTTTTTTTTTTTTTGCTTACGTCGGCATTTTTCGTCCAAATTTTTACGAAAATAGGTCAGGTGTAAATCGGGATTTTTTGAAAGGGGTGTAAATATATTTTTAAAAGTTATTTAAGGAAAAGGGTAATATAATATTTTTAGAGGGAGTTTGAGTGTAATATATTAACCCATGCATAAATATATAGTAGGTAAGGGAAATGTGGATGAATAAAAACCACAGCATATGCGTGCGTAGGTATATAGATAGGTTTGGTGTACATGCGCCTAATGGTCCAATACCACTATGTATTAATACTTCTTAGTTCTTTACCACTAATAGCACATATCTACTTCACATTCATTAATTGTCTACTTCACATTCATTAATTACTCTATTTATTTATATATAATTACTCTTTGGAATAATTACACTCTCTTTTCCTTGAGAATTGATGCATATAATTATACGTAAATTTTTTGTGGTTTGAAAAATTATATTTAGCACCCATGACATTTGTTTTCGTCTGATAAACAAATTCTTCGTTAGTCAAGATTCACCGAATTTGTTGATATGAATAAAAAAATTACATAGAAAGAAATCTATATTTACCCCAAATTGACTTATTACTAATTAACTGCAGATAAATAATTTTTTTTATAATCAAGTTACCCTCATGTCTTCACACATTAATACATGTGAAGAGATATATATTCACCGTTATAAGGGTAGTTTAAAAATCTCAAAAAATTAAGAAAAAATTTAAAATTTCCGAAAATTTTAGAAGAAAATTACATAAATATATTAAAATTTTCAGAAGATTAAAAATTGATAAATTTATAGAAAATATGGAAAATTTTCTAAAAATTACAAAAAAAAGTTTTAGAAAAAGTTTCAATTTTATTTTTTGACAATATGTTCATAAATATATTTTCAAAATATTTTTTTTTTGTCAAACATGTATGAAAATATTTTTAGAAAATGGGGGAAAATTATTTTCAGAAAATGGGGAGGGGGGAGTTCACAAAAATAGGGAGAAAAAGAAAAAAAAACGATCACTTGCCTCTACCAGTGACGACTGTTGATGGCGGCAGTCGGCGCAGGGAGACAAGGGGTCAGGGATTCGGGGAAAGAGAGAGAGGAAAACAGTGAAGGAGAGAAAAGGAGAAAGGAAAGAAAAAATCTGCTAAGTATTTTATATATATTTATTTTTGGAATAAGCTTTGGAACGAATATTTTTTAAAAAATCGGTGCAAATAACCAAAACGACATCATTTCAGTTGACGAGCATTTTTAGCAATAATCATTCCTATTTTTAAAATCGTTCCTAAAAACGAAAACGCAGTTATTTAATCCAAAAACGACATCGTTTTGGAGAATTTTTAACAAAAATATTTCTATTTTAAAAAAAAAAAAAAAAAACCATTCATAATTGTGGGCCAAAATTATTTTTTCAAAAAATAAAAAAATAAAAAAATAGAAAAAACTGTTCCAGACATATTAATGATCGAAAAAAGTAGATCATAAATTAATTAAAGCCATTGAAAATATATCATGCTTTGAATTAAATTGATACATGTTCAGAAGATCAAGTATATTTGTATACATAAGATTGTTAGTCTTACATAGATGTACGTAGCATCTTATACTGTTGTATTAGATCGCTTAATTAGACCATTAAAATTTTAATCAGACTGTTGGATGTTACTAAATCTACAAAATACTACATTCGATGAAGTTTTGGATATCTTTACTATTCAAATATTGAGATATCGTATCTTATACACAATCAACAAGGTTAAGAAAGATGCAACTGTCCATCAGACCATGTGATTTTAGATCGGACCGCTAGATATGTTCACATATGGATAATATTGTTATGTGTCTAAGTTTGAAATTAATCAGGATCCCGGATGTTGACATATTGTAATTGAAAAGTAAACAAGAAATTTGTAGACATATTTAGGAACGATTTTGAACTAATTTAGAAACGATTTTTTGTTAATCATTTTAGAAACGGATAGTTTATATATTTAAGCATGGTTTTATTTGAATTTATTTTAGTAACGTTCAAATATTTAAAAATCCTTCCTAAGTTTGTTTTCCCTTCACTTTCATTTGGCAAGAAATTAAATTTTGTGGAACTGATTTTGGAACAGTTAGAATAAATTGACCATTCCTAAATTTTGATTTTCCATCTTTTTTTATTTATAATATTTTAATGTATTTAGGTGATTTTTCTTACCGTTCCTAAGTAGGAAAATATTATTTTTTGTTTTAAAAAATAATTTTATTTGTGTGGGAACATTATTTTGCAAATTGTCCACAAAATTCGCTCCAAAAAATCATTCTAATTTGTAGTAGATTTTGGAACAATTTTTGAAACACATTACTTTTTAAGTAAAACTCAAAATTTGGAATAGTTTTTGGCATAATTGATTAAGTGTGTACTATAACCATTCCAAATTATATCTCTTTTGGAATACATTTTCTAACTGTTATCTTTTGGAGATTCATTGTCACACATATAGAAACGATCATTGCAAGACCGTCCCTAATTCTAATAATGTGTTCCAACAGAGTTTCAAACATTAACATTACTATTTTGGAACGAACTTTGTAACTGTTAGTTTGGAACACATGTTGCAAACGGTCAAACCGTTCCAAAATTATAACAAAAAAAAAAGTGGATCATGATATCATCTATAAATATCAGTTCCTCATGTGTTTCAAAGCCCGTTTCAATGTGGAACGGTTTCCTTGCCCGTGCCAATTCCTCGCCTTTTTTGTAGTAGTGTATTATAAATAAATTCTCTGTGGTTTAAAAAATTACATTTAACACTCATGACATTTGCTTCCGTCTAATAAATAAATCCTCTATTAGTCAAAATTAACCGAATTTATTGATATTAATCAAAAAATCATAAAAAAAATCTATATTTACCCCAAATTGACTTATTACTAATTAATTACAAATCAAAACATCTTCACCGTTATAAGGATAATTTAGTCGGAAAAAAAATTATTTGACTTGCAATAAGTCGATAATAAGTTAATTGAGGGTAAATATAAATTTTCATTCAGTTTTTTTTTTTATTAATATCAACAACTTCAGTGAATCTTGAGTAACGAATGGACTTATCTGTTAGACGAAAGTAAACTTCAGAGGTGTCAGATATAATTTTTCAAACCACAAATCATTTATGTATAATTACACTAAATCTCAAGGGAGGGCAATGTAATTATCCCTTAACTCTTTCTTTCTTTTTATTTATTCCTCTTTCTTTCTTTTAAGTAAATTGATACTATTAAAGTAGAAATGTAATTATTACTAAAGTTCAATTGCAATTTATACGTTGGAGGGATTCAAACTCATAACCTCATATAATATAGTCATGAGTTCTTAATTTCGCCAACTAAAAAGCCATCATCATCTTTTTTCTTTTTTTTTTTCTGCCTCATGCATCAATTTATTTATATAATAGTATAACATATTAATGATATAGGTAATTGATTTGATTTAAATGAGGTCAACTAAATTAATGGATAAATTACAATAACCTCCCCTAAAGTTTAGCATAATTACGAACACCCCCTTATTGTTGGAAAAATTATCAATACCCCTTAATTTTAATGGTCACCTAACAATTAGCTCAATCCATTAGGTTTCATCCATTTTTGTGGTGAACTGACCAAAACGCCCTTATGGATGATAAATTATAATTTTATTTATTTTTTAAAAATTTTATAATTTTTGAATGAACTAAGATAATTTTTTCTATAACTTTTAAAATTTTTCCATCCACCCCGTTTACAAACTTTTACTTTAAAAAAAAAAAAATACAATAAGGACAAAGTTGACAATTTCATACCTCCAATCAAGAATTATATAATTTCATCAAACATTAGGGGGTATTTATAATTTTTCAAACAACGAGAGAGTTTTCGTAATTATATCAAACTTTAGAGGAGGTCATTATAATTTACCCTTTAATTGATTGAGTTAATTAACTATAGCTAGCTCCTCTAGGGGGGCGTACATTGGGAAAAATTATGAGTGGACCGGAAAATATGCATACTACGTTTGTTGAGACGATCCCAATTGCATTAATCTTTGATAATTTAAAGCAGTACCCAAATCAAATTTTAGATAGTATAGGGGCCGAAAAGCTAAATATGAAAAAGTATAAAATGACGTGGGCGATACCTACAAGTGGTTTTTGCATATCCACGTGACATGCATCGGGTGATGAAATAATCAACGGTTGATATTTTGGGTCGTGTCGTCCTGAAAATTCGTGTGAAGTCAATCAGGTAAATATGTGCAGATCGTTGTGATTCCGTTTGGTCATTTTTTCAGGACAAATCTATCTGTTAATAGATTATTTGTACTGAAATCTCATCAAGTATAAAATAAGATTCGCTCGACCACATACGTCTCTTTGTTTGTTTTTTTATTTATTTATTTATTGATTTATTCCTTTATATGCTTTGTATATATCCTTTATGTATAGCTGGAGTCTATATACCCACCTTCTTTTTTCCTAATTAAATAAAATATTTAATGATAAAAGTTTTCCAAAATGATCGATACTTAATTAGTTACGTCTAGAAATAGAATTGTTGGATGGTTTATTATGTACCTAACCTATTTATTTATAATTAAATTTTATTTTTTTCATATTTTTCCGTTCAGATGATATATAGAATGTCTATAATATCTTTAAAGATGACGATATTATAAAAGAAATTAATTAATTAAGCGTTTAAATTACGGAAAATAACAATAGTTGTATAAATATTTACAATGGTTGATGGGCTTAAGCCATTGGTTTTCAACTATTTTACTTTGAGGTAGACTAGCAAGTGGTGCGCTCTGGAGGAAACGTTCTGTTACGGATTCAGACCGGCACATATATACGTACTTTTATTAATATGGGCATTAACTTATTTGTAAAATAATTTTTTTGTTATTAGAAATTACAACGCCTCTTCAACGTATGTTCTGTGTAAGAATTTAAATTTAAAATATTAACAAAAAATATTGAATTGATATTTTAATTTTTGGAGAGTAAACAGATGGGAAATTACTTGCAGATTTATGGGTGAAATTGTAAGTTTAGTCGTGTACATTATGGAGGGTGCCGACCGTTGTTTTGCAGTTGATACACTGTCAATTTTAGTCTTACGATTTATAATTTTGTAGCGATTTCAGTCATTTTGATAGAAATTAACTGACAATTCACAGTAGCAATTAGAAATTTTAGAGAAGTTGGCGTATTTTGCCGATTGGACGCTAGTTCTGGATGTGGCATTAGGCTTAGACATTTTGGATGAAAATTTTGGACATTTAATTTGTACATGATCACCGATCATTCTATCGTGTCACAAAGAATGGAACGGGGGTGTTAATTTTCCCCCAAAATATTAGGCCTAGTGAGGCGAAAGCTGCCACATCCAGAATCGACGTACAATTGGCAAACAAGTCCCGATTTTTCAAAAAATTCCAGTTGATTTCTATCCAAAGGACTAAAGTTGCCACAAAATCACATTGCAGGACCAGAATTGCTAGTGCATCTCAAGAGAATCAGTTGTTGTCACTAGACTTAATTACAATCGAACAAATCATATAGAAACTACTCGTATACTATAATCCATCATCACTAGAGGTAGCCGTTGTCTTTAAAATATGACGATTAGATTGGGCGTACAAAGCCAAACTTTATAAATATATAATGTACATTCATTAGATTTATGAAATTTACCATCCGCCAAAAAATTGCTAACACCTTGCTTACAGGACGACGGTCAACACTCCCTTAATCCCTTAACGTATAGGATTAAAATTACAGTTTTATCCAAATCCAACCTCCTTAAAAAGCTCTGGTCCAGATAAATTCATAATGAAGCCAAACAGGCGTTAATGTATCCACATCAGTAGCTATATTGGTCACCAATGGTTCATATATCCATATCACTCCCCATGTTACTGCTTTTATCTTGAACACTCCTCAAATGATTTCTTTTTTCTTTTTAATTATTATTATTATTGGTTCTTTTAACTAAGTATCTCATTCTAAATTAGAAATAAAATTAATAATGCTGAAAAGGTAGCGAAAGAATTAAATTCCTCCCAAACGTAACTTTGAGATATCGAACCATTACCCGTTGGTAAAATATGTGTTTTAACTCCTATAAATGTATAATAGAGTTCTATCTTTTTTCGGTAGATTTTTGTTGTTTGCTTCTTTTTGTACTTACTTTAAAATTAAAATTATCGACATTAAATTAAATTCTGATATTTAAATGTATAGATAATTTAATAGAAATTAAAATTGAATTTTCTATTTCAGATTCTCATATATCATGACACGTATAAAATAAATAATGTAATTTATCTACATATTAATTAATTAAAACAAAAATTACAACAAGACTCGAAATAAAAAATTCAATTTGAAGTTTGATGTGCGTCAAGATGTGCAGTGGGCCAAAGTAGGTTAGCCAGCTCAGGATTGGATTGAACCAATTATGATAAAGTGGGCTGGTTCAGCCCCGAGCCTGCTTGGACTGAGCTAGTCCCAAGCATTGATACATGGGACCAGCCCAACCCAAGTGGTCGTGGGCCGAACCTTAGCCGAGCCTGCTAAGCCATTTTTTTTTCTTATAATAATACGTGACATATAATTTTTATTTTATTCTTTTAAGTTGACTATTCTAATAGTTTTTTTTTTTTTTACTTTTTAAACTATAAAAGTATTTATCTTTATGGTTCTACTTCTAAGTTTTAGTACTTCAATTCATTAATACTCTTTATTTATTATTTTTAAAATTTATTTTTAATTTATTGTATGTAACATTAATATTGTAAGCTTGTTAGTCAAATTATTAGTTAAGTTAATAATATAGTCTTAACAATTATATATTTTTTTTAATTCTAAATTTTGTATTATTTATTTATTCATAATATAATCATAATTTAAGTAATTGTTCGAAAGAAAACCTTAATTTCAATTTTTTTTTTTTTAAAAAGCACATCCAGCCTGGTTCAGCCCTCAACCGGGTCGATCCTGAACTGGGTTGATTTAAGAATAGACCTAATCAGGACTCATTAACAAAACCTAAAACCACCTCAAAATCGGCCATACACAGTAATGGGTCGGTACTAAATCAGACTTTTTTAAATTGATCTGTGCCGATTTTAAGTCGATCCGACCCATCGTACACCTTAAAATATGCACAAATAAAAAGCTAGTAACCGACAAAAACAATGGACTTGATTTGCTGGAAAAGTTTGTTTGAACAAAATAATTGACATTAATTACAAGAATGATAATAATAGATGACCGCCAGCCGACAATAAATCAACGGTTCATTATCCATCACCTTTTATAGGTATATATATATATATATATATACACACACTACACATATTACATAATTACCAAATTGGGCTCACTTTGAGAAATTTTATTCGACTGAGTTAATTCTATTCATTATATCATTCTCTTTTAATTATAGGGTGAATAGCAATTTATCTTATGTGATATTAAAAATGAGTATATTACTCCCTTACGAAAAAATTACAGAAATTTACATTCCTATACTTTTTAAAATGAAGCAATACAGGGAAGGTAAATTGCTTCATTTTAAAAATCATAGAGGGTAAATTGTTGTATTATAGGGAGGTAAATCGCTATTTGTTTTTTCATAAATGGATAATTTGCTCATTTATGATATCACAAGCGGATTGTTTGCCTTTTTCCCTTTAATTATATGTCAATTACAGGAGAAATTTTCTCATAATTTTAAAAAATTCGCACATTTAAAATATTAGGAAAAGAACTCATACTGACTTAATTGCGTGCACTTTTCTATCCATTTTAGCAAAATTCAGTCATTTTTATTATCAGCCTGCGAAATTTTTAAAATTACAGGATAAGACTATCAAAATGGATTCATATCGGACTAAAATTATCCCTATGTTACTTACAAGACTATCTTGCAGTCTTTTTCATTAATCACATGATAAGTATATTTTTACATGATATATATATATATATTTAAATTTGTTTTCATTAAATTAAATATGGAGTAGAATATTTCAAAAACTGGTTAATCCTCAACGAAATTTCCCACCATCAACGAACAATCATGTTCTCGTGAATTGCAATTAATAGAATCCATCATTATGGTAAGTGGTTGCCAGGTCATGATTTCCGCGCAATCCATCACGTTTGTGTAGAAACACACAGACACACATAAAAGAAACGTGATACTAATAAATTACTATTATTGGTCCACCGAAATTAATTTAATTAAAAAAAAGTGAATAATTAATTGATAATATATGTGTTTTTTTTTGGGGGGTAAATGTAAGTTTCATTAATAAAACAAGATCGTACAGTACAACAATGCTCAACTGGTAGTTTATCCTTCGACAGGCCAAGGAATACGCCATAATTTATATAACACATATGAACTAACAGAACGAGATAAATTAGCACTGATAATCCTCTGTCTAATATCTTCCACAATAATGGTGGCTATGATATTCAGTGGTCGCTTCGTATGCTCAAAGCGTCTCAAATTTCGTTCCCTCCAAATGTGGTAAATGCAGGCAGCCAGCAGTGCACGATAAGCCAAGTTAATGATATGTTCCCTCCGTATGTTTTTTTTTATTTTTTTATTTTTTGAAGTTTTGAAGGGAGGGGGGGGATAGGTAAAGGGTAGGAGGGTAATTTAGATGGGGTGAAATGATACTCAAATTTGGAAGTGCAATGGGAATCAAGAATTGTAGGATGAATTGTCCTTTTTTGCTCCAACTTATAACATTTTGCTCCAACTTCAGTGCACTTTCAATTGTTCTTTTGAAAAATTGTGGTTTGGAGAATCATTCAACTTTGAGTGGTCATTTCACTCTATATGTTGTGTGGATTTCATAGGGATGGACCCCACTCAAGAACTTGTATGTATCATAGGATAAATTCTTATAGCATATTTGTATTTCTTATTTTTGTTTTTTATACGATTAAAAAATGGTATGAGACGAGCCACCAACACGATAATCGTTCTTAGAAGTGACTATAAAAATCCCCCACTGTTGTGAAATGTCCAGTTAAATTGCAGCTACTACCAAAATGTGAGCTCATTGCTGCAGACCCGTCAAAATTCGAAAGTGGGGTAAGTCAGATCTTGTAATCGAGTCACGGGTCTAGAATTGTAAGTGAATTCATATTTAAATTTATTTAGTCTTTTGACCTGCCTTAAAGGGAAGTACAGTTCGTCCTACTTGAACTGGCAACTATACCGGCACATTTGCACTAGTTAGACTTATTCAAATAATGGTATCCACATAAATAAATCATCATAACAATAGTAATAATGGTAATTTTTCAGACAACGATGGAGTATTTGTAATTATGTCAATTCCTGTAAGAGCTCGTTGTAATTTATTCTAGTAATAAACCTTTCTAGACGAGCCTAAAATGAGATTAAATAACGGCCCGGCCCGGCCGAGAACCCATTGGGCCAACTCTATGGTTCAGCTAACTGGGCTTATCTCTTCTCCTGTGTAAATCCAGCAATCAATATGTTGAGAGTTTAAGGCCTAAAAAGAACAGAGAGAAAGCAAAAATGAGATTGCACTCTTCTCCATTTCAGTTCACTGATGGAAATTGGCATTGAAAGAGTTGGAAAAAGATGCAGAGAACCACAGGAGAACACTTTAACTGTACTGATTTAGCTACAATTTGACTAACTAATAGTGTGGGAGAATACCTTTAAAAGCCGGCTTCATCCTCAAGTGTGTTGTTTGATTTATGGTAGCACCACAGGTTCAATCATCCATATGTCTCTAGCATACTGATGGATTGTCCGGTCGCTGCTGAACTTGAAAGAACCGGCCGTGTTTAGGATCGACATCTTGGTCCAGTTCTGCATCCAACATCGTTCCGACGTGTGAAAACATGCATTCAATGAAAAACATACTTATCATGAGGATAAAAGAGTGTTCACCCTCTGATCCCTGTATGCCTCGTCGACGTTGTCTTGGCACTCTATGTAACTGGGGAAGTCCTTGCCAACGAGGAAATAATCAGCTCGGCCGTAGCCCTCGTTTCCTTCCAGGGATCCCATCAGATCGTCGTAGTTGTAAGGTCCAAACACGCCGGCTCTAACGAATGCTTTGACTTCTTCAAACCTAGGATCTGGCACAAACTGCAGACCAGATAGAATAGTTGAGTAGACTGAGGTAGATGTTGTAATGAGATTGTTGGGCTGAGCTGCACTGTTACCTTTCCCTCAGCTCTTTCTTTGCGAAGGCCGGCAATTTCATCAGCACGAGCACCAAAGAGGAAGAAGTTGTTTTCTCCGACTTCTTGCCTGATTTCAACATTAGCTCCGTCTAACGTTCCTATAAGAAGGCAGCCGTTCATTGAAAATTTCATGTTGCTCGTTCCACTAGCCTCCATTCCAGCAGTGCTGTTCCAGTGTGAGAAAGAGACATTAGACGAACTTATCCCATTATCAGATGATTTTTCTGTACTTGCTCAAATGCTAGCCTGATTCAATAGAGTAACATCGAGAAGGTGCATGGTTGAAGTACCTGATATGTTGAGACAGCTCACTTCCAGGTATAAGAACTTCTGCTACACTGACATTGTAGTCTGGGACGAAAACGACCTGAGAACACCAAATACGCCATGTTTTGTGGTCATCTATTATGTTTCTGAAGCTAAGATTGGAGGAAAAAATGGTAATAAGATGTGTAATATATCATCACAGTTATGTTCTTTGAAACATTTCTCAGTATTACCTTCAGAAGGTCGCCGATCTCAGGATCATGATTTATTGTAGCACCGACATCAGTAATAAATTTTACTATTCTCTTAGCTTGGACATATGTAGCAAATGCTTTTCCTCCAAATATGCAGACTCTTGGAACAAACTTTGCTTTTCTCTCCTCAGCGCTCATTTCTTTCATCTTCTTGTAGCGGTATATGATTCCCATGATATTCAGCAGCTGTCGCTTGTATTCATGGATGCGCTTTATCTAAAAGCACCTTAGATGGTATCAGTTTGAATGCTCAAGATAAGGCAAAATGGACGAAAACAGAAGGCACAGAGAAACAACATTTGTAGTTATAACAGAAAGTTCATGCTGAACAGATAGCATTCAGTGTCCTAATTTTAATGAATATAGTTGAGACGAATAATGAAGGACCTGCACGTCGAACATTGCATCCGGGCTGACAACATATCCTGTTTTCTCTTTCAGAAAAGAGACAATTTTCTTCTTATTGTTCATCTTTGCCTCCCTCCATTCGGACTGGAGTTCTTCGTTATCAGCAAACTGTAAGAAATTTTTGGGTAATGAATAGTTATGCAAACTCAAATCCAGCCTAATGATATATTTTCAATTTAAATGGAAAAAGGTTTAGTAAGAAGTTGGATTTAAACATATACCTTTCGCAGCTCAGCTAACTTTTCGGTGTTTATCAGCCAGTCTTCGGACCCTGTCCACTTGGTTATGATACTACTGAGCTCTGGATTACAAAATCCAATCCATCTTCTAGGTGTCACGCCGTTAGTTTTATTCTGGAACTTCTCAGGCCACAACTATCAACAAGTGAAAGAAACACAAGTCAGTTGCACGACGGCCCATGATCTAGCAAGCAAAAAAAGCTGACTCCAAAGAATTCATTATGTTACCTTGTAAAATTCATTGAAGACTTCTTTCTTGACAATATCACTATGAATTTCCGCAACTCCATTCACAGCATGTCCGGCAACAACACATAAATTAGCCATGCGGACCAACTGCGGTTGGTTTGGGTCAGGTTCAAATGTCGACTTTACTTTCTTCTCAGGATCCTCTGCCTTAGGCACTTTAGCTTCCTTACCTTCTTCACTAGGTCTCTCAGCTTCTTCCTCATCAGCAGGTTTTGTCACTTCGTCAGATTCAGCATCTTCTGCTTCTT
Organism: Sesamum indicum; assembly: GCF_026168435.1. Lineage (NCBI taxonomy): Eukaryota > Viridiplantae > Streptophyta > Magnoliopsida > Lamiales > Pedaliaceae > Sesamum > Sesamum indicum. The sequence goes on along the minus strand of NC_142660.1, from coordinate 3,328,292 downwards.
CTTCTTCTACTTCAACAGCATTGTCAATTAGGGTTTCCTGTGACTTGACAAGTGAATCTAGGACGGCAGAAGGTAGTTCAATATTATCCAAAATCCTCATTTGCTTCAGCTTTTCCTTCAGCAGCTCCAGGTCCTCAGTTCCGTGTTCTTGAATGATAGTATTAATAAGCTGCATAGAGAAGCATATAAGTTCAACATGAAAGTTATGTGTCCTGGACAGAATCGAGTATAGAGGAAAACAATACAAGTATATAAGTAATAAAATACACACTATGTAATCCCTGTAGCTGACATATATAAGCACGAAAAGCTGGTTTTGTCGTCGAGTAAATGCAAGAAAAATGTACCTCTTCATCAATCATTCTTATGATTTCAACATGTCTAGGAAGAAGTTCTTGGAGAAGACTCAAACTCCATTTCTCCAAAGCCTCAGGTAGAACAGTATGGTTAGTGTAAGCCACAGTTCTGGTGGAGCATTGATACATATCTTAGAAATATGCATTACCAAGTAATCCCAAGAGAACAAGAACATGAACTGTTAATTGAAAATTTATATGCAACCCAACGAGGAAAGAACAAAGCAAAGTACCTTTGAGTGATACCCCATGCTTCCTTCCAGCTCAGACCCTTCACATCTATTAATATTCGTATCAGTTCAGGTATGCACAGAGTTGGATGGGTATCATTCATTTGTACAGCAACCTTTTCTGGGAATTTCTCCCAGTTCACTGGCTCCCCGGATCTCCTCTCAAATCTTGCTATAATATCCTGGAGGGAAGCTGAGCATAGTGTGTATTGCTGCTTCAGTCTAAGTGACTTCCCTTCATATGATTCATCCCCAGGGTATAAAATGTAGCAAATCTGATCCGAAATTAAAGAGAAATAAGTTAAAGAAAACAAACAGAAGGGGAAAAAAACTTCAAGTCCATATTTGGATCTGATGCATGCCTTTTCAGCCCTTTTCATGGCTTCATATGCTTTTGCATGCTCTCCAGCGTTGAAAGCACGTAAGTCGAAAACGTCTGCAGCAACTTTTGTCGACCAAAGCCGGAGGTTAATGGTTGTTTTAGTTTTATATCCTGGTATTGGGACATCATAAGCAACAGCAATGATGTCTTCACCTCCGACCCATTGTTTCCTTCCGTCTGGACCTTCAACGACTTTTCCGTAAAACTTAACAGGATAGGATATATCATTTCTTACTATTTCCCAGGGATTGCCCATCTGGTCCAAGAATTCAAGTAGTTGTCATGTCAATAATATGAAAAAACATGTATACCGGCTCTTCTGTCTTGGTGTAGCCCTCAATAAAATAAAGAACAAACTGCACTCGAGGGACTATGATTTTCAGCAGAACAATTTACAGGAATAAAACAAACATAGTCAAGCCATACCTCAAGCCAATTTTCAGCAACTTCCTCTTGACCATCTTTTGTAATAAGTTGCTTGAATAGACCGTATCTGTATCTCAGTCCATAACCCCATGCCGGGTAATTAAGTGTTGCCATGGAGTCTAAAAAGCAAGAAGCAAGTCTCCCTAATCCTCCGTTTCCCAGCGCTGCATCAGGTTCCTGCAATCATCATCAACCCAAGTCGTATCTTTTGTACTATAACCAAGCAAACTTCCTATGTAAATGCAGCAAAGAACTAACGGCATTAATGAAAACAATGAGACTTTCATATTCAAACAGTTGGAAGTGTCTCTTCACAATGAAGATGAGGTTTGTCGAATCAAGAAGTTGCCTGTCTCCTACCTTTCCGGCTACATCTTCCAAGTTGTGCCCCAGCTTTTTCAGTGCCTCAGCATAAGCCCCTGTGAGCTCCAAATTACCAATTGCGTTCAACAAAGCTCTACCCTGTAGACACACGGCCAGTAAAATGTACCGATAGACCATAAACAAAAAGGGCTGATTCAATGGAGAGATCAACGCAAACCTGAAGATATTCCATGGAGAGATAGTAGGCCTGTTTTACGTTCATTTTTTCGTAGTAATCATAAGTCGTGTTCCAATTTATAATGAGCATATCACGAACACTCTCAGCCGTGGCATAATATGCTTTAGGAAGCTCAAACAGCTCAGGGGAGAACGATGGTGTGAATTCGGCATGATACTTTATACTCGATGCAATTGATGCAGAATCAGGCCGCAGAGCATCTAATCCAACTCCTAGAACAAAATACAAGATTTCACTACTCTTTTAACAGTCAATGTTTATTGTACTATAGCCTCCCTCAAATTTTTACAGACAATTTGTGGGCTCATGAGCTAGTATGAAACATGGTACTTCATCAAAGAGGGACTAAGGCATCTCTCTCTCTCTCTCTCTCACTCTCTCTCTCTCTCTCTCTCTCTCTCTCTCTCTCTCACACACACACACACACACACATATATATAACTGAAATCTAAAATGCAAGAAAGTGAACATATAATGTATGAGATGCACACAAGAACAAGTGCATCACTACACCAAAAACAACATGAACAGAATAACAAAAAATCTCACCATATTCCAACAGCTAAAAAAAGCATCAAAATTGGGTGGCAAAATGCAAAATTTCTTCAAGTTAAGATATTAAACCTTTTTTTCCTTGTTCAAGAGCAGGAGGGTCCTCCAGTTTCTTTGTCTGTTTCCTACTAGCCACATTCTTGACCAGGAAGCGCCTGCCAGAATCAGAATGAACACAGGTCGAGGGCTTCTTGAACGAGAACTGCCATCTGCAGAGCTTGTTACCGCTGCACGCAGATAACAGAGCAATTCCCGAAACTGAACTTGAATGTGAAATCCACAATGCTGAAGCTTCCATACTCTTTCTCAATTACTCAAACTTCACACACACACACACACACAGCACAATGCTTCTCTGTATTGTGTGTGTGTGTGTGTCCTTTTCCTTGCTCTGGGAGGTGGGGTGGGGGGTGATCAAGATTCAAGAAAGTTGATGAAGATTGTAAAAGCACGAGGGGAAATGCTGTTCGTTGTTTTCCAACCACTACCCTATTGCAGTGCTAAGATATTTTTCTGCATTTTGGTAATATCTGCCCACCCACTAGTCCACTTCATCACAAATTTTTTCAAAAAGAAAAAAAAATCACATGCTGTAAATGTTGTGATGAATTTTAAGGCAAAAATCCAAAATAGCAAATCTTGCTCGAAATCCGCAATTTCGACGGTTGAACTCTCAATTAAATGCTAACTTCATCGAAATTGTGTATTAGGTTCTTGAGAATGAAACAAGAACGTGAAGCTCGTCGGGGACGCCAACGACCCTCCAATGCTCAAGTTAGTGTGATCGAGGTAAAAATGTGCGATTAGAAGAAAGTAGGTCGAAAAAGTAATGCTACAATTACCACAAAATATAGCGTCTTGGGGTATTTATAGAACTTATGTGGATATTGTTGTATTGGCCACGTGCCATTATCCTGTTAAATATCGTCCTCGATCGGACAATTCTCCTGTCGGGATCTTCATGTAGGATTCGTCCAGGTCCAAGTTTATCCGACCCGTCTTCTTAGTGACATACAGATTTGAAGCGCGTAATAACTTAATTACCCTTCATTAAGAGTATTTTAAATATTTCACATAAAAAGTGGGTTTTACCCATCAAATACAAACAAGAAAAATACAAAAATAGTGGGACTCAAAATTATCAACCACCTTTTCTTTGCTTGTTCTTGTTTCTGCATTCTAGTGTCAATTATTAGGACAACTCGGGCATGTAACATCACTAACTTCATATCAAAATTTGACGTTTTACCTTTATCTTTTACTGATATATAAGAAAGAAAAGTATTTTTCACTCATAAAACTTCCATTTATGACATGGTGACACTGATACTTTTGTTCTGTCCTTTATTTCTTTCTTTTTGTGAAATGTACTGTGTTGATTTAACATTTTATTTTTATTGATAATATATTTTAAAATATAAAATATTATTTATTATATGAATACAGGATTAACGTATTACAACGGCTAGTAATTTATAAATTCGAAGGAAATAGTATGTGCTTCATGTCATGTGTTCTAAATATAAAATTGGGAGTAGAGGAAGCCCAACTTGGACCATTAAATGGTCCAAAATTTGATAGAAGCCCAATATGGATTAGGCCCAATTCAATAACAATTTGGTCCACTTTATGCTGTGAGGAAGCCCAAGTCTAGGCCCGGCCCAATAAATAGTGAGAGCGAAAGACACTCAACGGCTAACGGTCAAGAAGGCTCCCGCCTGGTTCTCCGCCGCGCCTCTCATCTTTTCTTCGCTATTTTTCAGAGTACCGACACCAAAATCCCGATGGTTATTTTTCTCTCTTTGCTTTGTGGGAGAGGAATTTTCTGCTTTTTATTTTTATTTTTCTGTTTCATCTCCTGCATTTCTCATAAACGGATTCTCTTAATTCTCTGCCAGCCATTGATTGAAAAAACTCAGACCCTTTTAATAGTTCAGTCCATCAGGTAATATTCCGTAGATTTTGGGGTTGAATCAGTTCATTTCTTTATCTTTTGTTGGTTTTTGGATGAAACCCTTTTTGTTTGTTTTCTTGATTTCTTGGCTGATGTTCATGAAGTAATTGTACGTGGTTTATAGATAGAAAGTTTTGGTGCAAGATTGCTTCTTTTAGTTCAGTAACATATTATTGATATCATTTATTGCCAACGCCATCAAGAATTGCCACATTTTGAGTTTTAGTCCGATTCTTGGGGGATAGGTGTTTGAAAAGGCTGTTGGTTTTGAGTTAGTAGATTGCAGAGATCAATTGGCTGGAAAGATGTTCGGGTTTAGGAAATCACCTGCAGAGCAACCTGAGGATGACAAGAAGAATGCCGCTGCTCCTGCACGAAGAGCTTCCTCTGAACCATCACTTGGTTTGCCAGATGATCCCGAAGATTATTTTGGAAAAGCTCCCAAGAACAAGCAGAAGAAGGACTTCGACAGCATGTCCCAGCAAGAATTGGAGGGCTATGCTGTAAATCAGGCTGAAGAGACGACGAAATCTGTGAACAACTGTTTGAAGATCGCTGAGGATATTAGACAGGATGCTACTAGGACCCTTGACACACTGCATGAGCAGGGCGAGCAGATCCACCGGACACATGTGATGGCTGCCAATATGGACAAAGATTTGAGCAAGGTACAGTCACTTGCTTATTGATCTCTTTGTTTCAGAATGTTGTCATGAATTGAGGAGTATTATGTTGATGGATTGTTATCTTAACTTTGATGCCTTCATTTAGTTTCAACTGATGCTTGTAAGTTTTTCTTTCAGGGTGAGAAATTGTTGAACAATCTTGGGGGAATGTTTTCAATGCCTTGGAAGCCAAAGAAGACGAAGACTATCACAGGCCCGCAAACGTCAAAAGGTTTTTATATCGTCCCTGGTTGTTAACTCGATACATGTCCATTATTGTGATCAGTATTAGACTCAAAATTATAGAATTACACCTGCTAAATAAGGTTTGTTATGATCTTCACGTCATGATCAATTTCACATTATCGTTGCACAGATGATAATGATAGAGGAAAACGAGGCACCGCAGAGGAACGAGAAAAGTTAGGCTTAGGTACCAAGGGAAAAGGCTCCCGTACACCTCCTCCAGAACCAACTAATGCTTTGCAGAAAATCGATGTACGTCTTATGGTTATATGAGATGCAACGAGTAAAGTGGTTGGGAGCTATGAATATATGAATCTGTTTTACTTCATTTGTTTCTGGCATTGATCTGTTTATTAGGTGGAGAAGGCAAAACAGGATGACGGGCTTGGCGACCTTAGCGATATATTGGGTGAACTGAAGGGCATGGCAGTTGACATGGGAACTGAACTAGACAGGTTATTGACATCTCATGTTATTTTCTCTAGTCAGAGTTTGCTTGCTCTCCTAATTCCCTGTAACCTTGCATATAGTAAAAGAGAAGCTGTTTCTGCATTATAACAGGCAAAACAAGGCCCTTGATGATCTTCAAGAAGATGTTGACGAACTAAACAGTCGTGTTAAGGGTGCCAATCGACGTGCACAGAAGTTGCTTGATAAGTGAAATTCTAGCTCGGAACGTAGAGACCTGAATAGCTCACCAACAAAGTTACAATCCAACCGATTGTTTCGTTTCCGGTTGAAACTGATTACCTTGAGCTGAGGATGAATCCAAGAAGTGATGTGTTTGCAGTCATTTTCTTGAGAAAATAGTTAAGTCAAGTTTGTTGTAATTTACACCTTCTGATGTTTGCTTTCAGTAGAAGAACTTCTGTTTATGTTGTATTGAGCAGTACTTTTAATGTTTGTTTCTGCTAATGTTTAGTTTTACTTTCAATAGAAGAAATTCTCTGCAATTTTTCCAAGTTCATTTTAGCCAACTTTTCAATTAATGAGTAATAAGCACAACTACTATACTATGCCACAAGAATATCTGGGCAATTTTTGCCTTGTTCCATAATGCTTTAATATCACAGTAGACGTATTTGATTCGACACCACTAATAATAAAAAAATAAAACTATTATTTTAATCAAATAAAAAAATACAGTGACTTGAGTAAACAACAACTAATTCAAATATATTCTCATTTTCACATTAAAATCTATACAATGTAGATATGACAAACTAATCACTGTGCAGCAATGACTAACAAATACTCTCAGGACAATAAGTTGGATATACAGAGTTTTATGGCTATATGGCTTTTACACTGCATCTAGGCCAGGTTGACAAAATTCCATATACAGCAGACTTGAAAGAACAAACATTGTTCATTCATAAAAACACATTTACAAACCAGAAGAATTCTTACAATTCTCAGGAATTCAAGTTTCGTCGCTCTTGACAGCAGTCCACTGTGCCTCCGTAGCAGCACTCCTTCGAGAACGTGAAATAAAACCTAAAACATACCCAATAAATGCTCCTAGAACAAGTATACTGGCGAGCATAACATACCATGAAAGTTTTGAGTTTAACTTGCCCATTACTGCAATACCATCAGCATTACTACCATCAGCACTAGCAGCATGACCGTTGAGGACTTGTCCTGAAGCCATTATCTCCACCACATCGTGTACCTCTCCATCATGGTTTCCTACATATGATAATGTAAGTTTCTCTTTATTGGCATTAAGCCTGACGTACCCAAACTCACCAGCTCGATACATTGATCGAACGGGTTGCGGGAAAACAGGATCGGTCAGATGGTCTGGCCTTGGTTGCCAGATGGGTTGCCAATCTTGGCCGGCCATACCAATCACCAAATGGACGGGGAACGCCTTCCACTCTTCCCCATTTGCGCCCAAGCTTCCACAAGTGTAGTTATTAAGAGGGCAAAAGCGCTCATACCTATGTACATGACCCCACAATGCCAAAGTCACCTTGTTCTTCACAAAAAGATGTTCCAGGTGCTCCTGCAACCTCTCTTTGAAGGGGACATCTCTTGTTTCGTAGCTGGTGGTGTACATTGGCCTGTGACCTTGGACAACCACGTAAGGAGTCTTGTTTCTATCCACCGATTCCAGGTCGCTTTTCAAGAATTCATACTGTTTACTTCCAGAAAGGAAGTTAGTTTCTGTAGAGAAGTAAACAAAATGGACTACCCCCAGATCAAACGAGTAAAATAGATTTCTCGTAGCAGGGGCTCTTGTTCCTGTAGGCTCCGAGGAATTTCCAGGCATGTTGAATCTAAGACTGTACGGCACTCCACACTCTCCGCCCCCATCTGTACCATAAACAGAGTAAGCCCAGTCAGGCCTCCATGGCTGCAACGGCCAATCATATTCGTGATTACCAATGCATACATGGTACGGGACTTTGGATGCAACTGGTTCAATCTGGTTGAAAAAGTTATCCCATAACCAAGAATAGCCTCTGGCATAGCTTATGTCTCCAATATGGGAGATCAAAGCAGGCTTGTTGCCAATAGCTTCGATATCTCTGTTTATCCACTTGACAGTCGAGATGCTTTCTTCCTGCGTGCGCACAAAAGTTGAGTAGGGTGTGGCAGTTCCCATGTCTCCAAATAAGAAAGCTATTGTTTCACTTGAGTCTTTAATTGGTGACACAAAGCTGTAAGCTGTGCTCCAACCCCCCGAATCACTACCAACCTGCCATGTTTAGTTGAAAATATGGTTATTCTCATGTTTCAACTCATATGGACTAAAATAACACTGGACAAGATAAAATAAGAAAAATGCATCTCTTCAAACCAGGACGAAAGATGATAAAACATGACACTCGAGATGAAGCAAAGAAAATATTCATTTCTCACTTAGCAATACAAAATAGATTGAACCATGAGAAGCTGACACCACCTACAACAATCATCTCCTTCCTCTTTAGTTCATCACACGGATATGACATAGACTAGGAAAATTTCTGCACTAAACAAGAAACAACTCTGCTACTTAAAAACCAACGGATAGAAGGCTCAGCCATCGACGGACACATTAAGAGAAGCAACAACTACCACTTAAGGTTGTGAAGGAACCTGAAAGACTCATATTAGACAGCATGGAATTTTATCATAAAATGATAGTCCAAGAAATCCGCAGGAACTCAAGAGAAATATCTCTTAATTCAGTCCACTTTGTGCCGATTGCCATGCAGCATAATGTCTTTCACAAAGGAACAAAACATCTACTAATCATAGGAGATCAAATCTGTTTTCTGCCTAATCAGATAACATAAACTGAACAGAACCAAACTGTAATAACCCGAAAAACACAAAGTACAAAAGTCATTAAAAATTACTAAAAAGAACAATTACCTGATAATAATACCTCTTCCCATCCTCCAAACCAACCATGATCCCATCATGTATAAAACCCGGATCCCTCCACCCAACGCTCTCGTTCGCCGGCGCATCACACATATCCTCCCTCTCATACCTCGACACCCGGGTACCCACAACCTTACCCATTTTGCTCCGGGTCAACCCATATCTCACAAAACTCTCTTTCCCATCATGGGTCACGAACATAACCCGCATCTCCCCCGCCTGACCCGTCAGTGCCAAGTGAACCTGCTCGGGGCCCCGCCCCGGTTCAAACAGGACAGTTTCCGACTCAGCCAACAGGTGCTTTGTCCGGGGCAAGGGATTATGATCATGGTCTTGCTTTTTCGGGTTGATTTCGGACTCCGTCCAGTGGAAGATCCGGAACTGGTAATCCGATCGCAGGTTGATCAAAGGGATCGTGATTGAACCCGACCCGGATTTCCATTCCGGCGACTTTGAAAGGAAAACGTAACCGATGAAATCCGGGTGCGAGGAGTTTGCAGGTGAGTAAATCCCGAGCCAATCCAGCGGCGACGGGGAGTCAACCCCAGACCACCGGATGGTTATGGGGTCTCCCGATTTGGGAACGGATCTGGAGCTGAGCGAAATGGAGACCTGCGATGAGGAGGAGAACTGAACGAGGAGCAGACAGAGAATCCACAGAAAAGGTATAAGCTTTAATGGGATCATGATTTCTTGAATCTTGATCAACAACTTAACAAGATTTTCAGAGATCAGAGCTGAAAATCTTGGTGGGGAGTTCGCAGCTCAATAGCACAACACTATATAACAAAAGAATTCTCAACATCCTATTTTTAGAGGACTTACATGTCTCAATATTATAATTTACACTTACATATATTTATAAAATTAAATAAATTCCTATCAAAAAAATAAAGTTAAGTAAATTTAATTTGGATATATATATATATTAAAACAAAAATTTCGAACATTTTCAAATGAATAAAGTATCGCTATTGAACCACTTAATCATCCTAATTAAATTAAGAGAGACCATAGTTGATTGAGCATAAATGTGTAACATATGATCACCAAGATTGTTATTATTATTTATTTTTTTCATAAGTGATATAAAAAAATAAGTATTATTCAAAATAATTATAAATTTCGTTATATTTAGAAAGTGCGAAAATTTTTATTTTTAGAGAAGATATTTTTATAAATAAATAAAAAAAGGCTAGAAGTTATAGTAGAGTGAAAAGTTATACTGTTCGTAAAAAAAATAAATAAATAAAAGATAGGTAAGTTAAATTGTATAGTATTGGAAAAAAAAATATTTTTACAATATACATAATTATTAAATACTGTCTTGTCCAAATGTATTAAAAATACACTATTTTTTCTTAATATTGCACTTGTCTATGTTAATAAAAATTATTTTTTCTCAAAATAAAAAAAATCGTTTCTATTAGTAAGTTCCATATTTAATTTTTAAAAATATTTGTCATTTATGTTATTAAATATTAAAGCTAATAAAAAATTTGAATGTTTAATTCAATAATACTTCCATTAAATAATAGAATTATAATCACAATAAATAAACTTGCTTGCAATATATATATATATATATATATAAATATTAATAGATCAAAGAAAATTAATTTATATTTTTCTTCGATATAGGAATGATATTATATAATATAGCAAACAAATTATAAAAAATGAATACTAACTATGAGAAATATAAATTTTATTATTGTAAAATTATTCAAATTATTTATAAAGTCCAATATCAATTTTAGACGCGCAATTTCAAAAATAAATTAAAATTAAAATTACTAAAATGAGAATAAAAGTTATCAAAATAAAATTATTTTTTAAAAAATTAAAGCAGCTAAAAGCATCCCTTAAATTTCTTATAACATTTCCATTGAAGAAAATAATTTAAATTTGGTAGTAATAAAAGTTGTAAAAATTAGAATATGGCATATTCCTTTGGATATTTCCTTTTGGATAATTAGTGCCTTTTCTCCTAACTATCAATAGGCCGAAAAAAAAATTAAAAATTAAAAATTTTATCTACGGAAATGGGCTTAGGCCCATTTGTTTTGAATGGAAGCCCACAAGAAATGAAATCACAAGTTGGCCCAATAAGTTTGCTATTGCTATTCAAGAAAACGTGTTGGGCTTTGATTGATAAAGCTCTCTTTTTCCTTTTCTTTTTCTTATTTTATTTCCCTCCACAACCAAACAAAAGAAGGTTTATATTACTTTGAAAGGCTAAATTATACTGAGCTTTTATGAAATTTGATATAATTAATTATATTATTTTTTTATTATTTAAAAAATTATTATTTTTTTAATATTTGATATAATTATATAATATTCGGACAGTAAGATGGAAATGTCAACTTTATTTCTAGAAGAATTTTTTTTAAAAATTTTTTATTATAAAAAGGTTTAAAAAATGATGTCGTGCAATGTTCCATTTGCCCCACTGTGTTTGTATATTTTTAAAAGGGTATTTTTGTCCAAAAATTATTTTAAGAAATATATGAAATTACAATTCAGGATTTAAAAGAGTATATGTTGGGCAGTTTCAATACAAAATCTTGATTTACACCCTAACGGAAAGCTATAGGATGGGTCCATTGTTGGGCGTATGTTGATTTTAGGGGTATTATAATTCTATAAATAAAAAAAAAATTATAATTATATTTAGACCAGATCTTGTTGTTCGCCCCCTATCTCTTTTTTTAATTCCATTTTAGTCCCTTATATTTCAAATGTACTTTAGCAATCCCTCATGTCTTAAATTTATCGCATCGAGGTCCTCGACTATTAGATTTAACAGAATCTAAATTATAAAGAATGGAACGTCCATTAAAAAGGGATAAAATATAAAAATGCCAAATTCCTATAGAGATAGGTGGGGCGATGCAAGAGCCTGCAAGTATTTTTTTATTTTATTTTTAATGTGCCACTGCATATGCTTATCAATTTTTAGTTTATTTATACCGGACTTTATTTTAGGCAGTTCCAAGTCTGCAGAGTACAATTGGAAGATAAGCTCAACAAAAACTACCGTTAGCCTTTATAGACTTTCATTTAGTGCCGACTTTGTAAGCAGGATAAATGGTGTGTTACATTAAAATTCTTGCAAAGTATTGCGAGACAAGAACTTGCGAAGACACAAAAAGATAGATAGTTGGAGGTGCATAGAAAGAGTACATAATGTTAAATATATAAAGTTTTTTGTCAGCAATAGTGACGAACTGATTTTGATTTCTTTAATGCAAAACAAATTATAGTACGCGGCGCGATACCGTTATATTGACGTTCGAAACTTATTTTTTTGCAAGTGATTTTATATTTAATTCAGTGGAGAACTGCAACGACATTTATTTTATACATGGTCTTATAACTTTTGAAACTTTCTGTCTTTTATTTTTCAAGCAGATCAAATTGTAATACACAAAATAAAATATTTTTTTTCCGAAGAATAATATAAGAAATTTGGCATTTTTCAATTTTACCCCTCTTCAATGGAATATTCCATCCGTTATAATTTAAACTCGGTAAGTTTGACGGTCAAGGACTTTAAAGGATAAATTTAAAAGATAAGGGACTAATAAGATATATTTAAAAGATGAGGGCTAACAACGAGATTTGGCCTTGAATTAAATTTTAGGAGAGGTTGAGTATGTCCATTATTACATCAATTAGGTCAAAGGTGAGGTGGACAAATGGCATGATTCGAAGTCAAAGAAGGGACCAAATTGTCCTAAACGACACATTTACTGGTGGGTTTTATGACGTAGGATGCATCAATTGGGGTATGCATCTGGATGTGGAATCAAAACAATTAGTTGGTTCATTACATTTAATGATTTCATTAAACAAGGAAATGAAAACTGGATTTTATGTTGAATTGGGTCATAATTTAGGAGCCACAGATGAATCGAGCAGGGTCGCGAGTTTTAGGGGATGTAAATTATACTTTATTTTTTTATAGGGTTTTTTTTGCACTTTTTCATTAACTCATGGAAGCAAATTGTATTTAACTCCTTTTTAAAATGAAACAATTTGCCTCTGTATCTAAGAAGGTCAATTACTTCATTTTAAAAAATATAGGGGGATAAATTGTTGCATTTTAAAAGACACAAAATCGTCAATTGCTATTTATATATATATATATATAAAGGATAATTTGGTCATTTGCAATATCACAAAAAAATTGAAAAGTTGAGGACGTTAGAGTCATTTGGTGAGCCTTGTCCGATCGACTCCAAAGCCTAATAACTTAGAGTTATTGAGGCAAAACAATATTTTACATGGGGTTGGACTTTGTATCGGACCATAATTTATTAAAGTATGTCTTAAAAAAATTATTGCGCTGCTCTCCTATAAGATTTGATGTAATTACACGTAATACTCTTATGATTTTGAAAATTACATCTAACATCATTGATATCTGATTCTATCTAACAAATAGATCTGAATTTACAGAATTAGCTGACATTAGCAAAAAAATTAAATGAAAATCCATATTACCCTGATTGACTTATCATATGTCAATTTGATAGATGTATTATATTATTACCCTTATAATTCAATTTAGGATAAACTACAATAATTTCCTGTGAGGTTTGACATAATTACAAATACACCCTCATTGTTTAAAAAATTACAAATACCTCCTGATTTAATGGTTGTCTAACATCTGTCCCTATCCGTTAGTTTTCCATACATTTTATTGTGGTAAATTAACTAAAATGTATTGTGAATTATACATTTATTTATTTTTATTTTTATTATACTTTGAACATTTTTTATGAATTAATTGAATAATTCTTTTTAAAAATTTTCATCTACCTCTTTTGAGTTCCTTTAAACAAATAAAAAGAACAAGTAAGGGCAAAGCCGGTAATTTTCAATCTTCATCCAAGGAGTACATAATTTCATAATCAAACATCAGGGGGTATTAATAATTTTTCAAACAACGGAGAAGTATTCCTAATTATGCTAAACCTAAGGAGAATTTGTTGTAATTTACCGCTGACCCTAAGTGATTTAGAAAGATTCTTCTTTATTGATGGTGATCGGAAAGCTACAATAAGAGAATACCTGCCAAAATCTTCACCTCGGTAAACCTTTGGAGTACAGATCGTCGAGCCGCCGACAACTCCCAGGGTTCACTAAAACAGGAGGTACTCTGCGAAAGACTATTGACTGACCTGTCAAGCTGATCCGACACCAAGTGGGCCGCACCTCTGAGGACTCAATATGAAAGAGAAAGGTGTTCCCCCGAAAGTCGTCCGGTTTCTCACCGGTCGCAGAAACTCTTTGTTGAAACAGGCTTCCTTAAATTTTCGTGGCATCCGGATCGGGATACGGCCCTGCCCTAGCGACCGTTCCTTACCTTTAGTTCTTTTCTTTACCCAAATGAGGGGGCTATATTTGATTCCGACCAGAAAGAGGAGGCTTTCCCGTGGGCTGGGAAGTAGCATCTTTGGCTTGGCTATTCCCCACTACTACAGGGGAGACGACATTAGCGGTCAAAGCATTGATTCTAAGCCAGTCCAGTCTATTAGCATTTAATTTAATTATAAGTACCTCATCACATTCGTCAATGTGTGAAGATGTATGAGGATAAGTCAATCAAAAAATTATTTAACCTGTAATAAGTGAATTGAAGGATAAATATAAAGTTTTAACCAATTTTCTTTTTTTTGCTTATATAAAAAAATATCATAAATTTTATTAACAAATAAATTTATTTATTGAATGAATGTAAACTTTAAGGATATGATTTTTAAATTAGATATGGATCTATTGTCTATATATAGGAAGATGTAATTATCCAAGATTAAATGATTAGGCATCTCAGAGTCATAATTGCAAGTGAAACTGTAGGTTATTTCCACCACTCACTCACCCCCCACACCCACCCAAACCCACCCCACACCTCCCACACAACACACACTGTTTGTCAGTCTTCCCTCTCCCTCGCTGCACTTCACTTGTAAACTCATCATACTTCTCTTGACATTTAACACTCACCCACACACACAACATCATATATATATGCACACACACATACATACATATATAGATACCTCCAAAACCAAACAAGAATCCTCTCTCTCTCTCTCTCTCTCTCTCTCTCTCTGTGTCTGAAAGGCAACCATCAGAATGAGCAGAAGTTGTCTAACTTCCACCACCCCATATCACCACAGAACTCTAGTACTCATACCTCTTCTTCTCTTCCTACTCACCACACCGTCCACTCAATCCACCATTTCCCAACCCCATAACGCCATGCTCCACAGCTCTTGCCACCCGATCTCCCCCCATCTGCCGCCGCCCCTCCGCTTCCACCTCCAAAGACTCCACCGCTGCCCTCCATTACCACCGCCGCCGCGGGACGACGCCGACGAGATTGATCCCAGATACGGAGTCGAAAAAAGATTAGTGCCCTCTGGCCCCAATCCCCTCCACAACTGAATCATGTACGCACCCTTTGATCATAACTTATTTTTTTCTTCCCCTCTTTTCCCTCTCAGTTAAACAAAAAAAAAAAAAAAAAAAAGGAAACCCTAAATCTTCTCATCAATCTCGATCGCATCCCTTCAAATTTTTGGGCATTTTTCAGGTTCCCTTTTTCTTCAACTTCTTCGGTGATTTGACCTTGAGGAAATTAAGCCGTTTTTCTATGTGAAATTTGCTTCTGTGATTACAAGATTTGGGGCACAGAGTTGAGAGTTTTCAGCATGGCAGTAAGCAAGAAAGGACGCTGTTCTTCTTTATTGCTTTCTGCTATTTGTTTTTAGTTTGCCATTATTTGCAGCAGAATGACTATTTCCAAGCTTGTTTTTGGATGTGCACTCGAGAGGAGGTCCAAGAGAGTATTGATCAAGAAGAAACGATGGAGTCTAGGCAGCGTGGAAACAGCAAAAACAACCGTGGAAATAGTCTAATGATTAACCTAGTTATTAGTATATCAACATCATAGAAATGGAGATTTCTAGTTCAAAATTTGATTTGTGCATAAGTAATCAGTATATATGTACTTGCCATGTAACTGACGACCGATCAAGTCCAGCTATAATTAGAATTGTATTATAAGTTCTCGTCTCAAAACCCCATTTTTTTTTATCGTCCCACGTATTTTTATTTTTTATTTTTTATTTTTTTTCCCCTCATCTTGAGTTCAAATGTTGAGAGGAGGGGTTGGAGGAATCAAGAAAATCCCATGAGTGTCATCAATTGGGATGAAGCCAAAAAATTCAATGAGTTAGTTACATTGAGGGGGGCAAAAGGGTCTTTTCACTTTCCATATGTCATGTATACAATAAATGTGATCATCTATAGTGTACATTGTGCCTTGAATATGTATATATATACTTTATATATATATATATACACACATATATGTCCTCAAATTTCAGTTTGAGTAGCACACCTAATTTTGATTGATGCATATGCATGCATGTTGTACCAGGCTCGATTTTCTATTTCAAATTCTATTGTATTTTTTATTTTATTTAATATATACACATTAATTATGTGCATAAAAATAATATTATATATTTTATTTTAAAAAATTATACATATAATTTATATAAATTAAATAAAATAGAAAATGTAACAGAATTTGAAATAAAAAAATTGAGCCAGTACCATATTTTGTGACCCTTTGTGGGGGGTGTGAAAATTTTAATTTGCAAGGCACACACAAAAAAAAGTCAATGGGGGTGTGGAAGTAGTGAAAGGGGCATGCTTCCCATGACATTTCTTGGTTTGCCTTTAAAGTCAATAACTGCTGTCTACCTTGCACCTAAGTGCTAGGCTATTATTCCACTCTTTATTACTTCAAACTTGTGGTAATGTTTGAATTTGTGTTTTGTTTTGTGTTTTGGAGATAAAAAGAGAAAAATAGAGATAAGTAAGTGTGTGTTGGAGATAGATGGTATGTTTGGATTTGTATTTTGAGGTAATTTAAAATATTTTAAAATAAATTGTGTAGGTTTGATGTTGGGATTTGGGAGACAAAAATCACTGTTTGTTGTCAAATTATATCTCTTTTATATATATTATTATATATAAATATATATATATATATATAAATATTGTATGTTTAATGTTGTACTTTTGGGAGACAAAAATCATTATTTATTGTCAAATCATGTCTCTTTTATATTATATATATACGTATATATATATTATATATATATAGAAAGTTGAAAAATAAAAAACATACAAATAAGATGTAAAAACACAAAAATAAACATTAGGTTAGGGGTGGCAGATCAGACGAGCCGGCTAGCGACCTTTGCTAGTCGGCTTGATTTTGAGCTCGAGCTCAATTGTAATTGTTCATAAGCTCGCGAGCTTTTTTATATATATATTTTTATTTTTGAATTTTTATATATTTAATTTTACATTTAATATTTGATCAATTTTATAATCAAAATTGACCATATACTATAATTATTAATCAATATCATACAATTTATTTTGAATAATAATAAATTATGGTACTTTTATTTATACATTTAATCTTTATACAAAAATAAATTTAATCAACAACTTAGTAAATTATAATATTTTTTGTAATTAAAATTATTATTTTAATATGACATATATAAACTTTATGTTATATTTTAATATATATTTGTATTACGTTATACTTTTTTTAAATTGACAAGTAATTCACTTATGACTTTTTATCTATTTTTGAGTTTTATATTTATATCAGAATACATACTATGCATTATGCAATCTATTTTATTATTTATAAATTTATGTCAAAATTTAGTGATTCCTATGAATTAATATAAAAATAATAATAATGATAATAATAGTGATGGTTGAACAATTTTAATTATTATTTTATTATGCATAATGAGATCAAAAAATTTAAACAATATGTTGCATTTCTATTGTGAAGTTGAAGTCCCGAAAGAGGTTATCGACTATTTCTTGATAAACAAAGATGCTGAGAGGGCTAATAAGGCCTTACTCGATTGATAAAATTGAGTTATCACAATTAGACGACTATGAGTTTGAGTTTTATGAATGTGGATATATGTGTACTTCTATCGTAGTCTGTTATTCTTTTATCTCGTTTGAATTTATACGCCGATCAGATTATTAACATATTGTATTGAATCAGTTTTTAAATTTAAAATGTATCTAATGTGACAATTGAATTGGATACTAAAAAAATAACAAACTCGCTGGGAAGGCAACTAAGTTACTATGCTAGCATACATTGGATGGCAACACACCGGACCCGAGACCCCTCCGCACCTCCGATGATTTTTTTGTACGATATAAATAATACATTCATTTTTTTTAATTTCTCAATAAGTAATATCAATTTAAGTTGACATAGTGTTTTTTTTTTTTTAATCTAAAACGAATTATATAATACAAATAATACATTCAACTCATTTTTTCTATCTGTTAAACTAAATATTATTGTAAATTTAGATAATTTAATATAATTTTTTTTTTATCTAAAATGAATGATATAACACAAATAATACATTCAACTATTTTTTTATTTTTTTATATAAATTTGGATATAATCATTTAAAAATTTACATATAATACCATAAAGTGTATTACATACGAACAAATAAATAATACATATTTATTTATAAAATATATCAGGAAGGATTCGATATAAAACTCGTATCCCACCCAGAATCCTAAGGGTCCAATAAATTTAAATCGGGACCTATCCCGAACCCACTAATATCAATGTCACACCCGCCTCAATCGGGATGGGTCCCACCCCAATCGCCATCCCTAGCATACCATATATGAATGTGATTTTAGGAGTTGCTCGTGGTATAAAATTCAAATGAATTATAATTATAATTACCGTCAAAAGTTGAGTTTATCATTATAATCCTAATAAATATCAATTAAATTAAAATATCTCTATTATAAATTGTAACAGTGATTGCGGATGATTTTTCATAAAATTAAAGTAATTATACTATCATATATGATTGAAAAATTACTTTTAAATTAAGCTTCTAGCAAAATAATTAACTTATAAATAAATAAATAAATAAATACATAAAACAAGATAGTTTTGCTCGGCTCAAAACCTAGTTTTTAGTCTCAATCGACATATGTCACGTTCAAAATTTTCATTTATCTTTTTAGGATAAATTCCATTAGAAATTAGGTTCAATAAAAAAAAATACTTTATATTTTTATTTTAAAAAATTACAAATACATTCTGTTATTATTATGGCCCATGACCTTAGGTTTGGTAGGCCCAAATTAAATACCCAATCCCAAGTCTACCCGACAGCACACAAGCACTGGCCCATGACCCGACCCACTTACCCAGTACTTATATACCTCAGTGTTGCCCTAACCCTCATTTCTCTCTTACGCCGTCTGCTTCTTCTTCTCCAAATCTCTATGTTATTTCTTTCCTTCTCTCTCACCGATTTCCATGGATCTTTTCCTAAACCAATCCAATGGTTTAACGAAAGCCTCTATGGCCTTCCATTCTCACCTCTTCTCTCATCCGTATAAATAGGGGTGTTCCTCCCCTTTACTGTACAACGAATACTGAAATCCCTAAAAGTCCTCTTACTCTTTTTCTTCGTGAAAACGTCAGTTGTGAGGCCCCTTTGTGATAGTGTGAGAAAACAGATCTGAGTGATCGATTTTGTGTGGTTGGGTTTTCTGGTGATCTGTGGTGTTACTGTGGCTTGGTGCTCGTTAGGTACAGAACTGTTGTGACCGTGTCCCTTTCTTGTTGGATCTGGCAGATTCTGAGCCGACCTTTGTTAACAATGTTTGTTTTCCTTTTTAGTTTTCTTATCACTGTCATTTATTCATTATTTCTGTAATATATTGGTTTGTATATATATTAAGGAGTTTCGCACTCCAAATCGTTGTAATAGTTGTTAGGATTTGTCTGATATCTACTCTACATTGGTATCAAAGCCACATTTCCGATTCGTCAAAGCTCCGATGGTGGTAACTCTCTTAAACCCCTCCTTTACTTTCTGCGTTTTTTTTTCTAGTAACATTATCTCTCGTTCTTTTCTGAGGTGCTTATCCTCCTAATTATCCTCCTAGCCGGACCCTTGAGGTCGTCGGGTATCTGGACTGGGTGTTAGGCCGGAGAGGTCTCGATTTTATGATTTGGTGATCTATTTCTCTTCTTTAACTACTGTCATATATTATCTTGAGTGATCTGGAAATTACAACTGCTTTGTGCTTAATCTCTATTCCTAGTAAACTGTGGTTGAACCCTCTTGAATCCATACTCTGAAATACTGTGACAGTGTGAACTGTGGACTGTGATATATTTTTTTAAAATCTGTGACTTAATCTGCTAAAAATTGTTCTAACTATTTTATCACTGTGATCTGTGTGATTCTTAATCTGTCTTTGATATTGTGATTTTTTTGCTCCTAAAGACCTGTGACTATTTTTAGTCTAATTTCGCTGCAAAGACTTTTCTCTGAAATTTTTTTATTAAACCTGCTTTTAAAGAAAATCTTTCTAAAATGGCCTGATGCAACTTGCAACCGTTTGATGGAAAGGGTGATTTTTTAATTTGGCAGCAAAAAATGAAAGGTATTTTAATTTAGCAAAAAGTCTTTAAAGCAATACATGGTAGATACACTGACACCATTTCAGAAGAAAAACTGCTTGAAAATGATGAGTATGCCTATTCTTCCATTATTCTTAACCTGTCTGATAATGTTTTGAGAAAGGTTGGTAAACAAAATTTTGCAAAAGATTTATGGGAAAAGTTAGAAGAACTTTATACTGAAACGTCCTTGCCTAGTAAACTGTTTTTGCTTGAGAAATTTTTTAGATACAAGCTTGATTTGTCTAGAAATATTGATGAGAATTTGGATGATTTCACTAAACTAGTTCAGGACATAAAATTGACTGGTGATAAGAATATTGATGAGTATTCTCCTATTGTGCTTTTGAATGCTATACCTGATACTTATTCTGATGTGAAAACTGCTATTAAATACGATAGAGATAACGTGAATTTTGATACTATTGTGAATGGATTACAAAGCAAAGAGATAGACCTAAAAATGAATAGATATAGTAACGACCAATATGAGGTTAATTCTGTGAGAGGGAGGTCTAAAATTTAGGAATTCTACCTATAGGCACAACAGTAGAAGCAAAAGCCGTAATAAAAACAACAATACGAGTAAATCTAGAACTAGGGATAACTCATATAGAGATGATAAAACCAGAGAGAGAAGGTGTTATAATTGTGGCATAAAAGTACATTATATAAAAGATTGCAGAAAACCAAGGAGGGATAACAAAGATAACAATGCTGATTAAAAAGAAAGAGTGAATAATGTTGCTGATGAATCTGGTGAAGTATTTGTCATTTCTGATGTGAATTCTGTGCACTCTATGAACATGTATGAATGACTGATTGATTCTGGTTGCACTTTTCATATAAGTCCTTTCAAAGACATTTTTTCAAATCTCAAACTTGGTAATTCTGGTTTTGTCTCCATGACAAATGAAAAACGTTGTGAGATTAAAGGCATTGGTGATATTTCTCTAATTTTCAATGATGGTTACAAATTGATTCTTAATTATGTTAGATATGTTCCTGAACTTAGCCATAATCTCATTTCATGTGCTGCATTGGAAGGTGAGGGATTAGAGGGTAGATGGGGTAAGAGAATTATGAAAATCATGAAAGGTTCTTTTGTTGTTTTTAAAGCTGAAAAGAGACGCAATTTGTATTTATGTTCAGTTACTTATGATTCTATGGTCGCATCTGTGAACATGCATGATAAAACCTGTCTTTGGCATAAATATTTTGGGCATATCAGCCAAAAAAGACTTGAATTTCTGAACAAAGAAGGCATTCTTTGTGATAAAGTTGACAAATTGCAATTTTGTGATGAATGTGTTATAGGAAAAAAACATCGTGTGCATTTTCCTGCTACACCTTCCCCAAACCCTTCTATGTCATCTTGCATATTAGATTACGTTCATACTGATGTATGGGGTTCTTCTAAAGAACCCACCCATGGTGGAAATCGGTACTTTCTTTCCATTATTGATAATTTTTCCAAAAAAGTGTTTGTCTTTTTATTAAAACACAAATATGAGGTTTTCGAAAAATTTGAGAAATGGAAAACCCTTGTTGAAAACCAAACTGGAAAAAAGCTTAAATCCCTTCGTACTGATAACGGACTTGAGTTTTGTAACCAAAACTTTTATGATCTTTGTGATAAATTTGGGATTAAAAGGCACAGGACCAATCCCTACATCCCACAGCAAAATGGTGTTGCTGAACGTATGAATCGTACTTTGCTTGAGAAAGTTAGATGTTTGCTGATCAGCTCTGGCTTACAAAAATCATCTTGGGGTGAAGCAGTTTTAACTGCTGCTTACTTGGTTAATCTGTCTTCTTCTGTGCAATTATTGGGTAAATCTGATGAAACTGTTTGGAGTGGCAAGAAACCTGATGTGTCTCTTTTACGTACTTTTGGTTGCTCTGCTTTTGTTCATCAGAATTCTGATAAACTTGGACCTCGATCTATGAATGTGTTTTTATTGGTTATCCTGATGGGGTTAAAGGGTACAGGTTGTGGGTGCGTAGCCAACCTTGTTTTAAAGTCATTATTAGTAGAGACGTGATTTTTAAAAATGAGATGCCCTATCTTTCTAAAATTGAAATAGAACAAAAGGACATAACCTTTAATAAGGTGGGGAATAACCAAGAAGAGGGAGAGATTTTAGGAGAGAATAATGATGAACAAAACTTAGAAGAACCTATAGAAAATCTGTTACATAATTACCAACTGACTCAAGATAGAAGGAGAAGAGAACATAGGATCCCTTCTAGGCTTAAAGATTTCCAAGTAGCACTCAATATTGAAAATTCTGAACCCTCAAACATAGACGAAGCTCTTAAGTCTAAAGAATGGCTTAGTGCCATGAATGAGGAGATGAAATCCTTAAAGGATAACCATACTTGGGATCTAGTGTCTAAACCGAAAAATTGTTCCTTAGTGGATTGCAAATGAATTTTTAAAATCAAACAAGAAAACCCCTTAAAATACAAAGTTAGATTAGTAGCCAAGGGGTTCACTCAAAAAGAAGGGATTATTTATAATGAGATATTCTCTCCAGTTGTTAAATATACCACTGTGCGTATAATTCTTGCTCTCACTGCTCATTTTGATTAGGAGTTAAAACAAATGGATGTCAAAACTGCTTTTTTCCATGGTGATCTTGATGAAAGCATTTATATGCAGCAACCCGTCGGTTTTTATTGATAAAAACAAACCTGATTATGTTTGCTTGTTGAGGAAATCCTTATATGGCTTAAAGCAATCTCCAAGGCAATGGAATAAAAAGTTTGATATGTTTATGTTTTCCCTTAACTTCAAAAGAAGTGACTATGATCATTACTTATATTTCAAATTTTTGAATGATGTTCCTGTCTTTCTCGTTTTATACGTTGATGACATGCTCATTGCTAGTCCTACCATAAAACTGGTTGAATCTTTACAAAATGATCTTTCCAAAAATTTTGAAATGAAAAATCTTTGTGATACAAAAAGGATTCTTGGCATGGACATTAGTAGAAATAGGAAAAAGTTTTCCATACTTCTAAATCAAAGGACTTACAATCACTCTATTTTGAAAAAGTTTTCAATGGAAAACTCAAAACCCACTTCTGTGCCATTAGCTGCTCATTTTTAACTATGTAAAGACCAATCCCAAAAAACTGATTCTGAAAAGGAGAAGATGAGTAAGATTCCTTATTCAAATGTCATTGGGTCAATAATATTTCTTATGGTATGTACTAGACCCGATATTGCATATGCTATAAGTTGTCTAAGCGGGTACATGTCAAATCCTGGACCTCCCCATTGGGAGGCTCTAAAATGGCTTCTAAGGTATCTACGTCGTACTGACAATATAGGTATAAACTTCTCCAAGTTCTCTGATTCTATTAATCTTGTTGGTTATGTGGATTCTAATTATGCCAAAAAAAAGATAGTAGAAAATCCACTACTTCTTACATTTTCACTTTGTGTGACTCATACATAAGTTGAAAATCCCAATTACAACATATTGTTGCATTGTCTACTCCGGAAGCCGAATATATTGCTACAACTGAACCATTCAAAGAAGCGATTTGGCTAGAAGGCCTCATTAATGAAATTGGTTTTCTCAAAAATAAACTCACTGTTTTCTCAGAACAGTCAATCTTCAATTCGACTTTGCAAAAATCCTGTGTTTCACTATAGGACTAAACACATTGATGTGAGGTTTCATTTTATTGGGGACATTGTTAACAAAGAAGTTATCAAACTAGAAAAAGGTAAAAACAGAGGAAAACCCAGCTGATATGGGTACAAAGTGTCTTCCTATCGAGAAATTTATTAACTGTTTAAAAATTTTGAATCTAGCTCCTGACTAACTCTGCTGTGTGTAAGTCTCTTGTTTTCTGCAGGTACTGGGGAGCGGGCCCGAAGGCTACGATGAGAACGCCATATCCAAATAAAACTCCAAGACTCAGTTCCTTTATTAAGGTCTGGTCCAAGGTGGAGTGTGTTATTATGGCCCATGACCTAGTTTGGTAGGCCCAAATTAAATACCCAATCCCAAGTCTACCTGGCAGCACACCAGCACTGGCCCATGACCCGACCCACTTACCCAGTACTTATATACCTCAGTGTTGCCCTAACCCTCATTTCTCTCTTACGCCGTCTGCTTCTTCTTCTCCAAATCTCTATGTTATTTCTTTCCTTCTCTCTCACCGGTTTCCATGAACCCTTTCCTATACGAATCCAATGGTTTAAGGAAAGCCTCTATGGCCTTCCATTCTCACCTCTTGTCTCGTCCATATAAATAGGGGTGTTCCTCCCCTTTACTGTACAAGAAATACTGAAATCCCTAAAAGTCCTCTTACTCTTTTTCTTCGTGAAAACGTGAGTTGTGATGCCCCTTTGTGATAGTGTGAGAAAACAGATCTGAGTGATCGGTTTTGTGTGGTCGGGTTTTTTGGTGATCTGTGGTGTTACTGTGGCTTGGTGCTCGCTAGGTACGGAACTGTTGTGACCGTGTACCTTTCTTGTTGGATCTGGTAGATTCTGAGCCGACTTTTGTTAACAGTGTTTGTTTTCCTTTTTAGTTTTCTTATCACTGTCATTCATTCATTATTTCTATAATATATTGGTTTGTATATATTAAGGAGTTTGGTACTCCAAATCATTGTAATAGTTGTTAAGATTTGTCTGATATCCACTCTGCACATTCTTTGATATGTCAAAATAATTTTATTCTAAAAGTGTTTATATAAGCTTTTGCTTTTAAGAATATTTCTATGCAAATTACAATGCGTACAATATAGCAAAATTCACTTGATTTGACTAACTCGACAACTCAAAACGGTAGCCGTTAATACCGTCTTCGTCTAAGGGTTTCAGAGATAACAATTGACTCCTATAATAAAAGTTGTCTCTATTTGTATGTACGTATTTAAGACATCGAATTCCAGCTCTGCGACCCTCATCGTCTTGTACCTCGAATCTATCATAAGCTTCGGAGGGTTTCAGTTTTCGATAACCCCTCCAATCACTAATCTGGTTCGTGATGTAAAGCCGTCCAGTGGACAAGACATTCAGTTTTCAGCTCAAAATTATCATTGATATCAACCTAATTAATATATTTGGGCAATTCTAAATTTATTGGATTAAAAATCTTTCAATTATAATTTGAAGTAAGTTTTGTTGAATATTGATGGATTTTATTTTTTTTAAATTTAATTGAAGTCATATGAAATTATTTCTTCAAATATGTACTTTGGATTTCAAATTTTTGTTTTTTCAAATTGAAGTCGTATGAAATTATTTCTTCAAATCCGTACTTTAAATTCACACCCATCATTCGAAATGCACCCTGAGGTATTTGTGTAATTAGATTTAGCCTTATTTTTATTATTTTTATCATTTTTAATTTTTTTTCTCTTCTGTTTCTTATTTTTTTCCTCTTAATAAATGAAAGGATAAATAACAACGAGCTCCCTAAGATTTGACATAATTATAAATACTTCCCGTTATTTAAAAAAATACAAACACCCCATCATTGTTTGAAACATTACGAACACTCTTTAATATTTTATGAAATTATATAATTGTTGGTTGAATATTTGAAAACGACTTTGTATTTACTGTATTTTTTTTAAAAAAAATTAAAATAATCAGTTGAAGTGGATAAAAAAATTATCAATTTCATAAAAAAAGGTTCAAATTTTTTTAAAATATATAATTTATAAAAATATTTCGGTCAATTCTATTACAAACGAATGAAAATTTAAAAAAAATAATAAATTGAGGTAGTTGTTAAATAATCGTTAAAATTAAAAATTTTAATAATTTTTAAATAATAAAAAGTATTTTTAATTATGTGAAATATGAACACAGGTTATTATTTTGAACTGTAAAATATAAAAGGATTAAGAGAAGGAAAATCCACCGACGGGATCAGCCGATTTCACGCGTCGTCTCCAACTCAACAACACCTTCATTAGATCATCTCTCCCTCGCGCACATTACACACAGTGAGTGGGGTACTGTATGTAATAATCCCTAGAGGAGAAGCGAATCCAGAAATGGCGCCTCATCTCCGTTTTCTTTCCTCAGTTTTTCATCTCTTTATCGTGGTCCAATTGCTCCTGAGCGACGCCGTCCATTGCAAGACTCTCAAGCGAGACGGTAACTTCCTGGATCCATTCCTTTTCTCACGTTTTTGGTGTTGGAGAGTTTGCTTTGTGCTTCAGAAGAGCTGAGTTCTTCTGTCGGTTTGATTTTGGAAGAATTCTAGGTTTAGTTCCAGGGTGACTGTTGGTCATGGATGGGTTTTACTGTGATTGATTAGTTTGGATTCGTTTTTAGTAGCTGTAATATGATTTTTATTTGTGGATGAATTTGTTTCTGATACTGAAATCTGTAAGAGAAGTCGGGTAGTTTTTAGATGCTTTGTTTTAGTGGCTTACTTGGTAGTTCCATTATTTTGCTTAATTAAGTTGAGGCGAGTTTTAGTCATAGAGCTTTAGTACATTGGATTTGTGTCAAATGCCTTTCTGTGGCAGGAGATGGGGGGAAGTCTTACTAGTATTAGTATCTAGGATGTTGGAGCTAAATTGCTATTTCTCTTTTCCAATAGGTAGTACTTAATCCTAATCTGTATAGTGGTTGAGTACCAATTTTAACATCGACATGGAATACACGCAGTTCTGGATGTGATTTGATTTGCATACTTCATAAAGTTTGTAGAGTTTGTAGATCTGAAGTTTCCTGGGCTGATGCTAATTACAGTGAAAGCATTAAACGAAATAAAGGCATCACTTGGATGGAGAGTGGTGTACGCATGGGTTGGCGATGATCCTTGTGGAGATGGTGATTTGCCTCCATGGTCTGGTGTAACATGTTCCACCGTGAGTGGGAGTGACTATAGAGTTGTTACTGAATTGTGAGTTTCCATCTCTTTTGCTCTTTCATTTAAGCAAATTTCTTACTGCAAAGCATATTCTTTCACAAAGTTGTCTATACTATTTGAGTTTCTCAAATTTTTTTCATTTCCTTTAAATTTGCCTTGCAGAGAAGTATATGCAGTTTCTATCGTTGGTCCTTTTCCACTCGCAGTTACCAATCTGGTGGATCTGACTAGGCTGTATGTTTCCCCTTTCTTTTCTTTGGTGTTGTACGAGCAATTCTTTTTCATTGTTTTGATGCAGCAGCTGTCATTTCACTTACTTTTGTCTTTGGTTCTTCATTTTATGGTAGAATATAAAAACAAACTTGAATAAGTACTTGGAAAATTCTGTCTTGATTCAAAGATATCATGCCATTACCACAAATTTTCTGTCATCTTCAATTTTCCTTCACTTGCACCATTTCTAAATCCACTTACGCTGTTTCTTTTGGCAGGGATCTGCATAATAACAAACTGACAGGTCCAATTCCATCTCAAATTGGACGGTTGAAGCGTCTCAAGATTCTGTACAGTCCTGCACTTTCTCATAGATGAACAATAAAATTTTTTTTGGTTGCTGCATGGCATATTATTGCTCTAGTTAAATAAGTAATGATTGTTGGAACTTGGATGTAATAAATGTTACTGGATTATTGGGGTCAAGGATGGGTTTTGATTGTCCCCGGCCAGTTAGCAAAAGGAGATGAATATTACGAGCATAAAGTTAAGAAATCCAACCAGTATCTAAGATCTTTTGCTTGTATTTTGTTCTCATACATGGGCACACAAGCAAATATGCTGGTTAAAATCTGGTATGCTGCTGCAAGAAGTTCCTCGATTTGCAGGCATTGATTCTGCATGTAATATGGGCTTATTGCTTAGCACTATAACATATTTAACACCAACCTTATCTCTACTGAGTTCCTGTCGAATTTGAAATCCCCACGGCTCAATGTGTACTTTCTAACTTCAGTTTCTTCTTTCTTTTCATTATTATAAAACTTTTGCCTGTTGCTGATTTCTTTTTTCCTTGATTTTGTACTTTTCGTTGTTACTTCAGTAATTTGAGGTGGAATAAACTGCAAGATGCCATTCCTCCTGAAATTGGCGAACTCAAGCAGCTAACGCATCTGTGAGTGATAATGATTTCAAACTATTCAGTTCTATTAAACTTATTCTTTCAGTCTTCTTTTTGCATAATTAATACATAACTTTGTAATTCTCTGCAGCTATCTGAGTTTTAACAATTTTAAGGGTGAAATTCCAAAGGAGCTTGCGAATCTTCCTGAGCTTCGTTATCTCCAACTACATGAAAATCGTTTGACCGGGAGAATTCCACCTGAATTGGGAACTCTGGCAAATCTGCGGCATCTGTAAGATTTCCATTAACCTTTACTGTTGTAATGTGTGACATTGTCTCCTTTAGCCAACAATGCTTTAAACATTCTCCAGAGATGTCGGTAACAATCACTTGGTCGGAACCATAAGGGAACTTATCCGAATTGAAGGATGCTTCCCAGCTCTGCGTAATCTGTATGTATTGTTCGTTTTAAAGTTTGTTGATTGGCTAATTGATTGCTTTTGTTTGTTTTATTAACAAGAGTAGTCATTGAGGATCCCAAGATGTTATATTGCAGGTACCTTAATAACAATTACCTCACTGGAGGTGTTCCATCACAGCTGGCTAATTTGACGAACTTGGAGATCCTGTAAGTTTTTGTATGTACAAAGGAAGTATCTGCATGACACTGTCTTCTTGTTCTGTTTCCCATTTCCATTTTGCTGTTTTCTAGCTAACACTGCTTCTGTCGGCTCCAGATATTTATCCTATAACAAGATGACTGGAGTTATACCATTTGGACTTGCTCACATTCCTCGACTGACCTACTTGTAAGTATGCATCATTGGTATTATACTTATAAACAGATATCACAATGCCATTATCAGCTCTGAAAGTTGGAGAAGTATCTTCTATTAGTTTAAAGCAGCATCTAATGTCCCTGCTTGGATGATCTAGTTTAGTCATGTGGCAAACAGGATAGGACAAATGGTCAAGTTGATGACTATATTATGCACATTATGTTGCTTCTTTTAACCTTTTCTCTCTGCTGGTATTTCTCCACTTTTATATTCATGTCTGCATTAAACCTGAAACAAGAGCCCAAAGCTTATGAGGATTCAAGGAAAGCTCGGTATTCTTTTGGCATCAGACAGCTGCAGAAAGTTATGTTTTGTGTTTTAGGTTTCTTATCCTTGGAATGAATGGGTATTTGAAGTTAATTGAGAAAAGGATCTCTGATAAATGAAAAGCAAGAATTACTGCTTATTATGAGTGGCAGGCTAGAGATATGTTTGACCCATTGTGCTGTTTCTCTTATTCAGGTACTTGGATCACAATCAATTTTCTGGGAGGATACCTGATACCTTCTATAAGCACCCATTTTTAAAGGAAATGTGAGTTCCACTTCAGAGTTAACCTAACAAACTTATTATCTTTGCAGTTAACCCTTAATCTTTTTTATTCAATTCCTCTCACAGGTACATTGAAGGAAATTCATTCCGCCCAGGCGTGAAACCTATTGGTGAACACAAAGTCCTGGAACTCTCGGATTCAGACTTTGTAGTTTAGTCGAATGAATCATTTTTCCTCGCTGAGTATTGATTTTTGTTAGTTATTATTTTGTGGTCATATGAATCAGTTAGTATTCAGAACAATTGATGCCAAAAGATTCATGTAACGTGTAGCTCCCAATTAAAACATCATTGAAGCTTGGGCTTCTAAGTTGCCAGCACTCTGTATATATTATGTCATCTTGCAGTAATATTTGGTATTATTACTCTCCTTTATTTATTGTCAAATTGCTCGTTAATGATGCTAATATGCGGATGAACCATTGCTAATACGGGAGCATAATTCATCCCCGACCGGAGTTCATGGACTATGTTAGTATTTCTTTCTGAGATGATTAACAGTGTCGAAGTTTGGAGATTGACCAGTACGATTTCTTGTTTTAATGTAGGAATGGACCAACATTTTGCTCACTATACTCCTCGTATTTGATCTAACAGCAGGGGTTCAATACAAGCAATATTTGATATAAAGAAAGAAAAGCCCCATACCTACAAAATTACGTCAAAGCTTAAGCTGCACTGTGGAGTATCTAACTGCTTCTTAATGACCT
Source organism: Sesamum indicum (assembly GCF_026168435.1). Taxonomy (NCBI): domain Eukaryota; kingdom Viridiplantae; phylum Streptophyta; class Magnoliopsida; order Lamiales; family Pedaliaceae; genus Sesamum; species Sesamum indicum. The sequence goes on along the minus strand of NC_142660.1, from coordinate 3,297,864 downwards.
CCAGAAGTTGTTGTATTTCATCTATTTCAAAGTGCATCTTCTCCCCAGCAATAAACTCGTGGACTATACCGTTAATCTCTATAGAGCTACAACCGGGTGTCTTTTCCACACCTCGGTTTTTCATCACATTCCTAATCCTCCGTGCTTCACTGTGTCTTCCTGCAGCTGTATATGCATTAGCTAGCAAAACATAAGCTCCACTATGGCGTTCTAATGCCATGACCCTCTCCGCAGCCGCCTCCACCATATTGACTTGACCATGACTACAAGCAGCACTAAGTAGTGCCCTCCAAGCTATAGCTTCTTCAGAGGAAGAACCGGAGATGGGCATCTTTTGAATTATGGCATTAGCTTCTTCAATGAGCCTCGCCCGGGTGAGCAAATCGACTATACATCCATAATGCTCGCTTTTGGGCTCAATATGGTACACATTACACATAATATACAACAAATGTAGGCCTTCGTGTGCCATGTCTGAGTAGCTACAAGCAGTGAGCAAAGATATAAGCGTCACGTTATCCGGCCGTACCCTGGACTTTTGCATCTCATCGAACAATCTAAGGGCCATTTCTCCATTACCATTCATAGCATATCCTGAAATCATCGTGTTCCAGCAAATGACATCCCTGTGAGGCATTTTATCAAACACCTTCTCAGCCAAATCCAAGCACCCACATTTTGAGTACATGTCAATCAGGGCAGTGCCCAATTTAACAGTAACTGGCATTTTGTGCTTCTCCACATATCTATGAATCCATTTCCCAATTTCAAGAGAGCCCAAATGAGCACAAGCACAAAGTACGCTAACAAAACTTGCCTCATCAGGCTTAATACCACTCAACTGCATCAACCTAAACAATCTCAACCCTTCTTTAAAACAATTGTTTTGCACATACCCTGAGATCATAGCACCCCAAATCCCCCTATCCTTAACTGGGGCTTCATCAAAAACCAATCTTGCTGAACAAACTTCCCCTTTCTTAGCATACCCAGAAACCAAAACTGTCCAAGAGACAACACAACGGCAAGAAATCTCTTCAAAAACACATCTTGCTGCTCCCATTTCACCAACAGCAGAGTACATAACAATCAAAGAGTTGCCCACAAAATTATCAGACACAAAACCCAACTTCAAACCATGCCCATGAACCGAACCTCCAAGATCCAAACTTTTCATGTTTGCACAAGCTTTCAAGACGTAAGGAAGAGTGTAATTATCAGGGCACATCCCATACCTCAACATCAACTTGTATACCTCCATGCCTCTAAAGTTTTCATCTTTGAGCAGAAAAGCCTTGATCATCGTGTTACAAATGCAAATTGTGGGGTTCTCAATGTTTCGAAAGATTTTGTAGCCATAAGAGAGGCCGCCATGAAAAGGGTCTGAGCAGAATGCCAAGATCCTGCTGAGAGCAAAACCATTGCTCCCAAGCCCACTTGTCATCACCAATGCATGAGCCTGCTTTAATTGCTTTATGTTCTTGCATTTTTCCAACAGCTGAAGGCATCTGCTGCTCATTTGTTCCAACCCCTAACCTCATTTGCACAGATGCAATGCACTTCTTGAATCTTGTCAAATAGAGAAACGGTCTGCACTTTGCATGAAACAATAAATATATGCTTAAAATAGGCATAAACAATTTGTATGCGTCCAATAAAATCTTTGGGTATGAGAATTTGAAGGTGTTGGGCTGGAGCCCAAATCTTTTATGTAATTACTAGTAATTTGTGTTGTATCCTATTTTAAATAAAATACCTATTGATAGGCAAAATCACGTAAAAGTATATATAAAATGACAATTTAATATAAATATTAGATTTATAAAAAAAATAAAAAATATAAATAATGGAGGGAAACGAATCAAGTGCAATTGAATAAAAAAAAAGAAAAAAATTATGGAAAAGTAGTTATACAATACCATAACACCAAATTCATTAGTCACCAATTAATATATAGTGTAGATAGTACAAATTATGAATTTGACTTAATTACATGTTTTTATTTTAAAGTTATTCATAAAAAAAATATTTTATTAGTTTGGGGCGAAAATAAATTATATATATACATATAACTTAATTACTTAATGTGTAAGAACTAAAATTCTTAAATTAGCTAGAAAAAAAATTACAGGATGATGCCTATCACAATTAACATTCAAGCCCAATTATGAAATTCAGTCCACATCAAAACTAAGTAGTCACAGACCTATTCGCACAACCCAGCAGGCCAAGACCCTGCTAGCCCAACACAATTTTCAAGGCGCAAGAGCCTCAGTCTAGTTCTATCGCCCTGTTGATGAGATAGAGTGCATAAACATGGCACAATCAACAAGCTTAGTTACCAAACAACAAAGCTGCCACATTAGTAGTTTCTTGACGTCATGAGCCACATCACCCTAAAAGGGTTCTAGCAAGGACCTTATATCCGACTGAATCTACTGTTAGAAGCAGCAGGTTACCATTTCCCCTATAGTCCCAACTGATTGGTCAAGACTCATTCAAACCAACATATCTCTTAGGAGATAACTTCAAATAACGGATGGACATCATCACTACAAAACTGATATCCTAAGGATCTATAGGATATCTCATTTGCACTTAACAAATATGAAAATCTCTCCCAAACTCCTCCTATAAATAGAGGTCTAAAGTATTTAGAAAGCTCACCATACTTTTCAAACAACACGGTCTTACTATTTTCTGCACTCTACTTAGACTTCAGCTTCATTTTTTTTGTATTCAAACACTTAATCCCTGTTTATACAATTTATTTCACCACAAATCTCACATGTATTCAAGGTTTTCTCATTTTATTCCATTAAATATGTTATTGACTTGAACATTGGAGTACTGATAATTGTTTACAGGTTAGTGCTCTGATAATCTTCAATAATATCCTTCAATCTTGTGGTGCTACTAGATCCCGGTACACATCACTGACATCATCTATGGAAATTTAAGCTAAATATGAGAGAAATTTCTAATTTGGACAACAAAGGTGATAGTGGCTCATTTAAAGGAAACACTACACTTCTTTCTATAGTCGGATCCACTATATGAAAACAAAAATAGGATATGTATATAATATATTCTGGGTTGATTGATTTTTTCAATTCGATTTCAGATCAATGATCCAATGACTTAGTAATTTATTCGGTTCAATCACTGGTTCAATTTTCAAAATATTGGTTCCAAACCTGTCTCAATCAAATTCAAATGTGAGTATGTATGGGTTTACTATGACTAATGGGTCATTCCTAAATTTATGGTTCAAGTGAAAGCATGCAAGTAGGGAAATGATCCTCCATGCCCCAATAACAACTTTTGTTACTCTAATATTTCTTAAGATTTAACCATTTATCACTTACGACATATCTAACTTAGACATCGAAAGACTATAACAGAGGCCTTTCAAATGTGATTATCACTATTTTCTGCATTTTATGTCTTCTATGGGGAGGAATTTATGTCTATTTCAAAAGCATATTTCATTTTATGATGTAAACACAATTTGAGATAAATTTACATACATAAGTATATATACGAATATTTATGAAATTGTATTTAGTTCAAGTTTCATTAATTAATTTAATAATTTAAGAAATTCATACAAACTTCAATGGTAATATATTCTTATTTAGTTGGACTTGATCTTTTATACTTGACTCTCAAACAATAGTGTAAAAATTTCAGTTTTCTTAGCTATTTGTTAGATTACAAGACGTGAAAAAAAACTTTAATTAGTTGTAGTAAGAGGATGTTTAGCTATTCCTCAATGCCCATGAATAAGGGAGTGGGCTCCCATCAGGGCAGCTCAACAGGTCAAGTCTTGCTGGCCCATGAGAAAGGTAACAAATGCTATACTTTGCATTAGCCTTACTAACTTGTCAAGGCCTAGAAATAAGCCTAATCTAGAAGGCCGAGTCAATATATATTAGGAAAGACACACAATTCCCAAAGTTGCCACTAACCCCCCCACCCCCACCCCCACCCCCACCCCCACCCCCACCCTTTTCTTTTTAATTTCTTTTTGTAAAATACACAAACTCTTTATATTAATTTCTAATGTAAATCAACCTCAACCACATATGCCATCAAATGTTTTGGAATGATGCCAATTTATAAATTGAGGGTTTACCCAAAAACTTTTATTATTTATTATAAGTAGTTTTAGTTCATAATCAATCTGCTAATCTGAATTATGTTTTAATTTAATGACAAATAGAACTTTAAGATCAAAAATTAAAAACAACTATATATATATATATATATATAGCACACTTAAATGTGTGTGCACTATTGATTTAGATTTTAAAAACTAATATTATTTAAAAAATATATTAATTAGATAAATAAAAAATAAAAAATAAATATAATGAGAAAATTCGAGAGAGAGAGAGAGAGAGAGAGAGAGAGAGAGAGAGAGAGAGAGAGAGAGAGAGAGAGAGAGAGAGAGAGAGAATAAAAAGTGATATAGAAGTTGACAAGAGAGAGAGAGAGAGGATAGAAATAAATCTATGAACGGTTTTTTTTTTCCTTTGGAAATGTTTGAAAATGACTGAATTAATCTGGACCGATAACGGTTGGCTATCCATCCTTATAAATGGCATTACAAGTATTTAGGAACAGTTCATGCCTGACCGTTCCAATTTGAGACAAGCACTATAACACATTGTTAGAAATTGTTCTTAATATTAAACTTGTCTAAAAAAATTTATTTTTTTAATTGGAATGTACTTGACGAAAATTTAGAACGGTTATATTATTTACATCGGGTTACTTTTGGAAAGATCTTTGTATTACTCGTGCCTGAATTTTGAAACTGTATTTATTTGTATTGGTGATAAATATAGGAATGGTCTTTGGAATGGTTTGTTTGTCAATGTCTGGAACAATCTTCTGTAACTGTTTTATGAAAGGTCAATGTAAAACTGTTTTAGTAATGGTATTAGGAACGATCATTCTTATTTTGGAGCATGTACTTAAAACTGTATTAGCAATGGAATTAGGAACAGTTAGCCACTTTTTAGGAACACGTATTTAAAATGATTTTCCGTGATTAGAACTATTTTAGTAATGGTATTAGGAACGGTCATTTATTTAGATTTTTAATATTTTCTTTATAATTACAAAAACTGTTCCTAATTTTTGATTGTATAATTTATTATGATTTCATAATTTTTATTTTTATGTAATATATTTTAATAAATAATTTAATTCATATATTTAATAAATTTTAATATATAATTATATTAATTTAATAAATTTTTAATTAATTATATTTATGAATTTAATTAATTGAATAAATATTAAATAATGAAATGTAATAAATATTATGAAATATTAATAATTAAGGAAAAATATTATATTAATATAAAATCTTATCTAATTACAAAAATAACAAAAAAATAAAACCTAATCTATACCCTCCTTATCAGTAACGTCTATATTGTCCTGATTCGAGGCCGGGGAGTCTGTTGAGGAGGTGGCCATCATGTTAGCGATCATCGTTTCAAGGCGGCCGATGCGGTCCTCCATCCCGGGGTTTGGTTGTGGCGGTGGGGTTGGGGGTGGCAATGGTAATGTGAAGGTCCGGTTGAAGGAGGTGGCCATTATGTTAACCCGAAATCTTCTTGCCCCTGACTACAACCAGCCACATTTGCTGCTCCATCATTGCCATCAAAACCTCTAATTCTGCCAAGGTATCATGGTCCTTGGCTGTGGGCTGAGGCTAACGATCCTCTATGAACTTTTGGAACATCTCCTGCAAAACAAATAAAATTATTAGTACTTTTTAATCAATAATTAATTTTTTTTAAAAATAATAGTAATAATGTTTTTACCGCCACCTCAACAACGCTCCAGCTGTGGTCTCATTTTTCTTATAGCATCTTTCAAATAACTGCATCTGCTTGGGCGATCGACCGAGCTCTATCTCTTGTAGAAGAATAAAACAGTTAACATCTTATTTATAAAATAATGATAAACCTTAAAAAATAATGTGATTTACTTACCAACTTCTTCTTGTGCATGCTGATAGAGGAAGATCCCCGCGGTACACAGTCGAGGGCATCGTGGGGTTTGTTGCTCGGTTCGCTTTATTCTTCCAAGACTCTTGCTGGAAGTCCTCGCTGGCCCAGTATGCCTGGAGTTGAAAACCTCGTTGGCTAGCCAAAGTGGCTTGACCACTTTTCGGCCCACATGTGGCTAAATTGGTTGGTAATTTATTAATTCTTCTTTTGTGATTTCTCTAATTTTTTCTACTTTCCTTGTCTGAAATGACACATAAACGTTTCTGAAATAAATATTGCATATCAAATGATATTATTAAACACTAATATCTAAAAACACACAAGAATGTTTACAAATATTCGTGGTCCAAGTTGAATGTTTAGTTATCAAGTAATTCTCAATTAGTATTATGTTAATTTTAGATAATAAGGTTGATTAATAACATCATTTTGAATTGAGTACTATAATGGCTCTATTGAAATTTTTTGTCCTATAATTGGAGGTATTCGGCATGTTGGACTTTCATAACAACATGTAAATTGTATTAGACCCTATAATGTAATGCCGTAGTGATACTTTTTGGTGTATATAGAGGACAAGTGTAATAAATATTATTAAGTAATAGGACCAATTTAGAATTTTAATTTAATTCAGGTGAAATTCATAATATGTTAAAATAATATATAGTACAACTAAGAGACACCAAATGCCATTAAATTCAGACAAATTCAACAAAGTATTACATAACCACCCTGCCCATACACTTACAAAATCTCTCTTCACCACATCCCCATTGCACACAAATTTCTTTCTATGCAACATTTCATTCACATCGGAACCTCCGACAATCCATTATTTTTCTTGTTCTCTTTACTTGACCCATTTAATGGCACTACTTGTAAAATCAGTAGCGAAAACTACACATAACCACTATGTAACTGTCAAATATTTGCAGCTGGAGATTCATCCATCCAACAACTTGTAGATCGACAATTTGTCACCAAAAGTGACAGATTCTGAGTTAAAATTTCTGTCTGCAACTCATGGAGAAGTGATGGCATTAACTCATTCCCCTTGCGTCACTATGTCTTTGTGCACTTTAAAGAAATCGAGGGCACGAAGTTGGCAAGGCAGGGTCTGCAAGGCCACGTTGTTCATGAAAAGTCTTTAATGATTAACTTCACTGAACTAGTTGGTAATTTTTTAATTATTTGATTTCTCTATTTTTTTCTACTTTCCATGTCTGAAATGACATATAAACTTCTTTAAAAGAAATATTACATATCGAATGAGATTATTAAGCACTAATATCTGAAAACACACATAGAATGTTTATAAATATTTGTGGAGCACATTGAATGTTTAGATATCAAGTAATTCTAGATTAAAGTCATGTTAACTTTAGATAATAATTTTGATTAATGGCTTCATTTTGAATTGAATATTATAAAGTCTATTAAAATTTGGTCCAATAATTAAAGGTGTTTGGCGTTTTGGACCTTCAAAAAGTTAAACTTATCTTAGTAAATTTTACGATTTGCTAACATGTTTTTTTGCTAGAAATTTCTAAATTTATAAAAAATTAGCACGTGCAAGTCATGTGCTAGCATAAATTTGATAACATATTCATGACTTACACATGTGGTTTTCCAGCTAATTTTTAACTTTATGGCAAAATGTGTCCTCAAATCATGAAATATGCAAAACTAATGGGTCAATTCACAAATTCTAATTCTTTAGGGACCCAAATGCCAAACAACTAAAATTACACTAATCTCTTTATAAGGAAGAACCCATCCATCAATTAGTGAAATTTAAAAATTGTCAAACAACGCAAAAATTGATGGGAAATTAATTCATATTTTTGAAAATTTTTGGGATGAATCTATTATATATATATATATATGGTAATCACATGATAACATCAATATTTTAATAAATTGATTAGTTTGATAATATATCGATATTCAATTTATATATTAATATAATAAATAATAAAATAAATTATAATAAATCACATATAGTGAGTAAAATACTCACTTGTTTGGTGGGATTCGAACCCATCACCTTACACTTATTCATGAAACCTAACTCACCTATGAGTGATACGCTAAGACATCGTTGACCGAAAGTTTAGAAGTTAGTCAGAAATTCAAAACTTGACATGAGTTTAGCTATAATAAGAGATTTTAGGAGGATTTTTCAACAGCGAATTGCATAAAATCAATAAAACAATGAAAGATTTTAAACAGTAAATCGCATAGAATTGATCGGCTCTTGCAATATATAACAAGAAGAGTAATAATAATAGTAAAAAGAGTAATAAAATTATCATAATACAATCATAAATATGGATATAAAATTTATCATATGAATAGCATGCAATTAATAAATAATTTTAAAATTTCAAAGTTTGATTTTATAAAATATAATGATAAGGAAAAAATTAAACACTAAGAGTGCAAAAATGAAAGCATTAACTTTAGTGTCTAAAGAAATTTCAAGATAAAATTGCTTGACAAAATCAACAATTTAAGATTAAAAACACAAGAAAGGTTATAATAATGAGAAAAAAATGAAAGCAACCTTCTGTAATTATTATAGAAAATGAATAAATTATCCCTTGTAAAAAGAAATAGCAACCTCCTTATATTTTTTAAAATAGAATAATTTACCTCTTTAGACACAGATATAAATTGATTTATTTTTAAAAAATATAGGGAGATAATTTGGCTTTTTTTTCATAGAGGGGTAATTTACTTAAGTACAATAATATGGGACGGAAATTGCATTGAACCCTATAATGTAATGCCATTCTAATATTTCTTAGTGTTTATAGAGGACAAGTCTAATAAATACATTAAGTAATAGAACCAATTTAAAATTTTAATTTAATTCAGGATAAAAGTTATTATATTTCCAAATAATGCACTATACAACCAAGAGCCACTAAATTTCATTAAATTCAACAAAATATTGCAGTAACCACCCCGCTCATACACTTACAAAACCTCACTCCACCACATCCCCATTGCACACAAATCTCTTTCTATTACCTTTTTATTCACATTGGAACCTCCTCTAGTCCATTATTTTTCTAGTTCTCTGTACTTGATCCGTTTAATGGCATCACGTGTAAAATCAACGGCGGAAGCTACACAGAACCACGATCCGACTGTCAAAGATTTGTAGCAGGAGATTCATCCATCAACAACTTACGATCGGCAATTTGTCACTAGAAGCGACAGATTTGAGTTAAAATCTCTGTTTTCCCATCATGGAGAAGTGATCAATGTTAACTCACTCCCCTTGCATGACTACGCCTTTGTTTAGTTTAAAGAAATCAAGGGCACGAATTGGCGAGGTAGGGTGTGCAAGACCACGTCCTTCACGGGAAGCCTCTAATGATTAACTTCGCTAAACCAGTGCATGATTCATTAGTTTTTTTATTTTGTGACTTCTCTATTGTGTAAATACTGTTTTTGAAAGTTTAAATATATTCTTGATCCTGTAATTTTCTACTTTTTATGTCTAAAATGACACATAAACTTCTTTAAAAGGAATAATGCTTACCAAATGCGATTATTAAGCATTATATTTGAAAACGCACATAAAATGTTTATAAGTATTTGTGGACCAAGCTAAATGTTTAGTGATCAAGTAATTCTAGATTAAAATCGTATTACCTTCAAATAATAAAGTTGATTAATGGCATCATTTTGAACTACATATTATAAAGGCTCTATTGAAACTTTTGTCCTATAATTAGAGGTAATTGGCTTTTTGGACCTTTAAAAAATGAAACTTATAATTTCATGTATTGTCTTCATAAAAGTTTTGCAATTTTATAACACATTTTTTGCTCGAAATTTCTAAATTTGACAAAAATTAGCACGTGCAATTCATGTGTTAATGTAAATTTAAGGATATATTCGTGACTTGCACATGTAGTTTTCAACTAATTTTAAAATTTTTGGCAAAATATATCCTCAAATCATAAAATTTACAAAATTAATGAATCAAATTGCAAATTCTAAATCATACAAATATGCCAAATATCTATAATTATATGACTAAAATTACAATAAAGCTTATTGTAAAGCGTATCATTGTAATAATGTATCCTGTTGGGCTTTAAAATTAATTAGGTCAATTTAAAAATCAGATGAACCTTTGGTGGGCTTGAATTGATTTAATTGTGGAATTAAACCAAACTCGATCCACCTAAATAAAGTCCTAGCCGATTTTGACAATGACTAGGTCAAAAGAGGAGTTGAGACTCCTCCTCTAGAGACCCCACTCGGCCATGATGACGTATAATACACCAAGTGTATTATTTTTCCCAACATCTCTCATCTCAGTGTTTTGAAAAATTAGCTTTTTCTCTCTACACTACATCTCTCACAATCCATCCACTACTCTCTCTTCCCTTCTCCATCAAGTTCTTCTTGAACAAGTTTCAAGAAAAAACTATTTAAATCCAATTCACTAATTTAGAGTGAGAATCGAATCCATTTTTGTCCAATAAAAATAGTTTCTATTGCCAGATCTCAAGTCATCTAACAGTGGTATTGAAAAATATGCTTCCGACGTGTGATGTGGATGAAGGAAGAGGAGGTCTAAGTTGATCTTTTGCGTTAACGCAGATCTGGAGAAGGAACAACGAGCAAAGCAGATTTGGACAAAATGAAAATGGTAAAATTTCGTGGTTAGATTTTTATTAGTGTTTTCTTTCTACCTTAAGCCACAAAAATCGTTTATGCATATTTTTATTTATTATTTGTGTTTTAAGTATCGAATGCCCGAAAAATCAAGAAGTATGCTCTCTTAATTGGATTTTAAATTCAATTTAATTTTCACGTTCGCCGCTTTCATTATTTTTCCTTTAATGTAGCAAAAACTAAGAATAAATAAGCTCTATGTAGTTGTTAGTTTAATGTAAATATACTAATGCTTTATATATTTGCTAAATTATTATTAATAGAAATAACTTAAACCTAAATTACTCCACCTAATTGGGAAAAAATATCAAAACACGTGTTGTTAAGGTTTAGACCAAATATATAATCTTTTAGATCTATGTAGGAATTTATCTATTTTTTTGTAATTTATGATTTTAATGGTTGATCTCATGCTCTATAACTCATCTATTTAATCCTGTCAATGCTCATATGAAATTCTCCATTTTTTATAGTACATCGATGGTGTGTCTTTTTACGATCGCAGGATTTCAAGAAATTCAAGCTTCAAATCATGTTTTTCAAAGAAAACTCCATAAAAAACCCATGATTAGTCTGCTCTGACTTAAAAACATGTTAGAGGCATATGCCCAACATTTAAGACTTTTGCAAATTTTTTCACATGATTTATTATTAATTAAGGGTTTGTTTGGTTCAAATAAGAGAAAAATGAAAGTAAAAGGGCGAAGGGAAAGAAAAAAATAATAGTTTTTTTTAAATTATTTGGTATAACTGAAGGTGGAGTAAATTTCACATACATCTACTTGTTTGGTACTAGAAAAACAGATTGATAAGAAAAGAATAGTTTTTGTAAGTAGACTGAATAACCCTTCTCTTCATTTTGTATTAAGAAAATATGCAAATTAATATTATACTAAAATAATTTTAGTATATAAAAATTTTAAAAATCTTAGTAATAAACATATCTATCAAATATATTAATAAAAAGTTTTCTGGTCCAGCGTCCAATAGCATATTCATGAGTGCATTGGTTATGGTTTTGTATTGGATCCATTTTGAATCCACCCCAGTCTATTTTTTAAATTTTTTATTATTTATTTGTTTATATATAATACATTATTAATAGAAAATTATGATGTTATAGGTAAATTTTTAAATAATTTTGCATATATCCAACTCTATATGCAAAATACCAAAAATAAAATAGTTGGATGTATTATTTGTATTATATAATTTATTTTAGATAAAAAAATTTTGTTAGATTACCTAACTTTACAATAATATTTAGTATTACTTATAGAAAAAATTAGTTGAATATACTATTTGTATTATATAATTCATTATAGTTAAAACTTTGTTAATTAAATTGGATATTACTTATTGGAAAATTAAAATGTTACATAAATGTTTTGTTTAAATATAAATTAATATTACTTATTGAAAAAAAAATGTTAATTGAATATATTCGTTGTATTATATGATTCATTTTAGAAAAAAATTCTATGTTAAATTACTACATTGAAATTGATATAATTTAATTAAATAAATAAAAAATTAAAATAAGATGAAACGGGGTGGGCTTGCGGGATGGGTTTGGCGGGGTGGGGCTTTTAAGGGGATGGGGCGGGGTCGGGGTTTTGCCAGGCGAGGTAAGATACGGGTTCGGGGTTTACGAAGAGGGGAAGGTCTCGGGTCTGGGCAAACCCACACCAGACTCGCCCCTTTACCATCACTACTCAGAAGTAAACTCAAGGGAGCTTGTCTGTAATTATAGGTCCAAAAGCAGCGAAAAAAATGAATAACTGACTAACAACCTAACTAACCCCAACCAACTTGAAAACCTGTCAAGATTAACAGTTGGACATAAAAAATATATATGCATGAGAAATTCGTTTTCAGATATAAAAACATGTTGTATGGATAGCGTGTCTTCCACTTTCTTCAGCCTAGATCCTTGAGACGTTGGACTGTAGTTGCACTTTCATGGCCATCACAATTATTTCCAACACCCTCCCCACTAGTGGAACGTCGATCACCGCAGATGAAGCCCTACTTGCACAGCAAAGAATCGAAGGTAGCTCCCAAAAGAATTTTGGTATACATGCCAGCGAGTTGTTCGCAACTTCGAACAAAAAGAGCAAGGAAACCCTTCTTTGCAACAATTACGGACAAGAGACCATCAATGTCCAAGTGCTTGGTTCGTTCATCGGAACCTGGTTGGCCATGATAAGTAATGCAGTCGGATTATTGCAATGCAACGGAATGGGCGTAGGACAGCAGTCCCAAAATCACGAAGGATATAAGAGATCCACTTGAATTCGCAAATAGTAGGCCCCATGCTATGATATTCGGCCTCCGTAGAGGATTGAGAAACATATACTGCTTGTTCATTTTCCAGGATACAAGGGCATCTCCAAGAAAATACAAAATCTAGTGAGAGAACGATGTGAATCCACACAAGAACGCCAATCCGCAACATAGTAGATTACAAGATAGGAAGGAAAGAGAAGGTCTTTAGTAGACGACCCTTTCAAATAGCAAACCACATGCAGCATTGCATGCCAGTGTGCCTCACATGAATTTTGGAGGAATTGGCTAGTTGAATGCCATGTGAAATATCAGTGTGTGTGAAGCTGAAATAGACCAAACGCCTCACTAAACGAGGATAAGGTTTAAGACCATTCAAGTAAGCATCAGTATGAGAATGTAATTTCATGCCTTGCGGCAAAGGAGTAGCGGTGGAAAGTGCCTGCTGAAGTCCACAATTAGTAATAATATCCAAGATATACTTGGACAACGTAATGGAGATGTCGTGAGCAGATCACACAATTTGGAGCCCAAGGAAATTCCTAAATCCCTGATAGTAAAAATATCATCAAGATAGACCTTAACCTGAGAGATCAATTCTTCTGTAGGGACCATAACGAGAAAGTCATCGACATAGATCAAAAGACCAATGCAATCATCAGTCGACACGTTTGATGAAAAGACAATAATCGGTAGAAGGATGAAACCAAACAAACCAGTCGGTTGGAGAACTCTCAATTCCATTTATGCGAATCCTGCTTTCAAACCATACAATGAGCGATTCAGGAGGCAAACATGGCCTGGATCAACAACATAACCTTTAGGAGCGGTCATATAAATTTCTTCTTGCAAATGACCGTCAAGAAAGTCATTATTTATATCAATCTGGTGTACGGGCGAAAGTCTATAGCAACAGCCAAGCAAAGCGCACCATAACAACTTTTAGCAATTGGTGAGAAGTTCTCAGTGTAATCAATCTGGGTGTAGCCCTCGGCCACTAGTCGGGCTTTGTATCGATCAACAGAATAATCATATTTCAATTCAACTTTAAAACACACTTACAACCAATCGTCTTCTTCCCTTTACATAAAGGACCAGCGTCCATGTCATTGTTTTCAAAGGCTATAAGCTTTTGGTTCATAGCATTCACCCATGCGGTACTAATAGAAGCCTGTTTATAAGTCCATGGTTCCTACAAAACAGATAATGATGCCATAAATTTGAAGGATACAGGGGTAAAATTTGTGAGAGTTGGTGTAGAGGCACGATCATTTATATGACATACAAGTCATTAAGCGAAGATGGCTGTTGATGGTCCCTCTATGACGTTCTAGGTTGTGTGCAAGGGGCAATAGTAGAATCAGAATGGGAAGAAGGTAGGAGAGATGGTTTAGGTGGGGATAAATTTGTCGGAGGTATGGGGTAAACAACATTTGTGGCAAGTGAAATCTTTGGCAATGGACAGTGTGCGAGAGTAGGATTAACATGAGCAAAAAGAAACACATATTCATGGAATTTAACATTGCGAGACACAAATGTGTGGTAAGATTCGAGATCATAGACTTTATATGCTTTCTGACCAGGGGCCAATTGAGGAAGATACATTTAGAGGCAAGCCTATCAAATTTGGATTTATTGACAACAAAACAAAGACAACTAAATGTTTTAAGGTGTTCATACGTGGTTGGCTTGTGTATAGAATGTGACGTGTTTTACAATTAAGAAGAGGAGAGTGGAACCTATTTATGAGATAAGTAGTTGAAAGAATGGCATCACCTAAAAATTTCCTAGGAAGTTAAACCTAAAACATAATGGATCTTGCAACCTCTAGAAGATGCCTATGCTTATGGTCCACTACTCTATTTTATTGTGGTGTGTACGTGCAACTCTTTTGATGAATGATCCCGGGGGTATGAAAGAATTTTGACATTGCTCATTGAGAAATTCCAGCCATTATCTGATCTCACACACTTTATTGTCTTGTCAAATTGTGTCTGGACAAGATGCAAAATTTTTGTAGGAAATAGAGTCTTGTATCTCATTAGAAATGTCCAAGTTGCTCTACTAAAATCATCAACAATAGTGAGAACAAATTGACACCTAGAGATTGTGTGTTGCCTATAAGGTCCCCAAATATCGACATAGATAAGATCAAAGATGAGTTGGAGTGAATGTTGCTGGAATGAAATGGTAATCTATGAAGTTTAGCTAAGGGACAGATATTATAGATGAAATTTTAAGAAGTAGAGACCAGGGTAGTAGAAGAAATATGCTTCATTGAGTTCTTGGACAAATGGCCTAGTCCGTTATACCAAATGTCATTATTACATGATATTGCTTGAGATAGGCTGGAGTTATAACTGGAATGAACTAATGAAAGTTTACTAGGCTTATTTCCATCGCAAGCGGTAGAGACCAAATCATATACATAGTGTTTGGATTTGTGTTTTGAGTGTTTTGTTTTGTGTTTTGGAGATAGAGAGAGAAAAATAAAGATAAATAAGTGTGTGTTGAAAATAGATAGTATGTTTGGATTTGTGTTTTGAGGTAATCTAAAATATTTTAAAATAAGTGGTGTAGGTTGGATGTTGGGATTTGGGAGACAAAAATTACTATTCATTGTCAAATCATATCTCTTTTATATATATTTTTATATATATATAAATATGTGTGTATATATATATTGTATGTTTATTGTGGTAACTTTGGGAGACAAAAATCACTGTTTATAGTCAAATCATGTCTCTTTTATATTATATATATATAAACGTGTGTTTATATATATTATATAGAAGGTTGAAAAATAAAAAACACACAGATAAGGTGTAAAAACACAAAAATAAACATTGGGTGTGTTTTATCTTGTTTCGGAATGCTCGGGGCACTAATATGTTCCCAACTCAAGATACACAGTAGGCCGGGCTTGGCTAACCCAACCCAAGACCGGATTTAACGATTTAAAAAGTAGGTTGGTTCGGCCTAGGCCTACTTGGGACCATACTGGTCCTTGGGCAGTCCCAGGAATCAATACTTGGGACCAACCCAACCTAACCCAGTGGCTCAGAACCACCTGGTCTTAGACCGGGCTTGTTGGGCCTTTTTTAAAAAGATTATATATTCTTAACTATTATTTTTCTATATATAAATTTTTATGTGATTTAAGTTATTATTTGTTTATTTCATAAGACAATTATAAATTGAAGTAATTCTTTATAAGAACACTTCAATATCATAAAAAAATAAAACAAACACATGCGTACTTGATGCGGGTTTGGTTTGGGCTTGGTTCGGACCTCAACCGGGCCGGTCCATGGATTGAACTTGGGTTTAAAAATGGATACAATTGGGACACACTTAGAGCTCCAAGACCGCCTTAAGACTGGCCATGAATAGTAGCGAGTCAGTCCTAGGGTAGACTTTTTTAGGCTGGTTCATGTCGGCCTTGAACCGACCTAGCCCACTATGCCCCTTGAACCCCAACCAACTTGGACACCTGTCAACCTTAACAATTAACAACTAGACACATAAAAAATACATATGCATAAGAAACTGCATTTTCACTTATAAAAGCGTGTTGTATGGATAGCGTGTCTTCCTCTTTCTTGAGCCTGGATTCCAGAGATGATGGACTGCCGCTACACTTTCATGGCCATCACCATTATTTCCAATGAAACACGATACAACTACACATGCTAAGCTATTACTTCTTTCTTTTTTCTCCTTTCGATTACAATGAGAACGTAAATGACTTGATAGAGTGTTGAGTTTTGGATTGTTACTCGAAATAGAAGTTATGATTTCAGCGTATTGAATGCTGCTAAATTTATGTGTTGTACAAATTTAGTTGTTCAATCCAATCTAAGATAGATATTTGGTGGTTCGACATGCTCAAAGAACTAGGAGGCGTTGTTTTTCTTTAGTTTCTATTTCCAATTTTTGGAAACTAACAGGGTGATACGAATGATTAATGAAGAATGATGTAGTTCGATGTTCTATTTTTTGCAGTGCGTGCAATATTTTCTAAAATATGATGCACCTGTTGAAATGCTAACTTTGATTGAACTACTTGAATCTGTTTATAACTAGCAGATTTATCTCTTAATGGTTTAAGCACTGATTGGAAAAAGAAAAAGAACTTGTAGGTAATCATACATTATGGGAGAGTGGTTTTGTTAATCATATGTTATTTTAGGGGGATGAATTCATAACATACTAACAATACAATTTTCTACTTTCCATGTCTGAAATGATACATATACTTCTATACAAGAAAAGTTGCATATCAAATGAGATTATTAAGCACTAACATATAAAAAAACACATAAAATATTTACAAATATTTATTTTTTAAGGAGAATATTTACAAATATTTATGGACAAAGTTGAATATTTAGTTATCAAGTAATTCTAGATTAAGATCGTGTTACCTTTAGACAATAAGGTTCATTAATGGTATATATCATTTTCAATATAATATTATAAAGCCTCTATTGAACCTTCAAAAAGTAAAACTTACAATAAGGTTCATTAATGGTATATATCATTTTCAATATAATATTATAAAGCCTCTATTGAACCTTCAAAAAGTAAAACTTATAATTTGATCTATTATCTAAGTAAATTTTGCGATTTGCTAAGATATTTCGATAAAAAGTTTCAAATTTGTCCAAAATTAGCACGTGCAAGTCGTGTGCTAGTGTAAATTTGAGGATATTATTGACCGAAAGTTTAGAAGTTAGTCAGGAATTCAAAATTTTGACATGATGTTGGCTATAATAAGAGATTTTAGGAGGATTTTTCAATGGCAAGTTGCATAAAATCAATAAAGCAATGAAGAATTTTAAGCAGTAAATTGTATAAAATTGGCCGACTCCTGCAACATATAACACAAAAGATTAATTATGTTAATAGGAAGAGTAATAAAATTATCATAATACAATTATGAAGTGAGGACCTAAACTTTATCATATTAATAACATGGAATTAATAAATAATTTTAAGATTTCAAATAATACAGAGTACAACCAGGAGCCACCAAATTCCATTAAATTCAAGACAATCCAACAAAATATTATAGTAACCACCCGCCCATGCACTTAATTACAAAACCTCACTTCACGACATCCCTATTGTACCACAAATCTCTTCCTATTCAGCTTTTCATTCACATGGGAACCTCCTATAAACCATCATTTATCCTGTTCTTTGTACCTGACCCGTTGGCGGAAGGTACATAGAACCACAATGCAGCTGTGAAAGATTTGCAGCTGGGGATTCATCCATCGAATAACTTGTGGATGGGCAATTTGTCACCAAAAGTGATAGATTTTGAGTTAAAATCTCCATTTGCCACTCATGGAGAAGTGATCGGCATTAACTAATTTTCCTTTCATTACTAAACCTTTGTCCACTTTAAAGAAATCAAGGGTGCAAAGATGGTGAGGCAGGGCCAGCAACGCCACATTCTTCATAGGAAGCTTCTAATGATTAACTTCGCTAAACAGGTTGGTGATTAATTAATTATTTTATTTCATGATTTCTCTATTCTTTTTTTGTTAGTGTAAATACTGTTTTTGAAGGCTTAAATATATTATTTGTTGTGTAATTTCGCTGCATTTCATGTTTGAATTGACATATAAACTTCTTTAAAACGAATGTCGCAAATCAAATGAGCTTTTTAAGCACTAATATCGAAAAACACACACAAAATATTTATAAATATTTGTGGACCAAGCCAAATGTTTAGTTATCAAGCAATTCAGGATTAAGATCTTGTTCCCTTTAGATAATAAGGTTGATTAATGACATCATTTGATTTGAATATTATAAAGGTTGTATTGAATTATTTTGTCCTATAATAAGAGGTATTTCGCGTTTTGGACCTTCAAAAGGTGAAAGTTATAATTTGATATATGTAAATTTGCTATAGCTAACACAGTTTGAAAGAAACTTTCAAATTTGACCGAAATTAGCACGGGTGTAAACTTGAGGATATCGTTGACTGAAAGTTTAGAAGTTAGTCATGAATTCGGAATTTGACATGATGTTGGTTATAATATGAGATTTTAGGAGGATTTTTCATGGACAAGTTGCATCAAATCAATAAAAAAAAAGGAAGAATTTTTAAGCATTAATTGTAAAAATTTGGTCGAATCCTGCAATACATAACAAAAAAGAGTAACAATAATAATAGAAATAGTGATAAAATTATCATAATACAATCATAAAAGTGAGGACATAAACTTTATCATATCAATAACATGGAAGTAATAAATAATTTTAAGATTTCAAAGTTTGATGTTATAAAATATAATGATAAGAAAAAAATTAAAGACTAAGCAATCCAAAAATGAAAGCATTAACTTTAGAGCCAAGACATTTCCAGATAAAATTGCTTGAAAAATCGATATATTAAAATTAAAAACACAAGAATGTTTATAATAAATAATATATAGGTCTAATTTAGAATTTTAATTTAATTTTGGGTGAATAACAGGGTACAACCAAGAGCCACCAAATGCCATTAAATTGAGACAAATTTAACAAAAGACTGTAGTAACCATCCCGCCTGTACACTTACAGAACCTCACAACACCACATCCCCATTGCACACAAATCTATTTCTATTCAACTATTCATTCACATCAGAACCTTCGAAGACCCATCATTTATCTTGTTCTCTGTACTTGACCTGTTTAATGGCACCACCTGTATAATCAACGGTGGAAGACACACAATACCATGGTGTGGCCGTCAAAGATTTGCAGCGGAAGATTCATCCATCCAACAACTTTTGGATCGGCAATTTGTCACATATAAAATATAATGATAAGAAAAAAATTGAAGACTAGTAATGCAAAATGAAAGAATTAACTTTTGTATCAAAGAAATTCCAAGACAAATTTGCTTGAAAAATCAACTAATTTAGATTAGAAACACAAAAATATTTATAATAAGTAGCATATAGGACCAAATTAGAATTTTAATTTAATTCAAAATGAAAGTTAAGACATTTTCAATTATTTACAAAACCTCACTCCACCACATCCCCATTGCACACTAATCTATTATGCTTTTCAGTCACATCGGAACCTCTGACGGCCTATCATTTATCTTGTTCCTTGTACATGACCCATTTAATGGGATCACCTATAAAATCAATGGCTAAAGCTACACAGAACCATGATGTACCGTTAAAGATTCTCAAAGGGTGATTCATCCATCCAACAACTTATGGATCGGCATTTTGTTATCAAAAGTGGTAGATCGTGAGTTTAAATCTCTGTTTGTCACTCAGGGAGAAGTGATCAACATTAACTCATTCCCCTTCTATCACTATGCCTTTGTGTACTTTAAAGAAATAGTGGGCACGAAGTTAGCGAGGCAGGGTCTGCAAGGCCACATTCTTCATGGGAAGCCTTTAATGATTAACTTCACTAAACTGATTAATAATTTATTAATTTTCTTATTTCATTATTTTCCTATTTCTTTTTTCTACTTCCCATGTCTGTAATGACAAATAAATTTCTTTAAAATAAATGTTGCATATCAAGTGAAAATTATTAAGCACTAATATATGAAAATACACAGAGAATGTTTATAAATATTTATGGACCAAAAGCTGAATGTATAGTTATCAAGTAATTCTAGATTAGAATCGTGTTACCTTTGGATAATAAGGTTAATTAGTGGCATCATTTTGATTTGAATATTATAAAGGCTCTATTGAAAACTTTTTGTCCTATGATTGGAGGTGCTTGGCGTTTTAGACCTTCAAAAGTGAAACTTACTATTTTATCTATCATCTTAGTAAATTTTTCAATTTGCTAACAAGTTTTGATAGAAATTTCTAAATTTGTCTAAAATTAGCACGTGCAATTTTTGTGTTGGCGTAAATTTAAGAATATACATGACTTGCACATGTGATTTTTCAACTAATTTCTAAATTTCTGGAAAAATATGTCATAGAATCATGAAATTTGACAAATTAATGGACCAAATCGCAAGTTCTAATATAGGACGAAAGTCACCATATTTTTAAATAATCCATAGTATAGTTGGAGGGCACCACACTAAATTAAATTCAAATAAATCCAAATTACAGTATCCATCACACCAATACAACCATCTACACTCGTGCCATCACCGTCCTTTAGCCGGTACGTACACAACATCTCTTTATAAGAAAAAATCTATATTTTTGGTACAATTATTAGCATTAAATTTCATCCTTTTTTTTATACATATAGCAATTTTAATCCATCAACTAGTGGAATTTAAAAATTGTCAAATACTGCAAAAATTGACTGAAAATATATCGATATTCAATTCATATATGAATATAAAGAATAATAAAATAGAATATAATAAACTCATATAAAGTGAGTCAAATACTCACACGTCTGATGGGATTTGAACCCATCATCTTACGAACCTAGATCACCTATAAGTGATAGGCTATGTTTAGAAGTTAGTTAGGAATTGGAAATTTTACATGATTTATGCTATAATAAGATATTTTATAAGGATTTTTAAGTGGCAAATTGCATAAAATCAATTAGACAATGAAGGATTTTAAGCAGTAAAATTGGTTGACTCTTGCAATTTATAAGAGTAATAATGATAGTAGAAAGTGTAATAAAATTATCATAATATATACAATCATAAAATGAGGACATAAACTTTATCATATCAATAGCACGGAATTAATAAATAATTTTAAATTTTCAAAGTATAAAATACAATGAAAAGAATAAAAAATGAACACTAAGTAATGCAAAAATAAAAGCATTAACATTAGTGTCTAACGAAATCCCAAGACAAAATTTTCTTGGCAAATCAACAAGTTAAGATTAATAACTCAAGAATATTTATAATAACGAAAGAGAAACGCACACAACCTTCTGTAAGTAATATAGAAAATGAACAAATTATTCTTTATGAAAAAAAATAGCAAAATACCTCCTATATTTTTTTAAACAAAGTAATTTATCTTTCTAGACAGGAATGCAAATATTGTTCTATTTAAAAAATATACGGAGGTAATTTGATTTTTTCCTCATACGGGATAATTTGACCAAGTACAATATCACATGAGGTAAATTGCATTAAACCCGATAATGTAAAGCCAAACTAATATTTCGTAGTGTTTATAGAAGAACACTCTAATAGATATATTATGTAATAGGACCAATCTAGAATTTTGATTTAATTCAAAGTGAAAGTTATAATATTTTCAAATAAAACATTTTATAACTAGGAGACACCAAATGCCATTAAATTCAGAGAAATTCAACAAAATACTATAGTAAGCACCCCGCCCATACACTTACAAAACCCCACTCCACCACAGCCCCATTGCACAAAAATCTATTTCTATTCAACTTTTCATTCATATTGGAACCTTTGACAACCCATCATTTATCTTGTTCTCTGTACTTAACCCGTTTAATGGTACCAAAAGTGACAAATTATAAGTTTAAAACTCTATTTGACGTTCATGGAGAAGATATCAGAATTAACTCATTCCCCTTTCATCACTATAACTTTGTGTACTTCAAAAAAATCGAGGGCTTGAAGTTGGCAAGGCCACATTCTTCACAGGAAACCGCTAATGATTAACTTCGCTAGACAGATAGGCGATGTATTAATCTTTTATTTTGAAATTTCTCTTTTTCTTGTTAGCATTAATACTATTTTTGAAGGCTTTAATATATTTCTTGTCCTACAAATTTGCTACTTTTCATGTTTGAAATGACACATAAACTTCTTTGAAAGGAATGTCGCATATCAAATGATATTATTAAATACTCACAACATTTTTAAAAATATTTGTGAACCACAAGCTAAATGTTTAGTTATCAAGCAATTTGAGATTAAGATTGTGTTGTTACCTTTCAATAATAAAGGTTGATTACTGGCATCATTTTGATGTGAAGAGTATAAAGGCTATATTGAAGATTTTTGTCCTATAATTGGAGGTATTTGGCTTTTTGGACGTTCAAAAAGTGAAAGTAACAATTTGATCTATTATCTTAGTAAGTTTTTCGATTCGCTAACACATTTTGATAGAAATTTCTAAGTTTATCCAAAATTAGCACGTGCAAGTTCTATGTTGACTCAAATTTAAGGATATACATGACCTGCACGTGTGATTTTTCAACTAATTTTTAAATTTCTGGCAAAATATGTCACAAATCATGAAATTTGCAAAACTAATGGACCAAATCGCAAGTTCTAATTTAGGACAAAAGTTATCATGATTTTAAATAATCCATAGTATAGTAAGAGGGAACCATACTCAATTAAATTCAAACAAATCCAAATTACAGTATCCAACGCACCAAAACAACCATCCACAGTCGTGCCATTACTGTCTTTCGGCCGGTGCGTGCACCAAATCTGTTTATAAGAAAAAAATCATATTTTTTGGTACAATTATTAGCATTAAATTTCATCCTTTATTTATACATATAGCAATCTTAATCCATCAATTTGTGAAATTTAAAAATTATCAAACAATGCAAATAATGACTGGAAATTAATTCATATTTTGAAAATTTCAGGGTTTATCTATTGTTTATATATATATATATTGAAATGATATATTACATGATAGTATCAATATCTTACTAAATTGATCGCAATGCATCAGTTTGACAATATATCGATATTCAACTCATATATGAATATAATAAAAAATAATATTGAAATAGATTATAATAAATTCATATAAAGTGAGTCAAATACTCATACGTCTGATGGAAGTTGAACCCATCACCTTACGCTTGTTCATGAAACCTAGCTCACCTATAAGTGATAGATTAAGTTTAGAAGTTAAGTAGGAATTGGAAATTTGATATGATTTTGGCTTTAATAAGAAATTTTTGGAGGATCTTTCAGTCAAATTGCTTAAAATCAATAAAACGATGAAGGATTTTAAGCAGTAAATTGCATAAAACTAGTCGCGAGTCTTGCAATATATAAGAGTTATAATGATAGTAGAAAGTATAATAAAATTATCATAATACAATCATAAAATGAGGACATAAACTTTATCATATCAATAGCACATAATTAATAAATAATTTTAAAATTTCAAAGTTTGATTTTATAAAATACAAGAAAAGAAAAAAAATGGAACACTAAGTAATGCAAAATGGAAGCATTAACTTTAGTGTCTAAAGATATCCCAAGATAAAATTGCTTGACAAATCAATAAATTAAGATTAATTACACACGAATATTAATGATTATGAAAAAAATGCACACAACCTACTGTAAGTAATATTGCAAATGAACAAATTATTCTTTATGAAAAAAATAGCAATATACCTTGCTACATTTTTTAAAATAAAGTAATTTACCTTTTCAGAAAGGAACGTAAAAATTGCTCTATTTTAAAAAAGTTATAGGAAGGTAATTTAAATTTTTTCTCTTAAGGAAGAATTTGATCAACTACAATATCACATGAGGTAAATTGCATGAAACCCTATAATGTAAAGCTAGACTAATATTTCTTAGTGTTTATAGAGAGCAAGTCTAGTAAATATCAATAAGTAGTAGGACCAATTTAGAAACTTAATTTAATTTCAGGGTGAAAGTTCTAATATTTTCAAATAATACATAGTATAACTAGGAGGCACCAATTGCTATTAAATTCAGACAAATTCAATAAAATTCTATAATAACCACCTTGCCATACACTTACAAAACCCCACTCCACCACAGCCCCATCTCACACAAATCTATTCCTATTCAACATTCATTCATATCGGAAACTCTGGCGACCTATCATTTATCTTGTTTCTGTACTTGACCCATTTAGTGATACCACATGTAAAATCAGCGGTGCAAGCTACACAGAACCACGATGCGGCCGCCAAAGATTTGCAGTGGGAGATTCATCAATCCAACAACTTGTGGATCGGCAATCTGTAACCAAAAGTAACAGATTCTGAGTTAAAACCTCTGTTTGCCTCTCCTGGAGAAGAGATCAGCACTAACTCGTTCCCCTTTCATCAGTACACCTTTGTCCACTTTAAAGAAATCGAGGGAGCGAAGTTGGCAAGGCAGAGTCTGCAAGGCCACATTCTTCACAGGAAACCTCTAATGATTAATTTCGCTAGGTAGGTGATTTTTTAATTTTTTATTTTGATATTTCTCTATGTTTTTGTTATTGTTAATACTAATTTTTAAGGCTTTAATGTAGTTTCTATCCTACAATTTCGCTACTTTTCATGTTTGAAATGACACATAAACTTCTTTAAAAGGAATGTATCATTTCAAATGAGATTATTAAACACACACAAACCTTTTAAAAATATTTAAAGACCAAGCTGATTGTTTAGTTATCAAGCAATTTGAGATCAAGATCGTGTTGTTACCTTTAGATAATAAGGTTGATTAATAGTATCATTTTCATTTAAAAATTATAAAGGCTATATCGAACTTTTTTTTATCCAATAATTAAAGGTATTTTGCGTTTTGGACGTTTAAAAAGTGAAACTAACAGTTTGATTTATTATCTTAGTAATTCGCGATTTGCTAACCCATTTTGATAGAAATTTTCAAATTTATCCAAAATTGGCACATGCAACTTATGTGCTGGTGTAAGTTTGAGGAAATCATTGACCGAAAGTTTAGAAGGTAGTCAGGAATTCGAAATTTGATATGATGTTGGCTATAATAAGAGATTTTAGGAGGATTTTTCAGGGCAAGTTGCATAAAATCAACAAAAAATGAAGAATTTTAAGTGATAAATTGTATAAAATTGGTCGACTTCTGCAATATATAACAAAAAAGAGTACAAATGAAAATAGAAAGAGTAATAAAATTATCATAATACGATCACAAAGTGAGGACACAAACATTATCATATTATTAGCATAGTTTGATTTTATAAAATATAATGATAAGAGAAAAATTGAAGACTAAGTAATGCAAAAATGAAAATTTTAACTATAGTGTCAAAGGAAGTTCCAGGACAAAATTGCTTGAAAAATCAATAAATTAAGATTAGAAACAGAAGAATGATTTTAATAAGTAATATATAGACCTACTTAGAATTTTAATTTAATTTAGGGTGAAAGTTATAGTATTATTAAATATTTACAAAACCTCACTCCACCACATCCCCATTGCACACAGATCTCTTTATATTCCGCTTTTCATTCACATTGGAACCTCCGACGACCCTTCATTTATCTTGTTCTCTATACACGACTCATTTAATGGCATCACCGATAAAATCAACGGCGGAAGCTACATAGAACCAGGATGCGGCGTTAAAAATTTTCAGAGGGTGATCCATCCATCCAACAACTTGTAGATCGGCATTTTGTCACAAAAGTGATAGATTTTGGGTTTTAATCTCTCTTTGCCGCTCAGGAAGAAGAGATTGGCATTAACTCATTCTCCTTCCATCACTACCCTTTGTGCACTTAAAGATATCGAGGGCACGAAGTTGGCGAGGCAGGGTCCGCAAGGCCACGTTATTTATGGAAAGCGTTTAATGATTAACTATGCTAAGCCGGTTAGTAATTTATTAATTTTCTTATTATATTTTTTTCCTACTTTTTTCTACTTTCCATGTCTAAAATGACACATATATTTTTTTAAAATAAATGTTTCATATCAAATGAAAATTATTAAGCACTAATATCTAAAAATACGCAGAGAATGTTTACAAATATTTGTGGACCAAGCTGAATGTTTAGTTATCAGGTAATTCTAGATTAGGATCATGTTACCTTTGGATAATAAGGTTGATTAGTGGCATCATTTTTATTTGAATATTATAAAGGCCCTATTGAAATTTTTGGTCCTATATTAAAGGTGTTTGGCGTTTTGGACCTTCATAAAGTGAAACTTACAATTTGATCTATTATCTTAGTTAATTTTTCGATTTTGTAACATATTTTGATACAAAGTTCTAAATTTGTCAAAAATTAGCACGTGCAAGTTCTGTTTTGGTGTAAATTTAAGGATGTATATGACTTGCACATGTGGTTTTCCAACTAAGTCTTAAAATTTTGAAAAATATGTCATAAAATCATGAAATTTGCAAAACTAATAGACCAAATTGCAAGTTTTAATTTTGGACGAAAGTTACCATATTTTTAAATAATCCATAGTATAGTCAAAGGGCACCATACTAAAAAATTTAAACAAATCCAAATTACAGTATCCAACGCACCCATACAACCATCCACACTCGTGCCATCACCATCCTCCGGCCGGTGCGTACATAAAATCACTTTATAAGAAAAAAAAACGATATTTTTGGTACAATTATTAGCATTAAATTTCATCCTTTATTATACATTTAGCATTTTTAATCCATCAATTAGTGAAATTTAAAAATTATCAAACAATGCAAATATTGACTGGAAATTAATTCATATCTTGAAAATTTCTAGGTGAATCTATTGTTTATATATATATGTATATTGAAATGATAATTACATGATAATATCAATATCTTACTAAATTGATTGCCCATGCATCAATTAGATATTATATCGATATCCAGTTCATATATGAATATAATAAAGAATAATATTGAAATAGATTATAATAAACTCATATAAAGTGAGTCAAATACTCACATAAGGTAAGTGTTGTACAATACGAAAATTTTATGCTTGGAGGTTGTCTTAATGATTCAAAAGCCTCATGGTTTGTTCTCTTGTTTCCATCTTACTACAAATTTGATAATAAAAGTATGGTCAATGATATTTGTCTTCACTTGTTCTCGTTATGTGCATATTTCATACTCTAAAATATTAGAACCTATAAAATGTTTGTCGTTCTTATATACACTAAAGGCATAGTCTGTTTTATATTGTTACTTTAATATATAAAAGTATTATTGTCATTAGTATATTTGTATATAGACATGTATGTATATATTTTTATATTTGTGTACAACAGATAAATGCGTATGAGTAACGCTAAATATTTCTTGCAGCTCTTAGTATGACTAAACTAACCTTATAGTTTATCTAATAATTGTATTGCATAGTTCCTTTTGAGTTTAGTTATTTGAGAGAGTTCTGGATGTAGTAAATTATGATAAAGTATGTGAATGTCATAGCTTGTTATTACTGACCTTTCCTATTTTGTGATTTGGATAAGCATGTGATTTGCTTTCGTCTAACAAATATGTTTGAATTTGATAAATTTTAACTTATTAGTTAGACGAGAATAAATCTTGAAGTTACTACACGTAATATTTTTATATTTAACAAATCTCAATTGTCTAAATACTTTGCTTAACAAAATTATCTTATTATTTTCTTTTACCAATTATGGGTAGGGAGTAGAAATTCTACCTTTTTAGTTATTTTGACTGTATAACATTTTGGCTATTTACTATTATGGTAGTATATGTCTATTATATTATATTATAATTGATTGATATTTTTAATTCATAATTATGATGCTGTTTAATTATCCTATTTATATGGTAATATTGCACTGTGTATATGGACTATCGTAATGGATAATTAGAAAAAGAAACAAAAGAGAAATTGATTTATTGTCTTTTTTTATAATAAGAGCATGAATATTATATTTTTTATGTCCCAACAATAGAAAATAATTTAGAGAACTTTTATTTACATTAATTATAATTTGTTGTCAAAGTTTACTAGAATATTTAATAAAAAGAAGGAAATATTAATCGCATGATTTATAATTTAAAAATTGCTATGTTATTATTTATTATATTTATTTTATTCCCTCTATTTTTTATTTCAATTATAATTATAATTTATTATTTTTTATTTCTAAAAATTAAAATTTCTCAATTTATTTTAATAATTTCATGTTGTTCAGCAAATGATTATTCAATGTCAGAAAGTAATAGAAAGAAGTTAATATTTCTCTCAAAGGGCTAAATACATACTTTAATTCTAAAGTAGTAGATAAAACAGTAGCTTCTGATTGGATAAAAACCTTTCAATGATAATATTATTATTAATATATTTTAGTATTTTGCACATTATATATATTTTTTTTATTAATATTACATTCAAAAGGTGAGGAGCTTAAATTAAAAGTGGTGAATTATTGTTTCTATTTATGAATTAATTTAAAGTTTTTACATATTCAAAATTAATTAATGAATGAGCGCAATCAACCTCAGGAAACTTTAGAGTAAATTTTTTATTAATTTTTAATAAATTTCAGTTAAGTATATATGTATATGTGAATTGTAGATTTCTTTTATTGGGATATTCGATGTGTACTTGTTTAATGTCTAAAATATTAAAATATATTGTGAAGAATATAATTATTCGCATATAAATTTTAATTTGATTCTTAGAAATAAATTTAGTAATTATAATATTTACAAAAAAACTAATATGTCATATTTAAAAAAATAATATGAAGGGGTTAAAAATATATCTCAATTGTTAATACTTATAATTATAATTTATTAATTATAAAACTAAAATTTCTCTTATTTTGTATTGAAAATGTCAGAAGAAGTTACACTCAAATAGAATTACGGATTCAAATTATAATTTATTATTAATATATTTTAAAAATGGTAAAATATATTTTTTAATCTTTTAATCCTAACAAATTATCATTAAGCATATATATATATATATTTACTGTCAATTTCTTTTCAATTTTATGTATAGAGTTCTTGGGATATTATACTAACATGTCTATTTAATGTTTAAAATATTACAACATATTGAGAATAATATTATTTTTCAAGTCGAGGGGTAAATTTATTCAACAAAGGATAAATTTAACATTTGATTGTTTAGGAAGTAAATGTTACTCATTTAAAAAAATACAGAGGGTAAAATTGTATTATTTAGATAAAGCTAAATTTTCTCTGATCTTGTAACATTAAAAGTAATCTTTATTTATCATAATTTATGATTGGTTTATTAAATATTTTAAAATCAAAAAATAATTCAATATCTATGTGAGATACAAGTAATTATATTTATTATCTAAGAATTATTATTCATACAAAAATAGATTATGTTTTTCCACTGGAATTTATGTTTTTCCAAATAAAAATGGTTGAAAAATAATTATAAAAAGCAAAGTGCAATATTTTGTAAAGTTGAGATGGTAAGTTACAAAAAAAAAAAAAAAAGAATAGATGTCAAAGTGTAAGAACAGTTATATTTTTAGATAATAAAATAGGACAAAATGCATAAAATTCCTCTGTATTTTAAAAAGTCTGCAAAATAAACCTTCTTGTTATGATAATAGGCTAAAGGCCCCTTGTGCTTTGTAAAACTCAACTCAATCGCCAATTCTCCGTTAAAAATTCAACTAACGATGTTAATTTTTAAAAATATGACCGTTATACCCTTATTTATTATATATTATTTCTTATATTAATGACCGCTTCCCCCATTCTCGTCGCCGGCGGCTAATATTTATTAAAATCATTGTATCTCCGTAAATTCTTTACCAAATTGAGTAAGATTGGTCTCGTTAGAATCGTCTTAAAGACGAGTCTGATGGCAGTGGTTTGAGACCTAGATTCGATCGGACATAGATGAATCAACGGCAAACATGTTCGGAGGTTGTGACTTGAGCCCACTCTCTATGATTGACGAAAACTCAAATTGAAAGTATGAATTCGTCTTGAAGAGAAGATTCGAATGATACCATTGGCCATCGAAATTCGTCCGGATGGCGTCAGAAATTTAAAAATAAGTTTCTGGCGAAAAATGGGCGAAAATAGCCGTTTTTTCCTTTTTTTTAATTTTTTAAAATTAATTTTAATTATATTAATTAGAATATGTTTTAGTTAATTAAGAATATTTTAAATAATTGTAATAATTAAATATTTTGGCTAATTAATAATAATTATTGTAATTAAATATATATTTTAATTAATTAAAAAATAATAGTTAGATTTAATAATTAATAATTATAAAATTATTTAAATTTAAATATAATTTAATTTATTTTTTAAGGTGAGAAATGCCAAAAGAAATACACAAAACAAGCCAAAAAGTTCTTTGTATATATATACCCATAGAGGGATATTTTAGTCCAAAGTGTCATTAAATATGAACCTAAACCGTAGAAAATGACTACCAAATGCAGTAGACACGCGTCTACTCCACTTTCCGTTAGTTGCTAACACAGAATTGGGATTTTTTGCTGACTAAAACAAAACTGGAGGAAAATTTTAACCTATTTTAAAAACGATGTTTAGTCAATTTATATGGTAATATTGCTTTGTGTATGGAGATGGATAAATAAACTAAAGAACTTGAAAGGATCTACCGAATTTATATTTATTTTATCCCCTTTATATGTCCCAAAACTAGTGGTAATAATAATTTTTAAAAAAATAATTTAGTATTACTATAAAAATAAAGTTCTTTAATTTATATTTACATAAATATTTTATTTATTATTTGAAATTTAATTATCAAAAACTAAATTTTTCGGTTTTAGTTAAAATTAAATTTTTCGGTTAAAGTTTATAATTAAACTAAATTATAGTTATAATTTTTATTTATCAATAAAAAGTATATCTCTACTTTTATTTAAAAATGTTGATAATTCAATTAAAAAAAAGAACAGAAAGAAGTTAACATTTTTCTCAAATAGAAATAAGTGCTAAATACCTTTTGTTCTGAATATCTTTGATGTAACATTAATTCTCTAAACTAACAAATATAGCATAGCTTTTTGGTTGGATGAAAATCTTTTAATGTATTTTAGTATTTTGCACATAAAATTGTTACTAAATTATTTTTAAACTACAATAAATTTTTAATAGGTGAGGAATTTAAATTAAAAGTGGAGTAATACAAAGTCTCAATAAAAAAGTTTTTCAAACAAATATTTTTTTTATTGACGTATAATAAAATTCAAAAAAATTATTTCATCGGGTCCCGACCCCACCCGATCGGATTCGGGTAAAACGGGGCGGTTTGCTCGGATTTTTATGGTGGGTTTGGATAAATCGAAACCCGCCTATTTTTAGTCGGATCAAGTTCGAGTTTTAAAACCCTACCCGATGAACCCAATCGGGTACCCGACATTCAAAAGGGGGAAAATTTTTAGAGGATTTATGATTGAACTCATATCTCTCTCTCTCTCAGATTCTCACTACCTGGTGCCTTCTCCCTCTCTCTCACTGCCTGCGTTCTCCCTCTCTCTCACTACTGACCCTTCCAAGCCAGAAGTAGCCATCACTCGCCGTCGCCATCGCACGTTCTTCAGTCTTTACCCTCTGGAATTTTTGCTGAAGCCACCACTCGCCGCCAGTCTCCATCGCGCGATAATGGCATCATTCTTTTTGTCAGTTCATTCATGTCTAAGTGGATTTACATGCTGATTATACTTTAGAGCATCATTTTTGCTATCAAACAACGATTATGTTTCCATCTGTGTATTTTTCATGGATGAGGAGGCACTAAAATTGAAGCTAAGTATCTTGAGTCACTTGTTAACTAGAATTCACCTAATGTTGAGGAACAATAGAGCATTTCAACCAACTGAAAGAGATATTGCTAATTATCAAGTGAATATCTACTTTAGTGGCTTTAGCTTGCAGTATATCGAAATTCTATGCACTTTCCAATTTCTTGTAATTTGTTTGACTAACTTTTATATATCCATAATTTTGAAGTGATTTTTTTGTTTGTTTTTTTGTAGAGCTGACAAAATTGAGAGTCGATTCAACCATAATTTATATTTGACTGGACTACTTTGGAGTTTGGACTTTGAACTATTTTGGATCTAGTACTCCACATATAATTGTAAATTGATGATCAGAATGTAATGACTTGATGGATTATTTTGTTCATGTTGTTTGCTAATGATGTTTGTTGAATGTCTCTTGTTGTCATTGCAATTTACTTTATGAATAAAATTTCATTGCTTCAAAATAAAAAAAAACTTGAGTAAATTACCCGAACCCAATTGTCGGGTACCCAACTAACCGGGTACCCATCCTACTCGAGTTCGGGATCAGGTAGTGTATAACACTACCCGACACGAACCCGAGGAACCCGAGCCAACGCCCACCCCTAATAGAACATTATAATAATAAAGAGAGTTATAATGGGAAAGCCTCTTAAACTACACAACACCTCCTTTGGAATAAAATTTTGACAAAGTATCCATTAAAATACTTTGAACCAATTAATTTTTATTAAAATATTTTCCAACCAATTCATAATTTTGGATATTAATTAATATTTTATATTTTAAAATAAATATGAATATAATATATAAAATTTCAACTTTTAAAATTTAAACTTTAAAAGATAAACTATTTCTAAATTACAATTAATTTAAATATTATAAGAAACATTTGTAAAAAATTATACAAATAATTTTGGAGTAATAAATGTATAAAGTTGTTTCACTCAAACTTAATTTTTTAAAATAAAAATTTATAGAATTTTTATATATACAATAATCTTTTTTTAATTATATAATTACTGCATTTGAGAACAATTTTGTTACTTTTCAAAACTATTCTAATAAACATCCACCAAAAACTATAACAAATAATGTCTATTTTTTTCAAAATAAAACTAGAGAAATTTAAATTTTTATACAAATAATAAATTAATTTCACAGCGACCTACTAGAAATTTGGTATAATTATACGAAGATTCCTGTGGTTTTATTAAAAAATATTTGTTCAACCTACAATAAATTAATAAAAAATTAATTGAGATCATCTAATTAATAGAAACAATAAATTTTATTTGCGAAAAAAGCATAACCAATACTACGTATAATTTTTCAAACTACAGAAAATACGCATATAATTATACCAAAACTTAGAACATGCAATACATTCGTCCCTTAGTTCGAAAAAACTTTGACCATAAATAAACACATAATAACTACTATAAATTAAAAAAATAAATTAATAATAGAACTTTTTTTATTTGCAGGTCAACATTAAAAAGTAAATAGAATATATTACTATTAATAAATTCGCTTAATTTTCATTAATTGAGGGATTTGTTATACGAAGATATCCAACAATGATGAGATTAAAATTTTTATACCAATAGTGATTGATAGAATGAAATAGGATCTATAATTTGAGGACCAAAAAATAAATAACTAGCCAATAATAATTCGTTATTAATAATAATATATAATTTTTTGTATAAAAAAGTTATTTGCATTCAAGTTAATTTAGAAAATTTATTTTTATACAAATAATAAATAAATTTCATATATTTTCACATAAATCCCAATGGTTTGAAATTATATCTAATCTCATCCATTTGTCAAGCAAAAGTCCAGCAATTACACCCATACTCGGCAGGTACTGCCCCGAACTCACCCCTAATGGGGTGGGTCTGGATTCAAAAAATATTAACCGCTGCAAGTCCATAGAGAACCGACCCGGATATATATAATATATAATTTATTATTTATTATTTATGTATATATGATATATATTTCTTTTATTAATAAATTATTTGACAAAAAATATTAATAAAATGCTATTTTTGTTAAGTACTTGTTCAATTGTTGAAAAGTTGTCCCAAAGAAAACTCTATATTTATTTTGATTTTGAGAATTTTTTTTGGATTTAAATATTTGAGGAAAAAACTTATTTGTAAATAATATGGAGATTTTTTTATATTTGTACAATAAATAATAAAATATAAAAATATAACCTAATCCACTGGTTAACTCACCCCGACGAGTTT
The DNA here is from genome assembly GCF_026168435.1 of Sesamum indicum. NCBI lineage: Eukaryota > Viridiplantae > Streptophyta > Magnoliopsida > Lamiales > Pedaliaceae > Sesamum > Sesamum indicum. The sequence goes on along the minus strand of NC_142660.1, from coordinate 3,263,153 downwards.
TCTACTGGGGCGGGGCAAGATGTAAAAAAATGGGGTCCGGGGCGGGTCTCGATTCCGTCCCAGAGTTGATGAGGCAAATCCTAGGTCCCAGAGTTTTGTACTGGGGCAGGGCAGGATGTTTTAACCTATGAATAACAAATATAATAAATAATTTGTTAACAATAATAAATAATCTGATATGGTTAATAAAAGAATATGACAACTACTGATACTTTATCAGAAATAAAATCTAATTTTAAGAGAAAAGTTACATTTTGACCATAAACAGAGTTAATTACATAAATACCAGACGAAAAAATGGCGGATAATAATTAACAAAATCAATTAATAACTACACTATAAAATAAAATAATCTGATATGATTAATAGAAACAATATCTAATTTTTAGAATTAATTACTGGAGACCTATATGCAGTATTAATAAATTTTGGTATATATGATAACAACTAATATATCATATTTGTCATCCATAATAATTAAAAAGATAACCTGTCCACTTGATTACACAGCTATAATTCCAATAGATTAAAACATATTACTAGGAAATTATTGCGGCATGCTTAACATATTAGCAGACTCAACATAAATCACTTACTCATTTAACATAACATAATAAGTTAAACATTGGATAGGTTACTAATTTCTCCATCACTCTTTCAATTACTAGAGCAGAAATTATTCATTCAACAAATATGACAACAAGATTGAGGGCAATAAGATTCAACCTCAAAACCAATCAAGCTATAATAATCGCAAACTCAAAGAACTCCGTCAGCAATACCAGAACAAGGATAAAGATAAATGCCATCCCGCCTATTTCATTTCGCTACATGTCTTTAAATTTAGTTGAAGTTTCGATTCACTTTTTTAGTAGGGAACATAATTATTTACAGATCACAGGCAAAATCACAGTCGTAGTACAATGGCATATTTACAACGAGCAAATGAGGGATGATAAATATATAACAATTACCTCAAGCACTCTCTGAATTTCGGGGACATGAACTTGACAAAAAGAATTCACATAGTAGATTACAAGCTAAAATTTCCTACATAACGTTATAGACCATATTTGTAAACTAAGTTCAAGTTTTTTCACTTTATATGCAAATAAATAGAAGATAAAGTCGACAAATACTCAAAACTTATCAAAATACTTAACTAAGTCTATTAACAGAGAGAATTAACCTTTCAAACATAATGAGGCGTTGAAAATCCTTGAGACAATCACATCCCTTCGATTGCACATAACTACAATAAGTTTTTGGTAGGTTAAAGGAAATTACTTAGATGCAGTTCACCACATGAATTCCCCCGCGAAACAAAAGATTTTAACGAATACAAAATCAATTAATAACTCCAATTAACAAATGAATTCCCTAATTAGTAACTAACCGCATCAAATTATGAATTAGCTAGATCGATAAACTTCAGTATAAATACGGATATATTCGCATATTAGTAAATAGCTTAGAAATTAGGACACTGTGGAAAGAGATAGAAGTATACGATGGTATTGATTTTAAGTGCTATAATATGATATGAATAATGGAAGGTAATAAGTAGAAGTAATTATATCAAATAATAAAAATGAAAAGCAATAAATAAAATTCAATGAATTTGAGAAGTAATAATAGCAACTAATACATTATACGCTTAGTTTAGACCCACGAAATTTTTATTTAAAATTGTCTATAAATAAATTTATTATGAGCCTCGAATAAACCCAAAAACAATATCTATCCAGTGACCCCAAACCCATTTTTATGTATCAAGTACGCATTTATGTGTTGTATACAAATAGAAAATATATGCATATATATATCCGTACATATCATATATAAATAACAATAATATTTTTTAAATTAAAATACAGATATTAAATAGACTATGCTTTTAGTGTATATAGAAATAACAAATAATTTAATAATACTTTTTCATTGGCCCCCTCTTCCCTGGGGATTCTTAATGCATTTGCTGCCGCAATTAACGAAAAATTGGTCTCCCATGCTATCCATTTATCTAACGCACCATAAACCACCTCTTTTTTAATTGGAAGACTATAACAACCTGCTGAATTAGTTCACTTCATTATATGGTGTCATGTCAGCCAATAAAGTAATGAGTTTCAAAGAGAATCTAACAAGTAAAGGAAAACAAAACATACATCTCCAACAAGAATCATTGTCGTGAACCAATTTAATATCTTATGCATAGGTAGCCCTTGACTAGAGTAACACATAACTATTAGGATCTATGTGCACTTACCCTCGATTATTTCATAATAGAATCCATAAAGCTTGATCAAAGTTATCCACTCAGTAATCAACTCTAAGGTCATAAAAATAATCTTTTTGAATGCTTCTCTTGCAGACCTCCTCTATCCTAAGGAAAAAGATTTACTCAATCATGACACCAAGAGCATGAAATGCAAATGGTAAATGAACTTGATACCTTCTTAGAAGCACCAGAGAAAGCTGAAAAGGATAGGTATACAACAGATTGCTTCACTCTTATTGCCAAAATCTATATGGTTCATTGCCCATTCAAATCACCTTTTGTTCTTTGATTTGCCTGCAAAACTGCCACTATTTAGAAGTCCCCTGGAAGGAAGAGTTCATAGCTTCCTTCAAGAGCAAAAGGAGTTCTGGGGGTAAGAACTGGCAGGAAGATTTCCAAGATAATGGATTGGCAATCTTTATCCTGTCTCTACAATCACCTTATACTTACACTAGTTGACCAATATGTAATTCTGACTGCATTATCATGTGTGCGCAGACCCTTCTAAGTAAAGCCACCAAAATTTATCCACATTGCCAAGAGAAAATGATCGCAGAATTTCTATCAGTGCTTTTGGTCTAAAGATTGTAAGTACATTGATTGAAAAGTTACTCACAGTCATATCAAATATCAGAAGTTAAAAATAGGAAAGGTCAGTATTAACAAGCTATGACATTCACATATTTTATCATAATTTACTACATCTAGAACTTTCTCAAGTAACTCAACTAAAAAAGAACTATGTAATACAATTATTAAATAAACTATAAAGTTAGTTTAGTCAAACTAAGAACTGCAAGAAATATTTAGCGTTACTTATACGCATTTATCTGTTGTACACAAATATAAAAATATAACATACATATCTATATACAAATATAATAATGACAATAATACTTTTATATATTAAAGTAACAATATAAAACAGACTATGCCTTTAGTGTATATAAGAACAACAAACATTAAGATGGAAAGAAGATAACAAACCATGAGACCTTTGAATCATTAAGACAACCTCCATGTAGAAAATTCTCGTATTGCTCAATACTTACCTTATAAACCTCACATTCTTGTTATTTAGAAACATCCTCCATGTAGATTGCAAAATAGATAGACATGTAGGGTTATGCACAACACATACCTTACAAACCTCATATTCTTCTTGTTCCTTAGAAATGTCCTCTATGTAGATTAATAAATAGACATGTGGAGTTAAAACAAAACAAGGAGAGATCAATGATCATTAATAGAAAAGCTGACTGCAATAATATAGAACAACCCAACTTGTCTTTTGGCGCAAATATGATGTGTATCTAGCGCAGAAATACATACAATAAACAAATAATGTGGAAGAGAAAGAATCTAAACAATAAAACCAAAATAACAGTGACAACATAACTACAGACATGATAAAATGATATGTGGGGTTAGTGTAGGACCAAGGATATTTGGCCAGTAGCTGGTGCTTTTTTATCCATAATTTACTACATGTGGAACCTTCTTAAGTAACTCAACTCAAAAGGAGATCATTTTCTGTGTGATACAAGAAGAGGTTCACACATAAGAAGAAAAGAAAACAAACCTAGAACATAACAAGATTGCTAAATCAATCATAACTGGAAGTGAGACACCATTGGAGGACAATTAATAGTGCACTACGTATTGAAGCTTGTTTGGCAAAACTCAACCATTCAAGAGTAGCAATATCAGCAGCATCTCCATAATAAAATCCTAAACAAAATAAGCACTTTAATTGTCAGATATAACTTCTAGAGATAGATCAACATAAATATTGACAGGAATTCAGCCAGTAAAAGTGACTTACCAGGACTGAACCTCGAGTGATAAGCTTTTGGGAAGTGACAATAAATTCTCCAATAGCTCACCCTACCAATGAACTAATGAATGGGTTTAACATAAGAAACCAGCAACACACAATTGTGGGGGACAAATGATAAACATGATATGATAGAATATGAATAGTCACCTGCACCAGGAATACCAACACTAAGAAGCACTTCCCGCGACATCACCATGGTCTTCTCACCAAGTGTACAAATGTAACTGAAAGAAAATTATCTCATGAACTTCATTAGAAGAGTTAAAAGAAAAATGAAAGACCAAAAAGGACTCTGATTTTATTTTCAATTGTTAGTTAACAATGATTCCCAACCTCATATACCTGGATAAACTGCATTCATGGGTCAGTAAAGTTAAAAAGTTGTGATACTTCTCTATCCAGCATGAAAGATTTCTTTAACTCTTATATTCAAGCACAACCTGTACATTTTCCTTTTAAGTTTTACAGTTGGGGTGGGGGGAGGGGGGGGGAACCATGTAAGAAGCATCAACGCTGTATACTGATCTTGAACCTGCTGAGATGGCAATCTAAAAGAATAATTCATAAAACTAAAGAGAACTATAATAATATAAAATTTAAATGTAGTTACAATAATTATTTTCAGTTATATTGGTAAAATAATATCAAGGCAAAAATCTATCTCCTACTAACCAAAAATAATAGTCACATAAGAAAATGCATCTCTAAATAAATGATTTTTATACAGAAAAAATTTCATATAGCCACCAAGAAATAAATGTGATAATTTTTTTAATAAATCAAAAAAGAAAGAAAGGATTGTCGCAATGTCTTTAAAGTTATAGCCCCCCAGACAAAACGAAATATTATGTGCACATAATCTCAAAACACAAACGCAGCAATACGTTATACAAATGCTAACTTATCATAACGAGGGTAAGAGGCCAATCACATCACCGCACTTTGTTTTGCCAGGTAGAGAGCAGAACAATCAAGCTTCCACAAAATCTTCAGGTTTCTAAATGTTATCATTCCCGATGCTAGCACAATACCCTTTATCTCCTTATATCTACCTAAGTGGGGACGGATTTCACTTTTCTTTCTTTTCTTTCGGCCAATAATGAATTTTTTTCTTTTTTCTTCCCCTTGTATTTTGTCACGGCTCTTTTCTCCTTTTTTTTCCTTCATTTTTGCCCGTGACTTGTGTTCTTTAGGTCGTCTTTCGGTCTTTTAACGTGAATGACAACACTTGTGGTGAAGGCACCCGGTTACTCAACCAAAAAACGTCGCATTCTGGCCTTTTAACGCGAATGACAACACTTGTGGTGAAAGCACCCGGTTACTCAACCAAAACACATTTTACCTAAAGTGCTTTGCATACTCATAGCTCCGGCCACTGTTTTACGTGAATAACAACATTTGTGATGAAGTTACCCAGTTACTAAGTGACCTAAACCAGCGGAGTAGATGTAATTTCCTTTTTTTTCCTATTCTTTCTTTTTTTTCCCAAGGGGAAGGGCCTTTGAATTTTTTTTCAAAATGATGCATGTCCCATGTTAGGGATATAAGGATCAATCGGGTAGGATTTTAGCAAACAAATATGATGTCACAAGAATCCTAAGACTTAGTAGAAGCGAAGACATTCCAACTCTCTTTCAAAGCAATTCAAAATGCATGATATTATGCCTCAACTACTCCACATTTAATCAAAGCAACAATCACATAACGCTAGTGCACATTCATGTCTCAAGCTTATGACTTTCTAAAATCACATTTATTTATCAAATTACTAAGGATAAACTAGAAAAATAATATAAATGAAAGTAGTTTGATAATAACTAGCAAAAGAAAACCAAAAAAAAAAAAAGAGTAGTTTGATAATAACTAAAATCCGAACCCGAAAGATCCACAGAGAGTAGAGATGAACCCTGTGAAGAAACGAAGTCCATCCAATTGTCATTAAATCCTGGGTATTCTCCCAAATTAAGATCCTGCAAGAAACAGAAAAGTGAGCTCATGAGACCAGCTGTTGTTATCCTTTAGGCAGCCAAAGCAATTTGTGACCCATTTCTTCACTTAGCAAAGCTTGCAAACCTAAAGAGCACAATCCCGAAAAGCTTCAAGTACAGAATCAGTTTGACATTGGGAACACACAAAATCGTCAAAAATCTGTTGACTTATATCCCTTGGCAGCATGGAGAAGGTGCTATATTTGTTTATGTCCTTCAACAAAAGAAAATTGCTTGTCAATACACTTAAAACAGTGTGGCTATCCCTCTTATACAGTTAACTATAAACAGAGTAACCACGCCAAACATACTTGCCGAATTTTATATATACACAGATCCATAAGAGATGGGCAACTTCGTTTCCCTTGACCAGCGTCCATAGATGATCTAGAAAATGAGGTTCCAAGCCATTTTGACCTCCCACTTTTAGTATATCTACCAGAAACCCCACGGTTCAGGTTATCCTCGTTTACCGGCTGGTCTCGCTTCCTGGAACAAGCTCCCCCCACTTTTTATTGTATCCTATTCTATTTACATTAAGAAAACTGCAACAAAACCCAGCAATTGTCAACTTATCACCAATGCTGGGGGTACAAATTCAGCATCACCCTGCAAAACATAAAGAAATCAGATGATTCATCATGATTCTAGATGGATTACGAGTAGATATACAAGTCTAAGTCAAACTTTCCTCATCCTCTTTCAAGAAAGCGCCTAATTTTTCCATTAAATTATACATATGAAAACATATAGATGAGTTATTACATCCAGGACTTCCAATTACGGCATGCCAACAATACACTGGACAAGAGAAGAGACAAGTACATGACAAATACGGCATAAAAGCATATTTAGTAAATACAGAAGAACATAAATTAGCAGCTTCTACGAAAGAAAAGTATAATCCTCGTCCCCGTAACACAAGATTAATATAATATCAACTTTTCAGCTGCGTTGAAATATTTATCCTAAGTCATATTAGTTGCCAGAGCATCAAACTTTCCCTGAGTTCCGGAAGAAAGCTTCAACATAATAGACAAAAGGGAGCGCTATTCACAGGTTAACCATGGTAATATCAAACCAATCCCAGCATTACGTAAAACCCGGTATATCGATGCTAACTATTAGAACTTGAAAGGAGTGGAGGAAATATCTTGTTAATTAATGAGGACTAAAAAGCACTGACTTTATTTGCCATAGAAATTCCATAACTAATGCATAATCAGGCTTTATTTGTATATATATGCGGATGGCTGTAACTTAAAAAACCAGAAAGGTAAACCTCCTCTGCAGGTCCCAGTTTAAAATGGATGAAACCCAAAGAGAAAGAAGAATAGCCAAATTTTATCTAAGAACCGCATGATCTTCTTGGGGTGCATTTTTTTCGTTAATACAAAAATCTGCATTCTCACTCCAATTCTTACATCCTAAAGTTCAATAAAAACCATAAAGAAGATAATTGAAAAACTTGAATTCAATCAAGAACATCCCTGAGTGGCGCAGCAGTTAATAAACAACTAAACCCTGCCTTGGCAGGCCAACCAAATTCTTGAAAGAAATCAACCAAGAAACGAACAACCCACCATCTTTAAGGAAAACCCTAAAGAAACTAAAAACTGGAGGGGGGAAAAACGTGCTGTTCTCTAGACATCTTTTACCCAAGAAAAACAATAGAACACTTCTAAAACATGATTCCAGAAAAAACCAACCAAGAATTCAATCAAGAAGCCAAGAATTGAACTACTCTTCAACCCAATGATAAAACCAAAAGCGCAGTTCCATACAAGGCTGTCAATTTTTGGAGAATGATGAAAATGTAATTACACAACTGCACGATATATAAGAAACTAATGCATTTGACACACACAAACTACTCAATTAGTTGTTTTCTTTTTAATGATTAAATCAATATTCGACTTGAAAGTTTCCCTGTCGGCAGTGTATGCCTAAGGACCGTCACGACGGTGTGGTGGTAGTCCTCGTGGTCGCGGTGAGCGCGCTGTGCTGTCTCCCTCACTGTACGTCTGGGCACCCCGATCAGACTGCAAACCAATCCGACGAATGTAGTCAGTCCACGATCCAATCCCCCCACTTCTGAGCCCATTATCTTAAACTCATTCTATGTGGTATCAGCTCAGCTTCTCAGAAGAAATGGCTCTTCTACGGTTCAGAGGCTGTCCTGAATTCACTCATACATCTTAATCACTTCTCAGATTTTATCTGTTTATCTAACTGCAAAATGGAAGACCTTCTATATAGCTTATGATCTTTAGCCTTTAAAAGTTTCCTAATGGTTGGTGTTGGTTGTTACAGCTTATATGAAACCTGATACGGAGACATATAATTGGGTAATCCAAGCATATACAAGAGCTGAGTCATATGACAGGTATAAATTATCTTGTATACATAGCAACAAAATTTGATATCCTGATGGCTATAATGCTATCCTGAACCTGTATATTCTGTATTTCTATGATGTGATTCTACTTCTGATTTCAAAAACTCTTTTAGTGGCTTACACACAATACCACAGTGATTGGTATTATCACGGACCCCAGACGCTGTGCTGCTTTCACCTTAGCCAACTTTATTACCATCTGATCTATGCAGAATAAATGCATGGCCTGTATGTTGAGCTCATCCATTCTAACTTGTTCTGTCAAGAAATGGAGAATTACCATGTAGTTAGTTTATTTGGGTGCATAGGTTTAGTTTGATATCCCCAACGTGGGTGATGCTAGGAGGTTTAAGTATCCATATGGTGTTTGGTTGGTCAGGCATAATTCATCTATTGTTGCTTCTTACTCTTTTCCTTCATAACCTTAGCAATTGAAATTGCTTACCTTTTGTCAATAACAAGCCTTTCATTTCGAATATCTTGTTTGCTGGATATCTTTTGGCACCATAATCAGGCTTGATATTACTAGTTTGTAAGTGGTTTTGTCAAGGCAGAATACTGGGCTGGTTGCGGAGAAGGATAGAAGTAAGGATTAAGGGAAACAAAGTTAATTTCTGAGTTTTTTAAAAAGGGGAGAATGGAAAGAAAGCTAAATTGGTTTTGATTTCTCTTTAATTCACCTCACTGCAATTGGCATTTCTTATATTTCTGCAGTTCTTCTTTTCAATGTCGATACTGCGTCGTGCAGCTACTGAGGTACTGCGTGCTAGAACCGGGCCACTATCTCCACGAGCTACATGGTCCACTGCATCCCAACTGGCGACGTGCGTATGTGACTGTAACGATGGGGCAGTAGAATCCGATACAACAATAGGTGCATTCACGCTACCTCTCACCGGATTACGCACGATGTTACCACTTTCGTTATTTCCTGCTTCGCTTTGTGCCTCAATAGGAACACCTGGCAACATGATGGGCCCCCACACCTCTAACATGCTGGGATAATGTGGCTCTGGGTACTCATAGTACCGTCTAGCAAATGAAAAACCCTGTAAAAAGGGTCCAATTATAAATTTGTTAGCGTTGGAAATTACAATAGTATTTTCAAACGATGATTGTTAAGTAGCTATAATCATATTGGAACTAAAATGACGTACCCGTAATGCACGTGGTTGTAGCTCTACTGGAAACACCATAATAAATGTTTCAATATCATAATAAATCCCTGGTAGTTGAGTGATGCCGTGGAACTGTTGAAATCGATTTTTAAACTCGTAGAATTTATCACGGACTTGGTCTCGGGTATAAGGATATCCAAAATGTCTACGTAATGCGCGTGCCCAGTAACTCATCTGCGCCTCCGCAAGTGCATCGTCTCTCATAGGCGCCCGAGTGTTGTCGTCAAGTATCATCCACATGAAGCGCTGCTCAATATTTAAACTCCAGTGGTCGTCCTGTGGAAATCCAGCACTCTCCAGATATCTGCGGTATGCCATGGCTGCAAAGAATTACGGTCAGCAAAATAATTATTGTGCATATTCGTAGCACGTGTGCAGTTGAAAAATGTACAAAACTGTCAATTTGTTTAAAACTACTATCTAAACAGTTTCACAAACGTGAACAATCAAGCACATCTATAATTTTTCATGCAAATAGTACTAAACGATATTATAGCGTAACATAAACAAGACAAAGTTACATTAGGAAAGTAGTTTGAATAGTTTACATATGAATCAACACTGTCCACTACGTTCATTGCTAGTTTCGATGGTTGGCTGCCCACATTTGCATCGCTATGCTATCTCGAAGGTTGCGCTGGGCTTCTATCTCATAAGTGGTTGGATGTCCCCTATGGTAGAATGAATCCATGTCAGTCTGAATATCTTCATCTGGTTCGTTGAATATGATGTCATCGTTGCTGAACTTATGGATGAAGTTATGAAGGGCACAAGAGGCAATTACTATATCGACCTGGTGGTTCTGAAAGTAGCTCGGCATCCCCCACCATAGTATTGGAAAATGTTTTTTCAGTACACCGAAGCATCATTCAATTACGTTTCTCAACCTTGAATGTGCATGGTTAAACATGTCCTGTGGGGTATGATATCGACGACCTTGTCCCCTCCACTCAGGTAGGTGATACCTTGTTCCTTGATAAGGAGCCAGGAAACATTGGTAGTTTGCGAAACCCGCGTCTACCAAATAATACTTACCTGCATTGTCACAATGTATCATCATAAAGAGAACCGCTAGTGCCACTTAATTGGTCCTTAAACTAGAGGTTGGTGGAATCTAATTTATATATTACAATACTCACCGATTGGAGGGAAAGGAAAATTTCGATCCTGTGAAACTGCATGGTCCAGGACACGGGCATCGGCCGCACTTCCTTCCCACCCAGCATACACATAAGTGAAATTCATGTCGAAATCATATATTGCTAGTACATTCTGTGCTAGGCGGCCTTTCCGCGACCTGTATCGATTTTGGTCAACTTGGGGGACCCATGCAGGTACCAACGTTCCGTCCATCGCTCCGACGCAATCCTACAAGAATTTCAACAATTATGTATAGCTGCATGCATGAAATATTACGATAATGATAGATGTGGTACGTACCTTGAAGTATGGGTAGAATTCTGGGTTATTTGCCACTCTCGGATGTGTGTTTGTAAAATTCGGATGTGTTATTAGTTCTGGCGCCATAGCGCACAAGGCAGAAAGCACTCGGTGGAATCTACGATTAATAGTCTCCAATGAGTGTTGAAATCGCTCCATATTGTCGCGGTGCCTTTTATGCATGCCGACCGTTTGCATGAAAAGTGCAACCTCCTCAATTGAGGTAACTCTGGACGTCTGACCATGAGGCAATAAACCTCTACTAGTCAATGCATCAACCAAAGCATAAAAGCATGGCTTGGTCATGCGAATATTGTCAAAAACCCTTCCCTGGTGTGGGGTCGTCATAATCTCTGCAACCCATCCTGCTCCTTGTAGTGAAGATGTGTTACTTGGCACATTTTCCCTAAATAACTCTGGGCATATTAAATCTCTGAATGCGTAAAATTCCTCTGGAACATCAGATTCGTTACTTCCTGGAGTCCCTGGGGTCCCCGGACTCTCGTTTGCGGAGTTCGAATCTAGACCTCCACCAACTCCCGAGCTTGCCATATATCCGATCGTTGATGTATTGCTAAACATAAACAAGATAAATTAGTGTGTAAGTTACATGCATTAGATGTCTGTTGGCTGGGGACATGAAAATACTTAACGAGCATGGGTACTTGGATTGAGTGCAATATGATTAAATCGGTAATACATACATGCACGAATAGACATAATAAAATCAGTAACATTCCAAATTTCTAACAATCAAGCAATACAATCACTTGCCCAAAGAGTACAACCATTGGAGTTTATTCTCGTCATTAAGACGTAAGAAGATCGTGCGCGTGCTGTGACTGTGAAAACGCTCCAATGCGGTGGTGAAGATGATATCTGGCAAATCATTAAACTTTGTCAACTCGTCTACGCACCGCTCAATTGATTCAGTAGCTTTGGGCCCGGTTCGGTCAATCTTCCCTTGAAGTGATTCATTCAACTTATCCATCGTCTCACACTTCTTAGCTTGCAACTCACTAGCTACTCGTCGGAATCGACGCCCGCTGCCAGATGGACCAGCGGAAGCATGCGATGGTCCCGGGGAAGAAAAGTATTCGTCTGGGGACGTCATGGGAACAGATTGAGAGAATGCTGTATCTTCGTACTCATCTCGTGAACGACGGCTGCCCGAATGTGTGCCATCCATCTGTTCATCGTCTATGTGGTTGGTGCTGTGGATTGTCCGACGTTGTTGTGATGACGAACGCGCGAGCCCATCAGTTGCGGTGTTTCGTGAGAAGATTTCAGTACACAGGTCAAAGCGTTGAAGCCCATGCTCAACTATTTTTTTATATTCAGGATTTTCCTGCATTTATTTATAGTGTCAAGATATGTAATTAGTTTGCGACTCTGTAAGGACATTGCAATCAAGAAGGCAGCAGGAGTAGATTTTTACCCGATACAGCTCCTCCAAGCATCCTGCATCGTCTGTTATGGTATTCCTTTCTGAATCCCATCCCCACCCAGTCCCCCTATTCAATATTTCGTTTAACAAACGCCAAGCACGACGCAGCCTGTTAAGTTTGCCCTTAAGCTGTACCGTCGTAAGAAGACAACCCTAACTCATAACCGAGTTCATTCGCTCGGTTACACGAGCCCAGACTGACGGTGGAAATGTGGATGATTGGAGTCGGTGTGTGATGAACTCCTCATGCATTAACTCAATGAACACGCGTTCCATTTCCGTGGTCCACAATACTTTATCGTATCGAGATGAGTGGGAGGAACCAGCGTCATTTGGGTGTTGCATCTTTGTGGGTTGTCTTATATATCAAAGTTTCGTAACAATTAATTACAATCGTTTACATATCCATAAGGAAAAAAACTGCCGCACATCACAAAGGGTTGGAATTATAAACAAACAATAATCATCTCGCTAATGAGTTACTAGAACATAAAACCATATGGTACCACGAGATGATTGCTTGAATTTTTTCAAATAATAATCTGGTTAACACCATTATAAAAGATGAAATTATTTTTAGTTTTTCCATGTAGTAGTTCAGTAATGTTTTTTGGGGAATGAATGAAAACAAACTTCATTTGTCAATAATTGATAATTGTATCATTATTTATGCGAGTGTTACAATAATTCTGTATTCATTTTCTTGATAAGTTTGATAATAATTATACTGAAACATGCATTAAATCATTTATAATTATTTATACTGATTATTTAAATGGTCAGATTCGTTAATTGAATTTTTTTATTTTATTTAATATCTATATATATAATATAATTTGTATAATAAAAAATAATAATATATGGAAGACTTAAAAATAAAAATTCAATGAGATGAAAGTGAAGCAAAGTGCGACAAGCCATCTGAATTTCAACACAAATTATCGTTTATTACTCAACTTGCTCTCATTTTTTATTTTCTATGAGAAGTTTCGTTGGGCTAAGGATGCTATAAGCTATAACCTCGTCAAAGTCAAACAGCAACGTTTAGCTCTAATGATACCATATTCATTGATTTGGTTTAGCTCTAGTTTCTTATGTATTCCATTAATTTTTTTCCAAAAAAAATTATAATTACAGACAACATCAGCCCTATGTTCCCCACATTGTTTCCCAAAATGCATGCTAAATTGCATAAAAGCACGCACCATCATTTTTTACCCTTTTTCAGAGTATGGATCCAATTAAAGCCGAACCAAACTGATAAGCATTTCCAAAAAAAATCCAATTTTCACCTAAACCACTGAATTAAAGTAGTGTCTAGACAACATTGCTCAAACCTCACTGCAACACAACCATCAAACCAAATGAAAAAGAAGTTTGCTGTTTTAAGCACCAAAAGAAAATTTGACAAAAATATAATTCATCAAGAATTCCCTTTTTGAACAAGGCGTCCAGTAACTAAGACCACAAAACACTATCATCCATACAAATCTACAACAAATTCAGAAGCAGCAAACACTACAGTCAACACACACCATTGTTAAAATCCACTTCCCTACAGTTAAATCTCCTTATAAAACTATTTCAATCAAATAAAAGAAACTTTTCCAGAACAAGCGGAAACTATCATAAATTCTACTCTTTATGTAGTTAGACAAATACAAGAAGTATGAGCAAAAACCTCAAGCCGAACTCAAACTGATAAGCATTTCCAAGAAAATCCCTTAATTTTCATCGAAACTGCTGAATTAAAGTAGTGTCTAGACAACATTGCTCAAACCTCATTGCAACACCACCATCAAACCAAAGGAAAAAGAAGTTTGCTGTTTTAAGCACCAAAAGCTTGCATTTGACAAAAATATAATTCATGAAGAATTCCATTTTTAAACAAGGCGTCCAGTAACTAAGACCACAAAACACCATCATCCATACAAATCTACAACAAATCAAGTAGCAGCAAACACTGCAGTCAACACACGCCATTGTTAACATCCACATCCCTACAGTTAAATCTCCTTATAAAACCATTTCAATCAAATAAAAGAAACTTTTCCAGAACAAGATTGAACCATTAAATATGTTCAACACCTACAAAATTGAAAGTAACATAACATAGAAAGCAACTTAACCAAGTGATAACTGCATTAACAAACATAAATCATCACTACAGATCTCAAACATCAGATTGTTACGAAGCGAATAAGAACACATCATTGAATACAAATATAGGCATTCCGTTTTACTCACCGGAAAAAGGTAGCGAGATTTCGCTTTTACTGGCAGCTTCAAAAACTGAGTAAAATGAGATCTGAATTAACAGTGAAAGCTTCAATGTGGTGTTTTTATCGCACTATATATTGTATATATAGACATACACCTCGCTGTGCAGATTATTGTAGATGCATTATTGAATCACTATTCAATGTATGAATCAACAGGAACAGCAGGAAAAGGTGAAAATCTGACAACAATTTAAAGAAATAAAGCACTGTGCACATGTGAAATATCATATCACCGCAAACAATAATTTAAGGCAAATACTGTTGAACCGACAAACTTTTCAGTATGTATACATCCACACCCAACTCTGAAGACAACAGAAAATTCAGAAATCAGAATTTGAATGGAAGAAATCGTGCAATTAAAGTGAAAAAACAAGAAATTGTCGGCAAACTTAACCGAGGGAAATTCGCCCTTTCGCTTGTTGACGCACGGTGTTGAACGAGGACTAGGTAGCGCTTGAAAATCGATTCCAACAGCCCGCGGCACACCTTTGATGTGAACGGCCAGTGGCGGTGGACTCCAACGGAGTTTGTGGCTTCGTCATTGTAACACCGGCGTGGTGGGAGGACGCGGGTGATAGCGGCGCTGGGACTGTGCTGTCGATGAATTTCTTCTTATGACCAAACACAGTACGAACAACCTGATGGATCTACTGCTCCAAAGACATTATCGGGATTATAATAAATTTCAAGAAAACAAGCAAGAAGAGTAGCCTACCTGGCAAACCAATAAAGCAGTGGCTCGGGCACGATCCAAAGGCGAGGTGTAAATTGCATTAAACCTCACGCCTTGAGATTTCAAAAAGACGGCCAGTGCTCGAGCCTGGCGTTTGCCATTGGGAGTGAGCGCAGCATCAGGGCAGCGACCGGCGATCAAATCGGGCCTCAAATTCATGTGGCACTCGCCGTGGCTATTCAAGTAAACCTCGGTGAGGGCGCGATCTTCGTCGGCGGGGCCAACGAAGAAGGAACGGTGGAAGTGGGTGGGGGGTGGGGGAAGAGGGGGAGGGGGGGCGAGGACATTGTAGGGGAAAAGACCTTGATGGAAGGGCCCATGCATGGGGTGACATTGTCGTCATCTTCTTCTTCGGGTTCTTGGTGTTCGTCTTCGGAGGGAACTTGAGCAGATTGTGAAGCGCCCATGGGCTAATAGTTAATATTGAAGAAGATCTATATATGTATGGAGATTAGTTATTGGGGAATTGATGGAATGGTTGTTTGTTTATACATTTGAATTTGATGATGGAGAATTGAGTTAGTATGTGTGTGTGTGTGTGTTTTATTGTTGATTGGTAAGATCTACGGATGGATGGATGGATAATGGATATAGATAGATAGATCTGGGACTGGGACCTGGGGGAGTAGAGCAGAGTACCCAAGGAAGAAAGGTTGAAAACGATAACGTTGAAGATAATGACTGCAATTTTCAGATTAAAAAACCCTTTTACAGATTAAAAAACATGGGCTAGACCTATAAAATAAAAAAAAACAAAATAGGGTAGTAGCCCAATTTGTGTTTTACACCTAGTGAAGGTGTAAAAAGGAAAACCAAACATTGCTGTGTTTTTGGCCCATCTCGGGAATGGGCCAAAATTGGAATCCAAACACAGCGGATGATTTTTAGGGTTTTTACCCATGGATTTTTTCTTTTTTGGATTTTTCAGGCGGGATATCTTTAGTACAATTTCTCCCAAGAACTATGAAATCAAGATTCTAAGAAATCATCAAAAAATTACAAAAAAGGAAGAAGAAAAAAAGGAATTTGCATTTATCATCTTCGTACCGAAGTGAAGAGAGACAGAGACTTTGAGAAATATGAGAGAGAGAAATGTTCTGTGTTTCTTGGGTATGAAGATGATGATGACGACATCTATCACTTGTAATTCCCAAAGTTGCCACTAGCCCCCACACCCCACCCGCACCCTTTTTTTTATTAATTTCTTTTTGTAAAACAAAAAAACTCTTTATATGAATTTCTAATGTAAATCAACCCCAATTACATATGCCATCAAATGTCTTGAAACGATACCAATTTATAAATTTAGAGTTTACCCAAAAATTATTATTATTTTAAATAGTTTGTGCTCATAATCAATCTGCTAATCTGAATAATATTTTAATTTAATGATAAATAGAATTTCAAGATAAATAGAACTTCAAGATAAAAAAAAAAAAGAACAACTAATATATATATGGCGCACTTAAATGTGTGTGCGCTATTAATTTAAATTTAAAAAACTAATTATTATTTAAAAAATATATTAATTAGATTAATAAAAAATATAAAATAAATATAATGAGAAAATTCTTAAGAAAAGAGAGAGAGAGAGAGAGAGAGAGAATAAAAATTGATGTAGAAGTTGACAAGAGAGAGAGGATAGAAATAAATCTATGAACGTTTTTTTTTTCGTTCGAAATGTTTGAAAGTTACTAAATTAATCTGGACCGATTTTTTGAACAATTGGCTATACATTCTTATAAATGCGTTACAAATATTTAGGAACAGGTCATGCCTGACCGTTCCAATTTAGGACGGGCACCGTAATACATTGTTAGAAACTGCTCTTAATATTAAATTTTTCTAAAAAAATTTATTTTTTTAATTGGAATGGACTAGGCTAAATTTAGAACGGCTATATTATTTACTTCGATTTACTTTTAGAAATGTCTTTGTAATACTCGTGCCTGAATTTTGGAACTGTATTTATTTGTATTTGTGATAAATATATAAATAGTCTTTGTAATGGTTTGTTTGTCAATGTTTGCAATACTATTAGGCACGGTTATATTTTTGTTTGGAACAGTCTTCTGTAACTATTTTATGAACGATCAGTCATGTAAAATTGTTTTAATAATGGTATTAGGAATGGTCATTCTTATTTTGGAGCACGTACTTAAAACTTTATTAGCAATGGTATTAGGAACAGTCAGCCACTTTTTATGAACACGTATTTGAGATGATTTTAGCAATGGTATTTGAAATGGTCAATGTAATTTAGAAACACGTGATTAGAACTATTTTAGTAATGGTATTAGGAACAATCATTTATTTAGATTTGTAATATTTTCTTTATAATTATCAAAATGTTCCTAATTTTTTATTTTATAATTTATTATTTTTATGTAATATATTTTAATAAATAATTTAATTCATATATTTAATAAATAAATAAATTATTTGATTCATATATTTAATAAATTTAAATAAAAAAAATTTATATATATTTTAATAAATAATTTAAATAATTTAATTCATATATTTAATAAATAAATAAATTATTTAATTCATATATTTAATAAATTTAAATAAATAAAATTTTTTTATACATTTTAATAAATTTTAATTAAAAATTATATTAATTTAAGAAATTTTTAATTAATTATATTTATGAATTTAATTAATGGAATAAATATGAAATACTAGAATGTAATAAACATTATGAAACATTAATAATTAAGGAAAAATATTATATTAATATAAATATTATCTAATTAAAAAAAATCTAATCTATCACGTAATGTTAATCCCAAAAATTGTGATTTTAAGACTTTTTAGTCCCGATACCACAATGCCTTATACTCCCAAAATCACAACATACTTGACTTTTCGGAACTAAAAATGTGTGATTGTGAGTTTTATGGGACTGAAAGTAACATCTACCGTAGTTGTGGTATAAAAAACAAAATTATTCGGCCTTGTTTTTGGGACTAAAAAAGGCAGTTTGCTCTATATTTATCTTTTTCTTTCTAGTCATATATATGCCAGAATCTGAACGAAGGGCACAACAAATAAAGGCTGGTTTATACCCAGACGTGTGTTAGCTACATGAATTGGCAATTTAGAAGCTGAGGGTTGAAATGTTCATCGTTTTTTATTCAGTTTGGTTATATCATCGAGATTTAACCAACCCATTGGTTAACATCCCTATCCAATTTTCAATTTCAGCTAGACAATTATCAACAACTTCATCTAGTAGATTAAAGTCTTAACCAAGCAATAGAGATGGAGGTAGGGGTGGGCGTTGGATTGGGTTCGAGTATTTTGGATCGGATACCCGACAAGTTGGATAGTGTAAAAATTAACCCGATCCTGAACCCGATTGAACCAGGTACCCGAGTAATCTGGTATCGTTATGTTCAGGTACTCGATTCGAGTAATTTTCTTTTTTGGAATAAATAACTAAATATTTTTTTACATTAAAAAATAAAGTCCAATTAAATATATTAATGAGAATATATGAACATATTGTTATAGAAATGTAATTACAAATATGAAAACATTGAACAAAATTTTGGGGCAAAATCATGTTTTGGTACCATTAAAAAATGTCAGTTTTGTTTTCGGTATCACAAATTTACAAGTTCGGATTTTGGTACTATTAAACCAAAAATTAAATATTTTTGGTACCAACTTAATGGCAGAGCCTATGTGGGCCTTAACGGCCTTCGACCCTACCATTTTGGCGGAAAAAGTCACGTGAGTCTGAAAAAAAGAAGGAAAAATTGGTCTTCCAACATTCCATAGTGTTTTAGTACTATTAAATCTAAAAATATGCCTTTTTGGTCCCATAAAGTCATGTGCGTTGCAAAATAAGTAATAAACACATTCCAAAACAAAAGATACATTTCATAAACATAAAGCAAAATATATTGGTTATAAATACACGATTTGAACTAATTCAAACCTGGTTTGACAAAACCCACTTGACAAAATATATGCATTGCAATACACAATTTTTTGCTAATTGAAACGTACCAAAAGACTTCAACCTATATATTTAGTAGGATTAAAGGCAATTTTCGTCCCATAACTATTTAAAATTATCATATAATTTTATAAAGAATACGGTTCTACAGAGAAGAGAACTACCATATAGCATAATTCAAGAAACTTTATAAATTTACCCAAATTTTCAAAACTTCTGAAAATTAACAAGTATTATATATATATATCAGGTAATAAAACTTTATAAATAGTTTCATAACGAAAAGACATCTAGAAATAGGTTAAATACTTGTATAGGTTGAAGTAATTTGGCGGGTTTCAATTGGCGAAAAATTGTGCATTGCAATATATATTTTGTCAAGTGGGTTTTGTCAAACTTTTGTCAAACCAGGTTTCAATTAGCTCAAATCGTGTATTTATAACCAATATATTTTGCTTCATTTTATGGATACTATTTTTTATTTTGGAATGTGTTATATTACTTATTTTGCGCCGTACATGACTTTATGGGACCAAAAGGCTTATTTTTAGGTTTAATGGTACGAAAACAAATATTGGAAGATCAATTTTTCCTCCTTGTTCTCAGACTCATGTGACTTTTACCGCTAAGATTGTGAGGTTAACGGCCGTTAAGGCCCATATGCCTTTAAGTTGATACCAAAAATGCTTATTTTTTGGTTTAATGGTACCAAAATTTAAACTTGCAAAATTTGTGGTACCAAAAATAAAACTGACGTTTTTTAATGGTACCAAAACATGTTCTGCCCAAAATTTTGAAATATCTCTTCGAAAAGAAACTCAATTAATAGTAAGAAATCTAAGACCTACAGTTTGCATTCTTCTTCAAAAATAGAATCCGAACCTCATGACTTCATAAAATCAATGAGCAAATCAATGAAAACTAATAAGAACAAAAAAAGGAAAAAGACAATCATTTACAAAATTAACACTAATTTTACCAAACTAATAATTGACCATACTAAATTATAATCATAAAACCCCAACTACGATTTAATTACAAAAATCACATCAACAACATATTTAACATTCACCATATCTCATTAACAATTCACAGCTATATGATACTAAAACACAAAAAAAAATTCTATTGAATTGATTCGAGTGCGAAGAGTTGTTGTGCACAAAATAGAAATGAAGAATTGACATAACAAATATCGATAATTATTGAATCAACCCCCAACTTAGTTAATTCTACAATAAAATAGAAAATAATTAGCAACTAGAAAACAATTAGAGTACATAAAATTAAACAAGAAAAAATAAAAATTATCTTTTTCAATGACTTCAAGTTTACTCAAATCCTCCTCAATGCTAATTGGTTTGGAATATTTTCGAAGCCAATCTTAAGCACAAATAAGTGCTTAAAACTATTTTAGGAGACAAAGAGCTCCTAAAAGCATCAAGAACACTACCATCAGTACTAAATACCGCTTCTAAAGCAACAGTTGAGATCGGAACTGTCAATACATCTCGAGCCATTTTTGAGAGAATCGAAAATCTCTAAGTGTTTACTTTACACCAATTTAATATATCAAATTTTTCTCTATGTATTTCAACATTTTCACCAAAATATTTTCCCAATTTTGATTTCACACGACCACCTTTACCCCCTGTTTTATACATATTGAACTTTTATTCAATGGTAAACTTATGAGTCACCTCATGATTATGCTCAATCTCAACTGCAGAGGAAGATGGTTAATAAACAAGATTAGATGATGACCTAGGGCTTTCTGGTGTTCCTTAGTGAGTATGATCATATCTTAACTTATAATCATTAAACAACTCATAAAGACCATCTTTTGGGTGTCTTTTTATAGTATCACTTTTTCCAGTACCACATACAATTTATCAAGGGAAAATTCTATGTACTCCAATTATGACGTAGATCAAGAACCACAACATAATATAAAATCATATTCATCTTTTCAATTGATCCCCAATACTTGTCATATTTTTTGTTCCTTTTTCATACCATCTAACTTAATTCAATATTGTTACTACTTAACTACTATCTGAGAAGCAAGTCAACCCATATATTTCACAAAACACAAGATTAGATGTATATATAAGGCATCAGAAATGCGCAAAGTAAGATTGTAAACTGCCATAAAGATTTCACCAATAGTTTTGCCCTCTCCCAGTCATAGTCAATTGGCACACCATCAAATCATTTTTTCGAAAGATCGGTCTTATAGGCAAGATCAACATCTTCATAAGAATCAAATGCTCTCTTAAGGCGTATAGCAGTCTCCAACATCAAGTAGTTGGAGTTCCACCTAGTAGGTACATCAAGAGATAATAATTTTTTTGTTTCCACTTTTTTCAAATTCAACACACTTTTGAAATTTTTGTACTTTGTTGGAGAATCCCTAACATACCTAATGGCTCCTCTAATATGAGATATAGATTCATGCTCATCCTTGCCCTCTAAATCATCATGCACAACAAGGTTAATTACATGTGTTGTACACCTCACGTGCACATATTTCCCACCTAAGATTTTTGGATCCAATTTTCAAACTTCCTTTTCAAGTAAATAAAGTCCCATCATTAGAAGACGCATTATCAACTGTGATAGAGAAAATTCTATCAATACTCCAACCAAGCAAGTATTTTTCCACACATTTACCCACTTCTTCCCTTTTTTGCCCGATAATTGGACAAAAGTTCAAAATCCTTTTGTGTAAGTTGCAATCTCATCAATGAAATGAGCAATACGACATATATAATTAACTTTTTCAATAGATGTCCAAGTGTATGTAGTGATGCAAACCCATTGAGCATGATTTTTAATTAACAAAATTCAGTCTTGCTCTTTCATTCACGTATATATTGAAAATATCTTTTGTTATTGTCCTTCTCATGGAATACAAAATATCGAGCATGCAACATATAAGAAATTCCTAAAGTCGGGATTTTCAACTATTTTAAATGAAAGTTCATCCACAACCAACATGTAACACAAAGCTTCTTCAATTTGTCTTGATCAAATCTCCAATTAACAAGAGTGGTATCTCTATCTCCCATACAAGTTGGTTGAAAAGACAACTGTTTTGACTTGTTGCAACCTCGTAGGGTTTTTTCTTGCAAGATTCATAATGATTCTTCAAAGGTCTCGTTCAATGTACTTTTGGGTCAGCTTTGATCTCTCTACTACAGTATTTGCACCTACCCTTTTGGACGTTATTCTTTTAACAATGAAATTTAGATAAATGATCCCACCAAGGTGGTCTAGAAGTCACTACCCTCTTTTTTCTTTTTTTAAAATCACCTAAAATATCCTCCTGTTTCTCTCCCTCCATACTCCTATCAATATTCTCATCACAATCGTTCTCAAGATTTTCAAGACGATCACCACTAACTTGATTTTGCAATCCAACCATATTTATGGCTCGGGCATTTAATAATGGTGAGTCTACATTCGATGACGAGTGAGAATGAGAGTGACTTCCAAATTCGCTGTAGGTGGACATTTAAAAACTGAAATGAAAGAGAAAAGAATTCTTTTTAGATAAAAAAACACCTATAATAATAGTATAATTAAAAGAATGTAGTTGAGTGAGCAAATAATTAAAAACTCAACTCATTTCACATTTATTTTATGTCAACTTGCATATATAAAATTCTCAATCAAAGCCTTCAAAATTAACTTATTATATTTCAATTTAATACATTAACAATAAAACAAAAGGCTAAAGTCCAAACACCATCAACATTATTAAAATAATTATTTTATCTCAAAAAGCCAAAACAATTATATATAAAAATATATTATATATACCATTCAATACCAGGATATCACAACCAAGATAAATTTGAATATAACAACCATTGTTGAAACTATGTAAGGAAATGTAAAGATCAACAAATGATAATATAGGAATAAAAGTTCTAACAATTATGGAATAATAACAAAATATGAAACAAGAGTTGGAGGTAAGTATAGTTGAAGAAAAACTTACTGAATTTCTGAATTTGGATACACAATGAATTTTACAAAATAATTAGATGTACAAAGATATAAATTTTCAAAGACATCCGATTTCTGTATTCTTGAATATACAAAGAACTGAAAGACAGACTTGTAGCAAGAAGCAAATGCTAGAGAGTAGTGAGAGTGTGTGAAAAAATGCTCCAAAGTGAGTTGTGTGTTTCCTCCTCCAATTGCTTCAATTTATAGAAGTTGATAACCTTGGTATTCTTCATGCACTTGAGTGAATTTGCCAACTATGGTCGTCCATCATGGCCATCATTCAAGGTGCCAATAATGCAGCTAGTGGCCTGCAAAAGCTGATTTTTGAATTTTTTTATTTTTATTTTTGAAATTTTTTTACAAATAATTTTGAAAATGCAGTAACAAGAATTAACCTATTTCTAGAAATTTACATCAATAAAATTTTTACGGAATTTGGCTAAATATTCCAAAGCAATTATCTTCATTTTCATCTCTAAGATTGATGGGCGATGGAGAATCCTCTTTATCACAGTGAATTTCTTCTAGAAATTTTTACATTTCTTCTTTTGTAGTTGCTTTGGCTATTCTTGCAGATAAATTATTTTTCTCCAGTAGAATTTGCTCTTGCTGCGAATTGATTTCTTTTTCAAGAATTGTTGAAGTTTTGCACATTGTAGGATTTTGCTTGAACCATTCAAAAATTGCTCGCTGTTCAAAATTCTCTATATTCAAATTGTCCCATCATTTGACACAACATTTTTTTATGAGAGAAAATATAATTGTGTCTTCATCAATTTGAAGAGGTTTGAATAGTGGTTCAATTTTTAGTATTCAGGTGAGATTGAATTGGATGTAGAATTTGAGCAAAATAGGAAGATGTTGGCTCCTGAATACATTAAAGCAATAGCAATTAATTTGAAATTTTCAATAACTAGATTAATTTTTACATACCGTTTTTGGTAGTCAATTCTAGAGATAGAGTTGACAAAGAATTCTTCTTCTTCAAAAGTCTTAGATGGAGATGCTTTACTGGAATTTTCTCTAGAAATTTGATTCTGGAGTTTTATAATTAAAAACTTTTATTGTAATTGGTCATGATTCTCTTTTAGAATTTTGGCTTCTCTTTTTATTTGTCTAGCTTCATGCTTTAAATCTGATATTGAAACTTTAGAATTGGAGAAATGAAACATGTTCATGATTTCTGAAAAGTCTATTTTGGGAGAATGTTTTGTTTCTTGAGGAATTTCATTCAAGATAAATTCTTGGAGTTTATGAAGACAGGTTTTCTTGTCTTCTGGATTTTGAACTTTGTAATAAGGCCTAAGATTAAGGAAAATTGGTTGGTTAAAGTAGTTATTTGTTTATTGCAAAATAAAAATCTTGGAGGACATCCACTATATTCATTATTTTTTTCTAGGTTAGAATTTTGGGACTCTTCTTCTGAGTTAGTATTTCCTTCTTCTAGTTGGACTTGATCTAATTGTTCTTCTCGATTGGGGTTTTCCTATTCCATTTCAAATATTTTTAAATATTTTTCATCTAAGATATTTCACAATTGATTTTCCAAATCTTCTCCTAAACTTGATTCATGAATTCTTTGTCTCATTCCACAACTACTGGCATAATGACCAGGCTTTTGATACTTGTGACAAATAATGGAATTAGAGACTTTTGAGTATTTTTTTCTTGGGGAAACTCTTTCTTTGACAATTAGGCCTAGAAGGGGGTTTATAGGAATGAATTTTCTTTGAAAACTTGTATCTATGAGTGTTGTGGTATTTTGTTTTTTTATGAGGGTGATTGTAATTTTTGCAATCCAAATTGTTCACACCAACTTCCCACTTCTTTCCCAGTTGTAAGGTTTTGTTTCTTTAATTGGGGTTTTAAGGTAAAACATTACATAATTGTAATCCTACTGAATTAACATGGTTTATAATTTCTCTCTAATAAAGAGATGCAATATTTTCATTTTTTTTTAATTTTTTCACGGACTTTTTCTGCAAAAAATTTTGGTAAACTTGAAATTAATTCTTCTTTCTAGAAATAACTATCTGCATCACTTCTTTCATAAATTTTGGATAGGAAAACATCTTTATACCACCTAAAAATCATGGAGTTTTCTACACTTTCGGTTTTGCAAAAAAATCTTTAGTTTTTTCTTAGTATATTTAGGAATTTCCAATAAAATGAATGATAATAGTATATATTAAAGATATTGCATCAGAAATGGGCCTTCCTTCATCATTATTAATGATATTTCCTTCTGGACCTCTTTTAACACCTGAAAGAATTTGAGTTTTTGCTTCAGGAGTTATGGTGTTATCCCACTATTCTTTTGGTTTACCATTGAATCCAAAAATAAGATTTTATGCAGCATATTCATCTATTAGACCTACTCTTTCTTTATAAATATTTGACACCATAACCATTTATTTACACAAACTAAAAATTTGATATTTGGACAAGTTATCTAGATTCCATTCATATATTATGCTTTCATTAAAAGACCTAAAATTTTGGACTTTTTCTATTTTTAGATCAGGGGGTTGGTGTATAATCATTCCTATAAGGTGATAAGTGTTGGACATGATAAATTGAATAGGAATTTGTTCTTTATCAGAATCTTCAGGATTTTATTCAATTGTATTAATAACTTTGTCTTTCCCGAAATCTCTTAATCTTTCTTGGATTTCTAAAAGAATAGATTTTTCTAAATTTATTTTTGGTATATAATAAAAAATTTGAAAAGGAAGATTATCAACAGTAACATGAAAAGTTGGATCTTTAGAAGTTACTATAGAAGAAGATGAGGGATTTGAATCTCTTTTTTCTGAAACTTCTTCAATCCTATTTTCTGTTCGATCTAATTGTTTTCCTAGAATGGAGATTTACATTTGAAAAATTATCTTATTTGATTTGAACAGTACTTACCTCATTGGTGGTTTGCTCACTAACTGGGAGACATTTGATGACTTGGCCTTTTATGGAGATCCCAGATTTTTCTAATAGTAGATGCTCGCTGGAAATTATCGATACATCTATTTTGGTCCATTTTTTGAGGGTTTTTTGGATGACTATTAATTTATCCTCTCCATATGTTTGGAATAAATATGGGAAAAAAGGAATATTTTTCGTTTAATATATGACATGGATTCATACCATTCAACTCTGATGTTTGATCTTTGAGTCTTAGAGAAAGTACTCATAAACCATTCCTATCGGAAGTATTTTCTTCTGAAAGGAAATCTTTTCTAAGAAGATCTTATCAATTGAAAATTCTTTAGTAATTATAAGAATTTATGAGGGTGCCGACTTAGGAGATTCTATTTCCTCATAATCTTGATAAATTGGTTGCGCAAGGTTTTGATTTATTCTTATTCCTTGAAATTTTGAGGTAGTAAGTCCAATTATTTCTGAAGTTGACTGTATAGAAGGAGTAACAGGATGGGAGTAAAAGGTCCTATTTGTTTTTAATAATTTTTGTCTACAAAATTTGACTCTTGCAAATCCATCAGGATGTTGGGTAATTTGAACAATTTCTAAATTTTCTATAGGTTGAATAGGTGGTATTAACCTAGGAGGTAGGTTCCATGTTTCTGGTAAGGTGATATTTTTTCATTCTATGGTTTTAGGAACCATAAGATTAGATTTGCATCTATTTATTTCCCAAAATATTGTTTGTTCTGGTGACTTGGTGTGGGACATGCCTTGGATATCTAGACCAGTATTCATAATATTTTAATGAAGCCTATAAAATATGTCATAAATATGAGACCCTAACTGCATTTTATAATTGTAATATTTTTCATTTAAAGTAAGAATGTCAATAACATGGAGATCATTAAGACAAATGGTGAAATTTGGAAAAGAGTTGAAATAAATTGGACCATTACAAAGACTAATTTCTACTAATTCAAGTAAAGAGTCATAGAAATCCAAGTGTCTACAATCTCGCAAAGGGAGGAACACACTAGTATCTAATCCTTTTCTTGTTAAAGGTTTAATAGCAATTTGAACAAGACCAATATGCAGAAATTTATATCCATTCTTAATATGTTTGATAAATAAAGATTTTCAAAATAAATGTAAAGTTTTTGATCTTAAACCACTGGTAAGACTTGTTCTTCAGTCTTTATAGTATATGCAGACTTAAAATCAATAAATGACTTTTCATAAATTTCTTTACTACTAATCTTAGGAGGTTTTCAATCAAATAAATCTTTGTCTTGCCATAGTATTTTCCTTGTGGTAATTAAATTTGAATTTTCTTGGTTGTCCCCTAATGAGGAGGCTCCAAAATTCATGCTTTTTATGAATTTATCCATATTGTTAAATATTCATATTTTGCTCTTTTGGATTAGACAATGATCTATCGTAGCACAGATAATAGTTAAGTAAGGCGACTTACTACGTGCCAAAGTCCAATTCACAAATTATGAATTTATTTATATGAATATATATACATATATATATACATAAAGAACCACAACTTGTAGTCCACAGGTTCTCAAAAATCAAGATTCGCACACCCACCACAAGGAGTCAACTCTCAAGGACCACACAAGTCCACAAGTTTAAAAGGTTGAAAATGGATGGTTTTAACTTTTAACTATATATGAAGCTTCTTGGTTCTCACTTCTCTCCCTTTTGTTCTACATTCAAGTTTTCACGTCCTCCATTTTTTGTTCTCAGTTCTCCATTTTTTCTTTTTCAGTTCTCTACCTTTTCCTTTTTCATTTTCTAAAGTTGATTTTAAATATTGTGTAAAGAATCGTAACCCATGTTCTAAATTTGCTTTTAGTACATAAACAATATATATATATATGTGTGTGTATTTAGGACTTACTGTTACTTGAAGTCGAAGACAACGCGGCTGATGATGATGATGGCGATGGCGAGCGACAAACGAGGAATGGCCAGCGGCAACGGCGAACAATGAACAACAAGAATGGTGAAAGAAAATATTTTCTCTCTCTAGGGTAAAAAAGAGGGTGAAACTTGAAGTGAAAATTAAAGAAATAAAAAGGAGTAAAAGACTATTGGGCAGCCTAAGTGGAAGAGTGGAGACTACATAATTTATTTTCCTCTTTTTTTAATTTTTTATTGGGTACTTGACTGGGTATTCGAGTAACACTATCATACCCAATATTATTTAATCTGTTTTAAGATAAAATCGAATTCAACTAATTACCCAAAATATACGATCCACTAAATTCGAACCCGATTGGGCCGGGTCTGGACCCAAAAAATCCCGATCTGAATACCCACCCCTAGATGGAGGGTCGTCTCGGTTCTGGTAAACAGAAAGGTGATGCATCAAAGTGTTACACCAGTAGAACTTGAGGTATAAATTGCAAGAAAAAAAAAAAAAGAAGGTAAAAATTAAAACGGGCTAGGTAAAAATTACAACGTGCTCCCTTGAGGTTTGCTATAATTATAAATACCCTTTATTGCTTGAAAAATTATAAATATCTCCCTAAAATTATAAATATTCTAACAAGTACCTCATTGTGACAACTTATTGTATGGGGTATTTGTCCGGATATTTGTAATTTCAAGGGGTATTTTGTAATTTTTCAAACAATGAGGGGTTATTTGCAATTAGGGTAAACATGAGCCCCTTGTAATTTATCCAAAAAAATATAGAACATTGCAGAGGATTCAATATCTACCATGGTAGCTGCTCGGCAATCCCATCGATCACAACAAGCATTTCCTGCTAAACTAGAAAAGTTTGAGGGAACTTTAGGCAGTTGAAAGACTTGAAGACATGATTCAAGAACAAAAACCCACCTTGATTTTCCTTTGTGAAACTAAGTTTAAAATGGAGTTTGTTGAAAGGAATAGATAAAAGCATGAGTTTATTAGTTTGGCAATCGGCCGGCAACACATTTAAGATAGAATTTATGGCATCTTTTAAGTCATTTGTCTGTTCAATCATCAAGACAATAGCTGATCGGATGAGACTTTAACAAAATATTGCATCACAATGAGAAAACAACAAGGGCATAGAGGCAAGTTAGCTGATACATATATTTTGACAGCATAGTTGAATTGTGAGTTGCATGGTATTCGCCATTTACTTGGTGTAATAATCGAGAGGCTACCAAAGTTGTAAGGGGTGATTAGATAGAGCTTTTGCATCCGCCTCATCGCAGAATATTTTTTCCATGCATAATTACTAGACATTTACCTTTTGGAGCATCATAACATTGTTCGATTCTCGTCTATCTCCAATCATCGGCTTGTAGTGGAGTGCCTAAGATGTGTAGGCTTCAGGCTGGAGTGCGTTAGGCGAGCCATGTTGATCCTGGAGAGTCGATTGATTGGATATGGTACAGTTCAACTTCAAATGTAGGATAGAATAATCTTCTAGGAAGAATAGAATAATGCTGGGATGAGTTGATCGACTGGAGCAGGAGATAGGGGTTTACCGACACAAAAAATTAGAAAAATAGAGTGACAACATGCAACTATCCAATAAGCACCCATCATCCATAGTAAAGTTGATAGCATTGCCGATGGATAATGAAACTTATTAGAAACAAGACAGTAAGATGCATTGGTTGAAAGTAGGGAATTGTAACACTTTGTTTTTGCATGCAAAAGCGAGTGCTCGAAGATAAACAACCGAATCAATAAAATTGGAAATGACTTTGGGGAATGATGCAGAACAAGAAGGAAATCCAAAAGGCAACTACAAAATATTTCTCGGATTTGTTTGTCTCGATCAACCGGATGAGGATGAACTGAAAAAGATCTTGTATGCAATAACTGGGAGGGTTGACCAAAATATGAATCATGAGTTGTTGCGTCCATATTGTGATGATGAGGTTAATATCGTTGGAAAATGAAAGACTGTACTGTGGAAAACCACTGCCCTGAAAGCGAAATTTCGCTAATATCGTGGTGCAGATAGTATAGACCGATCGCTCCCCAAGGTTAACATAGCTATTACTTTATTACACCCGCACTCGTGGAAGAGAGCTTGGAACAACGAACAAAAATAATACTCAAAAGTGAAAGAAGAGGAAGGAGCTAGAAGAGAAGAAGCTCTCGATTTTGGTGTGTTTAGAGAAGCACACCTTGGTTGTTGTAAAAAATGACTCTATCCCATCCCCACATTTGCCAACTGATTTATTGATATTTAGGAGCAAAAGTTGGATTTTAGGAGTCTAGGTGATTAGGAGTCCAAAACAGTTAATCATTCCCAACAATCCCCCACAAATGACTAATGTAGATGAAGAATATGATTTCTGAGTGAAGGAAAAAATATATTTAAGCATTAACATCTTTCAATTGAATTAATGCGTAGTGAAGTGAGGCAATCAATTTGGATAACAAAAGTGATGTGACTCTTGAATTTTCGATAGCTCAAATTGAGACCCCCACAATCACGTATGAATTCCTTAGTGTTTGTTGTTTCACGGTAAAGTTCCGAGCCCTATTAATGGCCTTGCGCTTATACCTTGGGTTCTAATGAGTGCTCTGAAAAGAACTTTCATTTTTTTTTCATAGAAGGCAGCCCACCTCCACACTCATCTAGATAGTTTCATCAAGTCTTCTAGACCACTCAACAACTCAGCTATGAAACTATCTTCCTGAACAAAGTCAGGGTTATCCATTAAGTCCTTATTAGGACCACCCAAACACAGGGCTATGGATTCATATGGTCATTACTATATTCCATCAATTAAAGGGGTTTTAGCTTCATTGCTCTCGAAGACTCACAAATAATTCCCCTGATAAGTCCTTTTTTCAGAGGATCTGCCAAATTCCTCTTGAACCTTACATAATCCAAGGAGATGATCCTATTCTTTAGAAATTCTTTTAGTGCTTCATGTATGATATGAATATGTCTCCTTTTGCCATTGTAAGCATAGTTCTTGGCAATTCCAATAGCAGATTGGGAGTTACAGTGCAGAGATACTAGCGCAGTTAACCCCCACAAGGGCACATCTCCTAATAAGCTGCTCAGCCACCCTGCTTCTTGACCTACTAATTCAAGAGCTATAAATTCAGATTCCATATAGAGCGAGCTATACAAATTTGTTCTATAGATTTCCAGGAAATTACTCCCTGATATAACCCTCGTTCAGCCAAGTACAATGGTTAAGAATACTATGGATCCCCCAGATTTCTAATCACACAATGTTTTACCCACAGCTTTTAAGAGATACCACATAGCCATAAAATTGATTTGGACAATCTTTTTGAATTTAGCTTCAGCTGAAGACCTTGCATCTTTCCTGTTTCAGATAATTACAGGTTAATCCTCTTCTACATTCTACTTGCGGCTACATGAGCAACAAATAGATCAAAATATAAAACATGTAGTGCTTCCATTACCAATTCTCCACCAAAAGCTGGAGACCCTTCTTCATTGTTGACAAAACAGAATTTCAACATTAGAAAAATGAACTATCAAGGATTCCTTGAAATTTAAGAGAACATGCATTACCCACTAAAATTGATTTGTATATGAAGTATAAGAATGGGATTGAGACTGAGATAAAGGGGAGGTCATCTCCAGACCATTGTGATTATGATAATAAATAGCGCACTCCAAGAAGGCTGAGTCTGACATGAACATCGACTAAAAACATAAAGAATCTAGTATGGAGCTATAGAAACTGTAGTCAATAATAGAGACAGAGAAATAAAAAAAACAAAGATGCAAACATCTTTACAACCTCATAAGGAACAATAAAGCTCATGGGAAGAGACACAAATGGATACTAAGATTAAACTCAATAGCGTTATTTATTCTGTTACTTTTAAACTGGGAACTAGAAATCAATATTGCAAGTAAAAATATGCGAATTACTAAAAACACAGGCTCCATCAAATATTAAGAAGATTCTAATATCATGTAACTACATAAAACATCAAAATTAATAGCGTCACATAGCTGAAGCTGCTTGCCAGAGTGGGGACAGTGGGAGATACTAATAAGCATAACAAGGCTTCTGGACATAACCAACTTTATCATCTATCCCAAAGAGAATGAAAAATCTACAGCAATATATTTTCCTCATCCTAAAGCTCTCTTTCCACTGCTTCACGAGCAAAATGAGTTCCTTGACACATAAGCTTTAAATTGTCCGGCAAAATGAAATTACTCAAGTGGTTCTAAAAGAAAGGAGTGATGGAAGTGATCACTTTAGATAGTAAGACGATGTCAGATAATCTTTTTTTTTAACTAACAAACTACTAAGCACTCAGATAAATCTTTCTTTAAACTGCATCAAAAGTTGCTAAGCACATAAATTATCAGTCAAGAATTTTGAGTTCACTCATGAAAGCTCATGAAGACTTGTTATCGACCAGGGAATTTCATATGATATCCTACTACTTGTATTCAATTCTTAATTTTCGGACACCATTTATTTTTGGTATTACTCTGAAAATCTCAAAGATCGCCAGCCAATTCTCAAGTTTTTGAGCACGGAGATTTCACTTCGAGCTCAACTTACTTATGAATTGAGATTGAATAACTCGATCTCATGCTCAACCCTGATATACTACAAATTAACAGATTCAATGAAGGGCTAATCTGTCAGCATACCTTCACAGGAATAACAGTTGACGAAAGCATCCAAACTTCCTAAAATGCTCCTCACTTTCTCCACCGCTTCATCAAAAATCACTTCTCTTTCTTCTTCCATATCCAGACCCACCACCTCAATTGCTACAGCGCCGTTTAAGGACCCTTTGATCTTATCGGCTGCACTCCTCAAATTGTTCCTCGTTCCCCATCAAAACCAACCTTGGACAACACATGTAGTACCTGTAACAAATAAATTGTTAGAAAAAGATGATCAACTTCTGCTACCATCGATTGTAGTTGGTCCCATCAAGTGGCTCTAGCTTGGAGAGATCTGGTAGCATTTTCGTAACTAGAACAACCATTATAATATTTCGCTTTCAACTGTTGGAAAATAAAAGAGTGTGCCGTGGAAAACCACTGCTTTGAAAGAGAAATTTCGGTACTACTGTAGTGCAGATAGTATAGACCGATCACTCCCCAAGATTAAAATGGCTATTACGTGCGTGTGGAAGAAAGCTTGGAACAATGAACAAAAATAACACTCAAAAGTGAAAGAAGAGGAAGGAGTTAGAAGAGAAGAAGCTCTCGATTTTGCTGTGTCAAATGAAATGAACTTAAGCCCTATTTATAGAAGCATACCTTGGTTGTTGGGAAAAATGGGACTCTATCCCATTCACACATTTGCCAACGGATTTATTGATATTTAGGAGCAAAAATTAGATTTTAGGAGTCTAGATGATTAAGAGTCCAAAACAATTAGTCATTCCCAATAAAGATGACTATTTCCTATATGGCCCCTTTAAAAGCTCTGGGACCTAAGATATATCCCGTTCTTTTATAAAAAAATATTGGCATATTGTACGTTCAAATTGAAAGAACAGATATAAGCCCCTGACGTCACAATGCAACGAAAGCTAGTAAACAAAAAATAATACATAAACATAAAGGGATCAATATCCCACGTCAACTGGCCATTCATGCACTTCAATGAAGGTAAGTTAGTTGATGAAATTTGTAAGAGACACGTCCTTTCCTAATAAGAAACAATATGCTTCCAAAACTCGAGCACAGACACCTTTGTTGGTTCACACAAGAGTAAAGGGATGCTCTCACAAGACAATATTTGTGCCTCTTTGAGTATTGCTAGAACTCATGAGGAGGTTTGCTCTATATATATATATATATATATATATATATATAGAGAGAGAGAGAGAGAGAGAGAGAGGGAGAGGGAGGGAGGAGGGCCAATTTTCTTGGACCAAAAGAGCTCCAACAAATCGGATTGGCTCTAAGAAAATCAACGAACCTCCATTTGAACAAAAGATGACTTGTCCTAACATATCCTAGTGGGCCAAGTGAGTTCTTGGGCCTTGTTCCAAGCATTAAATAAAATTAAATACCCACAACTTTTATGCTAGGAATCATTTAATCCAATTAACTAATTCAAGCGCAATGTCAATATTCATTTTATTATTTGGACCTTATCCATCCATTAATTAAGGAAAAAATTGCATAAAATCCCCCTGTATTATCAAAATTCAATCTATGACATAAGATTGTTTCCAGTATAATCACTAATCGGCTCAGAGTCATTCTTGATAACATTATTTCTCTATCTTGTCAGGAATTTCATGTCCTCTATCTCGCTTTTCATTTATACGTGATCGAATACGATTTGGGTTTATCACACGCCCAAAAAAGTATCAAACAAGGAAATCCTGTGTCCCAATATTTCTTTTTGCTTTGTTTAGAGGTGCTTAGCTGCCTGATTCAAAGAGAACATAAACTGGGATGTTTGTTGTAATATCAATCTGTCATACACCCATTATCTCACACCTCCTTTTGTGGACGACATCATCCTCTTTGGGGAGGCGATTGACACTATAGCAGGCAGCATTTTAGGTGTTTTAGAACAATACTCTATAGTATTAAGTCAAGATATCAAATTGGTGAAATCAACTATCATCTTTAGTCTAAATATGGCAGCACAATTTAGCAAAGAATTTTTTAAATAGGTGACTAGAAAATCGATTAGATTGGCTATTTTGTGATCTATTTAAGTATTTTTTTTTATTTTATAATGTTGAATTAAATGAATAAGAGTAAGTATTCATTTAACTTTACTTTGTCGTTCTTACTTGTGTAAGTTTCTTAATTGCAATAAAATCCACAGATCACTAATCAACAAATAAAGTTAGGTTGCGCATTTGATGACAGTTGTAAAATCAACTTTCGAAGGTTGGATCTGAAATGTTCCAAACCGATAACTTCGAGAATGGGCATCTAGGGTTTTATTGAGAATTGCATTAAATTTTGCATCCATATGATGGGTGTCGTGTTTTATAGGCGACAGACATATGAAGTATATGCAATTTTAGTGGGTGGTTGACAAAGTCTATCAAATCGATTGAACTGACTCGTGGGGAGTCATCATATGGAAGCCTGTGAGGCTTGATCTGTATGATTTGAATTCCTTAACTCTAATAGTATAGGGTTTAGTCCTCCGACTTGAGGATCCACGCAATCTCGTATATGGGACGACTGTATCTAGGGCTTGGTAAAAGATTACCATGTTCTGATGTGGTTATTATAAACCTTGTTCCCGTGTAGTCAGAATATATATGAAGACTGGTGAGTTCCAAGAGATGATCCATCGCCTATCATGAGATGATAGCGATCTGCTATGCGGTCTGATGTATGTTGTGGTCCCGGGAGTCTGTGCCGCAGTAGGTGATCAAATAGCAAAGTGTTTTTCTATGTTGATCAAGTGGAAGAACATAATCATAATATTAAGCATAGATGTTTAGTTCAAAATGAGAACCGATAACCAATTTCATGCCCTAAACTAAGACTTGGAGATGGCCGATGGAGAGATCATACATGTACGACACTCGGTAGTCTCAAGGTTCACGCTATTTTCACATATTTTCTAGTTTCATGGACCATTGCTAGACTGTCACCCATGGTGACGGGTGCTTTTGGGTTAAGTGTTAATCAAAAGCGATAAATAAAATATGATTTAATTAATCTAGCAGAAAAATATTTGTCAATTAAATTGTGCGTTGACACAAACTCAAGTCTAGCTGGGGGTGAACCTACAGAATCATACAAAACACCACTCAAGAAGTAGTAGTTAATAATGAATTAATTCTAAAAGAATGAATTAATTTAAAGAGTTTAAATTAATTCGAGAGGTTAACTGATATGATCATTAAAATGGGAGACACTTAATTAATATGATCAATTAATTAGAGTTTTTGACTTGGTAATTTAATGAGATTAAATCAATCGAATTAGGCTAAATTATTTGATAGATTAATTAATTGAGTATGGGATGGGATATATTAATAAGATTAAATAAATTCCATTTGGGGTTTTAAAAATTGATTGGACTAATTCTATGAATTTAACTTTTTTTAATTATCTAAGTTTAAAAATTTTAAATTTATTTCCTAAATTTATAAAAACTTAAAAACTTTATACACTATAAAAAATAAATTTATTAATAAAAATAAATTTACTAAAATTAACCCCTACCTACCCACCCGGCCAGCAGACATCCTCCCCCACCCGCACTTCCCTCCACTGCGGTCTCGCAAACTTTGATGCAGGGTGGCGAGATAGAGGTCTGGTTGCGAGGGTGGATGGATGGTTTTAATTTTAATGTTTTATAGTTTATATGTAATATCCATAATTTTTTAAAATATAATTATGGGATTAATTGATAAATATTTTAAAAAATTTAATTTAATTACAAATATAAATTGAAATTGAAGTATATTAATGATTGAATAGAGTAGATTGAAGCTTTATAAAATATTTGAAATTCAGTTATATTAATTAAAAAAATTAAAAAGAACGTAATAAATATTTTGTTAAAAAATAAACAAAATAAAAAAATATATATAAAGGGAAAGGAGGCAAAAGCACGTGGCCACCCCCATGACCACCCCAACTTCAATATATGTAATATTGCAACACAAATTTACACACAAACTCACATATTTGCCTACACCTTTGCGATAATAAGGTACGAAATTTTTGGATTTTAATTTATATTAATTTATATAATTATATAATTTAATTAATTCATTTATTAAGTATAGTTTTTATTGATGGATGTAATATTTAATGAAAACATTTTATGAGTTTGACCATTTTAAATCAATATTGAATTAAATATTCCATTTGACTTAGAAACATTATAATTGGTTAATTAAATTACTAGATTTATTACATCTAATTATTTTTATAGTTAATTTACTTAATTACATCAACCTATTGACCAAATACTTAATTATATGTATTGGAATTTAATTATATTATATAGTAGCGAGAAATTGATAGAAAATTAATAAAAATATTAGAAAATTATATTTAAGGAATATTAGGATGTTATATTTAAGAAATGTTATGATTATCGAAAGAGAATATGAGATTTGTATAATAATTTAAGTTAGAAGTATTAGTAAGAACGATACGTATAAAGATATGAGGGATTTGATAAAATGAATTCTTATGAGTTAGTCGATAAATTAAATATATACTTGTGAAAGTGAGAAAGTTTAGTTATGTAAAAGAAAATGAAACGGGGGGTTGGATTTTGATATAAATGGAATATTAAAGATTTATGGGAAGTATACGAATATTATATAATATTTCATTTAGAAATTTCAATGTTTACAATGTATTGATTATATATATTATAATTGTTATACGGAAGTCAGATGAATGATTATGTGATAGTATAATTGATTGTTGAATAAAATTGAATGAGAAAGTTAATAATGAGGAAATAACTATTAAATGAAATTAAATGATAAAGTTAATGATATTGTTGTTGTAAGATTGAAATAGAATATGGCTTACCTAACTGGAAAGAGGTATACTGCAATAGCTTATGAAGATATAATTAATAACGAGTTGTGTGCTGTCAGTGATCCAAGGAGATGATGTGGCATATCATACGAGTTGTGTACTGTGTGATATGAGTGGTTATCGGATGTCATACGAGTTGTGTGAAATTAGTGATAATGGCGTATTATACGAGTTGTGTGTTGTGTAATATTAGGGAAAAAAGAAAAAAAAGAAGAAGAAGTATTGTGATTGAGATGATAATGACGATAGCCAGCAAAGGCCATTGAGTGATGAACTCCAATTTAGTTAAGCAGAGCCCTAGGAAAATAAATTATAAAGTGAAATATTATGTCGTTGCCTGAATTATGATTGTGAGCATGTGTTATTTATAACATATGTGGTTGTTATATGGTGAATGTTTGTTGGTTGGTGTGAATGCATTATACTTGATTTACTACATATGTATATATATAGACTGATTAGCTATACTTATTGAGTAGGCAACTTATTCCTTGCTGTACATTTTTGTTTTTTTCAGGAAATAAATCACAGGATAACTATCTAAATTGGATCATAAGTTGATCATCAGTATCACTTGGTGTGTTGTCAGTCTTCTTTTGAGTAGAGAGTTTTAGCTAAATAATTGGATAAACATTAAACTTTCAGTGGATTTATATTTTAAGTTTTGTAACAACTAAAAATTGAATTTTCTCCTTTTCCTACACTTATAAATACTAAGATTAAAGATAAAATACAAAATCTTGACAGCGTATGTCATTATGTGATGTCTACATGTATATCAAGTAAAAATATGGTTATCTTATCGGGTTAAAATATGAAATTATATTTCTGAAGTTTTAAGAAATATGAGATTTGAAACTTAAAAATAATTAAACGAAAGTATTAAATTTTCATTTTAAATATTATAATAGTAATTTAATTTTAAATATTATTTAGAATAAATAATATAAATTATTTAAATATATTTAAATTAAATAATATTATATTATAATAGATTAAGATTTATATTCATATAGATATTAAATTTAGAAAATGAACTTTAGTATATATGCGATGTTAATTTAATTTTTTAATTTAAATTCTAAAAAAGTAAAATTTGATGTACTTTTGTAGTATTTTTATATTTAAATAAATCTATATAAAAAATAATATTTATTTTTTTAGGAGAGAAAAAAATACAAAAAGAAAAATCACCTAAAATAATCCTTAAATAAAAGAAACAAAGGAGGGTGATTTTATAAAATTTAAAAGGTATTTTAGTCAAAATTGAATTCAAAAAGAAATATTTTAAAATAGGGAAGGCTTTTTAACCTATTTTTTATAAACACACTGGGGGACGAAATTAAAATGGAATTTGGGCATTAATTAGTAAGGTCAATATCACTGATTAACTACATATGACCCTTTGTAGTTAATATTTAATGGCACAGGATTAATAGTGTCAAAATTTTTAAACTTTTGGACTAGAGTTATCGATCCTATTAGCGGTGGAACAAAAGATAAAATGTCTCCATCTAATGAGACCAAAAGTGTAATTTTGCCAAAAAAACACAATTCCTACTCCATCAATCCAATTCAATTGTACTATTAGAGTTGGGGTAGTGATAATGCCTCCCTCAATTATTTTTCAAAAGACCAAAGCAAAGGATGTGGGCCTCAATTTTGCAGCCCAGTCGAACGAACTTTGATGTATCATGAGTAAGGTATTAAACTCATTGATTAAATATTCACAACTAATATGAAAAACAACTTAAGTCCAGCAAGGTGACTAAGCAAACAACAAGAATTCCAAGTCACATGGACTCCTAACACCTTGGGACACGTCACATTAAAAAATATCTAACTAATGCCATCTAAACCGGTTGAAGTCAACTTGTCAAGTAACAGGTGAACAAATTTCGTGATTTTCGAGTTGACTCGTTCAGAAGGTCATATCTTCATCCAAATAAGTCCAAATATCAATCCAATTTTTTTTTTAGATAGCTAATACGTGTATCTTTCCAATATGTATGAGTTGCTCTAACTACCTCTCAAATACTGCTCTACGTCCATTTATAAATAGAGTCCCTTGTGCAGTTATCTTTGTACTAAGTATGTTTTACGGGATAAATTCAAATTACCCCCCTGAAATATTAGAAAAGGGCAAAACCAACTCTAAAAGAAGGGGGGCAAAGAGCCTACCCAACCTTTTAATAAAGAAGCCTATTACCACCCCTCCGTTGGACAATGTATTTCACTCGCCCATTTTTGCGACCGGTTTAGCTATTTTAGTGTGTAACTAGTTACTTTTGCCCCTAACTACTAAATAAACTGGACATATTTCCCTAAAAATTACATAGAATCCATAGAATAAAACATTCAAAAGAAAAGAGAAGCGTGCTGCAATATAAAGAATGAGAAAGTGATAATATTTTGCAACTTTTATATTTAGTAATTAGGGATAAAAGTGACAATTTACAAACAAAAATAGCTAAAACCAGTCGCAAAAATGGGCGAGTAACCTATACTGTCTAGTGGAAGGAGGTAATATATATTTTTTTATTAAAAGGTTA
Source organism: Sesamum indicum (assembly GCF_026168435.1). Classification (NCBI taxonomy): domain Eukaryota; kingdom Viridiplantae; phylum Streptophyta; class Magnoliopsida; order Lamiales; family Pedaliaceae; genus Sesamum; species Sesamum indicum. Next base: position 3,222,614 of record NC_142660.1, on the reverse strand, counting down.
GGGAAGCTCTTCGCGCCCCCTGCCCCCCCCCCCCCCCCAACCATTTTTTAAGGGGATTTTTTTGCTCTTTTTCAATTTTTCAGGGGGGTAATTTGCATTTATCCTTATTTTTTACTCTCACTCTCATTTCTTTCTCAATTTTCAGCAGACTTTTCGCATTTTTTGCACGCGACACTATTGTTATCACTTCATCACCATATTATATCGCTCCAACTCTGTTATTGCACTATTATTTTCACTATATTTCAAGTTTCTCAATCACTTCTTCAGTTAATCAATTACTGACTTAAGTATTGGAAGTGTTAACTCCTATTTTGCTGGTTAGTCCTCCTCTGATCTTAAAATTTTTGTTAAGATCTTTCAACTATTATGGTGTGGCTGGACCCACTATGCATCATCCCTAAGTAGATTATATTAAAAATTAATTGTAATTGTTACATTTTCTTTTTCATAAAAGTGAGTCTACATCATTTTAACATCACACTACACCAATTCTTTTATTGTATCGGCAACACCTTAAGTTGGTTTTTTCCTCTTTCTTTTTCTCTCTTTTCTTTATGAAATGTGATTTATTAATTTATATATTTTATTATTATTTAAAATTCAAAAATATTATTTATATGTGTAGTAAAGTTGGTCGTCAACATGTTACTAACTAGAATTCACTTATAATAAGAATCCTAAGACAACCAAAGGAGTTGGGCACTGCTGTTTTTGCATTTGTATCAGTTGTTTTGTAAGAATTAAGTAGTAATTAAACAGAATTTAGTAATTAGTCGTCCTCTAATTATTATCATAGTTATTAGCACATAGAATGCATTATGTTATTCAAAGAAACGAGATGGAATTCATAATAGGGATATAACTCTACACTCCTAAGAAGACTGAGAGTCCAAGATTTTTCCTTATCCTAATTTGTATTTGTGATGGGTTCAAACTCTTGCGTTATAAAAGCTGGTACTCTTCTGTTTAGCATCTACGATTCAAAGCAAGAAAAAGAGAGAATATCAGAGATGGCGTGGATGAGGGTTATCGTTTCTTGCATTCTTGTTTCACTGTTTTGTTTGTCATATGCTGATGAAGTGAAGTTGACAGTGAAAGGAGTTACTTCCATAGGCAAGACTGATGACAACTTCGTTTGTGCTACGTTGGACTGGTGGCCTGAGACTAAGTGCAACTACAATCAGTGCCCATGGGGAAAAGCTGGCATCTTCAATCTGGTACAGAAACCTGTTGAATTTTAGTTTTGCAGGAAACTATGTTGAATTCTGTTGTTATTATGGATGTTTTGCTTCTTGCAGGATTTGAACAACAAGATTCTTGCAAACGCCATCAGAGCATTCAACCCTCTTCGGTTGAGAATTGGAGGCTCATTGCAAGATCAGGTTGTGTATGATGTTGGAAAACCGGTGAAGAAGTGCCAACCTTTCAAACAACAAGATGATGGCCTGTTTGGATTTTCCAAAGGTTGTCTTCCCATGGAAAGATGGGATCAGCTGAACAAGTTGTTCAGTGACACGGGGTACGGTTGCGATTTAGTCTTGGAGTTTGGTCTTATGATTGCTCTTGGTTTATGTTTACAATTTGAGTTGATCAACTGTTTGCAGGGCTAAAATCACTTTTGGCTTGAATGCCCTCTCTGGAAGGAAGAAATCCTATGGAGATGCCACACTTATGATTGGAAAGTGGCATCATGGGAACGCCCGTGATTTCATGAACTACACAGCCCAAAAAGGATACAAGATCGATTCGTATGAACTAGGTAAAATCAAACCTCAGACAGCCAATCTGTTTTAGTTTTACATCTGGTTATTTCTTACATAACTGTCTTGATTTCTCTCCAGGAAATGAGCTATGTGGTAGTGGGGTTTCTGCAAGAATACTTCCTGAACAATATGGAAAAGATATTATTACACTCAAAACAGTGCTCAGGAAGTTGTACCCTGACCCTTCTTCACGACCCAAGATCCTGGGCCCAGGCGGGTTTTATGACGAGCAATGGTTCAAAACCTTCCTCCAGGTCTCAGGACCAGACGTTGTTGACGGCTTGACACACCATATCTACAACCTTGGTGCAGGTTTGTACTTTGTACAGACACAAAACATAGTTATTGTGTATGATTTTCAAGATTTCTATGTTTTTATTCTATTCTTGGACTTGCATTGAATCTCTTTGTTGTGTAGGTGTTGATCCAAATCTAATCAAGAAAATTCAAGATCCCTTTTTACTAGATGAAATAGCTCAGACCCACAAGGATGTTTCCACCACGGTGAAGTTGTTCGGGCCATGGTCAGGAGCCTGGGTTGGGGAAGCTGGTGGCGCTTACAACAGTGGTGGCAAAGATGTTTCCCACACTTTTGTTAATGGATTCTGGTTTGTTATTCTTTCGTTCTCCATAACAATCTCTCTTTCAGCATGGATTACTACACGGGACACGAATGATAACGATGGTTATTGCATTATGGTTTTGACTGAACAGGTACTTGGATCAATTGGGCATGACATCAACATTCAACCACAAGGTTTTCTGCAGACAGGCCTTGATTGGAGGAAACTATGCTCTACTTAACACAACGTCATTCATTCCTAATCCTGACTATTATGGGTGAGTATTCAATGAAAATTGTGTCTGTACAAAGTGAAATATAAGCTGAAAGTCCTGTCTGTTGCTATTTATACACCCCAGAAGGTTAAGTATTCCATTGTTTTTTCATTCACAGCGCTCTCTTATGGCATCGTTTGATGGGAAAGCAAGTTCTCTCTGCAACTCACAATGGCTCTCCTTACTTGCGTGCCTATTCCCACTGCTCAAAGAAAACAGTAAGCTGATCTCCATCATTACAACTAATGAACTTATACAGTGTCTGAATTCTTGAAAATTCTTGTGTGTTTTTTCAGTCTGGAATCTCAGTTCTTCTGATCAACATGTCAAATTCGACAACCTTTGAAGTCTCAGTAATGGATGACTTGAACTTGTACCCTGAGGATTATAGCCTGTCGTCAGGATACAGTAAATATGTATGGCAAAGGGAAGAGTATCATTTGACTCCAAAGGATGGGAACATACAGAGTGATGTTGTGCTGCTGAATGGGACACCACTAAAACTCACAGAATCATCTGATATTCCAGCAATGAATCCACAGGTTGTTGATGCTGCTTCACCCATTACCGTCCAGCCTGATTCCATAGTTTTTGCCACACTGAGAGGGTTTGCAGCCCCTGCTTGTGCTTAGATAGGAGTTTACATACAATTTCTTTTCATAGTTTGCTTTTTCTTCTTTTAGTCTTAGGAATTTTCACGGGAAGGAGTCGTCTCCTTCTCATTCAGGAGTTTTAGGATATTTTTACACTATTATTAATACTATCTGAATTTATTTCCTTGCTACATTCTTTGCATGATATTGCTTAAACTAATACTTCACATCTCAGAAAAGGTCCCCAGAAAAGTAATACATTGGTAAAGTTCATGAGCAAGGAATAACTTCTGACCAATCACTTATCCAACATGTAGGCTACTTCTTTTTGTAACTTTAAAAAAATTGGAGAGAAACATTTATGGATAGAAAGATACCAAGCCTTCAAAGGAATAAAGAGGAGCCCAGAAGGATGCACAGGATTTTTATGCAACATAACAGAGCAGCAAGTTAAAGAAAAGTATGCTTTTCAATCAAGTTTTAAAGATACAAAACCAGGCCTTGCATGCAAAGCATGAATATGGACAAGTTTCCCATGCTTATACTGCTTCCCCTTCAAATAAGCATCAAAATCATGGGAACAAACAGTTCTTTGTTGCTCTGAAGAAAGTTTTGGAGCAGCAGAGGGTTGCTAAATAATGGAGAGCCTGATTAGGCAAACGAGGTAAGCTCATGTGTTATTATGTTCTTTCTACTACACATTGCATGAATGAGATAACTAAATGCAAGTAAAGATTATCGTTGCATCTGCTAAGGCATGGCCACTGATCCCCTTTCAGAGTGAAATTTTCTGGTACACGGCAGGATAATAAAGAGGCCGATGGGAGCAGTGCAAAAGATAGAAAAATACCACCCCAGAAAACACAGTCGTTTGCAGGTATGCTATAGTTCTTCTAGCTTTTCTTCTCAGGTTAAATATCGAATACAGACTTGAAGGAAACAATGAATCATTGGAAGATCATCCACCTAATGGGAAGTTTGTGTCTTGCAGAGAAAAGAAGAAGCAAGAGCTGGATAAGAAGACAGTGGTCGAGACAGATGAGTTGGGATTATGATTTCAGTGGTTCTGATTACCCTGCTGCAGTTGCAGCAGCAGCTTATGCCATTCAATCACTCGAAGAATCAAAAACTAGGGATCAAAAGGAGACAACTTACGGCCCTGATAAGTCCGTTAACAAGACGAAAAGCAAAGTAGAAGATACCGGAGTTCCTCCTGAACCGCTTAAAAGTGCACTTAAGTCCTCAGGTAAGAGATAAATCCTGATATTCTAATAGTGTTGCATTCTTGATTTCAGTTTGTTATCTTTGATACTTCATATCAGATGGAACAAAGACAAGTTCTGAAGATCCTGATGACAAGTTGTCAACAAGCACCTCCAGCAGTAAAAGGCCACCTGAAAAGGCACCATCCATCAAGAAGAGAATAAGTTTTGCTGATACTGATGAAACAAAAAGTAACAAACCTGAAAAGCCAGCACTCCAGAAGGCCCCTGAACCTGCCCCATCCATGAAAAAGCCTCCAACTTTTACGGATAAGCAATTGAATATAATTGAAGGCAAAAGGACAGACACCACAGTGCCAAAGCCTGATCGTCCAGCCCCTGGATTGTCCACAACTCAACCTGTAGAGACAAGAAGGCAGAGTGCAACAAAACCTGGACCTGGAGACTCTAAGGCTGATGATTGGGAAAAAGAAGAGCTGGAAAGCATTAGAGAGCGGTAGGAAGTTTTTCTACTCAGACGGTGGGAGATTCAATTGTTCAACAGCACGTATATGATATAAATATGTGTATCTATGTCTGCATGTCGAAATGCTTTTTACAAATTTCTGTTATAACTTTCTACCTGTCCTGTAATTCAGGTATGAGAAGCTGAGGGCCACAATTGAAAACTGGGAGACTAAGAAGAAGAAGAAGGCAAAACGTAAACTAGAAAGGATAGAGGTTCTTATCATTAGTCCCCTTCTCTCTGAACCATAGAATTTGAATTATTCAAAGCTCAATTTCAAGATAATGCATTTTCAGGCTGAATTGGACAAGAGAAGAGCGAAAGTCGTGCAGAGCTACCACAGTGACATCAAAAGAATTGAAGGGATTGCAGGAGGAGCGAGGGCGCAGGCAGAGAAGAATCGCAAAAATGAGGAGCTCAAAGTGAAAGAGAAAACAAACAAAATCAGATTAACTGGAAAACTGCCAGCAACTTGCCTTTGCTTTTGAATTCCAGCAACACTATCTTCGATCAAAACATTGTGAAATTGTGAATATGTATGGTTTTCTAACAAAATTATTAGAAACTAGAGCAGTGAAATTCTTAAATTTGCACGAAAGGGAAGAACTTAAACAGAGCCGCTTGCTTTCTCTTCGCAAGATTTCACTGCACGGAACAATCTTCAAAATGCCCATAATGCACCAGAATGGATAAAACCAATAATGGGACCAGTAGAAGCATCCTTTTGTTTATCCTTTTAGCAAATATAAATATGGAATTACCAAAGACACTTAGAAAACAGTACTACTTCAGAATGCACAAAAAGATGAAATGCAAAAGCAATTATGAGATACCAGACCATGATAGTTTATCTATTCCGGGTAAAGAAATTCTGAACTCAGAATAACATTAGATCAAAAAAAATTAAGCTACAGAAAGGAACAGAAAATTTTAACAGCAGGCCGATCCAGAACACTGCATATACCATGAAATATTCTAGAGAATTAAAAATAACGGTAGCGGCAAGATGCGATCCAGGCTTCACAGATTTAGGTCATCAACATGACCACAAAGGTAGGTTACCGCTCAAATCTACTTCAAGTTTTGGATCAAAGAAGAACAAGAGACAAAAATGAAAATAAGTCAGACTATCACTGGATTAGATTCAAGTCTCCACCAAATATCAAAGTCACTACACACACCCCTAGAGTCTCAAAGCCTTCAAAATGTCTAGAGCATAATAGTTACAGAATTCAACAAATTGCACCAAGGACAAGAAACAAAAAGAGGAATCTGGAACACTTCAGAGCAGCCCACTGGAGCCCCAGAACAAATTCTTGCATAGCGTGTGGCCACACCATAAAACATATGGAATGTACTCAACGATGTTAAATGATTCCCAGCATATCTGATGAACCATCGCAAGCTCTGGCAAGCTCAGCAAGTGCACGTCCAAAATTTCTGGGGTCACATGAACCCTCTATTTCTACATTTACACTACATAACAGGCTTACTCTTTGGCAACTGTGAACTAAATCTTGTTATTTAGTGCAATTGACTTCTGATTCAGAAAAACTGATGGCAATCATACAGGCAGTGTTGATTATGACCAAGTGCACTAAATAGAAGGGTTAAAATTCCTTCATCCCCGAGTATCCCTGTGCATATTTTCCAACTAGATTTTGGCCGACCAACACGTTTTGTAGCCAACTTGACTAATCCAGAAACAAGCTTTAGCACTCAATAATTGCAAACTCTTAACTCGTTAACCAGAATCAAATGACAAAAGTGAACAGTCACAGAAAATTGGAAAACATTGCAATGTATACAGCAATTCCAATTTTCACAATCCTAATCCCCACTTCCTTATACTACCACGTATCCAAAACCTTTCATCTCATCCTAAAATCTCTTCGCATAATCAGAATAGCATTCAATCACAATAGAATCAGATCTTCCTTATTTTTAAAATTTTATATATCTAATTTCATATTCAATACTTTATCAATTTTATACTCAAATTCATCATATATTATAATTTTAATCAATATCATACATTCTATTTTGGATAATAATAAATTATGGTGATAGGTGTAATAGCCCCCATATGAACAAAAAGACAGAAATGCCCCTCAATCTAAGGAAAATCATAAAAGAACGACAAGATCCGAATGGAAATCAATGGGCCGGGGTCGGCTTGCCCGATCCAACCCGAAACAAAGACCTGAATTATTGATCATTGGATCTTCAGTTTTGACATGTGGACCCATCTTATATAGTATGAAAAACTATAAATATCCCCATTATTATTTATGGTACGTGCATTTAATGATATTTCGACCATATTAACCTTCTAGATCGTATTTGAACCCACTTTTCTAACTTAAGCATTGGAAGACCGTAGTTGGGGGCTTCCTAACAAGCCTAACGTGTTTCTCTATTCTAATGATCCACTTTACAGGGAGCTTTTTGGGAGAGCCGCGACCCGACCTACATCAATCCAAGGTCACAACCTGATCCATCATTTAGCAACCTACATCATTTTCAGCGCCGTCTGTGGAAAACTGAGAACAAGTCGACCGATATGGAGGGATCATCTAGGAGAGATCGCCAATATGAGGATGAGACACCCATGCGGGAGGAGGATCAAATCATGCATTTAACCCAAGCTGATATTCAACGTATGATGGAGGAAGCTAGTTGAAAAGCCATAGTGGAATGAAAGGAGAACGGTAACTCCCGCTAAGGAGGGAGCAAGGAGGCAATTGTTCAAGGGAAATGAAGTTGAAGTTGAAATATGATAGAATAACACCAAGAGGATTTGAGAAAGGTCCCGAAAGAACGATGTCAAATGAGGTGACCAATAAGAGCGTGGTCTCGAGACAGCCAGGCATTTCAAGAGTGGAGGTTGACAATGTTAACAGATAGATCGAGAAGTTGGGCCAACAAATTGAGGAATTAAAGAAGCGAGGAGAGATTGTATCACATAATAGAAACTCACCATTCTCCAATAGGATATTGACGGAGGTCGTGGATAGTGTTTTCAGGTTTCTCTACCTGTTTAAGTATGATGGAACTAAAGATTCTTGCAAGCATATGACTGCATTTGAATTAGTGATGAATTTGTATGGCCAAACAGATTCGATTAAAACTAAACTATTCGTGACCACCTTGAAAGGAAAGGCTCAAGAGTGGTTTACAAACTTGGCCAGTGGGTTGATCGACTCATTTGAGCAACTGGTGTAAAAGATTTCTTTTCATTTTACTAGTAAGAGAAAAGCGAAGAGGTCGGCAACTTACCTATTTACTATACGCAAAAGGGAAGAGGAGATGTTGAAAATCTTTATGGGAAGATTCAATAACGAAATATTGGAGGTTCAAGACCTCAGAATCGATATGATGGTTAGTATACTTATCCATGGCCTTAAGAAGGGACGCTTTGCATCCGCGTTAGCTCGAGATTCACCAGAAGGGGTAGAACAACTGATGGAATTGGCTCAGAAGTACATCAATGAGGAGGAGATCAACGCTATAAAAGATAACGTATGGTCAAGGGAGCAAGGTCGCATTAAATGAGGAGAGAGATCGAAGGAAAGATAGTACCGATCTGAGAAAGATTGAGAAAAAATGGTATCGTACCAAACTAGATACCTTAAATACACTCTTTTAAGTACTACAAGGGAGAGGGCGATGATGATGGTAGAAAGGGATGGACTCTTCCAATGGCTAGGTATGACTAGAGATACTCTTTCAAAAAGATTTTCTAACAAAAATTGCAGATTCCACAAGGATAAGGGCCATGATACGGAGGAGTGTTATCAATTGAAGGACGAGATCGAGAGGTTGATACGATAGGGATACTTCAAAGACTTAATAGTTGAAAGGAAGAACGAAACAGAAAATAATCAAAAAAGGGGACAAGGATTAGGTAGCGAAGTCGAGATAGAACCAAGAAAAACGACTTGGAAAGGGAAGGAGCTTGGGATAACGCACTTACAAAAAGGGTCATCCATACCATATCAGGAGAACCCACAGGTGAAGACTCTTCTAGAGCTCGCAAAAGATATGCGTGTAGTTATAGGTATAACCAAAGAGAGCATATATTATACGTAGAGCAACAAGAAGATATTGTGTTTGGTGATAGAGACGTGAGCTCGGGATCGGGGGAGCAAAACGATCCCATGGTGATTAAAATGGATATTGCTAGCTACTAGGTACACAAAGTGTTGATTGATAATGGTAGTTCTGTTGATATTATATTTACTAACGTTCCAAGGAAGATGGATTTGAGAGAGCTGAAGTTAAAACCCGTGAGAACTCCTCTAATCAGATATGGGAGGAGCGAAGTCATGCCGGAAGGTCTGATTAATCTCCCAGTATCTATTGGAGAAGAGCCTAGAAGGAAGATATGTATAATTCAATTTTTGTGGTCGATAGCCCCTTCGCGTACAATGTGGTACTCGGACGACCGGGGTTGAATATGTTCAGAGCAGTAGTTTTAACCTATTATTTGAAGATGAAATTTCCCACCAAGTCTAGGGTGGAAGAGGTCAGGTGCGATCGGAGAGCAACTCGGCAATGCTATAACTTGGCAATAAAACAGGTTGATCTTGGAAAGAGAGAAAAAAAGGAAGGAGGAACAGGGACAATGCGAGGAAGTGAAGAAAGGAAGAAGTGAGAGAATGGACCTGGCGGAGGAATACAAGGAGATCGAGCTCGTAGTTGGAAAATTCAACAAAATGACCAGAATTGGATCGCGAATGACGCCTGAGCTGGAGATCATAACCATTGATTTCTTAAAGAGGAATAATGACATGTTCACATGGAGTCCATCTGACTTCAAGGGTATTAACCCTGAGGTCATAGTGCATCGACTTAATGTAGATCCTCAAAGCAGAAGAAAAGGGTCTTGTTTTGGAGATTCAGTACATAGTGCATCGAAAGGAATAAGATTATTGAAGAAGAGGTGAATAAGTCGTTGCAGGTTAGTTTTGTTTCGGAGATTCAGTACACAACTTGGTTGTCAAACATCGTGATCATGCCTAACGCCTTTGAAAAATAGCGCATGTGTATAGAATTTATGGATTTAAACAAGGCAAACCCTAAAAATCCCTACCCTCTACCTCGGATAGATCTGCTAGTAGATTCCACGACAAGATGCACATTATTTAGCATAATGGATGCTAAACAAGGTTACCATTAGATCTTCATGTCTAAGGAAGATAAGGAGAAAACTGCCTTTGTAACTGAAAAGGGAGTTTATTGTTATAACGTTATACCTTTTGGTCTTAAAATGCAGGGGCAACCTATCAAAGACTGGTGAACAAAATGTTCAAAGATCTTATTGGGAGTACGATGGAGGTCTACATGGACGATATGTTGGTGAAAAGCAAGCTCGAAAGTGATCACCTGAAGCATTTGGAAAGTCCCTTCGCAATCATGCAATCATATGGTATGAAGCTCAACACTTCCAAATGCACGTTCGACGGGCGAGGTGGCAATTTTCCTGGGTATATGGTTAGTGAGAAGGGAATAGAGGCCAACCCTGAAAAGATTAAGATTATTGTACAGTTGGGGTCACCCAAGTCGGTAAAAGATGTTCAGAAACTCACAGGAAAGATAGCTGCCCTAAATCACTTCATAGCCAGGTCAGTAGATCATAACCTTCCTTTCTTTAAGGTTTTAAGAAAGGTGAAAGATTTTGAATGGACTAAGGAATATGAGAAGGCTTTACAAGAGTAAAAAACATATTTAGTGACCCCACCCTTGCTTGTTAATCCTCTGCCTGGGGAGAGATTGTATATTTATTTGGCAGTTTTAAAGAACGTTGTAAGCTCAATACTGGTACGTGGCGAGAAGGGGGCGCAAAACTTAGTATATTATGTTAGTAGGATATTGCAGGGAGTTGAGAAGAAATACATACAAATTGAGAAACTGGCTCTCTCCTTAGTGATAACAGCTCGAAAACTGCAATCCTACTTTCAGTCACACCCTATAGTCGTATTTACCAACCATCCATTAAAGCAAATAATGCCAATGCCTGTTCTATCAGGAAGGATAGTCAAATGGGCAGTAGAGTTGGGTGAGTTTGATATCGAATTCCAGACTCAAAATGCGATCAAAGCCCAAGTGTTCGCGGATTTTATCGTGGAGCTCGTGGAAGAACCGCAGGAGGAGGAAGAAAGATGGTTGCTACATGTGGATAGGTCTTCAAATGCGAACAATGGAGGAGCAGGAATATTCTTAAAAGAACCCAAACGTGTTGAGATCGAGATCATGATGAGGTTGTCCTTCCCATTAACAAATAACGAGACCGAATATGAAGCCCTCATTCAAGGATTGCAAACAACATGTGGGGGGTGAAACAGCTAGATGTGTACACAAATTCTCAGTTGGTCGCAATGCAAGTAAAAAAATCCTATGAGACCAGAGAATGGTCAATGACGCAATATTTGAAGAAAGTTAAGGAAATGATGGAGAATTTTGATAAGTGTTTGATATATCAGATTCCAAGGGACGACAATGCGACGGGAGATGCTCTATCTAAATTCAAAGCCATGGTATCAAGAGTAAAAGAAAGGAAGATTGTTGTGGTGATTAAGGAAACCCCGATAATAGAGGAGAATGTGATCAACATGGTTGAAGAAATGAGATCGTGGAAGACACCCCTTCTGCAATATTTGAAAAATCGGATCCTGCCAGACAACCCCACTGCAGCAAGACAAGACAAACAGATTCACATTGTTGGGAGAAGAATTGTATAAGAGGACTCCTAAAAGAATACTACTCAAATGCTTGGATGATGAAAGGGCTCAGTATGTGATGAAGAAAATACATGAAGGGAGTTGTGGAAACCAACTTAGGGGGATGATCTTTGGAGCAAAAGATCTTGAGGCAGGGTTATTTTTTGCCCACTATGGTCGAAGATGAAAAAGAAGTTCACTAAAAGTGCGAGATATTTTGTCAAAAATTTGCAGGACTGTTGCACGCGCCAGCGACCCCACTTGAAACTATCAAGATCGTGTGTCCTTTTGATCAGTAGGGAATTGATATTGTAGGACCATTTCCTCAAGCAGCAGCACAAAAAATGTTCTTGATCGTGGCCGTAGAATACTTCTCAAATGGGTAGAGGCAAAAGCACTGGCGAAGATCTCTGAGGAAGAGATAATAAGTTTTATTTGAAAAAATGTTATTTGCAGGTTCGACATACCTAGAGTGCTAATCTTGGACAATGAAGCACAATTCTAAGGGCAGAAGATCATGGCTAGGTGTGAGGAGCTCAAAATTCAACAAAACTTCACTATGGTCGAGAACCCCTAAGCGAATGGACAGGTCGAGGTCATGAACAAGATCTTACTTCAGCATTTAAAAACTAGACTAGAAGGGTAAAAAGGATCTTGATTTGAAGAATTGCCAGGAGTGTTATGGGCTTATAGAATCACTCCAAGGATCGCAACAGGAGAAACCTCATTCTGTCTGGTTTATGGAACTGAAACGATCATACCAGCGGAGATAGGGGAAGAAACATTAAGAGTAAGCCGGTATGATCCACAAGAAAATGCACAAGGGAGATCTTTCTACCTCAGCGTCATCGAAGAAAATAGGGATAACGCGTATGCAAAAATTTTGCGATACAAGAGTCTCATGACGAAGGGTTACAATAGTGTTAATATATCTATGGCCCATGACCCAAACATGTATTGGTAGGCCCATATGCTCGACCCATTTGTACCTCGGCCCACTCGGATGGCCCTCGCCCGACCCAGTGCTTGACCCACTAACCCGACCCAGGTTCTTACACTTATAACCTATCTATCCCTAAACCTAATCAGTCTTCTTCTCCCCCCTTCTTTAGCGCCGCTGCCAAAACCTCTCTCTCTCTCTCGACTATGGAAACGATCTCTTTCCATGTCCACCACCGATAATGGTGGTGGCTTTCCTTAGCCAACTCAATGGCTTAAGGAAAGCCACCCCTTAAACCCGTTGCCTAAACGGCTCTCGGATTCCCCTTTATATTTGTGTTAACCCACTTGCAAGTGGCGTGAGAGAGAAAAACCGAGCAACTTCTGTGATATCTTCTTTGTGTTTGATAAAAGTTCTGAGTGAACTCAGTGAGCGTGTGTGCCGGTTTCTGTTGGGTTCGGACTTTGTGGTTCAATCACTCTTAGTGAGGAGCAACCGTGGGCCGAAGGTTTCTGTGGGTGCGGTGCCTGGTGACCGTGTCCCTTTTCTGACTGAATCTGGCTTGTTCCTGAGCCACCTTCAAATATTACGGTTTTATTCTTCTATTCCATTATCCTTGTGTAATTTATTTACTATTATAATCTGGTCTGTAAGCTTAAAGGAGTTGAGTACCCCATATCTCGTGTAATAGTTGGTTAGGCATTATTGTTATTAAAGTTTACCACCGTGGGTTTCGTACCTTACAATGGTATCAGAGCACTGTTTTGATCCTCTCCGCGCCGTGGTGGTGGTAACTCGCTTAAACCCCTCATCTATTTACTGCATTTTTAAATTTTCAGCACTACATACCTTGTTCGATAACTGAGGTGCTTATCCCCCTAACTACCCTCCTGGCCGGACCCCTGAGGTCGTCGGGTATCTGGACTGGGCGTTAAGCTGGAAAGGCCTTGGTCCTGTTTTTATCTCATTCTCTCTGTGATTTTTTGAGATTTACTGCGATAACTGCTATATCTCGTTCTCGTCATTTTTCGGATTTAGTATCTTGATCTATGATTTGAAATCGTGATCTATGATCATTATCTTGACCTGTGATAATCTGAGTTTTTTGTTGACACTATTGACTGTCTGATATCGTGATTGGCTGATTAGTTTTTATCAATTCTGATATATACTGATCTTGTGTGATTTTTCCTAATTTTGTGATCACTGTTTTCTAAAGCTTTTACTTAAAATCAAAACCTCTGTTTTTCTTAAAAACCGTGACCTCTACTTCAAATTACTTTCAAAATGGCCGGATATAGTTTACAACCCTTTGACGGGAAAAGTGATTTTTCTATTTGGCAACAAAAATGAAAGGCATTTTAATCCAACAAAAAGTGTTTAAAGCGATTGAAGGAAAATACACTGAAAATGTTTCCGAAGAAAAACAATTGGAAAATGATGAGTTTGCCTACTCATCCATTATTTTAAACCTTTCAGATAATGTTCTTAGAAAAGTGGGAAAACAAAAAACCTCTAAAGAACTTTGGAGAAAATTGGAGGATTTATATACTGAAACATCTTTGTCCAGTAAGCTTTTTCTCTTAGAAAAGTTTTTCTGTTATAAATTGGATCTTTCCAAAAACATTGATGAAAACCTTGATGATTTTACCAAGTTGATACAAGACATCAAACTTACTGGTGATGAAAACATTGATGATTACACTCCTATTGTGCTCTTGAATGCAATTCCTGAATCTTATTCTAACGTGAAAGCTGCTATTAAGTATGGTAGAGATAGCATCAACCTAGATACTGTGGTTAATGGTCTTAAGAGCAAAGAAATGGACCTAAAAATTGCTAGACCTAGTCAGAATAATCATGAGGTCAATCTTGCTAGAAGTAGGCCTAATTTCAGGAACAATGGCTTTAAAAACAGAGGTAGAAGTCACAGCAGGGGTAAAAGTAGAAATGGCAGTAGTAAATCCAGAACTAGGGATGATAAAACCAAGGAAAGACGTTGTTATAACTGTGGCATTAAAGGTCATTACATCAAAGACTGCAGAAAGCCCAAACGTGACAATAGGGATAGAAACTTTGATGATCAGGAAAAGGTGAATAATGTTTCTGATGAAAACGGTGAAGTCTTTATGGTTTATGAAGCAAATTCTGTGCATTCTGTAAACAAATCTGAATGGCTTATTGACTCTGGTTGTACTTTTCATATGAGCCCTGTCAAAGAAGTTTTCTCAAACTTTCGTTATGAAAAGTCTGGTTTTGTTTCTATGGCAAACGAAAAGAAATGTGAAATTTTGGGTCTTGGTGACGTCTCTTTAAATTTCAAAGAAGGTTATAAGTTAACCCTGAAAAATGTGAGATATGTTCCTGATTTGAGTCACAATTTGATATCTTGTGCTGCCTTAGAAGAGGATGGTTTAGAAGGTAGATGGGGCAAAGGCCTCATGAAAATCATGAAAGGTTCACTTATTGTTTTTAAGGCTGAAAAGAAACGAAACCTTTATTTATGTTCTGTTACCTATGACTCTATGACTGACTCTGTGAATGAATGTGATATGACTACATTATGGCATAAACGACTAGGGCATATAAGTCTAAAAGGTCTTGAATTTCTGAAAAAGGATGGGATTTTGAATGATAAAATAGAAAAATTGGATTTTTGTGATGATTGCGTTTTGGGTAAACACCATAAAGTGCATTTTCCAACGTTATCTCATTCACCTCCTTCCATGTCCTCATGCATCTTAGATTACGTACATGCTGATGTTTGGGGTCCATCTAGTGTTCCTACGCATGGGGGTAACCGTTATTTCTTGTCCATCATTGATAATTACTCTAGGAAGGTGTTTTTTTTTCTTATGAAACACAAGTCCGAAGCTTTTGAGAAATTTGCAAAATGGAAAGTTCTTGTGGAAAATCAAAGTGGAAAGAAACTGAAAACCCTTCAGACTGATAATGGCCTTGAATTCTGCAATAAAGAATTTTCAAGTCTCTGTGACAAATTTGGTATAAAAAGGCATAAAACAAACCCCTATACCCCCCAACAGAACGGTGTGGCTGAACGTATGAATCGAACCTTGCTTGATAAAGTTAGATGCATGCTTATTAGTTCTGGATTGCCTAAGTTTTTTTGGGGTGAAGCTATACTTATTGTTATTCATTTGATAAACTTGTCTCCATCTGTGCCATTATCTGGTAAAACCCCTGATGTTGTGTGGAATGGTAGAAAATCTGATATCTCTTACCTGCGCATTTTTGGATGTTCTGCGTTTGTTCACCAAAACATAGACAAACTAGAACCTAGGTCTGTTAAGTGTGTATTTATTGGTTATCTTGAGGGGACAAAAGGGTATAGACTTTAGGTTCGCAGTCAACCGGGTTTTAAAGTACTTATAAGTAAGGATGTCACTTTTAACGAGAATGAGTTTCCTTGCCTTGATAAAACTCAACTTAGAGAAAAAGAACCTACTCTCAATAAGGTGGAGAATCACTTAGGGGATAACCAAGAGGGGGAAGGGAATAATGAAAATATAGCTGAACAAATGACCGAAAATGAGGATGTAACCACTGATAATGAGACCACAACTACTGAAAACCCCCTAAATGACTACCAACTCACTAGAGATCGAGTTAGAAGAGAAACTAGGATCCCTACCAAACTCAGAGATTTCGACACTGCTTTGAACATTGAACTGTCTGAACCCACAAATGTCGAGGAAGCTATGAAATCAGAAAAATGGCTTAGTGCCATGAAAGAAGAGATGAGCTCATTAAAACAGAACAATACATGGACATTAGTTCCTAGGCCCAAGAACTCCTCCGTAGTTGATTGCAAATGGCTTTTTAAGATTAAACAAGAAAACCCCATTAAGTATAAAGCTAGATTGGTAGCAAAAGGGTTTACTCAAAAAGAAGGCATAGATTATAATGAGATATTTTCTCCCGTTGTGAAGTACACCACTGTTCGTATTATTCTTGCACTCACTGCACACTACAATTGGAATCTGAAACAAATGGATGTTAAGACTGCGTTCTTACACGGTGATTTAGATGAGCATATTTACATGAATCAACCTGTTGGCTTTATTGACAAAATCAAATCTGATTATGTGTGCCTTCTCAATAAATCTCTGTATGGCTTAAAGCAGTCCCCTAGACAATGGAACAAGAAATTTGATTCCTTCATGCTTTCACTAGATTTTAAAAAGAGCCATTATGATCATTGTCTATACTTCAAGCATGTTGATAGTACTCCTATTTTTCTTGTTCTATATGTGGATGACATGCTCATTGCTAGTCCTAGCCTGCATCTCATAAATAATTTGCAAATTGATTTACACAAAACTTTTGAAATGAAAGACTTAGGTGATGCAAAACGGATCCTTGGCATGAACATTGTTAGACATAAGTCCTTTATCCTGCTAAACCAAAAGTCATATATCCTATCCATTTTAAAAAGGTTTTCGATGGAAAAATCCAAGCCAACTTCTGTGCCTCTTGCTGCCCACTTTCAACTTAGTAAAAATCAGAGCCCTCATACTGATATTGAAAAAGCTAAAATGGAAAAAGTTCCTTATTCTAATGTGATAGGATCCATCATGTTTCTCATGGTTTGTACGAGACCTGACATTGCATATGCTATTAGTTACTTAAGTAGATACATGTCAAATCCCGGCTCTCCTCATTGGGAGGCCCTAAAATGGCTTTTGAAATATCTGCATGGCTCTGAAAACATAGGCATACGTTTTTCAAAAAGGAGTGAAAACACTCAACTTGTTGGTTTTGTTGATTCTAATTATGCCAATGATCGGGATAGCAGAAAATCCACCACTTCTTATATCTTTACATTTTGTGGTTCCTGCATAAGTTGGAAATCCCAACTGCAACATAGTGTTGCTCTCTCTACTACAGAGGCAGAATACATTGCTACAACGGAAGCATTCAAAGAGGCTATATGGTTAGATGGTCTCATAAAGGAAATTGGCTTCTCCAATAAAAAAACTCACGGTATACTCTGATAGCCAATCCTCAATACAGTTGTGTAAGAATCCCGTGTTTCATGATCGGACGAAGCACATAGATGTGAGGTATCACTTTATTCGAGATATCGTCAGTAAAGAGGTAATAAAATTGGAGAAAATTAAAACCAAGGACAATCCTGCAGATATGGGTACCAAAAGTCTTCCTCTTGAAACATTTCATACATGTCTGAAAATACTGCATTTATTCCCTGACTAACATGAACTTCCGAGTCATTTTGCTACAGGTACATCCACGGAGAACTTCCTATGGCAATGATGAAACAAACAGATTCAGCATTATAACTCCATGACCACTTCCCTTTATTGGGTCTTGGTCCAAGGTGGAGATTGTTAATATATCTATGGCCCATGACCCAAATATGTATTGGTAGGCCCATATGCTCGACCCACTTGTACCTCGGCCCACTCGGATGGCCCTCGCCCGACCCGGTGCTTGACCCACTAACCAGACCCAGGTTCTTACACTTATAACCTATCTATCCCTAAACCTAATCAGTCTTCTTCTCCCCCCTTCTTTAGCGCCGCTGCCAAAACCTCTCTCTCTCTCTCGACTATGGAAACGATCTCTTTCCATGTCCACCACCGATAATGGTGGTGGCTTTCCTTAGCCAACTCAATGGCTAAAGGAAAGCCACCCCTTAAACCCGCTGCCTCAACGACTCTCGGATTCCCCTTTATATTTGTGTTAACCCACTTGCAAGTGGCGTGAGAGAGAAAAACCGAGCAACTTCTGTGATATCTTCTTTGTGTTTGATAAAAGTTCTGAGTGAACTCAGTGAGCGTGTGTGCCGGTTTCTGTTGGGTTCGGACTTTGTGATTCGATCACTCTTAGTGAGGAGCAACCGTGGGCTGAAGGTTTCTGTGGGTGCGGTGCCTGGTGACCGTGTCCCTTTTCTGACTGAATCTGGCTTGTTCCTGAGCCACCTTCAAATATTACGGTTTTATTCTTCTATTCCGTTATCCTTGTGTAATTTGTTTACTATTATAATCTGGTCTGTAAGCTTAAAGGAGTTGAGTACTCCATATCTCGTGTAATAGTTGGTTAGGCATTATTGTTGTTAAAGTTTACCATCGTGGGTTTCGTACCTTACAAATAGAAACATGAAGCCCAGGAGTTTTCAAGTTGGCGACCCCGTCCTAAGAAAGGTCGAGTTATCCAAACACGTGGGTAAGCTTGATCCAACTTGGGAATGTCCACATAAGGTCGTGGAGGTAAAGAGAAAGGGGATTTATGCCCTCTAAGATATGGAAGGAAATGACCTACCCAGACCATGGAATATCCACAACTTGAAAAAATTCTATGCATAAGGCAGGAGGCAGGCTATGGGGTCCGAAAAAGACAAAGAGCGGAGCTTCATGACCTGAAAAATGTCTACTAAGTTGGCATAATTTTGCGACCCAAAAATGTGATTTCAACAAGATGTCTAAAAATGACTTCTAAATTCTAGACGACATATCTTCCCAACTGCTCTTTATAAATAAACCTGAGAAATGTTATTCTTTACTTAAATAAATTTTCCTGCTTGCAAGGGGTTTTACCTTATATATGATTATGCATTGTGATCTGGAAAAGATCATATTATGCATTGTGATTTGAAAAAAATCATCCTTAACAAAGGTATTACTGAGATCTGAAAAAGATCATTTTTATCAAAGGTATTCTAACGATCTGAGAGAGATCAAGGAATTCTCACGATCTGAAAAAGACCATTCCTATCTAAGATATTATTACGATCTGAAATAGATTATTTTTATCAAAAATATTATTACAATCTAAGAAAGACCATCTCTATTTAAGATATTATTACGATCTGAGAAAGGTCATTTTTTATTCAACTAATGATATGAGAAAGATCATCCTTGTTCAAGACATTATCGCGATCTACGAAGGATCATCACTATTGTCCAAGACATCAGTGAGAACTAAAGGGAGATCCATTTACAGAATTTAAAAAGAGCGAGTGTAACGCAAAATATCATTTTTCTAATGGGTGATCCATGTACAAAAGTGGCCTATTGGGAGTTTGTCAAAGCCATTTACAAAAAATGGGATCGGACACACATCTACTTGGACAAAATGTTACAAAGAGGAGGCCTATGTGATCAAAGAATTTAAGCACTCATGGGGCAATCTAATCTTGCTCGGCCTCCTGGTCCATCTCTTCGAGCAGGCAAGCAATTTTGTCCTCAACTACAGGAGCTTCCAACTCAACAGGGTAGGGTTCCAAGTTGCCATCTAGAGTAGGGTTGAGTTGGGCATGGTCGAACCCTTCAACAAAGCCGTTAAGTTTCTGAATCTAGGCCTGGCACTTCTCAAAGCCCATTATCATGAAATCCGCGGCATTAATCTCAACAATATCATTGAAAGTAGGAGCCTTCATGAAATCCTGAACCCCTGTAGACGAGCTTGGCAAATGCATCCTTGTACTCATCGATTGGAGGTAGGTTAGGTGACCTTCGTCTATCCCAACCTCGCGACCAACCGCGAGACCCTCCTGCTTGCCCGCTTCGAAGGCCATTCGACAATCTGTTTCAGTTGCAGACATGTTCTCTTGAAATTTTTGAGTGAGATATGTCAATTGTTGCTCCAACTGGGATCGCAGGGCAGCCTGCTCGTTATTCTGGCTTTGAGATCGAAGAACTTACTACTCAAGCTCAGCAATTTGGGCATCACCTTGCACTTTTTTATGACGTCTCATCGAGCATTGCAATGAAAGATTGTGGCCGAAGGCGATAGTCTGCAAAATAGCTAAGTGTTAGATAAATAAAGAAGATGTGAATCAAGTGTAAAAAGGTCTAAATTTACCTGCTCCATATTGTTGGCAAAATGTTCCCCCATTCGAGTATGTGAGGTTTGAGCCAGGACCACTTGATCATGTTCCAAACATGAGGCCCTACATAACTCCCAAGAGTCCTGGCCCGCTCTTGTTCGTAGAACGCTGCTGGAGGTGGAGATCGCTCAGTTGGGGATAAACTTATCCCTTTACATCTCTACCACCCTACTGTTGGGAGATCCCAATGCCTCCCTGGCCTGCCACCAAACCTTCTCTTGAGTCCGTAGCTTGTCGTAGTTTAGCCTCATTAGCTCGATCAGCTGCCTCAAAAGCTTCTAGCCTCTTCTGTCGGCTCAATTTAGAGGAACGGGAGCTCTTACTTTGGGTTTTGCTCCTGCTCCTGCTTTGGCCCTTCCCCTTTTTCCTTTTTAGTTGTTGCTAGGACCAGCAGGGGCCTCCACAATCTCCTCCTAGGTATCAAGTGACTGCTCCTCAGGGGCTTCAATGAGGGAGATGGCAGCTCGAGCATTGGGGACATTCCCACTGGTGACCTGAGTGTCAAAGGGAGTAGCGGCTGACCCTGAAGCATCATGCGATTACTCTCAGGAGTAGTGGGTCGAGCGCGAGCTAATTTGTGGTGGACAGCAGGAGGAAGAGTACCTTTCTTGGCCCTCACCTTGTTTACAATCCGAGCCAACATGATTTCAGATTTGCAAAATAAAAGATCGACTAAGTATAAACATGAAAATTGGAGGTCGAATACAAGTTAGGACAAAGAAGGGTAGTCATCTAAAGAACCCATAACAAGAAGGAGTGCTGGAGAGAGGCCTGAAAGCTTCAGAACCTTCTCTAACAAAAGATGTTTGGTTTGATACCAATACAGGGTAATGTAATTTATGAGGTCGTTGTCTAGCCCCTCCCCATATGTTTTGAGCTCTGGCTGCATCGAGCATAAATCTAACCTAACAAGAATATTATTGACAGTGCAAGCTAAAGGGGAATGAAGACCTGCCTCTAAATGAAGAATGGAAATAGAACAGAAACCCTCTGGGGAACAGTGCATCCTATCTAAAGAACGGGGAATCAAAATCTCATAATCATGAGGAATATAATATTTCTTTTTCAGTTGTTGGATGGGGGTTTTGACAGTATTAACGATCCCAGCCCAGGGATCCCTAGTCATTATTTGTTGGTATTTTTGTTGAATTGGAATGTTATCAAAGTCAACCAGTTCCACTGACTAAGCAGTGGTTGGGACCCTTTGACGAGGAGGGGAAAGAGATCGCGAAATGTGTATGGGGGAACCAGGGCCACGTGAAGTATCTACGACCTCCCTAGGGGAAGCCGCAGTCGACCAAGTGTTCATCATCATTATTCGTTTTATAATTTTCAAAACTATCTTCTTAGAATTCATTATCATTAGCAGCAAATTCTTGATAGTTAGCTATATCGTTTATGTCATGTAGAGGTTGAATTTCATTTTCTGTAGCAACTATTGGAACAGTTCGTCTCGCTTTTGTTCTACATATAGTCATCCAGTCAACTTTATCTCTTCTTAAGGATTGCTTATTGTGCTAGGATGAACAGCTTATTTTTTTGGTATAGATGTTTCCGGTGAATATCAACTAAGTGATACTTCGGGTGGACCTTCACTCCTTTAATAGGATCAACCTACCTACAATTGAATAAAAACAACTTGCATAATCTGATATTCAAATTGTATTACTTCCTCTAACCATCCAAAAAAAAAAATAGTATTAGAGTCAAACTTGAGCTTCTCACACAGATGCCACTATTCATAGTAGACTTCTGTTTTCCATGGTTTAAAGTGTGAAAATTGTATCTGTTGATAAAATAGGTTGGCCATGTAAGTACTCGCTGTGATGAACCCGATGCAAGCATCTTTAGAATCGGATCAATAACTTGATTACTGGGATCGGTAACCTTTTATATTTAAAAAAAAAGGTGAACATATTGGGCAATTTCAACCATCATACTTTTATAAGATAGATAAAGATAACTTACATAAGTTTTGAACCATGGAAGAAATTGCATTGCATGCCATCAATGTCAATTGTATCAACATCATACTGCTCATATTGTATTAACACAATATCGCTCATACAAATCTTGCAAAAGAAAAAATACAATCTTCATTCTATGAATTTTTATACACATGGACTCTCCAAAAACTCTCTGTTCTCCCACACACACTATCACACCTCATGAAACACACACTCACACTTCACACGGAGATGATGGCTGCGGCGAGGACGGTACGGTGGCGGCCGATGTTGATAGCGATGGAGATGGTGGTGATCGTCGGGAAGAGGGTGATCCAAGGGCTATAGAAGGCGAGATGGATATTGGTGCTCGAGTTAAGGACGAAGGTATCGCGGCTGTTGGCGAGGAGCACGATCCTGACGGGGTCGCTGTTGGAGATTCCTCCTTGGTCGTGGTTGAGGATGGCGACACCAGGGAGGAGACGGATGATAATAGGCTGACTCCCCATGGGCGACCACTAGGGTTTGGTGGTGCAACAATGGAGGTAGGCGACGAGACGCCCAAACAGCTGCGCGCTTGTGACGTCTTCAACATCAACCAATTTCTCCATCTGGCACACAAGGTGATCAATATAGGAGATGAAGATTCCATGGCAGCCTTGGCGAAGTTGAAAACGCAGTGGGAGGAGAGGTTCAGTATTGTGAAATCGATGGCCATGTTTCCGTTCGTGGATGCGCACCCATTGCGTGAGGTTTACGAATGACTTGGTGGCGGCGCCTAGGGCTGCGCCAAAATCCTACTTCATTAACGGTGCACACCAGTATGGATTTCCTCCCAACGACGCGGCGTGAACTGGTGGAGAACGTCGCAACTTCGACGCTTGTCTCGTTCCCGACCGTGACTGAACAGCATGCCACTCTTCAGATCGTGGCACAACAGGTTGTTCCTTCTACCACTGATTTATTCATTGGCAATATCCCGCTAGCTACATACTTTGAGATTCTTGATTCCATTGATAAAATTGCTCATGCGTTCAACAATTTGTCACTGAAAACATTGTCCTATATTCCTCCTACATTGCAAAATGGAGAGGTGATTGTGAGTCCGACGTTGGAGGTTATTCGAGATGGGTCTCGAAGGTGGAAGGCTATAGCCGTGGGATATTTTCTAGGTAAAAGACCATACTTTCACCATTTAAAGGGTTTGTGACATCCATTTGGCCATCTCTCAAGGAATTCACTGCCACCGCGAACAGCTTTTTTCTTCTTCTAATTTAATCGATTGTTGCCATGGAGGAGCTGATTTGGGGGGGGGGAGCTTGGTTGTTCCAAGGACAGCCGATTTTCCTTCAAAAATAGAAATCCGAAATGGTGATGAGGAATCTTAAACATACACAAGTCCCCGTTTAGATTAAACTACAGCATTTACTAGTTGAGTTGTGGACAACGGATGGCCTTAGTACTGTGGCGAGTGGAATTGGCAAGCCACTCTATCCTGATGCAATCACGAGAGCATGCACGAAACTGAATTTCGCTCGTGTATGCGGCATGCTTGATATTAGCTCAAACTCCTGAAACACATCATTGTTGTGTAAGGTAGATGTTGAGTATGAATGGTTACCACCTAAGTGCACTACATGCGTGAGCCTTGATCATCCATCGAAGGAGTGCCCTTCAAATAAACCCTCGAAGCCTACAAAGCCCCCGATCTCGGTTTACATGCCCAACCCCCCACGCCTACACAGCCGACTAAAATGCACAATTCAGGTGGCAAGGAAGAATCGAAGGTATAACGCACGGACGTCCCAACCCCCACAACCCGTACGGATGGAGATGGAGGGGGGAAGGGTAAGGAACTTGTCATTTATAATACATTGATGCACTCACTCTACTTGATGATGACGCAAATAGCAATATACGGGGTCCTAATGACAGCAGCCCTATCAGTGGTGATCCATGTTGAATGTCTCTATATGAAATGTCCGTGGCCTGAACAAATGAGACCATCAGCTAGCTCTGAAAGACCTTGTGGCTGAGTTCAGGTTACAATTCATTGATCTCTTAGAAACTTGTGTCCATGTTAATAATATCACTTGCATTCAGTTAGCGATTTTACCCCACTGGAAGTGGTTTTTGGACCCAACTACAGCTGGTAATCATGTTTGGATTGCATGGGATGATGATATTCTTGGTGTTACTATGCTGGAATTGAGTGCCCAGTTTATTCACTGTCGTGTGTCCATTCAAGCACTGCATGAAACTGTGTTTATTACTATTGTTTATGGGTCTAATGATATTGTTGGGCGTCGAGTCTCGTTGAACTTATTGGCAGGTCAATGTGAGGAGGTTCCATGGCTAGTAGGTGGAGATTTCGATGCTGTGCGGGACCTTAGTAAAGTTTGTAGTCCCACAGGTGATATAAGGCAGGTCATGGAGGAATTTAATGCGTGTATTATGGACACAATGTTACTTCCATTACCCACGAAGGGGAAATGGTATACGTAGCATAACTGTAGCACGGATTCGCGTACTCTATGGAAGACATTGGATCGAGTTTTTATTAATGACACTTGGCTCATGAGGCACCCGACACCATTCACCACTAGTACTGAATGGGGACATTCACCAACAATTGGGAGGTATGTTCAGATTTGATAATTACCTTACGCTTTCACCAGATTTTATTCTCAATGTGCAGAATGTATGGCATCATGACATCGTTGGTGCGCCTATGTATGCGATCATTTGCAAACTCAAGGCATTAAAACTTGTGCTCCAGAAATAAAGGAGGCATAAGGGGGATCTATCCTTAAACGTCAAACTCCCTAAAGGTTTTCTTGAGACGCCACAATCCTTGGTCAGCTTGGATAGACAGAATGATCTTTTCCTCCACTTGGAGCATTGTTGTCGGTTGATGCATGCTAAAGCAGTGAAATATGAACAAATTATGTTACAGGAAAGGGCGAAAATGCAATGGATGAATGGGGGGATCAATGTTCTCGAGTCTTCTTTTGAAAGATCGCCTGGCGACGTACATCTAGGCGCATCCTACAGATAAATGATGAGCATGGGACTACCCACTCAAAGCCAGAGGCGATGATTTCTGAGTTCATCTCCTTCTATCAGACTCTGTTAGGGGGAGAGCGACGTAGGCAAGAGATTTACCTCAGGTATTTGAGACCTTGGGCATGGCATCTTATCAATGAGGAGACTCGTGAACTCCTCCAACCAGTCACTGCGGCGGACGTTAAATAGGCCATTTTTTATATCGGTGAGGATAAAGCCCCTAGTCCAGATAGTTATTCGTCACGATTTATAAAGCAACTTGGCCCATTGTGGGCAATGTAATCACGAAAGCAATTTTGGATTTCTTTACTACGGGAAAATTGCTTAAACAAGTCAATACTACACTCCTGGTGCTTACCCCCAAGGTATATTCTCCTACACTAGTTGCGGATTTTAGACCCATCTCTTATTGTAATGTACTTTATAAAGTTATCACTAAAATCCTAGTGCAGAAATTGAGTAGTGTACTGGATAAATTAATTAGCCCATGTCAAACTGCCTTCATTTCTGGGCGTAGTATTGGAGACAATTGATTATTAGCATAAGCAGCACCTTCCTCCACGTTGTGCCCTCAAGGTGGACATTAGGAAAGCCTACAACACTGTGGAATGGGACTTTCTGTTGACGGTGCTTCAATTGTTTGGATTTCCAGCACCATTCATTCGATAGATTGACGAGTGTGTCACGACCACCTCCTTTTCGGTGGGCATTAATGGTAAACCGAATGGCTTCTTTATGGGATCTCGGGGCTTGAGACAGGGTGACCTTATATCCCCATATTTATTTATTTTGTGATGGAGGTTCTGCATTTGATGCTTATGCAGAGGATTGATCAGGATGGACATTTCACGTTCCATTGGAAATATGAGCCATCTCGCCTCTTCCAACTGGTGTTTGCTGATGATCTTCTTCTGTTCTTCAAGGTTGACTTGGAATCTATTAGTGTGTTTAAGCAGGGGTTGGATCTATTTGCATCCTTGTTAGGACTTCGGGTTTTCTTTTCCGGTCGGCTCATGGGATGAGGGACCAGTTACTTGCAGTGCTTGGATTTCAGGAGGGCCATCTTCCAATGTGGTATTTGGGACTTTCACTCTTGTCCTCTAAACTATTCATCATCGATTGTCAGCCACTGCTATTGAAGATTGATTAGTGCATTAAAAGATGGGAGGTCTAGCCTTGTCTTATGCCGGTCGTATTCAAATCATTAAATCCGTCCTCATGGCATTAAACGTCTATTGGGCTTCCACATTTATCCTTCCTAAAGGGGTTATCCGGGAGATTGAGAAGCGGCTGCGCACATTCCTATGGAAAGGAACAACGAATCAGGAATATGCAAAAGACGCTTGGAGGGATGTTTTTAAACTAATTGAGGAAAGCAATTAGGGATTGCATGATATTGTAACCCTAAATCATGCACTAATGTGCCAAAAGCTATGTGATGTGATATGCTGCAATAGGATATCCATTTGGTTAGAATGGCTGCATAACGGGCGTTTACGGGAAGCGTCCATTTGGATAATTCCCAAACGCAATTTGAGCAGACGGATCTGGTGGCTGACTTGCTAGCTTTCCTTATTTTAGAAGATGTTCGGCAGAGGATACTTAGTGTTACATTACCTCCCTCTGTTAGTTCTTGTGTGCTTTATAGATTATGGCGTATCCCTTGCCTGTTGAGGGAGAAACCACGCTTTGAATATTGTTGTATTGTACGGCTGTACCATTTACTTAATAAAATTTATATTTACCAAAACAAAAATTCTTGCAAAAAAGCCCTACAATTAATAGTACAACACATATTTTAATTTTTGATTTAAATACTATTTTAATTAATAAACATAGATAATAAACTAAAAAATTTTAAATTAAAATGCGTATATATATAGATACACTAGCAAAAATTTTTGTACATACCTTAATGTAAGCTAGCTAAACCTCCAGGTGTGTGACTTGTTGCACCGGCTTGATCACAAACAGTTACATCTTACATAGAAGATCAAACTTACAGTATAGTAAAAGATATGAGAAGTAAAAATAGGTAAAGAAATAGATAACAGAACAAGAATGAATAAGGTTGTAAGTATTCTTTTTTCTGCCTTTTTGCAGCAAATTTTGCCACGACCCTCACATCTGCTGCAAAATTCGAGGTAAAACTGTAATTTCATAAATAATGCATTATATTTGTGTTGTACAAATTTGCAAATTTATCATCAAACTTTGTCACGGGTTCGTGTCTGTGGGCAAAAACAGTTGCAACACTCAACTCCTTAATTTGCAACGGGAAACATACCAAGAAGTTGGTGTCAAAAGTAATTCCTTTTTTCCTTGAAAATTTTGTAACTTGAAGATCGATGCAAAAAGTTTAATTAAATTGCAATGGTTGCTTTCAGATGCAATATTCATTAAAAATTATTAGCAACTTATATAATTTGAAAATCCATTGCAAGCTTAACTACAGACTTTAGTTGTTGCATAAACCATTGCAAATTAGCAACAGATATGTTCTGTGGCAACTTTTGCCGCGATTTTTGCAACGACTTGCAACAAAAGTGGGTCATCCAAAAGTTGACCGATTTTTACAGCGGAATGTCCATTGCAACATTTCATTGCTATTTTGTCACGAAAATCTCAATTTTCGAATTTCATCGCAAAGTCGTGACAAAGTCCATGGCAAAAAAATTTGTTACTATAGCATTATTTTTTTGTATTGATTAATACATTAATATAACTAATAATAGATAGTAATAAATTACGACACTCACATAAAGTGAGACACATACCCACACACGTCTGGTGGAACTCAAACCCATGAATTCGAACTTATTTATGGTACCTCAACCTTAGTCTTAACCATTAGGCTAAGACATTATTAACTTAGACTTCCAAGAAAGTACACAATTAATTTCAATTTAAAAAGAAATAATGAAATTGGCATCTGCAACTGTGGTGCAATTTAGTATATGATATTTTTACTATTGAACTTCACAAATGAATTAATATAAATGAACTTCCAACAATATTCACTTTGATGCACCCGCAAAACTTTAGATGTTAATAGTAAGAACCAAATATGGTGCTTTTGTCAAATTCATACCGAAATCTTAAATGTATTACAAACAAAAAAGTTTTAAAATAGTATGGGAACAAAATCTAATGTAATGAATAAATTAAAAATAAATCAAGAAATACAATGGAGGTTTATTTCTTATTTAGGCTTCAGCTCTGCACTGCCTCGCTTCCATCATTTTTTAAGTGGCCTCAAGATTCATAATCCTATCGCTTTTGTTCATAGAAATGGTGAGAATGCTAAGGCTTTATAGAAATCAGACACGCTTTTGAATTTGAATTATAAAAGAAAAAAAAAATAGAATGGTCTCAACGTTTCATGATTCTTAAATATGGCTAGAAAAATGGCGAAGAGAAAGAGAAAGATATAAAACGGTTGATGTCAAAATGCACTTCTTGAAACAATCAATATGAAACAGTTGAGTGTTTAGATATTCTATTTCAATCTTTAAATTCTCATAGACTTTTAAGGAGATGATGTTATTGATATAAGCACAGTATTAAAAAGACTTGACGTCTGAAAAGATGATCTTGCACCAGTCTCTTTCCCTATCGGATGGGGGGAGGAACATCATTGTGAAGACTAGTATTGCCTATTGTCAATAAGAATCCGACATGTTTGTTCTAGCTAGTACTTTGGCCTG
The DNA here is from genome assembly GCF_026168435.1 of Sesamum indicum. Lineage (NCBI taxonomy): Eukaryota > Viridiplantae > Streptophyta > Magnoliopsida > Lamiales > Pedaliaceae > Sesamum > Sesamum indicum. The sequence goes on along the minus strand of NC_142660.1, from coordinate 3,193,439 downwards.
TCCTGTTCTATTATGTGAAAAACTATCGTTGTCTTGTCTTGTTTCTTACCACAAATAAAAAAAAGAAAAAATTGGATAAATTTATCTCTTTGTCTACAAAAATAAATTGTTTTATTTTGAAGAAAAACAGGAGGTAAAATGTTATTTTTTTTTTTATAAAAAAATAATTTACTCATTTACAATATTTCAAAAGAGTTATTTGCATTTTTTTCCACTTATAAACTCAAACTTGTTTCCACACAAAGAAGAGGGGAAAAAGATTTTAAAGAAAAAAAAACAATGTCAAAACAGCAAAAGTGACAAATACATACACTAAAAAACACATCACACAGAGCATCCAATTCTTGGAAGTAATAAAACTGGAACACAAAGCTGGTGAACATACAAAGCATAAGATGAACACATGATGAGAGCAAGAACTAAACAAACACTCCATCAACATGATGAAGATGTATTACTCAACAACACCAGGCCCACTAGATTAAAGCATCCATCATTTCTTCAAGAAACCGCCGGCCATCTTCATCAAATCCCCGTATCCACCTTCTGACTGCGATGAACCCTCTGTCTTCTCGTCCGACGCCTTGTTCAAGAAACCTTCTGCCATCTTAATGTAATCCCCTGCCCCCCCACCGGAAGGCTTTTCAGAATCACCAACGGGGGCAGGGGCGTCTGTGGTGATAGGTTTATGCTCGCCAGAATCAGGGACGGGAGCGTCGACGGTGGTAGTTTTGTTGTCAGTGGAATCCGGGACGGGGGCTGGGGCAGGAGCGGCGGTTGTGGAAGTATTGTACTGGCGGAGATAGTTCTCGGCCTGGTCAACGTACTTGCCGACTCCCTTGGTCTCATCTAGCTTGCCGTACTGAGAGGCGGCGTCGAGGAGGTCAGCGGTGGCGCCGGCGACTTTAGCCTTGTCGTACTTGTCGGGTTCATTGTGGAACTGGGCTTGGGCAGCATCAGCCACCACCTTGGCGCTGGCAAAGAGATCGGGTTTCTGATCGGAGTTGTCGGGCTTGGATTCACCTTTGGCTAAGCTTGATAAGAAATCCATGTTGAGAGGAAATGAAAATCTTGGAAGAAATGAACACCGATCAGTGATGCTGTGGTGGAGAAATGGAAGGAGTAGTGGTGGATAATAAATAGTAACGTGCCGTGGCTATTAAGGACTTGTTTGGGAGGGTGGGGGCCCGGCAAGCACTTCATGATACACAAGATCATGTTTCGACCCCGGAACAATTCAATGATTCGGACACACAATTTTTTCTATAAAAAGTTTCATATGTGAACATTGAGTATGTGAATGTATATTGGGTACGTGAATGTAAAAAAAATTATACTAGTACGAATGGACACTTTTTTTTAGATGTAATTTATCTCCTGTGATATTGAAAATAAATACATTACCTCCTTATAAAAAAAATAGTAATTTACCCCCTATACCTTTTTTAAATGAAGCAATTTACCTCCTTGTACAAGGAGGTAAATTGCTTTATTTTAAAAATCATAGGGTGGTAAATTGTTGTATTTTAAAAATAAAGAAAAGTAAATCGCTATTTATTTTTTTAGAAAGAGGTATTTATTTTTTCATAAGGAGGTATTTACTCATTTGCAATATCATAAAAGGATTTACTTACATTTCTCACCTTTTTTTTTGTGACAGAAGATTGAAAATAAATAAAACTAAAACTATACGATTTGCAAATTACAGAAGATTTGATTAAATTCTTTTAGTAGATATATACTCTTGGGATTTTTTTTTTATTTTTTGGTGGTGTTGTGAAGGTGTGATTGAGAATGAGACAAGGCCACGTTTGGGACGCGATCAAGACTCGTTATGGGGGGGGCCGGCGTGTGGTGTGGATATTTTAATAAGGAAAGCGATAGTTGCTGTTAACTACTAACGGCTGCAAGAAGTCCCAAACAGGTCCCAACAACTTTCAACATTCATCATTATGAGTGTCGGCAAAGATAATTATTGATATGGGGTCCAAATTGTGGACTACAATATGCCAACTCATATATTTATTTTATTTTTAAATTATATGATATCTCTTATTAATACTTTAAAGGAAATTATATCAATACCTTTTGAAATTATGCTTTACTAGTTGTTGTTGTACGCGATTCTCACTAGCATATAAAAAATTATAGCATACGATGAAAAAAAATAAAAAAAGACACAAAAACATCGTGGGTTATGAAAAAGAAAGAAATATTTGAGAGAAAAAAAATGAAATGTGGAGTAAAGTAGGAAAAAAGAAATTATAATTGTGCGTTTATTAAAAGTATAGAAGGTTGTATAATGAATATCAAGAATATTTATTTAACGTTTTGTTGTTGAACAAAAGATATACTAACAATTATAAATATAATTTTAAAAGGCGTACTTGTACTTTGTAAATGACAAGAATATTTGTATTATTAAACATAATCTCAGGGATGGTTATTCCGTAGATAGTTGAATGGGGACAGTACGTTGCATTATATATGGGACATTTGGTTGTCGACTGAAATAAGGACGAAAAATATCTAAAATAAATTTTGATTTTTTTTTAATTTGTAATAAGAAAATCGATGGTAGATATAAATTTTTATTTAGTTTTTTATTAAATATCAAGAAGTTCAATTAATTTTGATTAATGGGGAAACCTATTTGTTAGATGGAAGCAAACCATAGGAAATCTACGTATAATCTCACGAAACCTCAACGAAGGGGGTGTAATTATCCGTTTTATTTTTTTATAAAATTACATGTACACTCTTAAAGGAGTGTTGGTGTAGTGTGCATTTTGTAATTCTTTGGATAAAATATATAATCTACATAAAATTAATACCACCCTAAGTTGATTAAAATAGAAACAAAATATTAAAAATACTATGATGATTTTATTTTATTTTTTTAATAAAGTGGGTGAATCATCTATGGTATTATTTTCAACTCCAAATTTATTTATTATAAATAATTTTATTTTATTCTTTTGGATTGCAAGTCTTGATTTAATATACATCAACATAGGTGCCACGTTAAATGTGAACAGTGTTTAAAAAAAAACAAAAAAAACATAGGTGCCACGTTATAGAATTCATGTGATCTTCAGTCGCTTTCATCGATTGCTGACTATAGTCCAACAATTATTATTAAAGTAGACTACAATACAACTTTTTGTATCGACGCGTGCAAAGTCGACAATCAATTGCTATCCACAAAAACTCTCCCTTTATCCCCATACATTCATCATACTTCAGATTTTCTTCTTTACATAAAGGGACACAGATATTTCATTCCAAAAATTAAGAAAAATAAAAAATTAGGATAAATTACAAGAGGCTCTTGTGAAATTTGTTTTAATTACAAATAACCCACATTGTTTGAAAAATTAAAAATATCAAATATACCCTATAATGAGCTGTCGCAAAGGGTAATTGATAGGGTGTTTGTAATTTTATAAGGGTATTTGTAATTTTTCAAAAGATGAGAAGGTATTTGTAATTATGATAAATTTTAAGGGAGCCAGTTGTAATTTATCCAAAAAGTTAAACAAGAGAAATTGATCAGCTAACTTGAAGTCAGACACCTCTCTCTCTCTCTCTCTCTCTCACAACAATCTAAATTATGAACATGAAAACAATAATATTATGATAATAAACAGAACTACAAGATAACTAAGAGGCAAAAGCTCCATTCAAACAAGAAAATGAAGGTCAAGCACAAAGCGAAGAAGCTAACCTACAGAAATCTGTCGAAATTTCCATTCCCTTTACGTACATCTGTCGTAAGGTGCATACCTGATCACTTACTGTGTCGGGATATCGCCAAACTGACACTTGCGTGTGATGCGCCTTTCCCCTCCTGAACGCTTTACGTGTGATCTTGATGCCGGTGGTAGCTCAAGATCGATACTCATGTAAAGTCTGGTTCGTTAAAGCAAAGTATTTGAAGTTGTGGCATTGTCTAACAGCCCTTCACTTGTTAACTCTTTGCATCTGCATGAAATTGGGATGAAAGTGGAGCAAGTTTTATGTTTTGTGTGAGTGTCAGTTCGGATACCTGCAAATTCAAGGAGATGACTAAATTCTGCTTGTTTGGTTGACTTTACCTAATCAAAGTAGTAGAATCGGAACTCTTATTCTACACCGGCCTTCTTCTTCAACATTGCAATAAAATTCTCCCTATCTTCCGGAGACATGGCTTCAGCCGAGCAATCCCCAACACCCCACTCAGCTCCCCTAATGCAGTATTTGTCAAGAATTTCTTGCCGGTTCCTGGAGAATAGCACCATAATTCGAGCACAATCAGCTCCTTGAACACAAATCTTGATTGTTTTCTATTCAATTTGCCTAACAAGGCCATTATAAAGAGAAAGATGAGGAGGTGAAGAAGGTTTACTTGTCCTTGTTTAACTTAGTTTTCTCTAGCAACTTTTTCAGGAGGGGAGACTCTTTGAACCTTGCATCATTTTCCGCATATCTTTTTTGATTTTCCTCTGAAATGGCCAAGATATCATGTAAGTGACGTAACTTCAAGCGCAAACCGACATAGTTTGTTTGAAATGTTATTGAAACATACCGTTGAATCGATTGAGAAAATCGACCTGAGGCAATTGAGGACCGGGAACTGATTCTATCCCAGAGAAGCCCGAAAGAAAACCAGCATGAGCTGCAAGCTAGATATTTCATTAACTTCTGGCTCCTATGCCAGGATGATTACAAGAAACATGAGAAGAAAAATAAAAAAAAATCACATCTCCGCTACACTAATCTATAACAAAAGTGGAAACGAAGTTATCAGTCATCTCATCGACTTATGAGAATAACAGCAAAAAAGGGTCAAGGAGCAACACACACTTGCTCGTAGATGCTAAGAACTTCAAGAAAGTATCTTCACCAAGTAAAATATCTACTACGTACTATCTTCCACTTGTTATGGCTGATCCCATCATCCCAGTGTTTCATTTAGCTAATAACCGATGTTCATCACTAATTCAAAATTCCTGTATTACACTAACGACAATTCTTTTGCCATGTTTTGTTTATCATTTGTCTGTGAACTCAAATATATCCAGATGAAAGGTTTGGACATCAGCAATCTCTTTCAAAATTTCAGCATTTGATGAATTATAGAATAGCCTAATCTGAAGAATGTTAAATATATTAAATGATTTTTCTCTTTTACACAACATGACATCAGAGCTAAACCAAACCGAAAATTCATGACTTTCACGTCGTGAGTACCTATTTATTTATGAAAAAAGAGCTTCACGTACTAAATTTCAGAACGAGAATATCGGCTGCACGGCGGAGCTTGTTAAAAAAATTACATATTAAATAATCCCCGTCCTATAACAGTTTAAACTTTTAGACAGGTAATTTAACAAACAACATTAGAATCTAAATGTCCACTCAAAAATTTTCTAGCTTCAGGGGTCCCATGATAACTCCAAATTCCCCATTCTTAGCTTTACAGAATAGCAAAACTCGATCAGAATTCCTTAAAACTTCCAAACCAAACTCGAGAAAAACAATTTGCAACTCCAATTCCACATCCAAATCCAGTATCAAAATCTCAAAAATGCATAGATATGAATCTCTCTTACTTCATACAACTCAACATACTCAATATTGACCCATATACTTAAATTCATGAACAGGCCAAGATATCAAGAAAATCACCTGGATTAGTCCATAAAACAATAGCCACAGCGGCAGCTACGGGAATCACAGATTTCTGAGACATTGTCCGCATAAGGGCCGGCGAGCGCGCACATTCTTGCCTATTTTTTGTGGGTTTTGAGTGCTCTGTTTTCCTCTTGAACGACAAAATTGGAAGGAACTTTTCCTGTAAAGGCTGAGAAGGGATTGCGAATCTGTTTGAGGAAATGCGTGATGGCTTAGTAAGAGAAGCATTGAGCAAAGAGGAAACCATATCGGTTGTTGGTGGGAGAGGGGTGTGTTTGGGAGAAGTGATAAGAAAACTAACGGTCATCAATGTGTTTTTGTGGGGGGAATTAATGCGAAAATATTGGCAAAAGAGTAGTCTTGAGTGAAACTATGCACAATATATAGTCAATAATGAATGACCAAATCAAGTAATGGTTTATATATGTAGGGAAAATTGCATATTATTCCTGTATTTTAGGAAAATTGCTAAATTATTGTGTTAATTAAGTATGATGCGTGCGATTTTAGTACGGGTACAAAGTTCTTGGATCTTGATATTGGATTTGGGCTAATTGAGTTAAAGCTCTTGAGAAAAATGACTACAAAACAAAGAGTTAGCACTCCGATACTTAAGTTAATCTCGGATTTAAGAATAGATAAATATAAAGACAAATTATAACGAGAAATCGTGAAAGAAATGAGAATTTCGTATGCAAGAGCATGAATTAGAATAGTAGAGTAGCATCAAGAGAGGTTCTCAAGCATGGAAGGGGAGCTGTCTATTGAAGGGTACTCCCCCTATTTATAGAGAGGGAATCCCTCTATGCTAGGAGTTTCGGTGAGGCGCATGCCCAGCGAGGAAGGCGGGATTCAGGAGGGGATAAGGTTCCACGTTATCCGTTCCTTAAGCGGCAAGTTTTCGGATGAAGGGGGACTCTTTCTTCGTGCAGACTCCTACCTGGTGGGAAGCCCTCTTAGCTTAAAAGTCCAACCCCTTGAGGGCACCTTCCTCCATTCGGGCTAGCCTTGGAAAGATGCAGCATGCCTTCGTATTGGGCCTCCTTCTCCGGTCACGCTTGCAAGCTTCATCCTTGGACGAATTCTGGGGTGGGGGGCTCCTCCTTGGGCCGAGCCTGGTCATTTTCAGGGGCCCGTCCTCATCATGGATTAGTGGACTTCACTTGGCTTTAAATCTCTTCATGGGCCAAATGAGAGAAGGATGTTTTCAACCTCCTTCCTTTGCCAATCTGTTTTTTGCGAGGCACCCGCCAAAGCCGCCCGCTTGTCTACTTTTTAGGGGGTACCTGCCAAGGCCACTGGCCTGTCTCCTTTCTAGGGGACACCAGCCAAGGTCGCCCGCTTGTCTGCTTTTCTAGGGGGCACCTGCTAAGACCGTTTATCAAGTGTTTTTGGGCCTCTTGTGACTTGGGTCTCCTAGGATGTTACGGGCCTCTTGTTTCTTTCTTCTTTTTGGATCGTTTGGGCCTCTTTGGTCTAACCTATTTTTAGGCACATCAAAATAGTAAAAAAAATCCCATGTAGTTATAAACCCTACAACAAAAATTCTCTCTGTCAAAGAATTGGAGAGTTGTTTATACGCGTTGAACATGCGAATGGGATAAATTTTTTTATGTATTTTCAGCCCTTATCCTCTTTGAATAAACAAAATTGCCCTTATCAATATTATTTTTAGTTAATTCTTTATATTTTTCATATTTTGTTGAGAAAAAGTATGACAAATACTTTAAAAATATTATTCGTCAATAATCATATATAAAAAATATTATTACATCAAATTAAATTACTATACATATTTTATGTGACACTCCTCCATAATCACATTCAATTACCTTAACAAACTCATATTTTTCCCGATAAGATAACTAATATAATCAACATTTGATATACACCTTAAGCGAATTAAGTACTTCATCAAAATCTTGGTATTACATTCTTTAATATAACATGTGAAAAAATGAGAAACGTGAAGTATCTAGCTATTATAAAATTTAAGATACCGATTGAATCACAATTTAATATTCTCGTGTCCGTATAATTAGAGCTCCCAACTCACAATGGCACTGTTGACCTACCTATAAGACTGACAATTGGCTTACAATCTAGTTAAATGGGTCATTTCATTCTACCTCCTGAAAAAGTACATGGCATGTAATGAGTTGCCAACTCAATAAGTATAGCTAATTATTTTATATATATACATAATACATGCGCAGCAAGTAAAGTATAATACAATCGCACGAACCAATAAATACACATCATATATTAACAACGAATATAAGAAGTAACACACATATCCACTATCATATATCAGTCCCGACATCACATATGACATTATCGTTTATTTTCTAAGGGCCCTACATACCCAAGCTGGAGTACATCATTCAATGATTTTGCCGGTTATCAACATCTCAATCAGTATCGGATAGTATATAGCACAGGATACCCGTCAAATGTAATATCCTCACACTACTCCAGTGCATAGCAATATCAACACAGGATATCATAATGAACATGGCATCCCCACACCACCCCAGCATGTGACTATCAGCGCAGGATATCCTCCGCTACTGAAATAGCCCAGTACCCTTCGCACCATGGGTACCTAGCTTTATATCTTTTTTTCATATCATATATCACGTCATCAATCACATTGTCATGACAGCCACAGCTCGTTATCAATTAAATCGTCATAAACTATTGAATATGCCCCTGGTTAGGTAAACTATCTTTTCATCTCAATTCACAATATTTCTACCAATATTTTAATCATTAAATTTCATCGAACAATTAATTTTGTCATGGGTAGGTCATTGCCCAACTCGTTCAACAATTAAATATAATATAACACAATGATCAATCAATCTTTACTTTACGCATAATTGCAAATAACACATAACGTCAACTTCATAGAATAACAACGCAATCCAACAAATAACCAACAATTAATGATCAAGTATATAATACAAGTATGTATATATTCATATATATCCATTTTTCTTACACCACAACCTCATATAAGCATATAACGATAACTCCACAAAACTACAAGACAACGCAAATAAATAAACAACAATTCACGATCAAACATATAACATAAATATATAATATTATATATACCCATATATATAAAACCAATTAACTCTACTTACCTCAAATGCCAAATGGTTACTGTAATACAAAGGGTTGCTCAATCTTCTACTTTCTCGTAACGTCCTATAATACATATAATCAACATATAGCAAATATCATAAATTCTAAATAAAATGTTAAATTATATCGGTATGTTATTCCCAAATCTTTTAAAAGTTTTCTTTTATATCAAATTTTAATTCTCCGTCCATTTTTTGTAAATAACTAAACTTTCTAAACTGCTTAGCTATATATTTAATTTATCAACTAACTCATAGCAATTCATTTTGTCAAACCCCACACATCTTTATAACTATCGTTCTTAATAATATTTCTAAATTAGATTATTATAAAAATCTCGCATTCCTTTTTCGATAATCATATACATTTTTAAAATATAATATACTAATATTTCTTAAATATAATTTTTTTTTCATACTTCTATTAATTTTCTATCATTTCTCGCTACTATATAACATAATTAAACATTCATATATATAATTAAGTATTTGGTTAATACGCCCGATGGAATTGAGTAAATTAATTACAGTAATGATTAAATCTAACAAATCAAGTAATTTAATTAATCAATTCTAATATTTTTATATCAAATATGATATTTGATTTTGACACCAATTTAAATAGCCAAACCCATAAAGTATTTCAATTAAATAGTACATCGATAAGTATAAACTATATTTAACAATTAAATTAGTTAAATATTATAATTATATAAATTAAAACCCAAAATTTCCATACCTCTGTTCTCCACAATGTATGTTTCTTTTTATAAATTTGTGTGTGTGATTTTATGTGTGTTGTGTGTGAATTAAGATGTGGGGGTAATTATTTAAAAAAATGCAGGAAAAAAAAATTAGAAAAGTGAAGTAAATTGAAAAAATTTAGAAAAGTAAGTAGCACCGCGGTTGCTGACCAGGGTGCCACAATTTTCAATTAAAAAAAAGAAAGAATTTGCTATGTCACCGTGGTAACTTACCGCGGTGACATAGATTTTTTTTAAAAAAAGAAATTAACAGCCACCGCAGTGAGCAACTGCGGTGGCAATGATATTTTAAAAAAAAAAACATTTAATCAGCCACCACAGTAACTGACCGCGGTGGCAGTTATTTAAAGAAAAAAATAGAGAATGAGCCACCGCGGTGGCACATTTTTGTCGTTCACATTTTCAGCCTCTAACACCGCGCTAAGAAAATGCGGTGACAATCAACTTTTCTTTTTCAATATCTGACACCGCGCTATCTTAGCACGATGACAATCAATTTTTCTGCATTATCGTTTGTGACACCGCGATTGCTTAGTACGGTTTTTTTAGCTATATAAATCAGACGCTATTCTCACATTCATACACACTGAAAAATCGAGAGAAGCAGCTTCAAAAAATTCAACATTCAGTTTCTTATCCCTTACACTCTCAAAATCAGCCTTCGAAAAATTCATACACCACCGTACCTCACAATTCTTCTCAAATTTCTTCACTTTTTATTTGAAAATTTACAATTAAAAAGGCGTATAGTAAGTTATTTATTAAATTTTAGTGTTATTTGTTCCTTTTAAATATCTTATTATATTGTGAAAAAAAATTATATTGATGTGTATTTTATTTTGTTCTAAAGATATGGCGGAGCAAAACACCGTTGATATTGTTATATATTTTGGAGGTCAACAAATCAATTCGAATGGTTCTGTAAGTTATGATCGCCCTTCACTCGGATTCATGCAAATTTCTCGTAGTACTACATTTGCTGAGTTAGAGTTAATTTTGTATGAAGAAATTGGTATGGATAGGAATAATTTTAAATTGCATATATTCTTTAAATACATAACATTTAAGTTTGGCGAAAGGAATGAGATGTTGCTGGCAATTAAGAAGGATCGTGATATGCAATTTTTTTTTTAAATTTGATGAATGAATATGTGTCGATTGATATTTTTGTCGAAGTGGAGAAAGTTCTGCAAAATGTTGTACCAGATGACTCAACTGTTGATGATTGGGGAACGTATATGTCTATGATAACCTAAGATTTGCCGAGCTTACCAGTAGTAACTCAAGAAATGGGGCGGTTTGGTATTAATGAAGATTATGCAGGTCCATCATCGTATGCAGGCCCATCATCATATGAAGGTCCATCGTCGTATGCAGGCCCATCATCATATGTAGGGACAAATACATATTCAGGTTTATCGGATTATGCATGTCCATCGGATTATGCGGGTTCATCTGAATACAATGATGAAGATGCCGAGTTTGAAGCTGATAGTTTGTTGAACAATGAGCAAGCTGACTCAAAACCAGATGAGGTCGAAGTAGAAGACTAGATTGACCAGAATAATGACGATGATGGTGATGTAAGTATACCTGTTATGATGGATGTTCTTGGTGAGAATGCATAGTATTTTGATTTGAACATGCCTGTCGTGCCTAACAGAATGAACCTATATCCGGTCATTCTATTTTTCAGCACAACACATCCAGAAGTCCCTGCTAACTCGATTGATATCCCTACTGATAGGTGGGGTAATTTTTATGACTCAAATACTGGAGAGCTCGCCAACGGAATGGTGTTTAAAAGTAAGGACTATTTAAAAGCAAGTGTACAAGATTACTCGGTCTGATTTGCAAGACGAGATTACCGAATGGTGGAGAGCAACAAAACATTATGGAAAGTCGCCTACAAATATGATGCACAGACCGGGTGTTGTTGGATGCTAAAAGCCATATTCAAATCAAACATGGGATTATTTAAAGTTACCAGGTATGTCGGACCACATACATGTCTGATGAATGAGATTTCTATTGACCACGGTAACTTAGGAAATAGTATGATCGCAACACATTTGCTGGGTATGGTTTGAGAAGACCCATCTTGAGATATAAAACATGTCCAGCAGATTGTGAAAGATAAATTTGATTTTGAAGTTCCATATCATAAGGCTTGGTTTGCTTTGAAAGCCGCTAGAGAACAAGTATACAGCATTTGGGAGAGTTCTGTTTAGAAGTTGCCCAAATATATGGCGAACATTGCAAAAACGAAATCCTGGGGCCGTTGTGGAGTGGCTGCATTTGGAAACAGACAGCCCGGGGCGGTACATGTTAAATTATGTTTTTTGGGCTTTTAGGCCATGCATTGAGGGATATCGCTATTGCCGTGAAGTTATAAGCGTAGACAGAACACATTTGTACACGAAGTACAAGCATAAAATGCTGGTAGCAGTAACTTTAGATGCAAATCAGCAGGTGCTTGCGTTATGGCGTTAGTTCTTCCGAATGCTTTCCAAATATTTGTTGCCGTCAGAGGATGATCGAGTTTATTTGATTTCAGACAGGCATGCTGGTCTGATCAATGCTATAAATTATGTACCCGCATTCAAATTTCCTCAAAAAGTACATCGATTTTGTTTACGACATGTCTGTTCGAATTTTAACACCAAATTCAAGAACATCCAGTTGAAGGATATGTGCTGGAGAGCAGGGGCAGAAGACAGTCCTCGAAAATTTGATATAATAATGGAAGAGATCAAATCATTGAACGAGGAAGCATATGATTGGCTTGGGAGAATTGACAAGGCTCAATGGACGTTGGCACATGATGGTGGTTGGAGAACAGGTATTCTAACTACAAACATGTCTGAGTGCATAAATAGAGTATTAAAAGGTGCGAGACGCTTACCAATTATGGCTATTGTGCAAATAACGTTATCCCGCTCAGTGCAGTATTTCTTGCAGCGCTCTACACGGTGTAATCGTATGATCAATGCAAATAGACAATGGGCTGATTTTGCGTTCAAGTTGTTCGAAGCCCGACAGGCTGAGGCAGTACGTCACATTGTTCAGAAATTTGACTATAACCAACAATCTGCCTCTGTGCTAACATTGAGCTTGACTGGGCAGGGCTCCTGTACTTATGTCGTTAAATTGAAGCATCATATGTGTTCTTGTGGCAAGTGGGGTACAAATCGAATTCTATGTTCACATGCCATTCAGGCATGTCGGCATTTTCGGGTTAATGCGTCAAATTTTATTCCTCACTATTACAGTGTACAATCATACAAGAAGACATATCAAGGGAGGTTTGAGCCTGTATACGGTGAAGAATATTGGGATCCAGTGGATTTTGAACTTGTGCACAATCCCACAGTGCGAGCTCGTCGAGGCCCGAGTAGACAAGTATCTACTAGAATACCGAACGAAATGGATAGACCACAAGTACGTGCTCGCCAACAATATCAGGCTCATCAAGCTCGGGAATGATTCTATCTTGATATATACACGGTTTTTTCATATATATGGTGAAATGCAACTTTGTAATTGCAAATCTTAGAAAATTTTTATAGACATTTCAATTTTTAATTTATAATTTGGTCCCTCACACATAAATTTAAAAAATATAACCGTACGGATTATCATCAAATAACCAAAAATTACAAGAATTATCATTAAATAATTATTCAATGAATTTATCTAAAATGATAATCCAGATTCAATTAATTAAAATGAATTCAATGATAACCATACGGATTGCAAATGATACTTTGCAATTAATTATTAACATTAAATAATTATTATCATTAAATAAACATACTTTGTAATTGCAAATGATAAAATGGGAACTAAAATGAACTTATCTAATAATTAAACAACCTTTTTGCAAAATATACAAAAATAATATTTCTGTATTTAATAATAATTATATAACTATAAAAAATTATATATTTCTTAAAATTTCTGTAAACTTTTTATAAATAATGGAAAACCTTAAAATTATGTTATATTTTTTATTAAATTTAATATATACACTATATACATAACTTAGTTTTATATATTGAATCTAGGATAAATACATGCTGCTATTATTTTTTTTATACATAACGTATATATATTAAATTTAAATTAAATCTAAATTGCTCTTGTGAAAATTAAATAAAATCACATTAAATAAAATAGAAAGACAAATCATCTCAATTTACATATGCAATATTTTTATACTTTTCGTATGTAATACATAACTCTAATAATGCCCTCAGTGCCACAACGTGGACGTCTTCTGTTTCTTCGAGGAGGATTATCATCTCTTTGGTCACTGGGAATGTTCACATCGGTGTTTTCAAATGGAACCGGTGATGCAACATATTATCTTCGAATTTGCGGGTTAACATTATGTGTAAACGTATCATCAAATGATGGCATGTATGGAGCATATGAAGTGTGAACAGTCAATGGACCTGTTTTCGGGTAAAAGCTCGACAAACCAGCCTCTGTGTAAACAGTAGATGGCCCAGCCTCGGCATGTACACTTGAACGGCCAGCCTCTGTGAATGCGTTGCCACGAGCTGTGTCAACCGGTCTAACTCGAACACTTGGATACCTTGAACTGGAAAAGTTCATAATTTCACGTTCGATCGTACGTGCTCGCGCTCGAGTATCTCTTAATGACTATTGATCATCTCCGAAATTTTCACAGTCTATCACTAGCTACTCCATTCTATTATACTGGTAAGCAAAATCAAATTAGCAGCATAATCGACTGGCTAAAATAAATGAACATTAAAAAATACAAGGTGCTTACCACATATTCCCAATCGCGGGTGTCAGTTGGTCGATAGCCCGGCGTGTTCGTAGACAATGTGTTATGTGAAATCTGAGCCCGAGTAATTTGATGATACCAGTTCATATAGTCAGGAACGGTATCACGACCACCTTCAATAACGGGTCCTTCCACTACCAGTGATTGCACATCATTCCATTTCGCATCATAGTTCGCGTGAAACGTTGCCCAATTCATGTCATGACGTCCCCGCCTGTCTATTGTGTGTAAACGATGTTCACTGATTAATGGGTTTGGGGGGATGTCTTGCACATAGCCAAATTGACGGAGAACCCTCTCTGGGTGATGTATCTCCACCAGCGAATAATTGATCAATGAGCAGCGTATATTCCACGGTTTGCGCATTGCATAAAAGGGCAATGCCCGAAGCTCGAGTGCATTATCATCATACAGATTCCAAATAAACTACAATACCATATAACGCCAATCAATATATTTGGAACGAATGCATCAGAAATACACTAAACGTAAAAAATCAATCGCAACGATATACCTCATTTAATTGCATAAGATCCAACACGTTCCTTATTATACGTAGAGCATTGTGCACCGTATGAGTACGGGATATATGATACAATCACCTAAAATCAAAATTAAGAAAAGTAAGTGAAATCAACATTCTTTATAACTATATAAATAAATAAAAATGTTCATATCGTGCAGCATATGGAGGCTAGGCAGAATGTTGTCAGGGTCCATTATGGTCGGCACTAGAGTATAAGTTTCACTCGAGGGAATAGGTGCAAGTGTTATGATGCGAGACCATGCCCATATCTGTAATAATTGCATGGCACCGCCAATATTAGTTTTCCCTCGTTGTGATGCTGTACATAGCTCCCTGTATAGATAAGCCAATATTGTTGAACCCTAATTTGAGGTATATTCCTCGTGTATATTTTTTATATACCGTAGATATAACAATGACACGGTATTCCCCGTAGCATCAGGGCACAACACCCCACCGAGAATGCACATGGCACATATACGTGCCTCCTGTAATACAGCCTCAAACGGGGCTATCTTCATCACATGTATTTTCTAATAAATATTCATATAACACTGTCAGTTTTATTCTTGACCATCTGAAAGCATCTTCATTTGGCATAAAACCCAACCATTAATGATAATAATTTTGCCACCGCTGAGTGCTATACCTTGTATCTACCCTGGTAATAAGATTACCTTCCACCGGGAGTGCCCAGATGATGGCGATATCCTGCAGTGTTACAGTTGTTTCGCCCATCGAAAAATGAAAAGTATGCGTCTCGGGGCGCCATCTCGCTACTAATGCAGTAAATTAAGTGGGTGTCAATTTCAATATGCTCACACTGCAAAACATCTTCTGACCGATGATTTAATTGCCCATACAAAACACTTGTATCAATAGGGCCAAAATTAGACATACTCACTTCAAATTTTTTTAAAGAGAAAGGTGTAAAAATTGTGCAAGAACAAGAACAAAAACAAAGAAAATTGGCTGAAGATTGGAAATGTTATGAAGAACAAGGAAGAGAAGGAACAGAACAAGAAAAATTTAAAATGTTGTGAAGAACTTGTGAGCAAGAACAAGGATTGCAGCTCACACTTAAATAGTGTGAGCTGTAATTGTCACGAGCCACACTATTAAAGTGTGGCCAAATCAAAGCTGAGCCACCGCACTCTGTAAGCGCGGTGGCTCAACCTGGTTGATTGCTTTTTTTTTTGGGTTTCTGTGAACTGTTTTTGTTTTTTTTTATTATAATAAACTGACCGCGGTGGCACATTAAAAATTTTTTTATAAAAAATCTATGTCACCGTGGTTAATCACCGTGGTGACATGGAGAAATTTTTTTTTTGTTAAATAAAAATTGTGGCACCGCGGTTACTACTTACTTTTCTAAAACTTTTCAAATCACTTCAAATCTCTAATTTTTTTTCCTGCATTTTTTAAATAATTTCTCCGGAATTTTTTAATAATTTCTCCTAAGATGTGTATATATATCAAAAGGGGGTGAGCCGGTGGGGTGGTCCCAAGCCTTTTCACCCTCTTTACATATTTGATTATTTTTTAATTTTATTTAATTTTTATAATAATAATTATTTATATTTTATTTAATTTCGTAATTAATATAATTTGCTCTCAAATATTATAATGTGCTTCAGTTTACTCTATCCAAATTTTATTATATTTCAATTTCAACCTAGTAAAAATATCCTTTTAATAGTTATCACTTGGACAATATATCAAAGGAAACGGGTTTTATGCAATTTACCCTCCTGTGATATTGAAAATAAACAAGTCACTCCCATATAAAAAATAAATAGTAATTTACCCCCTATATTTTAAAAAATAAAAGCAATTTACCTCACTGCCTAAGGAGGCAAATTGCTTCAATTTTAAAAACATAGGAAGGTAAATTACTACATTTTGAAAAATACAGGGGATAAATTGCTATATTATTTTTCATAAAGGGGCCATTTGCCTATATTCCATAACACAGGTAGGTAGATTGTAATTTACTTCAAAGAAAACATGGCATACACTGATAAATACATAATTCATATTTGTAATAATATGCAGTAAACATTTAACATGCCAATCAACCAGCTGATTATCATAACTTTAATCACAACTTACTGCATTCCAAACTAATCATATCACTCAAAGTAAAGATGGCCTAAATAGTTAGACTTATACTTTTATAGATCAATTAAGGTTACACTAATGGATTTGGATTTGAAAAATAATTTGAAGTAAAAATTTCAGATCAACACATATAAAAAAAATAATTAAATTTTAATAAATAAATTATAATTCAAAAGACTTGTAAGGATCTAAATATAATAAATAAATAAACAGTTCTTTCAGGGTCTATTTTAGATCGATGGATTTGGATTTGAAGGAAGTGTTTGGAGAAATAATTTCAAATAACTTACTTTAGAAGAATTTGAAATACATTCATATTCATCGGAACATGATTCAGAATTAGAACAGAAGTATTTGAAATCCTTTAAAATTAGAATTATCCAGACATATTTAAAAAATTTGTTTTTAAGAATTTGAAATTCGTAATTTCAAATCTTTCAATCCAAACGTAACCTTAGGAAAAATAGGGAAGAAAAAAAAAATAAAAAAGAGCAGCCTAATAAGTGATGATAATTGAGAGGCTGTATTTCTAAATTTCTAATCATACAGGGGTGGAAATGAAATAAATGTAAAGATGAAGGGTGATTCTAGCAACACAGCCGAAACTTATTAGAGAAAGACGTCAATGCTTCAAACAATAGAACAGCTAGGGAAAAAAGAAAAAGAAAAAAATTGAAATTCCACCCCCGGCCCGTCGATTTTCTGGCCAACCTTCAGCTTATCGGTTTATTCACATTAAAAATTCCGTTCTCTGTCTAGAATTCAATCCGCTGCTTCCCCAATCTCATATCCCAGGTATTTAGCATTCATTCAATGCCTGATTTTAGTAATTTTAAGGCGTCTGCCTGAATTGTGCTTAATTTTGATCTGAAATGTTTTTTTTTTTTTTTTTTTTTTATGTGTGTCTTATGTATAAATTGCGTGTATGTGCTTTGTCCTATTTAGTTTGTTATGTGATGGGGTAAACTTCGAATTGTGATGAATGTTAGTCTGTGTTCTGGCTGGTGTAATGATTCATAAGCTTCTAAAGCTAGTGATTTGCTTTTTTGAGGTTCAATTTAATTGAATATTTCTAAGTAGTTATCTGAAAAGTTTTTCTTTTTTCTTTTTCTTTGGTTGGGGGTGGTGGGGGGGCTGAAAATGCAATTTTTTTATCGGTTGAAACTTAAAGACTTGGTGCAGCTTATTCATGCTTTTTAAAGTAATTGGAGTTAATGTCGAAGTTCTCCTTGCTAGGGATTTTAGTTTCATTTATTTGTAGAACATGTGTTGGCGTTGATGAAATTGAGGTTTCAGCATACTCCATCAGATTTGGTGATAGCTACGATTTGATGTTGGCTGGAGAGTGGAGAGCAAAGGAGCTGAAGATTTGATTTTGAGTGGTAAATATGTACCGGGCTGGGGCTGCAACCACTAATCGAGGCGGTTTGCCAACAGATAGTGGAGATTCCACACTAACACTAGATCAAGTTCCACGTTGGAGTGATTCAGAGCATAGATACTTGTATGAGAATGAAGATCCTTCTTTTCCAAATTTATACTTTCCAGACCCTTTGACATCAGCCTCTGGGGGTGAGACTAGTGGCAATGGCATGATATCAAGGTTCCCTGTGGATCATGAAATTAACTCAAAAATATATCTTTGGAGGGGGGACCCTTGGAATCTTGAGGTGGATGCTGTAGTTAACTCAACAAACGAGGTGAGTAGTTGATTCATTGCAGTGGCAATCAGTTGTAATTGCCATGGTTGTTTTCAACTTGTGAAACTTTAGATGCAGCTCAGCTTTGAAGGTCTGCCACATCCATGCTTTTTTTTTTAAGTTTGATACAACCCATTAAAAGATTATTTACCTACTTGTGTTTGTGAGAACTACTGAGCCAAATTCGCTGGATGTTTATTTATGTCCATCTATATATATATATATATATGTGTGTGTATATATACATATAAGCCATGCGATAATGTTATTGGGCTCGTAAGATAACTGCTGATGAATGTGCTTACTCTAAGCTCACTTATTAGTCATAATACTACTGCATTTTTCTGGCTTATGATACTAATGTACGTCAGTGCTCCTGCATAACCAAAAATTGTTTTCTTTTCTTGGGTATAGATATTGTCGGTTTTTTATTTGATTTCAACAGATTAACATTGGAAATAACCTTGCATGCATCACATATCCCGTCCATGTTTCACTTGTTTTTTTTACATGGAATGTCATCTCAGGATTTGGTTGCAAGTAACAGCCTTTCTTTTTTGCCTCATGCAATTTCTGCTCTCTTATCCGTATCAAATGTGAAAAGTTTCAGTGGGCATGTAGAAGACGTGCCTCTGTGCCACGCAAAAAGGTGCGCTAAGGCGCGCCTTCCCGGTGCCATGACTAAGCCCAGCGCTATTTTCTGAGAATGGCACATGGCGTGCGCCCTTTGGTGCTTTTTATAACTATGGCTGCAAATTCCAGTTTATATCATGGGTGATCCAGTTGACGATGCTTTTTAGTCCTTAAGTTGATTTCTCCTGATTTGGCATAACTAGGTTTTGCATTCTGTTGTTCACGTTTGCTATGGCTGCTTTTCTCTATAATTACATTTTTTCTGGATGACTGACAGAACTTAGATGAAGCGCATAGCAGTCCTGGTTTGCATGCTGCAGCTGGTCCGGGTCTTGCAGAAGAATGTGCAACACTGGTAAGCTATGTTGTCATACTGCCATTTAAGTTGTAAATCAATGTACACTGGCTACCGCTATAATTTTTAGAAGTACTATTGTTAGGATTTTTGTTCGGAAGAAATCTAAGTACGTGTTCTATAAGATTTTAAAAATTCTGTATCTTTGAGAATGTGCTGCTGCTATGCTACTGCTGAGGTTGCCTTGTGTTGCTTGGATCAAGTATGGATGCTGAACTCTGTATGAATCAAAGTACTGGACATTTGCAAATTGACAAATTCTGAAAATTCTGCATCTTGGGAGTGGGTAGTGCTATATTAATGCTGAGGTTGACTTGTGCTGCTTGGATCAAATACGGATACTGAACCTTTGTATGAATCCAAGTAGTGGGCATTTGCAAATTGTCAAATTCTCAAGGTCTTTGGGGGTTGGCCAAGAAGCTTTTTGACATGGGGATGTGTCTAACCCTTCAATCACACTAAATAAACAACAATGGGATTCTTCAAAATGTTTGGTTAAATTTGGTATCAACTCATTGAATTAGCTTTGTGTCAAATTCTGCATTATTTAGAGGCTACATAATGTTGAACATAGCTATGGTGCACAAATGAAAAGTTTAAGGGTAACATAGAAATAGGGAAAAATACTTTTCTTGGTTATGCACAAATCTGTGCTGATGTGGTGATTATGTTTTGCCTTCACAGGGTGGCTGCCGAACAGGGATGGCAAAAGTTACGCATGCATATGACCTGCCGGCAAGGTAATTATATCAATTTTTTCGTTGTTAATGTCTTAAAATTGTATGCCATTGTTTGAAGCATCTTCTATTTGTCAGTAATTTTCGATGGTATCTCATGCAAAATCCTGTATCCTCCCATTTCACTTTTGTGTTAATTTAGGCGTTGATCATCCTGAACACATGTGGAGAATTTTACTAGCAAGTTGTTGACGTTCAGAAATGAAAGGCGCCTAGTTGCATTTTGTCAGGTTTCACCTTATATATTTATGTAATAACTTACCGGTGTGTGTGTAGAATTTAGTAGAGATTGGTGGGACCCAGATATTAGTTATGGCATGAGGAAAACTGGGACATGTACCATATGGCATTGAATTTATCTCTTTAGGAACAGAGTGATCATATATCTCATGAATAATTTTAAGTTGGCGATGGCTCTGTGTTAGTTTATTATTTTTCTTTTTACATTCAACACTTTGGCAAAACTTGAATGGCTTGAGTTGGAAAAAGCTACTTTGCTGTTTATTCCGCAGTTGATTCTAGATTTCTCGTAGTTAAATCACAGTGAAGAATTTCTTGTTATCTACTCTCCAATTACTTGTTCAATGGTGCAGTTTATTGAAATTTGCAGGAGGGTTATACATACTGTTGGTCCCAAGTATGCTGTGAAATATCACACTGCTGCAGAGAATGCTTTGAGTCATTGTTATCGATCTTGCCTTGAACTTCTCGTTGAAAATGGGCTGAGGAGGTGGTTAAATAAAGAGACATTGTTTTCGTATCCCAGTCATTTATTTTTCCTGATGTCATGGATTATATATCTAAATTTCTTAATCAAGACATTTTACAATGTGAATGCAGCATTGCTATGGGCTGTATATATACAGAGACCAAAAATTATCCTCGAGAACCAGCTGCCCATGTGGCAATAAGTAAGAAATTTCCTTCTTCATCTATTTAATAAGTATTATTGCTTTCTTAATTGTCTATATACTTTGTTAAGTCGTTTAACGTTAATAATCCTGAATAATTGTCACGATTTGTTTTTCATGATTTGTGCGTGTTACTCAGAGGTCTTCAGGCCAAATTCACATGTGCATATTTGTTACATCCTGTTTCATTCTCCCCTCCTTGAAATTTGAGTTTGTTTCTTTGGCTAGGAACTGTGAGACGATTTCTTGAGAAACAAAAGGATAAAATAGAAGCAGTCGTATTTTGTACTACAACAGCATCTGACACAGAAATATATAAAAGGTTTGTTTGCTGGAATGACCGATTATAGATCTAGTAACAGATCTGATGCATGTACCTGTCAAAGCAATTGTATTTTTATGCTTGGAATTTCAGTCCATGTGTTGTTCCTCATTGTAGATTGCTTCCGCTTTACTTTCCACGGGATAAACAAGAGGAGGCGATAGCTATTTTGAAACTTCCCGCAGATGTTGGAGATGAAAATGGTGAGACGGTCATAGATGAACGGAAAATTAGAATAAAGCCTTTACCTAATTTGAAGAAGACTGGTTCAAGAATTCATGAAATCTCTACTGATCTTCCAGTCAGTGATATCGGGTTAACAAGACGGTCAGTGACACAGTACTTTCTCCATGCCTTTTTCCTGTATCATTAAGTAGACCATGAAAGTGCAACACAAAGTAGATATAACTTGTTGAGTTGTTTGTCCTTAAATTTGTGTTCATTTAACCTGGTAGTTATCCTGTTTTCAGTGCTCAATCCCTTCTGCTTCTTAAGTTGCAAGATGTTCCACGTACAGCTCTCGCTTTAGTGAATCTGCTTAAGGATCTAGAAAGAAAGATATATAGGATGGGATTACTATAACACTAGATATACATTTTCTTATTCCAATCTCAGTTCCAAATTATACGAATGGGACATACTTCTTGATGTCATTTACATCAAATCCAATTTTTATATTTGTATGTCTCTTGGTAAGTGGTAAGTGGTATTTTTGGATTGATATCTTGTGGCCTCATGAGAATTCGTGTCAATACAACTCAAGTTCCCAATCACTTTAGGATTCATTGGCTCTGGGATTGCATACCTATAATACTATCTAGTAATCTGTATCTTTTAATGCTGCTGATGCAAATGTCTTGCTGATTATGTAACTACCTGTTTTCGAGTCAGTTTTATGCCCGGTAAAGATGCCACACTAAAATGTAACTTCATGGATAACCTTAATGATTTGCTCTTTAAACAGGGACTCCTCATACTTGGATTCATATTTGGATCCTGCTTTTATGTCCTTGATCAAAGATCCAGATCAGAGACGCAGAGAACAGTGGGAGAAAGCTGCTGAGGCACGAAGTGGTTGGAATTTTGCTAAAATGCTTGGATATGGTGACCTTGGGGGTCCTCCTTTATCTGCCGCTGAAGAATATTCCCTTCATTCTAGATATCTTGGCAAAGCAAATTCACTTAACCTGTCTGAAATTGCTGAAATGAAAATAGTGTATGGTTGCTTGCAGAGCATTTCCTTAGCTTCCTTAACATAGAAAGTCTAATTGTGGAAATACTTGCAGATTTTTACACTTGCATTTGGTGCCATCTTTTTTCCAAATGAGCACAGTTTTGTTAAAAACTTACATTTACATGGCAGACAAGATCCTGATTCTTATGATACTCTAGTGCTGATTGCCATAATTCCTTGGTACCCGTTTGCTCTCGGCTTCACCACAAGTTTTAATTGAAGCAAGACTTGACTACTTGACATATGTCTTGCCTGGGCTGAGAATATGATAGATTTTATGTGCAATATCATAGTCTTACCTGTGATTATATTGAAGTGGCTGGACTCAATTTGTACCTGGAATCTGTAAGGCCTGACAGTTGATTTGTTTTCTTTTCTACTTCTGAAAATTTCTTGAAGTCCTGCACCCGTTTTCACCTATAGAATCTGTGTATCTGAAATTTGGTCTCTTTAGTGGGCCTGCATATTTGTTGGTCTAATCTTGATCTGAGTAATTGTTCGGTCTTCTGAGATAATCTCATGTAAGATGGACATTTTACCCTGAAAATCTTATGTAAAAGGTATAGCTCAGAAATGACTAATTAACTGCTTTGAGATAAAAAATTTAATAAAATCTCTCTGTTTCTGTTCCTGTTGCATAAGATGGCAACAGTTCGTTAACTGTATCAACATCCAGATCTTAATTTATATATCTTGTGCCTATATCAGTTACCGAGGTGGGGTTGATAATGAAGGTCGTCCAGTGATGGTGGTGGTTGGAGCACACTTTTTGCTAAGGTGTCTTGATCTAGAGCGGTTTGTGTTGTATGTAGTAAAGGTAAACATTTTTTTTCACATAATTCTTTTGTCACTTCCATGGATTCACTGCTCCTGTGATGTAATCCCTCGTGACCTTGCTGTACCATTCCTTATACCTGTCTTGTTGCAGTTGATAATTTTATTGTTTGTTGTGTTTCAGGAGTTTGAGCCCTTGATACAAAAGCCTTATACCATCGTTTATTTCCACTCCGCAGCATCCTTACAGATGTATGTATCTTGTACTACATCCTTCCTTTTTATCTTGGCATCATTTCTTAATTGCCTGAACTGAATTATTGCATCTTCCATCTGGAATCAGTTATTTTTTATTTCATTTTGTGCAATCAGCGGAAATATTTAATGTAAAATTTCACCTTAACTTTGCTGTCGTTCAACAGAGTTTTTGTTACTGCCTCTTTAAGGTCAAAATACCATGCCCAAGAGTATAGTTATGATTTCATTTTCCACCCTGTTTGAGTTGCCAGGCAACCGGATCTGGGATGGATGAAGAGGTTAGAGCAAATACTTGGTCGAAAGCACCGACATAATCTTCATGTATGAAGATTCTTCCTCTGAGTTTCAACCCCAATTCTGACAGAGGCATTCATTCAGGGCACACTTAATGTTAACCGTTGGCTGCTTTTATGGTGCAGGCAATATACGTCCTCCATCCAACCTTTGGACTAAAGGCTGCGATATTTGGCTTGCAGCTACTTGTGGACAACATGGTATGCCCTACATCCCTTCACAGTAATTCTCAAAAACTATAGGTAAAAAATACCACATATCCTGTCTCTTTCTCTAAAGCTTATGAAATCGCAAACTGATATTCAGGTGTGGAAGAAGGTAGTCTATGTCGATCGTCTTCTACAGCTATTCAGATATGTCCCCCGTGAGCAGTTAACCATCCCAGATTTCGTCTTCCAGTGAGTTTCTCTGCCTCTTCCTGTGTCAATTTCACAAACACAGTTTTTGCACCAGAGAATTCGTCTGGTCTTGAGACGGCCATATTCATTCAAGCTTCAAACTGCATGACAGCCACATGCTCTTTAACCCTGATTTCATTATATGATTCAAAAACCCATTCCTCGAATTTCTTGTCTGATGCAGGCATGATCTGGAAGTAAACGGAGGGAAGGGCGTAATTGTGGATCCTAGAACGAAGTATATCTATCAGCGGCCGTAGATGATGATGTATTGCAGCATCTCCGCTAGTTCAGCTGGGTCACAAAGTAACAAGAAAATTCTCTCAACTCTTTTGGGTTGTCTGTCCTGTGCAGTTCATTTTTTGGTAGAGGTGGTATTTTGTGTATTGGTCTTCATTCATTTAGCATCTTCTGTGTCCTACTTAAGTGTTTGGAGATTGCAGATTGAATAAATCCTAATCCTCTTTGTCTATATTTTTGCTTAGGACACTTAATCTACACACTTTATCTGAATTTTGTACATTTTTAGCATGGGAAAATTCATTCTTCGATTAGTATTTTCCAAAATTTTTAAAATAATTTTTATAAATTAATATGCGTTGTGTATTTATTTTACCGAACCTCATATTTTTTCAATTTTTTATAATTCAATAAGAGTAAAATTTCACCATTTAGAGATTATATAATTATTTTTTATTTTTATGAATATTTATAATTATGATAAATTTAAAATATTTATAAGAACAACATTCCCTCCCTAATCGTGTGATTAGGAACGGCAATGATTGTCAGAAGAAGATGATCTTTTTGGCACTGAGCTTCTTTTTATTCCTTTATATTTACTTTTCTAATATCAATTGAATATACAGATTTTTTTTTAATACATTTCTTAAAAAAATAGAAAAATATTTTTTTAATAATATAAAATATATAACTTATTAAAATAATGATAACAATCAATATCAAGTTCAAGTAATTTTTGACGGGTTCAGATTTTTATAAAAATATCAAAAGAAAAATTATATTCTCATTTAAAATTCAAGTTGACATTTATAATATCTTTTTTTTAAAAAAGAAAAAATCTGCGTAATTTGAATAAGAGAAATTCTATTTTATTTTAGATTTTCTCATAAACATTAAGAAATAATTTTTTTAAAAATATAAAATAAAATTAATAATATGACTTAAAATAATTTTGTGCAGAGCGTTAATATATTGAATTAATCAATATAATAAATAAATATTATTAAATTTTTATATTATGCGAAATATGAAAGATTGCTTTTCAATTATTATTATTATTTTTTTTTTGGTTTTTGGGAAGGGATATTTTGGTGAAATATGCAGAGCCAGAGAGGTGTGGTGAGTCGCAGAGAAGAGAAGAGAAGAGGCACCAAACAGACGAACAAATCGCAGCAGAAAAGCCCATAATCTCACTCGAAATTGCACAAGAGGAATTATATTGGTTTCTTGTGCTGGTGTTTGGAAGTCAGTTTCAACTCCGGCAGGTAAAATTCTGAAGAACGTTCATTGAGAGAAACCCGATGAGCATTGTTTGAAAGCAGTTGAGGAATATCTGTTGTATGCTGAATTATTACAGTTCGGAATGATGTCTTTTTGTGTTTGGTTTTCTGAATACCATATGTGCTTGTGTGTTGTGGGTTTTGTTTCCTTTTGTGTGTTACTACTACGATTCCGGGTTTTGATTCTTGCGAACAATATGTTGAGTTTTGAGTCGTTGATTAATTCTTTGGAGAGTAAGTGGATGGTTGAAGTAATTAATACAAGAGTTACATTCTTCAAGTAGTCCTGTTTGATGTGAGTTTTCTTCACTTATACCAAATTTGGTTGATGGGTTTGAGGTATATGGTTAGATATATAGTCTTCCCAGAAGTCCCCTGAGAAAATCTATGGATTAGTCCTTGATGAAACTCACTATGTTGTTGTAGCTGACTCCTTCTATGTGAATTCTTTTGTGTGATTCTGAGATACTGTGTGATAATGATCGGATTGGTACTTTGGTTTATTGTAGATGGAATACCACTATTTAAGAGACTGAGGAGCAAAAAGCCTTGTTTTGTACTCTGCAAAGGCGTTGAATAGTTGAGGTGGCTCCTACAATGGTGCAAAGTATGTCAATAAACACTTTAGTGACTTCTAGATGCAGTGTTGTTTGTGGATCAAATGATGAATGGAGGAGAAATTTTGGTCAAGTGAAGGAACTCCATATCCTTCCTGGGCGTGGAAGTTTGTGCCTTTGTTCTTACGGTGGAAGAACCACGTCCTTTGGAGCACCATGTGGCATATCTCGGCCTAGAAGTTTGAGAGTTCAAGCTGGATGGCTATTTAAAGGAAGTGATAAGGGATCAGAATTTGATGCAAGCAGTGAGCATAGTGAAAGCGCCAATGAGGATATTCTGATGTTTTTCTTTGAGCTGGACTTGGCAACCCGAGTACAGGTTAGAGATGCTAATTCCAACTCTACAACAGTTTCGGATGGCTTAGAAAAGGAGCTATTTGGCTTATCACTGTGTTTTTATTGCAGTACGCCTTGAATTTGGAGCAGTATGACATTGCCCAGCAACTGAGGAACAAGTTGACTGAGGTTTGATTAAGTAAACTGTTCTCCCTAAGTTCTGATCTTGTTCTTGTGAAGTGCCTTCTGTTATGGCTTTGATGGATTCTTTTTCTTAAATTTTGGGTAATCGTCTATTTTCCATTTGACATCCAGTCTTTTGGGGACATGCAGTCATGTACAATCTACAGGCCCTTTTTTCCTCGTTCTATCTGATAACAATCATTTACAAACAATATTTTTATTTCTCCTATTTACATAAAATTTTTGCTTCTGGAGTTTCTGATAGAATTCTTTGTAGAGCTATTGGTATATGGTTACTTTAGAAGACCAAGTCATGCTTATGTAATGTATTTGTTCAAAGGTCGAATCAGAAGTTATCAGGCTCCGAGAAAACAGAAGGGGATCAGCATCCAAAAGCGAAGCTCAAGATATGGCTATAAGCATCTTACGTCTACGGTAAGTCTCCAGATAATTGTCAAAAGCGCATAGCTTCTCAGTTTGTATTTCTCACTTGTCATTGTCCATTTTATGGTGATCAGTTCAATTTGTTTGGAAACTTAATTGTTGAAGTTCTACCTTTTTCAGCGCAGACCTGCAGAACGCCGTTCAGAGTGAGAATTACAGTTTGGCTGCCGAGCTACGGGATGAAATTTCCAAACTTGAAGCAAAGTCTTTGGCTGCATCAGTAAAAGCGCAAGCATATGAAAATGCCCAATATGCTTTTCGTTTAGGCCAGAAAGTGAAGCATAAGAAATTTGGTAATTTGTTACCTGCTGCTGCCTCCTTTTTATCTGTTTCTGCCTCTTGGTAAATATTGGTTGATATTTTAATGAGTTCAGATTTCAGTGCCTATCACCACAGGGCTCTGATTAAAAAATTAATTTGCTATTCTAGGATATCGAGCTGTTATTTGCGGCATGGACCCAGTGTGTTGTGAGTCAAAGACATGGATGGATCGTGCAAATGTAGAAAAATTGACTCGTGGTCCTGATCAACCCTTTTATCAGGTTTAGCCAGATTGAATATGCATCTTTTCTCAACCGGCCAATAGCCTTTGTTATAATGTTGTCATTTTCTTGCACTGGGTTCTTTTTGGGTTGAAATGTTTCATGTTATGCTGATCAGAAAAAAGAAAAAGGTTGCTTCTTTCACCTCACATACGTAGTGTCAGTTTATCCTTGTCCTGCCATTGGCTGATATCTTTGACATTTATGTCATTAACACTAACTAACAAAGTGAAGGGCTTCCTTCATTTCATAAATTCCTACCATCTTCATGATTCTGGCACCCGAGCCATGTCAACCACATTCCAGTTCTCATGTTCATTATCCATTTACGTGAGATTAGCATTAGCATTAATCCGTGAAGAAATAGAGAGTTCTGATACTAACTTTAACCTATTGTTTTACAGGTGTTAGTTGACATGCATGAAGACCCCAACCTCTTAGTGGCATATGGTAAGGATATATACTACTTTGCTGTGATCTTCTATTACATATATTCATTCTTTGCTTCAACCTTAAAAGCATTTTTCCTTGTTAATCCATTGATAGAGTATTATCTACCCGATGCTATTCTCCATTGTGTGATCATGCTCTATTCGTCAATTCATTACTTTCTCGAGCTCCTCTGTCATTTTTTTGGATCCAAAGCATTGGTTTATCTTTCAGCATTTTTTTTTTCCTGCACCCTTCTCCAAAGATTCATTAGCAAATGGAATTTTCTTGCAGTTCCTGAGGAAAATTTACAGGCACCTGACAAACAAGACACGGTTAGTCAATCGCCTTCTTTCGGCCTTTACGGTTGTGTTAGTTACTCTATTATGAGATTCTCATAGTTGGTGGATTGTGATTGACCTTGACAGGATAGGTTTGATCATCCCTATGCTTCCTTCTTGTTTTATGGAATGGATGCTGCCGGAGACTTCATCCCAATCAAACAGCTGCGCGAGAAATATAGCCAACCCCGGCATGAACTTCCCTATGATCCACTTGACGAAGAAGATGGAAAAGATGCGTAATAGTTTGAGGCCTCTATTTCTTCCATGGCGTGTTGGGATGAGGATTTGAAGAGCATAAGATGCATCATGCAATCTTGTTGCATGTTTCTCAGTTTTGCTTACAGAAGTTTGATCCCATTTATTGGATTTTTAGAGTACATGTAATAACTGTCGCTGTGTAGACAAAGTATCTTTTGCTTCTTATTTGATCCTTGGACATGATTCTTGTCCGGATTTGCCTCTTAAAAGGAGCTATATATGATTAGCATATGTATACTGTTCTTCATGTGTATCCAATAGTACACTTATGACTCATTCATCGCTTGTAATAATAAACTCATAACTCGATTATTACATTTCGGTGGAGTCACGTTAACAGGTCTGGTCGGGAGATTCAGTCTTGGCTTAATTTGAATATTCCACAAGAGTCAAGTAGTTGATCATTTCTCCTTTGTCTACCCTTTAACTCTCCAGTTCGGTGCTGCAAGAACGCATGCTATAAAATTCCCGCACAAGTGACCGCAACCAAATCTTCATCTCGTATCCTGCTGCTGCCAAGATTCGACTTCCCTCGGCACTACAACTATATTAAATTTTTTTATGAATAATATGTTTGGTCCCTTAAATTTTTATTTAAAATTACTTTAGTCCCTAAAGTTTATTTTTTGACTTTAACGTCCTTAATCTTTAGTTTTTGCCTCAATTTGGTCTCTCTGACTATGTTCCGGCCTAAATGTGGCCGAATTTTGACTTATATTTTGGCTGGAAAATGGTCAGAAGGATCAAATAAAAATTAATGTTTAAGGATGCTAAAATCAAGAAACAAAGTCAAACTCTAGTCACATTTTTACTGAAAAATGATCAGAAGAATCAAATTGGGACAAAATTTAAGAATGCTAAAATTAATAAATGAACTTAAGAGATTATTTTAAACGAAAATTTAAAGGAGCAAATATAGCATTTACCCCAAATTTTTATATTATGCGAAATACGAAAGATAGCAAATTTTTTATTTTGTGCTTCTTTTTGGGGGATATTTTGGTGAAATATGCAGAGCCAGAGAGGTGTGTGAGTCACACGGAAGAGAAGACGCACCAAACAGATGAACAAATCGCAGCAGAAAAGCCCATAATCTCACTCGAAATTGCACAAGAGGAATTATATTGTTTTCTTGTGCTGCTGTTTGGAAGTCAGTTTCAACTCCGGCAGGTAAAATTCTGAAGAACACTCATTGAGAGAAACCCGATGAGCATTGTTTGCAGTTGAAGGTTCAAAGCAAGGATGACGTTATACATGCCCCTTTTCAAGGCCTGCACGAACGTAAGATCGCTTACCCTCCTGCATGCACATTTAACCGTCACGGGCCTTCAAAAGGATCGTCTTGCATCGACCAAGCTCATTGAGTCATATTCACAAATGGGTTCGGTTCAAACTTCAAGGTTAGTGTTCGACAGGTTTCCGAATCCAGATTCCTTCATGTGGGGTGTGTTGATCAAATGCTATGTGTGGAATGGCCTGTTTCAAGAAGCCATTTCTGTGTATCAAAATATGCTGGAGAGATTAGCAGAGCTGAATAAGTTTGTTTTCCCTTCAGTTTTGAGGGCTTGTTCTGCAATTAATGATCTGAGGCTGGGGAAAAAGGTCCATGCGAGGATTGTGAAATCTGGGTTTGAGTCTGATCCCGTAGTTGAAACCACACTGCTGAGTGTTTATGGTGAAACTGGGCGTTTGCATGATGCTAGGATGATATTTGATGCAATGTCAATGAGAGATGTGGTGTCATGGAGTTCGATAATATCAACTTATGTGCAGAATGGACAGGCAAGTGAAGGACTGGAAATATTTAGGAAGATGGTTATAGAAGGCATGGAAATTGATTCTGTGACCATGCTTAGTGTAGCAGAGGCTTGTGCTGAGTTGGGGTTATGGAGAGTTGGGAAGTCATCTCATGGTTATGTAATGAGAAGGAATGTTGGGAGTGATCATGAAGCATTAAGGAGCTCTCTTGTTGCAATGTATGGAAAATTTGGTGATTTATGTAGTGCAGAAAAGTTGTTCCGTAGTGGTGTTTATCAGAGTGTTACCTCATGGACAACAATGATTTCATCCTACAATCAAAATAGATGCTATTTAGAAGCATTAGGGACGTTCATTGAGATGCTAGGGCTTAATGTGGAAAGTAATAGTGTTACACTGATGAATGTTGTATGTTCTTGTGCTCGATTGGGATGGCTAAAAGAAGGGAAGTCTATTCATGGATATATTATAAGGAATAATGTGGACCTTGATAGTGATTTTTTGAGGCCATCATTGATTGATCTGTATGCTAATAGTGGCCACTTAAGATACAGCCGTCGTGTCTTTGATGCTGCTCAAGAAAAACATATAGTATCCTGGAATATCCTCATCTCAGGTTATGCTAGGGAGCAGATGGTTGAGGAGGCTCTTTCTCTTTTTGTTCAAATGTTGATTGAAGGAATAATGCCAGATTCATTTGCATTGGCGAGTACTCTTTCAGCCTGTGGAATGATTGGGCTTTCAGAATTGGGATGTCAAATACATTGTCTTATTATCAAGACATACCTCCCAAATGAGTTTGTTGAGAATGCCCTCATCGACATGTATTCCAAATGTGGATTTATAAATTCAGCAACTAGAGTATTTCTTGACACCCAACACGGGAGTGTTATAACATGGAACTCTATGATGTGCGGATTTTTTCAAAATGGTTACTCAAAAGAAGCTCTCAGCCTTTTTAATGAAATGTATGCTAAACATCTTGACATGGATGAAGTAACCTTTTTGAGTGTAATTCAAGCTTGCTCAAATCTAGGTTCAATAGATAAGGGAAAATGGATTCACCATAAGTTGATTACTTTTGGTGTAAGGGAAGATATGTATATTGATACAGCTCTAACAAATATGTATGCTCGATGTGGGGACCTTCAGATGGCTCAAAGAGTTTTTGATAACATGACTGAACGAAGTATTGTATCATGGAGTGCCATGATAGGGGGTTATGCAATGCACGGTTATATTGATTATTCAATCTCTCTCTTCAATAGAATGGTAGAATTAGGAGTAAAACCAAATGATGTTACTTTCATGAATATTCTCTCAGCCTGCAGTCATGCTGGATATGTTGAGAAAGGGAAGTTTTACTTTAACTCAATGGTCAGAGATTTTGGCATTATGCCCAACTCTGAGCATTATGCATGTTTGGTTGATTTGCTGAGTCGAGCTGGTGATTTACATGGAGCATTTGAAGTCATAAACTCAATGCCTTTCCCCCCAGATGCTAGCATTTGGGGTGCATTGGTAAATGGGTGTAGAATCCATCAGAGACTGGACTTTCTGAATGGCATTAAAGGGGACCTTGTCAATATGGATGCAGATGATTCTGGATATTACACACTGTTGTCTAATGTATTTGCAGAAGGAGGTAACTGGAATGAGTCTAAAGTGGTAAAATCAAAGATGAGAAGTCTAGCTCTGAAGAAGGTCCATGGCTATAGTATGATCGAGACTGAGTCAAATTCATAGATTTGGAGAAAACATTTTCCCCCGCAATCAAAAGAGCACATTGTATTTAGGCATTACACTTTCAGCGGGCAGAAAGACTTCTCACGAGTTGGTGCCTTCAGCTTGTCTGTACCTAAGGCTAGCCTTCAGTCACCCCAATGTTCAAATGCAATGCCTTTCACTTTGCTGCACTTGGTGCCAAGACAATCCCACTCAATTTTATCAAGATTTTGACTGCTACGTCATTGAATCAGTCTTCAGTTCCCTGAGTTGGCTCCAATAGAATTACCTCTGTTGAAATGGAAGCATGCCTAGTGGAGGTAAAAAAGTTAAATAATGCTTCAGTAGTAACTTCGTGTGCCACATATACCTAATTTTAACAATTATCATTTAAATTTTATACTTTGAGAAGATATTGAGGGGCATGTACTGATCTCACCGACCATTCCCCTGGTTATTTGAATTAGTCATTCGCAATGCTTATACATAATTGAGTTGCATGAATAGCTTTTTATTCTTTTCTGGCTAACTCTTCATAGAGTATTAAATGTGATAATTGGTGATTTATTCCATTTTTCAGGTACAGTCATCCTAATCCTAGCACAAACAGAGCGCCTTGGACAAAAGACGAGGAATTGGCTTCTAATAGTGCCAATGGGAACAGGACCGAATCAAATAAGTTATTGCCCTGAAGTTTTTCCAACACATATCAGTTACATGAAGCAATAAGTCTTTCGTAATGAGACAGTATGAACCTTCACAATCATCATCAATATTCCATGCTGTTTCTTTTGCTATCACATATAAGTGTTTGCACTGCACTTATATCCATCAGACTGATCTGCAATAAGAAATCATTGGAACAGTGTTGTTAAGAAGGAGCTGTATATGTATATAGTTTGAATAGTGCAGCCTGAAGGTGATGAAATACAATTGAAGGAAGCCTCTGAATACGTGAAGCTGTAACTATTGCCGGCTTTGCAGTCTACAAGAGGTGTGATCAACACAATTGCACATTCTGGAGAGGAACGCAGTCTGACTGGATTATTTTTACTTCAATTTGTATGTGCAGATTGCTCTAGTATTATTCTTAGAAGTTTTCTGAAGCTCCTTTATTTTATATTAAAACTATTAAAGTGGATTTTTGAATTAAAAAAAAAAACCATAAAAACCAAAGGGGTTGTAGTAGTGAAGCAAAGAAGGGCTTATTTGATAGAAAATAGATTCTAAGGGGTCCTTTCAGTAATTTTACTAAATACTACTACTCCTTGCTTGTGTAAATCTAATAATATTTGAGTTGAGCCCAAAACAGAGGAAGACAGAAGAGTAACTTGTAAAGGAGTCAGATGGGAGAATAAAGAACTCCAGGAAGAAATTGAAGAGGTAGAAAAATGTTGCAGTGCATATTTCAGACTCCGGGTATGTACGAATCTCGTTATTTTCACTGCCTCTGTGTTATGTGCCCCAGTGGAATTGTTACTGAAGATATGTGTAGTATAATCTGGAAATCTTTTGATTGATGGGTTTTCAAGTGATCAAACTAGGAAGATGAAACCAGAGTGGAAAGGGAATTGCGCTCCGGAATTTCATTATATCTGTATTGCTTTATAATTCAAGAAGTTGTTGATTAAATGAAAATGATTATCTTAGATATCTTGCAAATTTCCATTGCAGCTGCAAACGGGTTTTTGTATTTTCAGTAACGGAAATTAGGAATAGATAGTAGATGTTTTATGGTTCCAGATTTAGTCCTATATCTTAGCTCAGTAAAAAGATAACCTTGAGATATTCGGCTTCTAATGTGGTTGATATTTAGTAGTGCAAAGTCGAAAAAGAAAAGGATGTTTGATGGTTACTAAACTATTGAAGAGAAGAGAGTAAGCAGATGATTTGGTTGCGACTGTGAAATTTCAGGGAGGTGATGCTGGAAAAACAGCTCATGGGTCACCGGGTTGACCGTTCAATATGTACATGGTTCTGGGACCAAATACTTACTCAAGGTGACTCTTTGAAGGTAACCCGCCTAGTATAAATGAAGCATGTTGCAGTCCTGACAATTTGGATTCCGTTATATTTGTGAGTTGTATGGTAAAATCAATAGTGAACCCTTCTTTTTTAATTTTTTTTTTCTTGTGATGTTCTAGCTTGTACCTGTTATTGCTTCACCCACTCACTACCTATTTCAAGTGGTTTGTGAGGGGATCACGTTTTTGGCTTGCACCCAAGTTGAGATGCCACTTTTGATGGCAATTGAGGTGGTATCCTGTCTCCTGGTTCATGCTATTTAATTCAATTAATAACGTTTGTTTCACCGAGAGAGTGATGGATCAATGAATGCCTCTTCCAAAACTTGGAACTGGCATCTTCAAAATTGGTGGACTTTATATTTATCGAGTTGCCACTTTGTGTAGATATTTTGGATTTTGGGCTGATATGTGCTATTGTAGTTGCTCTGATGGGCTGATATGTGCTTCAAAATAAAGAGTTTGATGGACTCTGATAAGACAACGGGACTAGGACTATGATGAAGATGGATAATTTGTCTACAAGAGCAGTGGTTTGTAGGTTCTGAATGAAGCAAGCTTTTGTTCTTACCTTGACTTTTATCTATCTTTATAATTTATTTGACATTCTTCCTAGTACCTCTAGAATCTTTGGCGGATTTTAATTAATTCTGCAGCTTCTGGATAAGATGATAGAGAATGGGTTTCCTCTAACTACTAACCTAACATCCTGAGTGAAATGGTAGCTCCACCAAATCTTGTGAGCAAGGCTTTGAGTGTCGTCACAGGTAACACCTCCAATATGAGCAATACACTGCCGGGTGCAACATCGTCTTGTGTTTTATGGAGAAAAACAGACCTTAAGCATACCAGCAATGAAGTTTATGTCGATCTTGTCAAAGAAATGGATGCCACTATAACAGGTGGTGGATTTTTTATTTCAATAACTCGTCTTCCACTTCTTTCTTTTTTCCATTAGATTCCAGAATTCAACTCCTTTCAAACTCTATACAGCTTTTCAAATTATATTCTGGTGATTTGGATATTCCTGATCACAGTACCTGGTCTTTTTACATGCAAACTTGCTGCATAACTTTATGAGTTTTATGGTTCTATCTGAATCCTCGCATCTTTTTCATTTTTCTGCTGCTCAGAGATGGAACTTTGGTAAATATGAGATATATGGTGGAGTTCAAGTAAATTCTCATCTACAGGTCTCTGTGATCTCACACTGTCATTTGCGAACCCTATTATTAATGATGTGAGGTTTCACCCTTGTGTTAGACTTCGACCATGGGAATCAAACCAAATTCTATCCTTTGTGCCACCTGATGGACAATTCAAGCTTATGAGTTACACGTTTCCAGTGTTTCACTGATACGCTGTCGCGAATGGATCTTCATAGTTTATTTTCATATCAAAAGCAACCTCTACAATTTCCGTGTCAATATTTATCCTCTGTTTTCAGGGTAAAGAAGTTGAAGAATACTCCAATTTATGTGAAGCCACAACTGACCTCTGATTTGGGGACGTGTGTCGTCTAAGTGTGTTAGTTGGAATACGAAATGATCCTGGAAAGGCAATTGACTCTATAACAGTTCAATTCCGACTACCTCCTTGCATTTTGTCATCTGACCTTTCTTCAAATCATGGAGCAGTAAATGTTCTTGCTGACGAGGTACTCAATCTGGTAGTATGTCATGACGGACATGCTAGTATGTGTGTTTCTTTTGAGTTCTGAATAAATATTATATTCTATCATATATGGTTTTTCCTCCAAAGATTGAAATCCTGGGAATGTGCTTAGAATAAATATTCGAAGGCTTCTCTCATTTGAATTTGAAGTACTTTATATCGGGAGTCCATCGTGAACTAATTATATACTCGGACTCATATTCTCCGCTCTTGACAGTGCATTAACCATTTTACAGACCTGCTCGTTGACTATTGGATGAATCCCAAAAGATAAAGCTCCATCAATGTCAGATACCTTGGTGCTTGAAACAGGCATAGAACGGCTTCATGTGTTTCCCACTTTTCAAGTGGCTTTCAGGAT
The DNA here is from genome assembly GCF_026168435.1 of Sesamum indicum. NCBI lineage: Eukaryota > Viridiplantae > Streptophyta > Magnoliopsida > Lamiales > Pedaliaceae > Sesamum > Sesamum indicum. The sequence continues at coordinate 3,156,607 of NC_142660.1, read as the reverse complement.
TATGGGCGTCGCTCTCTCTGGCTTAAAAATAGATAAACTGGAGTTACTAAATTTACCTTCACGTCCATATGAAGGTTTCTGAGATCTTGCACGAGCAGGTGAATTTCAAGTAAGATCATAACTTTTCGTGCAAAAAGGCGAAACTTATCAAGCGGGATCATGACTTTTTGCCTCAAGTTGGTCTGTCAACTATTGTATCTTTATTGTGGTGCATTCAAACATGAATTTTGCTCTTGTTTAGCATTCTGTGCTTTGGTCCTTTCCTGGAGGTGGACAAGAAATGGATATAGCTTCTTATTCTGAGCAGTTGAAGACAGTGTGAATATGGTTTGGAAATCTCAGAACCAGTTTTCAGATATATGAAATTCTTGGATGAATCAATCTATTGGTTGCCATTTTTATCAAGTGGACGGTGTTTCATGAGTTCAAAACATCGCCCCTCATAGATACTTGTATCAAAAAGACTAGTACTATTCAACAATGGAGAAAGAGGAAAATTATAATCTAGATCATAAACAGACTTGCTAATTTGAACCTCATAATATATAACTTTCCATCATCGGCTACTTTGGATCATTAGGTGGAAAGACTACTTAGACTCCCGCCTGACACCAAGTCTAGTCGACATAAACTCGGTCAAAGACTGCCTTCATAACATGTTTCCCGGCTCCTCTGATGAACCCAACTCAGACCAAGATTTCAGTTTCCCATTAAAGACTCCAACTCCATTTGAGGGTGCAATTTTATACAAATAAACAACAACTTAATGCTCGACATTACACATCCGATTACATCTTCTTGGTTAAAAAGACCAAAATAGTTGCTATTATTTGTTCGATGGGTTAACCAATCCTTGAAATTTGTAAAGGTAATTTCATCTTAGAAAGTTGAACTCCTATTTGGAAGCTATGTATGATTTTGTAAAATATTGATTGATTTCAAATTCTTTTAGTACGTGTTCATTTGAAATCTTTACTCTAAATCCTCCCCTCAAATCAAAATTCCTCCATCAAAACATAGGATTATTGTTAAAATGCTACAAACAGAACAGATATCCCAGTCAAGTAAACTCAATTTCTAAGAGCAAAGGTTCTTGTCCGTCTTGACCGTCTCCCCATCCCCAATGCTTGACCCACTTCAGGCAACTTCTTCGGCCCCGAATGCACTCCAAACCCAGAAAAGGTAGTTCCTACGCTTCTTGGCTCTCCTGGGCCGATACGCATAAAGCCAGAGCCTGCCCAACCCGGTTACAGACATTAGCTGAAGGTGACGAAATACAATTGAAGGAAGCTTCTGAATACGTGAAGCTTTTTAACTATTGCCGGCTTTGCAGTCTACAAGAGGTATGATCAACACAATTGCACATATCGACTGGATTATTTTTACTTCAATTTGTATGTGCAGACACTTGGTATTGCTCTAGTATTATTCTTACAAGTTTTTTGCATCAACTACCTCTAAGTGCATTAACTATGTATAAAATTGTACAATTGATTGACTGGTGCCATATGCATCCGTTGCTCATATGATGAGAGCTTTAAGTAATATGTTTATGATGTTATGCGGTGTATTAGGAAATTGGTAATCTTACAACTACCCAATTTATGAGTATAAAAGTTTAGCTTGCATGGGTGATGCAGAATTTCAGACTGAAGTTGTCTCCATTACCAGTCAAATATTAATTGAAAATGTTAATTTCCGGACATCAATCTATTTGATATTTCTTCATTGTCGAAATTTGAGAAATTGCATATTCCTCTAATGAAATCGTTTATGTAAATTCACAGGTATCTTCAGCCTAGATAAGTGAATAACGGCATGGCAAGAGTCTATTCAAAGAATTCTACAATTTGGTAGTTTATTTATAGGCAAACACAACATGAATAGGGAAAAGAGACAACCTAAATAATCTCTATGTATTTCAGTATCTTGATTAAAGAAATTTGATAGACATTTTTAGATTACAGAGGGAAGGGTAAATCACCAGGATATCTGTTTCATGGTAATTCGCCAGCAGCTTGATTTTTGAAGCTTTAAGTCGACACTACAACTTGTATGACAGATCAACTCCAAGCAACTATGTATCGCTCATCTTTCATTTCATAGAAAGAACCTCAAACCAAAAATGCAATGCAGCCGTCAAGCTGCTTCACATGGATTACTCCTGTGTACGAGCATAAACTATATACTCAGAGAAATGCCAATGTTCCCGGTTAGAAGGAATTGCTGATCCATGCATAATGGTTGATTTTCGGATGCAGAAAGCATAGGATTAACCAAACGATTGTGCCCTCTGAGAACTGATCTCACCAATGTACAGGTCCACCTGACTAGATCCGAGCTGCTTCCTCAGACCCCTTTTCTTCATTAAATCTCTCAGTTCACCAACCTGTCTCCATCTCCCTTTAGAAGCCTGTAAATTAGACAAAAGCATATAGTGTCCTGCATCATCAGGATGAAGTTCGAGCATCTTTCTTACAGCCATATCCCCCAGGTCAAATCTGGAGTGAGTAATGCATCCATGGAGAAAAGCTCCAAAAACAGTACAATCAGGTTGGATTGGCATTTTTTCAATTAACTCCAAGGCTTCTTCTAGGTTTCCAGACCGAGCAAATAAATCTACCATGCATACATAGTGCCTCATGGAGGGATTAAATTCATATGCCTGAGACATTGTCTGAAATAATCTCCAACCCTCTCTAATCATCCCCGTATGGCTATAAGCAGATAATATTGTTGTGAAAACTATATCAGTTGGCTCGACGTTCTCCTTTAGCATGTCGTTGAAAAGTTCAAGGCACTCATTTGAGTTCCCTTGCCTTCCATAACCACCAATCATTGCACTCCAGGTAACCATGTTCTTCTCAGTCATCTCATCAAAAACACTGCGAGCAGATTTTGCATCTCCGCATTTGGCATATAAATTTAGAAGTGCAGTGCCAATATAGATGTTCTGAGATGCCAAAAAGCCTCCTCTGATGGACTGAGCGTGAAGAGAAGAGCCAAATCGGATATCTCCAAGGGAAGCACAAACAGATAGAAGAGTCACTAAGGTCACTGGATCAGGCCGAAAGCAATTTGCTCTCATTCGACTGAACAATCTCATAGCTTCATAAGCATATCCATTTCGAGAATAACCACTAAGAATTGAGTTCCAAGAAACAACGTCCTTGTCTACCATGGATTCAAATAGATAAATGGCGTCTTCTATTCTAGAACACTTCGCATACATGTCGACTACAGCATTCATCACATTAACATCACCTTGACCTAGTTTAATTGCTAGACCGTGAACTGATGAACCCAAGTTGGGATTGCCCGACTGTGCACAAGCTGAAAGTACGCTAGCTAAGGTAACTGAATTGGGATAAATATTTTGCCAATTCTTGTCAGTGAACAACAGCAGAGCTTCTTCAGCAAAGCCACTCTGGGCATACCCCACAATCATCGCCGTCCATGAAACAAGATCAATAATTGAAACCTCATCAAAAATCAATCGAGCATCCCGAATAGCAGCGCATTTGACATACATGTCCAGAATAGAAGTAAACAAGTAGGAATTCACCTCAATCCCATTCTTGATCACATTTCCATGCACCCACTTGCCCTGGTGCAAAGCCCCTAATCTTGCACATGCTGTCACTACACTCCCTAAAGTGTAAGTATTTCCCTCAACCAGGCACTCCCTCATACGGTTGAACAAAAGTAATGCTTCTTTAGCACAATTATTCTGCACATAGCCCACAATCATAGAAGTCCAACAAACCACATTCCTGTCCCGAATCCTTTCAAAAACCTTGCGAGCAGTGTCAATTTCTCCGCACTTGGCATACATATCAACAAGCCCAGTCAAGACAAAGCTATCCGGGCTCCCCAGCTGAACTATGTAACCATGGAACTTCCTCCCTTCAACAAAATCTCTCAACTCGCTGCACGCCTTCAACACAATTGATAACACGATATTATCAAGAACCAGAAATCTCCTTCTCATAAATTTATAAAACCCAATAATCTCATCATACAACTCGTTCATAAAATACCATCTTATCATCACTTTACAAGAATCGATATCTGGGTTTCGAATTTCATCGAACAGCAGACGGGCATGCTTAACGCGCCCGAATGTGCCATACGAACTGACTAATTTAGTTTTCAACAAAGGGTCATCGGTTTCTCCATTAACAATCAGAAGGGCATGGATTTTCTGAAGAGACGAGAGGGTTCTACAGAGACTCAAAAGACGAAAAAAGGGGTTTTCTGAAATCGATTGGATTGAGCCAACTTCAAGATTTTGCGATGGTAAAGAAGTAAAGGTCTTGAACTGGAAGAGGGGTTCTCTAAAAGTGAGACGACGAATTTTTCTGTTCAACACTGAAAAGGATTTCATGGCAGTTGAATTTCATGTCTGTGTATGGATTTATATTTGCTAACAATTTCAGGATTACATCTCCCGCCATACTGTCGGAGGTTATTAAGGTGTTTGCTTTATGACCGTTGTGGACGTTGTCGCTTGTGAAATATTTAATAATTATAATAATTCATTTTTGTTTTTATTTTTATCAAAATTTCTATTATATATTGATGCATACCTAAATTCAGCAGCATCACAAGGCTCGGAAAAATGCAAAATAGCTGTTAACATTTTGTTGCTTAAGTCAGCGAAAAATTTAATAAAATAAAATAAAATAATTCAAGTAAAAAATGTGATATAAATAAATTATGTGAAGTAAATAGGTATTGCTGAAAAATGCTAAAAATGCATAGAGAGAGTGCAGGGAATGGGAGAAAAATGAGTAGCCTTGTTGTTGTAAACTACTCATGTGTCGATTTATTTGGACCCTATTTATAGAAGAGAAATTTAAGATCGATTAACGTCAATAGATATCTCTAAAATTCATGGATGTGGAAAAGGTGCTTATTCAATCGTTGGGGTTATCTTATAGGAGATATGTCAATAAAAAGAGATCATGTCGGGTCAGTAAAGAATATAGGAATGGAAAAATTCTAGTTCGGATCGGACCTGGTCAAATTTGAACTAATTATATGTAAAATGCAATACACTTGTTGTGTGATTGGTGTACACTTAAAAAAAATGATCAATCATATAGCCAGTGTTTGGTTCCGACAAATCTGATCTAGACAAGAATTTCTTATAGAGATATTACTTACCTATATCTTCCATCAACCGAATCTAGCTAGCACAGGAATCCCTATTTTCACCCTTTTAGGATAATATGTATAAAGTGTGGTTGAGGTGGATGGCATTGGCGTGTTTTTCAGTGTTCCTTGTCCGCCAGGTGGCTAAATCTAGATTAGTTAGCAGTGTGTCGAGTATAGAAGGGTGAATTGTTAGAATTTAGAATTTTTTTTAATTGTAAAAATACTTAATTGGTAGGTAAATATTAATGATAAGTATTAATAGCACTGTTAAATTTCTTAATTGGTTATAATATATATATATATATATATTCTCCACCCCATATATATTTGGGTCAAATTGCATAAAATCCCCCTATGTTTTAAAAATTCAGCAAAAAAAAACTCTTTATGTTTTATAAATTCAGGTCAATCGCTCATCTCCATTGAATATGACTAACGCTATTAATTTTTTGATAAAATAATTGTTATAACCTTATATATCCCATATTGTTCTTTTTTTAATGGTCGTTAGATTCTTATTGATTAGATAAGAGCCGTCAGATCTAATCAATTAATTTTAAGTGTTAGATTTTAAATTTATAAAAAATATTAAGAAAAAGAAAAAACCTACTCCCCCCATCCCCGCTGCCTCCTCCCCCGCCACCTACCCCCCACTCCGCCTGCACCAACCTCCGCTCCATGCCCTCGCCGCCCTCATCGCCTCCACCCTCATTGCCTAGATCAGATTTGGGCCTACGAACCCATTTTTTTTTTTTTAATTAATTTGATTATAGTAAATTAAATATATTTTAGTTAATTAAAAAATAAATTTTAGATAATTTTAATAATAAAATATTTTAGTTAATTAAAATAATTAATTATATTAATAAAATATATATTTTGATTAATTAAGAATAATATTATTATTTAAATTAATCTATAACTTATCATTATTATAATTTCTTAATATTCATATTAATGTAGATATCTAAATTTAAAAAATTAAATTTAATAATTTTTTATTTTTTTTATTTTGATAATTAATATAATTATGTTTAAGAATAAAAAAATTTATATTTTTAGAAGATACGAAAATGCAAAAAATAAATTTAAAAAGTCAATTTGACCATAGTAATTTTAGATATAATAAGGGGAATTTTAGTTAATTAACGTTTAAAAAAAAGGTCAAAATACGCAAAAAAAAATAAAAAATAAAAATTAAGCACAATCGCATTTCAGGCGCATGCACCTCACTTTCCATTAGTTTGTAACGGAAAGGGTTTTTTTTAGCTGAATTTATCAAAATACAGAGTTTTTTTTAGCAATTTTCAAAATACAAGGGAATTTTTAGCTATTTCAAGAAAACACAAGGGGGTAAAATGGAACTTAACCTTTACATTTGTGGTAATGATTACTTTTATTTTAATTTCTAAATAAAGTTTATATTAAAATTATTTTTTGTTGAAAATTTACGATATGTAACCATATATTTTTAATAGGGTTAAATACATTCTGCATCTCTGAACTATGCATTTTGCCTCATTTATATCCTTAAAGTATAAAAGATTACAAAAACACAACTCACAAAATAATTTGGAATTGATTAAACAAAAATGTCCTTCTGTCTTACCTCTATATTATTTTATTCTACTTTCTAAAATATATTTTTAGTGCTTTAAAATTTTACTCACATTTTATTTTAAAAATAATATATATAATTTATAACTTTTATAAATTATGAAAAGCAAAATAGTTATAAACTCAATATATGAAAATATATTTTACAAAGTAAATAAATTATGTTAAAAAGTATATATAAATATGTGTTAATACATAATGCATGTAATATTATAGAAAAAAGTATGTTATGTAACTCATGAATTTAAATTCAATTACATGTCCACATAATAATAATATATCATATCATTACTTTGAAAAATATAGAATATTATATATTAATTATATTATAGATATGCATATTTTACAGTATATATATGTTCGATGTAATGTTTTAAATTATTTTTTAAAAAAAATTCAATATATATAACAAAACATGCAAAAATTATGTAAATTTGTTTACCAGTTGTGTAAAAAATATAAGAATTTGTAAGCTTATGGAGTTTATACAAATTCTATAATTAGTATAAAAAATATAAATTTTGGATAGTATTTATTTTAAATAAAAAATTCATAATAATTCAGATTATATTTAGGAAAATGATAGAAATATAGATATTCTAGGGTTTAAATAATAAGGGCATTTTCATCATAAAAAAATTAGTGTAGATTATGAGGGATCATTTTATTACGTTTTATAATTCAGGGGCGTAGATACACTTGATGGCTAGTTCATACAAATTATATATACAAGTTGAGCAAATTGTATTGGTTTCTCTTTCAAACTTGAAGCATTGTCATTTGTCACAAAAGTAACTCAAGTTCAGTGAAGAAATTCAGAAAATTTTGTTACACAATCAACCATTAGAGGTCCAGTTCTTGGAGAGTATACATCTTGCTTAGAGCTAATTCAATGCATTTTTCTCTGAAAGACAAAACTTGTATCAGAAACAAAGCCGTGTATATATCAAGATAGAATCAAACAAGTATTATTCCTAAAAATAATACAAGTTGGTAACATAATCACCAAGACTCAGAATCATGATGAGATGAGATACAGTGACATTTACAAAGATAAACGTAACCAAGATCACATCGATCCCACGCTCGAAAAAAGAGTCATAAAAAGAGGTCCTTGATGTCTTATGTGTGTCTCTATGAAATTCCCAGTCAATAAAACAATCACTCTCTCCATTATTAGGTTAACACGATGGTAGGAGGATTACCCGCAGGGCATCTTTGTCGTCGGGGCCGTCTTGGTGTCTTTCCCCACCCTGTTAGGCTTCTGTCCTCCAGACCAGCTTCAATGCTATTGAGTTGCTGAATCAGGGGAGTGCAAACTGGGCTTGGACTGGCATTCGAGACGGTTTCCACCACAGCTCGCCGTCTCCCCCGAGCACCTCCATTTCTGGTGCCGTTTCTTCTTGTCAATCCTGAATTCCAATGATGGCCTGTGGCTCTCATCAGCCCCCCGAACGTCTGGAGGTCCTCGGTCACCTCGTGCCTAGACAATGATGCTAGCCCAGGAAGGATGTCCCGTTGAAAGTCCCTCCGCTGCCTTCCTCTCCTCGACTGACCCCTTCTAGACCTGGTTGGTAATGTATTGGCTCCTGTGTCTTCGACTTTCTGAACTTCAGGAACAAAAGGTGTGGGCATGTAGTCTTCTTCTTTTGTCTCTGGTAGTTGCAATGTCATAGCCTCAAAATCGTCCACCTCCTCGGGTGAGTCTTCTCTAGCTGTCGGCCCATTACCGGATGTGCTCTCAAGTTCATTTGCACAAGAGGTTAGAGCATTAACAAACCAGAGGAGCGAGTCAGCCAAGGATGCTTCTGGCATGGGGGAAATCTCATCACCTATATGGATTTGTGGGCAAGATGATGAGATGGAAACTATTGTTTCAGCTGCGTTTCTAAGAACTTCATCCTGGAGAGGTTCGTTCTTATTTTCTAAAGATTGCAAGGATGACCCACCAGCTGTATTTTCCTTCAAGGTGAGGTTATCATCCTCGTCCAGGATAACGGGAGCTTCCAAATCTATCTCCAAAGCTATCTTAACGCTGGGGGTCTTGCTTTCGAATGAGGGTGCCGAAGGATCTTCACAGTCGCTAACGCAAGAGTTCAAATCAATGTATTCTCTGGTAGAGGAACCCTTTGTCAGCTTTTCGTTCTCTGCTGTCAGATCTTCTTCATTTATCTGCTCATCCGGCTCACACTCTAGATTTATATCAATTATTCTGTTCTTCCTTTCCTTACCTGCATTGTTCTCTTCAGGTCCACAGCCAACACTTGCCGAGGTGGAAACATGGGGTGATGGCTCATTTCTCCAAACACACGTTTCGAAAATGGGAAACCCAAGAATTTTCTTAACATTTTGAGTCTCAACGATCTCACAATCACTTGAAGCCAACATAACTTTCAGGTTGCATGGTTGATTAAGATCTCTAACTGTTTCACTCTTTGGGAGATCATCTGCACGGGCAGGCTTACGTTTAAACCATGGCAATGCTGAACGATGGTCCTCTTCAGGCTTTCGTATTCCATCTATCATAGTGAGATCTTGAAGGATCACATCATCCTTCGAAACTACCTCATTCAAGTTGATATCTATCACAGGCTTTGAGTCCTCATGACAGGAGTCTTTCAGAAAATTTCCAATTCCATGATTAGTCGAGCGGTGAGATGCTACATAATCACTTCTACTGCAGTTAAGGTTATCAAAGCCAGCTGATGGTAAGTGAACATTTGGTTCTTTGGATCCCGATGCAGATCCCTGATAAAACCCATTCAGCATCGTTAGTTGGCCTTCCACACCTGGATTCGACCTAGAACTCACACCTACTCGCCACTTTCCTCCAAAAGGTTCTTGACTAGGAGCTGAAGTCTGAAAACTTCGACCCATTACTGCAGCGGAATTTAAAGACGGCTTTGCCCAAGACGAGACATTCTGAGCCCACGAACTGGGCAAACAAGAAGAACCAAAGAATGGGTATGAACCAGGGGCCTGGGAAGCTAAAAGTGGTTCCAAGTGGCCATTATTGGGGCGATCAGGATTTCTGTCAGACAATTCTAAATCATGGTGGTTTCCATCCCTCCGCAGATCTTCTCTACTACAACCCGTAGGATATATTCGAGGAAGATTGACTGGGTTAAGCATGTCTTCCACCGGATGCAAAGGCATAGGCATCTTATCTTGCTGACGGCCGTGAGTTATGTAATTGAGGTTACTTTTACTGGACCCTGAAAGATTGATAAATCGTCAGCATTTTAAATAATAGAACAACTGAAACAATAGCTGTTTCCGAAACTATAAGCCAAATAAAAATTGATACAGAGTGTTAGTTTGGCAGAGATGCAAAAAATTACTGAGAATACTGAGTTTGTGTGCATCACCAGTAACTCCTTGTCATGCAGGAAATTAGCAAGTACACAAGATTAGCAGCATGATGTGCATATGATGTGACGAGTGATTACAACAGAAGTACTTCTAGAGCAATAAGAAAATCAGTATTCCTCCTAAATTGCTATCCTACGTTGTAGAATGTCAAGTATAAGTTGATAATCCTCTGGTATTCTAGATGCTAGAAGGCATTGAATCCAAAAAACAAAAGATGATGATAATGGGTCAGGTTAGCGCTTTTTTCATCTATAGAAAAGATTTTGATCATGTATGCTGAAGCAGCTAAACTATACATGTCAGAGTATAACTGAATAAGCTCACAGCAGAGTAAAAAAAAAACAATGTATAACTTTATAGGACTCTTTACCTGCTTCATATATGTGGGAGAGCTGGCCCCTATCATTAACTTTTCTTTCAACAGAAGAGTTGATAAAAAATCCATTACGGATATGTATGGTTTCTTCCTTAACACCTAAACCCGCGCCTGGTTTAGCATGCTGATTTAGGCCTCTAGCATCTCCACTGAGAGAACTCTGACCAAGAAAATCAAGAGAAGAGGGAGCTACTGCCTCTTCTGTCTGAACAGGTTCATTTAGATCGGCCATCCTGGTAGAATTCCTCAAACAGGAAGCAGAAGCTGATGCAGCCATCCGGCAGTCAGTCTCCAAACCAGCACGATCACCAATGGATAATTTCATACTACTTTCCGTTGCACCTTTTACGTCGCCGTTAGGAGCAAAACTTGATATCTCAGACACTCTGCAATCGGGTAACTTTTCCTTGTCTTCTGTATCAATGTATTCATCGGCTGGAAGATGAAGATCGAACAACTTCTTCCTGACCTTCAAGGGTCTTAAATCCAATGCTTCAGAGTCCTTTGATACAGACCCGTTCTGGAACAGAAACTTACCAGGCCCTGTGTCTGTCCCTTTTGTACAACTCATAGGAGAATTAACAATTTCAATTCCCGATAAAGACGTCCTACCATAACCAGAATTCAACAAAGGAAACCCAGCCATATGCCACTTCCGAGCATCTTCTGACGGCACATGAGATCCTCGAAGACTTGATGAAGACGATGGCTCCATTGACTCTCGGAGTCTTTGTAGTTCTTTCCTTCGGACTTCTTCCATCATGTCCCTTTGAATTCTGTAAAGACGGTGGAGTTCATAAACCTGGACCCCATAAGAAAGTGCAAGTGTTCAGGCTGATTATAACTCCAAGGAATTAGAGAAGTCATAAAATAAAGAACGTAAAGACAAAATCAATCCAAGGCACCTGATTCTTGAAAACAGCCTCATGCTCAAGCATTTTTTGCTTCAATGCATCCTTGTCATAACCTGGATAACCATCTAATGTATTTCTTGGCACGAAACCATTGTAACACTGCCCGTTTGTTATGGCCTTGTCTCCATAACATAGGGGCCAGCTACTACTGCTAGAATCCTCATTAAGATCCCTCATGGAGTAATATCCTGGCAGGTAGCTTTTGTAATGTACTTTTGTTCCCATTCCTGAAGAGGATATATAAACAGTAATCGGCAGGTCAGAGAGGAAAATGACATTAGTTAACATTCAGATCTTTAGTTTTCCTTGCAGACTACAAAAGAGTTGCAGACTGTTTACACAGAAATCTAGATAAATCTTTAATTTACTAAGTCCTTTGAGACGAAAGAAACTTGCAATAGCACAAGTAATGGCCATGTAGCCAGACAAGCAGGCAGAAAATAAGCATAAACAGAACCATTATCATGCATGTCTGCAGTAGAAACGAATGTTACAAAAGAATAAAGATGGTGTCTGTGTAAGGCAGCAATACACAGACACATGGACATTACAGACAGTGAATTGAGCAATTTCACGCTGACCCTTAAAAGTTATTGTATTCTGAAAGTTCCACCAAATTCGAGCAACCTACCCCAAAAGTAGAACCTAAAACCTCCACAACCACACTGCTTTCAACATGCATGTACATAACAGACACATTTAACAAGAATGTGAATAAGATAAATAAAAACCATTTTTCATGCAAGAATGCCAAAAGGCCGAGAAATGCAGGCAGAAGTCAGAGCAAGCTTCCATATTCCCATCATTCTCGGACCTGGTTACATACCATGAATTGCTTCTTTTGGAGTGTCATTATTAACTCGGGATCTATGTTGCCATTAGATGCTAAAGGCATATAACATGTTCAAGACGATAGTACTAAAATTATGAAACACTCCTTTCTGATTTATTTAGTGACGAGAGAAGTGGGCTTCAAATATTTAATGAACTAAGAACAAGAATGCACCAATGAAAGCTAAACATGGACCCAAAACAGGAACTCTGAAACAAAATCTCTATAAGGAATGGGAATGCCAGTTTAGCTAAAAGCTTCCATCAAGTTAATCTGATAAGTGAGAATCATCAATATTTTTTAAATTAGCCTTGTACCTGGAAAAGGAAGCTTTGGATTATAATATCATGACAAGACCATTGAACAACAAAAAGTAGTCAGTCCAGTTTTACCAATTAAGCATTCTTGTATACACAGCAATATATCTATTTAAAAACTCATCCTCGAATATTAGTCGAAAATTATATGAGTTAGAAAACTGAAAGTTGTAATCGGAAGTTTGCAGTTTTCTTTTTCATACTATAAATCAACAACACCATACGCATCAACAACAGTGCAAGAATCACGCTACTGTTGTAATGAATAAACCAGAGTTCAAGAATCAGACGTCACAACAGACAACCAATTAATGTGTCGTATCCATATACAATTAGCTATTCAAACTACAGCTTACGCAAGCAGAAGTTGAAAAACTCTCTTTCTGCAACTTGACAATCAAAACCTTGACATAAATAATGAAGTAATAATGCAAATAGAAAGCAAACTAGTCAAGCATCCTAGACCCCTAATCAACCTAGATTTCGAAATGAGGTCAAGAAGCAGAAAGATAGAGACACCCGGTTAACTTGTAAATTTAGTCAATCCGAAAGTTTCACCAAGTTCAAACAATGTTAAGGATACGAGTCCTCAACCTCCACAATCAAACAGCTCCCAACATATGCTCACGCACGTAGAAACTTCCAACGACAGATAAAAGTCTTGATATCTAGTCAAGTGGTTGATAAATGTAGCATGCTTTGGAAAGAATCATCAACTTCGAAATCATTAAACCCCGAGACACAACAAATCAAGACATACCTCCCAAAACATACAAATAACCAAAAAGATTATCAGGAAAAACATTCCAAGCGAAAACCAAATAATTATGCATATCTATACACTACATAAATGATCAAACATAGAAACAGACACCCCTCAAATATCAGCCATTAGATATCAAGTGAACAACCCCAAATAGGAACAAAAACCAATCATCCCAACTAATGATATCAGTAATTGTAAAACCCAAAAAGCAGACATTCTGAATATAATTATGAGGAAACTAATCAAATGATTAATCTAAGGTAAAATTAAAACGACAGAAGAAGAGGTTTCCTCTTCTGGGTCATAGTCAAACCAAGTAAATCTTAAAAAAAAAAAAAACTGAAAAAATAAAATTACCTCAGACCCACATCCTGAAACCGCCCCTTCTCAAGAACCCTTCACAGATTGAATCATCCAACAGTGTCTCGAAGTGAACAAGAACTCAGAATCATGTAAAAATTCAGAAAATATATACCCAACAAACAAGAAAAAAGTGAAAGAAGCAAAAGAGAAAGGAACAAAAGCAATAATACTAATAATTGTCAAATGAAACAAAGAAGTAATTAAATGAGTGGTTTGGTAACTCCATTGAAGGCCCTTCAGATCCTCATCAAACACAACTAAAGATTGGAGATTTCGATCTGCTGGGCCACGCTCTCTCTCTCTCTCTCTCTCTCTCTGAAGAGAAAAGCGAGCAACTTTAGAGAGAGAAGCAGAGCCAAAAATATAAATACAAAAAGAAAGAATTCTTCTTGCAACTACTGAATATATGTACTACTATTATTAATATTAATAAAGTATTTTAATTTCCAAGAAAGAGAGAGAGAGAGAGAGAGAGAGAGAGAGAGATCCCAGATAAGAAATCTTCACACAAACAAACGACCTTCTAAGAACAGTGACACGAAATTTGTCAACATCCGGTCTCTTTTTATTCTCTGCTTTTTCCTCACCTTCTCTCTCTAAGCTCACTCAGACACACAAATCTCTTTCTCTCTCTCTCTCCCTCCCTCTTGATTTCTTTTAGCCATTAAAGAATTTCTCTCTGGGTTTTTGAGGAAATGAAAAGAAATGGGCATTTCTAGATTCTCTCCTCCTTGCTTTTCCTACAGATAGATATTAATGAAAATTTAACATCATCATTATAATATATAAAAACTGTCCACCTATATAAATATAGCCTATAAATGTACACATGCCTCCACATAATTCTGTATTATTATCAGTATATATATACATGGGAAATACGTTACAGATACGTATGTATATGTGTATGTATAGGAGCCATCACCCTTAACAACCAACTTGCCATCTTTCTAAGCTAGTTGTCAATCTTGAGATTAGTATTTAATTAGCAATTAATCTATGATCTTCATTTTCCTTTTTGAGCACTTTTTTATTGGCTAATGCATGTACCAGACAAACTGTGGGTCCCACCTGACACTCTGTGTGTGTGTCTATGGATTTTTTTTTTAACCGGCCCTAATTTAATGCAATATTTGCACGTATATAATTTAATAAATTCATTTATATATTTTAAAAAAATTGGTAACTATATCTGTATTATTAATTAAAAAAACACATTGTTCGTATTAATTTTGATCGTCTCATTTTATCCTTTTATTTATATTATTTTTTTTAAAAAAAATATTTATAATAGTTATTTTAATATTTTTTAATTATTTTAAAATTATTATTTTTTCTTCTCAACCCACTACTACGTATGTTTCTCTCATGTTCTCTATATTTTTTGCTCTCACGAATTTTCATAATTTTAATAAACCCTATTACTCTGCAAATTTAATTTTTCTTACGAGCTTTCATATTTTTAATAAACTCACAATTATAATTTTTTTTATTACTTATTTTGCCCCACATTTCTTTTTTCTTCTATACTTATTCTTTTGTATCACTTCATTACGTTTTGTGCTCTTTTATAATTTTTTTTTCATCTTACACTATAATCTTTTGTATGTTCGCGGGAACCGCGTGCAATAACAACTAGGTATGATTAAAAATTCAGCAAATAAGAGTTGTAAGTAAAAATAAAAAATAAATATAATAGCATAATAGTAGTTAAAAGATCTTGTGGACCAGTTATATTGGTACAATGTACAATCTTTCAAAAGTATAATTGTTATTTTAAAATTTAATGTTGTGGTGTCAAAATTTTAATTGTGAGTAAGAAGTGACTTTTTTTATTATATTGAATAGTTGTAGTGACACGACTGTCGTCCTACATATAATGATCTTTCATATTTTAAAATATATTATAAATAAAAATAAAATACGTAAAATAATAAATCATATTTCAAAAAATAAAAAAAAATAATAACTTATGTTATTATCGTCAAAACAAAGAATTAAAGTAGTAGTGCTAAAATGACGTGAAGTCACTTTTATTAAAAAAAAATAACTATTTAATTAATTTTAAAATTATCTAATTTGGATTATAATTGTTATATTTAGAAATTGGTGCGCCAACTTCACTGACCGTCATTTTTTTTTTTACCAACACATGCCATCTAGTAATCGAGTTTTATCTATTTTACATTCTAATAGTTGCTGCTATCTTTGTAGCTGCAATCCATTGATCTATCAATTTCTCGGTATTTTAAAAATTGATAACATTCAGGTTATGTATAGCGGCATATAGGTGCAAGGTCTGGAGCATGGTTCTCACCCAATGTGTATTTTCAGGTACTGTTAGTCTGGTTCCCACGAATATTAGGGTGGCGTTGGTGTGAAAATCTGCACTCTCTCTCATTGGATGATCCTATAGAGGATCATGTACTTTCCTTTGATGATGGTAGTGCTGGAGTGATTTCATTGGTTTGGATGTTGACTAAATCCACAATCCCGAGTTGGGAAAAGGATTCAGCCAATTCTTGTAAATCTGATAGATCTTCTCTCGTCACCTCCATTATTTTATATATCTAATGGATTCAGATCTTCTCTGGTCTTCGACTTCGGAATCTCTGTGGCCTTCCCCTTCTAATGTAGAAGAGGTACTGTTCCAAGGGCGTCCCTGATTCGCTCTTGTATGGATTTAGATATCTCAGGACTCTTCCTTTTGTTTCTCTTTATATCTATAATTTCTGACTTCAAATCTGTAAGATCCTTGTGTAGATCGGAAAGGATTTTAAGAATCTCGTTCACCTTTTGGCTCAAGGTTTTTATTTTCATAGGTATATGAATTAATCTATGTCCATAGTTTTGAACTGTCTTTCATATTTCTCTCATATCTTGGGAGATCTTCAAGGTATCCAACTCGAGTTCTTTTCAGTCAGTTTCTTTAATCATAAATTTTTAAAACTGTAACTATGCAGGAATTTACCCGTTCCGCTTCTCTTGGATGAGATTCTACCATGGACTTCAGTGAAGTGTAAACACCTTACTGCATTTTCTGGTAGTATTTGTCGAACTTGAAAATTCCTCAACCATTCTTGTTCTTCTTCTGACGTAATAAAGTTTGGGTCAATCCTCTTCGGATCATTATAACATTTGTCAAGAATTTTTCATGAGAAATTCTCTTCTTTATATTTTCCAAATTTGAAAACATTCCCTGTTTTCATCATAACTTGAGCTTTCATTTGATTCTATTTTCTCTCGAAGAGTCTCCTAATAAATCTAAATGTAATATAAGCAAATATTTCGTCAATAAACTTAATCTCTGATACCATTCTAAGCGAGCATTAAAAAAATGCAAAGGAAGTAGATATGTACTAAATTGTTCCTTGAAAGTTGCATTAGGGGTAAAATTGCCTAAAAATCTATCAAATTACTAAAAGTAAGCAATTTCGAAAGTTACTGGAACTAAACAGATATGAGCATGGTTATCGAACCAAAATTAATATTAGACAACTTAGCAGACTAAAATAATAATTTTTTCTTTTTAAAATTTCAATATTTACTTTTTAAAAGAAAAAGAAAAACTAATTAGCAATGTGTTTAGGTTGTAACTACAGGAATAGGATTGATGGTCATAGTTGAATTTGATTGGGTGATGTAAATTGTTTATTAGAGTACTGTACGTACTGTACCGAATGGCTCACAGAATTTACAGGTGGTATGGCCCCCTTTTGCAGGAGATTAAAAATTAAATAACTATCATACACATTTGATTTTGGTCAATGCCTAATAATAACTGTACTATTTCCCATCTTCAATAATTTATACACATTTCACATTTAAATTTTGAAAATTTCTTTTAAATAAATATTTAGAATATAATTTTAAAAAATGTTTCAGTTTCATTTTGGTAATAGTTTTTTGTTCTTATTTCATTTTTATTATTTTTGTCCAACAGTTTAATCAACGACGAGGGCATTATATTAAATAATTTATTTAATTTAATAAAAAACAATAATCTAAATCATATGTAGTTTGTAGTTAATTAGCATAATTTTGGTCAAAGTCAAATTCGTCGTGCTCGATTCACGATTCTAACGCCACTGAGGTATTGATCGATCGGTATGGTGCGGATTCAAGTCCCATAAATATGAATATATGTCTATTTTTATAGTATTTTTTTTATTTGTTTGGATTTTTTCGTAGATTTGATTTATTAATGTGTTGATAAATTTTTTAATTTGAATTTATTGAATGATGTAATGACCGATATAGGATAAAAATCATGATTCTATATAAAAACATAGTTTTCGTAATTATTAGGGTAAATTACAATTACCTTCACTGAAATTTGACGTAATTGCAAATACCTCCTCATTATTTGTAAAACTATAAATACTCCCCCTCCCTTATTGTAACGTCCATATAAAAACGAGCCCATTCTGTTTTCTAAAATAATTTTGTGAACTAATATTCCCTATGAAATATTTATTTTACCTTTCCTGATTATTTTTTTTTGTAATTTTCAAATACTTTTTTATTTTTTAAAAATTTCAATAAAGGTAAAATAGTAATATCCACTTTACCGTCTAGGAATTATATAATTAATTTTTATTTTATGGGGGTATTTATAGTTTTTCAAACAATAAGGGAGTAATTATAATTACATCAAACATCAGGGGATGTATATATATTTACCATAATTATTAGGGATAATTACACTCTCTTCTCTTGAGGTTTATGAAATTACACATAGACCCTATATGATTTGAAAAATTAAATTTAGCACCCTTGAGGTTTGCTTTTGCATAACAAATAAGTCCATTTGCCAGTCAAAATTCACCAAATTTATTGATATTAACAAAAAGAACTGAATGAAAATTGATATTCACCATCGATCGACTTATTACAAGTCAAATAATTTTTTCCGACTAAACTACATTTATAACGGTGAAGATATACCTCCTCTCATGCATTAACTTGTGAAAATGTACAAGGGTAATTTGATTATAAAAATATTTATTTGATCTGCAACAAACCAGTAATAAGTCAATCGCAGGTAAATATAGATTTGTTTTTCCAACTTTTTTCTAATATCAGCAGAATCGATGCATTTTGATTAAATAAGAGACTTATTTGTTAAATTGAAGCAAATGTCAGAAATATTAAATATACTTTTTCAAATTATATGAAATTTACGTATAATTACATCAAACCTCACATACTGAACTGTGAGTTGGTTTGAGAAAAAATGGGTGGAAATGGAACAGGAAGTAAATGAAGCGGATCCAATCCAGGGCATCTAAATCTCAACATTTGGATCCACATTTGGGGCCCATGATTTAAGGGTCCGAAACCGAGAGCAATAAATGGGAATGTCTTTTAGTATGAAATAATAAAAAAGCATGGGGTAGTTATGTGACTATCACAACTATCATGCTTGGTACATATATATATATATATATAATTATTTAGTATAAAAATATACAAAAATTATGTTTTTTTTTATAGTATGAGTTTTAATTTTAATGGGTTTATTTTATTTTATTTTTTAAAAAATAAAACAACCATTAATTGTATCAAATTCCACCAATGTTCATACGTTTGTCGGATTTCAAAATAATTATTTATTTATTTTAATAGTAGTTGTCAAATAATTATAACTATTATTTGTTGCCGATAACATATATATTAAATGAATTCGATATGTAAGAGCGCGTGTAATTGATTCACTCGAAAAATAATAAAACAACTATTTTCAAGAAAGTTCAATTTTATTCGCGTGGAGGATTTCTTTTAGTTACAGTTACATTATAAATTTCAATTATCAATAATTAATATATCATATATTAATAATTAAAAAAAATAAATATTATTAAAACTAACAATGGCAGCACACTCGATGTGTATACTTAAATTTTTTCTACATTAGTTTTTATGTGATAAAAATATTTTCTATAACTATATGAAAATCATGATTAAAAAAGTTGAATGATATTGAAAAAAAAATATCAAAAAATTTACACTAATATCGAAAAAAAATACCCTCTATACTCATAAACACGATTAACGATATTATTGTACTAATTTTTTAAATATGACAACTATACTTTTAGTTAGATTATTTTAAAAATTAATTATAATAATTTTTTTTTAACAAAAGTGACTCACTTCATTTTATCCCTACTACACTAATTTTATGTTGTGAAAATATACCTTAATTGATTTTCTTTTAGTTGTGATTTGTTAGTTTATATACTTTGTTCTTATTTATAAGATATTTTAAAATATAAAAGATGATTTATTATATTTGCACAGAAACGGTGTGGCATCGACTGCTAGTACTTAATAAAAAATAGTATAAATAAACTAACACTCGTACCACACATTAATGGTATACGAATTTTTTCATGATTTTATGATAATGGAATTTTAATTTCATCAATTAAATTAGACCTCGTTATTATTACAAGAGAAGATCCAAATTGACATTAAACAATAGGAAAAATCTAATTAAATAAATGTGAAATTTTTTGTTTGAAGATTCTTAGATAAACTCCACTTTTAAATTTAAAAAGTTGATAAAATTGATGCATGTAGCATGAAATAATCTTCTAATATTTATATTATTTTGTTGGATCTTATAGGGCCCCATGCTTCAATATTGGTTTTTTGGTTCCGTAACTTAGGTTGTTTGGTAATTTCGTCCTTTAATTTTTTTAGGATAATATTTTGGTCCTGTATTTCTTTAATTTTTTTTATTTTACTCATTTTTTCCTCCGGAGTTCACTCTTTCCGCTGGAAAAATTCATACACTTCTCACGTGGCATTTAAATTAGAGCTTTTGTTCCTGTTGATGCATTTCTGTCAGTATTTTTGTGATTTAACATTCTATAGTAGTATTTTTGACCTACATCTTTTTATTTTTTGTGAAATTTCAGTCTTCTTTTCTTTTTTTATTGGAGTTCAGCATTCTCGCCTGTAAGTTGATCTCCGACGAATCAAAGGATTAGTATCACAAAAATGAAAAAGTTACAAACATGCTATCTTATAAAGTTAAAGAATGAAAATATCAAATAACATAAATTACAGAGTCCAAAATGCATTTAATCCTATTGGTAATTGAGTTTGAGTCTAAATCTCAATGATCCTTTAATGTGACCCTAACAAAATTAGATCTGGATTTGGATCCGACCCATATACTCTATTCAGAAAGCCCACATAATTGGTGAAATTATTTTAAACATATAAAAAGAAAAAAAAATTAAGAAAATTAAGTAAAAATGAAAGTGTTAAAATTGTAAGTGGCACCGTAATGTCAAAACGCGGTGCCACTAACTTTTAAAAAGAACAAAAAATTATTCGAGTCACCGCGATTTGTAATTGCAGTGACAAAATTTAAAAAAAAAAATTAATTCATGTCACTGCAATTGTGAATCATGGTGACACTTTCGTAATTATAAAAAAAAAAGGAAAAAGAAAATTGATGTCATCGCGATCAGTGATCGCGGTGACACTGTAGTTATATAAAAAAAAAATTGCTTTGTCCGGCAACAATTGTCACCTTCTTTTTAAAATTTCAGCATTATTATGGTGAATTGTCGATCGCCAAATATATCGTTCGATTCCCCTTGATGAGACGAATATTTCCCCCCAAATAATTTTAAGTTTTATCAATTGTAAACAATGGACTTTTAACACAACCACCGTGGCTTTTCGCCGTCGATTCGCCGCCATCGGAGCGACCCACCACCACTGGACTCGCCTCGACCTAAGGGTTCTAACGAGATCAACCTAACTCAATTTTATTACGTATTTGTTGAGATATGAAAATTTGAAAATTTTTTCCCTGAAAATTCGCGTTGAAGCTGTTTGCCGCCGTTCCTCCGCCGTCAGGACGAATCACGGATTGTGACCACCGTTGTTCGAATCTTCTCGTCCAGACGATTCCAAGGAGATCAGTTTTGCTTAATTTCATCAAGTATTTGTTGAAATTTGAAAATTTGAAGATTTTTTTGCTAGAAATTTGCGTTGAAGATGTTTGCCGTCGTTTCTCCGTTGTCAGGATGAATCACGGATTGAGACCACTGCCATTCGAATCCTCTCGTCCAAACGATTCCAACGAGACCATTCTTGATTTCATCAAGTATTTGTTAAGATTTGAAAATTTGAAGTATTTCCGCCGTCAACATCTGCGCTGATGAATCACGGACTGAGACCATCCCTACTTGAATCTTCTCGTCCAGACGATTCCAACGAGACCAAGTTTGCTCATTTTCGTCAATATTTCACCGAGATTCGAATTTTTTAATTTTCACAACAATTTTTTTTTATTTCAGCTAAAATTCTTAGCATGATTTTTTTAATTAAAAAAATGGTTAAAACTCTCCAAATACACCTACTTCTGCAAAAAAAAATTTCAACATTTTTTAAATAATTTACCCCACATAATTGCCTCATGTCATTAATTGGTATGTAATTTTTTTTATTTTTACAGTCTTTTTTATTTTACCAATTTTATTAGATATATTTTAAAATTTTAAATTAATACAACATATAAAATATTTTTAAAATTTATAAAATGTGCAATTTCATTTAAAAGTAAGTTATTTTAAGTATTTATTCTATTTATATTTTTTTTAATTTTGTGTTTGGTACTGAATAAATAAATGTGTTAATTAAATTTTCTTTACGTTATCATTAAATTATTTTT
Source organism: Sesamum indicum (assembly GCF_026168435.1). NCBI lineage: Eukaryota > Viridiplantae > Streptophyta > Magnoliopsida > Lamiales > Pedaliaceae > Sesamum > Sesamum indicum. The sequence goes on along the minus strand of NC_142660.1, from coordinate 3,134,192 downwards.
CTTAATTCTTGTGGGGAATCTAAAGAAAGAGTTTAAAATAATGTATATTAGAAAATTTTGAAATTTATCGAAAGAATTGAAATAATTTATAATATAAAAATATCAGGACAAATTTAATAAATTTGTTATTAAATATTTAAAATTCTTACCTTCAAATTCATTCGGACAGACGCAACATAAGAATAATAATTCAAAAGAAATTTTTAATGAGGCGGACCAAGGAAAAATAACACTTTTCGTTCCGTAACTTTGGGTACTTACAGTTTCTGTTCAATTGGTTACAGAATTCTTATTATTTAGTCCTACAAATTTTTAAAAGTCTCACTTTTGGTCATATAACTTAAAAAAATAAACAAATAAATAACACTTTCGATCCCAAAATAAAAGTCTCGAACTTAACCGACCACGTAATCTTTTTCTATTAAATAGCTACTGAAAATGTATCGTGGGACCAAAAATGATATTTTTTTACAAATTATGGAACTAATACATTTTATCGTGGGACCACTCAATTATAATTATTATATTTTCTTTTTTATCTAATACATTTTACACATCATATCAGCTGTCAACGTATAATTTTTTTTTATTTTCACTCACATATTAAAGAAATAAATATCATAGGGGAAAATGGATTTTGCCGCTTGTGATATTGATAATATGTAAAAAATCCCATATAAATTCTTTTTTTAGCAATTTATCTCCTGTATTTTTTAAAATAAAGTAAAATATTCCTCAAGAGTGTAATACATTAATATATATAATATTAAATATTTATAAATATTCCCACGACCCCACCCCTGCCACCGCCAGCCCCCTCCCCACACCCTATGCCATCGTTGCGTCCTGGTCCAGTCGCCACGCCCCGATTGCGCCGCGAGCCTCTTCCTGCCCCCTCTTCCCAGTTTTCTCGATCACCTAATTGCCGCCCCTTTCCCTTCCTTTGGTGCCGCCACTCTTTCTATATTATATATGTGTGTATAATATATATATATATACATAAATATATAATTTTAAATCTATACTATCGAATTTGAATCAAATAAAATCTAAACTATTGATATGTTAGTCAAATCTGGATTTTAGATTCACATTAGATCCAATAGTTTTAAATAAGGATATAAATATATTTTTAAAGTTAAAAATATAAAAAATAGAAAGAAAAAAAAAACAGTGCGTGTATTCCACACAATCGTATAAAAGCTCTTTTTGCTGCATTTTAAGAAGTAGGGAAAAGTATTATTTTAGTTCGCTAAGTATGTCTAATTTTAATTTTAGTCCGATAATTATGTCTATTTTTGTTTAGGTCCAGTAACTCACGAAATTGCTTACTTTTAGTCCTCTGGCAGATTTTTGGATAATTTTACCCCTATGCAACTTTTGAAAGGCAGTTTTATTCATATGCACTTATAGGGGTAAAATTGTCCGAAAATCTGCCAGATGACTAAAACTAAGCAATTTCGTAAGTTACTGGACCTAAACAAAAATGGACATAGTTATCGAACTAAAATTAGAATTAGGCATACTTAATGGATTAAAATAATACTTTTCCCTAAGAAGCACAAAGAGGTAATTGCAGCTTTTATTTGTTATACGAGATTTTTTTATTTTTTATTTTTTTTTGCTCTTTTTGATTATCACATAAAGGTAAATTCACCCCTCTTTTGTGGAACAATTGGAGGAAATTCTGGTGATTTAGGGTTTCTCCCTTCAACATTTACCACAAATGATTTGACATTAATGTGCCAAATATGAAGTCAACTATTGTGAAACACTACTTTTTAATTACTAAGCAGAGCTTGGACCAAAACTTTGAAGAAGAGTTCTTCGAGTCTAAACTGTTGGGCTGTCCCTACGGGACTTCGGCCCGTCTTCTTGATAATAAACCCTCTTAAATTTCATTTAAAAAATAACTAAACGAATCTATTTAGGGAGTATTTGCGAGCGCTTTAAAAAAATACTTTTTAACTCTTGGCTCCGAGAAAGCATTTTTGAAGTGTTTGGAATGTAAATTTCTACTTCTGATACGGCTAAGAAAAGTGCTTTTAGGCTGGAGTGCTTCTAGCTGCTTTGACTTTTCTGTAAATAAATTTAATTTTATTTTTGACTATTTTACCCTTATTTTGATTCAATTTTATCATTTTTAATTTATTTTTAGAATTTATATTTAAAATTGATATAGGAGTTTTCGAATAATGTGAATTTTACGAATAACTAAATCTACACTTTCACATATTTAATATTTAAAGTTTTTTATATTTTATGTGCTATATCATCTAATTGTATTATTTCATTCACATAAGATTATTTGATTAATTAATAAAATATTTTTCTTGCAATCATGCAAGTTTAATTATTGTGTATGAATCAACAATTATATTACTTAGTGGGATCATTATAAATTAAACATATTTTTTTAATATTTTTAAAAACATAAATATGAAATACTAATCGAAATAAAATTTATAGTTTTTTGTGAAAAAATAATTATAAGCGACAAACAACAAGTGAAATAATTAACAAAATAATATTATCTTTCTAAGAAATAGGGACGAAACAGTCTTTCATCACTTACGTTTATCTTAGAAGTGATTTTTCTTCAAATACTATCGAATTTAATTTTTATTTTTTTTTATCAATACTACCTACTTTTGATTCCGCTACAACTTTCAATTTTTTCCACAAAAATCACTTTTCTAAAAGTAGAAATTTTTGCAAACACTCTGATTACTTGTTGATGTACATTAGTAAAAAATATTAAATTGTAAGGGTAAAAAAGTAATTTGATATGTATGAGGCACACCTTAAACATATATAACTCACCATACCATATAATTTCCAACACCCCTATAAATACCAAAATATTAATTTTTTATAAAAGTTACTATTCATTGACTAGACACCATTCTCTTGAAAACTACACATTTTGCGGAAATTTCATTTCACCTGGTGTGCAATTGCGTCGTGGTAAATCCCCGATTTTATCCTTTAGCAAAAAAACCTCGACATATAATTTCCAACACCCCTATAAATACCAAAATATTAATTTTTTATAAAAGTTGTTGTTCATTGACTAGACACCATTCTCTTGAAAACTGCACATTTTGCGGAAATTGCATTTCACCTGGTGTGCAATTGCGTCGTGGTAAAATCTCGATTTTATCCTTTAGCAAAAAAACCTCGACCACATCACTTGTATTTTCTTTTCATCTCATCTATATCAATGGGGCAACAAAAAAAAAAAATAGACGGAATGATTCAATTGAGATGGGGTATATTTTCAATATGTGATGAGACGAAATAAAAGTGTAATAATGATATACAGTTGAAGTCATACGACGAGTAGAATACGTCATATAAGAAAGAACATATAATGATAGCAGATGATCTAATATGTTTTTCTTGAAAATAATAAAATGATTTCAGATAATTTTTTATCCGAACGAGAAAATTATTTTACGACCAAACACTTCTTAATTGAATTATATGTAACGGGATGAGATTCATTTCTCGCACAAGCCTCGTTCTAAATTCCTATAAAAACGAGAGTTTATTTTTTTTATTGCAAATTTTATTATAATTCTTTGCACTATTAAACATACACATGACACATGTATAATGATTTTAAAAAAAAAAACAGTACAGAAAGGTGAGAAAGCTGGTTCTCAGTTGGCACAACGTTGGTGGGATGTGAGGGCTGAGATGTTTAGTGACAGACAGCGATAACATTTACATCTGCCTATCACTTGATGATTGTTTCATAATCCAATGGTTAGTTTTTGATGGACAAAGGCAGGCAGGCAGCTGTCTCCGTCACGCAAACCTGTTCACTGGTTGAAAGGGTTGCCAGTCAATTACGTTTACCTTTTTCCTTTTTTTTTGGAATTAAATATTATATAGATTTTTATCTTAATTGGGGCTTGATTTGATTTCTCAGTACGGCAGTGATAGAATGTGGATTCCAATATTAAGAATATAAGTATTTAGTTTATTTTTAATAATAATATATTGTTTTTTTAATTTATTCATTAATTTAAAAATATTAATATATTATGTATCGAATGCTGTAATAATATTATATTGGTTGAATTAAAAATATATAAAAGAAACTTTGCAATAATGAATGTGTGGGCCCCTCAAGCTCAACTGCCGGCCTATAAATCTTGTTCAATTAAAACTAGTTCCTGAAGCACATTTGATGTGTGTATAATTTAAATTTTTGTTTACATATAGTTAATTGAATGAAGAAAAATATAAAATTATGTGTGTGAAATAGGAAATTATGAATTAAAGTAATTAATCGAAAAGATATGATTATTTGAAGAAGAAGAACGTAAAGGTGATGTGGGAATATTTCATTTAGTTTTTCAAAGACGTTCCAGGGGTTATATTTATTAATATGAGAATATCTTATCAGGGCCTCTCTTCAGAGGCCTTCTTGAGTTTACATCTTATCAAGGTTTTTAAGAAAACCTTCCTTATAATATAATCCAGGCCAGGTATTGAAGGTCTGACACAAAAGTACCGTATCAGCAATAGAGACCTTGAACGTCTCTAAAAGCTCTAATATGTATAGAACTTCGGCCACCGTTTGATCATTTTAATGTCAATGGAATACGTGAAATCCTACAATTAAGTCCTTTCGATAAATATCGGTCGTCCATGTGGCAGGTATAAGCTATCACCCCCCCCCCCCGTTTGATCATTTTAATGTCAATGGAATACGTGAAATCCTACAATTAAGTCCTTTCGATAAATATCGGTCGTCCATGTGGCAGGTATAAGCTATCACCCCCCCCCACCGGACCTACTCTAGAAATTAAATAAGTGGGTATGGACAGGGTCTAATACTTTAAAAACTCATGAGTAATGACTTAATACCTTAAATTACCGATGGGTGTTGATATAGTCTAATCTCCAAAGATGTTTACTTATTCGTTAATTTAAAATTATTGAATTCATAAATATTTAGTATTTTAAAAAAATTAAATGGTATATAATTATTTCATTATATATTTTATTTATATTAATTACGTATTGAAATTTTAACCAAATATGCTAAAGCTTTTCTTATGGATTCTATCATTACTCAAATTTAATTTTATGATCAAATTAAGCAAAGCTTAATTTGACATTTAGGAAATAAAAAAAATACAGATTAAGCTTAATTTAGTTAAATTTGAGTAATATAAAGAATAAATAAAATTTGTCTAAATTCAAATTATTGAAAATTGATCAAATCAAAGTTAAATGCAAATGCAAATTTAAATAATACTTAAGAGATACAAATGAAAGTTAGATATATTATATTTAATTTCATCCATTTTTACCAACTCTTACCTCTTCATTTTGTTGATTATTGATTCATTATTTGGATAAATTTAAGATTTTTATTAATATCGATCCATCATTTAGATAAAATCAAGCTCGTTATTTAAATTTCAATGATGATCAATTTGCACCTATTGAAAGTAATTAGTTTTATTTTATTGACAGACGGGTCATGAAAGTCCGCTAATAAGTTAGTTAGTAACATAAATTATTTGACTTGAGTAAATTTCAAATGCCCCCTTAAACTATTCTTGTTGTAATAAATACCCCCGTAAATTAATAAATATAACGCTTAGCCCCTATAATTAAGTTTTTGGACAATATACCCTTGTATTATATATATATATGTATATTTGGTTCAATGTTTTTTTTTTTGAACATTCATTTTAAGTTTAATTAAATTTTTCTTAATTAAAAAAATATCTTTTAATTATAATAATATAAAATATAATAAGTGAATTAAATAGTTTAAATTTTATTAAATTTTACAAACTCAAAGTTAAGTACTGAATGAGTGTAATAACTACACAAAAAAAATATAAAAAGTTTTTATTAATTTTAGTTACATAATTAAGTTATTAACTATATATTCTTCTAGATAAAAATAAGTAATAACATATCAATTTTTGAATATATTTTCTTTAAAAAAATATGATAGGATATATTTATTTATTTTTATAAAAATATTGAACTTTTTATTAAGCATATATATTTGTCAATTTCTTTCTAAAAAGCATATATAAGTTGTTGGTTGTATTATATTTATTTGTATCTATTATATATAATTTATACCCCACTTTTAATTTAATTTTTTATTTATTTGAAAATAATTTGATAATAATTTAATGTGTAAAATGCTAAAATTTATTAAAAATAATAGGGACATTTTTGTCCAACTGAGGGGATAAGTCTTACATTTGTTAATTTAGAAGGGTAAATGTTACATCAATAATAGTTCATGGGGCAATGTGTATTTTATCCTTTAAAATTTGAGAACTTTTATTTTTTTTAAACATATTGTAAAAAAAAAAAAAAAAAAGGTCTCAAATGGATAAGACACAAATTCTACCCAATTTTTCGGGTATAATTTTGATAAGACCATATGGGTATTTTATTGGGTAAGGTATAAAAAATTTTCCACTGGTATTTATTGGGTTTGGATCTGGGTAGGGCGATACCCGTCCATTGACAGGTCTACCGACGTTCAACTCCACCATTGAGAAGCGCGAACTTAAAAAAAAACTAAAATAGCAAAAATTAAAAAGATGTAGAACCAAAATATTATTTTAAAAAGTTAAATGACAAAAATATTAGCAGAATGGGCCAACAAGGACAAAAACTCCAATTTTAAAATGTCGTGCGAGCGACACATGCATATTTTCGACGAGAATGGTGAACTCCAGTGAAATAAAGACTAAAATCACAAAAATTTTAAAAAATGCAGAATCAAATACTATCCTAAAATATAAAAAAAGTTAAGTGGTATAAATTACGGGATAAAAAATACATTTAAGCCCATCACGAACCATAATTAAATCAATAAATTTAATTATTGGACAGTAATGTAATTTCTATGGTTGATTTAAGAAAATAAAATATAATGCCTCTTAAAATTACTTCAATTCCTAATGAGATTTTATTCGGATAGTTAAAAAATTAAAAAAGATTCAAACTATAAAAACATTATTAAAATCACATAAAAAAAATCCTTTTATGATACCAATTTATTTATTTTTTTTAACATTATTTTGGCATCATTTACTTTTTTTTTAAAAAAAAAACTATTATTTAAATTTTCGTTTTTAAAAGGAAAGGACAAAATGGTAATTTTGTGGAGGGAAACACACACATTTGCGGCGGAAAAAAAGAGCTCACCAAAATCCAATCCTTTCCCTTTCCGAATCCCGAGGTCGATATCATCCACGAATCTCGGGTTTCCCAGAAACCTAAGAAATTACCTAAAACTCCCTCGTCACGTCTAATACTACTAAAATGCCACTACGTGACGAAATCGGCCGGGATCTGGGATGTGTGGTGTGGGGCCCCTTACCCGGAGAGCTGTCTTCTGCTTTTTATGGAAAAGGGCAGCGGCGCGATTGGTTCTGTAACTTCTGTTCAAAGGAATGAACCCACTTTTTGTCTCTTTTTTAACGCTGTTTCTACTGCTGCTAAGTGCTAAACAAACACGACTTTAGGAAAACTCGTTGTACCCTTTTTAGTAACTGCTTGTCTGCTCCGCCCCATTATAAAGTTGGAACAAAATTATAACAATAACTATAATTTTTTAGTTATATATATTTATATGATCATAATTTTATATTTTAGAGTTGAATAAAAATGGATGTATAAATTATCACATATTTGGCAAGGCCGGAATGGTGAAGTTGGTTAAATCGATCTGTTATATCATTCAATAAGTAAAAGTATATTTTTCAAAAATTAAAACATTATAAAGTCCAAAGCATCGTAAGATTCAAAATCAACAAAAACTAATTAATACTCACATACAAGAAAGTCGAATCTAAAAACACTCTGTCAGATGATGAGATATTTAAAAACCATTTTTCTACAGTTACTTTATGACAGTATTGTACAATGGTGTCTGGGAAAAAAATTCAAAATCTTTCCATAATGTTTGATTTTGTTTTTAACTTGTTTTGGGCTATTTTGTGGAGATAGAGAGAGAAAAAAAAAGATAAATAAAAATAAGTTAGAGATCGTGTGTATGTTTGGATTTGTTTTTAGATATAATATAAAATAAGTATGGTATGTTTGATGTTGGGTAGTGGGGAGACAAAAAGTACTATTTATTATTAAATCATGTATCTTTAATATATATTTATATATATATATGTATAAAAATATATATAATTTATTTAGTTGTGAGTGATTTAAAATAAATATTATTTTTTAATTAATTATATTTTTTTGAAAAAAGTAATTAAAACTATTTTAAGATAATAAAAAATATATTCAAAACTTACAAAACTAAGCAAACCAAACATACTCTATATTTTGGCCCATCTTAAATCAAAACCAAACATACTCTTTAGGTTCCAGTTCAAGCCCCACTTAGTTTTTTCCAATTGGGACCAAGAATCTAATGATCTGCTATCTGTCCCATGTGTACCCCTGGTAGTTATCATATGTCCAATCAACGGGCCCACAGATGTTGACCCAATTCAGCCCATTTTCTTAATGGGCCAAGCCCATTTTTCAGAATCTTGATGGATAGTCTGAGTTAGCCCAGTTCAAGGAAGGTCAACTCTTGTCCACTCACCCATGATCAATGACAAGTACAAAGAAGCAGCAAAGCTCTTTCATTCACCACATAGAATTCAAACACTACTGTGATTTGTACAAGTACAGACTACTGACTGAATATATCCAATTAAGGGGGGGAAACAAAAGGTGAAAATATAGTAAAACTCGTATCGGTATAGTGTAGCATTTCTCCATGTATTGAACTCGGATCATGATGTGAAAGTACAGCCTGAATTTGTGGGTTGCCCACTCTATTATCACTCGGTTAATTTAGGATGTTCCAGTCTTACGGAGGAGTATTTTCTTGAGAAGCAATCGGATGTAAGTACCGGATAGACAATGCTGCCGATGAATAGGGGGAGATTGAACGAGTGCAAATTGCAAGACTTGAGGTCCGTCCTGTGTCTATCTCCATGGCGCTTATGCTCCTTGTGGGGTATTATCTACATCTGCAGAGGTCATTTGTCTATAGCTCCGAGCTTCTAAATCTCAGGGGAGTCCATAACAGATGAAGATGGTGATGATACTGACTTTCCCTTGATATCAGATGATCCTAGATCCATCGTTTTCTCACCATTCTGTGTCTGTAAAAGCTGGTACTGGTTTTGCAGGAACTGTGTTGACAAATGGGGGATGTTCGTATTAGCATGGACATGAGCCATTGTATTCATGAAAGAAGTAAGCAAGTCGGAAATGATAAGCTAGAAAAAAGTATAGTTTTCATTTGTCTCCACCAAGGAAATGGGAAGCCATATCAGCGCTAAAAGAGAACACATACAGCGTAAGAGAATTATTTTTAGCCCATTCGTAGAAGAAAGAAATTTCAAAAGATTTTCATTTGTAAATGGAGATGTGACCGGATTAATCAAAATAGAAGTACCTCAATCTGGTTCTTAATTAATTTCGTTTGTAGGCCCAGTTGAGAGTCCGATGCACTTTCTGGATCGAATTGCCCATTAAGGCACGGGAACTGTGAAGGAAGTGGAGCACACTGTGGCAACTGAGCAAAGGTCACATTTGCAAACTCATACTGTTGGGACAGTCCACTTGCAGCTCCACCACCGGTGTTTGCCATTGAAGTGCTGGCAGGATGTCCAAATGTTTTAGGAAGCGAGTTATATCCAGGTGACCTACAAGCACAGAGTATAGTGCTAGCTTATTGCTATCTCTTCAGAATAACATATTAAAACGAGAAGGCATATACAGAAACTACGAACAACATTCAAATAATAAACAGTAGAAAATGGTGGATACCACATCAAAGCATTAGGAGAAGGATAAACAAAAGACTTCTCATATAGTGAGGCAGCAGAAGCAGCAGCTTGCAGTCTGGCCTGATGCTGACTAACATTATTATTTCCCGCACCATCAACAGTAGATCCTTGAGAAGACATACCAGTTGTTCCAGTTCCTGTATCCCAATAACCATGTTAGCCAAATGAGTTTTCCAGCAGTAAGAAATCGGGATTCCTCAAGATGCAACAAAACAAACAAAAGCCAAATTCTGCATTCCCCAACTATCAAGCTCGATTCACATTGATAGGGTAAAACTTAGAGAAGTCCTGGAAATTGCTCAATGGGGATTATGCTCTATTGCTCTAGCATGCCAAAAGCAAAACTAAAATAAAGCTACTCGCAAAGAGATTATCATACCTTGCTGTTGACCATGAGTTCTTGATGCAGTAGTAGATATCCCATTCTCAGGTGATATAACAAGTGCTCTGCATGTGGGGCATGTATTTTGTCTTTCTAACCATGACCTAAGGCAGTGCACATGGAAAAGATGCCCACAACTAAGTTTCTTGGCCACAGTCATCTCCTCACGACATATAATGCAGGTTGCATCACTTCTGCATGGATAGAAAATAAGATAATGTCAAAAGGAGTTATCAATAGAAAGCAAAACTAATAGTTTCCATTGAGTAAAAGGTGCTTACGCATTGAGCTCTTCAGGAGTTGCATCCGGGAAACGGTCATTCATATTTGAAGTGATGTTACGGTAACGTATGTAATCAGCTACACGGATTTTAAAGTTTCGGAATGTCTCATACAGCTCCCGAATCAAGTGAAGAGGCACACCATAGTTCCTGACGATACAAACGAACAAGCAATCAATCAGGACATTTGGGAAGTGACAGAATTAAGAAAAAGGAAACACTTTATGCTCATGCATCGAGCGTAGCAAGAAAAAGTCTATTTAATTAGTTCAGGACTCTGAAGAGAAGCTGAGCCATATTATGGATTAGCCAAGCATAGCTGAATTTTAACAATGCCTTGGACCATACAAGCATGTATGATCTGATCGCACTAAGCAGCAAAACCATAATCCCCAGACCTGGCTGCACAAGCTTGAGTATCTAGGACTTTAATTTGGTCAAATGGTATACAACCACATAAAACGATGCAGTGGAGGAAAAAGTTGAATTACAATAAGATTGAAATGTTTTATCATCAAAGGAACATCCATATAAAAAACTAGTAACCTGCTAGAAGCAAAAAGTTGGATACACATCCATACATGTGAAAGTAAGTGTCAAGAACAAGCAAATTTTGAAGTAAATATTTCACATGGAAACCAGCCCAGAAGCTCATATGCAGGTGTATACCCTAGGAATGCAGCAAAAATATTAAGCTGAATGGTAGCTTACACAAAAATGACAAGGAAGAAACACATGCACAGAGTCAAGTGGATCAAATCTCGGACAAGCTCCAAGTAAAATGTGTAGACAGCCTTCTTTTCCCATTGGCCTTCCATAAGCATGTCACTGACATAGAATATATACTTCAGGAAGGTTGATACAGTTGTCGTTGCGAGTATCATGTATCTGAAAGAAAACAATGTTCTGTAACAATAGTTCTTGGAAACAAAGTTGATACAAGAAATCACCTATTCTAAGCAACTTTTCTAGATGAAATTCCAGATATACAATAAATAATATAGTTCAAGAAACTTACTCGAATAGAAAGAATAGAGAAACAGAAGCCTTTCTGGTTTCTACCAAATACTTGATTGAATTATACAGAAAGACACTGTCAATAAGGAGGAGGAATCCCATGAAAGATACAATGCGGATATGAGATAGCATCGGAACAGATGGAGTTGTTTCTATGTATTCAACTCTCTTTTGGGCCAACCAATGCAAAGCCTTAATCAGAAGTAAAGCTGTAACCATAGCTAGAAATGTAGTAGAAAAATCTTCTCTGAAAATAGTAATTGTAAACAGTATTTCCATGACTTCCCGCCACGACTGCTCATTCAGCCTTTCAACTTCTGCTTCTCGGAGTGAGCCAAGAAAGATTTTCTTGGTCAATTGCCACAAGATACACATAACAACCAGACCCATGTTCAAAAGAAGCACCAAACTGATCTTTGAAGTCGACAGGTAAACCATTGAAGGGTAAAACTGGCCCCTGCTATTAAAGGCATGATAAATGACTGCCAAAGTAGCCAACAAACTGAGTCCAGCATATGATTGCAGCTTCATCATTTCACACTGTTCCCTGTTGATCATATGCAATCAATCAATTATATCCAGGCACCTGACAGAACGAGAAATTTATTTGTTTGATTATCTGATTACTATTCCCCACAACATAGAATTTCAGGAACTAACTTGAGACAAGACATTTACTTTGATTATTTCCTTTCCTCTTGAAATTCTTTGACAGTGAATTAGAGGAACTTTTTCCAAATATTGATTGATCATCATTGCTTTTCAAAATGAAATTTGACTATTACAGAAGTTGGAAAAGGGGGAAAAGAACAACATAGATTCATGTGACTGACAGCACGGCCATACTTTTCAATGCTTTCATTTTACTTTAATTTCAAAAAATCAGAGCTGTTCCGACATTTAACGCCATCAGGTTGTTTAGATCAATTCCAGTGAGTTTTTGGCCGCTGCATGACATTAATTTTAGTCGAGCTGGGGCGTTATATCACTCACCACCGCCGCAATCATTAATCATAAAATTTGTTGATTGTATGCCACTTAATGAAGTTACACATAACACAAACCAACTATTTAATACACCATTTAACTCTACCCAATCGTAAAGAATTGGGAAAAAAACTCAATACAAACATAAATAGATGAATAAAAACACACAAGACTTTTATAAACGTCAACTACCAAAAACACAAAATATTCCGTAGCTACAACTGAACCCCAAAAATAAAAAATGGTTAAAGTTGATGATCATCATTAGAACCCTAAAAGATGTAGTAAACCTACATACTAACATCCGAAGACTTCGTGATTCCAACAGAAGCCCAGAAATGATAAGAAATTGAATAATTGAATTAGCAAAACAATAAGAACACACAACAATTGCAGTTCCATCGCATAATCGCATCAAAATTCCGACAAAGACGAAAGCAATAACATTTCATCCGATTAAATTGCTGAAAAAAGAATTATTGACAAACTCATCTAACAACGGCATCATCAGATTCCAGGCGGACCCAGAATTGAGAATTAAAATAAGATAAAAGGGCACTTACTGTTCACAAAAACGGAGAGGAAAAACCCAGAAGCTTGGCCGATGACAGAAACTCCGTCGTCTGTGAAAATCCGGGAAATTTGAAGCTGAATGATTATTTGCAGGTAGGTTGGTTGGCCGGGGGGTTGAGGTGAGGTGTATGAATGTACGTGTCAAAAATTCATTGGTTGGACAGCAGAATATCATGTCCATGAGATGGGTGACTTCACGTGTTGACCCAACTGAGCCCATATTCTTATCATGGTCCAGCCCATTAGCTTTGTAGAAGGTAGCCCAAATGCCTGTTAAGCCCATTATCCCTTTATGTTGTCCACCACAAAGCCCAATTCTAATATTTTTGTTTGAACTCAATATATTTCCTTTTTATTTTCCAAGAATGGAAATCCTCAAAAAACTCAACTCTACATTTAATCTGCATTGTTTCCAGTGCCATGAAGTAATGGGTTTTTCTTATATATCTCATCTGTGGATATATGGGTCTAATGTGATCTAGCCCGTTATATTCAAATGAGTAAATTATTTTTTTATTATAAAAAAAAATAATTTATTTAATATATTTTTTTAAAATAAATTAATTTATTTTTCTATTTAAGGAGATTAATTATTTTATTTTAAAAAATACGGCGGAGTAATTTGCTGTGTTTTAACAATATAGAAGATAAATTGTTAATTTTTTTTATAGAGGATAATTTGTTCATTTATAATATTATAGGGGTTGTTTGTATTTTTTTTCATGATAAAATAAAAAAATTAAAAAGTATATAGATAATAGGATCCACATTGTATTTGATTTGATGTGCATATTGGGATTAGATGTTTAGTATCTTCTTGCCTCGATCTCGAAGCTTATTTTAGTTTATAGGGATAATTACACTTTCATCTTCTGAAATTTGGTATAATTATATATAAATTTTTTATGATTTGAAAAATTATATCTAGCATCCATAAGGTTTGCTCTGTGTAACAAATAAATATATATGTTAGTCAAAATTCATCAAGTTTGCTGATATTGACAAAAAAATTAAATAAAAATTAATATTTATGCTCGACTGATTGATTATTGGTTTATTACAGGTCAAATAATTTTTTTTGAATTAAACTACACTTATAATGGTGAAGATAACCTCTTCACATGCATTAACGGTTGAACGCGTATGGGAATAATTTGGTTATAAAAAGATCTATTTGACCTGCAATAAATCAGTAATAAGTCAATCATGGTTACGATATGTGTTTTTCTGATTGTTTATTAATATTAGCAAATTCGGTGAATTTTGACTAATAGATGGACTTATTTATTAGATCGAAGCAAACCTCAAGAGTGCTAGATGTAATTTCCCAAACCACAAAAAATTTACATGCAATTATACTAAACCTCGAGATAAGAGAGTCTAAATATCCCTAATTTATATGAGCTTAGAAAATTTGTAATAACAACATCAAGAAGAACCTCGAATACCAAATTCTAGGACAAACATCCATTTGTAACAATTTTGTCGTAGAAAAAGGGGTCCAGTTCTTTACTACTACTTTCTATTTGAGATGGCTCCAGTTCCAGTGCTTTAGGTCCGCCCCCCCATCTGTTTTGTTCTCCAATTGCCACGCGGTCATTTTCACCCAAATCCCTAGCCATGGATTGATTCCCAATTTCTCCAAAAATCATATGGTTTCTTCACCCAAAACCCTAGCTAGGAACTCTTTCTCATAGGTAGACATCCCCAAGTTTTTTGCTTACTTAAATATGCAATTGGTCTGCCTTCTTGCATGAGTACTACTCCTATTCCTTTCCCACAAGCATCTGTTTCAACTACAGATGTTTCAGTTAAATAGGTAATACTAGTACAGGGGCAGTAGACATTACCTCATTCAGTTGCTTGAAAGCACTTTCAGCCTCTTCATTTCACATAAATCCATTTTTTTTATAGAGAAGTCAAGGGTTCGCTAATGAGCCTATAGCCCTTGATTAATTTCCTATAGTATCATGTTAATCCAAGGAATCCCCTCAATGCTTTGACTGTGGTGGGGGTAGGCCAATTTCTCATGCACTCCACCTTCTTAGAGTTAGTGGCTACACCTTCATTTGAGATGATATGACCCAAGTATTACACCTGAGGTTGGGCAAAAGAACACTTGCTTCTCTTTGCATATAACCTGTGTTTTCACAGCAATTCTAACACACTTTTCAAATGCTGCAAATGAGCACTCCATCCCTTGCTATAAATCAAAATATTATCAAACAAAAAAAAAACTTTTTCTGAGGAAAGACTAAAAAGTCTGATTCATCAAAGCCTGGAATGTGCAAGGTGCATTGCACAACCCAAAAGACATAACTAAACACTCATAGCGACCACTCTGTGTCATGAAATTGGTTTTGGATATATCCTCCTCCCTCATCCTTATATGGAAGGATCCTGACCTCAAATCTATTTTTGAAAAATATTTAGCCCCATGCAATTCATCCAACAATTCATCTATCACAGGAACGGGAAGTTATGTTTTACAGTAAGCTTGTTAAGGTATCTATAGTCCACACATAGTAGCCCCCATTTTTCTTCTTGACAAGTAACACAGGTGAAACAAATAAGCTCTGGCTTGCTCTAATGATCCCATTAGTCATCAGTTCCCTCACAATATTCTCAATTTCAGTTTTTTGCTCATAAGTAAACCTGTAGGGATGTTGCCTTCTAGGAATAGCATCAAGATTCAGTTCAATCTGTTAATTGCTGGAAATCCAACTCAATAGGGTTGTGAGCTTGCAACCAATCATACCCCAACACAAAATCAGATCATCCTAACTTCAGTGCCCTCACAGGATAGAAATATTGGTGCCCTTGTACTTCCCAAATGAAATCAGGACAGATGACCTTGCTCATCAACTTATATCCATCAACAACACTTACCATCATTGAGGTAGTAGGCTCAGTCTTGAACCCCAATGCTCTAATCACCTTTTCATTAATAAAGCTATGAGTACTGCCATTACAATTAGGATATGAACCTCTTTACCACTCACAAGTGCCTTAACTCTTAGAGTACCACTGCTCATACTCCCACGCGTTGCATTTAGGGAAATAGTGACATCTTCTTCCTCTAGCTCATCCATTGGCTCCTCCACTTGCCCAGTGTTCTCCTCATATGCCTGCACCTCTTCTTCATTCATTAGCATGTAGAAATACCTCTCTTGCACTTATGCCTTAGCACAAACATCTCATCACAGTGGTAGCATAGATGTTTTTTCTTTTCTGGCCCTCCTTTCTACCTCAGTAAGGAGCCTTCTAGATTGTTTGTATTCATTTTTGGCTTTGAAGGAAAGTTTATAAGAATGCTTAAATGGTGGGGGTTTTGTTTTGAGGTTTGTATGCGGGCTTTGCTTGGTTAATGTTTTTTGGCGGGGTTGTGTTTTCTTGAGAATGGCATTCACATTTGCCTCTTGTTTCCTAGCAAATATAATAGCTTGATTAAGAGTGGCAAGTTTCATTATAGCAACGAACCCTTTTATCTCCTCCTTTAGTCCACTAATAAAGTTCATCATAAAAAATTCTTCACCCAAATGCTTGTTGAAGATAAGAATCTGTGCTTGTAGCTCCTCAAATCTCTCTAAGTATGTGTTAATTGTGGTTTCTTAATGAAGCTTATTGAACTTTGTTACTTATCTTTCATAGTCTAGATTCTTAAACCTCTCCAGTACAGCTACAATCAGTTCTGTCCAAGAGAGTTCTTCTCTCTTTTCCATATGACCTTGATACCACAGCTCAGCCTCCCTTCCATATGAATCATCTGAAAATACCGAGTACACACCCTGATCCAAGATCTTGAATCCTCCCTATTAAAGAGGGGAAACTTCATCCTATAATGGCATTGTAACTCTCTGAGTAGACTGATTTGTGGGTTCATTTCCAACTGGATGATGCACAGTTGCACGTGAGGAGGATCCCTTTTCCATAGATGCAGTTAATCCTTCTCCAAGGATAGACTTACTTTTGCTGTACTGTTGCAGCTATTCCACAACACTTTTAAACCGCTGTTGAACTATAAGTCTGTAACTAGAGTGAGTTCCATGTTCATAACTGTGATTGCAGTCTATCTTGCACATCTGTTAATTAATCAAAACTAGCATGGGTTTGTTCTTCACTCGCCTGTCTTCTTGCCCGTTCATTAATCAATATGTCATTTTTCTCCTGAGCTTCTTAAAGCTCCTTCAATCTAGTACCATCAACTATTGTTATATGTTTTAAGTTTCGAGGATCGTCTGGCTCTGAAACCAAATGTAACAATTTTGTTGCAGAAAAGGGGGTGGGATGATAGAACAGAAGACAAAGGAGAGATATTGTAGAAACTTTATAAAATTTTCATTGAATTCTGAACTGCCAAACCTCCCACTTTTAAACAACGTTCTAAAAGTTCAAAAAGAAATTACAATTCTCCTAAATCAACTAAAAATAGCGATGCCAGGATCCCCAGCTCTTTACTACTTCTTTCCATTTGAAGATGGCTCCAGTTCCAGTGCTTTAGGTCCGCGCCCACATCTGTTTTGTTCTCTAGCTGCCACGTGCCCTCTTGTTTGATGTAGTACCATCTCCCTAATGCGGTCACTTTCGCTCAAATCCCTAGCCAGGGATTAATTCCCAATTTCTCCCAAAACGTCGTCGTTCTTCTCCCCTTTTTTAATTTCTTCCCAAATTCAATTCCGCCCTTGATCGAACGGCTCTCATTGACCTCCTTCATCGATTGGTTGTCTTCGAAAGTCGCATTTTCAATTAAAAGCATGACACCATTGCAACCATTAAAATGACCTTTCAACGGGTTTTTGTCATTTTCAAAAAATCTCTAAGGGCATGTTTACATTTAGGTATAAATTTGGATTGTGCTATTTATCCAATTGTGTAAATCATTTTCTTTTCATGATATAGGCTCAGTTCAAATCCTATAGCTCGGAACAAGTCTTGATTGCGCTTGATATGAAATTAGAACGCATGGGGTCTGATTGAGAAATCCAAGCAGAAATCCACAAAATATTCAATATTTTTACTATTAAAACTTTTTCATCCTCACTCAAACGAATAGAGTAAACAACTTATAATTTTTATTAATTTATCAAATCTTACAACAAATTCATTCAAATTCTGTCAACCATCTATGCAAATCACGAATGTAAATTGGCTTTAATATGATTCCCTTATCAACATTGATAAGATGCAATTTTTGCAGTTTTCTCTCCCTCGCTGCCCCCGCCTTCCCACAAAAAAGCAAAGGGAAAAGGGCAGAATCCACTCTCACTTTATATTAAAAATGTCCCCTTTGATTAAAAAGATGAAAAAAGAGAGCACAAGAAAAGGAAAAAGAAATACAGATTTCCAAGCATGGGACCAGAACTAGAATAAAATCGGGTTCCAGCTTCCACTTTTCCACGGAAATGAGCAGAAATTCCACAACACAGTATCGGGAACCGTGTGTGGCGACTGATTTCTGTTGCTGCTGCTGCATCAACTTTCCCTAGTTTGTCTTGTTCTTGCTGCAGCTACACTCCAGTTGTGGCTTAAAAGGGCTGGAGAAGTACTGGAAGACACCAAAGCCCAGAGCTTCTAGAGGGGAATGGAGAAGGCGCTGGTGAAAATGGGAAGCATAAAAGCTGGAAGCTTTTGGCTCTCAAAGAAAGCAAAGGAGGAGCTGAATAACATCACCCAAGACCTTAATGTATGTTCTTTACTGCTTTCTAATGTATCTCATTTCTTGTTTTGGTGTATGAGCATTTGTGGGATTTGTTGGTTGATTTGGTTCTATGTGAGTTCTTGGTTCAATCTTTCTTGTCAATTGTTTGGAGGGATGTTGAGTGAAATAGGTTTCCAAGAAATGACTAAACAGAAATGGGCTTGGAGAATAGTTGGTTTTCTTGGATGTAATTTGTGTTTAATCTACTCAGCTTTGAAAGATTGGTGATTTGCAGGGGAATGCTGCTTGTTTTCTTGTAATGTTGTATAAGATGGAGAAAGTTCCAAGTTCTCATTTTTCTCTTTTTGTAGCTGTTGGTGGCTTTTCCTATCCATGGAAAATGTTGTCGAAATTAAACCAAATCAGACTGGAAAATGGCATTGATTTTGGAATGGTATAGTTGTATTTCAGGAAGTAGGGGTGATGCCCTTATGATATTTACATTGTCTTCTCAACAATTAAATGAGTGAATGTTGTTGGGATATCAGTTTATTACCACAGAGATATCATACTTGATAAGTAAACAAGTTCTATTTGGTTTGCATAAAATTTGACTGGTGAAATGGCCTGTTATCGCAGACCGTCTCCAATGTTGTGGAAGAGAAAGCAAAATGGATATTCAACAAGCTAAAAGGTGCGTAGTTTATCTTCGATTGTGTATTCTTGCAATCTTCTCATGCTTGTGGATTTGAAATCAAACAATTGAATACGTAACCTGGTTGTGCTCCACAAGCAAAAGCGACAAATGTTGAACGTCTGCTAGTGTGTGAGAGCAATGTTAATAGTGGCTCCATTTTCTCTGTTCATTGATATCTTGTGTGCTTTACATGGTTGGTTTTATTCATTCTCTATTTGTTGTGTATTCTTCTTGTTATTGTCTTCAGTATGTTTCAAATAATGCTCGGAGATACTTTGATTCTTGGGAAGGATGTAAATCATGGAGATATATTGCATGCTTGAAATTATCATCAACAATATGATCACAAGTCTTAACATCAGCAAACATGCTAAAATACATACTACCATTTTCTTGTCTCTTCCCGTATAGGAAAGCCACCGAGGAGCTTGCCTGATCTTCTACGAGAATACAACCTACCACCCGGCCTTTTCCCTCAGAGCATCACAGCTTACGAGTTTGACGAGTCCAAATCAAAGCTAACCGTTCACTTGCCCTTCCCGTCTGAAGTGAGCTTCAAGGACTCATCTGCAGTAAGGTATGCCCCACGAATCAAATGCATTCTTCTCAGGGGTAAGCTCATCGGTATAGAAGGCATGAAAACGAAGCTCCTCGTGTGGGTCAAGGTCACAAGTGTAGCTGTTGAGGGCAACAAGTCAGAAAAGGTTTCTTTCACGGCCGGTGTAAAGAAGTCGAGGCCTAACGACGCCTATCTCATACCTCGTGAAGCCGTTAGAGTCGAAGAATTTTGAGAGTAGAATCTCCAAGATGATGATGACGATGACATGGTTTTTGTTGGTAGTGGCTCATGGATACCTCATCCGTGTTCTTGATTCTAACATTATTAGGACATTACTAGGTTGTGATATGGTTTTCTTTGTAGTCAATTATCTCATGTACATCGTCAAAACCCCTAGGTAAGGCAGGGCAGTAAATCTAGTATGAATCATGTCTGCTGCAGTCTGCAGTCTAGAGGTTTTGGTGAACTCATCAAAGAAAAAGGGAAGCTGTTTAAGTTAGTGAAAATTCAGACATTTCCTTCTCTTTTTTATTTGATTAAATGTTTCCCTTATTTTATTTTTTTATTAGGGTAAATAGATTGATTTTCTTGATATTTAATATAATTATAAATATTTTTTTATTATTTAAGAGTTACAAATATTCTCTAGAATTAACCTCCTTATGACAACTCATTGTGGGGCGTATTTGTTAAGAAAAATTTGTAATTTTTTAAGGTTAAAATGCATTTTACCCGTCTCTCCCCCTTTGTTTTGTTGATAAAGTTAAAACTCCCTGTATTTTCTAAATAGGTTAAAAACCCCCTTGTGTTTTGTAAAATTCAGCAAAAATAGCCCTTTTGTTAGTAATTAATGAAATATGCATTACACGCGCTCCTTGTGCGTTTGGCGATATTTTTTAACTGTTTTTGATATTTTTATTAAAATGCCCTTATGGTACTTATATATTTCACATGTACATTTTTTTACTAATTTTGAGTGATTTTTTTGTATTTTCATCTATCTTAAAAAATTGTTTTTTAAATATATTTACTTAAAAATATAAAAACACTATATAAATCTTTTAATTTTATAATCTAAATTAAAATATTAAATTAAATCAAATCAAAATATATTTAATATTAAATTAGATTACATTTAAATTCAAATAATTTTTATAATCGTTAAAATTGAAATTTAAAAACTATAATTTTTAAATCTAAAATTATTTTTATTTAACTAAAATATATATTTAAGTACAATAGTTATTATAATTATTTAAAATTATTTTTAATTAACTAAAATATATTTAAGTAATGTAATTAAAAAAAAAAACTAGGACGACGGCGTCGTTCTTGATCTGAACAATGTTGCGTCACTGTCACCCCTATCTACGGTGACAGGAGGGGGGGAGGCGGCGGGATTGTGCTGAGGGGTGGCGGGGGAGGTGTTAATTTTATTTATTAAATAATATTTTTTATTAATAAAATCTGAACCCTTGATATCTTTTATAAATTTAAGATCCAACAATTAAAATTAATTGATTAGATCTAATAGTTCTGATATAATTAATATAGATTCAACGGTTATTAAAATAAAAAAAATAATATATATTAGGTAAGGGTGCAACGGTCATTTTGTGAAAAGAATTAATACCATTAGTTAGATTTAACAGAGATGGACAATTAAATTATATTTAAATTTATAAATCGAGTAGATATATTAATAATTTAAATTAATGAAAATATTCGAATGAAATAAATAATATAAAAATAGACATACATCCATATTCTTTCGACTCAAACTTAAATTCGTAACCTTATCAATCAAGCAATGCCTCGTTGACAAGTGTTGCAAATTTTCAATTATCATTTGTTGCGTGAAATGCACGATAAAGTTGTCGATCATGCTCAAAATCACAACGGCCAATTTGGTCGGACGATTGTATAATTAATTATAAAATAAATAATTATAATATTTGAATTTATAATTAATTATACAACTGTAAATTGATAATTAAGTTTGGCCAAACGGACACAACATCTATTCATTGATTTCTTTTCGGAATTCTTTCTTTCAAATACAAATAGAAAGTTTAAATAAGTCGTATCTTGTTGGATAATTACACTCTCTTTCCGTTAAATTTATTGTAATTATACATAAATTTTTGATGATTTGAAAAATTATATCTAGCATCCCTGAAATTTGCTTTCATCTAACAAATAAGTTCTTCCAGTAATCAAAATTCACTAAATTTACTGATATTAATAAAAAAAAATCTATATTTGCTCATGATTAACTTATTATTGATTCATTATAGGTTAAAATAGTTTTTTTTTTTATGACCAAATTACCTTCATATGTCTTCACATATTAATGCATGTGAGTAGATATACCTTCACTGTTATAACGGTAGTTTAGTTGGGAATAAATTATTTGACCTGCAATAAGTCAGTAATAAGTCAATTGAGTTTTTCGTTAATATAAGTAAATTCATTGAATTTTAACTAAGGGATGGACTTATTTGTTAGATGAGAACAAATATCGAGCGATAAATGTAATTTCTCAAACAGAGGAGATGGGAGTGTAATTATTCCATACATATATATTTAAAAGAAAAAAAGAAAAAGAAAGAAAAACTCACTCTATATAGTCGAAAATCGAAATATTCCTTTGAAAAGCGTGGTTTAATTATTAGATAACGTGTTATTCATTGAAGTCGGAAATCCGCGACTAATATGATGTCCTGTTGAATTGGTAATTAGTCAGAGCAAGGAGGAGTTCCTTCAGGACACAACGACGTCGTAGCATGGACTCCGCAGTGTCTACTCTCTCGCTACGAGTAACTGAGGAAAAGCAGTGAAGTGAAGCAACCTGAAAATTGCAGCTCAAAACCCTAGTGAAATTCACAAGCAAATCCATCAAACAAAAGGAGAGCTCCAGCAGCTAGAATTCGATTGCGAATGGCGATATCGGGAGATCTTAGGGTTTCGGCAGCTCTGAGTCCGTACAAATTCAACCCACTTCGCACCACACTGCATTTTCCCCCTTCTAAGGTTTGTTTCACCCTTTCCCCCTTTTCAATTTCTCTACCATTCTATCTTTCTTTATTGGTTTCTACGATCAGTTTTTTGTTTCTCGGGTTGGGCTTCGTTCTCACATTGGGTTCTAGAGAAACTTATCGGTGGTTATTTTTTCAGCATTTTTGTTTTTAATGTAATTTCATATTTTATATGACTGCAGGAATTTTTCTGATAATTCCGACGGTAGGCATATTTTTCTTTAATGCGAGGGATTATTGCGTTCTTGCTGCTGCAGATTCATGGATCTTTTGATTTTTAACAAAGCATGTTGACACAACTTGAATAGGATTTGCGAATTTGCTTCTTGGGTTATAATTGAACGTGATGCGGCTTCTCTGGTTGATCTCCAAAGTGGTTTTATAAATTATGCCCTAAAGTTATATTACATTTTAGCTCTTGAGTTCTGTCTCTATGTATTGTTTTCTTTACAGTTTACACTTGAAATGGCCTGAATTCATGAATGAATCTTTCCTGAAATGTGGTGTATGGAGTAATCTGGATCTCGATGCAGTATAAGATAAGATTGTCACTTGATGAAATCTTGATGTCCCGATAAATCACACAATTACATGACCATAAAAATTTGAGAAATTAAGTTATAGTTGGAAACATGCTATATTGATGCAATTCTATTGTTCATATTACTATGATGGCTGCTCTGGAGAATATATTCCTTGAGGTGATTATGAAAGCTTAGTGCCCATTACATGTTAAAATCAGACTGCGTGAAACTTCATGTTTTGGGGTCAAGTTGGTTGCTCCGAACATTTCAGCTAATAAAACGGCCTGGTGTTTTAGTTATATTATCTGTTGATGCTTCATGTTGACAGTCTTGTTATTGTCTCTCTGAACAAAATTCCTATCTTTCTTCCAAGTGTGCGCATAATGGCTAGATCAACACAGCCAAGGATAGTGTTGTATTGATACATACATCGACCGCATTTTTGTCTGAAACATGCAATTCATTGCTTTACAGGTGGATTGTAATGTGTTTGCTAATGGTGCATCCAGTGTTTCTGAGGCTATGCCAAGATGTGTTCGTGCAGCACTTGATGTCCACAGCACAAGATGCCACTCTAGACGGCCTCTTGGAGTTTTTGGAGAATATAAGCTTTCACAAAATTCCATCAGCCAGGAGGTTGAGAATTTCCTCCTCCATGCAATTAACATGAACTTCTTCGAGCGTTTAAACTTGGCTTGGAAGATAATGTTCCCATCACCTACATCGAGAAAGAATTCTAATGCAAACATTGCCAAGCAACGTCTCAAGATGATTCTTTTCTCAGATCGTTGTGCTGTCAGTGATGAGGCAAAACAGAAGATAGTAAGCAATGTTGTCAGCGCGCTATCTGATTTCGTTGAGATAGAATCACAGGATAAAGTTCAATTGAGCGTCTCAACGGATCCAGATCTTGGTACCATTTATTCTGTCACAGTGCCAGTGAGGCGGGTGAGATCAGAATATCAAATAGACGATGAAACTGGAACGATAACAAATATCGAATACAAAGACACTGGAGAAACTTCTGGTTCTGTTGATGTCAAGTTTGATTTTTACATTCCTAGCGACAAATTCAAGGATTTTAGTGTGTGAAATGAGGCGATTCTTGAGAAGCTGGACGGGACCTGTATGTTTGCTCGATATTGTTCTTTTTCTTCTTTATCTTTGTTTTTGCGAGCAAGTGGGATGTCTTGGATTCATTCTCTGGGCAGAATATATTCTGTATATATATCTGGAAATCTCTTTCTACTTTCAAGGTGGTCTCAACTTTGAATAAATTGCTAACAGGGACAACGCTTCTAATTCTCTATATATATCAAACCAATTGTTTGGTTCGATTGATAGGTAAAAATCAAACCAAATTCGGTTTAGCTTTTTACTGAATTAGCTGATTTTTTTTTTAATAATAATTCCTACATATTTACATATAAATACAATAATATTTTTATATATAGTTTTTTATTATGATATATACATATAAATATTATATATTTATTATATCATATATATTCTTTAAGAAAATGGTATTGACTACGGTATGGTATACTTGTTTAATATTTAATCACTCCATTTGAAATGAATTTGAATATTAGTTGATCTGTAGAAATAAACTTTTTTTATTTCTTTGTTTTACCATCATATATATATATATATATATATTAAAAAGTTATTTTTGTCATCACCCATTTCTATATATATATATATGAAATCGATTTTATTTGATAATTGACGAAAATCTTTAATTCTAAAGAGAAGTACATTATCAACAATTTTGGCATCGCATTAGAGATCTTGATAATATTTGTATTTGTGGTTTGAGTGTTTTATTTTGTGTTTTGGAGATAGATAGAGAAAAATAGAAATAAATAAGTGTGTGTTGAAAATAGATGATATGTTTGGGTTTGTGTTTTGAGGTAATTTAAAATATTTTAAAATAAGTGGTGCAGGTTTGATGTTGGAATTTGAGATATAAAAATCATTATTTATTGTCAAATCATATCTTTTTTATATAGTAATATGTATATATATTTACTATGTTTAATATTGTATTTTTTTGAGACAAAAATCACTGTTTATTGTCAAATCATGTCTATTTTATATAATATATAAAAGTGTATATATATTATATATAAAAAGTTGAAAAATAAAAAATAATAAAAATAAAATATAAAAAAACATAAAAATAAATATTAAGTGTGTTTTATGTTGTTTTGGAAAATACGAAAACATAAAAATCAAAGACAGTGCTTAGGTTTAAACTCATAACTTTGTCCGACTGTAAACACACACAGCGGAAACATATGGCCCATTGTAAATCATCATCAGATGACTGATTCTGGCCCAGCATTGGTCCTAAATTGGGCTATGAGGTCTAATCTTAACGGTTTGTTCTCCGAGGAAAGGACTCAAACGATCAGGTTTGAGCGGGAAATTTCCAGGTTAAAATAATTCTGCACTCGAATTCAAAGTACTCCTTGTAGCATTTTGCTTCTCTCCATTTCGCTCGCCTTCAGATATTCTCGCTCTTCCAGCATGAGTACTTGCTTGAATTTCAGTAAACCGATCAAGGACGCCATTTCGAGGATTCGATTTGCTCCCGTTTCGAACAATCTCCTAATTTCCTCATGGGATTCGGTAAGTTTCGTACTATGACAAAATTATCCTGCCAATTACTAGTTAATTGTGCTCTGTAACACCTCTATATGTGTGTTGTGTAATGGATTTTGTAACTAACAGTGGGTGTTTCATATAATTGAGCAGAGTCTTCGACTTTACGATGTGGATAAATGTGAGCTCAGATTAGAAACTTCTGCTGAAGGAGCAGCGCTTCTCGACTGTTGTTTCGAGAGTGAGTCGATTGCTCTGAGTGCTAATTCCGATGGTTCTATTCTCAGGTCTGCCGTTTTTGTAATTATTGATGTTTTGGTATATTTGTTTGTATGACTGTTTGTTATGTCTGAAAGTAGCGACATTCTACATTTATTTTAGAGCGAGTAGGAGATTTCGGGCCTGTGCAAAATAATGTTGTCAGTTGAATTGTTTCCAAAGTCTCTTGCATTAACTACTCCTAAATGAGACATCGAACTTATAGCAGTTATAATTTATCCTTCCGCCTTGGCATGAGTGTCTCAACAGGAATGGTACCTGAATTTTAGGCATTGCAGTGGCAAAAACTCAGCTATAGAACACCATATGTTATATTCAAACAAATTATAGGACGAGGAAAAGAAAACAAGATAATAGAAATTCAAAATTTTTTTAGGGGAAAAAATTGCACATGACATTTGGATTTATTTATTTTTGGTTAGGTGGCAGCAGCCCTAGCTTGCGGTTGAGTAGGTCAATTTTAAAGGATTAAGTGTTGCAGGGATAATCTCTTACGTCATCAGTTTCAGGTTGAATTTCAACAGCACACTGAAGTCGTTTGATCTTCAAGAATTTCAAATAAAAGAGCAACTAAGAAAAAGTGGATAAACTCAATCTAAATGAGCTAAATAGATTTGCCACATCCTATAACGTACCAAGTTTGTCAAATAAGAGGAACTTGAATTATACGAAAGCAACTGTACTTTTAATACAGTTCACTTATGAGTTAACAAAGTTGTGTTGTGTAGAAATACTCTCTTTTATGTTCGTCAGTTCACATTCATTTGTTTCCATCTTGGGTTGAAAATGCTCTTTTTGTTGACACATATGATATAATATTTCCTAGGTATGATATGCATTTGGGAACCAGCGAAGCAATAGAAAATCATGAGGACTTAGCAACCTGTGTTGAATATTGTGAGGAAACAGGTAAGATATTGGTAACATGTAAATCCACTTATTATCTTCAAAACCCATTTTATATCAGCAGTGCCCTATGTGTGTTTTTGACGTACTGAAGGAAATGTGTTCCAATTCTATTTCTCGTCAGATTCCGCTTGGACCTAAAGCACATATGACCTATCTTCTTTAGATTGTATTCTTTTCTAGTATTTTCTTTTTTGGGGGGACAATTGTATGGATGCTTGGTCTAAGAGACTCTAGCTCCATATCACTGCCAACCATGAAGGAAACACATGAATCAGTTGATGAATTAGGCTTCTGGACTAAGATGTTAATGCGTAAACAGAGGGCAGGTACACAAGTAGTTTTATTGTTTTTTACCTCAATATTTTTGAAGTTTTGAAAATTAGAAATCAAAATTGGACGTGAGGAAGAGGCAATTTTCTTTTTCCAGACTACATGAAATGGTAATTTCTGTGGTATTAACATTCTTTTTCTGTGCCTGCAGGTCAAGTTATCACTGCCGGTTGGGATAAAAAAGTAAAGTTCTGGGATGCACGCAGTGGTAGTTCTTTTGGATGCTTGAGTAATGTGGATGTGGAAGTTGAATCTGTGTCAATTTCTGGGTTAAATTTGATGGTTGCTCTCAGGTCATCAGTGCATATGTATGACTTGCGTTATGGATTGGTTCAAGCAAAAGAATATTTTATGGACATAAACATAAAATGTGTCCGCTCAAATTTGGATTTAGAAGGTATCGCAGTAATTGCTGTATTTACTCCTTGTTTAAAATGCATGCAATGAGCTTCAGCAGTTTGTGAACTTAAAACTTTTACAATTAATTACAGTAGGCTATGCATCATCGTCACATCCATCTTAGTTGTCATACAATTTTAATCGCTTGGAACTGAAGTTTTGATAATTGATTTCACTGCCATACGCTTCACTCGCTAGCATTATATACTTCATCATTATCTGACTTGTTAGCTATATTTTGAAATGAAATCACTATGTATCTCTGGTTGATACATTTTGTTGATTTAATGTCAGAGTTGATCTTGATGATGATGCCTATTTATGCAGGATTTGTGGTTGGATCGACTGACGGACGAGTTGCTTTGGAATATCTCGGTAAATCCAATTCAACAAATGAGGGGTCAGTATATATTTCTGTGCTATAGTCCTCTGTTGAGCCTGTTTTATGGTTTTGAAGGCCTCTCTTGAGTCTTGATAACTTAAGGTTCTGATCGAATTCGAATTATCTCTTCTGAATTGATTGGTATGCATTAGGACAAGTCTTTCGCTTGAAATAGATATTAGCAGTATATGTTTTGTCGATCTAATATGACAAGAATTACCCTTGCTGGAATTCAATACCACATGAAATGTACCATCTTAAGATACAAAAGGTTGTTCGTGCTGCTGCACTCAGCATTGGCATTTGTTTCGTTATTTCAGTTTTCCTCTTATAAATTATTTGCTATCTCTAAACATTCCCTCTAACTTCATGAACTTTTAAAGACCTATAGTGAAATAGTCATACTTAATATTATCACCTAAGTTAGAATGGTTTGGATTCTTGAGTACCGAGGTGGTAACAGATGTGACACCAAAAAGATCTTGATCCTATCTTCCCAAGGAGAATAATGCAATAAATTAATGCATCGTTTACATATTGACGCTACCTAACCTCACATGCCTCTGAAATTACATATATCAAAGTACGAAGTTTACTAAAGGAGTCATTTTCAAACACTCTATCACGTTTTTCTTTTCACTGCAATATTGCTCTCTTCAAGTTTTGGCAATAATTCCTTCTGAAAGTTGGAGATTTTCTATCTTCTATTATCTTTTCTCGAAATTGATATCTTTACTATTCCACATCAGGCAACATATTTGCACCTGCATTTCCTGAAAATGCAGTACTGATGATGTGTGTATTTTCACGGCATGTTATACAAAGATTCACTTTAAGTCTTGCACTTCTACAGATATGCTTTCAGATGCCATCCAAAGGACAAGAATGGACGACATCACCTCGTTGCAGTGAATGATATTGCATTTCATCCATTGTATGTGCCATTTCATTTTTAGCTTGCCATCACAGACCTTTCAAATACATGACTGTGTCCTTTCTCTTTCTCAGTTTATGTGGTGTCCTCGTTACTGGTGACAATGAGGGCCATGCTACAATTTGGGATGTCCTGAATAGGAAACGACTATTGGAGGTATAGTTAACCTTAACTTCTGGGAAATTGGCTGTCCTTCCACAAGATGTGTTTATACATGTATCAAGTATCAACCCATCAACATAATTAGGATACATAATAATGAGAGTAGTTGGAGGATGATAAATTGCATCAGTATGCAGTAGGAACTGATATGAAAGGCAATGTTAATGGATTGCATCCGATGGTCCCTTGGATAAGCCTTTGGTTCAATCATAGAGTTTGCAGCTTTCTTCATTTTAGAGTTTAGGGGTGGATTTTACACAAACCACTAGGTTTTGCCAGCAAGACTAGTTATGAATAGACTAAGAGTACTCTGTTTTACTGGTCTATATCAGATTTTCATCCATTATTAACAGATGTATAGTGTTGAAATTATGCATATGCTTTTGTGAAGATTTAACTGCATCCATGTGACAGGATTTTAGGTTGCTGTAAGCTTTCAGCTGAAATTACTAACTTATCCTACACATTTAGATCTGTAACAACACTACTCTGTTTTTTCACGTTTATCAGCCTGATATATTTGATTTAGTATTTTTCCGATCCAAACTATTGGGGAGTTCTGATTATCTCATAACATTCCTGCTTCACTTTCAGTTGCCTAGATATCCAAACAGTGTTGCATCATTGGCATATAACCATGAAGGACAGCTTTTGGCTGTTGCATCAAGTTACACTTACCAGGAGGCTGATGAAAGGTTGGCAGGCCACTTTATCCATTTGTGTTTCTTTAAGTCTTACGAATTGATTTCCCTCGTGTTATTGTGTAAAATGCTGGTGCATGTTACTTGAGGTCATATACATGATATGGTTTCGGCAAATTCACTATTCTTGCAGTAAAGACTCTATATTTACACTTAACACTGCATGCCTTAGAAAGCACAGGAATCACACATGGCAGCACAAACAATACTTTGGCAATAGCTGACAAGCATACGCATAATAAGTCCACCCACTTCATCCACTTGACTATATCATGCATTTTCTTTTGTGACAGAGAAGAGCAGCCTCAGATATTTATGCATCACATAGATGACCGACAAATCAAATCGGCTTCTGCTAGTAGTTCAAAGAGGAAATGATTGCGTGAAGACAATAGAAACTAAGGTCACTGCTAATGTCTTTATTGGGCACAAAATCAAGTTTGCCTCAGACATTCTTAGCATCAGTTTCGGAAATATCCGCAACCACTAACATCTCGTTGCTTCAAACACTTTGTTCAAGACCATGTGAGTTATCCTCTCCATGTCTCTCCAAGCACTTTAGAAGCACAATTAGGTCCGTCGTTGACATAGAACTGCATTGTAAACTACTCCTTTTCCCGTTTGAAGGTCAATTAACTTATAGTCATCCCATCTGGAACTGAACTTGACGAGGTGAAGAAAGCAGCAGGAAATGTAGAACCTCGGACTTGACCTCACGTAGAAACTCTTATTTTTGTGCCTGACACATTGTTTCCCCCTATCTATGTTATGGTGTGCTCTAATATTAGGACAACTCTCTGCCTGTACTGATGTTCTGATTGTCAATGTAATTTGTTGCTTCAGTTTTTACTGCAACTGCTTTCAGCTGTGGCAGTAAAAGTAGTTTTTTTAGTATTGGTAAATGATTTATACAATGGGGGAGCCTACAACTCTACAGTTGACAACCAACACCTGAATTTTGGGTGCTGAAGGTGTGGTTTCAATTTTTTTTAAATTTATTATTCAAATTAAATTATCATTGACGATTTTATAAAATAAATTTTTAAAATAAAAAACAAAGATACGATTTTGTGTGGTTTCGGGCAGTTTGGTGGTTTTAATATTTATAACAAAAATAAGATGTTAAGACTAATAGAAATTAAGAAATAAAACAAGTGTTGGTATGTAGCAAGTAAGAAAAATCAATATTATGCACCATAAACTATCAACGTTTCTAAAATTTTATTTAGATTAAAATATAAGATTATATATATTAATCTAATAAGAAAATATTTGATCATATAAATGTTAATGATCGGTTCTAGAGAGAGTAGAGGTAAAAGGTAGAAAAACAGAACAAAGAAAGCAGTAAGAGAGAAAAGAGAGAAGAGGAAAAAAAAAATAGGGGAGAAAAAATGAATGAAAAATTGAGATAATCGTTAAATGGACTTAAAGAATTTACTTTTAAAAAAAAAAAAAAAGGAAAAGCCAATGGGCTTAAAGAATTAAATATTATATATATTTTGTATAAAGTTCAAGTATAAATTTTATAGAAATGGACTTTGTAACGTGAATCTATGATAAATCTGAATTTTGAAATTATATAATTCAAATACGAATTTTTTTTAAATTAATTATTTTGTTGAATTATTATATATATATATAATTTAAACAATTATTTATATATTTAGCGGTGCGCTGCAGTGCGAATTTTTGCAATTTTTTTGAGTTTTAAATTTAAATTAAACCAATAGTGCAATGTAATTTTATTCTAAATTTAAAATTACAATTTTGAAAAAATAAATAAAAATTGATTTGATTGGTGCGATTTTAGAAGGTTTTAAATTTTTCGATCACGCCCACTTTAACCCCAGTGTGCGTCCTTTAATCGATCCTGTGGTGATTGCAAACACAACTTTTGTACCATTTGACCCTCGTCCAATAAAACATACTTTGCTTTCCATTGTAATTATTCTTTATTTAATTATTCATTATGCATATTAAATCATTTTAATATCTTTTCATTGATTTAAATAATTGCGTTAGTTTTAAAATTTAATTCCAATTTGCTCTCCATAATTAATATAAAATTGTCAAGTCAACATCATAATCAATATTTTTTTTTTTTATAAAATGTATTCTTTTCGTAATTAATTATATAATTGTCGTGCCAAATTAAACCTGAAACGTTAGGCACGTCAATTATTCTATTTTATTTTATTATAATTTTTTTTTGCACTCATCATAAAAAAATAACAACTTAAATAATTAATAAAATTAGTTATTTATAAATTTTTTTTATTTCAAAAATTAAATATACGCATCGAGTGTGCAGATATCATTAAGTATAAATTTAGAGATAATTACATAATCTTTTTCCTAAGTTTAGTGTAACTTGACATACACCTTCTGTGTAATTTTGTACTTATCATACGAATCGAAACTACAGAAACTGTTTACAGGATAATCACATTCTCATCCTCTGAGATTTAATATAATTACATGTAAATTTTCTATAATTTCAAAAATTATATCTAGTACCTTTAAGGTTTGCTTCCATCTGATAAATAAATCTAACAAATATATTTCTGTTAGTTAAAATTTATCAGTTGAAAATATATTAATAAAAATCGAATGAAAATTATATATAACCCGATTTGATTTATTGTAAGTCAAATATACCTTTTCATGCCCAAATTATTCTCGTACATTAGTGCATTTGAGAATGATATATCTTCATTATTATAAGGGTAGTTTAGTCACAAAAGATTTGTAATCTGTAATAAGTTAATTGAAGGTAAAATGATATTTATTTAATTTTTTTTATTAATATTAACAAATTCAGTAAATTTTAATTAACGGGGGAATTTATTGATCAGATGGAAGTAAATTTCAGGGTATTAAATATAATTTTTTAATTTATTGAGGATCGATATATAATAAATTGAATTTCAGAAAAAGAGAGTATAATTATCTATAAATTTATGTTGTCGATATTTTTCATTTTTTTTTGTTTTTTTTTGGAAGAAATATTAAACACGTGGACAAATACAGGTGGCTGAAATAGATAAACCCAAAAAGAAAGCCCTCCTCAAACACTGCGTCGTTTTGACGCGAACAAATCCCAGCCGTCAACCGCTTAACCACACCAATCAACGGCTTGAAATGAATCCTGGCTTTCCCCTTCACCGAAAACCCTAAAATCTCCCTCTCCTACACTAACATGGACTCAGACGCTATATAAATGAAAACACCCTTCCCACTCTATCGCCCGCAGCCTCGGCTCTCAGCTATCACTACTTCTACTCCTTCGCTGCTCTCTGCAAAATCCATTTGTTTCACTCTCTAGGATGTCGGACGAGGAGCACCACTTCGAGTCGAAGGCTGACGCCGGCGCCTCCAAGACCTATCCCCAGCAGGCTGGGACTATTCGCAAGAACGGTTACATTGTTATCAAAGGCCGACCCTGCAAGGTTCGTTTTTTTTTCTTTTTATTTGTTTTGAAGTTGGATGTCTGGATTTTTATTTGTTTCAGCTGGATTGTTGTTTGCTGTAGTGCAATTGTATGTGTAGTTTCGATTCAGTTTCTCGTGTGTGTATAAATTGGCGTCGCTGTTGTTGGTTTGCTTTGAGATCTGGGTAGTTTCGTGTTCGTTCAATTGTGGGTTTTTGTTTGTAATTTCTGTTTGTCGATTGGCGGTGGTGGTTTGGGTTTTTTTGCCTGTGTTAGGTTGATTTCAGTTGCGGTTTGGCGGAAACGCTGTTTGTCCTGTTGGATTTGCTCTCTTTCAACAATTTATGTTTTAATTGCTTTTGAATTTTTAAATTCCTATATGTAGAACGGATTTATTGCAAAAGTATTTGTTGTTTTGATTTTTGTTTGCTTCGCAATGATTTGCCGCGTGCTCTAGTTTCCTATATCATTCATATATTATACTCTTTGTTCTATGATCTATTTATTTATACATGCGATCTGTCTTTGACTAGAAATTTTCTTCTAAAGTTCTTCGTAACTGAATGATTTGGGGAAAGATTTCAGCAGTAAAACTATTAAGCTTCAAAGTTATGATGTGACAGGTTCATTGCCTGGAAAACAGAAAGATTCTTCCAAGAGTTTGATCATGATTGCCAATTTATCAAGGAATTTGATATTATTGTTAAAACATGATTTTATTCTTGTATTTCTATATGTTAATATCAACATATCCTTTATTTCTTCAGGTTGTGGAAGTTTCGACTTCCAAAACTGGAAAGCATGGTCACGCCAAATGTCATTTTGTCGGAATTGACATCTTCACTGCTAAGAAGCTGGAAGATATTGTCCCCTCTTCCCACAACTGTGATGTATGCATTTTTGTTTTCGCTTATTTATGTATCAGTCTATGATTTTTGCCATGTTTACTCTGTTGCGAATTCTGAAGTTACTTTCATTTGAATTTCAGGTTCCACATGTTAATCGCACTGACTACCAGCTTATTGACATCTCTGAGGATGGATTTGTATGGGTCTATTTTGTTTAATTCAATTGTTAAATTGGATTATTGATATAGTTATTAATGCTGCTTGAGATAAATTCTGTAGGTGAGTCTGCTGACTGACAATGGTAACACTAAGGATGACCTCAGGCTTCCAACCGACGAGAATCTGCTTTCCCAGGTTAGACATATACCAATCTATTATAACTCAATGGCTTATCCAAAAATATTTTTCCATAAATGTTAAATCGTGTATCCTAACATATAAATGTTTTTGGGTGAATATACAGATCAAGGATGGGTTCGCTGAGGGAAAGGATCTTGTTGTGAGTGTTATGTCTGCCATGGGAGAGGAGCAAATCTGCGCCCTCAAGGATATTGGTCCAAAGTAATTTGGTGTTATATTAAACAATATTTATAGATTAGGGAATGATGGGAGGACGATGGCCAACTTATTATTCAGGATCATTGAGACTGAATGATTGATGGCTTGTGCCCTCGACTATTAAGAAACCACTTTCCTGTCATCAGGATTATGTGGGTTACCTTTATGTTTTTACTGTTTTTTCTCTCTTTCTCATCTGGATGTGTTTGGTTGGACCTCATCTTGTTTATTATGGTGTGGGGGTAAAATTACTTTGTTAACTCGTCATAAGAATGTGTTTTCACTTGGGTACAATATTGAAGTTAAACTTTGTTGCAAATATGTGATTGTGTTGAATGGTGATGATTCTCTCTCTACTCTACTGTTGGAACACCAAATAGAGTTATAGTGGTACTCGGGTGGTATTGATATTGGATTGTGTAGGTGGGGGTTTATGGCGTGTTGAGTTATTATATCATGAACAGAGAAGGGTAAATTGAAGAGTAGAACTGCTCAGAGAATAGTGAAGATAAGTAAATTGATTGATCCGTAAATTCCAATAGAGTGGGCTTGGGCTGTAGATGAATCACGTTTCACAAGACGGATCTTGGCAATGTTGGTGTTCTTTTGTGGTCGATGAACGCATGATATCTGACTTCGACTGCGGAATGTAGCAGCACGAATGTGTTGGGATATATACATATATTATTAATTAATATATTGATGGTTGGTAATTTAACTCTATACAATTTTAATTAATTCACTAAAGAAAACTTGAAATATTCACTATCAATCCAGAGAATACAAATTAATCAAACGTAATTGCTTTTCTGAATTGCTTCAGATTGCTTTGATATTAATATATTAGTGTAATGATTTGTATTATTGTCCCAACTTATGAAGAAATATAGTTCAAGAATTTAAGGAGGATATATAAAGTTTTATAATTCCACTTATTCTATATATATTTTGAAAAACATATATAAACGTAAATGTATTTGCGGGCATTAAACTTTAAAGTGCAAAAGGAGTGAACCAATGTATATTAGACTAATGGTTATGTTGAAAATAAGCTTTAAAATTTTTAAATTATTTCCAACATTTTATTTGATTTTAACTAGCCAGTTTAATTTGATATTTATTTGAGGTTTATGACCCTATTATTATTAGTGATTTAATTGTGATTTTATAAGGTTTAATAAGTATTTGACAGTTACATTTCATATATTTATGTGACCTATTTATAATTGAAATTTATTATGATATTATGAGTTTTAATTAGGCCACTTAATATTTTATAACGGTCAAAATTTTACAGCTATTTAAAGGGCCATTAGCTTCTTTCATTTGACACGTTGAGAGAGATATAGATTTTGTATAACTTATGTTTTGAGAAACATTTTATGCTCCCACAAGTATTTGTAAAGTTTTACAACGTGACTATGGATTGATTTCTAGTCTCCTCGTAGTCGTGTACATGGAATGAGACATTGCTGGGAGCTAATGGGGTTTTATTCTGGAGTCATGATCAACCGATAAAATCTGCACGTAGGAATGCAATCATGGCTTTAGGTCAGCGACAAGTGTCGTGACTCTCCATCGGTGCAACTTTTCTAATTTCTAAACTTATTTCCTTCATCTTCGTACTATATGTAATTGTGATAATATATATAATGATATTTTATATATAAGATTATTTTGAAATATGATTTTAAGCACAAATCACACCATTTTCCACAACAGATTCAACGAAAATTGAGGTTTTATAAACACATTTACCGCTATTAATTAAAAAAAGAAAAAGAATAAGAGGGAACGAGAAGATGTCAACATATTGATGTTTGTAATAATTGATTGTAATTTTTTTATTAATAAATCTGTAATGTTGATTATAATTTAAAAATATTTAAGTTTATAACTAAATAATTATAATATATAATATTATTAGTAATAATATATATAATTCTTTTTTAAAAGTTGGCTTTGCTGACGTATATCAGCCCACAAAGACTGACAACCACTAGGCTTTACTATTTTAAGAGAAATGTTCGACATGTAAACGACTTGGACAGTTTCAATTTTTTGTACTTAAGTCGTGGATATTGTCCAACGCTTGTAATAAAAATGTTATGCAGTTCAAAAACAAATAATATTCTTATTATAAACCCAATCCAGTAAGCGATTCAACAAATAGTAGTGATAACACGTCGCACATATTTCTGATATCAAAAGAGTTGTTATACGAAAAGATCTTCAACTAATGCCACATAATCTGGGTGAAATTACCTTATTAAGCAACAAGTAAATGGATTTTCGAATTTTCGTGTTGATTCGGCAAGACTTGGTTGAGAGGACATATCATGGTCCAAATAAGTCCAAATTATGAACCTATTCCTTTTTATTATTTAGCTAACACGTGCAAATGATGTACGATTTCCCTAACTACTTCCTGGATATCGCTCTACCAATACCTATAAATTGAAGCTTTGTGTAGTCATTTTGATAAACAAGTCTCTCATATTCTCTCACTAAATTTCTCTCGAATTTTAGCTACTTTTAAGCCCAGTTTTGCGCTCCACACGAATTTTAGCATTTCATCATCATAATCAAGCATTGTTCTCACATTATTTCAAGTTTTTTCTTTATTCATCCAGTAAAACCGTCATTAACTTAACCATCAAAATGCTAATCTCTAGCTTGCAGGTTAATCCTCGTTAATCTTATGATTGCATCAGAGAATCCTTTGACTCTTGTGGTGCAGCTAGACTCCTGTATGCATCACTTGCCCTGTCTCTGAAGAACATGAGCTAAAGGTGTGAGAAATAGCCAACTCTAACAATAGATGTGACAATAGCTCCATTGCGGGAGACACTTCCCTCCTTTTTGCAACAAGATCCAACGAGGATCAGATCTTGGGAGATGGCAATGTTCCTGCTCCTGATATCAATTCGTTGGTCTTACCTGTTGTCATTGCTTTGCTCTTCTATGAAACAACTGAACAAGTTCATTGATATTGCTGTCAGCACTGTCCTCCAAAACCTCCGTGCTCGTGTTGGAAACACGGGAGCAGGTCGAACGCCTCTACCCACTGTCATTACTCCGTTCTACTGTGAACAACTCAACAAGTTCATGTTCTGGGTGCAAGGGCCGTGCTAGGAGGTGGATGACGCACCTGGATGGAGAAGGATTCCTTGAAGAGGATGGATGAGCTAGAGAGAAGCAACCGCCAGCTGAAGGAGGTGGTGAAGAGGAGGGAGCAGGTCCTTGAAGAGGATATAAAGAGCATTCACCACCTAAGGGTAGAAGTAATCAACTTGCATGCGATGTTGTGTGAGGAAGGAGGGGATTTGTAATTATCCTAAAATGGAGGAAGTGACAGATATGTTGGAGGGTTTGTGGGTGATCCACCTAGTGGACTAATCCTTGGAGTTTCAAAACTTGTTGGCTGACTGAAAGGTTGAGAGGTTGAGAAGGATATGAAAGAGAAAAACCCGCATTTGTTTCCTTGTACGGGTAAGAGAATCAAATTTCGACAACAAAATTTTAATTAGGAGAGGAGAATTATAACGCCCATAAATTCATTATGTATAATAATCATTTATCAGCATAACGATATGGATATATGGTATGACGATTGATATAGTATTTTGTGTAATTAGAGATTCAAATAAACAAGATAAATTCTAGTAAGCACTTGAACATTTGAAGCAATCAAATTTACGAGGTTAAAATGAAAACAAGAGAAATAAGATCTTCTTTTATAAATGTATACTATACACTTAAATTTCGACAAGATAAAAGGGAATAAAGGTGACTAGTCTCTATTACGAGTTATCTTGAGTTATACTCGTCTAAGTTTATTGATTCTTACATCAATGAAACCTGTAAGATGTCTACTAAAATTTTGTAGTTTTGATCGGAAGCTAAATCATTCATTTTAAATAGTATATTGAGTAAAATATTTTGTTGCCCTATTTATATAGTAATCCAAACTAAGTATATTAACAATCTTAGAACATGAGCAATGATAGTTCAATTATGATTCTTTTGTAAACTGAAACTATACACCTAAAAGATTATATTTTGAAAATATTATGATTTTTAAAAGAGTATATGAGTTTTGAGAGAATTTTACGAATCTGTGACGGAGCACTCCAGGTTGTACTAAAATCTGAATAACTAATTATATATAAATCCAATTTTCATATGATTCTTGTTGAAATG
Source organism: Sesamum indicum (assembly GCF_026168435.1). Classification (NCBI taxonomy): domain Eukaryota; kingdom Viridiplantae; phylum Streptophyta; class Magnoliopsida; order Lamiales; family Pedaliaceae; genus Sesamum; species Sesamum indicum. The sequence continues at coordinate 3,094,882 of NC_142660.1, read as the reverse complement.
AAACTAGATGCATATAAGAGTATTTTGGAGGGTAAATGACACCTATATCAGTTATATTTTGGTCTAGGGAGAATTTGTAATGATGGAGTTGTTGCGGATCATTATGAGACGTTCCGATTTGATTGTTGATTGTAGTTGAATTATGAAGTTGTTAATGTGCTGATGGTAAAAAAAGAAATAAAAAGATGGCTTACCTAACCTGAGGCACATTCAATGATTTATGATGACGTGATTGGTGACGAGCCGTGTGTTGTCATTAATTAACATAGATGATGTGATATACGAACTGTGTGCTACGTGTATGATGGATGATGTAATATCATATAAGTTGTGTGCAGTGTGATATGATTGATGATAGGATATCATACAAGTTGTGTTGTGTGATATCGAAAAAAAATAGGAGATGATAACAGCCGGCAAAATTATTGAATACACTCCAACTAGGCTATGCATGACCCCAAGAAAATAAACCATAAGTATGTGTATATTATGTTGTAGTTGATGCGTGATTCTAGTATTGATTTTTGTATGATTATTGGTATTGGTACTTTATATTTTGTAGAATTTACATAACAAATGTTTGTTGATCGGTATCACTACATGAAATTGGTCTTTTGCGTATGTGCTCATATGTATTCGATTATGATTTGTTTAATTATCTATTTTAACTGGTTTGTAGACTTTGTCCGTAAAATACAGTAATAACATATTATATAACACAACAAATATGGCCAAAAATTAAATTCATGATATTTAACGATACATCGACTAATTTTATTAACAATAAATTACAAAACAATCAACTAATTGCTTTCTAATCACCTACTTTAACAGAATTTAAGTTGTCTAGCTAGGATTTTACCACGGTAATTTTGGAGAAGAAGAGAATGATAACATTTTTTAACCAACTTTCTTAGTGCACTTGACTTTCACGTGTACTCTCCCCGATTAAGTATTTAGGCGAGGGATTGTTTTTTGCCACGTTTGGTACTAATTTTTTAATTTCAACGGAATATGAGACTAATTTTAAAATCTCAAAAAACATGGGGTTAAGTTTGAATAAATCCTAAACTACGGGACTACTTTTGCAATTTTGCCTCTAACATGGATCGTGGGTTCCATCAATTGGAGACCAATGGTAATTGAGTACATCTCAGTGTTTTCACGTGCCACTTCTGAATTTGATGAAGTCTGGAGTTACGACAGCAATGGGACAAGTAACACGAAGGGGTAGAACAGTCATTAGTTAAAAATTGGTAAAGACACGACATAATTTACCTGATATCTCAATGGCAGAAGTATAGGATTGCTGGAGTTTACACATCTTTGTTTTGTCTTTCCTTAATGGAGGTTGCTGCCTATTCTATTTGGCAAGCCGAATGACGGTTCCGAGCCAGTCATCAGGTATATTTTCTTTCAGTTGCCCTTTCAAAGCCCGCACAGAGTGTTTGGTTGTTGCCTGCACGGGCGCATCAATGAGCATGCTTAACTTGTATTAAAAAAGATCATGTGTTGGGAATTTGAAAAAGATGTTACCTTCACAATATAGACATCAATCCCTAATTTAGCAATCACAGCAGCTTCTGATATTTTGGTGATCATGCCACCAGTCGTGTCGTGAGCTGCTACGGTTATCTCAACTGTTGAAACCAATTGCAAAGATTAAAGAATGCAGCTCAATAGAGAACTTGGATGACTGCACAGTTCCATCAATTTATCATGATCACATGACAAATTATGTGGATAAGCTGGTCTATGTGAAGTGATGAAGTAGGGAAGCATTTTCAAGTGACTCACTTTTAAAGAGGCAAGGTTCAGAGAAAAAGTGGTTGAAAAAATTTATTCATCCATGGGTGCCTGAACATGGAATGTTCCCAGTGCATAATTGAAATGCAAAGAATCTACACGTTCCATGCTTCTAGAGTAAAAACAGATCATTCTTATACACCGTGTACTGTTTGAAACTTCTACATTACCACCAAAAGGATTTCATTTTCGTTTAATGAGCATGAAAGTACAACGTAAAACTAGAATTGTGATCTATGTAAAACAGCAAGACTCAATCAGCATGTCACTATTCACAGACATGTTTTACACAAGTCTTGAGAAAAGCCAGCAGTTAGCAAATCAAACATAAGGGTTTGGGGAAAAGACACATTATCGTAGAGATTGATGAGAATTATAAACCTTTTACTGACCTTGCTTGCTCGTGTCTTGTAATTTAGGTTTTATGACAGACCAGCTCCCATCTTCATGCACAGCTGTGTCGTGTTGTGCATAATCAGTCATCATCTTAGCTCAAAATGTAAGCAACAACATGAGAAGTATATTCTGTTTAAAATGTGCAAAAAGGCTTGATCAGATACTTACCAATTTCCCTAAGAAGCGTGGCATCAGGTTCTGATGGTGGGCGGTCATATACCCCCAAAACATCTGTCTACATTGAGCAGCGTATAGGAGAAGCAAATGTGTTCTTGTATGAGCAATATACAATAAGGTTGTCAATTTTAAGACATGAGAACAACGAAATCTATCGAATAGAAGCGTTTGGGAACAGCTGAGATACTCTGCTATTAGCAAAAGGTTTCAGTGTAATGCTTTCTCTTATCAGGAACCAAAACAAAAAATGGAATAAGAGTAATCGGTGGCTGGCAAAATAATTTAAATTCTGATTGTAATAGAATGTGTATGTCCATGTGCTTGTACATAACATCAAACCTCAAAAAGATATGAATACAGGCAAGTTAAGAGCCACCTTGTAGTTCGGTTGGGTTACCTAAATACCTTTATGTTTTTGTACTAATTCATACTACAAATGATCAGTTAATAGAATTATCTTTTGTCATAAACAAGAACAGTTTGTCCGTCACATATTTCGATGACTATATCTCCATGATAAAGCACAGGAAAGGATGAGAAAATCATTGTAAGCAGAGGATACAAGAAAAACAACATATTTGGGTCTTAATTGTTCTGCCAGATGACGAATGATTACGTCTCCACTTAATATAGTGCAACCCTGATGAAAAATCACATGAAGTCAGGGGATGCAAACACCAAGAAAATTAACTTCGTTAAATATAAAAATGTCCAACCAGTGAACTATCCAGTACGGCATCTCCATGCAGAACCTGGCATGTTGATAAACGACCATCATTTGCAGATTTTATAATAGATTAAGAGGAATAAATAAAGACCAATGCGAACACAGAGCAAGAATCAAGCTAAAATGGATGGCATGAAAAACTCCAACCTAAAAGGAATCAGTATATACTACTGAAAATTAAGGGAACATGCATGATGAATGGCTTGCCAGTGCTATTTAACTGAAATGGCACATTCACACTTTTCTCTAGAAGAAGGTACTAGTGTGAATAAGCATAAATCATAGAGCGCCTTCTTAAAACCTAGTGGCCAAAAAGATACACAATTTCAGGTAAAATTATTTGAATGTCCAGCCAAACAATATCAGATTACACTGTGTGAGTAATGTCTGTTAAGCATAAAATTATGTTTGCATTCTTAGGATCTAATAGCCAATAACATATGCAATTTCAGTTAAATTTGTTTTAATCTTCGGCCAATCAGTACTTGATCACATTGTGAGAGTATTATCTGCTACTTAATTATGCACTGTTATTATTTTCAAACCAGAGTCTCTGTCACATTAGACTGCCAGTGTACGTCTTCAGGAAATTGAGTGCAAACTCCTTTTGCACACAATTATCCAACAACCTACAAAGATTTGTGTTTCTATTGCTACAAGCAGGAGAGAATAGAAGATATACAACTCCTAAGCCACATGCTTCTTTTAAATCTTAATGTTTTTTCATCACGTCCAAGTGGAAACAGAAGACCAAAGCTGTATCATGTTGCTTGAGTACCCAATGCAACAGTATACAGTTTTAGAACAGTGCTGTATAATAGAAATCGCAGAGTTCCATTATCCAGAGGCAACATAAGCCTTCTTCAGTTCCATCATTTTTCTACATAAGGACAAGGCATCGCTGATTTATTCTCATTTATAAGCAAATGAATGTCAAAATTGTCTTTTCAGCCTTCTCGACGATGTCAACCCACCCCATCTCCCTCCACTGACCCTGAAGAAGACCATGAAATTTGGGTTTTATCCAATACAAGATTTAAATAATTTTTTTCTTCTTAATAATATCAGTAAGTATTATTATCAATGCCAAAACAAATTTTAATGTCCTGGAAGGGAGAAACGGGAAATGAATAATAGAATTGAAACAGTTTGAGTGGGCCTTGAAGCCAACACTATATACTTTTTGTTGTGCTCAATTAAAGGACTAAAACTCACAGGTACAAATCCGGTGCCTATAGCTTTAACCACGGTTGAGATGTCTGCAATAGCTATCTGTGAAAAATCAGGGTAGGATTTTCTAAGATTTTATCACAAAGAACTATCTATGGAAGACAACTGGCAGCAGATATATTAAGAAAATTGCAACAGTATTCTGTATGACTTCTAACATTTCTTTCACAAGTTGACCAGCCACATGAAAATGGAGACATTCCAATAGAAGGGATACCCTCTGTAGAAAGAGATAAATAACATATGTCAAGGGAAAGGACATATTAACAAAAAAAGCGAAAAAGGAATTCAAATAAACTGGTCGGCAAAAGCAGGAAAGTATAAATAATGTGTCAAAGGAACGACTTAGTACCCAAGAAAAAGAAAGGAAATTGAAATAAATTGGTTAGGAAAAGCAGGAAAGAGTGTCTGTCCATAAGCATACATCAATGCAAATTGGCTACAAAAAGTTACTTCACATTCTACTGCATGTCCATTTTCTTAGTATATTAGACACATGACAATAGGGGCACAAGCTTTGAAGCTAACTAGGTAAGCTATTGCAGATATATTTTTCCTATAAAACAAGTAAGAAACTCCAAAAAAAATATCAGTTGTCTTGAATGCTAAATATTTCAAATGGCTCAATGAATGCTTATTATTCAGAAATTTGATCAGTGTGAGATAATAATAATCTTGATAAAATCCAGTGGGGAAAGAACAAAAAGTGCTGGAGTCAAAAGCAGCATGACAGAGACTAACTTATGTGTATATAATATATCTATGGCATTCCCAATAATAACCATTTATCTGTAGTGAATAGAAATAGATACAAATCAAGATAAATGAAATCCAGAGAAACATCAACAAAAACAAGCAAACAAAATGAAAATCCGGCCTCCCCTTGCTCATCGTCGTGTAATGCTTAACAGACCAATTTCAATGATAATTTGTTAGAAAAAATGAACAGAGATGCAAAATGTTAGGGACTTAAACACACCAACAAAACGAAAAATGCAGAAGGAAAAGACAAAACATTTGATATCAACTGAATGCATGGACCAATTCATACCTTTTGCAAGAGCTCTAACAATTTCAAGATTGAGGGATGTGACCTGAAATAATTAATGTAAAAAGTTACTGGAACTGCACTACCAGAATCAGTCACACGTACCAAATATATATTATGCATGAACAGGAAATTACCACATAAAACGCCAGTAAGAGATTTTAAAAGGATAAGAATATTACCGAATGCTACAGAAAGTAGGTAACACCACAGATATCTAATCATATAATGCCAATCTATTCAGATAAAATTACAGGTAGATCTAAAGTCATGGTAGTACAACCACCTAAAAGCCCAATCTAGGGAATGGCCCCAAAAGAAAGCTAAAGTGATCACCACAATGAATCAAGTTCTATTAACACCAGTTCATCAACTAAAAGTTGATCGAGTTGACCAAATTCTTACTCAGTCGATATCTACAGAAATAGTGGGAATACTGCGGCACAATATAAAATGGCCTTGTACCTGGCCTGATGCAAGTTCAGCATAAGATGATCTTCTAAAATCAGCAGAAAATAAAAGCCAGAATAACAAGACATGAATAGAAGTAAATGGACACTTTTGGTCTTACAGATATCCGTGTAGCTACAAAACCAGACTTGACAAGAGGTTTGCTCAATCCACCCTTATGAACACCTGACTTGCTTGCTTGAAAGTGACCAAAAGAACCTGAGGACAATAATCATGAGCTATTTGTCACGATTTGACCAGAAGTTCTATAACAACAGGGCTAGGGCCTGCTACATTGTGCCATAGGACACTAAGTCTGACAAAACAGAGTCTTGATATATAGGAAAAGTAGAATGTGGTGCGAAGAAATGCTTTCTGATCCTCAATTTAACTCGTTCAGAGCAAGCATGCAACCAAAATTTTGGAATAGAGGGGACAAGAGAAAAAGGAACAGAAGCAAAAAGACTTTGCCAATCAGTTCAGTGCCAATATAACAGTTTCATGTTTCAGAAATCCTCTGAGTCTATGCTTTCTAATTGATCCATCTTTTAACTATACTGTTCCAGTAGTTGTTTTCCCCTCTAAAGTTCTCCTGTGATTTTGACAGCACTTTCCATTCTAACAAGGTGACACATTCTTTATCCACTTTTAAGAATTGAGAATTATGTAACATAAATCACTGAAAGAATCAATAAGAACCCATACGTAACTCAGTAGTACAGCAAATCAAGCTAAAATGCCAACCTGCACCATGAACAACTATAAAATTTTTGGAGTCTGATTCCAGCTGATCATCAAAGTCATCAGGAACAGTCGGGTTTTCCAAGGATCCAGGCCTTCTGCTCCAATCCATCCCATGGCAAGGCCCCAAAATCATCGCTTCCCTTAGTTGTGATGAAACTGTGTTAAGGTTGTCCTCATTGATTGTCTCTAACTCATTTTTACAGGTAATTGCCGCACCCCCTGCATTCCACAAAATAAAGTAACACCAACGAGATTACATGTCCATGGAGAACATCTCACACGATGCACATAGACAACTAAATATTAATTTTTTCATCTTAAATGAATTATCTCTCATATGAAATGCATGATCCAAATGATGATTAATGAAAGTGCTCGGATGACCTTTCTGTTCCAAAAATTTAATGCTGGCGTGCACATCAAATCTCTAAATAGAATCTAGGGAATTACTTTCTCTTTACCAACAATAATACTATGCTTGAACCTTGGATTCAAGACCGCTATCATTTGAAGCAAAAGCAACATTTTCCTTAGTATTTAACGTGATGAAGTCATGGACCAACATTAGCTGAAAACGAAATTATTCACAACATTAAACCACAATTCCTGAAAACCTCAGGTTTGCATAACGTAGATAGTATCACTCCAAAATAGGCATTTCCAACAAGTAAATTCGGAGTGCGAAACATCATTAGGCAACTAAAGTCAACTGTGTAATACCTGACATGGTATCTCAAACACTTGAAAAGTGCCAACAAAAGATTAAATTGGACAAAGAAAAATGTCCATGAACCAAAGTTAAATAGATTAAGACGAACCGATTAACTCAAATCAATTGATAACTTAAACTAACAAAACAAGCAGATATATGAATAATTAAAGCATATACTCTCACCGAGCTTGACGATGCATTGCAGAGGTTTGGTCCACGCAGCTGTGCGTTCACGGTGCTCATCCATCGGCTTCTTATGCTAAGCAATCACCACGCCTCCGGTAGTGAGAACTTTTGGGAGTACACTCTAAGCGATGTGGCTAAAACCGAATTGAGATCAAATTACTAGAATACCCTTTTCTCTTCAACAAATGTGTTGGGTCATAGGCCTATATTAGTAAAACTAACACTTAATACTAATCACCCATATTATTATTATTATTATTTAAAAATTTACTAAATACCCTCTAATTTTAACGATTGTCTACTAATTAGCCCATTCTAATAGGTTTTCATTCATTTTTTATGATATACTGATCAAAATGCCCTTGTAAATTAAACATTATAATTTTATTTATTTTTTAAGTTTTTTTTTTTGAATTAAGTGGATAATTTTTTTAAAAAATTTTCATGCACCCTATCTGATTTTTTTATAAATTATAAATTTTTCTTTAAAATTTAAAAAAATTACAATAAGGGCGAAGTTGAAACTTTCATATCTCCATCCAAAAATTGCATAATTTTTTCAAATATCACAGGGTATTTATAATTTTTTAAACAATTGAAAAATATTCGTAATTATGATAAATTTCAGTGGAGATGGTTGTAATTACCTTATTATTATTTTGTTTTTGTCTTTTTCAAACAGACCGAAAAAATAATATTAAAAAGAAATTCCTCTTTGCTTCTATCCATTTGAAATTTTCTACAATGGGCCAGGCTTACCATTTTCAAATTATCTTTAACGGGCCAACAGGTTGCTAACAAAAAGTTGTAATTCGAATCCCATGAATACGGGTATATTTTTATTTTCATAATATTTATTATTTTTTATCCCATTTAAATGTATTCGTTGCTTTAAATTATTGATATACTGAATCAAATTTTAAATTTAAATAGTATTGAATAATATAATGAATCGCATACTATAAAAAAAGGGATAAATTACAAAACCCTCCCCGTGATGTTTGCTATAATTATAACTACCCCTCGTTATTTGAAATATTAAAATACTCTCTAGAATTAACGATTGTCTAATAAATACCTCTAACAATGGGTTGTCACGATGAGATATTTATTAGACGATCATTAATTTTAGAGAATTATTTATAATTTTTCAAATAACAAGTAGGTATTTATAATTAGGCTTAAAGACAATTTTCGTCCCCTAACTTCAGGCCATTCTCGTTTTAGTCCTCTAAGTTACTAGGGTCTCAATTTGGTCCCGTAAAACTGAAAAATTCTCAATTTTGGTCCAAATTTCGCCAGAAAAATGAGGGCTCGCCGGAAAAATTCACATACCAAGCATGTGACTTTTTAAATTGGGGGCTGGATTGTGATTGGAGGAAAAAAAGATATGGCACAGACGTGGGGCCCAGTTGGAAATTAAAAAAAAAAAAAACATGACTGACGTGGATATTTAATCCACGTCAGCTGTTTGCGTTGCTGCTGTTCCTGTTGCATGATCGGGTGAGTCAACTCAACCGAGTTGCTTGAGTTGACCGTGTTAGCTTTCAAGGAGGCCGATTCTGTCGAGGCTCCGATGACCACTTCTGATCAGAGAGGAAGGTCCGCTATTGTAGGGCGAGCTCAGTGGTGGTTCTCCGCCTGAAATCCGCAGTCAGACAGCGGAGAATTGAGCGTGCAACCGTCGGCGAAGGAGAAGGACAACTTTTGTCGGATCTTTGCACAGAGGTGACAAAAATCGATGGGACTGGTCTCAAAAGATTTGTTAGAATGAGAGGAGTTCAACGGTGGTCATCCGTCCCGGTGGTTCGTTCAAACGAAGGAGAAAACGCCGGCGGAAGGTGCAGTCACGGCGAACAACGACCGAGATCTTCAAAATGATGGATCTTTACACCTAGTTGATGAAAATGGATGAGACTAGTCCCATTAGAATCGCAGTGAGGAGACGAATCCAATGGTACCACTCCGCGATCGTGGATCATCCTATCGCCAGCGAATCAATGGGAATTGTCCGCGGCGATCAATTTCAAAGCCCAATCGCTGTCGTGGTCGGATCTCAAAATTGGTTGAGGGGTTTTGTTCTCCTTGCTATGGGGAATTGAATGGTATACGTGGTGGCCAGAAATTCCAAGTAACGGAGGCAGAATTGAAGAGAGAAGGTGGCGGCGACTAGCGGGCGACGAGAAATTTCGGCAAACTGCTGGATTAAATCCATGTCATTAAATCGCCGACGAGAAATTCCGGCAAACTGCTGGATTAAATCCATGTCATCAACTGACGTGGATTAAATATCCACGTCAGTCATATTTTTTTTTTAATTTCCAACTGGGCGCCACATCTGCGCCATATTATTTTTTCCAATCAATCACAATCCAGCCCCCAATTTTAAAAGTTTCCGGCGAGCCCCTCATTTTTTCCGGCGATTTTTGAACCAGAATTGAGAATTTTTCATTTTTATGGGACCAAATAACTCTAGTAACTTAGGGAACTAAAATGAAAATTACCTTTAAGCCTTATAATTATTATAAATTTCAGAAAGCCTCTATAATTTAGTTGAAAAGTTAAAGTGCGAGGCGAATGAGAACCAGTTTTCGTAATCAAGATAACTAGAATGGCTTAAAGTTAGAGGATGAAAATTACCTTTAAACCTTATAATTATTATAAATTTCAAAAAGCCCCTATAATTTAGTCCAAAAGTTAAAGTGCGAGGCGAATGAAAACCAGTTTTCGTAATCAAGATATGAGTTTACTGCTTTAAATATTTCGTGTTTAAATTAGTTATATTCAAATTATTCTATTCTATACTGATTTAAATTTGAATATTTTTGGGCAAATAAATTTATATGTAAGAGAGTGAAAGCTTTTTGAGCTCTACTTCTGTGATGTTTATAGGATTTTTTATACATAATTGTGAAACTAATTGATAATTATTGATAAACTTAAATTTAATTGTAAATAATTTATAGGTTGAGATTCGAATATATTAAAACTTGAAGTGAGCAAATATGAGCTTATTATAATATTTAAGAGCAAATTATATTAATTAAAAAATTAAATAAAATAAAAAAGATAAATAGAGGAGGGGGATAGCGGCATGTGGCCATCCCCCATGACCGCCTCACTTTTTCCTCCGCACGCGCGCGCGCACACACATATATATATGTGGTTTGTAGAATTACATTTATTATACGTGACGTTTGTTTTTGTCTAACAAAATAAATATTTTCGTTAGTCAAAATTCAACAAATTTGCTGATATTAACAAAAGAATTGAATGAAAAATCATATTTAACTCCGATTGACTTACAATTAACTTATTGCAGGTGAAACAGGGGTCAAGGCAGATTTTCGTTTAAGTTTTTTGCTAATACCAACAAATTCGATAAATTTTGACTAACAAATGAGCCTATTAATTAGATAAAAACAAATATTATAAATAATAAATGTAATTTTTAAAACAATAAAGAATTTATGTGTATTTACATCAAATATTAGAGAAAAACCGATGTAATTATCACTAATAATTATTGACTCCAAAACAAGAACATATTTGTGGTCATGCTAATCTAGTCTTATCTAATTCCTCGTGCCCTGCACGTAATCACATACTAAAATTTCAACTTAAACTATTTGATTACGATTTGTTTAATTACCTATTTTAATTCGTATTACAATATTTTATTACATTAGTATATATATATATATATATATATATGTATATCAAGTTCCTTTCAACCCACAATCCAAATTATAATCATAACCCCTACCCCCATAGGGAATGTGTTAATAAAATCTAATTTAGTTGGTAAAATTAAATCTCGTAATTATAATATTATAGTTTAAATTTTACTAATGTGTAGATGTCTGTCTACTTTTATAAAAAATGAGGTCATAATTAACACAACACATTGATGTGTGTATTGAAATATTTGTCCATTATATATACGCATAAAATGGCAAGCAATCACGACCAACACAATACGCTCTTTTGTGTTAAATATAATCTCTGCACAATTTATACTAGGGGTGGCAAACGAGTCAAGCTCGCGAGCCGGCTCGATTTTGAGCTCGAGCTCTAGCTTAATTATTTCTGTTCATCAGCTCACGAGCCGGTTTGCGAGCTTTTTCTATTTTTTTATTTTTGAAATTTTTATATATTTAATTTCATATTCAATATTTTATCAATTTTATACTCAAAATTGACCATATATTATAATTATTAATTCATATCATAAATTTTATTTTGGATAATAATAAATTATGGTATTTTTATATATACATTTAATCTTTATACAAAAAGAAATTTAATCAACAACTTAGTAAATTATAATATTTTTTATAATTAAAGTTATTTTTTAATATGACACATAAACTTTATGTTATATTTTAATATATATATATATATATATATTACGTTATACTTTTTTTAAATTGACAAGTAATTCACTTATAATATTTTTTAATCTATTTTTGAGTTTTATATTTATATCAAGATACATACAGTACTATGCATTATGCAATCTATTGTTATTTAGAAATTTATGTCGAAGTTTAGTAATTTCTATGAATTAATCTAAAAATAATGATAATAATAATAATAATAATAATAATGGTTGAACAATTTTAATTATTTTAATTATTATTTTATTATATATAATGATATCTAAAAGTTAATCAATAATTACGATATCTTAAAACTTGGGCACCCGATTCATACTAAATTTAAATATCCATTAGATCATATCAGACGGTATGATTCAAAATCACATATCCTATTCAGTGATAGATCGTCTTGAGTGATTACTCTTATGTTTCGAGTATGATATCTCGACATCTGTAAATTCAATAAGTCTAAAACTTTACCAAATGTATTTTTCTATAAGTTTGATTATATTTAGCGGTTTGATCTGAATTTTGATGGCTCGATTAACCCATATTGTGCAACAATGTAAGAGATAGTTACATCAATGTTATACTAACTATTTATAAATATATAAATTTTGTAGATTGTGAACATACATTAATTTCAACTATAAATTTTTTTTGTGTATTACAATTGCATTGTTCCAGATAATGGATATGATGGGATCCCATTTTGTGCTTATTTCATGTGATATTTTGACCTCTTTTATGACCAAAATGCTCCTAATTAAATATTATTTTGCAGCATTAGTCTATTAAGGAAAAATGGAATGAAAAATGAAGAAAAAAATCAAGATGGAAATTTGGACAGGTTTGAAAAAATAGTTAGGCGTGCCCATGCCTAACTGACAGATTTTCGTCTGGCAAAGAAAAGACTCAAACTCAACATTTGACAAGAATTTGGAGCTGCTTGGACTACCTTTTTTATGAATGAGGAACACCAATTTATCTTTCATGAATGATTGTCATCTTTGTATTTACGATCAACTGTGGAATTAAACATGATCATGTATTTACCTGGAATGTGTTTCTCATATTTATTCTTTTTTAAAATACTCTTTTCTTTTCTTCAATTTTAGATCTAGAATTTTAATCAAAACCCCCTTATTTTTATTTTATTTTTACTCTTAAAGGAATTAATTTAAAATCAATCCTTGTGGATTCGACCATGCTCAGCACTTTCATAAGTTTTGGTGGATTCGATACTAATCAGGATACCTTTCTACAATTCTAAATTGTTCGGTATGGATTTTTTTTTGTATATTTTACTAATTATATTACTATTAAAACTAATTTGGTATATTTATAACATAGTATACATTATAATAATCGATTTTATTACTTTTGTTATAAACTTAGAGAAATTCTAAGTTTATTAGCCTATCACTCTTAATAGAATATAAAGTAAAATATATGTATTTCTCCAACAAACTTTCTTTGTTCACTACAAAATCACTTTACAAATGAAATACATGGTGGTATTTATAGACCATCAAAATTGTGGTTACAAAATACATCATAACTATTTTAATTACAAATTATAATGGGGGATACAAAAGGGTGTATAACATAATGGGTATTAAAAAAGAATATGAAGAGGTGTATGCATTCATATATACATATTATATATAATACTCCCCCTTGAATGCATACCTCTTTATCATATACATCCTGCCTCGTTAAAAACCTTGCCTGGAAAAACCCAATGGGATAAAAACCAAGGCTAAGGAAAAGAGTACAGTTGTATAATCTCCCCCTCAATTGAGGCAGATATCTTTCAGGTGTCGCATGCCAATATTACGTATGAGTTGTTTGAACACCTTTGTTGGTAATGCCTTCGTAAACAAATCTGCTAAGTTCTGACTTGATGAAATTTGTTGAACATCAACTTTGCCTTCCACTTGAAGCTCGTGAGTGGAGAAAAATTTTGGTAATATGTGCTTGGTTCTGTCGCCTTTAATATAACCATTCTTGATTTGGGCGATGCACGCCGCATTGTCTTCATATATTACTGTGGGACTTTTCTCGATTGATTGTAGTCCACATGATTCATGCACATAATGTATTAGTGATCTAAGCCATACACATTCACGCCCAGCCTCGTATAATGCAATTAATTCTGCATGATTTGATGAGGTGGCTACCAAAGTCTGTTTGGTTGAACGCCATGAAATAGCAGTTCCACCATACATGAATACATATCCAGATTGAGATATAGCTTTATGTGGATCAGATAAATACCCCGCATCTGAATAACCAACTAATTTGGTTGTTTTGGCATCATCATGCCTTTCAAAATATAGTCCCATGTCACTTGTTCCACGTAAATAACGTAGAACGTGTTTAACACCATTCCAGTGTCTCTTTGTTGGTGTTGAACTATATCTTGCTAGTAGATTAACAGAAAATGCTATATCTGGTCGGGTATTATTAGCAAGATACATCAATGCACCAATTGCACTGAGATATGGTACTTTTGGACCTAAAATCTCATCGTTATGTGCTGGAGGACGAAATGGATCTTTATTAACATCAAGCGATCGAACTACCATAAGTGTACTCAATGGATGAGCTTTGTCCATATGAAAACGCTTAAGGACTTTTTCTATATAGTTCGATTGATGAATGAAAATTCCACCCATAGTATGTTCGAACTGCAGGCCGAGACAATACTTTGTAGTGCCTAAATCTTTCATCTCAAACTCACTTTTTAAGTAATTAGCTGCTTGTCGAATCTCTTCAGGAGATCCAATAATATTCAAATCATCAACATACACAGCTATGATTACAAATCCCGACTCTGTCCTCTTTATGAATAAACATGGATTTATTTAATTATGGCAAAATCCTTTCTTTATTAAGTACTCACTAAGACGATTGTACCACATACGTCCTGATTGTTTAAGTCCGTACAAGGACCTTTTCAATTTGATGGAGTACATATGACGAGGCTTTGATTGTAATGCTTCAGGCAATTTTAATCCTTCAGGGATTCTCATATAGATATCTGTATCCAATGACCCATACAGATATGCAGTTACCACATCCATAAGCTGCATTTGCAGTTGTTCAATTACTGATAAACTGATTAAAAATCTAAGTGTGGTAGCATCCACTACAGGTGAATATGTTTCAGTAAAATCAATTCCGGGCTTTTGAGTAAAGCCTTGGGCCACAAGTCTAGCTTTGTACCTTACAACTTCATTTCGTTCATTTCTCTTGCGTATGAACACCCACTTATAGCCAACAGGTTTGACACCTTTTGGTGTTGGAGTTATAGGTCCAAATACTTCTCGCTTATTTAGCGAGTCTAGTTCATCTTGTATGGCCTTTTTCCAACTTTTCCAATCATTTCGATGTCTACATTCCTCCATAGTTTGAGGATCATTTTCATCTTCATCCATGATTTGGACGGCTACAGAATAGGCAAAAATATCATTCATTTCAATTTCTTTACGATACCAACCTAAACTGTTATGAGCATAATTAATAGACATCTCGTAACTGTCCTCGAGATCTTGCTCATTGCTTTTGGAGTCATCAGATAAAACCGCTTCAGGGATTTTATCCTTAGAGACACTAGTGGTCACATTAGCATCGTGATTAATTGAGATGATATGTTCCTTTCTCTTTCGAGGATTTGCATCTTTAGAGCCAAGTGGTCTACCACGCTTCCGGCGTATTTGTGACTCAGATGCATTTGATTTATTTAGAATCGCTTCAGGGACTTCTAAACGAGCTGGAACGTTTTCAGCCGGAATATATGATTTTGTGACCTTTTTGGTATCTATCAATGCTTCTGGTAGCCTATTTGCAACACTTTGCAAATGTATGATCCGTTGAACTTCAAGTTCACTATCATTTGTCCGTGGATCCATAAAAGACATAGATGTTGCATTCCATGCAATATCTTTCCTTTTAATCTCCTTATCTACTCCCCCTAATGCCGGGAATACTGTCTCATTAAATTGACAATCCAAGTACCTAGCAGTGAATTGATCACCGGTCATTGGTTCAAGGTACTTAATAATTGAGGGAGATTCAAAACCAACATAAATTCCCAATCTCCGTTGTGGCCCCATTTTAGTTCGTTGAGGAGGGGGTATCGGGACATACACCGCACAACCAAACACCTTTAAATGAGATATATTTGGTTCTCTTCCGGAGACCAATTGTAATGGAGAAAATTTATGGTAAGCGGTAGGTCTAAGACGAATTAGAGCCGCTGCATGCAATATTGCATGCCCCCATGCCGATGAAGGCAATTTTGACCTCATCAATAAGGGTCTAGCTATTAATTGTAACCGCTTAATTAACGACTCTGCCAGGCCGTTTTGAGTATGTACATGAGCAACTGGATGTTCTACAACTATCCCAATTGATTGACAATAATCATTGAAGGATTTAGAAGTAAATTCTCCCGCATTATCTAGCCGTATCCTTTTAATAAGATAATCAGGAAAATGAGCCCTCAATTTAATAATTTGGGCTAACAGTCTTGCAAAAGCAACATTTCGTGTTGACAACAAGCTTATATGTGACCAACGTGTTGATGCGTCAATCAACACCATAAAGTATTTAAATGGCCCACATGACGGTGTTATTGGCCCGCATGTCTCCTTGAATTCGTTCAAGAAACATAGGAGATTCTACATTCACTTTTGTCATAGATGGCTTTGTAATTAATTTTCCAAGAGAACAAGCCGAACATATGAAATTGCTTTTAACAAGGAACTTCAGGTCCTTTAGTGGGTGTCCATGTGAATTTTCAATAATCCTATACATCATTGTTTTACCTGGGTGGCTAAGTCTATCATGCCACAAAGTAAAAATACTTTGATCAACTAACTTCGGGTTAGTGATACTATGTGTTTCAACGGAGCTTATCAATGTGCCATATAAACCAGAACTATATGTTCTCATTCTTTCTAAAACTTGCTTCTGGCCAGTTTTATATGTTGTAAGGTACAGATATTCGATACCATTTTCATTCATGGTTTCAATATGAAAATCATTTTGTCGAATATCCTTGAAACTCAATAAGTTCCTTTGTGATTTACTCGAATATAAGGCATCATTGATATGTAATCTTGTTCCTTCAGGTAATAAGATTGTAGCTCTTCCGGAGCCTTCAATAAGATTACTAACTCCTGAAATAGTACTCACATTTGTTCTTGTCATTAACAAACTTGAGAAAAATTTCTTGTTTCTCAAAATTGTATGTGTAGTGGCACTATCAACAAGACAATGTTCCTTGTCATTGAGATTTGTAATGGCTTGATCCATTCTATATAAATGAAATAGACATATAATAAGTAAAAGAAACACTTCATTCATAAAATATAAAAACATTACAAGATTAAAGAAATACCCTATCAATGAAAGTAAACGTAACTGAATAATAGAAACATACTAATGACATATGTGATAAATCTAATCAACAAGCATGTCAAAATCCTCAGTAATGTCACCAAACTGTAGGGGCAGCTCAGGGAGATTTTTATCTTCATTTTCAATAGACTGAAAAAAATCTGAAGCATCCATGTGGGTATTGTCTGAGATTCCAGCCTCAATAAAATTAGTCTCAACTTCTTTACCTTTCGCTTTTACAGAAGCCTGGTATAATTTGACCAGATGTTGTGCCGTACGACAGGTACGGGACCAATGTCCAGACATCCCACATCTATAGCAAAGATCTTCATTTGTAGTTTTCTCTTGTTGATTCTTTGCCTTGTTCCTATTGTTCTTTTGAATATTGGGATTAATCCATATATTACCACGACCATTACCGCGACCACGACCACGGCCGCGACCGCCACGACCACGACCATAAGAATGGCCCCGTGGTGAGCCATGGTAACGACCATGCCCCTTTCGTGAAGAAGTAGCATTTGCTTCAGGCAATGCCGCTGAAATTTCAGGAAGTGGCTTGGAACCAGTGGGTCGGGTGTGATGGTTATTCAACAAAAGTTGATTATTTTCTTCTGCAACAAGCATGCATGAAATCAACTCTGAATAGGTTTTGAACCCACGTTCCCTGTACTGCTGCTGGAGTACAAGGTTGGATGCATGAAAAGTAGAAAATGTTTTTTCCAACATTTGTTCATCCGTCACATCTTCTCCACATAACCTCAACTTTGATACAATTCGAAATATTTCAGAATTATATTCAGCAATCGTTTTGAAATCTTGCAGTCGCAATTGTATCCACTCATATCTTGCACGTGGTAAGATTACAGTCTTTTGATGGTCAAATCGATCCTTTAAACTCTTCCAGAGTTGAAAAGGACTTTTGACTGTTAAATATTGAGACTTCAGGCTCTCATGAAGATGATGACGAAGCAAAATCATTGCTTTAGCACAGTCTTGCTCAGAAGCAACAGTATTTTCTTTTATTGTTTCTCCCAATTTGCTACTTGCCAAATGTAGTTCGGCATCAAGAACCCATGATAGGTAGTTTTTTCCAGAAACATCAAGAGCAACAAAATCCAATTTTGTGAGATTGGCCATTAAGCTACAACAAGTTTGTAGCACCCCCTACTCGCTACATCTAATTATCACTATTTCATCCCTTCTTTAATCAGAACTCATTCTATAAGTAATTCTCTTTCAACCAGTAAAATAAATTCTAATTTATCAATATAATATTATATGTCACAAAAGATAATATATACCACCAAAAGTAATATTTACCCTCACTACATGTTCTCGTGTTCATAACCTCAAGAAAATCATACCACAACTTTAAACATAAATCCCGATAAAAGACCAGAATATTTACAACCCAACAATCAAAAACTTTGGCTTCAGAAGTCACGGCTGACCCACCTAATAAAGACAACGGCACCGCTCAAAGTCAATGTGGCTAGTCAGTGTGACCTATCTCCTGAAAAGTACGTGGCAAGGAATGAGCTGCCTACTCAATAAGTATAGCTGATCAGTTTATATATATACATACAGGCAACAATTTCACGTACATGCAGTCACATCGACTAACAGTCATTATCAATAGCAACAACAGATATAAGCAGTAATACCTATTCACAAATATAAATCAAGCTATGACACAGTATTCAACATTATCGTTTATGAGTTAAGGGCCCCACTTACTCTAATTGGTATACATCAGTCAATGGTTTCGCCGGCCATCATCATATCATATACAGCACAGGATACCCGTTGTGTGATATCCCCACACTCTTTTACTTCAGCTGTGTAGCAATATAGCACAGGACATCACAACAAACATGGTACCCCCACACCACCCCAGTGTGTAGCTAACAAGCACAGGATATTCCCTGCTGCCCCGGAATACCCCGGTACCCTACGCGCCATGGTACCTAGCTTAATTCACATATTTTTCATATCTCAATATCAATCACATTTTCATAAACCATTGACTGTGTTTCCAACTAGGTAAGCGTCATCTTTTATCTCAACTCACGATCATCATTCTTTTCTTTATAATAATCACTTTCTCAATAACAACTCCCAATTAGATTTCATCAACAATCAATTATATGATTATCACATAATCATATCCCGCATACCTCTACATTACCATCACATACCACATAGTAACAATTTCACCGATATTCAAATAATCCACAACTAATTATGTAAACAATCAATATACGAAAGCCACGTATAATAATATAAAGCCAAATCCACGTTCGCATCCAAGAAACCAATATATATATTTTATACAATACTACACATATAATATATATATATATATATATATATATATAATCCAATTAGCTATACTTACCGTAAATCCCCAAAATACTTCGATTCACGAGGGACTGCTCAACTCTCTATCTTGTCGTCACGTCCTATAATAAATTATAATACGTATAATCAATATATTTAATTTACCAAATAATTCATAAGAATTCACTTAATTAAACCCCTTATGTATTTATAACTATCATTTTTAATAACATTCGTAAATTATATTACCACTGAAACCTCCTTTCCCTAATTAATAACATAATATTTCTAAAATATAACATCCGAAGTATTTCTATGAATTTTCTGTCAATTTACCGTTGCTATACAATTTAATTAAGCAACAATACATAGAATTACATATTTGGTTAATCATTCCGATGGAATTGTGTAAATTAGCTATAGTAATAATTAAATCTAACAAATCTAATATTTTAATTACCCAACTATATCATTTTTATAGCAATTGTGATATTTAATTTGACACTAATTTAAATAGCCAAAATTATAAATTACTCCGATTAAATAATTCACCGCTCAATATAATCAACATTTAATAAATGAACTAATTAAATAATATAATTATTTAAATTATTAAAGATTAAACTCTAAAATCCGTACCTCTGTTTTCCGAATGTGTGTGCGTCGGTGTGTGTAAATGTGGGTGTGTGTGTTAATATGTAATTTCCCTTTCAATTCACATACTTATATATATATATATATGTTTAATAATTGGTGAGGCGGTGGCAGCACATGCCACTGCCCACCTCTTTTTTCCTTTTTTTTTTTTTTTATATATATATTATACTTTTGATAATTACCATTGTGTCCTTCCTAATTTCCTAATTAGTATAATTTACTTCCAAATATTATAATAAACTTCAATTTAATCCGTTCAAGTGTTAGTACATTCCAAATTCAATCTATAATTTATTTACTAATTAAATTTAAATTTTTAATAATTACCAATTAGTCTACCAATTACATAAAAAATTCTACGGACGTCACAATTCTCCCCTCCTAATAAAAATTTCGTCCCCGAAATTTAAGTAACTTACCCGCTCAATGGAATAAATAGGGATATTTCTCTTTCATATGCTCCTCAACCTCCCAAGTCGCCTCCCTCGGGGAATGATGACTCCATCTTACCTTTACCATCGGTATATCTTTATTTCTTAATTTCCTTACATTTCTATCCAAAATTTCTGCAGGCTCCTCCACATATGTTAACTCCTCAGAAATCTCTATCTCCGGCTCATGAATAATGTGGCTAGGATCAGACCGATATCGTCGCAGCATCGAAACATGAAAAACATCATGTATTTGTGACAACTCTGCCGGTAATGCCAGTCGATACGCCAGTGGTCCAATTCTTTCAATAATTTCATACGGCCCAATGTATCTCGGACTCAGCTTTCCTTGCTTGCCAAACCTCAGAATTCCCCTCCAAGGAGATATTTTCAGGAAAACCTTATCACCTACTTCGTACTCTATCTCTCTTCGGTGTTGATCAACATAACTTTTTTGTCGATCTTGTGCTGCCTTCAAACACTTCTTAACTACCTGTACCTTTTCCACTGTTTCCTGCACCAGTTCAGGACCTTCTAGTTGTCTTAGTCCTTCTATATCCCAACAAATCGGACTGCGACACCTTCTTCCATATAAAGCTTCATATGGAGCCATACCGATACTAGAGTGGAAACTGTTATTATATGCAAACTCCATTAGAGGTAGATGATCATCCCAATTGCCCTTAAACTCCATTGTACAAGCTCTCATCATATCTTCTAGGGTTTGTATCGTTCTTTCTGACTGGCCATCTGTTTGAGGATGAAATGCGGTACTGAAATGCAATTTTGTGCCCAATGCCCTTTGTAAACTTTCCCAAAAGCGTGACGTAAATCGGGGATCTCTGTCTGACACAATTGATATAGGGATTCCATGTAATCTCACTATCTCAGAAATATATAATCCAGCTAACTTATCCAGAGAATCAGTTATTCGTACCGGCAAGAAATGAGCAGATTTTGTCAATCTATCCACAATTACCCAAATAGCATCGTGCTTTTTGAATGTTCGTGGCAACCCCACGACAAAATCCATAGTGATCTTCTCCCACTTCCATTCTGGTATTGATAGAGGTCGCAGTTTACCTGCTGGTGCCTGATGTTCTGCCTTTACTTGCTGACATGTCATACATTTAGCCACAAATTCAGCCACATCCTTCTTCATTGTCTGCCACCAGTAATAGGGTCTTAAATTGCGATACATTTTTGTAGTACCAGGGTGCATCGCATATGGTGAATTGTGAGCTTCCTGCAAAATTGCTTCGCGTAACCCATCTGTATCAGGCACACAAACTCGTCCCCCATTCACTAGTACTCCATCACCTCTTATTGAAAAATTTGTTTTCTTACCAAGTCTTATTCTTTCCAACATTCGTAATAAGAAAGCGTCTCGAGTCTGTGCTTCTTTGATCTGATCCACAAAGTCTGGCTTAATTTGCAAGGCTGCCAATAAACCCGCTACCTGATCAACCTCTAGTTTCGTATTCATAGACCTCATCTCCAGCAGCAATGTCTGATTGTGACTCCCCAGATTGGCTAATATACTTGAACTCTTTCTACTCAAAGCATCTGCTACCACGTTCGCTTTCTCTGGATGGAAGTCAATAGTGCAATCATAATCCTTCAGCAATTCTATCCACCTTCTCTGTCTCAAATTCAATTCCTTTTGTGTCAAGATATATTTCAAACTTTTATGGTCAGTAAGGATCTGAAATTTTTCTCCGTACAAGTAATGTCTCCAGATCTTCAGTGCATGCACAATCGCGGCTAACTCTAAGTCATGTGTAGGATAATTTAATTCATGGTTCTTCAATTGACGGGACGCATAAGCAATTACCTTTCCGTTTTGCATCAACACACATCCCAAACCCCGTTTAGAAGCATCTGTATACACTATATATCCACCGCTAGCAGATGGAAAAACCAAAATCGGATTGGAGGTCAGCCTCTTCTTCAACTCATCAAAACTTTGTTGACACTGTTCCGTCCACTGAAATTCTACCCCCTTTCTTAGCAACTTGGTTAGAGGACCGGCAATTATAGAGAAACCCTCAACAAATCTCCTGTAATATCCAGCCAACCCTAAGAAGCTTCGGACTTCAGTAGCATTCTTTGGCACCCTCCACTCCATAATAGCTTTTACTTTTGAAGGATCAGGCATAACCCCATCACCAGATACTACATGCCCAAGGAAAACCACCTGATTTACCCAAAATTCACATTTGCTTAACTTAGCATATAATTCCTTCTCTTTCAAAATCTGTAAGACTATCCTCAAATGTTGCTCATGCTCATCTCTATCCTTCGAGTATACCAAAATGTCATCTATGAACACAATAACGAAGTGATCCAGATATTCCTGAAATGTACGGTTCATCAATGCCATGAATGCCGCTGGTGCATTTGTTAACCCAAAAGGCATCACCAGAGACTCATAATGACCATAACGAGTACGGAAAGCTGTCTTCGGTATGTCATTCTCTGCTATCCTCAACTGCCAATAACCAGACCTCAAATCGATCTTTGAAAATATTGTAGCTCCCTTTAACTGGTCTAACAGGTCATCAATCCTCGGCAGTGGATATTTATTCTTTACTGTTACTCTGTTTAATTGGCGGTAGTCGATGCATAACCTCATGCTCCCATCTTTCTTTTTCACAAACAGCACTGGTGCTCCCCACGGCGAAGTACTTGGCCTGATAAACCCTTTCCCCAATAATTCTTCAATTTGCTTTTTGAGCTCGTGTAATTCCATTGGAGCCATTCTGTACGGCGCAATAGAAATTGGGGCAACTCCTGGAAGAGTTTCTATGGCAAAATCCACTTCCCTATGCGGTGGCAATCCTGGTAAGTCATCAGGAAATACTTCAGGGAAGTCTCTCACTACCGGGATTTCTTCCAACGTGGGATTAACCTTTTCGGTATCTACCACATGGGCTAGATATGCTTCACAACCCTCTAACATCAATCGTCTTGCCTCCATAGCTGATATTACACAAATTGGTACTACTTGACGATCCCCCACCAATATTACTTTTGATTCGCCAGAATATTCGATCATCACTTCCTTTTTATAGCAGTCAACTATTGCTTTATGTTGTGCTAACCAATCCATCCCCAAAATCACATCAAACTCCTTCAGATCCAGCACTATAAGGTCTACAGGTAAATTTACATCTCCGATTCTTACTAAGCTCCCTTTCCTAACACTGTTCACTATCACACCCCCTCCCACGGGCAAATAAACCATCAAATTACATCCCAACGGACTATTCTCCCCCGGTATTTTAGATGCAAATTCGGATGAAATATATGAATGTGTAGAGCCAGGATCAATCAAAACATAAGCCGCAATGTCATATAACAATATCGTACCTGATATCACGTCATTCGATGCTGGGGCTTCCTCTCTAGTAATGTTATATATCCTTGCCTGGGTCTGTCCCTGAGTAGCTTGTGCTCCAACCCCCCTCATACCGCTACTAATGGCGTGGCCACTATCTCTGCTACCCGCGCCCCTACCTCTGCCTCTGCCTCTCCCAGTTCCCCTGTCACTACTCCCAATACTGCTTTGGCTCTGGGTCCCGCTAGCAACACTTTCAGTCACGCCTATAGTCTGACTGGAACAATTTCTGGCTATGTGTCCTCTACCTCCACAGCGATAGCAAGTCTTCGGTATATTATCCCGTCTCCAACATGGCCCTTGATGTTGTCTTCCACAAGTAGAACAACTCGGAGGAAAAACTGGTCCTCGACCATAACTCGGTCCAGCTCCCCTTCCTAATCCAGTAGAAGGCATAGCAAATGAGCTGCGTTCGAATGAACTTCTGCTAGAGCCCGTGGATCCCCCAAACCTCTGTCCACTACTTCCTCGAAAAATGGGACCACCACGTGTAAAACTCCCACTTCCCGCTGAGAATGAGCGACCGGTTCCCCTCTTGGTCAACCTACTCGATTCCCCTATTGCATATGTTGATTTCCTCTTCTCTTCCCCCTTCTTCTTGTCCTCCATTACTGCTTCTTCCATCCGAACCGCCGATTCAACAAGAGTTTTAAAATTTGTAATTCTGACTGTGAGACCTCTTCTGATCTCCGGTCGTAGCCCTTGCTCAAAACGGTAACAACGATCCTCCTGCGTCGCTATTGCTTCTGGTGCATATTTGGCTAATGTTGCAAAACGGAGTTCATATTCTGCCACTGTCTGATCATCCCCTTGCACTAAATTCAGAAACTCCATCCTCTTCTTGTCTCGGTACATCTTGGGTCTGTATTTATCATCAAATTCTTTCTGAAACTCAGCCCAAGTTATTTCTCTTGGCTCATATCCCCTCTTTACAGACCTCCACCAAATCAAGGCATTACCCACGAACAAAGAAACAACATACTTAAGTCGATCCTCTGGAGTGCAATTTATTAAGTTCATCACATCTTCGACTTTTTTCCACCATCTCTCAGCAACCTCTGGGTCTAGTGTACCCTCAAATTCTGTGGCCCCCATCTTTCTGATTCTTTCATAATTACGATCAATTGTAGGGACTGTTGGTGCTGGCACTGGAGTGGATGCGCACGCTTGTGCTAGTAACTGCGCTTGGGCTTGTGCTTGGGCCTGAAAGGCCATTTGAAATATTTGTGCATACTCTGGTGGTAATCCTGCCACTGGACCACCACCGTGAGGAATAGGAGCATCAACACCAACACCCTCTCGACCTACTTCCACCCCACCTGCACTTGCAGGTGCCACTGAGCCCTCTACGGACTCCGTTGACTCTTCTCTACTAGCTACTGGGTCAGCACGTCTACCTTGAGAAGCCATCCTAGATTAAACAATTCAATCATTAGGGACATCTCACAATCATTACCCTAGAAACGTAGACCTGCTCTGATACCACCCAATGTAGCACCCCCTACTCGCTACATCTAATTATCACTATTTCATCCCTTCTTTAATCAGAACTCATTCTATAAGTAATTCTCTTTCAACCAGTAAAATAAATTCTAATTTATCAATATAATATTATATGTCACAAAAGATAATATATACCACCAAAAGTAATATTTACCCTCACTACATGTTCTCGTGTTCATAACCTCAAGAAAATCATACCACAACTTTAAACATAAATCCCGATAAAAGACCAGAATATTTACAACCCAACAATCAAAAACTTTGGCTTCAGAAGTCACGGCTGACCCACCTAATAAAGACAACGGCACCGCTCAAAGTCAATGTGGCTAGTCAGTGTGACCTATCTCCTGAAAAGTACGTGGCAAGGAATGAGCTGCCTACTCAATAAGTATAGCTGATCAGTTTATATATATACATACAGGCAACAATTTCACGTACATGCAGTCACATCGACTAACAGTCATTATCAATAGCAACAACAGATATAAGCAGTAATACCTATTCACAAATATAAATCAAGCTATGACACAGTATTCAACATTATCGTTTATGAGTTAAGGGCCCCACTTACTCTAATTGGTATACATCAGTCAATGGTTTCGCCGGCCATCATCATATCATATACAGCATAGGATACCCGTTGTGTGATATCCCCACACTCTTTTACTTCAGTTGTGTAGCAATATAGCACAGGACATCACAACAAACATGGTACCCCCACACCACCCCAGTGTGTAGCTAACAAGCACAGGATATTCCCTGCTGCCCCGGAATACCCCGGTACCCTACGCGCCATGGTACCTAGCTTAATTCACATATTTTTCATATCTCAATATCAATCACATTTTCATAAACCATTGACTGTGTTTCCAACTAGGTAAGCGTCATCTTTTATCTCAACTCACGATCATCATTCTTTTCTTTATAATAATCACTTTCTCAATAACAACTCCCAATTAGATTTCATCAACAATCAATTATATGATTATCACATAATCATATCCCGCATACCTCTACATTACCATCACATACCACATAGTAACAATTTCACCGATATTCAAATAATCCACAACTAATTATGTAAACAATCAATATACGAAAGCCACGTATAATAATATAAAGCCAAATCCACGTTCGCATCCAAGAAACCAATATATATATTTTATACAATACTACACATATAAATATATATATATATATATAAATCCAATTAGCTATACTTACCGTAAATCCCCAAAATACTTCGATTCACGAGGGACTGCTCAACTCTCTATCTTGTCGTCACGTCCTATAATAAATTATAATACGTATAATCAATATATTTAATTTACCAAATAATTCATAAGAATTCACTTAATTAAACCCCTTATGTATTTATAACTATCATTTTTAATAACATTCGTAAATTATATTACCACTGAAACCTCCTTTCCCTAATTAATAACATAATATTTCTAAAATATAACATCCGAAGTATTTCTATGAATTTTCTGTCAATTTACCGTTGCTATACAATTTAATTAAGCAACAATACATAGAATTACATATTTGGTTAATCATTCCGATGGAATTGTGTAAATTAGCTATAGTAATAATTAAATCTAACAAATCTAATATTTTAATTACCCAACTATATCATTTTTATAGCAATTGTGATATTTAATTTGACACTAATTTAAATAGCCAAAATTATAAATTACTCCGATTAAATAATTCACCGCTCAATATAATCAACATTTAATAAATGAACTAATTAAATAATATAATTATTTAAATTATTAAAGATTAAACTCTAAAATCCGTACCTCTGTTTTCCGAATGTGTGTGCGTCGGTGTGTGTAAATGTGGGTGTGTGTGTTAATATGTAATTTCCCTTTCAATTCACATACTTATATATATATATATATGTTTAATAATTGGTGAGGCGGTGGCAGCACATGCCACTGCCCACCTCTTTTTCCCTTTTTTTTTTTTTTATATATATATATATTATACTTTTGATAATTACCATTGTGTCCTTCCTAATTTCCTAATTAGTATAATTTACTTCCAAATATTATAATAAACTTCAATTTAATCCGTTCAAGTGTTAGTACATTCCAAATTCAATCTATAATTTATTTACTAATTAAATTTAAATTTTTAATAATTACCAATTAGTCTACCAATTACATAAAAAATTCTACGGACGTCACAAAGTTAATATGCACTTTTAGCATAATATTCAACATATACATAAAAGTAAAATAATATGTATTACATATGATATAAAGTAAAAATGACATGAAACATTACTAACATTAAGTTACATATAAGTTACCATGTAATTAGTATGAATTATAATGGCATGTATACATGGAATTAAATAAAAATATTTGCCTTAAATCTTATAATGTTACAAATAGCAATTAAATGGTATTCATGCCAAATCATTTTCTTAACAAATAAATTTTGTTGCATATACTAGCAAAACATGTAAAATACATACATGGGCATATGAAACAAAACTATGTTATCGAAAAATTATCACAAATGAAATAAATAAACAAAGAAGCATCGGACTTCTTGATCAAGCCATTATCTCAAAGCACTTCAGGTGGTGAGAAAATTAAACATATACTTATCATCGCTTCAGGGATGATATTGCACATAGTTGGTATAAAATATTTCACCTACTACTGGAGATGATTTTAACTCATTACTTACTTCAGGAAGCAATGAAATTTTATAGAATATATCCACTTCAGGGGATAAAATCAAGAATTGTATGCCTGCTTCTGGAGGCAATATCATCCACTTCAGGGGATGAAATTGAGAATTTATATATATATGTCTACTTCAGGAGACATTGCAATATATAATATAATTGCTCATTTTTTTTATTATGAAATATTCACGGATACAAGTAACTATGATATTGTAGAGGTAAACAAACAAAGAATAAAAATTATACTAATAAAATTAACATTTTACCTTGACCGATCGTAACGTAACGTCGTGCTGATAACGTGTTATAAACTTAGAGAAATTCTAAGTTTATTAGCCTATCACTCTTAATAGAATATAAAGTAAAATATATGTATTTCTCCAACAAACTTTCTTTGTTCACTACAAAATCACTTTACAAATGAAATACATGGTGGTATTTATAGACCATCAAAATTGTGGTTACAAAATACATCATAACTATTTTAATTACAAATTATAATGGGGGATACAAAAGGGTGTATAACATAATGGGTATTAAAAAAGAATATGAAGAGGTGTATGCATTCATATATACATATTATATATAGTAACTTTTAAATTTTTGTAAAAATTTGGTAATTCAATCCCATGATTTAATCTAATAATAAAAAAAAATATACCAAAAAATCAGCTCGAGTTCGAAATGTAAGAATCAAGCTCAATCAACTCATTAGCTCGAGTTCGTCAGCTCAAGCTTGAAATATGCACATAAATGACGAACTTGTACGTAAGTCAGTCGCTCACAGTCCATAATACACATACGTAAAGGAATGAACTCTACATTTTCAATATGGTTTCGATTCGTAATATTCAAATATAATTTAAATTAATTTAAAATAAATTGATTTAAATTAAAAATTATAGGTAGCTTATAATTTGTGCAGCTCATTAGTAAAATTATAGATATTAATTATTTTTCCAAACTTCTACATATTTTTCACTTTTAACTTTTATTTTCAACTATTCGCAATTTTTATTACTACTTAAATCACATTTTTTTTAATTTATGCATTTTATGACGACAGAAATCATTGCAAACACTCCTCTAGTGATATTTTTCATAAAAATAAAAATAAAAATGAAAATGCATTGAAATTGAATTCCACTATATTTTGGTTATTTTCATTTTATTTCTTTAGGACAAAAAGTAACTCAAAGGTCATAATATTGATATTATTTCTTTTCAGATTAAAACTATAACGGTTCTTTTTGAGATATGTCATAATTATAAAGTATTTTTTTATTATTTAAAAAATTATAAATACAGTTCTAAAATTAATGGTCGTCTTATAAATATCTTTGTGATAATTTATTATAAAATATATTTATTAGACGATCGTTAATTTAATTAAATATTTATAATTTTTTAAATAATAAAAAATATTTATAATTATAACAAATATTACTTAATCCTACTCGTTTAAACTTGGCACCAACTACACGGAAGGCGCATTTAAAATCCAAGCAAGTCTTCCAAGGCATAAAGTCGTGCTCGCTAGTAGCCAAATGCAGCAGACTAGCTGTCTCGATTCCCATCGCACGCTCTTGTGGTCAACATCCGGGGTATTATCGTCACTCGGGTACATCTCATAATGCGGGCATACCGTACACGTTCCTTTTTCTGTCTTCCTGACAGTCTGTGACATGAGATGTTCTCACAGACAGAGTATCTTAAGCGACGACCTAAATTTCATAGCAAACACATGTCCCATTCTTTTATGGAATTCTTCAATCAGACGGCCATCAGTGTATGACAGCGACCTCTAATTTCAATCAATTCGACTCATGTTAGAGTGTTGATATATAGTAATAATAGTTATTAATTAATTATAAATATTTAATATTATAAATTAATATAATATTAATAAATTATCAATTATGATTTATAATATAATCATAATA
Organism: Sesamum indicum; assembly: GCF_026168435.1. NCBI lineage: Eukaryota > Viridiplantae > Streptophyta > Magnoliopsida > Lamiales > Pedaliaceae > Sesamum > Sesamum indicum. The sequence goes on along the minus strand of NC_142660.1, from coordinate 3,064,631 downwards.
ATTTTATGGGATAATTACGTTTTCTTCTCCTTAGGTTTGGTGAAATTACACGTACATCTCCTGTGGTTTGAGAAATTATATCTAGCACCTTTGAAATCTGCTTTCGTCTAACAGATAAATCCCTCATTACTCAAAATTCACCAATTTACTAATATTAACAAAAATATTTAAATAAAATTATATCTTCCCTGCAACGGTGAGGATATATCTCATCACATGCGTTAACGACGTGAAGACATATGATGAGGGTAATTTGATCAGAAAAATATTTATTTGACTTACAATAAATCAATTGAAGGTAAATATAGATTTCTTCTTAAGTTTTTGTTAATATCAGCAAATTCAGTGAATTTTAACTAATGAAGTTAGACGTAAGCAAACTTCAGGGGAGTTAGATATAATTCTTCAAATCATAGAGGAACTACGTATAATTACACCAAACCTCAGAAGTGAGGAGTGTAATTATCCCTAATTTTATTTAAAAAATTAAGATAAAAATATTATGCTTTTAATAAGAATAATTAAAATCAATAACAACACAAAAAAAAAAAAATCCTATATCAAATAAGTTATATCGTAAATATTATTATACTTATTATATGATCGGACTCTCTCTTTATATTGTACATCAATTTTAATGCATTGTCATGTAATTAGCTCAAATTCAATTAACTTCAGTTTGAGCCGAAATTATAAATTTCCAATAATTATAACCTAATATGTAATATTTACTATTTTTTTCTATTAATTAAATTAAAATTAAACTAATAATTTTAAAAAAAATCCAGATTATTATTATCCTCCCTCAAGTTAGCTCTTATAATATAAATATCCCATGTTCTTTGTAAAATTATAAATACACCCCGAAAGATTGTTAGTGTAATGTACCTCAAGGAGTATTTGTGTAAAATTCTACGAATAATAGAACAATGTACTTATAATTATAACTATAATCTTAAAAAAATATTTATAATTTTATAAAAATATAAAATATTTTTGTAATTAAATTTAATTTTGAAGGGTGTCAATATAATTACCAAAACCATATCTTGAATATGTTTGCTAGGTATTTTTTTTGGGTGAAATGTAAGTTTCATTCATAAATCTCCGGACTGTTGATCTTATATCAAGGCGTCAGGATCATACCACGTGGCCCAGATAAATGGATACAGTGGCCTTATAAATACACCCAACTATTTCAGATATTGATACTTCATTTACTACAACACTAGCATTTACTCTTTCTTTCCAACCTCATGAATTGTAAGCATCGGAGGATCTTTATTGGATACTGCCCAACGAGCCTAACGATTATTTTTCTTATTAGGCTTTCCTAAAACATGATTTGCCGTACCCTTTAAACGATCCGATCTCCATCCGGATCAAAATATAATAAAGTGAACGAGAAATTTATCATAAAAATTATATAACTTATTTATTAATATCTACAACAAATTTGATTTAATATCTAAATTAATGCTTAAGCTACATTTGGATCATTGGATTTAGATTTAATTAAAAAATTAAAGTAATTTAAAATCGATCAATGTTCAATAAAATATAACTCAAAAAATAAGATTAGAACATTTTTTTTAAAATTCTTTAATTTAAAAATATCCCATTAATTTTTATAATTTATTATTAAAAATTTTAAAATATATCAATTTAAATATGACATCGAATATATCAAACAAATAAGTAAAAATGGCGTCGGTTGATTGGTAAGCTAGAGTTATGATCAATCCGAATGTATCTTAATAAAATCTACACTCGCGAACTTACCGACTTGAGTTCTGAATTTTGTCACTTGAATAAGGTCTCATTTACTGAATTATTCAGATAGCTATTTTTTTAGTATTTTCTTAATTTATTTTACAATTTTAAAATAGAAAGTTAACAAAAAGGCAGAGCGACGACTTTTTATGGAAGTTTCAGCAAATATAGAAACAGAAAAAGCTCCGACTTAAACAAAACAGCTTTTTCTCTGCATCAGCAGTTATTCTTTTTTGTTTTTGTTTCCAGAAGCTTAATCCATATCGAAGTCAAAACTAGAATCCAATGGCTGACAAAGAGCAGCCACCGTCTTCGTCCAGGCAGCCGGCGCCGAGGATCATGCTGCCGTCGAGAGGTTCGGTTGAGAACATGTTTATGGGTGGGCCGGGAGTGAGCCCGGGCCCGATGACTTTGGTTTCGAGTTTCTTGGCTGAAAATGACCCTGAAAACGACTACCGCTCGTTTTCTCAGCTTCTCGCCGGCGCCATGTCGGAGGCTCCCACCTCTGTGCCGAACGTTAGGCAGAATTTTGTTCAGCAGGGGGCGGAGAGTAGGGGGGAAGGTGGCGGGAGTGGTGAGTTTAGCTATCAGCAGAATAGGCCGGCGGGATTAATGTTGTCGCAGCATCAAGGAATGTTTACGATTCCACCGGGGTTGAGTCCTGCTAGCTTCCTGGATTCGCCGGGGTTTTTCCAGTCTTCGCAGGTATTGATGGAGGTGGTCTTCCGTAGTTTTCTTTGATTTGATGTGACTTTTATTATGTTTATAGGTGTGCTTTTATGCTTAGTTGTGGGATTGTAACGTGGACGTGATAAACTTGATTGGTTTTGGGATTAGAAAGTGGTCCGTTTTTGTTGATTCTTGATGACTAAATTTGTTAATGAAGTGGGGAAAATGTTTCTTTTGGGCTCAAACAGTGGAGCTTGTGAAGTAAGAAAGGGGTCTTTTTGGGGTCAAATAGTGGAGCTTTTAGCAATCTGCGACAGTACTGGTTAAGAATCTTTGACTTGAAGATTGTAGGTTATGATTAATGGGAGAAGGGGTTTCAGCTCCCCTTTTTTCCTTTTATGCGAAAGGTTTGGATTGGTTGGGAAATTGCGGATTACCAAAATGTGGAATATTTCCGTTTACAGGCCGGTTATAAATGTCGGATTGGCATGCAATTCAAGTAGAAATTTGTTTTCTTTTCTTCTTTCGGTACGTAGTTCATTCATTGCGTTAGAGTTGCTTGCAATTCATCCGATTCAGTAAACGGAATAGATAATCCATCAAAGCTAGATTGTTTGCGCAATTTGGTTAAGAACTTAAGAGTGGAGCTATAGTAGGATCTGTTATCCTTATTTATGCGAGAATTACAAGCAGTGATGCATTCTTTATGCGGGCGCATAAAGGTTATAGATAGGGACAGGTACACCGTTTGTCTTTTTGTGAATTTTGTTGAACTGCTGCTGGGGTTTATCATGAAGAACCTGTGTTACGGGCAACAGCAGTCAAAAGATGTAGGTTTCTGCTGTTGTTCATCCTGACTTTAGCTGAAGTATGCATGGAAATTATCAGATAGCGCCTTGTAATTTATTGCCCTCTGAAGAAAAGATTTATCTGCATGAAATGCTGAATTATGAGGTTTTAGAATTTTAACACTTGCTTTGATGCAAGGAATAGGAGTGACCACCGATAATCTGTCACCACCTGCAGGGATAATTCTAGCACGATAGGATTCTAAACTTTTGCACCATGTCACCCGGTATATTTATTTGGTATAGACAAGTAAAAGTAGGAGGTTTGGAAGGAAAGAGGAAAGACTTCCATTACAAGGAAATCTTTGGCCTCCTGCTTTATGTAAGTATTTTTACCCATCTCTGAACGATGTATTATCTGATTATCTGGTTAAATTATTGCTTTATATCCTAAGGTACTCTTTCAGTTTCTCTCCTTTTCTGGATGCTGTTTTTCTTTTTCATATAATTATGGTGTATATCAATCTACGCTATAAGGAGATCTAGCATCATTGTAGTAAAAAGGTTTTCTATATCCCTGGTTGCTTGGCATGGCTGGTTTCTCACACTTTCTGATTCAAGCAATTGACCAATTTGGTCCTCAGCATTGTCCACAGTTCAAATTATTGTTGTGCTTGAAAGTTGGGAAATATTGTTAGCATCCAAGGAGGATCTGTAGAACTGGATGATTCTGTAGAGACCTCTGCAAATGATTTCTTTCCTTGTAATCTGTGCTATATGGAAACTTGAGTAGTTCAAGTAGTCAATACTGGCAGCAATCGCTGTTGAAGTAGATTTTAGTATTTGAATTCTCTTCATATTCTTACTTGATAACAGTTGTCAATTTCTTGGAGCTGTGACTTTGTTGCTATCTCAACTCTTCTTTTTACTCTCGACTCTTTTTTTTTGTTTTTTTTGTTGAAGAAATTCTACTCTCTACTTGAAATAGGGTCCATTGGGAATACCACATTTTTCAGCTCAGCTAACGGCTCAAGCTCAATCCCAAATGCATATCCACTCCGAATATCCATCTTTATCAGCACCTCCTGCTTCATCTCTTGCTCAGCTGCAGCCTCGTCCTTCCAGTGCATCTTTGAAACGGAATATGCCTCCTCCTATGCCAGAGCAGAACATCATTAAGGATTCATCTGAGATCTCCCACTCTGATCAGAAATTTCAACCTCCTAACCTAAATGTTGATAAACCTGCTGATGACGGATATAATTGGCGGAAGTATGGGCAGAAGCAGGTGAAAGGCAGTGAATACCCTCGAAGCTATTATAAATGTACTAATCAAAATTGTCCCGTCAAGAAGAAAATTGAACGGTCGCATGATGGTCATATAACTGAGATCATTTATAAAGGCCAACACAGCCATCCCCCACCCAATAAGCGTGCAAAAGATAATCCAGATGGTACAATGAATAATCAGGGGAGCTATGGGTTGGACTCTGAGGGCCAGACGGGAAATCTCAACAAGTCCTATGATGGGATGAAAGATCAGGAATCTAGCCAAGCTACACCTGAACATATATCAGGGTCAAGTGACAGTGAAGAAGTGGTTGATACTGAAACTAGAGTAAATGGAAGAGATGAGGATGAAACTGACTCTAAAAGAAGGTAAAATAATTTCGAATACATGGAAACCTGACAATTGATAATTTTACATCTTCTGAATGAGTGTTTCGTGTTGAATCATTGGCAGGAATATTGATATCCAATCTTCACCGCCAAACCATCGAACTGTTACAGAGCCTAAAATCATTGTTCAGACGACAAGTGAAGTTGACCTTTTAGATGATGGTTATAGGTGGCGAAAGTATGGCCAGAAGGTTGTTAAAGGGAACCCTTATCCAAGGTGAAATTTTTTTCCAGATTGCCATTTCACAGTTAAACTTACATTTTGTGAGCCTATTATATGCTTAGTCTTTTAATGACTTAACAGCTATTTTGCCTGCTAGGTTGTGGCCAACTTGAACTTCCAATTTATCAATCACTATGGCTAATAAATTGACTGTTTGGAGAATCCTTTTCTAATGCAAGCATTTCAGAGTCATTTTTCCTTGTGTTCGCAGGAGCTACTACAAGTGCACAAACCCAGGGTGCAATGTCCGAAAACATGTGGAAAGGGCTGCCAGTGACCCAAAAGCTGTCATAACAACATACGAGGGAAAGCACAATCATGATGTACCTGCTTCTAAGATGAGGATCCACAACACTGCCGATGCTGCTTCACAATTGAGACCACACAATGCAGTAACTGATGGACAAACAGCAAATAGAAGATTGGAATTCGGGAACAATGACCAGTAGCCTGTATCACTTCTCCGTTTTAAGGAAGAACAGATAACATAGATTTCTCTCAAAGTAAACAGGTAAACAAAAAGCTACCACGACGCATGTAGGAGTACTTTTGGTGATGATCCACTCTGTTGTTTGCTTGAGCAATGGTTTTGATCTGGACAATACTCACTTGACTAAAATTATACCAAAGATAGGAACTAGAGTATACAAATTGCCGTTACAGTGAAATACAAAGAGTAGGAGTGCTTGCATATTTCATCAACAGGGATAGTGTTTGTAATGTTATTTTTATGTGTATTCTTTCTGTAAATTGTTTTCTTGGTATTATTGTATTTTGGGATACTTGTGTTTGAAAAATAGAGATGAATCAATCTTATAATTGAGGTCAAAGTGGTAATTTTAGATTTCGCATTATTTTCTTTAACTTTTCTCTTAAAGTTTGCTGTAAATTAGACTCGTCGCGCTTTTGTAATTCCCATCTTTCTTTGTAAACCCACTTATGTGTGTGTTTGTGTGTGTGTTTTTGCAAGTTTCAGGACATTTTGAAATTTGTCCCAGGAACAGGACTAGTTTCCAGACAAGAAATGCAAAGAACCATGAATTAAAGAATTTTGAGTCCGCATCAACATAAAGATGAGTGTACATGAGAGTAGGACGTGCTGCTTCAGTTCCTGTCTCAACCACAAAGTAGTCAAGCTTACTAAACACTACCTTTTTCTGCTGATTCCTTTCTCCTTAACCCCATCAGAGAAACCACCAAACTCATATACAGTATCAGTTTCTTGCAGCTCAGCTCAACTCTTCCGCCTCTTCGATGAATCAACTCCACTGTTCCTACCGACTCAGTCACCCTTCGTGGTTACAAGTGTAGGGATCTGGCCAAGATTCATGAAATCTATTTTGTTCAGTCGAACGCAGCACAGAACTCTCTCAGGCAGTTCTTCAGCTGTTTGTGCCTGCGTTCATCACAAGTCAATCGATTTTATGTCATAATCGAGATAATCTGATGTGCCTGTTTTCTTTTCTACTGGTTTCACCGTTGTTCTTTCTGGTATGAAAGACTTATGTTGTACATGTTATGCTGCATGCAGATGCAAGAAATTTAGTCTAAGAAAGTAGCAGTCCAGTAATAAAAGCATCACCTGAATTGTCAATCCCAGATCAAGTATCCCATGTTTCAAGCGTTCTCTAAATGCTTGAAGTCCTTTCCTTGATATATAGCTGAACCGATGTACATCAAGGTCGATTTCAAAGTAGTTTGGCCCCTGCAAAACACAAAATCAAATGAATGCACACTTGAAGCAAAACTTTTTCCAGAAACGTCAACGTTAATTACAGGTACACCCCTTAGCTTTGAACATATTACAGAAAAACCCTTGATTACCTTCTGCAGCCATGCTTTATACTTAAACTCAAGGGAGGTCAGAGTAATTATAACGAAAATGGCAACTATGTTCAACTTCTAAAGCCAGAAGAACTAAGGCTTCATCACAATGATCCCTTGTAGCCTCAAGCAAAGGAAACTGAAGATGGATCTTCATTGCTGCAGGAAAAATACCTTGTAGAAATCATGCTGCGGACGTGAAAGCACCGGCTTATCTTTGTATGCCTGTAGAAGCTTTTTCTCTGCAGAGCTCAAACCAAGGTCGTCGGGGTTCACAGGATTCACCATGATCTTTAGCCTTTCTCTGTAAGGAACAACACTTTCCTTTGCAAAGCCTTTCACAGTCTCCATCTCATTTGCAATAAATCTCTGCACCAAAAAACCAAGTCAAATTTAAAGTTTCTTGCTTTCTGTTACAGTGATCATTCTTGCACTAACATTTCAGCAATGGTAAGACAATAAGTAACTTGAGGCTGCATATGAATTGAGGTTCGTAATTTCTGAGTACCTTCAGAGTTTCCAAAAATTTTGTGGAAATCTCTTTGTCAAAATTCTCAGACACTTTGAAGTATACTACAAGGCTCATCCCTTCTCCATCACTGTCTCCAAGGAACATGGAAGCTGGATAAGCTGGAAGCTGTAATAGAAACATCAAGAAATGTTGCTTGTTATGTCTCATATTGCATCTACTCTGCTCTCTCTCTCTCTCTCTCTCCTCGACTCCAACATAAGGATATAAAGGACAAAACTAGGCAATTTTCACAAAACTACTACTTAAAGAAAGTTAGAAGAATCCTGGAACAAATGTTGGTACCTGTATGTTGACAATCAGAAGGGAAGGCAGTTCATGGTGTGATTTAAGACAAGGAAGTTCAACGTGCTCCGCTATATGATTAATCTTCCGGGGGCAGGCAAATAAGTCGACACCAACAGGCACATATGGGCTGTAATTTGCAGCAGGATATTTCCTCTTATCTCTGCACCAGATGATATAATTCCATGTAAACCAAAACTAAAAACTAATCAAAGTAGTACCAAATAGACGATAATTGACGGTAACTAGAAAACATGCCTGAAATAATTTTCTCCCCGCAGCTTAAAGACAGAAGGCATAACAGAGCACCAGCAGCCTTGAGCTGGCTTCTCGTCTATTGAGCGTGGTATGAGAAGCCCTGCTCTTGGATTACATAAATATCTCTTAGACAAACCTGTAGCAATACTTGTACTGTTAGTAGTCCATTGCCTTAAGACCTTGTTTAAGTGTGAAAAAGAAAACTGATTCGGTATATGTCAAATAATTTCGACTCACAGAACTCAGTTGAAACATCTCCATCATGAAGTTTCCTCTTTACTGCAACCACAGAAGCAACTGCTGATTTTCGTCTCGTAGATATTGAGCCAGGGTAAGAGGGAGACTGCATTATATCGGAGACGTTCACTGAAGGAAGAATCTGAGCTAAGCAAGATTCTGACTTCTTTTGTTCAGTTTTGTCAGAAATGTGTACATCTACTTTCACATGGACACTTGTTTCCCCAGATATTGTCAAGCTTGAAGCATCGACAATTTGTGTACCCATAGTTGGATGCATAATCTTTTCTTCTATACGTTCCTCCGATTCCAGTGAATTGTTATTTCTAGTGTAGTCGACTTGAATACAACCATAGATGGTAAAGCATGAGTTGTGCTCATCCGGAGTTATTTGACCATTTGATGTGCACTCAGTTGCATTGTCCAAGGATATCAAACCATCTGAAAGCAAGCAGAGGAACAGCAGATCAATCACTGAATATGTAGTAAATTGAACAGAGTACAAATTATCGGAAATTACCATCAGCAATGCTAACAAAGTCTTCGTCAGTATCAGAATCGAGGGCGCTCAGAGAGTCAAACCATTGTTCCTCGTGCCGTATTTCTGTTACACAAGAACAGAAAATGTTCTCTTCTATCAGCAATACTGTGCTAATCTTGAACAAATGTTTACAAGATTATAACATAATATTAGATGGATCGGAATAACCACCGACGCCAAAATTCTAATGCACTTGTGACTGTATGTAAGACAATCATAGGGTTGTATTTGCAGAAAAACTTACCCGTTGTCCAAACTCGGCCATCTTGCTGCATCTGGAGATGGTGGACGGTGAGGTTCTGCGCCTCAGACTTCGTCCAGATTGTCGTCTCATTGTTTTGAATGTCCACAAGAGCAAACTCTTGGACAGAAAACTCATCACTGACGTGAAACTCTTCATCAGTGTGGTGATCTAGAGGTGCAAATGGACTCGAGGGCGCTATCTTTCTGCGAAATTTACACGACTTGTACAAGTACTTTGCCTTTGATTTCAGCTTCTTATTTGGCCTTGAGACGCAGCCACCCATGACAAGTCACTAAATTTCATGTAATCAAGAAACTCTCAGTCTGCAGTAAGCCAGCAAAATCAAGAACTGCTGCATTAAACATCGATACAAGGCAAAAACATCATCAAACATGAACCCTCTTCAACATCAATTCTCACTGCAAATTCAACCTGAGAATTCAATACATCAATGATTCTAAATACCTCGATATGGAACAGATAGAACGATCAACACGACGGAGCAGCTCAGACAAAATCAAGAATGCTTCAGAGCAAACTCTGCAGAACAAAAGCTTGGTACTTATAAAACAGTGCTTCCTGCCCAGATGGCCTAATCACTGTAGCATCAAACTCATCTACACACTGAACTCAGAGCCAAAATTTATAACGAAAACTAAGAACAGCCCATATGGCTTATGAGTTCTGGTTGGAGGAAAACCAGCCTTGGTGGATGCATATCAAACAGAAAGTAAGGTCATTTAACAGAACACCCGCCCCCCCCCCCCCCACCCCACCAGAATCACAGAAGAAAACATGGTATTATAAAATACACATATACACCATAAGATTTTTTCCTTGTGTATGGTTCAACTTTGAATGAAAAATTTGGTCCTTTTCCAACTTATTAACAAAAAGATGAAAGGATTGACAATTTTCAAGAATGGCCCAATAAACCATACACTAATAATATAAGTCAAGAAAAGGACTTCAAATGATTAGATTGCTGTACACAACTTAAATTTAAATAATGCATGCTCCACTTGTTTATGTAGTGTTGTGCAATATTAAACTGTGTAATGACCCTTACCAGAAAAACAAGAGGCTAAGGAAAACAAAGATTTCTGCCAAACCACCAAACGAGAACACCTAAAACTCTCAGCTGTGCATAAAATAGAGCAACAACTGGGGAAGTGCATATCTGTTCTAAGCTCGGAAGGATGAAAACTAAGAGCTCGTTTGGTTGTATTTTGACTGAGATTATTTTCACTTTTCATTATTTGTGTAGTTGGGATTTTATTTGGTCAACCCATTTTTATTAAGAATGCAATCCTATTTTAATCTTGAATATTTTGAGATTATAGGCCACGCGGGTTGGTCGTCAAAGAATTTTAATTTTTATTATAATTACTATTATTATGACAATCCTTATTGAAACAGCTAGCAACTGACAGCCATTTACTGTTAAAATCTTGAGAAAAAAAAGTCAAGAATTTTAAATTAATGCAAGATATTAGCTGTTGAGATTAAGAGTCCCTAGTCAATAAATCTGTATTATTAAATTCTAATTTTTTAATTTATTTTTTTGCATGGACTAGTGGGACTGCAGCGACTTAGGAAAAAGAAAGATGTAAAACACGTTTTCACATCAAGAATTTGAAGGGAATAATATAGTTATGTGAGAATTCTTTATATGTTGTCATAGTACAGATTGTGAAGCGGTCCTTTGTTTGCTGTGCTCTCAAAGTAAACCTGAGAGAATTGACATTTCATAACGAATGGTGAGAGAGAGTTCGCAATATATGTTCTATTAATTGGTAAGATTACATTTATATCCCTCATATTTTCACTATTCAGTAGCTCATCTCAAATAACTCAATAAATAAATATATCATTTTTTATATAATAAAAATATTGAAATATCCTTTTTGATGCATAGGCCCCGTCCTAGAAAAACAACAAGGCCCGGGGCCACTCAATATGCTTTTCCCAACAGCCTAGAGGCCTAGTAGCCCTAGACCGAGGACGAAGGCCCAAGATATCCCTAGACTCGACCCCATAAACACGACCCAATAAGGATGATCAGACCCAAAACCCACACTTGGCGATCTCCATATGGCGTACAACTGGCCTGCCAATTGACTGCCACATCAAACCACGTTAATCCTAAGGATGTAGTTGAAACAAGGATGGTCTCCCTGAAGCCTAAAACTCCCTGGCGGCTAAGACTCCCTGCAAGTGAGGGGTCTCCCCCGACAAAAGGATATTCATTGTGGACGTGTCCAGCAGTGGATAAGGACGGTTTGTTGTTTGTCTGACCACCCTAACCCTTCTCCTCGAAGATGAAGGAAGAAAGATAGACACCCAGCAGTAGGGACACTCCCCCTATGTTTATAAGTTTGTTTTTTCAGGCGGCGGACGTTCCTAGACTCTCTTAACACTCGTTCAAACATCTGCTCGTAAACATGCACATTTTTCTTATAATTTGATCATCATATCTTGATCTCTTATCACGTTTATTTATTTGTTCATTTTATTTTTTCTTAAACTCATTACTAACTTAAGTGTCAGAATATTAACGTATTTTTTTGTAGGTCTCTTTTCTTAGGTTCGTAAGCGCTCTGACCCAAATTCTGCATGATAATCCAAGTCTGTTGGATTTGTGCTATTTTCGCATGCATCACTTTCATGCCCTTAAAACTAGTTAAAAATAATACTCGAATACTATTTAAGATCTGCGTCTTTTGAGATGGGTCAAATCTAGTCAACCCAAACCGACTTGAAGGCCCGAATCTTGGCCCTCGGAAGACGACACGCGGCACCATTTAGAGACCTAAGGAGGCTTTTGTACATTGGTTGCCAATTACAAATAGCATTCGATGCAGTACACATGTATGCTAATAGTGTTTAAGCATTCCTTATTTATTCCCTTCCGGCTACTAGACCTATAGATTATCTCTGACTTGACTATCGAAATATTTTTATTGGGAATGATACAAACACTTCTAACACTTGTTATTGATTTTAAATTTATTTCTCGAGCATCTCATTTCCAACGACCTCAACCCTAATCAATTTTGATTATCCATAAACCCTCAAACAACCCTTTGGTAATAGTATGCATATATAAACATCATAATTAAAAATATATTAGTCTAAGAACATTAATACCCCAATAAGGCCAGTTTTGTCATTTCAAGCTAACTTTTAAGATAAACGAAAAAATATGTGTTTATAGACATAAAACCCTAAATTTACTAGACAAATACAGTGTTCAATTTTTTCAATTTACATTAAAGTCGCTACTTTTTCAAAGACATTTAATTAACACGACATGCTTCTGTCTCCTCTGATTAAGAAGCCCTTTAAATGAAAAGAATCAAATGGTCAGAACAGAGAGCTGCGTTAAGTTGTCACCATAAATAAATACAGTATTACTGGTAATTTTATAAAATTATCGAAATACCATCTTAAATTTCTTTTCTAGTTTTATTTCCAAGACATTAGACCGAAGTGCAATAATCCACAATTTATGGCAAATAAATTTTAGGATAAATTACAATGAGTTCTTCTAAAATTTGACATAATTATGAATATCTTTTATTATTTAAAAAATTACAAATACCCCTGATATTTGATAAAATTATATAATCTTTGGAATTATCAACTTTACCTGTTATATTATTTTATTTTCTAAAAAAATAATAATTTATAAAAAAATCGGATGATGTGTGATGTGCATAAAAATAAGTTGGCCCAAAGAGGCTCAATCACCCAAAAAAGAAGAAAGAAAGGGAAGGCTCAAGGTACCTCCGAGAGACCCAGGACATCCCACGTCCACAACGCTCCTAAGAAGAACTCATAGTCTAACTAGGTAGGCCCAGACAGCTTAAGAAGTCCAGGAAGAAGAGAGGAGACCAGGGACATCCCCTCACTCGAACCATGGTTAAAACCTAACAAAACATTAAACCCAAAAGGCCCACACACGTGGCAGTCCGCTCTCCCACGTGCCACCTCTTCAACCTAGGTATCAGCAGCCACATTGGACCACATCAGCCTAGCAAGGAAGACCTCCTTGGCTGCTGGGACTCCTCATAAGTGAAGGGTCTCCCAAGACAAAACTAATTCCTATTGAAGCACTCCTAGCTATGGATAAGGATAAGTTATCCTTGTCCCAACCATCACAATCAATTTTGGCAAGATTATCTGGAGTGGGATATAGCCCCAGCAGACGGGGCACTCCCTTATAAATACAGGTTTAATCCTCCATATGAGGAACACCCCTCTAACGCCTTTCTCACTCTCTAAATATTTTTTAAGTTCTCTACAAGCACGTGTTTTTACACTTTTCACCGACTTTATTTACTATATCACGATTTTCAATCACATTTATCTACTTTTTGGCTTTATTCAATTTCTATTCTAATACTAACTTGGGCATCGGAGTGCTAATGCCTTTTTTGCATGTCCTCCCTTCAGGATTTGCATTCTTTTCAACCCAAGCCTTGAACGATTGTCCTAATTCATTGGGTCCATGCAATTTTTGAACGCATCAACATGGATGAAAAAAAATTAAAAAATTATTTTAAGAAAAAAGTATTCACTCAATCAATAAAAAGATTAGTTTTTTTTAAAGAATAAATGAAATTACAATTCATAATCTACAACGACATTTTGATCAATTTATTATAGAAATGAATGAAATTCTAATAGAGACTAACGAATTGAGCTAATTGTTAGACAACGGTTAAAAGCAGGGTATTGGTAATTTTTTCAAATAACAATAGGCTATTTTTTATTATATCAAATCTTATGAGGCCGTGTTGTAATTTACCCATAATAATATCTATAATACAAGAATATATATTTATTTATTTACTTTAAACACCGAACATTTATTTATTTATTTACTAATAGGAAAAATTATAATCTTGAAAAAGAAAAAAAAATCAATTTCTTGTCTCAATAATTACGTAATTCGTACCTTAATTAAGTAGTTGTTGGGCCCCCAATTGTGTTTCCCACTCCTACCTACCAATTGAAGAATAAATTGATTGAAATTTCGGTTTCCCACCAATAATATATCAACGAAAAGTTAAAAATAAAAAATTCAAGAATTAGGTAAGAAATTAAAAACTAATCAATATTAAGTCAAAATGAACTAGAATACATCCATTTATTTTCAATTTATTTTTTTTATTTTTTTTGTTCGAGCTTAACTATTGAAAATCTCATCTTTTCCACCGATAAGGCACAATTTAATTGGCAAAGTTAAAATCTCAAAATTATAATTTTGTGGGTTCAAATTTCAGTAACGTGTGATTTGTTATTTTTATTTTAATAGTAATTATTTTTCTATTTTAATAATAACTATTCATTATTCATTGACTTTGGGGTGGGGTGGGGGGGGGGGGCTTTCTTTTTTCTTTTTAAAAAAAGAATGTGTTTTCTTTTTGGATGTTGTCCTTTTTTATTGTTAGAATTCCATTAATGTATTAGTTTAGTAGTCTTTGTCATAATTCTGGCAAAAAGCATCAAGCAATAATTGGGAAAAAAAATTAAAAAAAAAAAAAGATAGAGGTTTGGTATTTGGTATGTTTGAAATTAGAAGTGTATAAAAGAAATATCCCAACAACCTCTCATCTTCACAAATTTCACATCAAATCCATTGACACGTATTAGGTGTAATTATGCGTAAACCCTTTATGATTCAAAAAATTACATCAAGTATCAACAGAAGTTTGTTTCTGTCTAATAAACATACGTTCCTCCATTAGTTAAAATTCACCAGCTTTGGTGATATTGACAAAAAATCAGAATGAAAATTGATATTTATCATCGATTGATTTATTGCAGGTCAAATGATTTTTTTTCGACTAAACTACCCTTAAAATAGTGAGGATATACCTCCTCACATACATTAAGGAGTGAAGACGTATGAAGCTAATTTGATTGTAAATATACTTATTTGACTTGCAATAAATCAATAATAAGTCAATTGGAGGTAAAGATATATATATTTTTTTATTAAAATCAATAATACGGTTAATTTTGAATAACATATGAACTTATTTGTTAGACGAAAACTTCAGGAGTGCTAGATGTAATTTTTCGAACCACAAACAATCTATGTGTAATTACACCAAACCTCAGGAAGGAGAACGCAATTATCCCTTATTGTTATGTTGCGTGGAGTTAGTGGAGCTTGCCATACATTAATTTCTTTTTTTTACATATAATTTATTACATCACTCAATGCATTTAAATTTAAAAATTAATAATTTAAAATCAATAAATAAGTTCAACGATACACCAAAAAAAAAACTAATATAAAAGTAGATATATATATATACCCACATTTATAAAACTCGAATTTCTAACAGGAAACAAAAACCTATGTACACATTATGTGCATGTGTTTTTCTCATTTTATTTCTTTTTATACAAAAACCCAATACACATATCCGCTCAGATTCGAATTTAAAATCTCCCATAAAACATATTGAATCAGGGGCTCAAGCCGTTGGGTTGTCCCTAAAAACGTACATTATATGTGTATAGTGTGTGTGTGTGTGAGAGAGAGAGAGAGAGGAGAGAGAAACCCAAAGAGTTAGTCCATATGTGATAAAGCCCAACGCAGCAGCCCATCAACTTTCATATTTATTACTACTGTATTGGGCCGGATAAGGAGTGAAGTTTGTGTGGGTTGGTTTAAATAGGTGGGCTGATAGCCCATCAATCAATGGGCCCATTTAACCTTAATTTTGCTATTTTCATTTGAAAAGAAATTAAAATATCAATAATAAAAGTTCTTTTGTAAAAAAAAAAAGGTTGTGAATATGATTGTGTAGGTTAATGCAGCAACCACAAGTAAATAAAATAAATAAATTTTGGAAAATAAATAAATAAATAAATAAATTTATTTTTATCTCATTTAGTCTTTTGTTTTTAAAAAAAAATCGGTAAATAATATAAATAAAAATAAAGATATTATTTAATCCATGGTATGTGAGGAATAAAAAAAAAAGAAAAAAAAACCATCAATGTGGCTTGATAATGACTCAAAATAAATAGGGCATGAGTTGAGTGGGTGAATATAGAAAGCAATAAAGGCAAAAGCAATGCACCACATGTTTGGGATATAGATGTTATAATTAAGGAGTCATACACACAAATCTAAATTTTGCTTTTCACCCCTCCATTTATATTTTATTTACACAAATTACTTTTACCTTTTAAAAAATTGCACGTGTACATTAAAAACGTCACCATCATTTACACAAACTACTCCTATTTTTTTAAAAAATTATGCATATATTTTCAAAAGCGTTAATATTATTTACACAAACTACCCCTGTATTTAAAAAGATTAAGCTTACGTCCCCCGAAAACGTCAGCTTACTCTTGTTTTTTGGTTACTGGGAATTGTTTATGTAAATACACAAAAGATAATGATAATTTGTGTAAATAAATTATATGTGTTATTGTAACCATCCTTTTATTTTTTTATTTAATAAAAATAATTTTAATTTTGCATTCAAGAATTAATCCCTCAACATTCCTCTAGTTTAAAAAAAAAGAAAATTTACATCAGCACTAATTATTTTGTGGGCTTGTTCATTAAAATATTTGATTTAAGAAAATATTTATATGAAAAAATATATTGCCTTAGTCCTTTGAATGAAGTGGTTGTACGAGCACCGTTACGATTCTTACCAAAAGATCATACATAATTATTTCTCAAAAAGTCAGGAATCTATAGAATATTTATTTTACAAACTTATACGTTTAGTACGAGGAAAAATAAAATCTGATCTTGAATCAGTTCGATCGAACTCAACATATCACATGCAAGTAATTTTTAATTTTTATTTTAGGACAAAACAATAATATAAATCAACCTTGTGACCTTGATTGAGTCCATGCATTGGATTAAATTTTGTTTGGAGTAAATATATTTTGCATGTGTGGGACATAGTTGTAATGTTGTTTGTACATTACATTCATAATGAATTTTCCATTGTTTGCATGCCTAAATGAATGAATAATGAGTAAGGGACCATGGCCATGCTCATGACCCACCCCTCACTCTCCTCTCCTCTACACATGCCAAAAAAGGGCAACTAATCAACAATAATGTTTGCTTTCTTTTGATATATACATACATATATATATTGTTAATATATGATGTGGTTGGGATTTTAATGAAAAGATGAAACGGGGATTTTAATGAAGATGAAACGGAAATTTTAATGAAAGGATGAAATGGAGATTTTTTTTTGGTAAAGGTAATTTACATTAAGTAAAAAAATAAAAGTACAATAGTACAATACAACTTGTCTAAGCGGTTTCCTCGACAGGCCAATGAATCTGCCATAAGCGGTAAAGCGCACAAGTGCTAATAGCAGTAGGTAATTCTACACTAAGAATCCTCTGCTACACATTCCGAACCATCAGCGCACCCACAGTGCATGTATCTCTATGTATTCCATCAAATCGCCTAATGTTGCGTTCACGCCAGATATGGTACACACACGAGGCCAAAAGAGTGAAATGGGAATTTTACCTATGACACGATCGAACACCAAGTGAAATCAATAAGGTTTTACATAGAGAAGTTTTATATGGTTGATAGGTCAAACCAATATGCAACTTTTGAAAGGCAGTTTTAGTTCATATGCACTCATAGAGGTAAAATTGTTCGAAAATCTGCCAAAGGACTAAAAGTAAGCAATTTCGTAAGTTACTGAACCTAAACAAAAATGGACATAGTTATCGGACTAAAATTAAAATTAGACATACTTAACGGATTAAAATAATACTTTTCCCAAATAATTATTGCCCATTGCTGGTGCTAACAAAATTGACAATTTGTTTATCATGATACAACGACTTTTAATTTTAAAATAGTAGCACTACAGATTTTGATAAACGATGAATCGAACAATACTTTAAAACTCTCTTAATAAACCACAAAATGCTTTTATTGCTAACACTTTGAAATGCTCTCAAACGCTTTTTAAGTTGATTGAATGAAATGAAATGTGAGGGCCTATTTATAGAAGTTGAAAATGTATCATTGAATGGACATCTCTAATCAGAAAAGATATTTTCGAAAGGTTATGACTGTTTCATCCGGATGAATGCATAAAATTTCAACCAAATTACGTACATATCCAGTTAATTAGACACGTGTGGATAATGATTGGACACCATCAACCATCATCCACATATCACAAGCTTGTTATTCGTGGCACATCGTAACCAATCACTTATCATAAAAATATATGAAATAAATTTATTTCACCATTTTTCAATAACCAATATATAATATCGAACTTCGTAACTTTAAATAAACAAAATAAAATAAACATGCCCTTAACAGATTTATCTATCAGTCTTTTCGTCGAGATTAATTTGCAGCATAAATAAATTCTAAAATTGCGAATAATGATGGATTATACTAAAATATTTCGATATTCAAATCAGTCCGAATTCAACAAAAAAAAAATTCAATAAATCAAAGGCAATTTGAGTTCCATAATATATCAATCTCACAATCTTGTCCTATTGCTAAAAATTATGCCCATCATGTGGGATTTAGGAATAATCCAAAATATTAACAAAAAAATTAAAAAGGTTTGACAAAGATTGTGTTGATTTGGTGTAAAGCTAGTTCTGGTTCACGGGGTCCAAATCACGTGCCCTTAAGTTGAGGGACAAAATTAAAGGAAGAAAACCAAAAAGATAAACCTCTAATTGATTATTTAAAAAAAAAAAAAAAAAAAGAGGGACCTACAAAGTGATCACGGGATGCCCAGCCTGTCCATTTCTTTTCTTTATCCTGATTTCATGAGTAAAATTAATATTTATTTTTTTTGGTAGTATTGTAGGAAAAAGGTATTTGAAGCTAAATATTATTAATTTTTATGGATATTGCATTTGTGGAAAAATAATATAATTCTTTACTATAGCCATTAATATTTAGTTGCTTTGATTCTTTTAACTAATTGATGTGGCGTATTCGATATATGTGTACAAAAAATTTCAAATAATTAAATATTATTTATTATTATTTTTTTATTGTAGGGAAAATGATAATATGAAAATAGTTATAATAAAAAAAATAATTTTGAAAGAGGATATTTAGAGAAAGAGAAAAAAATATAAACTAAAAATAAATAACTTTTTTTAAAAAAATAAGTTTTACCACTCGTAGATAGCGGGGGGAAATAAAAATTATTGGGTGGAAAAAAAATGAAAATTAGCATGCAACAAATAAGAGGACACCAAAGAGGTGCTCTCCCATCCTAGTACGGAGAGCACCTCTTTGGTGTCCTCTTATTTGTTGTATGTGCATTACTGGGCGTGTGTATCTACCATATATAGAGAGCAAGAAATTTTAGATGATTCGAGCATACTGAGTGGAACCCGAATATTGTAACTAGCTTAATTGTAGAGGATGTTAGACAACGTATACTTTATATTTAGCATTATCTTAGCTAGCTTTGTTAGTACATGCACTTTATAGATTGTGGCGTATCTCTTGGTCTGTCGAGGGAAACACTATCTGATTCATGATTGTTGTACTATATCTTTTCCTATTTACGAAAATTACATTTATCGAAAAAAGAGGTACTCTCCCTTAATATGTAGTACAAATAATAGGATAAATATAAGGGCTCTCTTTAAATTTGCCTTAACTACAGATACGTCCACGTTATTTAAAAAATTATAAATACTCTCCTAAAATATAAATACCCCTATAATGAGGCTATCATTGTAGGATGTACTTGTAATTTTAAGGAGTATTTATAATTTTCAAAGAACAAGGGGGTATTTATAATTATGACAAAAATTTTAGGATAGCTCGTTGTAATTTACCCTTAATAATAAGAAATAATTAGATTTTGTTTTTTAGTTCAATTTAATAAAACAAAAATTGGGATTTTGGCAACTAAAATAGATAAAGAATTTTGGTTGACAATGACTGTCTCAAGAATAAGTAGGTTAAAGTGTACTATGTAGTTTAAATTTGAGGATGTCTAATATATTAATAATCAATGAGCAACTAAATGCTTATTTCATCCTTTCTCGAGAATGGACTATTTTTAATCAAAATAATTAGATTTTTTTAATAAAAAATATTGTATTGACGATCGATCTATAACTATTCTCGTAAACGGTTTACAATCTTGGGCCATTGGATTTGTTTCCCTTTGCCATTTATGCCAAACGGTTCAATCGGACACTCTCCACATATGCTGGACAAGACTATGTTTGCGTCAGTTGTGTCAGTTAAAATCTTTATAATTGATTTATTATGGCAAATTATAAACTACACAGTAACACACCCTGCATAATTACATAAACTACCATTTAAAAAAAAAAACAGTAGTTTGTGTATTAATATCGACTTTTCTGGGAGGTGTATCTGAAATTTTTAAGAAAACATGGATAATTATATTAATAATATTGACACTTTTAGTGGGTCAATACGTAATTATCCAAAAAAAAAATTATAGATCAAGAAATGTAAACAGAATTATCCCTATCATTTATTATTTGATGTACGTCTGCATTTTCATCTTTGTACTCGGCTATTGTGTGTCGCATTCCATGAAAATGAAAATACAACAATTCAAATCTCATTGAAGGTTCGACCCGTCTGTCCAAAAATTTATATTTAGATTCAGACCCGAACCCAAATTCAGATAAAAATAAAATTATTTAAGAAAGGTCAACCCAATATCCGAAGCCTGCAAATTTTGGGGGACGAGAGAGAGAGAGAGGCGATGATTGTGTCCTTGTATTTGGATTGTAGCTCTTAAACCGGAATCTCTTTTTCAATACACCGAATTTTTTGGCTTTCTAAAATCTGCCTCAATGTTTCAAAATATTATACTTTTTGAATGAATCATTGACTCCCTCATTCCCTCCTTTATATTTTATAATCTTTTAATTTTACCCTTTAAAAAATAATATTTTTAAAATATTTTACGATTTTATGCAGAGATAGAAGATACAATACGAAGGGAATTCGTAAAAAAATTGATGAAGTGACGTGTAGGATTAAATAGTGCAAATATTTTGATGGAAAGAGGTTTAATTGAATTCGTGCGGTATTTAAAGTATTATTTGCGATAAAAATTTAAAAAAAAAAATACTTTGTGTCGAGTAGATTTAGAGGACGATCTGAGTTAACAATGATATGTCATCGTGAAATTTAGGATAAAAAATATTTTATTTTTTATTTAAAATTTTAAATGTATAGTTTTGACCCTCTTGAAATGCCCATTAAAAATATAACCATTTATATGTATAATTTCCTTCAAACTCAATTGGAAAATAAAGCTTAGACATTTGCATTTTATTTTATTATATATAATTTCTAAAATTCAATTCAATTATTAAAATAAAACAACATGGGTAATCTCAAGCCATTGATTTCTCCATGTCCGTCCCACCACTATTGTATAATACCTATTGAGGAAAAGACCTAAATAACCCCCTTATTAAGCCAAAATAACACCTAGCCCCCAAGATCCGCATCCCTGGCTCGAAATCGACCCGTATGGCAACCCGCTCTAAGGTTAGAGATCCTGATTATATTGTGTTCAAGGTTTAAGATGACTCCACGTGGACCAAGCAAAGGGTCCTATAAATACCCCCATGTCACTGTATTTATAGTAAAACACATTTATTACTTGTTATATTATTTACTACTTGAGATCGCCACTTACCGTTTCTAACTTGAGCTGACTTGGGTATGGGAGGGCCTTCGTCGAGGACCATCCCCGCTAGTCTAACGCGCTTTTGTCTTTTTAAGGGCCACCAAACATTTGGGACAATTATTCAGGATCGCGGACCACCATCTCTTGGGAGATCGCAGGTCCGGCTTGAATTGATTTTAAGTATTAAAAAAGTGTTTGTGACACTGAGTATACTTTTCGGATGATTAATGTAATTAATTTTTTTTTGACAAAAAAGAAAAAAAAACTAAATTTCTCAAAAGGAATGGAGGTGGAGGTGTGGAATACAATGAATTATCAATTAAGAAAGGGGCTAAAAAAAATAAAAAGGCATAAATACATACCGATTACCAGTTAAAAAATGAAAGTCCCAAGAACCCTCAAATTAATACATATATATATACAAATAATTAATTTAATTAATAAATGGAAAGAATATTTGATGCATAATGAAAATACAAGTGGAGAATAAGAGTATTATTGAATTTTGACTTAATGTGGTGTATATTTAATTTAATTAATTATTTCCCCAACTCACAAAGCACGATGTATCTGACAAGAAGCTGCCAAAACAAGAAAAAACATATACCCCTCTTGGGAAACCCCCACCCCCACCCTCTCACTTCATTAATGACATTTATCAATTGGTGCATAATTGGAATTTACGTCTACATTTTATATAGTTAGAGGAAATTGTACAATTTCAATTAGAGTATATCAATTATGCAATTCTAGACAATCTAATATTGTAACTTGTCCTATGGATAACCTCAATCATCCTGTTCATTTTAATATATGAAGAGTAATATGACTATTATGAAAATTTTACGTATTGGCGTCGTGCAAGATGATCATATGTTTATTATTTTTTTTTTGTACGATGGAGGTGGTTGTTTAGGGCAATGTTTTAAAATTCAGATCGTTTGTTAAATAAAAAATTAAGTGGGTTATGGGTCACTTGTTTAATCGTTGAGTCAGCCGTGGTTGAACTGGTGACGATATATTTATGTAATAAATAATTATTAATATTTTGAAAATAATATTAAATAATAAATAATATTAATACACTTAACGATCTATCTTTTTTATTTAAAAAAAATCACTATTTGTTTTTAACTTTAATAATTCAATAGGATATAGATTATAATAAAATATATTTAAAAATAAATTTATAAAGATTAAATACAAGAAATAATATCATACATTTTCAAATTTAACAGAAAATCAGATACACTAAATTATTAGAAATAATCTAACAGAATTAGCAAAATTGAGCTGAGAAGAGAAAATAGAATTTCATATTTAGAAATAACACAAAATACTTAAACTTAGCAGAAATTATCCCAAATTAACAAAAATGATCTATTATCCTTTCAAAAATAACATAAAATTAGGGTATGAACATAAATAATACACATTTCAGAAGAAAAATTAAAGATTTTATCATGTATTTACACTTGATTGTTGATCCGATCGGTTCAATCAATCCAGTACTGGGGTCACACGGTTTCACCGAGTGAACTATTGGATCAAACGGTTCTCATGAGAAAAAACAATTTTCTGGCTCCTTTGGTTTTTTGGTTCAACCGGCTCATTTTATGGCCTGGTCGGCAATTCGAACGGTCCAATCATTCGAGTCGGGTTGAGTTTTAAAATCTTGATTTGGGGATATATATAAAAGTATAAATAACAACGAGTTTTTTTTAAATTTGACATAATTATAAATATTTATTATTATTTGAAAATTTATTAATATTTTTTGCTTTTACGAGTATACTAATTCATTGGTCTCCGTTTAAATTTTATTTAATTTTTTGATGGTAAACTGATCAAACCTTCTATATGATAATTTCACTTTTTTTTTTTTTACAATTTTTCTGAAAATTCTTTTATAATTAAGCGGATAATTTCTTTTTCATCCACCTCGCCTGTTTTATTTACAATAAACTTTTAGTTATTTAAAGAAAAAATAAAACAAGGAGAAAATTGACAACTCTAGCTTCTGTTTAAGAATAACATAATTTCATTAAAGGGTATTGATAATTTTTTAAATAATAAGGAGTTATTTTTATTTATGTCAAAACTCATGGAAGTCCGTATAATTTAACTACAAATAGAACGAGAATAACAAAAAATAAAAAAGAATTTATGAGAATTGGCTAATGGGGGACAGAAAAAAAAAAAAAAAGAAAGAAAAGAAAAAGATAAGCTTGAGGACCAATCATCAATTTCTTCAAAATTACTCTATTCAAGAATAGTATGTTTGTGAAGAATCTTTACTGTGGAAGAGTTGTTGTTCAATTTATTCTCTGTCTTCTTGTAGATCCAAACTGCTTCCATTTTAGGCACTAACAACTCCCTTTTTGAGGTTTGAAAAATGGACTAAGGTTTAATATTTTGTTTAATGTTGCAAGCCCAAATGTTTTTGTTCAATTTTAAGGAAAAACATTCCATTAAGGTTTAATGAAAATAGCACCTGCCTTAATTGTGTGATAGGGTTTGAGGGAATTCTTGTTATTTAGCTATAAGTGTCTGTTTGGTCCTGTGATTGATCGACCAATCTATGTTTCAAGTGCAAAATACAATTTCTTGAGTGGTATCTATCATAGTATTTTATAGTATTAATTTGAATTCATTTAAAGTGTGTGTTCCATGGAATTTTTACTGTGTAAGAAAGGATGATTTGAAGTTGGAATGATTATGTTGGGGAGTAGAATGATAGCCAAAGAGGCATAGGAAAACAAATGGACATGAAGTGATGGACCATAAGGTAAATTCCAGAAATGGTTGCTGTTACCTCATTGTAATGTTCCTTTCAACCAAAAATTTGCATTAAAGTGCTTTTTCACCTCTATTTTTCTACTGTTAAATGCTCAGTAAAAAAAGAAAACAAGAGGACCAGAAAATCCAAGAACAAGAGAGAGGGAGAGAGAGAGAGAGAGAGAGAAGACAAGGGCCATAAATGGGGTTGTTAGAGTAAAAATTACTAGAGAGAGTGGAAGAGGGAAAAGGTTAGTAATGTACAACTGGGGGGTGTGGTGTAGGGCTGACCAGTGACCTGTGACCTGTGACAAATGATATTGGTTTTGGCCATGGAGAAAAAGGCAATGCAAGAAACAAGGGAAAAAAGTGAAAGTTAGGTTGCCAAGGACCCAAGGTAATTATAGGCTTAGAAAGCAAACTTGCCTGCCTGCCAGTCCAGCACTGCCCCTGACCTCTCCCTTTCTCTCTCTTCTCTCTCTCTCTCTCCCCCCTTGGCTACACATAGATCTTTGCTTGGCTCAAGCAAAAGACTACTCAAGAAACAAGAATAAAGAACAAAACTCATTTGCTAGCTAGAATGCCCATAAGTGGCTTTTCTTTTCCCTGCTTTCCTCTCTCTTCACCATCAATGTGTGACCTTGGTGTGGTGGGTTATAATTGAGTGAACAAGGAAAAGGGTTCTCAGCCCATTGATCATCCTCCATCTGCACATCCCACTTTCATTTGTGGGTTTTTTCTAACTTTTCAAGAGGCTACCTTTCTTGTTTTCTGATGATGGAAACTGGTTAGAGTGATGGGAAATGAGCATGCAAGATTTGTTTGGTTGCTTCTGCAGTGAGGCATTGATCTCAAATTCTGCCCTGAGAATGGGGGAAACTGGGTTTAAGCTTGGAGTTAGGAAGTGAAACAGAGCTCATTCTTCTTTCCTTTGCCTATATTTTTCTTGAAAATAGTTTCTCGATTGTAACTTCATATCAGCAAAATGAGAAAGCATGGATGGCAGCTTCCTTACCATCCACTCCAGGTATCTTTTGTTAGTTCCTCCATCTATCTGTGTATGTATATGCTTATCTTTCAAGTTCTAAGTAAAAGATGTGTGTGTGTATGCGAGCAGGTGGTAGCTGTTGCTGTATTTCTGGCATTGGGGTTTGCTTTCTATGTTTTCTTTGCTCCTTTTGTGGGAAAGCAATTGTTCCAGTACATAGTGATGGGGATTTACACTCCTCTTGTAAGCACAATTGCATCCTTATCTTAAGATTCTCTTTTTCTTTTGTAATTCAAGCTTACCTTTTCAGTGGGCTGTGAAGAATCTGAGATCTGTGGGTTCAATGCTTGTTGCCTTCTTGTTGATCTTTACTTTATTCCCTGAAATTAACATTTCCCTATATTAGCTTCCATTTTAATTGCATTTTCTGTATTCTTTTTTTCCAATTTCCACATCTAATGGGCTTCAGTTGAGAAAAGGGCACTTAAGTCACTTTCTTTGACAAGGCAAATGAGGTGCTTGTCCTCTAGCTTTTGGTGTTGTATACAAAGAGAGCCACAAGTTTCTCATTCAAAAGAATTGCAATTTTGCTTTTAAAGATTGTATTTTGTCTCTTGTTTTGATTAGCCTTGGCATTAACCGGATCCCGAGTTTGGCCTTTTGTTTTACCACATTACAGCCTTGTCTAGAGATATTAAGGTAGTAAACCTTTTCTAAGAAGTGAATGAGCACATCAGGAATGGAGAATTATCCTGACCACGCATCAACACCTCCTAATTAATGCCTTGTAGTATGTACTGAAATTCGATGGAGGGCCCTTCCTCATCCGATAATCTTCTTGCAGGCCCATGGTTAGAATTGATGGCCTCTGTGGTTGAAAAACTCCTTTCTGGTTTACTTGTATGTGTGTAGGCTGATATTCGGGGGGGTGGTGGTGGTGGTGGTTATGGATTTTGGTTTTATTGGTATTCCGTCGCATTTTCTTGTCTCTTCTTTGCAAACTCCTTTGGTAATCTTGGAGTACTATTTGGTCTGAACAGAAAGTTGCGAAGGGTGACCAAAATTCTTGTTTGGAATTAACTATACAAAATGTAGAATGCTTGGATTTGGTAAGTAGAATTAACTCTCTCTTTTGGAGGGACAGAGAACCAGGAAGCAGCAAGAATCATGGACAAGTCCTGGTTTTCTTCAATTGAGTCCCTGAAATGCAATAAATGCAAGTCATTCTTTGAAAGTTAATCGAGCAACGAGGAGAGATATGGTTCTTCCCACTTATCTCACCTGTGTGCTCATAAATTAGAATATTTCGAAATGGCTCCAGATGCTGAAGTAATTGTGCTTGATGACAGAAATATTATCTGCATCCTTGCCCATCTTCACCTTAGAATACATAGGAAACTTGATCACCAGAAGTACTTACCAGGATTCTTGCTTAAATATTAGTCAGAAGCATCTCAGAGAAGCTCATAAGGGTTGATAAGTTATTTTGAAATATTGCGAAGGTGCTTCACAAATTTTTTGTAGCTTCTGAGAAGCTATAACCAGAAAACAAATAATCTATTATTCCTAGTGACATTTGGGTCGTGCAGTGGTATCATCTCTAGTTATATGTCTTGGATGAGACAGGCAGTTATCTTCACAATGTTATATATTTATGTATTGGTGGCTGGATGAGCAAATTGACAGGACAATTGTTACAGCCCGAATCTTATGCTGTTGCTGTCATTTCTCAGCTAATATGTGCCTTCGGTCTATACATTTGGTGTGCTGGTGCTGATCCTGCTGATCCCGGAGTCTTTAGATCAAAAAAGTATCTTAATATTCTGGACCACAAAAAGCATGCCAAATTTAGGGAGTCTAAACATGGTGGAGAGTCAACTTCGTCAATTCAAGATGCCAATGCTGCAGCCATTGGTGAGGAAGCTAATGCTAAAGGAAAGATAGTTGTAGAGTCAGCAGCTGGTTGTAACACTGAACATGAAAAGAAGAATTCCTCGTCTCAGAAGAGCACCTGCTTCATAGGCATGTTGGCACTATTGCCTTGTGCTTACATTTGCAACTCACATGAAGAGTCATCTGATCAACAGAGTGAAGATGGGATGTTCTACTGTAGTTTGTGTGAAGTAGAGGTGTGCTATTAGCTTTCTGAATTTACATATAACTGTGTCGATAACATCCACCAATAATGCAATGCATTGCTATGAACTTCATGCTTGTTTCCTAGATATATCTGTGTAATATCAATCATTTCATCTTGTTAAAACATCGTCTTACCGTTTACTGTTCGTACTAGATCTGGAACCGTGTGACTAAAATGACAACCATCTTACAGGTTTTCAAGTACAGCAAGCATTGTAGAGTTTGTGACAAGTGTGTTGACCGCTTCGATCATCATTGCAGGGTAATCAGGATTTATATTGGGAGATCTTTTCGTTATTATCAAAAAGGACCTTCTAATCCCTTTCTTACTCTTTATTCGCTAGTGGCTTAACAATTGCATAGGCAAAAGGAACTACAGAAAGTTTTTCACTCTGATGGTGTCTGCCCTTCTCCTGGTATGCTCAAACATCCATTTTCTTTGTTTCCTACATGGCATTTTTATCTGAATTTATGTCGGAACCAAACAATTATGTCTATCTGCTTTGTTCACTGTGTCTAAGCCTGCTACTTTGAGATATATATAGGTCGATCTTTTATAATATAAGTAGGAAGCAGGACTCGCTAATTCAAGCGTAAGCTTTATCACTCTTGTCATACAATTAAACAACTAGCCTCTGTTTCCTAAAAGGACTTGGTAGATGCTGAAAGTTGGAGTTATTTAATTTTTTATTATTAAAAAAATAAATAAATAATATTATTGTAATTTTTTTAATTATATAATAAAAATAAATCACGACTCGTCAATAAAATATACCGAAAAATGCAAAAGTGGCAAAGTCGGGATTTTAAATCTCGACTCCAAGTGCCCCACTTTAAAGGAGGGCTGGCAGCTGTATATATATACATATATTATATATATATAATATGTATATATATTATATATTTGTAATATATATATTTATATATGATATATATGTAAATATATATGTATATATATATTATATATTTGTATATGTATATATGATATATATTATATATATGTTTATATATATATGATATATATGTAAATATATATTATATATTTATATAATATATATATGTATATATAATATATAATATATTATATATACGTATATATATAATATATATAAAAATTAAATCACGACTTGGGTGTTTTCCTTTTTTTTTTTCGTTTAAATAAATTTATATATAATTAATTTTAAAAACATACTAAAATCCAAAAAATAATAAAATTAACATTGCATTAACTTAAAAAATTACAATTAAGGGTACAAATGTAATAGCTATTTATTTTGTACAATTATAAAAAATTATATTAAATGTATAAATGTAAAAGTGTACATTTTTGTACAATTGTAAAAAATACAAAAAGTATACAATTAATCCTGACTACCCAGTACTGGCATATCTAATTGTTGAAGAATTTCTTCATTGGGCTTGTTGTCGTGCACGCGTTTGCACCCAATCCATCTCGTTGTGAATACGTGTTGTTTGATATATACATATATATATTATATATATACATATATAATATATATCATATATATATAAACATATATATACATATATATTACAAATATATAATATATATAAACATATATATAATATATATCATATATACATATTACAAATATATAATATATATAAACATATATTATATATAATATATATATATATATATATATATACAAAGGGCTGGCAGTTGCCGGCCCTCCTTTAGAGTGGGGCACATCAAGTCGGGACTTTAAAGGAGGGCTGGCAACTTGCAGTCGGCATTTTTTCGGTATATTTTATTGATGAAAAATCACGACTCGTCATATTTTTATTATATAATTAAAAAAAATATAATAATATAATTTTTTTTTAATAATAAAAAATTAAATAACTCCTGAAAGTCGCGTCAAAACTCAGTGTTTGATTTCAGTTTTCTTGTTAAATTGATAATAACATCTTTTAAATGGTTTGTGCACCTTGGATTTGAGATTGCAGCTTATACTTCAATGGTCAACTGGAATCCTTGTACTTGTCCTCTGTTTTATTGAGAAGAAGCGATTTGCTACTGACATCAGCTCCAAGTTAGGAAGCAGCTTTACCGTAGTTCCCTTTGTAATTGTTGTGGTGAGTATTTGTCTCTTTCCTTCAATCATTGTCTTTCACTGCCATTTTTTGTGGTCAACCTCCATGAGAAGGATATCAGATTGGGTCTAGTGAAGTGAGTCAATTTAAATAAATTCTATGTTCCCAAATAACGCTCTAACCTTTATATTTTTTACAGGCAGTCTGCACCATATTGGCCATGATTGCAACCTTGCCGCTTGCTCAGCTCTTCTTCTTTCACATTCTTCTGATCAAGAAGGTGCGCGTTTGCATTCAAGTATTCGTGTACTTTTCCTTGTTTTGCTTCAAATATTAAAGATTGTAAGTTGCTTGGAAATTTATAATTTGTTTGGGGCTCATAATTGAAATGGTGGGATAACAGGGAATAAGCACATATGATTACATTATAGCTCTAAGGGAGCAAGAGCAACAAGGTGCTGGAGGTCAGCAAAGTCCCCAGATGTCTCCTGCTAGCTCTCTTACTGGATTAAGCAGTGCAAGCTCCTTCAACACCTTCCATCGAGCAGCATGGTGCACGCCACCACGGCTGTTTGTTGAAGATCAGGTGCAATTTCTTATGAAGAATCATCTTATAAGATTCATCCATGAAGAAGATGCTTCCTTGATTGGTTTTCATATTTTCGTTCATTGCTTGTTACTTCTCCCAAGAACTCTTTACTGATCATGTTGATTAACATTTAACTATTAAGGCCTGTGTATCTGGTTTTACTTGCAGTTTGATGTAGTACCTGCCGACAATGGATCTGTGAGTTCACTTGGTAAAAGGACAATGGTCGAGGAACAAATGAAGAAAAAGAATCCTGCAGCTGTAAAGATCAGCCCGTGGACGTTGGCACGTTTGAATGCAGAAGATGTGTCAAAGGCTGCTGCAGAGGCAAGGAAGAAGTCCAAGATTCTGCGGCCTGTGGTAAGGCGTGAAACGAATTATGCCCACGAAACAGACAGCAGTTTCGGCAGCAGTGGCCGGCGGATGGCCATGAGGCCCGACAACAATAGAAAGCGAGGGAGCAGGCGAATTCGCCTCCCGGCAGAGATGCCTCTTGAACCTCTATCAAAGCTTCCAGCATCAGACGTCCAAAACAGTAGAAATCATCTTATGATCACCGAGACATCAACCAGCTTCGCCCCTCTACAGCTTGAAGGCCGGAGTGATTTCAGGGCAAGCAGAGCTATCCCGGGCTCAGTTGGTATTGTTGCTTCTTCGCCCGAGAGTAGCTTCGATTCTCCCGATCTTCATCCTTTTCGGGTCTCCTCATCAGGAGCTGAAGAGGCAAGGAGACTAGTTGGCCTATCTTCTGCTGCTATGGCTACTCAAAAAGACATTCCTTTGTCAAGATCCACTAGTGATGGATACGATGCATCTGGCGGTGAAGACAGTGATCGTGTACCTACAAGAATTCAACATAGATCAAATAACTGGAGTAGCCTACTATTCGGGTCTGAACCAGACAGAAACATGTCAAAATTCATGCCACCGTCTTCATCGACATTGTCAAACCATAGGAAGCTTTAATGAAGTAAGAAAATGCAGATTCTTGAGATTTTTTGATTTGTTGACCGAAGCTAAGACACAGTTCCCCGCCTACTATTGCTATCTTTACAAGGTGGTTACAAAGATATAATCCTTTTTCCTGCTGATTCAATTGTGCCCAGTAGAGGGAAGTAAACCTGTCCGAACTTGAAAGAACTTTGCAAACTCAGTTCCAGCATCCAACTGTCAATGAGCCTGCACTGCATGCAGCACCATCACTGAGTCTGTCCTGTAAATTTATGTCCATGATATGCGCCTGTGGCATAAATTTTGCTCATCATCACCAACTCCTGTCAATATCTAGAGTTCTCTGTTTAATATCAAGTGAATTATTGATGAAAATACTTGTCTGGCTCTGTTAACAGTCAGATGCTTTTCGGAGTATCTTGATCATGAGGACTCAGACAAGTCGTGAACATTTCTACTCGGGTTAAATTCAATTTGAGTTAGAATTTTCTGTATTTTGTAATACATAAACTATGATTATCTTTCTCTTACATGATTCGTTTTTTTATCAAGAACCACATAAAAGAAGAAGGATTCTGCGTGAGTATAGATAACAAAACTTGTTTTAGCACCTCGGATGATCAGTAAATTTTACAACTATACATCTCTCAATCATTAACAAGACTCATTCAACAAATCAACGTGTGTAACATGAAAGACAACATTAGAACAATCCGGAAACAACATCTGCCGTAAGGTCGAGCAGCTGCAAACATCAAGCTCTCATTCTTGTTTTCACTGCTGGACAACATAAACAACAGAAGAAACCATCCCATCGTCACCAGGCAATCTTGCATACATCCCGCCCAACTCCTCATCGATCTCAAACACCAATTCCCCGTGAGACATTTTGCAATATACAAATAACACAGTGGTAGCAGCCATACTATAAAGCGACACCATGGTCAGTAAACTAGCATAAACAACCATCTGAGCGACAATCCACCAACTGATTCCTCCACCTGCATTCGCCAACAACCTGGAATACCACATTGAGAACAGCCCAACCACGATTCCAACGAGAACGATCATCGAAAACACGACTCTTCTCATCCCCTTCACCAAATAAGAACTCCTCTTCAAAGGTGCAAATCCCCATTTAGACTCCACAACAACAATCGCATTCGACAAACTCCACTCCACTTGCAGGTAGACCAACAGGCCGACAAGCAAAGCCGACATCAAGATCACAAAAACCAGGAAGTATTTACTGTCGTAGTCCATTTCAAACCCGAATAACAAAAGCCCATTGTATGCCAACAGCATGAGAATAACAAAAACAAAGATAAGCAGTCCTAGAATTAACTGGACAACGAGGCGGGTAGCTAGAAGAGGGAGAAACGAGACAAGAATCGATTTAAGCGAGGATAGAAATTTGACGGGCCTGCCGTAGAACCCGTGGAAGGTGGTGTAGGTGAGAGAAGCGGTGGCGCAGAGAGAGGAGAAGACTACAAGAAAGCCATAGATGAGTGGGATGAGGAGTTGAGATTTGGCGATTTGGAGGTCGTGAGATGAAGCGGGGTGCAACAGGAAGGGGTAAATGAAGGTGAGAATGGAGGTAGGGAAGATGAAGAGAAGTGAGAGGGCCAAGTAATGGCGGAAGTGGGCTCTGATTATGCGGGAGGTTTCGGAGAGTATTGTCCAGAGACTTGGGCTGTGGGTTGACATGATTGCAGAAGAGAGAGAGAGAGATGTGGGAATTGGAGAAGACGATGGAAGAGTATAAAGAGAAGAACGGGTGGGAAATGCTGCTGTTGATTGTTCAATTATTGTGTGGAAGAGTTCAAAGCGTTTTGAGGTCAACTGTCAAAGTCGTTTACAGTTATTTAATGTCGGATGAAAAGTAATAGTAGTTGTAGTATAAGGCGAAAAACAACAGAAGCTTCTTCAGTTCCCTATATTTCCATGTTATATAATTAAACTATTCCTGAATTCATATGACAAATAACAATTCCTATTGATAGGAGTGTACCATGTTGGAAAAGTATTCAAGTGATATTAGTATGGATTTGAAAATCAAATCTGATTTGATAAATATTTTGAAATTAAAATTGACAAAACAAACATGTTGGAACAAACAAACAAACAATTAGATATGCTGTTTTATTACAAAATAAATAAGAAACTTATAAGAGAGTTGTCTCGTAACAATTCTCGATCCAAGATAAAATATCAACTAAATCACATAATTTCTTCTATTTGCATTGAAGAAATTATACGTTTCGTTTTTTACGTGCAACAAGTACTACACAACTTTCAAAATAAGACGGTTCAGTTCTATCAGTACAATACTATATTAAAGAATACCTCGAAAAACACTCAAAGAGCTTTAGAAATTAGAGCTGAAACTCGAATGAGAGGGAGAGCTCAAGAGAAAGATCAGAGAGAGGAGTTACGATGGTGTGTTTGAAGTGAAGAGTGAATCAACCTTATAAGGCATCACCAGCAGAAGGTATGAAGAATTAAATATGGACATAAATTCTTAGCAGAAAAGGTTAGAAATGGCCAAAAACGGCTGATGTCAGATATATACTGAGACATTCGCCCTAATGCCCATGCATGAGGCCATGGTCAGAGCTAGAGCAAGCGGCGGCGGCACGCATGTGGGGCAACCACATGTTCGCTATAGTCTCCATAGCACTTCAAACATCATTTGGACATTGAACTCAATATAAGAAGTTTATGTTGTACATAAACTTTCAATGTAGGATACAAAATGAGTGTAAAATACTCACCTCCACATACATTTTATATACATATCAATGCCATTCTTTTTCCATCATATTCCTATATGGGGCACAACATCTTTTCTCAATTTTTAACTCTATCTAATCTATGAATTTAGTCATGCAATTGCATCCATATTTTAAACCACATTGTTCTACAAGTTAACAACTAATTATGCCAATTACAACAATCCCCCAAAAATCTATAAATTTGAACTCAAGCTTCCGTAATTTGTTTTCAACAATGGTACCTTCTGATTTGAACCACTTCTTAAGTTATCTAACTTCAGCTGTCACCAGATCAAATGGAACCAGACCTTGAATTTGAGCCTCTGATTGTGATAACATCTGTCAGTAACAACAAGCCATCGACTTTGTGTTGATATTTAAGATTAACACTTTAGACCAGGTGTCTAGATCCTGTTCATGAATGCTTCCAAGAATAACCCAATTCTTTAATTGTGACCAAACAACTGCATTTTCTTACTTGGGCATCTCCAGTGATGCACTACTAGGTTCTCGTCTAAAAGACTTGACCCTGTTCAGAGATAAACTCTTACTGTACTTGTAGTATTAAACACCTTCAACAATTACAGGGGATTGACTCCAAATACAAAATATCAGTTTATAGGTGCTCTGACATGCTCTACGACTTGTCAATACCATATTGAACCTTCTTTATGGGATTTCTACTTAGAAAGTTGGGTTGCTATCGCATATATACCACTGATGGATTTTCAGTTCCATCCCCAATCTGGATTTTTGTAATAGTGACAGATTTAATTCTTTCGTTAGAGGATCAACATTATTGTCTTTTATTCCCATAAAGTCAATGCCTATAACTTTGTTCGATATTAATTTACTTATAAACATAAGCCTAACTTGGATATGATCTTTTGGTTGTACTTACGACTCCAAACCTTTGCAATTGTGGTTTGACTATCACAATATATAACAATAGGTGGAAGACGCTGACTTACAATGGGAAGTAACAGGCCATACAACCATTCAGCCTCAGTACCAATCGCATCCAACGCACATAACTCGGCTTCAAATGTAGACCGGGTTATTAAAGTCTATTTTGCAGACTTCCAGGGACAACACTCCCACTTAAGGTAAATACATAACCTGAACACCCATTACTTTTGGAGTTTTTGGCTATTCAGTTATCATCACTATATCCTTAAGGACAACAGAGAATATGCCATAATGTCCCTTAATCCCCTATCCAAAGCTCTCCAATGGGTTCTGTTCGGTCAAAACTATTGTATCTAACCAACATTGCGACAGAAAATAAAGTATCTAGTCTTGTGTCAAATTATTAAATACTGCAAATTCCTAATAATTTGGGAATACCTTAGTTGTGCTACCAATAAACCACTTTCATTTTTTAATAAGGCAACAAAAGGATCATATAGTATCTTTGTAATTCTAGTGTTCTGATAATCAAATTTCTAAATTTATCTTCTCAACATAATGAGACTGAGAAATAGTTATCCCATCAGTTGAACGAATCAACTCGATGCCAAGGATTACATTAGTCTCACCCATATCCTTCATTTTCAAACTTATTTTTCAAAAATAACTTGATTTTGGTTAGAGGTGTAAACGAGTCGAGCTCAACCTTTTTTGGTGAGCTCGAGCTCGAGCTCAATTTGCAGTAGAATGGCTTGAGCTCGACCAGTTCAAGCTTGGTATGATTTTTTTAATTATTATTATTGTTATTAGATTAAATCATGGGATTGAATTACCAAAGTTTTACATATATTTATAAGTAATAAAATAGATTTCATAATGTATACTAAGTTATAAATATACCAAAATATAGCATGAGATTTTAATTTATTGTTATAAATATAAACAACTAATTAGTTTAGTAGTAATATATTTAGTAAAATATACCAAAAAAAAATCAAACTGAACAATTTAAAATTATAGAAAAGTATCCATTATCTGAAATAATGCAATGAAATACATAAAAATATTTTATAGTTGAGATTAGTATATGTTCACAATCTACAATAAATTTATATATTAATAAATATTAATATTACATTGATGTAACTATTATCTTACATTGTTGAACAATATGGGTTAATCGGGCTATCAAAATTGAGATCAAACTGTTAGAATATGATCAAACTTACAGAAAATACATTTGGTAAAGTTTTAGACTTATTGGATATACGGATGTCGAGATATTGTACTCGAAACATAAGAGTAATTATTCAAAATAGTGTAACATTGAATCAGGCCATGTGATTTTAAATCATACCGTCTGATATGAACTAATGGACATAATCTTATATATATATATATAAATTTGGTATGAATCGGATGTTCGAATTTTAAGATATCGTAATTATTGTTTAAACTTTTTGATCTTATTATATATAATAAAATAATAATAAAAATAATTAAAAATTTTCAACCATCATCATAATTATTATTATTATTATCATTATTTTTAGATTAGTTCATAGGAATCACTAAATTTCGACATAAATTTATAAGTAATAAAATAGATTACATAATGAATAGTATGTATCTTGATATAAATATAAAATCCAAAAATAGATAAAAAAAAATCATAAGTGAATTACTTGTAATTTTAAAAAAAGTATAACACAATACAAATATAAATTAAAATATAACATAAAGTTTATATGTGTCATATTAAATAATAATTTTAATTATAAAAAATATTATATTTACTAAGTTGTTGATTAAATTTGTTTTTGTATAAAGATTAAATGTATAAATAAAAGTACCATAATTTATTATTATCCAAAATAAAATGTATGACATTGATTAATAATTATAATATATGGTCAATTTTGAGTATAAAATTGATAAAGTATTGAATATGAAATTAAATATATAAAATTTTAAAAAAAACATATATAAAAAATAAAAGAAATAAAAAAAAGCTACCGAGCCGGATGAATAGAGAGAATTGAGCTCGATCTTGAATTTTTCGAGCTCAAGTCGAGCTCAAAATCGAGCTCGCGAACCGGCTTGACTCATCTACCACCCCTAGTTTCGGTAATAATATCTAAACAAGAGATGTCATCAACAAAACCACATGATAATTTATCCTCCTTAACCTTACAATAAACACACTTATTATTCTCATTAACAGTGAAGCCAAATGTAAGAAGAGTTTTATCAAACTTTTCATGCAATTGTTTGGTTGATCCATGCAATTGTTTACAAACTTTGTGCTCATTACCATAAGCTATAAATCCCTCAGGCTGATCCATGTATATTTATTCCTTGAATTCACCATAGAAGAAGGCTATTTTTACATCCATCTGGTGAATCGAAAGATTATAAACCGCAGCAAGTGCTATAAGTATTCGGATAGTAGTTAATCGAGCTACCGAAAAATACGTATCCAAATAGTCTATTCCCTCTTCTCGTTTAAAACTCTTGGCCACCAATCTAGCTTTAAACTATCGATGGTCCCATCAGATTTCAGTTTTTTCTTAACGATCCACTTATATCCAATTGCAGTACACCTCGAAGGGAGATTAACTAGCACCCATGTCTTATTGGAGACAGTTGAGTCCATCTCACTTTTGATAGTTTTTTTCCACCGCTTGGCTTCGGAAGAAGCCATAACATCTTTGAAAGTAACCGGATTTTCCTTGATGTTGTTAGTGACAAAGCTACTTCCAAAATCCCTGACAACCTTAGCTCTCTTTTTCTGTCTAGGTCCATCTGACTCCTCATGAGTCAGACTAGTACTAATAGGATTAACCCCCACATTTTTCATCTTTTCCATATGTCCGTGAGTAGAAGTGGAGGCAAGTGAATCATCTAGAGAAACACTTTGAGGTATTTTCATTTTCATAGAAAATACATCTTACAGGAAAGTAGCATCACGAAATTCAACTATTGTGTTGACTTTAATGCTTGAAAATTCTGATTTAATAATCATAAATCTAAAAGCATAATCTTTTATCCACATAGCCCGAGAACACAACATCAACAGTCTTAGGGCCTAATTTTTTTCTCTTGTGTTATGAGAACAACACTTTTGTTAGGCACCCCCACACTTGAAAGTATTTGAGGCTGAGCTTTCTACCTTTCTATAATTCGAAAGAGTACTTGTATTGTATTTCAGAGGGATTCTATTTAGAATATGCCAAGCTGTATTTGAGCCTCTCTCACAAATACTTAGGTAATCCCGAGTTTAACAAAAGTCTGTTAATCATGACTTTAAATGTTCTATTCTTTCGTCCAGCTATTTCATTAAACGAAGGTGAATACGGAAGAGTTTCTTCATGAATTATGTCGTTGTTTTGGCTATATTCATTGGATACACTCGACTCATATTCCCTTCTTCAATCAGATGTTAACCGTTTAAGTTTCTTGCCAGTTTGGGTTTTTGCTTCGTTTTTAAACAAAATAAATTTTTCTGAAATTTCATTTTTGTTTCTAAAGAGAAAGACATAACAATATCTATTGCAATCATGTATAGCGGTGATAAAATATCTCTTATGGTCCCTAGTTAAAATTCAATTGGACTCACAAATATCAATGTGAACTAAATTAAGTATTTTTTAATCCATTTCTACTGATTGATAGGGTTTCCTAACTTGTTCAGTTGTACCTGGAGTTCCCGATACTTACTATTATTCCATTGATGGCATGATAAGACATAAAGAAATATTTATCAGCCCAAATGTGCACATTTGCTTCAGTGTCAATCAATCAATCAAAAGGTTCATAAATAGTCAGGAGTCGGGTTGTACAGAGACACACCCTTCAGTTTATCCTGTGGTGCTAGAACCTCTAGAACCCCCCCCCCCAAACAACCATGTTGACAGTTTGTCTGCCCAGTCTTGGCCTTTTTAGAAGGACAATGTTTGGCCCAATGTCCAACTTACCACAGTTCCAACAATGTTTATTTACTTTTGGTTTCTTATTTTTGACGGCCTTAACTTTATTGATGGTTTTTGAGTTTGTGTTCATATTATTCACTTTCTTTTTTCCTATTATTAAATTGGCCCTTAGTTGATGCTCAATAGGCATCTTATGAGACTGATTTTTGTGTTTTGCCTCTAACTGATCACGATCATAAGATCATCCAGAGACAATCTCTATTTATGATGCTTGTGTGTCATGCCAAAATTTCCTATGATTTAGAAAATTTGTCCACTATGGACATGACTAGAAATGTATTAGGAGATTTCATCCCACCATCAGACAAAGCATACCCAAGGTAGATAATCTCGTGCGTCTATTCAGTTGCAAACCTTCCTTCAACCGTCTGATAGCTCATGAACTTGGAAATAGAATACTTTTCAAGCCTTTGTTTTTCAGTATTATATTTCTAGTCCAATTCATCCCATAACAATTTCAATGTAAGAGCTGGAACAATAGGCATCAAAGAGCGTATTTAACATTGCTGAAAAAATAACCCCTTGACTTATTTGATCTCGCTCCGTCCACTGTGCAATTTCATCAGTTTTGGAATTGATTTCATATAGTTCAAATCTAGTCACCTGAATTACCATAAAATATCCTTTTATGGTCAACCAAATTTTCATTCGTTGTTGCCAACATTTGAAAAACTGACCCAAGAACTTATCCAACAAACTAGACAAGTCAACTTTTGGGGAAATAGGAATAGCAACGGAAACAATGTCGATCATTTTTACAATTTGAAACTGAAAGTAATTAAGATTTTAACAAGATAAAAAGTCGAATTTTAAACTTTAAAAATAACAACTAAAATCCGTATTTAGTTCCAAAAAATCTAATTTTCTCAAAATACTATAACTTCTTCAAGATTGTTGAAAAAAGTATTAAACAAATCGTATTATCATTTTGAAAATCAAATCAGATTTGACAAATAGTTTAAAACCAAAATTGGCAAAGCAAACATGTCGGAACAAAAAAGCAAACAATTAGATATGATGTTTTATTGAAAAGTAAATAAGAAACTTAGAACAGAGCTATACCGTAACAACTCTCGATGAAATTACCAACCGAATCACAGAATTTTTTCTATTTATTTTGAAGAAATTATACATCTTGTCCTCTTCATGCACCGAGTACTACGCAACTTCTTCCAGAATAAGACAGTTCAGTTTTATTGGTACTACACTATACCGAAGAACACCAGAAAAAACACTAAAAAATCTTTAGAAACTAAAGCTAACTCGGATGAGTGGGAGAGCTTGAGAGAAAGATAAGAGAGAAGAGTTGTGTTGGTGTGTTTGAAGTGAAGAGTGGATCAGCCTTATATAGATATCACCAACACTAGGTAATAAATGCAGACTTAAATTCTTAGTAGAAATGGCTGACGATCTTGGTTAATACAGTTTTAAAAACATTTGACTGGAAAAAATTGTTCGTGATCAAATTCGAAAATTCAAAATGTTCCTGTTGCAAAAAAATATATATTGAGACTAAAACATTCGTCCTAATGCCCGCGCCTGTGCCTGAAGTCGAGGCGCGCAGGCGGCAGCGGCGCGTGTGTGGGGCAACCCATGTTCACTCTAGTCTTTATAACATTTCAAACATCACGTGGACCTTGAATTCAATATAAGGAGTTTAGGCTGTAAACTTCCAATGTGGGACACAAAACGAGTCTAAAACACTCACCCTCACATACCCTTTCTATACATATCAAATGACATTCTTTTCCCATCATATTCTTATGTGGGAAATATCTTTTCTCAATTTTTAACTCTATCTAATTTATGGATTTAATCATGTAATTGCATCCATATTTTAGTTTACATTGTTGTTACAAATTAGCAACTAATTATGCCAATTACAACATATCACACCTATTGAAGAAAAGACACAAATAACTCATATACTAAGAATATCACCAAAGCCCTAAGATCGCAACCCAACCCGATCTAGTGACCCATATGACAACCTGCTCCAAGGACCTCTATCCTGGCCACAAGATGTCTGACAGCTCAAGAACAAGCATCATATCACAAGAATTTCGGGATATTAACAAGAAAATACATCATATAATTTGCCCCAATGAGGATGGTCCCTCCTTACTCACATGTTCCATAGATTTTTGGCTTCTCGAAGAGATTCACCCACCTCAATAATGCATTTTCTCAATCACTTTTTCGGTCCTTGCTAATAGT
Source organism: Sesamum indicum (assembly GCF_026168435.1). NCBI lineage: Eukaryota > Viridiplantae > Streptophyta > Magnoliopsida > Lamiales > Pedaliaceae > Sesamum > Sesamum indicum. The sequence continues at coordinate 3,023,472 of NC_142660.1, read as the reverse complement.
GTTCCCTATGGTTTCCTTTCCCCCAGTAGAGGTATTAGACAAGGAGATCCTCTTTTTTCTTATTTATATATTATCTACTTTGAACTTCTATTCCATTTGCTTACTAGGGTTGAGAATCTCAATGAGCTTAATGGTGTCAAAGTCTGTAGAAAAAGCTCCAAGAATCACTCACTTGATGTACGTAGATGATCTTATTATTTATTATGAAGCCAATGATTTAAATGCAGAAGTAGTTGACAAATGCCTTTTGAAAAGTGGTCTAGTCTTTGTGTCAACAAAATTCAAGTCTTTTATCCATTCTGGCCACAATGTCCTGCCTATTTTTAAAATGTGCACCAAAGATATTGTAGACATGAAAGAGCAAGCCAAGAAATGTTCTTGATTTGGTGAACTCATTGACAAACTTTCAAGAAAAATGGGTGGTTAGAAAGCCTAACGGGGAAGATTAGTACTCATCAAATCAGTTGCCCAAGCTCTCCCTATCTACAATATGTCCACCTTCTTAGTCCCATCCTCATTATGTTCAAAACTCAATTCGCTCTTGAGAAATTTTTGGGGGGTCATTCCTCTATTAAGAAAATTTTGACACTCAAAAGTTGGGATGATTGTTGTATTCCAAAAACTTTGTGGACTTGGCACTAGAAATATGCATGAGATTAACAAAGCCCTGGTTGCTAAACTTGGTTGGAGTATTGCTTGTCAAGATAACAAAATGTGGGGTAAAGTCCTTTCTGCAAAATATTTGAGTAATACTAATTTCTTTGATGATTGTTCTTCATTGCAGGGGGAATCATTGGTGTGGAGGGATATCCAAAAGTGTTAAAGCATCATTTTTCAAGGAACTTGCTGCAAGATTCACAAAAACTCAAATATCCAAACTTGGTCGGAACCGTGGATACCTTTAATGCTTGGATTCATTCCTTTCCTCGACATGATGTAACTTTAATTACTTCTTTCATGGTTTGTTCTCTCATCCCCATAATTGCTCCCCCAATTCTTCTTAATGTATGAGTATATACTAAGGGAATTTGAACAGTCTCTTACTCTCAACCATTGGATCTATCAGAGTTATTTGCATCCTATCGTCCGTTTTGGCACTTCTTTTCATGATCCACCACCAATATATACGTGGGCCATTTCACTTATCCTTCACTTCATTCCTGGGAGCTGCTTTCATAGGCACGATCTGCTTCCAAATATTTTTTCGCCAGGTACACTTCGCAATATCCTTTTTAATTCTTGCATCATGTCTATTAATTCTATTTCGAGCTCGGGGTCTAGCTCCAACTCTAAATCTTCGGGTTCGTCCGAGACCCGCCTAACTTCTTGCTAAGATATGTCCTTCCACTATTCCTTCTCATAGGGTAGAAACTAATCTAGAAATTGTAGATCCCTCAAACACCCTTGATAGTATGAAGCTATGATGTCTAGGGACCTATGGGCTGGGATCATTAGTACTCTGAACATTGCCCCTAGAGAGATTAGAGAAAAATATTATATCCCTAGAGACTTTGATATACTCCTGCCTCGATCTTTTGAGAGAATGCATCGTCCTCCTGAAGGGTTATGTTCCTTGTCCATTGCTCACCCAGAGGCAGGTCTTTCATTTTCCCTTTCCTCGACCTGTATCCAGAATATTAAGCAGATTAGAGGTGTGTCCCATGCAATTATCCCCCAATGCTATTCATCATATACTTATGTTTATATTAGTCATGCGTTGTCGTCAACTTGAACCCAGTTTTGCTGACTTCTGGTCCCTTTATAAATTCATGACCTTGAAGAGGTCTGGTGAGCGAAGATTCTTCTACTTTATCTTTAGGCCAAACTGTAGGTTCATAGATAAAATCCAGTCCAATATCGGGCCTGGAAGCATAAGTTCTTTTTTATTCTTCCTCTAACTGGTCAAAACTGGCTTTCCCCTACTAATGGCACGATTCAAAGTCCGAACCTAAGACTTATGGGGGGGTGGGGGGATGGATGATGATGTCATCAATAGTCTCACCCTTTATCGGTACAAGGCCGATAAACGCTTGATAGAGAGCATCCTAAAGTTAACTGATCTCTCTCTAGCACCCCTCCAAGTCCGGGGTTCGTTACGTGATGGTCTTTTATGAGCTTATTTTTTTGCCTCCCTCCTCCACTTATGCATTTAATATTCATCTAACATCTCTTTACAGATGATATTATAATGAATGCTCAAACTGCTAACAGGGTTCATGCCAAGAAGGGTACTTTACCTGCTAATATTGTTGCGGGAGCTGGTTCTTCACAACCAACTCCAGCTACTCCATCGGAGGGAAATTGTGCTCCCCCATCTCAAGAAAAGAGATCATAGAGACCCAATCGAGTTCGGTTCTTGGTTCTGAAGCATTGAGTCCTGGCCAATTGCTATAGAGGTAGCTAGTGGCGATACTGGCTCTACTACTAGAATCGAAATGTGTATTCCTCGATCGAGATATCGGCCCGACAAAACTCCTGAATCTCCAACTATGGATCCTAAAGAGAAGGAAAAGAGGTCGCTGAAGGACATAACGAGCAAAAAAAATGCAAGAGAAAAAATAGCAAAAGCTCACGTCCAGCAGATCCAACAAGCGAAGTAAATCCTCTTCTGCCAGGAGATAGACCAAAGCTATTGCTAAGAAGGCTGATGAGGAGACGAATCTCAAAGTAGCCAACGAAGTCACTAGCTTGTGGAAAGAAGCTCGGGAGGAGCTGCAGTATCATTCTTGCAAGACTGCTGAGATGGAAGGTGAAAAATTAGTATCTGACTGGTCCATCTCTGCTCAAAGTAATGTCTTGTGAACCCATATTGGGCAAGATTCATGGGAGGTATACAGATCCTCTTTGTTTCTATTCGACCAAGCCCTTCTAGCTCCCTACTCACATATTTGGGCCGAACAACATTTCGCACAATCATTTGAACAGGTGGGCATTTATACTGAACCTTTATGTAAGCACCTCCTCAACCTTTTTATTTCAATTTTTATTTATCAAGTAAAGGCTTATGAACACCATCTGCCCCTAAAAACTATTTACTGGCGAAGGGAGAAGCTCGCTAATGATAAACTGCTCGCTGAGTCCCAGGAAAAGCTATCCTCTGTGGAGGAACAGATTAAGCAACTGGAGGCACAGTTGAAGGAGCAAGCTCCCCAATCTCGAGCTGATTTTGTTGCTGCTCTCGAAGCAAGTAAAGCTTAGGGCTTTTCCGCTGGTCGTCTGCGGGTAAGGAGGAAGGCCTCAAATAGGATTGTGAGGAATACTTGGCCTCTACAGAGCATCAAAGTCTTCTATTGGATGCCCATTCACTGGGTCTCGAGGAATATCTGGCCTCCGACGAACACAAAAAGTTGATGGCGGAGATCCGCTTGCAGGGTGCTAAGGATTTTCTCAAATGAATCGTCTTCTAGATGGCCATTGAGATCAAAGCTGCAAACTTCCTGGTATAGGGTTTTGAGCAGTGTACAACCCAAGTGCAGAAACTCAAAGGCTTTGTTGAAGGGTTCGACACCACCTGGCTCTGCCCCTCCTTGCATGGGAACCTATCTGCTTTTCCTAAAGAAGATCCTCCCAACTTATGATGATGAGTTCACCAGTCTATTAGAAGAAGTCGAAAAAATGGACATTTCTTGAAAAGTTTCGTCCTTTTTTGTCAATGATGATGTTAGATCGTAATTTTATCCCCTTTTGTAATTTCAGTGAGGATGGAGCCTTCCGATCTCCCTTTGTAATACTTTTCATAATAAAAAATGATCATATTTTGATCAGTTTTATATATTTTTTATGCGAATTCCTCATGTCCATTTGCATGCTCTTTTTCAGAGATTTTTGCTAAAGCTTCCGCCTCCATCCACTGGGAAAAATACTCCACGCTACTAGGATGAATTTCTTCTGAGCAGGAGCTGGAGGAAATGGTCCAAGAATATCTATTCCCCATTGGTCCAAAGGACAAACAATCCTGATAGGCTCCATCAAGGTCGCTGGCGAATATGTAAAAGTTGCATATTTTCTGCAGCTGTCACATTCTTTTGCAAATTCCATAGCATCCTTATCAAAGTTGGCCAAAAATATCATTGCCTTATTACTTTTTGTGCCAATGATTTGCCCCTTGAATAGTTTCCGTAGCTCCCTTCAGAATCTCTCTAAGCACATAATTCGCCTTTTCAGGACTTAAGCAATTCAATAGAGGTCCTTCTTCCGACCTCCTATATAATTCTCCATTAAACATACTAAATCTGTTGGGTCTAAATTTCAACCTTTCAGCTGCTATCGAGTCATCTGGCTTGGTTCCTCTCATCAAATATTCTTCTATTTCATTCTTCCACGACTTCGCTTCCGCTATGCATTGCACGATCTCGTCCTCCTCTATTGATGCCTTATCTTTTATCACAACAATAATCTTCCCTTCTCTTACTCCTGCGATTGTAGCTTCAAACTTTGACAATGCATTCGCTCTTGACTTTTCTTCTCTAGGAATCTGTTGTATCATGCACTTGTCAATTTCATCATCAAGTCGTTTACCTTTTTTAGGTACTGAGTCATCAACCATTCCCTTGTTTCATATGAGTCGTCTATTTGCATCGCGATCAGCTGCAAGTCAGTGTATACATCTAGTTGTTTCACCCCTGCGTCGAACGCCATTTTTAAGCCCATAGTCAAAGCCTCATATTCTGCCTCATTATTTGTGGTGGGAGAATCTAGTTTTGTCGCCACCTCAATCCCCACACTTCCTGGTCCTTGGAGAAGAGTTCCCTCACCACCAGTACCTAAGGTCGAAGACCCGTCCACATGTAGCATCCATCCCTCTTCTCTTCTTGGTCTTTCCTGTTCACGTGCTAATTCTTTAACTAATCGACCTGAGGCATTAGGCTGCAACATGAGTTGTTTTAACGGATAATTGGTAAATACTATGATTTTGTGTGACTGAAAGTAGGGTCGGAGTTTTCTCGTCGTTGTCACCAATGCCAAAGCCAACTTCTCGATCTGAACATATTTTTTCTCGGCACACTGCAACATGCTACTAACATAATAAACTAGTCTTCGCTACCATGCTTATTCCCTTATTAGGACTATGCTCACCGCATCATCAAACAATGCCAAATATAAATACAGAGTTTTCCCTGACTTAGGATTCGCTAGTAGTGGTGGGGTCGTCAAATATTGCTTGAGGTCGCTTAGAGCCTGCTCACATTCTGCTGACCACTAAAAATCCTTCACCTTCCTTAGCGTTTTGATGAAAGGCAAATTTTTATCCGCCGACCTGAATATGCAACGAGCTAGCGATGCAACCTTACTCGTCAATTTCTGCACATCCTTGACTGTTTTTGGCGAACTCATGTTCATTATAGTCCCTATTATTTTCGAATTGGTTTCGATTCCTTTTTCACCTACCATATACCCCTGGAATTTTCCCCCTCTAACTCCAAATGTGCATTTGGATGGGTTTAGTTTCATGCCATACCTCCTCATGACCTCGAATGTTGCTTGCAAGTGATTGAGGTGCTCTTCCTCCTCTCTGCTCTTTATTAGCATGTCATCTACGTACACCTCCATGGTTATCCCAATGAGGTCCTTCAACATCCTATTGACAAGTCTTTGATATGTAGCACCTGCATTCTTCAAACGAAACAGAATTATATTATAACAGTATATGCCACTTTCAGTGATGAATGAAATCTTATCTCTATCTTCCTCATCCATTAAGATCTGCTGGTATCCTTGATACACGTCCATCATGCTGAGAAAAGCACATCTAGCAGTGGAATCCTCCAGCAAATCAACTCGAGGTAGCGGGTAAGGATCCTTGGGGCATCTTTTATTCAAGTCTGTAGAATCTATCCACATTCGCCATTTTCCTGCTACGTTAGGCACTAACACCATATTAGATAGTCATTCTGTATATTGGACCTCAGCTACATACCCTGCTCCCCGTTCTGCCTCAAAAGATCTCTTTCTTTGTTTGACATGCTTAGCTTGGGGATCTACATTTAACCTATAGACAATCACCTCTGGATCGACTCCTTTGAAATCCGAAGGATTCCAAGCAAACATGTCTGTGTTTTTCCTCAGGAATTCTATAGTAAAAGTTTCCATTTGTGGGCTCAGAGGCAAATAGATTCTTGTCCTCTTGCTTAGTTCTCCTAGGATGAATTTTATCGCCTTATGCTCCTCAGCTAGCTCTATTTGCTCAATCCTCATTCTTTTATCTTCAAAACTTTTCGATATGGAGCTGGATTGCTTGGGGGCATCTCCTTGCCTCTTTTTTATTACATGTTACTTCTCCCACCGCATGAGCAGTTGGAAATTTCATTTTCAAATGAAAAGTCGACACCACTGCCCTGGTCGATTTCTCATTTCTTCCCTTTGTTCCCTTGTCCTATCTCTCTCTCTCTCTCTCTCCCTCCTTCGACTCTTTCATTACGAATCCCCTATAGTATTCTTGTCTTATCAGCCTCTCAATTTCATCTTTCAATTGGAAGCAATCCTCCATATCATGTTATTTATCTCTATGAAACCTACAATACTTTTTTTTTCGGTAAATGTAAATTTTATTAAGTAAAGGGGGGTACATAAGTACAGTACAACAATCATTAACTAGGTGGATTCCTCGACAGGCAAAAGAATCCACCATTAATGATAAAGTGCGCATGTACCAACAACATAAGGAAGTTGAACACTAAGAATCCTCTATCGCACATCATTGAGAATAAGTGTACCCAAAGTTCGTGAATCACGATGGCTCCCATCAAAAAGTCTAAGATTATGCTCACGCTAAGGAACCAAGTAAGGCATGATAGAACACATAGATCACGTGTATGCCCCTCCATCTACTAGCAGCCCACAACCCGTCAGTAGGCCACGGGAGATTCAGCTAAGGGAAGCGAAGTGTGGCCGTATCACCCACAAAAAACTTCTCGAATAGGAGCAGTGAAAGAATAGGTTACTGTGACTTTCCACTGCACCGTCCGTACAAAGAACACAGGAGCTATCCAAGTTGAATAACCAAGGCCTGTCCATGGTAGAAAGCTTACCAAGTATGGCTAGCCAAAGGACAAAGGTATGTCTAGGGATCTTAAAGGGCCCAAGAGTAGTGAAGACCAACCTACCTTGGGACCCTCATCCCGGAGCGATCGAAGCACCATAGCTGATGTCGGAGTTGCCATCTAAGCTCGCCATAAGATATAGTCATTACCACCATGAATGCATGGAAGGGAATGTATAATCTGTTGAATATCCGTGAGCGATCGTAAAGGGTATGCATGGGATCACAAGAGGGGCCAATGCCATTGCCCATCCTTAATGCAAGCATTAACTCTGTCTGTCAGTCGCGTATTCGTGAGGCTGGGTCCATTTGAAAACTGTCGAATAAGAGGGCCTAACTCATGCCAGGGATCCTGCCATAAAAAGAATGTTGCCCCATCTCCAATAGCATACTCAAGGTGAAACCTACAATACTTGTTGGAGTATCTCTTGGCTGATGTCTCCCTCATCTTTTTGGGCCATTTCAATAGGTTTTCTTTCTCCACCATCATAGCTCGCGCTCTAGTGGTGCGTAGTGAGGTGTACGTGTCATATTTTCGTACATATGGCTCTTCCCATGCTTTCTCAAATCTATTCCACCTCTCTTTCCCATTATCTTGACCTCTGACTCTACCTGTATCCGCCCAATTTCATCAATATATTTCTGAGCTAATTGCATCAATTGCTCTAAATCTACTGGAGGATCCCTAGCCAAAGCTGAAGCGAAAGGCCCCTTCTTCAGCCCATGATTTGTCTACTCACCATCATATCTATCCTCAAGCCATGTACTTCCTGGTCTCATTATTACCTACCTATGAAACTTTTTAAGGATTCATCCTCCTTTTATCTGATAGTAAACAAATAGGTTGCTGACCTCCTTGCCTTTCTTTTATCAGTTGGCTATAGGATTCTATGGTTCCACTTGGTAAGCTGGTGAACCACTCCTGCGCCTTTCTTGTTAAAGTAGTAACACATATTTTTCATTTACAAGATTAGTTTGTTCATACAAATTCATAATAGGTTCAAATGCAGAGACGTGCTCTTGTAGGTCCTTGGTTCCATCATACTTCGGTAAGTCAAGTAACCTGAAACTTTGATCTACCACCTCTATAGGAACTTGTTGGCAAACGGTGAGTTTCTATTTTGTGCAACTAGTTCCCCGCGCCTCTTCAACTCATCTATCTGCTGGCCTAATCTCTTAAACTACTTGCCGACAATCTTCCACTTCTGTTCGCGAGATTGCTGCCTCCCTTCGCTTTCCTCTCTTGCTCGAGCCCGTATCTGAGACTTCCTTTTCATGACCTTTTTTAGGTCTTTGTTCCCTTTCATGTTTTGCTCTGCTTGTCACCTCCCTAAGATCATCTACTACCTCTTTTCCTTATCTCTAAACAACTGCCTTCTTACAGGCTCGCGAACTGCTGGTGTAATCGTTCTCCTTTCGTATTTGACTATGGAGCTCTTACTAGATGGTTCGATCATACGTTGTAATTCCTTACGAGATATATGTACCATGTGTTCCTCCTGCCTTATAGGAGTTTGTTCTCCCTCTTGTTGCATCGGTTCTTTCCTTAGGTGTGTTTCCTTTAAGAAATTCCTTCCATCTCGAATCTCAAACAAGTTCTCTTCTTAATTTCCCAGAGATGGCGCCAATGATTCGGATCGCAAGTCGTCAATCACCTCCCATCCTCAGAAGGATATGTGGATCTAAGAAAATAGAGCAAATTGTTAGGCTCGCTGGATGGTTCCCAACTAAGGCCCTCCGATGCTTAAGTCATTGAGGTATTCGAGATCGAATAGGTGATCGAAATGTGGGTTGAAGTGATCTAAAGTGGTTAAGAGAGTAATTAATGTTTTACCATAAATAAACTGAACATATGGTATTTATTGTTTTTGAGTGGGTCCACTTGCATGGCTAAGAGGTCCACTCGTATCTTCCCACGTGTCGTCATCTTAAACCAATGATGTATGAATCAATGATTTACAAGTATGAGTTTTTAAGATCGGGTCATGACCCGCGACCAGACCCAGTAGTCTCAATAGGCGATATGTTGGGTCGGGTCATGGGTCCGGGTCGCGACCCGAGACCAAACCCGATTATGCTCACTCTCAAATCTTTGGATATTTTTGTAATATTGATCTATCTCAAGGGCATTCTTGCCTTTTTTCCATGGTTTGTTGTCTCAATCCCCCATCACTTCCTACCAGGAGGAATTTCTCATCTGTGCCATTGTGTTGAGAAACAGGTAAACTAACTCAAGAACAAGAAAGCAATCAAGGTGTAAACAAGGAGGAACCAGTAATTTGCAGCAGGAAGAAACTTTTTATCAAATTCAAGTGCAAAACAGAGCCTCAGCTCATCTCTTTAAATAGATAGTGAAACGATTAAGAAAGAGGGAAAAAAATAAACTAACTTAACTGCCACACTAAAAGAAACGCTAAGAAAGAAAAAAAAACATATCTTCAAAACGCGGCTACAAGTGAAAATACAGTGGGTCATCTTCTTCCTTCAAAACAGAGTTCTTCAGAGTACTGTAGCTCCAAAACAAGCTTTCCAGGCAATAAATAGTAATCTCAACACCCCCCCCCCCCACTTAAGCTGGAGGTGGTGGTAAAGACACCAGCTTCAGTTTGGACTTCATGGCTTGGAAAGCTGGCGCAGGTAACGTCTTAGTGAATATGTCAGCAACTTGATCAGTTGCTTTAACATGTGTGGTCAATACCAGTCCTTGTTTGAATTTCTCCTTCACAATGTGGCAATCTATGTCGAGATGTTTCGTTCTTTCGTGGAAGACAGGGCTGACTGTAATATGTATAGCTGTTTTGTTATCGCAAAACAAAGGAATTGCCAGTCTTGCTTCAATGTCCAATTCTTGTAATAGGTAATTGATCCAAACCATCTCACAAACAGTAGACGCAAGTCAGCTTTGGCTGTTGATCTAGAAACAGTCACTTGTTTCTTCGTTTTCCACGAAATTGGAGTTTCTCCCAGAAACAAAAACCAGTCAACGACTTCCTAGTTTTTAGGCACCTGATAGGATCGCATTTTGTGCTTATTTTATAGAATATTTTAGCCTATTTTGTGACCAAATGCTCCTAATTAAATATTATTTTGCAGCATTAGGACAAAAGAAATGGAAAATGAAGAAAAGCACCAAAATGGAAATTCAAACAAGACTCAAACTCAATTTTTGGCAAGAGTTTGGAGCTGCTTGGACTACCTCTGATGAAGGAAGAGTTTAACTAGAATTATAATTTTATCTCTATAAGTCTTTTAGTTCAACTAGGAATCTACTTCTAATCCTAGTAGAACTAGGTATCTAGCTATTATAAATAGGTGATGTAATTCACTTTCAGAGACAACTTTTGAACTCTTCTATTTCTCTACGTTTTTATATTATTTTGCTTTTCATGCGTTCTTTGAGCATGTCTAGCTAAATCTCTCATTCCGGTTGAAGACTTGGTGAACGCTTAAATCCAACGGGTTGTGAGATCTAATTTGTGCTTTCTACTTTTATTCATATTGGTATTTGTGTTGTTCTCTGTGCTTTTATTACAAATAATCTGATTTATTGTCAAGAATATTTGCCTAGCCAATCGAACTTTCAAATCCGTAATTGTTTGTTTAGTTCGATAACTAGTGGTAACACAACATAATTGATTATGTAGAAGTTTCGATTATGTTGTGGGAATGCACAATCTAACTTAAATAAATCCTCGTAGAAATTTATTGGTTAGAATTGGGCCTTTCTAGTTCTTAATGTTGTCGGTAAATTAAATCTTGAGTACGTTCCCAAGGTTGTTTACTGATTAGGGATTTAGTCAACGGACGTTCCTTGATTATCCACAAGGTAAGGAAAGGTGAGGTCGTTAGGTCGTACCAATTGCCATAACCAATTTATCTATCATGAATAATTGTTATCTTTGCATCTATGATCAACCGTGGAATTAAGTGTGATCCTATCTTTAACTGGAATACTCTTCTCTTATATTTATCTCTTCTAATTTTATTGGCTTTTTAGTTTTATTCTTCTTCACAATCAAAACTTCCCCTAATTATTTTTGTTTATGAAGGAATTAATTTAAAATCAATCTCTGTGGATTCGACCCTACTCACACATCTACAAAAGTATTCGTAGGAATTATTTTTGGTGGATTCGACACCCATCAAATTTTGGCGCCGTTGCCGGGGATTGGTGTCTTTAAATTAATTTCTTTTTCTTGTTACTTGGTTTTATGCCACGTTCTTCTCGTACAGGTAAACTTGAATTTGACCCAGAGATCGAGAAAACCGCTCGTAGACTCCGAAAAGAAACCAAGCAACACAAGGAAGAGGCTTCTACTTCTTCCTTACCAGCAACAGATTTTGAGCTAGACGTGACCACGTCTAACAACTCTAAAGACGAAGTCATGGCCCACAATCCCGAACGAACGATCAAAGAGATGACTTCGCTCGACTTAAATCAACAACCACTCTGCATTGAATATCCTAATTTAAATGTTGATTTTGAACTTAAATCCAGTCTCATCCACTTACTTCCCATTTTTCGTGGCCTTGCAGGTGAAGATCCACACAAACATCTCAAGGAATTTCATGTGGTGTGTTCCAGCATGAGACCTCAAGGAGCCACTGAAGAACAAGTCAAGTTAAGGGCTTTTCCATTCACATTGGGCGACAAAGCAAAAGATTGGTTCTACTCCTTACCTTCAGGATCTATTATTAGTTGGAACGAGCTCAAGAAACAATTTCTTGAGAACTACTTCCCCGCTTCAAAGACTACAAACATCCGAAAGGAAATAAGTGGAATACGCCAATTCTCTAGTCAAAGTTTCTATGAGTATTGGGGGAGATTCAAGCAATTGGTGGAGAGTTGCCCTCATCACCAAATTCCCGACCATCTTCTAATTCAATATTTTTATGAAGGGTTGTTTGAGGCAAACAGAAGCTTGGTGGATGCAGCTAGTGGAGGTGCTTTGTATGACAAAACTCCTACCGAAGCACGCAAGCTAATCACAACCATGGCGGCTAATAATCAACAATTCGGTAGTAGAAACGACAATCCCCCACGAAGGATAAACGAGGTAAGTACTTTTATTGATGAACGTTTAGATAAACTTACTTCTCTTATTGAAAAGTTTATAGGGGGAGGCATTCAACAAGTCAAGACTTGTGGGATATGTACATCTTTGGGTCATTGCATCGACGCTTGTCCTACACTTCAAGAAGAATCAACCGAACATGCTAACACCGTCGGTGGAATTTTTGGGAAACAACAAAGGAGACATGACCCATTTTCCAATACCTATAACCCTGGATGGAGAGATCACCCACATTTGAGGTATGACAATCAACCTCAAAACTTTCAAAGAGTTCCACACCAACAACCACCACCACCACCACCTCAAACCAATCCCAATAATGGTATGTCCCTAGAGGATATCGTGAAGACACTCGCCTTGAAGACCCAACAGTTCCAACAAGAAACTCGCTCGAGCATACAAAATTTGGAATCCCAAATGAGCCAACTGGTCTCCTCCGTCAGCCGCTTGGAGTCTCAAGGTAAGTTTTCCTCCCAAACTATTATTAATCCTAACCAAAACGTTAGTGCTATCACCTTGTGCAGAAAGCTACAACTCAAAAATAGCACTAGGCATGGGCATGCACAGCAGGACAAAACAGAGGATGCACTCGAAATTCTTCCAAAACAAGCTGAAAAATCCAACCTAGTCAGTGAGGAAAGTTCCAAGGTGTTCATACCCAAACATCCCTTCCCGGAGAGATTGGCCAAGTCCAAAGAGGAGGAAGAGGAGAAGGATATCCTTGAAATATTACTCAATGTTGAGGTAAATATTCCCCTACTCAATGCAATTAAACAAGTACCTCGTTATGCAAAATTTCTCAAGGAATTGTGCACCAACAAATCTAAATTGAGAGATAATGAAAGGGTAAGTATGGGAGAAAATGTATCTGCCATTCTTCAAAGAAAACTACCTCCTAAATGTAATGATCCAGGTACGTTTTCTATCCCTTGCAAAATTGGAAAGATTGGAATAGAAAAAGCAATGTGTGACTTGGGTGCTTCTATCAATATTATGCCTCTTACTATTTATGAATCATTAAATGTTGGCCCATTGAAAGAAACGGGGGATATTCTTCAACTTGCCGATCATTCCATAGTTTACCCCGAAGGAGTTCTTGAGGATGTACTTGTGCAAGTTAATGAATTAGTTTTTCCTGCTGATTTTTATTTGCTTGATATGAAGGGAGATATTTCTCCCAATTCTACATCCATCTTGCTAGGAAGACCATTCCTTAAAACCTCAAAAATCAAAATTGATGTTGGCCAGAATACTCTCTATGGAATTTGATAATGAGGTTATGAGTTTTAAAATTGGTGGTGCCATGAAATATTCTAATGATGTGCATTCTATTTTTCTGATTGATTTTATTGATCCTTTAGTGCAAAAAAATATTATGTTCGATGGTGGAGGAACATTTAAGACAACAATTATCAAAAGCCTCACCTCGAATCCAGGAGCTTACAAGAATAAAGTCTTTCATGATAAAATAAGTTCGAGGAAGAAGTCATATATGGACCGCCAAGTTATCCTAAATCCACACCATCATCGGGTGCATTACATAGAAGAAGTGGATTTAGAGTGTCTAACTCATTTAAGTTGAGACACAACAACGTCTAGCCAAAGACGCTAAAGAAAGGCGCTTCTTGGGAGGCAACCCATGTCCTTTTATTTTTCTCAATTGTTTATTTCTCTCTTCTTGTGAATGTTGTTATACCACTAAAATCGATTTTTGCAGGTGAAAAGGTATGAGCATCCACAAGGAACTCTTCCTCTCACCCAAGGTTTCACAATTCTCAAGCTCTTGCAGTTAGCCCCGATCACTAAGGGACGTTCTCTTTCTCCCTTTTCTAATTTTATTATCCTAGATATGCATGCTTACCACATTGAGGACAATGTGGAATTAAGTGGGGGAAGGTGTTTTGATTGCTTTGATAGAAAATGAGTCTTGGTGGATTAATTGTTTTGATTGATGCTTGCTACCCCTTCCATATTTGTTGAAGCAAATATTATTTTATCTTGTCCTCACACTAGCTTTATGATCAAAGACTTAGGCTAATCAAGTAATAATTTGGTAATGTGTGATAAGGATGTGCATCTAATGACTCCTGACAACTTACGGTTAAGAACTTATTTTTGCAAATGGTGATTTGATTTGAAAATTGAATGTGAAAATTTGGTGGACATAACCTACCTAGAGAGGAATTTTGAGCCTATACACTCATGAAAATCTACAATTTTTCTTTTCTTCAGAGATAATGCTTCATGATTTTGTTTTCCTAGAACTTGCTTTGAACCATATCGAGGCCACATCTTTATGCATACACTTGAAAATGATAAAGGCACTAGGATAAAAATCCCTTTAGCTTAAAAAGACCACCTACATACAAATCCCCTTAGTAAGCCATTTGAGCCTTATAAGCCTTAATTCCTTGTTATGCAACCCTATGTATAAACAAACTCTACCGTATTTTTATTATCCTTGTTTGGCCCTTCCAAGAACTAGTAGAGCGTCAAGGAAACAAAGATGTATTCTAAGTATATGTTTTGACATTAAGTGGGGGGATATCTCAATTATTGTAAAGGACGTTTATGAGCTAACATGTCACATGACAATCTTGTTCTATGCCTTAATAGACAAAGAAAGAGAGAAAAGAAAAAAAAATACTTTCAAATAAAAAAGGGGAGACAAAAAAAAAAGAAGAAAAAGAAAATTCTCTCTATGAAAGAAAGGCATAGTTCAAGTCGAGGAAAGTGGGACATGAAAGAGCATGAGATAGATTAATTTTGAAAAGCTTGGATTCCTACATCTATTACTTGGTGCTCTAATTTAGTTCCTTGGATCTTCACCTCAATTTTTTCCTAATTCTTCATACCCCTAAACCAAAGCCCCATTACAACCAAAATATAAGACCTCTTGATTCAAGTGTGTGCATATTTATAAGTGCTGGAGATTTTGGTGTATAATCAAGCCTATGGTGAAGCATTTTCATAACAAGCATTTGAGCGAAACACTCAATAGCCAAAAATACTCGAGAGATTGGGAGATATGAGAGCATAGTCCACTTGTTTTCCATGCTTAGTTTTCATGAAGATCATCTTGTGAAAACTTGTTTGAAACTTATTCAGTTGTCTTTTATCATATGATGTGTCATTCTTTGAACACTTAACTAGATTCTTGCTTGTTACTTTCGTCTGCGATCCATAAAGTTTGAACTTCTTCAACTATTTTATCTCTATTTCTTTGCATCGAGGACGAGCAAAGGGTTAAGTAGGGGCCAAAATTTGATGGGTGTCGAATCCACTAAAAATAATTCCTACGAACACTTTTGTAGATGTGTGAGTAGGGTCGAATCCATAGAGATTAGTTTTAAATTAATTCCTTCAAAAACGAAAATAATTAGGGGGAGTTTTGATTGGAAGAAGAATAAAACTAAAAAGTTAATAAAATTAGAAGAGATAAATATAAGAAAAGAGTATTCCAGTTAAAGATAGGATCACACTTAATTCCACGGTTGATCATAGATGCAAAGATAACAATTATTCATGATAGATAAATTGGTTATGACAATTGGTACAACCTAACGACCTCACCTTTCCTTACCTTGTGGATAGTCAAGGAACGTCCGTTGACTAAATCCCTAATCAGTAAACAACCTTGGGAACGTTCTCAAGATTTAATTTACCGATAGCATTAAGAACTAGAAAGGCCCAATTCTAACCAATAAATTCCTAAGAGGATTTATTTAAGTTAGATTGTGCATTCCCCACAACATAATCGAAAACTTCTACATAATCAATTATGTTGTGTTACCACTAGTTATCGAACTAAACAAACAATTACGGATTTGAAAGTTCAATTGGCTAGGCAAATATTCTTGACAATAAATCAGATTATTTGTAATAAAAGCACAGAGAACAACATAAATACCAATATGAATAAAAGTAGAAAGCATAAATTTAATCCACCCTCCCCAATCTGCATTAGAAAAGGCTATCAGATTCAATTATTATGAAGTGGGAAAAACAAACCTGTGTTTGTACATCCCCTTAAGTATTTCACCAAGTGTACAGCTGCTTCCTAGTGAATTTGGCAAGGTGTCTGCAGGTATTGGCTTAGTTGTTGAACACTATATGATTGGTCTGGCCTAGTAAGATTCAAATACAATAATCTCCCAACGGACCTACGATATCTAGATGGATCAGGCAATGGATCACTGTCCTGTGAGCTAAGTTTAACACCTACGGGAAGAGGTGTGTTCTTGATCTTTGACTGCATTAAACCCATATCTTTTACAATGTTAGTAACATATTTTTTTTGTGTAGCTAATAAACCTTTGAGGACCTTGTAAGTTTAATGCCAAGAAAATATTTGGTTGTTCCTAAATCTTTGATAGTGAACATATCATCCAAGTACTTCTTGACATCCATCAAATCTTTATCTGTAGGTGTTGTTAATAGTATATCATCAACATATACTAATAACACAATGTAACCATGCTTCAAAGGTTTCTTGAATAAGCAATAATCATATTTAGACTGTCTAAAGCCATAAGCTTCCATTCTCTCTGTGAATTTGGTGGTCCATTCCCTTGACGCCTGCTTCAAACCATAGAGGGAATTCTTCAACTTGCATACAAAACCAAGTTCAATCACTAATCCTTCGGGAGGATCGATGTATATGTTTTCTTTCAAAGAACCATGCAGGAATGCATTATTAACATCCAAATGATGTATAGGCCACCCTTTTGATACTGCAGTGGCTAAGAATATCCTCATGGTTACAGATTTTATCACTGGCGCAAAACAATCGGTATAATCCTCCCCTTCTACTTGACTATATCCCTTAGCAACAAGCCTAGCTTTGTGTCTCTCTATAGTCCCATCAGGCCTTAACTTTATTTTGTAGATCCACCTACAACCTATAATTCTTTGGCCTTCAGTAGCCTTAACCAGATTCCAAGTTCCATTAGCTTCAAGTGCATTAATCTCTGCCTCCATGGCTTCCCTCCATTCCATGATGTGCTGAGTTTCCTTATATGTTTCAGGTTCCTGTAAGGCAGACAAACAATCCACAAAACACCTATCTCTAGGTGCTACAGAGTTAATATGAATAGGTTCAGATTCAGTAATGGATGAAGTGCACACAAAATCATTAAGCCAAGCAGGTTTTGATGTAATCCGGGTGGATTTTCTCACCTGTAGCTCTTGTAATGTAGAAGTTTTGGTTTCAGTAGTTACATCAGTTTCAATGTTCTTTTCTTTGCAAATATCATCTTGTATAGTGACAATGGGTAAAGGATATGACAGATCAGTGCATTTCATGGATTCAAAAGGAAACACATTTTCATAGAAGCTAACATCTTTACTAATAAAAGTAGTTTCAGTTTCTAGGTTGTAGACTTTGTATCCCTTCTGTCTGTATGCATAGCCTAAGAACACACATTTTATAATTCCTGGAATCAAACTTGGCTTTGTTAGGAAGATTGTTAGAGGCACATGTGGCAGCTTTGTTGTACAAAAGTTCAAGAGGTGTTTTCCATTTTAATGTAATTGTAGGTAGTTTATTCACTAAGTAAGCTGCAGTAAGAAGTGCCTCTGTCCAAAATTTTATAGGCATCTTGGCTTGAAAAAGCAAGGCTCTAGCAATTTGAAGTAAATGTTGATGTTTTCTTTCCACCACTCCATTTTGTTGTGGTGTATATACACAAGTTTTTTCATGAATGATTCTCAACTGATGAAAGAATTCTTGACAAGCCTGATTAGTGAATTCTGTACCATTGTCCGTTTTCTAATTATTTTTATCTGTTTATTAAACTAAGTTTGGATTAAAGAACAAAACATTTTCAGCTTAGAAACAACCTGATCCTTGTAAGTCATCAAATATATCAATGTCGCTCTACTAAAATCATCAACAATAGTAAGCATAAAGTGAGAATTCGATATAGAGTATTCTTTATAAGGTCCCCACACATCTATGTGTAGCAATTCAAAAGTTTCTTGTGTATTAGAGCAATTAGAATGAAATGGTAATCTATGTTGCTTTGTCAAAGGGCATACATCACATATGTTTAGTGTAACATCTGAATTTTTGAAAAGAACAGTATGCTTCAGGACATCAACAATGGTATGTCCTAATCTCTTATGCCATAGATCCACATCAGATGTAAGAGCCTTCATATAATGTAAATATGTATCTGTTTTGTCTCATTTAGTTCTGTAGTGTCACTGCAGGTCTCTTTATTTAGCATGTATAGTCTTCCAATTAAGTTGCCTACAGCCAAAATCTTCATGGTCACATGGTCCTGCAAAAAACACTTATTATTGGTAAAGGTGATCCTAAGAAAGTTATCACAGCATGCTTTACTCACAGACAACAAGTTATGTTCGAAACTAGGTACATAAAGCACTTCATTAAGGGTGATGTCTTTAGTTAATCGTATTTTACCTATCCAGTTTACTTTCTTTACATTCCCATCAGGCAATTTAACATGCACAGGTGTGTTTAGAGCCTTTGGATCAGTTAATAGTCTCAATTCACAGCACATATGAGTGGATGCGTCACATATGAGGTGATTATCTGTGAAATCTTGGTATCCTGTCATATTGGCAGTAGGCTCTGGCATGTAACTCTGCTCTTTCATAGCTCGTTTGACCTCCATCTTGATCAAGTCTGCAATTTCGGTCTTGGAATTAGGGTCATACTTCTGCAATCTTTCTTCTGCACTTACATTGAATACCCTGTTGGAAGTCCCTTTTTCATTTTTCCTTTGATCAAGAAGGGTCTTATACCATTCAGGAAAGCCTGTCAGTTTGAAGCACAAGCTCCTAGTGTGCCCATTCCTCTTACAATCGCAATATTGTGACTTCTTTTCAAGTCCACCCTTTTCCTTTTGTCTGTTCTCATTTGGAAACTGCTTTCTCCCTTCAGAAATTCTTGCATTCATGGCTCCATCTTGAGGTGTAGCAATATGAACTTCTCTTTGTTTTTCAATACGTAACAGCATTGAGTATGCTTTGCCAATAGTTGGTAGAGGTTCCATGAGTAAAATCTGGCTTCTAATATGGTCATAAGTATCTTCGAGTCCCATCAAAAATTGTATGAGTTATCTTGATGATTCTTGGTTTGCCAACACCTTGCTAGCACTACACAAACAGTTTGGCAGCGGGTCTAAGTGGGCGAGTTCATCCCGCAGCTTTTTCAATTTAGTAAATTAAGCCGAAATGGTCATGTCTCCTTGTGAAAGAGACGAAATCCTCCTCTGAATATCGTACAACATGAAGCCATTATTATCCCCAAATCTTGCTTCAAGCTGTTCCTAGAGATCTTGATCAGAAGATGTATACATGAAGGCTTCAGAGATTTCTTTAATGATTGAGTTTAAGAGCCAAGATGCAACCATACAATCTACTGTTTTTCATTGATCTATTTCTTCCTTGTTTTCTTGAGGTTTAGTGTATGAACCATCAATGAATCCAATCTTGTGTTTTGCCCCCAAAGCTAATTTGATTGCCCTACTCCACGTCAAGAAATTGTTTCCATCTAGTGGCACTGAAACCAGACTCATGCCTGGGTGTTCGCCTCCATGAAGTTTGAGTCTTTCTGGCCACACGAGTATCTTCTTGTCTTCATAGGAAGACTCACTTCCATGGCTATTTTTGCCAGACATGTTACGGTTTTCAAGATTCAACAAGAAAGATCAAGAAACAGGTTAAGAAAATGCTGGAAAGCAATGTCAGAAATACAATGGGTCATCTTCTTCCTTCAAAACAGAGTTCTTCAGAGTACTGCAGCTCCACAGCAAGCTTTCCAAGCAATAAATAGTAAGCTCAACACATTGTTAATGTTGACGCTATTTGGAAAGCCAAGAACTCTCCTATTCATGACAAGCACTTTTTTCCTGTTGAAAAACTAATCACTCGAGTTGAAAAGCTTGCAATTGAACATCAAGAGGCCCATACGCATAACAAAATTGCTTCTCAAAAACAATCCCAACCTTTGGAGTGGAAGAAGCCTCCAGTTCATTGGACAAAATTCAAGACAGACGCTAGTTCTTTTTAAGGCAAGTGTGCATTAGCTTAGGTCCAACAAAATTCTGATGGTTTGATTCTTAATGCAGCATCACAGTCTAGGTGAGCGCAAAACGTGGTCCAAGCAGAGGTTGAAGCAATCTGGCTTGCCGTAGCCTATGCAGATTCTAACCAAACTGAAAAAGCACTTTTTGAGTCTGATTCTCTTTGTGCCATTCAAATGATTTTGGGACCTACTGAAACAGCAGATTGGGTAGCCAAACCATGTGTGGAGAAATTAAAAACATCTTGAGGAGCAGACTATCATGGAAGTTCTACCCCATAACCAGACAAGCCAATGCAACAGTCCACGCACTCGCTATGTGGGCTTTTCATTCAAACTGGGATGGATTCATTGATTTTTACTGTATTTTGAATATATTGAGCATTGACTCTTAAAACTCAACAATATTTTTAGTGATTTATTTTAATGGAATGTTTTAATTATATAATATTTTTTTAAAATTAAGAGATATATGTCAATCAAATACACGTTTGATTGATACGTGCATGTCGCTCTAACTTTACCAACACAACCAGGGCATGTTATGTGGGAACCACATATGAAATCGATCAAATGATAGAATATCACACACTTTAAAAATCTCCCTATTTCTATTCGGGTCGATCCAACCCAAACCCAAATCCGACCGTTGGCATCATCGGTCGACTGGCTCTTTTTCACTGTCTAGTCATCCCTGAATCACCAAATATCATTCCGTCGTACACTTAAGCCTTTACCATAAATACATAGCCCCAAAAATCCAAATATATGCTATTATCGTGTTTATTACTACTTTTATTATTTTGGCATGAAGGAACTATAACTGGGGTTCCTTCTTCCAATCAAGCTTTGTGACTGTAGGTTAACGAGCTCAGATCAATGTGTTTGCTTGTAAAAATTTGATTCAGAAAGAAACAAGTACGATGATCCCATGTAATTATGTTAAAACTAGGCACTGAAAAGCCTTGAGCATAAAGGTCAGCAGTTTGGCACTCGGAAACACAAAATTCTAACTTCTCTTGACAACATATACTTGTACATGCATGTTGCTTTATAAGTTCATTAATCCTAAATTAGAATTAAGGAAAGAAACTTGCCAGCAATCTTTCAATTAGCCAACAACTTCCACTGGGGTGTATTAATTGTAAAGGGAGAAAAAGTACTACAAGGTATGTGACTATAACTTATATAAACTTTTGCGAAGATACTATACTTGTGGATGATCCAATCTTCATGACATCAGATGCCTTTCTTCTTCAGTAACCATGTTGCAGATATTAAAGTAATTCTTGATAACACGTCGATTGATATCCTGCCGAGTGCATTAAGTTATCACCTTGACACAAATATTCCAATTTCAAGAAGCCTCTCTGCATATTTCTATTGTCAATGAAACCAGAACCACAACTAGAGTTGAAACTCGAGCTTTACCTTTCCGTATCTACATTTCTTCAAAAAATTGTAGTGGCGTCTCGTACCACAAATGAAATCTGAGATGCTGTCATTGAACATCTGCTGATCCAGATGGAACAGTCGGGGCTTCCAAAGCTGGTTCACTTTCTGCATCAGCAGATTCCATGCGATAAGATTTACAACTGAAGTAGAAAACTGCATTCATCATTGAGTCAATTAGCACCACAAATGAATACATCAGAACTAAAAGGGGGCCTTCCCATATCCTGGAAGAGCCATCTCCATAACTGAGTGTCTTCACCCTATGCTCAAAGAGACCCTCGACAAACGCCATACCTATAGTCGATCCAAGAAAAATCAATAATCCAACTTGAGTCTGTCCACTAATTAATGAACTAGATCTTAGCAATGCCTGTGGCCCTGAAACATCCTCAAGAACAGATATTACAATGGCAATGCTGCAAATAATAATAGCATTTGCTAAAATGATTGAGAATAAGAATCCCACTACCATAGCAGGATAAAGAATTAAGTCTGGCGGGAATCCCATAAACAAGAACATGCTGCTCACAACAACCAGGAGGACAATGAATAGAATGAGGCAACCGGAGATTACAACACACACCCACAAGTATGTGAAGACAATGCGCCTCCAGATCTTAGAAATAATAACATAAAACTTGGAGGAATCAAACTTTCTCCTTGAATAAGTACAATCAACCGAATGGGCAATAGCAGCCTTGGACAAGAGCAACAATGTAATGAACAGCGGGAAGCACATTGTAGCTGAAACCGCCATTTCCGACAACTTCTGGCAAGACTGTTTTACAAAAGGCTTAAGAGGGAGTCCACTGGACTTTGCAATTAGCAATAGCCGTAAAGACAATATCTTCACGAGGGATTGATCAACCAACACATTGGACAACACCACGGCTGAAACAGGACAGATTAACACTGCCACAATTGCCATAAAACCTGTTGAATTATATCGAAGAATCCTGACTGTTTCTCTCAAAATCTCCAATGCGTTCATGGAATGAATATGGTAATCAGACCGGATATCATGCACAGCCGTCTCCAATTCAAGATTTCCAAGATCCGTCCCTTCATTGTCCTTGTTTTTCTCTCTGTTTAATCCATGTGAACTGAGCCTCAACCCACTCGATATTTCCATGTTTTCAAATCCTTCTTTCCTCCAAAAACGCCACAAAAATCAATCAAATAAACAACACAAATGTCCCCAAATCCATCACATTCCAAACAATCCCAAACAACTCCACCTCATCAGAACTCAATGCATCAAAAACTATACCAAAAAATGCTAATCAGATCTAAATCAACCACAAGAATTCACTCAGAGCATACCTCCAAATAACCGAAGATCGCACACTGAATCCTCCACTTCCCATTCGGAAAATCGATTCCAGCGACAACCCACAAAGCCAACACACAAATTCAATACACCCACATCCTCAAAATGCCATACACTTGTACGAGGTGATTTGGGTGCGGTGTAAATGAGGAAAACGAGAGACCCCTCACGAACACAAAGCTCTTATCAGAACAGAGCTCGTGAGGAATGAAGGGAGGTCACGCTAGGAAAAGGGTCTGAAGGGTTGCAGTGAGAGAGACAGCAATCGTAGAGAAAACGTGGGGAGGATCTGTGATTAAGAGTGTGAAGAAGGAAAGAGAAGTCTCTATTTTCGGATTTTGGAGGCGTGGAAAATGAACGAGATTTGGGGGTCGTTCATGTAATGTAAGAGGCGGACCGAAGACTAGCGTCTGCGTGGCGGTATACTCTATGTGCAGTTGCAGTGTATCTATAGGCTAATCAGCTGCGCATGGGCCACACCTTTATATGCATATTTAGGACTTGGATTTTGCCCATTCTCCTAATTTTGCACGTCAACGAGGTCTAATTTAATTGGTAAAGTAATATTTCATAATCAAGACGTCAAATGTTCAAATTTCACTTATATCTCGTAATTAATTATTTTAATAGTCTAATAATCATTGTTATTTAATTATAAATATTTGATATTTACGATCGACAAATATTAATTATTATTGAAACTTATAATATAATTATAATCGGCTCATTCAAAAATCAGTTGCATTTTATAGTATTCCTTTTCTTCTTCTTCTTCTTCTTCTTTTTTTAACTAATGTCGTCCGATACAATTCAAGAAAATAAAAATTATTCAATACAATTCCGTATCTATTTAATATTAAAAAAATATTAAATTTTATAAATTGTATCACTTATTAATATAAAGTTATTCATATTATTTCATATTTTATAATTAATAAATAAATATTGCCTATATTCACAAGTAATTAATTTGAAATAATTATTTCAAGAGCGTTCACCGCATACGTATTAGAAATAATAGTTGGGATGTGGAGTCCGTCCCAACTTTGCATTCCGACCTTGTAGTCTTAGATCCAATTCGATACTGAGTTGGCAGAATTTCCGTTTGCCCAAAGGTGGGAATAACGAAGGTTGGCCCTCGAAAAATCTCTTGTCATTAATAAATATATAATATTATAATAATTTACAGAACACCATAATATAAATATTTAATTGATGTGGAGTAATATTTTTGTGAATGATGAGTAATAAGTCATAAGTTATAACGTATGAATACGGACACGACAATAAAAAAATATAAAAAAAAAAATAGGACACGACACAGCTACATATTATATATATATTATTATATATATCCTCAATTTCTTATAAATATGCAATATGAATAATATCAAGAGAAAATATAAAATAAGTAAGTCTTATATCTATATTTTTAACCAAATATAGTTTAAAAAATATACATAATCAGTTTATCTTAAAAGTACGCAATGAAAAAATTTTAATATTCAAAATAATTAAATCATCATGATTATTTTCCAAATTTTTAGTAATTTCTTATCAAAATTTTCAATTTGAGATGCGTGAGTTAATTATTTTTTTTTTTTGTTATTAAGTTCAAACTTTTTTTAAAAAACACAATAGCCCAAATTTTCTGAAATTATAAAAGAAAAAAGTTCCAAAATGTGTATGGAACTTGTCGTACGCATCTCCAAAACGTGTTTGACATACAACAGGCGTATTCGACGCCGTGTTCTTTTTTTCTTATATATATATTTCGGACATGCCATCAGTGTGTCAGACACGTGTCCGCACGATTTTCGATACTGCCTCGGATAATTTTTCAAAGTGTTCGTGTATTATAGGTCCTAACTACTAAATAAGTTGACATGAAAGTGATTTTTATTAATTGAAGTTATATAACTATAATATTTTTGTTTCCAACTTTGTGTATTTAAATTTAAATGTGAAAATACAATTGCAAGTTGGGGAAATTCCAATCCAATTTGGATTTTTTGGTCAGACCAAAATCAATTATACGACAAGTGTAATATATTTGTCATGTAATTAAAGTATAATTTAAAGAAAGCGGTCAATCACATAATAACTGTATCGATTTAGTTCCGCTAAATCTAGTCAGTGAAAAGCACCGAGCTCAGTTAGCGAAGCCGAATCCTCCTATATGCATGGGATGTTGTTCTACTGTAATAGTAGGTATTGTTTATATTTAATTTATTTAATATTGTTGATCACGGTAGCAAATGAGGCCGAGCTCAATTATAATTATTTTTGTTAGATATTGATAATTGACAAGAATAATTATAATCAAATTATTTTAAATAATAATAATTTATCATTTTAAATTATAAAAAAACACAAGTGTAATAGCGACCAAACTGCCAAAATATGCAAACAATTTAACGTGCGAGTGAACATACTCCCAAACTAAACCATGTTACTTGTCGGTGCCTAGATCCAATTGTTATATGATATTCTTTTACATTAAATTACATCAATTTCTTTTAAATTTTAATATAACTATAAATATTTTTTTTATTTATTTAATAAATTATCGATGTATCAATGATATTTGACACAATTATATAATCTTTAGACGATAAAGTGAAAATACCAATTTTATCCTATTTGATATTGAAAAAATTGATGATGTGGCAACGTCCCGTTTGCCTCTCGGTGTTTATGCCTTGCATAGCTCGAAAAAGTGGCATTTTAGTCTGAAAATATGTAAAATTGTTACAATTAGGGTTTAATGGGGGCATTATTGGTACTTCAATCAAAATCTTGATATGACCTGAACTAAAGCTAATAGAATTGATTCTCTTGTTCGATGGATGTTAGTTTTAGGGGGGTATTTGTAATTTCACAAACAACAAGAGGGCATTTGTAATTGTATCAAACTTAAGGGGAACTTGAAGTAATTTACCCTATTTTCGAGTACTTTCTTTTTAGGGTTAATTGCACTTAAATCCCCTCTAAAAATGCAAAATTACACTTTTCCGCAAAAAAAAAAAATGAAATTACATTTACACCCCTCTGAAAATTTACTGTTTATACCTGACCTTCATTTGTTAGGATTTTGACGAAAAATGCTAACATTAGCGAAAAAATTGCATAAATTTTGAATTTTACTCTCCATTTAATATTTTCATGTAATAATTTTATAATTATGAAGAAAAAATATAATGATATTAATCTCACTCGATATATGTATGTTACATTTATCTCTTTATAAGTACAAAAAATATATGTGAGATGAGAATATTAAATGAGGGGCTAATAAAAAATTTATGTAATTTTTCTTTGATTATATCAGCATTTTTCAGTAAATCGAGAATTTTTGAAGGGGGTGTAAGTATAATTTCAAAACTTATTTAGGAAAAAAGTATAATTTAATATTTTTAAAGGGAGTCTAAATGTAAATAAGACATTTTAATACCTGAAAGCTATTATTTAAAAGATTTGACATTTAAAAGGGTGTTTGGGTGAGCTTATAAATTATTTAAAATATCTTATAAAATGCTACAAAATATTTAATATATTTTTTCCTAAAAATATGCCTATAAATATTAAAAATAAGATGTTAGAAATCTATTTTAAATATAAGGAGTTCACGACTTACTTTTAAAATATTAATAATTTTTTTTAAATAAATTATAAAATCATAACTACTAATATTTTACGAATTATATAATCTTATTTATTTAAATATTTTAAGAATTTATTTTTCAAATAAGATTTAAAAATATTATGAATTTTAAAAACATATAAAATGTATGGCCTAAAAGAAATTTTCGTCATTCTTTTGTAATTTTTATAAAAAAAAAAATTAAACATTCACTCTCTATTTTTTTTTATCGAATGTTTATTTTGAACTTCTGCTTCATATGAATGTGGGGGAAAAATATTCCACGAGAAATTCTATTTTAAAAATTGAATTTCAATAAATTAACATTAATAGATTTCTTTTATCTTCCATGATTCTTCATAATGTTAAAATAAAAATAATTTAATCGTCGTTTTAAATTTAATCGTATTCTGTAATCCCGTCAGCCAGACATCAAATTATATTATTATATGGCATGTCACACGTCATAATACGTCAAATCAAATATTATATAATGGGATTAAAAATTATTATTACATTGTTCGTTCGATCCATTCTCATAGTATTTAATTCTATCACACGAATTAAACGAGATTAATATATATTATACTGATTTTACTTAATATGAATATAATTATTATTTTTAATTAATCTAACAATATTCTATGTCTTTCCGTATTTGTATCCACTTGTCTCTCCATTCAGAGGTGGCTGTCGGTGGATCTTTCTTCCCCTCAAATTATCCATTTTGAACTAAAGTCGCGTTCCATTGTTGAACTTTAAAGAGTGGGTCCAATACCACGATTTCCCAGTCTAATAACAAATCAAAAAGGGTTGGCGGGTCGGGTGGACAACCGCGTCCCGCCACTTTGTTCCACATAGGAAAATGATGGGACAGTGATGAAAATTGATAAGTATATAAAGTGTTGTGGGGTGGCTGTTATATACTCATATTTTATTATTCTACATATTACGTTCAAGTTCAAATTTGAATTTGAAGTGTTATGGAGATGAGAGCGAACATGGGGTGTATATATAAAGCTAGCAATTCCTTATGTTAACACAATCACAACTCACACTTCTCTCTACCTCACTTGCTCGGGTATTCTCTCTCTCTTTCTCAGCCTATATCTCTCTCAAATTTTTGGAATAAGAATTTCTTGTTTCGATAACGAGTTTTTGAGTGTTTGATTGAGGTGTTCTTTCAATATATTGCTAAAATCGAAAGAGCTGCAACCGTCTCAGCCTGGGAGAAATTACGTCGTACCCGATGCACTTATTGATACGGAATGTATATTTTTTTCGAGACAAACAGTGAATTTTGCGATTTGATTAAATTTACAATTTCTGTTGAAGTGAGAATTGTTAAGATTCAATTCTTATTGTAAGTTTCTTATTTAATTATCTTGTCGTAATAACATTTCTAATCGTCATATATCATTTGTTGTTCCAACATGACGTTGATTGTTTTTTATTTCAAATTCGATTATTATATTTCAAAAACACATTATTTCATTATACAAAACTGAAAATTTTCCAACACTTTCGAGTTATTTGATGTCTAAATGATGGAATATCTCTGGTTTTTTCTACACCCGCAATGCCGTCCGACACTCGCATTCTCGTTGTTACCGGAGTTAGTTAGAAAAGTAATAGCCCAAAACCCTGTGTTGGGCTTCAGAATACGCTCATTCCTATATGAGTTTAACCAGCCCACCTGACATAGCCCGTAAAGCCTGAAGCATAGCCATGATGGGGGGAAACTCCACTGTTGCTAGAAGGTACGTCCGGAGAGATTGATCAGTCTCATTTTCATTGTTCACCCATTATTTAACTTGAGCGTTAGAGTGAACATATAAGGAGCGACTCTAGCTGCAATAATCCTTGTGTTGTCGGGATGCTTCTTGTTAGGAATGACTAAAAAGAAGACCAAGTCCCTTGCCTTAATTTTAGCTAATTAACCAACAAATCCTCTTTTATTCTATTATACCCGTTGGATTAAGGATTGGATAAGTCCAATTAATTTCATCTACTTAGTCATGGCTCTATAAATAGACATGAGTTCTCATTCATTTGACACACCAAAAAAAAAAAACTTAGAGCTCTCCTCTTCTAGCTCATTTCATTTTCTTTCACTTCTGAGTTTTATATTCTGTTCGTTGTTCCAAACTTTCTTCCACGAGTGCACGTGTAAGAAAGTAATAGTTGTGTTAACCTTGGGGAGCGATCCGTTTATACTATCTGCACCACGATAGTATCGAAATTTCGCTTTCAAGTCAGTGATTTTTCATGGCACAGCTTTTCAATACTCCAACACTTCTTAGAGTCCATGTTTAGGGATCGGTAGGAAGATCGTGCTCGATCTGGACAATCTTAACCTCCAAGAAAAAGCATGGTCGTTGATGATAGACATTCTATCCTATTCCTAATGGAAATTTATGTAAGTAGCCAAGAGTTGAAGGCAAATAACTCGTGATATTGGGAAATCTCGATGAACTTCTCACATTGGTGTTAATTTTACTTTTATTTTGGCGAGCTTTGTGAGTAACAATGTCTGCATTTAAAGAGTTGGCCCAAGAATCCCGTTTTGTAATATGTGTTATTTAGGTGATAGGATAAAGAAAAATTCTAAACTAATTATATTATGTTTATTTTGATTGTTTGAATTAAATAACTCAACATATTTATGATATAAATATTTTATTAAAGTGTATTAGAAAGTTTATCCAACCTAATAATAATCGCATGATCCAGATTCCACGGATGTTGGGGATGGTCATTGATGGACGGACATGACAGTGAATATTGGTTACGGCAAATGGAAGATCCTTGTTTGATGGACCATTGGTTGAATTCAGACTCACCTTTAACTTACGGGCCGGTCCTTAAAATGGGTAAAATCTCACCAAATTCTCTTAATTTAAAGTCGATTACAATGAAATACTTTATAAGGCATTTAACGCAAATAATTATGTAATTTTTGGACTAAAGTGGATACTGCCCACCAATAATAAAACAAAAAATTTTCAGACACAACTAGTAAAGAAAAGAGATGTGTCATACCGTAGCTAGCAGCCTCTGGTTCATAAAACACCACTGTTCCAAAATAAATAAAATTTCATATGAAGTACAAGGGTCCCAGCGAATGGTACACCTCCCCTTTGCAAAGAGGTAAAAGGGGTGAAAGACAAAAGAGGGGGCAGGGGGGGGGAGGAAAGGACATAAGACACACATGTGGGAGTGGGCTAAAAGCAAGTAGACAACAGAGACACAAAGTAAGGAATATGAAAATGTGAGACAAAAGTGGAACTCACTCCTCAACTTCCCATCTTTTCCTTTCCTGCCCTCTTCTCTTCTCTCTCTCTCTCTCTCATTCATTACTTCTGCTGCCTGTGAATGACAGTAGCTGCAGCAACTGCAACTGAGCTACCTGACTCCTACTGGGGCCCATACCATCCTGTACTCTTTTCTTTTTTCTTTTTATCCCTATAATGCCCCTAGATTCTGCCTTCCTTTTGTTCATTCTTCAACTTGGAGTGTGACTACTCATTTTCTACCAATGACACATTCTGGGGATTCTCTTGGAATGACCATTCTTCTGCTGCTGCTGCTGCTGCTGTCAAATGATGCTTTTACTGTCTTATTTACTTAATACCCTTTTTCCCACCTCTCAAGAAAAGATTGCTTCACTTTCATCACAGACCCCTCACCTCTGCATGATAAAATGACAAATTTTGAAATTATTCACATACTTGATTAATCTTAACATTTGATGTGTCTGTACTTAAATGAAACAGCAATCCCTTTTTCTGAAAGATCACAAATTGTTAAGATATTGAATTTGAATGATTTTTCTGACTCACAGTTTAAAATAAGTTGATTGCTTAAACATTGTTCAAAGTAAAAGTCAGATCAAACCAGACATTTTGGTGAACCGTTTCACTCACATTACATCCATCAAGAATAGATAAAACCAAGTATCTTCCAAGTCCAATGAACTTGTCATATGCACTTGCTTTACATGTTAAGAAGCTGGAAAAATCTTAGTGAGTTGATGATAGTTTTGGTTGATTAACCTGTGACAAGATCATAATATGGATGAGTAAGCAGTTGTAATCCCACTTGGCTATTATTTAGTTTCAAGCTATGGTTAGACCAAAGAAGTGCAAGTATACGCATCTGCATGTGCTACAATATCAGCAGTAGAACATTAGCTTCCTAATATTCTCAGAAAGTTTAGGTAAAGGCATTGCTTTTGGAGGCGAAGCCCGTGAAATCGAACAACTTCTGCTGAAGGCGCTTGAGTCCGAACGATCAAGGTATAATCTGCCTCTGTATGCAGCAAGATGTGCATAGTAAGCTGGAGGGACCAAAGATATAGGCTTTGTGCACCTCACGAATGTGTAGCAAAGATTGTAGACCAACTTCTGGACTTCATCGGAAGTGAACTGGTTTTCGTCCCATAAGATGTGATAATGGATTGGCCGGCTGGTTCCCTTGACACCCCAATGGCTGCAGAGGTAGAAGTCAAAGTCTCTCGGATGAGTGATCACGGTGTCCACGACTGTCCCTGGAGGCACATTCTCGTCGGAGAACTGGTTATTGGCAAAAGATGGATCGGCTTCGCATGGAAACAACCTCGTGTGGTGCCTCTTCTGCACAACTGCGAACGTGATTGGAGGCTTGTAGCATGGAAATCTTGAACAAGCCTTGCGGATTGCTTGCAGTTCTTCCTCCAGCACTTTGCGGAACTGTGTTTCGCTAACTCCATCGCGGAAAAATATTATTCTTGCAGGAAGTTGATTGAGCTCCTGATAGAAGTCATCCAGTATTTCCCCAACCATTGCACAAAGATCTTGGATGATCTCTTGTCGGTGCGTTTGGGATCTCATTCTTGAAACATACTTGTTTGCAGCAGGCCAGTTTACACTGCCGACGACAGCAGCAATGGATGGACTAAAATCATCCAATGGATGAGGATGGGTTACATCGGCACCCATAAAGATCACCGGCTCATCTTGTCTGAAGAGCCTTGGTATTTGAGAAGGCAGCGAGTTGTAAAGAGCAACGGTGCATCCACCGACTTTGGCATTGATCTTAAGAGCTAAATTAGCCAGGAATTGTGAGCTCAACTTGCCGAGATTTGGGTACAAACAGCACTGGCTTACTATACCAATATTCGTTTCAGCAATTCGTTTCAAGTCTGCATATCCTTTGTGCTTCCTCTCCATAACACAAATGAGCAGCTGGAGATTGTTGAAAGCAGATTTATGAATTTTCTTGAGTTTAGATTCCAAAATTTTCGCATTGCCAAGAACGTGCATTGGCTCAAACAGTGGACTGACCACAGTGTTCCTGTGGAGAAAAATACCTAATTGTTCACATCTTTGAGACAGCTGGTTTATGAACTTCTGTATGCTGGACTTCTGATCAGGGGTGCCACCAAAACTTATTATCGCCCATCTATCAACTCGAGTGCCCTCAAAGACATGGCTATCGAGAAGGTTCCACTGTCGATCATGACGGAATGGAGTCAGATTTCTAACATGACCACCATTTCCAAGCTTAAGCTTTGGAGGCTGAAGAATCCTCCCAGTCAAGTGCGTCATTTCTCTTGAAATCTGCAGCTTAAATTCTTTTCCTTGACCGCCGCTGTTAAGAAGCACAAAACTTTGATTGATCAAACAAGCTTATGGGTAAAACACAAGGAACAAAATGCCAGAATATTAGTCATACCTGGTTGGCCCTTCTGGGCCTTCCATAACCTTGTCAATGGTTGCCTTGCGTTCTCGTGGCTTTTGACAGCCCATTTTGAGTATTTTCGCGGTTTGATCATCCGAGAGCTTTCCAAGGAACTTTTGCCCTTCACAAATCACACAAAGTTCCATAGGCAGGTAACATGGCTTCCTCCTACTAATCTGCAAGCAGGGCAGATTTTTGTACTGTACATCATAATCATAGTGATCCTTGAAGTACTTGATCAATCTCAAATTTTTCCCATCTCTGTCTGGAAACCAGAGATTTTCAGCAACATCCTCAGTCAGGCTATAAACTCGATATTTCTGTACAGTTTCTCTATGGCAAACAAACACCCTCATGTTCTTTAGTGCTTTCTCCACTTGTTTCTTCTGTTCGGTCGTCAAGCTTCTGCTCTTTTCTTGAGAGATATCATGCATAAAGTCAAGCCGTTTTTGCAAATAAGGAATCACCCCAATACTCTCATGGAAAGCTGTCACCGAGAAGTCCACATTCAGAGCAAGCCCTTGTTGTGTTGGCCTTAGACTCTGAAAGAACCCCTTGAGTGCAACAGCTCCTCCACCAATCTCTTTTGCCCCTCCCATCGAGCTCGAGTAAAACGATCTTCCGGTTGCTAAACACCTCTCAGTCGGATTCTCCCGTAGAACGACATCCAGTGCATGTATATACTCCTGAGGAAGAGGAGTAGAATCATCTCCTTTGTTCAAATAGCTGCTCAGCATTTTCCCATCAAACTTTGATACAAGCTTGATATTTACCCGGAAAATCTTGTCCTGCTGATGCTTTTCAGGGGAATTCAACATTTCCACAGACGGTATAACTGGTTCACCAACAGATACAGGGAGACCAATATAGAACTCAAGCCTGTCATCTTGGAATTCTATAGGGCTATATATAGTCCTTCTACCATCATAGACCGGAAGAGCACCGGATAGGACTGCTGAATTCTCCTCAACAAGCTTTCCCTTGATCATTCTTGCAATTTCCTTGGATGGATTCGGAGATATTTCAACATCATAGTGGAAGATTTTCTGGGACGGATCGAATTGGACTAAGAAATGATTAGCAAGAAGGGTGATGGATTTTCCTTCAATCCCACCAGAGTCTGGTCTTCTTGCAACTAACAATGACTTTCGTTTTGCATCCACAATGTTTCTTCCATTCTCCTTATCACTGGGCAGACAAGCTTTCTTCTCCACTTCTGCCCGAAATTATTAATTAACGGAATCAGCAATTAGCAGCATAAAGCATAGTAATTTTATCGTTTAATCTCATTCTTGCACATCAGAATTTGCTTAGTGACCATTAAAAACAGTCTTGTACCACCGATAGACAAAGGTTAAGATAGCAACAAAGACACTCCAAGATTGTCATTTGCAATGTAAAGGCCAACGTAAACTTTCTATAATCACGCAGACTACAGTAACAAGCAAGGAAAAAAAACACACACACACACACCATACTCAAAAAACCAAACAAGAAAAGGGTTCTTAACTAAAAATTAATAACCTTGTGTGACTGAGAAATCTTGATACTGGGAATCAGAGGAAGTGGCAAGAAGTGGATTGTTCTGCTTCCTTGAGGCTTTCTTGAAATGGGTTCTTGATCCAAACCTCTGGTTTGGAGGGAAAGGTGGAGTTACTGCAAGCTGCAGAGGTAGGCTTGGAGGGAGAGGTAGCAAAGCAGGGAAAGTCTGGTATTGGTTTGTGTATCCAAAACCATAATCCAAACCAAAACCATAGCCAAGCCTATAAGAGTTTTGCAGCAGCTGGTGGTGATACTGATAACTATGACCACTTCCAATCTCTCTAAAACTTGTTGTTTTTGGAGGGCATTTCCTTCTTGTATTGGACTCTTCATCTTCCATGACTTGTTTGAGATATGAAAACAGAGAGAGTCAGCAAAAGGGCCTATTTGCATGAAAAAGAAAAGCAAGTCGAAACTGTAGCTAATGCCAAACACACAGAACCACAGAGGAAATTTGTTTTCTTTTCTTTTTCACACTCCTCTCTCCTTCTGCAGTTCTTGAGCAGGTTTCTGATGCTGGTGGAATACTAATGCCCAGAAGGTAAAAGGTGGGTTTTTTTTTTATACTCTGGGAAGAATTAAATAAAGGGAAAAGAGCTTCTGCTCCTAGTTAAGACTGAGGAAAGAAACATCATTGTTCTATTTGTAAACTCAGAGCATATGTCTCTATCTTAGAGCATTATATTACTAATCAATCTTTCTATGTTCCTTTTTGACTTAAACATAGGAAAAGGAGGATTATGTATGTCATAGGTTGTTGTTTTTTGTCTTTGATTAATGCACTATCAAGTCAGCTGAGGGGAAAGGCTTTGTTTTATGCGTTAGAACTTGGCTATTCATTAATCAATGGCTCACAGTAATCTTATTCATGAACATCATTGGACTTTGTTTTCATCCATTCACCTAAAAACTGCCTAATCTAATCTGCAAATATTGGTAATCCACTCATCATTATGTGCAATGACCATTGTGGTTATCGTCATAATCGTCGTTTTCCCACTGATTAGAGTAAATCATGGGATAATTTAGCCCGAAAGTTTGGATATTAGCGGATTATTTTAAGACTAAACACTATTTCGAGCTAATTAAAAGAGGGGGAAAAAAGAAGAAGAAGAAGAAGATAGAATTCTTGAAAGTGGAGTATTTGAGCATCTTAGCTCAAGAATCATTATTTGTGTATGATTTTCTTGTTTTGAGGGTATGAACTGTGAAGTGAACAGTTCTTTACTTTTTCCAATATGACTCTTGTCTCATAGTTTGACAAATTCATGGAAAGCATTGTCAATGTGTCTGGTCAAAATGTTTGAACTTAGATGAAAAGCCACCAATTTTCAGTTACACCAACTTTACATCCCTTGTTCTTAAGTTTTTTAATTTTATCTTTTGCATTGGATTTGAGCTTTTCAGGCTCTTTTTCAACCCCACTTTAGATGTCTCTTGCATTGTCACTCTTTTTAGCTAACTTTGTAAGAGAAAGACAATGCAGATTTGTCTCAAGGAGTTTTTCTATATGCCCATTGAAAACAACTATCATCTTTCTAGATATCATCCCATCACTGTACATAATATCATTAAATAATATAATGTACACCAATTTCATTATAAATAAATGGTTGAAGTTATTTCAAAATCAGAGCGCTGTATGATCTTGGAATAGAAATTCCCGTCAACTTCGTAATTCTTACAAGTATCAGTATAAAAATATTAAATGGTGTGAATTAAACGTCTTTCTCACAGTTTTTGATTTATTCAATATCGTGATGATATGAACAATTGTAAATACTTCAATAAAATAAATTTTTTTACAATCCCTTTTGTAATTATTCAAAAACAAAAGAAAAAAAAATCAAAATTACACAATCTTGTAAAGAATAATCCTTAGCAACACCTTTTAGGCCTATCCCAAATGCCCAAAAAAGCACCCATTGATTGGTTCTTGAAAATAGTAGCAATTAAAAGATGATCAAGATTTGATTCTGCAATCCAAGGTAATTAATTAATTATCCTTCTCAAAAAGCACACAAAAACCCTAATTTTTATTTTTATTTTTTCCTGTCCCTAATCCTTCCCTTGTAGCTAATATAATTCCCCTCCACTCTGCTTTTTAGCTACCCTTTTGCCTCAACTTTTCTCAACATGTTCAAATGGTGGTGGGATGAGAAGGGGCCAATTCATGCACTTGGAAATTTGGGCCCCCTTTCAAAATTTATTTATTCTCATTTTTTAATTTTTATTTGGAATTTGGTAATGGGACAATATGATTACCATAATGGCCCTTCCATTTTCAACTTATGGTGTGGTGTATTGGAGTTGGACCACATCATATCCATTTTGGCCCTACTCTTTTTTAGATCAAATCTTTTTAATATTGACAAAAGATTGAGAGTGGTCAAATTTTTAAAAAGCCCAAAATTTTAGGGTTTGGGGGCATGCTGCGATTTGATTGGCCCATTTTTTTATTTTAAATTTAATTTAAAGTCTCGTAATTATTAATTCTCATTCAAGAATGTGAGTTAATCGCCACCCAAACGCATAAAATATCCACATTTAATTTTTATTCTTGGAAGTAAAACATTTAATTTTATACTAGGTAATATTGTTATGTTCCAATGTGGCAATCCCCTCCAAAAATTTAAAAAATAATAATAATAAATCATTTTCTTGATTACAAACATTTTGATACTCCAATTTTTCAAAGATTTATAATGAAAGTCACAAAAAATATAGCAATGTATCTAAGCAATGCGGTTTTAGGGAGTATTTTATCGTGTTTTATTATACCTGGTTAATTACTGGTTTTACTTTTTTACTCATTATTTTCAAGAAACAGTTCTCGTTCGCATCTCATTATTTTTTAGACATATAGGTCCTATTTGGACAGTAGGGTCTTGAGGTAGAATCAAATATTTTCATATTAAATGAATTTGAAATTAAAATATTTCGTAATAAGGAATCATCCAAACAAGTTCAATGAATTCAGAGCCCAGACTTTTAAATCGTTCGATCCAAACGCAACATTAAAGAATTACATTTCCAATCTATCCCTCTCATAATCACCATCTCTGATCACAATCCCTTTTTTTTTTTTTAATGAAATTTTGAACCCATTTAACTAATTATATCCACATTAAATTAAACATAATTTTTAATTGAATCTTTGGGTTCCGTACCACAATAATAATAATTAATCCCGTGGTGCAAAGTGCATGTGTTAAGGTGGTGCGTCTTAAATCACAAGTAAAACTTGACACTTGAAAACGTTTAAGGTATGATTAGCGGCGTAGTCTACTAAATAACAACCGTCGGATGCGAAATCAGAAATACTTACTGTTATGATGGAGCAGAGGAAGGAGCCAAAGGCAACACATGGGATTGTGGGAATCACTCTGCTCCAGGTATTTTTGTGCTAACCTAATCAGTAACATCAAAGATTCCAACTTTTTCCGTGTAATATTATCTATTTAATAATAATAATAATATTTAATTTTCGAACTGGCTCGACTCATCTTAATTATATTTCACATATTATTTAATTTCGTGATTAAGCAATTTAAATTTGTATTACTAGAGCAAATTTTGATTCTTTTATTTTTTTTTTAAATAATTTTCATGATAAGTTCTGGATCATGGGTTTGAGTTTCACCGGACATGTGGATATCAGTCTCATTTTCATGTTATTATTTGTCCCACTTTATGTGAGTTATTATAATTTGTGTATAGTTATATCGGTTTATTAGTTAAATATTTTAATTTATTATTTTAGCATACTGTTGTATTGATTGAATGATGCAATGCTTAAAAAAAGACAAAACTCTCTCGTAATCTTCTTTTTTCTAATTCCTCATTATTAAATATTTTTTTAATTCACTCGTTAACTTTTGAAAATGAGGTCAGGTAGCCAACGAGCCTTTGTTGAATTGATCACAATCAAAAGGTTGTGGGTTTGAGTCCAGCAAATGGAGATTTTTACGTCTAATTTCATATTAATTTCTTATACATAATCTCCATGTGGTTTGAGAAATTACTTATTTGCTTTCGTTTTACAAATAAGTCCATCCATTAGTCAAAATTCATTGAATTTGCTTATATTAATAAAAAAAATTGAATGAAAATTGATATTTACCCTCGTTTGACTGATTACTAACTTATTGCAGGTCAAATAATTTTTCAGACTAAACTACCCTTATAACGGTGAGAATATACATCATTATATGCATTAACGATTGAAGACGTATGAGGGTAATTTGGCTGTAATAAGATTCATTAGACTTGCAATAAGTTAGTAACAAGTCAAATAGGGGTTAATATATAATTTTTTCAAATTTATTTTGTTAATATTGGTAAATTCAGTGAATTTTGACTAACTGAGAGACTTATTTATTAGACAGAAGCAAACCTCAAAGTGCTGGATGTAATTTTCCAAACCACAGAGAATTTACGTATAATTATATTAAACTTTAAGGGAAGGGAGTGCAATTATCGCTTGAATTTAATTGAGAAATTTTCAACTAAGATGCATGCATAAAAATTAAATTCAGACACATATATAAAAAATTTAGAGCCCGTTTGGTTGTGTTTTCATTTTCATTTTCAGTTTCCACAATTGGAAATGTGTAGAAATACTTTATTGATTTTTGTGCGAAGACTGAAAATATGTTTGGATTAATTGTTTCCAAATATAGGTATATAGGTGTGAGAATATTAAATATAGATATATGTATTTTTGATGTGACAGAAACACAACTATGACAAGCCCATGTGATCTATATAAATTTGAAATTGAGAATTAAAATAGGAATGCATTCTCACTAAAAATAACTTACCCGAACAAATTCCCACCTATCCAAACAGTGAAAAGTGAAGAAAATCTCATTGAAAACACAACCAAATGTTTTATTGGCTAAATAATTGCATTAATAAATGGGACTTTAGTTTTTTTTATTATTATTATCTTGGAACAGTTTGAGGGATGCTTTGAGAATTGAGCAGAGATGAATGTATTGGTGAAAGTAGTTCTCATAATTTTTAGCCAATTACATATTACGATGTTGTCGGAGATTACAACTACGGTACCTACTTACCTACTTTTTCTTTCAAATTCACTAATTATTGTTTCATTAATTATCTGGGAAAAAATACAAGTAATTCTTATGTGATATTATAAAGGGATAATTACACACATCTTTCTCTGAAAATTGATATATTAAACGTAAATTTTTTATGATTTTGGAAATTAAATTGGAATTTGCTTCCGTATAACATATAAGTTCTTTCGTTAATCAAAATTCACTGAATTTGCTGATATTAGCAAAAAATTTAAAAAAAAAAAAAGAATCTATACTGACCTCTGATTGTCTTATTACTGATTTATTGAAAATCCAATAAATGTTTTTATGATCAAATTGCCCTCATACTTATTCATGCTTTAATAATGCATGAGAGCATGTATATCTTCACTGCTATAAGGATAGTTTGGTTGGAAAAGAATTATTTATTCTTTATTACGGAATATTTACGGGCATTGATTACATATCATATTAAATTTGAGGCACTCTTCTTGATTTTATTTACGAGCGTTAATTATGCTATATCGTATTTCTACAAAAGTGAAAAATATATGATCTCCTGTTTCTTAATGATGTGGTCGAGGTTTTTACGAAGGGATAAAATTGGGAATTTTACCTACGGCACGATTATACACCAGGTGAAATACGATTGTCGAGGGAGGTCTTTTTGTCAAAAAAATAGTCACTATCAATGAATAGTGCTTGACTTAAAAAATTAAATATTTTTGGTATTTATAGTAGTATTGGAAGTTATATGGTAAAAGGTGGGTTGCATTTGTTTAATACGTGCCTCATATGTGTTAAATTACTTTTTTACTCTTGCAGGTTAATATTTTTTTACCAATATACATCACTTAATAAGTTAAGATATTTCGGTTATAGTTTTTAAATTATTTTTAACATATAATTATTTAGCCAGTTGTAATTTTTTTATATGTAAGGATTTTAAGTTATTGTATACAAAATTTAATTAATTGAACAACTATTTTATTAAATTTCACGATGTTTGGATGAGCTTTAAAATAATTTATAAAATATTTTCGAGTATTTGATACTTTTTATTTAAATAAAAAAAAAATTCATTACTAACATATTATAAGTGCCGTGATCTTATTTATCAAAACATTTCAATACATTGTTTTTATAATCAAAATTGATCATATATTATAATTATTAATCAATATCATATATTTTATTTTGGATAATAATAAATTATTGGTACTTTTATTCATACATTTAATCTTTATACAAAAATAAATTTAATGAACAACTTAGTAAATTATAATATTTTTTGTAATTAAAATTATTATTTAATATGACATATATAAACTTTATGTTATATTTTAATATATATTTGTATTACGTTATACTTTTTTTAAATTGACAAATAATAATGATTTTTATTATTTATAAATTTATGTCAAAATTTAGTAATTTTTATGAATTAATCTAATAATAATAATAATAATAATAATGATGATGATGATGATGATGATGATGATGGTTGAACAATTTTAATTATATTTTATTATATATATAATGAGATTAAAAAATTTAATCAATAATTACGATACCTTAAAATTTGGGCACCCGATTCATACGAAAGTTACATATGTACAAGACTGTGTTCATTAGATCATATCAGACGGTATGATTTAAAAATCACAGGGCCTGATTCAACGATACACCGTCTTGAATGATTACTCTTATATTGCGAGTACGATATCTCGATATCCGTATATCCAATAAGTATTAAAACTTTACCAAATGTATTTTTCTGTAAGTTGGATCATATCTAACAGTATGATCTAAATTTTAATGGCCCGATTAACTCATGTTGTTCAATAATATAAGATGATAGTGATATCAATATTATACTAATATTTATAAATATATAAATTTTGCGAATTGTAAACATATATTGATTTCAATTATATCCTATGTAAAAATTTGATAATTCGATCTCATCATTTAAAATAATAATAATAATAATAGTAATAGTAGTAGTAGTAATAATAATAATAATAATAATAATAATAATAATAATAATAATAATAATAATAATACAAAAAGTCAAAAACCCATCCCTTATGTTTGGGTTCGTTTTTGGGCCATCTCAGAGATGGCCCAAAAACAATGTAATGTTTGGCATGCATTGTTTTACCCATTTCTATTTTATTTTTAGTTGTTTTTGTAAAAATATGGGGAACAAAACTGACTTTTTTATTTACAGCCGTACATTTTCTCTTTCCTCTATCGCAGACATCGGCTTTCCTCGCAGAAATCGCCCCTCTGTTCATCGTCTTCCTTCTTCTTCAGATCGATACTCGCAGAAATCGCCCTTCACCTCTGTTCATCGTCTTCCTTCTTCTTCAGATCTATACCTCTGTTCATCGTCTTTCTTCATCGGCTTTCCTCGCAGAAATCGCACAAATTGGATGATTATCTTTGTTTTTCAGCCCATTTTTCTCCAAATAGAGAAAAGGGTTTCAAGAAGTGAAAAGGGTTTTTCTTCTTTGCAGCAGGGTTCCTTTCAATTCCCTTGATTGCTTATCCAACCAGAACTTGCTGGAGAAACTTGTACAAGATTATCTCATTTATCCCTCTTGTTTACTCAATCTTTATACTTCTACCCTTTGTATCAGAGTCCCCAAGGTGGCTTCTTCGCAGAGGTCGAAGTGAGGAAGCTCTTGAAGTGTTGAAAAGATATGCAAGAATCAATGGGAAGGAATTGCCTCTAAATATCTCTCTCCTAGAACCATCTGGCAA
Organism: Sesamum indicum; assembly: GCF_026168435.1. Classification (NCBI taxonomy): domain Eukaryota; kingdom Viridiplantae; phylum Streptophyta; class Magnoliopsida; order Lamiales; family Pedaliaceae; genus Sesamum; species Sesamum indicum. The sequence continues at coordinate 2,981,779 of NC_142660.1, read as the reverse complement.
TGAGAAAAACTTGGCTGCAGGTGAAGGAGAAAATAACACCTCCACCATTGAGAAACTGTGGAATACTAGATGGGCTGCCAAGAGGATGTCCATGGTCATGCTCACAGGTTTTGGGATTGGTTTCGTGTATTATGGGGTTCAACTCAATGTTGAGAACCTCAACTTCAACCTCTATTTCGCCGTTGCCATAAATGCAATGATGGAGATTCCAGCCGTTTTCATAGGCAGCGTGCTGTTGATGAAATTTTATTAAACCACCTGCAATGCATATGATATATCTTCCATATTCTGATGATATCAGACCTGTTGAAGAGGTAAGAGTAACTTTTTACCTTCACTAATTTCTTAACTGAAGAATTTAGAATTAAAAACAATATGGTGGATCTACAGCTTCACACTGATACAAATCCCATGGCACCTCGAGCAACTGAAGACCAAATAAAGAGCGCCTCTTTGTTAGTGAAGCGTGTTGATCTAAAAAACTTTTCAGTTTGCCAATTTGCGAAGCCTGGTATGTTCCATATTCTAAAGGAATCGCTCTGTGGATTTTCTTACAGTAAATATCATAACAGTAGTAGATGGATAACAAGTATTTGGAATGGTGCTAACTTCAACGTTAATTTGGTGATGTAGGAGACCTGCTTTCTGAAAAGAATGCATCAATTAGAATTTAAGAATGCTATTTCTCTTGGAGGACCTTGATACAAGCATCCAAGGAACATATTGAATCATGAGATGAAAATTATGGCAAATATAAGAAATGGTTGGTGAAATCTTTTCATAATTATTGATGGCTACTGTTTTTCCATCAATAATTGCTGCCATTGCATGTGGTGCTTTGTATCATTGCAGAAACTTTTCAGTCAATTTCTGTATACTCTGTACTCTTCTGAAACATTTGTCGGCTATTTACTTTTTCTGCACTTAGTCACTTGGAGATATAATGAAAGAAATTACTATTTACCCGTGAATTGTACTCTCCTCTCTCTATATAATGTGTTACAACTCTTTATGCAATTTGCACTTTCATTCTATCTGTTGAGCTTATTCTGTCGAAGTAAAGTATTGCATTGCAATTGTTGACACATTATTGGTCGAGTACTCTCATCCATCTAACATTTGGCTTTACCATTTTCTTGTTATTAAGGTATGTATCTTAATTTTCGCTCACTAATCTTGATCTTAAATGTTATATTCTTCAAAATTTTAAGATAAAAATGCTTAATTTGGTTTTGCTTCTTGTTGACCTTGGCATGATGAATTACTTCGACTTGTTTGTCATTGTCCTCTGTTTGGCTGGTTAATTTCTTGATGGCCTTCAATATATTGTATTTCTCTTTCTTAAAAAAAAGGTTTTTTTAATTCTGTTGAAAAAAATGTATGTTAAGTGCTTTTTTATGTGCTTATATATATATATATGCATATAAGAAGTTGAAGTTTGATTAGGATATTTTGTTGTTTTAATAATGGTGTTCTAAGTTCTAGTTTGCGAGTTGCACAACTTTTTTAATGGATTGATTACTTGCTTTGTTTGTAATTTATAGTTTTTATTATCAAATCACATTTGTTATTATATATTTTATTGTATTTAATATATACATAGTATGGGTACAAAAATAACATATAATTTAATTATTCTTTGCTTTCTGCAAAGACAAAGGTGAATTAGAGTTGTAGTTATAAGATTGTGAACATGAAGGTGACTTGTACATTAGAGTGTAAGATTGATTTTACACCCCCCTAAAATCATTGTAAAGAATGCTTTTGAAAGAACAATTGAAGGAATAACCAATTATTTTTTATCCACTTGATCTTTAGTGTGGTTTTATCAATACCAGAATATTTTTTTAATTTCTTTAATATTTAATTTTTATGAACATATTTTTTTTGTATTAAATATTTTTATCATTTTATTTATTATCTAAAAACTAAATAAATTTAATTATTATTTTTAGAATGTAAGTTTAAAATAATTTTTATATCTTGACAAAGAATCTACTAGATAAACAAACATTAATAATCACCAAAACTGACCTGATATGGATTTAATTCAATATTTAATAAAACATTGCACATACCAAATTTTTTAGTTTAAGTCTTCTACTCAATCAACAGTTACCGGTGCATAAACCCAAAATTGTCCAAATTTAATATTAGAATTTGTTATTTATTTGTTTGTTTTATATTATTATTATTATTATTATTATTATTATTATTATTATTATTATTATTATTATTATTATTGTTTTGTTAAATTTTTGGTTGAGAGAGTTTTTAAATTAATGTAGTTACTGAATTCATCAACTCTCTTTCAACGCTATCTGTCACCCCACCTGCAGTGCACGATCTATGCAGCAGTTGCTTCAACATTAAAAATAAAAAAAAAAAAAAAATTGGGCACCGCTATTACCTAAGCATATTTATATTTATAATTTTATTGTATGATATGAACGACATTAATTGCAAACACCGTAGAACTGATTAACTTGTTCAATGTCGTAGCGAAGATATAAGCACCGCTATTCTGTGCTTATCTATTTCATGTCTCCATCGCCTCAATATTTAAACATTCGTTGTTATATTAAATGAATGATTTTGATCGATTGGCTCAAATACCCAATATTATTTGTGCTAATTCATCAAAGTAAACACCACCGAAAGTAATAATAATCTGTAGAGTGTCTTTGAAAATATGAACCTATAAATATTTTTTAATTGTTATTTTTAAATAAGATTTATTTTTAATATATGTATAATGATAGTTTCGAGAAATTTGAATGATATATTAGGGTGTGTATTTGTCATTTTGGGGGTTTATCATATGCTTGTATGCATACCCAATCAACCATTTTGTTCAACCCCAAGCCCAGGGGGAGAGCTCAATCATTATAGTTAGAAAAGTATTTCCATAGTTTGAAGGACTTAAAAATTTTCATGACGTTAGGATTAGATTCAAATACAATAATATGTTTTATTTTATTTTGTTTAAATTATAAATGTATTTCTTATAGAGTATTAACTTAATATAATTTAGGGATATTTGTGTAATTTTTACTATTGAATTAGAAATATATTTATAATTAAAATTGCATCATTAAAAATGTACTTGTAATTTTATAAAATATAATAAATATTTGTGCATTTAAAACACTCTCGAGAATTGTCAATGTAATTTAATTTAAATTTAGGTTTATTGGATTTGTGTGAGATGGGCTAGTCGGACGAATGATTTATGGGCCTTAAATTCATCATAATGAGAACAACGTCAGTTGTAGATACTAACAGTTAGTTAATTATTAGAAATAAGAATCTGTAATTAATATGGTTGTGGATGAAAAAAATTATTAAAAGTTGTTTCGCATCACCATATAGATGCATCGATCGGACGACATAGGTTCTTCGCATACGTCTCGCGTGGAAAAAATTGTATGGACCCAGTACATGGAACGAATTTTCATCAAGTTTATGCACGAAGAGTTTGTAAGTCATCGTCTGCAATCATCAACTTTTTCACCCTCTGTCTGGGCTCGTATAACCGGTAGGATGAATTCGACATTCGGCCAAAGCTATGTATTTAACCCGGAACAACTCAAGGGTAAGCTAAACAGGATGCGTCGTGCATGGCGCCTTTTGAATGACCTTGTTAACAGGGGAACTGGGTGGGGATGGGACTATGAGCGGAACACTGTTACAGATGAGTTTGGACGTTTGGAGGAGCTCTGTCGGGTATTAATCTTTTTGTCTTAAATTTACATATAATGCGGACTATACCGAACATCTTGTTTTAATTTGGTGAAGAAACATTCCACGTTGCTCAAATAAAAATTCAGATTAAACCTGCCTATGTAGGAAAATTCGGAGTACAAAAAAATTGTTGAACATGGGATACCGCACTTTGACCTGTGCACCCAAATGTTCGCAAGGAACACCGCAACGGGAGGCATTGCACGGTCCTCCGGACAACCCACCCGAGGAGGTCAGACTGTATCTATCGGCGACGATGAACATATGACGGGTGAGAATTCGGGTAGTCGCCGTTCACGTGAGGACTACGAGGATACAGCATTCTCCGAGTCACAATCGATACCGACACCTGGCGGGTACTTACCTACTCCTGCGGCACAGAGTTTTACTTCACCATCTAGTAGCAAACGTCCAACAAGGCGCGGGATGAGCGCATTGCAAAGCAAGAAGTTCGAGACAATGGACAAGTTGCAAGAGTCACTGCAGGGAAAGATTGATAGAACTGGTGTTAAAGCTACAGAGTCTATCGAGCGTTGCGTAGATGAGTTAACAAAATTTAAGGATCTGCCTGACGTAATCTTCACAACAGCGTTGGAGCGTTTTCATAGTCATAGCACGCGAACGATATTCCTCCGTTTAGATGATGACAACAAATTGCGCTGGTTGTTCTCATTGGGAAAGTAATTCATGCCTGTCATAGGGGATTGACTATGGGTTAAATAGCTATGTGTGTTATTGTTCAACTTTATAATCGGTGTGTTGTCGCACTCACCATGGGGTTGCACATCTGTACTTTGTTAGTTTAAAGTATTCGTCTATTTAATATGATTGCTGATGCTTATTGTCTCAACTCGAGATTCCATATTGTGTCCCTTTTTTTTTCTTTTTCATATACTCGTGCAGAACTATGGCGAGTGCAAGCGAGAGAGCTGTTGAAGACACAAATTCATCTACTGGCAGCCCGGGGACACCCGGGACTCCAGGCAGCAACGAATCTGTTGTCCCTGAAGAGTTTTATGCTTTTAGAGATATGATCTGCCCGGAGCTATTTAGAGAAAATGTCCCTCGTAATACTAGTTCGTTGCAAGGCGAAGGATGGGTAGCTGAGATAATGACAACTCCACACACGGGCAGGTTTTACGACAATATTCGCATGACAAAACCATGCTTCTACTCTTTAGTTGATGCGCTAACTTCTAGGGGATTGTTGCCTCATGGTCAGACCTCGAGAGTTAGCTCCGTTGAGGAGGTTGCACTCTTCATGCAGACGGTCGGCATGCATAAACGACAACGCGACAATATGGAGCGATTCCAACACTCACTTGAGACTATTCACCGTAGATTCCACCGAGTGCTATCCGCATTGTGCGCTATGGCACCCGAACTAATCACTCGCCCAAATTTTACAGACACTCATCCTAGTGTGGCTACCAATTCAGATTTCTACCCTTACTTTAAGGTAAACGTTGTATCTTAATTATCTACAAGAAGCCGCCTTGCATTGCCAACTAATTACTAAGCAATTCATAGGCATATAACTATTATCAATTATTACTTTAATATTTTTTTTAACGAACCATAGGATTGTGTCGGAGCGATGGATGGGACTTTGGTGCCGGCATGGGTCCCGCGGATAGATCAAAATCGATATCGATCTCGTAAAGGACGACTAGCACAAAACGTTTTGGCTATCTGTGACTTCGATATGAATTTTACATACGTGTATGCTGGGTGGGAAGGGAGTGCGGCTGACGCACGTGTCTTGAATCATGCTATATCACAGGACCAAAATTTCCCTTTTCCTCCAAATGGTGAGTAAACAAGTTAACATAGTTCCATTATACTCCATAGTTATTAAGAAAGAAGCAATTCTTATATTATCAATGCTGATAATAATTTATGAAGTACTGCAGGCAAGTATTATCTAGTGGATGCTGGATTTACAAACTATCAATGTTTTCTTGCGCCTTACAGAGGTACTCGATACCACCTAGCCGAGTATAGGGGCCATGGTCGCCGATATCGAACCCCACAGGACCTATTTAACCATGCCCATTCTCGTTTAAGAAATGTAATTGAGCGTTGCTTTGGAGTATTGAAGAAGCGGTTTCCAATATTACAGTGGGGGATGCCGAGCTACCTTCTTCAGCACCAAGTGGATTTAGTTATCGCTTGTTGTACACTTCATAACTTCATCCGTAGGTTCAGTCATGATGACATTATTTTCAACGAACCAGAAGATGAAATTCCTCCCGATATGGATTCATTCTACCATAGAGAACATCCTACCGTGACTGAACTAGAAGCACAACGCATATTCCGCGACAACATAGCAATGCAGATGTGGGCATCTTATAATCCAACCTAGGCATTGGTAAATGTAAAGTAGACAATCCGAATGTAATGTTAATGTGCAACTTGTGACTAGTGTGTAACAAGTACGAAATGAGGATTGTGATCCAAAATTGGTTAATGTCGTTACATTCAGCCTATTTTACTACCTTTAAATGTGTTCGACATATAATTTAGATGTTCATAAGATTTTAATTATGATATCAGCTTGGTGTATACATGTTTTATATTTTATACTTTAAGATTAGTTTTTGCAGACATGGCATATCGTAGATACTTGGAACGGGCTGGCTTTCCACAGGAGGAGCATTGGACATTAAATGTTGAGCAGCGCTTAATGTGGATGACAACACCCGAGTCCCCATGAGAGATGATCGACGTGCGGAGGCACACATGAACCAGTGGGTTCGTGGATTACGACGGCATTTTGGGTATCATTACACACAAGATCAGGTCCGTCAGAAATTTTATGAATTGAAAGAGCGATTTCGTCAGTTCCACGAAATCACTCAGATACCAGGAATTTATTATGATGTTGAAACATTTTGTATGGATTTTCCTGATGAGCTACGACCACATACGACACGGGTATGTCATGTTATCGCTTTAATTAAATTATTGCAACCTAGTAACTGTTTATTCCGAATTACTATTTATTTTTCATTGATTGATTGTCAATATGAACCTGTTGTAGATCTACCCGTTGGCTAGACGATACTACCAGTATCCAGAGCCTCATTACCCCAGCATGCTCGAGATATGGGGCCCAATTAGACTACCGCTTGGGCCAGCTGAGTTGCACAGTGACGGGGGGCATAGCCGAGATAACCCACCGCGTAGTTTTGTGAGAGGTGGCGAAGAAGCCCCCATTATCATATCGGGATCCACTGCACCAACTCACCAAACGCATACCCATATTGCCAGTTGGGATGTTGAGGAACAGGTAGCTCGTGGGGATGGTGGCCCACGATTGGCGCGCAATATTTCATTAGCGCCACGTAGAAGTCTGGACATGGGTTCGGGAGTTGGTGGGATCGGGTCATGGACAGATTACATTCGTCGCTTTGGCGTGCAATCCGACCGTGGAGGCCATTCGCATAGTGAGGGAGACAGTACAGCACGCTCGCGGCGACCAACCGGAATTCCACCACGTCGACGTGACGGTCCTTAAGTATTAGTGGTGTTGTAGAATATGTGAGCCAGTCACTTGTTGTCATATGTTAATTATAAAGTTAACGGGAACATGATTGTGTGCGTCATTTATCATTCAATGACTTAAGGGTTTCATTGTCATACTTTAATTAGACAATACGCCGTATTAATCCAAAATATATTTTTCAAACCATTGGAATCTGTAGTTATAAATTATATTTAGTTAATATTGGATTATGTGGATCTTCAAATTATAAAAAATTGAAGGATGCATTAGAGAGTTGATATACATGTTAGATGTATAATATTTTCTTTGGTGATGTTTGTATTTTTTATTTTTAAATGCAAATACATTTTATTTTAACCACTTAATATTTTGTACATAATATTTTCTACATCATTGGAATAATTAAAAAATTTTAAAAAATACAAAATAATAGAAAAATTCTATGCGATTAATTCATATATTACATTATTTGAATAATATATTTAAATTTATCACCTCGAACAGAACGTCTAACAAAAAATATTGTTAATCCATTACTAGAGTGCATTTAATTATTTATAAAAGTGTATCTACATAAATTATTTTTTTTACATTTCCATACATATATAATTAGAAAATAAAATTTATTTTAATCCATTCACAACTAAATAAATTAAATATATTTTTATACATATATATATATATAAATATATACAAAAGAGACATGATTTGACAATGAACAGTACTTTTTGTCTCCCACTACCCAACATCAAACATACCATACTTATTTTATATTATCTCCAAAAACAAATCCAAACATACACACTATCTCTAACTTATTTTTATTTATCTTTATTTTTCTCTCTCTATCTCCACAAAATACCCTAAAACAAGTTAAAAACAAAACCAAACATTATGATCTCTTTCTCTCTCTTTTTCTCGTTTCTTCTTCCTTTTTCTTTCTCTCTCTCTTTCTATCTCCATTGTTTCTCCTCTCTCATTTCTTCGCCAAACCCATCTCTTAGAACCCTAGCCCCAAATTCACGGCAACAAGGACGGAAAGTCGGCAACGAGTACGGATACCAGGTAATCCTTCTTTCTCTGTTGCATTTTACTTATTCTTCTTTTTCTTTGGTTTGGGTGTGTTTTTTGTATCTTCTATTTTCTATAACGAAAACAAGTTGAAGAAAGGGTGAAAGTTGTGAAAGTTCATGACTGTTGTAGCAGTTTATATGTAAGATTAAAGTTCTATTATCATACTAATCGAATTCAGGGGCACATTGATTTGTTTAATTCTTGTTGTTGGATTCTTGTTTAATACTAATCGGATTCTTTATTTGTTTAATTCTTGTTTAATCGGATTCAGGGGCACTATAATTTGTTTAATTCTTGTTGTTGGATTCCTTCTTCTCCAATGTTTCTCTCACTGTACCACATATAAATCTGGAAATTTGTTTAGAGTTTGAGATTGAATTGTTGAATGTTTCAGCTCATCGGCTCGAGCTCGAGCTCGGAATACAGAGTCGGGCTCGAGCTCGACTCGTTGCCACCCCTACTGAGTCACATCTACCAGCAAAATGGTCAGTTAGTGTTTGAATTATTTTCTTCTTGATATATGTATGTGACTGATGTTAGAGCATTTGTTTATTTTGTTGAAAGAAAATTAAGGAATTGGTCGGTTGTTCCCGTTTATTCTGTAGTTGATTTCCCGTTTTGTAGATTGATTTTGGTCCACAGGGTTATGAACCCAGTTACTCGTGGTTCTCTGTGTGTTTTCGCATTTCATAATGAGTTTGCTTTACTCGTTCGTCTGTATATATGTCTATACGTCTTCGTCTTTCGTTGCAACTTGTTTATGATTCATATAATCGAATGAAAACACAGTTTGATGTTAATTTATTATAGCTGCTTAATTTCTGCACGACCCGTTTCTTCCGAATCATTGAAATCTAACATGACAAACTACAGAGTCGGCATCCATGTTTTTGTCTCAGCTAAAGATAAGCAGGCAATCCGCAATCCTGTATTGCTGATAAATTAGACATGCAGTCTGTCCAGCCCGTTTTAGTCGAGGGGCTTGCTTTCTGTTTACCTCCATTAGTTAGTGAGGATTGACTGCAGCTATTGATGGGGATTAAATGGGTTCCAGCTTCTGTTAAAGTCCAACAGGAAACCTTCAGAAATGACATTTTGATTCCTGATTTGGATAGCAATTTTGCCATCAGACTTAATTCATATACCACTCACAACATGTTTGTGTACATTTGGATAGCAATTTTTCCATCATAGTAGTATTATAAATGATAGCATGGCAATCAGATATATAAACATGAAGTAAAAATCGATGCAGTAGACTCTATTTGTGTTATTAACCATATCAACACATGGTAGGAGTTTCCTCCAACATTATCACAATTTGTACAAGATAGAATGTCCGAATAATTTTCTATAGAGATAAGCTAAACTCAGTGGTTAGGCAATAGGAAAACCATAGGGGCTTCGGATAGGAATAACATCATGCATCTTAAGATGAAAAAGCAAACAAAATGACCCACGTAGAGAAACCATAAGATTTCATCCAGCCACGGACAAAGAATTTCAGTAACTATATGTGCTTACAAGTAGAGAAAGATAGCATGGAGATGAAAGATACTTGGAAAACTGGCTCTAAAGCAGGGTTATGTTTTCGGGAAAAAAAAGTTTCTGTTGATTATTCTGTGTTGTGGTATCAGTCATGATCTTTGTTTGATTCTTTGTAGACAACTGCTGTCCAAGATTTTTGATCTTGCTTTCTTGTTTCTCTACTGTGCGAGGTTCAGTGGACTGTGTAGTTGTTTATATTTGGCTTTATTTTCTAGACGCTCCTGCGATTGCTTTTTCTTGAATTGAGTAAAAATTGTATGGTTAATGAACTCTGAGCTGACTGAAAATTTTGTTTTCATTGCAGTGTGTTGATTTTTAAGTTTGTTTGTTTTCGTAGTCAATTGTTTCAAGATAGTGAACTTAGAAAGTTGAAGAACATATAATGGGTGAGGCTGATGATGGTTTGAAGTCAAAGAGGGTAGTCTTTGTGACTGTTGGGACGACCTGTTTCGATTCCTTGGTTAGAGCTGTAGACACTCAGGAGGTTAGAGAAGCATTGTTCAAGAAGGGCTATACTCACCTCGTCATTCAAATGGGTCGAGGGTCTTACATCCCCACAAAGGTAATCTGAAGCTCGAATGGGTTATGTGTTCCACTGATCAGTTCATGTGAAAATGGTGTCAAATTTCTAGCAAATAATTCAATTTGATAAAAATAATTTGGCAGCAATATGCACTTGGAGGAGCGAATGCAGAATAGGTAAAAAGAGGGATTGCACGTTCCGTGGTGCTTGGAACTTTGATCTATAAGCAAAGAAGATGTAAAATAATAGAGAAAATATTTGGAGATAAGCTTTTGAAATCATGTTTGCTTTGAAGCCCAATTCATCCTGTTGTATCACTGTGAAATTACTAACTTTTATTGGAATTGGGATTGGTAGGACTTGTCACGTCCTCATCTCAATTTCTTAAATTTTGAGATCACGTTTAATCCTTTATAGCCAGTTGGCCAAAGTATCTTTCATCTCCATGCTATCTTTCTCTACTTGTAAGCACATATAGTTACTGAAATTCTTTGTCCGTGGCTGGATGAAATCTTATGGTTTCTTACGTGGGTCATTTTGTTTGCTTTTTCATCTTAAGATGCATAATGTTATTCCTACCTGAAGCCCCTATGGTTTTCCTATTGCCTAAAGACTGAGTTTAGCTTATCTCTATAGAAAATTATTTGGACATGCTATCTTGTACAAATTGTGATAATGCTGGAGGAAACTCCTACCATGTGTAGATATGGTTAATAACACAAATAGAGTCTACTGCATCGATTTTTACTTCATGTTTATATATCTGATTGCCACGCTATCATTTATAATACTAATATGATGGCATCGACTTTTCAGTCTACCGGAGAAGACGGGTCCCTTTCTGTGGATTATTTCACATTTTCGTCAAGCATAGCTGAGTTTTTGAAGTCCGCATCTCTCGTTATTAGTCACGCAGGTGTTTAAGTTTTCATAATACCAAAATTACGTTCTGTTTTCTATCTTCCACCTTATTTTACTATATAGTTAATTTTCCACAGAAGTGAATCCATCGCCTGCATCTTGTGGCTTTTAACAGGAATCAACTCATTTAGGGACGATCTGTATACCTTCAATATGTTTAGTTTTCATGTATTTAATAAGCTCAAAATGTCATGCCGATTCCCCAACTTTTGAGTTCAAAAGTAGTTGTTTCTCCGTTCTTGGAATAACTACGAGGTGGAGAGGAAGATAAACCTGACATTTTTGAGTTTTACTTTGTTTTCCAGGTTCAGGAAGCATATTTGAGACGTTGAGACTCAGAAAACCCCTCATTGTTGTAGTTAACGAGGATTTAATGGACAATCACCAAAGCGAGCTGGCTGAAGAATTGGCGGAAAGAAAGCATTTGTTCTGCGCTCGTCCCCAAACACTTTATAAGACCATTTCTGCAATGGATTTGGATTCTCTTGTAGCTTATCAACCTGGTGATGCTACGCCGGTTGCTAAATTTATTAACAGGTTTCTAGGTTTCACCGACGAATGACAAGGAAATGTAACATACAGTTTCACTGTTTACGTTAAATGTTTACTTATGAAAAATCGATACGTTACTTAGTTAACTTTGTAATGTGCGCTGATTTAGAATCATGATATCATTGTCGAGGGGACTACTTACTGAACAATGAATTTCTCGCACATACACTTCCTGAAGGTTCATTTTCTTTCTAGTGAAGGTGTAAGGATAGTATGAGAGCATATGTAATAAGGCAGGCTGCAACTAATCTTACATTTTTCTGCACAAAAAAGACAGAAGATGTAATAAACTTTGAATAAATTAAACTGAAAAAATGCAAAAAAACAAAAGGAAATCTATGTTAAAAGAACTGTCCCACCTATCATTATCATATTCCACACTTTATTTGCTGACATGGTTTTGCTCTTGCTTTCCAAGAACTAGCAGCCAAAGCCAACATCTTCAAGATATTTCCAGCAAAATATCTCAGCTCAAGATCTTTTACAGAACCACTCTAAATTATATCCTCATAGTATGGATAATACTGGACCAAAATGAATATCTACATATACTTTGATTAAGAATAGGAATCGTTAACATGGAAAATGATCAAGTTTCGGAAGAACTGGCTGACTGGGAGCATGTTCAGTCCCCGTTTTCTACTGTTACTGCTAACCTTATCGTTGATCACGAAAATCCAGTGACCATTAAAGATGACTTCTATAGTGAAACATCGGTTTTTCCACCTGGAAATCACGAGGACTTGCCTGTTGCTACTCCACAGGATGATGATCAGCGCTTGCAAGAACCAGAACCAGTCAATTTGCACCCGCCATTGGATGGTTTAAGGAAGTGGAAGAGGCTGCATTTGGGAGTTATACAAACTGGGATTTCTCACGTTGCTGATAAAGTTAGAAAATATGTTACTTGTAAAGTTGGTGTCTGGTTGCTTGCCTGGACAGCAGGTGGAGTTGCTGCCATGGTGCTGGTTTCCGTTTTGCAGAGACGAGTTCTGATTTGGTGGCGGAGGCGTATGCAGAGAGGCAGCAGCAGCAGCAAGGAGAGCCTCATGCTTGTCCTTAGAGAAAAAGACAAGGTTTGGACTAGAAATTTTCTTGGGATTTATTGGCTTTTACTGCTGATTCTTTGTCTGAGTATAAAATCTTCTAAATTTCCTTGATATTATTCACTGGATTAGTCTACTTAGTCTCCATTAAGTTGTTGGCATAGAAAGACAAATCTTCTTGTATGTGCAGTGAGCACCTCTTTCTGCTCTAATTTCGTTCTTTCATGCTAACCTTTGTCTGTGCTTCTGCAGAAAATCGACCAACTACTGCTCCAAATTGCCCAAATGAATGAAAATTTGCTAGCACGTCGGAGGGTTCCCGTTATTCAAGTAAAATGAGTAATTACACAAGGTAAGTCCATGTATACACTGTATCCTCTGAGAGGAGACACATAGAAGCTACAATATTTAGCTTAAATCTTTCACTTAGACGTTGTTTATATTACGAGAGTTCTATACCCAGATTACAACCTTATATTTGTTGTTCGGAACATCAGGATACGCTGTTACATATGAGTACAATGGTTTATGATATCACTCAGTAGCACATTATAACCGAAGCTGCACCTGAATTCACTTAAGTCCTGATAAAATGAGTCCAAAAAATCTTCTTTTTGGATCCTTTGATTTCAGACGTTTAAACACATTCCATAGTGATTAGTACTTTCTTGCATCATGTCTCCAGAGATCTCCTGTCATTTAAAAAGAGGTAATGGAATATGGTGAGTGGAAACGAAGATTTGGAGAAAGACCAGCAAGTTAAACCATGTAAAAGCTCTTCGATGTAAAGTGTCTGGTAAAATCTTGAATTAAGTTATAACGGGTGTCAAGAAATCTACGTAAGGTTAGAAAATTGATGAACGACCAGTCCTATATATGAATCTTATAAGAACAGACTATACAAACGTATCATACATATGTTCAATCAGAAAACTACAAGAACCTCTACGTTTCAAATGTCGAGGCGGAGGTTGATACTATTTCTCAGACATACTGCTTCTGTACATTGAAGTTCTTATGTTAATGTTATCAGTAACATCCAAAGGCCTAGTTGTTTCATTTCTGATCCTTTTGACATTAGGACTCAAGAGCCCTCTATGGCTAAAACCGTATGATTTCAGCAACTGATTATCAGCGAAATTGAAAGCTTTCTCCATGCTCTGTAAACACCTCTCAAGCGAATAATCCCCATAACCCCCACACGGTTTACATCCCACGAAATGAGTCACAAACGGCCATCTCTCGTCTCCCAAGCCTGGGTGATACCTCTCAATATACTCTTCATACCGATCAACTAATCCCACCCAGTACCCGTGCAAGTAGTATGAATTCTCAAGAAACACCTTATCCATCCATTCATCTTTTCTTGAGATCAGCAGATATATCAGTGCAGATTGGTCGTCTGCTTCAAATGTTGGCCTGCCCTTCAAGTTAGCCGTCAGAATCTTCCCAGCCTCATCACGTACACGGCCCTTTGGCCCCATCGGTGCCCAGGAATCGAGCAAATTCAACGACCACTGGCAATTCCTTATCAGAAAACTGCCGGTGTTCAAAGCAATCCAAGACTTTTCTTTGAAAAGCAAACTGGGATATCCATGAACAACCATATTATAGCGATCGTATTTTGATATTGGGATTTCAAAGAACATATCAGTGAAGAATGCATCACTGTCCATCCACCATATCCATTCCACTTCTGGATGCGATAGCATCAGCATTCTGATTAGAGGCAGCTTCGTCCAATATCCAGCTAACTCCTTGTCAAGATGAGCCATATTGTACACAATTTCAATGTTATGCACTCTGCAGTAGTCAATCTTGTTCTTTAGAGACTTCAACAGATAATGATCACCAATGGGACTATTGCACGGGCTCGGCTGAGACCCCGTTACGAGTAACATCCGAGGTCTCCCATTAACATGGCTCAGAAAACCATGGTGTTCTTGAAGCCATTTCTGTCTTGAGCCATCCCAGTTAAGGATCTTGGGGCCTAAAGTGTAGGTGTCATTGGAGCTGATCACAGATTCGTTGTCGTTGTCGTTATAGTCCGACCGGATTTCAGCTATGATCCGATTCGTTTCTTCCATTTGGCTCGTTCTCGTGGTTTCAGGGAAGGAGGAGAACAATGAGATGCCTATGGTGCCTCGGAAGACAAGAACAGTGATCACACCGCATAAGATGGTTATCCTAAGGTTGCTGCATTTTTGGCCGCCATGCAAGCGGCGCCTGCCGGCTCCCGTGGCTCTGCCACCGCGGATCGTGGTTGTGGGAAGGGTAGAGTTGGTGGAGAAGATCCTCTTCAGGCCCATGTAATAACACCCTGTCAAAATTGTTGTCCTAGAGACAATTTGCACTGTGTGTTGTGTGTGTTCTCTTGATCATTGAAGTATTAAAGTGATGACCATCATAATCAACAAATATTTATGCATGCAATGATGAAAATCATACAAACTATGGATTCTTTTTTCATGCATACGTGCAAGCATGTCTGCATCATATGTGTAGAAACAAGACAACCTGGATTCTTCACTTATGTTCATTTTTTAATGTGACCCTTTTTTTGATCTTTCTCTCATTTCCTTATAATAGTAATTTTCAAAAAAATATTGTTGGTTTTCTTTGTTTTTTTCTCTATGGGTGCGGAAGATTTTTCGCATCCTAAAAAATGGAAAAAAATTAAATTATTTTCCTCAAAAAATTAGGATAAAATATTTATTTTTTAAAAAAAATTCTTTATGTCTTTATTGATTGTATATCCGGGCACAAATTTAAAATATTTATTGAATTAAAATTCGATCAATTCTTATTTAAAATAAAAGACTATACGTGTGAAAATTAAACGCAAGGTTCCCGATCTCATAATAGAATGCAAGATAAGATAAGATCGCAAAATACTGCGGGATATGATGAGGTTCCAGAAATCACGGATATAGTAATAATTATATTCTTTGCAAAGCGATCGAAGCACACTTGAGTATAAG
This sequence comes from Sesamum indicum, assembly GCF_026168435.1. NCBI lineage: Eukaryota > Viridiplantae > Streptophyta > Magnoliopsida > Lamiales > Pedaliaceae > Sesamum > Sesamum indicum. The sequence continues at coordinate 2,965,879 of NC_142660.1, read as the reverse complement.
ATAGTCTGTTTTGTTCTCTAAACGTGTTTTGATCTTATCGGGTGAGAAGGTATTTATACTGTATAAGTGCATTTATGATAACTGAAACGAAAGTACAATTTCGTTCTTCGATTAATTAATAACATGCAGTTGTTGTTCTGTCGTGATGGGCGACTTGGCAGTTTGCCCGATAGATCAAAAAGTGTGCGACCTTCTTTTAATGTTTATTAATTGGGGAAAGTCTGTTTTGTCCTTATAAGCTCTCCTGTTCTCCCTCAGCTACTCATTTTATTGTAACTTCGAGTTTTGTATTACAAGCTATCAATTTTGATCATAGTATTAAGAGGATAATTACATTTACACCCTTGATCTATGACCATTTTACATAAATTATCATTTGTCTTTTAAATAATTACACATACATCAGTCAGAAAATATCGATATTATTTACATAAATTATACCTATTTTTGAAAAAAATACATATACACCCTTCAAAACTATTACCTTCATTATACAAACTATTCTTACTTTTTGATTATCAGGGGCGTTTTTATAATTAGATTAAAAATTAGGATTGATTTGTGTACACATATAATAAATTAGGAGTGTAAATATAATTTTTTAAATTATAGAGGATCTACATGTAATTACACCAAACGTTAGGGTGGGGAGTGTAATTATCGCTTTCTCCCTTTCTTAACCTTTTCTTCATTTATAATTTCACCAATCATATTCTCTCTCTACCTTTTTTTCTATAATTTTTCATCATTTTTTATTTGATTTCTCTCACTGTTACTCTTCGTCGACAGTCAAACTGAAAATCCGCCGGCGGTTCATTCTCACTAATTTCGCCGCCGGTCGCCGTAATTTCCTACCTCTAACCCGCGGATCTGCGCTGGGCTCGTGTTCTCTGTTTCCGGAGGTGAGGTTTAGCAACATCATGTTTCTGATTTTTGTTGTAGTTGATCTAGTAGACCGAAGGGATTCTGATTTGCGAATCACTTTTACGGAAAAATTCTGCTACTGTTGCGGAATTGAGCTGTTGAAATTTTAATCGATCCTTGCTGCTGCATTGGGTGATTTGAAATTCAAGTGACAGTTAGTAATCATGAGGTTTATCTTCCGGAATGTGAGTTATTTTTGGGGTCATGGCAAAGTATTGTCGTTGTTACTCTTAGTGATTTGTAGCTAAAGTATTACTCATGCTGAAAAGATAAATTTACTGTGGCGATTCGATGTAGTAATAGTTTTGAGGGTGCGAACTAGGACTTAGCCACTGAATTTCTGCTTCGAAAATTTCGTTTTAGGCTTAAACGTTTATCTCTAGACGTAGTTTCCCTTCTCATGCTTCGTTCCCTTAATTGGAGCCAATAGAAGTGGATCAGCAATACTACCCATGCCTGCATTGCACACTCAGTCAGTTTTCTGGAACCTAAATGATTGGTGCTAGTCTGTCAGCTTGCTTGATATCTGTTGCGAGATAAGGACTAATTCATTTATTGATATCTAGTGGAAGCACAGGCACCAAGTATTTGTAGGAACTAGTAGAGTACAGCATGACAGAAATTCTTTGTGTGACATGTTGCTTTAGCAACCACTGAAGTCTTTGTGGTGGAGGATCGAAGCAGCATTGTTTCCGCGCTTTAGGTTTTCTTATCCATATTAGTGTACTATATTTGATTAATAAAGTGATCATGCCTGTTTGAAGATCCATGATGCCTTATATACAGATTATTTTTCATAAAACCTTCTTAATCTGTAGACTTTTATGATTCCCTTCTGGTATTTCTGAAAGGTGGCTATTTATTGATTGCAGAATCTCAGTATTGCGATCCTAATACTTTTATTTTCCATGAATTTTATCTAGATCACGAGTTGCTTGCTTTAGCTCAGTTCCTTCAGCGCAGTTTCTGATAACTTGTTGGATTTGCAATTTTCCCTAAGTTAGTTTGAGATGGGACGTTTAAGGCTGCAATCTAGCATCAAGGCAATTGAAGAGGAACCAGAAGACTGTGAGGCTACCTCTTCCAATAAGGCTGCGCTGGAATGTATGATTAATTCAGAGATAGGAGCAGTGCTGGCGGTCATGAGGAGGAATGTGAGGTGGGGAGGTCGTTATGTGTCTGGCGATGATCAGCTGGAGCACTCCCTCATTCAGTCTCTTAAAACATTGAGAAGACAAATATTTTCATGGCAAAATGAGTGGCAATCAGTCAATCCTTCATTGTATCTCCAACCATTTCTTGATGTAATTCGATCAGATGAAACAGGTGCACCAATAACCAGTGTTGCATTGTCATCTATTTACAAGATTTTGACTCTTGATGTGCTGGATGTAAATACTGTAAACGTTGAAGATGCTATGCACATGGTGGTTGATGCTGTTACAAGCTGCAGATTTGAGGTTACTGACCCTGCATCTGAAGAAGTTGTATTAACCAAGATACTTCAGGTTCTTTTGGCTTGCATGAAAAGTAAAGCATCAGTTATGTTGAGTAATCAGCATGTTTGTACGATTGTGAACACCTGTTTTCGAGTTGTTCATCAAGCTGGAACTAAAGGAGAACTGTTACAGCGGATAGCACGCCACACAATGCATGAACTTGTTAGGTGCATTTTTTCACACCTTCCAGATGTTGATAACACAGAACGATCACTGGTTAAAGGAGGGAATTCTATGAAAAATGAGGTAAATAGCATCTTATTCTTTGTTTCTCATTTAGATAGTTATTGTCTGGACGTTTACATTTTCATTCTTCTTGTAAGAAGTACTAGGTTAAAAACTGTGGAAAAACTTGGTGTGACCCTATAGTTTATCTTTGTCTCTGGAGCCAGAGAATCTAGCTCCCCCTTTAAGGACTGTGAAGTATACATTTTTTGTGCTGCTCTATTTGTGTGTGTGCATGTGATTGCATGCATGTAGGTGTGGTCTGAAGAAAGTCAACTGATTGCGGCTTATGGGTTCAGATTATTGTGGAAAAATTCTCATTTGGGGAAACCATAATTAGACAAGTCACAACTAGAGTATTGTTTCTTTAAAATTTGGAAGCAATAGAGTGCATGTGTGCAGTAGTGATCAAGTTATCCTTCTAAATACCTGCTGGCCAGCACTGTTAATATGCTAGAACTTCATGTGGATGACTTATTCATGATTTCTTCTTGGCTTATTTATGTTTTGGAACTTCACATGTTTCCCTTGGTGCAGACTGGTGGACTTGATGCTGATTATAGTTTCAGCAGCAAACCAGAAAATGGTGGTGGAACTTCTGAATATGATGGCCAACTCTCAGCTGGAGCTTTTAATGCTTCATCTGGTCTCATCAGCGGTATGATGGATGAAAGTAATGCCAGGACTGATAATGGGAAGGATGCAGTTCCTTATGACTTTCATCTAATGACAGAACCATATGGTGTACCCTGCATGGTTGAAATATTTCATTTTCTCTGTTCATTGCTAAATGTTGTTGAGCAACCAGGAATGGGTCCCAGAGCAAATTCTCTAACATTTGATGAAGATGTACCGCTTTTTGCCTTAGGTTTGATTAACTCAGCAATTGAATTAGGTGGACCCGCTATTCGCCATCATCCTAGATTGTTGAATTTGGTACAGGATGAATTATTCCGTAATCTCATGCAGTTTGGGCTGTCAATGAGTCCCTTGATTCTCTCTATGGTCTGTAGCATTGTCCTCAACTTATATCAGCATTTGCGCACCGAGCTGAAGCTTCAGCTTGAAGCTTTCTTTTCCTGTGTGATATTGAGACTTGCACAAAGTCGATTTGGGGCTTCATACCAGCAGCAGGAGGTCGCAATGGAGGCCCTAGTTGATTTTTGTAGGCAGAAAACCTTCATGGTGGAAATGTACGCAAATTTAGACTGTGATATAACTTGTGGTAATGTGTTTGAAGAACTTGCCAATTTATTGTCAAAGAGCGCTTTTCCAGTGAATTGTCCTTTGTCCAGTATGCACATTCTTGCATTAGATGGTCTGATTGCTGTGATTCAGGGAATGGCTGAGAGGATAGGCAATGGATCAATTGGTTTTGAACGAACTCCTGTATATCTTGAGGAGTATACTCCATTTTGGATGGTGAAATGCGAGAATTATGGTGATCCTGATCACTGGGTGCCTTTTGTTCGCAGAAGGAAATATATCAAGAGAAGGTTGATGATTGGAGCTGATCACTTCAACCGGGATCCAAAGAAAGGACTAGAGTTTCTTCAAGGAACACATCTGTTGCCTGAAAAGCTTGATCCGCAGAGTGTGGCTTGTTTTTTCCGCTATACTGCTGGACTAGATAAAAATCTTGTTGGAGATTTTCTTGGAAACCATGATGAATTTTGTGTTCAGGTTCTACATGAATTTGCTGGAACATTTGATTTTCAGGATATGAACCTTGATACTGCACTGAGGCTCTTTCTGGAGACTTTTCGACTACCTGGAGAATCTCAGAAGATACAAAGGGTGCTAGAGGCATTCTCAGAGAGATATTATGAGCAATCACCACAGATTTTAGCCAATAAAGATGCTGCTCTCTTGTTGTCTTATTCCCTCATAATGCTTAACACGGATCAGCATAATGTACAGGTGAAGAAAAAGATGACTGAAGAGGATTTCATTAGGAATAACCGGCACATTAATGGAGGTAACGATCTCCCGCGTGAGTTCCTCTCTGAACTGTATTACTCAATCTGCAAGAATGAGATTCGCACCACACCCGAACAAGGTGCTGGTTTTGCTGAAATGACTCCTAGCCGATGGATTGATTTGATGCATAAGTCTAAAAAGACTTCTCCATACATCGTAGCTGATTCCAGAGCCTACCTTGACCATGACATGTTCGCTATCATGTCTGGTCCAACGATTGCTGCCATCTCTGTGGTATTTGATCATGCAGAATATGAGGATGTTTACCAAACATGTATTGATGGGTTCTTGGCTGTTGCAAAGATATCCGCATGTCATCATCTTGAAGATGTTTTGGATGATCTTGTAGTGTCTCTGTGTAAGTTCACAACATTGTTGAATCCCTCATCTGTTGAGGAGCCTGTTCTAGCCTTCGGTGATGATGCAAAAGCTAGAATGGCAACTGTTACTGTTTTCACTATCGCAAATAGGTACGGTGATTTTATTCGTACTGGTTGGAGAAATATTCTTGACTGCATCTTAAGATTGCACAAGCTTGGCCTTCTACCTGCTCGGGTGGCCAGTGATGCAGCTGATGATTCAGAGATGTCATCTGATCCTGGACATGGGAAGCCTCTTACAAACTCCCTGTCTTCTGCTCATATGCAAGCAATTGGTACCCCTAGGCGATCATCTGGTCTGATGGGCCGATTCAGCCAGCTTTTATCTCTGGATACTGAAGAGCCAAGGTCACAACCTACTGAACAACAACTGGCTGCTCATCAACGCACGCTTCAGACAATTCAGAAGTGCCATATTGACAGCATTTTTACAGAAAGCAAGTTCCTGCAAGCTGATTCATTATTACAGCTTGCACGGGCACTCATATGGGCTGCTGGCCGACCTCAGAAGGGTAATACATCGCCTGAGGATGAGGACACTGCAGTTTTCTGCTTGGAATTGCTAATCGCGATTACACTGAACAACCGTGACAGAATTGGACTTCTCTGGCAGGGTGTTTATGAGCACATAGCTAATATAGTTCAATCAACAGTTGTGGCTTGTGCCTTAGTTGAGAAGGCCGTTTTCGGACTTCTTCGTATTTGCCAGCGGCTGTTGCCTTATAAGGAGAACTTGGCTGATGAACTTTTGAGATCACTGCAACTGGTTCTCAAGCTTGATGCACGAGTTGCTGACCAATACTGTGAGCAGATCACTCAGGAGGTCAGCCGCTTGGTGAAAGCAAATGCCACTCATATTCGGACTCCAATGGGATGGCGAACCATCGCTTCTCTACTCTCTATCACAGCTAGACACCCAGATGCTTCTGAATCAGGATTTGAAGCCCTCTCATTTATAATGGCTGATGGTGCCCACCTGTCTCCAGCTAATTTCATACTTTGTGTAGATGCAGCAAGGCAATTTGCAGAATCTCGTGTCGGACAGACTGATAGATCTGTCCATGCTGTGGATCTTATGGCAGGGTCTGTTGCTTGTTTGGTACGGTGGGCCCAAGATGCTAGAGAAGCTATGGCAGAAGCAGAAGCTGCAAAATTGTGCCAGGATATAGGGGAGATGTGGCTGAGGCTTGTCCAGGGATTAAGAAAAGTTTGTTTGGACCAGAGAGAAGAAGTCAGAAACCATGCTCTTCTATCACTTCAGATGTGCCTAACAGGAGTAGATGAGATTCACCTTCCTCTTGGCTTCTGGCCTCAGTGCTTTGAAATGGTTATATTCACAATGCTCGATGATTTGGCTGAAATTGCACAAGGGAACCCTCAAACTCAAAAAGAATACCGGAACATAGAAGGGACACTTGTTCTTGCCTTGAAATTGCTCACAAAAGTGTTCTTACATTTACTCCAGGAGCTATCGCAATTGACAAGCTTCTGCAAATTGTGGCGTAATGTGATTGGTCGGATGGAAAAGTATATGAAGCTGAAGGTTAAAAGGGGTGAGAAACTTCAGGAGTTAGTCCCTGAACTTCTCAAGAACACCCTGCTCGTCATGAAGACAAAGGGAGTCCTCGTTCCGACTAGTACTCTTGGGGGAGATAACGTGTGGGAACAAACATGGTTGCATGTGAATAAGATATTCCCATCTCTACAATCGGAAGTGTTCCCTAATCAAGATTCAGAGCCTCTACAGTCTAATCAATCTGATGGTGGTAGAAGTCCTATTTCTAGTGAAACTTCTGCCCAAACCGAATAGCCAGACGAGCAGATAACCTGAGATGAGATGATGGGCAGACAACATCAGCTTATGTTTATTGTACCCCTACCCTTCTTCCACTTTCCAAAGTGAAACTTGCCGCATTAGATTAGTATAGCTGGTAGGTTGAAGTTTCCCCTGTCTGTATCTTTTACGAGTGCTTTACCATATAGGAACCACTTTGAATTTTGTTTTCTGAGCATACAGGACGACAACATTGGCATGAATGAGATGGAGGAGGAAGTTGAGTGGGTTCTTTGCAGAGACTGTAGCATCGTGCTTATATTGTACAGAATTTGAACTTCTAACCTTTATGACGAGTATATTGTAGTTTGTCCCAGGACAGCGGAAGCTTCGCTGTTTGAGTTCATGCTGCTCGACTATGAAATGGCGTTGACTACTGAATCATGTTCTGAAATTGCTTTAAGGCTATATTTGAATGGAAGAATTTGGAGTAAAAATTTTAAAACGGGTACACGTTAAATAGGTTCGAAATTTATTACAATGCTATAAAATATAGTAAAATTCAAAATTCAAAAGTTTGAAATCTTTTGGACAATTGGTTATTTTCAAGGTATTCTCATGAGGCTAGTTATAATTATAATTATTTTATTATTATTTGAAAAATTATTTATACTATCTAAGAAAATCTCATTTTGATCTTATATATTAGGCACCATTCAATTTTGATTTCATTTGTTTTATCTCAGTTTTGGTTCCTATGTCAAATCATTGACCGAATACGTTAATTATCGATAAAGAGGCATGTGCTTTTCACATGATACGTATTTAGGGAAAAATATAAACATAACCTCACATAAAATAGGGAAAAATCATAAATTAGGATTCCTCTACCATTTTCTCTCTTCTAAAAAACACTCAAGTCCAATTTTCAATTCTAAAAAAATGACGTCAACAAGCGATTTGACTTCTGGATGTCTAAGAATCTCATGGACGAATTTGAATCCGAAAAGAAGATTCTATGATTGTGATAATAGTGCAAGTGGGTGTGGATTTTTTCGTGCAGGCAGAACCATTAATGTGCACAAAGGCGAAGAGAATCATAAATCCCAAATATCACCAAACATAAATTATTTTTTCGAAATAAGAAATCATTGAACTTTGGGTCGCGAATACTTATTCTTCTAGTATAATATGCTTTTTCTACATGTTTTTTATGGGAGATTAAAAAAAAACAAGGGTATATGACATCTTTTAGTGGGAGTTCTTGAATATCTAAATAAGAATGGAATTCTCACTCAATAAAATTCTTTCGAGAAGGATCATGGTTGAATAGTCTCTAATAAGAGAGAAGTCGAACTTAAGTAGATTTTGAAACACAGAACCACCTTGGCCTCAATTGCAAAAAAAGACTTTGTCCTACAAAGTACTTGAGTCTATGGGATAGTCTTGCACACACCAAGGACTAGCGAAAGCATGGTTTATATTACAAACAAATTGCATATCTAAAAAATTAGGGGTGATAGAAGCAATTTCAGAACCGCTCAAACTGCGAGAACCAAACTGAGTCAAATTATTTATCACAATTTACTGAGCCAATCATATTTTTAAATTTAGAGTAAAATTACACTGCACTTATTGGAATGAGTTTGGTAGTACTAGAAAAATGGCAAAATTTCAAACCCGTTAAATATATATTAATTAATTTTTAAAAATTATGTACATAAAATAATTTGATAAAATTAATTGGTTGTTAAAAAGATCTAAATATTTAATTTGTAGAAGTCCAAAGTACATAAGTTGTCAAATGTGCATATTGCAAAGCCTACTTTTATATAAATTAGTAACCATCGCACACCATTTTTACGAGCATAATATTTTGAGTTGTAACATTACAAAAGAATCTTTTATTTGTAAACGAAATAATATTGTCGAATTGTAATTTAGTGCACATGATTTTTCATATTCATAATTCTTTAATTCTAACTCATTTTTTGAACTAATATATCAAGACTTTTAATATTAATTGCATAACCATTGAATATAAGAGTAGTTAATTCGTAGTATAAAACAACAACAAACCACATAGACACATTATTCAATATAAAAACACTAATCTATTTAAATATTTAATATTGTCCTCCCTTATCCCTCATCACAGTTTTTTTTATTTAAAATATTATTTTTTCCATCTCTTATTTATTTTATTTTTTTATTATTTTATTTATTTTGGTTTTACTTAGGTAAAAACAAAATTATTTCATAATAAATTTGATAATTATTTATAATTTTAAATTTAAAAAATTAAGCCAATGTATTCAATGTGTAGATGTTGCTACTTTTTAAAGTAGCACCACTAAATCAAACTAAAATGGGATATTTGTACTATTAATAAAGCATAAATCTATTTTAGAGCTTTCTTGTAAGATTCCTTTCTCGCTCTCCATTACTCATTGATTGCCTTATGTCTTTCTCATGAATTTGATATATATTTTTTTACGTTCAGTTTTAGCAAATATAGCTTGTAAGTCGTGCATTGATATTTTGATTTTCCTATTTTCTACATGCGAAGCAAGTCTAAAGCATTAATTTATAGGGATTTTTACAACAATAATTCAAATATTTATCCCTATACTTGCATAGCCACATAAAGTATGAATTGGATATGTTCATCTATGTAACTTGACGTCAATTAAATAACGTATAATATACAATAATAAAAACCCCTAAATTGTACTCAAAAGAAACTTAAAAAAAAAAACTGAAAAAGGCTAGCTTCAATCCGTTCTTCTGCAAGTCAACTTGCGGTCCACTGAAAAAGTTGTCAAATTATAACATTAATTTCATTGTCCATATATTTTGAGAATAATCAAAATTAATCCTTCGGTTAAATTTGGGATGCTAAACAAACAAATAGAACTTAAACAAAGAATCAAGATATCCCATATTATTTAAGAATTTTCAAGCTAAACGAACGTATAACTTAATTTTTTTCTATTTGCAAGAATGAACTTTGGCATTATTCATGCAGGGTAATTTAGATCGACGAATGATGCATAATATATATCCATATATATATATATATATCAAGTACTACAAAAGGATATATATTCTGACAAATTACAGATTGATGTGCCCCTGACAATATTTTCAAGTGAAGTTAAATGTTTTAGTCTCTGTATCTATAAGTTTTTCTCTCATCTGAGAGGGTTTGTGTGTTTTTCTCTCTTACAAGAGGTTAGAGGTTAGGTCTGTTAGTCGTGTTTTTTCTTGAGGGAGCTGCCTAATTGTATTGCTGTTGGAGCGAGGGTTCGACGACGCACTTTCATCAATTTTTCTCTATCAATCTATGCTACTTTTAAAGATTGCCTATTGGCTAGTCTTGCCTCTATGGTGGCCGAGGCGGCTGAGTCCGATTCAAAATTTTCCTTCTTTCGCTATTTTCTTCTACTTCTTTTGTTAGTGCTTTTTCTTTATTGTTCATTGGCTTGCACTGGTTTTTGTTGTAGGGAGTGGGTGCAGGACCTCAGGTATTCCATCAGGGGTTTCTTGAGGCGGAGACAAACCTCGTTCTCTAACTTGGGTCATGGAAGATCAGCTAGAACGTTAGGGTTGCTCGTTGATACTAACGGAGGAGGAGGAAGGGGGTTTCACATTATCTCAGAAGCATGGATGAGAGATGTGATAGTAGAAGGCTTCTTAGTAGTCGGGCATTTGCTGACTACTCGACTATATCGGTTTGATGTGCTTCGAATGACGCTCATGAGTATTTTGTGACCAGTGAGAGGGTTGACATTGAAATCGTTAGCCGATAAATAGGTTTTTTATTCACTTTAATCATTCGGCTGACTGGGAGAAAGACTTGGACAAATGCCTGTGGATTTTTTACCGGAATATAACCATTCTGAACCATGCTAAGATCGAGGACAACTTGCTGCAAGTTGATCTATTGCGTTCCCCATTTCAAATACACATCCACGGGTTACCATTTCGCATGATGACGAGAGAGGTAGCAGAAGAGATAGGTGTTCACTTAGGTACCGTTATTGATTATGTTCACACATAGCGTAGTCGGTTTGGGGGTAAAAGATGCGTGTTATGGTGTCTTTAGATGTTCGAAAACCTTTAAAGAGGGTTCTTCGACTTCGACCGCAGGGAGGAGATGAGCTTACAACGTCGTCAATCTATGAAAAAGTTACCTACTTCCTGTTATGCTTGTGGTGTCTTGGGGCATAGAATGAGAGATTGTGGTGCTCGACTAGAAGTATTAGATAGAGGAGATGGAGGGGGAGAACCTCAATATGGATTTTGGCTTTGGGAAACCAAGGGGTTCGACTAACTAGCAAGGGTGGGGGAGGGAGTGTGGGGATGGTCTATTGGGGGGGGGGGGAGTGGCGGCAGAGGGAGGTGATATCAACATAGTCTAGGGGGTGGAGGGGGCATGGGCCGGCTATCTTCAACGATGGAGTAGAGGTGTGGGTGGAGGTTGCTAGGCAGATAGGGATGTAGATGATGGGGCTAAGGATAGACGGTCGGAGGCGACGGGTGAATTAGAGAGGGTGGTAACAGGAATTCAGGGGGATGGGAGCAAAAATATGAGTGGGCATGTGGGAGGGAATATGTTTTCGTCTAGCCTGATGACTAACCTGAGGACGCATGAAGTGCCTATTGGGCCATGTACAAGAGATGGGCTAATTGAGGTAGGTGGCTGGGGGATTGACATTCCAAGTTTTCAGAGTGGGTTTTGGGAAAAAGTTACCCATCCCAAGTTGGTAACTGGGCCCAATAACGTGATTAATACTAATAGCTCTACTATGCTCAAACCTGCTGTCGAGCCCAAAAGGGAAGCAAGCCCAAGCCTGATAATGTAGCTTTCGTGGACCCACAACCCACTGAGTTTTTTTAGCTTGTAACGAGCCAATAAAGGGGGACGCAATGTCTGAATCCAAGTCCAACATCACCCCAATCATTACTAGAGTCACGCCTGGAGGGGTCGGATTTTTTTCTGGGGGGGGGGGTGTTCTTCTTCCCTAACATAGTTTGAGCCTCTTCCTGTTCAGGCGACGGTCCCAAAGTCAACAAAAATCTCAATTTTGAAGAAGGGAGTATAACCAGCGGAATTTCTTACTAGGTAACAACTCTAACCTCTCATAAATTCTCTCCTCTCGATAGATGGAACTCTCTTCAATCTAAATCTGCTCCTTTGATGGGGGGAGGGGGACAAGCAGGCGGTGGACGGGGTTGTGGGAAGGAAGTTAGTAGCGGTGCTAATAGCATTGATGGCTGGGTAGGAATTTGAGGGGTGGGCGGTGGAAGAGTGGGTGTTAGGGGAGAGGTGGTAAGGTGAGGATTGAGGGTGTTCGGAAGAGAAATAGAGAGGCATGGATGGGTGAGCGGCCTATGAAGAAGTTAAATCTGTCGGATGGTACTGAACAATATGATATATTGGAAGATCTTATATTTGTTTAAAAATGAATATGGGAACAATAGATACATTAGTGTGGAACTGTCCGTGTTTGGGGTTCGCACTGATAGTTCAAAAACTTATCGAGTGTGTGGGACCTCAGCTCGTGTTCTTATCGGGAGGGTTGGTGCTATTATGGAAAAAAGAGGTGGTGGTGCAGTTATGGTTTTGCTCCGTTCATCACATTGACATAAATACTCTAGACGGAAACTTAGCGGCAAACTGGAGATTCACGGGCTACTGTGCGAAGTCGGATGCATCACGTAGAAGAGAAGTGTGGAGAAATTAGTCTGTTTAAGTAGTCAGTCTCATGCCCCTTCGTTATGCGCTAGTGATTTTAACTAAATTCTACTAAAATAAGAAAAGAATGGGACTCCGAGGCCGATGCGAAAGATTGAGGACTTTAGAAGGGCTTTAATATGTAGCTATTTATGTAACTTGGGTTATCATGGGGTTCGGTACACTTGATGTAATAGGTGACAAGCACCGAATACAGTATGGGGGTGACTGGATAGAGCTTATGGAAATACTTTGTGGTGTGAACGTAATCCTGATACAGTAGTCACGCATATAGCAGTCCTGTATTTTGATTATGTGATGTTGCGTGTTCAGTGGCGGGTAAGGGAGACCCTCAGGGAAAGATGGGGAAACCAGTTCAGCTTTGACGCCTGGTGGTTACAATGGGAAGAACCAAAAGATAATGGCAGAAATATGGCAAGAAACAGGGAGCCAATACCCGAATATGCGTGTGCTGCGGAAAATCCAGGGGTGTTCATTAAGTTTGATACGATGGAATAGAGACGTATTTAGCAAGTGAAAGTAGGACCTTAAGATGCTTAAGGAGACATACACGAAGTTGGAGGTTGGTCCATTGGATAGGGCGATACTGCAGAGATGGAGTGGGTGCGGATTGAGATTGAGGAATGCTATAGGGTAGACATTTTGAAGTGGAAACAACATAACAAGACCCATTGATTTTATAATGGGAACATTAATACTTGAGCAATGGCAAAATACGATTAGGAGGTTAAGGGATGATAAAGGGGTGTAGCGGGAGCGGGAAGAAGATACTCAGGGGACCTTCTTCAGTACTTTCTAGATATGTTCACGTCTAGCAGACCTTTAGACTTTGAGATAAATGAGGTGTTGTCACTAGTTTAGCCATGGGTCACTCTGGAGATGAACCAAGTCCTCGCTACTCCATTAACTGTAATCGAGGTTAAGACAACCATATTTGGTATGTTTTTTTTTTCAAATCCCCAGGTCATGATGGCATGCCACTGGTGTTCTTTCATAAGTTCTGGTCTATTGTTGGTAATGATGTAACTTGTGTTGTCCTTCACATCTTTAACGGTCATGTTGTGCTAAATAAGATGAATCATACCAATATTCTATTGATCCCAAAGTGCGAAACGCAGAAAACAGTTGCTTAGCTTCGGCTGATTAGTTAGTGTAATGTTATTGTCAAAACAATTTCTAAATGTGTAGAAAATCGCTTGAAACATATGCTTGACTCTATCTTATCCCAATCCCAGTCTGCTTCTATTCAAAGTAGGCTTATTACGGATAATGTTCTGTTAACTTTTGATTGAAACTACCTTCATTCGCCATGGCGTTCTAAAGGAGGATGCCTAGCCCTTAAACTTGACATGAGCAAAGCCTATGATAGGGTGGAGTAGGTGACCGTGGGACCTTGCTTAGGTTAGGTTTTAATCATAGGTTTGTCTCTCTGATCAATTGTTGGTTACCATTGTTTCTTACTAGTTTCCACTTAATGGTGTCTGGAGACTTTAATGGAAGAAGTCTGGTGGCATTGTCGTGGCGAGAAGAGGGTGAATTTGGTTGCGCGATGGAAGCTGTGTCGATCATTGGCAACCAAGGACTGGGTTTTCTCGAGCTAAGGGAGTTTAACTTGACGTTGTTGGCAAAGCAGGGTGGAGAATTCTGACTAGACCAACATCCCTCTTGAGTAGAGTACTGAATGCTAAGTATTTTCTGACGTCCCCATTCGAGGAAGCGAAAATGGGATCTTGCCCATCGTTAACTTGGCGTGGTATCTGTAGGGCGATGCAGTTGTTGGAGGAAAGATGTTGGCAGGATCGGGAAGGGGTTTGGAGGTGGCACTTTGAATAGACGAGTCGTTTCTCAGTGAAGAGCGTGTATAGGCATGTAGTGTCCATGAGAGTCCGGACTTTGGCATCATCATCAAACTCCGACCTACATCTTACATGAGGATGGGGGTTGCTGTGGTTGATGCTTTGGTGATTTGGGGTCCCGCCAAAGGTCATTGCTCATGTGGAGGTTGTGTAAGGAAGCCCTCCCGCTGATGGAGAAGCTAGCAAGATGAGTCGTAGGCATTGACACGAATTGTGTGGTGTGTGGGGTGGGGGTTGAATCCATTAAACGCATTTTTTGAGAGTGCTCCTTTGTGAGGTAGGTATCCGCACTTTCTAACATAGCCTGGAGAAACATGTTTATACAACAGCTAGATAAGGAGGAATGAGGGTGTTATTTATTATGCTGGGCACTTTGGAGGCATCGTTGTAAAAGGTTGATGGAAGCAGTATCAAGGAATCTTGGAGTGCGTGGCAAAATGATATAGCGATAATAGATTCTTACCACAATGTCGGTAGATGCATGGGGTCGCATAGTGAGGGTAGATTAGTGGAGGATGAGATTTGTAGCGTATTTGTGTGCGGTGCATATTTTAATATACGGTGTGATGTGCATGGTTTTTAGTGGCTGTTGTGTTGTTTTAATATTGAGGTCTTAGCCATCTATTTATGTTCTTGATACATGCTAGGATGTATGGCGTCGAGAACAGTTTGCTGGATATGTTTTGTAGTTTTTGTTCAATATATATTTCATCGTTTCGCATTATACAAAAGGAAAAAGTACAAGCAACCCCGCTGTGTATTATAAATGAGCAAATTATCCCCCTCTTTATGAAAAAAATTAGCAATTTAACTCCTGTATTTTTTAGAATGTTGCAACTTAATTATCCCCCTATATTTTTTAAAATAAAGCTATTTTTGTCTAGCAGGGCAATTGCTTCATTCTAATTAATACGAGGGAGGGGGATGGTAAATTGCTATTTTATGAACACAGTGGGTAAATTGCTTCTTATTAATTAATATGGGGGGGAGGGGGGTAAATTGCTATTTTTTCTATAAGAGATTAATCTACTCATTTACAATATCACAGGGGGTAAATTGTATTAAACCCTTACACAAAATTACAAACTTCATACGCACATCCTGTAAATGCTAGATTCAAAGATTGGTGCACACTCAACCCAAATAATCATTCCTTGATGATCTCATCGGCAACAACATTTTAACATATGGGCTTCAAGTAAATAATAACAAAATTGTGCCCGATGTATTATTTAATCCACCCCCAACTAAAACAAAAGCAAAAATAGAAAACAATACAATGAACAAAGAAAGATCAAGTAAAAAGTTACGAAACAACCGGAAAGAATTCTCAACGACAGAAACAGTGAAAGTTTACTTGAAAACTCATACAGGTGCATGCATAAAAACTTTACTTAACATTATAGTCTCAGCCGCTATCGAGTACATCTTAAAATTGAATGACGAAAATATTCATAATGGCGATACACGGTAAAAATAAGGAATAATTATGAGGAAAAACTAATAATAGAAATGACTCTTGTTCGAAATGCAATAATGTTTTTCTTTCTTCCGAAGCCCTTTTTTTCCACCTATTTTTCTTGATTTTTTTCCTTTGACAAGAAAGGGGAAATGAAGTGAACAGAGGATTTCGGAGGTGGGAGAAAGGTATTCCACCGTCTCTCCTTCGCCGGCTTTGTCTTTCTTCAACGGTGTGGGAGGGAGGGTGTTTGATGGTGGGTTTGGGCGAAATGGTGAGAAGACAGAGACAGTAATAATTTTGAGGGTTTTTACAATGTGGGAAGGATGTCCGGATTGGTACATTTAGTATTTTGCAAAAAGTAACTTTGTATTTCTATTTATTAATTTTATGCCCCCATGTTTAGGTTTATACTCATTTAGGTGTAGTGTTGCAGCTTATTAAGTGTATGTTTGGCCCTATAATAATTCTTTACTCATTTGTGTGATTTAATCCCCAAAATTTTTTTTCAAACAATTCCCTAGCCCGATTCCTTTTCTCCTTCGATCAAATCCCCCATTTTGCTTAATATTCCTTCCTAATTATATTTTTTAAGCAAAAACCCCAATTTTTTAGAACTTTAAATTGCTGCTATTTGGTATAGTTCTGCTTTGTTGGATTTCTTGTTTATTTATTTTGTTTGATTTTTCTGTTTATTTATTGATGGATATATAATGGTATTTGTGAGTTGTGAACTGATGGATTTTCTATTTTAATCGTTTGTGCTTTGTTTCTTATTTTTTATTTGTTGTTTGTTGGATAAATTAAAATTTAAAATATTAAATGAAATAATAAATTAATTTTAATGGGGGATCCTAGTTATTTTACACTCAAAATTCATTATGGTGGAGTAATGAAACATGCTCCACATAGGGAGTACATAGAGGGTCATATAGAGTACTTTGATTTTGCTGATATAGATCAAATAGGTATGCTTGACATGTGGGGATATGCTGTGACGTCCGTAAAATTTTTCACATAATTGGGAGACTAATTGGTAAGTATTAAAAATTTAAATTTAATTAATAACAAATTATAGATTCAATTTGAGATATAAAAACTTGAACAGATTAAATTGAAATTCGTTATAATATTTGAAAGTAAATTATATTAATTAAGATAATTAGGAAGGACGTAATAGTAATTATTAAAAAGAATTTAAAAAAAGAAAAGGAAAAAAAAATGGTGGGCAGTGGCATGTGCTGCCACCGCCTCACCAATTATTAAACATATATATAAGTATGTTAATTGAAAGAGCAATTTCACTTTAATACACACACACGCAATTAGGGGGAACAGAGGTACGGATTTTGGATTTTAATCGTTAATAATTTATATAATTATATTATTTAATTAGTTCGTTTATTAAATATTGATTATATTGAGCGATGTATTATTTAATCGGAGTACTTTATAATTTTGGCTATTTAAATTAGTACTGTATTAAATATCACATTTGATATAAAATTGATATAGTTGGGTAATTAAAATATTAGATTTGTTAGATTTAATTATTATTATGGCTAATTTACACAATTTCATCGGAATGATTAACCAAATATGTAATTCTATGTATCGTTGCTTAATTAAATTAGACAACAACAATAAATTGATAGAAAATTCATAAAAATATTTCAAAAATTATATTTAAAGAATATTATGTTATTAGAAAGAGAAGATGATATTTTAATGATAATCTCATTTACGGATGTTATTAAAACGATAGTTATAAATATATAAGGTGATTGATTAAATGAATTCTTATGAATTAGTTGATAAATTAAATATATGTTTGAGAAGCTTGAAAAATGTAGTTATTTCAAAGAAAATGGAACAGGGGTTTGGACATTAATATAAGTAGAATACTAAAAGATTGGTGGAAAATGTATGAACATTATATAATATTTTATTTAGAGTTTATGATATTCTATATATATATTGATCATCGTATAATATTCTATTATAGGACGTGACGACAAAATAGAGGATTGAGCAGTCCCTCATGAAATCGAAGTATTTTGGGATATAAGGTAAGTATAGCTAATTAGATTTATATATATATATCTATATGTTTAGTGTTGTATATATTATGTATATTGGTTTCTTGGATGCGATCGTGGACTTGACTTTATATTATTATACGTGGCTTTCATATATTGATTGTTTATATAATTAGTTGTGGATTATTTGTTAGATTACCCTAATATTGGTGGAATTGTTATTATGTGTCATATATGTGTTTGTAATGGTTGGACGTGAGAGTGGTATGATTACGTGATCGTATAATTGATTGTCGTATGAAAGCAAATTGGGAGTTATTATTCAGGAAATAATTATTATAAAGAAAAGAATGATGATCGTGAATTGAAATAAAAGATGATGCTTACCTAGTTGGGAACGCAGTCAATGGTTTATGAAAATGTGATTGATAATGATATGAAAAATATATGAATTAAGCTAGGTATCATGGAGCGTAGGGTATCAGGGTATTCTGGGCAGCGGGGAATATCCTGTGCTGTTAGCTACACACTGGGGTGGTGTGGGAGTACCATATTTGTTGTGATGTCCTGTGTTGATATTGCTACACAATTGAAGTAAAAGAGTGTGGGGATATCACATACAACGGGTATCCTGTGCTGTATATGATATGACGATGAGATGATGATGGCCGGTGAAATCATTGACTGATGTACTCCATCTAGAGTAAGTGGGGCTCATAGTTAATAAACGATAACGTCAAATATTATGTCGTGGATTGATTTACAGTTGTGAGTATGTATTACTGCTTATATCTGATGTTGCTATATGACGAATGACTATTGTCGATGTGACAACATGTACGTGAATCGTTGTCTGTGTATATATATAGACTGATTAGTTATACTTATTAAGTAGGCAGCTCATTCCTTCCCATGTACTTTTCAGGAGATAGGTCACATTGATGAGCCACATCCTTCGAGCCATGCCATAGTCTTTATTAGGTGGGTCAATTGTGACATCTGAAGCTAGAGTTTTTGGTAGTCTAAATATTCTAATCTTTTATCGGGTTATGGTTAGAATTGTGATTTGCCTTGAGGCTATGTACATGAGGACATCTAGTGAGAATAAATATAAACTTTTGGTGGTATATATTATCTTTTGTGATATATTATATTGATAAATTAGAATTTATTTTATGGGTTGAAAGTGGATTACTTATAGGATGAGTTCTAATTAAAAAAAGGATAAAATAGTGATAATTAGATGTAGCGAGTAGGGGGTGCTATATATGCTAAGGAGTTGGGGTTCAAAGAAAGAGCTAGAACTAGATTTTGGTTTAAACATGGCAACAAAATTGACAAACAATGTAAAATAAGTGAAAAAGATGCAGATGTGTATAGAATGAAAAAAATACATATCTAAAAGTTATGGAGTTGTTATATGTTTAGAGCATCTTGATATGATTGGAGCAGTTGATAGTAAGAGTATGGGTACTTCTGTTGTTGTTGATAATAATTCTGGCTAGGTTGGGTTAAAGGGATGGGGAATGAGAGGTTTGTGGTGCATTTGGGGGTTAAGGGTCATGAGGGGCTAAAGGGGGCTGAGGGTGAAGAAACTGAGGATGAATGTGTGTTTTTTTAGTGATTATGATATGTTTGAAGATGATAGGTTATTTGAGAAATATGTTGATGTTGGGGTTGAGGGTAATGAATATATTAGTAAGAGTATGTATAATAGGCTGCAAGATGGGGAGGGTGAGGAAGACTGTGTAGGGTCTGATGATGAATTTGCAAGTGGCTCAAGTGATGAGGGGGAAGGATGAAATACCCAATGTTTAATTCTTGGAATTATGGCAAGAATCCTAAAATTAAATTAGGTTTGATTTTCAGCTGTATTATATAAACATTACATTTTTTATTCTAATTATAAATATTCATGATCTCAATTCGAACACCCTGTAAAGTCAACCAGAAGTAATGTTACTACATTAAATGTACTTACTTACATAATTGAATGTTTTAAGCTTTTGATTGTTTTTGGAGTTAAGTTTCTGATTGTTTAAAATTATAGATTAATCAGTCTACAACCAACAATAATATTCCTGTGATTGTCAAAAGTGGAGTGAACTTCATCACACTCTCAAGCCTTAGATCAACTTTCTCAAACTCAACAGCAAGCAATTCTTTAACTGCTGGAGCTTCCTCATCTACTCAGTCCTAATCAAGAGTTGCCTCAAGAAGTGCTTCTATAATGCCTGCTAGAAAAAGGAGTTCCTTAAGGACATCATAGTTTAGCCACTATGGAATCTAAGTTGTTTGTGTTTGTATTAAGAAAACTTTTGTTTATTTTGTTGATGGTTAAGACAATTTTTGTTGACATAATTAAGACACTATCCGAATGTTTTAGTGTTTAATTTCAGATTTTCAACAGTTTTATGTGCATATTTATGGGCAAATTTGCAATTCTTATGTGCATACTTTATTACCGATTTTAAATATTATATTTAGAGTTGCTTTTGTTGGTCATTATTTATTTTCTGCAGTTCTATAGATTTATGCATTGCATATTTTGTTGGGCAATTTTGTGCATTACAGATTTTCAGATTCTGTTGGGCATTATATCTACAGTTCTTATGGGCATATTTTGTTTACTCATTTTGGAGCTTCTTTTGCTTTTTGAGAGGAAAAAATGATGTTAAGGTGTATGAAAATGCGCATAGTAACATAGAAGACAAAGAATAAGAGAAATATTTAATTTGGAGGGAAAAATTTGTTAATTTCCCTCCATTCACCGCCTCATGTGAGTCACAGGTGAGGCTCCTCCGTCAAGTTTGACACAAAGATAACAACAAGGACGGAAAGTGTAAAAGAAATGGATGTTTGATGACCAAAACTGTAACGGGCCTATATAGGAGGACCAAAAGCAAATAAATAGTAATGTTCGGGGGCCAACAGTATGATTATCCCCATATTTTACCCAAATCCACTTTTAGACTTTCTATTCACTTCTTGGAGGAAAGAAAATCTTGTATTCACTTCTCAAAGGTTTTACCCAAATCCACCATCAAACTCTCTGTTCACTTCTTGGAGGAAAGTGCAAATTTTGTGCGAAAACAGTGATGGGGCTGGAACTCATTGGAAGAGTTACACTCAAGAACGAGATTTGTATTTAACTTCACAAAATTTCTGTAACAAAACGTTTTCTTCCTTCTTCTTTCTATTTCTGTTGAAGAAGGAAGTGTATGTATATATAGATGTTTTGTACAACTGCCACAACTAACTTCCTTTCTTTATAAAAGGTGTCAAACAACTAATAGAAACGCGATTGCGCTTCTTCAATACTGCACGATTTAAAATGTACGACAATAAAATCGCATTAACTAATAGAAACATATTTGGTAGAGGAATGCGATCTTCTACGGCTTGTTCCATTCTTCACTCTTTGAAACAGAGCAGCCATTCTTGTTGTTGTAATGAGACTTCTTCACACGCCCCCTTCAAGTGGAACTTGTCAATAAATTGACAAACTTCAACTTGGCCAGAAGATGCACAAACTTAGGACCTGGTAATGCCTTTGTAAATATATCTGCTGGCTGTTCCCATGTAGAAATATGCCTTGGATCGATGAAGCCTTGTTTGTATTTGTCTCTCACCAATGGCAGTCGATCTCAATGTGTTTGGTCCTCTCGTGAAACACTGGATTTATTGTAATATACAGAGCAGCTTGATTATCACAAAAGAATTTAATAGGAGTAGGCACACTAACCTAAAATTCCTTCAGCAAGTTGTGTATCCATGTGAGTTCACATGTGGTAGTTCCCATGCTCCTATACGCCGCTTCTGCCGAAGATCTTGAAACTGTAGTTTGCTTCCTTGTCTTCCATGATATTAAGCAATCTCCAAGTAGAATGCAATAACCCATTAATGATCTTCGAGTGTCTTGGAGTGCTGCCAAATCAGCATCACAAAACGCTTTGAGTTCAAAGCTGTTTTGTGAGCTGAAAAATAGACCTTTGTTTAAGCTGCCTTTTAGGTATTTAACCTAGTGAATTGCTGCATTCCAATGCTCTTTACATGGTGCTTGCATGTACTGGCTCAATTGTTGAGTCGCATAGCATATATCAGGTCTAGAAAACCCCAAGCATATATCAGGGGCCCTCGAATGTGATTTTTTCATTGATGGCCTTTCACAGGCTCCTTCGATCTCTTCGTTGTTGGCCTTTCACAGGCTCCTTCTTCAATCTTTTCGTTGATGGCCTTTCACAGGCTCCTTCGATCTTTTCGTTGATGGCCTTTCACAGGCTCCTTCGATCTTGTCGTTGATGGCCTTTCACAGGCTCCTTGGGGTGCGACCTCGTCGCAATTGACGGCCTTTCACAGGCTCCTCATCCGTATTTTCTGATTTAAGCGTAAAACATCTTCAGGTTCTGGATGTTCCACGGGCGCGGCAAATTTCGGCCCTGCATGTCTTGCAGCCGATATGTCCCCTTCCTTTTGAGCTCCACTACCTTGAATGACCCTTCCCATGGTGGTTCTAGTTTGCCCACATGCTTCGAGGCTTCGACCTTTTTGAGGACAAGATCCCCTACCTAAAATTGTCGTGGTCGAATTCTTCGATCATGGCTTCTCATCATCAATCCCTTGTGGTGTAGGATCTTTGCATACGCGGTGTCTCTTCTTTCTTCGATCATGGTGAGGTCGAAGCTTCGTTCCTGCTGGTTAGTTTTAGGGTTATACATTGCGACTCTTTGGGACTCTTCTCCGATCACTGCTGGGATGATAGCTTCCGTCCCATACACCAGGCAGGATGGGGTCTCCCCTGTTGCGGTTCATGGCGTGGTCCTATAAGCCCATAGGACCCTTGGTAGTTCATCGACCCACGATCCTTTGTTCTCCAGCCGCGTTTTCAAGTGTTGGAGGATCGTTCGGTTGGTTACCTCTGTTTGTCCATTGGCTTGCGGGTTCGTAACTGCTGTGAAATGTTGTGCGATCTTGAGCTCCTTGGACCATTCCGTGATTTTTCTTCCCTGAAATTGGGTACCGTTGTCAGAAATTAAGACACGGGGCAGACCGAACCTGCAGATGATGTTTTTCCATATGAAGTTGATGACTTCTCTCTCGGATATCCTCGCGACCGCTTCCGCTTCGACCCACTTGGTGAAGTACTCCACTGCTACAATGATAAACTTTTTCTGGGCCTGTGCTAGCGGAAAAGGTCCGACGATGTCGATTCCCCATTGGTCGAACGGACAGGCTATCTTGAGAGGTTCCATCGGGGTCGCAGGTTGATGTATCAGGGTCGCATATTTTTGGCAGCTCTCACACTTCTTTACCAACTCTTTGGAATCCTTTGCCATCGTAGGCCAATAGAATCCTTGACGAATTATCTTCTGGGCCAGCGACCTCGCTCCCGAATGGTTACCACAGCTTCCTTCATGAATTTCCCGCATGACATATAGGGCTCTTTCCTCATCTAAGCACTTCAGAAGGGGTTCGTCAACTGTTCGTTTATAGAGCTTGTCCTGACAACATGGTGAATCGAGTGGCTCGAAATTTAACTCTCTTTGCAGCGATGGGGTCGGTTGGCAAGGTGCCATCTTCGAGATATTTGACGATCTCATCCTTCCATGATTTGGGTTCCGGATTGTTTGAACCTCTGCCCTGCTCGCGATGCAAGGTCGCCCTCGAACCAAGACGGTAATCTTGCGATCTCCAATTCCATCCATAGTGGCCCCAAATTTGGATAAAGCGTCTGCCTTGTCATTTTCTGTTCTAGGAACCTGCAAAACCGAACATTTGTCAAATTTTTTCATCCACTGCTGGGCGATTTCTTTGTAAGATGTCATTGTTTTCTCTCTTGTCTCATAAGTTCCTTCAATCTGCAGCGCGATTAGCTGGGAGTCCGTGAACACCTCCAAATCTTTGGCGCCTGCTTGGGAAGCGAGCTCTAGCCCCAATATGAGTGCCTCGTATTCAGCTTCATTATTGGTCATAGGGAAGGACAGGCGAGCTGCTACCTCGATCTCAATTCCCTCTGGTCCCTGGATCCATACTCCTGCTCATCCACTGTTGGCATTTGAGGCTCCGTCCACGTGCATCATCCATTTGGAGGTTCGCTCCTCGACAACCATGGGTAATTTGGGATCGCTTGCTAGTTCTATCACAAAGTCCGCTAGTATTTGCGCTTTTTGAGTCGTTCTAGATCGATACTCTATGTCATATTGCCCCAACTCTACTGTCCACTTGATCAGTCGGCCTGAAGCCTCTGGTCGCGACATTATGTGTTTCAGGGGGTAATTCGTCAGCACGATCACTTTATGCGACTGGAAGTATGGCCGTAATTTTCGGGCGGTGACCACCAACGCGAGCGCTAACTTCTCCATCTCTGAGTATCTTAACTCGGCGCCTTGGAGCATCTTACTCACATAATAGATGGGATTCTATTGACCTCCATCTTCTCTTACCAGAACCGAACTGACCGCATGCTCCGATACGCCCAGGTAAAGGAACAGTTCCTCACCCTCTTTCGGGTTTGCTAGTAGGGGGGGTTGTCAGGTACTCCTTCAGCTCTTGCAAGGCCTTCTCGCACTCCTCATTCCATTCAAAGTTTTTGGGTTTTCTCAAAACCTTGAAGAAGGGGAGACTTCTGTCTGCTGATCGCGAAATAAACCTGCCCAGGGAGGTGATTTTTCCTGCCAACTTCTGAACCTCTCTGATCGTGGTCGGGGGTCGCAGATTCATGATGGCTTGAATCTTCTCCGGGTTAGCTTCGATCCCCCGCTCGCTGACCATATATCCTAAAAACTTTCTTCCTCCTACTCCGAATGTGCATTTGTCTGGATTGAGCTTCATCCCGTACAATCTCATGATGGCAAACGCTTGAGCGAGATCTGCGAGGTGATCCTGCGACCTCTTGCTCTTTACGAGCATGTCATCCACGTACACCTCCATCGTTTTCCCAAGCAGGTCGCCGAACATCCTATTAACCAGGCGTTGGTACGTTGCTCCTTCATTCTTTAAACCAAAAGGCATTATATTATAACAATAAATTCCTTTTTCCGTAATGAAGGAGGTCTTATCTCTATCTTCCTCCGCCATGTGGATCTGGTGATACCCTTGGTAAGCATCCATCATTGAGAACATCTCGTACCCTGCTGTAGAATCCACCATGACATCGATCCGGGGCCATGGATAGGGATCCTTCGGGCACGCTTTGTTCAGATCTGTGAAATCCACGCACATTCGCCATTTCCCAGAGGATTTGGGGACAAGCACTACGTTAGACAGCCAATCAGTGTACTGGATTTCCGATACATACCCGGCTTTGAGTAGCTTGTCCACTTTCTTTCGGATGATTTCATTCTTGTCGCTCCGAATGACCTCTTCTTTTGTTGCACGGGTCGCATGGCTGGATCTACGTTTAGTCTGTGCACGATCACTTCCGGGTCGATTCCCGTGAAATCAGACGGACCCCATGCGAACACGTCCATGTTCTCCCTTAGAAATCCGATCATCGCCATCTCCCTCTCCTTCATGCTCGCACCTATCCTGGTGGTTTTGTCCGGCTCGTCAGGTGTGAGCTGCACGACCTTGTATTTCTCGCTGGGCTTCAAATGTTCGGCCTCATAGGGTCGTGGCTCAGCGTCCTCCTTGACCTTTCTCTTCTTCGCTTTGGGTTCTCCTTTCAACGATAAATTGTAGCATTTCCGAGCCTCTTTCTGATCGCATGCTACCTCTCCGACCCCGCGATCCGTTGGAAATTTCACCTTCATATGGTAGGTGGAGATGACTGCCCTGAATGAATTCAATCCTGGCCTGCCCAATATCACATTGTACGCAAATGGCGTGTCCACTACCAAAAATTTCACCATTGTAGTCCTTCGCTTCGGTTCGTCTCCCATGGACACTGGCAATTCGATCATCCCTAAGGACGTCACTTCGCTTCCACCGAATCCGACCAGTGGGGTTCTGACTGGCTCTAACCGAAGATTTTCCAAGCCCATTTTGTCGATCACACTTTTCAAGATGATATCTGCAGAACTCCCACTATCTACCAAGACTTTATGAACTGTGAAATTTGCTATGTCGAGTCTGATGACGATCGGGTCGTTCATCTCCCCAGTCTCTTCTGGTTTATCAGAACTGTTGAAGGAAATGGCTTCCTCTTCCTCAACCTACAGCACGAACTCTCTCCCTCTGCTCGAATTCCTGGTCCGTGCGTACCTCTTCCTGTCTCTGTTCGAATTGTTTGAGCTAGAGCCCCCCGCGATCGTGTAGATTACCCCTTTGGTTGGCGCATTATTTCCGGTGGCTGGGGCATGTGTCGACCTCGAGGGCCCAGGGTTCCGATCTCGGCTCCTCGACCTACTCCTCCTAGTCTCCTCCCTGCCTGTTTTGCAATTATAAGGGACTCGATCTCTGAAGTACCCCTGCCTCACTAATCTCTCAATTTCATCTTTTAGTTGGAAGCACTCTTCCGTGTTGTGTCCCCTCTCCCGGTGGAACCTGCAGTATTTGTTAGAGAATTTTTTGGAGGGGGTATACCTGGTGTGTCTTGGCCATTTGAGAACATCAGCATTCTCGACCATCGTCAACGCCTTTTCCCGTGACATCGGCAACGGGGTGTAATTGTGGTATTTGGGAATGTACTTGAGTTCTTTTGTCTTCTCCTGCTTCTGCTTACTTCCTCCCGCCTCTCGCGCGTCGTTCGATCTTCGGTACGATTGTTCTCGCTCCCTCCGCACATAATCCTTCATCGCATTCATCTCCTCCTCATCGATGTATTTTTGAGCTAGAGCCATCAGCTGTTCGGCATCTCCTGGCGGGTCGCGTGCGAGTGCGGATGCGAATGGGCCCTTCTTCAATCCATGGATCAGGATACTAACCATCATATCAATACGCAGATCTTGGATTTCTATCATTTCGTTGTTGAATCTTCCCACGAAACTTTTCAATGTCTCATCATCTCTCTGCCGTATGGTGAAGAGGTGGGTGGCAGATCTCTTTTGCTTTCTTCGACTCGCGAAGTGGAAAGAGAATTTTTTGACCAATTGTTCATGCGACTCAATGCTCCCTCTAGGTAGGTTGGTAAACCACTCTTGCGTTTTTCCCGTCAGCGTAGTAGCGAATAACTTAGCCATGATGGGCCCTGGCTGCCCGTATAAGTTCATCACCATGTCAAAGGCCGCCACATGCTCATATGGATCCTTAGTTCCATCATACCTCGGCAGCTCAGGTACCCTGAACCCCGGTTCCACCACTTGGACCAAGATGTCATTGCAGAAGGGTGAATTTTTATTGTGCGCGATTATTTCCCCTCGCTTCTTTAGTTCGTCTATTTGTTTATTGAGGCTTTCTATCTGCTTCCCAACACTCTCTACCTCTGCATGCGAAATTACTGGTTCCCTTCTCTTTGCGCGACCGTGACTGCTAGAGTCGGCGTCGGATGCCGCTGGTCGCTTGCTACGGTGCTCTTGTTCGCCCTGCACCCTTGACTCCTTTAGTGGTTCGACATTCTCGAATAACTGCCTCCTTGCTGTTTCTTTGACTAGAGGCGTCGCGGTCCTTCTTTCGTACTCCACGATTGCCTTCCGACTGGCTTCGTTTATCATTCTCTGTAACTCATCTGGAGTTCTCCTTGATGAACCTTCCATAACTATTAAGAGATTCTCAGCGTTTCCCACAGACGGCGCCAACTGATCCGGGTCGAATTATTCGATCTCCTGAGACGATCTCACTACAGATGAACTAACTCTTCCGAACCAGATTTTGGGTTCCCTGAGAATAAAACACGAACCGTGAGCTCGTCGGGCACGTCCCCGACAATGACCCTCCAACGCTCAAGTTAGGTTGATCGAGAGAAATGTATGCGATCTCAAAGTTCGAGCTCAATTAATGCATAACAGTTACTTTATTTATGGCGTATCGGGGTCTATTTATAGAACACAGCTGTACGTCAAGTACTAGGCCACGTGGCCTTATCTTATCGGTGTGTGTTCTAATCGAACGGCTGTCATTGTCCGGGTCTTCGGTCAGTCTGTGCGATCCGGGTCGGGTCCTCCGCGACCCGCCCGCTATAAAACACACGGATCCTGATCGCGTAATGACTAAAATACCCTTAATGAAGGTTAGTTTGGTCTTTTCGCAGGGGTGGCATGCGTATACCCATCAAAGTGGAAGGTGCAATACAAGCTCTCTCTTGTCGCCCATTGCCCCCCAATCCTTCCCTTGTCGCCACCTCCCACCCCATCCCCCTTTTCCATCGCCACCCCCCTTTCCCCATTCCCCGTCATCGCGACCCCTCCCGATTCCCTCGGCCCAGTCGTCACCACTCCATTCATCCCTTCCAATAGCTCGGCCTCCCCCTCCAGTGGTGGTTGTCATTGTTGTCCCCCTCCCTCCAGCCCCTCTCTCTCTATATATATTACACACACATTTATGTGTGTGTATATATTTAATATATTACATATGTATTTTGAATTAAATTTTATATAAAATATGTATTATTTAAATATACAATTAAATTTGTATCGTTGATTGAAATTAAGTAAAATCTAGACCATTAATATTTCAATCAAATTTCAACCTTAAATTCAAATCTATTCCAATGTTTATAAATAATGCAAATGTCATTTTATAAAAGAAAAAATATTTCAAAAAATATAGAAAGCGTGTTTAACACTCACAACCACGTAGGGTTTTTTTGCTTCATTTTTTAAAATATATGAGAGTAAATTATTGTTTATTTTCTCACATAAGGATAAATTATTATTTTTAATATTGCAGAGGGTAAAATATATTTAACCTGAGAAAAGTATGAGGGACAAAATTTAAATAAGTGGCATAATTGAGGGGCTAAAATGATATTTATCCAAAAACTAATATTAGCATGCAGACAGCCATCACAGGAAAAGGTTTATCCATAACCAGAAGCTATTAAATGTAGTATCTCCAACAACCTCATCTAGCAACTGTCAGTTCCCCGCCCCACCCATACTTCACACTCCACTACGACCATATACGCAGAGCAAAAGCGAAAAGAAGAGAGAAACAGAAGAAAATAATAATGGCGTCTCTGTTCGCTGTCCAGCCTCCAACTCCCTCTTCAATCCTCAAAACCCCAGGAACAAACAACTTCTTGAAAACAAACCCAACTCTTCATCATTTCAAGAAAAGATCGTTCTCTTTGAATTCAGTCCTATCAACAGAAACTGACCCAAATATCCCACAAACAGTTCAGAGGTTCTGGCAATGGCTGAAAGATGAAGGGGTGGTCTCATCCAAGACCCCGGTGAAGCCTGGGATTGTGACCGAAGGCCTCGGACTGGTAGCCACGAGGAATATTGGTAGAAACGAGGTTGTATTGGAGGTGCCCAAGAGGTTCTGGATTAATCAGGATGCAGCTGCAGCCTCAGAGATTGGCAGCATTTGCTCTGGATTGAAGCCCTTCATTGCTGTTGCTTTGTTTTTGCTGAGCGAGAAGTTTAAGGGGGAAGAGTCTAAGTGGAAATATTATATTGATGTTCTTCCTGAGAGTACTAATTCTACTATATATTGGTGGGTCTACCTCAAAATTCATTCTTGTTTGTGTTTATCATCTTTTTCTTTTTAATCTTATTTTGTTTTGATAACCATTGTTTTGCGTTCTACTCCAGTGCAGGTCAGAAGAGGAGCTTCTTGAGATTCAGGGTCAGTATTTTATCTTGATTGCATCATTCGGTTCTTGGAAAAACAAAATTGATGGCAATTTGTCCATCTTCTTAATATTGAAAGCTGTACATATTCGTTGAGTCATATGCTGTGGGCCTTTGTTTGATATATTATGGAAAACAAAGTTAGTTTTCTTAGCTGGATAGGATTCTTGAGTTATAAGTGGTTAGTGGGACTTAATGTATGAGATGAGTTATTGTTCAATTTCTATGATAACTTCGCTATCCGGCACTGTAATCAGAATCTCTAATTGTTCTGAAGTCCTGCAGGAACTCAACTGTTGAGCACTACATTGGGTGTGAAAGAGTTTGTCCAGAATGAGTTTCTTAAAGTAGAAGAAGAAGTCATACTCCCAAACAAGCAGCTTTTTCCTTTTCCTTTAACATTGGATGATTTCTTTTGGGCATTTGGAATACTCAGATCAAGGGCATTTTCCCGTCTTCGTAATCAAAATCTTGTTGTTATCCCCTTCGCCGACTTGGTATAGTCTTGAGTACTTGCTTTTACTTTCTATATCTGTAACTCCAAAAGCTTCAATGAGAAACTAAATAAGCAGCTAAACATCTTAATTTCCTAGCTAGGGAAAATTGGTTAATATCAAGAAGCCTGACAGTTGTAGTATCGGCATAACTGAATTTGAACACAAACCTCAGCTACCTTTTCTGCTATCTTAATATCAAGCTTGTGTATTGGCATGATGATAGCTGATGCCAATTGCCACATGCTGAAGTTTTTCTATATTTTGGCAGTGATTGAAAACAAATACTTCTCTAGTGCTGACTTTAGTTTGAGTTTTCACTAAGAAATATGTATTGGACTAGCGGTCTGAGAAGCGGTTTAGGACTACTATTGGTAAACCGTAATCTCCCTAACTTGGTCTATGAATTCCTTGGTCAACGCGCTTGATTGGATCTTTTTGTATGCATCAGATCAACCACAGTGCTAAAGTTACCACTGAGGATCATGCTCATGAAGTTAGAGGACCAGCAGGTCTATTCTCATGGGATTATCTGTTTCAATTAAGGAGCCCATTATCTCTTAAGGCTGGTGAGCAGGTAAACTTCATTACTATATCTCGAGTAATAAATTTAGGCCACTTGTAAAACATCGAAGACCAGCTTTGATGCAGAAAGCTATCGTGGTCGCCCTGTCATTTTGTGCTTGTAATCCTTTTAACATGATCTATTCACAAAGCTAGAAGAAAATACTACATAAATTTTCATGGCAATAGAACTCAAAATTGTGTTCGTTTCCTTTCTCTGGCTTTTGTTCTTGAAGTGATTTTCTGTCATAAAAAATTATTTGCAAACCATGGGTCCAACTAGACAGTATCAAGTTTAAGTTGAAGGGTCCCAAGTTCCAAACTTGGAATTGGGGATACTGAAACAGAAAATTATTCATTTTGGCAGGTTTTCATCCAATATGATATAAAGAAAAGTAACGCGGATATGGCTCTAGACTATGGGTTCATCGAATCAAATTCAGATCGTGATGCATTCACATTAACACTGGAAATATCAGAGTCGGATGAATTTTTCGCTGACAAGTTGGATATAGCTGAGTCAAATGGTTTAGAAGAAACTGCTTACTTTGATATCAAGTATGGCCAACCTCTTCCGACGGCTATGCTTCCCTATCTGCGGCTCGTAGCACTTGGAGGATCTGATGCTTTCCTCCTGGAGTCAATTTTCAGAAACTCAATTTGGGGCTTCCTTGAACTGCCTATTAGCCGTGCCAATGAGGAACTCATATGTAAAGTAGTCCGCAGTGCATGCAAATCTGCACTATCTGGCTATCCCACCACCATTGAAGAGGTAACCTTGTTCTTGATTTATGTTGGATTATAATGACTTCTTCATTTGTTTCATCAATATATTTCACTGAGGAGAGAAGAAAATATCACTTCACTAGAACTAGCATTTCCTATGACCTTTTTCATGTTTCTGACATTGTGATTGGTTAATGATGAAACAGTAGATCTTTGCCATATAGTTTTCCTAATAATACATGGTTGTTCTTCAAGCACTTCTTAAGAAATCAACTTGCAGGATGAAAAGCTGAAGGAGGAAGGAAATCTCAGTCCAAGGCTTGAAATAGCAGTTGGGATAAGAATCGGAGAGAAGAAGGTATTGCAGCAAATTGATGATATCTTCAGGGAGAGGGAGTCAGAATTAGACTTACTCGAATATTACCAAGAAAGAAGGCTGAAAGATCTTGGTCTAGTTGGGGAGCAAGGTGAAATAATCTTCTGGGAGCCTAAATAGAATTCTGCTAAGTGCTGAGCTTCCTCATGGATCTGAATTCCTATGGTTCTTGAAATGGCGTGTGATATATTCCTCTACCACGATTGGTTAAGGATTTTTCAAGTGATGAAAAAGATAAACTTCCACCACACCCTCCGAGAACATCCAAAGGGATGGGTATTTGTCACGTTCCAGACTGGCAAAATTTCTGTCAGTTCGACTTTTGCACTACTCCGTCTGGGCAACAACTTTTGGTTCATTAAGCTTCCTTCTTGTTTGGAAATTGTGGTTCTAGTAGGGATTTCAGACTAATATTTGCTTCATATGGTAATGCATCCAACTTAGTAAAGGAAATGCAGTTCAAATCTTTCATTCACTGCATGTTGCTGCTCTAGTCCCTGATTTTGATTTGATATTCGGGGACGAAGTTCATTAACTGCTTCAGTTTTTATTACCTGACTGATGCCTTAACTTTGAATTTAGGATGTGTTTATAATGAGTAAATGGATATGTCTTGTTGAGGAAACACCAGGGATTCAAAGATTTGCCTTGCTTTCATTACTTCTGAGCTCATCCATTCTCCTTTAGATGATAAGAGAAATGCAAGAATACTGAGACAGCAGAATCTGTCTGATTACATCAGAATCTGGTCTACATATCTGGCAACTTTTGAGTTTGTTCCAATTTTTACCATATTCTTTACAAGCAAAAAGACCAATCTAAAACCAAGAATTTGAGCGAAAATTAAACCACCTTCAGCTCCAGAAATCACTTCCCATGAATAGGTTAATTCTGCACGTTACTTGCCATGATACAAATAATGAGGCAGCTTTTGTATAAATAGCTAAGGAATCATGCTAAGTACAGAGCTCAGCTGCAACAGCAGAAGAAAACAAATGCCTATGAACAAAATAAATGAAGTCATTTTTCAACATCCGATTTTCATGTAATTTCTTTACTTTTCAAGCAATTAATTGCAGAACCCATAAATGCGCGAAGACCACATTTCACCGCCCGGTTGACAAAGTGGACATCTTGCTATTTCCTCAGAGCTTGTTCAGCATTCTGCCAAATCCAAGCCTTTTGCTTATTGTAGTGGCGTCGTTTCTTTCAGTCCACGACCCACCAAACACACTCTGACCGTGGTACAAATATGTGAGGAAATCCTGCTTTTGCGGGCACATTTACTGGAATGCAGTTGTATTTCCAGGGCCCAATAAGTCACCGCAACTTGTGCTATCGCACAGGCATTCTTGAGGATTTGCATAGAAATAATCTTCTTCTTTAGGCTTGTCTGCAATAACCCTACGGAGAGTTGGCTGTCCCATTCTTCTCTCATGAGCCAGCCTAACAGCAACTGAAAACCCATCCCATGAGAGATTTCCATTCTGATGTAAATCCAACAATTCAACAAGCCTTCGGCGATCTAGTTGGATGGTCTTTTTGAATCCTCGAAACCTGCAAAGATCAGATAAAAAATACCTGAAATGTATTTTTCTGGCAGATTAGCCTAGTTAAAAGTATACAACTCTTAAAAGTTTGTGCTGGTACCTACGATGACCTTCAACAACTCTTGCCATGTTCCCATCATAAGTGGGAATAAAGATATTACTGGCAACAGAAACCATAAAATCTAGTGCTGCCATTTGAGATGAATGATTCTGGAACTGGCGCAAATCATCAGGATCCAGCAGCATTTCCTTTTTCAGCTGAACCACAGCATAAGTAAGATATTAGAAAAAGAGCAATACAATACGAACAAAGTGGCAAAAAGAAAAAAACAACATTGAAGAGATCAACATCATCAAAATTCCCAATGCATAGTCAGTTTCTTGATCTTGTATTCAATTTGGTACTTAATGTGCAGTCCAACTAGCCTTAATACAAAGATGCTGGAAGAAGGAAGAAGACTGATGTGCCATCCCTAGATTAATTTATTTGAAAACTTGTAAATCTTCTAAAACATAAATACTCACCGTTCCACAGACCTGATGACAAAGATAGCCACCTTTGTTGATTTTGAACATAAAATATATAATAGCTGTCCTAGTTTTTTGTTCAACATTTTGGAAACAGAAAATCTGGCTTGTAATCGTAAAACCACCACACCTTTAGAACAAAGCATTATGCTCTGATAAATAATTGCTTCTTCGCTTCATGTTCAAAAAAATATTCCCTGTTCCACAGCACGTGTAAAAATTCCCAACCAGAAGCATCAGCAGGTACCTGCTCTGGTATTTTCCAGCCCAATGATTCACTCTTTGGCAACCAGGTATGTTGGTTAAGGATCTTTAACAAAAAAGATTTTTTGTGAAGATTGTGTTCTCTCATTACAAGAAATACTTATAATATTTGTCAGATAGCTAGATAATCTATTATTCGCAGAGGGTCACACAGAACAAGCAGTTCCTGCTAATTATTTCTCCTAACAGATTTGAGCACACGCACATTTAGATAGGTACACAGAGAAGGACATAAAGATACAGTAACCACTGACTCACAATCCTTGGAAAGGCAGCTCTTAGTGCTGCAAGTCTCCTTTCACCACCATAGATCTCACCAGATGCAATATAGATCTGTGTCTCCTTGTCAAAACCCAATGCTTGTAAAATCAAAGCCATTTCCTCTGGGGTAAGAGGACACAAGCCATTTGATCTTTTCTCTTCGGATACTATCTCTTTCTCCCTCCACCAAGGAAATGCATACCTGAACCAGAAAAATAAAGTGAAGAAATGGAAAACAGAAAGACTTGATCCTACTAAAAGAACGAGGGAAGGGGATTGGAGCTATTAAGCTGCCAATCTCAGCTGGAGAAAAATTGCAAGGATGAGTTAAGAACCTAAAACACCCAACAAAAAGGAAAGATACTTATTAACTTCACACATTAAGTTTCCTTAGTGTTAAAGCATTGCAAGTAATGGTGATACTGTCATCCCAAAACTAAGAACAGTTTGATTTCTTATACCATGGAACGGAGAATTAATAAACCAACATATTATTCTCACATGATACATTAATTTATAACTGAGTTTCTTCATGCAAATTACCTCAGTCTTTTGAGCTCCTCGGCTTCCTCTATACTGCAGCCATGAGTGCAACCGGAGAAAGCCAACATATCCATCTCATATCTCAAATGCAAAGCTAAATAGGGTCCCTTCTGCTGAATAATGCGAACCAACTTGTTTCCCAGTGCCTCGATCTCAGGTGTAAACTTTAGTGCCTGAAAATTGACACGGCACCTGAGCCTCTGAAGATCCAGAGAAATCCCATTGTTAGCCAGACGTGAATCTGTTCGGTTGAAGTGTAACACCTTGTGCTTATCAAAGAGAGGCAGAATCTGCAAGGTGGATTGAAAACTGAACAAATGTCCAACATAATTCCAATCAATAAAAGGGGTAATCAAAGTGGAGTATCCTGTCAGAAGTTATATCCTAAAGTAGCAAGTGTAAGATATACTCATTCTGTTTAGGTTTCAAAGTGATCTCAATTATGATAAAGCAATTGTGGACACTGTTCCTAATCCTTAGATGGACCACTCCTCTTCACCATATATGATATTCAACCATACTCCTGAATCTTATTCGCATCTTCAGAATTTTCTTTTTCCGATTCAATGATTAGTCATCAATCTTCCTATATTTTAGAACCAAAAGCTACTTGTCATCTCTCTAACCTTACAAACACACATAATTACCAAGTCAATTGTTATTTCTAGATAGATGCCAAACATCCAGGTCAAATAGTGCTTCTTGTAAGATTGTGGCAAATAAGCAGATATACTACTGAATGGTGCACAAATGAAATGCTTTCATAAAAAATTCTCATCAAATTATATTTCCCTATCTTATACTTATCTTGAAGTGTAAGAGTTAGAAATTCACTTTTCAAATATTAGTTACAATTTGCAGGTTAGTAAAAAGTGAAGCATAAGATAGAATTTTTGTTTTTCTAATATTTCATTTTGTAATAGTATTCCTGTGAAGACATTTTGGTGGAAATACAACTAGCAGACCTGTTGCAAGTAGTACTGCTCATTTGACCAGCTAACAGGAGGCATTACAAGTGGTTGATATCCATATCGCAGGCCAAACCTCTTCGGCAACCTCTTGATAATTCGCACTTCATCTCTTAATGAATCAATAAAATGTTGCACATCGAAAATATCCTCAAAATTGCTGCATGTTAAACCGCTTCAATTCAAAATGCATAAACGGAAAGGGCATTATCAAATACTTCGTTTCACTTTAAGTACCTAGGATCAGCCCAAAATGATGTCTTATCAAGCTCTGGAACGACCAATGTAAGATTTAATAGCCGTGCAACAGTTACCATGTCACAAATCTGAATGTCCGAAGGTGCTAAATTAGACAAAGTGAAACATAAATAGTTAGACAAGGACGAGACAGATATTAATACCAACCGCAGAGCGCATTTGATTCAAGCCACCATTGCAAGAGACTTTGAGAAAGCCATTACTCGTATAATTCCCTGCAAATTGTCATTAGTTTATAGTTTGAGTGTTAATATCACAATTTTATCTGTATGACATCTCAAGTACACTTGTAAAATTTCACTGACAATTATTATTGCGTCTACCATCCTCAAGAAGACCATAAAAGAGTGCAAGGATTAAGATAGATAACACCATATTTCCTCTAGAAGATGAAGGCAGTTCCTCGACATAAACTAGTAAAAAATCATCAACGAAAAATTTGAAGGATAGGTTTAATATTCAGTTCCATTGTGTAACATGAAAACTCTTATTTCCTTTTTGTTTTTTTTGGTTTCATACACAATAGACTAAAAGGACCCCTTTCAATTATCACTTTTCTCACCAAAATCCAAGGAACAAACAGAAATTTTTATTAGTGGGCTGATAATCTCGACGAGATACTAAACTAACGTACCCACCCACCCCCTGCAGACCCAAGACAGAATCCGCATCAGGGTGCATATGAAACAGAATAAATAAGAATGGTAATGTAGCAAGCATGATACCACATAATAAGCTTCCAGCAATTCCCCAGAACATTTAAAATCCTATTATCTCCACCATGTCAAAGTTTTACCCATTTTACATGCATGAATCACTCATTCCAGAAAGTATATTCTCAAACTACTAAAACCGAAAAGATTGGAGAGAAAGATTGCGCGAATAGCATCAAACAACCCATGATGCGCCTTTCCTGGAGAAAACTGCAACCAATTACAGTGATTCTGCATACAAGCATAGCATCCTCCAGAAACATTCTTCCCGTTACACAACATCACACTCCTTTTTTCCAATTGCAATTAATCAACCTACATCACTCTACATTCTCAATTACTCCGTAGCAAGCAACTCGGATTCAGAAAAGCACCGTCAATTAATCAACAAAGAACCACCACTGCTACAGAAATTACATCTAGAAGAGGCTACTTACTAGCCGGAACGAGTGGCGGAGGCGAAGAAGGCATTGATCCCTCTTGATGGGCAGACATTTTCGTGAATCCCGGAAATCCAGTAAGCAAGCGAGGATGCCAGAGCTCCCCAACTGCCACCAGTTGAACCAAACAAGTCCATATCAGTATGCTAGAACAAACCCTAATAAACCAAACTTGTAATCTCGTCCTCTGTATCACCGCCCCCTGCAATGGCAGCAATTTCTCCGCACCTCTCTCTGATCTAATCGCCTCCATTTAAGCCTCATTTCCACCGCCAACAATTCATCTTCATACAATATCACCACTATAACCTAAATTCTAACGCAGCAAAATTGATCTTTACACACAAAAACAAGCATAATTCAAGCGTGTCTACAAATTGCAATGCGAGTTGCGTTAGAGATTCAAAATTTAGGGTGCATTGGTGGGTTTCAACGAAAACCCATCAGCTGAAAAAACTTGATTTACCAATCAAACAAAAGAAAAACAATAAAACTAATTTCAATCTTTTTAAATCCGGAAACAGATTGAAGAAATGAGATCCCAAAGCAGAGACAGAAAAAATGGGGAATCTCTACGGAGCCGTGAATTTCACGAGGGAAAACGCATCTAAATTAAATAAGGAGT
Source organism: Sesamum indicum (assembly GCF_026168435.1). Classification (NCBI taxonomy): domain Eukaryota; kingdom Viridiplantae; phylum Streptophyta; class Magnoliopsida; order Lamiales; family Pedaliaceae; genus Sesamum; species Sesamum indicum. The sequence continues at coordinate 2,928,000 of NC_142660.1, read as the reverse complement.
AATTTTCACGGAATTCTGCTTTAAAAAAATCGCCAATCTCTAAACAATATTAGGCTACGCCCCCTATTCATGTATCGGTACAGTATAATAAATTCAATGTGTACATTAACTTTTCTTATAAAATAATTTAAATAAATAGTAATACTTCCTAATTTAAGGGATAATTACACTCTTTTTCCCTAAAATTTAATGTAATTGTATATAAATCTTTTTTATTTGAAAAATTACATCTGGCACTCATGAACTTTGCTTTCGTCTAACAAATAATTCTTTTCATTAGTTAAAATTAATCGAATTTACTGATATTAATAAAATAATAAAAAAAATCTATATTTACCTTCGATTGACTTATTACTAACTTATTACACGTCAAATAAATCTTTTTATGATCAAATTATCATTGTACGTCTTCACGCGTTAATGTATGTGAATAGGTATATCTCCACAGGTACTTTAGTTCAAAACAAATTATTTGACCTGTAATAAATCAATCAAGGGTAAAATAATTAATTTTTTTTATTAACATCAGTAAGTACGAGAGTTTTGACCAATTGAGTGATTTATTTATTAGACGAAAGTAAACCTCAAGGGTGTTAGATGTAAATTTCAAACCACAGGCGATCAACGTATAATTATATCGAATCTCAGAAGATGAGAGTGTAATCATCCCTAAACTTAAACAAAAACGTATAAATTTTAAAAAATGCCGAATCGTCTAAATAAAGAGATATTTACATAAAATTTTAACGATAAATCATGAAATCAGAAGTACTATTCTTTTAAAACAAAGGCATATCATAATAGCCAAAGTGTACATATTTGATCGTCTTTGAGTACAAAAACAACTCGACAAACTTTGCTTTTTAAAACATACGCAGATCGATTTTTGTGTAATAATCGGTTCAATTTATAAAAAAATGGTAAAAAAAAATTGCAAATTAACTATAAAAAAAAAGTACTATTTAGTTTTGAGCAAAATGGGATTTATTTTTTTCTTGTAAATTTTTTGGGCTTTATGTTTTGTTCCTCAGTTTGATGGTTTGGACAATGAAAGTTTGATTGTTTGGTGGGGAAATGATGATAGAGACCTTTTTGATTTTATTAATAGCATAATTTGTATGTGATTAGTAGTAATTAATTGTGTATACCAAGAAAGAGTGTATACTAATTAGTCAATTTTAACCTTAATTAATATATAGTTTGTGGGGGGTAGAAATGGATAATTATGGAATTAATGTGGATCTAAGTTAAATAATTTATGTGATTAATGGATATAAGAATCTAGCCACTCCTTTTTTTCTATTTTAATTTTTTATTTTTTTTGGGAAAAGGACATTTAAGTATTATCGAAGCATAGGGTGGGCCCGGACAATAAATTTTCTGACGTATATTTACACTTCGGTACTCTATTTTTTAATATTAGTGCGTCACGTGATACTTGTATGCATATAATCAGATAAATATATGGATGATTATATATATATTTTTTTGAGATTCTGTGTAATTATATATAAATTTTCTGTGGTTTGAGAAATTTCATCTAACAATCTTGAAGATTGCTTCCGTTCCGTCTAACAAATAAATCTATTTGTTAGTCAAAATTCATCGATTTGCTGATATTAACAAAAAAAACTATAAGATATTTACCCTCAATTTATTTGTTACTGACTTATGGCAGGTCAAACATTTTTTTCCGACTGAACTACCCTTATAATTGTGAAGATACACCTCCTCATATGCATTAAAGCGTGAAGATATATGAGGGTAATTTGGTAATAAAAGAATTACTTGACTTGCATTGAATCAGTAATAAATCAATTAAGGGGTAAATATATATTTTTAATTTTTTTTGTTATTATAAGCAAATTTAGTGAATTTGGACTACAACAGAAGAATTTATTTGTTATACGGAAGCAAACCTTATGAGTGCTAAATGTAATTTTTCAAACCACAGGGGATTTACGTGTAATTACACCAAACTTTAGGGACTGGGAGTGTAATTATCCCATAAATATAATACATATTTTAAAAATAAAAATTAGGGATAATTATATTATTATTTTTTTTAAATTTGGTGTAATTACATATGTTCCCCTATAGTGGTTTGAAAAATTACATATTATACTCTTGATATTTGTTTCTATCTAATATATCACGATATATAATTATATATTTATATATTACATATGTTAATATTAATATATTACATATTAACCTTGTTTTAACATTTATTATTTTTGTTAATTACAAAAATTGAACTAGTAACATAATTAACAAAAAAAAAATTAACTACAAATAAATGTTCATAGTACGATAAGTACTATATTAACATTGCACACAGGGACTTTGGAGATGAGATTATCCAATTGCCTATTAACATTTATTTAAATATGCATACGATCACATTTTTTTTTTAAATCCATAACTAGCAAGAATACTTTTTTTTCTTTTTTTCAAAGTTTCATATGACTAATATATAATTAAAATTTAAATATCATTAGTATAAATACTTGATGTTGGTCAAATTGATCTCCCAGAGAGTGGTGGTTTGTGACCAGTATGATGCGATCTCCCAGGGGTGTTGATCTTTGATCCATTGTGATTCTTCCAAATGTTTTGATGGTCGCTCAGAAGAGAAAAACATGTTAGGCTAGTGGGGATGTTCCTCGATGAAGACCCTCCGATGCATAGGTCAGCTCAAGTTTAAGATGGTAAATAACGATCTCAAGTAGTAAATGAGGGAGCAAATAAAAATATATCTTATAAAAAATGCCGTGAAATGAGGATATTTATAAGGCTAAATATGCTCATCTGCTGATCAATGTGGCGTCATCTCAAATTATGAAACGTCAAAGGATCTACGCTCTAGATTTTAGGTCATCAAAGCTGGTCGGTTCGTTGACGCAGATCCGGTGCTCTAGTGGTATTTTAGTGTTGTTGAATAATTATTTGTGTTTTGTTTTTCAAGTGGGTATGATATTCCCCAATTAATACTAAGAGGATGTTGGCCAAATTATATAGTATAGATATTAGTATTTTTTTTTAAAAAAATAATTATACTATTTTACAATATTCAGTACACAAAATATCAATATTTTTAAATTAATCCATAAATTCAAAGAAAGTAAAAATTATAACATACTACTATTAAAAATGAAATAAATATCTACAACCATAAAAGTGGAACTCACGCGGCTTGGTATACTCTGATCAATCAAAGAATATATCAATATTTTTTCACAACTTACTAAGCTTAATATTTGGATTAGATCTAAAGTTTGACATTTTGTAAAAGATAAGTGTTTTTTTTTAGATATTTTTCAACCTAAATTTCATTATTTTTATAAAAAAAAGACTCGCATAAGTGGTTATGTTCGTTGATTTTTTACCTAAACGAAATATATAATACATTAGTCCGTATTTATTTGGACTGATTCAGTTATGGCACGCCGTCCCTTCATGCATATTATAAATAAATTTTTACATTTTAAAATATGTTATACACAAGAATAAAATATATAAACCAACATAATATATTTCAATAAATAAAAGAAAATTAACTTAGGGATATTATTTACATAAAAAAAATGGTGTCATGGCATCACAAACTGCCGTTTGTGAGTGAAAACAGATCTTTATATATATATATATATATATTTATTTTTGTATAGATATATAGATGGGAAGAAGAACCTGACTAGGCATGATCGAAAAATACATAAGGGATACTTTTAGTAATTCGAAAAATTGGTATCGCGGTTGATCCGGGTCGAAATTCTCGCAACCTCCTTGGTCGGACGATTTGGTCCTCCAAGCAGTTCGAACTCGCTACCTCTCCAAGACTAGTGATCGGGCCCTGAGAAAAGAAGCAGATCGTTAGGCTTGTTGGGGTGGCCCCTAGCTAAGACCCTTTGATACTTAAGTCAGTGTTGGTATCGAGGTGGTAAAAGTAAGTCGCTTGCAAGCTGAAGGGCCGAAGCGACCAAAAAAGTAGAGTGATGAAGATGGCATACCATAAATATACTGACTGCGAAGTATTTATAACGCAAGACCGGGGGTTTCGTTGGTCCAATGAGTGTCGTCCATGTGTTTTTGGTTGCCAGGGTCGAGTCGCCAGTCCGCGTCGGGTTATGACCCGGCCTGATCGAAAACGCACGGATCCTGCCAGTAAAATTGTAATTTTGTGCCCTTTTAGGAGCAAAATGGTCTTTTTCTAATAAATTAGGGTTTTACCCCATCATTACTCCCCCACTTCTTTTAGTATGAGCACGCTAAGGGAAGTAAAAAAGACTCTCGATCTCAGCCTTTAGATCATCCCTGCTACCTCAGCATCCAACCATTGATCCTGGCGCGAATCTCCATGAGTTTACCCCTATAAATAGAGAGGAGTTTGACTGCAAATTCACCATTCACTCGCGATCTCAACCTCTCTGAGTGCGACCTCTTCCCTCTACCAACGATCTGATCTCTTAAGTTCAAACCCAGGTACTTACTTCTTCACGACCTCCTCTTACTTTTCAATTATGTCTTCAGATTCTGAGTCTAGTTTTAGTTCATCTGATAGTTCTTCCAGTAGATCATCTAACAGTCCATCCGCGACGTCCAATATTCTTTTAGCTCATAAAAAGCAAGTAGGTTTTTCTCCTAGGGTAGATAGAAACAACCTAGATGTAGCAATCCCAGTCATGACCTTCGAACAATATGAAGATAAATTAGCCAACGAACCTTAGCTTACTATAGAAAGTACTTTACACTGGACAGTAACTACGATTAGGAAAAAGTATCATATTCCCCCGAATTTTGAAATTATTCTTCCTTCCTCTTCCGATTGCATGAATCAACCTCCTCTAGGTAGTTGTCCGATTTTTGTTGTTCACTTAGACGCAGGTCTGCCTTTTCCACTTCCGCGATCCGTTGCTCGAATATTATCTAGGTTAGAAATATGTCCGATGCAGTTAGCTCCAAATTCCATACGTCATATACTTACCTTTATTATAATAATGGAGCACTTAGGACTCGAACCCGACTTCGAAAACTTCTGATTGCTTTATAAGTTCACGACCTCGCAGAGGTCAAGCGATTAGGGTTTTTTCTATCTCACGGCCAAACCATATTGTGCCTTTGTTTCTAATTTGAAATCAGATGTAGGCTCTTGGAAAGATAAGTTCTTTTTCCTTTGACCACCCCCAAATCAAATCTGGCCCTTTCCTTGTGACTGACGCACTACCAAACCCGACCCCAAATCCACGATGTAAGGTTAGATGATGATCTACCAAACCTGGCCCTTTGAAGCTTGCTGTCTCAGTCCGGCACCTATTCAAACCTAGGGTTCTTTAGGTGATCAATCTTTTTCCTCATTCCACTTGCAATATATTCATATGTGATGGTGACTAAATTCTTTTTCTTGCAGGCTCTATCATAATGGATGCTCGGATCATAAGAAGAATTCGCGCCAAGAAGGCTAAACAAATAGTCACTCCCTCGCGATCAGATTCCCCGTATCCCTCGTCTGTTCCTATTGAAAGTAAACTGAGGTCGCAGAGAGCTCGCTCCCCAAGTCCACTACGCACAACTTCCATTGAGCTCCAATGAGAATAGCGATCCCATTGCTGAGAACCTGCTGGTTGAAGAATCCCAAGAAGAACCCGATCCCGAGCCACTTTTCAGGAAAAAATCCAGAGGTAAATAGATCGCCACCACCTCCAAAAGAAAACACAAGAATTTGCAGTCTAGCCCTTCACCTTCTGGCAAAAAGACCAAGGCAACCCGCCTTGGTAGAGGAAGAAAATTTAACAGTGGCAAGCGAGCTCACAGCCTGGTGGAAGGATGCGCATGTGGAACTGCTATCTCCCACCTACAAACGTGCTGAAATAGGAGGTGAGAGACCTATACTTGATTGGACTATTTCTAGCCAGAGCACCATGTTGAAGACCCATGTTGGCCAAGATTCATGGGAGTTATATAAGTCAACCATCCTACCTCGCGACCAGGCCTTATTTTCCCCTATGTCACATATCCGTGTTGAGCAAAATTTTGCTCATTCACTTTCTCAGGTAATGCTCTTCACAACAATCACAAACTGCCCTTTATCTATCTTATTAATATTCCTGTTACTTTATGGCTTTTGTTTTTTGCCATAATCTCTCCATGAGTGTACTTACTGGCGGCATGAGAAGATGGTCGCTGACCAACTACTTGAAGAAGAGAAATCTAAGCTTGCGACCCGCGAGGAAGAGAAGGCCGAGCACAAGGTGCAAAAAGCTGATCTTGAAGCGCAATTGCGAGAACTCAGGTCGAAGATTGCAGCTACTGCAGAATCGGCCAAGGCAGAAGGTTTCTCTGCAGGTCGAGTAGCTGGTCGAGAAGAGTACCTCACTTTAGAGGATTTTCAACATGAACTGGAAACTACTCGCGATCAAGGTCGCGATCATTATCTGGCGTCTGATGATCACAGGCAACTTCTGTCAAATATGCGATTGCAAGGTGCTCAAGATAGTCCTCTGCATTCAAGGTCGCAGTGGAGATCAAGTCAGCTGATTACTTGATGGAAGGCTTTGATCGCTGCACTTCTCAAATCAAGAAATTAAAAGGCTTTGTAGAAGGCCTCGACACCAACTGGATCGACTCCACCCTAGATGGTAACTTGGCTGCCTTCCCTAAAGAACCCCTATTGAAACATGACGATGAATTCCTGGTGGATGAGATCGAGAAGATGGATGAAGATAAAAAGTAGATGAATAGCTAAACTTTGTAATTTGATAATGCTTAGATAGATCGCATTCCATGCGTGTAATAGCAATGTTCTTTGCTTCTAGAACTCGAATCATTTTGTAGATCAAGATTTAGCTATCTATATGAAGTCCTTTTCATATCTGTGAGCTTTGAAGAATTTCCTTGAATAAACTGAATCAATAATACTATCTCGAACTTGATAAGATTCACATCCATTTCAGATTGCAAGGAACCTAGGTCGCATAGTGTTACCTCTCACAGATCGCGAGCTACCTCGGTCTTTCTCAGATGCTTGGATCACACTTAGTTATGTTCATATTTTTTAAGGTCGCGTGGTCGTTTGGTCTTTCTCAGACCCAATCTTCCCCTTCTCCAGATCGTTTTAGGCGTCTTTTTTTAGACACATGATCACCTTTCTCAGGTTGCAGTCTTTTTCAGACTAGAATTCACCTTTTTCAGGTTGGAGTCTTTCTCAGACTAGTAATCACCTTTTTCAGGTTGCAGTCTTTTTCAGACAATTTGGACCTTTTTCAGGTCGTAGTCTTTTTCAGACAATGGGTCGCATCTTTCTCAGATCGCGTACTATCGTGGTCTTTTTCAGACACATTCTGACCTTTTTCAGGTTGCATATCAGTATTGTCTTTTCCAGACGCTTGGTTCACCTTTTTCAGGTAGCGTATTACTGGTCTTTTTCAGACACTAGGTCGCACTTTTTCCAAGTCAGTAATATTTTGTTTGCAATATGAGTTATCCAAAAAGTGCTATTTATTTTCGTGCAAGCATTCTTACATAGATGCAATCATCTTCTCAAAATATTACAGTAATATACATAATTCCATAATCTTCAATACATGCAAGAATACTGCACCTGTAAAGGCTAACATCTACGGTAAAGAAACAAAATACATGCGTACATACATTTTCGTGCTGCCATTCTCGTCGTACCGCCTTTGTCTACCTCGATCTTCGACCTCCACCCCATTCGTTGTCCTTGATTGCATTCATCTCCTCTTCGTCGATATATTTTCGAGCTAAGTGCATCAATTGTGCCAAATCCCCAGGAGGATCTCTCGCTAACACCAACGTGAACGGTCCCTTTTTCAACCCATGTATCAATCTGTTCATTTTCATATCGATCCGCAAATCTTGCACCTCTAAGGCCTTGTTATTAAATCTCCCTATGAAATCTTTTAGGGATTCATCGCTTCTTTGCCGGATCATGAGCAGGTAGGTCGCCGATCTTTTCGATTTCCTTCTGCTAGCAAAGTGAAATGCGAACTTCTGCACCAGTCGCCCGTATGATCCGATGGTTCCACTCGATAAGCTGGTAAACCATTCTCGTGTCTTTCTTGTCAAAGTAGTCACAAACAACTTTACGTTAATAGAATCTATTTGCCTGTACAAGTTCATTACCAATCCGAAAGCAAAGAAATGCTCCTGTGCATCCTTCGACCTGTCATATTTGGGTAGGTCAGGTAGTCGAAAGTTTGGAACCACGGCTTGGCAAAAGGCGAGTTCCTATTCTGCTTCACCAGGCCGCCCCGCTTCTTCAGGTCGTCTATTTGTTGCTTTAGTTTTTCTATCATCCCCACGTTATCCCCTTTAGCTCTGGAGATCGCTGGTTCCCTCTTCCTGATGTTGTTAGATGCGGTGACTGATCTCTCTCTTGTTCTGCTGGTTTCCGATATTTGTTCTGTGTTCTTCCTCGTGCGACTAGTTCCTTCCATGTGGTCTCTGCGGTCGCTTTCCTATGCTCTTTAATCAACCTTCTTACTAATTCCCTAACAGCCAGTGAAATCGTTTTTCTTTCATGTTCTACCATAATATTCCTACTTGTTATCTCAATCATCTGTTGCTTCTCTTCATTCGTTAGTTGCAACCTTTTCTCTTGCTCGTGCCTTGATGATCCTAACATGGCGAATTCTTCCTTGCTGGATATCTGAGTTCTTCAACCACCTCAAAACCAAATCAAAGGAACTCCTCAAGATTCTCACAGACGGCATCAACTGATCCGGGTTGAAATCCTCACGACCTCCTTAGTCGGGCGAGCTGGTTCTCCAAGCGGTTCAAGGTCACTACCTCTCCCAAACTAGTGATCGGGCCCTGAGAAAAGAAGCAGATCGTTAGACTTACTAGGGTGGCCTCCAGCTAAAACTCTCTGATGCTTAAGTCAGTGTTTGGTTTCAAGGTGGTAAAAGTAGGTTGCTTGTGAGCTAAAGGGTCGAAGCGACCAAAAAAGTAGAGTGATGAAGATGGCATACCATAAATGCACTGACTGCGGAGTATTTATAGCGCAAGACCTGGAGTCTGGTTGGTCCAATGAGTGTCGTCCACGTGTTCTTGGTTGCCAAGGTCGGGTCGAAAATGCGCGGATCCTGCCAGTAAAATTGTAATTTTGTTCCATTTCAAGGGCAAAATAGTCTTTTTCTAATAAATTAGGGTTTTACCCCATCAGCGGTGTAAGAAACTTTGAGTAGAAATGAGATTTTCTTTTTATTAGTATAGATAAGGTTGAATAACCAAAATAGTATACTGATGAGTGCTGAATACATCAAAAATATTATCTGAGTAAAACTTGTAAAAGTAGTTAGTAGGTTCGAATTTACAGAGATTGGTTTTAAATTAATTCCTTCAAATAAAAATAAAAATAGAAGAGGGAGGTTTTTGTTTAAAGTTTAAATCTAGAAAACAAAATAAAGAAGAGAAATAAATATGAGAAGAAAGATTTCTAGTTAGAGAAAGGATCATGCTTGACTCAACTATTGATCATCGATGCAAATATAACAATCATTCATAATAGATAAATTGATTATGGTCATTGGTACGACCTAACGACTTCACCTTTCCTTACCTTTTCATTAGTCAATAAACGTTCGTTGACTAATTCTTTAATGAGTAAACAACCTTGGGAACGTTCTTAAAATTTAATTTACCAACAACATTAACAACTAGAAAGGCTCAATTCTAACCAATAAATTTCTATGCGGATTTATTTAAGCTAGATTGTGCATTCTCTAAAACATAATTGACCACTACGACATAATGAATTATGTTGTGTTACCACAAGTTATTGAACTAAACAAATAATTACGGATTTGCAAGTTCAATTGGCTAGGCAAATATTCTTGATAATGAATAACAACACCTATCATTCATAAATCAGATTATTTGTAATAAAAACACTGCGAACAATACAAATACCCACATGAATGAAAGTCAAAAACATAAATTAGATCGCACAATATATTGGAATTGTTGGATAATTAATTGGCCCATGACCAATAATAATAATGGTAGGCCTTTGTTCACTTGGATGGCAATGGTTTTGGCCTAAGCCCACGACCCACCAACCCACGACCCCACCCGACCTGGATTGGTTACTAATCCTCAATCTCTCATATCTCACATCTCATCTCTCTCTCTCTCTCTCTCTCTCTCTCTCTCTCTCTCTCTATTGCAGCCGATTAAAGCTCTTCTTCTCCACCTCTTCTTCTTCTTCTTCTCATTAATGGCTGCGGTTTTCCCATGGTCTTGGGACTTTGCCTTGGCCGCCTTCTTCCACTTCTACTTCCAAGAAGCCATCTATATAATGGCGGTCGATTCTTGGTTGTGGGTTATCGAAAAAGTGCTTCTCTCTTCTTCTCTTTTAAATCCGAGCATACTATTCGGTATTTTGTGAACCTAACAGTGAGGATCTGTGTGATCTAGAGATATAGCCTTTTGTGGCAAGGGCTTTGTGCCAAAACCATGTGCAACCGTGGGTAGTTTCTTAAGACTGCCGATCTAAGTGATCGTGAGTAAAGCCAATAAACGAATTTGGCTCTCTGAGCCTTCGTTTGACCGATTACTTTTGTCGCTTTTAATATTGTTGTAATTTTCGATTAAAAGCTTGTAATTCTTGTATTATTTCTGTATTAAAGGGCTCAATACCCTATTTGGTTTGTAATAGTAAATAGGGCTCCACCCAACAGGAATCAAACATTCACCATATCTTTAATGAGAAATAAAAGAACTAGCCTACATACTTATCAAAGAACACATAAAGAGAAAAGAGAGAATATTATAAGGAAAAAAAACACAGAGAATAAAAGATCAAAAGACCCCTTGAAATATTCTACATCACTTATTTATATTACTAAGTTGCCTATTACTACTAGGACTAATAAGATATATTCCTAATAAAACTATAAGTCCTATTTAATTAAAAGCATTCTCCTAAGAATTTCCTTAAGCAAGGAGATCTTCCACTGAACCACAAATCTCTCTAGAAGCCACAAATTCTCCAGAAAAATGCATCTTAGGTTCCCTTATTTTTGCCGATTTCCCATAGAGTTAGGCGTGTACATGCCTAACTGGATAAGCAAGGATGTCGTATTGTTAATTGCAGCTCCATTCTTTAGTTTTCATCCCACAAATTTCTTTTAAGCTAAATATGCAATATATCACTTGGTTAGGAGTGTTTTTGACTTCAAAAGATAGTTAATCACCATTGAAATTATATCAAAATACACTCCTATCATAGAGTTTATTTTGGTTAATAAAGGCCCGATATGCGTTAAGCTCGACTAAAATTATTGTTTTGTCTCAATAACTCATCTCACCAAAATTGGTGGGTTGAGTTATTTGGGCCATTGGAAGCAATTGTACAAGTAAGGCCCTGTTTACTTTGAAAATCATATTAAATGAATGATAGGTGTAGACAAATTAAATTTGTGTACAGTAAAATTGCGCCATGTGGAAAATAATATATTAAATATCAAATTTTTATTTTTATTTTTATTTTTAGAATTTAATCAAATTTAATTCCTAAAGTAAATAATTAATTAATATTAATATTTATTTTTTGGCCAATCAAATGACGCCAAGTGTCAAATTTTATATTCATGGCAAATAAATCATATCTTCCAATCAAGCAAGTGCAAGTCAATTTGAAAACAAAATCGTATCTTGCAAATATGGAAGCAAATGTCAAATAAATCATGAAGGGTCAATCAAATTACGGTACCTCATCAAGTGAATATGGAAAAGTCATCCACCCTACCAATACAAATAGGGATTTTTTCAACAATTCAAGGGACACAAAATTGAAGAGACAATTGAAGAAAGAAACAAGGGAGCATTTAAGAAGTCCCAAATCCTCTCAAGCAAAAGTCAAGAAATATCCACGACGTTCAAAGGAAAGTCAAGGGCTTCATTGCGAAAATCACTCAAAGTCAACATTTGATTTGTGAAGGAGTCAAAAGACCCACAAGTTAACATTGTCGAGATACAAATCTAGCTTGGTGGAAGATCCAAGCATCAAATCTACCAATAAATATTCAAATCCAAATCAAATATTCCAAATTTATAGCGTTCAATTTAGGAATAAGTGAAAAGATCCCTAAATTAACGTTATTGAATATTCGAGTCGACATTGAAGGAGATCAAACCGTCAAGTTATACCTTTGAAGTTGCCAAAATTGAATATCATATTTTGAAGTGAAGAATTAGAGGTTCCAAGTAGAGATTTTGTACACACAAAAATATAATTAAATCCAATATTAGTTGTACTACTTTTCTTGTTTCAATAAAATTTGAAAACACGAAATTTGGTTTTCAAATATCTGGCACGCCCGATGGGACCGTCTCTACCTCTCATCTCTTCACCAAAGCTCTGTAAGTATCACAATAGTTGTAAAAAAAATTCCGGCACTCAAAGTCGTTGCTTCAAGTTCAAATGAAACCATTGGAGTAGTCACGAGAAGTACGTCCAAGAAAGGGTACCCTGAGGTGACTTTGTACGAAACTGTTGAGAAAGATCTACTCCATCTTGGAGGGATCAATGAAGATGATGGGTATTTGAAGGATGATTCTCCTTCGTCCACTCCTCGCTTAACATCAAGTGTAGCTCCTATCATGGTGACAAACACCACAACCCTAGAGGAACAAATTGCAAATCTGACGAGAGCCATTGAAAGTCTTGTCAAGCATGTTCAAGAGCAAAACTCTCAAATCAACAAGTTAATAAACAAGATCAACAGCACTAATGCTAGTCGCATGGCCGGAAAACAAGTAGAGGTGCATGACGAAGTTGAGACGTCTCTAAAGCAATAATCCAATGAAAGAGAGAAGTCATTAATGAAAGAGCTGCAAGTCTCCTCAGGAGGGTTGGTTCCTTGTTCATCAGTTGAAGGGATTCATCAAGGAGATCATTTAAAACAAACTTGATGGAAGCTCTAAGTTGTCGATGGCATATGCGGAGCCATACATTGAAAGGATCAATAACCTAAAAATTCCAGTCGGTTATCAACCTCCGAAGTTTCACCAGTTTGACGGCAAGAGCAACCCAATACAACACGTGGCTCATTTTATTGTACGTGCAAGAATGCACGGACCTATGGGGATCACTGTGAAATAATTTGTTTAATCCTTAAAGAGAAATGCATTCAATTTGTAAACTGACTTGGAGGCAAACTCGCTTGATAGTTGGGAGCAGTTAGAACAAGAGTTTCTCAATCGCTTTTGTAGTACCTGAAGGATAATTAGCATGATTGAACTTACAAATTCACACTAGTGGAAAGAAGAACCTATCATTGATTATATCAACTGGTGGAGAAATCCGAGTCTCAATTGCACAGATCGACAATGCGAGACTTCAGAAATTGAGATGTGCATACAAGGAATGCATTGGAGTCTCCGTTACATTTTGCAAGGGATTTGACCTTGGATATTTGAAGAACTGGCTACTCGAGCTCATGACATGGAGTTAAGCATGGCAACAAGCGGAGCAGAAACTATCCAAAAACCCTGCAAGTTCAAAGAAAAAATAAGAAGCCAACAGATGGGGCAAATCTTCCTCCAAACCTCCAGTCAAAGAATCCATGGCAGTAAATACAACCCCTTTCAAGTTGCAAAGGAAGTTAAATGACATAAGTAGCGAGAAGACGGACGCACCTCAAGAAAGAAGGCCAAGAAAATTGACTTTAAAAGAGATGCAAACCAAGCAGTATCCTTTCCTACTTTGACATCTCCGGGATCTTCGACGACATGCTCACCTCAAATCTCATTGAGTTGCTTGAAATGAAACGACTTGAAGAGGCAGGAAGAACTGATGATCCAAAATACTGTAAGTACCACCGATTGGTGGGGCATCCAATCCACAACTACTTCATATTCAAAGACAAAGTTATGCAGCTAGCCTCCAAGGAAAGATATCACTGGAAGAGGATAATGCGGCCCCAAATTTGATAAACTACCACATTTGGATCGTTTGATGTCGTGATGTAGAATATGGTTGAACTTGAAGATAAAGTTTCATGCAACATGATACAAGATGAAGAAACTCTTTTTGGAGAAGATTATATCGCCAACATGAAGATCTCTAACAAAGAGTGCATGTCAACATTGACCTTTACTGAAGAAGATCTACTAGCGGCTCCAAGCCACACAACAGGCTATTGTTCGTAACTTGTTACACACGCGAGCAAAAGGTCAGCCACGTATTAATTGATGGAGGTTCTATAGTCAATATTCTGCCATTACACACAATGAAGGAGTTGGAGGTTTCCATGGACAAACTAACAAATAATTATCTAATGATCCAATGCTTTAACCAAGGGGTCAAAGGGCTCTCAGTATCATAAGGATAAACTTGTTGATGGAGGATATGTCGTCAACCGCATTGTTCCATGTCATCGATGCCAAGACATCATACAACATGCTCCTCCGCCGACCTTGGCTACATGAGAATGGCGCAGTTCCTTTCTACTTGGCACTAATGCTTCAAGTATTCATGAGACGGTGTTATGAAGAAAGTGCTTGTTGATGATAAACCCTTCACCGAAGCTGAGTCTCATTTCGTTGATGCTAAATACTATCTCGGGAGTACAAAAGCTAAGCAAGACTCATTCGCTGGGAAATCCGAACAACATAATGATCAAGAGGAGGGAAAAGCAACCTCTTCAGGAGGGGGCGGTGAAATGGTTCAACGGAAAAATCCTCCCTTGTAGGATTTGATTCATTAAAAGAGTTTGTACTTCCACTAACAAATATTGACACAAGGAAGCCTCGACCTCTGAAGGGGTTCATGCGACCAACTCAATGGCCAGAAAAGGAGGATAAAGAACCTTTAAAGTTACAAACTGCAAGAGGCTTTGGCCCAAAAGCTAGGGACAACCCACAAGAAAGAGATGCTTTAGGAAAACTCTCTCGTTGATGGTGGACAAATACATGGGCTTAACGTAACCCAAAAGATGTTAAGAGAGAAGGGACATAGTGTTCAAAGCTCTTGGTTAGGCCTTGGGTTCACTCCATATAATCCCATCCACATAGCCATCAAAAGAGCTAGCACCAACTATATTATTGAGGGAGAATACTTGTCAACAAATGACGATAAGGGAAAGAAAGTAGAACGCATATCTATTCTCGATAGGTTTGGACCCTATAGATTCATACATAAAAAGGCCAAGAATCAAGGATTGGACATCTCTGCGAAATCCTAATTCTGGAAGAAAACACAAGAGTCAAAAGCTCTGAGCCATCAAAAGAGCCAACACCAACTACATTGCCGAGGAAGAATACTTGTCAACAAATGACAATAAGAGAAAGAAAATAGAACGCATATCTGTTCTCGATAGGTTTGGACCCCATAGAATATTCATACACAAGAAGGTCAAGAATCAAGGATTGGACATCTTTGTGAAATCCAAATACTGGAAGAAAACACAAGTGTCACAAACTTATCAAGTACTTCAAAGCTTGATCCCATCTCGTATGAAGCGATGCACCAATCTAATCATATAATATGGCAAAGTTTTGAAAGTTAAACTGCATATTATCGTCTTCACAAAAGCTCAAGAAGGTGAAGATGATGACAAAGAAAGTGTAGCATCATCTTACCATATCAGTTGCGGTGACGAAGTGATTAGATATGAAGTTGCAACAACGTGTCACATAACCTTGAGCGAAGAAGATTCTGTTGAAGAAGAGGATATAGAAATTACCCCTCTCGAGCTCGAGGAAGGTGCTAAGACCACTATTAACGAACTGAAAGAGATCAACTTGGGTGATGTTGAAAATCCTCGGCTATCCACATTGGTAATTCATTGAGTGACGGCGAGGAGGAAGCATATGTTAATCTACTACATGAATTTAAGGACGTGTTTGCATGCTCATATAAGGAAAGGTCAGGCCTAGACCCAAAAGTGGTAGTTCACCAATTATCAATAACAAAAGGAGTTCGCGCTATCAAGCAAGCTCAGCGTAGATTCCGACTCGAGTTGGTCCTTTCGATCGAAGTCAAATTCAATAAACTCATCAAGGTTGGACTCATTCAAGAAGTCAAATACCCAACATGGATATCAAGCATTGTCCCCGTGAGAAAAAAGAATGGACAAATTGTGTATGAATCAATTTTAGGGACTTGAACAGCGCATGCCCTAAGGATGATTTTCCTTTACCCATCATAGAACTCTTGATTGATGCAATAACGGGGCATGAAGCCTTGTCTTTCATGAACCCATCCAGGTATAACCAAATACGTACGGTACCAAGAGACAAGGAACTAACGACATTGCATAGATTAAAAGGGATATACTACTACAAGGTAATGCCGTTTCGCTTGAAGAATGTTGGTACAACATACCAAAGGCCTATGCAAACGATATTTTATGATATGCTTCACAAAAATATTGAGTGCTACATTGATTGAAATCCAAAAGGAGACAAGATCATCTCCAAGATTTGAGGCAGATATTCAAACAACTAAGAGATATCAACTCAAGATGAATCCATTGAAATGTGTGTCACATTGGGAAAGTTCTTTGGGTTTATTGTTCGCCAAGAGGAATAGAGATAGAACAAGCCAAAATTGATGGAATTTTAAAGATGAGTAAACCTCAAAATATCCACGAACATAAGAGTTTGTAAGGAAAATTGGCACGTCTCTGAAGGTTCATTTCAAATTTGGCTGGATAGTGTCGACCCTTTAGCCGCATCATGAAGAAGGGTGTCTCGTCTGAACGAGATGAAGCTTGTCACAATGCTTTTAGAAGCATAAAGTCCTACTTGACGAAACCTCTCATGCTGGTTGCACTCATGCCTGGATGCCCATTAATTCTCTATATAGCTGCTCAAGAATGTTCAGTTGGAGCTCTATTGGCGCAAGAAAATGATGAGGGAAAGGAAAATGCGTTGTACTACTTGAGTAGGATGATGACAGCTAACGAACTGAAATATCACCAATTGAAAATATATGTTTTGCGCTCATCTTTGCAATCCCAAAACTAAAGCACTACTTCAAGCACATATTGTATGGCTTGTTTAGAAATCAAATCCACTAAAGAATGTCATGTCAAAGTCGGTCCTATCTGATAGACTTGCGAGGTGGTATCTTCAGTTGTAGTAATTCAAAATTGTGTATGTTCTTTAGAAGGCCATGAACGGACAAGCATTAGCAGATTTCTTGGTCGATCATCCTATCCCTGCCGAGTGGGAGTTGTCTAATGATCTCCTTGATGAAAACGTCCTTGTTATTGAAGTCACCCCTCCTTGGAAGATGTACTTTGATGGAGCTTCACATAAAGAAAGAGCCGGTGCTGGAGTCATATTCATCACATCCGATGGTGAAGTATTGCCATATTCCTTAACCCTAACTCAGAATTGCTCAAATAATGTTGTTGAATATCAAGCCCTTATCATTGGTCTTGAGATGGCAATTGACATAAAGCAATTGCATCTTAAAATGTTTGGAGACTCTTATTTCATGATCAATCAGCTCCTTGGACTATATGAGGTCAAGAAACCCGAGCCATTTCCATATTTAAATTATGCTCAAAGACTTATCGGATGGCTTGGAGATCTGGAAATCGAGCACGTTCTAAGAAAAGATAACAAACAAACTGATGAACTCACCAAACTTTCCTCTACACTCACGATACTTGAAGATAATGCTCGTGTCCCGATATGCAAGGGTTGGGTAGTACAACCAATCTTTGATGATGACGACTATGAAGAGGAAGAAGAACTTAATGCTATTGAAGTATTCGATATAGAAAAAGGAATATTGGCGTCAACCACTTATAGACTACCTAAAGTATGAGAAAGTGCCTAATGATCCACATTGAAAAGTTGATGTAACCCGCTTCAATCATAAAACACTTTATAGACGTTCATTTGATAGGGTCTTCTAACATTGCCTAAGTGAAGAAGAAGCAATCCAAGTCATGGAAGAAACTCATTCAGGGGTTTGCCGCGCTCATCAGTCAAACCTGAAGTTGCATTTTCGTATAAACGGGATGGGCTACTATGGGCCTACCATGGTCTCACGAGGCGCTTTTTGGAATGCGGGGAAAGGGGCCGTGTGGCTAGCAATCCACCGACTACTTCCGCCAATAGCAACACACAACCAAACTCCCGCCCGGCACTAATACAACGTGCTGACAGGAATAGCAATATCGATAGCAACAGTAGTAACAATAGTAAGCAATAGGAAAGCAGTAAATTGAGCACGTGCTTCAGAAAGTAGGTTTTATTGCATTGAAGATTGCATATATATTGGACAACGATGCTAGAGCATGGGGATCGCCTTGAGGGGGACACTAGCACACACACTACACCAAGTTTCGAGAACTCATTCCCCCCTATAATAGGCTTAAATTTTTTTTTCCTATTTAAAGCAATAGACACTAAAAAAGTTGAACAATACACCTGAGGAGGCTTAACGTTCCCTGAGCAAAACAAAACAAAACAAAACAAAATAAAATAAAAGACCAACGCCTAAAACTCTACGATTGCGAAAGTCCAACGTCTGTCCGTGTAGAGCGGTTGCGTGGCCGAAATGTGCGTCAAGGGTGCCGAGTGCGCGGGGGGGGGGGGGGGGGGGGCGGCCTTTGACTCATGGTCAAGGACTGCATGAATTACCCATAAAGATGTCAAGCTTTTCAATTCCATGCCAATTTTATTCACCAGCCATCGGAACTATTACACCCAACAGTTGTGCCATGGCCATTTGATGCTTAGCTTGGACGTGATTGGACCATTGACGAAGTCTTTTGCTAGACATTTATCTATCTTGGCTGCAACCGACTACTTTTCCAAGTGGACTGAAGCAAAACCCCTCAAGGAGGCAAAGTAAGAAAATGTCGCTAACTTCATTTGCATCAACATCATCTATCACTATGGAATCCCCCGCTACATCATCACTGATAATTGGAAACCTTTCTACAATAGCCTGATAGACAAACACACTCAAATGTTCAACTTCAAACAAAGAAAATCCTTGATGTATAACGCGGATGCAAATGGGCTAGTTGATGCATTCAACACGACTCTGTGCTACTTACTAAAAAAGGTAGTCGCCAAATCAAAGAGAGATTGGCATGAACAAATAGGAGAAGCTCTATGGGCCTACAGAACTACTTATCGTACACGTACTCAAGCAACTCCTTGTGTATTGGTGTATGGTGTAGAAGTTGTCATCCCTCGCGAGCAACAGATCCCATCATTGAGAATAGCCATTCAAGAAGGACAAACTCAAGAAGAAAATGGGTGCTTGCGCCCTGAGGAATTGGAAGCTCTGGATGAGAAAAGGTTAGAAGCACAACAAAGACTCAAGTGTTATCAAGTTCGTCTCTCAAGAGCTTTTAATAAGAAAGTGCAATCTCGTTCCTTTCAAGTTGGCGATTTGGTGCTTGTTGTGAGAAGACGCATCATTACCACTCATCGTATTGGAAAAAAGTTCACATCGAAGTGGGATGGCCCCTATGTTGTCAAAGAAATCTGTGTAAATGGCACCTACAAACTGGTTGCTGAAGATGGCTTAAGAATTGGCCCAATTAATGGGAAATTCTTAAAAAGATATTATGTATAAGAAAAGCAAGAAAAAGAAATGGCTCCATGACGTACAAGCCTAAACTACAGGTCACCCCTAGCCTATATGAGTATAAACTGTGTACAACATCCCTTTTATAAAAGAAAATTCAAGTTTCTTTGAACTACGTTATGACTGATCTCTTCATGGGGTACATAGGCTACTTAGATATTTTCTAAGTTTAGTCACAAGTTTGTAAAGAATTATATTTTCCATATCAGATAATTAATTCATTGCGAGTTAGTAAATTTGGAGTTATTTGATTACACATTCATAGATGGTTTGTTGCAGATCCACTCTACTTCATGGGCTTTGAAAAAAAAAAACATACATAAAGATTGCAAAATAGAAGAAAGAAAGAAAAACAAACTTCTATTATGTAATCTCAAAAAGGAAACATCGAGGTTTATGACTTAGAACAAAAAAGGAAAAAAATGAAATGCAACAAAAAAGAAAGTCCCAAACAAATCTCAAGCGAAAGGACTCAAGTTCTCCAACTCTTCTTTGAGGACTTCCAAGTTTGCTGTTGAAGACTCCAAATTCTCGATTGCCTCGTCATTAAGTAGTGTGGCATTCTCAAGTGCTGCAATTTCTGCCTCAATTTCATGAACTTCGGCTTGAGCGTTATGAAGAAATTTCTTTTTCCCCTTCAACGTGACACACAAGTTCCTCCTTTGTTCTTTCAAATCCATGAGCTTCTTCTTAATGCACTTCGACTTATCTCCTTCAATTTTGGAAACCTCTTCACTATCTTTAACTTGGGCATCTCCTTCAACTGTCGCTCGAGAAGACCCTTGGACAACTTTAGAAGAAGATGATCTCGCTTCATCATAAGCAACAGCTTTGACAAATAACGCATTCAACAATTCCTCCACTTTCGAAGTATTAAAATGCTAAAAACTCTTCATGGATTCAAGAATGAATCGAACATCGTCTTTGATAGAAGAAATGAAGTCAACCGGAGTGTTTGATATTTTCACTATGAGATCACTCCACATCTTTTGAAAAAACTCCTTTCGATGATTAAGAACAAATTTTTTTCCTTCAAGAACCGACGCCACAACATGACGAGGAGGTTTTGCCTTAAAACCTATTCCAATTGGAAGAGTGGTAACCAACAAATTAGGTCCCAACAATTGATTATTGGCTATCTTGCAAAGTCTCATCATCTTCAATAGCAAGAACTTCATTTTCTAACTACGATAATGTATCAACTTAAGTTAAGATGAGAAAATGGTCTTATAAAAGAGAAAAGTTACTGAAAAGAAGAAAGAAAAAAAAAATGGCCTCTCTCGTAAAATTCAACATTGATGGCGCATAAGATATTGGAATCCCTCTTTGGTCTCTTCCAATGATGGTCAAGGTTACTACTCTCATTCTCCTCTAATGGACAAGAAACACTCTTCTTCTTACCTGCTTAAAAGTTTCGACAACTTGAGGATTACATTTTGGAGGAACAAAAGCAACACGCTCATGAGGAAAATCTTGAACAAATATTTTACCGCGTTCTTTGTATTTGGGAGGTGCTTTGATTGGGGCCCAGACCAAGCAACATTGTTGTGTTTTCTTCAAAGAAAACAACATCAGTCTCAGCCCACCATCCTTTGTACACCTCGAAAGAGAATTTCTTTGCATTTGGGGGCATGGAAGGAAACCTTACCCTTTCCATGGTCTTAAAAGAAATGCATAAACACCAATAACGAATTCCATAGCCCAAAGACGCCTTGCAAATGCCTTGTGAAAGAATCCCGTGCAGACCAAATTGATGAGGGCTGTTAGGCTCAACAACAAAATGATTGTCTTGCCGTAAGGGGAGGTAATTTGAATGGATGGCCATGAAATAAGTCTCTTCAAATTCTTTGGCACGCCCATCATCTACAATGAAAAGTCCTTGTCCTTTGCAATCATATTGCAAGTCTAAGAGATATAATCACCTTGGTGAATCCGCTTTCTTGCCTATTGCAGATTGTAGTATTTTGCATCCCCTTCACATGAGAAAAATACCATTTCGGGCCCATGTACACCTTGCAAAATTTGGTAGTGAGTCTTGAAATAGTGTGCTATCTAACTATAAAAAGTGAATCGGAAAGGGAGAATGCACACAAATTAGTTTTGAAGAGTCAGAAATCTTGTTAAAACCTTTGTAAATGCTTGCCAAGATGGGAACAATAAGACCAACTCTTCTGCCAGCTGCTATGATACTCGCCACTTTGGAAGTACTTGGACATATTGAACCAACATCGTCAGTGGGAAGAACAAAGGTGCAGAGCCAACATGCTAAGTCCGCTGCCAAAGATGTTTCTTCTTTTAAGCTTCCTTCAATTCCAAGCTTAGAGAACAACGTTCATCTGCAGTGGACCACTTTCCATGTATTCCAAAAGTTTCGAAAGGATTATGAGTCGATTTGGGACGAACCACCTTTTTTTCTCTACGTGGGAGAGACTCATAGTACTTTGTGGCTCTTTTAAACCAAAACTTGATCCACTTGTCAGTAGGGAGTTGAGAAAATTGATAGTTGCCACCACTTTCCTGAAGCAGATGATAAGCGTGGAGCAAGAACTTGCAAGAGCAAAACACTACTTTACGAAATGGGTGGAAGCAGAGCCACTCGCTCGCATCACATGAGGGGAAGTAATGAAGTTTATATAGATGAATATTATTTGCATCTTCAAGCTTCCCCGAAAATAATCTCGGACAATGATTGGCAATTTCAGGGACAAAAAGTACAAGAATGGTGCAAGAACTTACGCATCAAACAATGATTTACATCCGTGGCCCATCCCCAGTTTAATGGGCAGGTGGAGGTCACCAATCGTATATTAGAACAAGGAATTAAGAGAAGGCTGGAACGAGTTGGAGGAAATTGGATGGAAAAATAACTAGTGTTTTATGGGCTCATAAAACAACTTCTAGAGGATCTACAGGGAAAAATCCCTTTACCTTGGTCTAGGGGACTAAGGTCCGCATACAATGGTACAAAAAGCTTTGATTAGTGCTCACAACAGAAGAGTAAAAACTCAAAGTTTTCAAGTCAGAAGATCTGGTGTTGTGAAGGGTAGACTAGATCCCAATTGGGAAGGACCCTACAAGGTCATAGGGATAATAGATCGATGAGTTTATGAGCTAGAAGATGGCGAAGGGCATTCCTTCCCCCGTTCATGGAACATACGCAATCTTAAAAAATTCTATGTGTGGCAAAGGACATCCCTTCCCCAAATAAGTTCTCCCAAAGGATGGACATCCCCTCCAGCAAATAAGTTCTCCCGAAGGACATCCTCCTCAACAAATAAGTCATCCCAAAGGACACCCACCTCAGCAAATAAGTCCTCCAGAAGGATATCCCCCTCAACAAACAAGTCCTCCCAAAGAACGTCCTCTCTCAGGCATCAAGATGTCTTGGCCCTAAGAGCATTTCTCACAAAGGTATGGCATGCTTCCACACTTCACATAAAACTCCAGGGCGATGTACAAATTAAAATAGGATTAAGCCCTGCGAGAAATGCACAGGCATCCATCATCAAGGGGACCTTAAGCCCCATTTAAAGCCCCCGAAGGCCCTTCTTTCTATTTACATGTATATTCACTTCAATAAGATAACATGTAAACTGACCATATTTCTAAGAAAAAAAATGACAATGATGCTGTAGAACTGACAACACTCAACAGGACACCCTTGCATCTAAAGACCCGATATACAGAAAGGGTCCCTCCAATAAAAAATACCCCATCAATCAGAAGCAAGAAGACAAAAAGATAATATAGCACGAATTAGATAATGAATCTCAAAAGTGAAATGAAGGAGAAAGCATGAAGCATCGCATTATGAGCCCAACCTAAAACTTGACTAGGGAAGGGCAAAGAAAAACCGATTCAACATTCACAAAAAGAGAAAAAAAAGAAAATATCGTTTCATCCACACCCATGATGGGGGAAGGAGCATAGCAAGTAAAAGTTGTTTTCAGAATTCGGGGGGGGGGGGGCAATGGGCAATACACTTTTCATTCTTTTTCCCCACAACCGAGATCTTCCTCTTTCTCTTCGGCCTGATCTTCAAGGGTGGGGGCATCTTTTGAGTCATCCTTGGGGGCATCGTGGGGTTTTCCCTCAACAGTAGAAGAGGCGTCCTCCTCTTTCAATTTTGAGGCTCGTTTACTCAAAGCGTCCCCCGCTACAGGAGTTAGTGCGACTTCAAGGGCGGGACCTCTTAACTCAGCCTCAACCTTCCCCAATATATGGTTTAATTCTTCCTTTTTGAGGATCCCTCGAGTTAGTATAAAACAAGGCAAAGTTACGAATAATTGAAGAAGAATAAGAGAAGAAGACTACTTGATTCGATGGGGAGGTTTTTGGTCACGAGAACCGAAGGGTTGGCAAAGGGATCTGGAGCACTGTCTACTGCGGCTTTGAGATTGAGAAATGAAGGCTCTTCTCATGTCGAGAGATACCCCTGAGCCATGAACTGCTCCTTGTATGAAACCATATTTCAGGAAAGGTCCAGCTATCTTCACCAAGTAATGCTGGAAGTCCACTGACTCTTATACTCCAGGAAACAGCTGAGCCAGTAAGCCTCCAAGTACCTGTGGCCCTCATCAGTGTTTGGAAATTCAAGCCTGGCCTGGTCAGCTGCCTTCATAACTGCCTTCGCTTGGCCAGCAACCTCCTTCTGCAGTTTCTTCAAGTCCTTCTCTGCTTGCTGGTAACTAACCACAACCTCCTTCTTTGCCTCCTTGAATTTGCCGATTTTAGTACCCCGGGTGCTCCATATTTTCCTTCAATTTTCGCCTCCAGGCATCCCTTTAACAATCAGGAGGGTTCCCCTGGAGATGTGAGAAGAACTCCTCGCACAGAGAGGTCGTATGAAACACGAGAAGAAAATCAGGAAAAACTTAGAGAAGCAAAAAAGGAAAAAATGAGATGAAAGGACTAAGAGGACATACCTTGACTAAGTACGTGGCTATCATTCTCTCGAGTTCCTCTTAAATCACGATCAGAAGACGTCCATACCCTGAAGTAAGCATCCCCCTCATAAGCTTAGCCACCAAGAGGGAGTTTTTCTCCTTCTCCTGTTCTAGAGATTGGTGCGTGCACAAGCTGTCGGAGGAGGCATGGAAAGATTTGAGGACGATACCTCCCTTATCTCGAAGAGGATGAGGGGAAGGAGGTGTGGCAGAAGGTCGTGCAAAGTTGGTCAGAGGAGTGCCCAAAGGACTCATTTTAACTTTTTTAGAGGAGGCCCCTAGCATTGACGAAGTAGGCATTTTTCCTTTAGAGTCACTAGAGGTCGGGTCCACTTAGAAGATCTGGATGGAAGGGTCCCCGCTGCTCCCAAGATATTGTTGCACATCAATTTCCTAAACATAATATCCTGCACCAAAGAAAAAAGTAAAATATAGTTATAATCATGCATTAAAATATCAAGAAGTAACAAGAATATAGAATACCTAGGGGCTCCCCCAAGGGGCTCCACCCGAGGACTCGGGCTAAAGTGACCCAAGAGCCGACCGTTGATCAAGGCTCGACAATTATAGTGTTTCTCATTCAACTCCTCCAACAAGGAGGAGAGGGCAACCTTCATTTCACGAACATTTGCAATAGGAAGAGGGTTGTGTATCCAACGGTTCGAGAAAATCCATGAACTAAAAAGCAATACATAAAAAAAAAATAACTATTCTTCCAATGCTTTGAGGGATTGGGGCAAGCAAGAAGGATACCCCTCGATGAGGGGAAAAATGAAAAATACCCGTTTCAGTATGTTTTAATGGAAACATTGGGCGAAAGCTTTTGAAGTTACAGGGGCACCATGGAAGCGAAAAATCACAGCTAAAACCCGAAAGGAGTTGGGGGCTAATTGATTTAAAGGCACTTAGAATAATTTATGGTTGGCTTTGGTTGGACTAAAAAAATGAAGTATCCAGGCTCCATTTAGAAAAAATACCAATGAGGGGGAAAATGACATTATATATAAAATATTGAAACATAAATAGAACATATTTAAATAAATAATAATCCTATTTTATTTGGGGGTTAAAATGATAATTAAGAAATAGGATTTTCGGAATAAGAAATAAACTAAACAAAAATACCATGGATGAATCCATGCGGCTTTTTCTTAAATCCAAGCAATCTTTTCTCATTTTGATGGTCGATGATCATAAAGGGCCTCTTTATCATTCTGTATAAATGTACTATTCTATTTCTACAGATATGGAAGAGGGGCGAATTCAATCCTTGTTATGGAAAAAGCAAGCAATGTTGGTGTAAAAAGGAGGCATGGGAAAGCGTAGACTTGACTTCAACTGTGCAGAAAAGAAACTTAAGCAGTTTTTTTTTTTGGGGGGGGGGGGGGAGAGGGAGAGAATGGGGCGACTAGTAGGGGAAGGGGCATAAATAGTGAATGATGGAGGGATGTGAAATTCCTTTGCTAACTGGCGGATGGCGGCAAGTTTAAGATAAGAGCGGGCCCCACTGCCGGCGATTGGGACATCTCCCTCTCCTCCTCTCAAGGAAGGGCCCTCTTCCTCATTACCCCCCACCTCCTCCTCCTCCTCCTCAGAAGCCTCATCCAATAAACAACGAGCGGCACCTGCTACCTATCGCAGGCTCCACCTCTAGCCACTTGAGGGTTCAGATGAGCTAGGGCCCATCCTCCTTGAAGTTGCCTTTGAGGGATCATTGCCTGGAAGAGTTTCACTCACGAACCTAACAGACTCATAAGATAATGCCATGAAAAGCTCAAATAAATGAAGAAGAAAAGGCTGCGGAAGAAAGAGTTACAAGAGAAGGAGGGAACACTTACAGGCTTGGAGGAACATCCTTTTTCTTCAAGAAACCACTAGGTAGAAGGAAGGGGTAGAGAGGGGCAGTTATGCCTTGAATCAAGGGAAGTGGGGGAAGTTAAACACACGTTTGCCCTGTAATCACCTCCTATTGGGCAGTTACCCAAGTGGACATGTGCATGGAAGGGGGCGGTTATCAAACGCACCCTCAAGGTAGCAATCATGATGGCTAGGTTTAGCCATAGCCATCATATCGAGACTGACAAGGTGTAGGGTGCAAGGCTCGATGCTCCAAAAGGAGGCGGGAAAAGAATGGAAGCAACGGATACTCGAGGAAATGATCCTCTTAAACCAGTAACGGGAGAGCTCCCTCATATACGAAAGATCTCCTTGTTACTCCTACTCTAAGAAAGAGTCAATGGACACCCTCCTCTTTAGAGTGAGGGGAACTGAATGATGCATATGGCCTAAAGAGGCCCAACCCAGGAAGAGCAATAAGGCTTAGGACCACCTAAGGTATGCCTTAACGACCCAGGAGGTCCGAAAGCCCGAGACAAAAGACGAAAGCCCAAGGTGCCCCTGAACTTGACTCATAAATACAATACAAGAAGGACGATCAGCCCAAAGGCCCACATTTTGCAATCTCCATGTGGCAGGCAATTAGCTTCCGAGTCAGCCACCACGACGGGCCACGTCAGCCTTGAGGATGCAGCTCCTAAGGAAGGTTTCCATAGAGTGTTGGACTCCCTAGCAGTTGAGACTCCCTGCTAGCAAGGGGTCTCCCTCAATTGAAAGATACTTGATTATGGACATGTCAAACAACAGATAAGGTCAGATTACAGCTTATCTAATTACCCTCATCCTTTTTCCCGAAGATAGAGGTAAAAGTATGAGACCCCCAATAGATGGGGGCACCCCTTGATAAATACAGGTTTTTTTTCCTCAGGCGGGGACACTCTATATTTTCTGAGCACTTCTATTAGCACTCATCAAGCACTCTCTCGTGAACTTGCACATTTTTTCTTATAATTTGATCACCATATCTCAATATTTTATCATGTTTCTTACTTCTTATTTTATCTCTTCTCAAATCCAATATTTGGGGATCAGAGTGCTAATGTGTTGCTATGCAGGTCTCATTTCTTTGGATTTTACGCAAATTTCCCTCATTCAAAACAATAGTCCAAACTTTATCTTTATATAATTGAAAAGTACTCTATTTGTGTTTTTAATTTATTTGTTCGTTAATTTTTATTTTTTTAATATTTAATTAATTTTCTTTTTTCTTTCCTCAACTTTTCATTTTTCTCTCTCTTCTTAACTTCTCAATTTCTATTTTTTCAACTTTTCCATCTCTTTTTCTTCTCTCAATTTTTATACTTTTTAATATTTTATTAATCTAATTAATATATTTTTACAATAATAATAATCTTATTAAAATTTTAAAACTAATTGTGCACACACATATAATTGTGCCTCATATGCTCATTTTATTATTACAGGGGAGGAGTTCTTTTATTGTCTCACCTATTATTGCTATGTTATTTCATTTTTTAATATTTAATTTAATTTAATTTTTTTATTTATCACACAACTTTTTAATTTTCTATTTTTGTGAACTTTCCTACGTGGAAAAAGTTGGACTCACTTTAAATTTCAAAATGCTCTTTTTTTTTAATGATAATATTATATTTAATTTTAAATTAATTATACATAGACATGTAAATGCGCCACATAGGTTGATTTAAATTAAAGCAAAGAAAACAGGCTACTATCCTTTCCTTAGTCAGAATCGATATGGCTCTGACCGAAAAGTTCCAAGAAAAATAAGACAGCTTTTGTGTTCCAACAGCTAAGCTTTGGCCTTCAACATTCCAATAAACTCCACCATGCCTTCCTGCAATCAGATTTGTCATTAGCAATAGAAAATTAATGTTAATTTAATAATTAAATAATATTTTTATTAATATTAGGTATAAAATATGTATTTACAAAAATAATATTACATCTTTATTGATGTCGCGTACAAAAATTGATATTGAGGTTACTTTACTTAAAGTAACGACATTAACCAATTTTTTTAAGTAATTATTATATATCATGAGTTTAAACTATTTTGACATGCACATATAGTTTAAACTCATGATATATATATTAATGTGCATAAAAATAAGTTGGCCCAAAGAGGCCAAAACGATCTAAAAGAAGAAAGAAATAAGAGGCCCGTAACATCCTAGTAGGTCCAAGGCGACCTGTCAGGCCGTCCTAGCTGGTGTCTCCCAGAACAGATTGACAAAGGGAGGAGGCCTAAAACATCCCGCTACTCGAACCATGATCAAAGCCCAACAAAACATTCGACCCAAAAGCCCCCGTGTCAGCCCACACTACATCGTGGTATCCAGTTTATTTAGGTGTCAGCAGCCACATTGGAATCACATCAGCCCTAGTAAGGAAGGACTCCTTACAGACAAGAGAGGTCCCCCAAATCCCTGGTCTCCTTGAAGACTAGGAGTCTCTAGAAGTTAGGAGTCCTTGCTGATGAAGGGTCCCCTAACTCGAAAATAAGCATTCAACAGCAAGATTAACAGAAGATAAGAACAGATTATGGCTAATCCAAACGATTCTTATCCATTTCTTCTCGAGAATGAAGTAAACGTGCAGGGCCCTATCGTAGGGGGACACCCCCTATAAATACAAGTTTACTCCTCCATACGAAGACCTCCCAAACACTCTCTAACGTCTCTCACAGCTTCTGGACACCTTTCACTCTTTGGACGACACCCCTCACTCCTCTCTTATTCTCCAAATCATCTCTCTCGCTTTCTAAACATTCTTTAAGCATTCTACAAGCACATTATCAAGTGTTCTTACACTTTTCACCGACCTTATTCATCATATCTTGATTTTCAATCACTTTGTTTACTTTTTGACTTTATTCAATTTCAAATTCAATAAACTTAGGCGTCGGAGTACTAACGTATTTTTTGCAGGTCTCCCCTTCAGGATTTGCATTCGCTTTGGCCCAAGCCTCGAACAATTGTCCAAATCCATTGGATTCGTGCGTTTTTTAAACGCATCATATATATATATATATATATATATTTCAAGTAAAGTCAAGTAATATAATTGTTGTTAATTTTGTACGCAATATTACTTTTGCTATTTTTTTTGTACACAATATTAATACAAATGTTAAATTTATTATTAATATCTATTTTTTAAATAAAAATACATTCTAATAATAATTATTTTATTAAAGAATTGCATGGTATCATTATTTCAACAAAGCCACGCAATATGATTATTGTCAATTTTTTGCATATAACACTAATAAAGACGTAATATTATTTTTATTAATTTCTATAGGTAATAATCATAAAAATATTAAATTTATTATTAAATTGAAATTATTTTTTTTTATTATCTGCTCAAGTAAATTGAAATAGCAAAGTCACGGTTCTGGTGGAGTTTATTGAAATGCGGCTGAGCACAGCTGTTGGAATACAAAAGCTACCTTATTATCATTATTATGTTTTTAACTTTCGGGTCAAAATCGATATTTACTTACCGATTCTGACTTTTGTTTTCCTTTTTTCCTTTTTTTCTTTTTTAAATAACAGAACCGCTGTCAGAAACTTTAGCCTTTAGTAATATGTGCAATGAAATATTGATTTCTTTTACATTAATTAAATAATTTTTCCTTTTGTAAAGGCAAGTTGCCTCTTATGATATCATAAATGAGCAAATTACTCTTTTATGAAAAAATAAATAATGATTTATCTTCCTATATTTTTTTAAATACAATAATTTACATCTCTGAAATGAAGCAATTTACCTCCCTGTATAAGGAGTAAATTGTTTTATTTTAAAAAATGTAGAAGGTAAATTGCTATATTTTTTTTCATAGGGAGGTAATATGTTCATTTTCAATATCATATTGAGGTAAATTGTTATTCACCCAATGTTAACGTATTCAATACTCAATATTGTAATAAGAATAGTATATTGATTGATATATGTGTGTGTGTGTGTCGGGCTCAATATAACATTGAAAACTCAAAACTTCGATCAATCATTTTGGTTCAATGAGTAGAAGTTGAACATTCATTTTCACTATGTGGGTTAAAATTTTGTCGACATGTTTGGTGGGATTATGAAATTTCTGTATTTTGTGTGGATTTTCATTTAATTAGACATTACTTTTTGATGATAGTAAATCAAGTATAGGAGTTCTGGCTCGTACGTTAATTCCTATATGATTATGTATTGGTCTTGGTGAAAGGAGACCTGTTACATAGACTTAAATCGGGACACAAGGTGCACGTGTAATCCTAACACATAGTTACGTCACACATAAAGCACATATTCAATCATTCATTACAGGTATGTGAATTTATTGTCATATTGATGTATTGATCGAACTAATTATGAATTGTTCAATTGTCTTTTTTATTAAAAAAAAATGATGTTATCATTTAATTATTGTTTCTATCTTTAAAAAAAATAATATGACATCATTTTAATTCTAAAAAGAAAAGAAAAATTGAGGATTATGGCATTCTCTTCAATTTCGTAGGGTCAATTTATAAATGAGATAATTACGTTTCACCTTTTAAAGTATGGTGTAATTCTACATAAATTTTTTATAGTTTGAAAAATTATATTTAGTACTCATGAGGTGTGAAAATATAAGGGTAATTTGCTTATAAAAAGATTTATCTGACTTACAATAAATCAGGAATAAGTCAGTCGAAAATAAATATAAATTTTTATTCGATTTTATTTATTTTTTGTTAATATTAGCAAATGCGATAAATTTTGACTAGTGAAATGACTTATTTATTAAATTGAAAGAATACTAAGAGGTTTTGGATTTATTTTTTTCAAATGACAAGAGGGCTACGTGTAATTACGCTAAACATTAGGGGATGGAAGTATAATTATGCCTTTAAAATACACAATTATGGTTGAAATGTTATTTGCCTTATTTATTGATGCAGCACATCCCACGTGGAATTTATTGATTGGACATTCTCCTATTTTTTACACAGTTATTAATTAAAAGAACACAAAAAGAGGAAGAAAAAACCGAAAAACAATACAAGAAGTGATTTCAGCCCTTTGACTCTTGCATCTTTTGATTTCATCTTCAATGAAACCTAAATCAGACACAAGCTATTATCTGGAGAAAGTAGTACAATTTTAATCTTAATTCAGACAGAAACCGTAGAGAAAAGAAACCCCCTTTTGTGAATTATCGATCGTTGTTCCGCTTGATCATCGGTATGAATATGCAAATCCAAAGACAGCGTCTTTTCGTTGTTTTAATTTCAGTTTTCTTGTTTTGGACGCGGGTTCAATCGGTCCGATTCGATCTGGAGTCGGGTCACACCAAATGCATATCGGAGGATATAAAGAGCAACTCAATGACTGTCGGAAAGTACCATATCGTAAACCCTAATGAAGGACACCCTTTACCTGACTCTCATAAAGTTACTGTTCGGGTAATTAGTTTTCTTTGAAAGTTTCTTTTTTTTTTTTTTGTTTTTGGTGGGTTTTCAATCTTTTTTTAAGGTGAGATTGCTATAGAATTCACAGGAGTTTGAAAGTTGTAATTTGAACCTAAGGGTTTTGCTGAGAACTGAGGATCTGTTCATCTTTGTTGTTGCGACCTTGTCCTTTCCATCTGATATGATTTTATACTCTTGGCTGTTCTCTTGTTATGGGACGAATTTTTTAGTATACAAATTTTAAAGTTATTACAAAATTCTGTGTTTTGATGACAAGGTAAAAACCTCAGTAAAGGTTTGATTTTTTTTTTTCTTTTCCATTTTGGTACCTAGGTTTGCCAGGTTTTGGAAATAATCTATTTTGTGTGGACTAAAGTTTGAAGAAAAGTTCTTTATCATGTGATCTCAATTCTGTTGCTTTTCTGCTTCTATGCTGTCTATGGTGCTGCTAAATGTTAGTGGTTGTGCGGAGGTTTATGATTAAATTAAAAGCTCGACGTTTCCTTGTATTTGGTAGTCATTTCTTATTGTATGTCTTCTCTAAATTTTTGGGTGATA
Source organism: Sesamum indicum (assembly GCF_026168435.1). NCBI lineage: Eukaryota > Viridiplantae > Streptophyta > Magnoliopsida > Lamiales > Pedaliaceae > Sesamum > Sesamum indicum. The sequence continues at coordinate 2,895,577 of NC_142660.1, read as the reverse complement.
TATAGGTTACATCAGCTTATGGTAATAGCTATCACTATTCGGATCATGTAACTGAGGGGCATTTTGCATACCAAGCAGTAGAACCAGGTGACTACATGGCTTGCTTTTTTGCTGCTGATCACAAACCTCATACTACTTTAACCATTGATTTCAATTGGAAGTCTGGTGTTGCCGCCAAGGACTGGACCAATGTTGCCAAAAAAGGTTCTGTTGAAGTAAGTGGTCATTATGCGTATGCTCTATTATGTTTGTACTTCTTTGGTTGTATGATCCAAAGATGAACCTAATATGGTTGGATTGAGCGTGGTTTCGTGTATATTTCTTCGGTTGCTTATTGAGCTTTTAGTTGCACTTGTGGGGTTCATTAGTTGTCCGTTGCAGGTTGACTTAATGTGTTTTCCCACTTCAATAGATTAAGTTAATCGACTTACCAATAAACTGTGTGGGCCTAGGCACTGAGTTGATGTCATATGTATTCTATGTAATCATCAGAATGTGATGCATAGGAAAGAAGTTGATGATCAAAGGAAACCAATATATTTATATTTTTAATATGCATAGGCATTTCAAGATCTATAGAAGAATTGATGAATAAGTATTATATAATCTGGCAGTTTTCAGATTGTATATTATGGCAAAAGCCATATGAAATTGGCACTCTGTTTGTAAACTATTGATGGAAGTTGTATATGAAAATTTTCATCTGATATGCAATGTCTTGAACCAGCCTGGTTGGTCGAACCGTCTGAACCGCTGACCGGTCCATAAAATGGGCTGGATGAAAGAGGAAACCCGGAAAGTGTAAAAAATCGTTTTTTTTTTTTAAAGAACTGCTTGGTGCCTCAGCCTAGTGGTCTTATTGTGGTTTGACTTTATTTTTTTGGAAGAGGATTATGGCTTGATTTTTATTGCTTAAACTTTGATATATTTGTTTTGTGCAATGCTGCTTATATTTGATCTTTATTAGTTTGTTTTTAAAATTATTTTATTATCTGATATATCATATTGAAATATTAATATTAAAGAAAAAGAGTGAAATGCAAAAAAGATAAGATTTTTAAGTCTATTACTATTATTTATTATTTAAAATTAGTTTTATATATTAATAATTATTTATGATGTAAATATGATGTTACTTTGAACCAGTAACTCATGACCCACTTAATTTTTTTGGGTTCGATGAACAGTTATTGCTGATATGTTAGTTGACAGGCATCCCTTCATTTCTCTATTACAAGTAGTTTTTAGTCATCTCTATAGATTATATGCTTCTTACCGATGCATTTGTACTTTTTGATCAATTTTTGCTTAATTGTGCTTTACGTAATAGTAAATAACGTATTCTTTTCCATTGTGATTTAAACTACTTCTGCTTGAAAGCTTTCACAAAATACCATATATATTTTCGCCCACATCCTAGCATGTTTATGTATGTCTAGCCCTTGGCTTCCTTGCACATTATTACACCTACTTTAACCTGTGTCCGTAGTATTTCAAGATCCATGATACGGTAAACTCGATAGTGCTCGAGGAATATTCAAATAAAAACATCCTTATTTTTTCTTATTATCATTAACTTTGCCATTTTTTTCTTCTCTTGGCGCCAGTTAATGGAATTAGAACTGAAGAAAATGTTTGATGTAGTACAATCCATTCATGATGAGATGTATTACCTACGTGCAAGGTAAGGCTTTAGGTTCACTGAGGAGTTTTGTCCCATGTTATTCACTTAAAGAATGAACAGAAATGATCTCTGATGTTTCACATAACTGTTGTCGGTTATTGCAGGGAAGAGGAGATGCAACAACTGAATAGATCTACTAACAACAAAATGTTCTGGTTTAGTTTTCTATCAATTCTTGTTTGCCTATCTGTGGCAGGACTGCAGCTATGGCATCTCAAGTCTTTCTTTGAGAAGAAGAAGCTTATTTAATATTACAGTTCTGAATCATTTTACTTAGTTTTTTTCTTTTCTTTTCCGGTTGATGTACGATTATTCATCCGCATAGGGGCAGAGATTGAATTACATTTTTGATTCAAAGTGGGGAATGGGGTTAGAATAAAAGCTGAGGCAGTAGTGTGGTATAGGGAGTTTTAATGAATGGAGAAATACTGTTGTTTAGAAGGGCATGGCATGCAGATAGTGCCGTACATGATGAGCACAGATATGACTATTGAAATCATATGCTAGTAATGTTTAAGCGATGTTTCAACCTGGCTAACATACATGTTTCTGGGATTTATGTTGATGCTTCTCAATCATATGCTTGTCCTAAAACCAAACCAAACCAACAGAGCTACAAGTAAAATCAAATAAACAGAATCACCACTTACACCAACTTAAACCTACTCGACGATGCTATAACGCACAATCACAAATCTATATAAAGAGACAGCGAACATCGCTTTTTCTCAAACACGTGTAAGTTGATCTGTACTTCAGGCCACTACATGTTGCAACCAAGTAAATCAAGGTTTCATTGCTTTTTCTCAAACACGTATAAGTTGCTCTGTACTTCAGGCTACTACATGTTGCAACCAAATAAATCAAGGTTCCAAGATGAAACGTTTTGCCAACAGTTACTAGCTTTAAGTATGTTACTATTGTGGAATCTGGTTCTTGCAACAGGTATCACTGTTGATAAGATAGGTCACTGGACCTGAAGCACATCATGGAGTCGCCCTGTCCGTCTCAGGTTTCACATCAGGATGCAAGAATGTTTCATTGACAATCAGATGGTAGCGTTTCCTTGATTTTCTCAAGTGTCTTCAAGATCTCCAAGAAAGAGGGTCTCATGTTCATGTCTGCCGCCCAGCAGTACTGAACTAACCTATACAAGTATTATAAGTTCAACACATGTTACGATATAAACTTGAAGTTTGCTGATGTAAAGGCGGAATCTATTTCAACTTTGTGCGATACTAGAAATATAATTTGCCGTAAGATCACAATGGAATATGCTAGAAGTCATTATTATCTAAAAATTTCATATTCAAACACTATCCCGTATAAAATGTCTTAGGATGTAAGACAAACCATTTTCAAGTACAGTGTTTTTTTGTATACAGAATCCTTAGACATCCTTTACACTTTTCTCTTTACTCCTGCAGCATCTGTCCTAATTATTAACCCAGTAATGCAAACAGAAGAATGCTTATGAATTCAGTTTGATTGCCATACATCCAGTCCAATCATCTTCCAGGTCTGGAAATTTGCTAGATTTGGTTGTAGCAGAATGCTGAAAAGTTTCATGCACTCATTGTATTTACAGACAAATTAGACAGGAGAAAAGGGAGGCTTTATGTTAAAGAGTCTCATTTACTTTTCTCAGTCATCTTATCAAATTCTTTTTCCAGAAATATATAGTTAGTATGTTATTAAGGTATTACAGGAGCAATTAGAAGAATTTCTATAACATGTTAGATATCGCTATATGATCATTCACGAGTTATTTCCCAAGCCATTTTACAAGCCTTTTCCTTTTTTCTAACCAGTCCTCGGTCCACATGGTATATTGACGTGGTATAAGATTTGTATCGATAGATACTTACTCTTTCAACTCAGGAGTAAAACCTTTTGCCCTGAAAATTGGTCCGTGTCTTTCTGCCACACATCTGGCAGCTTCGTCTGGTTCATAATGTGAAAGTGGTGGCTCACCTTCAAGCATCTGCAACAGCTCACAGTTACTCTATGTTATATTTGATCAAAGTTTAGCTAGTTCAAAGTCATGGGACCGAATAAAAGATTACCTCATATAATATAATTGCAAAAGAGAACACGTCGACCTTATCATATTTCTGGTGCTTGAAGACTTCAGGTGCCATATAATGGTCTTCCGGAATCACAAAAGTATTAAGCATCAATAAGAACTCCCGTTGCATAAAACTGTTCCTGCTTCTGCTTTGCCAGTCATTTTGTACACATCATTAGAATGTCGCTCCCTAATGAGTTTGCTTAATCCAAAATCTCCTACTTTTATGTGGTATGCACTGGAGTTGACAAGGAGAACATCCCTGGAAACACACCATATATCATCTTGGAAGCTAAGGGGAAAAATGGAATTACACCAGAAAGTTCATCATGAAGAGATACAGAGAAAAATCTGCATGCATTGTCGACATCATAGTTTGACAACGACAGGAAGCGGATTATTAGGAGGCTGATTTACATGCTCTTTTGCAAGCTTAAAAGCGACTAACCTTGGTTTAAGATCTCTGTGTATTATAACATTGGGCTCATTGTGGAGATAAGCCATGCCTCTGTCAAAACAAGGAACAGATCAAAATTTTACAGAGCAATCCAAATTTTTATAAGCATGCATATCTGGACATATAATTGTGGCAGAGCATGGATTATGACTGCTAGATGAGTTAACCACATCAACTTTGAGCATCCGAACAAAAATGAGAAAGAATGGGGCAAAGTATGACTTTAATCCCACAGAGACATATGAATTTTCTGAAGATATATTGTTCATCAGGCAAAAGACTTCAAAAGGATGAGCATCTGACATAAGCCTTCTCTATTAAGAGTGCAAGTATTTAGAAGGGCTATTGAAATGGATGCTATGCGCAGGGAGTTCATCACTGAACAGCATTAAAGATTATATATTAACTCCATAGAAACACATCCACTTACCCCTTTCAAGTACTTCTGTGATTAACATTAAGGGCTTCTTTTCAGTAACAGCTCCTAGAAAATGTACAATATTCGGATGACGAAGCTTCACTAGAAAATTGACCTCATGCCTGAAGTCCTGACTGAATTTCGAGCAAGAGATAAGGTAATTTGCCTCAAGTCAGGAGGTGAAAGAAAGACGTAAATAGTTACTACAGGATAAACAAAGATTGAAATCTCAAACTAAGAAACTGCAGAATAAACAGGTTCCGAGCATGAGTTAAGACTTGTCAAAAGCCACTGTTGTATGCTTACAAGTTTTTGTCATTGAGTTTGCCACAAGCCCCATCCATGAATCACCACTGGCACCAATCCAATGATGGCATTTGATATTGGGAACTTCAGCATGTTAAGAATGTCATCTGTTTAACAAAGTTGAGACACATACATCACCAATCTATCATCTGAACGGTTTGGAAGGATGCGTTTGATAGCAAGGTGTTCCCCGCCAAGCTTTCAGTATCTCACCAATTGATCCCTACCAATATCAGCTGTCATCAGCCAAAGTGAACTTTGCAAAAGAAAGTTTCACATATTAAATGTAGCTGAAGTGATAGAGCAATGACGAACAAATTTTGATACATGTCAAAAAGAAAGAAATTGTTGCAGAAAATAGAAATAAATCACATGAAACAGGTAGCCAGCAGCTCAAGAAGCATATTACACTCCGTTTCTACCTTACCTTACCCACTCCTGCCCTGACACTCCAACTCCAGAAGATAAACATGAAGTGCATATGGAAGGAGGAACCGGGCGGGATTGGGTGGAGGTTGCTTTCAAGGTTGTCGGGAGGTGGCCAGTGGAAGATGTTATAGCGGAACTAGCAAGCCACAATGTACCGAAAAAATTTGAAGTCCCGGAAGGCAAAAGCTCATGTATATGTCCACCCTAAAGTTAACTACATCCTCAAATTCAAGTTGGATATATGTGCATTTTAACATTAAACGTAATGCCTTCCAAGAAATATATCTAGATCGGGATTGGAAAAGGAGTTGGTGACTTTACTTGAACAGATTAAACATCAAATCTCTCGAGTGTTTCCAGTAAGGATGTATCAGATTCTCTTATTAGGTAAGTTTTGAAACTGAGAACTAACTGAATTATAACTTTAGGAACTCATCAGTAGCATTATCTAGATGAATCCAGACCTTCCCTATCAGGGTCGAGTTTGAGAAGTCCAGCTCAGAAGGGTCAATCTCCCAGTGGAATATGCCTCCCTTCATAATGACTTCCATTCTGGCCCTGCAATATGTGCAAAAGGAAGCAAGCTGAGAAACTCTAAAATGGATTAAGTTGAAATACAATGATATATTTTATAGTTCATCTAACTCAGTCATGCACGTTTTCTTATCGAATTTTGTTCTACAGAAGAAAATATTTATCATTCCTATCTTTACCAAAAGATAGTTCTTTTGAGTCAACCAATTGCAAGAAGATAATAGGCAAATGTTCTGCCACAGCAAATGCCAAATCATGATTTCAGTATTTCAGTTCCAAATCATTGTTGAGAAATGGAAACCAAGCTTTGCAGAAAGGATTTAAAATCAACGAAAAAGGTGAAAAGGGGAAAGAGAGGAAACAACAAAAATTTAATGGCAAAACTCATGAGTCTAAACAGTCCTTATTGCACCAAAGGAATAACTCAACAAAAATGAGACTTACATAAGAGAGACCACCATTTGTCTTTAATAATTCAATCATGCTATATCTTTTTGCTCCTTCAGCATCAGCTAATGGCTGTTACCACAAGTATAGAATTCAGATGGAAAAACAACTAAATGGAAGACTATATATAGAAATTAGATGGAGATTACCTTGCATATTCATGCCATAAAAAGAAATCGACAGAAGGAAAAGAGAGAAAGAGATCTTGGAAGCACTGCAATGACAACTGGAATCTATCTTCACATAGTTCAGAATGAATGATCATTGGAAAGAAAGAAACAGTAATCCAAGCATCAAACGACACTACGAATATCATACTACTTTTAGGATAATATTTTGACAAATCAACAATGCAAACTATCCATAGTTGAAGAAGCTTCTCGATCAATCCAGCAAATGACATGCACATTGTACGCTGGCCGTCATTGTTAGCAACCGTTGGCAAAGGCAAAACTTGCTCAAAGTACACCAACAACTCAATGAGAGGAATCATGAAAAAGCGCATTACTCCTCCATTAAATTCGTGTGAGTCACAACAACCAGAATCACCACCTACACCAACTGACAATGACTGTTCACTGATCCAGCTCGAATATGCCACCTCGTGGAACGACCTCAAATGGGGCCACATAGCCTCCCCAAATTGGTGATGGGTCTTGAGGATTGAAACACGTACGTTAGGCTCGTTGGGTTCGTCCCCGACTAAAACCCTCTGATGCTCAAATTAGTTCGGGTCCTGATAGAAATATGCGATTAGAAGGTGAACAATCAAAAGTAATTAATGCCAGTTACTTCAAGTGAATTGTATCTCAGTATTTATAGAGTCCAATTTGACACTATAGATCAAGCCACGTGTCGCAATCTGAGTGTCTCCCAGCCCTAATTGGACAGTGCATAATTCTTCTTGGTTTATCGGGTCGGACTACGGGTCAAAGTGCAGGGTGGGTCCCAGCAACCTGACCAGTGACCTTACATGCGGATCCTGCTGCAATGTCCATTTTATTTTTGGTCTTTTTAGCAGGTAATCCCCATCATTCACACAGACACACACAAGTCCATAGATATTGATGGGGGTATTACCCCCAGTTGGAGTTTTGGACGATACTACCCTCAAAATAGGAAAAAGTATAGAAAATGAATAGGATGTGCATACTTTTTACTGTCGGGGTTGCGGACCTGACCCGCGGAGAGCCGACTTGAGTCTGGGACTCGGAGCCTGGACCATTGATCTTGTAACAACACCTTGCCTAGGATGATTCCACGTGGTCCTGCCATGTACAGATACTTGGGCCTATAAATCACATTATGATACGTTACATTAATTATACTTTCAATCACATTAACCTTTATAGATTGCTTTCAACCATCTTCCATTACTGACTTAAGCATCAGAGGGTTTAGTTGGAGACCTCCCAACTAGCCTGACAATCTCCTTGTTTTTCTTAGGAACTATGTTTCTAGGTGGTTTACGGCAAACTCGATCTCACTTATAGGAGATAGTCCTTAGCGACCCGGATCAATTTTTGGCACCGTCTGTGGGGAACCTGTGAAAAAGCAAGGCACTTCAGATGGAAGGCGCATCTAGAAGGGAGAACCATTCCGAAGATGAGGAAACACCCGTCCGGCGGGATGATTAGATAGTACATACTTCTCGAGCGGATATGCAATACATGATAGATGAAGCTAGTAAAAAGGCTATTGTAGAGTATGAAAGGAGGACTATCACCCCAACAATGAAGGAAGGTATGAAAAGGTAGTTTTTCAAAGTAAAGGAGGTAGAAATTGAGCAGGGGGAGCGATACACAGAAGGGAGCCTGAGAAAGGCCAAGAGAGAGGGCTATCTAACAAAGCCCGAAATTTCTAGGGCAAATGTAAATGATGTTAGTTGCCAAATAGAAAGGTTGGGGTTGCAAATCGACGAGCTTAAAAGACTGGGAGAGATCGTGGCTCAGAACCGAAATTCACAATTCTCTAACAAAATCTTGATGGAGGTGGTAAATCATAACTTTTGATTCCCAGATCTATCTAAATATGATGGGATGAAAGACCCCCAAGAACACGTGGTAGCATTCAATTTGGTGATGAATTTGTATGGATAGTCCGATTCTATTAGCGCTAAATTGTTTGTAACCATGTTTACTGAAAAAGCACAAGAGTGGTTCACTAGTTTCAGAGTGGATTGATAGAATCATTTGGGCAGTTAGTGCACCAAACTTCTTATTTAGACACAGACAACTTTACAAATATATATATATATATTCATCTCAATCAAGTTATTGTTCCTTAGAAGGCGATCTTCACACAAGGAGAAAATTGACAGGGAAGGGTCATAATATTTATGCATTATTACTCTCAACTAGCTAAGAGTATCACTTGAGCATGACAAATTTGTATAGTGTACCAAATATTGTGACAAACTGAATTCATGTTGAGAGTTCGATCTCCCAGCCTCATCATCTTGAGATCGAACACCAGGTCGTACATGTTGAGGTTGTAGTTCAGACCAATCATCATGAGGTCGCACTCGATCTCATGCATCTTGAGAACATAGTCCCAGCTGTACATCACGAGGTCACCCATACTGAGGTCGTGTCTCAGGTCACAGATACCACGGTTACGGTTTTCTTAAATACTGGATAGATATTCTCTAATTACCTTTTTTGTCTTTTTATGTAATAAGTTTGTTAGTTAGTTGGGGGCGGTTACGCCCATTGTATATTTAACCCCCTTGTGTATCTTCCACACATAAATGAACATTACGAAAAATAGAAAAGAGTTTCCCCTACAATGGCTTCCGCTTTACATTTTTGCTTCTTTAATTACATACAATTCAACATGGTATTAAAGCTTTCTCTATGAAGGAATCTGAATACGCCACCTGAATACACAATTGGTACAATGCTCGCCGTTACCACACCCTGGTCGATTAAATAGTAGGGCTGAAGCAAATCAACTTGAGAAGGAAGCTCAGTATCTACATCCTTTAAAACACTCCGGTATGGTCTTATCCTCTTCGCCTCTGGATGGAACCAATTTCCCGTTGTGGAGTCGCGCAATGTATGTCGCACTTGGAACTAAGATGAAACTCGATTTCATTGATGGGACCTTTCCCAGGCCAATGATGGGCTTTGCCAATTTTGAGCAATGGAGGTGTGTGGATCTAATGGTCACCTCATGGATTTGGAACTTTATCTCCAAAGAGATTGTGGAGGGTTTCATGTATGTCTCCTCCTCATGAGAACTATGGCTTGAGATCTAAGGAAGGTATGGGCGCAGCAATAGCCCCATAGTTTACCAGATTCAACGGGAAATATCTTCTATTGCCTAGCGCAATATGTCGATGACAGCATATATGATGAAGATCAAGAAGCTCTGGAACGAGCTTCAGTGTCTATCTCTTACACCGAGCTGTAGCTGCAGGGGGTGCATCTGCGATGTTAACAAAGCAATTGTGGTGAAAGATGAAGCTACACAATTATTACAATTCCTCATGGGGCTTCATGAGAGTTATGATGCTGAAAAAAGTCAACTTTTGATGCAAGATCCCTTACCAAACATTGAACGAGCCTTCTCAATACTCTTCACCGTAGAAAAATAGCAAATTATTCACAGCAACATAGGTGACTCCTCCAGCCATTTGGCTTATCACCTCACATTCAAAGACAGTAGATGGGACAGTGGAAACAGGTCTCAAAATCGAAAGAGGCCTCCTCTGGATAAGCGCACCATGTGCTCACATTGCCCCAAATCTGGACACGCTCAAGAGATGTGCTTTTAGTTTCATGGCACACCAGATTGGTACAAGGCTCTAGGTGACAACAAAAGGGGCAAGGGATCGGGTTTCAAGGGCTTTGCTGCCACAACAACAGATGTCAAAGAGGTCGTTAGGAGTTCAACTTCCACCAAGCAGATCGCTGAGTTGATGACCGACCTCATCAAACTCATGCAGAAGATGAACATACCAGCAGATCCACTCACTAACTGTGCCAATTTTGCGTGCCACACCGACAACGACTTCACTGGTAATGTATCTGAAATCTTTGCTATTGACTTGGGTTGTTTGATAATTGACACCGGGGCCACAAACCACATATATGCTAATCTCGCTCTTTTCCTATCCTACTCAAAACCCTTACAAAAACATTCCATAATCTTACTCGGCGGCACCAAGAAAATTGTACCATACATTGATGAGATGCACTTAAACAATGAAGTTACACTCACGCATGTCCTTTACATTCCTTCCTTTTCAGTTAATTTGCTTTCTGTCGCTCAGCTATGTCGCAATGATTCTTCTTCCAGTTCACTAAAACGAGTTTTGTCTCGCAGGACCGGGTAACTAAAAGAAACCAAATTGTGGGATTCCCATTCAAGAGTCTTTTATGTTGTTAGGTAATATGGTGCTGACTCTGTTTTTCAGCCTGCGACCTACTGTCATACTGCTGGCTTTTCTCACTCTACTAATTGTAATGCCTTTCTTGGGACCATAGATTAGGGCACGCACCATTACAAGTGTTAAAGCAAATTTCATTATGAATTTGAACAATGAATCATTAAACCTATCTTGTGAGACATGTCGTAAGGCAAAACAAACGCATTACAACTATATCTTAACTATTTTGGCTGATCATGGTCGCAATCTATGGACTTACCTCCTTCATCATGAATAGAGGGTTGAGCAGTCCCTCGTGAAACCAAAGCATTTTGGGATTTAAGGTAAGTATAGCTAATTGGATTTATATATATAGCTATATGGGTAGTATTGTATATATTACATATATTGGTTTCTTAGATGTGATCGTGAACTTGGCTTTATATTTACATACATAGATTTCGTACATTGATTGTTTATATAATTAGTTGTGGATTATTTGTTAGATTACCTTAATATCGGTGGAAATCCTACTATGTGTCATATTGTTTGTAATGGATGGATGTGAGAGTGGTATGATTACATGATCGTATAATTGATTGTTACATAAAATCGAATTGAGAAATTATTACTAAGTAACTAATTATTATGGAGAGTATAATGATGAAGTAGTGATATTGCCGTTGTAACTTGAAATAAAAGATGATGCTTACTTAGTTGGGAACACAGTCAATGGTTTATGATAATGTGATTGATGATGTGATACGAAAAATATATGAATTAAGCTAGGTACCATGGCGCGTAGAGTATCAGGGTATTTCGGGCAGCGAGGAATATCCTGTGCTGTTAGCTACATACTTGGGTGGTGTGGGGATACCATGTTGGTTGTGATATACTGTGCTGATATTGCTACACACTTGAGTAGAGATTGTGGGGATATCAAATACAATGGACATCTTGTGCTGTATATGATATGATGATGAGATGATGATGACCGACGAAATCATTGACTGTGGATTAAATATTATATCGTGGATTGATGTACAATCATGGGCATGCATTATTCTTTATATCTGTTGTTGTTGTAAGACGAATATTTGTTAATTGATGTGATTGCATTGTACGTGGCTTGCAGTCTATGTGTATATATATAGACTGGTTAGCTATACTTATTAAGTAGGCAGCTCATTCCTTGTCACATATTTTTCAAGAGATAGGTCACATTAACTAGCCAAATCGGACTTCGAGCCGTGTCATGGTCTTTATTAGATGGGTCAGTCGTGACATCTAAAGCCGAAATTTTTGGCTACTTGTTTGTTAAATATTCTAGTCTTTTATCAAGTTGTGGTTAAAATTGTGGTACTACTTACCTTGAGGTTACGTAAATGAGGACATCTTGTGAGGGTAAATATAAATTTTTGGTGGTATCTATTATCTTTTGTCATATATATTATATTGATAAATTAGAATTTATTTTATGGGTTGAAAGGGAATCACCTTATAGAATGAGTTCTAATTAAAGAAAGAATGAAATAGTGATAATTAGATGTAGCGAGTAGGGATTGCTACATCTTGCCCAGACTCCAGGCGCTCGCGTATTGGATTTTGTATATTCCTTAGACCTGCATTAGTATCCTGGAAGACTAAGGAACAAGTTACTATCTCTAGGTCAACTGCCGAGACATAATATCATAGTCTCGCTGCCACTGTTTGCGAACTGCATTAGCTCACGTACATCTTTGCTCATCTTGATGTTACCGCCCCTTTGCCCATCGATTTTTTCTGTGATAACAAGGCGGTTCTACATATTTTGGCCAATCCTGTATTTCATGAGCGAACTAAGCACATTGAACTAGATTGCCATTTTGTTCGCGATGCCTATAAAGAGGGCTTCATTTCACCTTCATTTGTGCGTCGTTCGTTGCAGCTCGCTAATTTGTTTACTAAGATCCTGCCTTTTTCTAGCTTCACCACCATGCTTTCCAAGTTGGGCCTATTTTCGTTCGAGCCACGTCCAACTTGTTGGGGGGGGGGGGGCTGTTGAGAGTTCAACCTTCCAGCCTCATCTTCTTGAGATCGAACACCAGGTCGCACATGTCGAGGCCGTAGTCCAGACCAGTCATCGTGAGGTCGCACTCAAGCTCACGCATCTTGAGAACATAGTCCCAGTTGTACATCACGAGGTTGCTCGTACTGAGGTCGCAAATACCACGGCTGCGGTTTTCTTAGATACAGGAAACTACCTTTTTTGTCTTTTATGCAACAAAATTTGTTAGGTAGTTGGGGGCGATTACGCCCATTGTATATTTAACCCTCTTATGTATCTTCCACACATAAATGAACATTACAGAAAATAGAAAGGAGTTTCCCCTATAATGGCTTCCGCTTTAGATCTTCGCTTCTTTGATTACATACAATTCAACAATTCATTTGCCAAGATATAGGATGCTTGGGCTGCCCTAAACAGCATACAATATCCTACACAGATATTGAATCAAATGAGAGGTATTTAGATACAGTTTACAAATCTGAATTTGATATCAGTTGTTTCTTACTTCCAGCTACAAACAGATTACAACCATTGTCAAAAAAATTAAATAAGAGACAAAGCCGGGGAATATAGACAACTTGGAAATGTTAAGACTTTGGCAATTACTAAAACTGTAGTAATGGAGGAACCTAAATCTAAGAGCACGCATTCTTGCCAACCTCCACTGATGGAGTCTATTGACAGTTCATCTCAGCACCAGTACTTACAGCAGCGACGAAGTCAAGACTTTAGATGTGACATAAAGATCATGATTTTTGACAACTTGTCCTGGATTACGATGCAAATATGTGCCAGTGATGATCAGATGGTAGCGTTTCCTTGATTTTCTCAAGTCTCTTCAGAATCTCCAAGAAAGGAGGTCTGTTGTTCATGTCAGGCGACCAGCACTGATCGGTTAACCTAAAGAAGAATTTGACGAGCAATTACCAGGATATTAGGAAGAAACAATAAGGTGCTAGTTCTTCTACTGTAACTTCAACGAGCATAGACACAAAAAAAGATTTGAAATTTGTGCAGATACTGGAAAGAAAATATGTCTCAGAGCAAATGGAACGCCCAAAACCTTTAGTACAGGTAGGTTAAAGACACCAAGCTCATAAGTTATATCCTATAAATTCATGGAAAGCATTGTAGGTTAATATATGCAGATCAACGACAGGTAAATGTGTTCAGAACAAGGAAGGAAAGCATCATGTTCCGAGGTCCAACTTTTTACAGTCAAAATTTGCTTGGTTATTAAAGTATGGAGATAAAAATGCAACTACTGATGTTGGTCATTTTCAATTTTGGGATTCTCAAATACATACTTTCTATTAAATAAAATTGCATAAATTAAGGAACCATGAAGCCTTCAAGAAAATAACTTTCAGTTTAGCCATTTATGAGTTGTTTTCTGAGCCCTTGACATAGTGTCTCTTTGTTCGTTGAAATGCTGCATTAATTCAACATGGTATATTGCCATCTCAATTAATATAATATATCAATAGCTACTTACTCTCTCAATTCCGGAGTGTACCCTTTTGCCCTAAACATTGGTCTATGTCCTTCAGCCACATATTTTGCAGCTTCATATGGTTCGCAGTTTGACATTGGTGGTTCACCTTCAAGCATCTGCAACAGTTCAGTCACTTTACATCATACTTTGATCAAGTTCAATTTGTTGTATGTCATTGCCAGATCCAAATTACCTCGTATAATATCATTGCAAAAGAGAAAACATCAACCTTCTTGTCGTATTTCCGGTGCTTGAAGACTTCAGGTGCCATATAACGGTCTTTTGAAATCACAAAAATGAAAGGGGTAGTATTACGCATCAATAAGAGCTCCCAGCTGTGCATAAGACTATTTCTTTAGTTAGTTACTTACAGCTTCCAGTCTCGCCAGTCAGTTTGTACACATCATGAGAATGTTGTTGTGCCCTAATGAGCTTGCTTAATCCAAAATCTCCTACTTTTAAATGGTCTGCACTTGTGTTGACAAGGAGAACATTCCTGGAAATATATCATATATGTCACATCTTGAAGCTAAAGGGAAAAGGATGATATCCTACCAGAAGTCATCATACAGAGTTACAGTGAAAGATCCGCATGTATTCTCAACATCATATTTTGAGAATGACAGGAAGCAGAACTGTAATCATTATTGGGAAACTGATTCGCATGGCCTTTATAATCACAAGAGCAACTAACCTTGGTTTGAGATCTCTGTGTATTACGACATTTGGCTCACTGTGGAGATAAGCCATGCCTCTGTTGAAACAAGACACAGATCAAAATGTTACAGAGCAATCCAAATTTTTATATGCATGGTTATCAGGAAATGAAATTATGATACAGCACAAGTTATGACTAGTATGATGTAATAACCTCATGATATTTGAGAATCCCAAACAAAATATATAAAAGAAGAGGGAAAGTTGTTTTGAATTCAGTGCCATAGGAGCATAAGTATTTGGATGGTTGGACCAAATATTCTTCTTCAGGCAACACGATTTGAAGGATGAGCATCTGACACAAGTCTGTTACTGTTACAATCTTACAAGGGCTATCGAAATGGATGTTATGCAGGCGAGTTGATCACTGAACAGCAACAAAGAAATATAAATTAACTCCAATTTTACCTGGCAATATCTAGAGCAAAACTGATTGCAGTTGATGGACTCAGTGCACCTTTTTCCTTGAGATGCTGATGTAGATCACCCTTAAAAGAGAATAAAATGGGAAATCAAGGGTGTATCCTTTTACAAATTCAGAGAGCTATACTTCTAGAAGGATAACGCATTCACTCACCCCTCTCAAGTACTCTGTAATTAACATTAAGGGCTTCTTTTCAGTGACAGCTCCTAGAAATTGTACAATATTTGGATGACGAAGCTTCACAAGCAAATTGACCTCATGCCTGAAGTCCTGACTGAATTCCAAGCAAGATATAAGGTAGTTTTCCTTAAGTCAGGAGCCAAAATGCATAAATAAATAGTTACTAGATGCTAGTGGTATTAATAAGGAAGCTTTAATTCGTAAAATCTGAAATCTCAAACTAAGAGAATTTGAAGATGTTATAAAATAGGATTTGTCAGATGAAATAAGACTTGTCAAAGCTCATTGTTGTATGATACAAGCTTCATTTTTCTCTTCTTTAATTGAGTTTTGGCACAAGCCCCATCCAAGAATCACCAGATGGTAGTAATCAATTGATAGCAACTAATATTCCATAACTAAGAGGAAGAAATGGGATATTGGGCCCATCAAGAATGTCATCATAGTTCAACAAATTTGAGAAACATACACCACCAATTTATCGTCTGAAAGGTTTGGGAGGATTCGTTTGATAGCAACAGGTGTTCCCCGCCAGCAAGCTCTTAGTATCTCACCAAATGACCCCTACCAATAGCAGCTGTCATCAGCAATGATGAACTTTGCAAGTAAAACTTCACATGTTGCACGTAAATGAAGTGATAGAGCAACAATAACAACCTTTAATGCACGGCGAGAAGTAAAAACGTTGCAGAAAATGGAAATAATTACATGAAAGAGGTCGACAGAAGCTCGGATCATATTACACCCTATGTTTCTACGTCATGCCTCCTGCCCTTATACTGTGCGTCCAGAGGATAAACGAGAAATGCATAGCAATGGAGGAACTGGGTAGGGGGTGGTGGACAGGTGGTAGGTGGGTGTTATAGTAGAATTAGCAAGCAAAATTGCAGAAAATTTAAAAGCCCAGAGTGCCATAGCTGATGCACATGCCATAAGAAAATCAGTAACTATATCCTCAAATTCAAATTGGATTTATGTGCTTTAAACAGTAAAAATGAAGCCTATACTAATAATTATCTGCTCCGTGAAAATTGAAAGAAGACAACAACCATCTAGATCATAATTGGAGAAAAAGTTGCCAACTTTTTACTGAAACAGATTAAACATTAAAACTCTTGGAAGTAGGAATGTATCAGATTATCTTCTAACGTATTTCTGGAAACTAAGAGGTGACTAAACTATAAGTTTGACATTTAAGTGGGAAATAGTGAGTACGATCAGATGAATCCAGACCTTCCCTATCAGAGTTGAGCCTGAGAAGTCGAGTTCATTAGGGTCAATCTCCCAGTCACACTTATTTGGAAGAGGGGGTGGAAGAGGCCGCTGTTCAAAATGACTTCCATTCTGGCCCTGCAATATTCCCAAATAAAAAGCAACCTGTTAGTTATAAATTGGATTCAAAAACATAAGATGAGAGATAGTTATAAGTTTTATCATTTGACTAACTCAATTATCTCATGGATCTCATTACCATCTTCCAAGGATTACAAAAACTTATCCTTTTACTATAAATTCTATAGAATTCTTTACGAAAGAAAATATATATTGTTCGTAGCTGCACCAAGGGACAGTTGTTTCTGGTCAACCCATTGCAAGAAGGATAATGGACAAATGCTCAGGCACAGTAATTGCTACCTCTCATGATTTCAATAGTTCAGTCCCTTAAACTTTGTGGCAAACGCAAAACAAGCTTTGCACAAAGGGTTCAAGATCAACATAAAAGGTAAAGGGAAAAGAAGGAAACAGTAACACTTGATGCTTAGATGAAACAATGCCAAGTAGAACATTGTGCTTTCAGAAACAAGTCATGCAGAACTAGTAGCCATTTCAAACTCTTCAAGAATGAAGGATAAAACTTATAGTTACCACTAATAAACCTGGGTTCGGAGTGTGGGTGAAAGGAGAGGGAGAAGTAGAGATAAAACAACTAATATGGTCAAATGTGCTGAAGTCTAAGATAGTGTTTAGTGCACATAAGAAAGAACACAAAAAAAGTAAGACTTACATAAGACAGCCCACCATGTGACTTCAATAATTCAATCATGGGAGATCTTCTTGCTCCTTCAGCATCAGCTAAAGGCTGTTATCACAAATTAAAACGCAGCTAAATAGAAGTCTATATATACAACTAGATCGAGTCTACATCACATATTAACCTTCATGCCATAAAAAGAAATCAAGAAAAGAAAAAAGAGAGAGCGATGGTGCATGAGCATTTAGGCTTTGGAAACAATAGACTGAGAACTCGAATCTATGTATGCAAATTTCTCTTAATGGATGTATAGGAAGAGAAATCCAAAATATAGAACAACAGTATGAATACATACGGCTTTTCAGGATAAACTTTTGACAAATAAAAGTGAAAACAAATCTATTGTTGAAGCTTTTTTGATCACTCAGACAAACAACACGGACATAATAAGCTGAACTTATTGTTAATGATCGTTAACAAAGGTCAAATTTTTGTCAAATTCCAACAAATTTGAGTTTTCTGAGACTTGCAATCACACAATTCTTGCTGTTTCTTGAAGCCGGTTGCACCTGACAAGCAGCAATGAGTAGTAACCCTTCTTATCACACAAACTTAATTTTGGTCAATTAAAACTAGAACTTGTATTAAAATATTAAAAAAAGAAAAGATAATATGTCCAACGAGTGTATTGAAAATACTTTCGGTTTGACAAAATCATGTATAGAGAACATGCGCAGTATTGCACCAAATAAAAACCAAATTTCACAAACTTTTTCTCGATAAAAGCGGCTAAAAATTAGCTCAGAATTAATCGTCATCCAGACTTACAAATAAACAAACAGATGAACTCAACGATTGTTTACACACATAGAACTCTCAAAATGCAAGATACAAATAAATCGCGATATAAGCTTACGGTGTTTTTCCATCGATCTTGAGCGTTAACGTCCGCATCGTACTCCAGAAGACATTTAGCGACGTCGATCCAGCCGTGCAGCGCCGCCACGTGGAGCGGAGTCCGATTATCATAGTCTCTCGCTTTCACCAGCGAACGATCCTCCTCCAGTAGCTTCCTCACCGCCGCCACGTCGTTCTGGTGCGCGTGCCACAGAATTTGAGACGTCCTGCTCACCCGCGCCTTCTCCTTCTTCTTCTCCCTCTCTCCGCCGGCCGACCGCCCTGAGCTTCCCGCGCTGCCGCTCATTTGTCCAATTCTCTTCTACGTCGGATCCGAATTACGAAATGTACTGCTGTATTGGATTTGGTAGTTTATTTCCTTAGTCTCGCCCGCGTGAGTTTAATCCGCAAACTGAAAAACTATTTTTGCTTCGCTCAACCAAAAATATCTAAATATAGCCAAAGAAAAAACAAAAAACACAAAGAAAGGAAATAGAAAAGACAAGAAAATCAGAGAAACGATTTATGAGTTCAGTTTCCGACCAGAGCTTAAATTCATAAACAGAATTCATGCACATTCACCTCACACACAAACGACCATGCATTACATATATATTATATAATTTTTCTATATGAAATTAATAATAATTTGTCAAGATCACGTATAAAAGTTAAGAATCTTGACATTTTCAAATCTTTATAGTCTTGAATTTGATTTCATGACAATTGGGACGGTTGACATTTTTTTTAAGTCAAACCAAATATATTTCTAACATAAGGTATTCGTTAAGGATAAACGTATCAAGAAAGTGGGAATAATGGAAGTAACCTCCCGTAAGATTATAAATGAGCAAATTACTTCCTATGAAGTATAAAAGAATAAATTGCTATTTTTTTTTACATAAAAGAGTAATTTGCTCATTTATAATATCATATAAGATAAATTACATTAAACTCGGAAATAATGTGGTACATTGATAATATCTGTAATTTTATCGACTCAAAGATTAATTAACATAAAACCTCCATAATTAAGGTCTCGTTTGGTTGGGTTGATCGAAATTATTTAGATAGGATTACTTGGGAATTATGCATAATAAGTAATTTTATATTACCTTATCCTATATTTGACTGGACGTATTGACCAGTGTAATATATCATTTATCAAATAATAATTTTTATGGCCCACTTGTTTAATATATGGAGAAAATACAAGCAACTTATAAGATATTGCAAATGAGCAAATTATTCCTTATAAAAAAAGAATACCAATTTATCCTCCTGTATTTTTTCAATATAGCAATTTATCTCTCTATGTCTTTTAAAATGAAGCAATTTACTTCCTCATGTTGCTATTTTTTTTATAAGAGGGTAATTTGCTCATTTACAATATTAAAGGAGGTTAAATTGCATTAAACCTTTTGATACATAACTTTTGTTTCGCAGTAAAAAGTAGATGTTTTATGGTCAAATATATTTCGATCTTATGTATGCAAGTGGAATTGTATATCCCATCGGAACACGTAACCACTCGTACCATATCTGTAAGATAGGGGCTTCAGTTTTATCATGAGACCAATATATGAAAAATTCTTATTCAAATCAGGTTCAATCGAGTCAAATTAACAAAGAGTATACATGTCATGTGATTTATGACTTTTTTTTGAATTATACACCAATCATACAATAATACTGTATTTATTATATAATTAATTCAGAAACAATTAAATGCAATCGGAATTAAAATTTGTTACGTAACATACAAAATTTCTCTTTTATTAAGTACACAGACCAAAAGTGCGTTTGAGTATGATTTTTTGCGAGTCAACTCACAACAATTCGTCATGTGTTTTGCAATGTATTTGGTCAGATCTAGAGATAAAATTGAATAGCAATTACAAGGGAGTGAGCAATTACAAGTACGATCAATAGTGGCGGCTGCACCTTTGCTCATTTCACATGTCAAGCCTTTCATTTAAAAGCCACAAGGCACAAACAGAGCAGATTTGTTCAGAATTTGCAGGCAAAAATTCAATATTTTAAGTGGTCCAAGTCCACTTAATGGACATATTCCAAAAGATCAAGGAGTATTGTCTCTCCAACTCAATGTCAACTATGCAGATTGCTTGACATTCTGTATATGGAATAAAGGTATTTTTCTCTGATAATTTAAATTATTTAGTATTGTTCTTTTTTAACTTTTTAGGCTAGTATATTAGTTTTGTATTTTTTTTTTAATTTATGTGATTTTAGTCATTATTTTTTGTTAGAATTCACCTTCATCAATGGAAGAATAACTAAAATTATGAAAATTAGAAAGATGCAGGACCAAAATGCTATCCTAATAAGTCAAAAAGACAAAAAATGGGTCAAAATGAACATTAGCCAATTTTAAAATGTCACTTGAGATTCACATACACTTTTTGGAAAAAATGGTGAACTCCAGAGAAAAAAGTAACTGAAATCGGAAAAGTGAAAAAGATGCAGGACTACAATATTATCCTAAAATGTCAAATGAGCTCATTTATGAAATAAAAAATGTATTTTTAATCCTTCTAAATAACTAATGTATACTAGATTTTAGCCGCACCACAAGGGTCGAAGGATCTTCAAGAAAAATCCTAAGATCAATAGGGACTAACTTGCAAAATAAAATTTTGGCACTCTAATGTTTATGTCAGTAATGATTTGCTGAAAAAAAGATGAAAGGAAACTTAGATCATAGTGAGAATAATAGTGAAAAATAATGACAAAGTAGTATATATGTATGTGGAGTGGCAAACATGAGTTTAGACTAGCCTGAATATGGAGAAAGTTAAGAGAATAAGTGAGAGTATGAGAATTAGGAATGATGTTACTAAATGACTACACAAAACTTCTATGTATATGTGTACAGAGCAAAATGCGAGAGTTTGTTGTAGAGAGTACTCTATCATTTGAAATCTCTTTGAATCAGCTAACTAACCGCAAAAATCGTGCATGATTTGGATTTGAATTGACTGAAATACACCAAGTCGACTAAATCTTGCCAGATCTCCTTGAAAATCCAAAAAGTGGTTATTTGTAGACCAACTCGTTTGCCACCAATCTATTAGGAACTATCTGGAGATATTTTAGAATGAAGTGTCTTAACGTGTGGACAAGTTGTATGATGTGTCCGTCCAGCTATTGATGACGTGTCTGGCTGGAATCGGCTTGTTCCTTAAGCCTGCCAATTTAATGAAACAGGAAGTAAGCTTGTGGGCCTTATCTCCATGTTGTTGGATCAACCTCCCTGTTGTTGGACCAACACGGATCACCAGCTGCGCTGGTAGATAACGTCTTTTGACTTTTAGTGCATGAAAAAATGAAAGTAGTCCACAAATAAGCCTTCCCTACTCGTGTTATCATTAGAGCAGATCCTGCATAATTATCCAGACAAAACAAGCTAGATTTCTATTTATTTGAGAGGGAAAATTTTCCTTATAAATTAAAACGTATATGCAAAAACAAAAATAAAATAAGGCATAAGCAATAATGATTGTAAGAAAAGGAATATGAAGAGTTCCTGCCATCTTAAGAGTCCACGAGTACCTTAGTTGGTAGCCTGTGGCCAGTTGACCGCCGAATCCTTAACTAATAGGACTGTTTGACAATCTAGCATATATAAGGTATTTTTGTCTTCAACAGCCTCACACTTTTCTCACATCAAGGGATGTTTCCCCTTTCTTTTCTCTCTTTTACTTTTGATTGATTTAGCCACTTTGTCTAGTGAGGATGAGGAAAAGCTTGCTGCCTCTTATTCTAGCCTTCAATGGGTAAGGGCGAGGAGGAAGTAAGCAGTAGGAAGAGGGTCACTAAGGAGGAGATTGAGAGAAGAAAGGTAGAACACACGGAGGTGGCTTTCGTCACAGAACCAAAAAAGACGTCATCAACTAGCTCAGTTGGTGATCCGCTAGCTGATCCAACAACAGGGAATTAATGCCCACAGGCTTACTTTCTGTTTCTCTAAACTAGCAAATCCCAAAAAAAAACCCATTTCAGACGGACATATCATCATACAACTTGCCCACATGCTAAGACGCATCATTCGAAAGTATCTCTAGGTGGTTCGTAATAGATTGGTGGTAAACGAGCTGTAATCTACAAATAACCAATTTTTAAATTTTCTAATAGACCTGACAAGACTTAGTTAGCTTAGTGTATCTCAGTCAATTCAAGTCCAAATCATATATGAATTTTTCGGTTAGTTCATTCAAGGGTAATTTACAACCACCTCTCCTGAAGTTTGAAATAATTCAAAATACCTCCTCATTATTTGAAAAATTACAAATACTCCCTCTAATTTCAATGTCCGTCATACAACAAGCCTGTTCCGCTAGGTTTATATCAAACTTTTGTGGTAAAATAACAAAAATGCCCTTTTGAATTATAATTTATAATTTTATATATATTTTGAAATTTTCTAAAATATTTTTATGAACTAATATTCCCTTAAGATTTTCCTTAAAGATCCTTCGACCCTCGTGGTGTGACTAAAATCTGCTATGTAGCAGTGCTGCCGTTTGCAGGAACTTTGAGTTAAAAACGTGAGAAATGACCAATTCGGATAAAGGAGGTAACAATGGATCCTTTGAAGGAAACACTTCCCTACCTGTTGCAGTTGGTTCAACAATTCTACCTCCACAGCAACTTGAAGGAGGAATAAATACCTTCGATCTGGTCATCGATCCAGCAGGTACACGTGTTGCTCTCAAGCACTGCTAGTTGAGCTGCTCAGACAATTTATAATGGAGATTGTCCAAGCAACTCTCTAGAGCTCCCAAGCCAGCCGAGCAAGACAACCTTCCCAACAGGAGAAAAGCGAAACATTTGGTAAGCAACGAACTAGAGAGCAAGTTCCTGCTGATGTCCAACAGGATGGCTTTGCACCCACCAGCAATGAGAAAGTTCCCTAAGGACCTCTTGAGAGTTGACATTCTCTCATGAAGAGGATGATGGAGTTCCTCCATGGACTAAGGAAGGAATTCCCGCTCCTGGAACATGGTATTCCATTTAGTGGCAACATCATGGCAGAGGAGATCCTTGCTCATTTGAGAGTGCCCTTGCATCTACCCGCTTATAATGGCCCGCCAACCTAGCTAAACACCTCGATAAGTGTAAAAATGAAGCATTATTGCATAGGTATATCTATGGTATTAAATGTCATGTATTTCTTACTATACTAATCGATTTTGCTCAACAATGTCTCAACCAACTTTCAGCTGGATCGATTAGATCTTTTGCAAAATTTAGCATCTGTTTTCAATATTAGTTTGCTAGTAGCAAGAAGTGCCGAAAATCGACCGCCGGCCACTTTGGAGTGAAGCAGGAGGAAAATGAGACATTAAGGGCATACATCGAATGTTGCAACAAGGTTAATCTAGAGGTCCCAGCTACACATCCAGAAGCTATGATCAATGACATCACACAAAGGCTCCGCACCGGATCTCTCTTCGAATCCTTGGCCAAGAAGTCTATTTTTTCCTTCTACGACCTGTTAGCTCGGGCAGACAGGTATATATACCTAGAAGATGTCCAGATCACAAGAAAGATAATCCACACAATCGAATGAGGGACAATGAAGGGCCTTCCTTCTGTAGGACCAGGGGAGAAACCTAAGGATGATTTAATCCCTTTTATCCCAATAATGAGAACTACAACCCACTCATAACCAGCCTAGCATGGATGGTCATGGCTATAGATTGACTTCCTTGTTCTATATTAGCTTAAGGGTTCTGAAGAGGGACCCCAACTCCCTAAATTTAAATATTTTTATATGTATCACAAGGAACGGGTAGGACACCAGTCGGTGCTGCCAGCTCAGGAAAAAAATATAAAGGCTTAAATGAACCAACTAATTAAAAGATTACATGGACAGAGAAAATAAGCATGAGCAGTAGAAAAAACACTCTCATCATTGTAGCTCCCATAAGAGCGAGGAACAAGTAGAAGAACCCTTTAGAAGGGAATGCAGAAAGGAGAAGCTTCCAGCCGAGGAGCAAAACCCAAATGTGTGATACTCATGATTGTAGAAGGACTTACTAATGGAGACTCTGGACGAGCTAGATGTGCCCATGCTCGGGTTGCTAGAACCATCATGGAGATTGATCACAAAGCACAAGCAGGGGATCCTCTTATCTACTTCAATCCTATTGATGCATAGGAAGTACATTTATCTGATAATGATGCACTTGTTAATTCTGGTACTTTAGCTAACTACACTATTCAATGCAATTATGCATTTTTGTGGACTCTGGCAGTTCTGCAGATGTCCTTTTCTGCAAAGTTTGTGTACGTGAAATGAGAAAATACATTAAAATATTATATTTATTGAATGACATGTTGTTGGTGCTTGTAAATGAAAATATATCAATATATTATTTTTTAGTATTACCTGCTTACAAGAATGGTGATATGTGAAAATAAGAAAGTGGTAAAATTGAATATAATTATGATATGATTATCCCTTGATGTTGTTAAATAGCTCGTATGGATTATGTGATATGAAAAGAGTTGTGATGCGAATTGAAAAAGCTATTATGTGAAATGAAATTGATGAGTCCCTATGGTGTGTAAAGGGGATTCATTTAAATATTATGTAATAAATGGTGGGATTGAGTTGGTGGAGAAAAACACTATATCACCTTCTGATAAGCAAACTAGGAAAGGAGGAGTTTAATTGATTGTTTTGTTATGAGTTGGCTACATTATGTGATAAAGTTGATTATTTTGGGATTAAATTAATTATATTCTATATATGTAGTACACTTTATCTTGTCTGGACTATATTTGATATACATAAATAGATGGTGTTGGTTATTTACTTGCTGAGTTGCAGGCTTATTCCTCTGTTAGCATTTTTTAGGTGTAGAATTTGTTGTGTCTACTCACGAGAACTAAGTCCAAGTTGTGCATTTCAATCAGGTCGGACCAGTATGTAGTTCTCTCTTTATTCGTCAGTAAAGCTAGAAGTCATATTTTGGGAATGTGTAAAGTAATGAAATGTGGATGACGTGAGAACTAATTACAACAGTTTAATTTTCTCGTGGTTTCTAATATGTGCTTATACATAATCTTATAGATGAGAAGTTGATTGTTCTTGTTGTGACGTTGAAATGATGTGCATATATACAGCAGGGACTAGATTATGTGCATATTTACCTATACATAATCAAGATTTGTTTAAAGGATGATATTTAGGGGAGATACAAACGTAGAATCGCTAAAGGATGCTACATCCATCCTCATTAAAGAAGAGGATGAGAGCCAAAACTCACCAATTACATAAATAAAGTATTGCATGGGGCCGACAACGATACCCCGAGATAGAGAAACTAGACTTTACTTTAGTAATAACAACATGCAAGCTATATCCATAGTTTTTATCGCATTCCATTATTATGCGTACCAACACACCCCTGTGAGCGACATTGGGGAAAGCTAAAACTTTAGGTAGGTTGATCAAGTAGGTCGTTGAGCATAATGAGTATGATATTTTCTATCAACCTAAAACGTCATTAAGACCTAGAGACTAGCTGAGTTTGTGAATGAAGACACTCCTACTGATGAGGATGAAGGAAATTGGCTTCTAGACGTGCATGGCTCCTGTACCCTTGCTGGTAGTGGAGCCGGAATTGTGCTCACAGCTCGGAATGAGACGAGCTAGAATATGCACTGCGATTTTATTTCAATGCCTCTAATAATGAGGCTGAGTACAAAGCCCTTATAGCAGGAATGAAACTAGTGCTTGATCCAAGAGCAAGAAACTTGAATGCGTATTACGATTCCCAATTAGTCACTAACTAGATGGAAGGAACATATGACGTTAAGGTGGAATAAATGAAGGAATACCTCCAAGAAATAAGCAAGCTCACAAGTTGGCTGAAGAGCATCTAGCTCCACCAAGTTCCTTGCATGGAGAACACCAAGACCGATTACCTAGCCCGAATGAAGGAATACCTCCAAGAAATAAGCAAGCTCAGAAGTTGGCTCTCGAGCTTATTGCAACACTCACACTATTACTGTAAGAATTCTTATTAAAGATTCCTCTAGTGCTAACGTTCATGTCTTACAGATCAACACAAACTGGAGGACACCCTTCTAAGACTACCTACAAGAAGGAATCCTTCCTGTTGATGAACACGAGACAGCCCACCTAAGAACCAGAGCAGTTAGATTTGTTTTGCTAGGAGAGTTCTCTACCAACACAGTTTTTTCTAGCCTTACCTCCGATGCTTTTCGGCAGAGGAGGGTAGAACCATATTGCAGGAGATACATGAAGGATCTCATGGATCCCACAAAGGTGGTGTGACTCTTGCAGGTAAACCTTTATGAGCTAAATGCTTTTGGTCTACTCTCAAGAAAAGTGCAGTATATTAGGTAAGAAGGTGTGGGCAATGCCAAAAGCACACCCCTTTCTTCCACGTTCCAATAGAATTGCTCAAATCTTTTTCAACACAATATCCATTTTTCCAGTGGTGAATGGACATAGTGGGTCCTTTTCTAGCTGTGCAAGGATAATGTACATTTCTGCTGTTAGCAGACTACTTCAGCAAGTGGGTGGAAGCTGAGTTCATTACCAAAATCACAAAAAATGATGTGCTCAAATTCCTCTAAAAAAACATAATTTGTAGGTATGGTTTACCTCATGTGCTTATTTCTGATAGAGGTCATCAATTTCAGAGCTAGAAAATCCGAGATTAGTGTGTCGACCTAGGCATCCAACAATGTTCCACTTCAATAGCCTACCCCTAAGCTAATGAATAGGTAGAAGTTACAAAACTGTATCTTAGTGTGAGGCATCAAAATCAAGCTTAAACAGGCAAAAGTTCAGTAGGTTGAAACCCTACCTAGCGTGTTGTGGTCTTATAGGATTACCCTTAGAGCAATAATGGGAGAGACACTTATCAACTTAGTGTATGGCTCAAAAGCTATTATCCCTGCAGAGAGGACTGGAAACCTATTGAATCTAGCACTACAAGCAGGAAAAGAATGACACCCTACTGCATACGCACCTGGACTTGATAGATGAGATTCTAGAAGATGCTCGGATTCACATGGAAAGATACAAGTAATAGATGGTCAACGCCTATGATAAATAGGTGAAAAGAAGATAATTCTAGGTGGGAGATCTCGTACTCAGACGAGCAAGCCCCCATACAAAGTTGGTTCCCAATTGGGAGGGTTCTTACGAGGTCACCCGAATCATCGAATTTGGAACATATACGTCAGAAGACACGGATGATAGGAAGCTTTCTCGACCCTAAAATGCTTATAATCTTAGAAAGTTCTACTCCTTAAACTCTGTTTCTTACTTATAATTTCATGACTTTACTAGCTATGTACTTTCTTTCTAGAATAAGAAAGGTTCATTTTTCCCCGCGATACTATGTGTTGATGATAGTTCAATAATCCTGCTGCCTAGTAAGCCACCCCCAACTGCCGCCCGCATACTTGCTTGCTTCGAGCCCTAATAAACTGCCCTTAGTTGGCACACGCACACTTGCTAGCTTCTTGTCCTAATAACCGCCATCAATTCAGGCACATATACTTACTGGCTCTGAGTCCTAATAAGACACCCCTAGCTGGCACACCCACTCTTATCCATTTTTCAGCTACAAGACATGATAAGTTGCCCCTAGCTGGTGCATTCTTGGTCATTTCATGGGATGAATCGTAATAAAGTTGCTCCTAACAAGTACATTCGTTTAGTTTACCATTTTAGGGTTTGTATAAACTCACTAACTATGTGAAATATTCTGTTACCTTGTAGAATTTATATACTTGCTTATTTTAGAGTGCAACAGGTCTATCTTTGCTAAGAAGGGGCAACCATGCTTTGGTCTTAAGTAAGAATGATCCGAACATACCAGGTCGAATGACCTTAAGAAATGTATCAAGTTACCTCCTTACAAGTTATGAAATTACCCCATTTTAATGTTATGATTACTTAAGCACGCAAGGAAATCATCATTTACACTTGCTGGTGTAGTAAGGACTAGAATTTTCCCCTTCAATCCTATCACTAACCACCTGTAGGAAAGCCACCAATGCAAGCATATTGCAAAGACTGGGTTATACCCAATATTCATATTTTCAACCTACAATTGTAGCAAAGGCCTATCTTTGTAGGTTACAAATTATTCTACATACTTGCCTAGTTTCCTAGCTAAACCTGTGATGAAGCATTCCTTTTTACTACTTAGATAGCTTATACACATCCCCCTCTTACCCTACTTAGTATAACTCTGCAGCGAAAATTCTTACATAGCACACAAATAAGGTATTTCCTCGCTAAGTACTCATATTAACCTATATGAACAACAAAGCATATCATAAAATCAAGTGGCAAGTAAATAGGAAGAAGGATGATTGCATAGAAAACATTTAGAATATTCATGAAGAAGAGGAGGAAAGAATATAATTCAAAAGGCACCTCATACTAGCAACCAGTTATCTAAAGCCCACAAGCAAGCACTTCAAACCTCGAGTAGGAGATAGCATCAAAAAGTAAACTATTTTTCAAAAAAGCAGTCAGGGAAGAACACCTTCATCACCACTAGCTAAGGGCTGCCACTCTGAGGAAAGGCATCTTCCATCATTGGTCCCCGAGGTCCTCTGAAGCCTCTTCCTCTTGCCCAGCATGAAGCAAGGCTTTTGGAAGCTCATGGCAAACCTCCTCATTTGGCTCAAGTGCATCTGCTAGCCCAGGATGGTTATCCAAGAAAGAATTAGGAGAGGAAGATATCCAACTTCAACAAATTGGGAAGCACATGTTAGGTGTTGTCCGACAACAGACCTTGGAACTTCGAGGATTTATTGAACTCCTCCAACCTGCTCGACCACATTCTTTCCAGCATCTTCTTCCCCTCTTCTTACAATGATAATCTTTAATATTTAGCATGGCTTTCTCCAGACGTTGATGAAGGTTGCTAATCTCGGACCTCAGGTGGGCAAGGCTCGCCTTATTCTTGCAATCTTTCTCCCGCATCTCCTTGTACAACTCTTTTATCTCTTTCTTGACCTCATCTACTGCTTACCCTCGTTGCTCCAACAAACTAAATAAACCTCCAACCAACGGGGTGGTCTAAGATCAAACAAATAGGTCAAGTATATATCATTTTACACGCACAATTAAATAATGCAAGATTCTTTTGTTTAACATGCTAATATAAAAAGTTAGCAAGTTCAAAGCTTCAGGGCAAGGCAAAGTGTTCATATGAGCCTTGTCCAAAGGTAAATGAATGCCCTTTAAGAATTCGGCAGCTCGGCTGCTCTCACCTACTTCCAACAGTAGGGAGCGGTCTTCACTCATACTATGTTTTTTCTTTTTAGTCTTCTCTTTAGCAGGTTGTGGTGTTTCTTCTCATGTAACAGGCTTAGGAGCTGGAGGAGCTAGAGAGCTTGCTAACCCCGTAGCTCGCTTGGTGGGTGTGGGGATGGGATCAGCTTGGCGTTTTCCCTTCAGGTGCCAATAGAAGTCCAGCTAGCTGGAGTGGAGAGCAGACTTTTCATTAGAGGTCGCTTGGCAGAATGGTCTTCCACTCAGTTAAAACCTTATCTTGCAGCAGCTGGTTAAACATGTTAACTGCAAAAACACAGGTATACTAGTTGGTTACATACACTAACTAAAACTTGCAGAAGCAATTGTAGACTAACAAGCATGCAAAAACTATACCGATAGGATTATCCGAGGCAACATCTTTACAACTCAGCCTATAACGAAAAATAAGAGTTGGATGGACTAGCTCACTAGGATCATACTGAAAGATACTCAAACATTCTCACAAGAGCTTGAATGAAAGTCAGGAGCAACAGAAATCCACATGGTGGGAAAGCGCCATGGAATCGGAGAAAAGATGTAAAAGTAGTGGTGTTTTCACTCTTTGATAGTGGTATCAGAATGGAGGAAT
Source organism: Sesamum indicum (assembly GCF_026168435.1). NCBI lineage: Eukaryota > Viridiplantae > Streptophyta > Magnoliopsida > Lamiales > Pedaliaceae > Sesamum > Sesamum indicum. The sequence continues at coordinate 2,865,194 of NC_142660.1, read as the reverse complement.
TAAGCATCCCTTCTAGAAGAGAAATAAAATAGCCCAGCACTACCTTCTTCAGCATAAAGAATGAGTGGAATTGGGCTGGAGAGGGAGTGTCGCCTAGGCTCTTAACCACTATGTAAAAACCAACTAGTATACTGAAGGACTTGGGTACTAGCTGGCTTAGAGGGACCTTGAACAAGGTGGATACTCAACAAAAAATGGTGAATAGGAAATCGCAACCCAGCTTCTAGCTAGGCTACGTAAAAGCAAGTGAAGCGCTCAGGTGAAAAATTAGGGTGTTCTGCAGAAGCATGGACCTAAATCACAAACTCATCAGGTATCTCAAACCCAGATCTAACCTCGCCTATGTCATCCTCTTTCACAAATGTAAGACCCTAAATGATTATGTGTCGAGAGCCACCACCCTATCTTCTAGCTTTCTTCTCTCAGTTTTTATCCTTAATGGCCCTCTTTCTACTACTCACTTCCTCCTCGCCCTTACCCCCTTAAAGGCTAGAATGAAAAGTAGTAAGCTTCTCCTTATCCTCCCCACACAAAACGGCAAAATCAATAAAAAATCCTCTACAACCCGCTTATCTATGCCTTCCTTAGACATGATTAACTGAATTAGATAAATAGAGAAAAGCTTTCATAGAGAAAGGAAGGTGAAAAACAACAAGATTTGGCAAAAAGAAGCTTGGGATCATGTGGAAAAGAGTTAGAAAACCCTACTTTCAAAAGAAAAGGAGAAAAAGAGAGAGAAGAAAGGGAAACCTATGTTGATGCGAGAAAAGTGTGTGGCTGTTGAAGAGGAAAGTACCTTATATATGCTAACTTGTCAAACAATCCTATCAGCTGAGGACTCGACAGCCAGCTAGGCACAGTCTGCCAATTAAGGAACATGTGGACTCCCAAGATACCAGGGACTCTTCTTATTCCTTGTCTCTTATAATCATTATTTGCTTATGCCTTCTTTTTTTGCAAATACGTTTGAATTTAAAAGGTAAATTTTCCCCCTAATAAATATGGAATCTATGTTATTTTGTCTTGCAAATAATATTGGACCTGTTTTGTTGGCAGCAACGAACAAGGAAGGGTCTTTTTGCAGACTACTTTCTTACTCTAGCTGTCCATCTCTACTAGCTTACACCCCTCGAAGGGGGGTGGAGTGATGATAGCGCCCCAAAATCCTTCATGGACGAAAAGCCAAAATGACATCATCTACCAGCTTAGCTGGTATTCCGCCGGCTGATCCAACAGTAGGAAAGCTTACTTTCTATTTCACTAAACTAGTAGGCCCAAATAATAAGTCCATTCAAGCCGGACACTTTATCATACAGCTGGATGGACACATCATACAGCTTTCCCACATGTTAAGAAACGCCATCCTAAAATATCTTCAGGTGGCTCCTAATAGATTGGCGGAAATTGAGCTAATAATCTACGGATAACCACTTTTTGGATTTTCATGCAGACCTGGAAAGAATTAGTCAACTTGGTCCATCTCAGTCAATTAGAGTCCAAATCATGTACCGATATTTTGGTTAGCAAGCTGATTCAAAGAGTTTTCAAATGGTATAGGACTCTCTACAAAAAACTCCAACATTCTTCTACTCTGGACACACCTATAAATAGAGGCGTTTTGCAGTCATTTCGTAACATCTCAGTCATTTTGCATTCCGCACATTCAATGGATGAACATGATGTGGGCATCAATACTGGGAGATTCTCCTTTTTCCCACTCGATGACGTTCTCGTTGTCTTCTAGGAATGAAATTAGTTGGATTAACTCACCTTCGGGCAGATTTCCTCCAACTTTTACTATCTTTCATCTTTTGAATTCACTTGAACATATTGGTTGGCTCCATTCTTTCCTGCTCTTCCTTTTTGCCTGCAATTCTTCCTTCTGAATCTGTCAACTGTTTCAACCTGTGACATCGGCACTCTCTAGCTCATACCTCCCCATGGGGAATTTTACTTTGAGGTATAGTGTCGACACTACTGCCTTTACGGCATTCAAGGGATGCCATCTTAGTATAATGTTATAGCGTTCTTCAATAGTATTTGTGGAAGTTACAATACTTAAAAGATCTTTGGCTCCTTCTGCCATCCTTCATCATTCATGTTTTTCAATCTTCACTAACGCTTGATTCCTTCAAGTCCAGGGGGGGGGGGGTATATGTCCGACGTTGATGCTTAGGATCACTCAACGCTCCATCCTATCTCCTTTTGGGGACTTTCTTTCTTCTCTAAGCTGGCTGAGATTTTTGGGCCTTCTGGCCTCTTCAATAAGAATAAATTTTTCAGCTCTTACCAAAAGTATATCCCAAATGGCCGTGGGGTTCTCCGATCAAGGAATTGGCCAGTCCTCCATTTCTCAATCATGTGCTATTTAGGGTTATCAATTCGATTAACTGAAATGTTCGTACGCCAAAATGGCATACTGATTTTGGTAAAAATCAAACTTATTTCGTTTCGACTTGATTTTTGTATCCAAATAACCAAAAATTAAAAAGCATAATTTACTATTAATTTTTAGTTATAAATTAAGTTATTAATCAATAATTATAATACTTAACTATATATTACCATAAAACTATTTTTTTTGTTATAAATACAGATATTAATATATTTATATATATTTTAAAATTTGGTATTTGGTTCAGTTAGATTAACCGGTTAAAAAAAACTAAACTCAAACTGAATATCAAAATTTAAAGAAAAACAACCAAATATTTAGTTGGATCGATTCACGAAAAATAGCATACACGTAGTGCTATTATTCCGGACAAGAGCTCAGGGCTTTCTTTCTAGACATCTATAGTATGTTTAGTTTTGATTTTGGCCCATCTTTGAGATGGGCCAAAATATAGAGTATGTTCGGCTTGTTTGGTTTTGCAAGTTTTAAATATATTTTTTATTCAAAAAATACAATTAATTAAAAAATAATATTTATTTTAATCCATTCACAACTAAATAAATTATATATATTTTTATACATATATTTATAAATATATATGAAAGAAATATGATTTGACGATAAACAGTACTTTTTATCTTCCCACTACCCAACATCAAACATACCATATGTATTTTATATTATCTTCAAAAACAAATCCAAACATACACACTATCTCTAACTTATTTTTATTTATCATTATTTTTCTCTCGCTATCTTCACAAAATACCCCAAAACAAGTTAAAAACAAAACCAAACATTATGTTAATATCTCGTTAGTGAATTGTTTCTATCTTCTTGAAAATCCTTTGGGGGGTGTGGGGGGGGGTACTCGGGTTCATGACTTTCCCTATCTCGTCTCCCTCAATTTCTGTTGAACCTAACATAGCTACCCTCCTTACCATTCTACCAATTGAGTTCCCACAACAACACTAATTGATGATGCAAGAAACATACAACTCAAGGATAAATTAATAAGCAAGAGAGTGATAGTTTTCTAAGTGAGCCTTTACTCCGTTGCCTAATTGTCTACTTATAGGCCCCAAATTGGATGAACCTCGTAAATATTTTTTAGGAGATCTTCTGCTACTTGTTCTCCTAGGAAATATCTTATTGAATCTACAGAGATATGATTTTTTCCTCTTACTTGACAGAGGGAGTCTCCTACTCCAAGTTAGGCTTGAGGGGTCTTGTCCTCCATGTCCTATTCGAAATCTCCATATCTGGTATGATGGGGTGGCCGTATTTTTTTCTGGCTAGTATACCTCGGATTCTTTTCAGCAGGAATGCTTCGCTATCCAGTTGAATCGTCCTGTAATCCCTTCAACTAGGGAGCCTCGTATCTTGTCAACTAAGGTACCTCGTACATTGTTCGATACACTTCGTACGTTGTTCAGCACGGATACTTCATATGCTATCCAACTAAATTGCCTCGTAACTTTTCTAATGGAAAGGCCATGTATACTTATCTTTTTAGCTATGAGGCCTCGTACTCTCTCCAATTTGGATATCTCATACGCTATCCAACAAACTACATTATAATCTCTTCAAGTTGGAGGCCTCATATATTAATTGATTACGACACTCGTATATTAATTGATTCTTTTCAACAAGAGTGCTTCGCTGTTCAGTTGAGTCATTCTGTAATCTCTTCAACTAGGGAGCCTCGTACCTTGTCAAATAAGGTACCTCGTAAATTGTCCGACAAGGACACTTCGTACGTTGTTCAATACGGGTACTTCATATGCTATCCAACTAAATTGCCTTGTATCTTTTCGAATTGGAAGGCCATGCATACTTATCCTTATATTAATTGGTTAAGACACTCGTATGTTGTGATCGTATCTCCAGTCTCTTTACCCATATCGATTAAAAAATCAATCACATAATAATATAATATAAATAATTTGAATGAAATTAAACTCATAGTAAACTTTTTATATATATATACCAAGTCGCGTCAAATGTCAGTAATGATAATGATATTTTATTTTATAGTGATGTAATATAATTTTATTTATTGTATATTTTTATATTTAATTTAGAACAAATTACGATCAATTCTCATAAGATTTAGTGTAACTATAAATATTTTCTTTCTGTATCAACACCCTCCTGATTTTAACGATCATCTAACGTAGCTGAATTTATTAATCGGTGAACAATCAAAATTACTTAGTGAGCTATGAGATTATAATTTTCTTTAAAAAAAACTTAATTTTTTTTATAGATTAAGGGATTATATACTTTACCTCATCCAACAACATATCTGATCCAATGTACTATCTTTTACCATTATCCAACAACATACAGTAATTTGTTCTGAATCAATTCTTAATGTTATAACCTGTTATTGCTCATCTCTTATGTGCTCCAATTTTTACAATAAAAGCAATTCTCTATAATATTATAAATGAGTAATTTTTTTTTAAATAAAAGTAGTAATTTCTCCCTGAATAGGAAGGTAAATTGCTTTATATTAAAAAACATACAGCGTAAATTATTTTTTTTATAGAGGAGTAATTTGCTTATTTACAATATTACAAGAGAAAAAATTACATTTAACCTATTTTTTATGCTGTGTTTTGAATCAATTCGGTGCATTACTGCTCGTCTCTTTTTCTTTTTCTTTCTTTTTTTTTTTTTTGGTAAAATTCTAATTTCGACATAAATGGCCAGGTAAAAGAAAAAAAAAATGACAATAAAATGATGAAAAATCATTGGATGATGTTAAAATTTAATTGGATCATATTTAAACCTAATATATTATATAATTTATTTGATGTCATTATATTTAAATTTGATTTAGTCATTGTAATGAGCTGTCAATATAAGTCTGTAAATTTAAAATATCACAAAAAAGTCAATTACGAAGTTTTCAATAATTAGTGTAAAAATCCAGCAATTATCTAACTTTGTATTATTATGTTCAAAGATAATGAGTGAGGAGTTAGTGATATTTATGTTTAAAGTAAGATTGTACTTTTCAAAAATAAAGTATTTAATTCAAAAAAGAAAATCTTATTTTAAGATGATGTAAGAAAAAAGTTTAATCGTTGTAAATAAATATTATTTTTAGCATTTTATAATGCTACTGGATAGGATAATAATTCGTGCCAAAATACGAACGATGAGTTAAGGACATGATCGGTATGTATGAATGAAATAAGAATCGAAAAGGATTCAGGTTGGAATAATATTCCTATGATTAATATACACAATAAGTTATAAGGCAATAAAATTGTCGTTCCTTAGTTAATTCCATTTAAATTAGAAATAATAATCAGTGAGAGAATTAAATTACATTTTATGATAAAATTTTTCTTTGTGTTCTTTTTAAAAAATATATTTATATTTTATTTGAATATGTTGAACTCAAATTGTATAATAGTATTATTTTTAGAATCACTTGGAGAAGGTTATAAGCAAGTTATAAATCACCTCATATATATATATATATATTGAATAATGATTAGTAATAAAATAAAATTAATTTTAGGACAAATTTGCTCTTTTGTATTATTTTTAGAATAATATTCATTCATAATTTATTGAGTGTGTTGAATTCAATTATATAACAATAGTGTTTTCAAAATTACTTACGAAAAGGTTATAAGCAATTTATAAAACATTTCATATATTATTGAATATATATTTATAAATTATTTATTTACGTATTAAATAATTTATTGACTCGTTAACGTATAAATTATATTTTTCTGCCAAAATGTCAAAAAATAATTCGAACAGTCAATGCATCTACCATTATTTATTCAGAATTCAGTTAAAGAAATTTTTTGAATTAAAAAATAATTAAATATCAAAGTAATATCACTTTTTTCTTGCCATGTATACATAATTATTTCTTAATACTAGATACAATAAATATTCAGATTAATATTAATTAAAAGTGAATATTAAATTAATATAAAAAAAATGAAAAAGAAAAACTTTCATTCTCTAGACGTTGGGAATAGCTAATACTATGGTAAGGAAAGAGAATGGCTAATCCCTTGTCTAAGGGAATAAGAACTCCCATAGGAATAAGAACTCTCATAGGAATAAGCATTCCCAAACCTAAAGAATACCAATCAAGATGTAGGAATGGTCTCGAGAATACTCATTTCGTTCCTACTCCATTCCTACATACCAATCGCATCCTAAGTATTTTCAAACCTAAAGCATTTGATGTCGCAATGGACTTGGGAATATCTATTTCCTTGTCGTTCCAGTCTTGTATATCAATCACTCCTAGTAGATTTACAATAAGGACAGTTTGAAAAATTCATACTTAAAACACATTACTTATCCTATAGTGTAAAAAATAACCACACTTTACTGATTCACATATCACATATCTAAATCGATGTTTGCATCATTGGATAAAGTTTCTACATTTATTTTATCCAATATTTTGGTTCAAACGGACCCAATCCATTACTTGTTTATCTACAAAGGTATACGCTAAGTGAATGTTTTTTTTTTTATATAATTTTACAAAAAATTTATCCGCTCCATCCAATTTTTTATATTTTATTAAAAAATTTAAAAACAAAAACTATAACAAGGGGAAAATCTACAATTTTCAGAGTTTCGTTCAAAAATTATATAATTTTATCAAACATTAAGTATTTATAATTTTTCAAATAACGATAACATATTCATACTTCTGTCCAATTTCATTAAAATTTACTGTACTTTATCCTTTATATTATTTAAAAGTCAGCCTTTTATATTATTGGCCAAACAAACGGTATCTTTTGATGTTATAGAATCCTAATCACAAAGGAAATCTACTCCACTACGATCGGTTATAGATTTTGTGCTATATATACCCCTCTGGCCTAGTAGTCTGTTGGCGAATTCCACTCACATTATACTTGTTGGTTTAGACTTTAGAGAGAGAAAAAAGCAGATATTTAGAGAGAGATGGAGCTTGATTTGACACCCAAGTTGGCCAAGAAGCTATACGGCGGTGATGGTGGCGCGTACTACGCGTGGTGCCCCAATGAGCTGCCGATGCTTCGTGAAGGCAACATCGGTGCGGCCAAGCTCGCGCTTGAGAAGAACGGCTTTGCGCTGCCTCGCTACTCCGATTCCGCTAAGGTTGCTTATGTTCTTCAAGGTATATTCAGATCGTTCCCTTTTTGCATGGATGATCTAGTTTTATAGACTGAATTTGTCTTTTCTTCAATTGCGGTATGCCTGATGTTGCTTTGATCGCCCTCCTTTTGTATTCCCCAATTCATGTTTTTACAAATTGTTTAAACTTTAATTTGCATAAACTACACGGAATTTATTTCTTAAATTTCAGGACTAATAAAGAGTGTATATAGCGTTTGATTTGAATTATAAAGAGAAACTTGAAGAAAGATGAAATTGAACATCGGTTGTAAATGAATTCTCTTTTAATGTTTGAACTCTTTTGGTTAGTGTTGTTCTATGATTTATGTTTGTGTTATATCGATCAACGCCAGACTTCTCGCTGTTGATACGTAATCTTGTTTGATGATTAGGTAGTGGAGTGGCTGGTATAGTCCTCCCGGAGAAAGAAGAAAAGGTGCTCCCAATCAAGAAGGGAGACGCAATTGCCCTACCTTTTGGTGTAGTCACCTGGTGGTACAACAAGGAGGACACTGAGCTAGTTGTCCTGTTCCTTGGTGATACCTCGAAAGCCCATAAATCCGGTTCTTTCACCGACTTCTTCTTGACTGGTTCTAATGGCATCTTCACTGGCTTCTCAACGGAGTTTGTGAGCAGAGCATGGGACTTGGAGGAGAGCGTTGTTAAAACCCTGGTTGGTAGCCAATCAAAAACAGGAATCGTCAAGCTCGATCCCAGTTGCAAGATGCCAGAGCCCAAGAAGGAACACTATAATGGCATGGCATTGAACTGTGAGGAAGCTCCATTGGATGTAGATATCAAGGATGGTGGAAAGGTAGTGGTTCTCAACACTAAGAACCTACCTTTGGTTGGTGAAGTTGGACTGGGGGCAGATCTTGTTAGGCTGAATGGGAAGGCTATGTGCTCTCCAGGTTTCTCTTGCGACTCTGCTTTGCAGGTCACCTACATTGTCAGGGGAAGCGGCCGGGTTCAGGTGGTTGGGGTTGATGGCAAGCGTGTCTTGGAAACAACTATTAAGGCTGGTAATCTCTTCATTGTTCCAAGGTTCTTTGTTGTGTCAAAGATTGCTGATCCTGATGGTATGGACTGGTTCTCGATCATCACTACTCCAAACCCTATTTTCACTCATCTGGCCGGAAGGACTTCTGTTTGGAAGGCACTGTCTCCAGAAGTGCTACAGGCAGCTTTTGGTGTTCCTCCAGATGTTGAACAGAAGTTTAGCTCAAAGAGGAAGGCTGAGGAGATCTTCTTTCCACCACCAAACTGATGAAGTTTGGCAGTTCTCTTTGCTTTTATTTTAGACCAAAAATAAGTAGCTTTTCTTCTTTACTTCTTAGGAACAGTTTGCTATTATGATATTTTTTTTATATAATTAATTTGCTATTATGATGAGTACATCTCTGCTTTCACATAACTAATTAAAGTCTGCTGAACTATGACTAAACCTAAGCCTCTGTGAAAGTGAACCACCCAATCCCCTAATATAGCGGAAAGATAGTTATTAAAACTCCTTAAAATAAAGTTTTCTATCTACAAAACATGCGAGGTATTTTTCAAACATGAAAATTTGTTCCGCCAAATTTTCATTCGAATAATTCTAATAGTCAACTTTATACTAACCCCACCAATATTTATGATTCTATATTGTTTAATTATTTTTTGTTGTATTTTATTTCTTGTTGGCAACAAACACGACATATGTGAACAAGCCCAAAAATGTAGAATTAGATGATAAAATCATAAAAGCCGTGAAATAGAGAGGAAAAGAGATAGCTTATAACTAGTGCATCAAGCTTATTATATGGAGCAAGCAGTCCAAAGCAACTTGAAGTAACAACAGACATCATCATCTTAGGTCTTCGGCAATGCTATACAATTTTGTTTTCAAGCAATACACAGGTAATCACATCACAAAATATACATCATGCCAGCTGAAATTTTGCCAATCAGTGAAAAATTTTGAAATACAGAACAATTATGATCGCCAGGATAAGTGCAGCAATAATGGAGCCAACGATCCACTTATTCCTGCTTATCCTTCTAGACATGGAAGTCAATACCTTTTTACTTTTATCAATGGCACTATCTACATCAGAAAGCTGCAAAGGGAAGAAATAACTAAAATTACCCTCTGCTTCAACTAAAAATCCAGGAAACAAGTTCAAGTTAGTGATGAAGCAGTAAAAGGCTCAAAAGACCATCGTAACTAAAAAGACAGGCCATGTTAATAAAAGATATAGAGGTAAATGGGGTCACATTATTAAAGATGTAGTATGGGGGTGTAACATGCCTTTTTGTGGGAATGTAACAGAGTTTCACGTTGCTGATGCAAATCTTCGAGGATTGATACACCGAGCTCTTCTGTCTCCAGGGCAGCTCTCCGGCTTTCCCTGAGTCTGTCAGTAGATTGATTCAGCCTCTCAGTTGACATGGCCAATCTATCCCTTTGATTTGCAGAAACCTATCAGCATAATTGGGCAGAAAAAATATATTGAAATTACAAGGAGAAACCCCAAGAGTGGAAGCCAGGAATCCAGAGAAAACTCAGGCATCAAGAAATTTAAAATGTAGGAGACAAACGACATAAAGATATAGAGGTCAATAGGGGTAGTATAGTTACGAAACATGCGATCTAGAAGAAAATACATCATACCTATAATTTAGCATCCGCCATCTAGTTTGACGAATTAACATGGGTGTCAAAACCAATGAAAACAGAGGACAAAAAAGCTAATATATATATATAGGTGAGTGCGTGAGTCTTATCTTGCAGTAAAATGTCTATATAGAAAGACAACACCATTAGCTGCACATACAAATCTCATGCATTCCCTAGTCAACTGCAAGTTTCCACTTTATTCACAAAACATGTTGAACAAGATCGGCATACCTCATGCATACCAGCCATTCCAGATTCTAACAACTCCTCATGACCCGGTTGATTAGGCATTGCCAGTTTCTTCACTTCTCTTTTCAACTTATTCAGATCAGATTTATATTCCCTAAGCTTGGCGAGTAAAGTAGCTTTCAAGCTTGGCTGTAAACTTCTAGCCTCAAGATCCATCTTCCGAATCTGGTACATACAAACATATATCCACTTAAGATTGGAAAATCAACAAATTTCCAAGTGACTAGTGACTGAAAGACAGCATTACCAAAACATCAGCATCATCCAGTCCTGCTTGTAGTTCAGAGACCTCTTGTTTCTTCTTCTCTGCAGACCATCGTAATATAAAAATTGGTCCACAACCACATCAGTTCGAAATGACAATGAGACACCAATGACCAACAATACAAGCTCAGACCTCTTAGCAATCAATAATCATACATGCTGAGTTTAATATGCAACGACCCTAGATGGAGGATTCCTCATCTGAGTACATTTCTTGGAAAGAATAGACAAAATTGGCAGTCAAAATTGGACTCTCCCAAATATCATTAGGAAAATATCATGATGCAGCTAAAGAAGCAAGATAGTTTCTTGACTATATTATATGTATATGGATAACTTAGGTCATTGTCTGTTGATTTTCTGCTAATTGTAGCGCTTAATTTTCCTTCATTTATACGAGTAGAGAAGTTTACTATTGAATGTAAATGCAACCGCGGAAGAAGATTGCACTAAAGGAGATATACAAACAGAATTACAAAGGAAGAGGTAAGAGAACTTCAACTTTTATTGAAATGTTTCTACAGTTCAGGTGAAATGATGGTATCTTAGAAACATATGTATGTAGCCTCGAGCTAGAACAAGAATTGATGAAAAGATATCATAGGTTCCAATTCAAATGAAATCATCTCAAAGTTTCAATTATGAGGATTCACTTTAATGATACCAAAAACACTATAAGCATATTCCAAATAGGTAATTACATGGAAACCCATAGATTCATTCCTCCATTGTAAGCTTACGGTCCTATCACTTCCTATTTTTACATGCCCCATGAAACATAGGCATCTTCTATAAACTATTTCATTTCAACTAGATTAACTCCTCAGTCCCTACAGTATCAAAGAAACAAAACCCTAAAATATCCATCACAAAGTAGAAAAACAAATAAAGGTAAAGTAAACTAAGAGACCTCATCCTTCCATTTTCTTCATCAACATGGCTCCATTCCCAACACTCTGGTCCTAAATATTCTAGAAATAAACGTATGTGAACTTATTCTATCCAGAAAAACGCCAACAATTTATGCAGTAAAACCTAACCTAGTAGCATCACAAAACGAAAACAGCAAATGGGAAAAAACAACTGACCGCCCCAACCCCCTACTAGAAAAGCGGATCACTGAATGATACACAAAATCAAGCTCTGGAATGAAAATCCAATCACTAACAGACTACCTCCATCCGGAAGAGCAGCAGCCGAATTGCATTTCCTCGACAGATTCGCGGACAGTTCACAGTACTGTCTTTCATATCCTTCGTACACTTGGCTCATCGTTCCCCCCACACCTCTGCCCAATTTCACAAAACATATGCAAATAATTAGCAAAAGACCAAGCTAAAAGACAATCAACGGTGCTTCAGCTTTCATTACGCTCAATAAATCGGACAAAAATTAACCTAATCAAAGGATTTGCATGCATATATCCATATATTATATTGAGAGATATGTACAGGACTGTGTGCATATGCTGTACCTGGATCAATCAGTTCGCACAGATGAATTGACTAGATCAGAACTGAGAGACTACAGAAAGAGAATTTTGGACCGGATTTAGAAGAAAATTTCAATGGTGGGATGGGGAGAGAAAAAACTGAGTAGAAAGGAGGAAGTTTAATTGCAATTGAGCCACAAAAGTTTAGTTAATAGCAATTTACTCCCACTCATCATTTAGGGCAAATGTCAAGAAATAATCATAATTTTGTTTATGAAATAATTACTCTCCCTTCCCCAGAAATTTAGTATAATTACATGTAAATCCTTTATAAATTAAAAAAGTTACATCTAACACTTTTACAATTTGCTCCAATCTAACAAAAAATTTCTTTCATTAATTAAAATTTATCGAATTTATTGATACTAATAAAAAAAATCAGATAAATATCTATATTTACTACTTATTGACTTATTATTGATTCATTATAAGTCAAATAATTTTTTTATGATCAAATTACCCCATATATTTTCGTACGTTAATGCACTTGAGAAAGTATGTTTTTACTGTTATAAAGGTACTTTAGTTAGAAAAAAATTATTGACCTGTAATATGTCAGTAATAAATCAATTTTGTGTAAATATCAGCTTTCATTCGATTTTTTTGTTAATATTATCAAATTCGGTGAATTTTCACTAATGGTTTGACCTATTTGTTAGATAAATAAATAAATAAAAATATTAGATGTAATTTTTTAAATTATAGAAATTTTTATATAATTATATTAAATTTTAGGAGAGGGGAATGTAATTCTTAATTTAAAGAAGTTAATTTTTTTTCTTAAATAAAGGAAATTTCAGTTGCTTTCTTCAGCCGCACTATTGAGGAAATCTATTTCTTATCAAAATCAAAATAAAATAAAAATAACTCGTTGTTTGGGAAAATTTGCTGCTTGTACCAAACACTTGGAGAAAAATGATATTCGCCCAAAATATTAATGATTTATATTATGTTTTGATTTTAAATTTGATTTAAGGATTCCAAATTTATAATAATAAAATCATCAAACTTGTTTCCTCAAAATATTGTCAAACGGTAAATTATAATGAGCTCTCATACGTTTGTTATAATAATAAATATCTCCCATTATTTGAAAAATTATCAATACTTTTCTGAAATTAATAATCATCTAACAAATACCGCCACAATGCCTATCATGAGGAAAAATCTATTTCATGAATGTTAATACTAGGGATAGGGAAAATCTCATTTTTTATAAGAGGAATATCGCAGAGGAGAGGAAAAGGGGGAAGAAATTAGGGTTGGAGATATTTGATATTCTCCCTAAATACACAGTAAGTTGGACCATGTGAGAGGCAGGTGCCTCTTTAAGACTTTAACAGCAACTAGTGTATTCCATTAATTATTTGACACTAAGATCAAAATCAAGACAAATCGAAAGATATTATTCTAAAAGTAAAATTTTTGTAATGAATGAGACTAAAATTGAACAAGACTGAATATTTCTAACATCTTAACCTCATTCTAAATGAATATATCGTCAAACACTAAACACTCGGAACACAACCAAACTATCACTAACTCTTGAACTCGTTTTTATCGAGTCATAGCCGGTATGATCTTAACAAATCAAAAATTTTAGTTACATGAAGTGTCAAACTTAGTTTGAAGTCCATGTCAGTCACATGAATTGAAGCCATTTGATTCAAATCGGTTTCTCACATCACTACTCTTTATATTTATTGGATTATAATCTAATTGACTAGACAGACACAGAGACTTGTACATCTTATGTGTCTAAAGTATTCTGGTCGCCTTTAGGAGGACAGTAATATAGTCGGTGAGAAAAGTTGGGTTCGCAAATCTAATAACCTTTGCAAGGTTTAAGGAATTAGATTTGAAGTGGTGAACCAAACTGATTACCTGGGATAACTTGTGGACCGGGTGGGTATTTAGGAATATCCAATTTACCATGAGTGAGTTGCACCAATGAAATTGAGTTATGGAGATAATATGCAGAGTAATGTACAGTCTAATATGAATTCTATTATAAAGTCAACAGATTTCAAATGGAATACCCACCTTGTTTATTATAGCTTCAATAATGAAAACCCAAAGTGTTGGACCTATGCGCTAAACGAAGATAAACTACAGTCCACATATCGTTGAATGTCTTTTATCTGATATCTGAAGCCAGTTTTAACTATTTTGATATATGAGAGCTTTTATAATCTCCAAACAATGCATCCTCCAAGGAAGATACAGTCAACAAGCTATTGGGATAAAATAGCACATTACCTTTATGTAATAAATGGTAAATGTACGATGGACAAGGGTCTCTTAAGAGCTTAAAAACGGTGCAAACATAGAGGTACTAGCTTTGTTAAGGCCAATTATTTATTGGATGCATAGGACAACACATAAAGCCAGATAAGTAAATTAGGGACTTCATTATCTTGCCAAGGTGTCACTAGCCGCTCCTTGGGCAGAATAACCGGTAGTGACTCGTGGAGGACATGTGGGCGGAGAGTCCGCCCGTGACACAAGGCAATCACAAAATCATCACACATAGACCGTTAATAAAATAATACACTAAAACTTGCCAAAAACAGTTATGGTTAAACCCCAGAAACCCCAATATTTTCCAAGTACCTTAAATCAGTCAACAATAATTTTGGGGTGTAAAACACCAATTTGTCGCATCTTCAGCACAAAATGCGATAGAAGAAGACCATACGATGGGCAATTTAAATCTAGACCGTTTGATAAAGGCGAGAATGGAATTGGGAAAATTAAGATGAGTAAGTGCAATACACTGCTGTTTTGAAGCAAAATTAGGGTGCAGGCGAAATTGGGACATTTTGACTGAAACCTTGCCTAAATTAAACAGACCACGACACGTGTACGACCCAGATTATGTTTGCCTGGAAATGGAGGGAGTTGCTGTCTATTTTCGACGTCCTGAAGAGTGAAGAAACTCGACCAATGGGAGATTAACTAGGACCATTTTTTCCGCTTTTGTTCTGCGAATTTTAAATGTAATTTGATGAGGATTTAATTATTAAAAGACGAAAAAACCCTTTATTAAGGGCACAAGAGTCATTTCATCAAGATCTGCGCATGAGGTCGCGGGTCGGGTCGCTTGACCCGCCCCGCATTTTAACCCGAATGTGAAAGATGATTAGGCACCTCATGATTGGAGTAGAGGAGGCTCGGATTATGACACATGGACTGATCTGTAGTGTCAATATGGGCCCTATAAATACCTCATATCTGACAAAATGGAGGTAACTGGCATTTATTGCATTGACCTTTTAACTTCAGATCTGATATATTTACCTTTAAGTCGCATATTTTTATTTTCAGAAGATCTTCGTCGTGGACGAACCCGAGTAACCTAACTTGCTTGTTTTACCCTCAGGCCCAATCACAGATCTGAGGAGGTGACGTGGCCTGATCAAGCTCTTTGATTGAGGTCGCACATTCGAGCTGGATCAATTGGCGCTGTCTGTGGGAACTTGAGCATATAACATACAATAATGGATAAAATGGAAGGAAAAATGTGCCAGAAATTAACTGTACACCGGGAGAAAATGGAATGTTCAATTAACGAGAACTGAGCTACAGCAAATGATGGAGAAAGCGGGAAAAAATGCTATTCTAGTCTGTGAGTGGAGAATTGCTACACCCATTGAGAAAAAAACCACAAATTATTCAAGGATAAAGATGTTGAAAGAATATCAGAAGGGATGAGGAAGAGGGAACTTGGGAAAGGTTGAGAGGTGGTTTCGTCGAAGGTGGGGTCGAGTAATCGAGATAGGAGCCAGCAAAGAGACCCCATCATCTCACGAGCTGAGGTTGACAATTTAGGGAAGCAGATTCAGATGCAAGGAAAGCAGATTGATTAGTTGACAAGAAGGGGAGAATTAGTGTCTCACAACAAAAGTTCCCCTTTCTATAATAGAATATTGACGGAGGTGTGGTGAATCCGAACTTTAGAATGCCTAACCTCCCAAAATATGATGGGACCAAGGATCCATTGGAACATGTTGCTACCTTTGACATGGTGATGAATCTTTATGGACAATCTGGCCCCATTAATGCGAAGTTATTTGTCACTACTCTTACGGGAAAGGCTCAAGAGTGGTTCACGAGTTTACCACCCAGTAGCGTAGAGTCACATGAGCAATTGGTATAGAAATTTACCTTTCACTTCACAAGAAAGAGAAAACAAAAGAGGTCTGCCACATATTTATTCACCATTAAACAGAAAGAAAATGAGACACTGAAAAATTTTATGGAAAGATTCAACAATGAAACTTTGGAAGTACAGGATTTGGGGTTAGATATGATTGTTAGCATTCTGATTCATAGTTTGAAGAAAAGGCTGTTTGCGTCAGCATTGGCAAGAGACCCGCCACTCGATGTGGAACAATTGATGGGGCTAGCACAGAAATATATAGATGAGGAGGAGATGAATGCGATGAAAGATAGAGAATGGAGAGGAAACTTAGATCGGGGTAGAGATCGAGATCGCACAAGAGGGGATGGAGATCCGCGACAAAAGCCCAACAAAGGGAGATAACCCCCCTATCAGCCGAAGTACCACAAATACACTCCACTAAACATGACGCGAGCTAAGGCGTTGTTGATGGTAGAAGAAACTGATGTTTTGAAATGGCCTCGACACACAAGGTTCACGCCCGCGAAGAAATACTCTAATAAATATTGCCGATTCCATCGAGAGCGAGGTCACGATACAGAAGACTATTTCCAATTGAAAGATGAAATTGAAAGATTGGTACGCCAAGGGTATTTCAAGGACCAAATTTTTCAGGGTCGCAAGATGGATAGGGATGCTTGTCAGACCAGGTCGAGGAGTAGGGAAGAAAGACAGAATCGAGAAAGAGACGAAAGAAGGGAGCCAAGAACAAGAGATAATGCGCTTGTGAAAGGTGTAATCCATACTATCGCGGGCGGCCCAGAATGAGGAGAGTCAAGAAGAACCAGAAAGAGGCATGAAAGGGAGAGGACAGAACATAGGGGCCAGTTCGTGATGAATGTGGAACCTGAAGAGGAGATTGTATTTGGAAGTAGAGATGTCAGCGCAGAGGTCGGGTTGTAGAATGATCCAATAGTAATCAAGATGGATATCGCTAACTTCACGGTCCAGAAAGTGCTTGTAGGTAATGGGAGCTCGACAAACATCATTTTGAAAGACGTGCTGGTTAAGATGGGACTGGATAACGCTAAGCTAGAGACGATGCGAACGCCACTAGTGGGGTTTGGAGGTAATGAGGTCGAATCACTAGGAACCATTGAGCTACCAGTATCACTCAGAGAAGAGCCTAAATGCAAAATATTTATGGTAAAATTTATTGTTGTTGATACTCCATTCGCATACAATGTTATATTAGGGAAACCTGGGCTTAACTCTTTCAGGGCGATCAGTTCAACATACCATCTAAAGATAAGTTCCGGACCAGAAATGGAGTGGAGAAGTGATTTGCGATAAAAAGGAAGCACAAAAGTGTTATAACTTGTCCTTGAAGAAAAGCGATCATAGTGAGAAAAAGCGCAAGTTAGAGCATTAGAGTGAAACTGGTGAGCTGGAAAAGTGAAGACCTGATAGAATCTAACCCATTGAAGAGTATAAAGTGGTGGAATTAGTGCAAAGTGACCCGACCAAAACGACCAAGATAGGATCACGAATAGGCGAGTATCTTGAAACTTTGATAATAGCATTGCTGAGAGGTAGTGCTGATATATTCACTTGGAGTCCATCAGACTTTAAAGGGATAAGTCTAGAGATGATAGGGTTGAACGTCGACCCGACTGCATGACCGGTACAACAAAAAAAGAGGTTGTTCAGTGTGGAAAAAAATGCATCATAAAAGAGGAGGTTGACAAATTGCTCAAAACCGGGTATGTTTCTGAAGTTCAATACATAGAATGGCTATCAAATGTGGTAGTGGTGCCTAAAGCGTCGGGTAAGTGGCGCATGTGGACTGATTTCATTGATTTGAACAAGGCTTGCGCAGAGGACCCTTACCCATTACCACAGAACGATATGCTAGACGATTCCACAATAGGATATGTGCTATTTTCGATGATGGATGCTTACCAAGGATACCATCACATCTTTATGGCGGAGGAAGATCGAGATAAAACATCTTTCATAACTGAAGGGGGAATTATTGCTATAATTTAATGCCCTTTGGCTTAAAAAATACAGGTGCCACCTATCAGAGATTGGTGAACAGGATGTTTAAAGCATCAGAGTGAAATCAAGAACATTAGGTGATCGCTCGACCTCAAACACTTCACGAGCATGTCGTCCACATATGAGTTCATGGTTATGCCCTTTGGGCTGTGTACTGCGTAACGCACCCTCCACTTTTCAAGCATTTATGCACACCATCTTTGAACCTCATCATAGAAACTTTGTGCTGGTGTTCTTTGATGGCATCTTGGTTTATAGTAGAACTTGGGAACTGCATTTGGCTCATGTCAAGGAAGTGCTAGAGTTGCTAAGAACACACCAACTTTATGCTAAAAGGAGTAAGTGTTCATTTGGCCAGTTGTATCTTGAATACCTGGGACACATTATATCATGGGAAGGAATTGCTACTGACCCTCAAAAGATTGAGTGTATGATCAAGTGGCCTACCCCCACCGCTATCAAGGCACTAAGAGGCTTCCTAAGCCTTACAGGCTATTATAGGAAGTTTATCAAAGGCTATGTAGTTATCAGCAAGCCTCTGACAACCTTATTGAAGAAGGATGCTTTGAGTGGAATATGGAGGCAGAGGAAACCTTCAATCAGCTCAAGAAGGAGATGACTATAGCTCCTGTTTTAGCTACGCCAGATTTCTCTTAACCTTTCGTAGCAGAGACTGATGCTTGTGGAAAAGGAGTTGGGGCAGTTCTAATTCAAAGAGGGGAGCCTATTGCTTATCTAAGCAAGGCATTATCACCCAAGAACTTGGGATTGTCTACTTATGAAAAGGAATTTCTAGCATTGTTGTTGGCCATAACTAAATGGAGACATTATCTGCAAAGGAACCACTTTGTTATTAAGATAGATCAAAAGAGTCTCAAGCACATATTGGATCAGTGAATTGACTTGGTCTTGCAGCAAAAGTGGGTAACAAAGTACTTGGCCTCAGCTATGAAGTACAGTACAAGGGGCATCAAAACCGCACTACAGATGCTCCATCCTCAAACTCCGGTGTCAGACCTATCCTCCTTGGGAGGTTCTTATTATATATCTATCTCCTCAATTCTCATAACATATTATATATATATATATATATATATCACTGTATTCACACATAAATATGTATATGTAATTAATTTTCTATTTTGACAACCTATAAATTTATAAATATTACAGTACTACATTATTTAGGAGAATACATATAATTAACATGATATAAGATTAATAAAAAATTATAAAACTAAAATAAATAAACTATAATTAATTTAATTAAACACAATAAAGTATTAAATGATTAGTTTTTACTACCTTGTCAACCAACTTATATATAATCTACAAGCTAATCAAATGTATATGCACGGAAAAGCAGCGTGTTGAGAGTGTGTAGTTAGTCTAAGAATTTTTACAATAAATGAAATGGAATAAAATGAATATATATAAGTTTTTTTGTGACGACCTTTGGAATGCCCAAGATAACCATTGAAAAGTAGCCATTAGAAAATATAGATATTATTTTGTATCGGTCGTTACAAAAGAAACCGTCCCCAATGTGACGGTTCTTGTAACACCGTCTTTTCGTATACTTTGCAACAATTTTTGCCACTGCCGTTGTTACTAAAACCAACCGTTACAAAACCAAAGCATAATAGTAACGACCTACAAATTGTAATGGTTTTAGGCACACACAAATTTCGTAACGGTTGTTGTAATGGTTTTTTGGCCGTTACAAAAAATTTTATTTTTATTATCCTCTTAATGACATCAGCACGTCCAATCCATTACAAAGTCGTTACAAAGTCCGTGTGTATTGGAACGACTAGATGGCCGTTACAAAAAAACTGTTACAAATCCTGCCTTTTTTTCTAGTGAGAATTTGGTCATGCCTAGGTACATGATGGTGCCATTCTCGCACATGCAACCTCCAGTCTGCCCGTGAAAGGACACATAATGCTATCCCAACGTGCCCTACAAACCGTCCAGCGCCAGGCCCATTGACCACTTAGTGAGGATCTCAAGTCCATAAATCCAGTTGATCAATCATATAGAAAATAGACAATGTAAAGACCACATGCATATCAAATTACGACTAACTGAGCAATATCAAAATAAATGGGACGTTTTGGATACTTATTTGTACTCTAAAGGTGACTCTCAACCGAAGTTCATAATGAATACCAGAATACCACATGACGAAATTAATAATTACATTGTAGCACTTAACTCCATAGAGTTTCGAAGGCCCATTCAAATCCAAATAGATAGCAAAATATCAATTCATTTTTGTCTATCAATAAATAATTTGAAGAAATATTTCTTTAAGGTTCGTCGCAAAAAAAACCATTTTTGTATTTATACTGTAGACATACACAATGTACATATAATTTCCTCTACTCCTATAATTTTCAATGATACTCATCGTAAGCCAAGTGACTAGATATGGTCCACAGCCGGATTCATCTCAAAGAAACCGAGTTGATAACACCTCTGCAAGCCTTATCTATTATTCCAATACAATGTTTAAAAGGGGAGCATAATAGTCACTTACATCTTAACATCTATATTTAGGTACTAAACAGAATATGGGTATTTTAATACATTTTTACGTATTTTTTTTCATATTTTGTATAGTTAATTAGATATAATTAGCAAAGTTAATTGAAAAGTGAGAACTACTACCCAACTACAATTAAATTTAGTATTTTGCACTCTATTGGTAATTTATGGTATTAATCTAATTAAAATTAATTATACTTAATTTTATTAATAATTAATACGTATATAACTTAATTCAACGAGTGGAGAATTCTTGTAAACTTCTCATCTCAAATAATTTTAAAAATAATTATTTTTATATTTATTCAATAAATACTCAATTCAGTGAAACAAGCAATTGACAATACTATTTATTAAATAAGTACAATTATTTAAAAATCCAATTCAAATGATATTCAAATAATTAATTGATTTCCAATTAAATTTTAAATTTCAAGAATGGAACTAAGTGTGATTAATTAATTACACTCGTACTATAAACATTCCTCTAACATTACACAATGGTTGTTCCAAAACAACATTAATATATAGAAATAGGGATAAATGCAAGCAAGCCCTTATGATATCGCAAATGAGCAAATTACCCCTTTATGATAAAACAAACAACGATTACCTCCCTGTATTTTTTAAATACAACAAACCTTTTTATGATTTTTAAAATAAAACAATTTACCTCCTTATATAGGGAGGTAAATTGTTTCATTTTGAGATGTGTAGGGGGGTAAATTGCTAAAAAAGTTTTTATAAAAAGATAATGTGCTCATTTTCAATATCATATGAGGGTAAATTGCTATTAACCCGATAGAAATATGAAGAAAGAGGACAATACCGTCGAGGTGAGGGTGAAAGCTTTGCAATTCTATCTGAAGGGGTTTCAACTTCTACTCTTTTTTATAAATTTACAAAATTTACAGTTTAGTTCCTTAATTTTTAAATTTAAAACTTTATAAAGTTTCAATTCAATTTCATAAAATTTTAATATATTAGAATCATGCCCTATAATTTATTTCTAGTCGATCTGCAATTTTCTAATTCAGACAAATTAAGTCAGTTTCATATAATTTCTTTTTGGGAAAAATGCAAGCAACCCCCTTGTAATATTGCAAATGAGTAAATTACTCCATTATGAAAAAATAAATAGTGATTTATCTCCCTGTATTTTTTAAAATACAACAATTTATTCCCCTATGATTTCTAAAATGAAGCAATTTACAAGTATAGAGGCGTAAATTGCTATATTTTTCTCATAAAGGGGTAATGTGCTCATTTTCAATATCACATGGGGATAAATTGTTATTCAACCATTTCTTTTTTATCCTAAACTAACTCAAATAAATTTTTTATAAATAAATTTTAAATAGAAAATAGGGAAGAAGAATAAAATCTATAATAAAATTAATTTGTTACAAATAATATATAATATTTAATTAATAAATACGAGATGTCACATAATTCTTGAATTATAAATGTGGATATATATATATGTATATATATTATGTTATGATGAGAGAGGAAAAACATAGTTTAGGGTAAAAGAAAAAGGAAAGAAATCATTATAAAGATTAGATTTGAAGGGTCAAAGTTTAGGGATGGTTTAAGGCCCACTTGAAGTTGGGGGCACACTTCTTCTGAACACATTTTACTGTTGGTGGAACCATTCAATTCAACATTATATTTCAAATCTCCTACTTTTAATGCACTGCATTTGCATGGGACCAACTGGACACACACACATGTTAGTTTGTCAGTTTGTGTTTATATATATGTGTGTATATATATATATATGTACAAATTATATTTTATCATCAGAATTATACTCATTTTTACACTTTGCCATCGAAATATTTCTTTTGTATCGACTTACCATCTCAATTTTGTAAAAATTGCACTGTGTCATATATGACCGTCTTTTTGTTGATTTTTCTGCCAAAAAACGTCACATTCTGTGCATATATGAAAAATATCACATCACATAATCCTTAAATATCACATATAACATGTGGTTGTTTTTCGACAATATACTTGGTTAAAAAACAATTATAAATAGAAAAGTGCAAAATTTCCTAAAGTTAAGATAGTAAGTTGATGCAAAAAAAAAAAAAAAATTAGATGGCAAATTGTAAAATCGGGCATATTCGGATGGCAAAATGCCTATATATATTTATAGAAAAAAATGTATTTATCCCCCGTGATATGAGAAATAAGCAAAATTCTTCTTGTGTACTAATTTTGTCGTGCCTGGAAATCAAAACACAAGAAAATTATTCCAAATAAAAATATATTTGAGGGTAAATTACAACAACCTCCCCAATTACGTAATCGTTGAATGAAGATATGAAATGATCAATTATGCCCTTACTGTATTTTTTTAAATAAAATAAAAATTTATAAACAAAATCAGATATAGTGGATGAAAAAATTATAAAAATTATAAAAAAATTATCCACTTAGTCAATAAATAAAATTATAATTTTTAGTCGACAAGGGCATTTTGGTCATTTCATTATAAAATTGAATGGAAACCTAATGGAGATTAACGGAATGGGCTAATTGTTAGACGGCCGTTAAAATTAGCGGGGTGTTCATAATTTTTCAAAAATAATATGGGGTATTTATAATTATGCCAAATCTCAAGAAGGTCGTTGTAATTTTCCATAAAATTTGAAGGTAAAAAGATGGGTACAATCTCTATTTATTCCTCTACTTGTTCTCTTGAAGAACGTATTTGACAATTTCAAAGGTAAAATCTCCTTATAGATCTCCCTTTGGCTTGATTTGAATATCTATAATTTAAGGGATCGCACTTATAATCTCGAATTAAATGCATAGTCTTGACTTGAGCTTTTGAGGATTTCAAAGTGAATTTGCCATTTGGATCTTCTTAAAAATATGTTGAGATATTTACAACATTAACTCGAGGGTTTAGCGACTGTAATCCCAAATTAAATGCTATAATCTATTATACACCTTCAACAAAAGAATCGATCTCCCGTCTAAATGCCTTTGAATATCTTTGAACTCAATGAATTGCGTAGAGAGAATTATTTGGTTCTCTAGCCTTGTGTGTTTTGAATGAGCTCCAAGGACCCTTTTATATAGGCGTCAAAGAGGTTCTGTTGCGACGCACTTAAACAACTTTTGTATTATCACTTTATAATTTAATTTAATTTAAAGCGATAAATACATCAAATATTTGGAACGATATGATTGGTCAACTTGACGTTATCTCTTTAATATTTGTATTTTTAAAGAGATAAATATCACGAATATTTGTCTTAATTTCATTAGAGCCTATATACCATTGCTCCACATGGCGTCTTCTGATTTGCAAGAATCTTTAACTGCAAAGTATAATTTCATTCTCCGAATTACTTCAATTTGATACATATTGGCCATTGATTTGATGACAAAATATATATTAAAATATTAATTAAATTAACTATTTGCACTTGAAATTGATTTAGTAAATCTCAAAAATAAATAGAAAAAAAATTGATAATTAATATATTATTTTGCTCTTGTCATCATTCAATTGGGCATAAAATTTTACTTACCTACACCGCTGTGAAAAAACATAGCAAATTATTTCATGTATTTTAGAAAATGAAAAAATTTACCCCCCCCCATCTAAATCATTAAAAGGGTAATTTGTTTCATTTTTCAAAATATAGAAGATAATTTACTAATTTTTTTTCTTATCGAGGATCTTTTACTTATTTATATATCTGAAGAGGAAAATCAAATTTAATGCTATATATATATATATATATATATATAGAGAGAGAGAGAGAGAGAGAGAGAGAGAGAGACGGTAAAAACGTAAAGTGGTCTTATATATATATATATATATTTTCAGCAACCATATTTTGTGCGAATTATATTGTTAAAGGTATTCACACAATAATGTTTGCTGCTTTTGGCTGTTGGCTTTGTTTTTTATGGCGCGCTGCCTACTTTTTCTGTGCACGATTGAGTACTTTTATTTCATTTGTGTAATGTAGCACTTACGTTACACATTATTTAAACTGTATTTTCCTTTTGCAAAAGTGATACATACATTCTACATATCACTAAATTCGTATAAATTCAGATAGAAATTAAGTTTGGTATACCTAAAACATGTGCTTACATATAATTTTTTATAAATCCCATATGATAGGCCGAGGAGATAAAAGGCGCATGCACGTGCATGAAAAAAGTAACGAGGTCAATGTTTTCTAAATATTCAAAGATTTACGCATAAGTGGGCGTTCCGCTTATGATTTATGTAGTAAAGAACTCTTCCAAATGCGTGTTTTTTTCCAAGTTATAGCGCATTATAACTTGTTTAGGAAAATTATGTTGTTTGAACTTTAAATGTTTCTTACTTCCTCAAGAAACTTCTTTGATGTTTCTTTGATTCCGCAACATGCATGGGATTGACCTTAATTTTTTTTCACAAATGCAGGTTGACAAAGATTTCCATCAAAATAAAAATATACGTTTGCAGCTAATGACACATAATCCTTTGAAAAAGGTTGTTGGATGAGTTGTTGACATCGGTAAAAACAAAAAACTTCAACATTAAACATTTGTGTTAAGAAAAAATCCATGTCTGAAATAATAAAATATTTCTTTTCAAGAACTTGAATGAGTTTCATTAATATTAAATAAGTTCCAAAACCCTGCAATCTTGACCACTGATTAAGACTTTAGCAGATATCAGCAAAGCAAACCCACTGATGACAATGAAATGTTCAACGTAGTACTGTAGTTTAGGTAGTCCCAGCTGCCTGTACGTAATATTCTTGTTGAAAAATCTTTGAAGTGCACAGTAGCTAGACAAGAAAAGGGCAGAAAAAGTGATACTGTCTTGAATATTTCAAGAACCCCAACTCTTACACAGTTCGTCTTCAGACAGTTAATTAATGGTGAACAGTTCTATTAATTAATCAGTATTATGGTCAAAATGTGAATGCTTAGCTAATACATATGTTGTCTACTTTATTGTCAACTTGTGATCATGCCCTGGATTTCTACTTTTTCTCTGTTAAATAATTTGATTATGGAAGCCGGACCAAGCCCACACGACGGTTCCATTTCACTGCATCAGTCCTCAGAATGTTCTCTAAGACCACCTGAAAGTTGAAAATTCTTCCTTTCCATTCAAATCTCTTATTCTGTTATCATATATATATATATAGACACTACATTGCTTTCTCCTTCATCTGTTCAGTTAATTTTTTCACTTTCTAATACTGTTGAAACAAGTTGATTGTTGTTTTTAAGCATTCAATATAGCAGCGTTGTTCATAAGATTTCATTAAAATGAAGTTTGGTAAGGAATTTGCATCACAAATGGTGCCAGAATGGCAAGAAGCATACATGAATTACGAGTTCTTGAAAACTCTGTTGAAAGAAATCCAACTCTTCAGGCAAAGAAACCGGCCGGCCGCAGCAGGATCGAACGGCCTGAGGCGAAACCTCACCCTGTATAGAGCCTTCAGTGGACTAACAAAGAGGGGAACTTCTCCGAGAACAGAAGCAGCATCTGATATAGAAAATCAGGTCATTCTCGTGAACAATGTCAGACGGGACGGGGTGGAAGGCTCGGAGACGATGTTTCTCATGGCAGCAGACGAAGGAGGAGAATACGAGCTTGTTTATTTCAAACGGTTGGACGATGAGTTTAATAAGGTAATAAAGTTTTACAAGTCCAAAATGGAGGAGGTAATGGAGGAAGCTGCTGTTTTGGATAAGCAAATGAATGCTCTAATTGCGTTTCGAGTAAAGGTGGTGAATCCGAGGGGATGGACGAATAGTTTGGAGGAAACTGCTCAGCTTGCTTCAGATGTTGCAGCTTCTAGAGCTGTATTGTTGGCTACTACTCCATCTGCAGCTAGAGCAAGTAGTACGTATATATTCTTCTAACAAAGTGTTTTTACGTTCTTTTGCAGTTTCTTGCATTAGTAACTATATTTACTGAGATGAAAATTTTTCTGAGACTAAGTGTTATGTTCATTGATGCAGGAAGGGCTGCAATGGATGCGATAGACGAAGAGAGTTCAAGCAGTCAGGGTACATCTGATGAATCGGGAGATGATAATAAACATAGGAGGGAGATGGAACTAGTGAAAATTAAGACCCGAGATTACAAGCAGAATGACATCAGGGCCATTAGACCAGCACCTTTGGAGATACTTCAGCATGTGAAGTTTAACACTAGTCAAGAAACTCCTCGATCGACAATTAAAGGTTTTCTCAATCTTCCGAACCAAACAGACCTGAAGTTCAGCAAGGATAATTTGAAGAGAGCAGAAGACCAACTTAAGAAGGCTTTTGTCGAATTCTACCATAAACTAAGGCTTCTGAAGAACTACAGGTGAGGAGCCTGATGTTGAGTTCATGAATATTATGAATATCGTTTTCTGGTGATGTATTTTTACTTACTTCCTGCATAAATGCAACAGCTTCCTGAATATCATGGCGTTCTCGAAAATCATGAAGAAATACGATAAGGTATCTGCCTAAATAATCTCTTTAATGTTGTCCTAGAATCAACTGAGAGACTCCTATAATGTGATTATTTAAAAAGATATGTAGGGATATTTTCTCACTTAAAAGATACATGTATCGGCATACTGCTTATATTTCTGATCCCATCTTGTTCAGATTGCTTCAAGAAGCGCTTCAAAACCATATATGAAAATGGTTGATAATTCCTACCTCGGCAGCTCTGACGAGGTGAGCTACATATACATTCAATGAGAATTGAAAATCTCATAGTTCATGCAATATTCAAGTAAGTTTATTCATGCAAGTATAGGTCAGCAAGTTAATGGAAAGGGTAGAAGTTACTTTCATCAAGCATTTCTCCAACTCAAACCGCAGTAAAGGGATGAATATCTTAAGGCCAAAGAAGAAGAGGGAAAGGCATAGAGTAACATTCTCTATGGGTAAGATGTTCAGCTAGGTGAACTTTATCCTTCAAAGTAAAACAATAAACGGGGTTCGCTTCTGATCACTTAGAAATCTCTTTTGTACCGTATATTTGCAGGATTTCTCGTAGGCTGCACATTCGCTCTTATAATGGCCCTCGTTTTAATCATTCGTGCACGTAATCTCCTGGATAAAGCTGGGCGAGTACTTTACATGGAAACTATGTTTCCACTTTACAGGTAAATCCTTGTTCAATTTCGACGTTCTTGAATCTTGATGTCCGAAAAGCTACAGTTCAACCAAAGCAATGAAAGACATGCTTTAAATATTTGGAGTTGTCAGTTAATAGACAAGTAATGTTCTTGTTACAGCTTGTTTGGCTTCATTGTTCTACACATGCTGATGTATGCTGCAAACATATACTTCTGGAGGCGATATCGAGTCAACTATTCGTTCATATTTGGTTTCAAAGAAGGAACAGAACTGGGGTACAGAGAGGTTCTGCTCCTTGGTTTCTGTCTAAGTGTGCTAGCTCTGGCCAGTGTACTTGCCAATCTGGATATGGAAATGGATCCAGTGACTCAAGACTATAAAGCCATAACAGAACTCCTTCCTCTTGGCTTAGTATTGGTAAAAAAAAAAGCATACCCATGTTAATAATCGAGCTTTTTCTTAAACATACATCTTCAAGATAATCTAAATTCGACCGTTACTCTTTCTGGCAGCTAGTGGTTGTGATTATGCTCTGCCCTTTAAACATCATATACCGTTCAAGTCGGTTTTTCTTGCTCGTCTGCATATTCCATTGTGTCTTAGCTCCTCTCTATAAGGTAAATACGGCATCATAAACCAGCTGAAAATTTTATGGAACTAATATGTCTTCTTACTTATATGCGACCATATGTTATGTGCAGGTTTCTCTACCAGACTTCTTCTTAGCAGACCAGCTTACAAGCCAGGTTCTACATTAACTTCTAATGTGCTTTAGAGCTTCAGTTTTCTGAATTGTCGTATGTTAGGATAATTAGAATAGCACCCCCTCTGTTATAGTCAAATTATAGAAACCACCCATATTATGTGATCAATGTTTCATTACATCAAGGGAGTATTAGTGTCAATCAAATACACAGCTTCAGTTTTTCGATTACTATAAAATTATGATAATATTACACTAAAAGCCCTTAATTACAGTCAAATTACACAACCGCCAGTATTATTTGATTCGTAGTTTTTTCATGGCATAGAGAAAGGGATGTCTGTATAATTAGAACGTCACAAATAAGGGTGTCCATACAATTATTCAAACAGTATGGAGGATTTCTATGATTTGATCATTAGTTAATAGAGATACTTTTGTCCCTCCGGAAAAATAACTGTGCAATCTTGATGCAGGTTCAAGCTCTTAGGAGTCTAGAGTTTTATATTTGCTACTATGGTTGGGGAGACTACAGACTAAGACAAAACAGTTGCAAAACGAACGATGTTTTCAACACGTTCTCTTTCATTGTAGCTGGAGTACCATACTGGTGGCGCCTCCTTCAGGTGCATAAATAAACCATCCCAAAACTAACAGTCAACAGAAGCTGCTGGAATTATTACAAGCAAACTGACATCATTTCTTGATTCCCAGTGTCTCCGCCGCCTGTATGAAGAGAAAGATGCTAAGCAAGGATACAACGGCTTGAAATACTTGTCAACAATCGTTGCAGTTTGTGCCAGAACAGCTTACACTCTCAACAGAGGAGATACCTGGAAGTTAGTAGCTTGGATAGCCTCAATAATTGCGACGATCTATAGCACATACTGGGACATTGTTATGGACTGGGGTCTTTTCCAGCGGAGCTCCAAGAACCGATGGTTGAGAGACAAGCTGCTTATCCCACACAAAACTGTTTATTTTGTAGCCATAGTGAGTTTTCAAGAATAGAGGCTTTGGGAGATATCAAGTTTTTGTGGTGAGTGGCCTTTGAGCTGACAGTGTTTGTCCTTCTGTTGCAGGTCTTGAATGTGTTGTTGAGGTTAGCCTGGATGCAGACTGTGATGAATATCAAAATTTTTTCCTTGCATAGGCAGACAATGGTTGCACTTGTGGCTTCTCTAGAGATTATTCGTCGTGGTTTATGGAACTTTTTCAGGTACTTATATCATGATACGTGATAAAACCCTTTCGTTAAAATTGTTGAATTCGTAAGAGGAATTCTGTGCAAACCATTTGGGCGCTAGCCGATCACATTTCTGAGCATTTAATCTGTTTGACTATAAAACAAGATGCAATGCTCATACCTCATGCCTGAGCTAACTGTCTATGATCCTGTCTGGACAGTATCAAACTAAGTAGCATCTCATAGCTTGCTATAAACTTTCTAACATCAACCGTTGTCTTCTTGGATGTGCAGGCTGGAGAATGAACATCTTAACAATGTTGGCAAGTATCGTGCTTTCAAATCAGTGCCATTACCTTTCAACTACGATGAAGATGAGGACAAAGATGAGTAGAAAACATTGGTGGAGGAGAAAAGTATCCAATTCTCCTCCACTTAGTCACATTCTTTGATTGTTTATACAGTTCTAATTGTAACTTATCCAAAAGTCGCACAGTGTAAAGTCCTTTCTGCATAATAATATGTGATCTACTCAGCCACACCCAAGTTCACAAAAACAGAACTTGGAAATATGATACTTGTTGACCAACTTTACAGGGAATGATGGTAACATCTATTCAACAGTGTAAATAAACCAGATAACAATGAAGAATAACATAAAAGTCGCAGATCATCCATTGGATTTCTTGCTTGATTTGTGCTTCTTGGAGCAATCTAATCTGACATATAGTTCAACGCATCATCTATGCACACATTAAGAAAAAGCTGGCTGTAAGAAAGAAACTATGAAATAGTCGCCGCCTCCTCAATATCATATGCATTGAAAGAACATGAATTTGTGATATGTGCAACGCAAGTAACATGTTTGACATTCTGCATGCTCTAATTTCAACAACTTTGAACACTCTTCTTTCCATCTTTTTCTGGAAAGACATAAGATCTCTCACCTGCAGAAAGTTGACAATTCAAGGAAACAAAGTATGAAAAATTGCGACGAGGCAATATTTTGAAAAATAAAGTAGTTACTATTAGGATTCTAATGAATATCGTTATTTTGCAATGGAGGAATCTGAAATCTAAACCGAACCTATTACTGTTCTTCATTTAATATGTATGATATCTGCTTTTCAGATGACAAAAGCATAAAAACGTAGTCAAAAGTTGCCTTTTCATTTTTATTCAAAGGTCATCAAAGATATAAGTTTTGCTGCTTCTCCGACCAAACCTCGTCACTGGAAAATCCTACAAAAGGCTCTCTAAAGTGATTTAAAGTCTTCCCTGAGTCGTCTCCTATATAGCATAGTGTATTATAGCATATAAAAATAATGCAATTCAGACTTTCTTCTAAGGGCTATAGGCCGTAGCTTCTGAAACAACATAACAGATCTTGAATTTCTAACTCTTCCAAATTCTAACAAAGTCTAGAAAATCAAATTTCCTGAAATTATGCATTCTAAAGATTGAAGCAGAGTCTCGCAGGAAATTTCATCATATAGGCTGAAGGAGTAAGATCTTCGGAAACCAATAAATTCACTTTTTTCATGATATTCATACCTGTCAATAAAAATACCCAACTGGCCATCAACCACCATGAATGGGGTTGCAACAGAAGGCAACGATGAATATTGCATCACGTCTTATCAAAAGCATACCAAAAAAGGAAAAAGAAAAGCTTAACATAAGGAGAACAAAGAAAACGTGATTGGAGTCAAGAACTTGAGGAAAGATCATAATCAGGACACCAACTGAAGCAGCAACTTTGAAAGACATAAAAGTTTTCTTGTTTGCAAGCATATCAAGGACATACACGTGCCCACATGCATTTTACTGGGTGGTATATATGAGGAAGGTCTTAAACCCCTGAAAGGAGACCCTATAAGAAACTGTAGTGACAGATCAAATATACAAGCTCCAGAAATTGCCAAATGTCCGCCAACTAGAACTCAAACAGATCAATAATTATTGACAAAAACAGAATCGAGCGGCAAATCAAGTGTTGAGGTTTCTGCTAGATTTTGCATATAACTAAAATGGCGTTCGTCATTTATCTCATGGATGTAAACACATTTTCATCTTCATCTCTCTCTGACCAAGAAACCACAGACTAGTAAGTTAAATCATCTCAACTTGTGAACCAAAATCCGTAATGCAGTCAAAACATAATCCTGGCAAGAATATCTGCAGTTACAAGTAAATATCACTATGTTGCCCAAAGAAAATTTTCCTGTTTCATCTACCCAGATCATTGCAAGATTTCGCATTTCCTTCAAACAATTCAAAATTATCAACCCAATGGGCAGCATATTGGAGAGATAGAAGAACGTTCAGTCAATGTTCCCCACAAATAAGATGATTTTACATGTTAAGATCGGCAGGATGCATTGAATGAATTTCCATTTAATAGCCAATACATTTATGCAAAAGCATATCAATTTCATCCCAAAATTTTCAAGTTTTATATTACTTTACCTCAGCAAAAAGTCCTCATTTCAATTAGCAATAAGAACCGTATAATCAAGAAAGCTCAATCTTCAATATCCTACCAGATCAAGACTATTTCTTTCGATCAGAGCTACCAAAATGTTATTCCTTTTCCTTCTTTCCCATTCCTTCACCTCCTCCTCCTTGGTTATTCGACCTTTCTTTCTGTTCCTCCAACTGCTTCGCAGCCTTCTCGGCCTGCAAAAGAGGAGCGTAATAATCGGAATGCGCCTCCATGCACTTCTTAAGAGCTGCAGTTGCCTGAAAACACTTCTCCACGATATCCTCTTTGTTCTTCTCTCCTTCCTCCACACACTTCTCCCATTCTATAAACGTCTCTATGCATCCGCCCCCTTTCATAAACAAGCAAAACCCACATTCACCTTCCACGTCTTCTTCTCCCTCGGCTCCCTCTGAAAGGGTCTCCTGAACTGGGTACTTGGGTTCTTCCGAATCCCTCGCCAAAAGGGTCTCCTTTTCTGCTGGATTTTCTTGGACTCCCGCTGTCTTTGTATCTCTTGGTGGATCAGAGGTTTCTTGAATTGGGATCCTTGATTCTGGGATTCTGTGCAGCTGGGTGGATTTTGGTTGATGGGTTTGCGGAGAATTTGAAGAAGACATGGTGGATCTCCGGTGTCCGCGGGGAGGAGTTGGACTTCGGCTGCCAAGGCGTGGAGAGAATATCTCCCATGGCTGCTGGACTTAAACCTCTCTTTTTAAACCCCTTCTTTCTCCAGCTTAGAATATTTTCAGTTTATTTTAGTTTTCCTTTTCTCTTTTTCTACGAAGAGTATGCGTTTTTGGGGATTGTAAAAATTGTTAATGCAATGATTAATACTTTTCTCGAATGTTAAGGTAGAACTTGTACCGCTTACTTTGAAGTCACTCGGATAGTTTGTGACCATAAGTAAAGTCCATTGCACTTGTTAATAAAATGACCCAAACCAGTTGGCTGGGAGCACTTGGATGACTTACTCACAAAGCCCATCAGGCTTCCTAACCCATCTTACTGGTTTAAACCAACTCACTGCCTATTTAAGTGTCTCTCTCATTCTTTCAAACCCTAATCCTATCCTCTTTTTTCCGTCGTACGTTTCTCTCTTCCCCTCCCCAAGTGACCCTTTGGGTCTCCCCCTTCCTCCTCGTATTCTTATTCTTCTCTCCTCCCCATCAATGGCCGTTAAATGTCATTTAACCAGCAGCCTCTTTATATGGCTGATAAGAACTTATTATCGGCATCGAAGAAATTAACCCTCTATCCTCTTCTCCCTTCTCTCTGAAATTTTCTGAGTAATACTTCATGCTCTGAAAGCTTGAAACCATCGGTTAATTAATAGCTTTTGTGGCAAAGCCTTGGTGGCTCTATTAAAAGCCTAAGTGGTCGTGACCTTTGTGGCTCTGAGAATAGCCTTTGTGGTTTGTGAATTAAGCAACCGTGCTAGGTTGTGGCCCTTGGTCTTGGTGGCTTAAGGATCTTGGCTATCTGAGCCTAGATTTGTGAATGTGATATATACTTTGTCTCTCTCATTCTACAGTTTCTGGGATTGTTTATTATACTGTTATTTCTATTCTGTAGATTTCTTGTAATTTGTTATAGGGGTTTTATTAACCCAAAAGGCCTGTAACTTAATTTTTTAAATTTCTGAATATTGTTTAAAGTCAGTGACCGATCCATTCCTTACAACACTACAACAATTGGTGATTTATGATACTTCAGTACTACTTCACATTATGCAGATCATAACTGCCACACTTCGAGATAATCTTCCCCAGAGCTCCTTATAGCTTGAACTGCAGTCAAACTATGAAGTTTTAATCAGCACCCCCAACAAATTGATAACTCTATCAAGTACTAAATCACCAATATAAATTTATTGTGTATTGTTAGACTGCATCTACAGCGTTAAGTTAAGCTTGTAAAGAGGTGCACAAAGACAACGAAACACACACTTAATAAGAAGAAACGACTTTAGTGAAAAATGATACTGAAGGGACAAAATGTAATAGCAATGTTGTGCACGAAGATTCTACACAACAGGATAAGATTTCTTATGTCAACTGACCTACAACACAGTGTGAATAGGTAAAAAGCCACTCATTCTTCACTGTGAGCCCCTTTGTGTGGATGCTAGGGGTTGGTTCGGAAAGTTTGGGCATCAGGGCACCTAATGGTATCTGCATGGTGGAGGGGGCACAAATATCGACAATTAGGAAGGCAAATTGGTCAGTGTGTGGGTCGGATGGCATGGACCCGTGCCTTGACCTTGATAGTTAAGTGGTGCATGGCTGTGGCGTGCCCCAATAGGCTTGTCGCACATATCGTATGGGTTTTTTGCGGACAATTTTGGGTTGGATGAACAGTGTTCGGGTGAACAAG
Source organism: Sesamum indicum (assembly GCF_026168435.1). Lineage (NCBI taxonomy): Eukaryota > Viridiplantae > Streptophyta > Magnoliopsida > Lamiales > Pedaliaceae > Sesamum > Sesamum indicum. Next base: position 2,830,360 of record NC_142660.1, on the reverse strand, counting down.
AACATGCGTGCAGCCAATACCTGATACATGCATTTATAGGAAGCTGTGCGCACAAGCAAGGAGAATGTGAGGAGTTGGCTGGATGTTAACCGTGCAGGTAACACGTGACGTGCGGATGGTAGGATGTTGTGGCCGCAGGTAGACCCTTGAGTACGGTAGCTCGGTGACAACTTGCGAGGGCGAGGGTAGGGAATGATAGATGATCGCAGGGCTAACCAACATGGTGGTTATGCTTCAACAGTTATGATGAGCTATTGCGAAGCAGTTCCAAACGATTTTGTAGACAAACATAGATTTTGAAAGGCACCGTGAGGTGCGAGTGGATCGGCCCGGCAAGGCGCATGCGGAATCAGGAATAATAAATTGTGCAAATTAAAATAAAATTACAATAAAATTATAATTCAAAGGGATGTTCCCGTGGAGTTCCCAGGCGTTCGATGTAGCTAATAAATAAACGACAATAAAGTTAACGGGGCTAATGGATGAATGGAAACGAGAGGCACAAAAATTGTAAATCAAAATTACCTCTTTGATTTATTTCGCACCTCCTTCGTTTGATTAGTTCACCCAAGGCTTCAACGTAGAAATCCTATAAAGTTGCGTCCATGGATCCCTTAATTTCCTTGATAGAAGAAAACTAGGGAGAAAAATACACACCAAGTGTGCATTCAACAGGGGTGTCGGCTGAGTGGAAATTAGGAGAGTAGAAAATTATTTTCTTGTATTGTGTATTCATTCATTAGTTATTCCAAATAACTAATACACATATATACTTTGTATGGATGCATTAAAATATGCTTAGATCATTTTAACCATCAATAAGGTAATAAAATCCTTTATTCCAAATAAAGGATTACTAACATGGCACTTACCAAAAGTGAATTTGTTAGTCAATAATTTTCTTTTCTAACAATTTCCTCTAACTCAATTAATGGGCTTGGGCTCGTCCCTTCTTGGTGATTTTTTTGTGAATCTTTAGGTTCACTTTTTAGTTAGATTTGGACTAGTCTCCAACATTATTATTAATTAAAGCAATTTAATTAATAATTCTTGATCATGAAAGCCCGTCACCATGGGTGGTTGTCTAGCAACATTCCATGGCACTAGAGACTAGGCGAATTTTCATGTGAACTTTTAGTCTCCTGAGTCCATAGGGGTATGGTCCTTCCATCTACCGTCCCCGGTCTTAGTCTAGGGCATGGAATTGGACGTCGATTCTCATTCTGGACTAGGCGTCTATGCTTAATACTTGAGATCGCGTTATGCCAAATTACTCGACATAGGAACCTCTTCTTCCTATTCGATCAATGACTATGACCATGGCTTTATAAAGCGTAGACATGCATTTCTAAGTGCATAGGAGATACCTCTGTCACATTTTGATAGGGGATGGATCCTATTTTTTGAACTCACCGTCCTCGCTACATACTTTGACCGCACTAGATAAGGCATATGATGACCATGTCTGAGATACGATTACCTCATGCACAAATCTAAGATACAGTCATCGCATGCACGTGACTACCGTGATTCCTCAAGTATGAGGACTACTCCCGTACTATCGGAGCCAGGGACTCAAGTCATATCGACCAAGTCTCCAAGGCCCATATGAAGATCCGCGCGAGTCAGTTCAGTCGATTCGACACCTAACCAATCGACCCATTAAGATCGCATAGACGTCCCACGTCTGCTGTCGATGAAACATGGCACTCATCAAATGAATGCGACTCTTAATGCAAGTCTCAGTAGGACTCTCGATGCCCAGTCTCGAGGTACTCGACTTGGAACATTTCAGACCAAACCCTAAATAGTTGGTTTCATGACTGCCACCCAATGCACAGTCCAACTATTGCATTGTTGTTAAAGTGGTCTGTGGGCATCTGTTGTGACGTCCAAGTAGTGCTTGACGTAATTTGGTAAGCACAATAGATTCGCGTGCCGACCACGAATTCTTATTATATTCACCGGGACAAATTGCTTAAATATAGATTACTTGAATTATTCTCAAAACCGTCAATCCAATTGCTTTTGGTACCCATTTCAACAAATTTATGGGAGGTGGTTGGTATTTTTCACCGTCATGACAACCACCATCAACTTGGTGCTAACCTGACGCCTAGTTGGCTTATTCTGATTGGCCCATCAGTTGAGAATTACTCACTACACATTTCTGCATTATTTTAGCTACAAAGTTGCACAACGAGTTGTGTTGCAAGCTTGAGGCATTCATTGTATTCTTATTTTGTGACTAATGCAAAGTTGGATTAAAATCTATAATTGTGTGCATCGGTACATTATGTTTCTAACCTATGCTATGGGTATGTTTTTGGCTTGTTAAATCTAATCCAAAACTAAATTAAACGAGGCTTGAAAGATTAAGTGATTAGTTGACTAAGTTGCGAATGAAACCAGGCTACACAGTGGGAAAAAAAGTATTAGACATCAAAACCCTTGTGATAATTGGTAATAAAACCAGGTTGCATTTGGTTTTGTGAGTTTTGGGCTATGACAGACCAAACGTCATTGCAAAACCGTGTTGCTGAATCAGAGACTGAGATTCATTAGATTATGGAACTACTTGGACATCCCTAGAATCCCTTACCAGTGGCACTGCTTCCGTAGGTTGATACCTTGTGTATGAGGGTTGTTCACTGTAGTCAGTTGATGACTTGTTGGGCTTTGTTGAGCGTCGAGTGACTTCTGTTGTTGAGGATGTGACTCATTGATGCGAAGGCATTATGTGAAGGAATTTAGGTTGTAGATGCTTGATTTCCAAGATATGTATAAGGAGGTCAAATTGTTCAATTTCCTATCAGGATTGCAAACTTGGGCTCAAATAGAGTTAAGGAATCAGGGTATCTAGGATCTTCCGTCCGCGATTACTACTGCAGATCGATTGGTGGATTTCATAATCATTAGCTATTCAAGTTAGGATAAAAAGAAGAGATAGTTCAGAAGGTACGAAGGGAAATCAAACAAGGCGGGGAAGGATGGAAAGTTCAAAAAAACGATGAATAAGAAGGTAACAGGGTTGGGTAACAAGGATACCACCTAACCCATTGTTAGTAAGACCAAGAAGGGTTGATACCTCTACAATGGCGACCACAGGATGTAAGATTGTCACAAGCGTGGGAGGTTGAATGCACTTGTTACTGAGGCTGATAATGATGATGAGGGTGGATCCTCATGGCTCAACCCTATGTAATTGTTCAATGCAATGCACGAGAAGCCACCGAAATAAAAAAAAATTGTATGTTTGGGTAAGCATGAATGGCAAAGAGGCGATGGCGATGATTGATACATGCGCCACCCACAACTTTGTGGGTGATTGTGAGATTCAGAAGTGGGATTGAGCCTTACACAATATTCCAACCTCATCAAAGCTGTGAATGCTGAGGCAAAGCCGATTCGAGGAGTAGCCAGTATGGAATTGAAAATAGGCATAGGGCAAGGGAAGTGCATCTTGGTGGCAGTCCCCTTGGACAACTTTAACGTGATCCATGGGATGGATTTTCTTTGCTAGTGAAGGTATAGGTTATTTACTATTGATTTTAGTTGCCCATCTTCTTGGTAGGGCATATATTTGGAGGATTTTGTTAACTTTAAGGAGAAAAAAGATGATTTTTTTTTTAGAAATGTAGCTTAAGAAAAGGTCAAGGTATGGTGAGGGAACATACCTTATTGCGGTAATTGAAAATAAATCGGATGTGGTTCAAGAAGTTCTTGATGAAGCAGCAGAGGTATTGGAGGAGTTTATGGATGTTTTCCCTTCTATACTGCCTAAGAAATTACCATAATGACGGGTCAGTGATCACTGTATAGAATTAGAGCTAGGTGCGCGGCTACTGGTATATACCCCTTATCGTATATGTCCTTTGGAGTTAGCCGAGTTGAGGAAATAGTTAGATGGTTTATTGGAGGCAGGATTGATCCAGCTGTCTAAGGTTTCTTATGGTTCCTCATTTTTGTTCAAAATAAATAACATGTTTCATCGAGGATGTGTGTAGATTGCAGGTCACTGAATATCATTGTGAAAAGTATTCTATTCCAAATGCTCTGAACCTATTTGGCAAATTGAGGAGGGCGCGATACTACCGAAGATTGGTTTAAGGTCAAGTTATTGTTAAGTTTGAGCTGCCGTGGGTAATGAACCAAAGACCACATGCATGACGAGGTTATGGTTCTCTTGAGTTCCTAGTATACCATTTGGTTTGATAACTGCACTTGCTACATTTCATAACCTAATGAATGATGTTCTGTATGAATACACGGATTGTTCCTTTGTTGCTTATCTTGATGATATCGTGATGCATTCTGAGTTTTTGGAAGACCACTTATGATGTTCGAGAGCTATGTTTTAGAAACTAATGGAATACGAGCTACATGTAAAAAAGGAGAAGCACAAATTCTATCGTGAGCAAACTACGTTCCTTTTGTGATCGCCCAAGGAAGAATTCAAATGAATATCAAGAAGGTACAATCACTGATGGATTAGCCGATTCCAACTAAGATAATCGAACTGAGATCGTTTTTGGACTAACAAACTACTACACATAGTTCATCAAGGGTTATTCCAAAATTATATACCCTTTGAAGGACTTGACGAAGGAAAATCAGAAGTGGGCACGAACCGTTGACTATAATGAATCTGTTAGGCTACTGAAGTAGGCCATCTCGTTACTGGTGCTAAAACTTTCGATATTGAAATATTCTTTGAGGTGCAGTGGGCGCTTATAATTTGGCACTTAGTGGTGCGTTGGTTTAGGACAAATAATCAATTACATTTAAAAGTCACTAACTAGAAAATGTTGCGTTGCGGTATAACACACATTAGAAAGAGATGGCAATGGACTGTTGTATGCCAAAGGTGGGTGGGCATTTGTGCTGAGTGGACCATCGCGCAAGTGCCTATTACGTGAGACCACAATCCTCAATGAACTAGACATCTGGGCATTGAGAGAATGCTTGCTTTGTTATACCGATGGTATCATTGGCTAAGGATGGAGGATGATGTTCAAGCCTATGTGAGGACTTGTTTAATCTGTCAACTAGATAAGGTTGGATAGAAAAAGAAAGTTGGGTTATTGTAGTCGTATTTTGAACAGACCATAGTAGTTGGTATCTATGGATTTCGTTTCTGATTTTTTGAACTTGAATGGTATGTCTTCTATTTTTGTTTTTGTTAATCGTTTTTCTAAATATGGTATTTTCATTACTACACCAAATGCTTGCCCTGCTGAGACAGTAGTTGAGTTATTCTTTAAGGTGGATCCTGTGAGACAACAGACTCGATGTGGGTGATTAGAAAGGAATTTAAGAAGAAGGTTATGAAAATCTTTGATCATAGGATAATGGTCCAAAGTAAGAAAAACAGATAGACAAATTACTTGGTTCATTAGACGGGTGAGTCACATTTGATGTTGCTTAAGAATGTGATGTTACTTTGTGGCAATTTGAGTAAAAGAATGATTAGTATTGGACAAAGAAGGAATGAGTTCCACCATCGACGAGGAAGTCGGGTGCTTCTTGTGGGGTTGGTCTATGAGCACCTTTGTGCGACGTTAGGCATTGGTGAGGCAGGTTTGCGCATCAGTGTGCCTAATGTTGGAAACCAATCGATCCGAGAAGTGTGTAGAAGAGCAAAAAAATAAAAAATTAACAAAATTAAGAAATATATACTCGATTAAGGGGTGTACCCTTGATTTATCCAGGATGTTCGACGTACAATAAAATAAAATACAGGCTAAGAATTAGAGAAAAAATCGAGAAGTGCACAATCATAAAGAGAAAGCATACCCTCCTTGTTTTCCCTTCAATCAGCTTTAGCATCATTCCTTTTCAACCTGATTGTTCTCCTCCATATTTCTACCTTGAAATTCTCCAAAGATATCCACTCCAATCATCGGAGATCACTTCTTTCTTGTGCTAGCAAGATAAGAGGCAAAAAGGGAGAATCAAACAGACATTATTGATTAAAGGCTTTGATTCTCTTCTCGTTTCTTCTTTGACTCAAGAGAACCAAGATGAATAAGAATGGAGAGTGGAATAGAGAGAAAACTGCATCTACAGAGGAAGATGTGGTTAGAGTTATCAGGAGAAAATTGAGAGAGGATACGTGTTGTGTCTTAGAGTCAACACACTTGGAGAAACCCTTAGCTTATTGGAACTCCCCTTTTTCTCAACCAACATCTATATAGCTGAATTCTGGACTCTAAAAAGTTTTAGAATTCATCCAAAGCCTTCCCTACAGTAAAAGGCATCCTCTCTTTGACCAAGACTAGGTCAAATTTGGTCATGGATTTGGTCTTAAATGGACTAAGCTTTGAAAGATCAAGCCCATGTCTAATGGACCTACAGTAAATTCAATTTAATTATAACCTTATCAATTTAAAGTCCAAGTCTTTTATTCCAATTAAAAGACCTAAGCCCAATCTATCTGTTAATTTATAAATTTAATTCATATATAGTCCAACCATTTGTTCTCTCCAAAAAATTAATTTAATCCAATTAAATTAATAGCTTCCTTTCCGAATTAACTCTAAATTAATTCCATTACAGTTCTGTGATTAGAGTGCGACTTTTTTGGTTCATTCTCAACTAAAGTTTGGCGTGTGTGACCAATACAATTAATTTTAATTTAATTTAATTAATTATTTTTTATTAACTATAATCAAAAAATCCATTAGTATGGGTGGCCTTCTAGCATTAGTTCAGGCACTAGAGACTCCATTATAGGCATAAATATTTAGGCTCGAAGTTTTCATATAAGTACGGTTCTTGTTTCAACCATCTATCGACCTTAGTCTAGGATGTGGAATTGAGCATTGGTCCCCATCCTGAACTAAGCATCTATACTTATATCCGAGTCTTTGTTTACTCCACTAATTGACATGGAAAACTTATCCCATTCATTTGAGTCAATGTGGCCACAGATTCTAAGCGCTTAAATGGGTCTCACAGTGTATAGAGACATTGTTGTCATAATATTGACAGGGGACGGATTCTATCTTGAAACTCACTGTCCTCGCTACATACTCTGACTATAGTGGACAAGTATTACGATGGTCATGCCTCATCACACAATCACTGCTTGCCATATCCAACGTACGATCTTCGTATGCATGTAACTAGTATGATTTCTCAAGTCCGAGGACTAATTCCATACTATAGGAACCGAAATACAAGTCATACTAACCAAGCCTAAAGGCTTCCATATGATGATTCCCGCGAATCAATTCAGTCCGTCAACTACCTTGCCAACTAACCCAATAAGATTCCACATACGACCTTACATCTCCTGCCAATGAGACATGACTGCAGTACTTAGTGCAGGTCTTTATAGGACTTTCGATACCCCGTCTGGAGGTGCTCGACTTCAAACGTTTCAAACCGACCCTTAGTAATTGATTTCATAGCTACCAAATTTATGGACAGTCTAATTTCATGAGTATAACCTTTCGATTTGTGTGCATTTTATCGTGACATTGAAATACTATTCAATGTGAATGGTAAGTACAACATAAGAGAATGCAAGTCTGATGATCACTTACTATATTCATCATTATAATATTATATTAATAAAGATTGAAAAATAGAAAATAGTCATTCCAATTGGCTTTTTGGTCACCTATTCTAAAACCTAATGGTGTCGACATGGTGTGACATCAATGTTGGCAACTAGGCAGGAATCTTTATGTCGACAGAGGTCAGTGTGTGGGTCGGTTAGTCAAGTGGGAGTGTCGGTCACATAGGCCGATGCTTTGTCCTTGATCGTCGTGTGGTGCGTAGCTGTGGTGTGGGCCTTGTGCCGACACTTGTGAAAAATAGCCGAATGATGTGCTGGTGGACAAAGGACTGTGCATGGAGATAGTACCCAATGTGTACATTTAAGGGATGCTACACACACAGGAAGAAAACATGTGTGGAGTTGGCTAGATGTGAGAGCCAGGCAGCACGCGGTGTGCGGGTGGTAGGATGCTGATGCACAGACAACCCCTGTATGCGGCAGCTCGATGGATGGCTCCAAGCGGGCAACGATAGATGAACACAACTGACCGACGTAGGCAATTATGCTCGAAAATTATCATAACCAGTTGTAGAGCAGTTCCATATGATTTTGGAGATAGGCATTGTCCATTGTCATGACAACCACCGTCCACTCAGCACTTATTGGATATTTAGTTGGCTTATTCTTATTGGCCCAGTAGTTCACTGCACGTTTTTGAATTGTTTTAGGTGCAAATGAGTTGTGTGTGCAAGCCTGGGACGTTCATTGTATTCTTGCTTGGTGATTAATGCAAGATTGGGTTAATTTTTGTAAATTGTGTTCATCATTATGTTGTATTGCTAATTTGTGCTATGTATGTGTTGTGGGTTTGCTAAATCTAATTTAAAACTAAATTAAACATGAAGATTTGAAAGATTGAGTGATTGGCTAACTGGTTGAGAGCAAAACTAAGTACCGTATAGTGGGCTAAAAATTCTAGACGTCAAAACCTCTATGACGTTCACCAATAAACCTCTATCAATGGGCAAGTTACGCAGACTTGAACCCATTATTATAGTTAATACTTGAACCTATTACTTCTATTTTAGGCCCGGGCTTATACCCATTAAAATAAATTTTTTGGATATGAATAGGATCTAGACCCTAAAATATCTGTGGGTATGGGTATTAAATGGGTAAAATATGTGACACCCCCTCCGTAATTACATTCAGATAAGAATAACCATTTAACCTGATAAGATAATTACTATTTTCACTAATACATTATACAAACCCTCATGGAATGATATATGTCATCAAAATTTTACATTCAATCCTCAACCGAAGTGTTTTTGAATATAAGGAAAGGAGAAAAGTGAAGTTTCTAGTTATTACGAATCATTAAATACAAATTCACTAAAAATCTAATACATAAGTAATTATGTAGCTAGAGCTCCCAACTCAAGATTTCACTACTGACACACCTATTAATACTAATGATCATCTAGTCACTATGGCCTATCCCCTGGAAAAAAAAAAGTGGCAAGAGATAAGTTGCTAACTCAGTAAGTATAGCTAATTAGTGTATATATATACATGTGTAGCAAGTAAAGTATAATACAATTAAACCAACCAATAAATATTCGTCATATAATAACAACACATATAAAAAGTAACACATACCCACTACCATATATCAGTCCAGGACATCACATATGATGTTATCGTTTAATTTTTAGGGCCCTTCTTACCCAAGTTAGAGTACATCATTCAATGATTTTGTCGGCCATCAATATTTCAATCAATATAGCATAGGATACCTGTCAAATTTGATATCCCCACACCACCCCAGCGTATAGCAATATCAGCACAGGATATCACAATGAACATGACATCCCCACTCCACCCCTGTATGTAGCTATCAGCACACGATATCCCCACTACTCAAAATATCCTTGTATCCTTCGCGCCATGGTACGTAGCTTTATATTATTTTTTTCATATCATATATGACGTTATCAATCGTATCGTCGTGACAGCCCATAGCTCTTCATCCATTAAATCATTGTAAACCATTGAATAGGCCCTTGGTTAGGTAAGCCATTCTTTTCATCTCAATTCACCATAATTCCATCATTTAATTTCATCCGACAATTAATTTTCCATCAATAAGTCATCGCCCACTCAATTCAACAATCAAATAAAATATAATACAATAATCCTTCAATCTTTACTTTACACATAATCGCAAATAAACACATAACTACAACTACATGTAATAACCATATAATCCAACAAATAATCGACAGCTAATGATCAAGCATATATACAAGTACATATATATCCATATATATATATATTCATTTTTCTTACAGCATAACATCATATAAATATATAATGACAACTCTACCGAGCAACAAGATAATCCAGATAAATAAACAACAATTCACTATCAAATATACAACACAAATATATATACATATATATAAATCCAATTACCTATACTTACCTCAATCCCAAAATGATTATGTTAGTAGAAGGAGTTGCTTAACCCTCTCTTTTATGTTCATTACCTATAATAAATTATAATACGTATAATCCATATATGGCGAGTATCATAAGTGCGAAATAAATATTAAAGAAAATTCATATATTTTCTATTATTCTTTGAATTTTATTTATATAAAAATTCAAATCTTCATTCCATTTTCTTCTAAATAACTAAACATTCTAGACTTTCCAAGTATATATCTAATCTACCAATTAACTCAACGGAATTTATTTTATTGAACCCCTCATATCTTTACAACTACCTTTCTTTAGGATATCCCTAATTAAATTATTACAAAAATATCATTTTCCATTTTAATAACATTATATTTCTCAAATATATTTTTTTACTATTTTTATAAATTTTCTATCAATTTCTCGCTATTATGAAATTTAACTAAACACCAATTAATATAATTAAGCATTTGGCTAATAGACCCAATAAAATTGAGTAAATCAATTTCAGTAATGATTAAATCTAATAATTTGGATAATTAATTATCCCACTATAATACTTTTAAAACAAATAGGATACACAATTAATCACTAAATTATAAATAGTTTGATTCATAAAATTTTTCAATTAAAAATTAAATCAAACAATATCAATAATATTTAATAACACTAATCAAATAATATTAATATGTTAATTATTTAATAATTTGTAATCAAATTTTCTTACCTACTGTCGATCCCCCTTTGAGTGTGCGTGAGTTTTCTTTTGGGTGTTAATTGTTAAGCTTAACAATACTTTACTATAAATATAGATAGGGAAAACATCAGTTTTGATACCTAAACTATACAGCTTTTTCAACGTAGATACCCCAACTTTAAAAAGTTTGCTTTTAGCACCTCAATTTCCAAACAAATGACCAACAGTCGTACTTTGGTTGGACTTTAGTGGAATTTATGACAATTTTATCCCTTTGGGATTTTATGTTCTTTTTACTTGATTTGTTCTGTAATCAGTTCTAGAGCCCATAGATTTTCGCAACAAGTGTGGTGATTTTGATGCCAAATTAATTCATCTAAAAATGCAGGATAAGAGAAAATTTGATAAAGCTCTTTTGTCTTTCAGAAAATGAGAACTCGTTGATAGCGGTTGCTTCTACGAGGAATTTGAGGAAGAAATTAGGATTCTCAAAGAAGCATTGCAGGAGATAGAGTCAATAGACATAAGCGAGAAGTACAGGCCAACTTTTCCTTGAAAATGTCAAGAGACTTATCCAGAGAATTTCAGCAAAAACCCTTGGGCATGGTGGGATAAGAACAAAATTGAAGCTAGTTTGAAGGTTAAAAAAGAGTGAAACTATGAATATTTTCGATACAAGTATATCCAGATGAACATAGAGGATTAGAAAGATATGCAGGAGATTATCAAGGAGCATATCAATCATTAAGCCTGGAGTCTCTATTTACAGTAGCCTTGGTTTTCTAGTAAGAAACCATAGTGAGATAAAAAGAGGTAAACTCAGGTTGGTAATTAACTATCAAAGTATTAATAGACTATTAGATTTGATGGTTATTATATCCCTAGTAGAAAACACTTAATTGATTGCATTAAAACTGCAAAAGTATTTTCTAAATTCGATTGCAAATTTAATATTTATCATATCAAGATGCAGAGTGAATCAAAAAAATTTATTGCATCTTCCATACCACAAGGACAGTATATCTGGAACGTGCTTTCAATGGGATTAGCTAATGCACCCCAAATATTTCAAAGAAAAATGGATAGTCTTTTTAAAGGTTATTTTGAGTTTATGTTTATTTACATTGATGACATACTTATTGCATCTAAAAATATAAAAGATTATATTAAACATCTTGAGATATTTTCTGATGCATGCCATAGAGAAGGATTAGTGCTTTTTGAGAAGAAAACTACTATTGTTGTTAATAAAATTGACTTTTTAGGAATTCTTATTGACGGAACAAGGATTGAGTTACAGAAGCATATTGTGGAGAAAATTTGCAATTTTCCAAATAGTCTCAAGGATAAGAAACATTGCTGAGCTTCTTGATAGTTGTTAATTTTCTAAGTATCTTTGTTAAGGATCTTGCAAGATACAAAAGGGACTTCCGACAACTTTGAAGAAACAGAAAGTTCAAAGTAGAAGTTGGAAGAAATCTACACTCAAAAGGGTTCGTCAGTTAAAACAGGTTTGTAGTAACCTGCCAAAACTTTCCATACCATAGGATGAGGATGAATTTATAGTCTACACGGACGCCAATGTCTATAGATGGGCAACAGTGCTCATGAAAAAGAGCAATACAAGGGAAGAACCTTGTAGATATACAGGGGGTTGTTCTTAGAACAGTAAGCCTAAGTTTGGCACATCAACGAGAAAGAGTTCTTTGCAACTTGCAAGACTTTTACGAAATCACCTTTATTTATACTTGCTAAAGAATTTACATTAAAAGTTGATCATACTAATATTAAAGCTTTCTTAAAGAATAAATTAGAATCAAAATTTGAAAACGCTTGTATTATCAGATGGAAAGCTGAATGTCAATATTCTTGTTATAATATTGTCGTTATAAAATCTCACAAGAATGTTCTTGAAGATTTTCTGACTCTAGGCAGCAGAAGCGAACTCTATTATTTTGAGGGTTAGGCATCTCATGAAAAATCTTGAGGAGCTTGACAAAAAATTCAGACAACTAACGATGAAAGCCCAAGTAGTTGGCCAAGTTCAAAGAGTTGATCTTGACACTTTCCAGATCGCGTAAGGAGTAACATGCTAGCTTCTAGCTCACTGTAGAACGACTTGATGGAACCAATTCGGAAGGCATCACTCTAATGACTCGTGAGTTGAGAGAGTAGGGCTATAAACTTACGATTAGAGTACATGCTCATGAGGCTTGGGTACCTTCGTCTGGGATCTCATTAAGCTTGCAACCAAAAACCTTCTTGATCTTTATTTTTGCATCGAGGATGAGCAAAGGGTAAGTGTGAGGATATTTGATAGGAGCGCATTTTATCATAATTTCAAGTGATATTTTGCTATCTTTTTTGGATAAATGCTTCTAATCAAATGTCATATTGCAACATTAACTGATAATGGTTTAATGGAATAAAAAAAGGAGAAAGAAGCCAAAATTAACAACTTGACAAATCAGAATGATGAGTTAGGCGTGTCCACGCCTAAACCTGCTGGAATGTGACTGAAAAGGGAAAGTCCAAGAAATGAATTTTGAAAAGATTTGAGGCTGATTGAGATACCTATGGATGACTGGAAACTATCTTTACTGGAAGAATCTCTGACAATATTTTATTTTCTTAAGTCTTTTAGTTTAATTAGGAATCTAAGTCTTTTAGTTCTTACAGGATTAGGTAACTAGTAGTATATATATGTGATGTAATTCACCATATCGAAAAATTTGGATTTTGGATCCTTGGATCTTTCATTCTCTGCGTTTTTTATAGAACTCTATCTTTTCTTTTATGTGTTCTCTCTTTAGCATGCTAGGCTAGTTCTTTTAATTCCATTTAAAGATTCAGTGAATGCTTAATTTCAATGAGTTGTGAGATCTAATTTATGTTTATATACTTTCATTCATATTGGTGTTTGTGTTATTCTTTGTACTTTTATTACAAATAATTTGATTTATGAATGATAGGGTCCATTGTTCATTTTCAAGAGTATTTGCCTAGTCAATTGAACTTGAAAATCCATAATTGTTTATTTAGTTGAATTACTAGTGGTAACACAACATAATTGACTGCATAATCTATCTTAAATAAATTCTCGTAAGAATTTATTGGTTAGAATTGGGTCTTTCTATTTCTTAATATTGTTAGTAAATTAAATTTTAAGGACGTTCCCAAGGTTGTTTACTAATTAAGGTTTAGTCAACTGCGTTCCTTGACTATCGACAAGGTAAGGAAATGTGAGGTTATTAAGTCGTACTAATGACCATAATCAATTTATCTATCATGAATGATTGTCATCTTTATATCTATGGTCAAACGTGGAATTGAGTGTGATCCTGTCTTTAATTCGAATGTTTCTCTCATATTTACTCCTCTTTTAAATACTCTTTTCTTCTAGTTAACTTTAGGCTTAGATTTTAAAAGAAAATCCCACTTTTTATTTCTACTTTTAAAGGAATTAATTTGAAATCAATCTCTATAGATTCAACCTTACTCACTATTTCGACATTCATCAAATTTTGGCTCCGTTGCCAGGGATTGGTATTTTTATATTAATTTCTTTTTGTTACTTATTCTTGTTACTTGATTTTTAATGCCCACGTTCTTCTCATACAAATGACCTTGAATTTGATCCTGAGATCGAGAAGACTGCGCATAGATTCCTAAAAGAAACCAAGCAACACAAGGGAGATGACTCTACCTCTTTCGAACCAGAAGCAGATTTTGCACTAAACGTGTCCACGTCTAGCGACTCTGAAGACAAAGTCATGGCCCAAAATTCAGAACAGGCGATCAAAGAGATGACTTCTCTTGACTTAAATCAATAGTCTCTTTGCATTGATATCCTACTTTAAATGTTAATTTTGAACTCAAATATGGCCTTATTCACTTACTTCTTACTTTTCGTGGCCTTACAAGTGAAGACCTACACAAACACCTCAAATAATTTCATGTGGTGTGTTCTGACATGAGGCCTCAAAGGGTCACAAAGAGCAAGTCAAATTACGAGCTCTCCATTCTGCTTGGGTGATAAAGCAAAGGATTGGCTCTACTCCTTACCCTAGGATCCATTGTTAGTTGGAATGAACTCAAGAATCAAATTCTTGAGAACTATTTCCTCACCTCACGAACTATAAACATCCGGAAGGAAATCAATGGAATACATCAATTTTTCGGTGAAAATTTCCATGAGTATCGGAGGAGATTCAAGCAATCAATAGAGAGTTGCCCACATCACTAGATTTCGGATCACCTCTTGATCCAATATTTCTATGAAGGATTGTCTTAGACGAATAGAAGCTTGGTGGATGTGGCTAGTGAAGGTGCTTTGTATGACAAAACCTCTACCGAAGCACGCAAGCTAATCACAATCATGGCATCTAATACTCAATAATTCGGCAGTAGAAATGATAACTCACCACAAAAAGTAAACGTGGTAAGTACTTTCATTCATGAACTCTTAGATGAACTTGTCTCTCTTGTCAAAAATTTTATAGTGGTAAACACTAAACAAGTGAAAGTTTGTGGTACATACACGTCTTTGGGTCACTTTACCAATGTTTGCCCTACACTTCATGAGGAATCAACTAAGCATGCCGACGCTGTCGGTGGGTTTTTCGGATAAAGGAGACATGATCCTTTTTCCAATACATATAACCCCGGATAGAGAGATCACCCAAATTTGAGATATGGTAATCAACCTAAAAATTTCTAAAAATCTCCAGCCACAACCACCACCCCATCAATCTAACTCCAACACAGGTATGTCTCTTGAGGACATGATGAAAATACTTGTTGCTAATGCTCAACAATTTAATAGGATACTCGAGCAAGCATTCAAAATTTGGAGAACCATGCTCGAGCTTTGGACTCTCAAATAAGTCAACTAGCTTCATGAGTCAGCTGCTCAGAATCTCAAGGTAAGTTGCCTTCCCAAACTATCATTAATCCTAAGCAAAAGGTTAGTGCTATTACCTTGTGCAGTGGAAAAGAGCTATAACCTGAAAATAGCACAAAGCGTGGGGGTGCAGAATAGGGCAAAACAGAGCATGAATTTGAGATGCCCCAAAAGCAAGCACAGAAGCCCGACCTAACCAAAGAGGAGCACCCCAAGGTGTTTGTACCCAAACCTCCCTTTCTGGAGAGATTTGCAAAGTCCAAAAAGGAAGAAGAGGAGAAGGAGATCCTTGAAACTTTACGCAAAGTAAAGGTAAATATTCCCTTGCTTGAAGCAATTAAACAAATACCTCGCTATGAAAAGTTTCTTAAGGAGTTGTGCACCAAAAAATCCAAATTGAAAGGTAATGAAAGGGTAAGTATGGGAAAAATAGTGTCCGTCCTTTTTCAAAACAAACTACCTCCTAAATGCAAAGGTTCGGGTACGTTTTCTATCCTTGAAAAATTGAAAATATTGGAATAGAGAAAGCCATGTGTGATTTGGGTGCATCAATAAATATTATACCTCTTACTATCTATGAATCTTTAAATGTTGGCCCATTTAAAGAAACGTCGATTGTGCTTCAACTTGGCGATTGCTCCGTGGTTTACCTCAAAGGAGTTCTTGAGGATGTACTTGTGCAAATCAATGAATTGATTTTTTCTATTGATTTTTATGTGCTTCACATGACGAGGGATAATTCTCCTAATTCCACATCTATCTTGCTAGGAAGACCATTCCTTAAAACCTCTGAAACCAAAACTAATGTTGATGTCAGAACTCTCTCTATAGAATTTGATAATGAAGTTAAGAGGTTTAGCATTGGTGATGCTATACAAAATTCTAATGATGTACATTCTGTTTTTTTCATGGACTTTATTGATCCTTCAGTGCAAGAAAATGCTTTGTTCATGCTCCCCCACCGTCGAACATAGCATTTAAGATGACAATCAATAAAGCCTCACCTCAAGTCTAAGAGCTTACAAGAACAAAGTCTTTCATGACAAAATAAGTTTGAGAAATAAATCATCCGTGGACTGCCAAATTCTCCTAAATCAACACCATCACCAGGTGCATTATATATAAGAAGTGGATTTAGAGTGTCCAACTTATTTTAGTTGAGGCACAACAACGTCTAGCCAAGATGTTAAAGGAATGTGCTTCTTGGGAGGCAACCCAGGCTCTATGTTTTTTTCTTTCTCATCTTTTTCTCTCATCTTGTTTCTCATGAGTGTTGAGGCGTCAGTAATATTGAGTTTTTTTATGTCAAGGTAAAGATAAAACAACCCTATAGTTAGGCATGCCCACACTTAACTCAACAATCTAATTTGTTAAAAGCAGATTCGTCATCTTGAGTTAGGTATGCCCATGCCTAATTCAACCATTTAAGCTGTTAACAAGGGGAATCCATCACCTTGAATTACGCGTACCCACGCCTAACTCAACCACCTAATCTGTCCAAGCACTACACATCCACTCCACACACACACACATTTTTTTTCATCTTTCTTTTATTATTTACATTATTCATATTATTATTATTATTGTTATTATTATTATTATTATATATGTACAAGAATAAATCAAAATCAAATTTGGAAAACCCTAAAACATCACCTTATCTTTTTCCTTTTTTAGCCAAACACGTCTCCTTCCAACAATAGTCGTCCGTCGACCTGCAGTCGGGCCGCCATACCACGCCGCTGTTCCACGTCGACGCACCAACACCACCCTCCTTCCTTGTCGCGGTCTAACACCGCAACTTGCTGGGCCGTTGCTCTACCATGGTTTGCTTCCGCTGCAACCCCACGCTATTCTGCCTAGATCCACGTCGTGTCGCCACCGTTGCGTCTCCATTTTCAGCTCTACTGCCGCCTTCACCGACGCTGTCACAATGACTTCCCTCTTCCATTGTTCCACGTCGCCTCTGTTTTGTTCGTAATCAGCCACCTCACCGATGGGGGCTGCCACCTCGTGACAACACCCTCCACGACAATTGTGTTTCCACCACCCTCTAACAACACATCCCTCGATTGCTCTTTCCCCTCTTCCCACATATCATTTTCTTTTTATTATGTTCTTTTTTTCTGCTCTTTGTTCCCTACCCCTTTGTTTTCTCTCGTATCTCACTATTTGTTTTAGTTACTATGTGCAACCAAAAAGAAAAACAACAAAATCTGTTGGGTCTTCCTCTCATTCACGGTCACGAAGCTCTCATCGCTGGGTCACTCAAGGACGTTCTCTTTCCCTTCTACTTTTATTTTATCATCTCGGAGATGCATTCTAGCCATATTAGGGACAATGTGAATTTAAGTGGGGGAAGTCATGGTGCTTTGCTTAGAAATTTGATTCTTGGTGGATTAATTGCTGGAGTACTGCCTTCTTGGAGAATGGATTTATGTTGCTTGGTGCCTACTATCCTTCTATGATTGTTGAATGACTATGTGAGAACCCAACTTTTTTGGAATTTATCCTCATGCTGACTTCATGATCGGAGACTTAGGTTAATCAAGTAATAATTTGGTGGTGTGTGATAAGAAAGTGCATCTAATGATTTTAGACAACTTGCGGCTAAGAACTTGTTCTTGCAAAAAATGGTGGTTTGACTTGAAAATTGAATATGGGAAATCGGTGGACATAACCTACCTTGAGAGAAATTTTGAGCTCATATGCTAATGAAATTCTAGAATTTTTCTTCTCTCGAGAGATAATGCTTCATGATTTTATCTTCTTAGAACTTGCTTTGAACCATATCGAGGCCACATCTCATGCATATACTTGAAAATGATAAAGGCACTAGGATAAAAATCCCTTGGCTTAAAAAGACAACCCACATGCATTTTTCTTAGTAAGCCCATTTGAGCTTTATAATCCTTAATTCCAACCTCAGTTATGAATGAGCTCTACTCGTTCTTTTATTTCCCTCTGCTTTGCTCTTCCAAATACTAGTAGAACATCAAGGGAACAAGGATAGATTCGAAGTATGAGCTTTGACATAAGTGTGGGGATGTCTCATCCACTATGATCATATTTTGTGCTAAGGAAATATATAAGCTAATATGTCATATGGCGATCTTGTTCTATGTCTTATTCCAAGATAGACAAGAAAGAGAGATCATGGCAAAAAAAAGAAAAGAAAATAAAAAAAAATGCCTTCCAAAAAAAAGAAGAAAAGAGAGAAAAATCAAGGAATGCAAGAAAAAAAAGGGAAGAAAAAGAACATTCTCTATCTAAAAGCAAGGCATAGTTCAAGTCATAAAAAGTGGAGCATGAAATTAGACTATTAGATGAATCAATTTTGAGAAGATTGAATACTTACATCTATTACTTGGTGCTCTATTCTAATTTTCTTGGATTTTTACCTCACTTTTTCCAAAAAATTCCTACCCCTAAACCAAAGCCCCTATTATAATCAAAATGAAAAACCTTTTGATTCAAGTGTGTGCATATATATAAGTGATGCAGATGTGGTCTATAATCAAACCTATGGTGAAGCATTTTCATAAAAAGCATTTGAGCGAAAACACTTAGACAAAAACAATTAAGAGATTGGGAGAAATGAGAGAATAGTCCACTGATTTTTCATGCTTAATTGTTTATAAAATCCATCTTGTGAAAACATGTTTGAAACTTGTTGAGATGTCTTTTATCCTGTGGTATATCATTCTTTAAACACTTAACTAAATTTTCGCTTAGGTACCCTGGTCTACAATCTCATGAAGTTTGCAACGAAATTTATGAACCCTTCTTGATCTTTATTTTTGCATCGAGGACAAGTAAAAGGTTAAGTGTAGGTGTATTTGGTAGGAGTTCATTTTATCATAATTTCAAGTGATATTTTGCTATCTTTTGCGCCTAAAACTCTAATCAAATGTCATATTGCAACATTGACTTATAATGGATTAATGGAATGAAAAAGGGAGAAAGAAGCCAAAATCAACAACTTGACATATTTGAATGGCGAGCTAGGCGTGCCCACGCCTGAACTTGCGGGAATGCAATTGAAGAAAGAAAGTCCAAGAAATGAATTTTGAAAAGATTTGATGCTGATTGGGATACTTATGGATGATTGAAAATTATCTTTGCTGGAAGAATCTCTTTAGGACAATAGTTTTATTTCTTAAATATTTTTTAGTTTAGTTAGGAATCTACCTCTTTAGCTCTAATAAGATTAGGTAACTAGTTGTATATATATGTGATGTAATTCACCATATTAAAAATTTTGGATTTTAGATCCTTGGATCTTTCATTATCTGTGTTTTTTTTATAGAATTCTCTCTTTTCTTTTATGTGTTCACTATTTAGCATGCTAGGCAAGTTCTTTTAATTTTGATTAAAGATTCGGTAAATGCTTAATTCCAATGAGTTGTGAGATCTAATTTATATTTTATACTTTTATTCATATTGGTATTTGTGTTATTTTCTGTGTTTTTATTACAAAATAATATAATTATGAATGGTAGGGCCCATTGTTCATTGTCAAGAATATTTCTCTATCCAATTGAACTTGCAAATCTGTAATTGTTTGTTTAGTTCAATAACTAGTGGTAACACAACATAATTGATTATGTAGTAGTTTTCGATTATGTTGATGGCGATGCATAATCTATCTTAAATAAATTCTCATAGAAATTTATTGGTTAGAAATGGGTCTTTCTAGTCCCTAATACTGTTGGTAAATTAAATCTTGAGGACATATTCAAGGTTGCTTACTGATTAGCGATTTAGCCAATGAACGTTCCTTGACAATCGACAAGGTAATGAAAGGTGAGGTTGTTATGTTGTACCAATAACCATAAGCAATTTATCTATGATGAACAATTATCATATTTACATCTATAATCAACCGTTTGAGCATGATCTTGTCTTTAATTGAAATGTTTCTCTCATATTTACTCCTCTTTTAAACACTGCTTTCTTCTAATTAACGTTTTACACTTAGATTTTAAAAGAAATAATTTAAAACCAATCTCTATAGATTCGATCCTACTTACTATTTTCATAAGTTCTAGTAAAAAAATATTTTTGGTGACTTCGACGCCCATCACGCCATCCAAAAAAGAGAAGGAGATGATTAACGCAATGACTTCATTGGGAAAAAAGTTTGAAGTCCATGTTTGAAGTATGTGGATGGCTAGAAATATGAAGGCAATGAAACATATGGGGATCATCGAAAATTTTCTCCAACTCTTCAAATATTTTGAGTTCCCAAATCTTTATAGTTTTAAATTCTTAGTTTTATGAGAATTTCCTCAACAAGTATATTTCTCTATATGAGAGGCTAAATAGTTGTCTCCTCTTATAGAGGAAGAACTATCTGATGTGGTTGAGGTTTTTCTGCTAAGGGATAAAATCAGAAACTTTACCTCGGCACATTTGTGCACTAGGTGAATTGCGATTTTCGAAAGAGGTGCTCTTTTCAAGAAAGTAGAGTCTCAATCACTGAACAGTAACTTGCATTAAAAAATTAATATTTTGGTATTTATAGTAGTGTTGGAAGTTATATGGTGTGGTGGGTTGCATTTGCTTAATGTGTATCCCATACATATCAAATTACTTTTTTACCCTTACAATTTAATATATTTTTTCCTAATATACATCATTCAGCCCCCCATTCTCGGATGGAATATGCACTCGCCGGTGTAATATTTTGTGCGAGAGTAAATATTAGAAAAAATTGACTAAGAATAATAAATGGGAGTGGGTGGGTGGGTGGGTGGGAGCTATTAATTGTCTCCCACCTACTTACTTATATTTTTTTCCTTTCATTTGCCTTCCTTCCATTCGCATCTCTAATTTCCAAACCTCTCTCCACAATGGCTACCAAAGGTAACTCCCTTAGTTAAATTTTGCTTCTCTTTCCATTTGGTGTACTTGCTTTGTATTTTACTTCGGTGAAAAAAGTGGAGTGGAGAGGGTGATTGTGAGAGTGATCGATGGACGACGGCATACCCAATGGAAGGGGGAACGCGGCGAAGGTGGGGGGAGGCGTGAGGCGCGACTTCGGGGTGGAGGGGGGCACCCTACTACTGACTCGAGGCGCAGCCTCGAGGTGGGGGGACGAGCCCTCCCCTTCGGCTCGAGACCGAGCTTCGAGTTGGGGGGGCGAGGCCCCCCCTCCAACTCGAGGCAATACCTCGAGCTGGGGGTAGGGGGCACCTCCTCCAACTCGAGCAGCGCCTCGGGCTGGGGGGTGGCGCCCCTCCTTCAACTCAAGGCCGCACCTCGAACTGGGGGGAGGCCTCATGAGACATATATTAAGCAAATGCAACTCACCACACCATATAACTTCCAACACTGCTATAAATACCAAAAAATTAATATTTTGGTATTTATAGCAGTGTTGGAAGTTATATGGTGTGGTGAGTTGCATTTGCTTAATGTGTCTCATACAAATCAAATTAGTTTTTTACCCTTATAATTTAATATATTTTTTTACTAATGTACATCACTATCTATTTCAAAGTTTTCTTCAATAAATTCAAGGTTTCTATTCAGTTTGTTCGTCCAATATTTTATTAAATCTCTATATTGGAGTGCTTTCTATGTCCTAAGGTTGAAAACGAAATAGGGTTGTGTTGTCTAATGCTGAAGGAGCCAAATACTTTGTACCATCAACTGCGATTGTGTAGTCGGAGGGACTCCGTAAAATCGAGAATTTAGAATACCCGGAAGCAAGGCAGTCAAACAATGTATGAATTTAGACAGGCTTAATTTTGTTATGGAAGCATGTTGGGCCAATTTGACAGCATGGCAATTGACTAATTGAATTTCTCTTAAAGGGTAAAATAATCACTAATTAAGCTCCGGTACCAAATTTGAAGGTATTTTGAAAGATAAGGTACCAAAATCAAAATTTTGAAACTTTGGGTACCAACACTAAGATAGGGGTATAGTTAGGGTACCAAAATTGAAATTAATCCTATATAGATATATGTAGAAGGCCGTGGGGTGGCTCCCACGCCACTTCCACCCCTTTGTTTATTATTATTTTTATAAATTTTATTTAAACTTTTTTAAAATACCAATTACGTCCTTCTTAATTTTTAATTAATATAATTTACTCCCAAATCTTATAATAAGCTCCAATTTACTCCGTTAAAGTTTTAATATATTTTAATTTCAATCTATAATTTATTTATGTTTAAATTTAGATTTTTTTAAAATAATTATCAATTAGTCCTTCAATTATGTATAATATCTATGGACATTACAATTCTTTCCTCCTAATAAAAATTTTGTTCTCGAAATTTGATTTATTTACCTACTCATGGACTTAATATGGGTATTTTTCTCTCATATGCTCCTCAACTTCTCAAGTGGTCTCTCTTGGAGAATGATGACTCAACTTTATTTTCACCACTTGTATCTCTTTTTCTCTCAATTTCTTTACACTTATATCTTAGATCTACATTGATTCTTCTATGTATTTAATTTATCTGAAATTGGTTCATTCACAACATAGCTAGGATTAAATATGTTTTGTCGTAAAATAGAAACATAGAATACTTAACAGTGACAATTTTACTGATAATGCTAATCGATTCACTATTGATCCACCACTTTGGGTAATTTATATAGCTAATATAACTTGGATTCCACTTTCCTCCCTTACCACATCTTAAGATTCCTTTCTACGATGATACCTCTGAAAAAGCTTTCTTATTTATTTCATATTTATCTCTTTTTGATATTTGTCAAAGTAATTTTTTCCCATCGATCTTATGTTGGTTTTAAATATTTTTTAACTATTTCTATCTCATCTATCATTTCTTTCACTAATTCAAAAGCATACAATATATATATATATATGTATGCTTTTAATCCCTTGTATTGAACTTTCATATAGGGACGTACAATGATAGAATAAAAACTATTATTATATGCAAATTCTGTTGGCGGTAGGTGATCATCCCAATTTCTGCTAAACTGATCGTACAAGTTCTTATCATATCTTCAAACGTTTGCATTATTCTTTTCGATTTTTCACCAATTTAAGGGTGAAATATTGTAGTTAAAAGTGTAGTTTTGTACTTAGTGACATTTGTAAATTTTTCCAAAAATATAAAAATTGAGAATTTCTATCAAATGCTATAGAAATAGGCACATATTAAATCTTACAATTTTTAAATCATACAAGTCAACTAATCTATCTAAAGAATCGATTAATCATACAAGTGAGAAATGATCAAAATATGTCGGTCTATAAAAAATAAAATTTCAAATTGAGATCTATGTGTTGCTAAGTTGTCAATTTTGAAGGCCGCGGGTCCAAATTAATTGCTAAACCAAGAAGTCGAGGGTTTTGTTGCCGAAATTAGGGTTTTGCGTGGGAGACGCAGCGCTGGGAAGGAAGACGACGAAAATTGGCTCCTCTCCGGATACAGACGATTGCTTTAGCAATATTGGGGATGGAGGTTGGATTTCTATGAAAAAAAAAGAGAAGTCTTGATGATGGGGGGGGGGGGGGATAAATCGTATCTAGCGTTTGGCCAAGCGAACCCTAGCGATGGCAATGGAGAAGGTGATGCAAACCAGTCGCCGACTGAATTCAATATTGAGGAGTTCTTGAATCTGGCGTACAGAGGGTTGATGGTGATTATGCATCCATGGATGCGCTGAAAAAATTACAGGTGTGGTGGGAAGCCAAATTTGGCCGATGTGGGTCGAGACAGGAGGTTGTGGCGCCGGTTATGCGTCGACAGCCATGGAAAATGTTGGTGCTAATGTCTATGACTAAAGAACGCACGGGAGAAATACATATTTCGCCGGAAAAGAGGGTTGCAATGCCTGAACATGCGAAAGATGTTGCTGCAGCAGAGTATGGTGATGAGCAGCAGGTTCCGGCTGGTTGCTTGCAGATTGTTTCGACGAAGGGTCGTACAGATGGGCCGACGGCCAGGTTATCGGGCAATTTGTCTAATCAGCGAAGGCGGTGGGTTGACGATGATAAATCGAGCTGAATTTCATGTGGATGAGTATGCTGACGTGTCACACGTAAGTGGTGACATGGAAGCTGACATGGCGAGTAATGGGCGGGATGAGGTGGACTACCTGGGTTCAAAGAATGCGATAAATGCTGTTGTCCAATTGGAGAAACGGGTGCATGATGTGGATAAAGTTCATGAGATGGCATACGAACAAGCCCCTAAGGTACAATTTGGTCCCACCGGGTTATTCCATTGCATGCATGTCCTGAGCCTGTTGTGGATGATAAATTAGCTTATGCTTTTAATAATTCCTCCCGAAAAACTTTATCGTATATTGCTCTAATGGTACAAAATGGTGAGATCATTGTACGTCCGACACTGGATTCCATCCAGAAGAGTTCTCGACGATGGAGATCTACGGTTGTGGGGTATTTCCTTGGGAAATGGCCTTACTTTCATCACTTGAAGGAGTACGCCAAATCTGTATGGCCAACTTTGGTAAGGTCAATGCAACTGCAAATGGACTCTTTTTCTTCCAATTCAAAACAGTTATTGACATGGAAGAGGTAATTGAAGGGGGACCGTGGTTATTCCAAAGACAACCTATTGTCCTGCAAAAGTGGGAACCAGGTATGTTGATGAGAAAGCTCAAGCATACGTTTGCGTCACCTTCCAATGGAACTATGGACTGAGGAAGGGCTTAGCATGGTGGCTAGTGGTGTAGGAAAACTGTTGTATCCGGACGCCATAACGAGAGCATGCATGAGACTAGATTTCGCTCGTGTGTGTGATGCTTGATATCAACTCTAAACTGCCAAAACATATTATCATGATGAGTCCTGATGAAGATGGAGGAGAATCGCCCTATAAGATCGACATTGAGTATGAGTGGTTGCCGCAAAAGTGTACCAGTTGTATGACGTTAGGTCATAGTGCCAAAGAGTGTCGGGTGAAGAAAGTGGTCCAATCTACCAAGCCTCCGGTGACTGTCTATGTACCGAAATTGGGTCCTGCTCGAGATGGTTGTGAGAAGGGGACTAACCAGTCAGCTTGTAGCGAGCAAGTTGAAGATCAAGACATACTAACGAAGGAGATGGGGTCGAGTCGAGTGGATAAGGGTAAGGCCATTTTTACCTATAATGCTATTGATGCTTTGCACTTGATTCATGAAGCAAATGAAGCTCTTGGGGGTCCTAAAGCATGCAGCTCCTTGTGCCTTGAACCATGTTGAACGTTGGTATATGGAATATTCACCTAAATAAGCAGGACCACCAACTAGCTGTTAGAGATCTAGTTGCGGAGTTCAGGTTACAGTTATTTGATCTTATTCAAACTCGTGTTCAGTTGAATAATGTTGCTCGTATTCAGTCTTTCTTAATGCCCCAGTGGAAATGGTTTGTGGATTATGCAATTGTTGGTAACCGTATTTGGTTGGCATGGGATGATAGTTTTATTGATGTTGATGTGCTATCGTTGGGATCTCAATTTATTCATGCTCGTATTACATTTAGAGCCTCTCATAATCTTGTTTATCATTACTATTATTTATGGTGCTAATGAGGTGGCTGCTAGGAGGGATCTTTGGGGTACCTTAGAGGCTCTAACTCTAAATTGTGTTGATATCCCATGGATGGTTAGAGGGGATTTCAATGCAGTTAGAGATCTTAGTGAAGTTTGTGGTACGTCGGGCGATATAAGGATGGCGATGGAGGAATTTAATTCCTATATTCAAAATAGTGGACCTTACCATTGCCTATGCAGGATGAATGGTTTACTTCGCAACTACAATGCTAGCCCGCGCAACCTTTGGAAGCGGCTGGATAGGATCCTCACGAATGACATTTGGATGTTGAGACATCCGACGCTGTCCTATACATGCCTCACCCCCCGTACGTCTGATCATTCGCCCTTGGTGATTTCCGGGGACTCTCAAAGGCAGTTTGGAGGTATGTTTTGATAACTACCTTACGCTCTCACCGTCTTTTATCTCACGAAGCAGCAGATTTGGCAGCATGAGATAGTTGGTATACCTATGTATGCAGTCACTCGAAAGTTGAAAGCCTTGAAACCTATTTTCCGTGAATTAAGAAGGGAGAAAGGGAACCTTTCGCATCACGTCCATCTTGCAAAAGAGTTTCTTGACATGGCGCAAAATGTGGTAACTTTGAACAGACATGATGAGCTTTACATATATTTGGAGCATTATTGTCGATTAGTGTATGCAAAAGCAGCCAAGTTGGAACAGAATATGTTACAACAGAGGGCAAAGATGCAGTGGATGAAGGAAGGAGACCAGTGCACACGTGTATTCTTTCACAAGATTGCACATCGACGTGCAGTGAAGAGGGTGTTACAGATTAATGATGGTCATGGAGTCACCCAGATGGATCCTGATCGGTGATTGAGGAGTTTATCTCCTATTATCAGTCTTTACTTGGCGGAAATCGACGATGGGAAGTGCTGGATCTGCGGTTTTTGTGGCCTTGGGCGCGACGTCTTGTGGATAAGGACGAAGCCTCGCAGCTTATCAAGCCCTTCACGGCTGAGGATGTGAAACTGGCAATGTTTATATAGTAGAGGACAAAGCTTTAGGGCCGGAGATTACTCAATATATTTCCGTATCGCTCATGCTATATATCAAAACCCGAACATCCATTTCAAGTGCATATCCCATTTTTGTGCAGCAAGGTTATGAAAATCCACGAGAAACGACTGGGCGTATTGTATGTGCCAATTGCCATTTAGCTAATAGCCCGTGGATATTGAGGCTATTCGTCGGGGTTTTTTAGAACTGTATGGACAGTCGTGGGTGATGAAGTCACTAGAGCTGTCTTGGATTTCTTTGCTACGGGGAAACTTTTAAAGCAGATCAACTGTACGCTCTTGGCGGTTATTCACAAGGTACACTCCCCTATTACTGTAGCTGACTTTCGTCCCATTTCTTGTTGCAATGTGATTTATATGGTTATTGCTAAGCTACTGGTCCAACGTTTGAGTGTGGTCTTGGGCAAGGTTGTTAGTCCTTGTCTAGCGGCTTTCATACCTGGCAGGGGTATTGGGGATAACATCATGATGGCACAAGAGTTATTCACCGGATATAATCAGAAGCGATTACCTTCACGGTGTGCCTTGAAAGTGGACATACGTAAAGCATATGATACTATGGAGTGGGATTTCCTCCTTGCAACACTTCAATTATTTGGGTTCCTGGTCATATTTATGAGATGGATTGAAGAGTGTATTATAACACCATCATTCTCGATGAGCTTGAATGGGAAGGCACACAATTTTTTTGTCCGCTCAAGAGGGCTACGCCAAGGTGATCCTCTATCTCCATACCTCTTTGTCCTTGTTATGGAAGTGATGCACTTGGTCTTCCTCCAAATTATTGAGCAAGATGGATGCTTTCAATTTCATTGGAAATGTGAAGCCTCCAATATCTTCCAACTGGGTTTCGCTGGTGATGTTATCTTATTCAGTCGAGCAGAGGTGGACTCTATACGTGTATTCAAGGATGGACTGGATCACTTTGGTGATTGGTCGGGGCTTCAGTTAAATGCACAAAAAAGTCATCTCATACTATCCCGAGCGCTCAAGGAATGAAAGAGGAGCTGCTGACGGTGCTTGAGTTCTAGGAGGGACAACTGCCGATGAGGTATTTGGGACTCCCCTTAATATCATCTAGACTTTCGATATCTAATTGCCTACCCTTGTTGAATAAAATTGAGTCTCGTATTGCTGGATGGGAGGGGTTGGCTTTATCATATGTAGGACGAATGCAAATTATTAAATCTGTGCTTTTGTCCCTTAGTATTTATTGGTCTTCGGCTTTCATTCTCCCAAAAATAGTCATCAATGAAAATTGAAAAACGCTTACGGAAGTTCCTATGGAAAGGCACGGGGAGTAGTGGGTATGCTAAAGTTGCTTGGAGGCAGGTGTGTAAACTGAAAGATGAGGGGGGTCAAGGATTGGAAGACATTGGGACGATGAATCGGGCCCTCATGTGTAAAAAATTGTGTGATGTTATTCGTTGTGACAGGACATTCATTTGGGTGGAATGGTTACACTAAGGACGACTTCGGGACTCCTGTATTTGGACTATATCTGAAAATAGAAGCTCATGGTGTTGGAAGAAACTTATACGATGAAGAACATGGCTGGGATTGGAGGTTGTTTACCGCATCGGTGATGGGCGGGACTTTTATTTATGGAGGGACCCTTGGCACCATCTAGGCCCTCTTATTCAGAGACTACCCTATGGACCTATTGTTACGGGATTGCAGGAATCCAACAGGTTGTGGGCTGTCATTCACGAGGGTCAGAGGCAATGGCCTTCTATCACTGACTTCGAATGTTTGGAGATCTTGCAGGTACTACCTATCATTCACGGAGGTAATGACCGAATTTTGTGGCGGTTCTCGGGAAATATTGTCATCACACAAGCCCTCTATCGCTTATTTGATCTCCCGGGTCCAAAAGTAGACTGGTATTCACTACTTTCTGGACCTTTATAAATTCCACGCACATGTTCATTCTCTAGCTCGCTATTTAGGAAAAGCTTGCTACGCCGGACAAGCAATGATTATCACATTTAGGAGGATGCGTCCTATGTACTGAGGACAACATGGAGACACACACGCATTTGTTCTTGCATTGTCAGTATAGTAGACGTTGTTTGACTATTATCAGACGAACTATTCGATTTCTCTGGCCTAACAGACAGTGGCGGATGGATATTGAATGGGTTTCTAGGAAGTGGAGGGGCAAACACACTATTAACATGGCATACCGTGCGCTACTTGGGGCATGCGTTTACCACATTTGGAGGGAACGCAACGTGAGACGGTTCGAGCACACTTCGAGGTCACCGGCTACGTTAGCTAGCTTAATCATAGAGGATGTCAGACTACGGATTCTTAGCAAAAATCTTCCTAGCTCTGTTAGCTCTAGTGCATTTTATAGATTATGGCGTATCCCTTGGCCTGTCGAGGATAACATATCATACGAGCATTGTTGTATTATACCTCCTTTTTCCATTTATGAAATTTACCTTTCCCCAAAAGAAAAATATGTATGTCTATCCATACGTACCCACGGCATTATGTCTTCTGAATGTATATGGCAACTCAACAACAAAACTCATAGTGAGGTTTTCCTATCTCAATTCAGGTATAGATATCAATATCTAAACTGTGTCACAACAATTAATATCACACCTATCACATAAATTCATTTACATATCAAACACATTATATCTCTAAAGACTTGTTATTATATTGACAACAAATATCCAATCTAAACTTTTAATGTTGTCAAAACACGCAAGTGATCTATGCCAAAATGATCAAGGATATAATTTCTTGGCTCAACACATCAATTGTAGTAAATCAAATATCGGCCAGCCGCCCCAACAGTGATCTATAACAATTTAGTACGGAACAAATCTAAAGTCCCAAACAACTTAGGTTTTAAGACCTCTCCTCTAATCCACCCAATCTTTACTTGCTGACAAGTTAAGCATTCAGTCACAAATTAAACCACATTCCTTTTCTTCGTCTGTCACCAGTATTATGGTATTAGATTCCAAAATAATTTATTATTTTTATTTTATTTTTTTTGTTACAGTACTAGGATGCATGCATATGGTGCATCGAAAACCTCTTGCATGATTTCCTCGTATAACCTCTTCATATCATGTATATAACCTCGCATCACACTCACTATCACTCCATCCATCTTTATTATTTAACTTCTTATCCTGGTCCATTTTTTTTCAAACATCCATAATATGGAAGGATCCAACTTGACTGTAATAGTTAAATCACCACTCATTTCTAGCACTTATCAAGATCCGTGTATTCTCCCAAGATATGATAATAATGTATATTGAACGAACACACTTCATTATTTTCTTTCTTATACACCAAGACTTGTCTATGAATAAGAACTCTATTTGTTAGCTTTAAACTCAACATTTATTTTCTTTATACCACATCAATAGAATTTTACCAAAATTATCATCACAAAACTCAAATATCTCTCATATATATTGGCATTACAATTTTTTTAGCATAAAAAATGTTATCTCATCAATCTAATAAACACTACAAAAATTCAAATCATCTTGGGCACAAGGTATCCTAATAATATTACTTACATAAAACTTTTAATTGGTAAACAGTTAATCTCATGAAGCCCATTACAAATCGAACATCACTTAATGTCAAATTATAACTCGTCAAATTAACTAACACACTTGAACTCTTCTTACTCAAGGCATCTACGACTATATTCGTCTTTTCAAAAGGATAATCAATATAATACAATTCTAATCCTTTAACAATTCTATCCACTTACTTTTTCTCAAGTTCAACCCTTCCTAGGTCAAAACGTATTTCAAACTCTCATGATCATTGAAAATTTAAAAATCTTCCCCATACAAGTAATGTCTCTAAATATTTAATGTACGCACAACTGCTGCTAACTCCAAATCATGGAGAAATAATTTAACTAGTGGGTCCTTGATTGATGGGATGACTACGAAATCATCTTCCTATTTGTATTCATACACACGCTAAACATTGTTTCAGAACATCAGTATACATCATGTATCTACCACTACCGACGCTAAAACCAAAATCAAAGTTGATGTTAATCTCTTATTTAACTCATCAAAACTTTGTGGGCACTATCCATCAAGTGAAAGCTACCCCCAAATTAATAATTTTATTAGATGACTAACGATTACGAAGAATCTTCGACAAAATCTCTTATAATACCTAGCTAGTCCCGAGAAACTTCGATCTTCGGTCACATTTGTCGGTATTCTCCAACCCATAATAGCTTGCTCCCTTGCAGAATCAGGCATAACCCTGTCACCGAATATCATATGTCCTAGAAAACTGCCCTTCACCCAAGATTCACACTTACTGAACTTAATATACAACTCTTTCTCTTGGACAACATGCATAAAATCCCCCTGTGTTTAAAAAGTCTGCAAAAAAGAACCCTCCTATTATGAGAATAGGCTAAAAGCTCTCATGTGTTTTGTAAAAACTCACCTCAATCGCCCTCTCTCCGTTAAATCCAACTAACAGTGTTAATTGTTTAAAAAATGACCGTTATATCCTTACTTAATATATATTATTTTTTATTTTAATGACTGTTGGATCTTTATTGATCAAATATTGATCGTTACATCTAATCAATTAATCTCAACCGTTAGATTTTAAAAAAAAATAGTGATGTATGCTATATCTACATTACAAGAGCCTAAAACTTACTTAGAGGCCAGTCCATCACCAGAATGGAGATCAACTATGCAACTTGAATTACTGCCTTAGAAGCAAATAAGATTTAGGAAGTCACACCTTTACCTCCTAATCACACTCCTATTGAAAGGTGATGGCTCTATAGACAGATACAAAGCTCGACTAGTTGCAAAAGAGTACAATCAAATTGAGGGAATCGACTATAATGAGAGTTTTTCCCCGTTGCAAAATCAGTGACAGTGAGATAATTTTTTGCTATAGTTGCTGCACTTAATTGGCATATCCATCAACTAGATATTAATAAAGCTTTCCTACACAGTTATTTGGAGGAAGAGATATACATGTCTCCTCCGAATGGTTATTTACCTCAAGGCCATGTATGCACTAAAGCGATCACTCTATGGGCTCAAGCAAGCGTCACAACGGTGAAATCATGAGTTCACTACACAGATTGTCACATTT
This sequence comes from Sesamum indicum, assembly GCF_026168435.1. Taxonomy (NCBI): domain Eukaryota; kingdom Viridiplantae; phylum Streptophyta; class Magnoliopsida; order Lamiales; family Pedaliaceae; genus Sesamum; species Sesamum indicum. The sequence continues at coordinate 2,798,066 of NC_142660.1, read as the reverse complement.
GGTTTCATTCAATCGAAACATGATTACTGCTTTTTTACAAAGGAGCCAGCTGATGGTTTTCTGGTGTTGTTACTCTACGCTGATGACATTCTTGTTGCAGGCACATCTACAGAACAAATCGTTGCAATTAAATGCTATCTTGATCTACTATTCACTATAAAGGATTTGGGCATTGCCAAATACTTCTTGGGGGTGGAAATAGCTTGGTCGCCTCGAGGTATTGTTGTTATGCAAACCAAGTATATCAAGATATTGTGGTTCATACTGGTTTGCTTAATGCTCGTGCTACGACAACACCACTTCTTCCAGGCATTAAGTTTACAGGGATGCGGGTGCTCAACTTACTCGTCCTGAGATTTATCGTTGTCTCGTTCGTAGGCTTTTGTATTTGAATTTCACCAGGCCTAATTCCTACGCCTGTTAACAGCTTAGCCAATGGTTGCAAAGTCCCTGCCAACAACACTTAGATGCAATTTTGCATCTTGTTCTCTATCTCAAGGGCTCTCTCCACAAGGGGCTGTTTTTTCCTTCCCAGACTTTGTGAGCTTATTCAGACGGTGATTGGGCCAGTTGTGTTGAAACTAGACGTTAGTTAACAGGCTATTGTATCTTTCTTGGTAATGCCTCGATCTCTTGGAAGACCAAGAAGCAGAACAGAATCCCCCGTTCAACTGCCAAAGCAAAGTATCGGGATATGGGTTCCACCGTTTGTGAACTGGCTTGGGTTGTCTATTTGTTATAAGATTTCGGCATTTCTACTCCTACTCCTATTCCTTTTCTTAGTGATAATAAGCTGTGCAGCATATAGTCAACAACCCTATTTTCCACGAATAGACAAAATATTTGAAAATCGACTGCCATATGGTCCGGGACAAGTTCAAGTCTGGGCTTATAGCTCCAGTACATGCTCCCAGAAAAGCTCAACTTTCTGACTTCTTCACAAAATCTTTACCTACGTCTTCCTTTTTCTTCTTGTTGTCCAAGTCTTGTCCAAATTGGGCTTGGTTGACTTCATCTTAGGTCCAACTTGTGGGGTACTCAAGGAATTCATGAAGAAATTCATAAAGCACAGGCTGCTCATTGTGCTACTGCTACTGCCGCTCAGTTCTCACATGCGACAACTTAAAGGCTGAAGCAGGTTCCTAGCAAGAGGAAGTTATATTTCTCACACCACATTTTCTCTTCTTTGTATTACGTTTTTATTAGTAGTTGACACTTTCTTTCTGTTAGTCAGTAGTTGGGTTAGTTGGAGATATTTTTCCCTCCAAGTGTATTTATACCCGTGATAGAGTTCCTGTAACTTCCTCCAAACACTTAGCTATGGTTTCAGAACATATTTCTGTCATTTACATGATATTCAAACATGAGTTATAGACAGGAATATAGATAACTAGTTGTCCTTGTCAATATCATCATCTTCATCTTCATCCTCGTAGTAAGTAAAAGGAAGAGGAACCGATTTAAATGCTCGGTACTTCCCGACATTGTTCAAGTGTTCATTCTCCAACCTGAAAACAAAACGTGAATTTCGTTTTCTTTAGTATATAAACATTCACATACAGTAAAATTCTGAAGTGAAAGAGTAAAATGACCACAAATTTTTAGAGCAACATCAAATGCTATTATTTTGCCTTTTATCATAAAGACAATGCTGGGATACCTCTTCCATCTTGCTCATCAAGTCCCTTATAGAAGCATAAAACTAGGCCCAAAAGATATCATTTAAACTAAATAGTTTCGAGAGTAAGAGATTTGAAAGTTTGGAAATATACCGGAAGAAGTTCCACAAGCCACGTCGAAGAATTTCTAAGCATGAGAATATTGTTGATATTGTATTTCCCTGTAAGGAATGCACATCAAGCGTCAAGACAAGTTGTAGCCAAGCAAACCTGAGAAAAACATCCAAAACCTGCAACAAAATCCGATAAGGTCAATGAGAAGGATAGGTAACAGAATGTAGAATGACTAAGACCTCAAAATTAATAAATTAGTAATTACCATGGCTGTAAAGTACACACTTTTGTGAGTAATGAGAAGTTTATCTCTTAGAAACAGGTTTTCTGACTTTCTTTGAAGAAGCCCCCAGTCAACAACAATATCCCAGTATGTATTTGCTATAGCGGCAATGGCTGAGCTCACCAAAGCGAACAGTTTCCAGGCTACTTTCTTTCTCAGTTCAAAAGCCGTTCTAATGACCACAGCAATAATTGTCAAGAAATATCTCAAACCATTGTACCCGTGAGCAAAGTCTCTCTCTTCAAACAACCGACGGATGCACTACAACAATTGATGAATTATGTTTCAGTGTTACTCACATGTACATGTCAAATTAGAATTAATGTGCCCTGGAAGGATTTGGATAACATTAAATTTGTCGGAATAGAAAAAATTAACATAAAGAACATGAATTACCAGATTTAGCTTATGAAAGAAACGGGTCAATAGAGGACAGGGGATGGTGTTGAAAATTAGTAGTAAGACATCTCTGACATACAAAAAACATGAAGGATATATAAAACTACATAAATATGAAATGACCTAGCATAAATGAGGTCTTTAAACTAGAAGAGAGCTGCTAATGTTCAAGATTAATTATCAGCAATCTAGAGTGCAAAAGCTGAGCTTCATCAAAAGCGTCGAAGACGCAGATAACATCGTTCTATCCATTTCATGCAGTTACCTGCACTTAGAAGCAACGGAAACTAATCTTACGAAACAAAAATCTAGAAAAAGAAAGCAACAATGACGAACCTGTAGAAAGCGAAACCAGTATGGTATAACTCCAACAATAAAATAGAACACGTTATAAAGATCATGATTGCTGCATCTGTTCAATCTTTGAGATAATCTTCCCCAGCCATAGAAGCAAATGTAATATTCAAGGCTCCTTATAGCTTGTACCTGAAGTCAAACAAAACTACTTACAAACATAACTATGAAGTAGAAATAACACCCCCAACAAATGCCAGTATAACATGAAACCTGGCTGGTGAACTGGTCTGCCAAGAAAAAGTCGGGGAGTCTAACCTACAGAAAAGGGATTAGTTTATCAGGAACTAAGTCACCAATATAAATTTCTCCTATGCTATTAGATGGCAATGTTAAGTTTACCTTGTAAAGAGGAGCACAAAGACAACGAAAGACGCACTTAATAAAGAAGAAACGACTTGAACGATAGATGATATTGAAGGGGCAAAATGTAATAGCAATAACAACCTGCATGAAAGAAGATAATTAGGAAAGAAATGGAGTAGATGACACAGCAGACAGTTGATACTACTAGTTTTCATATCTCACAATGACTAAGCCCAAAGGGAGTAGTTCTATATAAGTTTCATAATGTTGACTTGTCGAGTCCATCTTTATGTGGAAGTGTATTAGGAAAGCAGCAAGAACAATCATTGCAAGACCACTGCCCAGGAGAAAGACTTCTCTGTGGCCCAACTCAGTTCCCTGCTTGAATCCAAATATGAACCGGTAGTTGATTTTGTAATGCCTCCAAAAGTATATGTTTGCAGCATACACAAGCATGTGAAGGACTACGTACGTAAATAAGCTGCAAAAAGTCCAAATTTGATATCAGTACAATATAAGGTAGAAAAAGATAAAGTGCAATTGGTAAACATTACATTTCAGCAGAACTTAGATTATAAAAATTCAATTAAGTCCTGATGTATGATTGGATGAAAAGGAGTTCAAATCAATATCTTTACCTATAGAGTGGAAATACCGTGCGCATGTACAAGGCTCCTCTGCTTTTGGGCATTAATTTTCTATCTTCAACAAGTAGAACAACAGCTACTAACAGAGCAACTGAGCAACCACAAAAGAAACCTAGAGATCGCACAAGAATTAGAAGAATTGAACATATTGAATAACTTGTAAGTTAAATGCATGATATAATTGGTGGTGTCACTCACCTGAGAAGAAAGTTACGCGATGCTTTTCTATTTTCTGTTTTGGCCTCAGTAGTTTCATGCCTTCCCGACGGTTAGAACGCAAAAAATTCTTGATGAAGACCACCTCTACCTTTTCCATGAGACTGTTCACCTGTTACAGGAAGAGAACTCTATACTATCACCAAAGGTTGTTTAATACAGCATGGGATAGTGGAGCAATTTTCTAAGGGATTTCTAGTTTCCAAGGCGTACAGCGTTAGGACTTCCAATTGAACTTGAAGAAAAACATCATGGTCTTGCACCTTGTACAAAAAACTGCAAGACTACCAGACCAGATGGTCCAGTGAGTTGCACCTAAGCTATGGCTGAGAAATAATATTTTTCAACATCAAAGTTCTCATTCATATGGAGGAATTAGAGAATGAACCTGATCAATAGCAAAATGCTAGAAGTAGTTACCCCAAATTTAGGCCTTGTAACATGCTTATGAATCCTTAGAATAATTATATGCTGAGGTCGCTCATGGTAGGCCCTCACTCCTTACTGGATTTACATATCAGTTGCTACCACTACTGTGTGCTCAAAATTACAAGTAATGTAGCATTTACCAGATCTCTAAAGCTGGCAAAATAATCCAAATCTCTAACTTGGACAAATTTAGTTCTTGTGATGTAATACAATGTCTAATTCTTCTTTGAAATGGAATGAACTATCTATATAATATTCCTCTAAAAAGTCTTCTTGTCATTCAAGGATAAAACCATTAATGAACAAAGGGCAATGGAAAGCTTTCAATTCAAAAAAACCTTTTCTGTTATGGTTCTAGCCAACAGAATTCTATTGGTCAAATTGTAGCCTTACAATAAGAATTTGACATACTATCAACACAGAGAAAGATTAAGCCAAGGGCACTTTGCACTTTCAGATATGCCAATATACACTTGTTCTTTTGGACTAAAGCCGGAAGTCTTGTAGGTACTGATATGAATTGCTTACATTTAAGTTGGCTAATGAGAATGTTTTCTTATATGTTAGATGAAAAGGATACAGCATATGTTTATGTTATTATTGCTTTACACCATATACGGGTCATAAGTATGCTTATCTAACGTGTTATTTGAGATCAGAACAACTAAAACCAAAAAGTTCTCTAATCAGCGATTACCTCTGCCAAGGTTGAAGATTAACAGAAAGCAGACATACCATATCACAGCTTCCAATATAAGAGTTGTCCACAATTTTCATGTATGATCTTGCAACGCTCCTAGATGTTATCTGCACTCAAACTATGAGTAAATAGAACACTAGCAAATAATCAAGTCTAGACAGGCATGACAATTTTGTTTCTTTGTATTTTCTCACAAATACAAGAATTCTAGAGAATAATTTAGATCAAAGTTCATGATACCTTATCATATTTCTTCAGGATTTTTGAAAAGGCCAAGAGATTCATGAAGCTGTTGTTCATTCATAAAATGGTATCAGTAAGCAGACACAGAAAATTCAATGAGGAACAATAGTACGTTTGGGCATACTCGTTTACCTGTAATGTTTCAGATGGCAAAGCTTTTGATGTAACTGGATGAATGCAACCTTCAATCTTTCTTCAACTTCTTTCAGTTCTTCTTTGTTGCAACTCAACTCCTTCTCTTTGGAGTCTCCGAGAACTCCTTTAATAGTTGATATTGGATCATCAAATGTATTTGAAATCTTTACACGATCAAGGATTTCTAGATGAGATGATTTGCTCTCATTGGTAGTTTCTCCATCTATTGGAGCACCATTATAATTTTCGGTGCAAGGAATATTATTAGGATGACTATTAGAGTGCTGGTGTTGACAGCTCAAGTCTACTTCTGCACCAAATCAAACTATTACATGAATAAATATTCTTAAGTTATTGGACTGAGAAATGAACAAATTATACGGTGACAACTAGTTCAAGATCAGAACTGCATCACCACTAGAAGAGCCAGGTTCCTGCTGACTTTTGCTACTCATTTCAACACCAAGTTTCCTATCCATCACCCTGATCCCTGCACAATTAAGCTGGACTGTCTTACAACAGAATTATAAGACCATAAAGATCACTTTAGATAAATCACCTCAACAGGTCATGCTGGCTTAATTTGATTAAAAATCGTTGGGTTCTGTAATAGTTATTGGACTGCTTGTGGTTAACAAGTTCATGACATCCATGTATGAGATTCTTGTCAAATGGTTGCTGACACTTTCCAGAACAGAAACTGTGCTTGAGTACTCCTCCCAGATTTAGAAACCGTACTGCAATGAGTTATGTAGAAGGTCGAGAACTAGTGATACGCTTTTCATAAGGCAAACACTATCATGTATATATTGCCTATCTATGAATCTACGTGCTTGAGATTGTAAACAGATGTTGTACAAGTTATCCTAAATCACCCGAGTCCACTGTGCACGAATTCGCTTATATAGAAGCAAGTTGAATGTAAAAGTAAGTACTTTAACACTTTCAAGTACGCTACTAAGAATAGGAGGAAAATAACTCAAAATAATGAGTTCTTTGCTATTTGTATCACCCACCAACAGTCTTTGATCTGGCGGGAGGTATAATCTTTGAGGGTGCCAAATTGCTAATATCCATGGAAAGACATTTCAGAGAACTGGATCCATCAAAATTTGGATTATTCACCTTGATTCTTAATACAACCAAAACCTCCATTTGTTTTTTGAGCAAAGCGGCTTCCTCAATTGCTTCGTCCACCTTATCCTTATAGAAGTTATTTGTCTTGTTGAGCTCATCAACAAGTGTCTTGAAAAAAATACTCTCATTCTCTTCTCCATCTCCTGAGGACACAAGTAACTTGGTGTTGTAAAACTTTCTGGAGTTCCCTTCTTGGACTGTATCAACAGCTATTACTTGATTCTCAATATCCCCCTCTTTCTCAAGATTGCTAGCATGTCCACTTGAAGCACCAAAGTCCATGAACAGCGATAATCTCTTTTGAGAAGCCCTGGGTCGATTTGGCTTGTTTTCTTTGGAATTACGAATCTCTTGTAATATTCGTTTGAGTCCATTATAGTCAACATAAGCCTCTGTCCACTCAGGCACCTTTTGTTTCTCAAGTTCTTTCCCGAATTTCATATTTCCATCTCTTCAGAAACTACTTTCAATTAGCTTCTACACTTTCTTGATCCTTCCTCTGATTAAACTGCTTCTGCTAGAATCAAAGAGCAATAGCTAGTTAAGAAATGGATAGCCAGAACAGGCAAGAGCTTCAAGGAACTTGAAACTCTAGAAATCTATGAAGTGAATTATAAAATATAGATTCCTCTGTATGATGCATGTGTGTATTACCACAGTAAGTTTAGAAAAATCTACAAGAAAAAGGTACTTGGACTAACAGGCAAGTTGTTTGGAGACACGTAAATATCGAACAAATGCATGTATTTGGCTGACTACTTTGTGCAATGAGTTGGACCAGTGAGATTTATTAAGGGAAAGACCCGAAACAAGAAAAGACATGTATTTCCCAATTGTTCAAGAAACAAAAATCCTCAAACAAATCTTCCTCCTGCAGTGTTACATCTCTGGGCTGAGGCCTAAATCGCACTATTAACTTAAAAGCGTCTCCAGTAATTCGTGGGAAATAAGCTGCTAAAGAACCATTTCTCTCCGCTGGACGCTATTGTAATTAGTTTCCAGATTCAAGGAACCTCATTAAATCCCCGAGCTACTGGAATTAATAAAAACACAACGCAAAACCGATGAACAATTCAATTAAACAAAGTTTTATGCTGCACATAGAACACCAGAATCCACTACACAATCAATCAACATTGCTAGAAAAAAGAAAAAATCCGATTAAATCACATTTCTCTTCCACAAAATGGTACAGGAATTCAATATCACAAAAGACGATAATTTTGAAGTACCTTGGAATTATCAAGAAATAGGATAAAGTTCAGTCAGACTTCAGAGGTGGAAAGTGTTTGACAAAATATGAAATAGTATGAAAAATAGAGACGTTCTTCTTCTTCGCCGGAAATACATACACTGCATGACGGCACTTCAGTTGCTACTGAGAAAGGGAAGGGTTGCCTGCGGAAAGGATCACCCAAAGTATCCTACATTATACGGTTCTCGAGATTCATGAAACAGCTTGATTGGTTGCATGGATTGCTTACAGTGGATGAGAGAGCAGGAAATAAGTGCCTACTGATAATTCAGATTTCAGAGTTCGTTGGCACTTTGTGTCCCACCATTTGTTTACACGTGTCACGACCTCAGCTCACTAACGCTCATTTCGGTGCCACGTAAGAAACGGTCTTGAAGAGTTGGAGATTGATGAGAATTTTACTTAAACCTTTTCCATTGGGTTTAAGTTCAGTTCTGTTTGAGTTTATAAAAAGAAAAACTAAATAATTTTTGTATTCTTTATAGTCATCCAAAATTTATTCATTTAATTAATTGTGATCAATTATTTTATTTATGTATTTATTTAAATAAATATAATAAAGATCTAATTATACATAGTATTTATTTTCTCATCCAAACATTGGAATCTAGGCAAACTTGAAAAAAGTTTACACCATTATTTTCAGGAAATAATAATGATAATTTGATCATTTGAGAAAGAAATATTCCAAAAAAATCAAATATTATTTTTATGAGATTCAAGGAAAATAAAGTAGGAATCATATATTTAGCACTTATGTCTGTTATGTTCCCAAAGAACATATATTCAAAATTTGACCGAATATAATCAATTACATCCGTCTTTAGACTACTTCAATCCAACCAGACCTGATTTGGGCTCAAATTTCCCGCAAAAATATTGTCATCCCAAATTGAAGCATCAGCTTAAAAGTTCAAGAAAAGTTTCAGTACCACAGAAAATATAACTTCAAAAAATCAGTAATCAATGGCGAAAAAGATTACCAGAACCATTATTCCACAGGCAACCTGAACCTAAATAACATCTTAAAAAGAACGCCTTTTAAACGCCTACTGTAGAAGTAGAATGCCCAGGTGAGGCATTAGGCATCGATCCATAAAAAAGACGAAAAATTCGGAAGAAAATATGCTCAATAAGTTCACTTTTCTGCATTACTCAACACCCTCTTGTTGAATTCCACTTGGATCATACAGTAACCAGCTGATAAGGAGCAGAACAATAGGTTTTAACCATTTCCTTCAGGATTTTGCTTGATCCCACTACAACAGAAGAAATGTGGTAGCTTGACTCGACCACAGACCCTGCCAAGATACAAAAGATTGTGAAGGTATGTCGTACTGATTGCAAAATGTGATATAGCCAGGGTGAGTATATAGTGGATTCAAATAGGGCTTGTAGTTTCTAAAATATACTAAAATAGTATTCAATAACCAAAAACTTCTTAGATATCCATATAACAACTCTGTAATGAAATGAAACACCTTACTTGCAACGAATGATTACTGGGACAGGTTTCAAAGCCTTTGGTCCATTTCTAATACCTCTCTTGTGTGGAGTAACCTGCAAGAAGCATTTCACTTTCAAATGAGATTTATAATATGTTAATAAAAACTTCTCGTGATGAACTCTTAGAATAGAATCAGACTATCTCAGAAAAGGCATATTAAAAACTTCACATATGCTCAACTGGATAAAAGAACTTGAACTCATTCCCTAATATGCCTCAGAATAGGTAGATTAGATACAGGCTGATACAAAGGTATCTTTTACAAGAAGGTGCCATATATTGAAGGGAAAGATCACATTGTACTATATTATGTCACCTATCACAATCTCCAGATACTGAATCAGAAGTGGGTAAGAACGGGGGTAGAGAGGAAAAGAAGCAAGAAAACTGACATTTCAATAAGACAACATGAACTGGTAATGAAGCACAGTGTTGTGCTTGGCAAGTTTCAGCTATTTCTGATCTAGAATCATACAACTGAACATTCCACTTCAGCAGTGACGGTGCTGCTCTGTTATCTCAAATGCTAAGCCAAAGGAAAGAATGTGAAGCAAAAAATCTACAGGACTAGTTCCAACAGCTTATAGCTACATACTCTCAATCAACACTATCAGGTAAAACAAATCTACATAGGAATCTTACCAAAACAAAATAAGTACAAATCCCCCATTAAAGCCATCAGGTCATGTAACACTGGAAAAACCTTGTACTTGCAAAATTTCTCGTATACATGTATGGCGGACATAATTTCCATGGAAGGGCATACCCAGAACTTAAGTTAGTTGTCTCTCTTCCATATCCATATTCCAGAGTAAGTAAGAGAAGGGAAATAAAAGAAAGCTAGGGAGCCACAACCACTGCAATATGCTATAGGAAAACATTTATTAAAGAATGATAAAAAAATCAACAATTGGAGGTACTATACCAAATGCAAATATCAACAACTTCATTTTCCTTAAATCCAAGGAAAGAGACAGAATGCTATAGAAAATCCGTTCAATCAAGCAACCAACGAATGCGATGCATCAATAAACAAATATTCCCCTAAACCCTTAACCCTAAAACCCTCACGAAGCGAAATACAGGAAAGCGGGATCAAAACACCGAAAAATATCAAGACAGTGATCCACGAAAGAACTAAAATCTCAACATGTATCTAATGATTAAAATGTCCAGCAAAAACTAACAAAATCGTATTAAAGAAACTCACCTTCTTTTTGGGAACAGCCATGAGCTCCATAGCTCCACCTAAGAATGGTAAATTCGGAAAATTAGCTCCCGTGTCTTTGTAGTCATGATTCTCCGGCAAAACCAACGGCGGTAATGCGGTGTTGATCTGATGGTTGATGGCGGTTTCCAGCGGCGCCGGTTGAGCCAATGCGTGAGCCAGCCGCCGGATCCCGCCTAAAGTGCACTCCGCTTTGCCAGCACCGCTTTTCAGCATCGAAACCCGTAACGCCATGTCGGCTTCCGCACAGTGTAGTGCTCAATGTGTGAAAAAACAGCCGGCGATTTTACAGAAAGAGAGAGCAGTATACGCGAGCCAGGCAGTAGTCGTTCGACGACGCCGTTTCCACTTCTTCCTAGTTCCTACAGTTAATTGTAGAAAACAAAGGAAAAACGGATAAGAAAGAGAATTGGGAAAACCCGCTCTGAGTCACTTATTGACAATTTTTCATCTTATTTTAAATAAATTAAAGAATTAAGATTCTTTTACCTCATTATGTCGATTCAATTTAGTTAATTATTGGAATAAAAAATTTAATTGAATAATGAAAAATAAAAAAATTATAAGCATTTAGATGGAGCCGTTCAGTTAGATGTGGAGTCCATTTATATATATGAAAATCAAAATCCACAAAAGTTCCTATAAATATTTTTTGAGAAATAAAAACCTAAAAATAAAAATTAGAAGAGTCATTATAATTATATTCAGAAAAATTCCAACTCAAATTGAATCGTTTGCGTTATGGCGTTGGTTTCTTCGAATGCTTTCCAAATATTTGTTGCCGTGTGAGGATGACAAAGTATGTTAGATTTCAGACAGGCATGCTGGTTTGATCAATGTTATAAATTGTGTTCCCGCGTTCAAATTTCCTCGCGGAGTACATCGATTTTGTTTACGGCATGTTTGTTCAAATTTTAACACCAAATTCAAGACCATCCAGTTGAAGGATGTGTGCTAGAGAGCAGGGGCAGAAGTCAGTCCTCGAAAGTTTGATAGAATAATGGAAGAAATCAAATCATTGAACGAGGAAGCATACAACTGGCAGGAGAGAATTGACAAGACTCAATGGACGTTGTCGCATGATGGTGGTTGGAGAACGGGTATCCTAACTACAAACATGTCAGAGTACATAAATGGAGTGATAAAAGGTGCGAGACGCTTACCAATAATGGCTATTGTGCAATAACATTTTCCCGCTCAGTGCAGTATTTCATGCAGCGCTCTACATGGTGTAATCGTATGATCAATGCAAATCAACAATGGGCTGATTTTGCTTTCAAGTTGTTTGAGGGCCGACAAGTTGTGGCAGTACGTCACATTGTTCAGAAATTTGACTACAATCAACAATCTGCCTCAGTGCTAACACTGAGCTTGACCGGGCAGGGCTCCCATACTTATGTCGTCAAATTGAAGCATCATATGTGTTCTTGTGGCAAGTGGGGTACACATGGAATTCCATGTTCACATGCCATTCAGGCATGTCGACATTTTGGGGTTAATGCGTCAAATTTTATTCCTCAATATTACAGTGTACAATCATACAAGAAAACATATCAGGGGAGGTTTGAGTCTGTATACGGTGAAGAATATTGGGATCCGGTGGATTTTGAACTTATGCACAATCCCACAGTGCGAGCTCGTCGAGGCCCGGGTAGACAAGTATATACTCGAATACCGAACGAAATGGATAGACCACAAGTACGTGCTCGCCAACAATATCATGCTCGTCAAGCTCGGGAATGATTCTATCTTGATATATACATGGATTTATGAAGTTGTGTAACAAAATGAAGTAACTCTACTTTTGTGAAAAATGAGAAAATATGTACGGATAAATCAAAGTTTTTACAACCGTATAATGCAATATTTTTACAACCATATGCATTATTCTTATCTTTTCCGTATGTAATACATAACTCTAATAATGCCCTCCAGTCCCACAATGTGGACGTCTTCTGTTTTTTCGAGGAGGATTATCATCTCTTTGGTCACTGGGTGTGTTCACATCGGTGCCTTCGAATGGAACCTGTGATGCAACATATTGTCTTCAAATTTGCGGGTTAACATTATGTGTAAACATATCATCAAATGATGGCATGTATGGAGCATAAGGAGTGTAAATAGTCGATGGACATGTTTTCGGGTAAAAACTCGATGGTCCAGCCTCAGCATGTACATTTGAACGGCCAACCTCTGTGAATGCGTTGCCACGAGCTGTGTCAACCAGTCCAACTTGAACACTTAGATACCGTGAACTGGAAAAGTTCATAATTTCACGTCCGATCATACGGGCTCGCGTTGGAGTTTCTCTTAATGACTATTGATTATCTCCGGAATTTTCACAGTCTATCACTAGCTACTCCATTCTATTATACTGGTAAACAAAATCAAATTAGCAGCGTAATCATCATGCTAAAATAAATGAACATTAAAAAAAATAAGGTGTTACCACATATTCCCAATCGCGGGTGTCAGTTGGTCGATAGCCCGACGTGTTTGTAGAAAATGTGTTATGTGAAATCTGGATCCCGAGTAATTTGGTGATACCAGTTCATATAGTCAGGAACGGTATCACGACCACCTTCAATAACGGGTCCTTCCACCACCAATGATTGCACATCGTTCCATTTCGCAACATAGTCTGAGTGAAACGTTGCTCAGTCCATGTCATGACGTCCCCGCCTGTCTATTGTGCGTAAATGCCGTTCACTAATCAATAGGTTTGGGGGGATGTCTTGCACATAGCCAAATTGGCGGAGAACCCTCTCCGGGTGATGCATCTCCACCAGCGAATAATTGATCAATGGGCAGCGTATATTCCATGGTGTGCGCATTGCATAAAACGGCAATGCCCCAAGCTCGAGTCCATTATCATCATATGGATTCCAAATAAACTACAATACCATATAATGCCAATCAATATATACTTGGAACAAATGCCTCAAAAATACACTAAACGTAAAAAATCAATCGCAACGGTATACCTCATTTAATTGCATACGATCCAACACGTTCCTTATTATACGTAGAGCATTGTGCGCTGTATGAGTACGAGATATATGATACGACCACCTAAAATCAAGAATGCACATGGCACATATACGTACCTCCTGTAATACAGCCTCAAATGAGCTATCTTCATCACATGTATTTTGTAGTAAATATTCATATAACACTGTTAGTTTTATTCTTGACCATCTAAAAGCATCTTCATTGGCATAAAACCCAATCATTAATGACAATAATTTTGACATCGCTGAGTACTATACCTTGTATCTACCTTGGTAATAAGATTACCTTCCACTGGGAGTGCCCAGATGATGGCGATATCCTGCAGTATTACAGTTGCTTCGCCAACCGATAAATGAAAAGTATGCGTCTCGGGGCGCCATCTCTCTACCAATGCAGTAATTAAGTGGGTGTCAATTTCAATATGCCCACATTGTAAAGCATCAAAAAACCCCATATTCTGGAGTACTTGCAACATACGAGTGTGACATGGAACTAGTTGAAGGACACGAAAAAAAGCTATGTCACCGCGTCGTACGGATAAAGTTGTATTCAGATTTCCAGACACATCTTCTGACCGATGATTTAACTGCCCATACAAAATACTTGTATCAATAGGGCCAAAATTAGCCATACTCACTTCAAATGTTTTTAAACAAAAAGGTGTAAATGTTGTGCAAGAACAAAAACAAGAAAAATTGGCTGAGAAGAAGAACAGAATGAGAATGCGGAGGGAAAATGTTTAAGTTGTGCTGTGAGCACTTCCATTGCAGCTCACACTTAAATAGTGTGAGCTGCAATGTCATGGGCCACACTTGTTAAAGTGTGGCCAAAATAAATGCTGAGCCACCGCACTGTCTAAGCGCGGTGGCTCAGCACCTGATCACTGCAGCCTGCATTTTTGCAGGCTGCAGCTTTGACCACTTTTTTTTTTGTTTTCTGTGAATCAGATAGCGGTTCATCAACTGTTTTATTTTTTTAATTAAAATACATTATTTTTTTTCTAAAAAAAATCTATGTCGCCGCGGTTAATGACTGCGGTGACATAGAAAAAAAAAATTAATATAAATTGTGGAACCGCGGTGCCACTTACTTTTTTAAAAGTGTCCAAATCACTTCAAATCTTTAATTTTCTTTTTTTTTCCTGCATTTTTAAAAAATTTCTCCTCCAAAATATCCTCCTTGAGTTAACCAAGGTTTAACCAAGGCTTTGGGCTTGCGTTCAACGGATCGGGCTCAATTAATTAAAATTAAGTCAAGACCATGTCTAATGAACTTTTAATTAATCTAATTTAATTACAAGCCCAACATTATACTCCTCATCTTTTAATCTAATTAAAGATCCAAGGCCATGCTCTCTCTTTCAATTTATAAATCCAATTTATAAATTGACCAAGCCTAATAAAGTTAATCTAATTAATTTTAATGGCTAACTTAAAATTATAATTAATCTAATTAATTAAATTTCAAGTCATCTATCCAATAATTGGTCCAAATAAATGATCCAATCATTTATCCTCTCCAAGAATTAATTTAATTCAATTAAATTAATCCAACTCTTCTAGAATTAATTTTATCTAGTTATAGTGGTAAAGTGTGACTCTTTAGGTTTACCCTCACCTAGACTTGGGTGTGTGTCACTAACATAATTAATTAATTCTTTTTAATTATCTCATAATCAGAAATAGTCTGTTACCATTAGCATCTAGCAACAGTCCATGACACTAGAGACTACGTGAATAACGACGTTAATATTGAGGCTCTAAATCCATACAAGTACGGTCCAACTGTCCACTGTCTCCTGGCCTTAGTCTAAGGCATAGAATTAGACGCTAATTCCCATCCTTGACTAGGCAACTATGCTTGATACTCCAGATGTGTTTACTCTTCTGATCCGATCTTGGAGATCTATCCCTAATCGATCAATCCCTTTGACCAAAAACTTTTAGAGTCTAAATCATCTCAGAGCGCATGCTGTCAGGGACAGATTCTGTCTTGAAATTCACCATCCTAGCAACGTACTCTGACTGCACTAGATAATGCTTATGATGACCATGCCTCACAACACAGTCACCACTCGGCATATCCAAGACACATTCTTTGTATGCACGTGACTGCCATATTCCTCATTGAGGACTATTCTCGTACTATCGGAATCGAGAATCTCAATCATGCCAGCCAAGCCTTAAAAGGCTTTCATATGACGATTCCCCCGAGTCAGTTCAGTTAGTCAACTACTCTGTCAACTAACCCACTAAAACTACTCAGATGACCTACGTCTCCTGCCGACGAAACACTGCTGCAATACTTAGTACAAGTCTCTACAGAACCCTCAATAAGTTATCCAGAGTGCCTCGACTTAGAACATTTCATAACGACCCTCAGAAGTTGGTTTCATACCTGTCAAACCTACACACAGTCCAACTCCATGGGTTTAACCTTTCGGTTTGTGGGCATTTTGTTGTGACATTGAAACCCCGTAATATCAGTGGTAAGCACAACGAAACATACTACCAACTTGATGAATTCTTACCGTATTCATCAATTTAATATTATTTAATAAAGATTGACGAATGGCAAATAATCACTCCAATTGACTTTTTGGTCACCCATTCCAACACTTTCTCTCTCAAGTAGAATCGCTCGACCCGACCCGCTCTGATGACCCTAGACCGTAGATCATCTAACAACTTATGATTTGAGATGACACCACGTGGACCGGAAGGTGGGGCACATTTAGCCCTATAAATATCCTCATTTCATGGTATTTATGGTAAAAGAAATTTATTACTCGCTACTTCATTTACTGCTTGAGATCACCATTACCATCTCGAATTTAAACTGACTTAAACATCAGAGGGTCATAATCGGGGACCATCCCGGCTAGCCTAACGTGCTTTCCTTTTTTCAAGGAACACCAAGCATCCGGGATAGTCACCACGGGTTGCGGATCATCACCTCATGGGAGATCGTGTATCCGACACGAATCATATGTCTATTTTCTTTACTTATTTACTCTCTTCATTAGAAATTTTTACATTTTACTCATATTTTATTATTGATTTAAGTTTAGTTATATATTTTTCTACATTTATGTTGAATAAAGGAAGCTCTCTCTTTTTCATCTCGTGTTAAAGGCAACAAAGACCGGAACTTTTTCCCTTCTTGCCAACCATGGGATTGTCAAGCCAATACGATACCAATGCTTTTTTTCTAATAAAAATCATCAACCAAGGAATGAGCAAGACTGCTTTGCATCTCCTAAATGAGCTTTGCGACCAGGCGGTAGGGGTGGGCGAAGGGGTCGGGTTTTTCGGGTCTCGACCCGACCCGATCGAGTAAAGACTAATCGGATCGGGTATCTCGGGTTTTTTTACGATTTCGGGTAACCCGAAACACGACTATTCCCAATCGGGTTCGGGTTCGGATATTAAAAATCTCCACCCGAACAACCCGATCGGGTATCCGATTAAGAAAAGGGCAAATAAGGGTACAGGAGGACGGGTATTTGGTATTCAACTTCCAAGTAAAAAATTCCTTCTTCTAGTTGTTGCTGCCCGTTGCTGCGCCGTTGTTGCTGCTGTTGCTGCGCCGTTTTTGCCGCTGTTGCTGCGCAGTTGTTGCTGCGCTGTTGTTGCTGCACCGACCAGACGAACTCTCCTTCTTCGCTGCAGCCGCGCCACCCACCAGACGCCGACGACGTCTTTGTCTCCCTCTTCGCCGACAACATTCGTATTTTTGCCAATTTTTAGCATTTTTCTGGGTAATTATTCAACTATTGGAGTTGTTTTGTTGATGTAATCATGTAATAGTTATGTATTTTTGTTGAAATTAGATTTTTGGTTAGTTTTGATTTGTTTTACATTTTGATTTTGAAGATAAATTTGTATGCATACTTAGTGTTTGTTGAAATGTCACATTGACTCATTTGTTTGAAATATGTTGTCTATTTTTAATATGTTACAATCTCATACCTATCGGTTCCCTCATCATGGAGCTTCACCAATCTAAAAGAACATTTGATTGGTGTAGAAATAATATATCTCGAAGCATATCATCTAAACTGAACATGTCCAAAGAATACAATCCATTACCGAAAATACTTTATCCTACATAAGTCAAAGACATCTTGGCCCAGTTCTTCGACAATTACTCCACCAGCATAAAGCATCTTCTGTTTAATAGATTATTATACAAGTGGGTAATTTCTTTCATGAGGGACCTCTTTTAGCTTTCTATTTTCTTTTAGTTTCTCTTTTCTTATTTGAAGTGGCTGCTTATTTGGGTGAATGTAGCATATTAGCTTTCACCTTGGAGATTCGTAACCAAAAGAGAGGACTGTGATGATCCAGACCTTTGTAAACATAAGAAGAATGAAAGGTTTCATTTGTTGTGTGTTGCTAGTGCTGTCTTCTAGACACATATAGCATATCATATCTTAAATTCATCATTTGATCCTTCACTTCTTTCTGTACTTTTCAACATTTCCTTAGATGTTATCCTTTCAAGAGCAAAATGCTCCAGGACGAATACAGCCCAATAAAATGTGATGATCAGGATAGTACTTAGTCCAATAAAATTGAGAATGCAGAAATCCTATTCTATAACCTGAAATGTATACGTCGATTGTTGTATGCCATGTAAAGTATAAGTTATTTAATCTTTGGAAACTCAAGAAAGCAATATGTGTACATACTTATAGGAATTTGATACTATATAACTAAGACAATAAAGGGATCATTAATTGTGACTAAGATAATAAATTATGACAAGATCATTAATAGCATATTAACTAGTTATGAGAGAAGCAACTAGTTGACTTTTAGCATAATTTTAGCATATATTTCTATATTTGTTCATTGCAAGGTTATGAGAGAAGCAACTCTTAATGTACTTTTCTTGTTCTTATGCTTTGCAAATTGGAAACATTGGCTTCTCAATACATCTTTCATTAATATGGATGGAATTGGAAGTCAACCACAGTCTCAGTCTAACTCGTCACTAAATGCCTAAACCATAAATATGGATGGATTGGAAAATCAGGTTAGTGGTGATCATCTTGAGAGTGTTGAGCATTTTTTTTATGATAATATTGATAAGGAGTTGGAGGGAGAGGACGAGCAGGAAGATGTTTTAGGTGATTCTAAAAAAAGGAAAAAGAGAGTAGTGGCTTCTAGATCACCGTATTGGGATCATTTCATTAAATTTCATTGTGAAAAGGATAATATCCAAAAAGCTATGTGCAAATATTGTAGTAGAGAGATCAAAGCCGATCCAAAAGCACATGAAACTAGACCTTTGAAGAACCATTATGAATCTTGCAAGAAAAAACCCCAAGAAATCATCAGAAATCAAAATAGATTATCTTTCCAACCAACTCGCATTGGTGATAGAGATGCCCCTCTTGTTAATTGGAGATTTGATCAAGATAAAACTAGAGAAGCTTTTGTGGATGAACTTCCATTTAAGTTAGTCGAACATCCTGGATTTAGGCATTTTTTGTCTGTTGTATGCCCGATGTTTGCCATTCCATCAAGAAGAACAATAACAAAAGATATTTTCAATATATATTTGAGTGAAAGAGCAAGATTGAAGTCGTTTATTAAAGATCATGCTCAACGGGTTTGCATCACTACAGACACTTGGACATCTATTCAAAAAGTCAATTATATGTGTCTGACTGCTCACTTTATTGATGATGATTGGAACTTGCACAAAAGAATTTTGAACTTTTGTCCAATTATCGGGCATAAAAGTAAAGAAATAGGTAAAGGTGTTGAAAAATGCTTGCTTGATTGGGGTATTGACAGGGTTTTCTCTATCACTGTTGATAATGCGTCTTCCAATGATGGGGCTATCATTTACTTGAGAAAGAAGTTTGAAAATTGGGGGCAAAACATCTTAGGTGGTAGATATGTGCATATGAGGTGTATGGCACATATAGTTAATCTTGTTGTGCAGGATGGTTTAAGGGGTGAGCATGAAACTATCTCCCGTATTAGAGGGGCCATCAGGTATATTAGAAATTCTCCAGCTAGGTACAAGAAATTTCAAGAGTGTGTTGAATTTAAAAAATTGAAAACGAAAAAAATGTTATCTCTTGATGTACCTATTAGATGGAACTCCACCTACTTGATACTAGAGACGGCTATAAGCCTTAAGATCGCATTTGATGCTTATGAAGATGTGGATCTTGCCTATAAGACTGATCTTTCAAGACAACCGTTTGATGGGATACTGACTGATTATGATTGGGAGAGAGCAAAGGTATTGGTGAAATTTTTAAGATATTTTTACAGTCTCACTTTGCGCATTTCTGGTGCCTTGTATGTCACATCTAATCTTGTATTTCGTGAAATATGTGAAGTTGACTTGCTTCTCAGACATTGGTTAAGTAGTAATGATGTTGAATTAAATGAAATAGCAAGAAAGATGAAGGAAAAGTAATATTGGGGATCAATTGAAAAGATGAATATGATTTTATATTATGTCGTGATCCTTGATCCCCATCATAAGTTGGAGTTCATTGAATTTAGCTTTGATAAATTATATGGTGGTACCAAAAAAAGCAATGTGATGAAAGAACAAGTGAGAGATAGACTTAATGAGCTCTTTAATGATTATAAGTTGAGATACGGTCATACTCTTCAAGGAACGCCAGGAAGCCCGGGATCATCATTTAGTTGTGTTTTTTCATCATCTTCCTCTTCAATAGGGACATCTATGCAATATACTGATTATGAGGCGACTCGTACATTCACCATAGAACAAGAGTTCAGTATGTACAAATCAGGTGGAAAAGGGGATCGCGTGAAATCAGAATTAGAGAGATATCTTGATGAGGATGTTGAAATGCATAGAGACAAATTTGTCATACTTAATTGGTGGAGAGCAAACACCCAAAGGTTTCCAATTCTTTCGAAAATGGTTCAGGATGTATTGGCAGTTCCAGTCTCAACTATTGCCTCAGAATCCGCATTTAGTACCGGTGGTCGTGTTCTTGACACTTTTAGGAGCTCTTTGTCTCCTAAAATAGTGCAAGCACTTATTTGTACTCAAGATTGGATACGAAAAGACTTCAAACCAATTACCATTGAGGAGGATTTGAGTGAACTTGAAGTAGTTGAGAAAGGTACTATTTATTTTTTTCCTTGTATTTTGATTATTGTTCAATTCTATGTATTCTACTTATATATTTTACTTGTCTAACTATTTTCTATTTTATTGTAGAGTTGACTAAGTTGGGGGTTGATTCAACAATTATTGACATTTAATGGTGCTAACTGCTACTTGTAAATTTTTGACAAGGTAATAGAATGGTAGAACCTCATTGTGCAATGTTACATTTTTAATTTGTTTGACTTTCTCTAATAGTTCTTCCACTTTGTATGTTTAATGCTTGACAGGTCGAGGACTCGAGGATGAAAATGTGATATGAGCTGATTGCTTTTTCAGTCTGTAGGCATTACGATTTAGGATGCTTAGCTTTATTGTTGTTACTGAAATGATTTTAAAAAATATCTGATAATTTATGGATGTGAATGAACTCTTTTTTTTGGGTATTTATGTAAAGCTTTAAGTATTTATGTCCATAAATTACATTTTAGACTTACATGGATTTACTTTAGTGAATGAAGTTTATTTTGAAAAATTTATTTTTTGAAGCTGACAAAACCCGAACCCGAGGGTACCCAAACCCGACGGGTACCCGATTAGTTGGGTATCCGACTTAGTCGGGTTCGGGTTCGGGTTTATTTTTTCCCAACCCGACATGTCGGGTACTTGACCCGAATTACCCGAACCCGAAAAACCCGACCCGACGCCCACCCCTACCAGGTGGTTTTTATAATAAAAGAGACATTTAGCGATAAACTTAGGCTTGTTTGGAGAGATCATCATAAATGATTCGAGTGTGTTGTTTACTGCACATAAAATACTACTTGTAAAGCTTAATTGCATTTATTGCCCCGTATATTAGGGGGTAGCACATCAAGGACTCTAGTTAAAGCAAGTAGCAAATAATATTCCAGAATTAATTTTCTTTTGGCAATTGAAGGACTCATGCAACCAGATTTTTCAAAATGGTCAGAATCTGCCTACTTGGACCCAAATTAGGGTTTCATTTTGGGGGTTTTGCTGACGTGGCTATGGTGTAAAAAGTAATTGTTGACGTGGAAAGTTAAGCAAAAAAATACAAAATAGAAAAAAAAAACCAAAATAAAAGAAAAAAAACCCAAATTAAAGAAAATGTATTATCACTTTCTCAAATCGACAGACCAAAAACCCTAATCCCCAATAGTCCCCATCCCTAATCTTTAATCACCGCACTTGAAGAAGACGATCAAGCCATTGAACGGGCGAATAGAGAGAACCAAAGGCGAGAAAGTTGAAGATGGTGGTTATAAGGAGTAAACGGCACCTGAACCTCCCAGCTCCGTATGTTTTACACTCATGATCTATGGTCCCTCTTTGTTTCTTTCCCCCATGGTAAATGTTATACGTTTTTTGTTGCTCCTCTTGGTTCCCTACCACATATGCATTTTAATGTTTCGAGGGAGGACATGTGGAGTATACATATATATTCTAATCTATAGTGTTTCAGTATGTGGCGTATGCATATATATATTTTAATCTACACTGTTTCAGTATGTGGAGCTGAGAGATTATTATTTTTTTATTTTTATTTTTTTCTATTTTGAGTATGTGGAGTTGGGAAAATATTCTAATCCGTAGTTATTTTTTTTTGCTTAGTCTATTTTTGACTTATTATGTGGAGTTGTTTATGTTTTCTGATTTAGTATTATTTTTTTCGTTAGTTTGTTATTTACAGATCCTGACAGTAGTTCAAGTACTGTCACATATTACTATGAGGGAAAATTTATCCCAACTAATTGTACTGCACCTTACTATACTGGTGGGAGATTGCTAAGTTTAACTATGTAGAGTGAATTCAACTATGTCTTGCAAACCTGAATTTGTTATGTGATAAATTAGGTTTCGTTGGTGATAAGAGAAATTACAAAAAAGTAAAAAATAGTTTTCAGCTCCTAACTACAGATTTACAATATTTAGATTTGGGGAGGGAGTACAGGCATGCCAGGGATGTTCCAGTATATATTGAAATGTTAGGTGAATTGGAGGAGGCTGTTAATGTAGATGAGGAGAGTGAGAGGGGTAGAAGGGAGGAGACTGTTAATCTAGATAAGGATGCAGACCTATTTGATTCTAACTATGATCTATCAACAGAGCTAGATGATGAAGATAGATTATTTGATGATTATATGGATGATAAAACCACTTCAGATATACTAATTTATGATAACAGAGAGCTAACTTATGGTCTAAGCGGGTCTAATGATGAGGGTGAAAGAAATATTATGGGTAGTGAATGTGACCTTGATGAAAACAAAGTAAGTGATGATGAGCATACTGAATCTAGCTACCTTATTTTTAATCATATTGAGATATTTGATCCAACATTCGTATTGAGGATGATGTTTAGCACAAAGGGTTAGCATAGAAAGGCTATTCAGTCTCATGCAATTAAGATAAGAAGACATATAATTTGCAAAAATGTGACCCAAACAGATACTATACTAAATGTGGTGATACGAAATATGATTGGAGGTTACATGCTCATAAAGTAAAAGATGAATGCACATTTCAAATTAGAGATTACAACCTTAAACACAAATGTTCCAAGACTTTCAATCTTAAAAATGTGAAGTCTAGTTGGTTGTGTGATACGTATCTTGACATATTCAAATCATATCCCAAGAGACGTGAAGGGTTTTAGGGTGGATTCTATAAATGAGATTAGGTGTCATATTTCCAAAGATCAAGCTTATAAGGCCAAAAGGAGAGCATTGAAAAAGCTTGAGGAAAGTCCTTAATACCAATACACAAGACTCTTGGGATTATGCAAATGAGATTAAAATAACCAATCCAGGTAGCACTATCATTATGGGGACTGAAGATGTGGGAGGAAAAAATAGGTTCAGTAGATTTTATGTATGTTTTGCAACCATCAAACTGGTTTCAAGGAGGGGTGTAGGAAGATAATTGGTGTAGATGGGTGCCACCTAAAGGAGCCTCATGGGGGAATTCTTTTAACTGCAGTAGCAGTGGACCCAAACAACAATCTTTACCCAATTTCATATGTTGTTGTAAACAGAAAATCAGAAAGGAAAACTTGAGAGTGGTTTCTCATATTGTTGAAAACTGATTTGGGTATTGAAGAACAGAGTGAATTTGTGTTTATATTTGACAAACAGAAAGGATTAATTAAAGCTTTCTAAGAAGTGTTGTCTACTGCTCCTCATACATTTTGTGTAAGGCATATTCACAGTAACTTCAAATCTATAGGTTTTAGAGGGTTGTCATTCAAGCATGCCTTATGGAGGGCTACAAAGGCATGTACCAAATGGGAGTTTAAGGCTAGAATGAGGGATATCCAAGCTCTTGATCAATCTGGATTTGATTGGTTTTCTGATAAACCTCCTGAACAGTGGAGTAGGTCACATTGTTAATCCTAATGAAAGTGTGATATGTTGTTGAACAACTGCTGTGACACCTTCAATATGATAATACTAGATGCTAAGGACAAGCCAATACTGACTATGCTAGAATGGATCAGGGAATTTATGGTGAGGAGGTTGTAGGAAAATAGAGACATGGCTGGAGCAAAGTGGAAAGGAAGAATCTGTTCAAGAATCAAAAAAATAATTGACAAACATATAGAGAAAGTTGGTGATTGTATTCCCATCAAAGCTGATAATTTCCGTTATCAGATATCATGCTTTGGGTAGTCAGTATGAAATAGACTTGTCAAATCATACTTGCACTTGTAGGAAGTGGGAACTTAGTTGAATCCCCTATAAGCATGCTATCTCAGCAATTTTCAATCAGAAAAGATGATCCTAAAGATTACATAGATGACTGTTATTTTGTAATTGCTTATAAGACGGTATATGCAAGTGCAATAAGGCCAATAGGTGGTGAGAACCAGTGGAATGAGACCTGTTTCATACCTCCATTGCCACCAAACTTTGGCAGAAGAAGTGGGAGACCTTCCAAGGCAAGAAGAAGAGATCCAGATGAGCCTATGATGAAGACTAAAAAAGGGAAAAGAGGCAATGCAATGAAGCTGAAAAGACAACAGACAATAGTTAAATACTCAAAATGTGGTAAAGAAAAGCACAATGCAAGGACATGTCCCACTAAAGATCAAACACAAGCAACTGAAGAAATTGAAAACTTGACCATTGAAGAACCAACTATAGATGTCTTTGGAGAGAATTATGGAGCTGATGAAGATTTACCAACAAAATCAAAGGTCAATGTAAGGAAGAGGGGGAGGATTTCAACACAACAATCCCAAAATAATGTGGTGAAGAAAGAACATAAAGTGGCCCGTCCCCATTTTTTTGGTATTTTTTGTTTACTGGTTAAGATTTTGTATTTTTTCTAGTTGTTTTTTCATAATTTGTTCTGATGTTTCTTAGGGGAAAGACAAAGGAAAAAAAGTGGTCACAAATGAGGCAAAATATGTGACGTCCGTAGAATTTTTCATGTAATCGGGAGACTAATTGGTAATTATTAAAAATTTAAAT
The DNA here is from genome assembly GCF_026168435.1 of Sesamum indicum. Taxonomy (NCBI): domain Eukaryota; kingdom Viridiplantae; phylum Streptophyta; class Magnoliopsida; order Lamiales; family Pedaliaceae; genus Sesamum; species Sesamum indicum. Next base: position 2,772,873 of record NC_142660.1, on the reverse strand, counting down.
TTAATTAGTAAATAAAATTATAGATTGAATTTGGAATGTACTAACACTTGAACGGATTAAATTGAAGTTTATTATAATATTTGGTAGTAAATTATACTAATTAGGAAATTAGGAAGGACACAATGGTAATTATCAAAAGTATAATATATATATATAAAAAAAAAAAGGAAAAAAGAGGTGGGCAGTGGCATGTGCTGCCACCGCCTCACCAATTATTAAACATATATATATATATATATATATATATATAAGTATGTGAATTGAAAGGGAAATTACATATTAACACACACACCCACATTTACACACACCGACGCACACACATTCGGAAAACAGAGGTACGGATTTTAGAGTTTAATCTTTAATAATTTATATAACTATATTATTTAATTAGTCCGTTTATTAAATGTTGATTATATTGAGCGGTGAACTATTTAATCGGAGTATTTTATGATTTTGGCTATTTAAATTAGTGTCGTATTAAATATCACAATTGCTATAAAAATGATATAGTTGGGTAATTAAATATTAGATTTGTTAGATTTAATTATCCTTATAGTTAATTTATACAATTCCATCGGAATGATTAATCAAATATGTAATTCTATGTATTGTTGCTTAATTAAATTGTATAGCAACGGTAAATTGACAGAAAATTCATAGAAATACTTTGAAAGTTATATTTTAGAAATATTATGTTATTAATTAGGGAAAGGAGGTTTCAGTGGTAATATAATTTACGAATGTTATTAAAAATGATAGTTATAAATACATAAGGGGTTTAATTAAGTGAATTCTTATGAATTATTTGGTAAATTAAATATATTGATTATACGTATTATAATTTATTATAGGGCGTGACGACAAGATAGAGGGTTGAGCAGTCCCTCGTAAAACAGAAGCATTTTGGGATATAAGGTAAGTATAGCTAATTGGATTTATATATATATATATATATTTATATGTGTAGTATTGTATAATATATATATATTGGTTTCTTGGATGCGAACGTGGATTTGGCTTTATATTATTACACGTGGCTTTCGTATATTGATTGTTTACATAATTAGTTGTGGATTATTTGAATATCGGTGAAATTGTTACTATGTGGTATGTGATGGTAATGTAGAGGTATGCGTGATATGATTATGTGATAATCATATAATTGATTGTTGATGAAATCTAATTGGGAGTTGTTATTGAGAAAGTGATTATTTTAAAGAATAGAATGACGATTGTGAATGGAAATAAAAGATGATGCTTACCTAGTTGGAAACACAGTCAATGGTTTATGAAAATGTGATTGATATTGAGATATGAAAAATATGTGAATTAAGCTAGGTACCATGGCGCGTAGGGTACCGGGGTATTCCGGGGCAGCAGGGAATATCCTGTGCTTGTTAGCTACACACTGGGGTGGTGTGGGGGTACCATGTTTGTTGTGATGTCCTGTGCTATATTGCTACACAGCTGAAGTAAAAGAGTGTGGGGATATCACACAACGGGTATCCTGTGCTGTATATGAGATGATGATGGCCGGCGAAACCATTGACTGATGTATACCAATTAGAGTAAGTGGGGCCCTTAGCTAATAAACGATAATGTTGAATACTGTGTCATAGCTTGATTTATATTTGTGAATAGGTATTACTGCTTATATTTGTTGTTGCTATTGATAATGACTGTTAGTCGATGTGACTGCATGTACGTGAAATTGTTGACTGTATGTATATATAAATTGATCAGCTATACTTATTGAGTAGGCAGCTCATTCCTTGCCACGTACTTTTCATGAGATAGGTCACACTGACTAGCCACATTGACTTTGAGCGGTGCCGTTGTCTTTATTAGGTGGGTCAGCCGTGACTTCTGAAGCCAAAGTTTTTGATTGTTGGGTTGTAAATATTCTGGTCTTTTATCGGGATTTATGTTTAAAGTTGTGGTATGATTTTTCTTGAGGTTATGTACACGAGAACATGTAGTGAGGGTAGATATTACTTTTGGCGGTATATATTATCTTTTGTGACATATAATATTATATTGATAAATTAGAATTTATTTTACTGATTGAAATAGAATTACTTATAGAATGAATTTTGATTAAAGAAAGGATAAAATAGTAATAATTAGGTGTAGCGAGTAGGGGGTGCTACATTGGGTGGTATCAGAGCAGGTCTACGTTTCTAGGGTAATGATTGTGAGATGTCTTTAATGATTGAATTCTTTAATGTAGGATGGCTTCTCAAGGTACACGTGCTGACCTAGTAGCTAATAGAGAAGAGTCAGCGGAGTCCGTAGAGGGCTCAGTGGCACCTGCAAGTGCAGGTGAGGTGGAAGTAGGTCGAGAGGGTGTTGGTGCTGAGGCTCCTATTCCTCCCGGTGGTGCTCCAGCGACAGGATTACCACCAGAGTATGCACAAATATTTCAAATGGCTTTTCAGGCCCAAGCACAAGCACAAGCGCAGTTACTTGCACAGGCGCGCGCATCCACTCCAGTGCCAGCACCAGTAGTTCCTACCATTGATCGTAACTATGAAAGAATCAGAAAGATGGGGGCTACAGAATTTGAGGGTACACTAGACCCAGAGGTTGCTGAGAGATGGTGGGAAAAAGTCGAAGATGTGATGAACTTAATAAATTGCACTCCAGAGGATCGACTTAAATATGTTGTTTCTTTGTTCGTGGGTAATGCCTTGATTTGGTGGAGGTCTGTAAAGAGGGGATATGAGCCAAGAGAAATAACTTGGGCTGAGTTTCAGAAAGAATTTGATGATAAATACAGACCCAAGATGTACCGAGACAAGAAGAGGATGGAGTTTCTGAATTTAGTGCAAGGGGATGATCAGACAGTGGCAGAATATGAACTCCGTTTTGCAGCACTAGCCAAATATGCACCAGAAGCAATTGCAACGCAGGAGGATCGTTGTTATCGTTTTGAACAGGGGCTACGACCGGAGATCAGAAGAGGCCTTGCAGTCAGAATTACAAATTTTAAAATTCTTGTTGAATCGGTGGTTCGGATGGAAGAAGCAGTAATGGAGGACAAGAAGAAGGGGGAAGAGAAGAGGAAATCAACATATGCAATAGGGGAATCGAGTAGGTTGACCAAAAGGGGAACCGGACGCTCATTCTCAGCGGGAAGTGGGAGTTTTACACGTGGTGGTCCCATTTTTCGAGGAAGCAGTGGACAGAGGTTTGGGGGATCCACGGGCTATAACAGAGGTTCATCCGAACGCAGCTCATTTGCTACGCCTTCTACTGGATTAGGAAGGGGAGCTGGACCGAGTTATGGTCGAGGACCAGTTTTTCCTCCGAGTTGTTCTACTTGTGGAAGACAACATCAAGGGCCATGTTGGAGACGGGATAATATACCGAAGACTTGCTATCGCTGTGGAGGTAGAGGACACATAGCCAGAAATTGTTCCAGTCAGACTATAGGCGTGACTGAAAGTGTTGCTAGCGGGACCCAGAGCCAAAGCAGTATTGGGAGTAGTGACAGGGGAACTGGGAGAGGCAGAGGCAGAGGTAGAGGCGCGGGTAGCAGAGATAGTGGCCACGCCATTAGTAGCGGTATGAGGGGGGTTGGAGCACAAGTTACTCAGGGACAGACCCAGGCAAGGATATATAACATTACTAGAGAGGAAGCCCCAGCATCGAATGACGTGATATCAGGTACGATATTGTTATATGACATTGCGGCTTATGTTTTGATTGATCCTGGATCTACACATTCATATATTTCATCCGAATTTGCATCTAAAATACCGGGAGAGAATAGTCCGTTGGGATGTAATTTGATGGTTTACTTGCCCGTGGGAGGGGGTGTAGTAGTGAACAGTGTTAGAAAAGGGAGTTTAGTGAGAATCGGAGATGTAAATTTACCTGTAGACCTTATAGTGCTGGATCTGAAGGAGTTTGATGTGATTCTGGGGATGGATTGGTTAGCGCAACATAAAGCAATAGTTGACTGTTATAAAAAGGAAGTAATGATCGAATGTTCTGGCGAATCAAAAGTAATATTGGTGGGGGATCGTCAGGTAGTACCAGTTTGTGTAATATCAGCTATGGAGGCAAGACGATTGATGTTAGAGGGTTGTGAAGCATATCTAGCCCATGTGGTAGATACCGAAAAGGTTAATCCCACATTAGAGGAAATCCCGGTAGTGAGAGACTTCCCTGAAGTATTTCCTGATGACTTACCAGGATTGCCACCGCATAGGGAAGTGGATTTTGCTATAGAAACTCTTCCAGGAGTTGCCCCAATTTCTATTGCGCCGTACAGAATGGCTCCAGTGGAATTACACGAGCTCAAAAAGCAAATTGAAGAATTATTGGGGAAAGGATTTATCAGGCCGAGTACTTCGCCGTGGGGAGCACCAGTGCTGTTTGTGAAGAAGAAAGATGGGAGCATGAGGTTATGCATCGACTACCGGCAATTAAACAGAGTAACAGTGAAGAATAAATATCCATTGCCGAGGATTGATGACCTGCTAGACCAGCTAAAGGGAGCTACAATATTTTCAAAGATCGATTTGAGGTCTGGGTATTGGCAGTTGAGGATTGCAGAGAATGACATACCGAAGACAGCTTTCCGTACTCGTTATGGTCATTATGAGTTTCTGGTAATGCCTTTTGGGTTAACAAATGCACCAGCGGCATTCATGGCATTAATGAACCGTACATTTCAGGAATATCTGGATCACTTCGTTATTGTGTTTATAGATGACATTTTGGTATACTCGAAGGATAGAGATGAGCATGAGCAACATTTGAGGATAGTCTTACAGATTTTGAAAGAGAAGGAATTATATGCTAAGTTAAGCAAATGTGAATTTTGGGTAAATCAGGTGGTTTTCCTTGGGCATGTAGTATCTGGTGATGGGGTTATGCCTGATCCTTCAAAAGTAAAAGCTATTATGGAGTGGAGAGTGCCAAAGAATGCTACTGAAGTCCGAAGCTTCTTAGGGTTGGCTGGATATTACAGGAGATTTGTTGAGGGTTTTTCTATAATTGCCGGTCCTCTAACCAAGTTGCTAAGAAAGGGGGTAGAATTTCAGTGGACGGAACAGTGTCAACAAAGTTTTGATGAGTTGAAGAAGAGACTGACCTCCAATCCAATTTTGGTGTTGCCATCTGGTAGCGGTGGATATATAGTGTATACAGATGCTTCTAAACGGGGTTTGGGATGTGTGTTGATGCAAAACGGAAAGGTAATTGCTTATGCGTCCCGTCAATTAAAGAACCATGAATTAAATTATCCTACACATGACTTAGAGTTAGCCGCGATTGTGCATGCCCTGAAGATCTGGAGACATTACTTGTACGGAGAAAAATTTCAGATCCTTACTGACCATAAAAGTTTGAAATATATCTTGACACAAAAGGAATTGAATTTGAGACAGAGAAGGTGGATAGAATTGCTGAAGGATTATGATTGCACTATTGACTTCCATCCAGGGAAAGCGAACGTGGTAGCAGATGCCTTGAGTAGAAAGAGTTCAAGTACATTAGCCAATCTGGGGAGTCACAATCAGACATTGCTACTGGAGATGAGGTCTATGAATACGAAACTAGAGGTTGATTAGGTAGCGGGTTTATTGGCAGCCTTGCAAATTAAACCAGACTTTGTGGATCAGATCAAAGAAGCACAGACTCGAGACGCTTTCTTATTACGAATGTTGGAAAGAATAAGACTTGGTAAGAAAACAAATTTTTCAATAAGAGGTGATGGAGTACTAGTGAATGGGGGACGAGTTTGTGTGCCTGATACAGATGGGTTACGCGAAGCAATTTTGCAGGAAGCTCACAATTCACCATATGCGATGCACCCTGGTACTACAAAAATGTATCGAAATTTAAGACCTTACTACTGGTGGCAGACAATGAAGTGTGGCTGAATTTGTGGCTAAATGTATGACATGTCAGCAAGTAAAGGCAGAACATCAGGCACCAGCAGGTAAACTGCGACCTCTATCAATACCAGAATGGAAGTGGGAGAAGATCACTATGGATTTTGTCGTGGGGTTGCCACGAACATTCAGAAAGCACGACGCTATTTGGGTAATTGTGGATAGATTGACAAAATCTGCTCATTTCTTGCCGGTACGAATAACTGATTCTCTGGATAAGTTAGCTGGATTATACATTTCTGAGATAGTGAGATTACATGGAGTCCCTGTATCGATTGTGTCCGACAGAGATCCCCGATTTACCTCACGCTTTTGGGAAAGTTTACAAAGGGCATTGGGCACAAAGTTACATTTCAGTACCGCATTCTATCCTCAAACAGATGGCCAATCAGAAAGAACGATACAAACCCTAGAAGATATGATGAGAGCTTGTACAATGGAGTTTAAGGGCAACTGGGATGATCATCTACCTCTAATGGAGTTTGCATATAATAACAGTTTCCACTCTAGTATCGGTATGGCTCCATATGAAGCTTTATATGGAAGAAGATGTCGCAGTCCGATTTGTTGGGATATAGAAGGACTAAGACAGCTAGAAGGTCCTGAACTGGTGCAGGAAACAGTGGAAAAGGTACAGGTAGTTAAGAAGTGTTTGAAGGCAGCACAAGATCGACAAAAAATTATGTTGATCAACACCGAAGAGAGATGGAGTACGAAGTAGGTGATAAGGTTTTCCTGAAAATATCGCCTTGGAGGGGAATTCTGAGGTTTGGCAAGCAAGGAAAGCTGAGTCCGAGATACATTGGGCCGTATGAAATTATTGAAAGAATTGGACCACTGGCGTATCGACTGGCATTACCGGCAGAGTTGTCACAAATACATGATGTTTTCCATGTTTCGATGCTGCAACGATATCGGTCTGATCCTAGCCACATTATTCATGAGCCGGAGATAGAGATTTCTAAGGAGTTAACATATGTGGAGGAGCCTGCAGAGATTTTGGATAGAAATGTAAGGAAATTAAGAAATAAAGATATACCGATGGTAAAAGTAAGATGGACTCATCATTCCCCGAGGGAGGCAACTTGGGAGGTTGAGGAGCATATGAAAGAGAAATACCCCTATTTATTCCATTAAGCGGGTAAGTTACTTAAATTTCGGGGACGAAATTTTTATTAGGAGGGGAGAATTGTGACGTCCGTAGAATTTTTCATGTAATCGGGAGACTAATTGGTAATTATTAAAAATTTAAATTTAATTAGTAAATAAAATTATAGATTGAATTTGGAATGTACTAACACTTGAACGGATTAAATTGAAGTTTATTATAATATTTGGTAGTAAATTATACTAATTAGGAAATTAGGAAGGACACAATGGTAATTATCAAAAGTATAATATATATATAAAAAAAAAAAAAGGAAAAAAGAGGTGGGCAGTGGCATGTGCTGCCACCGCCTCACCAATTATTAAACATATATATATATATATATAAGTATGTGAATTGAAAGGGAAATTACATATTAACACACACACCCACATTTACACACACCGACGCACACACATTCGGAAAACAGAGGTACGGATTTTAGAGTTTAATCTTTAATAATTTATATAACTATATTATTTAATTAGTCCGTTTATTAAATGTTGATTATATTGAGCGGTGAACTATTTAATCGGAGTATTTTATGATTTTGGCTATTTAAATTAGTGTCGTATTAAATATCACAATTGCTATAAAAATGATATAGTTGGGTAATTAAATATTAGATTTGTTAGATTTAATTATCCTTATAGTTAATTTATACAATTCCATCGGAATGATTAATCAAATATGTAATTCTATGTATTGTTGCTTAATTAAATTGTATAGCAACGGTAAATTGACAGAAAATTCATAGAAATACTTTGAAAGTTATATTTTAGAAATATTATGTTATTAATTAGGGAAAGGAGGTTTCAGTGGTAATATAATTTACGAATGTTATTAAAAATGATAGTTATAAATACATAAGGGGTTTAATTAAGTGAATTCTTATGAATTATTTGGTAAATTAAATATATTGATTATACGTATTATAATTTATTATAGGGCGTGACGACAAGATAGAGGGTTGAGCAGTCCCTCGTAAAACAGAAGCATTTTGGGATATAAGGTAAGTATAGCTAATTGGATTTATATATATATATATATATATTTATATGTGTAGTATTGTATAATATATATATATTGGTTTCTTGGATGCGAACGTGGATTTGGCTTTATATTATTACACGTGGCTTTCGTATATTGATTGTTTACATAATTAGTTGTGGATTATTTGAATATCGGTGAAATTGTTACTATGTGGTATGTGATGGTAATGTAGAGGTATGCGTGATATGATTATGTGATAATCATATAATTGATTGTTGATGAAATCTAATTGGGAGTTGTTATTGAGAAAGTGATTATTTTAAAGAATAGAATGACGATTGTGAATGAAAATAAAAGATGATGCTTACCTAGTTGGAAACACAGTCAATGGTTTATGAAAATGTGATTGATATTGAGATATGAAAAATATGTGAATTAAGCTAGGTACCATGGCGCGTAGGGTACCGGGGTATTCCGGGGCAGCAGGGAATATCCTGTGCTTGTTAGCTACACACTGGGGTGGTGTGGGGGTACCATGTTTGTTGTGATGTCCTGTGCTATATTGCTACACAGCTGAAGTAAAAGAGTGTGGGGATATCACACAACGGGTATCCTGTGCTGTATATGAGATGATGATGGCCGGCGAAACCATTGACTGATGTATACCAATTAGAGTAAGTGGGGCCCTTAGCTAATAAACGATAATGTTGAATACTGTGTCATAGCTTGATTTATATTTGTGAATAGGTATTACTGCTTATATTTGTTGTTGCTATTGATAATGACTGTTAGTCGATGTGACTGCATGTACGTGAAATTGTTGACTGTATGTATATATAAATTGATCAGCTATACTTATTGAGTAGGCAGCTCATTCCTTGCCACGTACTTTTCAGGAGATAGGTCACACTGACTAGCCACATTGACTTTGAGCGGTGCCGTTGTCTTTATTAGGTGGGTCAGCCGTGACTTCTGAAGCCAAAGTTTTTGATTGTTGGGTTGTAAATATTCTGGTCTTTTATCGGGATTTATGTTTAAAGTTGTGGTATGATTTTTCTTGAGGTTATGTACACGAGAACATGTAGTGAGGGTAGATATTACTTTTGGCGGTATATATTATCTTTTGTGACATATAATATTATATTGATAAATTAGAATTTATTTTACTGATTGAAATAGAATTACTTATAGAATGAATTTTGATTAAAGAAAGGATAAAATAGTAATAATTAGGTGTAGCGAGTAGGGGGTGCTACAAAATATGTGCAAGTGGATAATGAGGCAGAAATTATTTTACCCCCAACTTTCACAATGAGTAAAGCTTTATTTGAAATTTGGTCCCTATTTATGCAGAGCTTTGTCACCTCACAATCTACAAAAAATGAGCTCTTGACCACCCTCCAAGAGCACAATCCAGTTTCCAACCCTCCCCAGTACACTAAGGTCGTGTTTACTACATGAGATTAAGCAGGACATCCGGCTGAATCCCTCACATTAGTCTGTTTACCTGTGAATTGTGTGGCCTAGTAATTAAAGTCGAAGCCCGGTATAGTGTTGGATGAAATGAGGTATACGAATCTGGCCAAAAGGGGTGGGATATGGTTCCTAACCAGCTATCCCATCTTTTAGGCTCAGCTGCTTTGCCTTTAATACCCTTAAATTAGCTATTCGAAATGACATAATTGTCCTCATACACACACCTACCAACTTAAATTTTTTGTCACCTTTTTCATTTTAAAGCATCATCTTCTCCAGAGCAAGCAGAAATGGAAGGGTTTTTACAGAGAAAGCGTCCTTATCATCCTAAAGTGAGTTCATCATGGCCGCTGACTTGGGTCTTGGTGATGTCGTTACTGTATAGCTACGTATTTTACCCTTTACTATTACGTTGTACATATTTCTTTCCAAGGAAAATTTTTTATTAATTTTTTTCCCCAAGATTCCTCGCCGGAGGTGCCATTTACGTTGTTGTCGCCAGTTTTGTTCGCATTCAGTTGTGCTGTTTCTGGTTAGCTCGGAAATCCCTCGAGATCTGTAGGTGAGTTTTGCTAAAACCCTCACTTTCTTTTTTCGCTCGCTTGGTGCCATTTGAGTAATGTTGCGCTGTATACACTTTATCGTTGTGAAATCTTGGCTGCTTGGGTTCAGCCCACTATTTTTTTTTTAAAACAGTGGCTGTGTAATTTTCATTGAATCATTACAAGGCTTTGTCGTTCTCACTGTATACCCCATTCACACAGTAAATAGTCCGCAAATGTTACATGCAATTTTGGGTTAAAAAATTTCCTTCGTTTCACTTTTTGTTCACAATAGAACAATGTTTTGTAATTTTCAAATTTTGTCACCTAGAAAATGTGGGGGAAGTTTGGATTATCTTTGGTATTGCCATCGTCATAATTATTTTTAGTATGAATAAATGTTTTTTTGCTCTTTAGGATGAGGTCAATTGAAAGATTACATTGGCTTTAATTATTTTACAACAAGTGATGGATGAGATTGCAGTCGCTCTGACTATATTCACTTATGTTACAAAATGCCTTACCTCCCCAAACCCTACTCGTGCTTGGTCTCGGCCTCCGAGATACTTAAGCAATACTAGGATACCGAACCAGGTTCATCACCTGCATAGGCTAGTTTCTATTTCAGTTGAGTCTTGCCTGCGTAACCTACGTATGGACCGTAACGCCTTCGAACGGCTGTACTATCTACTTGAGTATTCTAGAGGCATTTAACGAAGCAAACATCTTAGCATACCAGAGCAAGTTCCGATTTTCCTTAGTGTGGTAGCCCATCATAAAAAGAATTGTGTGATGAAGCATGATTTTCTACGTTCTGGCCGCACGATTAGCAAATATTTTGACCGTGTCCAAAAGCCAATAATTAAATTGTACAACGTCCTCCTAGCTTGGCCGACTCCGATTACCAAGGAATGCGCGGACCCCCGCTTGAGATGGTTTAAGGTACTAGTATTATTATTTGTTTGTTTCTCGATTAAGAATTCATTTTAATATGCTTATTCTACTTAGATGTTCTGATTATATTTACCTTTAATTTCTAATTGTAATCCATACCCTAGGGAAGTCTCGGGGCTTTAGATGGCACGTTCATTGATGTGTGAGTACCCGAACATGAAAAGGGACGATACTGAACATGCAAAGGTCAAGTGGTCGTGAACATACTTGGGGTGTGCAATCCCAACATGCAATTCATATACGTCCTTACCAGCTGGGAGGGGAGCGCAGTGGATAGCCGTGTTTTTACGTGATGCCGTCCACAGACCAGGTGGTCTAGGAGTTCCTACAGGTATCACTATGCTCCATACATGCTTGCTAAGATGTTTAAACTGTTGAATATGTGCGTTCATTAGTGCAAATAATAAAATTAGTGCGTAACGTTTGGTTATACCTTGTGTAGGCAATTACTACTTATGTGACAACGGCTATGCGAATGCCGAAGGTTTCTTGACTCCATACAGAGGTATTCGCTACCATCTAAGAGAACGAGACACTGGTACCGGCGGATCGCAGAACCATCAGCAATTTTCAACCTAAAGCACTCTTCTGCAAGTAACGTGATTGAGCGTACGTTTGGCTACTTAAAATGCGGTGGGGGTATTTTAAGGAGTCAATCATTCTATCCCATCAAGGTGCAAAACCGGATAATCTTGGCTTGTTGCCTATTGCACAATTTTTTAAGGACCGAAATGCCTGATGATCCGCTAAAAAATGACTTACCGAGTCTTGGAGATGATGCAACGGATGCTGAGGTTGACTGTGTGTGGAACATTGAGAGCAGCCCCTCATGATCCACTTGGAGGGATACAATGACGACATCCATATACAATGAGTGGACAAGTCGCCTGTGATGTCACATGCGACTGAAAAACCTATATCCTGCCCTCGTTGCTTAGGGTCATAACACTAATGATGTGCGTGAGATGTACGGTTAACTGTAATCATTATTCTGTTACCCTCTTATGTATAGCAGTATTTGTGTGAAGACTTGGTGTGATTCCTGAATTCTTGACATGTTTTACACTCGTTTCAATTGTTGCTATGTTGAAGTGCTATTATTGTAGACGACATTACGTTTATCCCATTTGTACAATGGCAATTTTTTTTTGTTTTTCGTTCGACGTCATGCTTTGCACAAAATTTACATTGGTGGTACAGGTTCTATCCTGGTCAATTATACATTTGCATTTAGCTATTTTACCAACACATATATTCTTTAGTGCAGGTTTCACCCCGGTAAGCTGATCGATCGTCCATTGAAAGATGGAGCTCGGATCTGATGAGGGTAGTAGCAGGCCGCGTCGTCGGGGAGGGAACAAAGATAGGCCTTCTAGTCGCTAAACCAGGACGGTTCTGGAAAAGGAATGTCTTATAGCAGGCCTGAAGAATTTGGTTGTAACTGGGTGGAAATGTGACAATGGCTTTAGGAATGGCTATCTCTCACAATTGGAGATGTATATGGCCAAGAATTTTCCACAATCGGAAATTAAGGCCGAACCACATATTACTTCTAAATTGCATGTTTGGAAGAAGCATTACTCAATGCTGACCACTATGCTGACGAAGTCGGGATTGGGTTGGGATGAGAGGAGAAATATGGTAACGGTGGAAGATGATGATGCCTGGGATGATTATGTGAAGGTATGAAATGAAAAATGTCATGCGTTTGCTACCTTCAACTGAAATAGCTCTTTTTCTTTAAAATTGATTTTAGCTTGTTGTCTTTGTTGTTTCAGATGGATCCTAACGCAAAGGAGATGCGTTTATAAGATATGGCCTTTTTTAAGCACATGGAGAGAAATATTTGGGAAGGATCGTGCGATTGGAGAGCGTAGTACGGACCCTTATAAGGATGCAAATGACATTAGAAATGAAGAGATGGCTGACACGCAGGATTTTTATGTGCCGAACGCTGAATAGAATCCAGACATAGGTTTTGTCGGGCTGGAGGAGGAGCCGATATCCTCATACAATGTCAACATCGACCCCACTATGAATTCATCTAGTTCAGCGAAACGGACGGGTAGCACTTCAAGGAAACGCAAGATAAGCGATACCCGTGAAGGTATCCCAAAGTTGGTTGAAATGGTGTCTACCTTTTGTGAGTCAGCTAACACACGCTTGGGAACATTGACTAGGGTGCTTGAAAGTGAACTGAGCGACCCCGAACACCGCGCGATGATCCTGCAGCAGGTTAGAGATTTGGAAGCATTTGATGAAAACACTTGATGGTTACAAATAGGCTGGTTAAGGACCCCAAAGAAATTGAGCTTTTTCTCGGTTTGACAAAGGATTTTAGGGTGAAGATGGTGCAGCTAATGCTTGCCGGTAAGATTTAACGATCGATCGTCCTCGCTCGGACCCTTACCTTAAATTATTAATAGTTTTTGCTAAATATCATCGGAATGCTATGCACAAATATTGCACCCACCTAACCATGATTTGGTATGAGGAATTTTATTTTGTGTAATTTTGTATACTGAACAAGGTGTGCGAATTGGTGCTCTTCATACTGATCAGTTATGTATTCTTTAGCTTTATTGTTGCTCTGTTAATGCCTTGTTTATAAGCTTGTTTCGTTTTTATTTTAATTAAAACGACTCATCCACAACCATAAACTGCACTTTGAATTACAATGTGTAATATTTGACAATATAATTTTTTTGTATTACTCATCCTTTCGAGAGTTCCAGTGTCATAAACTAAAGCAAAATATTATAAATTTTGTTTAATATGCTAAAAATTGTGAAACATAGGATACCTAAATACAAAGAATATAACATGGTAATTACATTAATTTTTGGGTCAGTGATTCATAATTTGGAGTCATTTCGCTTTGGATTATGTCATATCAAATATTATTACTGCATGCACAAATAAATACTATTAACTTAATTACGCCATGATAGTAAAAAGTAAGAATCAGTGGATTTATTTCAAATGTAAATGGTAGTTTCCACAAAACAAGTGTTTACGTTCAGTTTAGTTCAAATACCATATAAACAACATACCAATATAAACAAAAACAAAAAAAAATTCAAAACATGAAATATGCACATCGCCCTTAATAAATTTTTTCAAAGTTGAATAGGGGCTAACAAAATCATCAATTCGACTAAACAAAAACAAAATTCTATTCAAGCATCCATCTCCCCAAGACAACCTTACCCTTCTTTCCACACGTTTTTTTTTACCAACCACATCGCACAGACTTTAGTCTTCATCTTCACTTGTGACTAAATTCACTACCTCAAGCTCTTCCTCATCTCTGACTCCCAAGAAAATGACGTCCGATCCATCCTGGCATCGTAAATTTCCATACTGTTTCCACCGGATGGAGAAAGCACACCTCCAGCGAAGGTCTCCTTCATCTATTCCCACTTCCGTTCGCCAAAATAGTAATACACCTTAGCAAAGGGATTCTCCTGCATTGTACATGTTGTAACGTGAAACACCCTTTTCAAGAAAAACATGACTGTTCTGGGTATCCCAAAATTTACAAAGCAAAAGTAGAGACTCATACCCAGATTACCCTCTTCCATTCCTCCCGCCTGCCGACAATCCTGTTGGTATTCTCATTTCATGCGATGGACGGATCTGCCAGCAAGAAGGTGTCATAGCGCAACCTAAGTAGGCGCAATTTAGTTTTAAAAAAAGACAACGGCCAGTCTCTTTCGGTATTGGTTATTCAGAGATAGGAGATTCGGGCGGCGTGGGTCGGACTGGTTTATGCCTCGGAAGGCCTGGTAGGAGAGGGCGTTAACAAATACATCGTCAATCTTCTTCGTCCAAGTCTTACTGTAGAAGTACTGGCTCTAGCCTATGGGTATTTTACGGCTCAGCATTATCATAGACTGGCTGCTTGGAAAAAGGAGAAAAGAGGGTAAAGTTTAGGAAGAAAAAAGACGGGTAGGGTTTCGGGTGAGAGGACAACAGACAGGAGGGTAAATGGAAATGAAGTTGGAAGGGTGAAATTCCTAAAAAAGCGCGCAAATTATAGCGTCTGTTCGTTTGGGTGGACACTGCAAAATCCGAAAGGGTGCGTTGGAAAACAGCCGCGAATCATCTCCCTTTTTACTCTTGCAGTTCGGTTAATTAATGATGCTTTAAATCTCTATTAAATTCCTAAACTTCTGTACAGTGAAATATAACTACATGCATAAAATTAATGGCAGTACGCCGTGTTATTGTTTTGCAACATTTGAAAGTAGAATCCCTAGAAAAGGGTTTCTTAGATGTGCATGCCAACAAAAGTTGCTTAAAATTGCTGGTTTGAATATTGGCAAGGTTAGAGGAACTGTGACTATGTTTTATATCTGTTGTAATGAGCATGATTATAAAAATTCTAGTAAGTTCATCATTATATTTATTCTGTTCTACTTAATATAAAATACTTGTGAAAAGCACTTAGCAATATAAACAGAACAGAAGAATAAGCAAAAATTAATATGCATAAACAAAGGCGTCTACAACTTTTTTCCCCCTAGACACGACCACAGGGCCACCAAAAGCATTTAGAAAAAAAAAAAAGGAAATTAACAGCCTTCCGCAACCACTGCACACATTTTTTTTTCTGGCACCACCACGGCTTCAAGAGCAATTTTTTCCGTTACCAACAATAGCACACACACCTCAACTTTCATCTTCACTTGTTACCAGATTGACCACCTCAGGCTCTTCGTCTGCTTTCACTCCTAGGAAGATGACGCCAGATCCAATCGTCGCTGCCTCTATCAATATCTATACTTGATCCACGGAACGATGATAGCACAGCTCCATCGAATATCTCCCACATCTGATCCCACTTTAGCTCGCCGAGATAGTAATACGCCTTGGCAAATGGGTTCTCCTACGAAACATCGTTTTTTTTAAGAAAAATGTGTTATTTTTTAACAAAGCACAGTTTTGTAAAACCAACGTAGAAAGGCATACCCGTATTATTTTCTTCCAGTCATCTCTCCGACCGACCATTCTGTTGGTTTCCTCATTCCATTTGAAAGACAGATCTTCCAACACCTTTCCGAAGGTCTCGTATCGCAAACAAAGCAGACTGAGTTTATTTCTATAGAAATCATATGGCTAGGACCGGCCGGCATACCTGTTCACCGTATCTGCCGCTTTCTTCAACAACTCGTGGTCCGGGGCGGAGTGGGTCAAACTGGTTTCGCCCCATCAAGGCATGGTAGTAGAGGTAGTTGACAAAGACATCATCGATCTTCTTCGTCCAGCTTGGCATATAGAAATAGCAACTCTGGCCCATGGGAAGTTTACGGCTCGGTATTGTATTCGGTGGGTGATTGGACTGCGGTAGGGATTGGTATAGAAAGGAAGAAGAATGGGGACTATGGTTTGTGAAGCAGAAGAATGGACGGTTTCACTGATGAAGGAGAATGGCAGGGTTGAGGGGCTTAAAAAGGCACGCAATTGTGACCTTTTGCATCCCATTAACTATGGCCCTATGGTCATGATTGGACGCTGCGAAAAAAGACAAAGTAGTGTCCCGACACAACGGTAATTATGGCCTATTTTACATGGCACTTCAGTTAATGATGGTTGCTTTATGTCTCTGTTAATTACATTAACTTATATACAATAGAATATAACTACATAGATACATTAATTTGAGGACATGTATAACGCTTGTAATTAAGAATTTGCTGTAATAAATTACTATATTATTACACCTAAACTGATTTTATGATACACTTTACTGTAATAAAATGTATACAGTAGAATATAGCAATACATTAATAAATCAAAACTGACCAAAATACAGACAATACATAAAAAAAATTACAATTTAACATAAATACAGAAAACATGCATTACTTTAATAAATTCATAATTTCTACCATATGGCAACAACACTGTTCAACACGTGCAATTAGCGACCTAAACCTCACATCTTTACTCACCAACCTTATCCTGAACCTTCAACTTCTCTCACTCAACCTTTTTCAACAGCGTTCGATTCGATGCAGAAGAGCTGGCCTGTCTGTCGGACTTTGTAGCTAGAGGGCTTTCACATTTGGGCAACTTTGGCTTCTTTTCGGTGCTGGGCACGCCAGGTAGCGGCTACAATAAGTCAGCATCATCGTCACATCCATAGAAGTCGTCAATGAAGTTCCACAATGACAAGGTTGATGTCGAGCTGTCTGATACATATGGGCAAGGATCCCTTTCAGCATCTCCCGCTGCTTTGGTTGTTTCAACCAAAGGTGGAGCATCAGACACCTTCTCCAATTTACCTTCTTTCAGTTCGGGCTCAGTATCCTCCACGGTTCCAGAATCTAAATCAACTAGATGCGCAAACAATTGACATAACTCCTCCCAAATATCCTCGTATGCGTTAACGTAGCACTTCCTGATACGATATTACTAGAGTAACATATTGAAACAGGCGAAAAATATGGGAACATGTTGTCAAAGTTTTATGCAGTATACGAAAATATCACAATATGTAGATCGATTGCTTTAAATTGAGAATTCACCTTACAGAAATCCTTTCACGTTCCATCAAGCGCCATGTCAAATCTAAGATGCTTATTCCACATGACATCCCACTGGATGACTAGCTTACCGAAGATGTCATGCCATTCCCGAAGGAACTTCACCACTTATTTTCCCTAGGCCAAATCGATTTTTTCTCCATGACACTTAAGAACTTCAGCTAACGAGTCAGAAATGGCAAAGTTGTTTTCACGATCTGGGTGAAAACGGCCCTTTTTGGCGTGATCAAGTAATTTTAGAACAAATATTTTTTCCATATCTTTCGTCCATTTTGAACAGTAAAACATATATCTTTGGTAATAATATCCATCAGGCCAAATCATCAACTATTTTTAGAAAGAAAAGTGTGGGGTGGACTGCAAAAGGCAACAATGTTGTGGCAAGTGCAAATATTGCAAATGCGCTCAAATTTATAGGGCAATGGAAGTAAATGAGATTGGATGCGTTGGTCAATCAATGGCCAAAACTATTCACTTGTAATGTTGAATAAAACTGTTGCATAGGCATTAATTCAGGTTTCGATTCTACTAAATCCGATAGGTGGAAATAATTAATCCGTATTTGATAAATATGTTAGGATTGGATGCTTGTAGGCATTAATTTAGGTGTTTCCTATACTAAATCCAGTAGGTGGGATTATTTAATCCCTTTTTGTGGCACTTGGTTGGGATTGGATGTTTGTAATTGGTAAATGCATAGGTTGAAAATGGAAACAGTCGGATGGTGCCGCCATTTTCTACAGATTCAGCCAATTTATTACCGCTTAGAGCTTTATCATTAATGTTGAGTGTTTTGTCAACATTAATGAAGTAGTTGTGGGTTGGGTAGTTCAATCAATTGAAATGAGACACAATATTTTCTTTGGGGGGTGAGGGTAAACACAGCCTGAATGAAAATACTACAGCCGTAATCATATTCTTATATATGAATTGGTGTATGAGGGTGGATAATAAAATGAGAAGAATATTACAGTTATTTCAAATGTTCAATGTATGCAAAGCACAACATAACATTGGTGACAAATAGGTGAAAGATGTAGATATACATTGAAGCATTTCGAGGTAGTGGGATTCAAACACAATTGAATTTGTACACGACGTGCGTTATCAATTTTAACGCACGTCAAAATGACAAGTACATAAACTACGATAGAGAGCAAACATCTGAGCAATAAACAAAATATATTAACAATGACGGCTTCAACAAAGTTAACCCTTGAGAGTAATCCAAAGGGTCAATAGCCAAACAACTAGTGAGACGATACAATACTTCTGTAAAGTACGCCGATGCATCTCCTCAGCTTCGAGACGTTCATTGACACATTTCATGCGACTTTCATATTTCGAAATTCTGTTAAGCAATCTGGGAATAATCTCTTTGGACCTACGGCACATGGGGGGTCAACCCATTCGAATGTGCCACAGTAACGGCTCTGGATATGAAACACTATTATGTGATTTATGTACCTATCGTGAATTATACAAGCGCAACGAATGTAAAGATCATTCCTATACGCCGAGGCTAAGCAATGACAATTATCGACCTAATATTCTTTGGAGATGTATTAAATTTTTGTACAACGAACCTAAGTACCAGGGCAATCTCGAAATCTTCGACCTGGTTTAAGAGTAGTCCATGAAGTTCGTAGAACGATATCCTTACCACAACTGCAAAACCACAGTACAGCTTTGGTTAACCCATATGAACGTTGCCTACTAGTGGATTCATCCCCAGAATCGGTACTACTGAAATTGTGTGTGAACTGGTTATTGTCCATGTAGTTTGCCCTATAGATTAAGTGCGGGGATACAAGAGTTACAAGCATCAAATGTCCGATATTAGATCGCCCTCAGTGATTTCTACTCTATATTAATGTCGACCATATGAATGTAAATGGATTCAAGGGGAAACTACAGGTATGCGGAGTAGGAATTTTCCACAGTTGGACACTATGCAATCTGCTATTGGACAGTTTACAATCCCATTATACCTAACTTATAGTGTAGTACAACACAATCGAAAGCATGAAGGCTTGTGAATTAGAAACAATTACAAATAAGATGGGTGCCAAGTTATTGTATATGCTGACAGTGCATAACGATGTATAACAATATGAAGGGAGAATGTAAGGTATAACATCCCGCATAAAACAGACTACTGTAAAATAATTTGCGCCATAAATTAGATTGTACCTGGCAACCAATTGTAGCAATTAAGAGTGACAAACAGTGATAAGCTGACTTACAGTGATTGGAAAATTGTTGGAATGCTACAGAATTTCCTTGGTGCACCGCGGAAAGAGTACAGTCGATTAACCCTAGAACTCGGAAAGAGGGTTTCGGAAAAAAATGAGAGTCAGTATTTCTCGTTAATAAATGGTTGCAGAGAACGTGAAGTTGTTGCGGAAACTTACCCAAAAGATTGTGGTCGACGTCGTGCTTCTAATCAAAATCGAAAGATTGTCCGTCTTCGCCTGAAAATATCGAACGGGAGAAAACAGAATTGGGAAAAAGTTTGAGCTTAAAAGGGCCTCCAGGAAGAAGTAGCAAGAAATAGGAAAAATAGACTTCTTTGACTTAGTTGTACTATTTATTGCCACCAAAACTTTGGCATTTTGGTATCTGTATCTAAGCTTGGTAGTTTTTTTAGCCCCTTTGATTGGCAGTATTTGGCAATGATGTTTGATACACTTTTGAACAGTTTTGATTGGCAGTGTTTGGCAATTTTTTTCAAACTTATTCAAACATATTTCAAGGTGATCATATTTATATAATCTACTATTTACTGTTTTTTTATGTCTTTATAGATCGCATATAACATGTTTGTAGCTTATTATATTCGCAAACTACTTGATCCAATACAAATTGTTTATTATATTCACAATACAGTATACATACTGTTTGATCAAATGTATACGTAATAAATGCATTACTAGTCTTATACTAAAGGAACATAAACATAAAAATCCACTAATCTCAGCCTTACATAGCAATACACCATCAATTACATAAACATAGAAATTTACTTCCTTACACAATTTACTCCGTCTTTGCACCACTTACTAGCATCCAAATTAAAATAAAAAAAGAACCATGAAAAAGCAAGCAACTTGATGTAAAATTTCATCTTCTTTTTCATCTCTGTCTTCTCCTTTTTCTAGCTGATTCATCTTCCTCACCAAGCCAAGAATTGTAGGCCTTGCTCTTGAGCACATTGGAGGACCTTCCCACTGGAAGAATCTTCAACCAATTATTCTACATTTTTCAGCCAAAAAAACAATTAGAGAGTATGAAAAACTCAAAAAAAAAAAAAAAAAAAGGAAAAACGAATTGTTGTCTCCATGCCTTGTAGTCAGGACATGAACGGAAGCGTCTACCTGCGTTTTGGTCAGTCCAAGATGTGCGAATGTAAGTTGGCTTACCACAATAACAATGTATCCAACTAGGCATGGAAGACATATTCCAGTTTCTGCTTCAATCTTCACACAGCTGCAAGTTGTAAAGTCAGAGTCGGGCTCGGAGCAAAGATCGTCTTCTTCAGGGATGGGGACTATTGGGGATTAAGGATTTTAGTCTAGAAGGGTTCAACCAATTTAAGAGGTGAGAGTATTTCTTCTTCTTTTATTATGGGTTTTTTCTTTTCTTTTGGATTTTTTATTTTATTTTGTGTTTTTTTTTTTGCTTAATTTTTCCACGTCAACGCCTTAAGTAGCAATTACTTTTCACACTACAGCCACGTCAGCAAAACCCCGAAAACAAAACCCTAATTTGGCTCCAAGTAGGCAGATTCAGACTATTTTGAAAAATTTAATTGTCGGAGTCCTTCATTTGCCCCAAAAAAATAAATTTTGGGATATTATTTGCTACCCCTTTAACTAGAGTTTTTAATTTGCTACTTCCTAAGATACGGAGCAGTAAATGTAATTAAGCTCTATTTGTAATTACCTAATATAACTACAAATACATTATTACGATACATAAAATATTGAGTGCGTCTTGTCCATTAGTAATCATTAAATTTGACGGTTGGATAGGTGAAGATGGATCCGCCCCTTAATTATACTAATGAATGGATCAGTGCGTCATAGTTTGTTTCTGGATCTCATTCAGAAAGGAAAGAAAAAAACTGATGAATATAAATGCTAGTCAAATATAACTGCCCTGTTTTTCTCTATAACCTATCTGTATCCTAAATCAAGAATAATTTTCTGCAGAGCGTTTACTGTCCATAACCAGAATCAGGGCGGCAGAGAACCAAATACCATGGACAAAACAAAAAACAACACACGTCTCCGTGATACCACACACGAATCCCTGTTAACGTACTCCATCACGGAACGTGCGAACAACACCACCCATGGCAGTTTCCTCCAGGCAGGATGCGATGTCCTGAAGGTTGTCGAATGAGAAACCGTTGGTGATTCAAACTGCCGAAAATGGAGAAGGAAGAGGATGTTACAGGACGAAGTGTCCATTTCCCCGAGGAAATACTGCTTGAGATTCTTGTCAGACTCCCTGCCGAATCAATCTTCAGATTCAGATGTGTTTCCAAGAACTGGCGCTGTTTGATCTCTGATCCTTCGTTTTTTTCCTGTTACGTTGAACGGTCTCAACAGTCGCCTCCGTTTGCATTCATTTTCCAGTGTGGTAACTACAAAGGAATGCACTGCTTTGTTTCCTCTTTGAATACATTACATAATTTCAGTTCTCCATTCTTCTCTGATCACTTTCCAGGCCTAAAGGTCGAAGCAACAAGCAACGACTTGATTCTGTATCAATCGAATTTTCAAGAGCCCGTTTATTTTTTGGCCAATTCCTTCACAAGAAAATGTGTCAAAATCCCAATGCATTGCTCAAGAAGAAGTTACGGTGCTACCGGCTTAATCTCGTGTGTTAGAAATGGGATCACGAGCTACAACGTTGTGCGCCTCGTTAAGTCTTGTGACAGCAGTGGATTCTGTTTGAATCTCGAGACATTTTCTTCTGAAAATGGAGCGTGGAGGAGCTTCAAGATGAAACATTGCACGTTTAATGTGGAACTCGATGCAAGGCCATGCGTTGTTTACAAAGGAGTTCTTCATTGGATTTGCAATAGAATGACGGCCCTTTTGGCCTATGATCCTGGCAGGAGTCCTGATGAATGCCGTTTCATCAGCATACCAAATGAGACCTACAATGGGAACGGCATCAACGCAATCTTGGGAGTGTCTGGTGAAAATTTGTACTATTTTGAGATGTTTGGGATCTCTATTCAAGAACGTGAGCTGCCCAGATGGAAACTGTGGGTGCTGAAAGACTATAAAAGTGGGGAATGGAGTTTGGATCAAGAGGGAAAAGAAAGGAAAATAGAGTCAATTTCTGCTGTTTCGAATGTGCTTTCTACGTATAGCCCTCTCTTTCCAGTGGCACTTCATCCGTGGAATAAAGACATAGTGTATTTCTGGTACGAGGGTTATATCTTAACTTTCAGTGTCAAGAAAGGATGGTTTGAAGATAAGCTATCATCGTTTCGTTCCGAGAGCATCGTAGCGATGTGGGAAATATTTCCTCTGTCGATGCCATTATGTCCAACCCAACTTCCTCAGCCACAATGGGACAGCAGCAAATTGGCAATGTTTGCTGATGTAAAACCTGATACAGAACAACGAAACAGCTGGGCATGAAAACCGACTAATTATGCATTGGAAAGTTTCTTGATTCCCATGAATTTCAGCAAATACAGTTAATCAACTGTTCAAGTTACAACCTGGACAATGCTACCTTTCTTCACAGACAAGAACGCTTCCCTTTTTCTTTTATTGACATTTATGTCCAATCGCATCTTTCTTTTACTGGACTTTTACTTGTGTAGACTCTTCTTTTGGTATCCTTACACTTTATTACATTGTGAAATCCCCAGAAATGATGCTGCTTCATCTCATAACCCTTTTTAAAGCAAACTGGTGATTATCAGTAAAAGATGAGATAATGCTGCAGATTTTTGTGGCTAATAATCTAATTTTATTGCCCATTTCAGCTTTAACTTGCCATACTTGAACATCCACTTTGTCTTTCTTTTGTAAGATATATTACAAGATACACGTACAAGTGTCAAGATTCCATTGGCTTTAAGCTACAAACTATGGACTGATATTTCATTCCATTTCCATTCCACCTATCTTTTCATACTGCAAATCTCTCCAGCCATGGAAGCCAAAGCAGCACCCAATGCTCAGCAGCTAACCTCAAAATGGCCTCAAATGGTACCTAAATTTCTCAAATTTACTTCCTCTAGTACCCTCCTCAATCCAAGATGTAAAAGTATTTCTTTGTTTGTCACGCACTGCTCTACAAAACCAAACACCAACAAAAGGGCAACAGATGAGAATCAGTCGAACACTGAGCCACTTCCAAGTTCTAGAATTCAACCCACATCGGGTCAACAAGTTGGTTCGAGTTTCTCATTGTCTAGGGGCTTAATTTTTGATGTGGGTTCCAAGAATTCTTGGGACAGTCTTGAGATTGGTTCACCTGTGGTGAAAAGGTACCTCAGCGATGAGGAAGAGAGGTGGTACATGTGGTACCATGGGAGGTCGAGTGAAAGTCCTGACTTTGATTCAATTGGATTGGCTGTTTCAAGCAATGGGATCCACTGGGAAAGAGGTGGAGGAGCTGTTCGATCAAATGCCGATGTGGGGTTGGTTATGAGCAGTAGTAAAGATTGGTGGGCATTTGATACTCATAGCATTAGGCCTTGTGAGGTTATGATAATGTCGAGCGCTAAGGTTAGAGCTAACAGTGCTGTTTACTGGCTTTATTACACTGGGTTTAGCTCTGAAAATATTAAGTGTTTGGATAATTCTTTGGAATTTAATTTCAAGAATCCTGAAAGGGTGCACTTAGATGTAGAGAATGGTGGCCTGAATGGTGATAGTAGCAAGATTCTCAAGTCATTACCTGGTTTAGCAATGAGTCAAGATGGGAGGCATTGGGCTAGAATTGAGGGGGAGCATCACAGCGGGGCATTGCTCGATGTGGGATCGGATGGCGAGTGGGATTCTTTGTTCATTGCCTCCCCACAAGTTGTTTTTCATGGCACTGGTGATCTTAGAATGTACTATCACTCATTTGATGTCGAAAACGGGCACTTTGCCATTGGCGTTGCACGGTCAAGGGACGGGATGCGGTGGGTGAAGCTGGGGAAGATACTAAGTGGTGGTACTCGTGGGGCTTTCGACGAGTGTGGGATAGTTAACGCTCGTATTTTGAGGAACAAGAAAGACGGTGAGTACTTGATGGTCTATGAAGGTGTCGATGGAGATGGGAAAAGGAGCATTGGTGTGGCAGTGTCTTCAGATGGATTGCAGCATTGGAAAAGAGTGCAAGATAGTCCTGTTTTCAAGCAATCCGAGGACGGGGGATGGGATTGTGACGGGGTGGGATCGCCATGCTTAGTTCAAATGGATGGAGACACAGAGGAATGGAGATTGTACTACAGAGGGATTGGGAAAGGAGGGAGAAGTGGAATTGGATTGGCAGTTTCCCAAGGAAGTGAAGTGAACAATTTCCAGAGGTGGACAGGATTTCATTTGTGAGGCATTCTGTTTAATGTTAGCATCACGACTCACATTTTCTTTGGGGGAAAAATGCAATTTATGCCCCGTTATGAAATGAGCAAAAAAATTTCTTATAACAAAAATAATAGTAAATTACTCCGTGTGTTTTAGAAAATGAAGTAAACCAGTGTAATTTACTTTAATTTTCAAAATACAAGAGTAATTTGCTAATTTCATTTTTTTATAGGGGATGTTTTGCTCATTTCACATATCACAGGGGGTTAAATTGCATTTAATCCTTTGCTTTGGGGTAATTTATGAGTTATTACTTCTGTAGGGGTAAAAGGGAAGCTCTTTTGGTTTCTTTTGAGTGCATAAACCACACATTCATTATGATATGAATCTCATGCTTGATTTTGGTAACTGTTGTATTTCTTTTCTTTTCCTTTCTTGGCTACATCACCTGAAATTCCAATTTGAACCAGATTTACTTAAATTCAAGTCAATCACATAATTTTACTTGTCATGATTGGTCTAAAATAGTGAGGGAATGCAGTTTGAATTCTATATTTTTCTATTTTCATAATATCCCAAATTCAAATTAATTTTTCCGTAATCAGTAACGGCAGCGCTATCCGATCAAATAGATGACGTGGCCATCTAATTGAACAAGCCCATGTTTCCCGATTGCATATGCGGGACTCAAGGCTCAAAATATAAGTTTCTAACATCTTATTTTAGAAGCTTTTAAGCACACAAAAGATAATTGTTGTATAACTTGATGAAATAAAGATACCCTATCTAAAATGCATTTTTGACATGTAACTTAGATCATATGATGTTTTCATCCTTTAATTTTTTAAAATAATGTTTTCTAGAAAGTTAAGAAAAAGAAATTGTTAAATAATTGAAGTTATGGGACGAAAAACACATTTAAATTATGTAATAATATAGAGACCTAAACTGACTTTGTTAGTCACTTGGGGCAATGATCAGACAAGCACACATCATGTTTATTATATTAAATTTGCCCAATAATAATTAGATCACGGGCGAATCCATTTGTGAGTCGACGGTAGTAGAATGTTATTCCAGTAGCTATTGGTGTTATCTTCAGACACAGCATTATCAGCAGGTCCAGTGACGACACTGCCAGATTGCAGATCCGTGAAGCCCTCCAAGAAGCTTGGAAACCTCAACCAATCAGCAACCATGTCATGAATCTGCAGAGAATTATCCATTATGCCCTTCACCTGATATCCATCTTGATTGTTCTCACTGGTAATCCTACCAATTGCACATGCACCAGGGCTTTCGACGTAATTTATGATGTCTGATGCAAATGAATGTTCATGGATAACTCCATCTATGGATGCGGAGAGCATGGTGTCTGAAAATTTTAACATTGATGACACGGATGTGAGGGCTGCGTTGGTGGTGGAAAAACCGTTAGAGTTCGTTATGGTAACGCCTTTTCTTGGAGTTCCCCATGCCCCTTGCGATACTTTTAGTACGTCTAAACATGATGGTCGTGGCGGTGGAGGTGGTGCAAGCAGTGGTGGTCGTGGTGGTGGAGGAGTTGCGGTAGAGTGATAGACATCGGATATCAGCTTGGACTCACTAATGATTCTAGCTTCGGCTTCAAGCCGAGCACTTTCCCATTGCGCCATGTGGTTAAGGTTGGCAATGTCCTTGGGTTGATTGCAATCGAGGGCGTGGTACTTAGGTTTATGAGTTATGGGATCGAGTCCTATTTTAATTAATTTTTTCTTTAAATGCGTGTTCCAATAGTTTTTTATTTCATTATCAGTTCTTTTTGATAAGCAACTTGCTATGGCGGACCATCTGCACAAAAAAAATAAAAAAATATCAAGACATTAATTTAGATATTCTACATAAAACCAAGGGGACATTGAGATGAACTTATAAGCTCTCCAAAAATATTTTATAAAATGTTCCAGAGTTCATAAAATATTAAAAGGATCTGGTAAATTTTTAGAGGGAATGAAAGTATATATAAGCTCGAAAAATATGGAACAAGAAAATAATGAAGAGTTCCTAAATTATTTTCAAAATTTTAACAAACTCCTGCAATCCTGATCATATTAATTACAAAATTGTTATTACTAATTACTAACATCTTATAAATTTATAGTATGTCTTATTTTATCTTCACATTTTAAGAACATATATATATATAATTATAAAATCGGTTATTGATAGAGTGAATAGATCTGCCATTTCTTGAACTCTCTCTTCTGATTATCTTATAGTTTAGGGGTTTTATCCGTCTTTGGTTTCATTGCTTGTTGTTTTGTCTGGTTCAATAATACCGCTTATCCTAGCGAGTTTTACGGATCTACTGGACCAGAAGCTTCTCAGGCCCAAGCATTTACTTTTCTAGTTAGAGACCAACGTCTTGGGGCTAATGTAGGATCCGCCCAAAGACCCACCGGTTTAGGTAAATATCTAATGCGTTCCCCGACCGGAGAAGTCATTTTTGGAGGTCTATCACTTTATAAACTTAAAAGATATTTAATAAAATACATAAGCTTATAAAATATTCACAAAAAAAAAATGACTATTGGCTACAATTGTAATAGCT
Organism: Sesamum indicum; assembly: GCF_026168435.1. Classification (NCBI taxonomy): domain Eukaryota; kingdom Viridiplantae; phylum Streptophyta; class Magnoliopsida; order Lamiales; family Pedaliaceae; genus Sesamum; species Sesamum indicum. Next base: position 2,745,164 of record NC_142660.1, on the reverse strand, counting down.
ATGGATTAAAAATAATAGTAAATAATTTTTATCGACCACGGTTAAATAAATATACCAAAACATATATTTTCCACCACAAAAAACTACTTGCAATGGCTAAGAGCAAAAGTCTTGGTAAATATTTTAGCCATCTTCACAGGTATCACGATCAATAATTGTTGCATGATGATGATTAATTACTAATTGCTATGACTATTTTGTTTTTAACCATGATAATAAACCATGATTAAATGTTGAACTTTTTATAATGATTATTAAAAAAATTCAGTCAAACTTCCTCAAAATTAGCAAATAATTGAAGAGGGCTTCCAAGATCTCTAAGACAGACCCTTTAATTTGAATAGACATCAAAATAAATGCTGCCTAGGATTGTCATCCATACGGTTCTAACACAATTTTTAACGTTGTCCCGCAATAAAATAGTTGCAGCTCGATCCCGGAAGAATTTACATATATGCGTCCAAAAGACATATTTATAATGTTTGGATTCGTTTTCTGAGTGTTTTGTTGTGTTTTGTGAAAATAGAGAGAGAAACAAAGATACATAAGTGTGTGTTAGAGATAGTATGTATGTTTGAATTTGTTTTTGGAAATAATTTAAAATAAGTATTATATATTTAATGTTGTGTTTTGGGAGACAAAAATTACTATTCATTGTCAAATCATGTCTTTGGAGATAATTTAAAATAAGTATTATATGTTTAATGTTGTATTTTGGGAGACAAAAATTACTATTCATTATCAAAATCATGCCTTTTTTATATATATTTATGTATATATGTGTGTATATATATGTATGTTTTTATGTTAAAACAGTTAAAAACACCTAAATAAGGTGTTTTTGAATGATGGCAAACATTGGGTATGTTTTAATTTGTCTCGGAAATAAGTTGGAAATGAAAACAAACACAGTGATTAAGTTTCTGTGATATTTAACTTACATGCATTGATTAAACAATAGAAGAACATAAAATTTTATCATATTAATTAATATCATGAAGGTTTTAGTTACAGTAAAACCTCTATAAATTAATACTCTATAAATTAATAAACTCTCTAAAATAATAAAATCTTCCGGTCCCGACTTGGGCCTTTGTAAAAAATCATCAAATTCGATAAGATAATAAAATAATAATTTTTTAGAAAATTTCTTTATAAATATTAGGTCCCATTAAAACTATAAATTAATAATTCATAAATATTAAGGTAATTTACTAAAATATGAAGTCTGTAATGCTTTACGCATTTGATCATTCATGAATGATTTTGCTATGCCTTTTAGATGATGAGACATGGTTGGGTGTTATAAATTATTTTATTATCCTATAGAGATTTATGTAATATATGTTTCATTCATCATGCATGAATATATTTAATTGGTTATAATAGTTATTTAAGTGCAACGAATTACTGTAAACATGTATATTTAAGTAATTTCAATGAATTGATACATGTGTCTATGAATATAATAGTTAATTGTATACAATAAATTGATATTATACATGAATATATTTAATTAGTTATAAAAAATTGATTGATGCATGAATATAATCAATGAAACATATATGAATTCATTTATTTTCAATACATATGTACTAAATTTGCTGAATTTAAAAGGTCTCTCTTTTAATTAATAAAATATTAATTTATCGATAAATTAATATCTCTCTAAATTAATAAAATTTCATGGTCCCAAGGTTATTAATTTATAGAGGTTTTACTGTAATTAATAATTTGTGATTTAATAAATTATTATCTAATATTTTCACACTGAACACATATATATAAATTAAAGTTAATAAACAAAGAATGAATGAGATTACGGTACTAGGTACTTAAACTTAAAAAAAGTAAAGGGTGAATTACATTTTGCTACTTGAACTATGCCAGTTTTTATTTTTTGTTATCGAAATTTTTTTTTATGTTAATTTGTCATCTCAACTTTTCGAAATGTGCACTTTGTCATATATGACCGTCGTTTTGTTGATTTTTCTACAGGAAAAACATCACATATTGTGTGTACGTTGAAAATATCACATTACATAACCTTTAAATATCACATGTGCACTGCATGTGATGTTTTTTTGAAAAAAAAAACTTAATTGTAAAATAGTTATAAATGAAAAAGTGCAAGATTTTGTAAAATTAAGATGATAAACTGATACAAAAAAATTAAATATCAAAGTTTAAAAATAATTATAGTTGGAATGGCTGTAATTAATCCAAAAGTTAATAATAATAAGGTAGGAAGGTACCTGTTACCAAGAAGGGCATGAAGCTGAATGATGGTCTGCTCTTCTTGTAAGCTGAACTTCCCTCTCTTAATGTCTGGCCTCAAATAGTTTGTCCACCTTAATCTGCAGCTTTTCCCACATCTCTGCAGCCCTATTTCATCATCATCATCAGATTATAACAAGTCAGTAGCTACGCATGCAACTTAATGAATTACCAGCTTTAGGAGGGAGAGCTCTCCAGCTTCCATGCCCATGTTGCTGTATATAAGCTAATAGCTTCTCATCTTCCTCACGAGTCCATGGCCCTTTCTTCAACCCCACCTTCTCACAGCATGCTGACCTCCCCATTTTTCTATATATACCTACCTCACTTCAGATCAAGAAAAGCTGGAGGGGTGGGGAGATGTGATGTATGGTTTTGTGTAGAAAGCAGCCTGTCGGATCGCATAATATATATAGCAACCATGAATTTAATGCACGCATGTTTCCTCAATGGGGTTTGTACGTATTACAACACAAAATAATATTAGTATAATCAAATATCCATCATTGTTTTTCAATTGTCAATAGAGATGTATATAAATAATAATTTTTATCTTATATAATTATTATAATATAAATCTTCCTGACACCAACAATTTATACATAAAATTATCATTGTAAACAATTAATAATACATTTGTATTGACGACAACACAGTTATACTGCGAATAAATTATTGCCGACATCTCAAGTTGTCGTTAAGTATTTTTAGTGACAACTTTATGTACATTTCTTTCATTAATTCTTACGGATGGTTTATGTGGAAGACCGTGGGGCTAGAATATATATATCACCCAATAACTTAATGGGAAAAATCTCATTTTGATTTCATATATCAGGTCCTATTCAATTTTGATCCCATTTATTATAAAAATTTCAATTTTGGGACAGTATCTTTTGTTTGTCTCAATTCTAATCCCACTGTCAAATAATTGACAATACCTTAATTACAGTTAAAAAGGCACATGCCTCTAACATGGAGAGTATTTAGAGAAAAATATATATCAGGCTTGACATAAAAGAAGGAGAAAAATTAGAAATTAGGGTTCCTCCTCTTCGAATCCAAGTCCAGCTTCACTTTTTGAAAAAATGGCGTCATTCGACTTCTTTAAATCGAAAGACCTACTAATGTGCACAAGAGTGAAGAAAATAATACATGGGCTCCTTCACAAGTTGAACAAAATGGAGGAAGAAATCTCCGAAATGGGGAAAAAGGTGAATTTCTTGCACAAAATTGAAGATGAGGTGGTTGAAACGAAGAAGAAGAAGGGAAATCATTCAACTTTGGATCATGACGATTCATTTTTCTAGTAATAATCTCTTCTTCTTCGCTTCTATGATGATGGGAGATCTGGAAAAAAAAAATGCCTAGGATGGGTTTTTGGCAGGAGTAATTCCGCAGAAGAAAAGATTTGGAGAAAAAATTAGGGCTGAAAAAGTATGATTTTTTCTCCAAATACGCATTAAGTGATACCATGTGAGACACACATGTTTTTTTAACGGCAATTAACGCATTCCGTCTATTATTTGATGATTGGATCAAAATTAAGACAAATCAAAAGATATTGTTCTTAAATTGAAATTTTTGTAATGAATAGGATTAACATGAACCGAACCTAATATATGGGACCAAAAATAAAATTTTTCATAATTTAATACAGCGACATGTTGTGTGCTTATAGGATTTGTACTGCAACGAAAGATAATATTAATGATAATATGCTGAATGAAAATCTTGAAAGTATCGTTAGAAAGATACATTAAGTCACAAGAACTTTCATTTAATTTGTCATAAAATAATTATCAGTGACAAGAAACCTAATATAATAAATGTGTATATATAGTGATGACAACACATACAGTGAGGACTGAAGATCAATAATTGTTGTCATCGGCTCTTTATTATATATATGTATGTCATTAATTATTTTTAATCCATAAACTCTTATAAAATTCAGCATTCAAATTATAAAACTCAATATTATTATGATAAAACGAAAATCTTGTCGCTTAGTACGTATAGTTAGCCTGTGACAATATTAAATTGTCCCTTAATTTTTTTTGTTAGTAATATTTTCTCTTTCTTGTGGTATTAGTGCAAAGAATGTAGTAATTATTACAATCAGTTTTAATAGCCTAAAAAATGGAAAAATTGTAATTTATCCCTTTAGATCATTGACAAGGGAGGATTATTTACTTCATTTTCCAAAACACGGGGCTGGAGAGGGGGGTTTTAAATTTGCTAATTATTTTTGTTTTACAGGCTTCTTTCACATATCATATGGGATAAATTGTATTTTGATATCTTACTCACCGAGAATTTCCAATCCATTCGCGAGTTCCTAACCCGCACGCCCCATCTTCTATTGCTTTTTTCTCCACTCTCCGACCATCTCTCGGCGCGAGTCTACCACTATTAGAAAGCACATTCGACGCCGAGCATTTTGACACCTCACCCACCGCCAATCTCCCGTCCGTTGGCGAGTTATCTATATTTTTCTATTTTATATTTTTTTAGGTGGTATATATATATATATACATATAACTTGAATTATATTTTTTTCATACTATATCGAAATATATATAATTTAAAGACATTAGTAGTTTGGCCGTTTAGGAAAAAAAATACTTACTCCATCTCATCTTTAGTACGTGAGATACAATTCTAGATAAGAGAGGGTAATGTGCACCTTTTTAAATTTTACCAGGAGTTATATGATCTTTTATTTTTTTTTATCACAGGTACATATTTAAACATTTTAGACATCACATACGGTAATATGGATTTTACCCTTATATATATATATGTCATATGATTCTGAATAGGTTTTAGAAGATGTTTATTTATTAAATATAAAATACATTGTTAATTATGATAAATAATTAACATCAACACAAATACATTTGGATGAAACAAAAATAAACATATACATATATATGGAACGAGTATAGGTACAAGTGCCACACGCAGTTAATTAATTGCTAATCACCATAAATTTTCACTTTTATTAATCATGATTACGACAAAAGATCGAAATTCTTGTAATGAATAATATGTCAGCATTTTACAACGCACGTACAATGCCTTAATGATCTTATGACATACCTTAAATTTTGGGACCATATTTAGATTTGGACATGACCTTGAATTTTAAGGACCACGCTTTGGGAGTGAATTGAAGGACCTGTAGCTAACTTGTCCTCAATTGACTTCCTTTTGGGGTAGTATAATATACTACTGACAGATCAAGCACGTACACAGTAATTCTCTATATGTAGAAAGAAAGACATGCATGCATGGCAACTCCTTTTTCTTTTCCTTTCTTTTTTTCTTTTTTATTTTTTTAAATTTGCTTGCATGTATGAAGATCTATACAGATATATATATATATATATGTGTGGAGATGAATATGATATATGATAAAGGGTTAATTGCATTTATTGCCGCGTACATTAGGAGGTAGCAAAATAAGAATTCTATGTAAATGGATGACAAATAGTACTTCAAAAATGTTGGTGTTTTTCTACAACTACAGAACTGGGGCCACTGAATTTGTAAAAAAGTCGTTGGAATTTGCTGATGTATACAAATTTTGAGGGTTTTTTGAATTAAAAGAAAGGCTAAATTATCTTTTTGATTTATAAAAACGGTACATTTCCTTATTAGTCACACGCTTTATGGAATTTCTAATTTGATCCCGTTTTGTTGAAAAACGTTTTCAAGTTAGTCCTCTGCCGTCAATTTTAAAAGGCAGAAGTGGTCAAATGTTAGTCGAATTATGTTGTCTTTACATATTTAAATATTATAATCTTTTTTTGGCTTTTCTGTTTGTTCAATCTTGAACAATACAATTTATATTTATATGTATGCTTTTTTTTTTTTCTAGATGAACGTGAATATGCTATTACTTTGAACTTTCATCATGGAGGCGCCTCCAATAGTATAAAACTAATGTTTGACTACTTCTGCTGTTAAAAATTGATGATAAAAGTTGCAGATGACTAAATTGAAATTCTTTTCAACAAAATGGGACCAAAATAGAAATTTCATAAAGCATGGGACTAATAAAAAAATGTGCCTTATTTATGGGACGAAAAAACTAATTTAGCCTAAAAAAAACAAGAAAAACTGACTAGGCATATTTCAAGAACTTGCCACATAACCGCTTCATAAGCGCTACTCAAAAAAAAAAAATTGTATGAAATAAATTTTGAATTCATATTACATATATTTTATCAAAATAAAATTATTATATAATATAATTTTTTTAAAAAGATCCCCTCCGTCATCGGCTCCCACCTCCAAACCACCGTCCCTCCCATAGAGGAGGAGACGCCCGCCCCCAGCGGAGGGGGGTGAACAATGTCGCCCAATTGAGTTCACCCCCTCAGCTGGCTAGCCTCGTCGTAGCGCCTTACTGCGGTGGCGGCGAGGGGGGGATGGATTGGGGATTGAGTGGGGGATTGTTATATAAAATAATAATTTTATTTTATTTTCTTATGTAAGTAAGATTATTTATTATGTGCACGTAGAAATACTGTGCAATGATAGCTAGTATAAAATATAAATTCAAAGTTTATTTTTGTTACAGAGAAGAGATGAAAAAAATATTCAGTCAGTAAAAAACAACACCAATAAAAAGTACTTTTTCTTTTTCCTTTTGTATCCATGTCATTGCTTTGTGGCAGGAAATTTTTTCATGTAAGTTCTTATGTGGCAGGAAAATAAAAAATTTATTCTGCAGTTGATTTTTTATTATAATTCCACATCAGCAAAAAAAGGCCCAGTTTTTGTCCACGTAATCAATCTTCGGCCACTTTTAAAAATTCGATGACTGAAATCCTGTAATTATAAAATGGTCCATTTGTAAGTGTCTTTATTATAACTATATAGTACCGATGAGAGTTTATTAGTTTTGGTGGTAGAATACTAGTAAATTTGGTTAGGTGATAATTTGTTTATGAGAGAAGCATGCAGCATGGCCCAACACTTCTGTCGCACTCAATCACAAAATGTACCACACATACCCTATTCTTGACCCACGCCAAACTAGTTATGCTATTCTTGCTTTTCATTCTAATATTTTTAATCGTAAATTACAGCAGGCTCTTCTGAATTTTGATATAATTATAAGTATTTGTTTATTATTTAAAAAATTATTAATATTTTTTTATTTTTAATGATTGTTAACCAATTGGCCCAAACCGTTAGTCTCTGTTTAATTTTCATTCATTTTTTCTGGTGAACTGATCAAAATATCCTTGTAAACTATGAATTATAATTTTACTTAATTTTCAGAATTTTTTGAATTTTTCTATGGACTGAGTGGATGATTTTTTTTATTTCTTAAGTTTTCTCATCCATCTCGTCCAATTTTTTTGTAGTGTTTAATTTTTTTATAAAAAATAAAACAATAAAAAAGATGATAATTCCACCTCCATCCAAGAATTATATAATTTTTTTGAAATATCAGGCAGTTATTTATTATTTTTTAAACAACGAGAAGATATTTGTAATTATGCCAAATATTAAGGGGACCTCGTTGTAATTTACCCTACTTTTAATAAATAGGGTGAACTACTTTTACAATTCCTGAGGTTAGGTCTAAATACTCAAGTATCTTCTACTTTTCATAAAATTTCAATTATCAATTTCTTGATATTGTAATTGTAATTACAAGAGGTGATAAAAGTTTGCACAAACACTCCCTAAGATTTATCATTTTACAATAAACAGGAGATTTTTGTGTATTTGAACATAACCTCAAGGGTTGCCAATGTAATTTATCCTAATAAATATCTTCTATTTTTCAATTATGATTATAAGGTAATTTTTCAGTATTTTATTAGGTTTTGAATTTTTATATACCTTAACTGATGTTATTTGTATAGAAATGATTAATTAATTATAAATTATTATTGAATATTAATAATTGATACGTCAAGGACTACTGTTGCTTTCGAATTAAATTTAAATAACACATATTATTACAGTACACAACCTCTACCATGCAGTAGAACAACATCCCACAAAAACGGTGAATTCGAACTCATGACCTCTAAAATTATAGGCTTGAGTTTCGCCAACTAAGTTAGGCCTCATTGACAGAAACTATTGTTGTTAATAACTGAAATTCAGTATAATAATGTAAATTGATTTACTCAGAAAACTATTTAAGAATATATACAATACTTTTTTCAGTTCTATTTTCATATTACAAAAGGAAGACCTTTTGTCATATTATTTTTCATTTATTTTTTTTTATTTTTTTTTCCAAAATGATAATTTAATATTTTTTAATAATCGAACAATTATATTTTTTCCCTTTTTCATATTTTTTTTTCTCACAAACTTTTATATTTTTAATAAACATACAATTATAATTTATTTTTCACTCACATGATTGTTTCTTTTCACAATTTTTTTTTCATTATCACATACCATAGTTCTTTTTTATACATTAACGAAAACCACCCGCAGCAATAACTAGTGGTAGAAACATATACGAACTCCATTTTCATAAAACTTTGTATGTTCTTTTTTGGACTCACATGTTCCGCAACAAATAAATTAATTGATCAGAAATAAGTTGAAGACAAGCAATCTGAACATATTCTAAACACGTTTCATGATTATTAATACCTCCCTAAATTTAACGACCATCCAACACTGGACCAATTTCATTAGCTTCTATTAAGGTAAAATCGAATTTTGTATTAAACTACCCAAAATGCCTTTCCAAATCCTAGTTTTACATATTTTTAAAAATGCATTATAGACCAAAATACCATTTTTAACAGTAAAAAAGGCATAAACACAGAAGGATAAATGGGACATTTCACAACATCAGAATTTTTTACATTTTTCCGAAGATTAAAAATAAATAAAAAATCTGTGAAAAACAAAGTCGATATTTTCACGTTACTTTCTAATGATTACATAATTATGACAAAAATCAAAGGGACATCAATAATTTCTCAACGACGAGGGAGCATTCATAATTTGGAGATAAATCAAAGAGACAATAAACATAGATAAGTTATTAGGTCGAAACATACATAGGATTATAAATTTGGAGAGATATGATTTAAATTGGAGTGATTATAATTTTACCAGAAATTCATGTTATAATAAATACAACATTTATTATATATTGGTACTATATGTGATGCATATAATTCCTCTCTACTGTTTTTATTACAATACTTTACGCGTATTTAAGCGATTTAAGAACTTGAATAACAATAAATGTATAGAGTTGGGCAGTTGTGGAATGAATAGTTTCCAGCTCAGTGTAGTACTAAAACTCGGAGCCTTATTTATTGGGTTTAATAAAATCGACATTTGAGTGATTTTGTAAATGAATAAATTATTTTTCTTATAAAAAATAATAATAATCGGTCCTTCTAAGTTTTTTAATATAAAGTAATTTATCTCTCTAAATTGCTTCAATATAAAAAACACAGGGGATAAACTGTTGTAGTTTTTAAAATACAAGGAGGTAAATTGCTATTTTTTTCATAAGGGTAATTTGCTCATTTGTGATATCACAAGGGGGTTTCTTATACTTTTTTCTTATTTATTAGTATAGTTTACATAAAATTTACAACGAGCTCTATTTGATATAATGGTGTTTGAAAAATTTTGAATACTCTTAATTATGCTTTATTTATTTTGAGGGACATGATTAAATTAGGATAGATTAATGAAGGATAAAATATAGAATGAGGTTAAATTATCACGCTATATACCCTATTTATTTGTATTTATAAATTCGAATATAACTAAATTAAGAAAACAGGTTAAAGAAAAAAAAATCAAGTAATCTTGTAAATATCTGAAAATTTGAGGTTATTTTGGACCAAATATTTTTGTTCTCAAAAGAAATTTGCAAAATTACATGCAATTTCCCTCAAGTGGACTTGATGGAATCACAACAAGAAAATAGGCTTAAAACTACAGCGCAAAATTCATAACAGAAGCTCAATATTCATAGCAAAAAACTTTTTGCTATGGATTCGCTATTAATTTCGATGGTAAAAAATACTAACTTAGGAAAACTTTCGCTACAGATAAAATTTGTAGCGAAAATTATTTGCTATAAAAAAAATGACTTTTGTTGCAACATATATTCGAAGGCAAAGAAGAGCAAAAACACCACCTACAATTGTCTATTTGTAACCATCACATGAATATTGCTACGAAAATTCAGCTTTTGTTTACAATAACAAATTCATAGCAAAAGCAACGGCAAAAAATATCACCTTCTACTACAGAACTCTACTTGTTCCAATAAATTAACTTTTACTACGCCCGTTTTGCTGTAGCAATAAAAGTAAAATTTGATCTTATATTTTTTACGTAATTGGCCCAATATTTTTTTCAGTATTTATTATTTTTAATATTTACAATCTTATTTAATTGAAAGTATTCTTATATACAATTAATATTTGTACAAACACAATTAGTTAATCAACATATATCTAACATATACTATAAACTAATAGTTTAACGTGACAAAAAGTGCAATAGTCTAATTCCAACATAAACAAACACACCACCAACTAAATAATTGGAGTAAGCATCAATCAATGCTATAGCCATTACACAATTCTTAACCATGTCAATATCAATCCAAAAGATGAAAATTGCATACAAACGTCCAATATATACACGCGGGAGACAAAAGTAGCTTCTCGATCACCTTCTTTCACATCTGCATGACTGGAAATATAGTCATAAAATCCAAATAAATAAAATTAAAACAACAAAATACACAATATTGAATGTTAAAATGAAAGATACAGTTTCATAATTATGTCTAATCAAATAAATTAAAAGAGGATCAAGAAATGAAGTACCAAAACAAAACAATAGAGAAATATAAAAAATAAAATGGTAAATAAATAGAATATTTCGTGTTCTTTTGACGAAACACCTCTCAATCCACTTAAAGTGGGTTGTTGCGAGCTTGATGCACCTGGAACCTATGTATTAATCATGATATATATATATATATATGTGTATATATTAATAAAATACATTTAATTACTTACTTGAGTTGCCATTGTCAAATTATGAGTGTAGGTAGACGACTTATGAGCCCTTCCAACTTCCGACTTAGAGAAGTTACCTTCTCCTTTTTCAACCTTAGTTGCTCTTTCTCGTGATTGAATTCCTCCTCCATTTGTTTCATTTTTTTCTCTTTCCTCTATCAATCCACTCTTGAGCTTTTTTATTTCTTCTTTTTCCTGTACAAAGAAGATGTCTGCAATTATATTTTCAACTCTCTGCTTCCCTGTTCGTGTGTCATCCGTCCATATTTCCTCTCCCATTGCATTCTTAAAAACTTAGTCCTTAAATTCCTTGCTTCTTTCTACCTATGGCTTCTTAGACAAAGAGACCATTCATTTAAATCCAACAACAACATCCACACCCAACAAGCATCCGGAAAAGCCATCCAACAGCATCTATTCAAATTCAACAACAAAAAGACCATCCACTCAAATCCAACAACAATCATTTAAATCCAAACATACAAAGACGGTCCAACATTAACATAAACTTACATGTAAGTCCATTGTATCATCATCATCCTCAATGCCTTTTCCACAGGTGCGAGATTCCAACCAAATATTGAGGATGCTAGGATCCGTGCCTTTCATCATCATCTGACAAACCACGGTGACATGAATAAATAAGCATAAATTTGAATTTAAACACTTATAAAATAATTAGTCAACAGGACTGAAAACCACACCTCATATATGCTGCAGAAAAATAGAATATATCATCCAAGAATATAGTAAAAATAAGAATACAAGAAGGAATTACCTAAATTTTCTATTATAATATACAATGTGGTCATTTTTTTGGTAAGTCAATTGTAATATGAAGAATGTGCATTTCTTACTTTTCGGAACAATATAGAAAAACAAAATCTAAAGAAAAATGTATATATAATATGTGTTTTATCATATACCAAAAGATTCAAAATGGGCTTTGTTACGACAATAAAGTAAGGCGAAGGAATTGAACAAGGGCAATTTCCACACTGAATTGTGTGTTTCCCAAGATATGTTCCAAGGAATTGTACAGGAGTAATACATCAGAAAAATGAAAATGGAATCAAAGAGACGCTTCCAGCAGCAATCTTTGGCATCATATCAGATAATGGTCAAGATTACTTCTTCGAACAATTCTACACTGAAATTTCACTTCTACATATCAGGGTGGCAATAATTTGAGAATGTCAAATTGACTAATTAAATTCAGTGTCAAAATTAAAGTAGTCTGGAAATGATTGAACGGGTTTGACAAACTCCAATCAAATAGAGTAACTTCAGTGTCAAAATTAAAGAAGGAACCGTACCCAGAAACTACAGTAACTGGGTGTTTATCCACCTCCGTAGCATTAGTATAATGGCTTTCAATCTCCTTTGGCACCTGCAAATATTGTACGAATGAAAAGTTATCAAACCTTACAGTTCTAGTAATCCTAGAAACCCAGAAATGCAGAAGCAACAACAGGTGTGCTTTAGAGAAATTGCTATAATCCCCAGACAGATCTAATACGTTATCACACACAAGACACTATTTTAAAAGGTGAACATGCAGAAAAGGGCCTTTCCAACATCCCCAACTGTGGCACTAGCATTAAGCGTTGGACCTACACCAACAATATGATTTTTGAAGTTTCAAAAAATGTAAAATACTATACATCTAAAACAATGAAAAAAATAAACAGAAGATGCTTAAAAACTGTTTGAACAAAATTACGATGATAGTCGAAAGAAAAGCAAAAGAAAGGTCGAACATTAATGTCAATAGTAAAAGAAAAATAAAATATAAACTAATAACAGGATACATGATTTCTAAAGAGCAATGCGATGAGAAAGGATGACCAGTTTTGGAAATAGAAGGAAAAAAGAAATCCAAGAATAGAAATGATTGTTAGAAAGAAACTAACCAAATAATTCCGTGTGAAACTTTCAATGTTATAAAGAAAATCAGATTCCAATTTAAGCATCACTGTAACCACAAACTTACAAAATGTCCTCATATAGTTCTTATAGATGATGGGTTTCAAATGGAAAAGAAATGCCGAAAAGATTTCGTGCCATAGAACTTTGCAAACATGGGTGGGAGTGTTTCCAAATCCTATCATTTTGATTTTTGGATTTACGAAACTTACCTACTAATGTGCAAGTCCAAAAATGTTGCATTAAATGTAGACAAATCATGAAATATTACATACGATTATGAGAAGATGCAACCCAGAAATACACTGAAACACAGGAGGAAGAAAAAGTCCTATTTTCATTGTTCACTACTGAGACAGCATCAAGGACTCTAATAAAATGATGAGTAGTCAACATAATTGTTCAACATAAAGGCAACAACAGGAGAAAGAATACAAACTTATTACCACTGCAAATTGATAACAATAGTCAACAAAAAAATGAATCAGACACCTTCGTTTCTTGATCCCAACGAAACATAAAAGCCCACAAAAATCAAACAACACTTCAGACCACTTCAATTTCAAGAGGTTACTTGACTACCCACTTCCATTTTTTTCTTTTTGGAGATTCAAATAGTTAAATTGAAATTAACAGTAGGCATCACTATTAATGAAGTGATGACTGGACAAATGTCACATAACGAAAATAAAAGTAAGAGGTTTGATCTACAACCCAGACAAGGTGGCAACTCTTCCAGGTACAATAATACCAGAAATGAGGTAGCCAAAAGAGAATACTTAGCCAGCATATTCATTGGTGTCTTTACCATCATCAGCTCCTTCTTGTTTTCCACGTTTTTTGCACCTTCAGCCCCTATTGTTTCTCGAAATTCATCCCCTAAATCTCTTAGGTTGGCTGTGACATCCTCCAGCTGCTGTTGGAGACTGGTCCTCGGTTCTTGAAATTCTGTCCGGAGTTGTTCCACTTCAGGATTGAGTGATTTTCTTTACCTCTGAGAGCTCATCGCGGTAAACCTTGACTTCAGCGTCCAGCTTCATCCTCCAGTTTTGCAGGTCCTGCTTCAGATTCTGAATTCTACTGAGAAGCTCCTGCCGTGATTCAGCCAATTCCGCAAACTTAGGGTTAATCGGCGTCAGATTCTCCTTTTTCTCAGATATAGGAGCTGGAGGAGGAACCGAATGAGCGGAATCGGAATTTTCCATCGCCATAAAAACAGTACCAATGCCCACTTCAATTTCTTGAGACCCACTTCGATTTCAAAGTTCCCTCTAATGTAAAAAAGTAAAAAGTTTCAGAATAGAAGAGCCTACCAACGAGAAGAACAATCAATATTCCATAAAAATTAGGAAATCCTGGGTTCTCTTCGATTTTTAGCTCAACCTTCCCACGGCCGCGATTTCACTCGAAAAACAGAGCAGTCTTCTTCGAATGACTGAGCTTCTCCAGCAACAGAGGTGGGACGCTCAACTGAGACGATGCAAGATCAATTTCTTCTAACAATAGAGGGGTTTTCTCGAAGAAGATAAATGGAGATGGTGAGGGATTTTCCGAAGAACAGAAATGGAAGATGGAGGAGGGTTTCTATCGAAGTGGCTGTTCTCTAAAAATAGATTTTACATCATGTTTGGTTTTGTTTTTAACTTGTTTTTGTAGAGACAGACGGAGAAAAACAAAGATAAATAAAAATAAGTTAGAGATAGTGTGTATGTTGGATTTATTTTTGGAGATAATATAAAATATGTATGGTATATTTGATGTGGGTAGTGGGGAGACAAAAAGTACTGTTCATTGTCAAATCATGTTTCTTTTATATATATTTATATATATATGTATAAAAATGTATATAATTTATTTAGTTGGGAGTGGATTAAAATAAATATTATTTTTTAATTATATATGTATGGAAATGTAAAAAAAATAATTTATGTAGATACACTTTTATAAATAATTAAATGCACTCTAGTAATCGATTAACAGTATCTTTTGTTAGACGTTCTGTTCGAGGTGATAAATTTAAATATATTATTCAAATAATGTAATATATGAATTAACCGCATAGAATTGTTATATTATTTTGTATTTTTAAAAAAAAATTAATTATTCCAATGATGTAGAAAATATTACGTACAAATATTAAGTGGTTAAAATAAAATGCATTTGTATTTAAAAATCAAATACAAACCTCACCTAAGAAAATATTATACATCTAACATGTATATCAACCCTCTAATGCATCCTTCAATTTTTTATAATTTGAAGATCCACATTCCAGCAGATTGCAATGGTTTGAAAAATATATTTTGGATTAATACGGCGTATTGTCCAATTAAACTATGACAATGAAACCCTTAAGTCATTGAATGATAAATGACGCACACAATCATGTTCCCGTTAACTTTATAATTAACATATGACAACAAGTGATTGGCTCACATATTCTACAACAGCACCACTAACACTTAAGGACCGTCACGTCGACGTGGTGGAATTCCGGTTGGTCGCCGCGAGCGTGCTGTACTGTCTCCCTCACTACGCGAATGGCCTCCACGGTCGGATTGCACGCCAAAGCGACGAATGTAATCACATCCATGACCCGATCCCGCCAACTCCCGAACCCATGTCCAGACTTCTACGTGGCGCTAATGAAATATTGCGCGCCAATCGTGGGCTACCATCCCCACGAGCTACCTGTTCCTCAACATCCCAACTGGCAATATGTATGCGTTTGGTGAGTTGGTGCAGTGGATCCCGATATGATAATGGGGGCTTCTTCGTCACCTCTCACAAAACTACGTGGTGCGTTATCTCGGTTATGCCCCCCGTCACTGTGCAACTCAGCTGGACCAAGCGGTAGTCTAATTGGGCCCCATATCTCGAGCATGCTGGGGTAATGAGGCTCTGGGTACTGGTAGTATCGTCTAGCCAACGGGTAGATTTACAACAGGTTCATATTGACAATCAATCAATGAAAAGTAAATACTAATTCGGAATAACCAGTTACTAGGTTGCAATGATTTAATTAAAGCGATAACATGACATACTCGTGTCGTATGTGGTCGTAGCTCGTCAGGAAAATCCATACAAAATGTTTCAACATCATAATAAATTCCTGGTATCTGAGTGATTTCGTGGAACTGACGAAATTGCTCTTTCAATTCATAGAATTTCTGATGGACCTGATCTCGTGTGTAATGATACCCAAAATGCCGTCGTAATCCACGAACCCACTGATTCATGTGTGCTTCCGCACGTCGATCATCTCTCATGGGGACTCGGGTGTTGTCATCCACAATCATCCACATTAAGCGTTGCTCAACATTTAATGTCCAATGCTCCTCATGTGAAAAGTCAGCCCGTTCCAAGTATCCACGATATGCCATGCCTGCAAAAACTATTCTTTAAGTATAAAATATAAAACATGTATACACCGAGTTGATATCATAATTAAAATCTTATGAACATCTAAATTATATGTCGAACACATTTAAAGGTAGTATAATAGGCTGAATGTAACGGCCTTAACCAATTTTGGATCACAATCCTCATTTCGTACTTGTTACATGCTAGTCACAAGTTGCACATTAACATTACATTCGGATTGTCTACTTTACGTTTACCAATGCCTAGGTTGGATTATAAGATGCCCACATCTGCATTGCTATTTTCTCGCGGAATATGCGTTGTACTTCTAGTTCAGTCACGGTAGGATGTCCTCTATGGTAAAATGCATCCATATCGGGAGGAATTTCATCTTCTGGTTCGTTGAAAATGATGTCATCATGACTGAACCTTCGGATGAAGTTATGAAGTATACAACAAGAGATAACTAAATCCACTTGGTGTTGAAGAAGGTAGCTCGGATCCCCCACTGTAATATTGGAAACCGCTTCTTCAATACTCCAAAGTAACGCTCAATTACATTTCTTAAATGAGAATGGGCATGGTTAAATAGGTTCTGTGGGGTACGGTATCGACGACCATGGCCCCTATACTCGGCCAGGTGGTATCGAGTACCTCTGTAAGGCGCAAGAAAACATTGATAGTTTGTAAATCCAGCATCCACTAGATAATACTTGCCTGCAGTATTTCATAAATTATTATCAACATTGATAATATAAGGATTGCTTCTTTCTTAATAACTATGGAGTATAATGGAATTGTTTTAACTTGTTTACTCACCATCTGGAGGAAAAGGGAAATTTGGGTCCTGTGATATAGCATGGTTCAAGACACGTGCGTCAGCCGCACTCCCTTCCCACCCAGCATACACGTATGTAAAATTCATATCAAAGTCACAGATAGCCAAAACGTTTTGTGCTAGTCGTCCTTTACGAGATCGATATTGATTCTGATCTATCTGCGGAACCCATGCCGGCACCAAAGACCCATCCATCGCTCCGACACAATCCTATGGTTCGTTGAAGAAAATGTAAAAGTATGAATTGACCATAGTTATATGCCTATGAATTGCTTAGTAATTAGTTGACAATGCAAGGTGGCTTCTTGTAGATAATTAAGATACAACTTTTACCTTAAAGTAAGGGTAGAAATATGAATTGGTAGCCACACTAGGATGAGTGTCTGTAAAATTTGGGCGAGTAATTAGTTCGGGTGCCATAGCGCACAATGCGGATAGCACTCGGTGGAATCTACTGTGAATAGTCTCAAGTGAGTGTTGGAATCGCTCCATATTGTCGCATTGTCGTTTATGCATGCCGACCGTCTGCATGAAGAGTGCAACCTCCTCAATGGAGCTAACTCTCGAGGTCTGACCATGAGGCAGCAATCCCCTAGAAGTTAGCGCATCAACTAAAGAGTAGAAGCATGGTTTTGTCATACGAATATTGTCATAAAACCTACCCGTGTGTGGAGTTGTCATTATCTCGGCTACCCATCCTTCGCCTTGCAACGAACTAGTATTACGAGGGACATTTTCTCTAAATAGCTCCGGGCAGATCATCTCTAAAAGCACAAAACTCTTCAGGGACAGCAGATTCGTTCCTGCCTGGAGTCCCGGGTGTCCCCGGGCTGCCACTAGATGAATTTGTGTCTTCAACAGCTCTCTCGCTTGCACTCGCCATAGTTCTGCACGAGCATATGAAAAAGAAAAAAAAGAGACACAATATGGAATCTCGAGTTGAGACAATAAACATCAGCAATCATATTAAATAGACGAATACTTTAAACTAACAAAGTACAGATGTGCAACCCCATGGTGAGTGCGACAGCACACCGATTATAAAGTTGAACAAGAACACACATAGCTATTTAACCCATAGTCAATCCCCTATGACAAGCATGAATTTACTTTCCCAGTGAGAACAACCAGCGCAATTTGTTGTCATCATCTAAACAGAGGAATATTGTTCGCATGCTATGATTATGAAAACGCTCCAACGCTGTGGTGAAGATTACGTCAGGCATATCCTTAAATTTTGTTAATTCATCTACGCAACGCTCGATAAACTCTGTAGCTTTAACACCAGTTCTATCAATCTTTCCCTGTAGTGACTCTTGCAACTTGTCCATTGTCTCGAACTTCTTGCTTTGCAATTCGCTCATCCTGCGCCTTGTTGGGCGTTTGCTACTAGATGGTGAAGTAAAACTCTGTGCCGCAGGAGTAGGTAAGTACCCACCAGGTGTCGGTGTCGATTGTGACTCGGAGAATGCTGTATCCTCATAGTCCTCACGTGAACGGCGACTACCCGAATTCTCACCCGTCATATGTTCATCGTCACTGATGGATACAGTCTGACCTCCTCGGGTGGGTTGTCCGGAGGACCGTGCAATGCCTTCCATTGCGGCATTCCTTGCGAACATTTGGGTGCACAGGTCAAAGTGCGGTATTCCATGTTCAACAATTTTTTTGTACTCCGAATTTTCCTACATAGGCAGTTTTTTAGGCAATTTTTATTTGAGCAACGTGGAATGTTTCTTCACCAAATTAAAACAAGATGTTCAGTATAGTTCGCATTATATGTAAATTTAAGACAAAAGGTTAATACCCGACAGAGCTCCTCCAAACGTCCAAACTCATCTGTAACAGTGTTTCGCTCGTAGTCCCATCCCCACCCAGTTCCCCTGTTAACAAGGACATTCAAAAGGCGCCATGCACGACCGCATCCTGTTTAGCTTACCCTTGAGTTGTTCCGGGTTAAATACATAGCTTTGGCCGAATGTCGAATTCATCCTATCGGTTATACGAGCCCAGACAGAGGGTGAAAAAGTTGATGATTGCAGACGATGGCTTACAAACTCTTCGTGCATAAACTCGATGAAAATTCGTTCCATGTACTGGGTCCATACAATTTTTTCCACGCGAGACGTATGCGAAGAACCTATGCCGTCGGATCGATGCATCTATATGGTGAGGCGAAACAACTTTTAATAATTTTTTTCATCCACAATCATATTAATTACAGATTCTTATTTCTAATAATCAACTAACTGTTAGTATCTGCAGCTGACGTTGTTCTCATTATGATGAATTTAAGGCCCATAAATCATTCGTCCGACTAGCCCATATCTCACAAGTCCAGTAAACCTAAAAACTCTCTCAATCAAAAATTTAAAAAATAATAATAATAATAATATAAAACAAACAAATAAATAACAAATCCTAATATTTAATTTGGACAATTTTGGGTTTATGCACCGGTAACTATAGATTGAGTAGAAGACTTAGACTAAAAAATTTGGTATGTGCAATGTTTTATTGAATATTGAATTAAATCCATATTAGGTCAGTTTTGGTGATTATTAATGTTTGTTTATCTACTAGATTCTTTGTCAAGATATAAAAATTATTTTAAACTTACATTCTAAAAATAATAATTAAATTTATTTAGTTTTTAGATAATAAATAAAATGATAAAAATATTTAATATAAAAAAATATGTTCATAAAAATAAAATATTAAAGAAATTGAAAAAATTTTCTGGTATTGATAAAACCACACTAAAGATCAAGTGGATAAAAAATAATTATTTATTCTTTCAATTGTTCTTTCAAAAGCACTCTTTATAATGATTTTAGGGGGGTGTAAAATCAATTTTACACTCTCATCAACCACTAATTTGCGAATATAATTTATTGTTAATGTATAATTTAGTAATTAGAAGATAATTAAAATTATACCACCTTGATCTTTCGCTGCATCTTATAAAAAGGATTTGACTTTTTGTCAATTTATTTCCATCAAATTCTAGTTTTAACAAAAGAAGGAGAAACGATTATTAATTAACGTATACACTCACATTAAGTGAATCTCAAGTAATTATGAGAGCTCAACTAAGTAAAACTCCCTGTTCCTATAGCAAAACCGATATTAACTGTGAATGCAAAAATAAAAATGTGACCCGCCCGTCGGCATTCCGTTTCTAACCTTTACAACTAGTAAATGCTACTATTCTCATACCTTCATTTACATTACTTTTTACCTGCTACCCCATTCATTATATGCATCCACCCACTATTATTCTCCATACCTAAACACTTGTCATCATCACAAAAAACAAAAGCAATCTCATCATCTTATCCTTTATCATGAATGAATGCATAAGCAAAAATATTTTTTCTTCAATCCAATCTTAATTAATTACACTATTTTAGAATCTAATCAACCCCACCTTATTCATAAAATTCTAGTGTACAAGTCACCTTCATGTTCACAATCTTATAACTACACCCTCTAATTCACCTTTGCCTTCGCAGAAAGCAAAGAATCATTAAATTATATGTTATTTTTGTACCCATAGTATGTATATATTAAATACAATAAAATATATAATAAAAAATGTGATTTGATAATAAAAACTATAAATTACAAACAAAGCAAGTAATCAATCCATTAAAAAAGCTGTGCAACTCGCAAACAATAACTTAGAACACCATTATTAGAACAACAAAATACCCTAATCAAACTTCAATTCCTTATATGCATATATATATATATACATATAAGCACATAAAAAAAGCACTTAACATACATTTTTTTCAGCAGAATAAAAAAAACTTTTTTTTTTAAGAAAGAGAAATACAATACATTGAAACCCATCAAGAAATTAACCAGCCAAACAGAGCACAATGACAAACAAGTCGAAGTAATTCATCATGCCTTGCAACGTCAACAAGAAGCAAAACCAAACTAAGCATTTTTTATCTTAAAAATTTGAAGAATATAGCATTTAAGATCACGATTAGTGAGCGAAATTAAGATACATACCTTAATAACAAGAAAATCGTAAAGCCAAATGTTAGATGGATGAGAGTACTCGACCAACAATGTGTAAACAATTGCAATGCAATACTTTACTTTTGGCAGAATAAGCTCAACATATAGAACGAAAGTGCAAATCGCATAAAGAGTTGTAACACATTATATAGAGAGAGAAGGAGAGTACACTTCACGGGTAAATAGTAATTTCTTTCATTATATCAGCATCTAAGTGACTTAGTGCAGAAAAAGTAACTTAATAGCGACAGATGTCTCAAAAAGAGTACAAAGTATACAGAAATTGACTGAAAAGTTTCTGCAGTGATACAAAGCACCACATGCAATGGCAGCTATTATTGATGGCAAAACAGTAGCCATCAATAATTGAATCAACTTTGATTCTAAAAATCCCATAAAAATTGAGAAAAATTCAGAGGAGTGCACATTAGCATCCTATTCTCGCGGCAACATATTGAAATAAGAAAAGCGTTGTACCAGTCTTTGCAGACAAGGGAAACCGAGTTCCTGTCCTTGTGTGAATCTATGAGTGATAGGAACTTCTCTAAGACTTCATCTGGGGACAACAAGTGAGGGTGCCTTGAACCATTTGAGTTGGGTAAGTTTGATGGTAAGACTTTGGAGTTCTTGGGGTCTTGATTCATTTGAGTTGTCTGATGGTAGTCGATTTGGAACTTAGATCACCTGCACATAGATATGGTAATGTTTAAGATTTTCAGATTCCATCTTTCGATAGGATACATAATAAGGTTATAATTCCATGGAATTGATGCAAGAAGATTATGTAATTTCACTTACCTTATAATGTGCTTTGAGTAGCTTTCCAGTCGAAGAAGAGAGTTTGATGCATCTCTCACTGCAGAAGACAACTCTATTATTTGAAATGAAGAGTACTCCAGCTATCGATCCAGCTGTTGTCGATAAATAGCACTGAGAAGCCTTCAACAGCTTTTCATCGTCACCAATTTTGAACTTCTGCTTGAACACTTTCTCCACTCCAACAACCTGAAGGATTCTCGCCGCTACAAAAAATTTTAATCTTTAATTCAAAATTCTATGAAAAAGGAAAACACAAAAATCATAAAAAAAGAAATCTTGAATATAAAAGGGTTGGTATGCTCCCTTAAAGAAAAAAGTAGAACCCATTTCGTATAAACATACGAGTATTGCTCAATCGAAGCTGAAATCATGGCGGAGGAGATTTTACCTGCTTCAAGCGATGTTGATAAAAACTGAAATTCAATCGGATCAAAATACTCGCCATGTTGAGAGGAGTCAAACGGTATAGAATTAAACCCTTGGGTCCTGGAATTGTGTTAGATCTGAAGAAGAATTTGGAAAGAAGATGAACAGAGGTGAAGGCAGTAGGCGATTTCTGCGAGATGAGGAAAGGCGATTTCTGCGAGATGAGGAAAGAGAAATTAGTTGTAAATGAAGACACAGAAATTTCAGTTTTGTCCCCCACTACTATTACAAAATACCTAAAAATAAGATAAAAACGGGTAAAATACTCAAGGCCAAACATTACATTGATTTTGGGCCATCTCTCAGATGGCCTAAAAACGAAGCCAAACATAAGCTTAGGGTTTTAGTGAAATGTCTAATTCTAGATTTTAGGTATTTTAATTTTTTATTAATTTTTTTGGCTTAAAATTATTAGAGGGAAAAAATTTATTTTGGAGCTATTTTTTTTCTTACGATTAACAAATATTAGTAGCCAAAAATACAAAACCATGTCGTTTCATGGACTTTATTTTTTATATCCCTATGATTCTTGTAGTAACAAAAAATCTTCATAGCAAAAACCTCGTTTTTTGTTTTGATTTTTTGCTATGACGAAAAATTTGTGGTAAAAACACTCTTTTGCTACGTATCAAAAAATTTGGTAGCCAGTAGAGTTGGGCTGCTCATAGGTTGGCAACTAAGAAGTCAATTTTTTTGGGTCAGTCTGAAACATTCCAAGTAGAGGATCTCGGGACAACCTGTAGAGACTTGCGCTAAATATTACAGTACCATGTTTGATTGGCAGGAGACGTATGTCATTTATGAATTTTAATGAGTTGGTTGGCAAGTTAGTCGATTAACTAAACTAACTTGTAGGAACCGTCATATGAAAGCCTTAAAGGCTTGATCAGTGTGATTAGAATTTCAAATTCTCATAATACGGGATTAGTCCCCGGACTTGAAAAATCATGGCATTCTATGCATATAAAGATTGTATCTCGGATCTGGCGAAAACTGAGTATATCATAAGATATGATCATTATAAGTCTTGTTGCAGTTGGAGTATGTAGCAAGGACAATACATTTCAAGAAAGAATATGACCCCTGTAAATATGTGACAATGAGATAACATATATGCTCTGAGATGGTTTAAATTCTCAAAATCTTTGGCCAAAACGATTGATCGATTAGGGATGGGTTCCTAGAAGGATCAATAGAATAAATACATTTTGAGTATGAAGCATAGTTGCCTAGTAAAAAATGAGAACCAACGCACAATTCCATGCCTTAAACTAAGGCTGAGAGACGATGGTTGATAGGACTATAACCGTATGAAACTTGAAGCCTAAATGTTCACGCCAATATTCACCTAATCTAGTGCCATGGACTATTGTTATATGGTCACCCATGGTAACTGACATTTTTGGTAGAGATAATTGAAAACAATTATTTTTTTGCTGGTCACAAGCTCAAGTCTAGTTGAGGGTGAACATAAAGAATTATACGCAAATCATTGTGAAAGTGATGGAGTTAATTTCGAATTAATTCTAGAAGAAACAAATTTAATTGAATTAAATTAATTCTGAAAAAAAATAAATGATTGGATCATTTATTTGGGATAATTCATTGGATGGATGGCCCAAAAATTTAATTGATTGAATTAATTAAATTTGGGGCTTAGTCTTTTAAGTTAATTGGACTAATTTAAAATAAGCTATGTACTAAGTATTGGTTGGACTAATTAATTAGTAAATGAGCTTGCCTAATTAATAAATTAAATTCATTAATTACTAGAATGAGCTTAAATTAATTAGTTGGTTTGAATTGGGTTTATTAATTTAGCATATTTAGGGCTCGTGTATATTTAATTGGAATAAATATTGACATGGACTTTCTAATGGGTATTTTATTTAATTGGACTAAATTATAAAACCAATAAATTATTATTGGGATAGATTTTAATTTGATGGATAAATTAAACTAAGCCCGATTTATATATTCAAACCCTAGCCGGATTTGGACAAGACCAAGTCTAGGGCACCTTTTTTTAGAAAGAGGCGTGGCCAAGTGGGTTCTTTGCAAGAGTCCCACTAGGCCAAATAGGTTGATTATGAATACATAGTGCATGTTTGTGGAGGTTAGTTGTGTAGAAGTTCAATAGACTAGGTCTTTGAGCACACAAAAAAACTATCACACAAAACTCTTAATCCTCATCTTTTTCCATGGTTTTGAATTCTCCTTGAAGTACATTTAAGTTGAGAAAAATAAGAAATCATTTACGCTAATTGATAGTGCAAAACAATTTCGATTTCTTCCATTGAATCTAATCCTTTCTAGTATGAGGGTTACATCCATATTCAACTGTATGGTGTGGAACAGGTGTAGAGAGGTTCTATACTTGAACCCTCTAAGTGAATGAATCCAAAAAATGAGAGAAGTCATGCTTGAAGCCGAACAGAAAAAGGATTAAACAGTTAAAATCCATGGTTATTTTTTTGTTCTCTTTTATTTCTTTGCTTTTATATTTTATGCATTTTGTTTGCACCAAAACCCAGGAATGATCAAAGGGTACGCCCCTTTCAACGATTTTATTTCTTTTATCATTTTAATTTACCATTTTTCATGCTTTCGCCGTATTTCCGGGCCGATCCACAACTTTTCAAAAGGTTAATAGCCTTCGATCGAGCTAAATTGTCTATATACGTCCTGTCCATTAGAGGGTGTACTCCTTCAAGAAATGTTCACCTACGCTCCATTCTCCCTCCTCTAGTAGAAGGGACTTACCCTCTGACAAGGTACAATCCAGAAGGATCTTCTTCTTAGTCTCTCTCTCTTCAGCAAGATAAGCTGTCTTAGCTCACTTAGTGGGACGAAGAGTAGGCACTACAACAAATTCAGAGAACTCATTAGCCTTTTTAGGGGGCATCGGCAACAGATCAGCAGGACGCCAGCCTTTAGGATCTTCTATGGAGGGAAAGCTTGCCGAAGTAAAAGTAGATTTCTTAGCAAGGTTCTCTTAGTAGAGAAACCAGCAGCATAGGTCTTCTCCCCTTTTCCCTTCTTAGGCCTATCTAGAAATAACTTCTGAAACATCTTTGTTGCCGGAAAATAGGTACCAAACAATTGTTAAAATGTAGTTAAATTATCTGAAAAACAACATGGAAAAAAAGGCTAGGAAGAAATATACTGACAGTCAAATCCATATCCACCTCTTTGGGGCTCAGACCGAAAGAATACAGGCAGGCTAACTAACTTAAGGGGGTTAAAAGGATAAATATTTAAGCATTCTAACTAGTCCAAGAAAGCAGCAGTTCGAGTCCCACCAGAGTACTTAAGTTGCTCAGGAGGGTTCAAGATCCACACAGGAAGAAACCTCAGGGCACAGGAGATGAAATGAAGAAATAATGGTGCTCACACACTTTCACAGAGGATTCGGTTGGGAGAAACGGAGCTCCCCCTCTGGAAGTGAAGTAAAATAGGACAGGTCTTACTCTTTTAAGCATGAAAAAGGATATGGCATATGTTCCTTTTATGTGAAGTGAAGTAAAATAGAACATATGGCATAAAGTTGCTTTTATGTGGCAAGAGGTGAGGGCGTCCCACTCCTACGGGAGTTAGGTGCCCTTTCCTCTCTCCTGCTCAATTTGCCAACAAGAGGCCGCGTGGTTCTACGCACCTCATCATGTTGCCATGTCCCGCCTATCGCTATAATTATCAATTAATCTCTTTGTTTCTTTTGAGATTTGCAAAGATCCCTTAAATTCTTGCATGTGTATAAGAGGTTATTATAGCCCAATGGGACTCTATTCCTCATCAACACAACAACACAAAGCTTGAACAACCCAGTGCGGATAGGAAAATCTTTTATTTTCCAGGACAATTTCTTCTTACTCCAACACTCTAATACCGAGTCCTGCACTCCTAGAGTGGAGTGGAGTGATGATACCTCCTTAGATATTTTTTTTTCATAGCCCAAGAATAAGTTAGTGGGCACCCACTAACGCAAACCAACAGATCAAGACCTATTAGCCCAAGATCAAGGTATAAAGCCCATAAACTATTTCTTTTCCTAACCTGGCAGGCCTAAAGAATGAGCCAAATCCAGCAAGTTGAGTTATCATACAACAGGGAGGACACATCATACAGGTGCCTGACAGCTTAAGACACAATATATTAGAAAATCTCTGGTTAACTCCAAAAGACTCAGCTGGAATTAATTCTTTAGTCAACAAGTAACTACATCCCTGGATTTGCAGGCAGACTGGCCAAGGCTTGATCAAATGGTCATATGTTGGTCTAGATAAGTCTAAATTCTAATATTCTTTTTTGTCATGTAGCTAACAGGTGCAGGTATCCAATGACATGGAATTCAGCCCAACTGCCTTCCAGATTTATTCCATGAATGCTTATAAATTGCGGCATTCTGTAGTTATTTTGGGAACACAAGCTATCACACTCTCTACTTTCTAGACTATTTTGAGCATACTTTATGCACTCCACATGATTTTCAACACTCTCAAAATTATTTTCAACCATCATTGTCTTTTTTATTCAAGTTTTTCTTTAATTTCTTTAGTAAATCCATTATTGACTTAAGCATTTGAGTATTAACCTCTATTTTATTGGTTGGTCACTCGATGAGCTTAGAAATTTTTAGAAATTTTATTAAAGTCCTTTAGTCCTTGTAGTGCAACTGAATTTCAGTACTCATCTGAATGAATATCTAACGAAATGAATTAGTTGTTGGACAACCGTTAAAACCAAGAAGGTATTTAGTAATTTTTCAAATAGCAAGGGGATATTATAATTATGCAAAAATTCAAGAGTGTTTTTTGTAATTTACCCTATAACTTATGAAAGGATAATTTTTTTGAAGCTATTGGCAGAAAAGAATTGAATACTGATTGTAAAATATCCCTATTATTAAATTAACCTATTCACTTCACACCACCACTCAAATAGAATAAAGAAAATGCAATATGCTTTATGCTTTCTACATATGTATTGTACCCAAAAGTTACCGCAAGGTATCTAGATGGTATGTTTTAAATATTTAAGGTCTTCACTACTCCAAATTCCTTAAATATCCTCTACAAAATGAGTAGAAGTCTAGAAAAGAACACAGGGTTAGATCCAAGCTGAAATGGGTTCCTACGATGGCTCTTTGATGCTCAACTTAGTGAAGGTTCATGGACGCTCAAAGAAAGAGCTTAAGAGTTAGAGTAACAAAAGTTGTACTTGATGATGGAGAGCCCATATATAGATGCCAATTGGATTGTACGATTTCACTTACACCCTTGATTATTGGGATTATCAAATGGTGTGCAGTGGGTTGTATATATCCTCAAGATAATGATAGGAAGTAATCTAAGGGGACACATCTACCATACTGTTAAAAGTGGTCACAACACTATCTATACGAGACTAGCATTTTGTATACTCTGTACTAAGGTCCTAAGATTCATTTATCGAAGCTTGGTCATCTAGGTCATCTTAGTTTATCAAGATTCTAACTGCTTTGCCCTTACTTTTTCCAATACCCGTGGCTAAGCCATTGTTGTCTGAAGGTTTACCATAGTAAATGAAGGTTTCTAGCGGGGTATTAAAAAGACCCCCACATCAGAAGCCCCCCCACTTATATGCAGTAAAACTAGATAAGTGGAAACAGTAAGACCTTTCAAGCCTTTATTTGTAATATGATCATCCAGAGGTTCACTGCAATTTCACACTTGATGATTCCAGAGAGGGTTTTCCTCTTCATGTTATAAAAAATGTCAAATTTCAAATAAAATAACACTTGTAAAGTAGTGCAGTAGATCAACTGATTGCGTTCGTTCAAATGTCAGCTATTAGTCTCCTTTGCAGGGACGCGTCCAATAGGACATGATGTGTTTTTTTAGATTTTGGCGCTCGGCTCTTAGGTTAAATACAAAACCGTATCCGAGAAATAACTCTTCGTCTCCCTGTTAACTTCCCTTGTTGTAGAGTTCTGTTCTTGTTAAAATATCTTTGCTTCCTTTATCCTTCAGGTCAGTGAATTTTCTATCTATTCTATTGATTTTACAGCATTTTCGTTCTCTAATGGATCTTTTGGGTGATTCTAGCGAAAGAACTCTTAGCCATAAGTCTGTAGGGATAAGCTCAGAAAGCAAATGTACATCTTCTTTTTCTCCTCATGCCGATAATACTCTAGGGCTTTGTAGGTGGGACTTTTGAGCCTCTTAGTATGAGGCACAAGAACAGGATTTGTTTCATCAAGCAGCTTTAGATCTAGAATGTCCTTGTCTAAGTGTCTCCTCAATGCTAACTGTCAGTGACCTCGAAACCCTTTGGTCTAAGTTTTTTATTCCGAACGATTATGAACTCGTGCTTCCTTCGTGCAGATAGTAGAATTCATCTTCCTCCCTTCCATTCACTCTCTTCGTTGCCAACTATGAAGCAGGATTGAGACTACCTTTACAACCCTTGGTTGAAGAAATCCTTAGGAACCTGGGTTTTTGCATCTCCCATTAACTCCTAGTTCTTTTGGGACTATTTCTGTTTTCATAATTTTGATAACCCACCTTCACATCAAAACTAATTTTAATAAGTTTTGCGCCCTCCATCAATTGAACTTCAATATTGGGGAAAATGGTCTGTTTTATCTCACTAGTAAGAGGGGTTGTAAGCTGTTGACCCATAATAAAACCTCATATACTAATTAGAAGGAGCATTTTTTCTTTGTTTCTCTTCCTCTCATTGTCCTTGGAATAGCCCCACCAAGTGGTTCCTAGAGAAGCTTTCCTTTGAACCATTAGGTCCCACCACTTAGAATGATGATTTCGTTAAAGTTGTACTCCTTCGACATAAGTATGATTATGATACGTTCATGACGGAAGAGATTTTTTCACTAGCTAGCTTGTCTCCTGCATCTTTTGATCTAGATTCTTCTTACTTTTGTACATTACTAATTTCTCTAACTATGATCTTCTTCATGTCTAATAATATATTTCTTGATCTTTCATGTTATTTCAGCGCACACTGTCATGACTTCCCTAACGGTGAGGATAGGGAACTTTCTAGGGCGTTTCCTCTTCATCACTCTCGCTACCGGTCCCTACTAGTACCTTTGCTCCATCTCGAAACTCCCTTTCCACTTCCCAAGGGTTCAGTAGTGGGCTAGGAAGTACTGCTATTGTTCCTAGTCAAACATCGACGCCTAAAGGTGATCTAGAGATTTTGTTGGTCTCTATCGAGATTAATTCTAGGGTAATAACTGAGGTCTACCTACTACCACTACTACTCCTCAACGAAAGAGAAAGTTGATAGGTCTGGATGATTTCTAGACGGGGGTGGAGGAAGAGGATGGATAGCAGTAGAGTGCGTCACCACCTACAAAGGGACACCGGAGTGTAGTTGGTTAGAGGAATTGCCGTTAGCCCTCTTCGAGGAACCTTGAAGGGGTGGAGTCTGGGTGTTTCTCCCAAAGTCACTACAAGTTGGGGTCCTTTCGGCCACCCAGGAGGAAAGAGATGTTATTGGACGACCTCTTAGACTGCCCTGATGGCTCTCTAGCAACAATTTGCTAAACGTGATTTTCTCCACAAAATAGATAAACAACCAAGTTAGATAGACAGTAATCAAGTCGATCATGTCCCTCTGCATGTGCTTTCCAAAAAGGGGGTTTCCATTTCTGAGCCCAAACCTCATGCTCAAGGTAAGAACGGGAGCTAATGTTCAAAAGATGGTGTTACCAATGGTAAGGGTAATGTTGACTCTCACCTTGATCTCTTGACCATTGCTGAGTTGGAAGAGAGTTTCATTTCAGTTCTAGTAGATAAGTATATGTCCGTGAAGAAGCAATTGATAGACCAAGAAAAGTTGCTTGATGGAGGGCCACTTGGCTGGTAATGCGGAAGCTTCTCCTTAAGCTTGAGAATCATGGGGCGATTCTCCGCCTTGAGGGAATGTCCGAGAGAATTCCTCGATTTTGAGTCCTGTAATTGGTGGGGTGTCTTTCGATACCGTGGGACTCTCTTGCCTCTGGACCAGATGAAACTTTCATGAGCTCTGTCCCTCAAATGGAATCTCATGCTGCAAAGCATTCTAACAAATGAAGTAAATTAATTCTTGTTTTCCACCTCACTCAAACGTTGTTAACACTCTAATCTTTATTTTATCGTATATAGGTGAATCAAATTGTCCACGGGCTTTCCCTTCAAGCTGCAAATTTTCATGATCAAGTTGCTGGAATTGTGAAGAAAACCAAGGCTACCGCTACCAGGGTTCAGGAACTACAAGAAAATACAAATTGTTGCTTGCCGAAGACTAGAGCTATAGGGAATCTGTGGCCCGAATCAAGCAGGACTGGGAGAGCCAGATAAAACTTCTGATTGATGTTAAGTAGGAGGCTCAAGCGAAATTGATTTAGTTACGACTTCGGTATACTAGTCTCCTTAATACTCACTAGCGAGATTGCGAGGTTTTTCACTTGCAGGGAATGGCCCATGGTAAAGAGAGTTCCTGTGACGTTCGTAGGATTTTTCATATAATTCAAAGACTAATTGATAATTATTAAAAAAATTAAATTTAATTTATAAATAAATTATAGATTGAAAATAGGATATAATAAAACTTGGACGTATTAAATTGATGTTCGTTATAATATTTGAGAGCAAATTATATTAATTAAGAAATTAAGTAGGATGTAATGGTAATTATAAAAAAAATTAAATAAAAAAAAGAGGGGTGAGCAACATCATGCCACCCACTGCCTCACCTACCCATACATCATTGTATAATATTTTATTTAGAATTTATGAACTCTATGTATATTGATTATATGTATAATATTCTATTATAGGATGTGATGACAAAATAGAGGCTTGAACAGTTCCTTTTGTTAACAAAAATATTTTGAGATTTGAGGTAAGTATAGCTAATTGAATTTATATATATACATATATTTATATGTGTAGTATTGTATATATATTATATATATTGGTTTCTTAGATTTGATCTTGAACTTGGATTTATATTTATATATGTGGATTTTTAATATATTGGTTGTTTATATATTTAGTTGTGGACAATTTGTTGAATTACCTTAATATCAATGGGAATTGTTACTATGTGATTGTAATGTGTGTACATGAGAGGTATGGTTATATGGTTGTATAGGTGATTGATGAATGAAATCGGACGGAAACGTTATTAATGAGTAAATAATGAGAATTGAATGATAAAGTTAGGGTAGTATTGTTCTGGATTGAAATAAAAGATGATTCTTAGCTAGTTAGAAACATAGTCAATGGTTTGCGATAATGTGACTGATGATGGGATATAAAAAATAAATAAATAAAGCTAGGTACCATGACGCGTAGGATACCAGGGTATTCTGAGTAGTAGGAATATCCTGTGTTGTTAGCTACATACTGAAGTGGTGTGCGGATGTCATATTTGTTGTGATGTCCTGTGATGATATTACTACACACTAAGACAGAGAGTGTGGAATATCACATACAACGGGTATCCTGTGTTGGATATGATATGACATTGACTGAGATAATGATGGCCGGCAAAATCATTGACTGATGTACTCCAATCAGAGTAAGTAGGGGCCCTTAAATAATTAACGATAACGTCAAATATTATATCATGGACTGATTTATAGTTGTGAGTATGTATTATTTCTTACATCTATTGCTGCTATACGACGAATATTTGTTAGTTGATGTGATTGCATTGTACGTGACATGCTGCCTATACGTATATATATAGACTAATTAGCTATACTTACTGAGTAGGCAACTCATTCAATACCACGTACTTTTTAGGAGACAAGTCACACTGACTAGCCACATTAGACTTAGAGCCGTGCCATTGTTCTTATTAGGTGGATTTAGCCGTGACATCTGAAGCTTGGATTTTTTGCTGTTTGGTTGTTAAATATTCTAGTATTTTGTTGGGTTTGCATTTAAAATTTTGTACTGTTAGGTATTACAGTATTTTCCCTTTGAGGTTATATATATGAAGACATCTGGTGAAGGTAAATATAAACTTTTTGTGATATCTATTATCTCTTGTGATATTTATATATTATATTGATTAAATAGAACTTATTTTACGGATTGAAAAGAGGTTATTTATAGAATGAGTTGTAATTAAGGACATGATGACATAGTGAAAATTAAATATAGTGAATAGGGGGTGCAGTTCCACAACAACGAGGATTATAAGAAAATTGTTGCCCAAATAGAATTCAAAGGGCAAGAACCTTTATGAAGTTTCTATTTTTTTGTTCGATTGCTCATGCCAAAGTTTTCGAGGTGTTGCTGAAATGTGGGACAAGGGCATCGCTCAAGTCCAATTCTTAAATGACTTCAAAGAGAACTTCAATGTGGGATTCCTAGACCCTATGAAAGATGAGAAATACAATTTCTACCATCAGGATCTCGGTAATGTTGAAGTTCCATTAGATGATGAGTTGTATGCTTTATTGCCCGGTTCTCAACTTGAACTCATAGACGAGGACATTAAGGCGGCTGCTTAGATCTTAATTGAATCTGCTCATGACTTTGAAGGCTCCATCTGTTGTTGAGAAAGTCAGTAACATTGCTCCTGATCCTCCTTGCCCGCCAGAAGGTCTCATCTAAGATGATGTACATTCACCCTAACAGAAGCTGAGATTCAAGTCAAAGGAGTTGAGCTACAGGCTGGGGAAAGTTTGCTACAGTACTTGAGACCCCTTTAGCCTCTCTAATTGCTGCTCTTGAAGATGTTGTAGGTCCAAGCTCTTTGCCAAGCAAAGGTGTTGGGAGTGATGTTCTCCCTTCCGTTAATAAATTTCTACTTATATTTGGTGGGCGTGTGTGCCCTAAAAACATTTTGGATACGAATCTGTAATGTTTTGAATGCTTCCCAAGTTGTTTCTATTGGTGGTGTAGCCAACTTGGATATTCCTACTGAAGTTTTCCTTCATAGTTTACTTGTTCAATCATAAAATATTTTAAGTAGGAATGTTTTTTGGAATACCTTTCCCTGCTTTCATCTTTTCTTCTGTATAACGAATGTATTGGTGGTCACTAGACCTTTAACCTTGCCTTGATAATTTGAATTAGCAGTTTTTTTCAAACCTTTGTCTTCTTCGGACAAATGAGAATTTGAAGTCTTTTCCAAACCTTTGTCTTTTTCGAACGAATGAGATGGGAGGTCTATTTTCGACCTTTGTCTCTCAAACATCGTTTTTTTCCAAACATTTAGGATTGGGGTTCTTTTGAGACCTTTGTTTTTCCCAAACATCGTCTTTTTCAAACATCATTTTTTTTAAGATTGAAGGTCTTTTCCAGACCTTTGTCTTTCTTAGACATTGTTTTTTTTCCGACATTTAAGATTGGAGGTCTTTTTCAGATCTTTGGCTTTAATTCGAGCACATTCCTTAAAAAAAATTCTTCATTGCTCGACTCAGCATACACCTTTCATAGTGCTACATTCATGCGTAAACCTTCGGACTTTCGTTCTTTCCCTGGCATATCTTGGAGCAGTAAGCTCCGTTCTTAGCCAGTTATAGCACCTTGAAGGGCCCCTCCTAGTTTGGGTCCAATTTTTCGATATGCTTGGAAGCTTCAAGTTTCTTTAGCACTATGTCCCCTACCTAGAAGTCCTAGGCTTCACTTTTTTGTTGTACATTTTTTTTCATTTGTTTCTTATATCTGAGGATCTTTGCATATGTTAAGTCGTGCTTCTCGGGAAGCAGAATTAGATCTAGTTCCCACTGCTCTTCATACATTTTAACTCTCGTTGTTTCAGTTCCAGTATCTGCAGGGATCATAGCCTCTAATCCATATACCATGCAAAACAGCCAATGGCATTTCCTAGCATGGAGCGATACGCCCATAGTAAACCTGGTAACTCCTTAGGTCAATTTCCTTTAGACCTTCCGGACGAGTTTTTAGATGTTGCAATATGATTCAATTTACAGCCTTGACTTGTCCATTGGTTTGTGGGTTGGCCATGGAGGAAAAATTCTGAATACCAGTTTTGCACTTTCTTCCCTTGAAATTGTGTCTCATTATCTGATATTAGGATCCTCAGTATTCTAAATCGGTAGAATATATTTTTCCTTAAGAATTTCATCATTTCATCCATTTGGTGAAATGCTCAACTGCTACAATGACAAACTTTCTTTGCCAATTGCTGGGGGAAAAAGGTTCTTAGATATCAATTCCCTACTAATCGAAAGGATAATTCACTGGAATACTTATCAGGTTTGTCGAAGGTGTATGGGGTATGTTAGCGTGGAACTGGCAACTTTTGCTCTTTTTTTAGAACTCCAGGGTAGGGGTGTAAACGAATCAAGCTTGAGTCAAGCTCGACCTTTTTCGGTGAGTTTGAGTCGAGCTCAAAATCGAATCGGTTCGCAAAGACTCGTCTGGCACTCCTACTCCAGAGCATCTTTGGATAGCATTGGCTAGAAGTATCCTTACCTCAATATCTTCTAAGCCAATGCTCTTCCACTCAAATGGATTCCACAACTACCCTCATGTATCTGTCGCATCACATAAATAGCTTCATCCATATTTACACATTTCACCAGGATTCCAAAGTGTGGTTTCTTATACAACTCTCTCTCTTGTATCATGAATCTCGATGATCGTATTCTCATCCATCAATTATAATCTTTATCATCTGATCTTTCCCCTTGGAGAAATTTGGTCATTGATGTTTTCCAATCGTCCGAGGTGGCGCGAACATTCAGTAATGTAAACCTCTTCTAATTTTTTGGCCTGGGGGTCTTACTCTTGAAGGTCTCTGCTCGCCCTTTCTAGTTAAGGGTCTTTGTCGACCTTTTTACTTTTGATTTTTCTGAGATTAGCTAGGTGATTTTTCTAGATTTTATCCCGTAAGATGCACTTGCAAACTTTGACAGTGCATCCGCCCTCTCGTTGTCTTCTTTCGGAACTTGATATAACTCAAAATTCACAAAATAGTGTTAAAGTTCTCATACCTTTAGAAGGTATCTGACCACGTTTACTTCTTTTGCCTCATAAGTTCTGTTAATTGTATCACCAATTGGGAATCTGTGTAAAGATCATGTGTTTTGCGCGCAACTAAGAAGCTAATCTCATTCCTGCTATAAGTGTTTCATACTTTACTTCATTGTTAGTTACTCTAAACGTTAGGTTCAAAGCCACCTCGATTTTGATACCTTGATTTCTTAAAATGATACGTTCTCCCCCTTGGGGTTAGCTCGAGGAAACATAAACTTGAAGGAACCATTTTCCCTGGTTGACTTCTTCACGTTGGTTATTCATCTCTACTACAAAATCTGCAAGCACTATGTAGCACCCCCTTCGCTACAAGGGCTCTATCTACCCTAAACGTCATACTTATAGTAATCCCTGTGTTTATATATATAAATGCATATAATCATCTAATCAATATGCATACATAATTACAACGTCATAACGACATAGTCAACCCACAACATCACTTATATACAAATCAAACACCATAGGTGATCCACCACAGTTGATCGCTACGCCTATGTTCTCTTTATACAAACAAAATAAGATTTGTACTCTAGCTGACAAGAGGAGAAAACAACATACTGGCCCGACCTGCCTGAGTATAGTGCATAGATCTAATCTTCAACAGTCAAACACCTCAAAGTCTACTCCTGAAAGAAAATATCAACAGATGGATGATCCTGCCACTCAATAAGTAAATAATCGACCCTATCTATATATGTACATCAAACACAGTCCAAACAGGACAAGTAGGCAACATGCATGGATTACAGTCAATTTAACTCCAACAGTACACCACATAGCTATCTCACAATAAAATAATCAATTAAACTTTCTTTTTCCTAGTTTGCTTACCAGAAGGTGATATCGTGTTTTTCCCGTCAACTCAATCTCACCGTTATATAAATTTAAGTGAATCCCCTTGACAGCCGGCTCATCAATCTCATTTCGCATCATAGCTCTTTCAATTCGCATCATAGCTCTTTTATTTCGCATCATAGCTCTTTCAATTCGCATCATAGCTCTTTTATTTCGCATCATAGCTCTTTTCACATCACATCTTTTTCATATCGCATCAAAGCTCTTTTCATTTCATTTCTTTCTCATATCGCATCAAAGCTCTTTTCATTTCATTTCGCCTTATAGAGCTTTTCAACACATCAAGGGGTATTCACGCCACAATTATATTCAATTTCCACCACTCCCTCATTTCCACATATCACCATTCTTGTAAGCAACTAGTAACGTAAAACAATATATCATTACATTCTCATTTTCAGACATCCACAACAAACATGATATTTCAACGTGTTTTCACATTCCACGTACACAGTATCGTCAATCAAATCAAATCATTCACCACGCATATATTTTCAGATAAAACAATATCAGCATGAACCACAAAGTCATATAATAGTAATACCACAAATAAAGAGAACATATATAGATAATACCAATTATTTTACTTACCTCAACCTCACAACGTTTCTTTCTACTCAATCGCTAATTGTCAGTCCTTTCACCTCACCCCCGTGTCCTATAGTGAGTTATACCACATACAATTAATATATCGAGAATATCATAATTTCTTTTAAATACAATATTAAATATTATTCGTACAATTTCTACTAATTCTTTAATATTCCACTTCTATCGAAATACAAATCTTCGTTTTTCCTCTTTATTAACATACCATTTATTAAATATAATTTTCGGAATTTTTCTACGGATTTCTTATCAATTTCTCCCTATTATATAATTTAATTAAATAACAACACGTAGAATTGCGTATTTAATTAGCAATTCCGATGGAATGATATAAATTGCTATAGCAATATTCAAATCTAACGAATTTAATAATCTAATTAACCAACGACATTATTTTTATATCCGATTCTATATTTAATTTAGACACTATTTTAAATAGCCAAACCCATAAAATATTCCGATTAAATAGTACATCGCTTAGTATAATCAACATTTAATAAACGAACTAATTAAATAATATAATTATATAAATTAATAAAAATTAAAGTAGAAATCTTACCTCGCGTAACCACTGAAACAGAAAATAAAATTGCAATTTTTTTAAGATTTGTGATTGTGTTGGTGTGATTGAACACACATATATATATAAGTAGAGGTGGGGCGGTGGGTAGTGGGCCCACCCTCAAAATCTTTTATCCTTTCTTTTTTTCTTTTTCTTTTGTATATATATGTAGATATATTATTTACTAATATATATATCTGTATATATTACTTTCTAATATATATATATATATATATATATTATGTACATATATATATTATTATATATTTTGTTATTTAATTAGAATTTTCTCAAAATACCCATTACGTCCTTCCTAATTTTCTTAATTAATATAAATTGTCCCAAAATATTATAACGAACTCCAATTTAATTTCTTCAAGTTCTATTATATCCCAAATTCAATCTATAATTTATTTATTAATTAAATTTAAATTTTTAATAATTACCAATTAGTCTCCCAATTATATATTATAATTTTTGGGGCGTTATAACTTGACCCTTGATTGACCTTCGAGAAGCATCAAGTTTGTATAATACTAGCTTTAAGGGTTGGTTAGTTAATATATTTATAACATGAGACCAGAAATAAGGTCTCAACTTCCTCGTAGTGACTATCTTACGAATGCATGTTTTTCAATTACCAAGTAATTCTTCTCAATGCCTTGTAGCATACAACTCGCATAATAAACTAGTCACTAATCCCGATCCAAAACTCTTATTAATACTGAGTTTAAAACGAATTCAAATATGGCCAGTACAGATATAAAGGTTCTCCATCTATAAGATTTGCTAGTAAAGAGGGGAAGAGAAGTAGTTCTTCAAATCATTAAAAGCTTTCTCACACTCAACAAGTCATTCAATAGCTTTCATATTTCATAGAATTTTAAAGAATGACAAACACTTATAAGCAGCTTTGGAGATGAATCTACTAAGGGATGACATTCGCCCTACAAGCCGTTGGATGTCTTTCACAGACCTAGGTGTGGGCATCTACAATATAGCCTCAATCTTCTTTAGGTCTTCTTCAATCCCTCTTCTATGACAAGATATCCCAGTAACTTGCCACTGCGGACTTTAAAAGTACCTTTAGCCAGATTCAACTTCATCCCGTACTTCCTCATCCTAAAGGATTTGTCTAGATTCATTAGGTGTTGGAATTGGTCCGAGCTCTTTACCAACATGTCATCAACATGTACCTCTATCGTCTCCCCAATCAGGTCTTTGTACATACTATTCATTACCTTTGATACGTTGGGCTTGTGTTTTTTAATTTGCTTCATTTAGAAAAACAGAGGGAGGTAATATGTTCATTTCTGATATTACAGGGGGTGGTGTGTTCCTATATATATGGAGTGAGGTTAACATCACTATATTTTTTTTCTCGTAAGCACAAAATTATTACATAAAAATATTAAATGTGTGGTAAAATTTGAAATTTATGCAAATTTTTTAGCTAACGTCGGTGTTTTTCATCCAAATCCTAACAAAAGGGGTATGTGTAAACAATGAATTTTTAAAAGGGGTGTAAGTGTAATTTCAAAGTATCTAGAAATTATAATTTCGCATTTTGAAAGTTTTTTTTCTTTTTTTTTTTTTTTTGTTGATAACTAACATGGTTGAGATTTATGATAATGGTAAAAGTGGTAAGATTGGATTGGTTTCGCCACACATTCCCATGAAATGATAAGGGATGTTAACAACTCAAAATGAACCATAAGATCTTGTACTATGATCTTCTCCCCCTCCCCCTAACTGGTTTGATGTCGCGTGGGCAGGCATCACGAGGCGTGCGACACACAGGGCTGACCAACGTTAATAGTTATGCTTGGCAGTTGAGATGGGCGGTTGCTGAGCACTTTCAAGCAGTTATGGAGAGCATGAATAGAATTGTAGGAGACGATTGGCATTGTCCATAACCTTGACAATCGTCATCCACTTGGTGCCAATTGTATGCTTAGTTAGTTTATTCTGAGTGGCCCAACAGTTGATGGTCGTTCACTGCACGTTTTTGTATTGTTGCGGCATCAAAATTGCACAGTGAGTTGCGTGTGCAAGTCTAGGCGTTCCTTGTATTCTTGCTTGATGATTAATGCAAGATTGGGTTAATTACCTGTAAACGATTGTGCATTAGTTACGTTTGTTGCTAATTTGTGCATATGGTTTTTTTTTTAGCTTGCTGAATGCAATTCAACACTATATCAAATACGAACTACTTGTGAGATCGAATGAAAGGCTGACTAGTTTTAGGCAAAACTAGGATGCACAACGGGCAAAAAATTACTAGATGTTGAAACCCCGGTGACCATAGGCTAGTTCACAAGGGTTGTTGCAGCAGTCATGCTCAGTCTAACGATGTGGCATGGTGCAGCATCAAAATTGCCAATAAGGCAGGCAAAGGCTCTAGCGTGTGCGGGCATTGTGCGGACAGTTGTGGAGTTCGTCGAACGATGTGCTGACTAACGATGTAAATGGTCTTTGTATTGGAGTAGACACCAACGATACTGTTCTACTTGGGCAACTACTCCAATATGCACGTTGTAACCAATATATATGGTTGGGATTGCTTTGCAAATTTTAGGGTGTTTGGTACATTGATGTAATTTGATGTGTTCGGATAGTTAGGAACGTTTTTTTGTAATGCATCAACTGTCTATAACTAATGATGACCTCAAGGGATCGATGGTTGGTTTTTGGGAAAAATGCAAGCAACTCTCTTGTGATATTGCAAATGAGCAAATTACTCCCTTATGAAAAAATAAATAGAGATTTATCTATATTTTTTAAAATACAACAATTTACCCTCTTATGATTTTGAAAATAAAGCAATTTACGTAAATTGCTTCATTTTAAAAAATACAGAAGTATAAATTGCTATATTTTTTTTATAAAAGGGTAATGTACTTATTTTTAATATCATAGAGGAGTACATTGCTATTCACCCGTTGGGTTTTATTACCAAATTTTGTTTCATTCCACGATTTAAATATACTGAATGTGTGGCATTTAATTCGTCCAGAAATCTTATGATTGTGCATATATTATGGTGTGGGCAAAAGATATTTTCACAGTTCGGGTTTGGGTTAATTAGCGAACCATCTTTAATCCTTTTTGAAAAAAAAAAGAACAAATAAAAATAACTATTTTCGCAGACCTAGACTCTTACACTATGTTTATTTTCATTTTCAAGTTATTTTCGGGACGAGTCAAAACATACCCAATGTTTGCCATCATTTAGAAACACCTTATCTAGGTGTTTTAAACTGTTTTAGCATAAATACATACATATATATACATAAATATATATAAAAAAGACATGATTTGACAATGATTTGATAATGAATAGTAATTTTTGTTTCCCAAAACATAACATTAAACATACCATACTTATTTTAAATTATCTCCAAAAACAAATCCAAACATACATACTATTTCTAACACATACTATTTATCTTTGTTTTTCTCTCTATCTCCATATACAACAAAACACTCAGAAAATAAATCCAAACATTATGATAGGATTTTGATTATGCTAATTAGTTGCGATTGCGGAAAAGATCAATAAGCAAAATTAGTAAAGGATAAGATTCATGAGATGCAGATAATAATACCCCCGGAATTCATTCATTTTAGGAAAAGAATGCAATCAACCGCTTATAATATTGCCAATGAGCAAATTACCCCCTATAAAAAGAATTGATAATTTATTTTTTTGTATTTTAAATATGTAGCAATTTACCTCTCCGTGTTTTACAAAATGATGTAATTTATCTCTTTAGCAGGTGATAAATTGTTTTATTTTAAAAAACACATGAAGTAAATTGCTATTATTTTTTTATATGGAAATTTACTTGTTTTCAATATTACATAAAAGTAAATTGTATTAAACCCTTCATTTTATTGGTACTTTTTTTTAGAAGAGAGTTAATTAAAGATTTGGCAAAGACAAAATGGCAGAAGTCTTTGATTGCAATACCTTCTAAATTCTGTTAAATTCTTGAATTTTACACACACCATATCCTGAGAGAGAAGTATAAGCATATCTGAATTTGAACATTAAGCTTTTGAATTGTATATTTTTGTCATGCAATCCTAATTTATCCGATTTCGATGTTTGACCATTAATCAATTATTGCCTAAAAAAAATATGGACTTACTATTTATTAGTTCAATTTAATCATATAATAGTAATTATAGACTATATTTGCAGTGAATTGTAGTAGTTTTTATTTTTATATTTCAGTTATTTAATTCTTTTATCAATCGCTGTTTTTTTTAATTAATAAATCGATATTTCTGATTCTTTTATGGTGTGTCAAAATTTCATTTTGAAGAGGTATTGAAGTTCAGTATATATATGAACATACATTAAATATGTACGTAACATATACATAAACGATCTAAACTTTGAATTTACAACACTGATATTTCATTATAAATTAATAATTTATAACGGGATTAGCATTTAAGTTATTAATTTAACATGAAATTATATTCGACATAATTTGTAGTATTTCAGCCCCTCGTACGTAAAAATTTCCCACTAATCTAACCAAAAATACATCCCAAAGCACCCCCCCCCCCCTCCTTCCCGGTTTGAAGATAAGCACATTTGTAATTAGCTCGTCCACAGCTCTTTTGGGTTTTATTTGTTAAATGGGCTGGACTCGTATATGCATATATTGACTAAGAAAAACTTTAGTTCGAATCAAATTTTATCGAATAAAATCAATCACAAAGGAGGTGTTCGTACGTTTATTATATAATTGCTCATTTATTTTCTCTGAATTATACACTAATCATACAACAAATACAATGTATTTATCATATAATGAATTTGAGTTTGACAGGTCGAATTCAAGTTAGAATTTCCCCGTTGACTACATTGATTGAGCCCGATTATGTGTTGTTCTTGTTTGGATAAAAATGGGCAGCCGAATTACAACAATATAGTTCAAAACACAATTCAGACAAAGTAAGAAATTGAATGTTGCGATCATTACAATCGAGGTAAACTGTCAAGGAGAAATTTAATCTCAGAATCTACACTACAACCTTCACAGTGCACGTCTGCATCATCAACCATGTCTTCCCAACTACTTCTCCTCCTGTGGTTATCTTGTTTGGTACAACACACCGGCCGGCGCCTCAAAGCTGGATTCTCCACCCACATTGTCCTCAACATGCTCTTCAGTCTATCACGATGCTCTTTCAGTTTTCCCCTCACATATTTGGACTTCTTCATGCCGGCCATCAACTTCATGCCACATGCTTTCAACTCATCCTCGCCACTAAAGAGAAGGATGATGCACGTAACGTATAAAGCTCCGATGTGATTTGCGTTCAGGGCCCCTTGGAGGTGGGCGAGTGCTGATTTAGGTCCTTTTCCAGTGAAGTAGTCGAGCTGAAATGAGTCAAGAAAATTACACCATCAAAGTAAAGAAAAGTTGAGGGGTCGGATTTTGTCTTTTTTGTTTGTTCAAATGGACTTTGTATCTATTAGTCTTTTCATATAAAAAATATACACATTACTTACCACTGCTTGTCTATACGGAATCTCTGGATTTTGACAGTCTTGGCATTTTGTGAAGAAAGCTTCTTCCTTTTTAGTTAAGGGTTTCCATGCTACCAAAGGGAAATTGTCTAAGGACATATTTTGATATACACATGGATCCTCCGCTGCTTCATGAAAATCTTTGCAGCTGGAAAATAAAGAACCCCTAATTAATTAAAAGCAATATGTCTAGAGAAGTAGTACTGCAAGAAGACCAACTCATCCTACTCAGATGCACCAAAAACACATAACTATTAGTTTTCTTCAACTAACTGAGATCAGATTACAGTATTCAAATTACTATATTAATCAAGAAAAGGCATTAAGATCTTGCATGCAAGAATATTCATTCATGTTTCAACAGTAGAAAAGAATATATACATACCTCAACTTGGCATTATGGATGTCCGTAAATGAAGTATGCGCAAGTCGACATAATATTTCAATCAGTAATTCTCTAGGGATATTGTCCATCATGCTACTGTTGGTTGCATGCATGCTCCGTTTTGTTATCTTGGAATTACTTGGACTTCTCAAGATCGTCGAGGTTGTTGCCCTTCCCATGTTCCTCGAATCCTTGACGTTCTTATTCACCATTATTGATTCCTTCAGATTGTAAGAAGAGGAGATAAAGCAAAAACAGAAAAGAAGAAGAAGAAGAATTGTGTGATTGGATTCTTATATGATGATGATGATCATGAATAAAAGTAATTCATGTATGTTATATATATATATATGTATATATTCCTAGCTAATTAAGGTTGGAGGGGTTGTTGGGATATTAACAGAAAGTTGATTCCTAAGATAACTTAATCATTGCACAAAGTACAGATGGACTAGGAAATTAACTTATCGACGGTTGTGGAATGTTCTTGGGTAACTTTGCACACCCAATGATTAACCGCCACGTGTTAATTCACCTGAATCAGACATCACGAAGTTGGTAACGCAATCTTGGGCTGCAACTTCTGTTTTGACGGGCGGGTAGGTCCCGGGTCGGATTTGAAAGTAGTGTTTTGGGTCCATAAAGAAAGAAGTCTGGCGGGTACAACACTTAATCAGGCTGGATGTTGCCCATCAATCCACGTGTCAGGCCCACTTAAAAAAATTAATCCCAAAAAGTTATGTACGAGCTAATTAAGAAACCTGATCTCGTCCACAATTGATAAAAGCCCATCAACAAGATTCTTTCAGTTGTTTTTTAAAATGCTCCATCGTA
Organism: Sesamum indicum; assembly: GCF_026168435.1. NCBI lineage: Eukaryota > Viridiplantae > Streptophyta > Magnoliopsida > Lamiales > Pedaliaceae > Sesamum > Sesamum indicum. Next base: position 2,700,618 of record NC_142660.1, on the reverse strand, counting down.
CTATTTTTTTTTTCTTACATGCATATATTTATGCCAAAAGAAATTTAAATAACATTAAAGTTATTGTAACCTCTTCTATGTATTTTTTATTTACTTAATTTTTTTTTTTGGGAAAATTGCACTTTTTCAGTTCCATTGGATACAGGATGTTGCATTTTCGATCCCACTTTATGGACTCAACAACTAATGTTCCACAATTTCAAAAGTCTCGACACTTATGGTCCCAAGCGGAAAGGCCTGTCTGAAAAACATGTGAGGGGCATGCGCAGTTTACTTCAACGAATTGGAAGAAAAAAGTGTACATGACCATTGCATGGTTGGAAATCGATGAAATTGTTGGCGCTAAATTTGCAAGTCATTCTTATACATGAAATCAGCTACTTTCAATTGATTTTTTAAAACAAAATGAAGGCTGAATATAGGCATGTTTTTCGGAGAAATTCTTGTAAAAATAAAATATTCAAATATCCCACAATACAAACCCGTCAATCTTTGAATTTTGCAATATATGCCCCTTCGAAACTCGTTTGAGTCGACATTTGAATAAAATTTTCAGCCAAAGATATGATCATCCAAGTGAAAAAGCCCTTGTAATAATTCTTGAATTGCAGATGCACATTCCTAGATTATAAACTCCTGACATCTTATTTTTATAAATTTATATTCCCCGAATATAATATCTTAAAGCTTAATACAAATATTGTTGAATTGGAGTAGGCGGGATCTATTTAACAAGAAAAAATAAGCAAAGGACATGCTCTGAAAAAACTTAAAAAAAATGTACGAGTTTATTAAGAACACCACGAAACATACCAGATGTCCTAATACGTAATGATAACTAATTAATAGGTTTATGCTTTAATTTGATGCAATAAGAAACACCCTAGCAATACTCAATGACCGTGTTTACTGGATGGGATAGGATATCCCATCCTGGGATTGATTTGGAACAATGCGGTGGATTGTCCAAAATGGGACAGGCTATATAGAGATTTACTAGGCCATACACAATCCACATTTTATCCGCCAAAATATGTTTACAATCCCAGATCAAGTGGGATACTTTAACTCTAAAATTACTTTTTTGTACCCTTCGAATTTGAAATTCAACCTTGGCTTTCTTTCGCCCTAGTTTATCTTTCTCCTCATTTTTTCATTTCTGTTTTTTCCCATTCCACATCTTCAGGTGAAGCCGAACCATCTACCTGTATGAATTAATGGCACGACGTCGACAACAATCTTCGAGGTAAGTTTCGGCAACCCCTTGTCGGTCTCTGCAACCATTTCTTAAATCATTTACCGATTGTAATTTTTTGCAATACCCCTTTTTCGAATTCTAGGGTTAATCGATAGTAGTTCTTCCGCGGTGCATCAAGCCGATTCTGTGCATTCGAACAATTTTTCAACCATTGTAAGTCAGTTTATCACTGTTTATTAGGCGTAATTGTTACAATTGGTTGACATGTAGATTGTAATTTCAGTCAGGTTTTCAAAATATTGAATGTACTCCCCTTTGGCGATGGTAGTGCTGAAGTCATTTTATTGGTTTGAACGTTGACCAAATCCACAATCCCAAGTTGAGAAAAGGATTCTTCTAACTCGTATAGATCGGATAAATCTACCCTCGATATTTCTATTATTTTATAGATCTGATGGATTCAAGGATTAGATCTTCTCTCATCTTTGGATTTGGAATCTCCATCGCCTTTCCCTTTTGATGTAGAAGAGGTATTGGTCTGTAGGCATCCCTGATTCGCTAGCTCTCGGTAAGATTTGGATGTTTAATGGGTATTCTTTTGGTTTCTTTTTATATTTGTAACTTCGGCTTTTAGATTTGTTATATCTTTGTATAGATTTGGGAGGATCTTAAGCATCTCGCTCAAGAGATCTATTTTCATATGTAAATAGATTAACCTATATCAAGAGTTTTGAATTGTCTTTTGGATCTCTCTTAGATCTAGAAATTTTTGAGGTGTCCGACTCAAGTTTTTTCCAATCTCTTTCTCTAATTATTGTTTTAGAGCCGTAGGTTTTCAAAAAATTACTCGTTCCGCTTCTCCTAGTTGGTATCTACCATAGATATATGGGGTGTAGGCGTCTCACACGCATTTCATGGTAGCGTATGTCGGACATGGTAATTTCGAGACCATCTCTTCTTTTCTTCTTTTGTTAGAATATCCAAGTCAATCTTTTTCGGACCGTTTTCAAATTTTTCAAGAATTTTCAGAAGAAAATTTTTTCTCTCTATTTTCATAATTTAAAAATATTCCCTATTGTCATCGTAATTCAAACTTTTATTCGATTGCATACTTTGTAAAGTCTCCTCTTATATGAGGTTAGGATGCAAGTGGAAGTAAAATTGGACTAAACGGTCACTTTTACAAAAGTTACAATTAAATTCGTTGACCTTAAAAGTAAAGGACTAAATATATCAATTACTCCCAATCTACTGGACCAAATCTATCTTTTCCCCTTACTCATTATCAATATCAAGGACGTTAAGTACAAAATAATATGAGGACGGTAACCATATAAGTCTCTATATAGTTTTTTACTAATTATAAAAATTCTAAACTTTAGGTTGAATTTAATCTGTTTTAAATAAAAAAATTTATGATAATTCAAATTATTTTTCATGGAAGCTATTATAATAAACACTAAGGGTTTGTTTGGTTCAAATAAGAGAAAATGGACTGTGAAAAGGGGAGAGAAGTGAAAAGACAAGGAGGAGGAGAAGAATAATAGTTTTTTTACAAGTTGTTTGATATGATTGGATTAAATGTAAATTTCAAATACTTTTTATTATTTGGTATGAGAAAAATATATTGAGAAGAAAAGACTAGTTATTGCAATTTTACTGATTAGCCCTTTCTCTTTATTTTATTCTAAAAACAAATAAGTTAATATTATACTAAAGTAATGCTAATATATAAAAAATTCAAAAATCTTATTAGTAAAATTATTCATCAAATAAGAATAAAAATATTCCCTATGTAAAAATGTTCATCAAATGAGCATTGTGCATTTGTTCTGAATTATTTAGTGGAAATAACATAAAAATTATAATCAATGGTCAACCACGTAGTAGTTTTTCCAGCGATTTGATTATCTTTTCAAAAAAACTATGTATCCATGTTATCAGCGGAAAGAAAAAAAGAATCGAAGAAAAATTATATATGTATATGTAATAAAATAATTTTAAAAAATAGAATATATTTTGTCTTTTTCTTTTTGGCCTTATACTTTATTTTTCCGACAAACTTTGAGCAAAAACAAAATTAAACACCGGAGACATTTCATCCAATTTTACTTCGTTCTCCTAACCAAACATTAAAACTTTCTTATACATCCATTTTTACTCTCACTTGTGACTAGTTAAATGATTAGGTTATAAATGAATAAATGCAATTGCAAGTAGGGATATGTTTGACTATTAATCTAATCAAGGCTCAAATAAGTTTTAATTTGCTTAAACATAAATCGGACTCAAATAATTTAATATTTTTGAACTATACTTTATTATTTTTATACGACTCAAAAGAGATCAACAGCTTATCGAACCAAAAGACTATGTTAAGGTTTAAATTTACAAAATTTAATAAAATTTGATCAATTCAATTGAGTATCAGTGTTTTCAGGATCGGACCAGACCGACCAATTCGATCTGGAACCTACCATGTGTCTGACCCCATTCATATGTCCAAATTCAGTATGGTCAAAACCAGTAAAAACCAATAAAAATCGGCTAAAATCGATATAAACTTGATAACCAATCAAAAATTGATTTTGACCATTTTTAATCCAATTCTATCGATCAAATCAGTAATTCAGTGACCCAGTAACTTATCCAATATGATAACGGATCCAATTTTCAAGATATTGTTAAGTATGGAATAATTTAATTTAGTTTTAACAGTAATTGTGCTATGGAAGGCGTACTTCACCCCAAGTAATAGTTGAAAAGGTGGTGGTGTTGGTTTGCTACATGACAGGCTTTTCAAAGGTCACGGGGCTCGAGACTCGATATGTGTTTGTGGCCAATGAAATGAAGACAGACTGACTGCCTCCAGCTTTGACCCATCACTGTCCCGCTCTCCGTTCTCCCACCAACACTGTTGAAGACTGCGCCATTGTTCAAATTTATTTGCCGCTATTTTTATTTTTATTTCTTTTTTGTTTCTTGTTAAATATCTATTACAATATATAATAGGATAAATTGCAATCGATCTACCTATGTTATGAGAAATAGACAAATAATTCTCTTATGAAAAATAAAACACAGGGAGGTAAATTGCTTTACTTTTTAAAATATAGGAGGGTAAATTGCTATTTATTTTTCATAAAATGATAATTTGCTCATTTTTAATATCACAAGAGGATAAATTATTATTTACTTTATATCAATATATTAATTCGATTAATAAATTTATATTACAATAAATCAATATATAAATTATAATTTATATTAAGTTAGATAAATATCATTTATAATAAACTCAAATTAAATGCATCAAATATCTATATGGGACTCAAACACATGACCTTAAATTTATGGGACAATTACACTCTTCTTACTGAGATTTGGTATAATTACAGGTAGACCCTCTGTGTTTTAAAAAATTACATCTAGCACTTTTGAAATTTGCTTCCGTCTAACAAATAACTTCATCCATTAGTCAAAATTAATTGAATTTGTTGATATTAACGAAAAAGCAGAATGAAAAGCATCATATTTACCCTCAATTGACTTATTACTAACTTATTGTAAATCAAATAATTTTTTCCAAACTAAACTGTCATTATAACTGTGAAAATATACCTCCTCATATGCATTAACGCATGAAAAAGTATGAGGGTATTTACTCATAAAAAGATTTATTTGGCCTACAATAAGTCTGTAATAAGTCAATCGAGTTAAAATATCAATAAATTCGGTAAATTTTGACCAACAGAGGGACTTATTTTGTTAGGTGAAAGCAAATTTCAGGAATGCTGGATTTATTTTCTAAATCACAAGATATTTACATATAATTACACCAAACCTTAGAAGATGAAAATGTAATTATTCAAAAATTTATTCATGAAATCTCAACCGTAAATACCTAAATTAAGACATCATTGCTATTTACCATTGTCGGTCCATATCTGCGTTAAGTCTAAAACCTCCTAAAATAACTAATTTGATGTATTAAATACTTTAAAAATATTCCCACACTTTGAACAATTTATAAATCTAATTTAATATGCTGAAATGTGGGGTTCTTAATATCCTATTTTCTATTGTATTTCTTCATTTATTCCATTCATAATTTTGTAAAGAAAAGAAATACAAGTAACCCCTTTGTAATATCGCAAATTATCCCCTTATAAAAAAATAAATAGCAATTTACTTTCTTATATTTTTTAAAATACAACAATTTATCTCCCTATATTTTTTTAAAATGAAGCAATTTACCTCATTTATAAATTGTTATATTTTTTTCATAGGGAGATAATGTGCTCATTTTCACTATCACATCGGTAAATTACAGTTCACTCATTTTATAAATCTTCATGCCACTGTGAAGAGAGTGTGAAGTGTTGAAAAGAAATGCCATACTTTAATTAAGTACTGAGGTAAGAATCAGATGTTGCAGGTCAAGACTAGTCAAAGAAAGAGTCAATTTGACAAACTCATTTAATTTCTTGGAACAACACAACACAAGCAGCTGTGAATTGTGTGGCACTTGGCTAATACCTCATATCAATGTATCTACATCTCAATTTTTAACTTGTAATATGAATAAGCTCTAGTAATAATATTTCTATAATGTTTTAAATATTTAAATAACATTGACGGAGAATAAATTAAGGACAAACAATTCAAACACGTGTAAGTTTGAAGTTGTCAATTCACTTTTATTTTATTCAGCCCAAAGTTCATCTTACAATAATTTGAATGTTCATTTATACAATTTAGGATCGAGGATAGCAACGAGGCGAGTTTGAAACGAATTTGTCGAAACTTAGGACCTATCCCATCAAAAATTTATTGGATTTGGGAGAGGACCAATTTGCTGGAGGCCCAACCAAAGTCTAGGGAGATACACAGCCCTAGGCCTAAGCCCAGACCCTTCTGAGGAGTCCGTCATGTAAAAAATAGCGTGGAAGAGGGCCTACAAACTTGCCCTACGCCAAGGGGAGGATGACATGGATATGAACTGAAACCGACTCGTCCCATGTATAAGTGGCAACATACTATTTGGCCAGTTTGGAAAAATGATGGCCACATCGCTACTCAGAAGGCTCGAAAATCTAGGTGAACCACCAAGGATTGCAACAACTACCCTAGGGATCTGGGGCGCACATCCCGCAAGAAGGTCTATCTACTTAAGTATATGCATTATATGTAAGTATAAATAAATTATACATATTATCTTATATATATTAATGTATACCGCTTGGCAGTACATAAGGGGAAAGACGAGAATAGACCTCAAGGTCGGAACCGGCTCTTTTGGTTTTCTTTCTTTGGCTATGGTTGCCTTGACCAGCTCGGTCTTAAAACTTCTGTCGTTCCATCTCCGCAAGGGCAGAGAACCCGTACATAAGTATATAAAAAATATTTCAAAAAAATTATCGAGTGGGTTCAAATCCAATCTACTTAAACTTAGGACCTGCTCCAAAATCCGCTAAAGGCTTTAAAACCCACCCCAATCATGCTAGTCTGGGTTCGAGATGGACCTGAACCTATTTTCATCCCAAATTCGGGGCATGTAATAAGGCGTATTACTTACCTGCAATTGACCATTTTTATATAAACAAAATAGTTTTTTTATTGTCAATTTGGTAAATATGTACAACCCTAAAAAAGTGTAGTCTTCTTTGTCCTCTAATATATTTTTCCTCGGTCAAATTTGAATTTATTGTATATAAATAAATATATATATATATATATGTAATACCAATGACTTAATATGCAATAAAACATAATTTATAGAATTTTCCAAACCCACATTGATGGACGAGAAAAATATTGAAACATAAAACATTTAGAGGAAGAGAAATTGGAGAAGAAGCATACATTTTTGTGATTGTATGCATTTATTAAATTAATCATGAAAAAAAAACATATGTTAAGATGAAAATAGTTAATTGGGAGAAAGAAAAAAAATTTGCACCCCCTATTAAATGCTCTAAGAAGTATAAATAGGTTTTAAAATCATTGTAAGAAAGAAAATAATTATGGGAGTTAATTACACTTAGATTCATCTCTAAAAATATAAAATTCTCCCATAAAAATTTTAAAATTATACTAACACCCCTTTCGAAAATTCTCCATTTAACTGAACTACTTCTAGGTAGGATTTGGACAAAAAAAAAATATTACATAATTTTTTAATTTTATCCGTTCATTTAAGCATTTTCATGTGTATTGTTTGTACTTATAAAGGGACAATAGAAATTTTATATATGTATATAGAATGAGGTAACATCGTTATACTTTTTATTTTATAAGTATAAAATTATTTTATAAGAATGTTTAAGTATATTTACTTGCTAAAGTCAATATTTTTTATCAAATTGTAACAAAAAAGGGACAAGCGTAAACAATGACTTTTAGAAAGACTGTAAATATAATTTTAAATCTTATTTAGTAAAAAATATAATTTTACGTTTTTAAATGGGGTCTAAGTGTGATTAATTTTATTTTTTATTGAACTAAAGAAAAAAGATTTCTAACCGAACATTTACCACATGTTCGGACTATGTATAAATTACTTACCTCTAATTTATTACAGGTCAAATATATTACATTAACATAAATTAGAAATAATTGTAGGTAGAAACAAGCCATTTCATTACTAGTCAAATTGAATTTACATCTTGCTTTCATACAAAACCAACCACAGCAAAGTGTACTATAAAAAGAGTACTATAATTACTACTACTACTTAATCTGAAAGCGGGTGGTAATAAATCCACCTCAGCAACCGTCTCCCTTACAACACAGAGGGACAATAAACAGACAAAAATTAGAAAAACAAAAAAAGAAAATCCACCCTCCTTTCAAACTCAAAAGACAAGGACCATTTAAAATTTGGCCCCTTAATTTTACTAGAATTGCAAATAAGTCACACTACTAATACTAGTGACCAATATATTGGTAGAATGTCCAAACACCTAACTCCCATTAGGGAAAAGAGTAGTCCATCTAGTCGTGGGTAGTCTCTCCACACCAACGTCCATCCGTCTCAACGGAATTGAGCTCCGGCAAAGGTCTGGCCGTAGGACCAACTTGCTGGGGCTGCGTTGTAGGAGACGACGGTTTGGCCATTGCTCGTGGTGACCTTAAACGAGAGGCTTTGACCGTTGAGGTATGCGTTGTTTTGCCAATTTTGGCCCCAGTTTCTTGACATGGGCTGCCAACCGGTCCTCGATCCCTTGATGGAAACTGCATGTACGTCGCCGGCACCGCCGACGTTGGTTATGAGTACTAGGTTGAAGTAGGAGTGGCCGTTGATTGTGAACCTGATACCACCCCTTCTTCTGCAGGGTACCCTACAAATGTTCAGAGTCAAAAGTTTTTGGGGTCAAATTTGCAGATTTTTCATAGTTGAGGGGCCAAATGGGAAACCTAACAGCAGCCACAAAATTCAAGAATTTAGTTTCAGAGAGGGTAGAGAGGGGAGGGGGATAAAAGATGAGGGCAAAACTGTCCAGAAGAAACTTAGTGATTAGTGACCACAAACAGACAATTAAAGATGTTAATGTGAGTGAAGAACGCACCAAGAAGCCATTAAAGAGGTGTTTAGTCCTTAGTTTAAGACCAAAGTTAACGTGGGATTCAACAATTAGTACTAAAAAACAGAGATTATGAGTTAATTAAGGAGATTAATTAATGTTAGGCTAATTACCTTCTGTAAGAAACAGGGACAATTCCAGCTTTGTACTGAGCAATGTGTTGGAAGACAGGCTGAGACAAGTCAAAGTGGCGGAGGGGAGGGTTGCACCACCCCCCTGCATTGTTGGGTAAGGCATTGTTTGGGGGGCAGAAATTGGTGGCAGTCACCACAATTGACCCTGGCAAGCACCATCTCCTCTCATTCACACACCTGATCTCATAACATGAGCCACAGCTCAGCCCATTGTTGAAAAGGGCTGTGCTCAACGCTGCAGTGTTTGTACCATACCCCTGGCTGTAGAGATTCCCATACCCACAAGCCCCACCTGTTGAAGAATTTTGAGAAAGTACAAAGAGTCAGCCAAAAACGTCTTTACAAGAATGGGTGAAAATTGTGCAAACAACAGTATATATACCCATTGTTCCAGAAGCATCGCTCCCTCCATAGAAGGTTGCATGGGCATCAATCCAACCCCCTCCATACCCATGAACATGTGAAACCATTGCAAGAAAACCGACCAACAAAGCTCCAAGAAAACCCATTTTTCCCTGCAGAAAACAAACCAAAAAAGCAATGAAATGAGCAAATTTCTCAGCATTTTTCAAGAGGGGAAAAGTAGAAATGTAGTTAGATAGTTACTTTTGAGGTTTAGGGGAAATGGTAGGCGGAGAATATGAGGCGAGGGAAGTTGAATGAAGAGAAAATGGAGTATGGTGTTATAAATAGAGGTATGAGGGTGGGGGTGGGGGGTAGGGTGGGTGTTGAGGGTCATTCGCCACAACTAACTCAAACTTTTGAAGGGTGCAGGCAGAGTGCTGGGGTTTTACAGCTTCTGATGGTGCCCAGAAAGGTAATTTCATGGTTTTTAGTGGGCCTTATTATAAGTGGGTCCCACTACCTTCTTTTACTTTTTATAAACTATTTTTTTAATTTTATTTTCTGGGTTTTTACTTTATTGTTTTTCCCACAATTTCATAAACCATGTTATTTTTTTGTTGGTTTAATTATTTCAATAATATTAAAAAAAACTGCAAAGAGACCAAAATATAGTTTGCAATTCTCTTTAATATTATTGAAATAATTGAGCCGAATATTATTGGCAGTAGTCCAGTTTGATTCCTTCTCTTTCACTTTTTGTATTAATATTTCTAAATTAATTAATAAATTTAAAGTAAATAAAAAATAATATACTATTATTAAAAATATATTAAATACCTACATTCATATAAGTCGAGTTCATTGTGAGAGCTCAACCTTTTTTTTTTATTATTTTGTGATGATTACACTCTCCTCTCCTGAATTTTGGTATAATTACACTTAAATTTTCTGTTATTTGAAAAATTACATCTAACACCCATAAAGTTTGCTTATATTTGATAAATAAGTCTGTTTATTAGTCAAAATTCATCGATTTTGTTGATATAAATAAAAAAATAAAAAAAATCTATATTTATCCTCAATTAACTCATTACTGATTTATCGTAGATCAGAATAGTCTTCTTATGACTAAACTACTCCCATACTTCTTTACGCGTTAATGCGTGTGAGCAGGTATATCTCCACTGCTTACAACGAGAGTTCAGACGAAGAAAATTATTTAACCTGCAATAAGTCAGTAATAAATCTATCAATTTTCATACATTTTTTTGTTAATATTAACAAATTCAGTGACTTTTGTCAAACGAAAAGACTTATTTATTAGAGAGAAATAAACTTTAAAAATATTAAATATAATTTTTTCAAATTATAGAAAATATAAATATAATTACACCATACCTCAAGAGAGAGAAGCGTGTAATTATCTCGATTCTTTTTATTGTTTATTGTTCCCCTTAATTGTGGCACTATTTTTCAGACCCCCTTTTCAGACAAGTAGTAAATGTGTGTTGGGTTTGCACCTGATATTTCGGCTTGATGTCAATTTTTGTTCCAAGATCTTCAAATTCAATATATTTTGTCCCCCCACCAAAGTTGATTAATTGCTTGGTCATAAATGTGCGGATTGTATTTTTTTTTATTGTACACGTGTATAATTTTTTTTTAAATACAATAAATAACATAATTTTATATATAATTGTACATATTAATTTAAATAAAACATACAACAAAAATTTATAGTAAAAAATCTAATTGATAAATGGGAAAAAATGCAAATAATTCTCCTTCAGTTTGCAAATAAGAAGATTACCTTTTTATGAAAAATGAGTACATTACCCCCTTATGAAAAAATTATAGCAATTTGTCCCTCTACACTTTTTAAAATGAAGCAATTTACCTCCTTATACAGGGAGGTAAATTGCTTCATTTTAAAAATTATAGAGGGTAAATTATTGTATTTTAAAAATATAGGGAGGTAAATCGCTATTTATTTTTTTATTATGGGGTAATTTGCTCATTTGCGATATCACCAAGAGGTTGCTTGCATTATTTCCTTTTCTAAAATGCAGTCATTCACCCTCTATATTTTTTAAAATGAAATAATTTACACTAGAAAGGTATATTGCTTCATTATAAAAAGCTAAAAGAGATAAATTATTTCATATTTTATTATAAAAAATAATTTACCCATTTTACAATATTAAAAGAAGTAAATTACATTAATCCTTTGATAAATGTCTACAAAAAAAAAAAGAAAAGAAAAACACAAATATGATTTCTCATTTTTCAAACAAATAATGAAAGATTAAAAAATTTAAAAATGAAAATATTAAAAATAATAAGACTAATATTTGTAACGTGAATAACTTTCATTCAACTCAAAATTGAATATTATTATGCAATAAAATATTAATTAACTATTAGCACTATTAACTCACTCTCTTATTTTTCATGAAATTAAAAAAATATTAGATAGTAGTAGGCTGGATTAATTAGAGCAGTCATTAATTTAAAAGTTTAGTGATTAATAATTAATTAAATTGCATATTAACACCTATATAACCTTTTGAGTCTCGGTAGGGATTGAGCTAGAATATAAGAAATTATTGTAGTTATTTTAATATTTAAACTAAACTATAGTAGAGAATTTCGTTCATAGGCATAGCTCTATAATTGATTTAATTAATACATATGGTTTCAGAAAAAAAAAATAGAGTTATTAAGATATTTAAATTTGTAATCTTATAATTGATTATACGAATGCATATTATAATTAAATTTAAAAAATAAGTCCATTCTTAATGTTGATAAGAGAATTTAAAAAATTATTTAATGGGTATAACTAATAATTACATGAAAAATAATTGTAGCCCCATAAATATATTTAACGATAGTTATACTCTTTTTTTCTGAGGTTTGGCATAATTATACGTAGATCTTTTGTGGTTTGAAAAATTACATCTAACACCTTGAGGTTCGCTTCTATCTAACAAATAAGTCCCACATAAGTCAAATTTTATCGAATTTGCTGATATTAATAAAAAATTGAGAAAAAAAATTATATTTACCCCGATTAACTTATTACTGACTTATAACAGGTCCATAAATCTATTTATAACCAAATCACCCTCATATATCTTCACACGTTAATGCATGTGAGGAGTTATATCTTCACTGTTATAAGGGTAGTTTCGTCCGAAAATAATTATTTAACCTATAATAAGTCAGTTTTAAGTCAATTAAGGGTAGATATCAATTTTCGTTTAATATTTTTGTTAATATCAACAAATTTAATCAATTTTGACTAACAGAGAGATTTATTTATTAGATAGAAACAAACCTCATGAGTGCTAGATATAATTTTTAAAACCACAAAAAATCTACATATAATTACATCAAATCTTAAAAGAGAGAAGTGTAATTATCTCATATATTTAATGATTTTGCAAGATCCTAATGGGACAAATTCTTTATGACAATTAATACTTTGCGGCTGCTCTCATCTCAGCCGTTCACTAAAACTTTCTCTAAGTGAGTGAATTAAATGCAAAATCTTTTATGGTAAGAGAATTAAATAGAGGTCTTTATTATAGGATTTTGCCTATCTTGAAAAGACAATTTCTCTCCATTATTTACTAATAATATGCGCACAAGAAAGGCAAAAACACAACTCATTGATCACTTATAATGTACTGACACAGACACAATAAAATAGATGCCAAATAATACGAATATGGCTATAAAACTGACGTGTCTTCCGACTCGATCCGATGCCCTTTGCTAATAATATTTTAGTTTTTTTATTTTTTAAAAAGGACACATTATTAGAGACATGAGATTTATAGGATTATAAAACACTAAACCTCATCAACTACAATTAAGTAGGATGTTTGCCTGTATTTTTATCTCCAGACGGGGGCTTGGGACGGGCGTACATGGTCTCATTCTCACAGACAGTGCCAAATGGTGTGACTTTTCATTTGATCGATGCCCCATTGCATAACGTAGTATCTCCTCTGATTTCATATTTTTTAATGTTTTTATCCTGAAAATGTACCTTATTAGGGAATAGAGGCCTTAGGTTTTACAAGCCACTAAAATTTCTCGTCTATAACTAATGTGAGATATTTGTCTACATCTTCAGTATCCCAGACGATGGGCTTGAGAATGTCGCATGGTCTTATTCCCATGGATAATGCATAATTATGTTACTTACGACTCGATCCGTATATTTTTATACGAGTAACTTCCCGTTGTAACTTCATGTGAGTCTCATCATTTTGTTTCAAAAAGGTATCTCGATGGAGAGATGATGGCTTGGACTATAAATCACTCAAACACCTCTTTTACCACTAAAACGTATTCAACACACGAATCATCGGTTGTATTAAAATTTATTTAATTACGGATATGATATTTGGCATGTCGGACACAGTATCAAATTTATGTCATATTCATCTTGATGTTCAGTATCGTGCGCATGAAATTTTGAAGCGTTTATGTATTTTAAGAATTTACGCTCTCCCTTTGTTAAACTTATTTAATTAGTGAGGAAAAAAAAAGAAAAGAAAATCTTTTCCACATTTCTCTCTCACTTTACTTTTCCACATTTATTATAATTTATAATTATAATTTGTTCTTTCATAAAATTCTTTTATCTTATCATTTCACATTATGGTTCTTTTTATATACTCGTGAAAAGCGCGTAGAACAATAACTAGTATATATATATGGTAAAATTATAAAATTAATCCTAGGTTTCGTTAAAAATTACAAAAAGAGTTCAAAAACATTGTAAGAAATACCTCTTTTGGCAACGTATGGGGTCTTTTTTTACAATTATCTTAGATTTTTCTTTAATTTTTAACATAATATAAGATTAATTTTAAAATTTCTTAAATTGTGGAATCAAATATAAAATAATTCTAAACTATGGGAGTAGTTTTGCAATTTTGCGGTATATATATATATAGAGAAGGTTCATCAGGGTTAATTATTTTTTTATTACTAAAAAATAAATAAATTATATTAATATAATTTATTTAAATAGAATAATAATAATATAACGAGTCGCGATAAAATTAAAACATATATTTTTTTTAAATTATCCAAGTCGGGATTTGAAACCACAACTTGATGTCGTGGTCTCAAACGACGACATGAGAATTTTTTTTTTAAAAAAATAATTTTTAATCCAAGTCGTGATTTCAAATTTAAATAAATTATATTAATAAAAAAATAATTAATCCAGATTCATCAAGTACAAAAACTAGTGGGACTCGAATAATTTTCATTTTAAAGTAATATATCTCAGTGACATATATATTTTTTTATATATAATTAATTAAGATATTTGGTCAACGCCGTTGATTAATTATATCAAGAACATGTGTTGAAAGATTTGATTGGAATAAGATCACAACGTTATGTGAATGAAAATATATAAAAATAATGATGAGTTAATAATTATTAATTAATAATTTATAGTAATAATTAGATGTGAATGAAAACATAAAATAGATAAATTAATACGCATACTTTTATATTATTATGTCATAAAAATTATAAATTAGAAAACAACAATTATCTTTCCATATATATTAATCTATTATGCGGCTATCGTTCTTACGGCTATTCCATTAAATCATCTAAAAAATTAATTTATAGTAATAATAAATTTAAATAAATCTGTAATAAGTCAATTGAAATAAATATGATTTTTTTTTAATTCTTTTTATGGATGTCAGCAAATTTTATAAATTTTACTAACGGATAGATTTATTTGTTGGATAGAAACAAACGTCGAAAGTATTACGTGTAATTTTCAGACCATATTAAATGTATATATAATTACACCAAATTTCATAAGATGACAGTGTAATTATTCTTAAAATTAATTATAATTATATTTTAGTTGCGATATTATTGCAAAAAGAGAAAAAAAAAATGAATATAAATGAGAAGGCATTAAAATCAAAGACTAACCTGCCAAAAAGGGAAGGTATAATTCTTGTTCGAATTAGGTTGAGTCGAATCAAATCAATTATAAAATAAGTATAATATATTTATTATATAATTAATTACTTTTTTTAAACTGTACCATCCATCACATGACAAATGTATTGCTTGCTATATAATTAATTCAAATTCGATCGAACTGAATTTGCATTAGAATTCCCCTTCAGGATGCATCAACAACCAAGTTAATAAAGGTGCGTAGTGCATATTTATTTAAAAATTTTATATAAGTTATTATGTATTCTCGACTACAAGAAAATTTACTTAGATTTTTGTTGAAACTTATATACTATCACAATTTTAAATTAAAATACGTTAGGGTAGAGAGAACAAACAGATAAATTTTCAAGGGATCAGTTTGAACCAGGTTACAGCTGGTGAGCCCGATCGAAAATAAAGAAAAGAAATGATTGGTACGAAGTTAAATTTTAATAGGACTATCAATGGACAGGTGTTATCGTATCCACAAAGAGATTAATTCAATATTACCATATACGTTAATTTTAAAAAACCTGACATTTTTTTGGTAATTTTCTCCAACAATATAACCACAGTGGATCGGTTATTTATTTATTAATTACATTAATATAATTTATTATAATATATTAATATTAATATGTCGAGTCGTGATTAACTAAAAAAAATATTTTTTTTTTAGAAATCGCCAAGTAACGAATTTCCTTTTTTTTGGTTTAAAAAAATAGTAACATGCATGTTCATCAGAATCTTAAATAACTCGAACTAAATTACTAACCTATTAGTCAATTTCAACCTAGGCAACGAGTTTCCATAGCCTAAAGAAAAAAGGAATAATTACACGTAGATTTTATATGATTTGAAAAATTATATTTAATACTATTAAAGTTTGCTTCTGTCATAACAAATAAATTCCTTTGTTCGTTAAAATTCACCAAATTTGCTGATATTAACAAAAAAATCGGATACAAAATTGTTGATGTATTGCATGTCAAATAAATCTCTTCATGACTAAATTACTCTTTTGCATCTTCACATGTTAATGCAGATGAGGAGGTACATTTTTACCGTTATAATGCTAGTTTAGTTAGAAAAAAAATTATTTCACCTGCAATAAGTTAATTTTTAGTGAGATTGTTCATTTTTCATTTCATTCTCCCCTCATTCTCGAGACCTGTTATCCCATAGGTCGTATCTTTTTAGATCTTACACTCCTTTACTCCGATATCAATAAGTAACTATTTATCTTTTTAGATCGTGGTGCCTTTTTTTAAAAAAGAAAAAAAACAAAAATTCAGTGCCATTTTCTATATATATATATATATATATATATATAAATTTGGATGTTTTTTTCCCTAAAAATTGTGTCTATTCCATTTTCAAATTAATAATACACATGGTTTATCAATTAATATAATTCAGATGGTATATCAATTTAGATAGTTAATAATATGGGTAAACTACATTAATATTTTTCGAGATTAGATTAAATTACACAAATACCGTTTGTATTTTTTTATTAAATTAAAATTATTTTTTCCTATAAAAATATATTCTAATAATAATAATAATTTTTGTTGGTATCGTTACTTCAATTAAGTCACACAATATAATTGTTGTAAGTTTTAATTTTATTTCTTTTAAAATATAAATTATGAATAAATTGGCTCTTAAATGTTTTAATTGGTCATTTATCTTCTTATTATATTACGTCGTTTCGAATAATAATTTAATTGTGTATGTATATTATCATCTTTCATTTCTTCTTTTGTTTTTTTTTAGTAAATTACAACGAGTTCTATTAAAATTTGGTATAATTATAAATACCCTTTTATTGTTTGAAAAGTGTCACTAATACCCTCTGATTTTAACAACCGTATAACAATTAACTCAATTCATTAATTTTCAAAACGATGTAATATAATACTTTTTCCTTTTTTTAATAAAACAGTATGCACCGCTAATTCTTTAAGAATTTCACAACAACATTAGTTTTGTATTTTTTTTTTTTTTGATATTATTTAAATAATGTTGCCCGATTTTGAGTATTCGACATTATTATGGTTATGGATTGTTTTTATTAAAAGAAAAATGAAGAAAAAGGAGAGGGAAATTACAGTTCTGGCTTTGATGACCACACCACGTTCTGTCCCTTTCAAATGGGTCCATTTGGATTCTATGTAAAAGGAGAAAAAGATATTGTGACCTTTGTCTTCAATTTAATTTTGATCATCACCTATGTAACTTTGTTCTACTTATTTTTTATGATTTGAATTTTTGGAGGGAAAATAATGCATTTTATTTTTGGGTAAATTACAACAGCCGCCTCCAAAATTTGTTGGTCGTAATTAAGAATATTCCTTTATTGTTTGAAAAATTACGAACCTCCTGATGTTTGAAGAAATTATGTAATTAATGGATAGAAGTATGAAATTATCAATTTTGTCCTTACTGTATTTTTTAATTTTTTTAAAATTAAAAATTTATAAAAAAATTCAAACAAGGTGGATGAAAAATTTTAAAAATTATAGAATAATTATCCATTTAGTCCAAAAAAATTTAAAAACTAAATAAAATTACAACTTTTAATCCACAAGGGCATTTCGGTCAGTTTGTCATAAAAATAGATGAAAACCTAGCAGTTTGTGCTAATTGTTAGACGATCTATAAAATCAGGGAATATTAATAATTTTTTAAATAATAAGGAGGTATTCGTAATTATGCGAAATCTCAAGAGAGTCGTTGTAATTTACTCTTTATTTATTGTTATTTTTAAATGCACAAGATGTATGTGAGCACATGATTTTGGGCGCATTTATTATCATTACCAGCACGGGTGGCATATCGATATGTGTTTTCAAATTATTATCACAATCAGTACATTTTTTTTATGGAGCCCAAATTTATTATTATTTTTTTAAAATAATATTATTATTTCAATATTTATAACTTGAATTAAGTACAACGGAAAATTAAGTTCAATTTCCGGTCATATCAAAACATCCATCACCATCAAATTCATACTATACTTAATACTTTATATATCGGGTGCTTGAATGATTGTTACATACCCTGTAATTTTTAAAAAATAGGATATCTGTTAATCATAAAAAATTCATATATTCTATAAAAAGGGGATAAATATAATTTTGGTCCTCAAATAAAGCCACTTATGCAGTTTTCGTTCTTAAATAATTTGAAGTTGCTATTTTCGTCCTCAAACTATTTTTTTTTTTGGTATTTTTAGTCCTTCCGTTAATAAAATCGTTATCGTTAACATTTGAAGGGGAAAAAAGTAGCCATTTTTCTTTGATTTTGTGGTATTTTTTAAGCTTTGGTTCAATGTACCATTTTTGTCCATTTTTTCAAGTTTCATTGTTATTTTTATAATATTGGGTTTATCATACTTTTTTAAACCGTAGATTACAAAAAATTAGAAAGAAAGACAAAATATATAAAGAAAAATTAAAGTTAAAATTATATAGAAATTTTTTTGATTAAATTCTTTTTTTTTTATTTTTTTCTTTTGAAGTTTGAAGAAAAATGGAAAAAATGGGTGCATTGAGTTAAAATTTAAAAAATACCACAAAATGAAAGGAAAATAGATATTTTTGGCTTTAAAATGAAACTTCTATTATCGAACGATTTTATTAACAAAGGACTAAAAGCGCAAAAAAAAAATAGTTTGAAAACCAAAATTATAATTTTAAATTATTTAAGAACCAAAATTGTATAAATAACTTATTTGAGGACCAAAATTACAATTATCCTACATACAAAGTGTGGCATTTACAAGAATTTTACTTTTCACTCTCTGTGAAGGAGAATTTGGTCATTTTGAGCAAGAGTGACTACTTTATAACACTCAACTGTAATAACCAACTCCAAACCACAGAGATATTCTGGTCTGACTAACTTCCATCGGATGCAAAAATCGGACAAATCAGGTCCGTCCATCCCGAATAACTTTTGTCAGCATTACCCCAGATGACTCGATCTTCTTAACCCTGGTCAAATCTCTCTTAATTTTTCACCTGCCATGCAGTTGTTCTTGCTGCAGTGTAAAAGGTTCTTGATGCTCTGCGCCTAAAAGCCAAAGAGAATAACGAAATAATTAGCGACATTGACTTACGAAACAACGACTTTTTCCATTATGAAGAATCGCAAAAGTAGATTTGGTTGTTTTGCAATTTGCATTAACCTATGTTGATTAAATAGGCTCCAACAATCTACGGTTTCCCACGTAGTCAAGCATTAGCTCGGACTACAAAGTAACAACATATTATTAGTTAACGAAAAACAAGTAATTTTTATGTGATATTGCAAATGAGTAAATTACTATCTTACAAAAAAAAAAAAGTAATTTACCTTCCTATACTTTTTAAAATGAAACAATTCACCTCCTTAGATAGAGAGATGAATTTTTTTATTTTTAAAAGTACAGAGGATAAACTGCTTTTTTTTCTTTTTTTTTTATGATATGGAAATAATTTGTTTATTTACAATACCACAAAGAGGTAAATGAATTAAGCTTTATTAATTAAGATGTAGCATACAGTGAGGTTGAGGGCTTTTTCGGATCTCACTGTTTTGTTCTGAAAAAACACGTTGGAGAGATAGAGGATAAGATGTTAAAAACCATACAAGCTCATTGTCTACAACTAATATATATGAGACATGACGAACATCATCAGCCCTCCATATGGGGGGCTGGGAAAGGTCCCTTATGGACTATTACAACAAACTGTGTCAAATGATGTAGCGAACGATGGGATTCATAAATTACTGTTCGCTCTGACTTTTACAGCCTCGTTTGGGAAAAAATATCTCGACAAGAAAAAAAAGTATTGAGGTTTATAAATTTATATGCGATCCATACACTGATATGAACACAATATATTTGTCATTATCATAAGAAACTATAGGGAAAAAATAAATAAATAAAAACCCTAAAGCCCGTTTGGTTGTGTTTTCATTTTCATTTTCATTTTCAGTTTCTAACAATTGTACTTATGTAAAAATGCTTTATTGATTTCCGTGCGAAAATTGAGAATATGTTTAGATTAGTTATTTTCAAATATAGGTATACTGGTGTGAGAATTAAAAATATAGGTATATGTATTTTTTATGTGACAGAAATTAATTATGAGGGTTGACCAAAATGGTTGGGAGAGAAAGCAATTTTATTTGATTTGAAACAAGAAAAGACATATTGACAAGGTAAGACAAGTATGACAAACCCATGTGACCTATAATTTCAAAAAATTCAAAATTAAAATAGGAATACATATTCAATGAAAATGACTTAACCAAACAAAATTCCACCTATCCAAATAATAAAAAGTGAAAAAAATCTCATTAAAAACACACCAAACGGGCTCAAGATTCGTAGCACATCAAAATAATAGTATCCCAAATTCATGGAACAATTATGAGATAACATAGGATTTGAAATGACACATTTTTGGGACAAGTATCATAGATTGCCACCTCATTTTTGTATGGAACTTAGTGAGCTTAATGCAAAACAGCATATCTTCTTAGTTGGATTACACTAATTGTAGTTGAGTATGGACAATGCAATAAGCTTTCGGACAGCTAATTGAGAAGCAATTATCCAATCATAGACCAATAATTCCAAAATGCTCTTAGACCATAACTTTAATTATTTAACTGATGGAATAAAGGTTCATAATTCTTAATTTCAAAAGATTAAATAAACTGTTTAATTCATATATTATAATTTTGCTATTCGAATTGTATTCATTTTACATATTATGTTTTTTTATTTTTTGTGTCAACTTACCATCTTAATAAATTCGCACTTCGCCATTTTCGGTTGGGAAAAGCATTACATGCTCTGCACATGTGATTTTTTGCTGTACAGTGCCTTAGATATCACATATACAGTGCATGAGATGTTTTTCCGAAAAAAAAATTGATAAAAAATGTTCATAAAGTAAAAATTTTACAAGTTGAGATGATAAATTGACACAAAAAATTTGGATGACAAATTATAATTTACCCTATAATTTTTATACCAAAACACCAAAAAAAAATCTAATATTTTAATGCTACGAGTTTGTGCACTAATTTATCATGATATTACGCCCTTACTCTCTTATTCTTGAAAAAACGTTTTATTAAAATCAGAAAGAAATTGAGATGATAGCACATATTTACCATCAAATATAAAGAGGAGAATTACTCATTCATCTTTAAAAAATTGCAATGCAGACCGGTTCGGATCGAACATAAATCAATCATATATAATTGACATATAATTTATAAAAAATGATTGATCGAAAGAATAATAAATCACATAATAAATATAATTATATTTATTATATAATTAATTTAATTCGATCAGATTTAATTTAAATATTTATTTTTCAATAAAGACTTGTAAGAAAAACGTTACACGTGGAGGAAAAAGACAAAAGAGAGCCCCAAAGCTGCGGCGCGATGGGTGGAAACTTTGCTTAGAAAAAGGTGTAGAGAAGTGTGTAATAAATTGGATGCATGGATGGCTCTTAAATAATATAACTACCAAATCTCAGCTGCACATGAGCCGTTGGATGCTTTTTCCATCTCTACACATAACTAACCAATCTTCTCACTCAAAGCATTTCCACATGCCATCTGCACTTTCTTGATTTTTATTTTGATTTATTGCTTTACTGAGAGTGTTTGCCGTTTGAAGAAAAATCACTCTTATAAATAAGTGACGTATCATTAGTTCTAATTTCGTATGAATTTTATGATTTTGTCCTAAAAAAAGTGTCTTATCAGAAAATCGAAGATTTGGGGTTTATGTATAAATCAGTTAAACTTTTTGTTTGCAGTCGATGTGGAAGGTATGACGGGTAAAATTCATTTTAGTCCCTTATTTTTTATTTTACCTTTAAAGTAGTCCACATCTTTTGAATTTATTGCAAATTAGTCCCTGCAATAGGCAATATTTCCATTACCCTTAGAAAACTCTTCTTCTTCTTCTTTTTTTTTAAATATTTTTAGTTACAATTTGATACTTCTATTTTTTTTTTTTCAGAAAGATTAGTTTTCAGTCACGTTTTATTTTTAGTTACAATTTGGTCCTTTTATTTTTAAACTTAAGAAAATATAACCGTTTTAATTGGTATAATTTATCGTTGGCCAATTATTCAGATAACTTGATAATAATACATTAACAATTGTAAATTTAATTAACTTACTGGATTTTCAAAAAAATGAATAAATAAATGAAATAAAAATGTTTGAACACAAAAAAAAAAAGAATAAAACTTTTATACGGGTAATATAAAAAACTACCCACTAAAAAATTAATTTAAAATAAATTGAAAAGATAGAGACAATTTTAAAATTAAAATTAAATATAATGGAAACTAAAATGAATTTTTATGGTACCCAACTTAGCAAACATAATCTTTTTGTGGAAGGGGCAAAGAATAAAGTGTGTTAGTGATTGATTTATTCAAATGATTGTTCACTAATTGAAGACAATTATCTATATTTTTATCATAATTAGCTACTTTAGACGACGAAATTGTGACTCCATAATCAAGATCGGAGTTAGTAAATGGGCCTTCGTTCGGTTGGTGAAGTTGAGGCCCCGTAACCTTAAGGTCGTTGATTCGAAATTTTGAACCCCCACTAACATGTGGGATATTATTCTACTTTAGCAGTAGATGACGTTCTACTTTAATAGTAGTTGTTGATTAGTTATCTGATATTGATTATTAGTAGATGATTTTTGTAGTTATTTGATATTAATGATTGCAATTGATTTGTTCAAGAAATAATATTTCATCGATCTCACTTTTTATAAAAAAGAAAAAATTGACCAAGATCGAAGTTATGATGGTTTGAAGTCCCACCTATATGTGGGCGTTAGTATACTTCAACAGTAGTTGTTGGTCTACTCTAACGATAGTTATTAATTAATTATACATATTTAATATTGATATTTATCAATTTAATAGAGTAATTCTATGCTAAAGGGACAGAAGCGATGATCATTATGCGGGAAATGTACAAGCAATCCTCCTCTGACATTGCAAATGAGCAAATTATCTCAATAAAAAAAATAACAATTTATCTGCATGTATTATTAAAACACAGCAGTTTGCAACGACAAAAATAAACTTCAAAAAAGATCAGCAAATTTCCTTGTCTGCCATAATTGTCTGAACAATCGTTTTCTGTTGCAAAGAATATATAATAACTCTCCTAATTAAAATATTAAAAAGACAAAGAGAGAGAGAGAGAGAGAGAGAGAGGGAATAATGACTTGGGCAAAATCCTGTTCGATGGGTTTGCACGTGAATTTCCACTCGCCCTCGATCACAATTATTTTACTTTTTCTTCTATAATAATTATTATTTATATTAATATATATAAAATAAAGATATTTCGACGCACAAACCTCGATATATAATACTATCGTATTAAATTTTTTGTTGTGTGAATAATATTCTTAACTTGGATGTCTTTTGCTTTTCATTTTCTTTTAAATATAATTTATTGCTTTACATGTTTTATTTTTATTTTAGAATATGAAAAATTATTTATTATATTTTCGTAATATATATATAAAAAAGAAGGAAAGGGAAAAATGTAGGAGAGATGTGTTTGTAATAATGAGTCAACAGCTACATATTGTGAGGATAGCAACACAAGTGATGGATATAATCATATGGAAAGAAAGAGAGATAATAATAATGGGTTTGGAGCTGGCAAAGATTACTGGATAATGTGTGGCCATCTTTCAAAATCTGCAGTTTCTCCTCTTCTATCCACTTATGGGAAATTCTATTCAGCGATTTCAACTGATTATATAATAAGTATAATATATTTATGATGAGATTGATATATAATTGAGAAAAAAATGATCGATTAAATGATAAGTATATTATATTTGTTTTGTGATTAGTTTCATTCGATCAAATTTATTTTGAGTAAGAACTTTTTTGTCCATTGATGATAGAGCATCATTTAGGAGTGAAATTTCTTTTTAAACATAGATTTTGCTACAACTTTTTTTTTTTTTTTGGTAATTGTTTACCATCTGAACTATAACTGTTTTTATACTTTGGCGTCGAAACTTTTGTATCAATTTACTATCTCAACTTTACGAAATTTTGCACTTCACCATTTATGACTGTTTTTCAACCAAATTTTTTGTTGAAAAAAATCATATACAGTGCAAATGTGATATTTAAGGGTTATGTTATGTGATATTTTTCATGTGTATACATCATTCGATGTTTTTCTAACAGAAAAAACAACAAATTTTCACAAAATTGACACAAAAGAAGTTTCGATGACAAAGTATAAAAGAAAAAAATGCAAGCAATCATTGTGATATCGCAAATGAGCAAATTACCCCCTTATGAAAAAATAAATAGCTATTTACCTCCTTGTATTTTTTAAAATACAACAATTTACCTCCTTATGTTTTTTAAAATGAAGCAATATACCTCCCTGTATAAGGAGGCAAATTGCTTCATTTTAAAAAGTACAGGAGGTAAATTACTACTTTTTTTTTTCTAATATGGGGGTAATATGCTCATTTTCAATATTGAAAATAAATTGCTATTCACCCAAGTATATAAAAGAACATAATTCGAATAGCAAAATGCAGTTTATCCTAAATAAAATTTTATAATTTAGTTTCCTCATTCATTAACTCTTCTTTTCTTTTTTAATTTTTGATTCTATCATTCTTGGTCGCCTCAAACATATATACACATTAATGTCTTCAATTATGATCAAATTCAAATGAATGAAGAACATATAAGTTCGATCTTAATTTATCGTCAAATCCAAAGAACATTATATTACATAATTAAAAATAAATTTCAGTCTGCTCAATTCAATATATACATGATTTTATCGTTAAAGTACGAAAGAATTGAGAGAGTAAGACGTTTACTGCTTTTGATTTAAATTAACTTAATTTAAGTGATTTAACCACATAATTTTAGTTATTTCAGCAAAAAAATCCGATGAGTGTTTAAATTTAAATTGTGGCGACGGATACAAACCGTGGCAATTGTGAGGATGTATATACATATGCATAAGCAAGAGTGACAGAAAGATGAGGTAGATAGCATTAACAAAAAAGAAAAAGCAAAAGTGGGCAATTGGTTGAAGTTGAACCAAGTTGAGCAGCATGTGCTTATTGAGGTGTTAGCTTCTTCACCATCAACTAAGAATGTTGATTCAGACAGACAGCCCATGATATGAATTAATGGAGGATGACCCACCCCTTGACACCATTGTATCTATGTAAGCCTCTGCAGCATGTTTGGTTACATGAGGAAAATCAACTCATCAGTCCAATGTTTCCGTTGTTTTTATTTTAGAGACGGATTAACCCATGATGATTATGGGCCCCGAAGTCACATGTCGTGCCCTTCATTTCATTTATGACTGGAGTGTTTGCATTAACTTTTATTTTTCAATAAATGGAGAATTTGTTCAAATATGTAGGAGATCGGATGTGAAGATATTCATCATCAAATCAGGGATTGGATAAGCCATAATTGAGTTTTGAAGTAGAGAAATTCTCGTTTATTTGCATAGAATGAAGAAGACAATCTCTTATATAAATGGAGCAAATGAAACTATCTATAACTATCCCCAAATAACTATCCATGTCATCATACACCTAAGCTACAACGGGAAAGGTAAAGAAAAGGAAAAACGTATTACACTTGAAGAAACGCGTGAACATAAACACGCTTAAACTTAAATAGTCAAGTGGCGGTAAAGGCATTCTTCTTAAAGCTATCACTTGTAAAGAAAGCCACCTAAAGATGACGGATGAAACTACAACTTGCCATAGCCGCCACCCCCCCCCCCCCCCCCCCCCCGCGTCTCGGAGGGACATGAGATTTGGTGAACAAATCTGTTGGCTGCTCCTTTCTAGAAATGTGTTGTGGAGTGATGAAACCCATTTTAAACTGTTCCCGGATCATGCACAATCAATATCAAGGTGTTTGGTCCTTTCATGGAAGACAGGGTTCTTCATTATGTGAGTGGTCGCCTGGTTACCAAACAAAAAAGGAATGGGAGAAGGAATAGGAACTTGAAATTCCTTAAGGAGATAGCTTATCCATAAGAGCTCACAAACAGTTGCGCCTATGCTGCGATACTCAGCTTTGGTAGAAGAGCGCGACACAGTTGCCTGCTTTTTTGTCTTCTAGGAAGCCAAAGCACCGCCTAGAAAAATGAAGGAAGGAATAGAGCACGGTGAGGTGAACCCTTAAAATAATGGAGCAAATAGATTATAGCATCCTAATGAGCTTGCCTTGGATGTTGTAAAAACTAGCTCAGTTGTTGCACTACAAATGAAATATTTGGAAGAGAGAAACCAAGGTATAAGAACCTGCCCACCAAGTGTCTGTAACGATTAGGAGAAATGAAGTAAAGGGCCCGAATCTATGTCAAACTTAATGCCAGAAGGCAATAGAGAAATCGAACAAGTATCTTATTAGTATAGATTACCAGAAATCCAATTAATTGGCTGTTTTGTAATCTACTATTAATATTATTAAATATAATATTAAAAACCATCATATAGTTTATACTTTGGTCATCTTTGTCGTGTTATATTATATGTTATTACTGCTTTCACTGCAAATCCCACAGACCAGTTAAACCAATAAAGTTGGGTTGCACATTTGATGACGACCATGAAATCAATTTGAAAAGGTTGGCCTAAAATATTCTAAATCGAGAACCCTCAAGAGTGGACATTGAGGAGTTTTGTAGAGACCGACATCGAGTGATGTACTCACATGATGAATGTTGCATTTCATCGCCAATGGACATGCCATGTCAATGCACTTTAGTGGATGCTTGAAAAATAAGTTGTCAAGTTCACTGAGTTCGCATGGAGGAGTTGTTATATGGAAGTTCGTGTGACATGATTAGTATGACTAGAACTCCTAAGTTGCAATAGTATGGAAATCAGTCCTCCAACTTGAGGAGCCATAGTAGCATTGTATATGGGGCGGCTATACTTTGGTTCTAACTAATGTTAATACAGTATTGTGTGGTTGCCAAAACGCCTGCACCAGTGTAGTCATAACATACATGGAAGTTGGTGCAATCCAAGAACGAATCCATTATCTATCAAGATAATGGCAATCTCCTATATCCTCTATACTATGTAAATCTCTAGAAGTCTATGACCAGAGCTGTTGATCAAATAGGAAAATAGTTTTTCATGTTGGTTAATGAGAAATATAGTGAAAAGTGGATACATAGTTCTAGAAGTCAAGTATGAGAACCGATTTAGAATTCTACCTTAGACTTTGATTGGGATATGGTTTGATGGAAGAGTCGTATTGTATGGTACGTGCAGTTCAATGTTCACACTAATTTTACCTATTCCTAGTGCTATGGACCGTTGCTAAATTACCACGCATTGTTATGGGCACTCAGTG
Organism: Sesamum indicum; assembly: GCF_026168435.1. Lineage (NCBI taxonomy): Eukaryota > Viridiplantae > Streptophyta > Magnoliopsida > Lamiales > Pedaliaceae > Sesamum > Sesamum indicum. The sequence goes on along the minus strand of NC_142660.1, from coordinate 2,672,906 downwards.
ATTAATGGGTTGATCAATAGTCAATAATTGATTGTGATTCAATTAATCTAATCCTGTTAGCTTCTAGATTAAATATTACAAGTAATACAAGTCCAAGCCTAGTTGAAGATAGATCTATAAGGGTTGCACACAAAATACTAATGATATTGTGAAAAATTAATAGGAGAATTAATTCCAAAATAGATACTCATTTAAATTAATCATTTGAATAACTAGATTATTCAATTGAGGTGCTATATGATAGAAAACCTAAAGTATTAATTAATTAAATTAATTAAATATTTAGGTTTAGAGATTAATTAATCTTATGCCCAAGAATTAATAAAGATTTGATGTGGACGTGTAATTAATTCATTGGATCAATTAATTACTAATTCAAACTCAAAGTGTGTTTAATTCAAATTGTGGTCAAGCCTCAAGGAATCCTCAAGAGACCACAAGGACCTACTTTTTCTATATATAGAGCTAGTACTTGTCCATTTGTGGGTGTTTTTAGATGTGTATATCTATATTTCTCTTCCTCACTTTCTTATATCTCTCTTTTTACTCAAAGAGTTGTATCTCTTTCATCCTTTTCTTAAGGACTTTAAATTCATTTAAGATTTTCTTTAGAAATCTAGAACACTTTTTACTTTAGAGAAGTGTTGTTCTAGTCTCACTGTTATAATTTTGTATTTTGTGTATACTTTCTAGAGAAAGTTTGGTGGACAAAGCAAGATATCCTTTAACTTATATGGAAGTGCACAAATAGTATGAATTACGTCGGATATAATCTCATTTAATGTTTTATTTATTGCTTTCATTGCTTATTTTATGTCCCATTATGCTGGTGCGTGTGCACGTGCTGTGAGCCTGCAGCTAAAATTATAGTTTTTGTGACACAACTAGATTTCAAACCCAAGTGTGCACAATGGAAGAACGAGCCTTCCAACACTACATCATTTGATGATTTATTGAATATTTGGAGTTTTAACTTTTATATTGTATTTATAAATTAAAACTCTGTTTAGAATATCCAAATACATGTTTTGAGAAATACTTGTGGCGCCTATAATCTATTTTCAATTCAAGTTGTTGAGACTATATGAGATTTGATATAAATATGTATGATACTAGATTTCGGAATATATTTGATATAAACTTTAACATAAGATATTTATTGTGCATTTGATGAGGCCTATATGTCTCTTTAGTTCATTTCATCTTGTCTATTCCTTTGGAATAATAAGGCTTATTTCTTCCTCCTATGCACTTCTCTCGACTTATGATTGGGGTTTCCTCATATAAGTTGTGAGAGTAGATTAGAAGTGAGAATTTTATTTTATTTTAAAAATTAAATTAGTGAAGAAAGTCATGAAGATGGAGACCATTGGTGGGAGTTCAATTGAAGGAGACCAAGGCCTATAATTGTATTGGATACAATCTTTATAATAGTATAGGACCACTATCAATTGCAACACATTAGATTTATCAATGTGCCACCATGGGCGATGGATCGCATAGGACGGGCTCATGATCATCCACAGGGGCGTGTTAGATTTTATTTTGTATGTGATGCTTATTATGCTTTACTTACTACTCCTATATGATATTTGAACAACAAACATGAAAAATATGCAATGAAAATTGTGATGAGATCTTGAAGTCATGAAAAACATAAACTCTCAATTGAAAAGTCCAGGTTTAAATATTAACCCATGATGGATTAAATAAAAAATATTTGATAATCCAAGCCTTCCATCAATAATGGTGTAGTATGTGATACTACCACCTTCCAAATCATGGTCTCACGAATTGTGGAATTTTTTTGGAGTAGTGGAAAGCTGTACTGTTATTACAAAATAAGTAGATCATTTTAGTGGTTACCATGTCTCACGAGTTGTGGGAGGCAACATATAAGATTATTTTTAGTTGATGGGTTAGGTGTAATGCATAGTTATGCAATTCACTTGGAGTCCTTGGAGTTGCATGAAAAGCGAGGCAAATACTTAGGGATCTCATATGGTAAAGAGGTGCCTCCCATAAAATAATTTTTATGCGAATCGTAAAAGTGGAGTATGGAAACTATTTTGTGGACCTCAAGCCCGCTAGGAAAATATTTTTCGGAAGACCACTTGAGAGTTGGTGGAATTTTGAAAAAATAGTGGGAGTAATTTGTGACTAAAAAGACTGAGTAATAAATATTACATTTTAATATTAAGAATGAATACTAATTTCCTCTTTATCTTATTTTGACGTAGATCAATATGTCCAAAATCAGCTTTCCGTTATACTTGAGAATAATCATCTTACTTGAAAAAACTCTGTCGATTGGCTCTGTAATCTCAAAATTATTATGGATTCAAAAAATCGCTTGACAAACTTCCCCTCACTTCCCTGTCTGAAGGGTCTACAGATGTCAAACATGAATAGTTTTAACATGGACATAATGATGACTGTCAGGCACGTTGCCTCATGTTAGCAATCATGAGCAATGAGATACAGAAACAACACACTTACGTAGACCACGCCTCTGTATATAAGATTTATATGCGATATAGGATCAACATACTAGGTATGCGACATCTAAGGAGTTCTTAAGGGCAAAGATAACCGATGGATCATTTGCCCATGGCCACTGTATCAAGTTTCTCTCACTTGCTGAGAAACTAAGTAGGTTGAACTTAATATTAGACAATGACACATACATTGATGTGTTCTTTCAATCACTTCCCCCTTTCTTTGATCAATTTGTTAACTACAACATGAATGGGCTTGAGAAATCCATCTCTGAACTGATCAATATGCTAGTTCAGTATGATGTGATGGTTCAAAAACCAACAATGCTTGTTATGCTTGAGGCACCATCGAATTCTAAGTTCAAGGGCAAGAAAGCGTGACATTGGATGAAGAAGAAGAAGGCTAAAGGTCCAAGTGGAAGTAAAGGACCCCAAGCTAAGGGCATAGGAAAATGTGGAAATCAACTATGGAAGGGCCAAAATGTGGAAGATGAATGTCAGTTCTTTGTGAAAGGACACTAGAAGAGGAATTGCAAGGAGTACCTTACCTCTATCCAAGGTCTTTTTGTTATTGAAGTCAATGTGGTGACTAATATTACTTCTTCGGTATTGGAAATCAACTATGGAACTCATATTTGCAATATTTGCAGGTGATGACAAGAAGCAAAAGACTAAATGAAGGGAATATGATCCTTTGGCTAAGAGATAACAAATAGGTTGTCGCTGAAGCTGTGGCAAAAGTTCATTTAGTTGTTAGCCTTGATGTTAGGATGGTATTGAACAAATGCTATTTTGTATCTAGCATGATCAGGAATATTGTATCAATCCCCATACTTTATGACGAGGGCTACAAGTTTTTGACTAATGAAAAATATTTTTATTTGATGAAGAACGATTGTTCATCTATGCTTGAAAAATTACATAGTGGCTTATGTGTTTTTTCACACTATAATACAATTATGAATATTCAACCAAAAAGAAAATTAGATAATCAAGTAAACCCAAGATAGGAACTAGAAAGTAACTCTAAGAATATAGAAGTAGAGGGTTTAGACCACCTTCTGACTTGCGAATCATGTCTAAAAGAGAAAGTAACAACAATGACCTTTTGGACAAAGTAGTCTTGCCAAGGATCTGTTTGGATTTGATCCACATAGATATCTGTGGGCCACCAATGACTCAGGTCAAAGGTGGACTACTTCATAACCTTCATAGATAATTGTTTGTGGTATGATTACGTTTACTTAATGAAGTACAAGTCTGAAGCATTCAAAAAGTTCAAAGAGTTCAGATTTGAAGTACAGAATCAACTGATCGCAAAATCAAAGTCTTTTGATTCAATCAAAGGGGTGAAAACTTAAGTGGCGCTTTCTTGGGTTACTTAAAAAGGAAAGGGATTCTCCCTCAATGGACTTATCTTGGAAAGCCACAACTTAGCGGCTTTTTTGAAAGGATGAATTGGATTATATCGGGCATGGTTCGGTTCACGATAAGTTTTACAGAGTTGCCTCTATCCTTCTGGGACTACATTGCCAAGTTATTGAACATAGCACCATCAAGACTATGACTCAGACTCCATATCGTATATGGCATGATAAACCTCCTTTCTATAAATATCTTAGGGTAAGGGGAAGTCCCATGTATGTTAAGAAACTAGTGGGAGATAAGTTGGACTCAAGATATAGCGTATACATGTTTGTTGGTGATGCGTACAAAAGATTTAGCCACACCACAAGGGTTGATATGCCATTGCCCAGGCTTATTACAGTGAGTACAAAACTGTGATTGATTTCCAGTCAACCACATCATTCTTCTTATAATTTTCTTTGTTAAAATCCTGGTGTTCAGCATCTTTGTTAAACCACTTTGCATTCATAGCATGCCCTCAATCGCTTCAATTGTGTCCAAATGCAATTGTCATTGTCTTTCAACTCATAACGACATGCAATAAGCCTTGTGAACCGAAGGCACAGGCTCCATGACTAATATTTGGTTGCGTAAATGATCATATTTCTCATTTAACCCCATCAAAAATTGCCTTAATTGATTCAAAGTGTTAGCTTCCGCATTTAATTTCCATAGCCACACGTACACAGACCACAAGAACATCAATGAGTAAGCATCAAACAGGCTAGTTCATCCCACAACATTTTCAGTCGTGTAAAATAAGACTAATAGACTGAGATCCTTGAGGAATCAAAGCGATGTCTCACTGCAGTTGATACAGCAAAGGACCATTGCATTCTTCGTATCTCTCTTCCAAATCTAACCATAGCTCCCTAGACGTTTTAGTATAAAAGAATGCATCAACTATAACCTTATATATCAAGTTCAGAATCCATATATGTACCATACTACCAACTCTAATATTTTTATCTATTTGCATCTTCCTTTCTAGGTTGACCATAGCTACCATCAATGCAGCACAACTCATTTCTCACGTTCATACCATCCATAGGTACAGTAACTATGATCATACCCGCTCCTTGTAGCTGTAAGAAATTTGCTAAGATTGCACAAAAGACGTAGTAGGCGCCATCAAAGGAAGTGCTTTGTGCATAATTCTATTAGACATACAGAGAGAAGAAGAGAAGTAGTTCTACAACAGCCAAAATATTATTTAAATAATGGATGATTTGATGAACTAATTAACTGATAAACTGACTAATCCGAACAAACTAACAAAACTACTTCCTTTATTGTCAATAACAGAAACAAACGGGTAGTATAAAATGCACTTCTAAAAATGCTCCTTTAGTAAACAAAATATTTCATCAAATCTGCAAAACTCCAGTTGGTTCAGGCTGCTTCAAATCTTCAGCAACTTCAGCAGCCCCCTCGCAAGTTGGACTTGAATTTAGGACGATCAAGCCAAATTGGAATGCAAATGTAAGAAAGAAACACCAAACAGTGGCTTGGTGAAGATGCCGACTATCTGTTGCTTTGAGACTAAGGACAATCGGTTTCTAAGTGTTTGGTTCTCTCATGGAACATAGTGTTTGTTGTGATGTGTTGTGCCGCTTTTTTGTCATAGAAAAATGGAACAGGTGTAGGAACCTCAACCCCTAAATCCTTAAGAAGATTAGTAACTCAAGTAATTTCACAGACTGTTGTTGCCATACTTCTGTACTCTACCTCTATAGAGGACCTTGACACTATTGTCTGTTTCTTTGTTTTCCATGAGACTGGACTCATTCCCAGAAATATGTAATATCTTGACAACGACCTCATTGTAATTTGGCAGGCTGCTCAATCTTCATCGCAAAAGGCTTTTAGTTTAAAATCATTATTTGAAGGAATATATAAACCTGTAAAGAAATTAGCTTTGAAATATCTAACTAAATGCATAGTTGCATACTAGTGTTCTTGGCATGGGTGCTACATAATGTAGCTTAATTGTTGTGTTGCATGAAAAATGTCAGGCTTTATGAATCCCAAGTATAACCTCCCTGTCAACCTCCAATACTTGGATGGATCATAAAGATCTCCTCTTGAATCAGTGGAAAACTTCAAGCCTGGAGGCAGTGGAGTAGTGGTTGTCTTCCCTTTGTGCAGTCTAGTATCTTTAAGATATCATGAATATAAATATTCTAAGTTACTACCAACCCCTGTAGGGATCTTGCCAGTTCAAGGGTTGTTTTCCCTTTGTGCAGTTTGTAAACTCTTGATTCCACTACATTGAAGCTTGCTTCAAGCCATACAATGATTTCTTGGCTTGCAGGCATTTCCTAGTGGAACCTAGTAACCTTCTGGAGGATCCATGTAAATAACTTCATCCAGGGTTCCATACAGAAAATCATTGTTTACATCTAAGTGGTGTAGAGGCCAATTCCTTGCTATCCAGAAATAACCTTACAGTGACTGTCTTTGCCATAGGAGCAAAGCAGTCATGGTAATCTATGCCTTCAACTTAACTAAACCCCTTTGCCACTAACCTTGCTTTGTACCTCCCCATTGAGCCATCTTGTTTGAGCTTGATCTTGTAGATCCATTTGGAGCCCTACTGTGTTTTTGCTTGGAGGCAATGTGGAGATTTCCTAGGTTTTGTTTCTTTCTAATGCATCTATCTCCTTCTGCCTTGCTTCTTTCAACTCTTGCTTTACTTGGGCTTCTACAAATCCTTTTGGTTCTTGCAATACAGATAACTTTTCTAAAAAACAGCTATGTATATGAGTTAAAGCAATATTAGTATGTGAAGATATATTATCAACAACACTGCTGACAAAGTCATCCAACCAAGAAGGCCTTGTGACCTGCCTAGTAGATCTTCCATGTAAAGTAGGTTGTTCTTGTTGGATAATTGATTCTTCCATTTGTTCAATGTCTTGAAATTTTTTTCATATCTTCATGTTCAGTAACCACAGGCAAATGATAGGAGGTTTCTGAGCTTTCAACATTATGGAAAGGGAAAGTTCCTTCATGAAAGGTCATATCTCTAGCAATGTGTACAGTGTTTGACTCTAAGTCCATAACTTTATAACCGTTTCTTCCATGAGCATAACCTAGAAATACACACCTCAAAGCTCTAGGTTCAAACTTTCCTGTATGAGGAGGGATCACATTCGTAGCTAAGCATAGACAACCAAAACCTTTACATGGTCATAGTTAGGTGGGGTTTCTCCAATTTAAAATTTTTGTAGGCATTCTGTTGATCAAATATGTTGTTGTAAGCAAAGTTTCTATCCAAAAATTTTAAGGTAATTTAGCTTGGAACATGAGTGATCTTTCCACTTGAAGTAAATGTTGATGTTTCAATTCTACAACTTCGTTTTGTTGAGGGCTATAAACACAAGTTCTTTGATGTATAATAACTTCAATTTGAGAGAATGTTTGATATTGCTCATTAGTAAATTCAGTCCTATTATCTATTCTTATTATCTTGATTTTGACATTGAATTGTGTTTCAATTAAATTGCAAAAACTCTCTAATTTCTGTTGTGTTTGAGATTTATGTAACATCATGTACGTCCAAGTGGCCCGACTATAGTCATCTACTATGGTAAGTATATAATTGCAATGAGTAATAGAATATTGTCTATAAGGTCCCAAAACATCTACATAAATTAGCTAAAAACAGTAGTAACTCGGGTATCACTTAAAGGAAAAGGTAATGAATGTTGCTTGGTAAGAGGACAGATTTCGCAATTCCTTAAATCTGTGATTTTATTTCCAGAAAGAGGTAAGTGTTTGAATATATCCTTGATGGCAGGCCCTAATATGCAATGCCAGAGATTTACATCAACTATAGACGTTAGGTTACTTTCTTGGTTAGTTCCAAGAGCTACAGAGTTCTGATTACTAAGCCCATCAATGGTCTTTGTGTTGTTCCCAAAAGGTAATCCTTTATCCAGAATGTAAAGTCTTCCTTCTTGTCTACCTACTGCCACCACCCTTTTAGTCCGAAAGTCTTGCACAAGACATTCATGTTGTGTGAAGGTTACACTAAAAAGTCCATCAGCAAATAATTTGCTCACTGACAATAGATTGTATTTAAAGGTAGGAACATATAAGATATTTATAAGTGTGATGTCTCTAGAAATAGGAACATTTCCTGCATATTTCACTTCATGTGTAATCCCATTAGGCAATTTAATAGAGTTTTAATTTTCAGAGATTTGAGTTCCTTGAAGGATTCAGCATTTCTACACATGTGAGCTGATGCCCCACTATCTATAATCCATAGATCACTGCATAATTTCATGCTTTTAGTACATACTAAACCAGTACCTACAAAATCTCGATACTCCACAAAGTAGAGTGTTGTTGGCTGAATTCTTGGTTTTGTAGTGCCCTTCTTAGTTCAGTCCTAATCACTTCAGATAAGATGCTTTGCGTCTTGCCATTAAGTTTTCTTAAATGCTACTTTCTCCATCTTCTAGATGTCCATTCAAGGCTCTTGTATTTTGTGGTCTAACATTTCTTCTCCTTTGCTCCACGAGTTCCTTGTACCAATTTGGAAAACCAGTTAATTCAAAATAATTTTCTTTAGAGTGTTGAGATTTCTTACAGTGATCACAACGCAGTTGTTTCTTATCAACAAATCCCTTTTTCTTGACAGGTCGTTTCTTGGGTATGTGTTTTCTTTGTCAAGTCCAGATACTCCAGAATAAACTTCTCTTTGTTTCTCCACTCGCAAGAACATGGAGTAAGCCTTTCCAATAGTGGGTAGAGGGTCCATTAGGAGCACTTGATTACGTATATGATCATAGGCATCACTTAAACCCTTCAAAAATTGCATTAATTGAATAGATGTAGTCTTATCTGCTAACCTATTACTCGCCCCACAAGAACATGAAGGCAAGGGATCTAAGCTTGCGAATTCATCCCATAACTTCTTTAACTTCGTGAAATAAACTGCCACATACATGTTTTCTTATATTATGGATGTTATTGCTCTTTGAATCTGATATAGTAAAGGCCCATTACTTTCCCCAAATCTTGATTCTAGTTCAAGCGAAAGGCCTCTCGCAGATGTTGTATAAAGAGAAACTTCTACAATATCTTTGGGTATTGAACTTAGAATCCATGACACAACCATGCATCGATTCTTTGCCATTGCTCAATTTCGTTCTTGTCATCAGTTGGTTTTTGGCAAGAGCCATCGATGAATCCTAGTTTTTGTTTGGCTCATAGTGCGAATTTGATGGATCTGACCTAAGAGAAATAATTGTTTCCGTTAAGAGGAATTGAGACCAAGCTCATTCCAGGGTGATCACCTCCTTACAGCTTCATGTTTTGTGAAATCGGATGCAATTTGGAGTCCCCTGTTCCAGTATCTTCGGCAGGTTTCTTATCCCCCATGGTATTGGAAGATAATGGAGTACAAACTAGAAGAATTGAATTCTTGATTCAAAGTATTCCAAGAAGAAGAGAAAAAAAGGCTAGCGGTAAGGATCTTACTGCTCTGGTACCATGCTAAGATTGCACAAAAGACGTAGTAAGCGCTATCAAAGGAAGTGCTTTGTGCACTAATTCTGTTGAACATACAGAGAGAAGAAGAGAAGTAGTTCTACAGCAGCTAAAACATTCTTTAAATAATGAATGATTTAACTAACTAATTAACTGATAAACTAACTAATCCTAAGGAACTAACAAAACTACTCCGCTAACTGTTAATAACAGAAACAAACGGGTAATATAAAGTGCACTTCTAAAAATGCGCCTTTAGTAAACAAAATATTTCATCAAATTTGCAAAACTCTAGCTGGTTCAGGCTGCTTCAAATCTTCAGTAACATTACCAAAATTCACATCCATGTGCATCTATCCGTTTGCAATTGCATCATCAACATCCCCAGCCACCATAGCTGATCATAGGAAATCAAAAATTGCTAGCGCAAATTAATTTATCTATACAAAGTTCTTCAAGGCTCTGATAGCATGTAGAAAATTATACATGAAAATATTCATCGGCAAATCAGAGATTGGGAAGGCCTAAATCGAGTTTTGAAGTAGAGAAATTCGCATTCATCTACATAGAACGAAGAAGACAGCGTCTTATAGAAATGGAGCAAAGGAAAATACCTATAATTACCCCAACCAACTATCCACGTTATCATACACCTACTCTACAGCTGGAAGATAAAAGAAAAAGGAAAAACGTATTACACTTTAATAAACGCATAAAAAGAAACACGCTTTAAGCTTAAACAGTCAAGTGGCGGATGGTACCTAATTTAAATTTCTTTATTTTAAAATGACGAATGGGAACGAATAAATGAAAATAAAGCACAAACACAGATTTGAGAGAATTCCATTTATTATTTAAAAATCGTAGGAAAATGAGGACTTTCATACACGGATGTGAAGATCGAAATTTTGGGCAACATGAAAAGATACTATTCTGTTTCCAAAAATTGTTTCCAGTTTCTGAGATTTTTCATGTAGAGCGTGGAGTTGCCAATTTCTGCTATTCAAAAGAATTCAGGCAAAATTTGATGCTCCCTTTTAATATTTTGGTGGCCTAAATGTTAAGGATACAGATCTGTAAGAATTAAGATTGGGTAAATTGGTCATGAATGAATTGCTCTTTTAGTTGGCCCATGTACTTTAGAAATTGGGCTTTTATGCAGTGACAAAAATCTTGAGGAAAAATGCAAATTGTTTCTCATCATGTTTCTGTTGGGGTACTGTACTTGGGCTGAAATGAAATAACAACTTCAGAGTGTAATTCTGAACCTTTTGTTTTATACATTGGAGAAAGCACAATGAATCATCCAACTTTCAGTACAGGAATGGAGATATTCAGTCAACACCATGCCTTACTGTGCTATGAAAAAAGATCCTTTGCCATCAAAATTTCCACCCATTTTCCATAGATTGTGATGATTTCAGAATGATACATACAGTTGCAATTTATAACTCTACCATGCAAGACAGCTTCATTTGAACTAGAAATATCAGCATACATGCTTTTAGCAGCATTAATATTTTCCTGTTAAGTGGTGGTTTTCATACACAAGGAAATGCGGGAAACAACATAGATCCTCATAATTACGGCTAATGATAATATACCACAAACAAGAAGCTTATAATCTGCTTCCACGCCCCCAAAAATTGAATACAGCTGACAAGATTTGCATTCCCGTCTGTACAGAACCTGTGCATCACTTCAGACTTCCGCTCCCTGTTGTTTTTGATGAACCAGCGGTATCATGTTCAGCTGGTCCAATAAATAGCTGGGGAGAGATGGAGCCGCTTTTCTTGATTTTCCCTGGACATTCTCGGCCTGGATTGCCCTTTAAGGAAAGATTTTTTCTGAAACGGCTCCTGTTAAGGGACAGCAATGTGTTCCTAGTGGGCGTGTGCAATGCCCCTTCAACGCAGTCTCCCACCTGAGCGCAACCCCAGGGCTTGGAAGGCCCATCTTCACAAAAAGGTTTAAGCCGAGGGAAACTACTCCTCAACTTGGAAAAGACACGCTGGTCGGGGGAGTTTTCTTCTTCAATTTTTACACAGATGGGACAGGGAGGGTCATTCTTGCGTGCCTTAGGTGTCGTTTGTTCTAAGCATTCTGCATGGAAAACGTGACGACAAGAAAGGACTCCAGCAACTGGCATGTCACCGCTTTTGACAATCCTACGAGAACTCCAAGGTGATCTTTGCGATAGGAACCTCTCACACAAACCGCATCTGAAACAATCTGCAGGACTACGAGATCTGCTGGAAAGATCATATTCAAATGGTTCAGGTACTTCTGCAAGATCAATGCTACCACTAGCACTGCTCAAATGGTGTCTATCCCTTTGTGGAGTGGCTGCATCAAATTCTGGCAACCCAGCAGGGGGGAGGCCGGTACTTTCTCTAGTGGGCGTTTCTGGTGGAAATGACAAAGGGTAAATTGCTTTAGACATAAAGCATCGACGGTTACGATGAGAGGAGTGTGACTTGACCATGGACTCATAATCACAGCTACTGTCCGATCGGGACGATGTAGAACCTCCACTATTCCTAGCAGCCGATGTTCCCTATAAAATTTTCAGCCTGGTAAGCATTTACAATTTGAGCAAAATATATAATGCCAGAACATAAAGGCAATCAGAGACATGATACCTCCATTGTTGGAGAAAATGATAATGGCCTCAAAACTACATCTGCAAACAGCAAAGGAATACATGAACAAAAGTAGGAACACAGTAAGCATACATGAGGAGAAAGATGGAATCCTCTTCCAGATATAATTTCCCAAATGTTGTTATCTTCTAAAAGAGTCTTGCAGATATAATCCAAAAAATGAAGACCTGAGGCACCAGCCCATATCAGACACATAGAATACTACAGAGGACTTGCACCGAAGCCTATTACAAGACAATTTTTTAGGCAAAATAAGTTAGGTAATTTGCCAAAGGCACACAAAACTCAGGGTTGAACCCTCACTTTTCTCTTCCTGGTTTTCTATTTGATATTTTCTTTTGAGAAGGAAGAAGAGCTCTGTTCAATCAAAAATAGAGGTGCCAAGATTTGAACTCATGATAACTTCACTAGAAACACATGGTCAAAGCTGAATGATCTAAACAACTTGAGCAAGGTACAAAAATGTGTGAGGAAAATCCATATTTAGTCCGAAAAAGGTGAAAAAAAAAATTTGAATTGCAAATAAAGCCCCCAGATGGAACAAATGGAGACTTATCCTGAAAATATATGTAGTACCAAGATTGAAAATCATGTTATATAATGGAAAACGAAAGACAAAAAAGCATCAATGTATGGCAAAATATAAGTCATGGAATGAAAATCATAATAGTGCAGGAGCAAGATGAAGAAATTCATGTTCATACCTCTACTTGACGCACCATAATCATCATTGCTGATTTCTTGTATGGCCGGGGGGGTCCATTGCTGGGCAGGTGATATGTCAGATGGACTGCTTAAATATGGACCAATTCCATCAGATACCAGAAACTGATGATTAGTTAGATTGTTTCCCCTCAACCAATTTCTACTTTCTCTGCTGTTTGACGATGCAGATGATCCATACAATGGAATGCCATCGTGAGAACCAAATGAGAGAGCTTCAGATTGGAATTGAAAGTCCCATCTTGATGGCGGAGGAGAAAAGCTTGTATTAGTTCTCCAGTATGGCTCATGTGGCCCCACAGACCAGTCTCTGCTGGTTGCATTGGACCCATGTGGCCTTGCAGCCACACAACAAAGGGACCCCGTTTTAGCTATCTTTCACGACACACCAATTTTTCAGGCACCAAACAAATGTTCCCGGAAACAGCTAGGAAAAAAGTTAGTAAAGCTCAGAGGACAAAAGAAGACTAATACATTGCTTCCAGAAGTAGGATCTCAATTCATAGATATTGATCACTGCATTAGGCACCACCAGACAAAAATTTGTGAAAATGGTCGCTGAAAATCTAATCTTGATTATGTACAACCACTGAAATTAAGTTTGGCAAGAATTAGACTATGCCTGCTTAACAAAGGCAACAAGAAGAATAGACCGTCTCCTTAGCCATCAACCACCCCCATGAAGACTTGCATATTCTCTCCTCAGAGAGCCGTTCAAATGCTAAAAGTTGCACAACTGGGACCTAAGAAAATAAAGTTTAATGTAATTCAGATACCGCCAATATTACATATATAAGGTGAAACTAACGAACTTACTTTACCAAAAGAAGAAATCAACAAAATAGCAATCACAACTTGAACAGGCATTAAGGAAAATAGAAAAACCAAAACCTACCTTTCATACCAGTTAATATATTCAAGTTAACCCCTCCAGAATTATCTTCTAAAACTTCAGTTCTTATAACTAAAGACCTTCATTTTCTCCTCAAATGTTAACATTTTCATAGAAAAGTAGTAAAAAGCATAAAAGTTCTACAAGCGACTTGAGCTTCATGCGAGCCAATTTACATGAAGAACCAAAATATCTGGCAGTTTTTCCCACAAAAAGGTCAACACAATAATGGTGTTTTATTAAATTAAAATAAATAGAAGGCTTTCAATAATCCCAATTATTGCAGCACACAATTAAAGCATACCCGCCAAAAACCCAACTTTCTGAAAGAAACTGAAAAACCCATAAAAAAATTATTTGCCACCGGAAATGGGCAAATTCAGAGAATGAAAAAGAAATGCATGAAATGCACCCAGCTCAAGAAATGAAACCCAAAAACCATGAAAATCGTACAATTAGGTAAACTAACAACCACATATACGTACTCACTTACATATCTAGCTATAGCAGAGAGAGGAGAAAGAGAGGGAGGGAGCAGCTTACAATTGGGAGAAGCGACTAAGCTGAATAGAGTAGAAGGGAAAAAAAGTCTGCGTTTGAGTGAAATATAAGAACCCTAATTTGACGGAGAGAAGCGCGATTCTTTAAGTAGTCATTTTGCACTTTTGCCCCTTATTTAGATAGTATTTCTTCTTCTACCCACATATATTTATATTACATTTGAACCTCCTCTTTTTCTTTTTCTTTTTCTTTGTTTATGGTGAGCGAACAAAGTTGTTCAATAATTTCTTTTTTGGCAATTTTAAAATTTATCCTTTTTATTAGTTTTGATCAATTATACATTTCGTCTTCTTCTTTTTTTTTATTTAATTAAATAAATATAATAAAATTTTTAAATAAGACATAAGTATTGCGTGTGCTTCGACTGCTATTGAGGCACAAACACTGATTATGGGAAATAGTATTCTTGGTCCTGTAACTTAGGATTTTTTTATTTTTGATCCGATAGTTTAAAAAATAGTATTTTTGGTCCCATGGCACTTTTCCATTGAATATTTAACGGAAAAGGCTACGTGGCTGTTAAGTGCACGTGGTAAAAAATGCTAACTTTTAAAAGTTATTAAACCAAAAATAATAATCCCCTAGCCAATGTGACCATAAGTGTAAATTCGATTTTCGTTAAATTTTTTTAATGAAAATGTGGGATGAAACCAAATTGTTACTTTTACAAGATCAAATATGATAATCTCATAGCCAATAGAATAAAAAATGAAAAGACCCTAAGTTATGTGACGAAAAATATTGTTTCCCCATTGTTAAAGTAATTTTGAGTTGGAACCCAAGCATAACAAATATAAAAATTTGGTCATGTTAATAAGTTCTAAGGATAATTACACCCTCCTCCTCTGAGATTTAGTATAATTACACATAAACTCAACATATTTTGAGCGATTACATCTAACACTCTTGAGCTTTGTTTCCATCTAACAAATAAGTCACCCATCAGCCAAAATTCACTTAATTTGCTGATATTAATAAAAAAAATTGAAAGAATAATGATGTTTACCCTCAATTGCGTATTATTTACTTATTACAGGTTAAACAATTTTTTTCGAGCTAAACTACCTGTATAATGGTGAGATATACCTTCTCACATGTATTACGCGTGAAGACGCATGAGGGTAATTTGGTTATAAAAAAAATTGTTTGACCTACTATAAATCAGTAATAAGTCAATTGAGAGTAAATATAGATTCTTTTTTTATTTTTTTGTTAATATCATCAAATTCGATGAGTTTTGACTAATAGAGGGACTTATTTGTTAGATGGAAGTAAACCTTAAGAGTGTTGGATATAATTTCTCAAATCACAGAAAATCTATATATAATTACACCAAATCCTAGGGGAGGAAAGTGTAATTATCCCTGAGTTATACTTCGTTGTTGTTTATTTTTGTATTGTACACTTCTTCAACATAATACAACTCTTTACTCACAAATCTTCACTTTGGCTTTTGCCTTGCCTTCTCTTCAGCAACGGTTGAGTTCAAATTAGTACATGTAATAGTGCTCAACATGTTAGAAATCTTTAGCTCATTCACTATTGTTCATGATTACAGCAACCAAATCTTATGTTCTTGTCTTGAAGCAATCATTCAGACTAAGAAAAGGAAATGAATCACACTGAAATGATAAACAAAGACAACAATATTTTCCCCTAATAATGAGCTGAATAATTCAGCATGGTCCACATTCTTAGCTGGTCTGTCCAATCATTAATCTGCAGGTGAAATGTTCGGATGCCAGACCAGAAACATTCTATTTTTCAGTTGCTTCAAAAGGAATCACCAACTCTCAGAACCAACAAAATGACACATACAGAAAAATCCCATTATTGTTCACAGAACAGCACCAAAAATCATGGGAATTTAGGACAAGTAGTTTAGGATGCATTCCAAATGCCAAGGAAGTAGTTCATAGAAACATTCACATCATTACATCAATGATAGATCCAACCACTGGAGTTTCCTGCTTTCCATGTGCCCTTTTCGTCGATTTTCATATATTCAGTTCCCGGTATGAGAAATCTTGACACAAGGAAAGTGCAAACACATGATGAGTCATATAACTGGGATCGCTTCCCATGTCACGTAGTATGCCTAACAGTTCAGTTGCAAGTCGCATCAAGCATAAACATTATTGGCCACGGCAAGGATTAGTTATTTATGTGTGCTAGCACAGTAACTAGGTCCCGTCATATATGCAATATCACTATCACAGAAGAAATCTTGACGGCAAATTTTCATCGTCATAGTGTTGATCAGCTGGTACAGCTAAGTGTTCTACTAAGCCTCTTGGCAGTACTCGAATTGTATGTCAGTATAGAATAACTGTTTCAGTTAATGAATTCAGGAATACAAGGAACCTGTATCAGCAGCAGGAGTAACATGAGTGACAACTTCATTAAGGCAGTCCTAACTAATATTTCTACACTTACAACATAGATAATTGGCACACTTGTCATAAATGATATTTCTAGAATGTAATAACTAAGTAGATCACATGGATGCGGACTATGCTCTCAAGCTCTTAGATAGAAGCTTCAATATGTTCTACTTCCGTTTAATGTGTTCATGTCTATGATAAATGTAATTTAGAGCTATCTGTAAGCTATTCCATAGACATGGGGATTTATGAGCGACGCGGAGGATAAAACAGCCTGATTAACATCAAGACTTGCAAAACCTGCTCCAGCAATATTAGTTGCAGTATTCCTGGTGAGATGACACCCATCCGCTACAGTCTGCTGCAATGGATCAAGAATCCCCTGTACAAATCTAAGAATTGTTCCATCTGTAATTAACAAGGAAATAAACCTTAAATTTTGATGTTAAATACCTCAGCAAGGGGAGGGGAAAGCAATAATGGGACGTCAATGAGCTCTTTTTCTGTTGCACAAAGGACATCATCAATCTGATTTATTACCTCTTGCAGCTACATGCTCCACAAATATGTAAAGCCCACCAGGCTTAAGCACCCTTTTTACCTCTGTATGCATTCAGATATCCATCAATGAGCCTTTTGTAATCAGAAGACTTTGATATGAGCATGTGAGATTGAGCCTAAAGTAGCTTTTATGACTTTACACGAGGAAACCTAATGACATCCAACAAGAATATATAGTACTTGATGTAAAAATGAGAAGTCCTATTATTGGTAGGATGAGGCAAATTTTGGTTCACAATTCCAACATACGATCTAGGGTAAATTACAGTTACCTCTTCGATTTGGTATAATTACGAATACACCTTATTGATTGGGGAATTACAACTACCCTTTCAAATGGGAAATAATTATGAACCACTAAACGGTGAGCTGGAAATTATTAGCTTACCCTTGCTGATTTTTTTTTAAATGTTTGAAAAAAAATTTAAAAAATATGAGGGTGGTTAAAATAAACAATCCATAGATTATATTTATCATAAAAGTATTTTAGAAAATTCTAGAAATTACATAAAAATTATAATTCGTAATCCAAAAAGGCATTTTGGGCAGTTCACCACAAAAATTGACGGAAACCAAACGAAGGCTAACGGAATGGGCTCGTTGTTAAACATACATTAAAATTAAAAGGTATTTGTATTTTCCAAACAACGAGAAGGAATTTATAATTATGTCAAACTCAGGGGAGGTAGTTGTAATTTACCTTAAGATTTAAGCTTGGCTTATGTTTCGAGAACATAATTTAGGAAACTATCCACTCTTAATGATACTCAACCAGAGATAATTAGACCTTTCAAATATGAGAATCCTCTTGTCCAATTGTTTCCACAATGAAACTCGAAATAGAGGATCATGCACAGACTTGGAAGATTGAACCAGCAAGAATCAATATACCTTGTAATGTCTGATCAACATCTTTTACAGAACATAGAATGAGCGTTCCAACAACAGCATCAACAGATGCATCACCTAATGGCAAAGCCTCTGCAACCTGCGTAAAACTTGAGTAATATCAACCAAGATTCTTTTAGCACCCGTACTTCACAATATATATTTATCAGCAGATTCACTAACAGAGTGGTATTTTGTTCTCACCACAATCTTGATCCATGTTAATGCAGAACATAGAGCATAATCATGGTGGAACTACTTGCAGAAAGATACTCATTTCACCCTTTTAAACTGGAATTTTCAGAAGAAAAATCCAACGAAAACAGGTTTTGCCACCTCTGATCTCCCTTTCAAAAGAAATGAAGGATTGGAAGTCTAGATTAAGTTCTAAAGCCTAGAAAGCATTATAGTAGGGACGGAAAAGTAGATCTCTTCAAATACACAAAATATGAAGAAAATGATACATATATATTACAAATTAAGAGATCTTAACACAGTTAAGGCATGTTGAATAGATGCATACTGCTTGCATAAAGCTAAAATTCGATCGTGGGAGTCCTGCAGCCTCTGCTGCTGCCTGTGCATATTTTTCCATTTTCCTATTCGGATCAACTCCGACAACGTTGATACCTGAATGATTAGCATAGTATTTGATATTAGGACCCGTCCCAATGCCAATCTCCAAAATCCTGTCTGCCTTTCCTCTCAAATTAGCAAAAAGCTGTGACTTGTAACCTGCAATCTTACCACACCAACATCTACTATTTTAACTATCATATACTTAGAACTATACACGAAAACAAATCTTGCACGAAAAAAATAAATTAACCTCTGCTTCATAAGATTTCATTGTTTTGTCCATAGCTGATGCATAGAATTCCTCATACCAATCAGGCCTTGGAGGATGAATCCTATTCAAAACTTCCTGCATTGAGCGCAGCAAAAATAGTCTCTTTTATTTTTCAAGTCTATTGCTACAAAAGCTGTCAAGACCCAATTTTTCACAATATGAAATCCAAAACAAAGTGAATAATTTGGTACGGACAAAAGGGTCAAAAACCTTGCAACTTTTTTCACTAGCTAACATCCAATTACATTGGTAGAACTGCTGTACCATATTCAGTAAATAATGAAAGTAACAAAGAACCTATCTTTCACTCACTCTTCTTTGCAATTTCTGTAGCAAGAACAGAAATGAGAATCATACCGTAGGATCCTGGGGAATGGAATCTTTATCAGAGGCTAATGCAGGGAAAACGGGCAATAAACCTGTTCCTACCACTGACCCAAGAAAATGTCTTCTGGGACAACATGGGCAGTATTGTTGGCCGCCATTGTGTCCAGGCAAATCTTGAGCGCTTTTCCTCACCATTCTTAAGGTTGGGGAAGTAATTCTTGGTGTTTGTGTGATGATGAGATTGGAGAAAAACCATGAGCATGGATTGGATGAACAAAGTGTCATTCCGGAGTTCGTCCTCTTCAGCTCAGCAATCTGACCGACTTTGTGTACTGTGTGAGAAACGCCAGTGGAGCTGTTTCTTTATCTGTCCAATTTGACATTTCTATTTTGCTTTTTCGCTAAAATATTTTCCTTATTTAATATGAGAACCAAATGTAGTAATACATTCCCCCCCCCCCCCACCCTGGTTTTGTGAATAAATATAGTAAAAATTGTGTTCAGTGTTCCTCCACTTATTACATCTGAATGCTCCAGTGTTTGTATAACACCTTCCCACTATGTATTCAACAATTTGCACATCATCTCGTGCACTTTCACAATTAATTTAATTTTAAACAATCAAATACATCATATATGTTTATTCACATAGTAGATTATACTGATCCAATTTTTTTTTCCATAAATATTGAAGAGTAAATTGCATAACACCACAGGTGTTCGTGTGTTATGTTTATAGATAAAAAAAGTCGCATATTATTTAAAAGGCAACAAACTATCCCAGGTGATGCAAGTTGGAATCATTGTTGGCCGTTTTTATTGTTATTTTTAGTTAACATATGTCTACTTTGCCCCCTTTGTTAGACATTTAAGTGTACAGATGTTTTTTCATTCTCATTTTGCAAAGTGCATCATTTTAATAAATTACATATTATTGATTAATTAAATTTATTATTTAGTTTTAATAAATTATATTTATTTATAAAATATAGTAACTAAATATTAGAATACCTAAAATAAATATAATTTTAAATTTTAAATATTTATATTATAAATAAAAATCAATTATAACAATTGTATATTACTAACTCATTAAATTATTATTTTTAGATATGTTCAAAAAAATTATTTATTTATAATATATTAATTAAATATCAAAATACTAAAAAATAATATAAAAATATTTTTAAGTTATATTATTTATAAATAATATTTAAATTAAAATTACCATGTTTCTAAAACAAAAATGTAACAAATTCTTTTATTATTTTAAAATTTTGAAAAATTAAATTACTTTTAATTATTTTTTTAAAAATAAGTTTTTCAAATTAAGATTTATTTTATATATATTTATATTTATATATAATGAAAAATTATAAATAAAAAAGTAAAATCGATAGTCTATCCCCCACCGCCTCCGCATTCTGACCACTGTCTTCCCATGGATCTGGGATACGACGATCTTTCTAGAAGGGGGGGGGGGTGCTTGCTTGAGCGAGGCAACAGTGAGGTTGCCCAGAAGTTTGGGCAACAACGTGTATTGACCGCGATACCGGTTGCTGCCCGCAAAGGAGACGATCGTCACTGCCTCCCTATAATATATATTATATATATATACATATAACGGTATTTATGCAAGCAAAAAATAATTATGCTCGATCCAGTTAGGGTGCAAAATAATAAAGTGAAATGCAGAAATAAAAGTGTGTAAATGAGTGATGAAGAGAGTATTATTACTCATTTGGATGTACAAATGAGAGGTTGATTGAAACAAAGCTCTCAACACAAATTGTAATGTTTCCCTGAGCTAAAATGGTAGTGAAAATTATAGTATATAGTCTCAAAGTGTAAAAAAAACTAAAACATGTCTTCTCCCGTTGGTGGAGCTCTATTTATAAGCAACCCTAAGTTGTTGGAGAAAAACATGAATTTGGGGAGCATGATTTCAAAATTGTTAGATAATGTTGAATCTCCCTCAACTCCGGTGGAGAGTTCCTAGCAGTTGAAGGATCCCCTCAGATTTGAGGGAAGCAATAGGAGGATCTCCTTTGGGTTCCAAGGAGTCAGTTGGAATCTGTTGTGGATGAAGGTCCCTTTTGGGGATTAGGATGCCTTCCTAAATTTTCAGGGAGGTTGAGGAAATGACTGCTCGCAACCATTGTCCAGGCTTTTAGGGTTTGTAGGTTACTTCTTTCTAGAGGCCCCACGTGTCCCGAAGGGGACTGCTGATCCTTATCCGACTCTGTGAGGTGTGCCTCTAGAGATCTTATGTGGATGCCACCTAGGCTACCTGTGGACGCCATATTAGATAAGCTTTGACTTTGGTTGGGGGCTTCAAGTCCTTAAGCTTCCTGGTGGGCATGTGAGACTTTCTTAGATTAGGGCTCTCTTTGATTTGAGCTGATTAAGCTTCTTTTGCTCAATTTATTTTCTAGGGTTCTTGTCAGACTCCTTGGGGGCTCTACTAGACTAGGCTTGGGGGCACTATAGGCCTTGCATTCTTTTATTATTTTAGACCATTTGAGCCTATTTGAGCTAGCCCATTTATGGGCATTATTCAACCCCCCCCCCCCCCCCAAACTATAATAAGTGTAGACTTTGACATTTATTAGAGTAAATGTCTTAGATACAAGAGACTGGCCTAA
The DNA here is from genome assembly GCF_026168435.1 of Sesamum indicum. Taxonomy (NCBI): domain Eukaryota; kingdom Viridiplantae; phylum Streptophyta; class Magnoliopsida; order Lamiales; family Pedaliaceae; genus Sesamum; species Sesamum indicum. The sequence goes on along the minus strand of NC_142660.1, from coordinate 2,651,005 downwards.
GGAGGGAGCCAGTTTTATTTTGAATTTCTTCCATGAAATGTTATTAGCATAAGCATGCTTAGAAAAAGAAGAGCTTACGTCGTGCCTAAATGGAGCAGTTTGAAGGTGCCTTCTTGGAGGAAGGCTTGTGTGTCTCCATGGAGAAGGGATTGTGTAAGAGTACCTATTTGAGGCAAGACTTAGAGACCTCGTTAGAAGGGGGATAAGGTGTCTGCCCGGAACATAGCTATGTGCCTCCACGTAGGAGGACTTAGGTGCCTGCCCAAAACAAAGCTTATATACCTTCCCAAAGAATGATACAGGTACCTTGCCCGAAGGAAGGCTTGGATGCCTCCATAAAGGGGCTTGTCTGTGTATATGGAAGATAAGGTATTTTTGTGTCTCCGCGGATGAGGGCTTATGGTGCCTGCCTGGCGGCAGGGCTTATTCTGAGAAGGACTTAAGGGCCTTGCTGGAAGGGAGATAAGGTGTCTACTCGAAGCAGGCTTATATACCTATGTGGAAGACAGAGCTTTTTTGTGATTCCACGGAAAAGGGCTTAGAGTGTCTTTTATGCTTACACAAGTGCAGGACTTAATTTTTCTACAATAAAATGTTAATAATAGAGATGTGTCTAGGAACATGGTTTAGCCTGAGAGAGTGCCTGCTTAGGGCTAGGGCTTATTATGATAAGATGCCTACTTAGGGACAGGGTTGTTCTAAGAGGGTCCCTGCTTGAGGGTAGAGCTTATTTTGAGAAAGTGTCTGTTCGGGGGCAGGACTTATTCTGAGAGGGTACTTGTCTGGGGGCAAGGCTTATTCTAAGAAGGTGCCTACTTGGAGTAAGACTTAAAGGCCTTGTCGGGGGGGAGGATAAGGTGTCTACTTGGAGCAGGGCTTATATACGTATGTGGAAGACAAGATTTTTCTTTTTTTTTTTTTTGTGCTTGTACAGAATAGAGCTTATGTGCCTTCCCAAAGAAGGACTAAAGTGCCTGCACGAAGGAAAGCTTAGCTTGTCTGCTCGAAAGTAGGACTTATCCCTCGAGGTCTGTGGCCTCGTCTTCTTGTTCCTCGCATTTTTCACCAAGGAATTTATGTTTGTACTTCCTAGTCTCCTCCAAGTTAATGTATTTTTCAGCTCGAGCTAGAAGATTGTAAAAAAATTGTGAGGGGGCTTTTTGACTAAGGACTTAAAAGAAGTCCCACATCTTGCAATCTATGCTAAAAAGCATAGATTAGTACCTCAGATGTAGCAGAAGGAACCTTTAGGGACGCTAAGTTAAAACGGTGAAGATACTCCCTTAGCGATTCTCCTTGTTTTTGGTGTAGGGAAAAAGGCTCATTGTTGTCATTCGACGTTGTCTATTGCTGGAAAATTGGTGCATAAAGAGAGAGCAAAATTCTTCGAATGATCAGATTGATCTCGTGGGTAATTGGTTGAACCACTTTTAAGCCGACCGTGTGAAGGTGGTTTCTAACATGCCACACTTGACCCCTATGGTATAACGATAGAGAAGGGCAACATTCTCAAAGCAGGACTGGTGCTCCTAAGGATCAGTGGTTCTATCATACTCTGACAGATTGGGTTTCTTCTAGTTGAGGGGGAGTTTATCTACCAAGATTTCTTCGTTGAAGGGGTGATAGAATCGCATTTTGTACTTATTTCATATAATATTTTAGCCTATTTTGTGATCAAATACTCCTAATTAAATATTATTTTGCAGCATTAGGACAAAAGAATTGGAAAATGAAGAAAAGCACCAAAATGGAAATTCAAACAAGACTCAAACTCAAATTCTGGCAAGAGTTTGGAACTGCTTGGACTACCTCTGATGAAGGAAGAGTTTAACTAGGATTATAATTTTATCTCTATAAGTCTTTTAGTTCAACTAGGAATCTACTTCTAATCCTAGTAGAACTAGGTATCTAGCTATTATAAATAGGTGATGTAATTCACTTTAAGAGACAACTTTTGAACTCTTCTATTTCTCTACGTTTTTATATTATTTTGCTTTTCATGCGCTCTTCCATGAGCATGTCTAGCTAAATCTCTCATTCCGGTCGAAGACTTGGTGAACGCTTAAATCCAACGGGTTGTGAGATCTAATTTATGCTTTCTACTTTTGTTCATATTGGTATTTGTGTTGTTCTCTGTGCTTTTATTACAAATAATCTGATTTATTGTCAAGAATATTTGCCTAGCCAATTGAACTTTCAAATCCGTAATTGTTTGTTTAGTTCGATAACTAGTGGTAACACAACATAATTGATTATGTAGAAGTTTTCGATTATGTTGTGGGGAATGCACAATCTAACTTAAATAAATCCTCGTAGGAATTTATTGGTTAGAATTGGGCCTTTCTAGTTCTTAATGCTGTCGGTAAATTAAATCTTGAGGACGTTCCCAAGGTTGTTTACTGATTAGGGGTTTAGTCAACGGACGTTCCTTGACTATCCACAAGGTAAGGAAAGGTGAGGTCGTTAGGTCGTACCAATTGCCATAACCAATTTATCTATCATGAATAATTGTTATCTTTGCATCTATGATCAACCGTGGAATTAAGTGTGATCCTATCTTTAACTGGAATACTCTTCTCTTATATTTATCTCTTCTAATTTTATTAGCTTTTTAGTTTTATTCTTCTTCACAATCAAAACTCCCCCTAATTATTTTCGTTTTTGAAGGAATTAATTTAAAACCAATCTCTGTGGATTCGACCCTACTCACACATCTACAAAAGTGTTCGTAGGAATTATTTTTGATGGATTCGACACCCATCAAATTTTGGCGCCGTTGCCGGGGATTGGTGTCTTTAAATTAATTTCTTTTTCTAGTTACTTGGTTTTATGCCACGTTCTTCTCGTACAGGTGAACTTAAATTTGACCCAGAGATCGAGAAAACTACTCGTAGACTCCGAAAAGAAACCAAGCAACACAAGGAAGAGGCTTCTACTTCTCCCAAACCAGCAGCAGACTCTGAGTTAGACGTGTCCACGTCTAACAACTCTAAAGACGAAGTCATGGCCCAAAATCCCGAACGAACGATCAAAGAGATGACTTCGCTTGACTTAAATCAACAACCACTCTGCATTGAATATCCTAATTTAGATGTTGATTTTGAACTTAAATCCGGTCTCATCCACTTACTTCCCATTTTTCGTGGCCTTGCAGGTGAAGACCCACACAAGCACCTCAAGGAATTTCATGTGGTGTGTTCCGGCATGAGACCTCAAGGAGTCACCGAAGAACAAGTCAAGCTAAGAGCTTTTCCATTCTCATTGGGCGATAAAGCAAAAGATTGGCTCTACTCCTTACCTTCGGGATCTATTGTTAGTTGGAACGAACTCAAGAAACTATTTCTTGAGAACTACTTCCCCGCTTCAAGGACTACAAACATCCGAAAGGAAATAAGTGGAATACGCCAATTCTCCGGTGAAAGTTTCTATGAGTATTGGGGAAGATTCAAACAATTGGTGGAGAGTTGCCCTCATCACCAAATTCCCGACCATCTTCTAATTCAATATTTTTATGAAGGATTGTCTGAGGCAAATAGAAGCTTGGTGGATGCAGCTAGTGGAGGTGCTTTGTATGACAAAACTCCTACTGAAGCACGCAAACTAATCACAACCATGGCGGCTAATAATCAACAATTCGGTAATAGAAACGACAACCCCCCACAAAGGGTAAACGAGGTAAGTACTTCTCTTGATGAACGTTTGGATAAACTTACATCTCTTGTTGAAAAATTTATAGGGGGAAGCATTCAACAAGCCAAAACTTGTGGGATATGTACATCTTCGGGACATTACACCGACGCTTGTCCTACACTTCACGAAGAATCAACCGAACATGCTGACGCCGTTGGTAGATTTTCTGGGCAACAACAAAGGAGATATGACCCATTTTCCAATACCTATAACCCCGGATGGAGAGATCACCCAAATTTGAGGTATAGCAATCAACCTCAAAACTTTCAAAGGGTTCCACACCAACAACCACCACCACCACCTCAAGCCAATCCCAATAATGGTATGCCTCTGGAAGATATCGTGAAGACACTCGCCTTGAGCACCCAACAATTCCAACAAGAATCTCGTTCGAGCATACAAAATTTGGAATCCCAAATGAGCCAACTAGCCTCTTCCGTTAGCCGTTTGGAGTCTCAAGGTAAGTTTCCTTCCCAAACTATTATTAATCCTAAGCAAAATGCTAGTGCTATTGTTTTACGCAGTGGAAAAGAGCTACAGTCCGAAATTAGCATTAAGCATGGAGACACACAACAAGGCACAACAGAGGAAGAGCTTGAAAAATCCAAACAAACCAGCAATGACATTCCTAAGGCATTGGTGACAAAACCACCCTTCCCGGAAAGATTTGCTAAGGGTAAAAAAGAAGGAGAAGAGAGGGAAATCTTCGAAACTTTCCGTAAAGTGGAGGTAAACATTCCATTACTTGACGCAATTAAACAAATACCCCGCTATGCCAAATTTCTCAAAGAACTGTGCACCAACAAAGGAAAGTTGAAAGGCAATGAAAGGGTAAGTATGGGGGAGAATGTGTCCGCAATTCTCCAACAAAAACTACCCCCCAAATGCAAAGACCCTGGTATGTTTTCTATCCCTTGTAAAATTGGTTTAATAGGTATTAAGAGAGCCATGTGTGATTTGGGTGCTTCTATAAATGTCATGCCTCTTACTATCTTTAAATCTTTGAATGTTGGTCCATTAAAAGAAACGGGTGTTGTGATTCAACTTGCTGATCGTTCTATTGTTTATCCTGAAGGAGTCCTTGAAGATGTTTTAGTAGAAGTTAATGAATTGGTTTTTCCTGCTGATTTCTTTGTGATAGATATGAGGGAAGATAACTCCCCCAATTCTACATCTATTTTGTTAGGAAGGCCATTTCTTAAAACCGCTAGAACAAAAATTGATGTCCACAATGGTACTCTCACTATGGAATTTGATGGCGAAATTATAAGATTTAATATATATGAATCCATGCGATATCCTAGTGATGTACCTACTGCTTTCTTTTTGGATGCACTTGACCCTGTTGTGCAGGAATTGACAAATTATGATAATGAAGACCACGCCAAGTTAGTGCTAGAAAGGAGCCTCACACCCACACAAGTGCAACTTTTGGAGGACTTTATAGCACTCGATCCAAACATAGGAGAAAGCGTCTTCGAATTTGAAGCCCTTCCACCTTTACCCTCCAATCTTGCTTTCATTGAATTGCCACAATCTCATACTAAACTTGTCCCTTCTATCTTGCAGGCACCTACTTTGGAGTTGAAGGAATTACCCAAGCATCTAAAGTATGCCTTCTTAGGAGAAAACGACACTCTACCGGTGATCATCTCTAGCAAGCTTTCCTCCTTAGAAGAGGAAAAATTGATCCGTGTGCTTCGAGAGTTCCGAGAGGCCATTGGTTGGACCATAGCCGACATCAAGGGGCTAAGCCCTTCTACGTGCATGCATAGGATTCTACTTGAAGAATGAGCCAAACCATCACGAGAGGCACAACGTCGATTGAACCCGCCTATGATGGAAGTGGTAAAGAAAGAAATTTTAAAACTTCTTGATGCAGGTATAATCTTTCCTATTTCTGACAGTGAATGGATAAGTCCTACTCAAGTTGTGCCTAAGAAAACGGGTATCACTGTGGTTGAAAATTCTTTTGGAAATTTGATACCCACTCGTGTTCAAAATGGTTGGCGTGTATGTATTGATTATAGAAAACTCAATGCATCCACTAGAAAGGATCATTTTCCACTTCCTTTTATTGATCAGATGTTAGAAAGGTTAGCTGGGCGTTCTCATTATTGTTGTCTTGATGGCTACTCAGGTTTTCATCAAATACCCGTGGCACCAGCCGACCAAGACAAAACAACCTTCACGTGCCCCTTCGGCACATTTGCCTATCGACGAATGCCCTTCGGTTTATGCAATGCACCCGCCACATTTCAAAGATGTATGGTAAGCATTTTTTCTGACTATGTGGAACAATTCATAGAGGTATTCATGGATGATTTTACTGTTTATGGAAATTCTTTCAATGATTGTTTGGGAAAATTGGCTAAAGTTCTTGAAAGGTGCATAGAGAAGAACCTTGTGCTTAATTATGAAAAGTGTCATTTTATGGTTGATCAAGGTTTGATTTTGGGGCATATCGTATCTTCTAAAGGAATAGAAGTCGATCCAGCTAAAATTGATGTCATAAAATCCCTACCTTACCCCGCTAGTGTGCGGGAGATTCGCTCTTTTCTTGGTCATGCAGGATTTTATAGACGGTTCATTAAGGATTTCTCCAAGATAACTCAACCCCTGTGCAAGTTGTTGCAAAAGGATGAGACATTCGTGTTTGATGAAGCATGCAAACTGGCATTCGACAAGTTGAAAGATTCTTCGACCTCCGCACCAATAATTCAACCTCCAAATTGGAAACTACCATTTGAGGTCATGTGTGATGCAAGCAACCATGCTATTGGCGCCGTTCTAGGCCAACGAGTTGGAAAGGACCCTTATGTCATCTACTACGCTTCAAGGATGTTAGACAACACTCAAAGCAATTACACCACCACGGAAAAAGAACTATTAGCTGTTGTCTTTGCTTTAGAAAAGTTTCGTTCTTATTTGCTTGGTACTAAAGTGATTGTTTATTCTGATCATGCAGCACTTAGGTACCTCTTGTCAAAAAAAGACGCAAAGCCAAGGCTCATACGGTGGATACTCTTACTACAAGAGTTTGACTTAACCATTAAGGACAAAAAGGGGGCGGAAAATCTCGTTGCCGACCATCTCAGTCGATTAATAATCGATGGACATTCACCCCCTTTAAAAGATGAATTCCCGGATGAACAACTCCTCGCCACACAAGGAATAATCCCATGGTACGCTGATCTAGTAAATTTCCTTGCTACTAATGCTTTGCCTAATGATTTGTCTAGAGCAAAAAGAGAAAAAATTAGAAGTGATGCAAAGTACTATGTGTGGGACGATCCATATTTGTGGAAGTATTGCTCAGATCAAATCATAAGGAGGTGCGTACCCGAATCCGAAGTTACATCTATTCTTGAATTTTGTCACTCTCATGCTTGTGGGGGGCATTTTGGGCCTAAACGAACAGCATTGAAAGTGTTAGAATGTGGTTTATTTTGGCCAAATTTGTTTAAGGATTCCTATCTATTCTGCAAATCTTGTAAGAATTGCCAAATGACGGGAAATCTCGGTCCCCGTGATCAAATGCCCCTAACCTCCATACTTGTGTGTGAAATCTTTGATGTATGGGGAATTGATTTTATGGGACCATTTCCCTCATCCTTTGGTAAATCTTACATCATTCTTGGGGTAGATTATGTATCTAAGTGGATTGAAGCAAAAGCCACACGTACGGATGATGCTAAAACTGTCATAGATTTTGTGAAGACTAACATCTTTTCTCGGTATGGGATGCCTAGAGCCATCATTAGTGATCGAGGGACTCACTTTTGCAATAAGATGGTAAGTGCTTTGTTCAAAAAGTACAATGTAACTCATCGAGTCTCCACTGCCTACCACCCGCAAACAAATGGTCAAGCCGAAGTCTCCAATCGTGAGATCAAGTCCATACTTGAAAAGACAGTCAATCCCAATCGCAAGGATTGGAGCGTTCGCTTGGATGATGCATTATGGGCTTACCGCACTGCATACAAGACTCCAATAGGTATGTCCCCGTATCGTTTAGTTTTTGGTAAACCTTGTCATCTTCCTGTTGAACTTGAGCATAGGGCTTTTTGGGCAATCAAACAACTCAACATGATGATGGATGAGACGGGGTGTCAAAGAAAATTGCAACTCCAAGAGCTTGAGGAAATTCGAAATGACGCTTACGAAAACTCAAGGATCTATAAAGACAAGACTAAAATTTTCCATGATCAAGCCATCTCAAGAAAAGTCTTTGTTGTTGGGCAAAAAGTGCTGCTTTTTCATTCCAAACTTAAACTTTTTCCGGGTAAGCTGCGTTCTCGTTGGATTGGACCTTTTGTTGTGACTCATATTTTTTCTCATGGTGCAGTTGAAATCAAAAGTCCAACCACTCAAAAAGTGTTCACGGTGAATGGGCATAGGCTTAAACCATTCTACGAAGGTTTTCAATCAACTTTAGTAGACAAAATACAACTCATGGAACCCACCATCACCTAGAAACACCATCCCGTCTAGCCAAAGACGTTAAAGAAAGGCGCTTCTTGGGAGGCAACCCATGTCCTTTTTCTTTTTCTCAGTTATTTATTTCTCTCTCATCTAACCTCTTGTGAATGTTGTGATACCACTAAAATCGATTTTTGCAGGTCAAAAGGTATGAGCATCCACAAGGGACTCTCCTTCTCATTCAAAGCCTCACAATTCTCGAGCTCCCGCAGTTCCACCACCTACTCCCGAATCACTAAGGGACGCTCTCTTTCTCCCTTTTCCTTATTTTATTGTCCTAGATATACATGCTTACCACATTGAGGACAATGTGGAATTAAGTGGGGGGAGGGTGTTTTGATTGCTTTGATAGAAAACGAGTCTTGGTGAATTAATTATTTTGATTGATGCTTGCCACTCCTTCCATAATTGTTGAAGCAAATATTATTTTATCTTGTTCTCACACTAGCTTTATGATCAAAGACTTAGGCTAATCAAGTAATAATTTGGTAATGTGTGATAAGGATGTGCATCTAATGACTCCTGACAACTTACGGTTAAGAACTTATTTTTGCAAATGGTGATTTGATTTGAAAATTGAATGTGGAAAATTGGTGGACATAACCTACCTAGAGAGGAATTTTGAGCCTATACACTCATAAAAATCTACAATTTTTTCTTTTCTTGAGAGATAATGCTTCATGATTTTGTCTTCCTAGAACTTGCTTTGAACCATATCGAGGCCACATCTTTATGCATACACTTGAAAATGATAAAGGCACTAGGATAAAAACCCCTTTAGCTTAAAAAGACCACCTACATACAAATCCCCTTAGTAAGCCCATTTGAGCCTTATAAGCCTTAATTCCTTGTTATGCAACCCTATGTATAAACAAACTCTACCGTCTTTTTATTATCCTTGTTTGGCCCTTCCAAGGACTAGTAGAGCGTCAAAGAACAAAGATGTATTCTAAGTATATGTTTTGACATTAAGTGGGGGGATATCTCAATTATTGTAAAGGACGTTTATGAGCTAACATGTCACATGACAATCTTATTCTATGCCTTAATAGACAAAGAAAGAGAGAAAAGAAAAAGAAATACTTTAAAAAAAAAAAAGGACAAAAAAAAAAAGAAAAGAAAAAAAAAAAAAAAAAGGAGAAGAAAAAGAAAATTCTCTCTTCGAAAGAAAGGCATAGTTCAAGTCGAGGAAAGTGGGACATGAAAGAGCATGAGATAAATCAATTTTGAAAAGCTTGGATTCCTACATCTATTACTTGGTGCTCTAATTTAGTTCCTTGGATTTTCACCTCATTTTTCCTTATTCTTCCTACCCCCAAACCAAAGCCCCATTATAACCAAAATATAAGACCTCTTGATTCAAGTGTGTGCATATTTATAAGTGGTGGAGATTTTGGTGTATAATCAAGCCTATGGTGAAGCATTTTCATAGCAAGCATTTGAGCGAAACACTCAACCAAAAACGCTTGAGAGATTGGGAGATATGAGAGCATAGTCCACTTGTTTTCCATGCTTAGTTTTCATGAAGATCATCTTGTGAAAACTTGTTTGAAGCTTGTTGAATTGTCTTTATCATATGATGTACTATTCTTTGAACACTTAACTAGATTCTTGCTTGTTACTTTCGTCTGCGATCCATAAAGTTTGGAATGAATTTTTTCAACTATTTTATCTCTATTTCTTTGCATCGAGGACGAGCAAAGGGTTAAGTGGGGGGATATTTGATAGAATCGCATTTTGTACTTATTTCATATAATATTTTAGCCTATTTTGTGATCAAATACTCCTAATTAAATATTATTTTGCAGCATTAGGACAAAAGAATTGGAAAATGAAGAAAAGCACCAAAATGGAAATTCAAACAAGACTCAAACTCAAATTCTGGCAAGAGTTTGGAACTGCTTGGACTACCTCTGATGAAGGAAGAGTTTAACTAGGATTATAATTTTATCTCTATAAGTCTTTTAGTTCAACTAGGAATCTACTTCTAATCCTAGTAGAACTAGGTATCTAGCTATTATAAATAGGTGATGTAATTCACTTTAAGAGACAACTTTTGAACTCTTCTATTTCTCTACGTTTTTATATTATTTTGCTTTTCATGCGTTCTTCCATGAGCATGTCTAGCTAAATCTCTCATTCCGGTCGAAGACTTGGTGAACGCTTAAATCCAACGGGTTGTGAGATCTAATTTATGCTTTCTACTTTTGTTCATATTGGTATTTGTGTTGTTCTCTGTGCTTTTATTACAAATAATCTGATTTATTGTCAAGAATATTTGCCTAGCCAATTGAACTTTCAAATCCGTAATTGTTTGTTTAGTTCGATAACTAGTGGTAACACAACATAATTGATTATGTAGAAGTTTTCGATTATGTTGTGGGGAATGCACAATCTAACTTAAATAAATCCTCGTAGGAATTTATTGGTTAGAATTGGGCCTTTCTAGTTCTTAATGCTGTCGGTAAATTAAATCTTGAGGACGTTCCCAAGGTTGTTTACTGATTAGGGGTTTAGTCAACGGACGTTCCTTGACTATCCACAAGGTAAGGAAAGGTGAGGTCGTTAGGTCGTACCAATTGCCATAACCAATTTATCTATCATGAATAATTGTTATCTTTGCATCTATGATCAACCGTGGAATTAAGTGTGATCCTATCTTTAACTGGAATACTCTTCTCTTATATTTATCTCTTCTAATTTTATTAGCTTTTTAGTTTTATTCTTCTTCACAATCAAAACTCCCCCTAATTATTTTCGTTTTTGAAGGAATTAATTTAAAACCAATCTCTGTGGATTCGACCCTACTCACACATCTACAAAAGTGTTCGTAGGAATTATTTTTGGTGGATTCGACACCCATCAAGGGGTGCCTCCTGCTCCCTAAGAGGACCTCGAAAACACGTATCTGTAGGTCTAAGAGTTCCTACTGAAACTTATCAATGTGCGCCTTGCAGTCCATGGGGGCACCTTTTTCTGGGGGCAGTGCTCCCGCCTTCTCCCAAAGGAAACGTCCTATCGCGAGGTTCCTTGCACATTAAAAGTTGGTTAATAGGGACATTAGCATTAGATGATGATAATGGTAGGGTTGCTGAAGTTTGGCCCTGAATGGATGTAATGATCATTCAGTGGAGGTCCTTCAACAAGGGGGACTATATTTCCAGAGAAGGTATTCGAGGATGTGCTAGCTCCGATGTTGGTAGCTTCTATTGCTCTCACGTTATAGTTTTGTGTTTCCACACACGGCGCCAATGTGGCAAGCAAAAAATAGTGATGCTCAATCCAATTAGGTGCAAAATAATAAAGTGAAATGCTAAGAAATAGAAGTGTATAAATGAGTGATGAAGAGAGTATTATTGCTCATCTTACATGTACAAATGAAAGGTTGATATTGAAAGAAAGCTCTCAATACGAATTATAATGTTCCCTCAGCTAAAGTGGTAGCATAATGGTTAAAATTATAATATGTAGGGTCAACGTGTAGAAAATATAAAAAACATGCCTTCTCCTGCTGGGAGGAGCTCGCTGTTTATAGGTAACCCTAAGTTGGTTGGAGAAAAATATGAATTTGGGATGGTATGATCTCAAAATTATTAAATAATGCTAAAGCCCCCTCAAATTCGATAGAGAGTCCATAGCAGTTGAAAGATTCCTCCCGGATTCGAGGGAGTCAGTTGGAGTTCGCTACGGATGAAGATCCTTTCTCAGGATAAGGATGTCTTCCCGAGTTCTTAGGGAGGTTGAGGAAATGCCCTCTCCCAATCATTATCCCAACTTTTAGAATTTATAGGTTACTTCTCTCTAGAGGCGCCGCATATTCCCGAGGGGGTGGTTGCATATTCGATTATGTGAGGTGTGCCTCTAGAAATCCTACGTGGATGCCACTTAAGCCACTATTGAACGCCATGTGGATGCACTTTGATTTTGGCTGGGGGGATTAAAAATCCCTAAACTTTCTTGTGGGTCTGTGAGGACTTTTCGAAATAGGACCCTCTCGAATTTGGGCCGATTAAGCTTCTTTTGCCCAATTATTTTTTGGGGGTGCCTGCCAAACTCCTTGGGTACTCTACCTAGACTGGGTTTTCTGAGGGCATTTTGGGCCCTCTCCCGAACTGAGCCTCCTGGGAGGACACCATGGCCCTTGCATTTATTTTTTTTTTTAGCTAGTTTGGGCCTCTTTGGACTAGCCGTTTTTATGGGTATCATGTATATATATATATAATTGTACATTTATATAAATGTATACATATGTATATATAACTGTATATTGAGATAACCAGATATATTTAATATAGCATATATTTAAATTAACTTAAATCTAGACTTTTCATACTTAACTATTGAAGATCATGGCGATCATAACAAGGTATAATGGTCAACTTCTTAGAAAATTTAATGCCATTAACTCTGACTAATAGAATATGAGAATTTGCATTATTTTGTGAAACAAACGATTTTTACCAATAAAATTAAAACAAGGTGGGGTTTTAGCTAAAAAATAAAAACACATGGGAGTTTTATGCAATTTATCCAATATTACTAAAACCCACATAAAGAATTATTCAAAAAGTTAGTAAAAATCAATTTTAACAAATGGGATAATATTGAAATAAAAGTATCTCAACCAAATATTTCCTTAATGTTTTATGCTGATTATTGATGCCCATAAAAATAAACTAGCCCAAAGAGACCAAAGTAGTTCAAAAGGAAAAAAGGGATTGCAAGAGCCCAAAGGAATGCAAAGCTCAATGTGCCTCCTAAAAGGCACAGTTCCGAGTAAGGGCCCAGTGTGCCCCTAAGAAGCTCAATCCAGGTAAGGCCCCGGGGGAGTTCCGCAGAGGGGCCCCCAAGAAATAAAAACATCCAAGAACATCTCACAGGCTTATAAGGAAGCTTAGAGTCTTACAATTCCCTAGTCAAAGTCAAAGCCCATATTGCGTCCACGAATAGCGTAGATTGCATCCACATAAGATCTCTGGAGCCACACCTCATAGAATCAGATAAGGACCAGTAGCCCCTTGGGGAAACGTGGCTGCTCTAGTCAAATGTAACCTATTAATTCTAAAAGCTTGGACTCCGACTACAAGAAGGCGTTTCCTCAACTACCTCATCGAAAATCCAATAAAAAATCCTAATCTCTAAAAGATAACTTCACCCACAACAGACTTCAACTACACCCTGAGAATCGTGGGTCTCCAACTAATAGGGGATAACCCTCCACTAAATTTGGGGGAGATCCCCCAACAACTGGAAGATAACCTTCTACTGAATCCGTGGAGGATTCAACCTTATTCAACCACTTTGAGATTTTGCTCCACCAAATTTGTAATAATCCTTATAACACTCTTCTAAACAACACTACGACTGTATCTTGTCTAAGTATCACATATCCCCAAAGTGTGATTTTTATGTTTATTGATGGGTGAGTAGAAAACTGCGTATGACCAGACTTCAACGGAATGCAATACTTGAACCTAGCCCTCGGAGAGTAAACACAACGAGATCTACGCCAGAAAAATATGAGTAGAGGAATGAACTGCAACTGAGTAAGTTAATAATTGACACCATCTATACATGTACATCAAATATATATAGTCTCAAACAAGACAAACCAAGCAACATATATAAAATATAATCAATTTGATTCCAACATGTCTAACTTTGTTTCATAATGGATTCATCTCATAACTGGACAATCAATTCTACTCTTCTCTTCTTAATCTACTTACCAGAAAGGTGATATACTATATTTATCTATGAACTCAACCTCACCATGCATCACATATATTTAAGTGAATCCCTTTATATGATACATGTTAATCAATATTCTTTCACATCATAGCTTTTTTCATTTAACATCATAGATATTTCATTTCGCATCATAGCTCTTTTCATTTCGCACCATAGCTCTTTTCATTTCGCACCATAGCTCTTTTCATTTCGCATTGTAGCTCTTTTCGTTTTATTTTGCCACAGAGGCTATTTAAAATCATCAACGAGTATTCACATAATAATTATATTTTATTTCTATCACCTCAACATTTTCACATATCCACATTCTTGTAAATTATTAACTACGTGAACTCACATATCATGATATCTTCATTTGCAAACACATGACATTAATATCATAAAACTCATGAAATATGAAAATACACTCTCATTTTACCTCCATAATATAACCATTCAAACTAAAGCTTCAAATCACCAATATTATACATAGTAATTAATTTCCAACACAATTCATACACTTCAAACATGAAAGCATATAGAGGTAGAGAACCATGCATCTGATATTATTACTTAATTTCTTATATAAGAGCAATATCCAAAGAAAAAGAAACGATAATACTAATTATTTACTTACCTCGATTTTACGATAATTCAATTAGTAAATAGGGAGTTGTTCAATCCTTTACTTTATTCCCGTATCCTATAATAAATTATAATGCATATAATCAATATTTCGATAATATCATAATTTTCATAAAATATCAAATACCATTTGTACATTTTTTACCAACTTTTTAGTATTGAATATATATCGAAATACAAATTTTCATTCCACTTCTTCTAAATAACTAGATAATTTAGACTTTCTAAAGATATATATAGTTTATTAATTAACTCATAAGAATTTATTTTATTAAACCCTCATCTTCTTATAATTATTATTCTTGATAACATCCCTAAATTGAATTATTTCACAAATTCTATATTCATTTTTAATAAATATAATATTTTCAAATATAACTTTCTAGTATCTCTCAAATATAATTTTCTAACATCTTCATTCATTTTTTTTATTAATTCCTTACTATTATGGCAACTAATTAAACACCTATCCATGTAATTATTTATGGTTAACTAATTCAATTAAATTGAATAAATCAGTATAGCAACGATTGAATCTACTATATTAAGTAATTTCATTAATTAACAATAACATCCCTAATTCAAATGAGATATTTAACCAATTACTAATTTATAAATAATCAAACTCAGGAAATTTTCAGTTAAACATTAAATCAAATAATATAGATAATATTTAATAAATATACTAATAAAGTAATATAATTATAAAAATTAATAATAATTTAATATAAGATTTTTCCTTACCTGTTCATGTTCTCCTAATAGGGTGTGTGTGAGTTAATAATTGTGTGTATAATCAAACAATTAATTAAGAAGGTGGGTGCTAGATCACGTGGGCCGCACCCATCCTTATCCTGTTTCTTTTTTAACTTAAAAAAAATTGAATATCGATTATGTTCTCTAACTTTTCTTAATTAATATAAATTGTCCCAATATTTTATAAAGCCTCTTCAAATTTTAACTGATAATTTATTTATCAATTAATTTAAATTTCTTGAATACTTACTAATTAGCCCCACAATTATGTATTACAATCCTCCACTGAATCCGCGAGGAACTCAGTCATCTCCAACCGACTTATGGGTGCATATAAACAAAGAGCCCCCCTAGCGGGAAAAGACACATTGTACCTTCATATTATGATTTTCACCTTCATGCTATAACTTTAGCTGAAAATAACACTTTAATTTCATATTTAAAGTTTTACTTCAGTGTCGATATCTGTTTTGAATACAAAATACAAGGAATAACATCTCATTTTGACTCATTTACACTCTCTTAATTCCTAGCGTTCTATTTCACTACTTTCACTCCAAGTGGACATGAGCACCTTTTTTTTCTTGCAACAAAATTGGCATCATATTTTTCATAGAATTAAGATGTGTATAACATAAGCAACAAACACTGGAGCTGACACCTCATCGGACAAGATGGTTCCCCTCACACTAGAGGACCTCTAGCGAATGGTTACTACCTTCTTCTAGGATCCAACTTTAGATGCCCCACCTTTATCATTACCTAATGTTAATTTTTCTATCAACTCAATTTTTAATGTGCATTGAACCTTGGAGCAGGATGTCCCCTCTGGGAGAGTAGGAGAGCACCACCTTCAGCAAAGAAATCTTGGCAGACGAGGCTCTCCCTCAATTGAAAGGGGCCTTATCTACTGGAGTATGGAACCATGGATCCTTAGAAGCACCTGTCCTGCTTTGAAAATGTTGCCATTCTCCACCGTTATACCGCTAGGGTCAAGTGTCGTTTGTTCATAACCACCTTCAAAACTGTCAACCCAACAATAATTCAGCCAATTGCCTATGGGATCAATTTGATCATTTGGAATTTCGCTTTCTGTTTTTGCACCAATTTGCTAGTAATAAATGTTTCAACCATGAGCCTTTTTTTTTTTTCTATACAACAAAAAGGAGGAGAATCCATGAGGAGCATCTCCAACGTTTTAAATTAGCAGCCATAGAGGTTTCTTTTGCTATCTCTGATGTACTAATATGTGCTTTTACACAGGGATTGCAAGATGGGGATTTCTTCAAGTCCTCACCTAAAAAGCCTGCTCCAAATCTTGACAATCTCCTAGCCCCACCAAAAATATATATTGACATAGAGAAGAGCAAGTACAAGCATAAAAATTCTTGATGAAAAATGCAAGGAACAGGAAGACAAGGCCTCGCACAAACCTCAAGGAACAAACCCTCCTCCATTGAGACACAAAAAAATCCTGTTTTCCACACAGGCACATAAGCCCTCCCACGTGGAGATACACAAATCCCCTCTATGTAGGCACCTAGGTCTCCTTGCAGAGGCACATAAACCCTGCTTCGGGTAGTCACCTTATCGCTCCTCAGGCGAGGCCCTTAAGTTCTGCTTCGAGTATGCACCCACAAATAGGTCGTCTTCTATGGAGGCACATAAATCTTGATCTGAGCAAGCACGAAAGCCCTATTCATAACAGCACATCACTATTGTTAATATTTTCTTGTAGAAAAATAAAGCTCTACACTTAAGTAGGCACAAAAAGCATCCGTTAAGCCCTACTCCATTGAAACACATAAGCCTTGCTCCAAGCAAACACCTTTAGAAAATCCTGCTCTATATAGGCATGAAGTAAGCTCTTCTTTCCTAAGCATGCTTATCTCTTCGGGCCAATCTCTTACCTCTGGTAGATAATGATACCTCTAATAAATGGCAAAATCTCTACCTATTGGGGGGGAGGGGGGCAGGGGGTAAGTGATGCCGATAAAAATAAGCTAGCTCAAAGAGGCCCAAGTGATTTAAAAAGAAGAAAGAGATTGCAAGAGTCTAGAGGAATGCAAGACCTATGGTAAGGAAAAAGTAGTGCCCCCTAAAAAATTCAGTCCAAATAGAGCCCCTCGGTAATCCAGTGGGAAGTACTCCCAAGAAATAAACAGATCTAACAAAGCCTCACAAACCAAGTCAGTTCATATCACGTGGTGTTCACGGATGGCCTAGGTGGCATCCATGTAGGATCTCTAGAAGCACACTCACAAAATCAGATAAGAACCAGCAACCCCCTTGGGAAACATATCGCCTCCAGTTAGAAGTAATCTATAAACTTTAAAAGCTTGGACTTTGGTTTGGAGAAGGTTGTCTCCTCCCACCTAATTGAAAATTCAAGAAGGCATTCTTATCCTAGAATACACCTTCACCTGCAGGAGACTCCAAACGCCCCTTTAGTAGCACTCGTCTCCAACCGACAGGAGATACCCTCCACCAAATTCAAGGGGATCCCTCAACTGTTGAGAGATGACCTTCTATCGAATCCATGAGGGATTCAGACTTGTATAACCACTTTGAGATTATGCTCCACCAAATCCACTAGAATCCTCCACTAAATTTGCGGGGATTCGATCTTCTCCAATTGAATTGTGTTGCCTATAGAGCTCTCCTAGCAGAAAAATATACCTTGTACCTTTATACTAAGATTTTCACCTTCACACTATAATTTTAGTTGAAATTAACACATTAATTTTGTATTTAGAATTTTACATAAATGTCAATCTCTCTCTTGTACACAAAAATAAGAAATAATACTCTCATTTATACTCTCGAATTTCTAGCATTTTATGTCACTATTTTCTACTCCAAGTGGACATGTGAATCATTATTTGATCAGATCAATTGTATATACAATTATATATATATATATATATATGTATTAGCCATTGTGTCATGCTGTACTTATGTGCATATAATTAGATATACACGACATAATTTTTTTTAAAATAAAAATAAATATATTTTTGAAAACGAATCAAGTGATTAACATGAGTGAAAATTAATGAATAAATATGATACTATATTGATAATTAAAAGATGGCATGGACCATTAGAAATAAATAAGTAATTATATTAATACAATATTTATGGTTATAATAGGTAATTTAAAATTTAGTGATGCAGCGTCACAAGTCGTCAGTTGTGAGTAAAAAGTGGCTTTTATGAAATAATCATTGAGGCACACAACACTCCCGTGTATAATATCAAATAGATTAGACATACATTTTAAAAGCAAAAATCAGTATATGATTCAAAATGGATCAAGTGATTAATACGAGTGGAAGTTGATGATAAATATGATAGTACATAGACGGTTAAAAAATAATGTGGATGATTTGAAATAAAAAATAATTATATTAGTAAAAATATTTAATGATATAATTAATATTTTAAAATCTAGAGTAGTGGTCTAAAAACTACTGGAAAATGCATTTTCTTTTTTTCTTCATATTTTTATACATAAAATTTTGAAATAATAAATTCGCAAACAAATTAGGTATTATGCAATAGGATATTTTTGTGAATTCCCATTCCCTTCTTGTTATGATTTTTTTTTTTTTTTAATTTGTATTTACCCTAAAATTCCTTTAACCAACTCTTTCCCTAGATATTTTGTGAAATTTTCTAATCTGCCCTTCAACATTTTCAGAAGCGGTTATACTGAATACACACACACACACACACACTCTACAACATAGTTCAACATTTGCGCCCCTGAAGGAATTCAACGGCGAAACCATCTTCCTCATCTCTCTACCTCTCCGTAAGAGCATTCACCTGTTTAATCTCAACTGTGAATCTCCGGTCTGCATTCTTTATGCTCTTTCTTGCTTGAAATTATTGAATTCTGAAACTGATATTTCTTCGCGTAAAGGTGCAACCTTTCAGGTTATTCATGAAATAATTCAGTCTTTTTGTTATTTTTTGTTCCAATTAGCATTTTCAGTTTAATGGGTTCAGCTTTGTTTGGTACATAGACAGTTTCTGTCACAAGAAACTGGAAAACAAGAACGATTCTTTAACTTGTGTACTGTGGCCTGAGCATTTATTGTTTCTTTGTATACGTTTCTCTGATTTTCCGTGTCTTTGTTTTCTGAATGCATGTGCGTCTACAGCTTCATGTTTGACGTGGAACGGTTTTGTATCTGCATTTTGCATTTCCATTTGAATTGGATTGTTGATTTTTTGTCACCTTGTATAACAAGATAATGGATTGTATTTGTTGCAGTTAGGTAGATAAACCCTGATAAGAAAATGGGCCAGCGAAGTGATTACGGAAAAGGGTCGCAGGTACTGTCTGAATATTCTGGAAATGGAGGGAAAAGAAGAAATGTGAATGATGAAAAAGAACAAAACTCTATTGGACTGGATCATACGGTTTACCGTTATTTGTGCCCTTTGAGAAAAATTGGGAGCATTATTGGTATTGGTGGTGATATTGCTAAGCAGTTGAGGGCCCAGACTAATGCGAGGATTAGGATTAGTGAAACTATTCCGGGGTGTGACGAACGCGTTATCACCATTTATAGCACAAGTCATGAAACCAACATTTATGGAAATGAACACATTTCTCCTGCACAGGATGCGCTGTTTAGGGTGCATGATAGGGTGGTGGCTGAAGAACCGCCACTGAATGGTCCGTTCGAGGAACCTCAGCAAGTTACTCTGCGCTTGCTTGTCCCATCAGATCAGATAGGTTGTGTGATCGGTAAAGGGGGGCAAATAATTCAGAACATACGCAATGAGACTCATGCTCAGATCAGAATTTTGGGCAGCGATCATTTACCACCTTGTGCTCTGAGTTCTGATGAACTTATCCAGGTACTTTAACCATGTTAATTTCTCTTTATATCCATGTTTCCTAAAATTTTATGAAATAATCTGCCACTTTCCATTTCTGGTAATTCACAATTGTTTCAAAATGAACATTCATTTATGTTATTAGTGGTTTTATGGAGCAAGAACATATGCGTATAAGATTCCCCATTCACACCCTTTGGAAATGAAGTGGAATTTTCTTATCTAATTGGTGCCCATTTTAATATGAACAATATCCACAACCCACTCCTGATGTCTTTAAAAGGTTAGTTTGGTTACGAATGCCAATCTTATGTCTTGTTTCCTAGATATCAGCTTTTTGTTATTGGTTGAAAGAATCTGGTTGGTGAGTTTCTTTTTCATGCTGAAATATCAGATAAATGGGGAAGCCACTGTTGTGAAGAAAGCTCTTTATGAAGTCGCGTTTCGTCTTCATGAAAACCCGTCGCGGTCACAGCAATCACTATTGAGTAGTCCAAGCATTTACAGATCTGGAATTACATTTAGTAATCCACATGTAGGTGGACGACCTGTTGGTGTGACCTCATTAATGGGTCCTTATGGGAATTACAAAAACAACGGCAGAGATTGGTCTTTTATGATGAAGGAATTCGCACTTCGTTTAGTTTGTCCAACTGAAAATCTTGGTGCCGTAATAGGCAAAAGTGGTGCCATTGTCAAACAAATAAGACAGGAATCAGGTGCATCTATAATAGTTGATAGTTCTGGTGCTGATGAAGATGACTGTATTATATCCGTCTCTGCTAAGGAGGTGAGCATAACTGGACATAATTCTGCTCATATAGCAAATGAACTAGGTGTTAATCAATGTACTAAACCCTTTTCTGCTATTGTAGTTGTTTGAAGCTCCTTCTCGGACTATTGATGCGGTGATGCGGTTGCAACCGAGGTGCAGTGGGAAAATGGAAAGAGATTCAGGTGATTCTGTGATCATAACTCGTTTGCTAGTCTCAAGCTCAAGAATTGGATGTATCATTGGTAAAGGTGGGGCAATTATTAAAGAGATGAGGAGTACCTCTAGAGCAAACATTCGTATTTTTTCTGACGAGAGTGTTCCCAAAGTTGCATCTGAAGATGATGAGATGGTCCAGGTGAATAAATTTGTGCCATGCATTTTGGCATCTGCTTTTCATGTTTACTTGTCTTCGTACCAGCCTTTGTTTACATGTCCATGCATTTTCCCATCTTATTTTTGTAATATTTAATTCTATGTACTATCCTTGAGGCCATGAGTTTCAGATGCTAGCACTTAAATCTTTCATATAATGCTGACCAGATAACTGGGGATGCGCATGCTGCTAAAAATGCATTGTTACAAGTAATGCAGCGCTTGAGAACCAATGTATTTGAGAATGATGGAAATTCGTCCGCATTTCCTATACCTGCTCAATCTCTTGCAACATCAACAGAGACATTTGGTCAAAAGTATGTAACTCCTGATAACAGAACACGTAATCCAGGATATTCTACTTACTCTGGTGGCTACAGTTCTAAAACCTTGCCTTCAACTGGCAACTATGGGAATTATGACGATTCACAGGTAAGCTTGATTTTGGATTGACTCGGCTGGATTCTGTCTCATACATTACATTCATTTTGGAACACGATCTTCAAACATTTCCCTTCTATACATCTGATCCAAGTCCAATGATTCAGGTTGTCAGTGAAAGTGCTTATGGAGCATATCCTGTTTATTCAGCTGGTCGCCCTACCGGTTCCAGGTAGAAAAGCTTATCCCCCTTGAAATTCTTATGAAAAATAAGTGTAAATTACAGCCTCTTTAAGCTCACAACTTGCTTGCTTCTGTTTGCTTGTAATTCTTTCTTTGGAGGTTTTGAATGGTTAGCTTCTACTTCTTCCAAACTGTCATAGTTTCTTCAAGGAGATCTTATGGTTAGTCTAATGTTTTTGGCTGTGTCTGATATTGGTTGGACTGTGACACTCTTTTCTCGTCCGGTTTTATTAATACACTAATCAATGCATTTATTTGTTTAACTTGTTATCTCTGTCCTATGTAGCCTGAATTCTAATACGGCTTATTTTCATGTTTTCTTTCCCGTCATCTGTTTCTAAAACAGCTATGCTGCATGATGCTTAAAGCTACCATTATTACCCCATTTGGCAATGCCTACAGCATAAGACAAAGCAACGAGAACCAGATGAAGATGTCCTCAAACATCGTCTTCTAATGAAAAACTTGTTGCTGGGTACCTTCAAATATTATGCTTTGATGACTAATATAACAACTGAAGTCCGTTTCAGTACAGTGATATCCTGTGGATGAAATCTGGATTTTGTTTAATCGTTCTGTTGGTACAGGGTTTGCTCGAACAAGCTTTTTGATTAATCTCCTTTGCCGTTGGCTATGTATTTATTCATCTAGGAGAATTATGTTGCTGCTGCTTTTTCATGGTTCAAAACTTTCTCAGACAACGGTATATTTGCTCCTCGCTGTATATACGCGTGGTTTCTTTCTCCAATTGCAGGCGAATAAAGAAGATGATACTTTGAAGAACGATTTCAATTGTGGCCAATATACTGATATACCATATAGCATTTAATTAAAGATAAGTATGGCCTATGCTGCAGTGATAATTCAAGCACCAATTGCTGAGTGCTAGTGCCTTCATTTATATATTTTCTCTTCTTGATTATAAAAAGTCAATTAAATCAGCTTTTTCATCCAATAAATTGTTTAAGTTCGTTCTAAAACACCATCAGAAAAGGGTATTATCTTGAAGCAGATTATTCCAAAAACTCACTGACAAAAAGAAGCAATGAAATAGGCCACATAGGAGTTCAGCACATAAACTAATCAAATCCTGTGTAATTTGATGAGGGAAGCAAAGTTGCATGACTACAAATCTCCGAAACCTAATCCACATTGCTTATATTCCATTGGTGGATTACATGGGAAGATCCAGAATTGCTTTCATATGCTAATTTGTAGCAGTCGAAGAATGTTCTTGTTCAAGTCTCAGACTGCCTGAATTCTATTTAAACACAGACTCAGCTGAGGTAAGAACATTGAAGCACGGGAGAATGAAGCCAGAAGGAACAGCTGGTCAAGAATCCAAAGAATTAGGACTGAGGAGAGGATTTCCAATACTAGAACTTGTGCTCAGAGTTGTTGCAATTCTTGGGACATTAGCAAGTGCTGTGGCAATGGGAACAACTGATCAAACACTTCCCTTCTCCACGCAAACTGTGTTATTCCAGGCTCAATACGACGATATCCCAACTTTCAGGTTCTTAACAAGGAACCTTGTACTTTTCTCCTGTCATATGATTCATTTCATTACGTTATTGACAATACTCAAAACGGAAACGTTTTTGTTTTCTAACTGTTGAATAGGTTCTTTGTGATCACAAATGCACTAGTATCTGGATATCTTGCAATTTCTCTTCCTATGGCCGTTTATCACGTTATCAGAACAGGAGCAGCAAAGAGTCGAGCATTGCTGATTTTCTTGGACGCGGTAATAAAGAACTTCCTTCTCTCCGTTTTCTTATTCAGTCACTCATAGACCCCAAAAGGGAATGCCAAACCATCGATATCCTACTTTTACGTTTGCCTTATGACTTCAGAAGACCTCGGTTTACCCTACTACAGCATGCATAACTAGAACTTATGTTTCTGCAGACAATGTTGTCCGTACTAACTGCAGGAGCCTCCGCAGCAGCAGCCATCGTATATTTAGCACACAAGGGGAACGCATCAGCAAATTGGCTTGCTATTTGTCAACAGTACCAGAAATTTTGCGAGCGAATCACAGGATCTTTGATTGGTTCTTTTGGTGTAGTTCTTATTTTTGTTCTGTTGATCCCTTTGTCAGGTTTAGTATTGACTAGGCAGCGGTTATTGCCAAGAGTTGTGTGATGATGAGACAATGATCGATGTGCTTCGTAGGTTGTACCAATGGATTATGAATTTTCGTTGCTACGACACTGCTGCGGAATTTTGGTGGAAAAAATTGCTAAATGATATTCGTAGACTACAAAATTTCCACTTCTATTGCAACAAAATTGGCTACAGATTTTTTGTTACTATATGTGATATCCCATGCCACATGGATTATGAACTAATAAGATAAACAATAATAAGCATTGAGTAAGAACTCAAGCGCATCAATTGGATTTTTTTGGCGAGTTGTTAACAATTAAATTTCAGGATGCACTCCGATGGGTTTGGAGGCAATCCTCGAGTCCAACAGGCTCTCGAGTTCGGGGTGTGACAAATGGTATTAGGGTCAACCACCAAGCAAAATCGGGAACTAAGTGATATCCAAGATAAAGTGCTACGTGCTTGAAAGTGATCCAGAAGCGTGACACATGAATATAACAATAAATATTTCATAATTAATATTATAAAAATTATTAAATATTTGCAATAGATATTTCATCATTACTTCAACAAAGATTAGCCACAAAACCTAAACATATTAGATGCCTAAAGAAAAGAGGTACAAGAATCCGTAGTCATGAGATAGATACAAAAAGAAAAATAACTCTAATCAAAATTAACTACAGAGGCATAGATTTCGGAAGTAGTTACAGTCATTTTTGTAGCTATAAATACATATATTTGAGTATCTGTCACGGCTAGGCCGAAGCGGATGCCTTGTCTTTTAGTAGTGACAAACTGACAATGCAGAAATGCATGTTCTGGTGATTTTTCTAAAAAATTTAGGTTATGAGTTGTAAATCTAGGAATTACCGTAATGTTTGCAGTGTCAAAGGCCCATGCAAATTGATTATCCGGTGAATCGAAAGCCGATCTTTCTTTCGAGTTTTTAACTTAGATGTTTTAGTTTGAATCACATTCCGTGAAATCAAAAGTACTAATCTTATCATGAACATATTATAGTTGTCCTATTAAAAAAAGTGAATTAATTATACGACAAATGCAGTAATATTTATAATATGAATTGATTTGACGTAAAAGAACATAATTCAGGTACAAATTTCCCATCCGATAAAAGAAGTCCCCTTTTTTTGGTACTAGATTGTAAGATTTATTGTTTTTATTTAATTTTCCATTAATCTTGGAGAGGTTTAAGATAAGGGTCATGTAGATATCAAGAAAAAAGCATTGTAGGCGACCCATACAAAAATCCCCACATGTGAAGACATGTAAAGGCGCATTTCGCATCAATAATTTATGCAATTTGGTCAAATTGAAACAGTTGGGGGTGTGGTTTTTGAAAGTGATGTAGTGAAGTTGCCATTGAGTTTTAACAGTATAAGTCGTGAATTGAGCTGGCACGACTAGGTTTCTTGACTGGACAATCTTTATAAATAAACATTTGACTAGCAGCAAATCGTGCATCATGTCTTGCTCAGCTACCTGTTCCAGCTGGGAGCCCCCACAACCAATGACCACTCCAGATCTGTCAATAATTCAAATTAATTGGATAATTGGACTTCCATCCCTCAAAATTTGATATAATTATACATTTTAAAACAATTACCTCTAACAAATACTGAGGTTTGCTTTCAGTTAATAAATAGGTCCCTCTATTACTGAAAACTCACTAAATTTGCTTATATTAACAAAAAAAAAAATTAAATGAAAATTGATACTTGTCATTGATTAATTTATTACTAACTTATTGCAAGTCAAACAAATTTTTTTCGATTAATGAAGAAATATCTCTTCGCATGCATTACTGTATGAAGACGTATGAAGGTAATTTGGTTATAAAAAGATTTATTTGAATTGTAAATCACTAATAAGCCAATCGAGGGTAACTATAAATTTTTATCCATTTTTTTTTTATTAATATTAACAAATTCGATAATGTGACTAACGAAATGACTTATTTGTTAGACAGAAGCAGACCTCACGGATGCTATATGTAATTTTTCAAAATACAGAGGATCTATGTGTAATTTTTTCTTAATTATTTATTATGTAATTTCAAAGAATAATTAATTATATACTAATAAAGTGTAATCCATACTAATATATAAGAGAAGACATTTTTCTCTCATAAATGACGGTTATAACACCGTGACACTGATTTTATTATTATGCCAATAATAACCCTAAGTTTATTTTATTTTCTTTTTTTCTTTATTACTTTTATTCTTTCTTATTTTTTTTGAGATGTGATGTGTTGATTTATATATATCTTTTTCTATTTATAGTATATTTTAAAATATAAAATATTATTTATTATATGGCCTGAGGCATTAGTAAAATTATAATCTAACTAGTTGAACGTGCCCAAGTCAACAACCCCCCCCCCCGTTATTCCTATACATGGATAAAAATTCGTAAAATCAAAACACACGGAATCACACGGAATTAATACAAGAAAAAATATTATACTTTTTATATGATTATTTATTTATCTATAATTATACATCAAACATATATATAATAAATATATATATTTATAAATATAATTGAATCAGATTCGAAATAAAATTAATTGTGGACACTATTATATTTGCATGCGTTTCAATTGTAAAAATTGACTATGACTTTGATTTCCTTTATGTACGTAATATATAGTTAGGTAAGAAGAATTAATTTAATTATGTACCTTAATTCAAAGTTATATTTTTAAAACTTAATTAAAATAATTCATTAAGGTATTAATTAAGATAATTAGATGGGTGGCAATATAAGTATTAAATAAATTGGTTCTCATCCAAAGAGGGAACGTACGTCCTAATTAAAATTAAATGTCGATGTCACTAAAGTGATGCATGCTCATATATACACTTCATGCATGCACCTCAGATATCAACTTCATAAATTAAGGGATAAGATCAGTATATATGGGCTTAATTATAGTTTTAATTTTACCAAACATTTAATTTTCAATAAAAAAAATACCTAAAATACCCCTAATTGATTAACTATATCCCACTATCCTCCCACCCGCCTTTTTAAGAGTACTTTTCTATGTACTTAAAATAGATCGATGAAAAATGATATACATCAAATTTTTAGGTTTTTCACAGATCTGAATGCGACTTAATACAATCAGGCCAGAAACCCGACTTAATTAATCAATCAGCTACTAAAATAATGGAAGAGTTGGAAGGTCCAAATTTTCTAAAATGACCACCTAATTAATTCTATGTGCAACTTTATTAGATTCCTATGTAGTTAAAAGTCGTCCATGTTTTTCAAACGGCGGCGCAACTTGATTCCTAAATTATTCAACTTTTTTTATTTCTACATCTGCTTAAGTCCAGCAGCCGTCGTTTGTTTGTTTCAGACTATTGTAAGAATATTGGCGAAATTGGAGGACTAATTCTACAATTTAGGATGCTTTCACAATTCAAATTTATCCCGAAATTTTATATTTATATATAGTAACATATTTTGTTAAAATTTACAAAAATAACAAAAAAGCCAATGCTAATAACGGTGGAGTACTCACGTACTAAATGTCTATTAGTGGGAGGGGACTTTCTTTTCCATGTTATGGTCTATTTTTATAATTGTGTTTAAAGAAGCATGGGTTAAATTTAGGTCTAGTTTGAAATTACCTTAAATTGTGGGACTAATTTTGCAATTTTACCTATTAAAATTCATATACATGTTTAAATTTTCACACACATACACATATACGTATATATATATATCATTCATTTCTAATATATGATCAAAATTGATTCCCTAACTCACCCGACATACGAAAAAGGTATATCATTCCAAAACCAATATGATAAATGTACAAACTGCTTTATCTTTATCTGTGTAGTAACAGGATCAGATGAGATAATCATGCACAACAGTTGTTTTGTACAAGATAAGACTTGCAAGATATTCATAAGTACTTGTGCATTGACAATGACAAGTTTGCCATCTTCTTTGTACAGTTGACGATGAATGAGCAATTTGCATCTTCACCCCATTTCCATCCATATATGCTTGATTTGTCACTGCATTTCAAACACTGGATTCTCAAGAACTGGCTGATTACTGTTCACTTGATGAAACTTCATCATCATGGCTTCTGCACACGGCAGCTGCTGCTGCGCTTGCCCTAACTGGTAATATTTTTCGCCGGCCAGCGAAAAGTTGCCGTTGTTGCTAAGTGGTGTCGACGTTTCTTGAGCATTGTCACTCAGAAGTTGGGAGATTGAGCCCATGTATTCAAACTCCCATAGATGAGTTAGGGAGCAAGTTCTTGGGAATTTGTATGGTTGTGGTTCAGTATTGGCATGACTATTGTAAGTAGTGGTAGGCACTAGTTGAGAGAATGAGTGATTCTCATCATCAACTCTAATTTGTTGATCACATGTTCTTCCCAAATTCTTCTTCTTGTAGATTCTACATAGCACCCAATCATCCAACTGGTGATACACATCAAATACAAGTTATTGATGGTCAGCACAAGTTGTGATCTTGCCTAGTCCAATAGACCTGATCTGTACAAGAATTTTTCAAAGAGATTAATTAGGATGGCTTACCCTCATGGAGCCATTTTGCTTGAGGGGTTGCGACCTTGACTCGCTCAATCGGTACTCTGCATGATCCAATCGGTCTTGATGCCCTTTGGCGGCCTACCCTTGTAGAAAACAAGGGCTTTCTTGATACCTACATACTTTGATCCACTATAGATGGCTTTGTCCGTGCCCGTGGCCTTCCAATACCCTGACACAGCCGCCCTATTGGGACGAACCCCATTAGGGTACTTCCTATCTCGAGGGCTAAAAAAGTACCATTCATTTTCCCCAAACTCAGCCTTCGCTGAACTCAACCATTCACATGCAACGAAACCATCAATTAGTACAAATACGACATATTTCTATTAATGTTGTGTGAAACTACGTGGCCTACATATAATAAAGCAATATAATTCATATAGTACGTACTAACCGGGCAACTCCCAAGGATCAAATTTGTAGATATCGACTTCAGGGATGATGGAGACGGGGCATGGCCTCGACGTTGCCTGGTTGCGGAGGTAGTGCATTATTAGCTCCTCATCGGTTGGATGAAATCTAAAACCAGGGGGAAGGGCTGAGCTATTTCTTCCTACCATATTCTTTGTCATAACAAGAACACACAAATATTAATTAGCTAGATCTAGTAGTATGTGTGACAATATTTAGCCTTCTTCAAGTTTTTATCTCTTGTTTAGGGGTGGGGGTGGGGGGGGGGGGTATGATGAGAAAAGAGAAGAGGGAGTTTGAAATGTTTGCAAGAAGATTGGTAGGCAATTTATATTTGAGGGTTTGTTGTCATGTTATGGATGACATCATACATATATACAGTTTGTATGTATTTGATTAGGTTGTTTTTGACTTTCGCTTTCATGTAATGGATGAGCAAATGCTGCAAGCTACCTAACCACACCCATACTTGCGGGATTACTTCAAAATGCTCTACTTTGCTTTCTTTATTCTTCTTTTTTTTTTCTTCTTTATAAATCTATAATTATAATTAAATACCTGCATATTATTAATTCTTTTTATGTATAATTACGCACCCTCTCCTAAAGTTTGGTATAGTTACACATAAAATTTTTTATGGTTTGAAAAATTACATCAATATCCCTGAGGTTTGCTTTCATCTATTAAATAAGTCCTTCGCTAGTCAAAATTCAATGAGTCTATTGATAATAATAAAAAAATTGAATGAAAATCACTATCTATATTTAATTGATTTATTACTGGCTTATTGCAGATCAAAAAAAAATTCGACTAAACTACCTTTATAACGGTGAAGATATATATACCTTTACAAATACATTAACGTGTTAATATGTATAAAGGTAATTTGATCATAAAAAATATTTTATTTGACCTACAACAAATCAATAATAAGTCAATGTTGAGTAAAAATAGATTTTTATTCGGTCTTCTGTTAATATCAACAAATTCGATAAACTTTGACCAAATGAGGTACTTACTTGTTATACAGAAGCAAATTCAAGAATACTAAATATAATTTTTCAAACCACAAAAAATGTATATCTATATAATTAATTATACCAAATATCCGGATAGTGTAATTAATGGAATTCAAATTAAACTTGGCCGCCTTTGATTTTTGAAATAATTCTTACGCGTTTTGGAACCAAAATATCTACATTTGGCATGAGTATATACACATGCATACGTATGTATTCGTAGAAAAATAACGTTGTACAAATCCAACAAACTCATGCATGCATGCATGTGCCCCATGTTCATTAATCTTTTAACATCAATTATTGCAATGGCTTTTGGACTTTTGGTACGTGTTACTGACCAGTTCAGTTCTTTCTGTAGAAAAAAGCTTCTAATAGTAACCCTATTCTTTTTCTTCTCAGGACAGTAATTAAATTAAGTAGTTAGTTTAATTAGAATGCATGTAAATATTATACATCTGAGTTCATATTTGTTCACACAAATCCATTCCAAGATTTTGACAAAAGAAATTAAAAGGCATATTTAGCTCACTATTTAATAATGAGGATTTCGGCTACAATTTATATTTAAATAAAAAAAATCTGATTTAGAGTTAGATTCGACCTAGAATTTCGATCTTTCAAACAGACTTCAATTTCTTAGGTAAATGTTTTGGTTATACGTAAAATCATAGCGAATGTTGATCAGTCATAGTTAGAATTTGAGTTTTTATGTCGATTTTGTCTGATCGTGATAAATAGTATTGATTTACTATTATTTTTAGTCATTAATTATTTATGATGTGTGAAAATTATTTTTTTTGTAATACATTAATATTATTTTAAACTATATTTTATTGCACATTGGTGTCAAAATACATCAATATCCATGAAGGATCGCGTGGTACGGCCTGAAAACGCACTAGCGAAGCGGTAGCATAAAACGCATACAATAATTAAAAATTAAAGTGTAAAACAATGAATTCAAGGGGGTGTACCTTTGGAGTTCTCAGGCATTCCATGTAGTATGAAAATTATGCAACAATAAAGAATTAATCATACGAGGCTATTGTTCAAAATAAGAGGAGGGGCATAAGTGTAAAATCGAATTTTACCTCTTAAAGTTTCAAGCTTCCAACCAAGCAACTTTGTCTAATTTGCCCACTCGAGATTTCAATGTAGGAATCCTCCAAAGATGATTCATACCACATCAGAATAAACGATGCCTTGATCCCTTTACTAGAAGGAATCGAGGCCAAAGTCTCACTCTTTGTGAGAAGAGAGGGGCGACTAAACATATAGAGTATGAGCAGAATTTTTCTTTTTTCTTTTTTTGTATTGTGTAATGAATTATTATCATACTAATTATACACGATATATATTTATATATCTTGAATAGATAAACTAGAATGTGTCTATATACATTCTATTATCTATAAAGCAACTCTTTAATCCATTCCAAATGAAGAAAAGTCAAATTATGACCAAGCTAGTACTTTCGAAAAATGCAATTCTTTGGTCAACTTTCTCTCTATCAATTTTGCTAGTGGACCTCAATGAGTGGGCTGATTTTATGTAAAATAAATTCAATACCCAATAAATTTTAATTAAATACAATTTAATAAAATTCATTTAATTGAGCTCACTAGGTATTTAATCTAATTAAATACTCAATCCCAAAATTTCTCTTATTTAAACTTGGACTATCCATCCAATGGACCCCCATATGTGAGTAATCCAATTACTTACACATTATGGAATTAATTCTAAATTAATTCCTTATTCTTTCTCGGTGATTTGTGTGTGACTGTTTAAGTTCATCTTTCAGCTAGACTTGGACTAGTGACCAACAGTAACAATTAATTAAATCCAATTAATTAATTGTTCTTGATCAATCCTTGATCAAGAAAGTCGCTACCATGGGTGGCCGTCTAGCAATGGTCCATGACACTAGAGACTAGATCAATGTCCATGTGAACATTTAGACTCTCGAGTCCATATGGGTACGATCCTTCCATCTACGTCTTTCAGCCTTAGTCTAAGGCATGAAATTTGGTGTCGGTTTTCATCCTGGACTAGATATCTATGCTTAATACTTGAGATCACGTTACGCCAAGTTTCTAGACATAGAACCTCTTTTTCCTATTCAATCAAGCCACAGGTTCATAAGGCGTGAATATATCTTCAAGTGCGTAGGAGATACCTGTCACACACCGATAAGGGACGAATCCTCTTCTTGGAACTTATCGTCCTCGCTACATACTCTTACTGCACTGGACAAGGCTTATGATGATCATGTCTGCGACACAATCACCTCTCGCTAAGATCTAAGATATAGTCATCGCATGCATGTGACTGCCGTGATTCCTAAAGTCTAAGGACTACTCCCGTGCTATCAGAATCGGGGATTCGTGTCATACCAACCAAACCTCCAAGGCTTTCATATAACGATCCCCCCGAGTCAGTTCAATCAGTTAACCACCTTGTCAACTAACCCACTGAAATAGACGTCCAACGTCTGTCGTCGATGAAATATGGCACTCATCCAATAAAAGTAATACTTAGTGCAAGTCTCAGTAGGACTTTGGATGCCCAATCTCGAGGTCCTCGACTTGAAACGTTTCAGACCAACCCTCAGAAGTTGGTTACCTAGCCGCCATCCAATGCACAGCCTAACTACATGGTTTATTAAATGGTCTGTAGGCATCTGTTGTAACGTCAAAGCAAAGCTTAATGTAATTGGTAAGTACAACACACATGTGTGCCGAAGACGAATACTTACCATATTTGTCGAGACAATATTACTTAAATAAAGCTTGCTTGAATGGTTCTAAAAACTGCCAATCTAATTAGCTTTTGATCACCTATTTCAATAATCCAAATATAGCATTGATGTGCATAATAATAGGCTAGCCCAAAGAGGCCCAAAAGATCCAAAAAAGAAGAAAGAAACGAAAGGCACGTAATATCTTAGGAGACCCAAGTCATGAGAGGCCCAAAAACACTTAGCGGTCTTGACAGGTGCCCCCCTAAAAACAGACAGGCGGGCGGCCTTGGTAGGTGCCCTTTAGAAAGCAGACAGACTGGCGACCTTGGCGTGTGCCCTCCAGAAAATAAGATTGGCAAAGAAAAGAGGTTGAAGGCATCCCACTTTCATTTGGCCCATGAAGATATCTAAAGCCTAAACCAAGTCCGCCAATCCATGATGAGGACAGCCCGCTGAAAATTACCAGGCTCAGCCCAAGAGGGAAGCTAAGTACACTAAGAACGGCCCAAGAAGGAGGCCTGGTACAAGACCTGCCTTCCAAACCCAGCCCTGGGGGAAGGGAGGCACCCTCAAGAAGCTGTACAAATTGACCTAGAAGGACTCCTTGCAGAACAAGAGTTCTCGCATAGAGGGAGTCCTCCTCCAACCAAAGACGTGTTGCTCAAGTTAAGGAGGAGATAAAATCGTGCCTTATCCTCGAATTTTCGCCTTCTTTCTCGGAAAGGCAGGTCACCCTAAAGTTCCTACCAAGAGGAACTCCTTCTATATAAATACAAGTAGCACCCCTCAACACTGATACCTGCAGCACCCCTTCAAGAAGTTGGAAATTGTTTTGCTATTTTGCTGCAACTCTCAATTCGTGCTTTTGTCATATTTTACTCACGAAATCTTTATTTTTTATTTCAATTTCTCATTTCAGCATCGCTCAAGAGGGACGCCTTCTTCAGTCCTCCAACAGGGACACCACCTTCCGTCCACCAAAAGGGACACCCTCTAGAATTCGGAAAATCACTCTCTATTCTTACTTTAGCATTCGAATTGCAATCTTAGCATGATTTCTCTCATGAAATTGCTTACTCTATCACGATTTCTCATTACATTTTATTTCTTACAATTATTTTTCTCCTGAATTCGATACCAACTTGGGCATGCAATGCTAACGCCTGTTTTGCAGGTCCCCCCTTCAAAATTGGTATTTGCTTCGGTTAAATCTCTGAGCATAGTTCATATCAATTGGACCCGTACGTTTTTTAAATACATCAACCATAAAATATGCTTCTATTCTTGTAAGTTAGATATCAATCAATCACTATGTCAAAGGATAATTATCATAATTTATATTATTTTTCTCGTTTTATTTTCTTTTTTGATATTTCTAGTAGATTAGGCAACTTTTAATTAAATTCGGTCAACAACGTGAAGAGACTATATTGCTTTTTCATATAAATAAATAAAATATAATTTGCTAATTAAATTAAGAGTAAATTACAACAATCTCCCCTAAGATTTCGTATAATTTCTAATACCCCCCTTATTATTTTTGAAAAATTACCAATATTCCTTAATTTTAATAGTCATCTAACAATTAGCTCACTCCATTATTCTCCATTAGATTTCTATTTAATTTTTTATGGTGAACTGACTAAAATGTCCTCGTGTACTATGAATTATAATTTTTTATTTATTTTTTAATTTTTTTACTAACTAAGTGGATAATTTTATTATAATTTTAAACTTTTATATTCACTCCATCCGATTTTGTTATAAATTTTATTTTTTTAAAAAAAGAAAAAACACAATAAGAGTGTATTCATACATTTATCCAATAATTACATAATTTCATCAAATTTTATGAGATATTTATTATTTTTAAATAATAAAAAAATATTCATAATTATATCAAATTTTTAGAGAGATAATTGTGATTTACTTTTAAATTAATTGAACAATTCAAAAGTTCTGGGCTAGTCAATGGCATGGCGTGCATCCTCCCAAAATAATAGCTATCAGGAGCCACTTAAAAAGAGGACACGTGTCCTTAAATTCCTCGAATGGATGGGTGACACAAAAGATAAAATAAAAGAAAAATAAAATAAATATTATTGGCTGGTTTAACTTGTGGTTCTTGTCATCTGCCCACTTCACGGCTTTGCTTCACACATCATCTTCTTCATTTTCTAATTTTTCTTTTAATAAACTATATAGATTATTATAATCATAATTTTTAATTTATATCTATATCTATATATATAATACAATTGGGTATTGTCTGCTTCGACTTTGCAAAAATCTTACAATTTTATCATAAAAAAACGCTTCGTTTAAAAAGAGAAAGTTTGAAACTTATAAACTATACAGATCATTATAATCAAAATTTCAATTTACATATCTGATGCAACTGAACGTTGTCAGTTCCAACTTAGCATGAGTCTCACGATTTTATCTTGAAAAAATATTTCGTTAGGGAGATGAGATATTAAAACTTGTAAACTACTCAAATTCCTCATTTACAATTGATACATAAATTTTATGTATAATTATTATTAGTAATATAGGCATACGTCCTACGTTGGATTTGCAGATATTTTTCATATTACAAGGTATTAATTACATTAATAGATATCGCATGAATTAAAATAAATAAATAAATATGATGAATAGAATTGAGGCTCGTGACCTTATAATATTAATAATAGAGTTTTTGAGTTTTGTCCACTTAATTTAAATTTGATTAGCCACCAGATTGTTGATTAGAACACGTGGAATCAAAATTAAATTAAGTAATGATGGTAGGTCTTAAAACCTTAATTAATTGATGCCACGTGTTTGGGGAGAGATCATTTGGGATTAACATTATCTTATCAACACGTGGCGTGGTGGAATTGTGCTCTATTTTCCTTGGGGGAAAAAAAAGAAAAGATTTTATTAATTTATTCCAAGAAATAATTATACTCCTCTACTCGAGATTCTGTATAATTATATATAAATTTCATGTGTCTTGAAAATTACATCTAACATTTATGAATTTTGCTTTCGTCTACTACATAAGTCTTCATTGATCAAAATTCACTGAATTTTACGATATTAACCCAAAAAGATTGAATGAAAATTGATATTTACCCTCGAGTGACTTATTAGTGAATTGTAGCAGGTCAAACAATTTTTTCTGACTAAACTACACTTATAATGGTGAAAATATACCTCTTCACATGCATTAACCCGTGAAGACTTATGAGGGTTATTTGGTCATAAAAAGATACTTTTGACCTGCATTAACTCAGTAATGAGCCGATATGGGGTAAATATAGATTTTTTCCAATTTTTACTATTAATGTACTCAAGTTCGGTGAATTTTGACTAACGGAGGGATTTATTTATTATATAAAAATAAATATCATAGATTTTAAATGTAATTTTTCAAATTATAATCAACGAAGGGATAGTAATTATCCCTTATTCCAAAGATAAAATTAAGAATATTATTGTGAATCTCATGGATTTATTTTTCTTAATTAATTTATTGACTTTTTTTTTTTTTTTTTGAAAAAGTTGAAAGTCTTTATTTATTCATTTAATAAGATGCATGAAGGTTAGTAGTGGGGTTGTCTTTATTGACTCCTTTTTATGGAATTATTCTATTCCAAAGTGGAAGACTTGTTCATCTACAAACTCACCAACACTTACCACATTGTTTATTATTCTCACTACAAAACAAAAAATAAATTATTCCCCCAATTCTAAATGACTATAATTTCAAATTAAATCTATAGTGTTTACTACAATATTTTAAAATTAATACAAAAATTTAAATTCGGACTATGATTAACCAGCATTCATTATCATTTTAATTACGGCTAAAACTTTTGACATAATTTTTAGTTGTGGCTAATGTTTTGGTCTTATAATCGTTGTATGATTATGGTTAATTAATTTTTACTGTAATTTTTTACTTTTAACTATGATAATCAACAATAACAGAAGATTATCATTCTTCTAGTGCCTCGGCCCGAGTTCGAAAAAAAATTCACATATTAGTGTTTAAATGAGTTTATAAACTCTTTATCATCTCTTTATACTTTTTTAAAATGAAGCAACTTACCTCCTTAGATAGGGAGGTAAAATTACTTCATTTAAAAAAAATTTACCATAAAAAAAATAATTTACTTATTTACAATATCAGATAAAATAAATTTCATTAACGCCTAAAACCCAATTGTTCAGCCAACTTCATAGTATGTCATTTTCTGGTCAAAATTTTATGAAAATTGATTTAAAAAGTTATCCAAACAAAGTATTTATTAAAGCAAATAAAATAAAAAAGATTTGATGCAAGTTGGAAATTGGGAAAATGGGATGATGTAAGGTGATGATATCTATTAGAACAAACTAATTATTTTAAATTCTTTTTATATATATATATATAATATATATATTAGTCAACTTAAAATTTTGTATGAGTTATAAATCACAAAATTTTGCCCCGTTAATTGATTACCAAATCAGTCACAAATTGGACAACTTATACTATGTTGATATTATAATATGATTTTAATATTTGAAATTTGTTTTATGATAAAAAAAATAAAAAAGGTAATTTGTATTATGGTCACTTATCCTTATCCGATTCTGGTCAAACTATTACTTTTCTCTTTTTCGTGCTTATCTTCAGATTGCGAAGGTTTTTGGCTGAATTTATTAAAATATCTTATATATTATTTTGAAGGTTTATAATATATTAGATTTTACTTTAAAAATAAAATTATAAAGTATTTGAGTAAATAAAATGATACGTTTGTAGATAATATGATTAAGATCGAAGAAATTTGTTAAAATTTTACATAAAAATTTAAGAATTTTTTTACTTTTGGTAAAGGAGTTTATGAGCGGCTAACATCTTAGCACTCCTTATATATATCCAACCCTGTGTAAAAATAAGTGGCAGCAATATGAATCAAAAGTGAGCAATTTGTGAAAGAGAAACAAACAGGAACAGTATCAAGGGTTATCAGCTTACTTTTTAAAATTTTTACATTTTGATCATATTGATTAGAAATGTATCATCATTACAATTTTATAAATTTTATTATTTTATTTTATTCAAACATTTCGATAATTTATTTTTAGAATAATTTTAAATAAATCGAGGCAGACGTTGTATAAGTTGAAAATTCATTTTGCAAATCCACTCCTCCCCAAAATTAAACATAAGACTGCCACCCACAATCTTTCTTACAGCTTCTTGTTGCCAAGAAACCACAGATTCACAAATCATCAACAAAGTCAAACATAAGAACACAAATCCAAAGGATCAAATGATCTAAGTGGGAAAATCAAATGAACAGTATATCATCATAATCCTTAAACCAAAACACAAAACATTTTCAAGGTTAGAGTGCTCAAGATGACTTGAACATAACAATGTCTGAAACTGGATCAACCTCTTCAAGACAGAAGCATCAAGAATGAACAAATCCTTGAGCCTTATTCTTGAGTACCACTAAACTGAAGCAATCTTCTCATTGCTTGTTTCTTCATTACCTTCCCATAAATCCCTCTTCCTAATTTCATTGCTTTTTCCATTTCCACCACCCCACCATTGATCCCACCTCTCTTTAGTCCCTCCATGAACACTCTCACAACCCTCTCGTCGCTTCCCACTGCATCGACTACGCTATCCACCACGGCCTCAGCTGCTGGAATCTTCCTCCCCCATTTTCTCATCAGCTTTTCAGACCCAAAAACTCTTGAATAAGCTTCCCAGAATGAGGCCCTCAAATAGCCTTTCCCTTTTCCCCTAACCATCCACCTCCTCATTCCCTCCTCCAATCTACACACCAGACTCCCCATGTCCACTAGCCCTTTTCCAAGTGCAATTTCAATCTCTGTCGCCTCGTGCTTGTAGCACATGTTTTCTTCGAATTTGCACCTCTTGCATCTACATAGGAACCCCCAATTGTTGGACATTTCTCTCCGGTTGTTCAGAGGAGAAAGCACATCGAAATAGGCAAACGTTAGCTCTTCCCCTGCCTTCATATCTCTTGCAGCATGAACCACGACATGATCGCCAATGTGCAA
Source organism: Sesamum indicum (assembly GCF_026168435.1). Classification (NCBI taxonomy): domain Eukaryota; kingdom Viridiplantae; phylum Streptophyta; class Magnoliopsida; order Lamiales; family Pedaliaceae; genus Sesamum; species Sesamum indicum. The sequence continues at coordinate 2,612,107 of NC_142660.1, read as the reverse complement.
GCGCCTCACGTTGGGATCACAAGAATGGTTGAGGAAAGAAGCCAAGATCCACAAGCCAACGCCATGGTAATCAGCGTTTTTACCCAAAACCTTGGCTGAAATCGCATCCTCAAGCATAGAATTCACATCCAAAACGCTCAACATTCTGCCCATATCTAGCTTGTCTACAGAAATTCCACTATTCATCTCTGCTTCAGGCCTGAAAATTCCAATCTCTGGAACTTCCAAATTCTCCTCATCTTCACCTGGAGATAACTTGGATATCAAACTCTTGATTTCGCTGCATTTTGTGGCTGACTCCACAACTTTATCAATGAAGTTCTTCCATATAACTAATTGAGCATTTTCACCAGAATCTTGAGGCATTATGGCCCTATCAACAGCAATAGCTTTAGTCACCAACAGCAAAGTCCCACTCTCCACATTCTTGGTTGCAAACAATCCACGCCCGCTAATCTCAGACTTCCTGATCTCCACCGCACCCACATACTCCGCAAATTCGGGTAGTTTCCCACTAAAACCACTCAAAACCCAGTCAGTAACATCAAATGCCCCAGTTCTTGATAGAAACTCAAACTTCTTACACTTGTCCAAGAACCCATTCACCACATCAGAGTTCTCATTGGCCTGCGGATCAAGATTTGCTGCCTTGAAGCAGTCCAAGGCCATGCTATACCTATTCAAACTCAACAAGATTTTACCCTTGCAAAGAAGAGTCTTGAAGTGAGATTTCTCAATTCTGAGTGCCTCCTCACAATCTCTCAATGCTTCAGAAAACTCCAACAGCCGGGCCTGGGCTTCGGCCCGATTGGAGAAGGCCAAACAGAGGGTCTTCTGGAGCTTGGAGAGGTGGACTGCGTCCGGACTTTTCTTGGAAATGCAATGTTGACAGAGAGAAATGATTTGAGTGTAGACTTGGATTGAGCCTTTGTACTCTTCTCTTAGGAGAAGTTCTGTGGCTTTGGATCTCAAATTTTGCATTCTCTCTTCTTCTTCTTCTTCTTCTTCTTCTTCTACTTCCATCTCTTCTTCTTGCGGCAGTGCTTCTGTTTCTCTCATCTGTGTCTGGTCGATTGTTTGGTGCTACTGTAGTTTCTGTTTCCTCGATGATTTTCACTCTTTTTGGTCTCTGGCGAGTGAAAATTTGAATTGAGTAAATGTAACGGTCGAATTGCGGAGTAAATATTTTTATTTTATTTTAATTGTGGTCATCACATGGGTAACGGCTATAACTTGAATGAAAAGGGCGACTGTTTGGGGTCCGTTTTTACACTTTGGATTATTGCGTTTCTTTCCTACGGCTATTAGTACTACAACTATTCCATTCCACTCTTTCTCTACTTCCTACTCTCCCAACCTTTTGATTTACTGTCTGGGGATTATCACTCCAAATTCCTTTTCAGGAAAACTATCATGACTCCTCCGTTTCTCGTGATTATATATATATATATATATATATACGTAAATATATCCTAATGTAGGTTGATTGGGGATTATTCAATTTTTCAAATTATATTTAACTAATAATTAGTATTTTTTTTAATCTTTTTAATGTAATGTAGTGATTTATATATTTTGTTTTTATTTATAATATATTTTAAAATGTGAAGAATTATTTATTATATGCAAGAAAAAATAGCATAACACAACAACTAGTATTACAAAAAAGAAATCCAGCCATTGAGATACTAAACTTTCTCACTTTTGAAACCGAAATTACCAGATGCCACCTGTGTGCACCAATCAATTTAACCTTATCAATACCTTCTTATCACAAAGCTATTTTCCTGATTCTGAATATTGGTGTTTGACTAGCAGGCAGGCATTGATCATTTCACGCTCTTATACAACTTATAGAGACCCTTGCACTTATACAGCAGGGTGCAAGTAAGCTTGCTCAACAATTTGATTAAAATTACACTTTCTTGAAAATAACAAGAAATTTAGCCCATTTGCCAGCTGAAATTTGAGCTTTCCTTCAACCTCCTCATTAACCAAAGAAGGGAGCTGCATAATCCTGACCATCATTTCTAATCAAGAGTTTCAGCTCATAAGCCTTTTACTTCTTTAAGAAATACATTCCATCTCTAAGCTCGAGTTTTTCTTCTGCAACTAGACCAGTCAAAAAGCCTTGCAATTGTTGGAGTGATTTGTCATAGGGCGGATCTCCTATGCAGAACATCTGTAACAGGCATTGTATTGTTTGATCAGATAGTCGTGCTATCATGTATCCGTTATCCCTAACAGTCCTCAGCTTTTACCGAAAGAATTACCTTGAGAGTGTTGTGAATCCGGTCCAATGCCATGCTGCCAAAATTGGTAAGCATCCCCGTGATAAATTTCTGCAACAATTTTCGAAAAAGAAAAATAAAAACAAAAGAATTGGTCAACTTAGTCATAGCAATGGGAAACTGGCTCTAAGAAGAAATATAATTCTGAGTCTTAACAGCTGTGAGATTTATTTGCGTCACATTAGCATCAAGCTGGTAATTGGTATCCATAGTAGACTCTATTCATTGCTTGGGAGGGTTTGCAGTTTTACCTCATAAACAGTCATTTCTTTTCGCAGTTGATCCTCAACGGATGCTACTGATGTCTCTCCTTCCTCATCACCCACTAGAAGCTCTTCACAGCTACCAGTGTTAGCTCCAGTCTTTCCACTCTCAACCAAAGCTTCCACCAATGTGAATTTGTGATCGCCAGACTCTTGTATTGATTCTGCTAGGATTCCCTGCATTAACCCGAGGGATAAGAGATTAAAGCAAATAGACATCATCAGTACAAACCCTTGGATTTCTTATGAGCTTCAAACAACTGCAGAAGTCAACAGGCCTTGAAAGGCAAATGCCTTTTGCCAACTGAGAACTATACAAGGAAGAATGAAACTAGTAAAATTGCAAGCGACCCAGGATCTTAATAAAGATGTCTAGATGCTATTTGCCCTTACTCAAGAAGCTAAAACTCAGATAACAGCATAATGAATTCAAACACCCTGTCAAAAAATAATTTAGAGTGTCGAACTTCTAAGAGAATCATAAATCAGGATGCTGGATATGAAAGTAACCTTGTTTATCCAAAAATATATCCTTCTATTCAAGACATCCACAGGGACACCTACAGCGGCAGCAAGGTTCTTGGAGGTCCAACTGGAAGCGAAAAACACATGATTATAGAATAATAATGCATCTTACATAATAAAAATAATAAATTGACAAATATAATTCCTCAGCATTACCTTGTTTGATCCTCAAATTGACTAATAATAGATGCATGAAGAGGTGTGACACTGAACTGCAGTGTTCTATCTTCAAATTGCAGCTCCAACTGGACAATACGGCAAAAGAGAATTGTTAATGTTGTTTGCACAAGTACGAGACCCAGACAGAGAACGATGTTAATGCATATCTTACATGGGTGGTATTGTATTAGCTGTGGTGGTGCAAGAGCACAAGGTTTAAACATTCTTTTGACAACTTTTCAAGCGGTTTATTTTTTCAAAGAATTTACATTTATTATATTAATTCTGACTTTTTCAAGCAAGCGAGATTAATAATCACATAAAACTACAATTATCATGATCCAACAAGATTCTTTTCCACTTTCATAAGTGAAATAATTTTGTTCCTTGTTGAGTCCTGAGTAAAATTGGTCCAGAATAGCATGTCCTCATAATATTTTAGAATGGTTCCAAAGTCCAAGTAAAATATTCTGCTGCTTGCATTTTGCTTGGAAGCAACTGACCTTTACAGTACCAAGATTTTTCTTCCAAAGGAGCTTACGTGGGGTCTTGATTTCATTGAACCTTTTAGCATAATCACTCAGAAGCCTGTCCACTGGTCCAGGTATAATAAGTGCCTCATCCTGAAATAAGAAACATCATTGACCAAGTGAAAATTTATTAGTCTTCAGTGGACATTAAACAAAACAGGTGCATACATAATAAATTCTAAATTATGTAATAGCCACTTAAGAGTCAAGTCAAATCGAAAATATTACTTCTCTAAACATCTTTAATTTTTCCAGAAGCCACAATTAATGTGTTTCCTTTTGACAAGCTGCAGGAGATGTGTGGGCCAAGCAAGAAGGTAAGAAGTGATATCCATACCTGGATAGGTGGCCAGAAATTTGATGATATAATAGTAGCATTAAGATTATCAAGAGATAATTCATGCTCTCCAACATCAGCAACTGTATTTCATGGAAGCATCAGCCATTCAAAGTTTGTAAAAAGATGGTACTAATTCAGAAGAAGAATCTTGCGATGGTTGTGTAAGGAAGCATTCTGATTCTTCCAAATACAGAAATCATAAATATAATGGCAAGTAAAACCTGGCTGGGGTTGTAGTTTAAGCGTTGCTTTTATGTTTGTATTAGTCCTCTTGGAATCAATTAGATCATTGAGCATTATTTCACACTTCTGCATGCTGCTCTCACCAAAATGAATCTGCAATTGGTAACACCAAAAGAATGGAGGTATATTAGCTAAAACTGCAGTACTTTCATAGTATTTCAAGTTGCAGAATTAATTATCTTCCAAACAACCTTGAGGAGCTCCAGAGTACGTATCTCTGAGTCAATGTCATAGTCAGATTTATTGAGAAGCTTCTCAGCCAGCATAACACGATACTCATTCACCAGCTGATCCTTTGAACCGATTATGCTAACAATCATGCCAAGAATGTCAACCTTCCTCCGATACCTACCACCCTTTAAGGGATCTGCTTCCACCGGATCAGGCTCCCAACTTAAAGGGCAAACACCATCACAATGTGTTAACAGTCCAATTTGGGAAACGACTGTGCATCTATTCCCTTTTTATGGCCCATAAGGATTATTCATTTGATCTGTTGTATAAAGTGGTATGATAAATCACACTCTGTAATTTTCTCTCTAGAGTAGAGCAGCTTACCTTTGGGCATTAATCCATGCCTGCTTGTCATCGGTGTTGGCGTCATCATCAAGGCTAGAATTCTCTTGATTTTCTTCATCTCTGTTTAATTCCTCCAGAAGGCTGTCCCCAGTGCTTCCTGGTCCACTTGGATTCCCACCAGCCCCATCAGTAAGCATAGTGACAATGCATTTAATGGTATCCTTCCTTCCCCTTAAGTATTCTCTTATTGGTTCACCAACAGCTTCAAGGAATACACCAGCTGGATCTATTGTTCGAAGGGCTTTGATAGTTGAAACATATTGGTGCAGTATATCATTGGTAGAGGCACCAGCTGTCAGTAACCGGTACTTTAAAGCAGCTATGAATGATTCAACAAGCTTCGAGTGCTGTCCCGTGTATTCGAGGCATAATTTCAAATCTTCTATAGCAGGGGAACTGAAGATGAAGAAGACGATAAAAACACCTTATAAATGCATCATCAAAAAGAGAGATCACTTTTTTTCAGATAAATCAAAACCTAGCTGCTTACACCTAAATGAAATCAAATGAATAGACAAAGCTTTTCCCATGCTTTAACTGCTGACTCAGAAATAGTGCAACCCAATTGAGCAAGAGACAAAAAGAAGGTTCAAGTACAATCTGTGAATGTTCTTCCCACTCATGGATTCCCAAAAAAAAAAAAAAGAAAAAAGAAATACTTGTATAATACTGCATTATGAGCTAGGAAAGACTACATATTCAGATACAGGTACTGGCTCAAATCAAGCATGCATGTCTTACTCACCTGGTACCAATCACATGTGCCTTCCAAAGAATCAGAAACAAGTTTTGAGTGACCTATAACCCATTAGATTGCTAAATCATAGATCTATCTTGTTGGTTTAAAGATGCACATGTTACCTGTCTGGATAATCCACAATAATTTCGAAAAGTTTGGCTATTCTGAGATCTTGCAATGTTTCATAAGCAAAATACTCTAAGCGCAACTGCCATCGGACGAGTCCCTCAGAAGGGATTCCAGTTCCATGATGGGTAAAAGACAAGTGGGATGCCAAAGGGGATTTCAGACCAGAAGAAGGGCTTTCATAACTTTTAGATTCACCAAGGTAAGCAAGGAGAGCATGTAAAAATTGAAGCGGCACAGCCTGCAAATTATAGCTCCCCGTTTTAGAGATCTTACATGAAACCATAATTGTGTCCTTTTATCAACTCAGAATTTGTTACTAGAACTCAGACTCAAAACGGAAGTATTGAAAAAAAACTCAATAGCCTAATGAATGGAGATATCAACGGGGTCCTTGATTCTGAGGGGGGCCCTATTGAGCAATCTCATTTACATACCTGTATCCACCCTTTAATGGACTCTAATACTGAAAACCTAAATTCATCACCGGCTAGCTCGTGTACTTTAGCCTGTCAAGAGAAGAGAAATTTAAAAATAAATAAATAAATAGTGACATAATGAATAAGACTTAGAAGCAAAAACAAAGGGAACGTAGCAGCCATTATTGAGATTATACCATCTAAAAGTTTAGACAAGAGTAACATCACTTCTCAAAAAGAATCTAACTAAAAATAAGACAATTGAAATTAATGATATTAAACACATAGTACAACCTTCAAAAGCAGAAATATAGCAGAGGCATAGGCATCTTCAGCTATTGAGGTAAGCCCAAGACCCCTAAGATCGCGAACAACCACTCCAATGTTCCTTACTAATTTGCTGTTTCCCAAAGTGCTTTTATGGTGATGAGTTCCATCAATATCCATTTCTGCTGTTTTACAGTCGAGGTCCATTCCATCATCTTCATGTAACTCACTATCATTCTCAGAGCCTCTAGCCATCATTGCACTTAACTCCTCCAACCGCCCCTTAAAGTACCAGCGAAGTACATCTGAATTTAATGACCCAGAAATGAAGCAGTTTAAGAAGGTATCATAGTGTTTGGATCCATTTTCTGAGTGTTTTGTTGTGTTTGTGGAGATAGAGAGAAAAAAACAAAGATAAATAAGTATGTTTCGAGGTAGTATGTATGTTTGGATTTGTTTTTGGAGATAATTTAAAATAAGTATTGTACGTTTAATATTGTGTTTTGGGAGACAAAAGTTGTTGTTCATTGTGAAATCATGTCTTTTTTATATATTATATTTATATATGTGTGTGTGTGTATATATGTACGTATTTATGCTAAAATAGTTAAAAACACCGTTCTTCTATATGATGGCAAACATTGGGTATGTTTTGACTCATCCAGGAAATAACTTGAAAATGAAAACAAACATAGTATATATATCTTAGAGTTTCCAGAATATCATCAGGTATAAGCTCCTTTGCCTCCCTTAACCCCTTCCCCGAGCAAGATGAGGATGGCCAGGAATGGCAAGTGCAAGCAAAAAAGTGACACTGAGAAATCATATGACGAAATACTGTACCAAGACCCAAAAGAGAGTAGAAAACGATATGATTTCACTTTTGACCATAAATGATAAAATCTCATGCAGGTAGACCTCCATTAATTTCACTTCATCACATGTCATCTTCGTTTGAAGCATAAGCCATCAAGCTCACATTTACTTTAGTAAGATAACAAAAGTATCCAATAAGCAGAATCAATAAAATAATATGTCATATGGACTTCTTGTATTCATAAGATGAAGACTATCCTTAGGCTCTCAAAATGGACAAAAATGATGAAGAAAACAATGAATCCATGTGATGAATTGATCGCATAGTAAGCTTGCATCTAACTTGCAGACCAAACACATCATAGTATTTAATAGACCTCAATCCAGGGAGATATTACATAAGAATATGACCTACATGATGTACAAGGAAAAAGATACCTGGAAATTGTCGTGGAATACTGGCCATGAGGACAGAAGCTGTTGTTAACTGATATTTTGAGAACAGGTAGTTTCGCTCTGTTTTTAAATATGTTTGTTCCTCCGACTTACTTCCTCTGCACATCTCTAAAGCATGAACCAACATTAACAGGCACTTCTCCTGGTATTGTTTTTCAGATATTATCTCTTCCAAGGCTTTATGTAGGATATCCTGCATCGCACTTTGTTGATCCTGTACCAAATTCTTCCAAATCAGAATGCCAGACACTCTGATACAGCAATGGAAACCTCATTTTCATCATCAGCAGATTAAGTGCCAAAAATGTTTCTTTCTATTCCATGCACAGAACCTGAAAGTTACTATTACCAACAGATTTACAGGACAATGATTTTCCAATCATGCAGAAGATGTCCATAAATGTCCGAAAGCAATATGAAATTAGACTGCTATTTATTGAACATGCACCAATTGGAAAGGCTAAGAGCAGATGTCATCCACAAGGTCAATTACTCAATTCAGCTCCTAGGTTCATTGCATACATAATTGATCATTTTGTTTCCACACAGCTCGTATACTCTGAATCACAGAGAAAACGAACTTTCCAAAATACTTACTTGTTCTGTCTAAAGGAAAACTGTAACTTAAATTTCAGGCAACTATGTTATAAAGAGAACACTTCCCATGCAACGGGGGAAAAAATTGAAAGAATTTCTATAGACAAACTTTCCATGCTACATCAAAACAAAGTGAATCTCCATTCTTTAATGATCACATCAATACAGTACCATATTGGCATATTACAACTGTTTTTTGTTGACATATGAGTATCAATCCTAGCAGCTGATAGGAAACTAGTTCTAACTTTCTTGATTTCATATTGTACCGTCCTGCGGTATTCCCCCATAATATGATAAACCAATTCAGTTAAAGTTTCTTCCAAAAATGATAAATTTAGTTTAGATCAAATTCCTTGGGTTGAGATGTGAAAAGATGAACTTCACCTTCTTATATGATTTAGAGTAATGAAGAAGTGACAACAAGTTTACTGAACAAAGAAAGCGCTTTGTTTATATAAAGATGGCACTAAAAACTCCATACAGTGTTCCTCCTTTTCTTTATCCTCTAAATTTATTCAATAATCAAATATGCAGTTAGCAAGCAGAAAAGCAAAACCCAAGTTCATATATCACATGTACACATACTGGATCTTCCATATCAAGAATTGCAGAATCTCTGTAGACACCAAAATGCTTCCAAAACCTTGATGCCCCATTTTTCTCAAATGTTTCCTGTGGCAACAGAAATAGTGAAGAGAGTTTCGGTTTCAGATATAGGAAGATACTTTATAGCAAAAGACATTTCATCTGAAGTAAGGAATGTACCATTCTCCAAATAGCAGACAACCATTACAAGGAATGCACACACCATTTACTATGATCCTACTATTCATGCATACCAGCGCAATATAATCTTCCTTAATCTCCCCATCTATCAATCTGATTTCCTTCTGAAGGATATATAACTGGAGATATTCGAGATTTTCAAATCGATTTTGCAGTTTTAGAAAGAAAACCAGATGACCGCAAAAGAAACTGACCCCACAAATGTATTACACTAAGGGCCCCCAAAGAATCAAGAAAAACAACCAACTGCAAGCAAATTTAGTTCTTACAGTTTTATATACTTCCACCATCCAATACACAATTAAATTAAATAATAAAGGTCCAGTTCAACTCTCAGACTCACAAATGAAATAGCTGAACACTAAACATACACACAATGCCAAGCAAAATGGAAAAGAAAATCAAGAAATAAACGGGGGGGGGGGGGGACTTTAACAGAATTAAATTCAGAATAAAGACAAAATGGAAAAAAAAATATTCAATGAGCAAGTGCAAGTAGGAAGTACCTCAACAGAGCAAAGGAAGTGCTCAACAATTAGCGACTCCAGTCCGCGACTGCAGAGATTACGCACGTCCGATACGAAATTGGGATCAAGCGACAACTCGCCGCCCCCTCCTAGCAGATTTTCTGTTGCCAAACAAAATGCATTCCAGCTATCCGTCATTTCTCCGACTGAATTCTTATTCAGAGAGTCCAGAATCGCCAAATTACACATTGGCGACGCCAATGAACTCTCCGCGGCCGCCATTTTCAGAAAAAAAACAAAGACAGAAATTCTAAGTTGTACTACAGATCAAAACCTAACTTGGACGATACATAAACACAATTATCATCACCGCACGCGGAACAAAATAGGTAATTAGGATAAAGATAGCTAGCAGAGAGTGTTCTTCTGCAGCACATGAATCATCTCACTATAATTTGCCGCCATTTTTAACCTTTGAACAGTGTGTGAATTTGAGTGAGAGCAGAGATGAGGGTTGGGCACACTCACTCAGGTGGTATTGGACCGGGTTCTAAGTAGGGTCGGGTCAGAGGTCAATCAAAATAAGTGGGCCACTCTATATGGACTATTGGAAGTTTATTTGGAGTGCTAAACAGAAGCATTCCTTAGCTAATGGGCCTATAATTGAATTGGGCTGACACAATACGGTACTCTCTTTTTTCAGTTTGAGCATCTTTTTCCTGTGCCAAGAATCGCATGTTGCTGAAACAGTCCACAATAGGGGCAGTAGATGAGTCGAGCCGACTAGTGAAGGCTTAATTTTGAGTTTGACGCAGCTCAAATTTAGTCGAACCAGCTTGAGCTCCTAACGAACTTGAGTTCAATTCCTTCTGTTCATCAGCTCTGAAGTCGGCTCTCGAACTTTTTCTATGTTTTTTATTTTTTATATTTAAAAATTGTTATATATTTAATTTTATATTCAATACGTTGTCAATTCTATACTCAACATTGATCATATATTATAGTTATTAATCAATATCATATATTTTATTTTGTATAATAATAAATTATGGTACTTTTATTTATACATTTAATCTTTATATAAAAACAAATTTAATCAATAACTTAGTACATTATAATATTTTTATAAAATAATTATTTAATAGACACATATAAACTTTATGTTATATTTTAATATATATTTGTATTGTGTTATACTCTTTTTAAATTGACAAGTAATTCACTTATGATTTCGTTTTATCTATTTCTTAGTTTTATATTTATCTCAAGATACATACTATGCATTATGCAATTTATTTTATTACTTATAAATTTATGTCGAAATTTAGTGATTTCTATTAATTAATCTAAAAATAATGATAATAATAATGATCATGATGGTTGAACAATTTCAATTATTTTTATTATTATTATTATTATTATTATTATTATTATTATTTTATTATTACTACTACTACTACTATTATAATTATTACGAGCACGAGCTAAGGAGCTCGAAAGTCAGCTGGAGCTAAATTGAGCTCACCAAAAAGGGTCGAGCTCGACTCATTTACACCCTCGGTCCACAATAGCTCACCTTTCACCTATAATGGCAGATCCAATGTGGATGAACTATTATTGCTAACTATCTCCCCTAAGTTTCTACACACCTCTTCTTTATTAACGTCAACTACAAGTCTGATCCCCAAGCCTCTCACTCACTGTAGTTGATCGACAGATTTGATCCTATGCAACTTTGGCCGAGTACCTTTCTCCGCCCCTAGCCCAAAGAAATCTTCTAATCTTTTCCTCAATGCGCTTAGTCACCCCTGATGGAAGTAGGAACATGGTACACAAATATGTATTTGGTGAGTTGAGCATCGATTTAATCAGTTGTAGGCGTCCTACAAAAAAACGATGCTTAGAGCTTCAAGCATTGATTCTGTTATAAATCTTGTCAAGTAGTGGAGCAGTACAATCTGAGATCTTGGGCTTGGAGGACAAAAGTAGCACTTCCAAGTATTTGATAGGGAGAGAGCCAACAAGACATCTCCTTGATCCGCCTGGAGAATGTGATGTGGTTATTCTCCAAATTAGTCTTTAGGCGTAAAACTTGAGAAAAATCCTAAAAAGCTTCCTTCAAAGTTGAGACTGAGGCCTCTGTAGCTTCCACAAGAAAAATAGTTTCAGTTGCACAATTGGTAAATTTAGACAGTATATTTACTGAATGTAAGATAAATAGTTGTTAAGTACAGTAAGCAACTGAACCAGACATGTGTAAAATATTTCATCAACTGGTTCAGCTCCATCTTCTTTGCTCAGCTTTTTCTTCTGGCACATTGGAGTATCTACTTTTTTGCATTCATCCATTCTGATTTTTTTTAGAATTTCCTTCACATACTTCTTTTGGAAGATGAATATTTCTCCAGCTTTCTACTTTATTTCAATTCCGAGAAAGAAAGTTATTTCCCCCAAATCTGTCATCTCGAAAATTTGTTGCATATCTTCCTTGAATATTTTTATAAGCTCTTCATTATTTCCTATAACCAGTAAATCATCGACATACAGTGAGATAACAATGAAGCTGAATTCATGACCTTTGATGTAAACGGTAGCTTCATTTAGACTTCTTTTGAAACCTAACTGGATCAAGTACTCATCGATTCTGCTATACCATGCTCCAGGGGGCTGTTTCAGTCTATACAAGGCTTTTTTGAGCCGGTACACATCATCTTCTTGCCCTTTCACCACAAAACCTTCAAGTTGCTTGACATAAATCTCCTCCTCTAAGAATCCATTTAAAAATATTTTTTTTTGGGTGAAATGTAAGTTTTCATTCATCCAGTAAGATTTACAGAGTACTCCGGGCATACCCGGAGAGATACAAAAGGACCCTCACTGAAGTTTAAAGAGCAATTAAACCGTGTAGGAAAAGTGTCATTAGGAGCCTATACACTATGATCTTGACTGAGATAATAAGCCCCTCGAGATTGAGTTTAGCGCCTTCAAAGATGACTTCATTGCGATGTCTCCAAAGGGTGTGAACTGTGCATGCCAAAATTAGGTGTCGCGCTTTGTCATGAACGGAGGAGCTGGTTTTCTCCTTCTTTAGCCATTTCATCGCGTTGTGCAGGGTGGACATACGTCAGTTAATCCCAAGCCATTGTCGGATCTGGGACCAAACGTAGTTGCTGAACGAACACTCAAAGAAAAGGTGTTTGGTCGATTCCTTGATGTTGATACAAAGTGAGCACAAATCCTCCTCATGGAGGAATCCAAGTCTGTCCCTTGTAGCTAATCTGCCGCGCAAGCCAAGCCACATAATAAACGAGTACTTCGGTGGGATGAAAGCCTTCTAGATAGATGATTTCCAAGGTTGTCTCATAAGTTTCGGCCTGAAGTACTCATATGCTTTCGACGTTTGGAGGCCCTTAATGGTAGCCCATCCCATCATATGTTCAATTGCTACCGCCGGTGACCCAAAAGCAGTGACTACCCTATTGCGGATATCAGCAAGCCGTTGAAGGAGTGGAGAATCCCCCTTCTTCGGTTGCCAGTCCCAAATCGAGGCACCTCTAAGGTAGACACCGTCCCACTGCACCCACAACGTGTCTGCCTTGCGGTGGATGTTCCATAGGATGCGTGCAAGGAGCGCAACGTTCCAAGATTGAATGTGCCTAATACCTAGACCGCCTTCCTCTTTGGGATGGCAAATTTCCTTCCAAGCGACTGGTGCCCTCTTTGAATTCCATAGAAAATTCCCACAAAGTCGGTGAATTTTTTCGATAACCGTCGATGGAAGAGAGAAAATTTGGAGCCAAAAGCACTCCACGCCCTGAATAACTGAACGGATAAGTTCCAGTCGGCCTGCATAAGATAAAGTTTTGGATTTTCACTTTGAAATGCAGTTGGCAATTTGATCTACAAGCGGTGAGTAGTTGTTGACTAAAAGCCTTTGTGCCGCTAGTGGGATGCCAAGGTATCGGATTGGCATCTCGCCTCTCGCAAACTCTGTCCTAGCGAGAATCTCGTCAAGCTCCTCATTCCGCACGCATGCTGTAAAAATGCATGATTTGGAGGTATTAACGAAAAGGCCGGATGCGTCCCTAAACTCTTGCAGGCATTCCATCAAGACGTGGATAGATGGAAGGTCTCCTCGTCGGCAAACAGGAGGTGCGTGATGTTCAACTTTTCACATTTCGAGTGATAGTTGAAGTCTGAGCTGGAAGTCTTCCTCTTGACCAATCTGGAGAAGTATTCCATCTAAGAACGAAGAGGGCCGGCGACATCGGGTCTCCTTGTCTTAGGCCTTTCTTCCCCGAAAAAAATTCATGGAGGGAACCATTCAAAGACACTGAAAAGGATGAAGTGCCGACACATTCCAAAATCTAAGATATAAACCGTTGGAGGAAACCATACCCATGGAGTACTCGGGCGAGAAATGTCCACGAGACCGAATCAAATGCCTTGCGAAGGTCGATGTTGATAGTACATCGAGGTGAAATCCGCTTCCTAGAGTACTGTCGTACCATTTCTTGGGCCAGAAAAATATTGTCTGTGATATTACGGCCGCCAACAAACGCAGCTTGGCAGTGGTCTATTAAGTGCTCCAATGCGGGGGCGAGTCGGTTCGAGATAATTTTCATGATGGCCTTGTAGATGATGTTGCAGCACGAAATCGGTTGGTAGTCGGCAATAGAGGTGGAATGCTCTTATTTGAGTTGCCGTAGCATCCGTCCACTCCTAAAGAAATCCAAAACAGCCCTACATACTTGATCACCCATCACGTTCCATGCTTTCTTGAAGAAGAATGAGGAATATCCATCGGGGCCGGGTGCCTTGTTGTCGTTAATATTGAAGATGGCTTCCTTGACCTCCAGTGTTGTGACTTCCCTACAAAGTTCTTCAGTAAGCTCAGGGAAGAGCTTGGGGCCCCAATCGAACACAGCGTCATCGATTGGGATGGTGTGAGCCTCGGTGCCCAAGAGTGATATGTAGTAATCAACGAACTCTTGGGCAATCTCATCAACAGCAGTGATAATAGTCACGTCCGCTCTAGTGACTACCGTGATGGAGTTTCTAGCAGCGTTCCGTTTCACCATATCGTGGAAAAATTTGGTGTTTCGGTCCAATAGATTTTGGCTTTCTGGTAGAAGAAGTGTCGTTCGGCTTCGGTAAGAAAAACGGCCTTCCTCCTAAGATCTCCCAAAGACTCCTGAAGCGTTACATCTCCTAGGTTGCTTTCAAGCTGGTTTTGAGCATCTTGCAGTGCAAGGTCAGCCTCTTTGGCCCTGGTGGAGATGTGGCTGTAGTGTTGTGTGTTGAAAGCTTTCAGTGCACCTTTGAGTGATTTCAGTCTCTGAATTGTGGCGTTCCCTCCACATTGAAGTTCCATCGTTGTTCAACAGTAGTCAAGAAGTCCGGATGGTCTGCCCACATATTGAAAAAGCGGAATGGTTTTGGCTTAGTGGGTGTACAATCGAATATAGTGACAATACCCGGGAGTGGTGTGATAGGCATCCCGATGGGTAAGTGGGCACCGCAATGTAAACCGGCCTCGAGCCATTCATTGTTGTAAAGGACCCGGTCAAGTTTGTACCACACAGGGTTGCTTTCGTTGTTGGAATACCATGTGTAATAGCAACCCGTTGTGGGGACGTCATGCAGTCCAAGTGCTGCACAGCAATCCACGAAATCCTTGAGTTCATACCAAGTTGGGGCCACTCCAAGCTGCTTCTCCTCAGGAGATTTCACACAATTGAAATCGTCCATAATGAGCCATGGCATGCTTATCGTCTGTCCCAATTCTGTAAGCTTCTCCCACATACTCCTTCTATTGACAACAGAATATAGGCCATAAGTAAACGAGATATAGAAGGAGAGTTGAGAAGACTTATTCGTGGCACGGCAGTGGATCACTTGCGGCGAGATATCCTCCGGTTGAAGGTCGATAATTGTCGGGTTCCAAACCACAAGGATGTGTCCACCGGCAATGGTGTCAAAGTTGTTGGCTTGGCACCATCCCAGAAATGATCTGCTAAGAAATATCGGAATCTTTGATGCTGTAAGCTTTGTCTCCAAAATGCCCAAGAGGCAAAGCTGATTATGCTTGATGAGGTGGGCTACCCCATTGTATTTGAGAGGCCGATTGAAGCTCCTCACATTCTAGAAATCGATCTTCATGGGGACCGAGGGGGAGACTCTTCTCCTGCCTGCTTCGTCGGTTTACTGAACGTCATTGCAGTCTCATTGGTCTTGATCCCCAACATTGCGTGTTGAGTGATCATCGGGGAATCAGTTGATGAGCTATCTGAGTCAGTCGGTAAGGGAACCTCCCTATCTTGAAGTTTGAGCGAATGCGGTACTTTCGTGCTCATTCGTCCCTTATCCACCTTGCTGGCCGTTGGTGATATTGGTTGGTGTCCCTCCACTGCCGGTTTGGCTGCTGTATCTATAGCTTTGCCCTTGTTCCTCCTTTGGACGATAGTCCATTCAGTGGTCTGTGGTTTCTTTGCTTCTGCCTGCTTGGCAGGTGCAGCAGCCACGACCTGTAGATGCGCGCCTTGGCATGTCTCCTGCAAGTGGCCTAATTTGTGGTAGTCAGTGCAAAACTTGGGAGTGAACTCATACACGACCGGTTGTTTCCGGGTTATGTCGTTTGGCATAACAAACTCCACTTGATCGATGAGTTTTTTGGAAGCATTAATCTCTACCAGTATTCTGGCATACGATACCCTTTCCATTTTCATCGTAAGGGAATCCATGGCAATGGGACTGCCAATTCTAGAACTAATCTTCCCGAGAGCATTAGGGTGCCAGCACTCAAGCGGGAGTGATGGGAGGGTGGCCCAAACCGGTGTTAGGCTGATATCGTCCTCTTTAAATTCGAAGCAATCCGGCATGTGCTTAAGAAGTAGGGGACGTCCATAAACGAAGTAGGGTCCTCCGGACAAAATCCGCTGCCTATCCTCCTCACGGGCAAAACGGAAGATTAACCAACTGCTCTCGTGCTACTGGAAACTGGATCCCCAAGATTGGGACAGTGCTCGGATCGCCTTTAGTCCTGAGAACTTGCCGACAATGTAGCCAACGAGGCAGAAACCCAGTTTTGATCGGACATCAAGCAAATCATTAAGCCCCAAGGTGAGGGGACCATCATCAACCGCAAACTTGGAGAGTTTGTTATCGTCAGTGAGCTTACGGTTGTTGCTGAATAATCCTGCAAATGAGACAGATTTCTTGGCGGTATTTACAGCGGTAGTATCTGTTGTCGGTTGTTTATCATCCGACCGGGAAGCAGTTGCATTCGGGGCATCGTTCTTAGTGGTAAAGGAGGGGGAAGCCTCCATATCTGAGATAAAAACACTAAAACCCGAAGGATTAACCTTACCGGAATTGGTGTTGGCGTCGGCTTGCTGGTCGGCCGGCTGACGGTCAGTTGTAGTTGATTTGACGGCTTCAGCTCCTGCCAACGGCTGGTCGGAGTGCTGGCCAGCAGCAGCATCCACTGCAGGTTTCCTTAGCTTCTTGGGTTTGGCCATAGCAGGCAGTAGATGTGAAACGGCTACACCATCTGCGGAAGTGGTGTTGGCGTCAGGTTGTTGCTCGGCCGGCTGTCGGGCAGTTGCACCTGTTTTGGCAGCTGCGGCTTTTGCCGACGGCTGGTAGGAGTGCAGGCCGGCAGCAGCAACCGCAGCAGGTTTCCTTAGCTTATTGGTTTTGGCCATAGCAGGCAGTGAGTGTGAAACGACTGTAGAAACAGTTGCAGAATAATGGCAGCAGCAGGGCAGTTATGCAGCACTCAAAAATTCAAAATTCAAACTCTCCGGCCACCAGAAATTCAAAATTCAAACCCTCCGACCACCGGATAAAGGCCTGAGAAAATGGTGGGAGGTGCGCAGCGGTAGCAGAATATTGAAAATGCAGCAGCAGGGCAGCTATTGAAGCTGAAATTCAATAATTCAAAATTCAAAATTCAAATTCTCTGACCACCTGAAATTCAAAGTTTAAACCCTCCGTCCACCGGGAATGAATGTGACCGGAGAAGGTGGTGGAAGGTGCACAGCAGTAGCAGCAAAAGGCTACAATTTGCAGGAAAATTGCGCCAGAGCAGCAAGCAAAGAACCTGCAGCAGAAACAGTTTCTCCGGCAATACAAGAGGTCGTGGATGCTTTACAGCCGGCAAGACGTCTTCAAAACTCAAAATCGTTCGGTAGAAACGATGAGCAACGAAAGGAGATGCGATTAATCGATCCAAAATTTGCAGAAATTTGAAGAAAATCCGTAAGAGAGCAAAACAAGATTGAGGCACTCTAGAGAGAAAACTTTCTAGAGAGAGAAACACTCATGACCTCATACTATCCATTTAAAAATATTGACTTCACATCAAGTTGATAAACTTTCCAACCCTTTTGAGCAACAATTGCAAGTAACAATCTAATTGTATCTAGTCTAGCGACAGGGGCAAAAGTGTCAGAAAAGTCAACATAAAAAATGAGCATAACTTTTAACAACAAGCCTAGATTTATGCTTGTTGATTGAACCATCAAGGTTCAACTTAGTTCTAAATACCTACTTTACTCCAATTAGTTTTCTATTTCTGGGTCTTTTCACCGGCTTCCATGTTTTTTTTTTTTCAATCATTTGGAGATCTTCTTTCATTGTTGTAGTCCATTTTGATCCTTTTTTGTTTCCCTAATGTCCGTTGGTTCAAGCGCCGCCACACCACATCTTTCGTAAATATTAGAGAGTGATCTCATCCCTGTAACTAGAATATCATCAACCAGTTCATCCTTGTCAAGTTGAAATCCTGAAACTTGATCAGGAGATTCAACTACTTCATTTTCATCCCAATTCCACTAATCATTCTCCATGAAATGAACATCTCTACTAATCAAATTTTTCTTAGTGTTTGGTAGGAAGATTCTGTAAGCTTTAGAGATTGAGTTGTACCCAATAAGATCCTAGTTTCTGCCTTTTATCCATCTTATCTCGTTTTGTCTTAGGAACATAAGTAAAACACAAGCATCCAAATACTTTGAGATTTTTCAAAGAAGGTTTAAAACCATTCCAGGCTTCATATGGAGTTTTTTCTGTGACAGCTTTTGTAGGAAGCCTGTTGAGAAGAAGTCTTGATTGCTTTCCTAGCTGACAAACTTTTGATATATTTGGATTTGTATTTTGGAAAATCTAAAATATTTTAAAATAAGTGGTGTAGGTTTGATGTTGGAATTTGGGAGACAAAAATCACTGTTCATTGTCAAATCATATATTTTTATATATAAATATATATAGATATAAATATTTTATGTTTAATGTTGTACTTGTGGGAGACAAAAATTACTGTTTATTGTTAAATCATGTTTGTTTTATATTATGTATATATAAATGTATATATATATATATTATATAGAAAAAGTTGAAAAACAGAAAAACACGCAGATAATATGTAAAAACACAAAAACAAATATTGAGTGTGTTTTATCTTGTCTGGGAAAATGCGAAGTAACAAATCCAAACCAAGCCTTTACAGTTTGGAATTTCAGATTCAAGACAAGAGACACCTTGAATCAATTTCATTTTCTGCAAATTCACAAGAGACACAAATTTATAAATTCACAACAGCCATTATTCCCTTTTTTCTTATTTTTTTTCCTGCTTCACTTTGTAATTCTCTTTTTCTTATAAATTATAAATTAAAATAAACCATAAAAAATATAAAAATGACTCTCCATCAAAAAAATTATTTTGATTCAAATTTTTATTTATACATTTAAAAATATATACGCACGTACAGAGTACGCTAAATTCCGCATCTACAATTAATGTATTGGATGCGTGTGAAAGAAATTTCTTGATATTTGAGAAAATCACGATATTATTGAATTAGTTAGATTTTTTTTTTCTTGAAAAACACATATTTTCACAAAAAATTGTATTCGTTACAATCATTTCTCAGTGCTTTACCTCCTCTTTGTTGCACTCCCAAATTATGTCAATTTAATTTTGGTGTTAAATTGTGCACGTAAGTGTGTTTTGATAAAATGAATTCGAGAATTTCTTACATGAATGAAACAAAACTTTTTAATTATTTTATATTATATATAAATATATTGATAATTTATGATATTTTAAATCCCGAATATAATTCAATCACGAGAAATATGTTACATGATCTAAAATATGGCTTGGGAAGTGGGGGCAGCCAAAAATGTTGATGGTGCAATTTAAAGTATGAATTGACAATACATATGTAGTCGATTAATAATTATATATGTCACTTTTTATACACGAAAAGTTCATCAAGAAGTATCAACATATATGTTCTTGTATGTGAAAAATACGTTTTCTCCTCCTTCAAAATATGATCATATTCGATACGTAAAAGTATAAGTCCGACTAAATAAAAACGAGGGTTCATTACATTTATATTTCCATTTAGAAAAGTAAATTACACTTTTTTTTTTAATTTTTTTAAATTATAATTTTATCCCTTATTTAATATTTTCATGTAATTGATAATACATAAAACGGTTACTCAAGGGAAATAATAAAGAGGCTATGTATGTTTTCCAAAGGGATCGTTTTCTCAGTCATTTTTCTCTACCCCTTTTGATGGTATTGGCGAGTTATTCATCTGCTCTTGCTTTTCTTCAGGCTGTAGAGTCGAACTTCTCTGTAGACTTCTGTTTGTAGGACCTCTCCACTTGATCACGTTCCCTTAGGTCGTAGGCTTTTGCTTTTGCTTAGGTCGTAGGTTTCTCGTCCTTACTTTAGTTTGCATGCCTCTAATTCTTCCTTAGGTCGAAGATGTTTTGTTCTCCCTCAAGTCGTGGACTCATATCTTTTCCTTGGGTCGTAAATGTTTTGTGTTTGCTCAGATCGTAATACTTCTAGCTTTCCCTCAGGCCGTATATGTTTTCTGTTTTCATTGTAGACTCCCACTTCGCAACCCTTTTACTTCGTAGCTTTTCCCGGTCAGCATTTTCTATCCAAATTCTAACGAAAAGAGGTTAGATATAAATTCAAATTTTTCAAACGGGGTGTAAATGTAATTTCAAAAAAAAATTAAAAAATATATAATTTAATATCTTTAGAGAAGGTCCCAGTATAATTAACCCTAAATATAATGCTAAAATTAATGGTTTTAGTGATGAATAATAATGGCATGGCAGAAGGGAAGGTAGAGTTGGATTAATACTCGACATCACTAATGAAGACACACATACGTATGTATGTGTGTGTGTGTGTGTATGAGTGCGTTTATTGCTTCAAATTGCATCCATCATCCAGATCTCACGATCCCGACAATCTATCTTCTTCTTGATTCTGCTCATTAATAACACATCATAAAGTAATCTAAATATGAGGACGTAGTACATCAGGTCTCGTTCAAGTGGTAAGGTTGATGTCCGTAAAAATAATTTTATCATAACGAGTAAAATTCTTATATATTATTTTAATTCTTGTGCAGACATATTCACAAGTTTAAAATGGGAGACGAGCATGCACGATATTAGTTATTGTGGGCAAAATATAAAAAAAAAATTGTGATATTACAAATGAGCAAATCACCCCCCTACAAAATAAAATAGCAATTTACCTCCCTATGTTTTAAAAAATGCAGCAATTTACCCCTCTTGTATTTTCAAAATGAAGCAATTTACCTCCCTAGATAGGGAAGTAAATTGCTTCATTTTAAAAGATCAGTATTGACTAGAATAGTGGTTATGGCTAAAAACCAGACTACTATTAACTACAGTAAAATAAAACCGCCATAAAAAACTAGTTTTTCCATCATGAAAAAATTATTGCCACGGCTATGAGCTATAGTAAAAATATTTAGTCACGACAAATGGTTTAATCATCCTGCAAAAACCACGACAAAAAAATTGTTGTATCGTCTGATCAATAATTATTTGCTACGACTATTTATTGTTAACCATGACAAATAACAGTTACTTATAATGTAATGAATAACGAACAACTAACAACTTTTACAATTTCTAATTAACAATTCTTTTAACCTTCTTACTGTCTTAAAATCTAAACTCTCTACTATAGAAAAAGAAAATGATTGTTTTCCTTATAAACGACGGTTATGACACTTCAACACCAATTTTATCGTTATATGAATAATAACCGTAAGTTAAAAAAAAAATCCCTTAATTAATTAAAGAAAAATACATTTATGAATAATAATAATTGGAGAAAAAGACAGTGCATGCGGGCATTAAATTAGTAGTGGGGAGCAAAATTAAATAAAAAAATATCAGAATTCTGGCAAAAGTAATAAAAGCAGTCTTGAATAAGCATGGTGATGGTGAGTAGAATCCAAAACCCACTCTACTTTCTCTTCTCTCTATTATTTATTGCCAACCCCGTCATCCTCTCGTCATCCTTCTGAAAAGTACCTTCCACCCCCATTTATTGCTATTGTCAAGTCCGATTCATATTCTTTAAACAAAAACACTCCCATTCCTATCATATCAATAATGAATTAGGGTTAAAGATTAAGAATTAGGGTTTTATGAATGAATTTAGGGTAAATTATAAACAATAGGGTTTCTTTAACATTGATTTCTTCCCATGGGATAAATTGCATTTAATTCATTAATAAAATAATTTGTACACATAATTTCTTTTAAAACGAGTAATTTAGTCTTACAATCCATACATAAATTCTAATTTCTTTTAAAGTGGGCCCTCAAATTTTGTAATTTTCTTATATATAAATTTCATTAGCCCCCAATTATTTTTACTTATCTTACTTAAGGGACTAATTGAATTCTTGTAATTTGTTATTGTTTTTAATTAGTTATATTCATATATTGATTGAATTAATGTAATTCAATTATTACTATTTTTCATCATATTAATGTATTTATTGAATTGATGTATTATTAAAAAAAAATATTTTAGATGCCCTTAATAACGTGGTAGTGTAAACCCAATATATAAATATAATTTTACGTCGAGCCCCTCAAATTTTCATTTTTTGAGATTTTTTTAGATATAGTAATGGGATAATTACACGCTCCTTTTTTGAGGTTTGATGTAATTACACGTAAGCCCTCTATGTTTTGAAAAATTACATTAAGCACTCCTGAAGTTTGCTTTCGTCTAATAATTAAGTCCTCCTCCACATTAGTCAAAATTTATCAAATTTGTTGATATTAACAACAACATTGAATAAAATTGATATTTACCCCTAATTGATCACTTATTAGAGGTTAAATAATTTTTTCCAACTAAACTACTTTTATAACAATGAAAATATATCTTCTCACATGCATTAACGCGTGAAGACGTATGAGGGTAATTTAGTCATAAAAATATTTATTTGACTTGTAATAAATAAAAAATAATTCAATCGGAGGTAAATATAGATTTTGTTTTCAAATTTTTTGTTAATATCGGCAAATTTAATAAATTTTGACTCACAGAGGGACTTATTTGTTAGATTGAAGCAAACTTCATGTGTGCTAGATGTAATTTCCTAAACCACAGGGGATCCTACGTGTAATTACACTAAATTTCACAGAGGGGAGTGTAATTATCCCTATATAAATATCCACTGAAGTTTGGTGTAATTACACGTAGATCATCTGTGGTTTAGGAAAGTACATCTAGTACCATTGAGGTTTGCTTTCGTCTAATAAATAAGCCCCCTGTTAATCAAAATTCACTGAATTTATTGATATTAACAAAAAACAGAATGCAAATTGATATTTACCTTTGATTGACTTATTGCAGGTCAAATAAATTTTTTCGAACTAAACTACGCTTATAACGATAAAGCCTTACATGCATTAACACATGAAGACATATGAGGGTAATTTGGTCACAAAAAATTTAATTTACCTGCTATAAGTTAGTAATAAGTCAATTGAAGTAAATATAGATTTTTTTCTAATTTTTTTGGTAATAGTAACCGTCATGGCACGTTGTCCCTGCGTGCATATAATAAATAATATTTTACGTTTTAAAATATTTTATGAATAAGAAAAAAATATATAGAAACTAATACATCATATTTTTAAATTAGAAAAAGAAAAGAAAGAAAGCAACCAGCAAAAAAAAAAAAGAAATCAAATTAAGGGTGTTATTGGCATAACAATAAAATCGATATTGCAGTATCATAACGCCATATGTGAGTGAAAAATATTTTTTCTTTCTATATAGTATAGATCAATAAATTCGATGAATTTTGATTAACCAAGGGACTTATTTGTTAGGCGTAAGCAAATATCAGGGGTGCTAGATGTAATTTATCAAACTATAAGATTTACGCGTAATTACACCTAAACTTCATAAAGAGAGAGTGTAATTATCCCATATATATATATATATATATATATATATATATGGGAAAGAGAGAGAGAGAATGTGAGTTTAAGTGTTAACAAAGAGAATAGAGTCTGCAGTGAAGGGCATAATGGTTTGTTGAAATAAATGAGGTTCTGATTACTGTTAATTTTTGGTTTGCTCTCTCTCTCTCTCTCTCTCTAACTGTAACAACTCTCTAATTCAATTCTGGTAGCAGTGAGGGTGCAAATATTAATTGATGGAAATCAGAGGCCCAGCAGCTGATATTAAGAGTTTTGCAGTGTGTGAGAGATAGAATTTAAGACCATTGTCTCCTTCTTCTCTCCTCTTTCTTATATACATACATACATATATATATATATATATAATCCCACTTCAAAATTCCATCAATTATATCAACCTTCCCATGCATTAATCACACAACCCAAATTAATCATTTTTTCTATTTTTTGCTTTATTTCTGTTTTTTTAAATTTCCTTTGGGTTAAATTTAAAAAATTTTAATAGGCGAAAAACCCCCCTCACAAAAACAAAAAATGGCAATACCCTTTCTAATATACCCCTTACACGTGTAAAATACGATCGATGCTTTAATTTTGATTTTTGTCACTAAATAACATCGATTTCGGTTCGCCTAATTACTAAATATAAACACTGAATTACTTGCCATGTTTGCGCTCAAGTAATCAATTTTCAAATATACATACGAAGCAATTTTGTTTTTACATTCGATGGAAACGAGTAAGGATAAATCTATTATTAATTGATTTAAAATACAATCATTTACGTCGGATATCAACATTTTATAAAAACCATTACAATAATCATACCATAATCAATAATGTCAAATAAATTAAATCTAACCAATACCTGCTATTAAAGTAGAACCAATACCTACTATTCAGTAGAAATGACACACATACTATTCGGTATATACAATATCCCACGCATAATGCGGGGTTTCGAACCATCCATGACCTCTAAGGTCATGGGGCCTTAATTGTCAATTGAGTTAGGCGTCATTGACAGTAAGTGCAATATATATACTTATTCGTATAATTAGCATATATTTAAAAAAAAAACACATAATAAATATGTTACACTTATTCTATAATTAACCGATTCAGTAAAATCTAGTTCAAAATAATAATCTTTCCGTAATTATTTGTACATGCAGAAAGAGTAGTCAATAACAATCATTAATTTTGTACTGAAAACACACATTTACAGCTCGAGTGGTGGGTGGGGGGCACTGTGCTCCCAGAACCCCCTCCCTACGTGTCTAATCATCATATATGTATATATATATACATGGTAAATTATAATTTTTTTTAAAAAATTTATCATAATTACGAATATTCCCTTATTTTTTAAAAAATCACAAGTACTGCTGATGTTTGATGAAATTATGTAATCCTTAAATGAATGTGTGAAATTGTCAACTTTATCCTAATAATATTTTTTTTATTTTAAAATAAAAAACTTATTTAAAAATTAAGAGGGGTGGATGAAAAAATTTTAAAAATTATAAAAAATTATCAATTTAGTCCATAAAAAAATAAATAAAATTATAATTTTTAATCCACAAGGGTATTTTGATCAGTTCACCACAAGAAATTGATAAAAATTTAATGTATTGGGCTAATTATTAAATAACCGTTAAAATCAGGTCGTGTGGATAATTTCACGAACAACGAGATATTATTCATAATTATGCCAAATTTTAAGGAATGAGATATATATATATATATGTGTGTGTGTGTGGGCGCCTCTATCTCATAAGTACTCTTTATGTATATAAAATTTTCCGAAAACAAACAGACATAATTATATGCACACAGATAGAGATACGTAGATGTAGTAATCTCTACCGCAGTCTATATATAATGTTGTAAGGGAAACCGTTAAAGAACAGAATGCCTCCGGAGTCTGGAAGCAGCAGCATATTATATACATATAAATATACATAGACATATATATATATATATATGAGGACGATGTTGCAACATATGAATGTCATGATCATGGAGATGGTCATGGTCATGTCATGATGATGGGGATGGCAGTTATGGTTTCTCTTTTTTACTCGAAACAGTAGGTAGTGGGTGGGTTCCCCAGTGAGTACTACTTCCACCCAAAATATTTATGTTCTAATCGCAAACCCTAACCCAGTAGTTGATGCTATTTATGGCCCCAACACAAAGTCTCCTCCCACAAAATCATCAACTCCTACCGTCTTATTATATAGAAAGAAAAATTATAATATAACTATTATTTTCTTACAAAACTTTAACACGATTATTATAAGTCGTGGACAAAATTCACAATTTGAAGTTTTTTTTTTTTTTTTCGAATTGCTGAGTTGTAGATAGTGTCCATGACTCAAAGTTGTGGACCTGGTCCATGATTCAATTTTTTTAAAATATTATATGTATTACTATTATTATTAAATATTTTTAATTATAATTACTATTAAAAATATTAATTAAAAAATTACAATCAATTATTATAAATATTATTTATGGTCTGCGACCCTGTACTGGTACATTTGAAGGATCTTGGTGTTGTTGGTATTCTTGCATTTGATGCGTTTGTGGTCAGTCCATCTCGTTGTGAGTGCGTGATGTTTGGCTTCAACGATGCATAGAAGCACAAAGAGTAGTGTCACGAGCCAACTCAAGGTTTGGGACATCCTAATAATCTTCTAACATCAAAGGTTGGAGGGACTTAGAATATGTCATTTGGTAAGCTGTCAAATCATAATATTATTTAAACATTGATGATGCTCTGATCATATATGCAGTATATATCTTTTGAGCGTGGAGCAAGGAATCGTAAATTGATTCCATTTGCGACATGAACATTCTCGAGTGACAGTTTTTACAACATGGGTATCTAATCCATGTCCATGGTGTCATTTTGTAATGACAGAGGCGGATTGTTCAAATTGATGGTATTTCGTGACTGCATGCTTAACACTTTTTTCAAACCAACGTTTGAACAACTTGTAGACATAATCTGTCTAGAGGTGGTTTTTGTTTAATATTACATTATTCCGCGCCATCCTCTCATGGAAATAATAAACAGAACGGGCAAATTTTATTTTCGCTATTGTAGTCAGAGGCAGGCGACGAATCCCTTTGCGAAACTCCATTGATGCATCTGACATGTTGGTTGTCAGAATATGGCACCGACATCCATCATCCTGAGAAACCGTCCATTTTTCCTTTTTGGTCTGGTCTAGGTATGCAAATGCTTTTAGCTTGTGGTTCTTAATCTCCTCCATAGTTCGATTGAACTTTCTTATTTAATATTCAAAATCAGCTCATCAACAAAAATCTTTCTACTGCACATTCTTATAACGATTTTTGAAATTAGAACACATAACAACATAACACATCATTGGAATTGGTATAGCAACATAACACGTACATCTACTGAGGTGTGTGGACATCGGGTATCAACCTAGAGATGCATCCACATTCCAAATTGTAGTATGTTAATAATAAAACAGACTTTATTTTAAACACTTTTTCTTTTACATTAAAATGCATTAATTTCTACATTTTTCAGTCTGAATAAATACAATTCATTCAATAAGTTGTCAACCTGGACCACTGGATATGGAAGGATACAATCAATTGGTGGACATGTTTGAAAACTTATTTCAAAATCTTAAAAAATTCATCAATCAGTCACAACAAAATGCAAAGACATATGAGAATATTGCCCCCACCATGTCCTACAAGCAAAGGAGAAATTGTAGCCCAATGTCATTGGTTCAGTTGAATATGATAATGTTGGCTGGATATAACTGGTCCGTCTAAAGTATATACACTTTAAGATTACTACGTGACTGAACCATCACAACAAGATGATTGGTTTCAATATGCTCTATACATGCCAAACCATGCAGAAACCTACTCTTCACATGTTGATCTTGACCTTATAAGCCTTAGCATTAATTAACCATATATGTGCACCAAGATATAACGTTTCAGCAATTCTATTTCCATCATTTAGTCCATATTGTGTGGAGTCCAATTCTACAACACGATCAAGTCGGTTGTACAATAATACGAGTGATGATGATAATGAACAAATGGGCCAATACAAAATGTGCATAAAAAAATAAGAAGACGTCAATACCACAGATGCAATTGTGGGACGCCATAATATTTTTAATATTATTTATAACAATTGATTGTAATTTTTTAATTAATAAATTTTTGACTTTACTACTGAGTATAATAAGAAAATATTTAAATTTATAATTAAATAATTAAAATATATAATAATTAATGTATTTAAAAGAAAAGAAAAAAATGAGTCGTGGACCTTCTTTTTTTTATTATTTTCCTCTTGTCCACGATTTATAATATTTTTATTATACAATTAAAAAAAATTTATATTGTTATTAATATTTTTTTAGTTATATAAAAGTAAATAAGCCCTTCCCCCTCCCTATGTGAGGATGGATACCTCATACAACAAGATTGGATGTGTGTTTATACATGTGTACTTATATGTATGTCTGTATGTATGTTTTTTTCTGGGCACGCACTCGTTCACATTCATGCCTATACTAACCCAAGACTTATATCTTCTAAGGGATATGCATGTGTCTGTGTTGATGGAGAATGCAATTTTAGTTCTATATATAACTTAGGATGTGTGTTATTTTTGGTCATTCATGAATTGATTTTTGTGATTTAATAATATAATTTTAAAATTTGGATATTTTTCTTTCTTTTGCAGTTAATTTGGCCGAAAAATAATATGTGACTTACAACTGACCCAAATAAATTATAATTTTTAGTCTTGTAATAACTTAGGGGGCGGTTGGCATTTTTAATCCTATGACTTAGAAAAGCTGACATTCTTGGTCCTGCATGAATTGAAATGTACAAGACTCAAATTGCAATTTAATTGAGTTTAATGCAAGTCACATGCAATTTTCTGACTAAATTGCCCTGAAAAGAACTAAAATTGCCAAAATTATAAAATTACAGAACTAAAATATAAAAGAATTCATTCATTCAGGATACAAAAACCACTCCTAAATTACACGACTAAAATCATAATTTTCTCATGTGCATGTGCACGGAGAAGTAGCAAAAGAGAGTTTCTATCAAGAGAGAATTTGAACTCGAATTGGACGATGTGCATTCAAATTAACATTTTACTATAATTTTACGTATGATTGAAATATTTATCATGGTTTTGACTATCAGTAATATCTCGATTTTGTTTTCAAAATCAATAATTATTAGTCATTGCGTAGTTATGATGAATTAATATTCATTATAATTCTTTTACTTTTTAATTAATTCGTAATAAATAATCGAAAGAAAAATAATGTTTTAATGAATTTTTGAATTAGAGAGAAAGCAAGTACGTAATTAACTTAAGGTTGTTGGAGGAAATGAGTGTAAGAAATGAAACATAATTATTAGTAGCACATGGGGGGAGTACTTTGTAGTATTTAATTTTTCCAGCTATATCAAACTTTTTCTTTCTCATTTACAAGAGAAAAAGTATCTTAGTTTTATACTTCTATTGGAGTATTGTGATCACTTTTCGAGTGGTCCAGCACCATCCTTATTATTGCTTACAAGGACTAATTCCCATTATGTTTATTAAAACAATATTTTCGATGTGGGATATATTTTATGAAAATCGTACTAAGATCTTCTCATAGAACTTTCGATTTTCAAACAAGTTTCAAATTCATTTCTATTAATTTAAGGTTGCTGCATATGATTCGTCGCCCCCGATACATTTCAAACTCTAAACTGTTTGATCTTACCGTGACCATTGAATCATTTTGATGTCTGTGGTTCACATGAAATCGTATACTTGGGAGAACTCTGTATGTATACAACTGCCTCCCATACAACTAATAGTATTCTTACGATCTTTGTTAGCACTTCTCTTACGACCTACAGACTTAAGCATTGGAGGGTTATGATCGATTCAGTAGTGTGTTTTGTGGGCTCATAGCTAAAATGATCTAAACGTATTTTACGCTTTTGGTATATCAACCACTCAAATTCACTTTGCAAGACTTAATTTGTCCTGAGTTTTCAGCACAACAATTTATTATACTTAAATATGCATATAAATCATTTAAATAATAATCAGTGTTCATACTTAAAAGATTTTCACAGATGCACCTAAATTTATAACGCGTACGATATTTATGTGTCTGTCATATGATGATATTGTTATGGTTTGATATGTATATTTTATTTATGCAAATAAATAAAAAAATAAGGAGCTTCATTTGTTTTCAAATTTTCGTTTAAAAAAAAAGTAAAAAAGAATATTTATCTATATTTTTTTATAACATAAACCCAAGGTTCGTGTCATTGCACATAAACCCCTTGTGGTTCGAAAAATGACATCGAGCATCCTTGAGGTTTTCTTCCATTTAAAAAATAAGTCTTTTCACTAGTTAAAATTCACTGAATTTGTTGATATTAACAAAAAGATCAGAAAAAAACTTATATTTACCCCTAATTAACTTATTATTGACTTATAGCAGGTCAAATAAATTTTCTTATGATCGAATTACCTTCATATATCTTCACACATTTTATCACCGTTATAAGGGTAATCTAGTCTGAAAAATACTGACCTGCAATAATTCAGTTCTCTAAGTCAATTAAGGGTAAATATTATTTTTCATTCAATTTTTTTTTAACCAATAGGGAACTTACTTGTTAGACGGAAGCAAATTTTAGAAATATAAAATGTAATTTATCAAATTATAAAAAATTTATATATAATTACACCAAGTATCATTTCTGGAGTGTAATTATCCAAAAAAATTTATTCTCTAGAGTCTGATCAAATAAAACAACAAAAGCACTGTATAAGGCTGTGCCCGGAATCGGACTACAAAATCTAACTGGCCCAGGTTCTAACTACCACAGAGGACAACGCAATTATTAGTGAAGTCATGTCCTCATCCTAAAATTCACTGACGTCACCACCCCATTAATGCTCCGACACCGTTTCAAGCTGCATTAATAATTTCTCTCCCCTACTACACCCCACATGCACAAACTCCCGTCCCTTCTATTAATAATTATTCACTAAATACACCCTAATATTTAGCAACATGCCATGCAGCTACCTACCTACTTTACTTTCCCTCATTAAAAAATAAAATTATGTATAGTAATCGTATTTGTTGTACGTTTCTTCATTCTTTGTATATATACGCATGCTGCCCACGAACCTTTTTACACCAACATTTGTACATCTTCTCGTGTGTGTTATTACGTGTAGTTGGAAGGGTTGAGATGGTGGAGTTGAAGAAGGGGCCGTGGACTCGAGAGGAGGACCAGAAGCTGCTGGCCTATATCGAAGAACATGGCCATGGTAGCTGGCGTTCCCTCCCTGCAAAAGCAGGTGCTCGTCGTCTTTTTCCAGCTGCCCTTTTTAACTTATTGGAATGAATTGGTTGCAGAACGAGTGTGATTGATTCGTAATTTAAAAAAAGTGATCAATCATATGATAATTGATGATGACGGGTGGTTGCTTTTGCAGGGCTGCTGAGGTGCGGGAAGAGCTGTAGACTGAGATGGACGAATTATCTGAGGCCGGATATCAAGAGAGGGAAGTTGAGCACGCAAGAAGAGAAGACGATTATTCGACTCCATGCTCTTTTAGGGAATAGGTAAGAAATATATATGTACTGTTTCACATGCTTGATTTTGTACAATTAGGGTTTGTTTTTAAATTTTGGTTTTATTTATTTATTATTAATTTGGATTAGTTTTAGGTGGTCTGCAATAGCAGCTCATTTGCCAAAGAGAACTGATAATGAAGTGAAGAACTACTGGAATACCCGACTCAAGAAACGGTTGACCAGAATGGGGATTGACCCGGTAACCTACAAGCCCAAGAACAACCCCGACAGACATGCCGCCAACCTCAGCCACATGGCTCAGTGGGAGACAGCTCGGCTTGAAGCAGAAGCCAGGCTAGTTCGTGAGTCCAAACTTCTCTCCAAGCTCCACCTCCTCCGCAAAGTCACCGCCCCACCACCACCTCCCCCGCCGCCGCAGCATCCAGCGGCTCCACCGTGTCTAGACGTGCTCAAAGTCTGGCGAGCCACCGCGGTTCCAGAAAACTGCTTTTTTGGTTCACCCGGAAGCCTAGAGTCTCCAACTTCGACCCTGAACTTCTCTACTCCTAGTACCAGTGGTCTCACTCTCACAGTTCCGACGGTTAGCTCAGCCGCGCAAAACGACGTCATCTCGATGAACAACTCCGGCGCATGTGGGCTGGGGAAAGCTAACAGCTACACAGAAGTGAAGCTGCGCACAATGGATAACTCTTCGACGACGTCCCAATATCTTGACAGCGGTAATAATCTTGATGATTATCATTATGTGGATTTCGATTACGAATACGATCACGACTACGATATGACGGGCTCAGTGGACCTTGCCTCAGTTAATCATAACTATGAGGGGTACAGCACCGGTGGAGCCGTTGAGTTTGAAGATGCAGCAGATTATTGGAGTGAGTTACTAAATTTGGTGAGGTCGCCCATTGAGTCGCCTGGGCTTTAGGGGTAATTTAGGTAAATTACTATGATTCCAGGTTAGTGTAATAAT
Organism: Sesamum indicum; assembly: GCF_026168435.1. Lineage (NCBI taxonomy): Eukaryota > Viridiplantae > Streptophyta > Magnoliopsida > Lamiales > Pedaliaceae > Sesamum > Sesamum indicum. The sequence goes on along the minus strand of NC_142660.1, from coordinate 2,579,561 downwards.
GATGCAGATGTACCGACTAAGGTGTTAGGATTAATTTTCTTACAACAAAGTAGGTAGAAAAACGACTCTGATTCGTTAGTTAGTGTGATTTTCCCATGTACTAATTGTGTAACAAGATTAGGGTTTTTTTCCTCATAAAGGCTCTTTTTCTTTTTAAATCTTATCTAAACGATCACACATATACTATATATATATAACCAAATTACGACTAAAATCCCGAAACTAAAATAGGTAATAATTTAAGTCGTTCGAGTTAATTCGTTTCAAACTCAATCCGCTGGTATTTAAGTTAGAGAATACGGGGCGGAGATTATAGAGATCTTGCTTCTTAAATATGGATGAGTGTAATAAATATGCATGAACTGGCTTACTTTCGAAAGGTTATGATATGGAAATATTTAATGTGGGCATGGCATGTAGGGTACGAGCTAGCTAGGTAGAGTGAAAAAAGTCAAAATTATATATGTGTGATTAGGGTTTGCCAAGAGTCATGATGATCACATTCCAATACCTAGAGCTGCCTGATCTCCTGTGTATATTAGTATTCCTTATTCTAGGGTATAGTAGCTGTTTGGAGATAGTTTTGGTTAAGAGTATAATGACTTAAGAGTTGAAATAGCTAGGTCAACGAGCGTACGTGTGGGAGCATTTCGATTTATGACTTCAAAACTCAGATCTAAAAAAAGAGAGATTGTTGATTTGTATCATGTCGTCTAATTAAAAATACTTTTTGATTATGTCTAAATCAATTTAAATTTGAGTCGGGCGAGAGAATTAAAGGGATAAATATGACAATATTAAATGCATACGATCCTAGAAAGAGTCTCCCGAGAGCCACAAGTATTAAAGGAATGGCCATAGAAATGGGCGCATCATGACATCATAAGATGTCTTGCCCGAATGAATTGGTTGGTACTGGAAACGTTAGGAAAAGTGAACGATAAGCATAACTAAAAGTTGAAAGGACGGAGACACTTCCCAACCCCCTAAGTGACTAGATTATGGAGAGTGAGTGTTTATATCTAGGAGGGTTTTAAGTCTATAAAATTATGTGGCGACCCAGACAGTCCGATCAATCCAAGATTAATATAATTCGTATTTGTATGAATTTTCTTGAAAGATTCAAGCAAAAGTACGCGGATCTTTATTTTATGAAGAAATTTGAAGTACTTCTTAAAATACGCCATCATGTAAATACAATTCCAGAAAAATAAAATACGAATCATTATATTCATTGACTATACTTTCGATCATAATGGCACGTTTAATTATAATTTTAATCTTATTGGTGTATTTGCATGTATGAGATTTTATCATACATCATATGGTGAAATAATATAAAAGGATATTTCATGGTTTTAATTAATCTTATTTCACATTGCAAATATATAACAATATTTATTCTAATATTTTTATCGAACAGTAAACAACATATAATTAATTTTGACTCCTGAATTATCTTATCCTACGTTTAATCTCGAGCTATCTTATCCAATAAAATAAATGAGGCCATAAGGTTTTAATTGAGGTCAAAATTGCAATATTTTTGATAAAAAGAAAACAAAAATGCCCTATCTTTCAATATAATAAATATATATATATTGTAATATATTTCTTTTCATGGCAATGATGGCATTATGTATTTGTAAGTTAATATTTGATATGCATTTCAAGTAAATTGGTCTGGGCCACATCCACAAGTTAATCAGATTTGGGCCCATGAAATCGGGCCCATTAATCTAAAGTTTGAATATTGGGCTTGTATGGCAAATGCGGGGGCCCAGTAGGGTTGGAACTTGGACATGTAAGGGCCTTTTTTCATATTTTAGCCGATCCAGAACGGATTTGTATACATATCATCGCATTGGAATTCGGATTCAATTGAGATCCGAACAACTCCTGAACGGCACCGTTGTAGGCTGAGCAGTCGGAATGAACGCCGGCGACCGTGACGTCAAAAAGATCCTACTGACGTCACTCTCCGCGATGGTGGCGGAGACTGCGACCTTCCCCGTCGACCTGCTGAAAACTCGTCTCCAACTCCACGGCGAGTCAATACAGTCGGTTCGCCCAGCCTCCGCTTTCAGAATGGCGTTGGATGTCACTCGGACTGACGGCGTTTTGGGGATGTACAAGGGCTTATCCCCAGCTATTTTCCGGCACATGTTCTATACTCCGATTCGGATCGTCGGGTACGAGCATTTGCGCAACTCTTTTGTACAGTCCTCAGATAATTCACTTCCCTTTTACAGCAAAGCAGTAATTGGTGGGATCTCTGGCGCGATTGCGCAGGTACTTTTCTATTGCTTATCTAGTTCAGCTTTTGCAGCTGAAGCGAAATGTAAATTTTGGGTTGGTGCCCTTTGTATTGGTATTATTTTCCTATTCTTTAATTCAAGAACTTATATTTAAATTTGTTCATGTTTGATTAGTTGATATCTAAGACTGCACTCTCGCAGAAATTTTTGCTCAAAGTACGAGCTTATAACAAAGAACTCTATTCTTACAGTTCTACTCTATTCCTTTTCAAGACTTAATTCAACATAGTCCTTGGCAAGGGCCTAGCTTGATTCCTATACAGTCAACTATCCTTAACTTGTGAGACATTTTTGACTAAGCACAAAGCAAAATGCCTGATCTAAATTCAAGTCCTTAACACTATTCTTGGGCTTAGAATGTTCGAACAATTGTTTCTTCAGACCTTGCTTGCCAATATCATACTTCTTCAATATGAAACTTGTAAGCTAACATATAAAAGGGTTTTTGTAAAGTTGGATAGACCTCATGGGGCTGTCTAAAGTTTATCATTTTCACAAATCAATGATGTCGAGTGTGATAGTCGTCAGGTGGTCCTGATCTCACTACTCTTGATCTCTGGGTCAGGAATAGCTTGCAAACACCCAGGAGACTTGTGATGGGGTGATCTCTATTGAGGACACTCGGATGCCCAAGTTAGCTATGGTCCATATCAAAGGTCGTATAAAGTATGCTGAAATGATAAAGGTTTTCTTGGAATGTGTACCTTTAAATGAATAGTGGTTGGGGTATATATAGGGTTTTTGGCCTAATAGGATGGACACACTTAAGGCCCTCCTTGCCACGTGTGGTCCATTCAAGCCATCTAGACTCTACCGAGCCTTTGGGCCTGACTTGTGGGTGGGGGTGGGTGCCGGGTCAGGTAGTTTGGGTTCGGGTGCTCTACTTGAAATTTTAGGTAGCTAAAATAGCTACCCAGCCTGGCAATCCCTACCCAAAGTTTGCAAGTACCCGAAACTTTGGGTATCTAGTAAATTGGGTACGTGACAATTGGTATATCAGATGCCAAATTTTTTTATTTGTTTTTATTTTTTAAAATCAAAATTTTCTATACGACAATTAGAAGCACTTGCATGCCTCCTACAGTGTTGTTTGAAGCCTTTGAATGAAATGTTCGGCTGTTGGAAGCCTGTGCTCACTTAAGCAATTTTTCTTTTCTTCTTCTTCTTCTTTTTCTCCCTGAATTTTAACTTAAGCATCTTAAGCCAATTAAATTTTAGTTTTAAATTTATAAATTATGAATATTTTAAATACTATTTTAATCAGTTAGTATATTAAAAAGAAGTAAAAGGTAAAAGTTTTAACTTCGATAAAATAAATTAAACAATAAAATGTACAAACAAATCAAATAAAACTAAACAATAGAAATTAAGTTAATCATTATAAACTAAACATATAATAAAATTAAACATTAAATACTATTTGGATTGTAGCACCCAAGCACCTCTGGATCAGACCTAAGCATCTCTGTACACTCTAAACATTAAACACTCTTTGGAGCACGTGACTGCTCTTGCCTGTGCCGCTGTCGCGCCGCCACTCTCGCCTGTGTTGCTCCCGCCGTGCTGTTGTTGGTAGTACAACATGTACTTTCAGGAAAGGCGTAAAACCCTTACGTCTACAACCTTTTATTTTTTTGTGTAAATTTCTATGATTTTTTTTCAAGCCCAACCTTGGCATTGCCATATGGAAAGGCTGCGGAATTATTTAAAAATGGCGCTAAGGGCGCGTCATGGTGTAAGCACGCCATTTACAACTATGATCAAGACCGAGCTACAACCGACTCCGACCGCCAGGTACAAATACAAGTGTTCCCCTAGTATAGGCTTTGATAACAATGATGTTTTTGTAAAATACTTCAAGTTTAGGAAGGCTTCTTCACATTCATTGGTCTTTGAAAAGTTCTTAACATTGCGCTAGACATGAAACAATGGAAGGCTCTTATGTGCTGATCTAGATAAGAAATAACTCATAGATGCTATCTTCCCTGTCAGCTTTTGTACATCTTTGGTCGATGATGGTGATAGCATGTCCACTATTGCTTTGATTTTGTCCAAATTAGCCTCAATACCTCTCTCAGTGCCCCTATATCATAAGAAGTTTCCTCCTTTAACACCAAAGGTACATTTGTTTGGATTCAATTTCGTGCCGTACCTTCTAACAATTTCGAAGCATTTCGATAGGTGGACAATATGGCCCCTTTCCTTAGTGCTTTTACAAGCATGTCATCTACATATACTTCTTTTTACAAGCATGTCATCTACATATACTTCTTTTTACAAGCATGTCATCTACATATGTCATCTATAGTGCTCCCTATCATATACTTCTATAGTGCTCCTGCATTTTTTAGATCGAAAGGCATGACCTTTAAGAATACATCCTAATTTTGGTTATGGAGAGTGTCTTTGATCTTTGGTGATAACCATGAAATGCATCCATCATACTTAGCATGGCACATCTTGTCGTAGAGTCCACCAACAGATCTATCCGAGGTAGAAGATATAGATTTTTGGGGCACGCCTTGTTTAGATATATAAAATCTGTGCACATACACCGTCTTCTTTCGCCCTTAAGGCACGATGACCACAATAGATAGCCAATCCTTGAATGCACCTTGACCACATACCCAGCTGCCACTAACTTTTCGACCTCCCATTCAATGATCTTCTTTTAGCTCATGACTAATTGACATCTCTTTTGACGGATTGGTCGCACCATAGGGTGTATATTCAAATGATGTGCTATCATCATAGGGTCAATTCCCTTAAAATTCGACGGTTTCCAAGCGAATGTGTGAGCATCTTTCATAAGAAATCAATGGTCATCGCCTCCATTTCCTTTGACATATGAGCTCCAGTTGTTGTAACTTGTAACCTTTTCCGTGTCCCCAACGAATAATTCAATTTGCATATGTTTGGTTGGCTCTACCCTAGTATCTTCAATACTTCTCTTCTTCCTCTCCTCTTCCATAGAGTAACCATTTAAAATTTCGACCTCTCTCCATTGTCTACTCTCACTCTCATCTCTAGCTCATCTTGTTGAAATAACACCACTCCTTTGCTAATTTCCCGTCTTCCACGACCTCTCCAATCCCTTACTTTGTCGCAAATTTCATCAAGTGAAAAGTAGATACTATTGCTTGGAACTTATTAAGACCAGGCCTTCCTAATATCACGTTGTATGCAAACTGCTGATCTACTACTAAATATCGTAGCATATAGGTCTTCCTCCTCGGTATTTTATCTAGTGAAGTAGGTAGCAAGATAGTCATTGTTGTACGCTGTTCCCGAGAGAATATAAAAAAGAATCATAGTGTGAGATTAAGAAAAAAAATTGTGAAAAGATATAAACATAGCATAAGGTGAGGAGAAAGAAAGAAGTCTTTGAGAAGAAATAAATGAAAGGTAAGATGAGAGACAAAAAAATAGATTACAGTTTGCAGATTTATTAAAATTATGAAGTTTGTGAGTGAGGGAAAAAAAAGACGTGAAGAAGGTAGAAGGGAAACATGGAGTAGTGGGTTGATTGAAAAAAATATAATTACGAGATTATTAAAAAAAATATTAAAATAACTATTATGATCAAATTTTTCTTAAGAGAAGAAATGAAGTAAAGGGTAAATGTAGGTATTCAAAAATTTGTACGATAAAAGAATTTTCTTTTATAATAGTATAGATTTAGACATATAGATATAGATGTCAGTTAAATATGCACAAGAAGTTTACAAAAAATTATAAAAATTGAGTATATGACTTAGGATTAATTGGCCCATTCAGCTAGAACTAAGGTGAGCTAATGATTGCTTGTGCCACTAATGTACTCCCCAATTGACTTTAACCCTCACTTTAATTTCATTCCATTTCTTCCAAAAAAAAATAAATAGTTGGACATAATAGTAATTTTAATAACCACATTATTGCAACTTATTTACTATTGAAACTTATTTACTTTTCTTCACCCGCTACTCCATGTTTCTTTTTCCTCATAAACTTCTGCTTTTCTCTCTCAACATCCTCCTTATAAATAAATACAAAATACAATGGAAATATTTTCCACCATTATGAATAATCTGGGATGCTATCTTCTTGCCAAATATGGTGCATATAATTTTTTTAGTATTCTGCTTGTACGCGAATTTTGATTAATAATATCGATATATAGAAACAAATATTCGTATTATTTCGTAGTGCAAATCATAACAGTAACATTTTATGATACAAAAACAGTGGAACCAATTATAAAGAACATTAAGCTCAACAATGTAATAAACAGATTGCAGAAACAACATTAAGGAAATACCATAAGTAATTCTGCAAGAAACCTAGAAGAAAATACCGGATTCCATTAAAAAACCTACAGTGAGATGAAAAAAATAGCATAAGAATTCACAAATTAAAAAGAATAAAAAAAATCAACTGCTTAAGAAAAGATTCTTAAGTTCAAAGAACTTATTATCTGGAACAACTTTTTCAGTAATTTTCAAGAAGTAATAATCCACAGCAGATCAGTTCTTCAGAAGAAAAAAGAAGTACTCGCATACTTATCTCAATAATCAAACTAAAATGCTAACAATCGTTTAGCAAGAAAAACCATATGACTTCTAAGTTTGTAGATAGAGAGTGAGAAAGGAAGAGCTTAGTAAGTGTTCAAAATATTTTCAGTCCAACCAAGAAGAGCTTAGTAAGTGTTCAAAATATTTTCAGTCCAACCAACTATTAGTACCATTTCTCCCCACATGATTTACATGATCCATGTATGCATGACTTCCCAAAAATTATAAACTGCAAAAATCAGAACAGAGAATAGAAAGGGTAAGTACAATTAATGCACAATCACCTAGAAACTAACAATAGTGAAATTAACACCTATAGTAATCTGATATTGAAATTAAAGCAAGATATGCATGTCATAAGAAAAGGATAAAATCGACTTGTAACAGTTTTTTCGCCTCTGTTCACAGGCAATATAAATCAATGATCGTTCATGTGCATTCCTAACTTTATCTGCTACTTTTAATCCTTATTGTTAGTATATGAAGCAATATTGAAAGGAGAGAAAAAGGAAAGTTTGCGAAAAGGAGGAAGTTTGTAAAAAGAAGGAAGTGAGAAAAGAATCGTGAAGAAGAGATATGAGGGACAAATATGGAGTAGTAGTTGAGAGGGGCTATGGGCTTCATGGTGGTTATGGCCATGTCCACCCTTTGCAATGCATCTAAGAAGATGATATCGACCGAGCTACCACTGTTGACCAAGACATTGTAATCTGCAAAATTTGCAATATCCATGGCTATGACCATTGGGTCATCATGTGCACCCCCTACTGGCTCGTGAGACTCATCGAACATAATTGGATCTTCTTTTGGCAAAATGTTTAGAACTTGGTGTGAAAAAAGTCGTCTTGCACACCACTTTCTTTACCTCAAGGAATCCCCATTGGTAGGTCCTCCCCTTATCGTGTTAGTAACTCCTCTTCTAGGTGCATTATTTCCCATCCTCACTTGTTCACCCTTTCTTCTTGTTCACCTTGCATCCCCAACTGCACGTTCTCATGGGCGGCGTATGACCTCCACCCAATGACTGGCTTCTAGATCGTCTGTTCTGTTTCCTTTCTCCACCCATCGACGGACCACTCCTACCGGCCTGTCCTAAGAAGTCTTTCAAGTACCACTATCGTATCAATCTTTTATCTCGCCTTTTTGAGTTGATAACAGTCCTCTATATCATGACTTCTGTCCTTTTGCAAGCGACAATATTTTCGTGACGCCATTCCTTCTGTGGTCTATTTCATCTTTCTTGGCCATCTTACCACATGCAGGTGTTCTATTGCCATGAGAGCTTGTGCCTGTGTGGGCGCTAGTAGAGTATATCCACAAGGTCCCCTTGGTGGGGCAGCATACAACCATCTCCCTGGAATTTGGGTGGTCGGTGTATCCATTCACTATCTTTCGTGGCGATGATCTCTTCCTCACAGGTATATTGATTTCCTAATGGGGGGATACGAGCTAACGCCGCGGCAAAGGATCCTTTTTGTAATCCGTGGATCAATATACGTATGACCATCTCTAACTGCATATCTTGGAGCTTAGCAACTAATTATTGAGCCTATTCATGAAGACCCTCCACGTTTCTCCTTCCCTTTGCCGGATATAGAACAGGTACATGGCTAGTCTCTTGGTCTTCCTTTAGTGGCAAACTGATATAGAAACTTTCAACACAACTGCTTGTGTTACGAGCACAACGATCCCTGGAGGCAAAGATGTGAACCACTCTTGCGCTCTGCCCGTGAGCATGGTAATGAAAACTCTAGTGTTTATTGCATTGGATTGACCGTACAATTGTTTTACATGTTCAAAAGCGGTAAGGTGCTCTTGTGGATCTTTGCTTCCTTCATACCTCGGAAGATGTGGGACAGAGGTATTACCTTCGTTAAAATTTCTATAGAAAATGGATATCCTCTTTTGTTTAAACGCGTACCAGCCATTGCGCGCGGTATGTCCTCTTCGTGCCTTCTATGGTCATATGCAGGATGATTTATAGGTCGCTTATATTCACCCTCCATGTGTTCTATTTCATCTTCTTGTGGTTGTATGGTTACCATGTATGTTCTTTGGTCGTTTGTTTTGGTCGTGCCAGTTCTTCATAGGAGCATGACTCTCACCATCATAATGAACTCTTATTTCCTCAAACAACCTTTTGTTGCAACTCTGTCTTCGTGAAATGGAACATAGGCTCTTCTGGGGTCATTAGGTGGTACTTTTCCCAAACTCGGTTCAGGTCTACGGGAGGGCCCTGCATCCCCCCCATGATAATAATTTGGTGGTGAATCATAGGCTAAAGTGATGTTTAGGGGCTATTCTTGCAGACGACACCAAATGATCGTGGTCACGTGGTCTTGTTCTCACTACTCTTGATCTCCGGGTCGGGAATAGCTTTTAAACACCAAGGGAAGTGGGTGATCGGGTGGTCTCCGTTGAGGACAATCTGACGCCCAAATCAGCTTGGTCTATATCAAAGGTCATATAAAACATGCTTGAATGATAAACGTTTTCTTGGATTGTGTACCTTTAAATGATTAGTGGTTGGGGATATTTATAGGTTTTGGCACAATAGTACAGACACCCTTAAGACGCTCCAGATCCTGCCACGTGTGGTCCATCCAAGCCATCTAGACTCTACTGGGTCTTCGGGCCTGACTTGTGGGCGCTTAGGCCCAGTTGTTATTTGCTTGCCAATATCAATTGCTTATGTTGCTGATGGCCTTGATCTTGGGCCAAAGACGTTTACGTCAGAGGGGCAAATAGTGTTTTCGTCAAACTTCTTGCCAAACACTGACTTTTTCAGTTGCGAGAGTAGCGTTAGGAGAGGTGGATCTCATTATGAAACCTGAGGGGCCTACTGTATTTGTACCAACCATATGGAGGTTTTTGTAATGATTGCTAAGTTAAAATTCGAATTGCAAGGAGTATTCTGTTATCTTATTAAGCATGTAACTGTGCGGAAATAGCGTAACATTAGGTAACTGTGGGAAAGTTATCCCTAGATTCAAAAGCAGGTCCATTGGTATTGTTAAAAATAAGAGTTGGGACCTGTTAGCCTAACCTGGCTCTAGGGCTTCGGAGTTTCATTCTTGGGCTCCTATTTACTAAATTCTGCTGGAAACATTGCTTGTTTTTGTGTTGACCTTTTCCTTGTATTCTCCACGCGACAAGATACTAGTATGTGAATGAATACAAATCTATATTTACATTTTCGGGAAACTTGATTTTAAAATCCTATTAACCTTTTCATACAGAATTTAGTGACCTGCATTGAGGAATATGTAGGACATGATTTCACTGTATATATGTACATATATAAAATTTGGGCATATGCTGCCTTATTGAGGAATTAAGAAATACTTGTTTTAATGCCTCTTCTTATCAGTGTTATCTAGAATTAATGCTCTTTTGCCAATGTGATTTTTGTTCCAAATATCTGGTGCCTCTGAATAAGATTAATCCAATAATATTTTCTGAATATTGGACCTTTTTCTGCAGTGTCATCTCAAACAAGTTATCGTTACTTTTGCTCTTATTTCACTTCTCTAATTCTTATTTTGTGTTATGCTTACTTTTGCTTTTTAGCATAGGTAATTGCGAGCCCTGCTGATCTCATCAAAGTAAGGATGCAAGCAGATGGTCGTTTGGTGAGCCAAGGTATCCAGCCCCGATACTCAGGGCTGTTTGATGCTCTAAACAAGATTGTTCGTGCTGAAGGATTTTTGGGCCTCTGGAAAGGTGTTTCCGCCAATGTCCAAAGAGCATACTTAGTAAACATGGGAGAATTAGCCTGTTATGATCATGCCAAACGATTTATAATTGAAAAACAGATTTGTAATGACAACATATATGCGCACACTCTATCTTCCATTGTGTCTGGTCTTTCAGCTACTGCATTGAGCTGTCCAGCTGATGTAGTTAAAACTAGAATGATGAATCAAGTCGCTGGGGTAGAAAGCAAGTTTAAATACAAAAACTCCTATGATTGCCTCATGAAGACTGTCAGGATTGAGGGATTGAAGGCATTGTGGAAGGGATTCTTTCCTACTTGGGCTAGGCTTGGTCCTTGGCAGTTTGTGTTCTGGGTGTCCTATGAGAAATTCCGATGGATTGCTGGCCTACAATCCTTCTAATAAGTCCTCTATTGGATCCTGAATATGTGCACCCTTGTATGAGTTACTACTGAGCTGCACATAGGCAACAGAGTACACTGCTTCACACCATTTTGTAGTTTTGCGTTCCGCAGTCGGTCTGTTTTTTTCCTATTCATGCAGAATTTCGATCATTTTTTGGTCAAATAACAACATGCTTAATCTTCTGGGTTAAAGAAAATGTATGGAAAGCTGACTTGGTTAGGAAGGCTGATAAAACAGACTATATATCAACAGAGTACATATCTTATTATCTTCATTCTTTTCCCAAACTGTCAATGTTCTTGCTCTAAATCTGAATTACTCTACTTGTTGGCCATATTGGGACATAAGTTGCTATCTTAGTTCATTTGTGCTGTGATATGAATCTGGATTTTCAATTCATTTTATCAACTGTCATTCAATCTATCACCAAGTTCATGTACAGCCTTAAAGCGAGCAGGTCGAAGCCATAAAGCTCTGTTTATATCTGATATTGTTTCTGGTTGAGGTGAGAACAAATTTATAATGCATTGATGGTAGTGGTGATGTTTTGATTAGCAACATTATACTGAATAACTGTGCATCAATTACTTCACCATACATGTGTTTCTGCTTGAGTTATCTTTATTCTACTTGCTTTTTTAGGCAAACCAAAACATGGACCTTCTTCAGTAAGAATTTTCAGGTAATAGTTGGAGCATATTTGGTGTAAATAACCAGATAATGATTTGGGAGACCCTTACTTGAATTATGCACTTTTACTCGATTCTACTGCTCTATACTCTCGACCATGATTAGTAGTTTGAAGAACTAGGACTTAATTGTGCTAGACTTGTTTCAGGGGCCAAGGGAACTAAGATCATATGCGGACGAGCTCCAACACCGCCCTTCACCCACGAGCAGTGTGCAATTCCAAGCATGTGGTATGGTTGAAATGTCAATTCCAATTTTTCAAATCATTCGCACCATTGAATGCATTCTTTATACTTGCTAAATCTGCATATCTAAAACAATAGCTTGCATCTCTAGCAACATGTATTCTTCACTTTTTTTTATGCTCGAGTAACACCTCGTTTGGACTTTGCACAATTAGACATTCTTTTGGGAGGTACTAAATAGGTTAAAGAAATAGTCGACTTTCCATCCACGTGCATTATTTAAAGTGATGCAAAAAAGTGAATCATATGTTTGTATATATCCTGAGAGAAGGATTACATCATACAACCATATATAGCAATAGGAAATGTGGCAAATGAACTACACACAGCTGATACAATCAATCAAGTGCTTGGCTATCTGCTAATACATTTTGCTGGGCTGGGGCAGGTCTCTTTCCCTATTTGCATGATTCAATATTTTCCTTTGGGTATCAAGAAAGGAAAAAGCATAGACCCTTGTCTATGTAATTTGGTTATGTTATGTAATATCGAGTCGCCTTTCTGTGTAGCAATTAATGTCGTACCGTTCCACTGGGAATCGGTAGATAGAAGCAATAAATAATACATAGACTTTCCTGCTCTATTCCAGCAAGCACTGTATTCATTCTTTCTGGTATGAGCTAAATAAGGATTAAGATATACTGTTACACTACACCTAAAAAACTAACAACCTTAGCTGCTACATGATTTACATCTCTTCAAAGTTCATCAATTAACCATTAATTTCCTCCAACCTAACTTTGTAACTTCAATATGATGCTTTTTCCTTTTTCCCTGAAAAGCTGCAGTTTACAGTTTAGTGTTTACAGTTCTCTTAAAGGAAAGGTGGGCTCAAAATTTTTGCCCAATTTCAAAGGGTACTGGTGTTAACAGTACGGCAAATTGAATTTAGACCCAACTGAATCGGTAAAGTGAATCTACACCCAAAAGATTCAGTTCGACATTTGCTTTTCACTTTTATGAAATTAGGTATTTAGTTTGGTTTCCAGTTACCAAATTGTAATGGATATTGAAATATTAATTTTTTATGCTTAATTTTGATCTCTTTTAATTATCTGTATGCCAATTTTGTTATATTATTAATCGAAACTTGGAAAAAGTTATAATTTTAGTATTTAGTTTTAACTATTTTTAGATTTTAACAAAAAATTTGGACTATCGTACATTTGGATTTGAAGTAAGGATTTGGAGAAAGAATTTCAAATAACTCTATTTGAAAAGAATTTAAAATCCATTCATATTCATCAAAACATAGTTCAAAATTAGAATAGAAGGATTTGAAATTCTTTAAATGTAGAATTACTCAAATATACACAAAGGATCTGTTGTTAAGAATTTGAAATTCATGATTTCAAATCGTTGAATCCACCCAAAAGAATCGATAGTTACTAAAGTTGAATCGAATAATTCAGGTTGGTATTTAATATAGTAATCTTGGCGCATCAATTTTTTTGGTATATTTGTATCGAATGAACACTCGTACCAAAAGACGCAAATAAAATGCAGGATTTGTTGAATAATCCCATTTCCATAAGTGTGTAAATGTTATCTGAGCAACAGCATTTCAATTTATAAAGTTTTAATTATATGATTTATTAAGTTTAAATAAATATATTTTTAATGGAATATGTGATTGGATGGTGCACGCAAAAAACGTGGGATGCAATCAGAAACATAAAAAAAGACATAAAATAGATTTTGGTTATTTAATTTGAGTGGTGTGCGAAGTGAATAGAGCAGTAAATGTGAAAATAGGGATATTTACCCTCAATATTCAATTCTTATCTGCCTATGCCTTCAAAAATATGATATTTTCATTAAATTTTTATTACTAATAAATAAGGCTCTGAATTTTAGTACAGCAGTGAGCTGGAAAAATATTCATTCCACAACTGCCCAAACTCTACACATTTACTTTTATATTCAAATTCTTAAATACTTGGAAACAAATTATACACGCGTAAACTGTAACAAAATCAGTCATAAAGAGGAATTATGGTATTTATATAATAAATGTTGTATTTATTATAATATGAATTTCTGGTAAAATTATAATCACTCCAATTTAAATCATATCTCTCCAAATTTATAATCCTATGTATATTTCGACCTAATAACTTATCTATTTTTATTGTGGCTCACTTTGAAATTCATAGCCAGCATGCAGTAAAAATCCTTCTCATTTCATTCTTCCAACAACATCAAATAAACGTGTGCATACATAAATATGTCAAATTATAAGGATAGTTCAATACAAAATGTTGATGTTACCTTTATGGAAGCTAATTAACAGTGTTGGATGAACGTTAGTTTTAGGGAGATATCGATGATTTTTCAAATAACGAGAATGTATTTGTGATTAATTCAAACCTTCATCATATATAATTATTTATTTATTTCAAATGGCTCACGACATCTTTTAACCGTCAATATATATGTTATCATGGTTATCCTACATTTTAACCCATATTCATACTTTTAATCATAAATTTTTATATTTAAAATTTGTATCATATTCATCTGATTATATGCGCACAAATATTGCTATCGCAATGATTAGAAATGAAAAATAAATAGGTATTTCTTGAAAATAGTAGAAGCAAAAGGCAAATGTAGCACAAGTTTTGGTGCGGGTTAAATGAGTGAAGTACTTTTGGCTTTTGGGACATTATGTCAATTGGTGTGACAGAAGCGTCGATTACTTTTGGCACATATATATATATATATATATATATATATATATGCATACTCCTCTCATAAACAGTTACTAATCACCTAATCAAATTTACTACTATTCTACCACCTATACAATCTTCACTCCTACTTTACAAACAAGTCATTTACAAATGGACCATTTTTCTTTTTTTTTTTTAAAACAAATCAATTATGTGTTTGATTCTCATCAGTCAGATATTAAAATTATATTTTTATATTTTTTTGGGTTCACGAGCGGCTTTAACCTATTGTGGTAAATGCAATAGAATCATATCCAATTTTTTTTTTTTTAACCAAGAATATGGTTAGAAAATCATAAAAACAAGATTGGTTTACTTTGAGTGATGGGATTAGATTGGTATAGAGTAATGATGGATTAAACGTGGAATCAAATAAAATTATCATATTATATATCTTGTTTACTAGTATCGAAAATTTGAGATAAAACTAATTTTATGCTTAATTGTAGTATATATTTGGGATAAAATAAGTGATAATTTATTAATTTCTAAAATTACCCTCCCACTAAAACCCATGACCAACAAATATTCAAGAGAAGAGGAAGGGGCTTGTTTGTTTAAAGATTGGGTGGGATTCATATCATGCATATATCAAGGCTTATAACGGGATTCTGTAATTAATAGCGCGCCAAAACGAGTGATAAGGTCAGATAGTTTGAGGTATTCGGTCTAATCACTTGAAGTAAATATAGCCTATAATAATAATGATTATGATGATAATACTTAACCATGCATTAACCCATTTTGAGGTACTTGTGGGATTTTAGTAAAAAATATTCCAAGAAAAATAAAATAAAAATTCAGCATGTCCACCAAAAATACAGTGCCTCTTCCTATAGTGTAAGAAATAACCGAACCTCATATATGTCTCCCTACCTAACACATACACGGACAACAAAGAGAACAAATTTATATATATATATAAAACATAGTGATGTTTCCCAGTCAAGTTGTGCAAATATAGTTTAAACTATTTCTGGTGTGGAGATTTCACTAGACAAAATAATTATTATTGACTATAATTTTAATGATTATGCATGATTTAATAAAAACCGTCATACATATCTATGATCAATAATCATTGTATGATTATGGTCAATAACTAGTTATTTTGCTATTTATTATTAATCATAATAATTAATTATGGTTAAATATTATATTACTTGTAGTGTTTATATGTTATAAAATTAAAAAAAGAATCTATTGTAATTATTCTAATTGTGTAATTCTTCTTTCAGCCTTAACTTTGATCATTACACGTGATGGGGGATAAGAGAACAACCATGGAAAAAGGAACAGGTCCGATCTCCCGCGACCCGGACCTATTACCCGACCCAACAAACTCATCTACTAAGACTACAGGGTCAGGTCGCGGGTCATGACACATATCCATGACCTGACCTTGAAGGCCATACTTGTCGACCATTGTTTGATTTATGGTAAGATATTAATTATACGAGTGGACCTTTTAGGCATGCAATGGACCCACTCAGACACTATAAATACCCTATGTTCAGTTCATTTATGGTAAGATATTAATTATACTCGAAACCTGCTTTAAATCGCTTGAGTGTGCATTTCTATTACCTACCTGATCTCGAATACTTCACTGACTTAAGTATCGGAGGGTCTTAGCTAAGATCGCCTAACAAGCCTAACAATCTGCTTTCTTTTCTCAGGTCCACCCTTCCGAGGATGCAAGGTGACCAACAACATGCTACCTGGATTATTGGCGCCGTATGTGGGAATTGAGAAGAGAACTTGTTGGAGATTTGGGATGGAGGGCGTTTCTAGAAAGGAACACACTCAAGGAGAGGAGATGATACAACAAGAGGAAGAACAAACTCCTGTGAGGCAGGAGGAACATATGGTACCTCTATCCCAAGAGGAATTACAGTGTATGATCGAAGCAGCTAGAAGGAACGTCATGTTTGAATATGAAATGAGAACGGTTACACCAACTGTTCGCGAGCCCATAAGAAGGTAGTTGTTTAAGGGAAAGGAGGTAATAGAAGACCCCAGGGAGGTGACAAGTAGAGCAAAACATGGAAGGGGATAGAAATTTGAAAAAGGTCACAAAAAGAAGTCTCAAATATGGGCTTGAGCAAGAGAAGAAAGCGAAGGGAGCCAGCAATCTTGCGAGCAGAAGTGGAGGATATTGGCAGGCAGATTGAGATTGGGCCAGCAGATAGATGAGTTGAAGAGGCGTGGGGAACTAGTTGCGTAGAGCAGAATTTGACCGTTCGCCAACAAGGTCCTCATAAAGGTGCTAGATCCAAGTTTCAGGTTACCTGACCTACCAAAGTATGATGGAACCAAGGACCCACATGAGCATGTCTCTAGTTTTGAACTAGTATTGAATTTGTATGGACAAAATGACTATATAAATGAAAAATTATTTGTGACCACTTTGATAGGAAAGACATAGGAATGGTTTACCAGCCTATTGAGTGGAACTATCGAATCTTATAACCAGTTGATCCAAAAATTCACCTTCCATTTTGCTAGCAAAAGGAAGGGGAAGAGGTTGGCCACCTACCTGTTTACCATCAGACAAAGAGATGATGAATCCCTCAAAATCTTTATAGGGAGATTTAATAATGAGACTTTGAAAGTACACAACCTGAGAACAGGCATGATGGTAAGCATATTAATACACGGCTTGAAGAAGGGGCATTTCGCTTCAGCTTTAGCAAGAGATCCCCCAGAGGATATAGATCAGTTAATGCGGCTAGCCCAAAAATGTATTGATGAAGAAGAGGTGACTGTTATGAAGGATAGAGAGCGGTCGAGCTTGGGGAGACAAGATAGATGCCATGAAAGAGGGAAGGAGCGATGAAAGCGATCTGAGAAAGAAACAGAGTCGCCTTATTAGCCGAGGTATCACAAATATACTCCTCTGAGAACCACCAGAATGAGGGCAATGATGACATTGGAGAAGGCCAATTTGTTGCAATGGTCACAGAGGACAAAAGATACGCCATTAAAGCAGTATTCAAACAAATAATGCGAATTCCATAGAGATAAGGGCTACGATACAGAGGATTACTACCAGCTGAAAGATGAGATAGAGAGGCTAGTGAAGCAGGGTATTTTAAGGAATACATTTTGAAGGAGATGAGGAAAGGTGAGAGAGGGAACGAAGGGATGAAAGAAACCGATCTAGGAGTAGAGAGATATTCAAAGGAAAGGACGAGGAAGGAAAGTTAGATAATGCTCCTGTTAAGGGAGCCATAACACAATAGCTAGAAAACCAGCAGGAGGAGACTCAGGGAGAGTAAGGAAGAGATATGCCAGGTACTTGGAATCAGACATAAGAAGTTACCAAATTATGAGTGTGGATAAAGAGGATGAGATCATTTTTTATAAAGGGGACTTGGACACATATGTGGGGTCACAGAATGACCCCATGGTCATTAGGATGGATATGGAGAACTTCGTGGTGCATAATGCTAGTCGATAATGGGAGTTCCATCGACATCTTATCAGGGTAACTAACTCATGACCTGTGGGTACCCCGTTGATATGATTTGGAAGTAGCAAAGTGATACCTTTAGGAACAATTGATTTGCCAGTTTCGATAGGAATGAAACCCATAAGGAAAACAATGATTGTGAAGTTTTGGTGGTAAACACACTCTTTGCATATAATGTAATCCTTGGGCGACCGGGTTTAAATCTGTTTAAAGCAGTTGTGTCGACTTTCCATTTGAAAATGAAGTTTCCAACAGTATATGTGATTGGGGAGTAAGGTGTGACAAAAAAGAAACGAGAAGATATTATAACTTGTCTATAATGAAGGGTGCTGAAGGGAAAGGCGATGCCCAGAGGCAACCCAGTTCGATGCAACAGAATTCAGAGGAAAATAAGAGGATAAGGATGGAACGAATATAGCCAGCAGAAGAACACAAGGAGATAGGATTAGTACTAGGAGAACCAGGTAAGACAATCATGATCTAATCGCGTCTGGGCTTGCAGATAGAGACCCTTACAGTAGAATTTCTGAGGAAAAATATAGATACCTGGAATACTTTAAACTATAAGGAAAGTGATCCAGAGGTGATCGTGCATAGG
Organism: Sesamum indicum; assembly: GCF_026168435.1. Taxonomy (NCBI): domain Eukaryota; kingdom Viridiplantae; phylum Streptophyta; class Magnoliopsida; order Lamiales; family Pedaliaceae; genus Sesamum; species Sesamum indicum. Next base: position 2,560,826 of record NC_142660.1, on the reverse strand, counting down.
TTAAATGTACATCCTCAATCCAAGCCCGTCAAATAGAAGAGGTTGTTTGGGGTAGAGAGCAATGGAATAATTGAAGAGGAGGTGAGCAAGTTATCAAAAGTAGGATACGTGGTCGAGGTACAATACAGTGAATGGTTATATAATGTGGTCTTAGTACCGAAGGCAATGGAAAAATGATGAATGTGTATGGACTTCACTGACTTAAACAAAACATGCCCAAAAGATCCCTACCCGCTACCTAGGATTGATTTTCTGGTGGACTCCACCGCGGGATGCGCCCTGTTCAACATGATGGAAGCATATAAAAAATATCACCAAATATTCATGGCTGAAGAAGACAGAGAAAAAACTGCTTTCATTACTGAAAATGGCATATATTGTTATAATGTAATTCCATTTGGATTGAAAAATGCAGGTGTTATGTATCAGAGGCTTGTCAGCAAGATGTTCAAAGGACTCATTGGGAGAACCATGAAAGTGTATATAGATGACATGTTAACAAAGAGCAAGGCGGAGGAAGAACACTTAACCCACCTAGAAGCAGCGTTTGAAGTCATGAGAAAATATGGCATGAAGTTTAATCCAATAAAGTGCACCTTTGAAGTCCAAGGAGGAAAATTCCTCAGGTATTTGGTGAGTGAAAAAGAATCGAAGCTAACCTAGAGAAGATCAAGGTTATAATGAAAATGAGTTCACCAAAAACAATAAATGATGTGCAGAAATTGACAGGTAAGGTCGCATCTTTAGCTTGCTTCATCTCTAGGTCGACAAATAAAAATCTACCTTTCTTCAAAACGTTAAGAAGGTGAAAGACTTCTAATGGACGACAGAGTGCGAACAGGCCTTTAGCGATTTGAAGCAGTACTTGACAACTCCACCACTACTAATTAATCCCAAGGTAAGGGAAATTTTATATTTGTACTTAGTAGTATCTGTTGATGCAGTGAGCTTTGTCCTAGTGAGAAAAGATGCAAGGCAGCAGAGCCCCATTTATTACATTAGCAGGATGCTGCAGGGAGTAGAGAAGAAGTATATCCATATCGAGAAGTTGGCCCTGACATTGGTAACAACAACAAGAAAACTCCGACCTTACTTTCAATCACATAAAATCATGGTGTTGACGAACCATCCACTACGACTGCAACCCGATGCATCTGGCGATTAGTTACATGGACAGTTCAGTTGGGGAAATTTAATATTGAATACTAATAAAAAACGGTTGTGAAAGCCTAGATTTTTACTGACTTTGTTGTTGAGTTAGCAGGCGAACAAATAGAACAAAGAAGAGAAGAAGGGTGGATGCTGCACGTGGACAAATCTTTGACCTCAAGCGCTGGCGGAGCAAGAATTTTGCTTCAGGGACCAGGACGTGTGGAGATCGAGGTCGCTGCCAAACTTGACTTCCCCACTACAAACAATAAGGTAAAATACGAGGCTCCGCTATGGGTTTAAGAATGGCGTTGGACGCGGGGGTAAAACAGCTAGATGTATATGAAACAAGAGAATGGTTAATGACCAAGTACTTGAAAAAGGTAAAATATTTGATGGCAAAATTTGAAAAATGTAGTATTCAACATATTCCTAGAGAAGAAAACGCGAGGGCCGATGCATTGTTGAAGTATGGAGCCATGATCATAGGATTAAGAGAAAGGAAGATAGCAGTTATAATAAAAGACAAGACATCGATAGAAGAAAGTGAGAGCATGCAATGTGTGACGGAAGAGAAATTGTGGAAGAATGAAATAGAAGAATATTTGCTAAGTGGAATTGAGCCAAAGGATTGAATAGTAGCCAAAAGATTGAAGTTCAGAGCAAATAGATTTATGCTGAATAGGGAGTTGTATAGGTGATCTGTGGAAGGGCCTTTGTTAAAATGTCTAAGTCTAGAGAAGGTGCATTATGTGCTCAGGGGAATTCATGAACGAAGCTGTGGTAATCATTCAGAATGCAGTTCATTGGCACAAAAGTAACAAAGGAAGGGTATTTTTGGCTGACTTTGATAAACGATACCATGGAGTTCGCTAAAAAATGTGACAGTTGTCAGAAGTATGCTACCTTGATACTTGCAAGCGACCCCAATATAGCCTATCAAGATTGCATGTCTATTTGTTCGGTGGGGGATAGACATCCTAGGGCTCTTCCCTCCAGCTCCTGCCCAAAAGAAGTTCATCACAATAGTAGTAGAATATTTTTCAAAGAAGGGGGAGGCTGAAGCTTTGCCAAAATTTTTTGAAAAAAAGGTAATCAATTTCATCTGAAAAATATCATTTGTAGATATGGAATACCAAGGGTGTTGATTTTGGATAACGGAACCCAATTTTAAGGTAAGAAGATAGTGGCATGGTGCAAGGAATTGAAAATCTAGTAGAATTTCACAGCACCAGGAAATCCACAGGCGAATAGACAAACAAAGGTCAAGAACAGAATTCTGTTGTAGCAGCACAAGACATGCTTGGAAGGAGCTAAAGGTTTGTGGGTAGAAGAGCTACCTGGAGTTTTGTGGGAAAATAGGATCACGCCAAGAACAAGGGCTGGGGAAACTCCATTTTCTTTGGTGTACGGATCAGAAGCAGTAATACCTATAGAAATTGGAGAAGAAACAGCTCGAATCGCACAACACGAACCTGAAGGTAATCATCAAGCAAGGAATTTTGATCTAGCAACAATCGAGGAAACAAGGGATAGGGCGTTCGCAAAGATCTTGCACTACAAAAGTCTCATGATGAAAAGTTATAATAGTAAAGTCAAACCAAGGAGCTTTCAAGTTGGGGATCTTGTCTTGAAGAAGGTTGAGGTCTCCAAGCATGTGAGAAAGTTAGACCCCAAGTTGGAGGAGCAGTATAAAATAATTGAAGCAAAAAAGAAGGGAACGTACCAATTGCAAAACATGGAAGGCAGAGATTTGCCAAGACCATGGAATATTCATAACCTTAGGAGGTTTTATGCCTAAGATTTTGTATAGATTTGTGAAAGATCGCTTTTGTTAGATCCATGAAAGATCGCTTTTGTTATAAAATCTGGAAAAGGTCACTTTCGTATAGATCTGAAAAAGATCGCTTTTGTATAGATTTGTGAAAGATTTGTGAAAGATTGCTTTTCTAATAGATTTGTGAAAAAAGATCGTTTTTGTATAGATTTAAAAAAGGTCGCTTCTTTAATAGATCTGAGAAAGATCGCTTTTGTACACATCTGAAAGGGATCGCTCTTATAGATCTGGAAAAGATCCAAAGTAATGGAGTTGTTTCTGTCAGAGGTCATGCATCATTAATTCTGCAAAAGAATTCTCAAAAAGAATTTAGCTAAGTATGAAGGACCTCCTGAGGTCGCGCATCATTAATTCTGAAAAAAGAATTCACAAAATTTTGAAAAAAAATCTTAGTACAATCGACTCCATGAGGTCGCGTACCATCAATTCTAAAAAAGAATAGAAGTATAAGCGACTCCATGATGTCGCACGCCATTAATTCTGAGGAAGAATCCAAGTACAAGTGACTCCATAGGTCGCATACCATCAATTCTGAAAAAGAATTCGCAAAATTCTGAATCCAAGGGACTCTACGAGGTCGCACGCCATTAATTTTGGAAGAGAATTCACAAAGTTCTAAAAAAGAATCCAAGTGACCAACGGGATCGTGATAATTGAATTTCAGAAAAGAGCTCACAAATGGACAAGAGGAATTCGCATAAAAAATATGTAAAACTAATTAAAATACGACCATTTTCATTGAAAAAAGTATTACAAAGAGAGATCGAAGGGCATCCTCAATCAAAATTACAAAAAGGATATAACATCATGGTTGACAAAAAGGGATGAGATTTTTCAAGAAATGCCATTTTTTCGACTTCTTCTACTAGACTGGAGAACTCATCATCATTCAAGTTGGGAGGATCTTCTTCAAGAAAAGCAGATAAGTTCCCATCCAAGGAGAGATCGAGCCAGGTGGTATCGATCCCTTCCACAAAGCTCTTGAGTTTCTGCACTTGGGCTATACACCACTCAAAACCCCGCACTAGGAAGTCTATAGCTTTGATCCTAATAGTCGTCTGGAAGACAGGTGATTTGAGAAAATCCTTAGCGCCCTACAAGCGGGTCCGCCATAAACTTTTTGTCGTTGGAGGCTAGATATTCCTCGTGGCCCAACGAAAGGGTATCCAATAGAAGGTTTTTATTCTCTGCAGAGCCAAGTATTTCTCACGACACACTTTGAGGCCTTCCTCCCTATCGCAGAATGAGCAACGGAGAAGCCCTCAGCTTTACCTACTTCTAGAGCGGCATCTTTTGCAGCAGAAAACTCAACTTGTGATTGAAGGACTTGTTCTTTCAACTGAGTTTCTAATTGCTTGATTTTCTCTTCAGCAGAGGATAATTTCTCCTGGGACTCAGTGAGCAACTTATCACTGGCAAGCTTCTCCCTTCGCCAGTAAGTAGTTTTCAAGGACAAATGATGTCCGTAAGCCTTGGCCTAATGCATAACAGATCGAAGTTTAGTAAAAAAAAAAAAACTCAGCAAAAAATTCTCGCATATTACCACAAGTGTTAGTGTAAAAATCAGTAAAGAAGTCCTCACCCGTTTAAATGCTTGTGCAAAGTGATGTTTGACCCGAATGTGCGATTAGGGAGCTAGAAGAGCTTCATTGCTAGGAAACAAAGAAGATTTGTATACCTCCGAAGAATCTTGCCCAGTACGGGTCTTCAAAATAGTACTTTGAGATCAGATGGACCAATCATGTATTAGCTTCTTTCCACCTTGCATTTCAAATGTTCTAGTAGTGGGGGATCGCAACTCGTCCTGAGCTTCTTTCCACCAGACTGTGAGTTTGCTGACTAGTTTGAGATTTGCCGCCTCTTCAGCTTTCTCAGCATCAGCTTTAGCCTTCCTCCTGGCCGAAGAGGATTTGCTTCGCCTGCTGGAACGTAAGTTCTTGTTACTCTTTCTCTTGGATTTTTTCCGTTAACTAGGTCCTTTAATGACCTCCTTTCCTTTGAATTTCTCCTTGGGATCCTCAGTCGGAGTTTCAAGAGTTTTATCAGGCCAGGATCGAGATCGAGGAATGTACACTTCGATCCTAGCAACAGAGCCAGTGTCGCCACTAGCGATCTCAATAGCAAGTGGTCCAGGACTTGACACATCAGGTCCAGGAGTTGAACTCAGTTGGGTCTCTACGGTCTCTTTCCCTTGAGATGGGGGAGCACGATCTCTCTTTGATGGAGTAACTGGAGGTGGTTGTGAAGAACCAGCTCCTACAACAATGTTAGCAGGTAAAGTGCCCTTCTTGGCACGAGCCCTGTTAGTGATTCGAGCAATCATTATAATATAATCTGCAAAGAGGTTCCAGATGAGTATTATATGCATAAGCGGAAGAGGGAGACAAAAAAAAGCTAGTAAAAGACCATCACCTAACGAATTCCGTACTTGGAGGGGTGCAGGAGAGAGATCAACCAACTTCAGGATGCTCTCTGTCAAGATCTTATCAACCTTGTACCAATAAAGGGTAAGACTGTTAATTACATCGTTATCTAGGCCCCCTCATAAGTCTCGGGTTTAGACTTTGAATCGTGTCATCCGTATGGAAAAAGGCCAGTTTTGACCAGATGAGGGGACGAATAAAAAAGAAGTTATCCTTCCAGGGACCTACATTGGACTTAACTTTATCTAAGAACCTACAGTTTGGCCTAGAGGTAAGGTAGAAGAATCCCCGCTCACCAAACCTTTTCAAGGTCGTGAATTTATAAAGGTGCCAGAAGTTATCAAAACTGCGTTCAAGTTGACTATAGCGCATGACTAATATAAACATAAGTATATGACGAATAGCATTGGGGGCCAGTTGCATGGGACACACCTCCAATCGACTTAATATGCTGGATACAGGTCGAGGAAGGGGAAAACGGAAACCTACCTCCAGGTGAGCAATGGATAAGGGATAGAACCCTTCAGGAAGACCATGCATTCTATCAAAAAATCGAGGCAGGAGTCTATCAAAATCTCTAGGGATATAAATATTTTTCTCTAATCACTCTAGCGGCTATGTGCAGAGTACTAACGATCACAACCCATTGGTCCTTAGACATCATAGCTTCATACTGTTCAAGGGTATTATTTGTGGGATCCACAATTTCTATATCAGTTTCTACCCTAGGAGGACTAGTCAAAGCTAGACCACAAGCTCGAAATAGAATCATGAGACATGATGATAAATTAAAAAGGCGATCGTGAAAGGCTACATAGCAAAAAAGGTATTCGAAAGCTGAGCAGACATCACCTCGAAATGCGACTCGCAAGAATAAAGTGAAGAATAAATCAAATGGCAAGTGTATATATAGGTGGTAGATCATGAAAAAGTGCGCCAAAAGGGACAGCAGGATGTTGAGGACTCTGGAGAGATCAACAGCTCAAAGCAAGCGACTATTCAAATTTTCTTAGTGCATATTCATATACTAAGAAGAATTGGGGGAGTAACAATGGGAGATTAAGAGAACAACCATGGGAAAAGATAAGAATGCCCTTGAGATAGGCCAATACTACAAAAATATCCGAAGATTTGAGATCCACGAGTTGGCATAAACGGGTCCGTTCTCGGGTCGCAACCCAAACCCCCAACCCGACACAGCATACTTGTCTACTGAGATTAAGGGGTGTCGCGGGTCACGACCCGTATTCATAACCCAACCCTAAAGACCCATACTTGTAGACCATTGACTTATACGTCACTGGGTTAAGATGATGACACGTGGCAAAATACGAGTGGACCTCTCAAGCATGCAAGCGGACCCACTCAGGCACTATAAATACCGTATGTTTAATTCATTATGGTAACATATTAGTTATACTCAAAATCCACTTTAAATCGCTTGAGTTTGCATTTCTATTATCTACTTGATCTCGAATACTTTACTGACTTAAGTATAAGAGAGTTTTAGCTAGGGACCACCAACAAGCCTAGCGATCTGCTTTCTTTTCTCAAGTTCACTACCCTTCCAAGAATGTAAGGTGACCAATAATCTACGACCCGAATCAACATGTACGAACTATATATTATCATATAGTAATTAATAGTTTCATGATCAAAGTAATAGGTCAAGGACAGACATTAACCATCATAGTAATATAGAACAATTCATATTTTCATTATAAATTGATAATATTGTGTTTATATATATATATATACACGTACACGAGGATCATATATATATTTTTCTTTTATAATATTTTTTTACTTAATATAAATTTCATAAACTCTACTGACTTTCTCTCATATATACCAACACCCAACCCTTTTTGTGGTTCCAAGAAAAGGATAAATTAAACCCTTTTTTTTGGTTAATAGAACTAGTTGTGATAATTAGCACACATTGTCTCTGCACACCCACACTATATATATATACAAAGAATTCTTATCTAAATTAAATTTGATCAAATCAACTAATTATAAAATAAGTATATATACTTATCATGTGATCATTTTTTTTATTTTATTTTACACAGATCACACGATAAGTATATTGCATTAACCATATAATGGATTCATGTTGGATCAAACTTGATTTGGGTTAGAATATTCCATATATAAATATATATATACATAAAAAAAAAAAAGAAATTAAGTGACTGTTTTGTCATTGTCACAATAATATGTAATTAAGTGTAACAGTTTTTAGTTTTTTACAATAATAATGCGTTTTATAGTTTCAATTTCAAGTAGTGATGATTAATATTTTGTAACTAAAAGAATTGTCACACTACAAGAAAATATGTTAATTTTAGTGACACATCTAATAATATAAATTTTGTTATATATTTTTCTATTCTTAATTGTTTTTAATGATAATTTTATAGATGCACAATTTTTTGTAGCTAATTTTTACTATGATGTTTTTCACAAGTAATTATGATTAATAAACTCTAAACTTTACTATTGCGATAAAATTATATTTGTGATAATATATATTAAAATTATCACTTGAATTTTTTGTCGTTAATCTTCTCTTCTTTTGTAGCAGCAATAGAAAGAATTAGTGAAAGAAAAATTGTACATAAAGTTAATTGTCACTAAAAATACTTAACGACAACTTGAGATGTCGGCAATAATTTATTCGCAGTATAACTGTGTTGTCGTCAATACAAATGTATTATTAATTGTTTACAATGATAATTTTATGTATAAATTGTTGGTGTCAGGAAGATTTATATTATAATAATTATATAAGATAAAAATTATTATTTATATACATCTCTATTGACAATTGAAAAACAATGATGGATATTTGATTATACTAATATTATTTTGTGTTGTAATACGTACAAACCCCATTGAGGAAACATGCGTGCATTAAATTCATGGTTGCTATATATATTATGCGATCCGACAGGCTGCTTTCTACACAAAACCATACATCACATCTCCCCACCCCTCCAGCTTTTCTTGATCTGAAGTGAGGTAGGTATATATAGAAAAATGGGGAGGTCAGCATGCTGTGAGAAGGTGGGGTTGAAGAAAGGGCCATGGACTCGTGAGGAAGATGAGAAGCTATTAGCTTATATACAGCAACATGGGCATGGAAGCTGGAGAGCTCTCCCTCCTAAAGCTGGTAATTCATTAAGTTGCATGCGTAGCTACTGACTTGTTATAATCTGATGACGATGATGATGATGAAATAGGGCTGAAGAGATGTGGGAAAAGCTGCAGATTAAGGTGGACAAATTATTTGAGGCCAGACATTAAGAGAGGGAAGTTCAGCTTACAAGAAGAGCAGACCATCATTCAGCTTCATGCCCTTCTTGGTAACAGGTACCTTCCTACCTTATTATTATTAACTTTTGGGTTAATTACGGCCATTCCAACTATAATTATTTTTACACTTTGATATTTAATTTTTTTGTGTCAATTTATCATCTCAACTTTACAAAATCTTGCATTTTCTCATTTATAGCTATTTTACAATTAAGTTTTTTTTTTAAAAAAAAACATCATATGCAGTACACATGTAATAATAATTTATTAAATTATAAATGATTAACTAAGAGTACCTATATTATATTAAGGACAAAATGCAATTTTGTTTTTATAACTAGAGGAATGACACTTTTGTTTTTCTTCGATTCTAAATTTGTAATTAAAACTATAATTAAAAGAAATAGCATATTTTTGGTCCCACGTCATCGGGAATTAGAACATACTTGGCAGATGACCACTTTAATATGTGGTGTTTTTACTTTTTTTCCGGTGACAGCTTTGCTGATGTGGGATTTTAGATGTCTATTCAAGGGCTCACCCCACAATTCTTCCAGATTATATTATTCATACACATATTTATGCTTAAACTTTTTGTAATTTATTTATATAAATTATTTTATTTTGTAGATAATTTTAAAGATATTTTTAAATAATATCAATATCATTACATAAATTTATTCTATTTTTTAGCTGTTAATTGAATGTGATTTATGTAATCATGTAGAAGGTAAGAATAATAAGGATATAAACAGACTATAAATTGAAAAGTGTGAACATATTTATTCCTTATTCTTATCTAGAATATTTATTTGATTTTTATATTTTTTTCTTTTTTATTTACAGATGGTCCACTATAGCAAGTTATTTGTCAAATAGAACGGACAATGAAATAAAAAACTATTGGAACACGCATTTAAAAAAAAAAATAATTAAGATGGGACTCGACCCCATAACTCATAAGCCTAGGAACCACGCTCCGGGGTGCGGCCAAACGAAGGACATTGCCAACCTTAGCCACATGGCACAGTGGGAGAGTGCCCGACTTGAAGCCGAAGCTAGAATTGTCCGTGAGTCCAAGCTCGTTTCCAATGTTTACCGCTACACCATCGCTCCTCCACCACCACCACAACCATCATCGGTGGTGCCACCTCCACCGTCGAGGCCAACGTGTCTAGACGTACTAAAAGTATGGCAAGGGGTATGGGGAACTCCAAGAAAAGACGCTACCATAGCGAACTTTAACGGTTTGCCACCGTGTCTAGACGTACTAAAAGTATGGCAAGGGATATGGGGAACTCCAAGAAAAGACGTTACCATAGCGAACTTTAACGGTTTTCCCACCTCCAACACAGCCATCACATCTCCGACATCGATATTGAAATTCTCGGACAGCATGGCCACCACATCCAAAAATGGAGTTACCCATGAACCCTCATTTGCATCATCAGACATCATAAATTACGTTGAAAGCCCTGGTGCATGTGTAGTTGGGAGGAATATTACTAGTGACAACAATCAAGACGGATATCATGTCAAGGGCATAATGAAGAATTCTCCGCCGCAGATTCATGACATGATTGCTGATTGGTTGAGGTATCCAAGCTTCTTGGAGGGCTTCTCAGATCTGCCACCTGGCAGTGCCACAGCACCTGTTGATAATGGTTTGTCTGAAGAAGATAACAAGATTAGTTATTGGAGTAACATTCTAACTGCGCTGGACTCGCCAATGGATTCGCCAGTGTTCTAATTAATAATCTTGGTCTACTTTTAATTAATCTAATAAACTACTAATTATATGCATGATATGTGCTTGTCTGATAATGCATTGGGATTGTCCCAAAACACATCGAGTATTGCTAGGGTGTTTCTTATTGTATCAAATTAAAGCGTAAACCTATTAATTAGTTATAATTACGTATTAGGACATCTAGTATTAATGTTTCGTGGTGTTCTTAATAAACTCGTACACTTCATTTTTTTTAAGTTTTTTTTTGTCTGTTGTTTATTTTTTCTTGTTAAATAGATCTCGCCTACTCCAATTCGACATTATTCCTATTAATTGTTTTAGGATATTATATTCGGGAAGTATAAATTTATGAAAATAAGATGTCAGGAGTTTATAATATAGGAATGTGCATATGCAATTCACGAATTATTACAAGGGCTTTTTCACTTGGACGATCATATCTTTGGCTGAAAATTTTATTCAAATGTCGACTCAAACAAGTTTCGAAGGGGCATATACTGCAAAATTCAAAGATTGACGTGTTTGTATTGTGGGATGTTTGAATTTTTTATTTTTACAAGAATTTCTCCGAAAAACATGCCTATATTTGAAGCCTTCATTTTGTTTTAAAAAAATCAATTGAAAGTAGCCGATTTCATGTATAAGAATGACTTGCAAATTTAGCGTCAACAATTTCATCGATTTCCAACCATGCAACGGTCATGTACACTTTTTTCTTTCAATTCGTTGAAGTAAACTGCGCATGCACCTCACATGTTTTTCAGACAGGCCTTTCTGCTTGGGACCATAAGTGTCGCGACTTTTGAAATTGTGGAACATTAGTTGTTGAGTCCATAAAGTGGGATCGAAAGTGTAACATCCTCTATCCAATGGAACTGAAAAGGTGTAATTTTACAAAAAAAAATTAAATAAATAAAAAATACATACAAGAGGTTACAATAACTTTAATTTTATTTAAATTTCTTTTGGCATAAATATATGCATGTAAAAAAAATAAAATATAGTACAATGGAGCATTTTAAAAAACAACTGAAAGAATCTTGTTGATGGGCTTTTATCAATTGTGGACGAGATCAGGTTTCTTAATTAGCTCGTACACAACTTTTTGGGATTAATTTTTTTAAGTGGGCCTGACACGTGGATTAATGGGCTACATCCAGCCTGATTAAGTGTTGTACCCGACAGACTCCTTTTTTTATGGACTCAAAACATTACTTTCAAACCTGACTCGGGACATACCCGCCCGTCAAAACAGAAGTTGCAGCCCAAGATTACGTTACCAACTTCGTGATGTCTGATTCAGGTGAAATTAACAAGTGGCGATTAATCATTGGGTGTGCAAAGTTACCCAAGAACATTCCACAACCATCGATAAGTTAATTTCCTAGTCCATCTGTACTTGTCCAATGATTAAGTTATCTTAGGAATCAACTTTCTGTTAATATCCCAACAACCCCTCCAACCTTAATTAGCTAGGAATATATACATATATATATATATATATAACATACATGAATTACTTTTATTCATCATCATCATCATCATCATCATATAAGAATCCAATCACACAATTCTTCTTCTTCTTTCTTCTGTTTTTGCTTTATCTCCTCTTCTTACAATCTGAAGGAATCAATAATGGTGAATAAGAACGTCAAGGATTCGACAAACATGGGAAGGGCAACAACCTCGACGATCTTGAGAAGTCCAAGTAATTCCAAGATAACAAAACGGAGCGTGCAGGCAACCAACAGTAGCATGATGGACAACATCCCCAGAGAATTACTGATTGAAATATTATGTCGACTTGCGCATACTTCATTTACGGACATCCATAATGCCAAGTTGAGGTATGTATATATTCTTTTCTACTGTTGAAACATGAATGAATATTCTTGCATGCAAGATCTTAATGCCTTTTCTTGACTAATACAGTAATTTGAATACTGTAATCTGATCTCAGTCAGTTGAAGAAAACTAATAGTTGTGTGTTTTTGGTGCATCTGAGTAGGATGAGTTGGTCTTCTTGCAGTACTACTTCTCTAGACATATTGCTTTTATATTCAATTAATTAGGGGTTCTTTATTTTCCAGCTGCAAAGATTTTCATGAAGCAGCGGAGGATCCATGTGTATATCAAAATATGTCCTTAGACAATTTCCCTTTGGTAGCATGGAAACCTTTAACTGAAAAGGAAGAAGCTTTCTTGACAAAATGCCAAGACTGTCAAAATCCAGAGATTCCGTATAGACAAGCAGTGGTAAGTAATGTGTATATTTTTTATATGAAAAGACTAATAGATACAAAGGCAAAATCCGACCCCTCAACTTTTCTTTACTTTGATGGTGTAATTTTCTTGACTCATTTCAGCTCGACTACTTCACTGGAAAAGGGCCTTGAACGCAAATCACATCGGAGCTTTATACGTTACGTGCATCATCCTTCTCTTTAGTGGCGAGGATAAGTTGAAAGCATGTGGCATGAAGTTGATGGCCGGCATGAAGAAGTCTAAATATGTGAGGGGAAAACTAAAAGAGCATCGCGATAGGCTGAAGAGCATGTTGAGGACAATGTGGGTGGAGAATCCAGCTTTGAGGCGCCGGCCGGTGTGTTGTACTAGACAAGATAACCACAGGAGGAGAAGTGGTTGGGTAGACATGGTTGATGATGCAAACGTGTACTGTGAAGGTTGTAGTGTAGATTTTGAGATTAAATTTCTCGTTGACAGTTTACCTCGATGGTAATGACTGCAATATTCAATTTCTCACTTTGTCTGAATTTTGTTTTGAACTATATTGGTGTAATTCGGCTACTCATTTTTATCCAAACAAGAACAACACAAAATCGGCCTCGATCGATGTAGTCAATGGGGAAATTCTAACGTGAACCCGACTCAATCAAACTCAAATTCATTATATGGCAAGTGCATTGTACTTGTCATATATATGATTGGTATATAATTTAGATAAAAAATAATCAATTATATAATAAAAGTATGACACTTGCTTTATTATTGATTTTATTCGATAAAATTTATTTCGAACAAAAGTTTTTCATAATCAATATATGCATATGCGAGTCCAGCCCATTTAACAAATAAAGCCCAAAAGAGCTGTGGACGAGCTAATTATAAATGTGCTTATCTTCAAACCGGGAAGGAGGGGGGGGGTGCTTTGGGATGTATTTTTGGTTAGATTAGTGGGAAATTTTTACGTACGAGGGGCTGAAATACTACAAATTATGTCGAATATAATTTCATGTTAAATTAATAACTTAAATGCTAATCCCGTTATAAATTATTAATTTATAATGAAATATCAGTGTTGTAAATTTAAAGTTTAGATCGTTTATGTATATGTTTAAAGTATGTTCATATACTGAACTTCAATAACTCTTCAAAATGAAATTTTGACACACTGTAAAAGAATCAGAAACATCGATTTATTAATTAAAAAAACAGCGATTGATAAAAGAATTAAATAACTGGAATATAAAAATAAAAACTACTACAGTTCACTATAAATATAGTCTATAATTACTATTATATGATTAATTGAACTAATAAATAGTAAGTCCATATTTTTAGGCAATAATTGATTAATGGTCAAACATTCGGAATCGGATAAATTAGGATTGCATGATGTCCAAATTTAGATATGCTTATACTTCTCTCTCAGGATATGGTGTGTGTAAAATTCAAGAATTTAACAGAATTTAGAAGGTATTGCAATCAAAGACTTCTGCCATTTTGTCTTTGCCAAATGTTTAATTAACTCTCTTCTAAAAAAAAAAAGTACGAATAAAATGAAGGATTTAATACAATTTACTTTCCTATGATACTGAAAATAAATAAATTACCCCATATAAGAAAATAATAGCAATTTATCTTATGTGTTTTTTAAAATAAAACAATTCATCACCCTATCTAAAGAGGTGAATTGCATCATTTTGAAAAATACTGGGATAAATTATTGCATATTTAAAAATACAAGAAGGTAAATTATCAATATATGGAGTAATTTGCTCAGTATCAATATCACAAGGGGTTGATTGCATTTTTTTTTTTCATGAATTCCGAGAGTATTATTATCTGCATCTTATGAATCTTCTCCTTCACTAATTTTGTTGACTGATCTTTTCCACAATCACAACTAATTAGCATAATCAAATCCTATGAATCTAGGTCTGAGAAAATGGTTAATTTTTTTTTTTTTTTGGTCAAGAAGTATTAAAGATGGTCGAACTGTGATTTATCTTTCATAAGAATAAACCGTTATCATTTGGACACATGGTCGTCACTATCAAAGAGCAACTCTTGTGTTCTTGAATGAAAGTCTAGATTAAGGAGATTATCCTATTATTTTCGAGACTCGAAATTCTAGAAGATCACGTCCCTCCATTTATTTAGACCTAGAAACAAAACTCATACGTTAATGGGTGTGATCATCTTGAAATTTGGCATCTTAAAACTCACTAATTGTTGTATTTTGGAAATATCCAAAGAATTTGCTGGTGCGTAGAAGGGTTTATATAGTCTCTGGAATGAGTATCCAACTGGACTCTGTGGAGTCTGGGGAACGTTAGAGCTAAGTCGGAAGGGATTCCAGCGATGGCACTGCGACGATCAAGTCAGTAGGAATCCCAAGAGATATTTAGTGAATATGAGAGAGATAGAGTGACCGAACCTATCTTTTGAGATGGAGAGCCATGTATATATAATATATATGTGTGTGTGTGTGTGTTGGTGGACTGTATGATTTCATATGCTCATTTTGATCAAGTTTTAATCCAATGGAGGCCAATAGGCCATACATATCTAGTTGATAAAATAGGAAGTGGTCCAAGGACATGTGGCGTCCGTCTCGTCGGTTGACCTTCGGCGCGCATCTCCAGAGGGGCTGGCCTACAAATACGCCAACCATTCAAACTCTCATACCTGCCCCACGTATAGACTTCGAGCGACCAGGACTCACGACTTCAAGTTCGCATTCGATCTGCAGCTTCCAGAGCCATCCTATTTTAAGGTACGATGTCTTCCAGCTCTAGCTCGAATTCTAAGTCGCGACCTGGTTCTGGGTCTTCTGCGACTCACTCTGAGTCTACATCTGGGTCTACTAAGTCCGTCTCTGGGTCTGCATCAGAGTCCGCATCTAAGTCTGTGTCTGGGTCTTCTCATGGGTCGTATTCTACCTCTCCAAAGAGGAACAAAAAGTTTCCCATTTCAAAACTCCATGACGAACATGTCGGCCCCTCAACCCTTGCAAAATTCCAGGACAGACTCGCTAAAAACCCTTGGGAAGCTGTAGTCAGCAAAGTTAGAACACCCGTTCTTAAGATTAGGGAAAAATACCATATACCCTCTGATTTCGACATTATCATTCCCGCCGCTTTTGATCACATGCATCGTCCTCCCGAGGGTTTTAGTGTTTTCTCTATCAAGCACCTCGATGCCGAACTGCGATTTCCTTTGGCTCCTCCGGTGGCCACGGTTTTGAATAAACTGGGGCTATGCCCCATGCAACTCTCCCCCAATTCTATCACTCATATCATCCTTTTTGTCGTAATAATGCAATTCGTAGGCTTAGAACCCAGTTTTGATAATTTTTGGAGTTTGTACTCTTTCACCACCTCAAACGATCCGGTAGTAGAGGTTTTTTCTATCTTTCGGCCAAGCCCGACTGTGGGTATTTGAGCGCCCTGAAGTCGAATGTAGGGGCCTGGTTACACCGCTACATTTTCATTCGACCTCCTAGAGGTGTCTGGCCCTTTAAAAACGAATGGACCAAGTATAAGCCTATCCCGAAAACAAGTGGAGGGGGGCTGGAGGGCGATCAGATAAGGAGCTTAACATCTTATAAGTACGATCCCAAGAAGCTTCTCGCTGTTGACGAACAGCCCCATTCGGCTTGAAGAGTCCGGGGCTCATTCCATGATCCAGGTATTCTATTGGCTGGCTGTCTTGACTCTTCATTCTGCTCTCTTATATGCTGTGTTTTGCCTTGCAGGCTATGACCTTCCTCCGGAGTCTCAGTCTAAAGTGCACCCACTACCGAAGGAGTTTCATTCAAACTGATCAAAAGGTGCAGAACCTCAAGGCTCAACTAGCAGAGCGAGACGAGGCGGACCTCAAGCATGCGGATAACATGTTGGTCCTTGGTGAGAAAGTTCAAAAATTGGAAGCCGAGCTCGACGCTGCTAGGAAGGAGAGAGAGATTCTTCTCTCTGAGAAGGAGGTGGCTCTGGCGGAGGCCAAGAAGGAGGCGTTCGAGGCTGGGCGCGAGGTCGGTCTCGTTGAAGGCCACAAGCATGGGGTGGAGGAAGGCCAAGCTGGTCGCGTTCTGATCGAAGAATATCAACGAGCCTTGGCCGATTCCCGGATGTCCGCGGTTTGTGATTTTTTGAAGACAGACACTTTCACGACCGCTCTCGAGATCAAGTCTACGGACTCATTCGCCAAGGATTTTGAGACCTGCCACTCTCAGATCGCGAAACTTAGCGGGTTTCACGAGTCTTTTGACTACAGCAAATTGGACATCTCGCTTGATGGCGACCTCCAGCCTTTGCCTACGGATCCCGAACTGAAGGATGATGAGTTCATGGCCCTGAGAGACGAGCTGGAAGTGGAAGCCGATGCCTGACAAGTCCCGGTCTTCTGATTTTTGTAATAGGATTTGAACTGACCAGTCTTGAATTGTAAATCCTAGGAATCGTTCTTTGAAATGTAGTTTTTTGCGGACAGAACATTGGGGTATAAGTTTTTGATCGCCCCTGTAAATGATATTCCATTAATGAAAAAATTCTCTCGACTTTTGGCAGCTCGCGTATTTTGCTTCCCGCTTTATTTACTGAACCTTTTTCTTTGTCCACAGAGTGCGTCTTGTAGGGTCGCGTGAAATTAGTCTTCTTGCGATCACCTTTTGTTTGGATTCGTCTTTTTTAGATCGCATGGTTGGACGCATCTTTTTCAGTTCGCGTTTTGTTTGGATGCGTCTTTTTTAGATCGCATGGTTGGACGCGTCTTTTTCAGTTCACGTTTTGTTTGGATGCGTCTTTTTCAGATCGCATAATTGGACGCGTCTTTTTCAGTTCGCGTTTTGTTTGGATGCGTCTTTTTTCAGTTCGCATTTTGTTTGGATGCGTCTTTTTCAGATCGCATGATTGGACGCATCTTTTTCAGTTCGCGTTTTGTTTGGATGCGTCTTTTTCAGATCGCATGATTGGACGCGTCTTTTTCAGTTCGCGTTTTGTGCTCGGAAGATTTTAATATCAGATGACGATAAAGACATAGAAAGATACATACACAAAGATAAGTATAAAAATGTATACGGTTTTATAACTTGATTTAGAGAAATTACAGTTGATACAAATGTATCTAATCATTGACATATGCAGTAATAACAATTGCCCAGTATACAAGACATTATCTTCCTAACCTTTCACATAATTGGTAGTCTTTCATAGGCTCCTGAACTCGATCTCTTTGTTGATGACCTCACAGGCACTATGATGCGACCTCTTTCCGGTTGATGGCCTTTCACAGGCTCTAGGATGCTATCTCCTCCAAGTTGATGGCGTTTCACAGGCTCCAGGATTCGATCTCTTCCGAGTTGATGGCATTTCACAGGCTCCAGGATGCTATCCCCTTCGAGTTGATGGCCTTTCACATGCTCCAGGATTCAATCTCTTCCGAGTTAATGGTCTTTCACAGGCTCCAGGATTTGATCTCTTCCGAGTTGATGGCCTTTCACAGGCTCCAGGATGTTACCTCCCTGTTCATGCGTAGAACTTCTTCATGTTCTGTATATTCCACGGGCGCGACAAGTCTCGACCCTGCATGTCTTGCAATCTGTATGTGTCATTCTTTCTTATCTCGGTCACCTTATACGGTCCCTCCCAGGGTGGTTCTAACTTTCCCACATGCTTGGAGGCTTCTACCTTCTTCAACACGAGATCTCCCACCTGCAGTTGGCGTGGTCGAATTTTGCGATCATGGCTCTTCATCATCAGTCCCTTGTGATGCAGAAATCGAGCGTATGCGACTTCTCTCTTTTCTTCAATTACTGTGAGGTCGAAACTTCGCTCATCTTGGTTAGTTTCAGGATCGTATTGCATGATCCTTTGGGACTCCTCCCCGATTTCTACTGGAATGATGGCCTCGGTCCCGTATACTAGGCAGAAAGGGGTCTCGCCCGTGGCCGTTCGCGGAGTTGTGCGATAGGCCCACAGAACTCCAGGCAGTTCGTCCACCCACGACCCTTGGTTCTCGAGGCGCGTCTTTAAGTGTTGCAAGATCATCCGGTTAGTCACCTCGGTCTGTCCGTTCGCTTGTGGGTTTGCGACTACCGTGAAATGTTGTGCGATCTTCAGCTCCTTGCACCACTCTGTAATCTTTCTTCCCTGAAACTGGGTTCCATTATCAGATATCAGTATCCTGGGTATCCCGAACCTGCAAATGATGTTTTTCCAAATGACGTTGATAACTTCCTTCTCAGAGATTTTGGCCACAGCCTCCGCTTCGACCCATTTGGAGAAATATTCGACCGCCACAATGATGAATTTTTTCTGAGCTTGGGCAGGTGGGAAAGGTCCTACAATGTCGATTCCCTACTGATCGAACGGACACGCTATTCTGATCGGCTCCATTGGGGTCGCAGGCTGGTGTATCTGGGAGGCATACTTCTGACAACTCTCGCATTTTCTCACCAAGTTCTTGGAGTCTTCGACTAAGGTGGGCCAGAAATACCCTTGTCGCATGATTTTCTATGCCAGCGATCTCGTGCCTGAGTGATTGCCACAACTTCCCTCATGTATTTCCCGCATCACATAAAGGGCTTTTTCTTCGTCTAGGCACTTCAAGAGGGGCCAATCCACTTTCCGTTTGTAGAGCTGGCCGGCTAGCAAAGTAAATCGGGTAGCTCGAAATTTGACTCTTTTCGCCGCAATGGGGTCGCTAGGCAGGGTACCGTCCTCAAGATACTTCACGATTTCGTCCTTCCAAGACCCCACCTCCGAGACGACCTGGACCTCAGCTCTATTCGTAAGGGCCGATTGCTCGCGCACCAGGGCCGTGATTTTGCGATCTCGGGTTCCATCCATTGCAGCTCCAAATTTGGATAGGGCATCTACCTTGTCGTTTTCCGCCCTGGGGACCTGCAAAACGGAGCATTTATCGAACTTACCCATCAATCGCTGAATGATCTCTTTGTACTGGGTCATTGTTCTATCCCTTGTTTCATATATTCCCTCGATCTGCAAGGCAATCAATTGAGAGTCTGTAAAAACCTCCAGATCCCGGGCACCAGCTTCATGCGCGAGCTCCAGACCCAATACCAATGCCTCGTACTCTGCCTCATTGTTCGTCACTGGGAATGATAGGCGAGCCGCGACTTCGATCTCTATCCCCTTTGGTCCTTGAATTAGTATGCCCGCTCCTCTATTATTGGCGTTGGAGGATCCGTCCACGTGTAGCATCCATTTCAGGCAAGGTTGTTCGGCCGCTTCTGGCTCTTCTTGGTCGCCGGACAACTCTATCACAAAATCTGCTAGCACCTGCGCCTTTCGGGCTGTTCTGGATTTATATTCAATGTCGTACTGCCCCAATTCAACCGCCCATTTAATCAATCTCCCAGAGGCTTCGGGTCGCGACATCACGTGCTTGAGAGGGTGGTTTGTCAGCACCACCACTTTGTGCGACTGGAAGTAGGGTCGTAGTTTCCGAGCCGTCACCACTAAAGCAAGAGCAAGCTTCTCCATTTTTGAATATCGGGACTCTGCCCCTTGGAGCATTTTGCTGACATAGTAGACCGGGTTCTGGTTGCTCCCCTTGTCCCTTACCAACACGGAGCTGACCGCGTTCTCGGATACCCCGAGGTACAAAAACAATGTCTCTCCTTCTTTCGGGTTTGCGAGCAGGGGGGGCTTGGTGAGATATTCCTTCAACTCCTGTAGCGCCTGGTCGCATTCCGCGGTCCATGTGAAATTTTTTGCTTTTCTCAAGATTTTGAAGAACGATAACCTCCTGTCTGCCGATCGAGATATGAATCTTCTTAATGAGGCGATCTTGCCCGTGAGCTTCTGCACTTCTTTGATCGAAGTTGGCGACCTCAAATTCATTATGACCTGGATTTTTTCTGGGTTAGCCTCAATTTCTCGTTCGCTGACCATGTATCCCAGAAATTTTCCTCCTCTCACACTGAAGGTGCACTTGTCTGGGTTCAATTTCATGCTATATGTTCTCATAATGCTGAAGGCTTGTGCGAGGTCTTCGATATGACTCTGCGACCTTTTGCTCTTGACCAATATATCGTCGACATATGCTTCCATGGTCTTTCCTAGCAAGTCATCGAACATCCTATTAACCAACCGTTGGTAGGTCGCACCTGCGTTCTTCAATCTGAACGGCATCATGTTGTAGGAATAAATTCCCTTTTCAGTAATAAAGGAGGTTTTGTCTCTATCCTCCTCTGCCATTCGAATCTGGTTATATCCTTGATAGGCATCCATCATTGAGAAGATTTCGAAACCTGTGGTGGAATCTACCATCATGTTGATCCGGGGTAGCGAGTACGGATCTTTTGGGCAGGCTTTGTTCAAATCTGTAAAATCCACACACATGCGTCATTTCCACGAGGATTTTGGGACGAGCACCACGTTAGAAAGTCAATCCGTATATTGGACCTCTAATACGTACCCGGCTTTTAGCAGCTTTTCGACCTCCTATCTGATGACTTCATTCTTATTGCTGCCAAACGTCCTCTTCTTTTGTTGTACAGGTCGAGCCATCGGGTCGACATTCAGTCGGTGCACAATGACCTCCGAACGATCCCAGTGAAGTCGGATGGACTCCATGCGAACATGTCGGCATTTTTTCTCAGAAATTCGATCATGGCCATCTCCCCATCGTTCATACTGGACCCTATTCGGGTCGTCTTACTGGGCTCCTCAGGCACGAGCTGAATCGTCTTGTATTCTTCGCTGGGTTTCAAGTGCTCGGCCTCATACGGTCGGGGTTCTGCGTCTTCTCTGGTTTTTTGTTTCTTCGGCTTCTGTTCCCCCTTCAGCGATAAATTGTAACACTTTCGAGCTTCCTTTTGGTCGCATGACACTTCTCCAATCCCATATTCAGTGGGGAACTTCATCTTCATGTGGTATGTGGAGATGACCGCTCGAAATGAGTTCAGCCCTGGTCGACCTAAGATGACATTGTATGTGAACGGGGTATCCACTACCAGAAACTTGACCATCAAAGTCTTCCTTTTCGGTTCTTCTCCCATGGATACTGGCAGCTCGATCGTCCCTAATGAGGCCACTTCGCTTCCCCCAAAGCCCACTAATGGGGTTTTTACAGGTTCGAGCCGTGCGTTCTCTAGCCCCATCTTATCCACCACACTTTTGAAAATGATGTCCACTGAACTGCCACTGTCGATCAGCACCTTGTGGACAGTGAAGTTCGCGATATCTAGCTTGACGACCATCGGGTCGTTCTGATCTCCGCCATCTTTCAACCTGTCAGAACTATCGAACGAGATGGCCTCTTCATCCTCCACTTTAAGCACAAACCTCTTTCCCGGCTCGATTCTACAGTTCGCGCGCACCTTTTTCGTGTTCGACTCGAGTCCCCAACGCTCGGACCTCCTGCGATCGTGTATATTACTCCTTTTGTGGGTGCGTTGCTCCCGCCAACTAGGGTCCTGTCAGTTTTTTAGGGACCTGGGTTTCGATCTCGGTCTCGACTCCTCGACCTGCTTCTCCTTCCCTCCTCACTGATCTTGTAATTTGGGGGGACACGATCTCAGAAATATCCCTGCTTGACCAGCCTCTCAATTTCATCTTTTAATTGAAAACACTCTTCGGTGTTGTGACCCCTCTCCCGGTGAAACCTGCAATACTTGTTAGAAAATTTTTTGCAGGGGGTGTACCTCGTGTGTCTCGGCCATTTCAAAACATCAGCATTTTCCACCATCATTAGAGCCTTTTCACGCGATATGGCCAGTGGAGTGCAGTTATGGTACTTCGGGATATATTTGGGCTCCTTCTGTTTCTCCTGTTTTTGCTTGTTGCCACCCCCTTCCCTATTTTCATGAGGTCGTCTGGATGCATAATCGCGGTCTCTCCGCTTGGAGTCTTTCATCGCGTTCATCTCCTCTTCATCGATGTATTTTTGTGCTAACGCCATCAGTTGTTCGACGTCGCGTGCGAGGGCAGACGTGAAAGGGCCTTTTCGCAATCCATGGATGAAGATGCTCACAAGCATATCGATCCTCAATTCTTGCACCTCCAAGGTCTCATTATTGAATCTCCCCATGAAATTCCTTAGTGCCTCATCTTCCCTCTGCCGGATATTGAATAGATGGGTGGCTGACCTCTTCTGCTTCTTCTTGCTCGCAAAATGGAAGTTGAATTTTTGTATGAGCTGTTCGTATGATTCGATACTTCCTCAGGGCAAATTAGTGAACCATTCTTAAGCTTTTCCTGCAAGTTTGGTTGCAAATAATTTCGCCATGATGGGGGCTGATTGCCTGTATAAATTCAGTACCATCTCAAACGCGGCTACATGTTCTTGCGGGTCTTTCATTCCGTCATATCTCCTTAAATCGGGTACTCTGAAACCCGGTTCAACTGTCTGGATGAGGATATCATTGCAAAAGGGGGAATTCTTGTTCTGCGAAACGATCTCTCCCCGTTTTTCTTCAGCTCGTCAATTTGTTTGTTCAAGCTTTGTATCTGTTTACCCACACTTTCGACCTCAGCTCGGGATATTATGGGCTCTCTTCTTTTTGCGCGACTGTGACTGCTGGAGCCGGCACCGGATGATGCTGGTCGCTTGCTACGGTGCTCCTGTTCGCCTTGCACCCTCGATTCTCTTAGTGGTTCGACGTTCTCGAACAACTGCCTCCTCGCCGTTTCTTTAACTAGAGGAGTCGCGGTTCTTCTTTCGTATTCCACAATTGCCTTCTGGCTAGCTTCTTCCATCATTTTTTGTAGTTCGTCCTGCGTCAGTTGAATGGTCGTTCCTATTCCCTTTCTCGATGTGTCCTCTTTCCCGGCGTTTCTCCTCGATGAACCTTCCATTATGATAACGAATTCTCAGATTTTCCCACAGACGGCGCCAACTGATCCGGGTCGAAATTAGCAATCTCCTGAGACGATCTCCCTGCAGATGGTCTAACTCTTCCTAGATCAGATTTTGGGTTCCCTGAGAATAAAACACGAACCGTGAGCTCGTCGGGCACGTCCCCGACAATGACCCTCCGACGCTCAAGTTAGGTTGATCGAGAGAAATGTATGCAATCTCAAAGTCCGAACTCAATTAATGCATCACAGTTACCTCATTTATGGCGTATCGGGGTCTATTTATAGCGCACAGTTGGACATCAAGTACTGGGCCACGTGGCCTTATCCTACCGGCTCGCGTTCTGATCGAGCGGCTATCATTGTCCGGGTCTTCAATCAGTCTGTGCGACCCGGGTCGGGTCCTCCGCGACCCGCCCGTTACAAAAGGCGCGGATCCTGATCGCGAAATGACTATAATGCTCTTAATGAAGGGTAATTCGGTCTTTTTGCAGGGGTGACATGTGTATACCCATCAAAACTTAAGAAGATCAAATTAGTTATCATGTAATCGATTAAATAATAATATCTCTTGTCTACCCTAAAAATTGTCTCAACACAAACAGCCTTTGGAAGAGCTAGGGTATTGTTTCAAGAAATTGCTGACAGAAAACCCCAGAGCAGGAGGCAATGGCCAAATGAGAAACTCCAAAGCTGAATGCATTATCAGTTCATCTGCAATATCATGCCATCTTTTCTTTTTCATTAGCTCTGGAAATTCACTGCAAAGTAGCGCATCTGGGATCCATGAAAAGGGTGCAGTCAAAAGGGTAATTAAACTATTACCGAGACATATATAAAATGTCTGAGTGAGAATGGTTTTCGGACATATTGCTACAACAGTAGATTAGAGGTAGGTACTTAGCTAGGCTAGGACAGCAGTAGATCTAGCTTCTGTGGCTTGCATGAATTGCACCAATGGTGGAAGGGTGCCTAATATCTGTCCCTACACTTGCAACAAAGGACAAACTCATAATTCAGTTAGGGTTCAAGATCTCAGATCCATTCCTTCCTGACCCTGTGTGATGCAATGCTTGAACAAATTCTCACATTGCTCATTTGATTAAATGCTACTAATTATTCTTGGAAATGATCAACTGTAAATATATGCTTCTAATTATTCCTAGAGAAGGGTTGTCTGCTGGGTTGTTTACTTCAGTCTCGCATTATTACACTCTTCTTTTTTAAGATTTGATGTAATAATTAAGATAAATTATAAAAGAATTAAAAGAGGTTCTCTTAAAATTTATCATAATTACAAATACATCATCGTTATTTACAAATACCTTCCTAAAATTACAAATGCGGAGTTATCATAGTGGGTATTGTTAGACTATTTGTAATTTTAGGGGGTATCTGTTTTCAATAACAAGGGTGTATTTATAATCGTGCAAACATCATGGGAGTCTTTTGTAATTTACCCTAATAATTATATGTATTTTTTTGTGGTTTGAAAAATCATATTTGGTACTTTTGAAGTTTTCTTCCGTCTAGCAAATAGGTACAACTATTAGTCAAAATTCATTGAATTTGTTGATATTAATAAAAAATATGAATGAGAATTGATATTGACTATCAATTGACTTATTATAAGTCAAACAACTTTTTCTGACTAAACTACCCTTATAACGATAAAATATACCTTTTCACATATATTAATGTGTAAAGATGTATAAAGATAGTTTAGTTATAAAATAATTTATTTGAGACCTATAGTAAATAAGTAATAAGTCAATTAAAGGTAATATGAATTATTATCCAGCATTTTTTGTTAATATCAACAAATTCGATGAATTTTAATTACATGACTTAACTTATTTGTTAGATGGGAGCAAATCACAAAAGTACTTGATGAAAATTTTCAAACCAAAAGACATGAATTACACCAAACCCCTAGAGAGGAGAGTATAATTATCCCTTAATCTATTTATTAAAAAATTAGATAAATATCCACACATTTAATAAAATTTGAGACCGTCATTTTAAATTTGTCATTCAACCTCAATTTCAACCACTAATATCATCACATATATAATGTAATGGTGCCCACGTGAGCGGAAAAGAGAAATAAATGATAGGCATCACCTTCTTGATGATTTTCTTTATAAGTAATTACCCCTAATAAGCTTACTAGAAATCATTTGCCCAAATCATGATATGTACATATAATATATATATATATATGCATAATCATATAACCTTTCAAGGAATTTAATGCAGACACATTAAATATATACATACATACAATCATAGTTACATCCCATCCTTACATCATTGTACCAAATAAATTTCCAAAGCTACCCTCAATTAGGTATCTCTTATTGGGCACAACAGTGTATGAGTGTCTGATAGGGGGGGTTGTACCCAAGTAGAAGAGTACTGTTGATGTCTACTACCCAAAACAGATGAGACCATTTATGATCCAAGAGAGAAGGGGTGGGGGGTGGGGTGGGGCCATAGTACAACAATTCAGACAAGTCTTCTCACTTTCTGTATGCAATAACATCTGCAAATGTAGGAAGGAGGGTTCATTTACCATCAACTCATCACTCTCTCTCTCTCTCTCTCTCTCTCTCTCTCTCTCTGAGTTGTTAACATCCCATTTCTTACCATTTCATGGGAATGTGTGGCAAAACCAACCTTTACTTACCCCTTTTAGCATTATCATAAATCTCAACCATCTCATCTTTTTTCTTAAACCAAACATTACCCATATATATATATGAATGATGTGTTTGTGTGTGTCTTTCTCTTACTACCCTCTCTCTCATTTCTATGTATTTAGTTATTTCGACTCTCAATGTTAAAGATATTAATTAATGATTTTCATTTTTAATAGTTTAAACTTCTCAATGATCAGTTGTTCGTTGTAACGGCATCAGAGCTAGATAAAATAACAAGTTTCTGTGGTCGAAATTCATGCCAAAATTTCACGTGTAAGGTTTACACATTAGGAGTGCGTTAAGGTACTAAATTTCTTACGCAAATCAGATTCTACAAAACCAAATCAATTACATGGCAAGTGTGGTACACTTGTTATGTGATTAGTCACTTTTCCCATATTGTACAGTAATCACATGACAAGTGTATTGCATTTACCATATAATTAATTCAAATCTAATCAAATTCATCTAAATTAAAAAACATTTAATATGAAATAATTATTATCTCTAATATCTTAAACTTACTATCTATATTCATTATTATTATTATTTTTTTTTTTTTTTTTTTGGTGATGAATCCTACTTTGGATACTTGACAGGAGTTGTAATAATGATGAATGTGATGTTTCCAGTCTTGTTCACACTTTGCTTGTCTACACATTACATAATAGCAGCTGCCTCTGCAGAGTATCCGTCGAGAGTTATGGCTACGCCGTACTACCAAAAATTGACTTCTTCATTTTTCTTGTTAAAAGAGAACCAAAAAATTATACACTATATTTGTTTTCATTTTCAAATAATTTTCGAGACAAGTCAAAACATACTCAATATTTATCATCATTTAAAAATATTTTATTTAAGTGTTTTTAACTGTTTTAACATAAATACATATATATACACACATATATATAAATATATATATAAAAAAGACATGATTTGGCAATGAATAGTAATTTTTGTCTCCTAAAACACAACATTAAACATATAATATTTATTTTAAATTATCTCCAAAAATAAATCCAAATATACATATTATCTCTAACACACACTTATTTATCTTTAATTTTCTCTCTCTATTTCCACAAAACACAACAAAACATTCAGAAAACGAGTCCAAATATTATGATTGTTTTTTTGTATTTTGTTTGTGTCCCTTTTAGAAATAATTTGTTTTTTGTATTTTGTTGTTTATACCCCGTTATCATTTTTGTTTCAGAATCCAATTGAAAGAGTGAGCGGAGAATGAAAAATGAGCTCAAAAAATTAAACTAGTTTTTGAGTTGTTTGTCGACAAAATATTAAAGTTATTAATTTTTTTTTTGTATGTGGTGATCATATATAATTGTTTAAATCACATTAATTTCAATGTGAAATTCAATAATGAGTATTTATGAAAAATGAAATGAATTTATTGAATAAAATTTGTATACTAATTAGTAACAAGTTCGTTAGTTTCATGATGCATTCGCATAGGGGCGTCTGTGAATATTTAAAATATTTATTAATTTATAGTTAAAAAATAATTTAAAATGGTGTTTTAGATTTACTATTTATATTTTTTAAACTATTTAAATTAAATTGATTTAAGTCAAAAATTATAAGCATATATTTTATCAACTTCTACAACTTATTGGTAAAAATACAAACAATAATTCAAATTTTAGCTTTTTGTTTTTTTTTATTTAATTTTTATTCTCAAACGCTCGCAACTTTAATTTATTATTATTTAACTTACAACTTTATTTACAATTTATTCACATCATAAAAGCAAAAACCATCACAAACAACTATGTGGAAAAATTACAATTTTAGTCATGTAACTTAATATGATGGCATTTTTTGTCTTGTATGAATTGATTTTCACAATTTAGTCCTATAACTTTATAATTTTGACAATTTAGTCCGTCTACAACCAATTTGAAAGAAACTTGCACATTAGTCATTTAAATTAATTCATTCAGAACAAAGCATGTCAACTACCCTAAGTTAGGACTAAAAATATTAATACTCTTTAAGTTACAAGAACTAAAATTGTAAATTAATCAAGTCATGTACAGATCAAATGCAATTTTTCAACCGAATCGACCGAAAAGACAATGAAATTTGCCAAGATTTTAAAGTCATGAGACTAAATTACGAAAATAAATTCGTGCAGGACCGAAACTGCCACCGTTCATAAATTACAGAATTAACCGAAACCCATGTAATGGCTTGTAAATTGTGAACGGGGAAAGTGGATTTGAATCCAGAAAAGGCGGGTCAAAATGTGGAAGAAGTAGTTGGAAAATGGGGATGAAAATGAATGAAAGATGTCCTTTGACAAGATGTTTGCAATTTTTATACCTGTTACACTTTCATGGAAGCGCACATATATATATATATATATACATATACATAAACCCCACGTGAAATTTACTGTGAGGATATTTTTTCCTTCATCCTTTATATAGCTTCTGATTCTGCCTAACTAGTTTTTCCAGCTTACTGTTTTTTACTATTAATATCCATACTACAAATATACATATATATATATATATATGTGTGTGTGTGTGTGCAGTAATAAAAAATGAAGCAAGGACAAAATTAAATTTTAATCTGAATTTGATTGTCCAGCATTTATGATGTAAACAAAAGGTAGTGATAAGCGTTTCAAATGATGGAAATTGAGAGTGATCCGACTCAAATAAGTGCTCTCGATCGATGATCTAAATCCAACCACGTATCTTTCCAAAATTTGTGATGGGTCCTGAGGAATTAAACAAGTACGTCAAGTTAGTGGAGTTCGTTCGCGACGAAAATCTTCCGACGCCCAAGTTAGTTAGTGGTCGAGATAGAAATATACAATCTGAAATAAAAAAGTCAAAATAATAAATGCCCGTTCCCTTGAGTAGGTTAGATCTGAGTACTTATAGGATCTGTTTTTACACAGTAAATCAACCCGCGTGTCTCAATTTGGGCGCCTCTTGGTTTCAATCGTCTGCTAAGTTACTTTCAGATTTCGGGTCAATCCGCTGATAGGTTCAAATGACCTGACCCGCAACCTCCTGCATGGATCTTGGTGAAATAACCACTATGCTCTTAATGAAGGGGTTGTCTGTCTTTTAATAATTAAATCCGCATCAGAGAGCATAAGAGTTTCGGTGTGTGATTTGATTACAAAATTTTTAAATGCCTATAAGTTTTGATCTGTAAGAGATATGGTGCAGTCTATATTGATTCGATCGTCTGTTTAAGGAAAACTTTAACCCCTTACCACTTTTATCTTGAGAGGCGACTATTTGTATGAAATTCCAGAATTTTAACCACTGTCAAAGCTTTTTCTGTTTGAAGTTGACTTTAATCAATTTTCATATTTTCTGTAATCCAAAATTTAGATCCAACTTCATAATTTTTATACGTAATCCAAAATTTAGGCCTCACGATATTAATTTGGCCTATATTAGAACTCTTTCTTTCAAATACCTATAAACTATACTGTGACAATTTATTCATAAATAACCACATTCTTTTTTCAATTTTGAGTTTTAAAAGAAGATTAAATAAAAAGCCAGCTTTTCATCTATTCTTGAAAATGATACAAAAATAATAATAATAATAATAATAATGACATGTAATAGCTTTAGAGTGTAGTTTTAGCAGTTATAAATTGGTGGTAAACTTGCAAGTTGAGAAAGAAAAGAGAAGGCCAGTTGGTCCTTTTAGGACAAAGTTAACTGCTTTTTCATGGGTTGATATCTAACTTGACATTTGTTGTTTTATGAAACTGTACTAGAATTATCATGATCATTTTTTATTGTTCTTTCTCAATGTGTGTGTGTGTGTGTGCAGCAATATACACTGATTGCAAATATAATATATATATATATATGATGATGATGATGGTACTGGTTGGATTTTGTCTTGTTGTAGGTGTGTTTCTTTGGTGGTGGGACTCCGAAGTGGGAAGTGGGAATCCTAAAGAATAAGGCAACAGGCAGCCGTAACTATCATCCATTTTCTTCTTTTTCATGTCAATCCAAGGAAACACACTCAACAGAATCTCATCCCCCCCCCCCCCCTCCTCCTATTCTTTTGTGGGATTAGTTCGATGATGGCACTTTATTTTTGTGAAAGATTGATCATAAATTTGAATTTCAAGAAGAAATTAAAAAATCAACTTTGATCCTCCTTAAATTTTTTTTAAAAAAAAGGGATGTTTGAGTGTGCGGCTATTTTTTGTCGTAGGTACAAAGGTCGTCTCGTTTTATATTTTTTAATATTTTTGAAAGATTTCTTAGATGTAGTTATTGATATGCGTTCTCGTTGGTTGTAAACATGAAACTTACGTGGCTTATTAAACACAAAACATCTACTTAAATGTCACTAGTTCGAACGTCATGTGATGGGAGGACTAATAATGCTGCCACACATTCCGCACCGAATACAGATAAGAAACTCGTGTGGTTTATAATTCTCAAGTCCTCCTCTCGATCTTCTTAATGTTCTAATTAAAATGAACAATACCTTATATTATGAGACAACAATTGCATTGCACGTTGCATTCTGCCAATTTGCAATGAGTTATATAATGCAATATGCAGTGGGGGCAATCAAAAGTGTCAAAAGTCGGGGAAGCTTTCACACGTGCGGTTCTTGTCCCTCAGACGCGTGTGGGATCATTAGATTCGTTAGAAAGTTGAAAATACTAGAGTTTTAATAAATAAAATAAAAAAACTCCTATTTAAATTATTCATAGGAGTAATTTGTTAAAAAAAATTATAATTTATTTATTTCTCATATCATATAGTGATAAACTGAATTTAATCCTAACCTACAATTTCCAATTCTAACATAACTATTATTAAAACAAATTCATTACCACAACCCTAAAACAAATTTGAAGTGGATCAAGACCATTAATTATTCCTCTCGATTTATATACATAAATATATGCAAAAAAAAAACATTTTCATGGTAGCAAAAGGCATGATTGGAATACAAGTGTAGCTCTTTATGGGGTGGGGGTGGGGGTGGGGGTGGGGGAACTGCACAAGTTTTTAATATTTTGCCTGCCGACGTACACACAGAGACACGCAGTGATGAGAAGTTTAACGTTTTCCCCCCTCACAATAATAATAACTAGAGTGCATCTATATATATATATATATATATATATATGATATACGTTGGTGTCGGAAAAGTGGAGAGCAGATAGTTGATTGTCCTTGTCTGAAAACATACTCAAATTCATATTAAATACACGCACGTATGCCCCATTGCCTCTCCTCTATCCCTACACCAAATTCTTGTCCTCACCCACAATCTACCCCATCATCATCAGAATCACCCCCCCCCCCCCACCCCCATATATTCCCCTAGTATTAACAGGTTTAAATTAATTATGATTAAATTATATTTTATAAAATTTATGAATTATGTAAAAAAGTAAGTTAGTTTCTTCTAATGAGATCAATAATATGAAATTTATTGTTTTCCAAATTACAATGCTTCAATGTTAATAAAAATGTATATAAACTTATATATATGTGTTGATATTGAAATTGGCTTCGGTTATAGTGACGGGTGAAAATCTAATTATAATTACTGCATAGTAATTTCTATTTTACCGTCTCTACACATTTTATACTGTACTCTATTTTATTTTTTAAATTACAGTATTTTTAGTTTCACAAGGAGTCAAGTTAATTAGTTAGAATGATATTTTACGTTTATATATTATCATCAGAGCTGTTATTCAGTACAAATTATTTAGTTTATATTTTGACATATGCACTCTAAAAAATAATTTAGGGTTAAATGCATAAAATCTTTATTCGTTTATCAAAAAATAACCTAAAATTACTTGTTTTAAATAAAAATTTGCACTCTCTCCACTTCTGTCATCTAACATTAACAACGTTCAATTTATGTTTATGCCCTTATTTGCTATATATTTTTTAAATGTTTGGATTTTGTTAAATGAAAGAGAATCAATCATTGGATGTCAACAACCATTAGATCTCAAATTTTTAAAAATAAATGATCCAAATTTTATACACATATATATGTATTTCGATAAAATAATATAAAAGTGAAGAATAAATAGGGTAAAATAGTATTTTAGTCTCATAAAATATGGATAAAATTTGTTTTTGTACCATAAAATTATGGCAAGTGACGCTTTTAGTTTCATAAAACTTAAAATCACGTCTTTTTAGTACAAAAATATGTGATTTTGGGACTTTTTAGTCCCAAAATCAAAACGCATTTTAGTCCCAAATAATACCTTTTTAATCCCAAACTCAAATGCAAATGACTTTTTGAAACTAAAAAAATGTGATTATGAGGTTTTATGGGACTAAAAGCGATACCTATCCTAATTATGATACCAAAACAAATTTTCTCCTTATTTTATAGGAATAAAAAGGCATTTTACCCCAATAAATATGATATGAACCATTAGATTTCAAAATATATGTACCGATGAAGGGTCTTGATTAAGTTTTTCAAGATTTATGTATTATGCTTTGAAACCCCATTAAATACTTTTTCAAAGTCCAAAAATAATAAAGCGGGTCCTACCAATAGCCCACCAGGTCAGGTCCTACAGACCAATGAGCAAGATAAGAAGCTCATAAGTTGCCTTATTCTTACTAACCTGGCAGGCCAAAAAAATAAACTTAATCCAGCAAGATGACTTAACATACAGTAGAGACAACACGTCACACAGATATTGACACCTTGGGACACGACATATTAAAAGATTTCCAACTAACTCCAAATAATTTACAACTTTTTAAGCAGCAAGTAACAGATTTCCAGATTCTTAAGTAAACTAAGCAAAACTCGATAAAATGATCATATCTTCATCTAGACAAGTCTAAATTACCGGCCCGTTGAGTCGCTAACTTCTGCAGCTTTTCAATAGTATATGATTCACCATAACCACCTTTCGGATCTTGCTCCACGATCGCCTATAAATGGACCCTTTGCATAGTTATTTTAGTAGCAAAAGCTATCACATTTATACTCTCATCCTCTCTAGATTTTTGGACTATTTTCAGCTTATTTTTCGCATTCCACATGATTTATATCATTTTAACAAAATTTTCACACACTATTCTCACTTTAATTCAGCTTTTCGTTCATTTATTCATTAAACAAGGAACTAATTTAAGTATCAGAATGCTAACTTCTATTTTACAGGTTAGTCCCTCAACAATCTAAAAATTTTCTTCAAAAACTTTCGACCATTATAGTGATATTGAACTCCTATACGCATCATGCTTATATAATTTATGTATAGGAATGAGAAAGTGAGGATGGCTTTGTATTTAGATCGAACTGCTTTTCTTTCTTTTTGTGTGTCCTTCGTATTTCCTTTGTATGGTATTTATAGATCAAAGATGAGTAGTTCTCGAATAAAATCTTAACCGCATATACTTTTTGGATGTTGTTGCTGGGAAACTATTTGAGAGTGTTTGCAGAAAACTTTTGTTTTTAGAAAAATAATTTTTGTAAAAAAAGTTGAAAGTTATAGTAGAAATAAAAGTTGATAGATTTGTGAAAAAAGTGAAAAGCAAACCAAAAAGCTAAATTCGATAGTGTTTGGAGAAAAAATCAATTTTAAATTAATTGATTAAAGATCATTTTGTTCCCATTTATTAAAAAAAAAACACTATTTTTGCTTATATTTGCATTTGTTGTTTGTCAATAATTATTATTTTTTATAAAAAATAATAAATCTCATTTCTATTGTATATTTAATATTTAATTTTTCTCAAATATTAATAAAAAAAGTGGATGTTTAATTTAATAATTTAATCATAACCAATTAATTTATATTTTTTAATGATATAGGAATAATATAATTAGATAATTTTAGCAATTAAAATATAAAAATATAAAATATTTAATATTTGAAAGTGTACATTTAGTTATTGTTAAATTATTCAAATTGTTTGAGAATTTCAATATCAACTTTAAATATGAAATTTAAAAAATAAATTAAAAATAATACATTTAAATTAAGATTATTATAGTAAAAAATGAAGTTGAATTTATTTACAAAAAGCCAAAACAGTTAAAAGCACCTCCAAGGTGCGTTTAGCTTTTGACATAAAAACATCTTTTCTTAATAGTTTTAAAAGCAGAAGCTGACATTTTTTACAATTCAAAAGTACTTTGAACCCAAAAGCTGAAAAATACATTTTTGAAGCTCGCGCAAACACTCCTTTACTGGAGTTGATGATGTCGTGATCTTTTTCTAGATTTCGTCGTGCAAGCTCCCTCGTTTCTTCCTTAAGCCAGTACTCACTCATAACAAGTTCTCTCGTACCTTTCTCATGGAGGCAACCTCCTATTGCAAAAGTCCTTTTCAGTCCTTCGTATTTTGGCTCGGCCTCGTACTCGTCTTAGTTTTTTCTTGCCCCTCATTTTTTTGTTTGGGAGCTCTTCGTACCCTACCTGTCTGAATTACTTTTGGCGACATTTTACTTTACTTCGTAAATTGTCTTTTTGAGAATTTATCTTAAAAAGTTTACCCTTACCAGTAATATATAGGATTAAATACACTTTGCCATGAACTATACTTGAGGTAGCATTTACCCCCTTAAAATAATAAAGGGTAAATTGCATAATACCCCCCTGTGTTTTGATGAAATAGCATGAAATCTTCCTCTATTAATTTAATATGCAAAAAACCCCTTGTGTTTTATAAAATACAGCAAAAAACCCCCTCTCCGTTTAAAAACAAACAGAGAGTGGCTCACACTCGCCTTTTGTACAAGTGGACTTCATTTTTACCTTTTTGAGGATTACTTTAAGTATGTAAATGTCCATTTTGCCCCTTTCTTTCATATCTAAATACATTTTAATTGATTGATTTATAGAAATTATTATATATTTAATAAAATTAAATTATTTATTTAGCTCAAATATATTAAAATAAATTATATTTATTATGAAATATATTAATTTAAATATAAAAACAACTAAAAATAGTATATAAAATTTTTAAAAATTAAAATTTTTAATTTAAAAGATACTATAAAAAATTAATATTCTAACATTTTGCATTTTAAATTCAATTAAAAAATTCTTCATTGGAAAAGATATATTTTACTTACAATAAAGTAAAACGTAATTAATAAATTAAATAATTCAAATTTTATTACATTTTACAAACTCAAAGTTAAGTACTGAATGAGTACAATAAATACACAAAAAATTTCATATAATGATTTTATTAATTTGATAATAAAAATCTAATTATTAACTTTTGAGTTTTTTAAATAAAAATGAGTAATTACATATCATGATTTTTTAAATATATTTTTTAATTATGAGAAAATATTAATTCATTTTTCTAATTCTTTTTAGTTAGAAAAAAATTTGATGATCATTTAATATGCAAAATACTAACATATATTAAGAACAATATAATAATTCAAGGCATGAGGCAGTTACAAATAAACTGCCAGAAATGCTTTGTTGTTACAAAATGTGTGAATTTAGAAATTTAAACATTTTTATTTCAAAAAGATATATACTAAGATATTCCTTCTAATGCCGCCCGCACCAGAAGCCGGGATGGCGGGGCAAACACGATGCACATTTGGGGTTTTCATAAGTTCACTCACATCTCCAACAACACTTCAAATACAAATTAAACCTTAAACTCAATATAAAAAATGTCTTTTTCCAAACTTTCCTATATGGGACATGTAAGAGTTCCTTTACCTACGTTAAAGTTCACCTACATTCCACATTTTTTTCAGAATGGGACAAATGCACATACAATTTAATCTATACTAATATAACAAAGAAAGTTCCACACTTACATATGGCGGTTAATGACATCATCGTACTAATTTTTTATAAAATCAAAAATGTCCTTCAACAAATAAGATAATTAACTTATTCAACCTTTTAAATTATACATTAACTAATAAATTTACTTTTTTTTTTATTTTTTTAATATAATGTATTGATGTATATATTTTGCTCTTATTTATAATATATTTTAAAGCGTAAAAAAATTATTTATT
The DNA here is from genome assembly GCF_026168435.1 of Sesamum indicum. Taxonomy (NCBI): domain Eukaryota; kingdom Viridiplantae; phylum Streptophyta; class Magnoliopsida; order Lamiales; family Pedaliaceae; genus Sesamum; species Sesamum indicum. Next base: position 2,524,549 of record NC_142660.1, on the reverse strand, counting down.
ATATACACACGGCAACGATATGCCATAACAACTAATAATCTATAAATTAACCTTGTAATAAACATCCACCTTATTGGATTAACTTGTTATTTCACACTAACATTTTACAATGCTAATTAAAACAATCTTAACAAGATGGGGAGCCCTTTGTTGGAGTAAACTTGACCGTTCCTCTTCTATGTCAAGTAATCGGGAAATTACATTTTTTGTCATGTAACTTAGGGTTTTTTCACTTTTGATCTCATTGATTATGAGATTTTCATTTTTGGTCCCATAACACCTTTCATTAGATGTTTAATGGAAAATATCATGTAGTTGTTAAGTGTATGGGATCAAAAGTGTCACTTTTTAAAAAATTATGGGATAAAAAATGAGAATCTAGTAACATATAGAACTAAAAATGTAAAGACTTTAACAACCACGCGCTATTTTTCATTAAAATATTTAACGAAAATGTGTCATGAGAACAAACGTGCAATGTTTTAGAAGTTAGGGGACCAAAAATGAGAATCCCGTAATCAATTGAACCAAAAGTAAAAAGACCCTAAATTACGGGACGAAAAGTGCTATTTCCTCATGAAGCGATGGCTCGCTAATATTTGTGGCTTTGCGAATCATTTGGTTTCTCCACTGCCATTTGCGGGTTTCCACTTATCGCCTTGTTTTCGTTTTCTGGTTTTGTGATGCTATATTTGGATAGAAGGGTTCGGATGTAAAGGAAGAATTTGAGAAAATGATCCAAATGACTCAGTATTCAAGGTATTTAAAATTTGTTGAGTTTGTGTAATGATGGGAATATTTCACATTTTCATTTTTATGAGTGAAAGTATTTATTTCTTTGATATAGTCAAATTCAAGAACATAATAGTAAAATATGATTTGTTTTAGTTTCCTTTGTGTAAATCTTTTTTGCTTCCATTATTATCGTTTTTGAGTAGTGTGAAGTGTTTTTCGTTGTATTTTATAGTGAAACAAGCTAATGTATGACATAAATCTCTTGTAATTACAATTAAATTTTTATCACATTCAAATATTACGGAATGAATGTTATAGATATATATATATATATATATTAAACTTATTATATCACTAGTACTCCTTCAAATTATATAATTAACACAAAAATATCACTTCACCAATTCGAACCAAAATTTCTTGAATACTATAATATTGAGGAATTTGAGAATTAATTTCTTTTAGACTAAAATTGTATTTTGTGAAAAAAATATTCATCAAAAGGATTTGAATTTTATCAATATTTAATAAAAGATAAGTTAAAATTTAAATTATTCAAATAATTTCAAAAAATGTATTATTAAAAAATAAAAATTTATAATTATAAATTTACCTATTCAAATTGAACTTTACGGGATTGCGGGAAAAAAATGTGCATAGTTTGGAGAAAGATTGATGGGAAGAAGCAAAAGGGCATATTTAAGCAATTAATGTACGAGATTGACAATGTTTGATGTGAAGTGAGAAGTTTGAGATGGAAGATTGAGGTCTGTAGTGTGTGTAAAAACTCTGATGTCATGTGAAGAGGTGGTCGTGGTCGTAGCTGTCATTGTCGAGAGGGACAACCTAAACCCCTGCCACTCTCACTCTCTTCATTCTAAAGGTTTTTGAGGAGACTACACATTACTTACACCTTTCCTATGTTTTTATTTTTAGTTATTTCCAAAAAAAATTATTATTTTCAATATTTCAAATACTAAATTGTTTTATTTAAGTTATATTCACGATTATTTATAAAAGAACATTTGTATTTTCTTAAATTATATTAAAAAATATACTATTTGTTAAACGATCATCTTATCTCAAAGTTTAAATTGTTAAAGAGGAAAATCATTTAATAATAATGTCTTAAGGTACCTCTTCACGTGCAAACCCAATACGTGAAATATTTTTTACATAAATGGATGGTCATGAAGTTCAAACTAATCATGACTAATCAATATTTTTTATGATTTTTAGTTATAACCAATATATTGCATAATTTTTAGTTATTTTTAATATTTTGATTTCGCCAAACGATTAATAGTTGTTATGCATTGGTGATTAATTAATATTAATTATAATTTTTTAATTATAATAATTGATCATAATAACGAGATATATTTCTGTATTTATGGGAGTGAGCGAGTTTTGCAAACAATTCTCAGTACCCTTGAAAAAATATTTCCCCGTTTTCCTTTTCAATACCAGAAAAAATTACTATTTTTTATAGGGTAAAATACATTTTGTATTTGAACTATTCGCGATGTAACATTTACCCCTTAAACAAATAAATATAACACTTACCCTTTTGATTGGACAAAAATGCCCCTCATACCTTAAACAATTATATTATTTTTAATATATTTTACACTACAAGAAAATAGTTCAATAGCAAAGAAAAAAGTTAGCTCGAGCTAATTAACAAGTAATATTCTCGTTGCTAATCTATATTACTTAATACAAGAAATCTATTTGCTAATGAATTTTGCAACAAAAATTTACTTGCTAACGAATTTAGCAAGGAATTGTGTAAACTATATATTAGATAATATCGATTAGCAATAAATATTTTGCTTGCTAATTAATCCGACGCTAATTTTAGCATCAAAATATTTTTATAACCATTGAATAATTTTCTTGTAGTGTTAGTATTTTGCACATTAAATCATCACCAAATTATTTTTAATTATTTTTTTTAATAAGTGAAGAATTTACATTAAAAGTGGAGTATAGATTAATATATATAGTAGATACACAATAAATATAATATAACCAATAATTTATATATGCTTCATAAAAGAAATTGACAAATATGTATATGCTTAACCAAAAGTTAAACATTTTTAGGGAAAAAATGAATAAATATATTTTATCATTTTTTTAAAGAAAATATGTTAAAAAAATTGATCTTTAATTATTCATTTTTATCTAAAAGAATAAATACTTAATAATTTAATTCTATCACCAAATTAATAAAAAGTTTTCATGAATCTTTTTGTGTATTTATTGTACTCATTTATTAGTTATTTTTGAGTCTATAAAAACATAAAATTCGAACTGGTTAACTCACTAAATATATTTTACTTTATTATAAATAAAAGATATTTTTTCAATTAAGAAAATTTTAATCAAACTTAAAATACAAACTTACTAAAAAAAATAAATTCTTTGAATGAAATATATATGTACATATATAATATAATTGAGGGCAATATTGTCTAAAAATTTAATTGTGGGGGGTAAGAGCTATATTGTTAGTTTAGGGGGTAATTGTTACATGACGAATAGTTTAAAGTGGCAAAGTGTATTTTACCCTTATTTATATTTGTATAACTATGGACTAAAAGCTATAGTAAATTATTATTATTAATCATGATTCAATAAAATCGATGCAAAGCTTATCCATCATAGAAAATAATTTTTGCCATGGTCATAAGCCATGGCAAAATTTTAGTCATGACAAATGTTTTATCCGTTCGCAAAAACTATAGCCAATAGTAGTTGTGTGATGATGGTCAATGATTATTTAATTTTAATCATGACACAATTGACCATGGTTAAATGTTATATTTCTTCTAGTGCAATAATATTGAAAAGGGATATTTACACCATCCTCCCATGAGATTAATTTGGTGTAATTACACGTACATAGACCCCAATAATTTGGAAAATTACATCTAATATTGATTTTTATTATTGTCTAACAAAAAGATCCCCACTAATCAAAATTTACTAAATTTGTTGGTACTAGCAAAAAAAATAATAAAAATTCATATTTAGTTCAAATTGACTTATTACTACATTATTTCTCAAGTTGCAAAATAATCTTGTAGGGAAAAACTTTTTTTGGTCCATTAACTTTGCCCGTGATTAATTTAGTATACTAAACTTTCATTGTTATCACATTTTGACACTAATTTACAAAAATGGGTCAACTAGACACGGCGGCTAACGGAACTTGAATATTTTGCCGAAAAATAGCATGTGCATTGCAGATGCTCTTTAATTTGGGGGTTTTTAGTTCTATGTGGCAGTATAGTGTTACATGGCACTTGAGGTGGACATTTTGGAGGGAAAAATGTTAGTATTTTCCTCCCAAAGCCAATTACCAACTAATAAAAAAATAATAATAATAAGATTTCATCCCCATTTTGCTTCTATTCTCATCCAATCCTTCCCGTCTCCAAAACATGTCTACCATCTCAAGATCGATTTTGTGCTACTGTGGAAAAAGAGCTATAGGACTAATGAGAACCCAAGTAGGAGGTTCCATGTACAAGGTATTCTCTCATTTTCTCCTTGAAATTCCCATTTTCTTTTGTCGATTTTTCTGCAATTTTTAATTATTTTTCTCCATTAATTTTTCTATGTTTTCTGTAAAAAAAAATTTCTCATTTTAATCCATTAATTTTTTTCATTTTTCTGCAATTTTTTTCTCATTTTTCTCGGTTAAATTTTCTCATTGTTATGCATTTTTTACCCCATTTCTTGTGTAGATCGAAGGATGTGGAATTTTCTTTATTGGGAGGGTCCACCAATGTGTGCTCGGGCAAAGGTTGTAATTCCTAAATTGCTAGAAAAATATTCCAAATACGAAGCTAGGATTAAAGAAATGAAGAAGATCAGGAGGATTTTGCAAAATTGAAGAGAAATTGTAAAAACTGGAAATTAACTTCAGTAATAATCATTCTTATTTTCTGCTTTAGATTCTACTTTGTATAGGGTGTGTGTAATTTAAGTGTATTTCAGCGAGTGTGTGTAGTTTAAGCATATTTCAGTAGGATTTGGTGTATAATGCTTTTGATGAATGTGAATGTATCTATGAAAGACAAGCCCTTTCTTAGTTGCAGCATTTCTCCAAACCTGTAATTGCATTTTCAATTACAAATACAAAATATCTTCATTTGCATATTTCTGTCTTCTGCATAACAAATACATAATGAAACCTGCAATTGCATTTTCAAATTGTACATGTAATTGCAGCATTGCCAAACCATACATATAATTGCATTTCTAAACTACACATGTAATGGCATTTCCATACTCAAACTGAAACAGTAAAAAGTTTGTGCCAAAAGATTACAGTTTCAGAAACAAAATTATTACTACTTTCTGCCAAAGCATTACTGCCAAAAAGAATGCAAGTCTCTGCCAAAATATCACTGGTTTTTGTCAATGCATTACAAGTTTAGGTCTTCTTTTTGCCTTTGTGCAGTTCACTTATAGCATTGCTAAGATTTGACAAAGTGACAAATTTTCTTTCTCCTTTGACAATGGATGGGGTTGATCCAAAACTCCCTTGCTTATCCAGTGACTTTCTACCTACTTCAGCATCAACAAAACAAGTTGGCTCCTTAATTTTCGCTCTTTTCTGGCACTGTTGAAATTGATCAACATACTTGGTGCAGATGCAGATGACTTTTGAGCTTTTCTGTTATGAAGCTTTCTAACAACAGGAGCAGCAGCTACGATATATCCCTATATACAACCAACATACAATCATTTAAACAACACAAGAGCAATATTTTTTTACAATAATGAAACAATAGAATCTTACACTTCTTATTCTCCTATGCAATATAGGTTCTACTTCTTGTTTGATTGCCTTACCCTTTCTTCTAACCTATTAAGAGCAAAACAAGAGTAACAGATGAAAGATTGTCCGTTAGTAGTTATTTAATTAAAGGATGAGCAACATATTTAATGCAACGGATTTGATAAATTATACCTGCATTTTCTCTGATTGTTCTATTGGAGGGACTTGGCTAGAAGCATCAGGGATAGATTCATTTGATGCAGTTTTGATAGCACAACCTCTAGCATTATATCGTTGGCTGCCACATTTTCCACACTTGACAGTGATTTGTCTCCTTTTGATCTTGGATGAACCTTCCTTAAGGATTAGAGCACCTCTTCTTTTCTTCTTCTTTTGCATTGGCTCATCTGGTTCAAGTCTTCTACTTGATTTAGGGGGCCTTCCCACCGTCTTCATAGCCTTTGGTGGAACTGGAGGACTCAAGTCACTCTTAATTCCACTCATCCCTTCTATTGATTGGAAATATTGGATGTTGATAGGCCTTCAAATAAGTTTCAACCCTGTAACATTGATGTGTGTATTTCTCTATGTCCTTTCACTGACAAAATATTGAGCATGTTTACAAGGTATCCCACTCAAATTCCACTTTCTAAACCCACATGTCATGTTTTCAAGGTCAACACTATATTGTGTCCCATCAAAACAAGAGATTTGGTAATGCTTGTCATCAGATTTAATTGGTATGCAATCACCAAGCTTCTCAATATTTTTGTCAAATATCTTTTGAATTTTAGGACACAACACCTTTTTCCACCTTTTCAAAGCCCTATCTTGTTTTGTTGAAGTCTCTTCATCAAATACTCCATAAGCCACTCAAGCATTGGCAATATTAGTTTTTTTCTTGCTTCCAGAATGTTGCTATGGAAGAATTCACAAGCATTGTTTAACAAAAATCACACTTAGGATAAGTGGAAAAATGTGATATGCTCCATTCTTTTGAGGGTTTGTCATTAAACCATGCATAATCCCCTTTATTCAAGTCCTTTAGTTCTTTCAGCCTTTCATTAAATTGATTATCTGTTGTTGCCCTTGCAGTCTTCCATAGCCCATTTTTGAAAGCCAACTCTCTAAAATCATTAATCTTAAAATTGGATTGGAGATGCCTAACACAAAACCTATGTTCTGCATTAGGAAATAGTTCCTGTAAGGCACCCACAAGCGCTTTCTGTTTATCTGACATGAAGGTATAGTCATAATCATTTTGAATATGCAAATCCTTTTTCAGCAGAGTTAAGAACCATTCCCATACCTCCCTGTTATCTCTCATTACCACAACATAACAAATTGGAAAGAAGTTGTTCGTGTCAATACCAACAACAGCTAATAACAACACCCTCATGTGGCCCCTTAAAGTGACACCCATCCACACATATTACTGGTCTACACCCTGCCAAGAAGTTCATTCTCAGAGCATAGAGACATTAGTAGAATCTGTCAAATAAATTTTGATCAGTCCCCAATACTATTGATCCATGGTTACTTCTTTTGACTTCATCAGCATAATCCCACAACAGTGCATATTGTGCACTAGGATTGCCTTGAAGCATGAGCATGCAAGTTTTTTTTGTTGTTGCAGCTTGATTTCTTGAGATATTACACCTTACATCTTCAATTACATCAATTTTGAACCCCTTAACTGTTCTTTTAGGATCAGCTTTGAACTTATGAAAGTATTTTTTGGACAACCAGCTTGAGTTCATGTTCCTCACATTAAATGAGATGTGACATGTGTGCTCAGAAACATAATCTCTAATTTGAAATGTGCATTCACCTTTCACTTGACACGCATGTATTCTCCATTTACAATTTTTATCGGTACACTTTGCATGCGCATATTTTCTACATTTTTGCCAAACTTTATGTTTCTCTTTGTTTAATTGCATGTGATTGGATTGCAATTCTGAATTCGTTTTTTGTGCTGAAAATCATTCCAAGAGCAAACTCACGGTGAAATATGCAGGATGGGTTGAATATAGGGAATGTTTCTCCTTTTTCCTCTATATCAGACCCCTTATTGGAGTTTAATTTGTCATTGCTCCATACAAAATTCTCCTCACTTGACCAGTTATCTAAATCAGTATCATCAACCCTTAACACTTCTTCATCTATGTCCTCCATCCTGTCCTCACTCTTTTTAACCTCATCTTCCTCTTTGATCACATTATCTACTAATTCCTCCTTCTAAACTGGACAATCATCATTTTTAGCTGTCACATCTTCCTCTTCATCCTGATCTTCTTTCATTTTGTATTCATACTCACTGTCACTATCATCAAACTTCTTACTCCCTGAAGAAGACTTATAGTCATTCGCGCCACCCAAATGTTATTTCTCAATCTTTTGACTGAGAATAATCATGTGCAAAGCTCGTGACTTCTAATTTTCTTCCACCAAGTCCACGTCACTGCCATGTAGTTGGCTAACCAATTAAAATATCCACGTGGAAATATACATGGCTCTACTGGCCATTTTTTGCACCATGCCCTTACCAAGTCAACATTTTTCAGTGGAAATGTCCAAATTGACTGAAAATTTGATAATAAAACCCTAATTCATACCTAATTGGCTCATTTCTGTAAATTAGTAGTCAAAATGTGGTAACAATGAAAGTTAGTATACTAAAATTAATCACAGACAAAGTTAATAGACCAAATTTTTTTCCCCTAATCTTGTAACTTTTTGATATTTCATAATTTTTGCCCTTCCAGTGTCGAATTTGGTAATAGTTATCGGAATAAATAATGTGCATCTTGCGTGATTCATTTAAATTGAAACCTATGTTCTGATTAGTTCACTTTTGCCATTATGGACAAAAAATTAAAAAAAACAATAATATGCATGGCACATGATTTTATTTCTGCAATTTTGCAAAATCCAGCATTAGAAGGATCAAAGTTGGAAAATGTCAAAAAATTACAAAACTCATTTGCAATTCCTAGAAAGATAAAGGATAAAAATGCTAAAATTATAAGCGACACATGATTTGTTTTGACAACTTTGTAAAATCTGGCATTATAAGAACTAAAATCACGAAATGTCAAAAAAATTACAAAACTATTTTACAATCTTAAAAAGATAAAGAATAAAAATACTAAAATATTACAGTTACATGACCAAAAGTATATATAAATTTTGTAAATTATGAAAAAGTTATGAATAAGGCAAATTGCACTTTTAGTCCCACTGGATAAGGTTGTTCTCACTTTTGGTCCCTCGCTTTAATGGATTGACACTTTTAATTCCAAAATCTTAAAATTTCGACACTAATGGTCTCGCGCTGTTAAATATAACAATAAAAGGTTATGTGTCGTTAGTCAACAGCTGTTGACTTGACAAATAAATGCCCAAATTTTATTTTACCCCCTATATTTTTCAAAAAAGGTTAAAAACCCTCCTATATCTTAAAAATAGGCTAGAAACCTCTCTTATTTTAAAAAACTCATTTTTGAACTCAATCTGACTACAATACTTTTTTTTTATTTTATAAAAATCACCCTCCTTTATATTTCTTTTATTTTTTGATATTTTATATATTTTTCTCTCTCCTAAAAATTAAAAATAAGAACATATGTACTTTAATAAATTATATTATCTATTACAATTAATATTTAAAACTAAATTATCATTATTTAAAATAAAAAATTAATAGTTTCTTTTAATTATTTTTAAGTTTTGAGATTTTAAGTTAATTTCTTATTTTTTTATGAACTTACAAAATTATACATTATAAAAAATAAAATTATTATTAATTTATTTTGATACTAAAATTGACAAATACTGACCCACCCCACCACTAGGCTTCCTCCCCAATCCAACCTCCCTCTGCCGTGATTGCCCAGACTTAGGCGTTGTGCGGCGAGGAAGGGTCTAGTTGTAGGGATGGAGGGTGGGGGTTAATTTTAGTAAATTTATTTTTTAACAATACTTTTAATTTTTTTAATTTATAAATTTGAAGTTTTTAAAATATAGAATTTATTTAAATATATCTAAATAAAATAATAATATATAATCGTTATAGTTGATTAATATTTATATTCATATAGATGGACTCTAGTATATTAATCTTTTATATGTTGTTAATTTTATTTTTAAAAATTTAATATATTTTTCTAGTATTTTGATATTCAAATAACTATATTTAAGAAAATAATTATTTATTTTTTAGGCGGAGAAAAATAAAAAATAATATCATATAATCAAAAAGGTTTCTTAGTCAAATTAAGTTCAAAATGAGTTTTTGCAAAACTCACGAGGCTTTTAGTATAATTTTAAAATACGTGCAGGATTTTATTTGTTAAGTCAACAGTTGTTGACTAACGTCACATGACTCTTTGTCATTAAATTTAACGGGTGAAGTATTTTAAAATTTTAAGATTAAAAGTGTCGACCTCATCAAATGAAAGAATAAAAGTGATAATGATCCTATCGAGTGTGATCAAAATTATAATTTTGTCTATGAATAATTATACAAAATCTGACGGAGGAAAGTGAAATTATTTCTTTGAAAATTATGCATGGAGAGAGAGAAAATTTGGAGGGCATGGGGTAAATTTGAGGTCAGCATAAGCCTTTAGTCCGGACCCCGGGGGGTTAATTAAATATTTCTCCACTGGAACACACTGCCTCGCCAATGGCGAAAGAGAAGTAAGAAGATGAGGAGCAGCAGCACTACATCACCCTATCCATGTACAGCTCTCTGTTAACAACACTTTCTTCTGCTCCAAACATCACACAATCCCACAACGGAAACTCATTGTTCCTTTCATCAACTTCTGCCACACTTTTTCCTCCCTACTTCCCACAATCTTCTACTTTCCTTGTTCATCTGATCATCAAATTGACCCTGCAACAGTATTACACCAGCAGCATTTAAAGCTAGCAGAAGTTAACAAGTGCTGATTGGGGAAGAACTTAGCATGGGCAGCAACAAGTACTGTGTTAGTAGTATATATCCACCAGATTTAGGCTTTCTCTCCATAAACCCCAATTTTGAAACCAAGAACTCTAATTCTTGGTGCAAGCTGAGCAAAGACAACTGGGGTTTTCCTTTCTTGGAGGAAACACATAATAGTGATCATCGTCAGGGTAATAATTATAAAGGGTCTGATTCCAGTGATGACAATGAGATTATTGATCTTAATGCAAGCTTGAATGAAGAAGATCAAGACAACTGTAACATGCATAAGGACTCCAACAGTGCGAGTGGGCAATCAAAGCTTTGCGCCAGAGGTCACTGGAGGCCCGCAGAGGACACAAAGCTCAAGGAACTTGTAGCCCTTTATGGCCCTCAGAACTGGAACCTAATTGCAGAAAAGCTGGAAGGAAGATCAGGTAAGAGTGAATGAAATATGAGGAAAAGAACTGTAGTTTTCTACTGTTTTCTTCTGTGCAAGAATGGTTTTTTTTCTTTTATTAATCTTTTTTTGTTTTTGCTTTTTTGATGGTGGGAAGGTAAGAGTTGTAGGTTAAGATGGTTTAATCAGCTGGATCCAAGAATCAACAGAAGGGCTTTTACTGAGGAAGAAGAAGAGAGGCTTATGGCTGCTCACAGACTGTATGGTAACAAGTGGGCAATGATAGCGAGGCTGTTCCCGGGAAGAACAGATAATGCTGTGAAGAACCATTGGCATGTTATAATGGCAAGAAAGTATAGAGAGCAATCCAGTGCTTATAGGAGGAGAAAGATGGGTCAATTTGTTTTCAAGAGGAAGGAAGATGATCATCATGATTTCCTCCCTGTTAATGGAAATGCATTATTGCCCAACTTTGGTGGTGGTCTGATGTATAATTCCGCCGGCGGTGGTGGCCTGAGTTGTTCAGTCAAGATGGATGGCGGAGGCGGCCGAGAGGCAACCCCAAACAAGAAGGGATTTTGGACACCACAAACACCTCTTGGTTTCTTTCCAGGTAATGATTTCTGATAATGTTTTGCTTTCGTTGTATTGACGTTGTGGGTGTTTTTTAGTTACATGCAGTTTTCTGCATATGAAATTCTGTGCCTGTATTTCACTTTCTTGCCCCCCACCCTCCCTCATTTTAATTTCCATTGCAATGTCACACTTCTCCATCAAATTTTATTGGGATTCTAAAATGTAAAGTTTGTTAGTTATAAACATGATCAAGCTTCAATTTTTAGCAATAACAAGAATTAGCAGCTCAGCCAAGAAACATTATCGTACAGAGAGAGAGAGAGAGAGAGAGGTTTCCTCAACTGTCTATTTCTTTGGTACTATCATTATTTTCTCAAAAGACACACACACACTTGACAAAAATCTTTGCTGTGCAGTTGAAGTATCAAGAGGAGCATCTGTTTCAGCTCACCATTTTTGGTTGTTTGTTGCTTGTTTTTACACACAGGCCCCAGTAGCAGTGAGATGATGAGCATTTTCAACCACAACAAATCTTGGGATGAAACCAATTCCTACCCCCTCATAAACCCAATCCAACAGTCACTACAATCCAACTTTGCTTCACCCCAAGAAGTTTCAGCCATTGATGAATATCCAACTTCATCAGAGGAAAGAACTGCACCTCAATTTATAGACTTTCTTGGAGTTGGAGCCTTGTCAAAAAGTTGAAGTTTAAATGGGAGCCCATCATTATTACTAAGTAGCTCAAAGTGTTCTGAAAGGGAATAGCTCTCATTATTTTCTTGAGCTTAAATCAGTATGAATTCTTTCTATTTGGGCTATAATATCAACTTTCTTTTTCCTTGTAACTTCACAATCCTCAGATGGCACTGTTTCAAAATGTGTAGCAATGTTAATAAGGTCTTGTCACTTCTCTCTCTCTCTCTCTCTCTCTCTCTCTATATATATATATATATATATATACACTCTATTTGTGCAATTTATATTGATTTGTTTAGGGATGTCAAGTACTCATGATTTGAAGCTTGGGTCAAACCAAATCGATTTCAAACTATTGTGTTCATAAGTATGTGATTCGGTTCGTGAGCTTTTTTTATTTATTTTATTTTTAAATTATTTATATTTTTAACTCCATATTTAATACTATAACAACTTTATATTCAAAAGTAAATTATGTATTAAAATTATTAATTGATATCATATATTTAAATTTAGATAATAATAAATTATAGTACTTTTATTTATATATTTAATCTCTAAATAAAAACAAGTTTAATCAACAAGTTAGTAATTAGTTTTAATATTTTTTTATAAATAATTATTTAATATGACTCATATAAATTTTATGTTAGATTCAATATGCATTTGTAATCTCTTATACTTTTTTAAATTAACAAGCCCCAACAATTAAATTATATTTTTTTATATCTATTGCGAGTATATATTTTTATACCAAGATACATAATATACAATTTATTTTATTACTTAAAACTTATGTCAAAATTTGGTATTCTCATGAATTTATAAATCTAGAGCTAATAATAATAATGATGATGATGATTGAATAATGTTAATTATTTTTATTTTATTTTTTATATATATAATGAGTTCAATCACCACTTTTGTACTTTGGTTTAAGAAATTTCGTCTTTTAATTTTTTTTATATATAATGAGATCAACCTCTTTTAAGAATAACTTATGTTTATTTCTTTTATTAATATTAATAACTATACAAAATTATGTGCAAGTATTTTAACAATTTGGTGTATATATATTTCTTATATTTTTATTATTTATATTACTACTAAACTAATTAGTAGCTTATATTTATAACAATAAATTAAAATATTGTACCCTATATTTAATATTTTCTATAACTATATAAAAAGTTTAATATTATTATTTATTATAATAAAATTTTATTAAATTTATAGAGAACTTGAACTTTGGCTCGAGCTCAATGGAAATCGAGCTGATGAGCTTGAGCTCGAGCTCGCACCAGAGCTCATTATTTGAGCTCGAACCATAAGAGCTTGTCGAGCTTGAGCTCCTAAAAACAAAATTAGCTCGAGCTCATAAAAAAATAATCGAGTTCGGTTCAAGCTCGACTCGTTTACCCCTAGAGTCTTCCCCAAATTCCTATTATATTTTGTATTCCATTTAGTTTATACATATATATACCATACATAATGTGATAGCGCATATTTGTTTCAAGAAAATACAGACAATCTAAATTTTATACACAAATAGTGTATGTTCAAAGTGCAACACAAAACAGAATATAAGTTTGTAATAAAAGCTCTAGACTGCTATTTGTGTGTGTGATTGTACATTTTGTGTATGTCAATTGAAATGGAAAAGTGCTAATTAAGTGGCTTATTTTTTCTCATATTCCCTGCGAATGTGATATATAAAAACGTTGTGTTTGTGACTAAAAAAGGAAAGTGATAGAAAGTGTATGACTTTGTGGGAGCAAAAAGATGACGAAGAAGGGAAAAGACAAAGAATAGAGAGAGTGGGGGTGGAAATGGAAGACATCCTCTACTCATGGGCCTGCAGCTGCAAGAATCAGGCATAAATTCTGGTCCTGAACACATGAAAAAACCCTCCTTTCCATTGCATTCAATAAGGGTAACTGTTTAACAATCTTTTGGCTGATCAGCAGAATCTTGATGCCACCCACATGGGAACTGTCGAACTCCTTAGTCCAATACATATGAACTGCAACCCCACTTCTATGCACGTGTGGATGAATCAATACTACTCCTTCCCTTCATTCTTGTTTCATGCTAAACAGGTTTTAACAGGATTTGCTTTTATGATTTAGATACGTACCAGGTTAATTTTGTCTCTGTGTTTGTTGCTGTTTCCGAATTATTCCTAGTCATTACTTGAAATAATATATAGTTTTCAAAAAATACGATTTTTGGATCATCACTGCGTTAAATTCGTTGAATTAAGTGTTGGTCGGATCGATTTCTAAGAGCCTGATTTGGACAGTTTGAAGCCTCATGATTATTCGTATTATGCAGAGTTTTTTTTATACATAGTTGATTGTGATTATCTGATATAAAAAATTTTGAGACCTTGTAAGAACTATTTTCATTGGGTTGAATGGACTTAATCAATTGAACAGGTGCCTAGTAAGCCTGTTTTTCCTTGTACATTTGTCCCAATGGGAAGAAACAACAAATTCAACAGAAGATTGGGCTGTCCATTTGGGGACAATTGAGCCTGTACTGACCAATAGAATACTGGGCCACTGTGTGTCTTAACAAGTGTCAGCTCCACATGCAATTTTGATCCAATTACATTATTAAGTTTAGTAAATAAAATAACGAGAAGGGCTCATGCCATTACAAACATACAAATTTGTGATGATTTTCTCATAAATTAATTTAAAATTAAAATACAAGTCCCAAAAAAAAAAAAATAGAGAAGTGAAATGAACGACTTAAATATTTCGTTCAAAATATATATTTATTAAACGGTCTGGATTAGAATTCGTCGTTGCCGATATACTTACGACATGTCTGAGTTCATATCAACAAAGACAACTTTCCATCAATTTGATGAAATCTTGAAAATCAATGAGCCCATCTCCATTACCATCAAAAGCTTTGATCATCTTCTTGCAATCCTCCAACTCACACCCTTCCTTCAACCCTAAGTTGCACACAACCCTTTGCAGCTCACTACAGTCTATAAACCCATCATTATTTGCATCAAACACCCCAAAACTTTCCCTTATTTCCTCCAAACTAGGCTCTTCCTCCTCAAACAATGACAGCAACTCTTGTCCACTCAAACTAATTGTCTTTCCACTAATACCCTCCAAACCACAAACTATTCCCACTCTGTCCATCATCGCCTCCATTTCCTCATCAGTGCATGACACTCTTTCTTGACCCCCAACAGTTCCAATATTGCATGGCAGCCCACAAGTTTTGGATATTTGAATTTTCTCCCAAAGCTGACCCCATCTCGTCCAAAACACCACCAAAAACGTTTGTAGGAAAAAATGAACACTTGACGAGAACTTGTCCATGTCCCCATGAAGAGATTTGAGTAGCAAAACAAGCAAATTTGAAATAGTGTTTGCTAATGCCAACTCCATTTTTCAAACTATATTCTCCCGGGGGTAGGGGGGGGGGGGGGGTTGTGTAGCTATGTCTCGTTTGTTTTCTACGTATGTATGAGTCTCCTGAAACCATTCCATGTTATTTATAAGGACATGGACTTCTGTCTGAAGGCGTCACAGCTATTACGTAACAGGGTTTTGGATATAACGTGTGAATATTAACATCAGATCAGACAATAATTTACTTAGGAAACTTAGGATTTGATTCTGCAATTTTTCCAGGAAAGTTTTGGGTCAAAATTTTCTGTCCCGAATCTTACGGGGCGGCGTGAAAATGGGGAGGACAGTAATATGAATTAAAGGAGATGGAAAATGTTGTGAAATTTCTTTGAATATTATGATTAATATAGACGTAAGTTAATTTCCATGAAATTTCTGATACTTTAATTCTACGCCATGTTTTAGATAAACGAACATTTTTATTTTCAAATGTTATTGTCAATTTATTTTTTTTAATTGGTCCTATGTGCCCGTTTGCGCCTGCGATTGAACATGTTGAATTAATTTGTTTTTGTGTCATTTGACCTATTAAAAAAAATCACGTTTTAATAAATAAAAGCTATAATTTATATGACTTTTATTCTCATTGTAATTATTTTTTATTTAATTACCAATTATAATCATTATATTCGACCAAAACCACTTGACATGAAATTGGTTTCGGAATTTAACAATAATTTATTGCTGTAAAATAAATTATTTGAATTGTAAATCCAAATGCAATGTAATCACTTTTTTTCTAAATTTAATATTCAAAAATTAATTATCTCATAATTAATTATAAAATTATCAAGTTATGTCTTCCTACTTGTGCATGATATAGTGATATTATTATTATTATTATTATTATTTGCAAGATGTGACATAAAATTAGAATATTTTTAGTCGGTGGCCTATTTTTATATTTATTATTATCTTTCTTGTTGGGGATCATAATTTTATCTTCTTACTTTATGATTTTGGTTAATTAACAACTTTTTAATTAGTTCCGTTGACTCATTTAATTTAAAGAGGAAAATGATGAGATGAATGTAACTAATGTCGGCAAAATCTGACTTTTGTAAATGTTGCACGAATTCAGCTTTTTCTCTTACTTTGTAATAAATATTACATCATAATTTCAATTATGATTACAAAACATGAGTTGCATAATCACACATCTCTTTTCAAATTTCAACTCATAATCTCAAATTTTATCTATTGAAATTAGTCTTAATCGTTAACTAAAAACCTCCTCTGAAAAGTATAACCATCTTTTATTTTAGTATCTATACTATATAAAAAGAAAATATTTTTTTCTCTCCCAAATGGTGGTTTTTTTTTTTTTTTTAAAAAAAACCACCTAGAGGTGGGGGGAGCTTTTCGGAGTCCCCAGTCCTTTTATATTAAAATTCATAAAGTAATTACAGCGGGGAGAGCTACCTTCCTAGAAATTCTAGTGAAGCCATAAACAAGAAGTAATACTCCCTTACAAATAGAGCAACAATAAACAAGGAGCACTACTCCCAAATGGTGGTTATGACACTACAACATCAATTTTTGTTGTTATGCTAATAATACCTTAAGTTGATTTTCTTTTTTTTGTTGCTTTCTTTTCTTTTTTTTTTCTTTTTTAGAAATATGATGTATCGGTTTATATATTTTTTCTTATTCATAATAAATTTGAAAACATAAAATGTTATATATTATGTGCATGCAAGGACGGCGTCCCGTGGCGGCTAGCATAAAAAAAGAATTTCATTTTCATTCACAAATAACGATAATTTATACCGCGACACCAATTATTTAAATTATAAAAAATATCTTTATGTATTTTCAACTACCTCTACTCAAATTCTTCTTCTATGATCTATACTATCTATCTATACTAATATGAAAATTTCACCCACATCATTTTTTTTTTGTCTCGATAATATTTCTAAATTAATTTTTATTTATTTATTTATTTCTTTTTTTAAATGTGATGTGTTGATTTATATATAACCTTATTTTAATTTTATAATATATTATAAAATATAAATAATTATTTATTATATGCACGTAGAGACGGCGTACCATAACAGCTAGTCCGTACCATATTTTTGTGTCACCTTTTTAGTGTCTTCCTTATTTTTGGTATTCTATTTTTCTTTTTTCACTTTTTCTCTGCCCGTTAATGTCCACATTTCCCCCATTATCTACAAGTAGTAAAATCTATTTTTTTTAAATAGTTATTTATTTTTAGTTATTTTTTTCTTTTTCTCCTACTTCAAAATACTTTCTTTCAAAATTATTATTTTTTTACAATAAAAGATTTTAATAAGTAATATTTAATTATTTCAATTTTTTCTATACACATACATTGAATACACCGCATACAGCTACTCATTAATATTTAAAAATCTCAATTGCTAAAAGTTAATTGTATAATCAACTTTTAATTTTGGAAGTTTTGGGCTGCTTCGGTCCATGCAATCCAAGTATAGTTGCAGCCCTCACATCGTCAATCCGAAAACTAGTTCAGCTGTCTCTTCCCAGACAATATTTTAATATTACAATACAAAAGCAACTTTGGTCTATTTTAATTAGGTTTAACAATTATAAATATAGTTAGTAAAAATTAATATGTAATATTATCTTCATTTGCATTGTTGATTATGTCGGATAGCATTTAAACTTGTCAATGGGCGGGCATTTACTGATTCTCGAAGACGTTAAAATTAATTATTAATAAAAAATTATAGTACTAGTGAAACCCGTTCGAATTCCAAAAAAACAAAGAGAGTTTGAATTGAGAATTAACTACCGATTAATATAAACTAAATAGAAAGACAGAGAAATAATTCACTAGTATAAAATCAGTAGAGTGTGATTCCAATCCAACGTTGTGTTAATCATTGATCACACAAGATTATTTTTTTACGGCTAAACGTTGAACTTTGAAATTTATTGGGATAGTCATAATAAATTCTCACTTTTTCTGGTGTAATTGATTTGACTCAAGCATCCAAATTTAAAAATTTATTATCTTCAAGAATGGGCGGGATAATATTCCATATTAATTGAATAGTAGCATTTACATCAGCGAAAACAACAAAGTTTAGATCGAACAATTGAAATAGCTGCAATTATCTAACTTAATTTTCTTTTCTCTACAAATAAATAATACAAAGCACATACCCAATCTGCTTGCTGCTTATACCACTCATCCATGATTATTACAGATCACCGAGTTCTTGGATTACAGTAGAATAATTAATATTGGGTCTTTGACAATATCGATAATAATTATTTCAAAAATAATAAATCAAGACAAGTTATACTATGTGAAATCGGATAAAATCAAGTTCTCGAAACATATCAATGTTTTCCCTTGAATCTACACATATCATATGTGTAGAAAAACATAAACTAAAACTAAAGAAGACATTAGAAGATGATCTAAACTAATAGAATAATGAGATATGGAATTAGATCTATGATCCTCAGCTTTAAGACCCCTTTCATAGTACAAAAAATGTCCTCTCTCTTGCCTTTCAACTTATAGTCTGAAAATAGAAACAAATCGCAGTAAAAAATCTTTCCATATTGCCCACCTTTGTGCAGGCAGACGCGAGCGCTAAATATGGCGTGATCACACCTTATTGAGTATTTCAAGTCTCTTTTTGTCCTCCTTTCTTTTCATCACTTTTTAAATTCACTTTATTTTCATCAAAATTTGTCATAACTCCTACATTAAAAAGATGGATAATTCTAAGATCTATGTAATAAAATTCTTCCAAAATACTCAAAATAAAATGCATAAGAGCGTTAAAGTCTGTCTTGTCATGCATTACCCTACCTGGACCTGAATTCGACAAATACTCGCAGTGGTTACTTGTATATTTTAACCAAACTATACTCATAGAATACATCTGTCTTACCCGAACTATACTCATAGAATACATCTGTCTTACCCGAACTAT